>NW_025421987.1:47870000-50370000 GCF_011764305.1 Mustela putorius furo
AGAATGTCCTTACCAGGTACCAGATCTTTAAAGCACCTTGATATTGGACTTTCCAGCCTTTAAAATTGTGAAAAATAAATGCTTGTTGTTTTAGCTACTTGGCGTAGCATATTTTTATATGGCAGTCCAAACTAAGATAGACCCTTGTTCTCAGCCCAAGTGTGCCCATGACACATGCCTGGAGAATCAGAGCATTGCTCTAGCCACAGGGATTGATTCAGGGATGAATGTTTAATCTGATCAGAAACAGTAAGTTCCGGGGGCCTGGGCGGCTCAGTCGTTTAAGCTGCTGTCTTCAGTTCAGGTCATGATCCCAGGGTCCTGGGATCTAGCCCTATACCAGGCTCCCTGCTTGGCGGAGAGCCTGCTTCTCCCTCTGCCTGCTGCTCTGCCTACTTGTACTCTCTATCAAACAAATAAAAACCTTTAAAAAAAGGAACGAAAGAAATAATAAGTGCAAAGTTTCAGAACTTTCACTGATTCTGTTGAAAAAGAAACATACTCAGGAATGCCTGGGTGGCTCAGTTGTTAAGCAACGGCTTTCGGCTCAGGTCATGATCCCAAGGTTCTGGAATCCCAGGGTTCTGGGATGGAGCTCTGCATCGGGCTCTTGGCTCAGCAGAAAGCCTGCTTCTCCCTCTCCCACTCTCCCTGCTTGTGTTCCTTTTCTCACTGTTTCTCTCTGTCAGATAAAATAAATAAGTAAAAAAATAAATAGAAACATACTCTCTTTTCTCCTGGGTTTGGAACTGTAAGTATGTACACCCCGAGCTGTGGCATCCATCTTTGTCCCCACAGGGGGAGACTTTCCCAAAAATGTCCCAGTATGGAGAAAAACTGAATCAAGACAAAGCTAAACCAGGGATTGATAGTGTTGGGTCAGCGGTTCCGGGAATGCAGGAGGAACAATGGAAATGACCGCGGGGGCCGCCATCTTCCAGTCCCCTCCCCTCCTTCCTTAACCCTAGATTCTCCTGCCAAAAGGGCTAACGCCCAGATCACGTCTTCATAGGTAACCTCACACCTATGCAGGAAACAGGAGTATCAGGAGCCCTCACCCCATACCGTCCCATCACCAAATATGGATGTGAGCCCATGCCCTGCCTTGGCCCAATAAAAGACCTCCACCAACTCCCTCCTAGTGCCACTTCCCCCACTCCCCTTTCTGGAGTTGAGGAACCTCACCCCGAGGGTGCCCACCTCCTCCTGGTGGGACCTTCCTGGCTCCCCTTCTCCTGAGCCCTGAAACTTCGTGGGAGAGTGCCTTTAATAAATCTTGCCTTGCACCCACCTTGCCTGGTGTTATGTTTACCTCGCCTGTGAAACTTTACAGATTTAAGTCCCTAGATCCAGCTATGCCTGAAGCCTACCAGGTTTGTGAACCAATAAATCCTCCCTCTTACTTAAATTCCTTTCTTTTTCTGTTACTTGTAATCAAGAGTCCTGATTAATATAGAGAACAATGTGGATGAATTGATTCTGACTTTTATAATTATGCATTTGTGTTTGGATAGGTGCATTCATATGTATTTGTTTGGTGTGGAGGATATACATTAAAATGTTAACATTGGGTGCCTCAGGGGGATGGGATTGGAGAAGGAAGGGGTGTTATACACCTCTGGAATGTTTGACTTGTGTGTTTGTATCTTTTGTAATTTTTAAAAATCTTATAAATTAAAAAAATGAATGTCATATATCTTGTGTTTTTCCAAATGTGGGATTTTATAGAGGTGATAATAGTGCATGTGACCTGGGAAAAGAAAAAACAGCTTAAATTTGATACAAAGACCATCTTTATAGAATAATCATATTAGCTGATGAAAGCCCAGAAAAGCTTTTCTGAGTAAATTCTTGATTTCAGAACTTAAATATAATTGATTGGTGCTCTTTATATCTTTATCTTGAGTTAAAATTATTAATGTTCTTTGAAATGGCCTTCTTCCAAGTTAGCATGATGCACCTATGGTATTAATCCAATATATTGAGGAATAAGAAACAGGATTTCTCCCTAATGATCAAAATATATCTCCCCGCCCCCGTTAAGAAAACAAAATAATAAATTATTTCATTATTGAGCTGGAAATTTGTCTTTCTCACATTCTAATTCTGAGTTAATAGACTGGAAGTTCTTATCACAGTTTATTCTGAAATGTGTTTTAAACGGTTACTTAGGATAGCATTTGTGACGTTTTTCCATGCTGTCATCTTTGATTTCTTGATGATAAACATCACCAACTATCTGATCGGCCCAAATGACCAAAATCTTGATGTTACGGTTTTACAAAAACACATTTTGGAGACATATGTTGTTACAGTACTTATATGTGCATTATTTAGTAAGATGGCCTTTTCCCACCGGAGGTTGGGGAAGGGAGATGGGGGAACACTAATGACATCGTACAGAGGAGAAGAACATGGCTACTCTAGCCTTTGAGCGGCATTTCACAGGTCCTCATCTTACAGCCCATTTTAAACCCAGGGAAAGGTCACTTACCTTCTCTCACAAGACTTTAACTCACTTGAGAGATGGGTTTAGCCAAAGATAAAGCTCCTGTGAATTGGTAACCTGGTTTTGGGAAAAGACTTGCATAGTAACTAAGGTGTTGAGTAAACAGACACTTATATTTATTTACAAAGCAGCCTCATAGCTATGATGATTGTATTGATTATTTCTTTGCAGCACAATGTAGCTGTCTTGAAGTTCCTTTTTCCAGGAAGAGGATCAGCTAAATTTAAAGTGGGGAATTGCTTTCTTGAATATAGGTATATCACGTTACTAGATTGTATCTGCAAATCCATATACCATGTTTGTAGATAGAAATGATCATGTCTGTCAGTAATTTCTAGGGAAAACAGGGCATTTTTAGAAGAGTGGGATTTCTAATGAAGCATGTAAAAATATTACTCATTAAATGTATCAAGATGAAAATTTTGACAAGTGACAGTGCGTAAAATAAGTAAACAATGCCTTCTTTAAAAGTACAATATGTAAATAATTTTCCTGTTGTAAAATCCATCCCCTAAGAGGGCACAATTGATTTTATTGATTTATAGTTCCATCACCATTCTTGTAATGTAAAATTAAGTAGCTAGACTCGGCATTAAATTTTAAACTCAGAATCACCATCAATCTTTTATTTAGATCTGAGAAGCTCCAGGGGTTGCTTCAACAGTGGAATCTTAGTATGGTTCTCCCACATGGAATCATTCAGCTTCAGGATATTATGTCCTCTTTTACAATTCTGTATGCAGAATTATTACCTCTTACAATGGAAACCATGTACAATGAATTTTTTTTTCCACTTTGCACTGAAGTGAGGATTATTTCACTTTGACTAACAACTTATATATTTTTTTCCCTCAGCTTTATTAACTCTAGCCAAGTCCTTCCTTTTCATGAATAGAATTGAGAATGCTGTTCTTTTAATCTTCTGGGTTGAATTCTGGGTCATGCAAAGATTAAGTGAAGTGACTCCAAACCTAAAATCCTATAATTACAGACCCTTTGTTTAAATTGGTGTTTGGTCTTCCTTTTCCCTCTGCTTCGAAGTTGGGAAGAGAGCTCTCAACTACAAATTACGAAAGACTTGGCCTATTCATCTGTGGTAAAGCAAACAGATTTGAAGAGGCTGTCTATTTAGCTACCATTTGTTCTGTTTAATCTGAGATTAGACCTAGGTTTACAAAAGAAATCTACGAAATTCAGAGTGGCTGGGATTATTTAAAACAGTGTTACTGGATAGTAGTGTCTTCCTATAGCTTCCTTTGAATGGCTTGTAATTTGCGGGGTGAAATGTAAATACTTCAAGCTCCGACAAACTTGAAGATGCACTTTAGGAAAGAACAGAATTATCTACAAATTGATCACGTATCTTGTTGAAGGACTTCTCAATGGTAGCACATGTTCCTTAACCGATTCTTTATTTATTAAAGATTGTATTTATTTATTTGACAGAGGGAGAGAGATCACAAGTAGGCAGAGAGGCAGGCAGAGGGGGCGGGGGAAGCAGGCTCCCTGGGGAGCAGAGAGCCCCATGTGGGGCTCGATCCCAGGACCCTGAGATCATGGCCTGAGCCAAATACAGAGGCTCAACTGACTGAGCCACTCAGGCGCCACCCCTTAACCAATTTTTTAAAGAAGTTTGTAATAATTGCTCTAGTAATCTACTGAATGTGTTTTTTACCAGTGACCATCACCTGAGGGAAGACCATGGAACTCATTACTGTAATGGCCTGTGTAAAGAAACCCTCGTAAAGAAACCCCCATGGGGAGGGAAGACTTAAAATTACAACCTCATTTCTAATTGGAATCTGGTGACAGAGAAACTAGTCACAGATGGAGCAAAGAGCCCCATCGGGGGCAATGGAGTCAACAAGACTTTGCATTTGCCTATGAGGCAATTTTTACAGCCAGTTTGCAGGTTTAAATTCTGTACAGTCTCAAAAGGACCCAATAGAGGACATTTCATAGATTTAGAACGTGGCAATTTGTTTTAAGAAAGACTACAATGGGTAATGTGACCTTCCAACTTGGAGACATATTATTAATTAATGAAGGATATTAGTTTAGTTCTGTTTTTATAACTCTAGTAAACTTAAAGAAATATCTTGGTGGTCACTGAAAGTGGAAAACCGTATTTATGAGGCTGTGCTTTTCTGCCTGTTGCTTTCTCTGCTTGGAGAGCCTGCTGGGGGCCGGGTCGTAAGTAAAGACTCAGGACCAGGCAAACAGTCAGACCTGAGTTCCTACTTCAACTCTGCCATTACTGGCTGGATGGTCGTAAGCATGAAACTGTAACTGAGTCCAAGCTCGTTCTGTTTGCCCCACGACAGGCCAACAAGTTGAGAGGCAAGATGTTGGGGTAAAGAATGCAACTTTATTTGGAAAACCAGCAGACCAAGGGGATGGCGTACTATTATCCTAAAGAATATCTCTCCTTGGCAAGAAATTCAGGCTTCTGCTACATTAGCAAAAGGGAGAAGCAGAATGGGGTTGGAGTCAAAAAGTGACTGATTATCTGTAGACATCCCAGGAAAGTCATGTAACTTCTCTGACCATGGTCAGTTGATCTTTGTATATGGGAGTCTGGTCCTGTCAATCCTATATATCTTGAACAGAGTATAGTCATTTCTGTACTTATTTCCTTATCTCCTCGAGTGAGGTAGATTTTGGGTAAAAAGCAGTTTATGTACATCTTAGCTGTAAGCAGAAGATTTAAGCTATAGGTCATAGCAGCAAGGGAAATAGAAGCAATATGTAGTTAGATATGCTAAGGTTTTCCCTGTTACAAAACTTACTGTTTCTGTTTCTTCAGATATTTACTGGAATCATTATACTGAGGGGATGTGGAGATAACGAAGTTAGCTCATAGCAGATGCTCCAAAATGTTCCTTTACTTCTTTTTTCCCTATGTCTGCCTGCCTATAAATCACTCAGCCTTCAGATCGACTCACTAATCCTCTTACCGTCCAGCTCTCCAGACTCCTCTCTTATCATGAAAATTGAAATGTTAGGCTACCCTTGGGGCTATTATTCCCAGGTAGTCTTTGGAACAGAAGACTGTGATCTCTTCAAAAGACACAGAACCAATGGTCTTCAAACAGCTAAGATTCCATCAGAACCTAGAATAGCAGACCACTTGGATCTTCAAAGTCTTGGGCTCCTGAGTCCATTAAGGAAGATCTCTTGTCCTTTTTTTTTTTTTTTTTGTATAATCCAATCATGAGATCTTTGAAGTCAACCACTGATAAAAGAGCTGTGCCTTCACCATTGACCTACTAACCTAATAACATTTTACCTGACTAATCTCCCCAACTGATCTGCCCTTTAGTCTACTTTTCTACCTGCTGTTTGCCTAACTGAGAAATCTGCAACATTTATGGCCTCTGGCCAGCCAGCATTCACAACAATTCAGGTGGTACACTAGCTGTCCTTTGATAGGCTTCCCTCTTCTACCTCAGATCTTCAGAGTGACCCTCACACAGCTCTCTGTAAACTTATTGTCCTACTTCTATGAAGCGGGACAGTCAAATCAGTAGTTTGGATCTGCTTTGATGATCTGTCACAGTTCTTGCCCAATTCACCTAATCATTATTGTTCAAACATTTCTGGCTTCATTTCAAGTATTGGGTTAACTTGTTTTAGAATCCCACCTCAGAGCTAAATTTTGAAGTACAACTTCAGCAACATTTTACTATACTTTTCCACAACTCAGAACACATGCCTAGTTTATGCTTAATGGTTAATCTAACTGCATACATCTTTTGCCAGATTCTTCTTGTATGTCCTACCTGGGAAGGGTTTTTTTGTTGTTGTTGTTGTTGTTTTTTTTTTTTTTTTTTTTTTTTTTTTTTTTTTTTTTTTACCGCTAATCATTCTATTCTTAATCATCTCATAAAGCCTTTAGTCTCCCCAGTCATTGCTCCTAACCTATAGACCAAACATAGCTTACTCTGAGTGATATTGAACAAAATGCTATGGTTTTTTGCTATTCACACGTGAGTTTAGTCACTTCTAGATTTTCATAAAACAAACCTCTCACTTCTACAGTTGGGAGTGTTTACAAGTTGTTTATGTTACACCATTCCCCCATCATGCATGCTTTTCACTTTAAATAATGTAACCCATTTAAATCACTGTTCTGTTGTGTCTATGATGTTATCAGCTGACAGTGTAAGTCAAGGTTGGCAAACTTTTTCTGTAAAAGGCCAGATAATAAATACTTTGAGCTTTGCAGGCCATGCAATCTCTGTGGCAGCTGTTCAACTCTGCCATGGCAGCAGTCACAGGCAATTTGTAAATGAATGAGCCTGCATGGCTGGGAGCCAACTTAACTACCTATAGAAGGCGAAATTTGAATTTCATGTAACTTTCACGTGTCACCAAGTGTTACTCTTTTCATTCTTTCCAACCAGTAAGAAATGGAGCAACTGTTCCTAGCTATGAGCTGTGCAAAAATAGGCAGAGGGCTGGATTTGCTCTGTGGCTGTAGTTTTCTGACTATAGTATAGTTTATGGTCGGGAGCAGATCCAGGTTTTGTGGGGAGTGAACCCTTTATAATTTGGGGGGTCTTGTTTAAGAAAAAGAATGCAAAATTACAAACACAAAATTAGATACAGGGCTTTGGGAGGGACTCATGCACATGATATGTCCTTGAAAACTGAGTCTCTTTGGTGTCCTGGTTAATGTGTGTCTGGTGGTAATTGGACAATTCTGCTGCAGAATGTCCCAGACCCCGCTCGTTACTGGAGACACTGAGAGAGCTTTTCTAACAACAGTTTCCAAAGCCCTGACAGATTGTCTGAATTAGAATCTATGAGGATAGACCCTAGGAATCAGCTCTCTTGCCAAGCTCTCTAGGTAATTCTTTTTTTAAAATTTTTATTTTTATTAATATATAATGTATTATTTGCCCCAGAGGTACAGGTCTGTGAATCATCAGGCTTACCCACTTCACAGCACCCACCATAGCACATACCCTCCCCAATGTCCATAACCCAGCCACCCTCTCCCCAGCACCCCCAGCCCTCAGCAACCCTGTTTGTTTCGTGAGATAAGGAGTCTTTTATGGTTTGTCTCCCTCCCAATCCTCTCTAGGTAATTCTTCTACGCAGCCAGGTTTGGAAACCACTATTTCACTAGCTATTTTATAATAACAAATGAATCCATTAGAACCAGTACCACAAACTCATTATTGCCATAACCGAGTGGCCCAACCAGATATAGGTTTTAGCTATTGTTATTGACCCATTGCCCAAATATAGTTTTACAAGAAAGCTCTGTTGTTGAAGTGTCTCAACAGAGATATATACACACTCTTAAGCTAGGCCAGTTAATCTCTTTTTACTGAAGGTTAACCTAGTCATGGTTAACTGACTCCTCACCATTTGGGCACAATTTAATATTTTTATGTATTAATCTTTATTTTAAAACTGTTTTTAAAAATCTTAAATCTTTGAATTGGTATACATTTTAGATAATGCATAAAGTAAATAAATGGCTATTGAAGAACATCTGATACTTGTGCCATCATAGCTGGGAGAGGTAGTTTATAAACCTAGGCATAAAAGTAGTAACTAAGTTACTTGCCTTTGCCACCATAATCATCAAAATGGTAGAATTCTGTTTTTATATCCTTGTGAGTATTGTGCATCCTTTGAATTCTTCACATATAGTATAATTTCCGCATTGCAGAGAGATCTTCTTAGTCAACATTGGACAGTTCTGTCTGTAGAGCGGGTGGATAATACCACATCCACTCATTTATGAATTTGTTCGTTCATTTATTTATACATTCGACAAGTGTTCAGGGGGGTCTGCAGCAGGCAAGGAAGGCACCATGCTGGCTGCTAAATTCATCTCTGCAGTCCTATAGTCTAGATTCTCATGGAGAAAAGGAAACAATAAACAAGGTAGTTTCACATGCTAGTGATGTGTAGGAAATAAAACAGGGTGAAGCCATGGTGAATGTGGGGTGGGGAGGAAACCAAGGTGGTTCCTTATATGCTCAAAGGTGTTGGTGACACTTGAGCTGAGACCCATATGGTGACAAGGAGTCTGAGCCATATTGAAGAAATTGAAGGTTTTGAAACGTGGCTGGTGAAATGATAATATTTAGGATCTACTGGGCTAAATCAAAAGTATTACTTAAATTAATTTCACTTGATTTTTTTTTACCCTTTTAATGTGGATACTAGAAAATTACATATGCAGTTTGCATTATATTTCTATTAGATAGCACTGATGTAGAAAGAAAGTTAAATCAATTCCACTTTTTTCCCCAGAATGCACGCATTCCCCCAGGAACCTCATGGATTGGGTGTGCTACGGATTCTTAAGTGTTTTAGCTATTGCAACACTAGCTAAAATGTACTGAACAATTACCATGTGCCAGGCACTGAGCTGAAAAGCTTTACATTCATCCACTGGATTGTTGGCGCTACTCTGAGAGAGAGAGATTTACAACCCCATTTTACAGATGAGAAAATGGAGGTCCAGAGGGACCAAGTAATTTGCCGACAAGACTAGGGAATAATGGCTCCAGAAGTCCAACCCAACCGAGGTCTGATGATGCAAGAGGCTGCAATGGAGGAAAGAGGCCAGAATTAGAGCATCTACAGGCTCAGGATCACGTGGAGGTGTCTCGGGTCGCCCTGGGACCTCGAGTTCCCTGGTCCCACCGCCTAGCCCCTGGGCCTTCTCACAGGCACCTGCGCGCTGACCGCATCACCCCCCACCCACTCGCCACCTTGCCCCGCAGACCTCCCAGCACCTGCCCCTTGAGAGCTCGCCCATGCCCGCGGTGGGGAAAACGCACTCCTCCCTCTGGCTGCTCAGTGTATTCCAGAGCCCATGCCCGGCCTGCCAGGATTCCTGCAGGGATCTCCTCCGCTCTGTCTTCCGTGGTACTGGAAGAGCCCTTTCTAGGGACCTTTACGGCTGGAGATTGTCCCACCATCTCGCAGTGACCAGGAAGTTTGAGTTTGGGGGTATGCGCATGAGAGAGAGGGGGAAAGAGCTTGTGTGTTGTGTGTCCATCGTTCTTTAGACACCACTCTCTGGAGGAGGAGGGCAGGATCCCCACTGCTCCCACACCCAACTTGGGCGGGGGGTGGTGTCCAGCATTTTCTTACCAGTTGTAAAGACCTACGGGCAGCATCTACGGGAGGTTGCCTGACTGCGGTTATCCAGCTCCACGGCTGCAGCATGGACAGTGGGGACAGAGCGCCACACGGAACCAGGCTGGACGCTAAGATGTCCCAACACTTAAGCAGCTATTCCTGATGTGGCCCCCCATTTTTCAGATTGGCACCTGTTTTTTCTTTGGGATTTCTTAGGGCCGGTTGTGAAGAGTTACCAGCCCTTGTGGAGGGAGCTGAGTGACACTGTGGCCTGACATAGGCCTTGTTAGAAGTATTTATGGGACTGGACAGCAAGGACAGGGAGTGAAAGGTTTATTTTTTAAGGTGTCCTGCTTTTGAGCAGCATAATGAGCGCTGCTTTGTTTTGCTCTGGAACACTGGAATCTGGCTTACAGGATAGCTATGACTCACACACCATCCTCCATCCAGACAGCTCCCTTTGCTACAAGCAAGCAAATGATAGCCCCAGGACTCAAATGATTCCATGAAGCAGTAGGACGGGGAGGCAATGTAGAATTCCATCTACTGGTAAGAAAACCTCCCTTTTCTTCTAACTCTTATTTTTAAATTTATTTTAGCCAGGTCCACCTGGTAATACAACTGAAGGGAGGAACCCTGATTTACGCCACCTGTCGCGGATCCCTTTACGTGTTTCTGTGATAAATTTGCACCTATAAATGAACAAACTTTACATTTGGCAAGAAAGAGGTTAACACTGGAGATCAAAATGAGGGACTTCTGGCAGGATTTCACATCTGCCATCTTAAATATCTGACCCTTTCTCTAGGTGCTGAAGGGGATGAAAAAGGAGACACCAAAATCAAACCCAAAAAATCAAACCAAGACAATGGAAGATAGGAGCATCATCTATCTACAGTTGGTATACTATATGTGTAGCTGTAGAAGAAGTTTTCCTTAAACTCATGTCTTTTTGTGCTTTATGACCTCTCTGTGTAACTAAAATTAGAATAGGAAAGAACTCTAAATTGCTATTTACAGATCACCATCAATATAGATTGATAGTGAGTGAGGATGAGCTAACACAGGGAACCATTAAATTAAGAGCCAGAGGAAAAACCCACTCAAGTCATCTTGAATTAATAAGCTAGCTCTTAGGAAATTACATTTCGTACTGATAGATGGTCTCATGCCTTGTCCCTACCTCTCAGCTTTTCACATATATTTTCACAGTCACATAGGTTCAAGCAAGGTGGGAAGAATGGAAATTATTTAGGAAGGCAGGTATGGGATCTTTTTTGTTCATCCTATGGTTTTAGCAAGTACTTATAAACTACAAAGATAATGAGATTTCTTAAATTCTCACCACTCTTTTTTTTTTTTTTTTTTTAAGATTTATATATCTCTGTTAGAGAGAGTGGGTGAGCTGGAGGGAGGGACAGAGGAGAGGGAGAAAATCTCCAGCAGACTCCCTGCTGAGCATGGAGCCTAACACAGGCTCGCCCTCAAGACTCTGAGATTATGGCCTGAGCCAAAATCAAGAGTCAGGTGGCCCAAATTCTCACCTTTCTTAAAGAATTCCTTCTGTACTTGAGAAAAAAAAATGTTGGCAGTCAGAACCAGGGGTCTTCTAAGACAGAGAGGAGGAAAGAAATTATTTACAAATGATTCAAAAGTCATGTCCTTCCCTTTCAGTTTACAAATGTTGAGTGGTGTTGTGCCAGTCAATATGCTCTGTTCCTTTCTCTCATTTTTCCTTGTTATTCCCATTATGTATGTTTTATATGGTTGGTGGCTGTAGTTGTCCTACAGTTCTTGGATATTCTGCTCTTCCCCCGCACAGTCTTCTTTTCTCTTTGTCTCTCAGTTTTAGAAGCATCTACTGAAATACCTTTAAGCTTATTGATTTTTTCCTTGACTGTGTCTGGTCTACTAATGAGTCTGTCATGGGCATTCTTCATTTCTGTCACAATGGTTTTGATTTCTAGCATTTTATCTTTTATTCTTTCTTAGAATTTCCATCTCTTTGCCTACAATTACCTACTTGTTCCTGCACGTTGCCTACTTTTTCCATTAGAGCTGTTTGCATCATTGTTTAAAATTTCCAATTTGGTATTTCCAACATCCTGCCTTATCAGAGATGAGTTTTGATGCTTGCTGTGTCTCTTTAAACTATGTTTTTTGCCTTTTAGTAGCCTTCTGATTTTTTATTGAAAGACAGTTCTCGCTCCTGCAGAGGTTTCTGCTTGTGGGTTCCTATGTGGTAAGTTATAATTCTCTGTATCCACCTGTGTGTCTCTCTATTTTGAGGACAGCATTTTGCCCTCTGACCCACAATTCTCTGACAGATCAAAGAAGTGTGGTTGATTTCATGGCGTATTCAGCTTTTTAATTGTTGTTAGGATAGAGTGATAGCTTCTAAGCTCCTTGTATGCTGGACCAGAAACTGGAAGTTCTTAGTTAATTCTCTTTAGTTGCAAGAAATGGGAATCTTCTGGTTAACTTACAGGGAGAAAATAGTAAGATAAAAGCTATTGAAGTCCATGGGGTAGCTCTCAGAATTGCATGAAGACATCTGCAGGCAAGTCACAGAAAGTTCAGAATCTAGAGAAGCTCTGTGGTTGCAAACCTACCTTGGGTCACATGCCCATGGCTGCCAGGGAGAGCAGTCCTACCAAGGTTGAGTGGAAGGGGTCCTTCTTAAAAGGAAATTTAGGGTACTGCTGGAAGAAATGAGTATGCATTAATGCACCTTTGTCTAGGGAAAGAGGAAGCCAAGCAGCTGCTGCAGGTTTGGTTTAGGCTTCTAGAATTCCTATCCAGGGTTATAATTCTGTATGGTCTTAGTGGATTTTTAGTTACCAGTGGCTTAATCTCTATATGAAAATTATACGAACTTCAGTGATATGGGAATGCCCCTTATTGTTGGTGAGCCTTGTTATTTTAAGATTTCTTTCACCTGACATAAATTCTAAGTATTCATGCTGTGTTTCTGTCCATCTATATTAAGTCAAAAATAAGGGGAAACAAATTTCTAGGCAATTCTCTTCCTAATGTTTCGTTTTTGCTTTGAAATAGATCCAAACTCTCTGAAGAAGCCGCCTGATCCAGAACCTGCTTTGTCTTCCAAGGAAAATTAAAGGTAAAAAAAAAAAAAAAAAAAATCAGAAAAGCCCAACAGACTGTCCACCAATGATTGGTTTGGGGAATAAAGAGTTATGGCTTTCCATTGCCAGAAATTTTGATCACCCTCTTTTTCTGTGTACCTGCTGTATCAGTTAAGGTTCAGTTGCAGAAAACAGAATCCACTCAACCTAGTTGGGGCTGAAGGGGATTATTAACAGGTGTTGGTTGGCTTACAAATTCACTGGAAGTAATTGGAGTAGGCTTGAGGTTGAGATTCCTAGAATAAGAATTATAATACCTCTGCTCTGAGGGCTGAAAGGAAGTGGTAGGATCAAGATGCTGACAAGTCCTTAAAGTATACTAATGTAGATAGTCCAGCTCACACTTTTTTTTTTTTAAAGTAATCTGTACACCCAATGTAGGGCTTGAATTCACAACCCCGAGTTCGAGTCTCTTGTTCTTCTGACTGTGCCCGCCAGGTGCCCCTGCTCTGGCTCACGCTTTGAGAAAATTGACTTTAGGCATGAACAGGTGAAGAGAGGTCAGAAAGGCAATTGTGAAACAGTGTAGCCCAAGAGGTAGGAGGGAATCCAGAGGTCTGGGGTCACAGAGGCCAAGGGAAGAGTTTCAGGGGAGGGGAATGAGGAAGGATCTAAAAAATGTTCATCAGCCAAGAAAGGTTGTCAGAAATCATGTAAGAGCCATTCTAGTGAGATTTATGAAGCCGGAATGCAGTGGGTGAAGGAGTGAGTAGGAGGTATGGAAACAAAGCCGGTGTACACCACTCTTGCAAAAAGCCTGGCTGTGAAGAAGAGAGGGTGGTGGTGGTTAGAGTGTGACATAGTGGGGAGAGGGTGACTTTCTTTATTTAGAAGATGGGAGATACTAGTGGTACATTTTTAAATGTTCGTAGGAAGAACCCTAGTAAGTAGAATTGGTTGAACATACAGGAGAACAATGTGTATTAATAGCGTGGTTGTTGAAGAGATGGGGAGTGGTGGGATGGGACATTTGAGGAGTGGGAGGAAGTGGGAAGGTCAGAGATATGAAGTATCTGCAGTGGAGAACAGGAGAGAATGTGGTTTAGGCAATCCAGGAGGGTCACTGGCACCACTGGGTCCTAACAGAAATCTAAACTTTAAAAATGAGGTATTTCAGGGGCTCTTGGGTGGCTCAGTGGGTTAAAGCCTCTGCCTTCGGCTCAGGTCATGATCTCAGGGTCCTGGGATCGAGCCCCACGTCGGGTTCTCTGCTCCGCGGGGAGCCTGCTTCCTCCTCTCTGCCTGCCTCTCTGCCTCCTTGTAATCTCTTTCCATCAGATAAACAAAATCTTTAAAAAAATAAAAATGAGGTATCTCAAATATCTAACATGCAGATCCTAAAATGTGGGACTGACTGAGTGAGGGTGGGATGGGAGCTGTGCCAATCCTGTTGTAGACGGCTGGGAGGTTACCAAACCTTGTGGATGAGTTAAGATACTTCTGATTACAAGCAATGAACACTCAAACTAGATTGTAAAATGAAAACAACTTCTTGGCTTGCATAAGGACAAGCCCCAAAGTGTAGGCTTCAGGCACAGATTGATCAAGCCTCCCTTTGTGATTTACTCTGTTCAGCCCCATTCCATGTGTTGGCTCTATTCTCATCCTGGCTTCCCTCCGGTTTACACTTAGGTTCCCCTGAGGTTAACTCACAGACCTTAATAACTGAAGCCAGATCTCCTTTGCTAGGGTTATTTGAGACAGAGAGACCACAAATTCACACACATCACCAGGGTTCTGGGACAGGCTGCACTGCACAAAAGTCCATGGACCACAAGTGCCTTGAAATATAGGGAAGAATAAGGAAAAGCTTCATTATCTGGGCTTAAGTATTTTCTTAGAAGACATGGTTTCAAAGTAATTCATGAGCTTTCTTTTTCATTTAAATAAAATTGTAAAAATATATTAAGGGTGCTTCTTCAGGACTTCTATTAGAAACTTAACATTCTTCTGTTCTGCTAGCAGATTTTCATAAAAAGGATGTGTCTTCCTATCATTTGTATTAGTGTTATACATACTGTTAACTTAGGAATTGTTTGCTGAAGGCATACAAATACAGACCTAAACACTCTGCTTACAAATAATTTATTCTTACTTCATACATTTGTTTTTCAGCAAAAAATACATATATTATTAATATAGAATTCCATGTTCAAGACCATAAGGAACAAATATCTCAGAAAACCAAAATCATAGCAAACTATACAAGAGAAATTAGTCACAATTTTGTTAGTTACATGCACAGAACTGACCAAAGTGATACCTATTTCTATAGATTTATAAGGTAACGTGGAATTATGATTAAATAATGCTTCTCTGGCAGAGAACACTATTGATTTGAAATCACATCGTACGTAGTCCCTGTATGGAAGTTCACACATCTTGAGAAGCCTCTCTAGCCAGCTAAATACAGCTGTTTAGGATGTAGGTGATGGCTGGAGTCAGGCAGCCTCAGAAGAAATAATTTCGCAAGCAATGGGATCTTCCCCTCGGTTTCTTTCTTCAGGCCTGCATTATCCTTTACTCCTTTCTCCCTCCATTATCACCATTAAATGAACTTTAAAAAAAGAAAATACTGGTACAAGGAGGTGTCTACTTGGTCACTGTGAAATCCTCCCTCTGCCTCTGACCTGAGGGAAAAAATGAGTATGGCCTTCAATTAAATGCCCTTCACCACGAAAGGGGACCTGCTGATTGTACATTCTTGTAAATCTGAGCACAGTAATCGTATTTAAATCCTTGGTTTAGACATGGATGAACCTCATAAGGCAGATGGTTGGACAAGGCCTAGATACACATAAAATCCTTTTAGAAACCTTTTGTCTTAGAGGAGGAGGTTGTGAAAACCGAAGGCTTCCAGGGTGGTGGGAATGGCCTGGGGGAAGGCTGGAATGAGGAGTTCAGAGCCACCACAGGCTTTATGCAGATAAAAGAACAGCCAAGGGTTCATCCCCAGCCCTGCAACCAGATAGCCTTCTCCTTGTCTGTGTAGCGATGGTGTGGGGCTCTCGGCTCCTTCCCACTCCACAGAAACGAGGGGCACGTGTGTGCCCGGTTTCCTGGCTGTGTCATTTGCTGTGGTTATACCCTCATCCAAGTGAACTGTGCCTCATCCCCTTTGCCTTGGTACTCAGTTGCTTTGTTAGAACAATTTTGCTCATAGCCTCCATAAGAGAAAATCGACCCGGTCGAAAATAGACCTTCCATGCTAAGCCTTGCTGGGAGAGTGGATTTAATGAAGTTTCTAACTAGAATTTTTTAAAGACGTTGAATTTAGCCTTGTTACACACCTAGAACATATCTGACCTGTTTTCTTCATTAAAAAAAAAAAAAAGTTTGTTTTTTACCCTTCTGTAAACTATACATTATTTACATTTTTAAAGACCTACTAGGTCTTTGTCATTTGGGTAAGAGCTCAAGGTGATTAAACTCCCAGGACAAAGATGAGGCTTTCCAAAAAGCGCTGGTTCTCATCTATGTGCTAAGGCCTGTTTTTTACAAACAAATTGCTATTATAAACTTGTAAGATAGAAAATTAGAATACCTCTTTAAAATGTTTTCCTATTAATTTTTTTTTTGCATCCAGCATATTAAAAAGATTACACTTTCTTACAGATGGAACTGAAAGAAGAAACGAGATTCATGTGTATCCCCGTACGCCCCTCAACTAGAAACAAAGGTTTATTTACATGATGTCCTTTCTCAATGTGGTGGGTGAGCCGTGAGGAGCAGGGCCATTTCCACAGCGCGGTTAAATAACCATCTGAAGGCCCTTTCACTCCTACGGGGGTGCTTATTGCATATTTTAGGTGGAGCTGTAAGGCATGAGAAAGGTGGCCTGCCACATTGACACATTCGAGAATACTTTTGCACATTCACAAAATATTCCTTGAGGAATGCCATGTTTGGAACAGCTTTCAGAGATTGATCGAGAACAAAAAAGATGGAGGATCCTGCATCACATTTAGAAGCACAATACATTGGGGAACATTTTCCAAAACTCAAACAAAAGGCTCTTTTCCACCGAGTTAGATAGTAAATAAGTGATCATTTTGTTGCATGGATGGATGTGTTCCGAGCTTTCCAAAGTCACATCCTGCCACAGTTAGCAGCCACCGGAGTGTTCTTGGCCTCTGACCTATATATAAACACTCTAATTCTGCAACTTGTTCACAGACTCTTAAGAAGCTATTCTAAAACAAAAATGTCTACAAGCTGGTTAGAAATCTGCAAACCAGAAATGCAATACATCTGTCCTTTTGAAACAACTGCAAAAATTTGTATTGGATTTTTGGAAAAGTAATTAAGAATCGATACCTATTTTCACAATTAAAAGATCATTATTCATAGTAGTGAAGAGGAAGAAAACCTTCAACAGGAGGGTGTGCAGCCTATCCCATTGGAATACAATGGTGCTCACTCAGCATAACCAATGAATGCTTTCTTTTTTCGGTTTGTCTGGGCTTGTTTGCTTTTTGTCAGGCAATTTGTGTTAGAGGATATTGGCAGTCCTTCAAAGAAATGATTCAAAAGGTGATTTACAATTGGCTGGGCTATCCCCTAATGCCTTTTTGCCTTAGATCCTAATTTTATGGAAACAAATTAAGGACATTAAGCCAGCAGTAAGAGTGCTACTCAAAATATACCTTGGCAGTAGTGCTCAGGTCAAAAACTACAGGACGTGGTTAGCCTGCCAAAGAGAATTCCTTGCCTGTCCATTTGAGAGCTAACACCATGCGAGTTCACATGCTTTTCTAGGGACAGAACGTAAAACTCAGGAGTAACTGTCCACAGTTGAACTTGCGGTCCCATTCTAACTGTCTGAGTCGGATCCTCCTTGTTCTCCCCTGCTCATGCCTTCTTCCTGTCTTTTTCAGATCTGATACTTTTTAAAAAAAAACTAATTTCTTCCAGAATAATTTTTTCTAAGACATGTTTTATAGATGACAACACAAGGACCTTAAAAGAGGAAAAAGGCTAAAGAACATGAGTTCGTCTTTGCGGACTGAAGCTCCTATTTTTAAAGCATAAGTATGCTCTCTATGAAATTCAGACACTTAATGATATCACAGTCTAGGCACTTTGGATGAATCTTGCTTCATGATGACATAAATACTATTAACCTCCCCAAAAGTGGTTGTTAGTAGCGTTTCTATTGATTAGTAGTAATAAAATTCTCAACTGTCTCCGTGTACATATGCCTGCTATCGCTTCACCTGCATCCTATGTTAAGATTTCTACAGCCATCAGAGTCACATAGGTCTAGGAGCAGACAGAAAAAGGAACGAAGGAAAGGGAAGGAAGGGACGAAGGGAGGGAGGGAGGAAAAAAGAATGAAGGAAAGAAAGAAATTGCTTTGGGGTTAGTTAGCACGTTAACTGAAATAAGATTCTATGCATTGCCTCTCTGCAACAGAAAGGAGAAAAGAACCAAACTCAGTGGCTTAGGACATTCTGCTGTGGCCAAGGTCAGCGTTTGGGTCCTGGCCAGATGGCTCTCTAGTGTTCCCATCTCTGTTCCCCCACAGACAAAGGGGTAATAGCTGTAATAATGTGGATGGATCCTTGCCTGATGGCTTACATGCAGTAGGTGCTCAGTGATCACTAAAAGGATGACATGGACAAATGTGGAAACCAACTCAAAGGATACTGATGGAGTGAAGTCAGCAGCGTCAGACTTCAACAGATGAAAAACAATCCAAGATGATAAAAACTACATAAGTACATTTTGTTTAAGATTTTATCATCTAAATTCAAGGATAACCACATCTTACTTCACTCTGTTTTACAATGATAAATGACCTATCTCTGTATATAAAATAAATAATAGACATTATTAATCATAGATATATAATTACGGAGACACACATCTTCAATTAGTGTCTGTGTGCTTGACCAGGCATCACAGCCATGCAAACTAGCACATACTCCCAAGTGAGCACACAACCATCCCCACATTCTAAGGCCAGTTTGCAAACTTGATTCTGTCGCCTTAGTATAACCTATAGATGGAGATAATTCCTATTGTACCTTTTACTCTAGCTTTGTGCAAATTAAGTAGAGTTGTAAAGAGATTTGAAGATAACAATCCCTGTTTATTATTGCTGTGAGCTCTCAGATTCAGCACCAAATCAGAAAAAATAAAAATAAAAATAATAACCTCCATCTCCCAATTTTGCGTTCTTAGACAAGATTACCCTAGAGTGGCACAATGAATTAGGCTAAATGGTTTTTAACTGCAAGCACTTACGGGCAGGATTTATGAATGGAAACATGTGAAGGCCACTCTGGCCAGCTCTGAAGCCCCATACTTTCTTCCTGGGCTATTTATAGAAAGTGTATGGCCAGTGGAAAAGATCACGCTTATTTTTATAAGCAGTCATGACATGACCAAAAGACTCACTTCGGTCTGGGAAGGTCATCCCTTTCATCTGAGGGTGCAGCTGCACGGACAGGAAAGACACGAACCCTCTTTAACCAACTAACTCAGCTGCATCAACCCCAGAGACCAGCCCACAGAATGACAGGCTCCAAAAAGTCAAACACCTTCACTTTCCAGGCATGACTCTACGACGCTGCTCCTTGAGATGTCATCTAGATCATGACTAACAAGTAAAAATAAAATGCATTACATAATATGCTTCAAAATTCCACTGCCAAAATAGGTTTTAGCGAGATAATGGAGTACATTCTTATTTATCATTTGTCCTACATTTCAAGCAGCTGAACACAATAAAGTAAAACTGAATCCTAATGGATGTGGCAAAGTGGAGAACGTGAAAAATGTTTGTCAAAGATATTTTATTCTGATGGCCATTTTACCCCTGAAATATGTAATAACATACCTGGCTATTTCCATGCAAATGGAGATTCAGTAAATATATGCTGAATCTAAAATATCACCATTTATCTGGGCAGAAATCTGATATAATTTAGCAAATAACACACATAGTTTCACAAATCATCCCTGGTCCTATATAGCATATAGGGTATCTTTTTGCAAATAAGAAGCGAAGCCAAACCACTGTTTTCAACTAGAATGTCCTTTTGTCAACGTTATATGTGGTACATAAATACTAAGATGGAATGGGACAAAAGAACGTAAAGGAAAGAAACAGCAAAGGGAAGGAAAGTGAGTCCTCATTCTCCCTGGGGCACACTGGGTCTGAAAACATTGAGGGGGAAAGTGTGTCACCTTACTGGGCTCACGTATCATAATCACTTGAAAATGATATGGGTATAATTTTATCCTTAAGTGGCCTCTACTTAAGGACAAAGACACAGGGTGAGAAGGGAATTCTGTTGGCTAGAATTCTGGAGACCCAGATCTCCAACACAAATTTAAAATGACAAATACAGGGTTTATTTCTTGTTCTCAAGCTCATGGACCGTTTTTAGAATTCTGCCCCTTGAAAGTTCCTTCTGAAAGGGGAGGTCCCATTTTACAAGAAAGCTACCAAACACTCCTCAACCTGTTTCTCTAGCTTCCAAACCAACATTCTTTGGGGCTCTAGAAGGGACAACAATGACATGCAAATAAGTTTGCATGTGGAAATATCATGATTTCCACAACTGTCCTTGAATACATGCACTGAGTTAAGTTACAGCTGAGGAATAACATCCGTGCTGGGCACAAATTTTCAGCCTCTATCACCTAATGGGAATCTCCCTGCACTTTGCAAAAGGTTAGATACTGACATCCATCAACAAATGTGCAAAGTGTATTTACGATCCCATTAAGAGGTTCCAAATTAAATACAGACCTATAGAAAGTTAACTTCTGTGTGCAAATTAATGCACAAGGATACTGGCTCCTCCAGGGAATTGTGCCAAGCCTCTCTGTTTACAAATAAAGTAGAGATTAAAAGCATAAACAAAAACAGCGATCTTTTTAGGAGTTCCAGCCGGCCAGTGCTGAGGTAAGTGTTCATCTACCTTATGTGCTTGATCTAAATTATCCTATGAAGTTAAGACTTCCCATTCAATGACTTATTTGGCTCTTAACCAAAAGGACTTGTCAGGAAGTGTGGTAAATTAAATAAGCCACCTCGGTGGTTTGTGTTAATCTAGAGTTGTTATCTCAAGTACAGGTTATCACTTATGAGAAATGTCTTAAATAACACTGGCCAATGTGGTTGTCAGAAAGGATCTCAGGAACACGTTCACTAATTTTTCAGTGACTTAGGGTGATGCTATTCATTTCCATAGCGTGGCTCCAAATGAGACCAGTGTTTAACCACGCAAAGGTAATGTTATTTGAGTTAATGTCTTCAGTTACAACTCAAGTAATATGCTCTTGACTTTCATAATATAACTGCCTCAGTTATTCCTGAATATTATATTTTTAATTATAAGCAAGGATAAATGGCATTGGTCTAGAACTGTGTCTTCTCACCTTCCCCGATGGCTGCTTTAGGAACCACAGCCACATTAGTGGGTTAGCTCCCTTTCTCCTGGTAAGCTCCTTTCAGTCCTACCAAAATTTTAAAACCAACACCATCTTCCTTCCCTCTTGGATGGAATGTTAGACCCTGATTTACAGTAAAGTAAGAAAAGCTTATTCTTACTGCTCTCTCCATGCCTGAAACTATGTCTGAGGACCAGTCATTTGGGCATTGCTTCAAAAGGCACATTTATTCCAGTGGCAATTTAAATAAGTAGAGAAGGAAAGAATAAAATTAAAAACAAAACAAACAAAAAATTGGATGGGTTGTGTGGAATACATTGAAGTAAATCGAAACCTGGGATGTATACAAACCACTGAGCTCCTCAACAATAGTTTAACCAGAGTCCCTAAGGTAGAATAATTCACAGTTGTATCATAACACACATAAGCCTTCGGAAAACACTGTTTAAAAAAGTAGTTGAGAATTCTCAAGCAGCTTGCCCTGATGTCCAGTTCAAGTGTATGCAATGCAGAAGGGCTGCAAAATTCAAAACTATGTAACAAAGATAATTCAGTGCATATCACAGGCTTTGATAAATTATGAAAAATCATTGTATATATTACTATTTAAATAACATCTGAGAAACATTTTGAAATAATTAATTTGTGTTCACATTCCATGCATTTTCTAGCAGGTTAAGCCCTGGGTTTGTGTCTTTGTGCCCATTCCCTACAAAGCTCCATTCTTTTTACAAATCCAAGCATTCCTCAGACTGAAATGGAAGTATCCGGGGATTTTGTCTACTTACCCTCTTTACTGCATACCTGACCTCACCAGGACTACTCGTCATTACCACTGGTGCAGACGACGACTGGAAAACCAAACTGTTCGGGGTTTTACTGGGGATTTTACTCGCTCCCTCTGAAAAACCCTGGATGTCAGAAACACTACCGGAATTTTTTTTCCAGGAGCAAGAACCAGTGGCCCTCTCCCTCTTGCTTGAACCTTATCTCCCCTCTTCCAAAGGCCCCAAGTGCACTGAGACCACCTTGTTGTATTCGACTTTTTCCCTGTGGTTTTGCAGCACCTTCCTTGAGCAAAGAAGTAAACACAACAAAACTTGAAAACAAACCAACAATAGCAACAACAGAAACTCCAAACAAATAGGTGGGCGAACCAGCAGCCTCCTCCAAGGCAAGGCGGAGGTTCACTTTTTACAGCAGACTTCGGTTTTGTTTAGGAACTTCTTGATGACCAGTCCCAGGCAGACCACCAGTAGCAGCATGTAGCCCACTGTGCCAGAAAAGGTGGGCGCCGCAGGTGGCGCCTTGAGGAATTGGCGCAGGCCTTCCTCCACGTAGTACACCTGGTCATAGATGCTAAGAAAAGTGAATATGTGGAAGAGCTGGTGACTGTGGCCAATAATGTCGAAGAGGCCCGGATGGATGCGCTCAGGGATCTTGCTCACATTGAAGAAGGCGGCCACCACCAGCCAGAAGTAGCGACGATAGAAGTGCACGAAGAGCGTGGGGTTCTCGCCGCGCAGGTCAAAGAGCCAGCTCTCGAGCATGATGGGGCAGGCCATGCTGAGGGGCATGACGAACACAAAAGTGCGAAGCGCGAAGGGGTAGGAGCACCAGTCCGTGCGGCTCTTGCAGCAGGCCACCGTGCAGGCCACGGCCAGCACGAAGGCCACCGGCAGCACGAGCGCCCGGTAGGCGGCGATGAGGCGCGTGCAGTCCACGTGCCAGCCCAGGCGCTGCTGCACATACGGCGTCATCACTCTGGCGTCCAGCAAGCTCAGGCCCGGCAACAGGTAGTAGTAGTAGGCCACCGTGCTGCCGAAGCCGTAGTAGCTGATGGACGCGTAGTCCAGGTAGAAGAAGGCAGCGCGCAGGCGCAGCGACAGGCAGCTGAACACGTGCGCTGTGCAGCTCATGGCGAAGGTCAGCAGCACGCCCGACGCGTAGCACCACAGCGGCAACAGCCACGGGTGATGAAAGGGCACGTCCTGGCCGCTCAGGAAAAATAGGCGGCAGAACTTGCTCAGGAACAGCAGCAGCGGGATGAAGTGCGTCCAGAAGTTGAGCGTCTCGTTGGTGGGCTTCAGCACCGAGGCCAGGCACTCCTGCGCCGTACAGGGCAGCCGCCGGTAGCCCGACAGGATGAAGCACTCCACGAAGTCGTCGGGCACCTCGTCCCAGCGCAGCAGCGGCTTGGCCGATGCCGGAGGGTCCCCGGAGGCGGAGGGGTGGGAACGCGAGGCCGCTTCCGAAGCCGCCGCGGTCGCGGCCGGCGGGCCCTTTGTGCCCGCGCCCCGGGGCTGCAGGCGCCGCGGCATGGTGCCTGGGGTTTGGCTAGGGCGCGCACAGGCGACCTCTGGCGCCGGCTCCCGCGCGCTCGGCAGTCCCCGCCGGCCGCCGTCGGAGCCTTTGTGCACGCGCCGGGGGCGTCGCTGCAGATTCAAGAGAAGACCTGATTCGGAGCCGCCGGTCCTGAAAAAAAATAAATAAAAATAGCAATCAGGTTATGCGTCGCGCAGCGACTGGTAGGAGCGCGCGGGCTCGGCGGCCCCTGCGCCAGGCTCCCTGCCACGGGCTCGCGGCCGCCCGCGCTGCGGCAGCGACAGCGGCGGCGGTGGACTGCGGCGGCAGCGGCGGCGCTGCTGCGGTGACTGGGCATCGCGCGGTGCGGGCGCAGCCGCCGCCGCCCCCGGAGCGGGAGGCGGGGATGTGGGAGCCTAGGCGCTGGAAGGAGGGAGGGACGGGCGCACCGAGGGAGGGCGGGGGCCTCCCCGGCTAGTGTTTCGCGGCTGCCTTGGGGGATAGAGTTGTCCCCGGGCTCGGGTTCCGTACCATCCCCCCTCCTCGGGCCGCAGGAGCCCTAGTCGGCGCGTAAATGATTGATGTGCGGGCCAAAGGCTGCGCCGGCGACTCCGCTGCGCGCGCCGAGCGCCAGGGTCGACGCCCGGGTTCGAAACCCGACAGTCACTCAGGCGTTCCAGAGGACACTGGGCAGCCGCGTTCGCGGGGGGCGGGGAGCTGTGGCCGCGGGGCTTGCGGGGAGGGTGTCCGGCGCGCCCGAGCCTGGGCTTTGGCGGACAGATGCGCTAACGGTAATCTTCGGAGGAGGCGGGGGCAGAGGTTCTCCGGAAGTCGGGGGCCTTTAAGACCCGGTCCTGCTCAGAGTCGTGTCCTTGTCAGATACCTGGGAAGGCGCTTCTCTTTCCGTGTCTGTGGTGTGTGTGCGCGCCTGCGCGCGCGGCTCTCCGCCTGCACGATTAAAGCCTGAGTTTATCTCCTTTGGTCTAGCGGACTTATTCAGGTGCGTCACTAACCTCCGCTCTCCTTCGTTCTGGTCTCGTCCAAACGAACCGTTCCTAAACGGGGCTCCGGTCGCGCTCACCGGCCCTCGGGGCCCGCAGCTCACCCATCGTTGTGTTCTTGTGTCTTTAACTAGGAGTCTGGTTTGGAGCCAAAGTCCAACAACTCAGGGCGGACTGTTCAAACTCCACGTTTTAATGAAAAATTTCAGATGAAGACCGGGCGATTCAAATAGCCTCTAACCATCTGAAGGATCTATCGAGAAGGGGGTTCCCGAGCAGAGCTGTGCCCGAGTCATGGGCTGGTCCGAGTGGAGCGCGTTGATGAGGGAGGACTTCAGGGAGGAGGTGCGGTCTAGCACGAAATGATGAGAGCACGGAGACGAATTCGTAGAGACTCGGAGGGGGTGGCTTGGAGAAGGCTTTTGCATAATTAACCAGGCGTACCCGGCCGGCTAGGTTGGGTGGATGGAGGCCAGAAGAAAGGAAGGCTGAGGAATCGAAAACGGGTGTGATGCACTGCGGTGTGAAAGAAAATCTGCCCTTGAGCTTTGTGAAAGGAGGGGCTTAAAAACCCGTCTGCTCTAAAATGTACCATTTCACTGAAGTTTCTCTTAGCGACGCCCTGGGGGTGTGACCGAGTCTAACTTGCCTCACTGACCCGCTGTTCAGTGTTATGGCAACAAGAGCTGATTTTAAAGGGACCAGGCACTGTTCTAAGTGCTTTGCAGTTTTAACATCTTTTAGGTATTATTATTTTTTCCCTTTTACAGACTGGGAAAATGGAGGTACCACGACCGTAGATAATATGCCAATTGGTAGAAGGGAGATTTGAACCCAGGCAAGCTGCTTCTAGATCTCACGCACTTAAGAACATCTGACCTGCTCTGCGAAAAGGAAACTAGTAGGAAAGGGCATCTGATTTAGGAAAAGGCTTTCATGTTCATTTTATAAATGAAAGGCTACCTTCATCGCTACAGCAAATCCTACAAGTAGATCAAGAAAGATTTACTTAGTAGTGGCTCAAGAAGGACTTAAATTATTGATAAGGATTATTTATAACTGAGAAATAATTCAATGTCTTAAATGTCTAAAATTACTTACGGGTATTAGAAACATTCTCTATAGAGGCTTCAGCCTTCTCTCTAAAAAATGTTTTCCACTAGTAACTGATTTAGCAACTCTTGCACAATTAGGCCAACGGTACACCTTGGTCTTGTGCCTTTCTTAACTATCACCAATTCCTGATGAATGAATTTCATATAAATGACATTTCGCTGTAATTACTCAACAAGTGATTTGTTTTAGTATTTTCTGTTTTTCCACTGTCATCATACTGTTTTAAAGCAATTTAAAGCAAAATTCATTTAACATCTGGGCTAAAGACCCATGCTAATTTGTAACAGGGATTAAGATTTAGACATTTATAAGTCAATCCTGGGAATTAATAACTTAATCTAGAGCAGGGTAGGAAAGACATTTTCATGTTCTCTTTGTGCTTCACAAACAATCTAAGCTGTGCCTGAAGAAAATGTTGATCCAATAATAACCTCCATATTTACCAATCTTTCAGTTTCATAATCACCTCACTTAATTGGAGAAAATATAATAGTTCATGGAGTGAAATAATAGAATTGATTGTAAATGAATGTGTAAAAACTTAGATAAAACAATATTTATCTTTCTGAGAGTGGTGAGACTGTCTATAATAAAATATAATGTTCCTTGAAACTGTTTTACAAAGTCAAACAATCTGAAAACTAACTCTCAGAAAGTCTTTGTGATTTCTGCTTTTCTCTTTTCTCCTCCATCTCCCACTGCACATGAGAGCTTAAGATCAACTGATGCCATGGACTGGTGTCATGAAAGCTCTTTGGTGCCAGGGCACCTGGGCTCTTTTGGTGGCTCAGATGGTTAAGTGTCTGCCTTCAGCTCAGGTCATGATCCCAGGGTCCTGGGGTCAAGCCCCGCATCAGGCTCCCTGCTCAGTGCAGGGTCTATTTCTCCCTCTCCTTCTGCCATTCCCTCCACTTGTGCTCTCTGGCTCTATCTCTCTGGCAAGTAAATAAGTAAAATCTTTAAAAAAGAAAGAAAGCTCTTTGATGCCAACCCACCAGCTATCTTTGCTATACCTTGACAAAGCCAAGTAAATAGAACATAAGGAAACAGCAAAACTGATCTTATTAAAAAGCAAAAACCAAACCCAGCATTGTGACTTTTCCATAATTACTACTGATCTATAGAATTAATTTTTCTTGGTTTTTTTTTTTTTGAACTATAAAAATGTGTTCCCCAAACCCTACACAGACTAGGGTGAACTCTATCTAGTAAGCAAACTGCCTCTTGTCAGTGAGAACCATGCTTGCACCCATGGGCTTGGCTAAACCGATAGAAGCAGCAGGCTAGGCTGGCTGCCATTCCCTGAAGGTTCACTGGGAGATAAGGCTTCTCGAAGGTAACCAGGACTGACTACCAAACTCTTGACGAGAAGAATCACAAGGTATTACATTGGAATGCTAGTGCCAGTGTTTAGAGGCAAAAACCAGCTAATTCTTTTAATTGAAATCTTGTCAAAGCAAGACCACAAATGTTTTGGGGGTTCTGTAGTTTTGGACTTCTGTACACTTGGGGGGTTAAGGGGTCCCCACTGCAGAATGAAATCTATAGTTTTCATATATAGGGGACCTGTTGCAAACTGGACAAATGTTTTTTCCCCATACGGTATGCTTTGGTGATGTCTTCACAGACTGACTTAGGTCTATTTGTATTTCTCTCTATAGTCCTAAGATGAAGCATATATGAAAATTCTGCACCAAATTTGATGTTCTCTAGTAGCTATTTATAAAGTCCATGGGGAAAAAGCCTAGGATATTTGCTAATAATACACCTGTTTTTGCAGGAAATAATTTTTTCTCAGTCTAATGTTTAGCCCAAATCAATCAACCAACCAAACAAAACCTACCATGGACCCAGTGTTTAATTGCACCCAGGACTCTGTACAAGGAGGATTCTAAGATTCATTCCCTCTACTTGTAGTATATGGTCTAAAAAAGTGCTTCCCTTCCCCCAAATTGAAAACGGTCCTAGGCTTATCATCCGACCTCTTCTAAGTCAGATATGGTCACGACCAGACTGTAGAGTCTGAGCTTCCTAACGTGGCAAACCTTCTGGCAGTGGCATCAGATGTCACTATGGCAACCTTGGAAGACAAGTGTGATCTGAAGGCCAGGCAGAAGGCTGGAAGCTAGAGAGAGAGTGGTGGGGACACGGAGTTCTTATCTGGTGCTGTTCCTGCCTATTCACTGACATGGTGACAGGGTTCTCTTCTGCAGAAAAGCAGAGGGAGACTTGTAGACAGTGTTTTTCCCATTGAGGTTATATGCAGGGATTGACAGCTCCATGCTCCCCTCTCTCCCACACGTTCACCTGTTCTGTACTACTGGTCTCAGTGGGGTGGGGTGCACAAGGAGACTGATTAGGGTGAAAAATAAAATATTACACTTTCTGTTTCAAAACCCTTTTCAATGTCTATACTCTATGAAGGGTTTTTATGATACACTTGATAGGTAATACATGGAAGTAATTTATAAATAACATGTTGGGACAGTGCCACCCATGCTATTGACTTGCATGTTTGTCCAACTTGCTTTCACCCTCTCTCCCAGGTCTAAGATGGACTCCCCTTTCCTGCCTCTGAGGTCACTGGAAAGAGTGTTTGGAGGTCCCCATCTATCACCCAGCAGTCCTTAAGCTATGACCAGACCTGCCCAAGCCTTCAGCTGCCCTGAACTAGGATGGCAGTCTCCATTCTGGGGCTATTTCTCCAAATTCTGTCTTTTCTGTTTCCTAGCTAGATCCTATATTGTCTTTCCATAAAAGCATTAATTATATTTACATGTTTTATTCATCCCAATTTAGAGTTACCCTTTGGGTAAGAGATTGTGGTAGGTTGTTGGCTTGCTTTTGATAGGGCCTTTTAAGTAGCATTCATTAACTTAACTTGGGAAAGAGTTACGTAAGTGTGTAAGATTATTGAGTTCCTGCTCCTCACTATTTACGAACAGTTTTCTTTGAAACATAGTGCTTTGCACATGCTAAGCACTCACTATATTTTTGTGGTTGGAGAAATTCTTTCTAATACAGTAAGGCTTTAAAACATTAGTACTAGGGCACCTGGGTGGCTCAGTCAGTTAAACATCTGCCTTCGCTTTAGGTCATGATCCCAGGTTCCTGGGATGGAGCCTTGCACCAGGCTCCCTGCTCAGTGGGGAATCTCCCTCTCCCCCCAACTCGTGCTCTTTCGTGTGCTCTCTCTCTCTCTCAAATAAATAAGTAAAATCTTTAAAAAACTAAAAAAACCCCAAAAGGTTAGAACATAAAATCTTAGAATTTTAGAATCTGGATGTCACATAATCTTGTGAGTCATCTAGTTCAATGTCTTCCCCTTTATGATAGTCAATACATATACTGTGTTCTGGTAGTGGGATAGGCCCTAATTCTCAGAATATTCTGTGTAAGGTAAACCCATACTATCCCCATTTCGGACAAGAACACAGAAGCTCAGAGATGTTAAGCTGTTGCGTGGCAAAGTCAGAGTCTAACTTGATTAATTCCAACCCTCTCCCTCCCAACTGTTTCCTTTATGGGGTACCTTATCCTGAGAAACTATTGTATGGCCAGCTTTGAACATTTCTAGTAAAGAGACTTTCTACCTCACAGAGCCTTCCCTTCCATTTTCAGTTTTTTAAATTGTTGTTGAAAAACTTTGTAAATAATTAAATGAACACAACCGATGAGACTAAACCACGGTTGCATCTTGGCCCAAAGCTCAACTGTAAGTATTATTGGATGTGGTCACCAACTGGATCTGGTTAGCAAGTCCCTGAAAAGAACGATGCCAAATGAGGCACGTGTGCATGCAGTATGTGACAGCTGCATATTGATTAGGCATGTCTACGAGGTATATTTATTTCATATAAAGAGCATTTCTCTGCAAACAAATGTTGCTGGTAACAACAGGGGGCTTGCCATACCCTAGATCTCTGCAAAGGAGGCAAATACCCATTCCATGATTTCATAGCTGATCCTTGCCTTTAGCACATTATTGATTATGGCAACTGATTCATATGGAAAGGAAAATACTCTATATCATTTAAGGGAAGGCATCTCAATTATGGGACTCTGTTTGGGCCTCAAGCTCACTCGCCGTAATTCCATTTCGGGTTTTTTTTTTTCCTTTTCCTTTTAAAGAAATTAAAATAAATTTTATTGAGGTATAATTGACATATAGCATTATATTAGTTTCAGGTGTACAGTATAATGATTTGATATTGGCAAACATTGGGAATTAAGTCTACTCAACATTCATCACTGTGCATAGTTATAAAAATTTGTTTTTTTCTTGTGTTGAGGACTTTTAAGTTTGATTCTCTTAGAAACTTCCAAATAGGGGCGCCTGGGAGGCTCAGTGGGTTAAAGCCTCTGCTTTCAGCTCAGGTCATGATCCCAGGGTCCTAGGATGGAGCCCCACATCACACCGCATAGCATCGCATCATCGGGCTCTATGCTCAGCAGGGAGCCTGCTTCTCCTTCTCTCTCTGCCTGCCTCTCTGCCTACTTGTGATCTCTGTCTGTCAAATAAATAAATAAAATCTAAAAAAAAAAAAAAAACTTCCAAATACACAATACAATATTATTGGCTATAGTTACCACACTATATACTACATCCCCATGATTTATTTCTTTTTTTATAACTGGAAGTTTGTACCTTTGACCCTTTTGGCCCATTTTGCCCATCCCTCCACCTTCTGCCTCTCTCAACCACCAGTTTGTTCTCTGTCTCTGTGAGCTTGGTGTTTGTTTTGTTTTGTTTTAAATTCCACATACAAGTGAGGTCATAACAGTATTTGCCTTTCTCTGACTTATTTCACTCAGCGTAGTGTCCTCCAGTGCCATCCATCTTGTTGTAAATGGCAAGATTTCATTCTTTATTATGGCTGAGTAGTATTCCCTTGCCTGTGTCTACCACATTTTATTTATCCATTCATCTGTCAGTAGACACTTAGGTTGTTTCTATGTCTTGGCTATTATACATAATGCTGTGAACATGGGACTGCAGATATCTTTTCAAGTTAGTGTTTTCATTTTCTTCAGATAAATATGTAGAAGTGGAATTGCTGAAACATAGGGCATTTCTATTTTTTATTTTTTGAGGAACCCCTATCCTGGTTTCCCTGGTGGTCGCACCAGTTTACATTTCCATCAGCAGTGTCGAAGGGTTCCTTTTGTCCACATCCTCACCAACATCTGTTATTTCTTGTATTTTTGATAACAAGCATGAGGTGATATCTCATAGGGGGTTTGATTTGCATTTCCCTGAGGATGAGTGATGTTGAGCACCTTCTCATGTGCCTGTACATTTAGTTTTTTAATGCAACAATTTTCTTTTCTTTGAGGTACAATATGTTTATTGAAAATATTTAGCAGCATAATTTTCCAAGTAACAATCACTAAACTGAAGAATATCGTGTGTGTGTGTGTGTGAGAGAGAGAGAGAGAGAGAGAGAATTTGAGTTCATTCTTGTATCCCATTCATGTGAAAACCATAAGAATTTGAATAATACATGTTTAAACTGTGTGGGTCACTTTGTGGGCCTTTTTTTTTTTTTTTTGATAAATACAGTTTAGAGCTGTAAGTGCATTTTCTCTTGTGATTTTCTTTAGCTTACTTTACTTTAAGAATACAATATATAATATGGAGTTATCAATAGAATCTTCTCAGAACACTTAATTCATTTCTACAAAGTGAACAAGGAACATTTATTTCTAGGAGCATACTTACTCACATGGTCACCCATTGACATGTTTCCTTTGAGCCTTGTGTTCTGAACATTCCATGGTCAAAATGGGTTAGTTTTGTTTCATTCTTGATCCCCGCCCTACTTCTCCAACCCTCTTCCCCCCTCCCAAGAGTCTTAATTCTGTATACCTAATTTTCACAAGCACTTAACTCACTGTCTAGAGAGACTTCTCAGTACTGGTAGGGATTATTGAATAAATCTACAGTGAGCATCCTGGAGACACCTTTGAATATATATTTAACCCACAGAAATAAACATCACCTACTTGCAAAGCTGGTACTAGATGCACAAGGCACGGAAGAACAGAGGAGCAAGTCGGAACACAACAAAGGAAAGTCAGAATCATCCCTGCTTTCCGTTGTATGGGAAACGTGCCCACCATGTTTTAATGCAACCATTTTGTGATTGCTTATTTAATGTGGCTATTTGGAAAAAAGGAATATTTCGAAGCTGTTTCAAAGACCATTAAGCCTTCAGTGTTTTTACTTCTGAGTAATGTCTTAGACAGACACCTGCCTCCAGCCTTGATTCCTGCCCCCTCCCCCCACAGAGGTCAGGGCTGGAGGGAGGGTTAAGGACCATCTGGCAAGCAAACCACATACAACCAAAAGTCATGAGTCAACCACACTTGTTCATTCAAAAGAACTGTCAATCCTGCCTTACTTGTTGCCTATCCCTTGGCTTGCATCTCACTTTCCTTTATCATAACAATGTCCATGCTCTTTACTTTTAATTAACAAATAGATTTGAATGCTGGAGAAAGGATCCATTTTAAATCGCATGAATGGCCACTCCTGTATTTTGGAGGCTTCCTGCTTCTACGGACCTTGTTTAATTGGGTCTATGTTGGGAGGGAAGTGGAGTGGGAGTGGAAGGGCTCTGCAGACTACAATTCTATCTCATATTCCCAGCTCCAGACTGCATTGGAAATTCTCAAATTAACATTTCTAACAGGTCCTTCAGCAATGCACATACATTTTATCTACTGTTCTCAAAATTCTTTGCAATACCACTTAGGGGAGACAGGCTAATCTGAGTCTAGCAGATGTTCACACAACACTTTTTGATTTTCTTAAATGGTTAAGAAAAATTAAAATAACATCGAGTAATTGGTTATGGGCTTATCAAAGCAGTAGGTTTGTAAAATGCTTTATAAACAATTTAGAAATAAGGTAGAAAATGAAGGTTTCCCACAAGAGAGTTAGAGATGGAAGAAGGGGTGAGGAAAGTCTATTTCATTTGTTCATTTTTTAGTAATTTAAAGAATATTAGTGATTTTACACTTATGGCAAAGCTCTTTTGACTTTGTTGTGCAAAATATCTTGCCTCAAGGAAGCCAAGTACGATACAAATGCTATAAAGGAAAGAATAAAAAGAGGGGAGGGAGGAGAGACTTTCTCTCTGTGAGATAGACACAGAAATAACCAGCCTTACATCTCCAAATTGGAATAGTATTTTAAGTCTGATGTGGTTCTTAAATTCTTTATCAGCCTCAGGGTTGATGGCAGAAAATCATGGCCACAATGGAGGATCAAGAAGAGAACAGTGGAGGGGTTGCTCTTAAATCCTGTCCCATATAGTTGGTGGTTAATCCACATAACAAAGGGATTTTTATTCTAAATCACTAATCTTTTAAGATTGAGGTTTCTACTTACCATTCTTTCTGTTCTAGCCTCTCTCCTGTCCAACTGCACCAGCCTTCCTGCCGTTCCTCTAAGTCCCGAGCACCTACCCCTAGAAGAAGCTTTGTATGGCTGGACATCTGTCTCCACACAAGGGCCTGGCTGAGGGGGCAGGGGGATCGGATAGGCAGCCCATAATCTGCAGGCCATATTCTGGGCCCAGGCAGGGGCTGTTTGCCCAGAAGAAGGGGTTTCTTTTCTTGATTCACTGGTGGGCTGCCAGTTGCCCGTGGGCCCTTACACTTGGTTCTTTCTGCCTCCCTCTGCCTCAGATGCTTCCCACCCTGACATTCTCCCTTCATTTGGTTCTTTGCTTGACATCACCACTTCTCAGAAAACTCTGCCACCCATCCTATCTAAAATGACAGTCCCCATCACTCTTTAACTCCTCACTCTGCTTTAGCTTCTTCATCATTTATTATTGGACATTACATAACATATGGCACAATATATACTTCATTCATTTTTTTCTTCCCTACTGAAATATAAGCTCTGTGAGAGCAGGGACTTTGCTTGCTGCTCTATCCCCAGCACCTCTCAGAGAATGCTGGCACATAGTAGGCACCAAATAAACATTTGTGGAATGTTTAAAAAAGATCGTACCCGCAAGGCTTTCTAAAACTGGAGTAGGCGCAACCCAGAATATTTGCATTGACCCTGCTCAGGCAGAATCTTCTCTTATTAGCTGACCTCCCCAACCTGGAAAAGCTAAACCAAAAATAGAAAACACAAAAGCTGTTGGCTGTGAACTACAGTGACCAGGACAGTGGTTTCTGCACCTCAGAATCACCCCCTCCACCGGGAGATTTTAACCACCAAAACACCACCAAAAAATGACTCAGAGCTCCCACTCTCCACCCGCACTCAGCTGAGCTTCTAGGAGGTCACCTTGGCGGACTAGTGATTTATTGGGAAAGAAACAACATATAATGCGCTATTATGATAGGAAAAGATAGGAAAGATTTACAATGCTTTGGATATTAAAGGTCAATTCTAACAAAACAGTCTGTATCAAAGAGAATTCCTCCAATCTCTTCTATTAATAGCATCATTTAGCACCCCTACTGCTCAGCAGACTGTTTAGGACTCTGTCTCACCATGGTTTCACCTTAACCGAGTTAGAGAGAAGCAAATGTCAGTGTGGATACAGTGCCATAGAGGTATAAAAATTTGCACCCTCTTTGGCTACGGTCTGAGCTTTTAGAACCTAACAGATCCTCCTCCTGAAAGTCTGGTTTAAAAGTACTTAGAGTTTTGCAAATGTCATAAGAGCTTCTGACACTGCCATGCACGAATTTTTGACCCGGGGCTGAGAGCACAGCCAAGTGCAGAGAGAAAATGGTATACACAGAGCGCCGCTGTCCCCCTTCGTCCCCTCCCCCTCCCCCAGCTCGCACTAACACTTGTCTCACTTGCACACACGTGGTCCCAAAGCCAGTTCCCTTTGGGAATAACAGGGACTGCAGTCAGGCTTGGCTGCGGGCTGGCAGGCTTGCCGAGCACCTTCTCCGTGCGCCCTCTTCTGGACGTGGCAGCCCCTGTAGGTGCCAGGTGTCCTGTCAGCCTCCCGCAGACAGTGAGGCTAAAAGCCCAGCGTGGGCTGCAGAGACTCAGAAGGGAAAACAGCTCTGGGACGTGGGTGTGTGAGAGGTGAAGGAAGATTTTGCAGCATTAATCCCTGATGGGTGGAAGCTGAACTTTAAATGCCTTCCAGCTTGATTGAGTTTCGCTTTCATTTCAGCTAATGTGCTCAATGTATCTACTTAGGAAAGTATAGCTTTGCATTTTCAAAAGGGGTGATTATATTATATACGGGTGCACGGTGGCCCACGTAGGTTGCACCAGGCGGTAGCTCCTGGGAAAAGAATAGTCTGCGCTTTATTGCCTGACGTTTGCAAGGGGTAGGAAGGGGGAAGTGCGGGAGGGGGAATTCCAGTTGTAATGCTTCTTTCTCCTTCGCGTTCTGTTTTCTTTGATGGCAGAGCCTGTGATGAGCTGTTACTCAGCCCCGAGAGGCGGAAACTACATTCGCACCTACTTTCTCCTTCCAAATCCTTTCTGCAAATGCAGAGTCTGTCCCCAAGAGGACCTCCTCACTTCAAATCCTGCACCCAGGCTGGTGCCAGTAACATTTCCGCCAAGAACTACCCCACATCCTATGGAAAAGTATTTATATTACAGGGCTTCAAACTGCCAGCTGAGAGCTTCCTGTCAGAAAGGATTCTTTTTCCAAATGTGTGAGGAGTCCCGTGCTTGTTTCTTCATGGACAACAGGGGAAATTTCAACTGTGGTGACCACTCTTGACCCTTTCTCCTCTTCTCTTCAGGGTTTGGATAGCTGCTCGGAATCATGCATCTAACCACAGCCTATCTGCGGTCTCAGCGGTGAAATGGGAAAGAAGGGCCTCTGGAGAACCTTTTGGCCATTTTCCTAGCCCCTCCTACTCCTTCCTAGTGGGCAGCTTTTAAAGTCCAGCTCCCTCATTTTACAGACGAAGAAACCAGAGTCCAGAAAAGTGAAGTGTCCTGTGCAAGGCCACGCAGCTGGGTTTCTGACTCTCAGCTCTGCGCTTCCTTTGACACCACATTGAGTACATGGTGGGAGGTGGTTGACAGACCCTTGGTTTTTGCGTCAGATGGGCCAGAGCTTGAAGTCCCACTTTATAGTGGCTAAGCAGTGTGAGTGTAGCCTTTCGGATTTGCGAAGGGAAGCCACAATGCTTTGCTGCAAAATTGTTGTGAAGACTGATGTTTCAAAGGTGCCAGATACAAACGAGGTACCAATAAAAGGTAGTTACTGTTATTCCTATGCACTCCCCCACCAATCCCTGCTTTAGTTACTCAAAGAACAACCACCCCAGCTGCCAATATTACAAAACACTGGCTTTAGACAGAACAACCTTCAAGGATATTTATCTTTTAGTAGAGATCCTTGGAAATGAAAAGCCACTAAGACACATAGTGATGAACGTTAGTAATGGAGAGGACATCCGGGCACAAGCCAGCTACACGCAGTGTTGGATAAGTGTTAGGGGAACAGCTCAGCTGAAGGCGCTAGGAGGAAGCTCATGTGAGAAGCACATAAAAGGCGTGGAGACAGACGTGGTGGTGTTCCAAGCAGGCAGGCAGGCAAGCTGGCAGCCTCAAGGGAGATAGCCGTATGCAGGGAATACACCTAATTAGACTGCTGAGGGACCGAGCACAGCAACCAGAAACCCAGGAGAGATGAGATGCATGCTGGAGGCCTGAGTAGCTGACATCAGGGTATTCTGTCAGGAGGTGGTGGGGCCTTGGAACCTGGGCTTCTGTTCAGGACATGGAGAAGTTAGAGGTGGGACAGATGGACAAACCCTAGCATGCAGATGACTGCTTCTGCTCTTCCATTTTAAGCCTGCTCTGAAGAGCTTGTATATGTTGATAATGTCAGTTGCCATTTATTCTTATTTGCATAAAAAATGGTAGTTTTTATTTTTAAATAGAGAATTTGAGGGGAAAAACTAATTCAATTCTAAGCCATTAACAATGTTCAAAATTCTCTTCTGCTCTTCTTTGATATATTACAGATGTTTCATATAATTATAATCCATGTGTGAATCCCATCTTATGTTCTGTTCTAAATGTAGATATTTCCACGAATTAACATAGTATGCGTCCTTTCCATTTTTAATACCTCTGTAACATTACATTCAGATTATATTATAGTTTCTGTATTGGCAGTATTTGGGATGCTACGAATTTATCATGATTACCAGTTGCAATCATGAGGGTATCTTTGGGCTTTTTTTTTTTTCTTTTAGATAGTTTCTTTGCCCTAAGTTCTTCAAAAATGGAATCATGAGCTCAAAATATATGGACAGCTTGGTGGCTCCTGTTGTGACTAGCAGATTTCTTTGGGAAAAAAAAAAAAAGAAAAGTTTCTCCTCACTACCCTGTCAACCCAAATCTCACATGGTTCTCACATCCCATATTCCATGGGGACGTGCCCCAAATTTGCCCTGGATCTTGGATACATACACTGCATGTGTGCATCAGAGTTTTAGCAAGGCCATCCTCAAGGCAGAGGTGAAAGTCCGTGCTGGGCAAGCTGACTCATGCTGGCCTCAGCCCAAAGCTGACCTCAGTCCCAGGGAGAAGGCAGAGAGGAAATGCTGCTGCTCCTTCTGCTTGGAGAGCACATGCCTGGGGCAGTAGAGGGGAGCAGGATAAAGGACTGGCAGAAGACTTTCCTGCTAGAGTAGGGTTTTTTGTGGCATACTGCCATCAGGCCTTTTTGTGATGAAAGACACAGAAGGGGAGATTGCCCATTCTTTATTCCCCCATTGCTCTCCAGGTTCCTGTTCTAAACAAAAGTGAAGGGTCAGTCACAATTTTGGCAGAGCACGGTCTTCAGCTCACGAGTCTGTCAGGTCCTTGAAGGAGGGGGCCTGTCCCATAGTGCTGCCGACTACTCTGCCCCCGTCACAATGTCCCGTGCCTGATATGTAGTAAATATGGGTTACATTCATAAATGAGTGAATGTATTCTTAGAAACAGGAAACTTCCAGTAAAGGAGGCAACCCAGTGCTTTCTCTCCGGGGGACATTCAATCCAAGCTACATGTGATGGTTTGTGTTTTATTAATAGGAAACATGGACAACACAATGCTTAGCTGATTGAAAGTGAGTATCAGCTAAGCCCTTGATGTGAAGCGCAGCCCAAACAAAAGGAAATTAATTCCAGAAATTCTCCTGTGAAACACAATTTAAGCCGTAGTTTTCAGGGAAACTATAGGATTATTTTGAATTCAGCCGGTGCACTTGTTCTCCTTGAGGGAAAGAAGATCTGATGAGTCAGCCACGCATTTGGTGCTTTATCTCCAAATGGCCTTGCATGAATTAATCATTAGAAAGCATGCAGGCCTCCACCCATGTTTACTTTACATTTTCAAAATTATGTTTCACAAATCTCCAAAGAACACTGAAAATAATTTTTTCCAAAAGTTCTGTTAAAAAAATAAAACCATGGTACGAGTAGGATATTTTTCTTTCATTTCCAATTCTAACTGGTTGTTTTAGGTGTATAGAAAAGCTATTATCAATTTTTTATATTAGTGGTTTTTGATGTATAGCTATTTTTTCAAATTCCTTTAATATTATTGTTGTGGTTGAATTTCTTAAGACTTCTAATTATACTCCCATATTACTTGCTATCATTCTTTTAACATGCTGCTCGATTAAATTTGCTAATGTTTTATTGAGAATTGTTTATCTCTATCTTTCAAGGAAAAGTGTTTTGAAACTTTTGTATTATATATTCTGTAGTGGGTTTTGTTAAGTTCCAGGATCAAAATCAATGTACAGAAATCTGTTGCATTTCTCTATACCAATAATGAAGCAGCAGAAAGAGAAATTAAGAAAACAATCCCCTTTATAATTGCACCCAAAATAATGAGATACCAGGAATAAACCCAGCCAAAGAGGTGAAAGGCCTGTATGCTAAAAACTATAAAACACTGATGAAAGAAACTAAAGATGACACAAAGAAATGAAAAGACATCCAATGCTCTGGATGCCTGGGTGGCTCAGTGGGTTAAACCTCTGCCTTCAGCTCAGTTCATGATCTCAGGGTCCTGGGATCGAGCCCCACACTGGGCTCTCTGCTCAGCAGGGAGTCTGCTTCTCCCTCTTTCTCTGCCTGCCTCTCTGCCTACTGGTGATCTCTCTCTGTGTCAAAAAAATAAATAAAATCTTAAAAAAAAAAAAAAAGACATCCCAAGCTCATGGATTGGAAAAATAAATATTGTTCAGATGTCTATACTACCCAAAACAATATACATATTTATTGCAATCTCTACAAAATGCCAATAGCATTTTTCGCAGAACTAGAACAAAGAATCCTAAAGTATGTATAGAACCACAAAAGACCCCAAAGAGCCAAAGCAATCTTGAAGAAGAAAAGCAAAGCTGGAGGCATCACAATTCTGGACTTCAAGTTATATTACACATCTGTAGTAATGAAAACAGTATGGTAATGGCACAGATATAGACACAAAAATTGATGGAACAGGATAGAAAACCCAGAAATAAACCCACAAATATATGGTGAGTTAATCTTTGACAAAGCAGAAAAGAATATCTGATGGGAAAGGACAGTCTTTTCAACAAATGGTGCTGGGAAAACTGGACAGCAACATGTGGAAGAATGGAACTGGACCGCTTTCTTACACTGTACACAAAAATAAATTCAAAATGGATTAATGACCTAAATATGAGACAAGAAACACTAAAATTCTAGAAGAGAACATAGGCAGTAACTTCTTTGACATCAGCTGCAGCAACATTTTTCTAAATATGTCTCCTGAGGCAAGAGAAACAAAAGCAAAATAAACTGTTGGGACCACATCAAAATAAAAAGCTTCTGCACAGTGAAGAAAACAATAAACAAAACTGAAAGCAGCCTATGGAATGGGAGAAGATATTGGCAAAGATGTCCCCAAAAGGGTTAATATCCAAAATATATAAAGAACTTAGACAAATCAACAACCTCAAAAAAAAAAAAAACCCAGTTAAAAAATGGGCGGAAGACATGAACAGACATTTCTCTAAGGTAGATACACAGATGGCCAACAGAACATGAAAAGATGCTCAACATCACTGATCAAATCAGGGAAATGCAAATCAAAACTACAATGAGATACCACCTCACACCTGTCAGAGTGGCTAAAATCAACAACACACACACAAAAAACAGATGTCAGTGAAGATGTCAGTGATGTTCTGTTGGTGGGAATGCAAACTGTTGAAGCCACCATGGAAAACAATATGGAGGTTCCTCAAAAAGTTAAAAATAGAGCTACCTTATGAACCAGGAATTGGACTACTGGGTATTAATCAAAAGAACACAAGAACACTAGTCCAAAGGAACACTTGCACCATTATTTACAATAGCCAAATATGGCAGCAGCCCTAGTGCCCATTGATAGATAAACAGATAAAGAAGAAGAGGTGGCGTGTGTGTGTGTGATTCAGCCATAAAAAAGAATGAAATCTTGCCATTTGCAACAACATGGATGGAACTAGAGAGTATAAATGCTGAGTGAAGTAAGTCAGAGAAAAATAATGATCATATGACTTCACTCATATGTGGAATTTAAGAAACAAAACAAGCAAAAGGGGGAGATGAGAGAGAGACAAATCAAGGAACAGACTCTTCACTCTAGAGAAAAACAGATGGTTACCAGAGGGGAGGGGGGGGGACATGGGTAAAATAGGTGATGGGGATTAAGGAGTGCACTTGTGATCAGCACAGGGCGGCATATGGAAGTGTTGAATCACTATATTGTATACCTCAAATTAATGTTACACTGTATGTTAACTAATTAGAATTATAATAAAAACTTTAAGAAAGTTTTTTAATTTAAAAAATGAGACTTAGCCTATAGCAACGCTGCAAACCCAGAAGCCATAAAAGAAAAATCTGGTGAGTTCAACAACGTAAAAATTAGAAATGCCTAGCAAAAAATGGTAATCAAAATCAGTGCTGGATACACAAGTAATTAATATCTTTAAAGTACAAAGAACTCTGATAACAAACAGCAAAAGAAAAATGGGCAAAGCATATGAATAATTAGTTCACAAATAAAGAACTTCATAGAACTGATCAGTGTATAAAGAAATGTTAGACTATACTAGGCCAGAAAAATCCAAATTACAATAGTAGTTACATCTCTTTTTCTTAATTCATCAAATTGACAACAATTTATAAATTTATTGGTTTACAAGATTGATAACATTGAACTCAGGCTGGAGGATAGAGTCCTGTTTGGCAGTCCTCAGCATTGCTGGCCAAAGTTCGTCTACTGTAATTCTTTCTTTCTTTTCTTTTCTTTTTTTTAAAGATTTTATTTAGGGGTGCCTCAGTGGCCCAGTCAGCTAAGAGTCTGCCTTTGGCTTGGGTCATGATCCCAGGGTCCTGGGATGAAGCTCCATGTCAAGATCCCTACTCAGTGGGGAGCCTTCTTCTACCTCTCCCTCTTCCCCTCTCCCCCGCCCTCTGCTCTCTCTCAAATAAATAAATGAAAAGATTTTATTTATTTATTTGAGAGAGAGAACACAGAGGGAGAATGAGAGGGAGAAGCCAACTCCCGCTGAGCAGAGAGCCCCAGAGAGCCTGATTCATGGTGCCCACGTCTGCTATAATTCCTAAAAAAAAACTTCATTCAGTTGGTGAATCAATTAAAATTAAACTTGCACATTCCTTTTGATCCAGCAAAGTCACTTTTGAAAACCTAGCACATAGAAATAAAAGCTCCAATAATTAAAGGACAGGTGTATATGGAAATTTGTAGCACCATATTTTGGCAGAGCACTCTATCAAAAAACAAAACAAAACAAAACCCCAAAACAAAAAAAAACCCAAAACAAATAAACCTAAAAATAATCTGAAGGTTTCTTAAATAAGAAAATAGATGAATAAGTTATGGAATATTCTGTACTTCTACAAAAGAATAACTTACTGTAGATGTACTGACCCAGACTAACAAAAGCAAGTTCTGGAATAATAACATAATAGTTAACATTTAATTGAGCGCTTACGATGTGCTAAGCCATTGACATACGATATCTTCATTACACAGCATTGCTAGGGGACTCTCTCAGAATGTTTCTGCATCCTCCTTCCTGGTGTATCCTGGGTTTTGTCCTTCAGTGCTCTGTTTCACCTGACCTGTGTTCCAGAAATTATTGTCCACTGGTAACTTGCTCACCTGTTCTCTTTGCTGTTTTAATTTTACACCCCTCCCCGCCTCATCAATGCATGCATATGCAGGACGTTCCCCCCCCCACCCCGATTTCTTGTGTAACAACATGAAATTAAAGCATACTCATGCATTGACTGAGAGAGACTGTTGTGAGGTAGTGGAAGGCATGAAAGGGCACACATAAGAGTTAACGTTTGACGTGGCACCTCAGCAATCTATTTCCCTTGGATGGAAAGCTCCGGCGATTTTGTAAATAACATTATTTTTATTTCCCTTTGCAATTGTGGGTATGACGTGGATTAACAAGGTGCTATATATAATATCAGCATATTACTTTGTTGATTTAGAATTATTTACTCAAAAGAAGGCAAAACCCAGTAACTGCCAAAACAAATCATCTTAATTAAGGCCTCCAAGCCAAAGAAAGTCTTTTAAACTCCAACAGCCAGGAATAACTCACATTATTTCAGAATTTAAGAGCAACATACCTCAGATTTCTAAATTTAAAATTTTAAAAATATCTGTAGATTTTAAATTTTAAAAATATCTATAGAGAAAACCTTATAGGAAAAAGAAATTATGTTTAAGAACAATTCTGTGACATGTTCTGAGAGCATAAGGAGATTTAAAAATTTTTTTAGTCTTTTTTAACATGTACACATTTATAAATTTATTTTCTTTGCTTTCCTGCTAAATAGGGGCGCACGCTCATTAAAAGTCCCTGGAACAGCATGTTCCATTATCAGTGCACTAAACCAGAGGATTAACGAAAATTCTAGCAAAAGCAATCCCATTTATTAAAGTCCCCATGGAGCTGTGGTCCAAAACAATAAACTTAACTACAATAATTTGGTATCCATTAATCAAATAAATTAATTTCTCCATCTATTGTTTCTAGTATATTTTAAACTTCCTGATAGTAAAAGGGGGGAGGGGGAAATATTTTATTTATTTTTAAACAGGATAATCTTGGGGAAAGAAAGGAGGGCAAACAATTAATTTGCATTACTTGGCAACTCATGATGGTGACAAAACTACATGCAAAGGGTTAATGAGCTGGGTGGACTCCATTGGTAATCACATTCTGTAGTTGGAGGGGATGGCAGGAATTCAGAACCATGAAGATTGCCTGGAGAGGTGGGCAGGGCATAGGAAGACAGATGGCAGAAAAAGGAGAATGCTTTTTCCCTCTCATTCACCGAGTATACTTAAGTGCCCCCTTTTTACCAGTGTTAGGTACTTTTCAAAAATGATCTCATTTAATCCACTCACTAAGCCTTAGAGATGAAGAAATCAGATGCAAGAGACTGATAGAGAGAGAGGAAAAGAGAAACTTGGACAAAGTAACAACTAATAAGTGGGAGAGCAGAATTCCCAGTGAGTGCACAGCCATGTGACTTTCAAAGCCAGTCACACTGTGTGTAGACTATTGTCTACACTTTAAAGTATTTCCTTCATCTGCCCTTGAGGGCAGAGGCTGAGGCTGTGTCTTGCCTTGTGGACCCATGTGTCCCTCATCACACTTAGAGAGTCCACTCTTGGGAGCAGGATACTTCCTATTGCTTTTATTTCCCATTCATTGCTCCTTGCTAAGGACTGTTTCTTTCACGGCAGCCATGGCTCTGGTGCTCCTTCTTATGTTAATCGTTGCTGGTCTCTTGCTTCTACTCTTTCCTTCAAAATCATTTTCTGTGCAGCAGCCAGAGTGATCTCTTAAAATGTTCATCATATCATCTTGACCTCAGAATAAAATCCAAAAGCCTTACCAATGGGCTTCCATGGCCCTATTATGGCCACTGCTCCCACCTGCCCTGAGATCTACCCCCTGGACCTTTTGCTCCAGCCACACAGACTTTCTCTCTGTTTCTCATCACTCTGAGCTCTGTTTCATCTTGGAGCCTTAGAGCAACTGCTTCTTTTGGTCTCTGTTTTCTTTATCCTAGAGATAAACATGCACAAAGAAGCACACACAAGGATGTTTATTGCAGGAATTTTTGTAAGACAACCTCTGAAAACAACCTAATGTTCTGCATCACTAGGCAGGACCTATATACACTATGACGTATAACCTCTGTGCTTTGAAATATTATGCAACAGTTAAGAAACACTGAGATGTGCCCTGAGTTGGCATAGCTTCTGGGGAAAGCAGTTTGGCAATATTTATCAAAATTTGCATTTCAAATACATTTGCACAATTTCCCTTTGGAAATTCAATTCATCCTACAGAAATATTTCCACACATGGAAAGTGACATAAATACAAAGTTCTTTCTTGCAGCACTGGTTGGAATAGTAAGCGTTGAAAACAATCCAAGACACCCCTCAACCGGGACCTGATTAAATTATGTTATAGCCATACAATGGAATAATACTACAGCATGGAAAAAAGAATGAAGATACTCCCTATATATTGGTGTGGAAGGGCACTTCAGTGGGGCGTCTGGGTGTTTTGGTCAGTTAAGCATCAGACTCCTGGTTTCAGCTCAGGGCATGATCTCAGGGTTGCGAAATCAAGCCCTGGGTCCAACTCTGTGCTGGGCGTGGAGCCTACTTAAGATTCTCTATTTTCCCTCTCCCTCTGCCTCTCCCCTGCATACATGTGTGCATTCTCTCTCTCAAAAAAAAAAATGTACTTCAAGGTAGAAGAGTGTATAAAATATGTATGAAATGGGAGTATCATGGAAGGAAAATAAGAATCTATATTCATATTTGCTTGAAATGAAGAATAACTAGTTATAATAAGAAACTAATAAAAGTGGCTATCTATGAAACTTGTATGGGAATGGCATAGATGAAGAATAGGAATGAGGAGGAAAACTTCATTATACATCTTTTTTTTTTTTAAGATTTTATTTATTTATTTGACAGACAGAGATCACAAGTAGGCAGAGAGGCAGGCAGAGGGAGAGGAGGAAGCAGGCTCCCTACCAAGCAGAGAGCCTAATGTGGGGCTCAATCCTAGGACCCGGGGATCATGACCTGAGCTGAAGGCAGAGGCTTAACCCACTGAGCCACCCAGGTGCCCCCATTATACATCTTTTTTGTACTTTTTGGGCCTTAACTGTATGAATATACCACCTCTCCCCTGACCTCATAGGCACATAACAAGGTGTGGATCTACATATTCTGATGTGAAAAGGCCCACAAGACATACTACTAAGAAAAACAAGCAAGTAGCAGAACAGTACGCACACACTTATCAAGATTTAGAAATACAAGGGAGAGGAGGTTGGGAGAAGGGCTCAAGAAGAAGTCTGGGAGGCACCTAGGTGGTGGGCACCTATTAAGTGACAGACTCGGTTTTGGCTCAGGTCGTGATTTCAGGGTCGAGAGATCAAGCCTCGGATCGGGCTTCATGCTCAGCTTGGAGTTTGCTTCAGACTCTCTGCCTCTCCTCCTTCTCTCTCTTTCTCTCTCAAATAAATAAATAAATAAATCTGAAGAAGAAGAAGAGGGAGAGGGAGAAGAAGGAGAAGAAGAGAAAGCTTGAAAATAGGAGTGGGCTGACCAAGGGGGATTCCCTTTAGCTGTATGGTTTGTTGTTTTCTGGAAAAAGCATAGTATGCATTACTTGTTCATTAGTTACAAATAAAAGAATAAAAAAGATTTCTGGGATGGAGTTGGGCTAGGTGAGGACCAGATCAGTGCAGGTTCTGGGAGTAGGGGACTGCGGTGGAGTGAAGGTGAGGTTGGAATCAATGAGGTACAAGAAATGTTCATCCAAGCTATTATCCAGAAGCACGCAGATGCTTAAAACCCATAGAATGCTGGGAGCTGCGGTAGAGCACCATGGGGCCTTCTGAAGGCTATGAAGAATGAAGAGAACCCTCCAAATGTCTTAATCAAGAGAGGCATTTCCATGACTTCCCCATGGGCATGGCTGGAGGTTCTAGGGAGCCCCAGGACAGAAGTCTCCAAAGACAGGAGGTTTTATCCGATGCTGGAAGAGAAACTGTTTGAACCTCTGCTGTCCAGTACAATGGCCAATGGCCATTGGCCACATGTGGCTACTGTGCACTTGATATGAGGTTAGTGCAACTGAGAAAATGAAATTATTTTAATTAATTTAAATTTAAGTAGCCACATGTTTATCTATGTTTGTCACCATGGACAGCACAGATCTGGACTGAAGCTTGTAGGAGGCACTTGTTCTGGTGGTTTGGGAGATAAAGGAGTAAGTGGCCTCCATGAGAAATGTCCGCGGTGGTGCAGTGACCTTGGAGAGCCTGGATCTCACTGATGCAGGAAGAGGAGAAAAGTGCTCTGGGAAAAGACCGACTGTATAGGAGGGCCAAGGGTATTTGTGGGAGCAAGGATCTAGCATTTCTCTCATTGCATTTCTCTCATTGGACAATGATGGTCAAGCCATATGTTGCTATTGAGCCCTTGCAATATAGCTAGTCTAAAATGAGATGTGGTGTGAGTGTAAACACACACTGGATTACAAAGAGTCCAAAAAGAAGAATGTAAAACTTTAATAATTTTTCATTTTCATAGGGGAGACAAACCATAAGAGACTCTCAATCATAGGAAACAAACTGAGGGTTGTTGGAGAGGATGGTGGGGGTGGAGCACTGGGTAGTACACGCCGCTAATGAATCACTGAACTCTGAGTCAGAAACCAATAATACATTATATGTTAATTAATTGAATTTAAATTAAAAATTGAAAAAGTAATTTTTAATATTGATTAAATGATGAAATGACAATGCCTTGGATATATTATGTTTTTAAAGATTTTCTTTATTTGGGGTGCCTGAGTGGCTCAGTGGGTTAAAGCCTCTGCCTTCAGCTCAGGTCATGATCCCAGAGTTCTGGGATGGAGCCCTGAATTGGGCTCTCTACTCAGCAGGGAGCCTGCTTCCCTTCCTCTCTCTCTCTGCCTGCCTCTCTGCCTACTTCTGATCTCTGTCTATCAAATAAATAAATAATATCTTCAAAAAAAAAGATTTTCTTTATATATTAGAGAGAAAGAAGTGTGTGCATGGGTCGGGGGGTAGGGTGGGCAGGGGGAGAGAGAGAACTAGACTCTTCCCTAGACTCTGTCTAGACTCTGTCTGGCAGGGAGCCCAATAGGGGGTTCCATCTCAGGGGTCTGGGATCATAACCTAAGCCAAAGGCAGATGCTTCACAACTGAACCACCCAGGTGCCCTGGGATATATTATGTTAAATAAAAATACTATTTCAAGCAATTACAACTGTTTCCATATTTTTTTAATGTAGCTTCTAGAAAATTTTAAGTTCCATATGTAGCGTGAATTACATTTCTATGAGACAGAGCTGATCTAGAAAGTGCAGGGGAAAAGGTTGAGCAGTGGATCAGGGCAGAGCAGACTGAGGACTATGCAGACAGGAGGCTCTGGGTACATTTTGGTCCTCAGGGGCATCTGATTTGATCTTGGATTGATGGGGAGGGCTCCTATGAAATCTGTGGAGGGGATGAGGTCTCTGCATAGCACAGACCTGTGTAGAGGGCTTGAGGGGTGAGGTCGAGAGCCTTCTTTCCCAGATTCTCTTTTCCCCATTAAAATGTACACTGCTTTGGTCCTTAATTGACTAATAATATCTGAACGTTCTTACTCTTTATATACACAGTCCGAACTGGTATATGAAAAAGGGGATTCATTGCAATAGTGTTAATTTTAAAAAAAGACTGGAAATTTAAAAAAAAGGCTGGGTAGGTCAGTCAGTTAAGTTTCCAACTTTTGATCTCAGCTCCGGTCTTGATCTTAGGTCTTGATCTCATTGTGAGTTTAAGCCCTGTGTTGGGCTCCACATTGGGCATGGAGCCAACTTAAAACAAAAACAAAAACAAACAAAAAAAACCCAAAACCAGATAGGAAAGAACTTAAATGTCCATTAATACAGTGATTAAATAAATGAAGGGTATATTTTAAACAGAATTATAAAATAATTTTATTATTATAAAATAATAATAATGTAATTTCAATTGCAGATAGCCATTAAGACAGTAAGACAGAAATAAGGCAGATCTACATGTACAGAGAAGGATCTCCAAGATATATTGTGAAGTTGAAATAAAGGAGGTGAAGTCATGATGTAATGAACTGCATGGTGACTATAGTCAATGATACTGTCTAGTATATTTGAAGGTAGGAAGGAAAGTGGATCTTGACAATTCTTACCACAGGAAAAAAAAACTCTGTAGCTATGTATTGTGGTGGATATTAACTGGACTTATTTTGGTGATCACCTGCAATATATACAAAATCAAATCCCTATGTCGTACACCTGAAACTAGTATGTCAATTATGCTTCAAAAATTTAGAATTAAAAAAAAAAAGAAGCAAAGTGAGAACAGTGTATAGACCACACTATGTTTCTGTGGGGGAAAACTCAATATATTTGCTCAGTTATATTCTTGCAAATGTGTGAATTTGTTTTCTGGAGGATGTATAAGAAATCAGTAGTAATGGTAGCCGCCACAGAGGGGAATTGTATTGTGGGGAGAAGGGAGACTTTTCTTTTCACTATACATATTTTGTACTTTTAATTTTTAATGACATACATATATGGCCAATTCAATAAAACTAAATTTAAAAAAATCTAATGACTTCTGTTGAAGTACAGAATTTCCTCTCATCACAAGCCTGTGAGCTTCTTTTGTGTACCCTCCTACTATGGCTCTTTTCTGGGGCTGAAGCGCTCCCTTTTTTTCCCCTAGAAAGTCTGAGTTATCCTCTTTCCACTTAATAACTGAACAGAAAAACTTGTGTATTTTTTATTTGATTGGCAAGTACACTTTCTGGGTTTATTCATTTCTAGGTTTTAAGGATTTTGATTCCCCTCCCCCCATTTTGTCTCTTTCTTCGTACTGAATCATTTCTTATTTAGTTAATGAAAGTTCTTTTAAAAATCATGTACATTGAAAACCAACGTTCTCTTATTCTTTGACTTTCTTTTGAAGTACACATTCAAATTATATAGGAATGTGAAAAAAAATCCAAAACATCTGATGCAACGCGCCCTCTAGTGGTTAAAGAAACAAACTATTCTTTCACCAATTCCCATCCCCCACCCCCACCCCCGTTTTCTCAAAAATCAACGACTTCTTTGTGGTTTAAAAATTTGCGTGAAAACTCTAGGCATTAATGTAAAAAATAAGAAGTCATGAGCAGCATAAACATAGTAGATGTCTTAGTGCCTTCAGGCTGTCATAACAAAAACACCAGAGACTGAACGGCTTAAGCAAAAATTATTTATTTCTCACAGTTCTGGAGGCTGGGAAGTGAGATCTGGGTGCTGGCAGATTTGGGTCTGGTGAAAACATGTTTCCTGGTTCATAAATAGCTATTTTCTCACTGGGTCCTCACATGCAGAAGGGGCGAAAGAGATCCTTGGGGCATCTTTTATGAGGGCACTAATCCCACACCTGAGAACTCCACCCTCTCGACCCAATCACCTCCCAAAGGCCCTACTTCTTGATACCGTGGTATTGAAAGATAGGATTTCAACACATGAATCTGGTGTGGGTTGAGGGAGGGACACAAACATTCATACCATTACAACAGATACATTTCTTAAGCCAGAAACAAATAGTAACTAACAAAGAGAATGATTGAAAATATATTTAATTTGCCTTAATATCCAATTTTCAGAAGCCAAATACACAGATTAAACGTGATTTTTCCAAGTGTATGTTTAGTTATATGGGTAACTGAATTGGAAGTAAAAAAACTAAACTAACCAAAGCTTTAATTTGCCCATGAAAGAAACAAAGGATGCATCGTAAAGTAAATAGTCATTGGAATTGGTAAATGAAAGAATGCTTGGTTTTAGTAAATGATCTAAGGACAAAATTCATAGAAATTTTTAAGAGTATGACTGTTACATGTGTGTCCTTTGTTTGCAAAGTGTGCTTGGGCCTGATCATGGTAAACCAGCACTTCTCTGAGGAGGTCCGATAGCCTATGGAGAGTTAGGATATGGTCTTCTGAAAGCACTTTTTTCCAACAGGGAATTCAACTCATAATGGGATAGTGGCCATCTTCATGGAAATGACCAACCATTCCACCCAGGTCAGCGGTAGGAAAATAGAATAGGTGTTGAGTGGTTTTCAAGGAAGCACATCCAGTTCCCATGCCTGTTGCCCTTGGACTCTAGCAAAAATCTCAGGATATTAACATATCAAATTTTCTTGAATTTTCCACTTGTGAAAGTGGTCCTCACATAGAGATGTGACCCTTAAATATGATTTTGGCCCCCGGCTAGCCCTTTCCCTCCTTGGCTCTCTTCTTTAATGTTTCATGATGAAAAGGAACTCTTGTGCAGGAAGGGATGGAAGAGACAAAGCAGCTATCATATCTCTTTTTCTTCCTGGACCTCAGATACAGAAGTTTCAAATTTCAGGGTAGTCGTCATTGTTAGTCTGGGCAGGGCTCCTCATGTCGTTGATTTATTCATTAAATAATTTATTACCATCTCTTCCCTTATCTGCTTCCGTTTAAGACTTCCCTCAAAGACAGCCATTACAATGCATTTAATGTGTTTCTGCGTGTTTCTTGTAAAATATATATTGTTTTGTGTACTTTTATTTTTAATTGAATGGTATGATACTATATATCTTATTCTGTTTATTTTCTTTCAGCATATGTCTTTGAGATCTCTTTATATTGCTATGTGTACTTTTAATCCATTGTTTTGAGTTGTTACATAATACTCCTGGTGAGTATCCACCACTTTGCTATAATCTAGTCACCAAATAATGTATATCTGATTGTCCCAAATTCCCTGCTACCACAAATAATCTTATCATCTAATGAACCTGAGTGAGAATATTTTTGGACTATATACTCAGGGAGGAAATTGTTGAGCTATAGGATATAAATGTATTTAATTTGACTCTAACACCAGATTGTTCTCCAGAATGGATGAACCAATGCACACATCCTATACCAGAGGTGGGGGGGAATACACACACACACACACACACACACACACACACACACAGATTCTTAGTAGCAACTCCCATCAAAAGATAGTACCTATTTCGCTTCCCCTAGAATCTGAATTGACCTTGTGATTTGCTTTCATGGAAGGTGACGGAAAATGGTTGTGTTCTGAGCCTAGACCTCAAGAAATCCTACAACTACTGTTATTTAGCTGGGAGCCATTCTACCATCATGTCATCAAGCCCAGGCTAGCCTGCTAGAGGATGAGACCATGTGGAGGGAGGAGCCAGTGCTTCAGCTTCCTTAACTGAAGCCCCATACATCTAAGTGAATTGAGAACAGAGAACATCTAAATGAATTGGACCAAACTTGGTTACTAAGCAGAGCCCAGTGCCAACTGAGAACCCACAGAATTATTAGCTAAATAAAGTGGTTGTTGTTTTAAGCCACCAAGTTTGGGATATTTTGCTATGCACTTAATAGATAAATGGAAAAAAAAAAATAGACAAGTTGATAACTCCTCATCACAGGGTATGATATATCTCACATCATACCAACACTTGGCATCATCCAGCTTTCTAATCTTTGCTTATCTTATAGATATAAAATGATATCTTGTTTCATTTGGATTCTTTTGGGGTTACTAATAAAATTGAATATTTCTCTATATGTTTGGTGGACTTTGGGCTTCCTTTTCTTAAATTGTCTGTTATTGTCCTTTGCTCATTTTTCTTGTAAAGTTACTGTTTCTTCTTTTTTTAAATTTTTTAAATTTTTTATTTTTTTAAAAAGATTTTATTTATTTATTTGACAGACAGAGATCACATGTAGGCAGAGAGGCAGGCAGAGAGAAAGGAGGAAGCAGGCTCCCCAATGAGCAGAGAGCCCGATGCGGGGCTCGATCCCAGGACCCTGAGATCATGACCTGAGCCGAAGGCAGAGGCTTTAACCCACTGAGCCACCCAGGTGCCCCAGTTACTGTTTCTTCTTAATGGTTTGTAGCTCTTGCTTATTCTAGATATTAATACCTTTTCATTTTTATATACTACAAATATCTTCTATCATGTAATCTATTATTTTTATCCATAATGGCCTTCACTGAATCAAATTCTTTAATTTTTTGTGTAATCAAATGCATCAACTTTTTTTTTTTTTTTTTTTTTTTAAGTAAGCTCCATGTCCGACATGGGGCTTGAACTCACTACTCTGTGATTGGGAGTTGCATAATCTACCAAGTAAGCCAGTCAGGCACCTCTTTTAAAGATTTTATTTATTTATTTATTTATTTAGAGTAATATCTACACCCAACACAGGGCTCAAACTTACAACCCGAAGATCAAGAGCCACAAGCCCTACCTACTGAGCTAGGCAGATGTCCCTTAAATGCATCAACTTTTTGTTTTATGGTCTGTGCTTGTGAAATTTTGTTTAGGAAATGCTTCCCAACTCCTAGGGTCACAAAGATACCCTACAACAATTTCTGCCATCAGCTTTACAGAGTTCTTCCTTAGATAATTAGATCCTTCATTGGTTTTGAAACCATACTGCTAGCTTGGAAAGTGAAAAGGGATTTCTGCAGCACAGTCTCAGGAGCCTGCTTTGGGACATGGTGTTCGATAGGGACCAGGTTTTCTTTTTCTTCATAGTGAGTCACTTTCCCCACCACCATCTGCCTGACAATTCATCCTTTCCACATTGATTTGTGGTGACACCTCTGTTACATTTGTCACTTTGTCATTTGTTGTACATTAATTTCCCTGTGCAAATGGGTTTATGTTTGCGTTGGCCAATTTGTCAGTTCTTGTGCTATTATAACCCTGTTTTTTGCTTGTTTAGTTTTTACTATGATAGGTTTGATAGTTTATTCTTATGTTATAGGCCTTCTGCCATATGTTTTTCATTTCAGATATTCACTTAATCTCATAAAGTTGCAAGGTTTATATTATTATCTTTGTTTTACTCATAAGGAAACAGATGCCCAGAAAATCTACTGTCATTGCCCAAATTTCATGAGATATTAATGGTGGAGTTAGGATTTAAAGTAGTCAGCCTGACTGGAGAAACTGTGTGCCCTATTCCACACTATGCCCAGCTTGTCAGCTGCTGGTCTGTTGTTCTTTAAGCTCCCTGAAGAGTCCTGGCCGATTGGGAGAGGGAAGAAAGTCATCACCTCAGTCCCTCGGCAAACACCAGCACCGTCCCAGTTTTAACTGCCTCACTCTTCTTGCTCAGACCCTGTTATATCTTTCCCAAACAACAAGACTAGTAGTGCCAATGCTCAAAGTTTTAAAAATACATATTCTGAGCTGGATTTGGGTTGCATGTGTGGTACTTTTAAAAATAGATCTCCAGGTGCTGGGAGTGATGTGGTGTTTTCTAATTATAATATATGCAATTTAGCATAATAGTGAGAAAAAAAAGTAAGAGAGCCCAGATCCTCACAATATAGAAGGCAGCATTGTTGTTACCCACGCCCTTCCTTATTTTTAGCAGAAGACAGATTTTCAGATAATGCATGTCCTAGCCAGCCAGGTGCTCCATATAAGCTGATCACAATCATCTATCATCTATCTCACTCCCCTTGCCCTCTTGATAGATATGGCAAGGGTGACAACAATGGCCAACGAAACATGAAGGGAAAGTCTGCTGGAGTGGTTTCTAGGTTTCTTTCCCTTCAGTCCTAAAAAAAAGAGATAGACAAGCTTTCAGGAAGAAAGGAACGCTTCTTCTGGTGTGGTGTTGGGAGCTGTGGTAGCCATTCATGACTACTTGGGGGGAGATTAGCCTGACGGGTAGGCTGACCCACTGAAGATAGCAGAGCAGAGAGATGGAAACTTGGAACTGGGTCCTTGATGAGACTGAGCTGCTAAATTAACAAATCCTGCCCCAGTCTTACTTCTGAGTGTCTTGATGGGTGAAATAAAATTTCCCTACAGTTTAAGCTACACAAGTGAGGAAGCTTCTGTCAATCGTAACTAAAGGTATTTTATACATGCACCCTAAAGTGACACATGTATAAATCTTCAAATATCTCTTGTGAATTTGTGTCAAGAATGTAAGTGACCTATATGCGAGCTAAACATATCTACTCCCACTGTTCTGGTTAGGATTATGCACTGGGAAGGGGGAAGTGAAAAGGGTATGTTGTATCACAGTTCCCATGTCCCTGCCTTCTATCCTTTCCATTCTCATCTCCATGGAGCTTACTGACTAGTAGACAAGACAGAAAAATGGCAGTACAGTGGGGTGACGACCTATCCTGAACTATGTGAAATAAGGGGCAGTCCAAAGAAGTAAGGGACCAAGCTGTCTGGGAGGCATAGCCAGAAAGAGAATTGCAGGATGTGGGGGAAGGGGAGAGGCAAGAAGCAGGTTGGGGAAAGAATGGGCTGAGGGTGTGGGAGGAGGAGGAGGAGTTGGAGTTGGAGTTGGAGTTGGGTCTTGTATTTTGCATAGGAATTAGTCAGGGGAGGGGCCTGGGAAGAAAAGTATTCCAGACTTGAGAAAAGGTGTGAGTTAAGGGACAGAGACTGGAAACAACAGAGCCTAATGGGGGACTTGGAACCTTGGTGTAGCTGGAGCACAGGGGAGTCAGACCAGGAGGGGCAGAAAAAGAGATTGAAAAGAAGACATTTTCCCCATTCCCCCAGAAAGTATGAAAGAGTTTCTTTCTTTTTTTACTGTGAAATGTTGTGATATGTGCTCAAGTTAGAGAACTATGAAAAAACTTCTTTGTGAGTGAGTAGCTAATGTATGCAGATATAGAAAAAAAAATTCGTATGAGAATTTTAGAAATGGGTCTTTGAAATTATTGTTTATTGGCAGGTATTAAAAATGTTATTATCTGTCTCTGTTCATTTCTTGAATAAACAATATACTTAAGTAGACCAAAGGGTATAACAGTAAAAAGCAAGTTTCCTCCCTCCCCTAATTCCCAGAATCTTCAGTTTCCTTCCACAGGCGCAAGCACAGTGGCCAATTTTTAAAGAAATATATTGTCTATATGCATAAACACACATTACAGCTTATATTAGTTGTCTACTGCTGTATAACAAATTATGCCAGAACTTAGTGGCTTTAACAATGATCATTATCTCACATGTTCTTTGGGCAGGAATGTAGTGTTTAGCTGGGCCTCTAACTTGGTCTCTTGCAAGGTTGTGGTTGAGCTGTCACCTGGGGCTGTAGTCATCTCATGGCTCTACCAGGGAGGATCTGTTTTCAAGCTCACTCAAGGGTTTGTGGGCAGGATTTAGTTTCTCACAGGCTGTTGGACAGATGGCCTCATTTCTTCACTAATTTTTGGGCTGAGGCTTCCTTCAGTTTCCTGCTACATGGGCTTCTGCATAAAGCACCTCACAGCATGGTACTTGGCTTCATCAGAGCAAATAGCCAAGAAGAGCCAGAAAAGTCAAGGAAGACTAGAAGCCAAAAAAAAATTTTTTTAAGATTTATTTACTTATTTGAGAGAGAGTGAGGGAGCACCTGTGTGGGGAAAGGGCAGAGGGAGAGGGAGAGGAAGAAAATCTCAAGCAGACTCCCTACTTAGCCTGGTGCCTCACACAGGGCTCCATCTCCTGACCTGAGCTGAAACCACGAGTCAAACGCTTAACCAACTGAGACATCCAGACGCCTCCAAAGTTTTTTTTATAACCAAATCTCAGAAGTGACATCCTTTCACTTTTGCTGTTCGTTAGAAACACATCTCTAGGTTGAATCCAATCTCAAGGGAAGGGAATTACACAGAGCATAGTAACCAGAGGTTGGAGATCATTGGGGTAAACTTAGAAGATGCCTGGTGCACATGTGTAAACTATATTTCTATCTATAGATACCTTTCTTTTTAAGCACAAAAATGTTTCCTGCCTTGCTTTTGTCATACAACAGTGTATCTTGAAGCAAATTCGAAGTCAGTCCATGAAGACCTCCCTCATTCTTCTAGCAATGGCGTAGGATTTCAGGCCTGACTCCACACTGATTTTATTTTTTTGGCTATGCCATACCTTTATTAAACAGTCCTTTATTGATGGGCAGTTAGTTAGGGTGTCTTTGCTGCACACATTGTTTATTGGTGTGAGACTACATCTGGAAGGTAATTGCGGGGTCAAAAGGTATATACGCTTCACATTTTGGTAACTATGACCAAATTGCCGTTCAAGCAAGGTTGTACCAATTTACTTTCCCACTCCAAGTATAAGAATTGTCTACTTTTCCACAGCTCCTTGAGGAAGCTTTTCCCCACAAGCTTTAATAAAAAACAAAAGAGAAATCATGAAAGAAAAGCCCCAAATCAAAGTCTACTAAATAGGACAAATGGGGTCACTGATTTTTATTAAATGAAACTGGAACAAGGCTCTGCTATTTGTTGAATTTGATTTTGGATTTACCAGGGTATTTTCCTAGTACATTATACAAAAATGGCATGGACTCCTGGTTTAGGTCTCAGCGTCCCTGATAATCCGTGCTGGCTCCTGTCATTAGAATCTTAGGTAATGTCCTCCTCTAATGTTGTATGGATTTCTAAAAGCACTCAACGGTTAGTTTCTCAGATTCAAACTTCATCTGGGGGAACTGACACTAATGACTATCAAACCAAGTATACACTAAATAATTATTTATTTTGGAAACTTTACAGCTTTGGTCATTATCTTTTCTACTGATGTTTCAAACATTAAAAAGACAGAGAATGTTCTGTCTAAGAAGTCTTAGAGCCCAGATATAATTCTCCTCCAACCTCCTCCTCCCTTCTACAATCAGTTTCTGTCTTTGTATTTTCACAGAGTAATGCTTTTTTCATTAAGGTAGACTGTTCCATCGTTAAACAGTTCTAGAAGTTAAAAATCATTTTGTACATTGAGTTGAGGTCCGAAATGTGTTGCTGTGGGCCTCACACATCCTCCTCCCCCAAATCTTCATTCATCCTATGGTAAGCCTCTGGGAGCCATTTGTGCTATGTGGCACTATTTTCCTCCGCACAGTTGATTAGACCACAACTGAGCAGCTAACTTGAGCTGAACTTTTCAGAAACTTATTGCTGCATATTTGGAATTTGGTTTCAGGAACTTTTTGTTGGTCTCTATGTTCTGGTAAAACTGAGAGGATAGATATGTGGTTGGGGCTATCAGGTGGCTTATGGGTAATCTTCCACGTTTATTTATTATTTATTCACTATATATCGGCTGCCTCCTGTGTGCCTGGCACGGAAATAGGCATGGGATTTAGCCCTGTCCCTGCTTTCCTAGAGAAATAGAGCAAGCCTGACTATAAAGCTATTATCTCTAATGTTGTCTCTAATATTTTTATTATCTTTCATATTTAGTGGACTGTTCTCTCCTAAATAAGAACACAGTATTCCATGATTTCATCACATTTAACTTCCCCTTCTAAATTGTTTTTTAGCACATTTTTTTTTTTTTTTTTAGCAACAGCACTAGCCCGATTGCCCAATGAAAGCTTAGGGGACAACAACCAGGATTTAGAAAGATTTTTCATTATAGCAACAAATGTGACAAGTGCACCAACCTCATCACGGAGGTACTGTGTGTGTCCACGGAATCCCCAGGAAGGATGGTGGGTGTTTCTGTTAATCAAGCACAGCAGCGCCCCCAAGTGGCAAACAGTAAACGACTTTTGCTGTGTGTTGAGCCTGCCTGTGTAGAAATGACGCAATTCTTGAAAATGGTTTTTTCACTGGGGATGAGAGGGAAGTTGCATTATTTCAAAATCTTTACATGAAGAGAGACGCGTAAGCCTATCCAAATAGAAAAATTTGCATTTTCTTAAAATGAGACATTTTGAAAGGGTCTCATTCTGCTCTCTGAGCAGCTTCTAGTTAACTCCAGGGAGTTTGCCCCAGAGGTGAAGTCTTGAGATTGAGACAGACATGCCCAAAAGTTCCATAGCATCCTTCATGAGGTCTTCCCTCTCCTCTTCTGCAGTGCCAATATTCTGAGCGCCCCTAAACTGCCCCGATATAGATTTCATTTATTAACAAAAACTAACTGAGTGCCTGCTTGGTGCTTTCTCTAGTTCTAGACTCTGTAGATACAGCAGGAAATAAACTACAGTTTCAGTCTTCACTTATGACACTCTTATTGAGACACACTTGTCTTCTTTATATGCGGTAAGTCTTTGACAACAGGGGCCTGTCTTATCCCTTCTTCACTGAAACCACACCCAGTGATTTCTCCAGTAACAATTTCAGAACTCAATTGATTTGACATGACCATATTTATCAGGACCATTCCCATGTCAGTTTTCTGATGGAATCAAAGCTGTGTTTGCCAACCAGTGACAAAATACAGAAGCAGAAAGTTTATTTTAGATCCTGTGGTGGCCTGAACAACAACCTTCCGAAGATGTCCACATCCTAATTCTCCAAGCCTGCAAATACATTCACTTACATGGCAAATGGACTTGGGGTGTGAGTCAGTTAAGGCTCTTGAGATGGGGAGATTATCCAGGATTGTCATGGTGGGCCAAAGGGAATCACTAGGGGCCTTGTAAGAGGGAGGCAGTAGAGTTAGGGTCAGAAAGCAGATAGAAGGATGGAAACAGAGGTCAGAGAGGAGAGAAGTTAGCTATGCTGCTAACTTTGAAGATAGGCAAGGGGGCCATGAATCAGGAGGGAACGTAGGTGAACTCTAAAGAACACAGGACTGCTGGCACCTTTAAGATTCCGACCTCTAGGGGCGCCTGGGTGGCTCGGTGGGTTAAATCCTCTGCCTTTGGCTCAGGTCCTGATCCCAGGGGACTGATCCCAGGGTCCTGCGTGGAGCCCCAAATCCGGCTCTCTGCTTGGCAGGGAGCCTGCTTCCTCCTCTCTCTCTCTCTGCCTACTTGTGATCTCTGTCAAATAAATAAATAAAATCTTAAAAAAAAAAAAGGATTCCGACCTCTAGAAATATAAGATAACACATCTGTGTTGCTAGAAGCCACTAACTTGGTGGTAATTTGTTATGTCAGCGACAGGAAGCTAACATAGATTTCTAAATGTCTTCCCTCTCATTTGCCCTCCCAGCTTCCCATTCTCCGTGGTGCAGAGAGCAGGACGTTTCTACTCTGTTTCTTTGTTTTTCCCAAAGTCATTGAGATGTCCTGGTTTTTCTTAACAGGTAAGTGTTTCTCTAACCATCTTGTCTGACCATCGGCATTCTTTGGCATATCCTCAGAGTCCCCAACTTTTCTACGAGAATTTAAAATTATATATTTTCAGTTCCATGGTTAGCTAAAAGTAAATATATAATTCAACTCACAACTCAAAAGTCAGCCTTATCCTGATGAGAATACTAAAAGCATTCTCATTAAAGTAGGGAACAAGACAAGGATATCCATTAGTACCATTCTTACTTAATGTTATTCTGGAAGTCTGGCTGTTATTACACAAGAGAAAAACAAAAGATGGTGGGGGAGGGACAGAAGGGGGTAATTTTGCAATTATTTGCAAATGATATGACTGTTTACCTGAAAGGCTAGGAGGAAAAAATGAAAAAACTATACAAATAATAAAGGAATTCAGCAAAGTGGCTGGACAGAACATTAATGTATAAATAATCAATATATAAACAACAAGTATGACATATAAATAGTGGAAAAACAACTTACAGTAACAATAGAAAAGATAAAATAAACAGAAAAGATAAAAATAATAAAATAAATTTGTCTTTAATAAGGTAAAATAATAAACAGAAAAGACAAAATAAAAAAGATAAAATAAAAGAATAAAATAAGACATAGGCAAAGTCAATGAGAAGGAAACAGAACAAAACATGCAAAAGAAAGGTATGTTATATTTTCTGATAGACTTACCATGATAACAAGATCAAAATAAAGCTTTATGTGTTTAATTATTTTTTTTAAGATTTTATTTACTTATTTGAGAGAGAGAGAAGGAGAATGAGAGAATGAGTTAGGGGAGGCGCAGAGAGAGAACCAGACTCCCCACAGAGTGGGGAGCCTGATGTGGACTCAATCCCAGGGACCTGGGATTACAGCTTGAACTAAAGGCGGACGCTCAGTCCACTGAGCCACCAAACACCCGCCTTATGTGTTTATGACCAGTACACTTGAGCTTCTGTTATTGCCAACCTAATGAAATTGATAAGGGAAATAATCATTTCATTTTCACTTCATAAATTCATTCTTCACCTAGCCTTTATATTACTTAGTCTTGTCTTAAGAATTCCAGTCTTCATGGGGTATGCAGCCTCTCCACTGGCAGAAAGCAGGTCAAAAGTTGAGGCCTGATCTCTTGGTGATCTAAGCCCAGCCCACCTTTGGATCACCAGGTCATGGCCGTGAGGACTCGCTATGGGATGTTGCCTTTTGCTAGTTATTTTGACTTGCCACAGATCCTTCAGTATGTATACCTTTGCCACAAACACGCACGTACACACCTACACACCCACTCACTCGCTCGGGAACACCAGAATACACAGAATACACATTTCTGGAATACCCCATCTAGATCATCTTAGGTTTTATCTCATTGATAAAATAATTGCTTCATGGTAGCATGCTCATGGTAATGTTCTCTCCACAATCATAGCTAAAACAGCAATTTTTATTATCTTCAACATATCACACGCCCATTCTTGGGCTATATACTTGTTGACACCATTTTTAGGTATCTTTTATTTCCTAGACATTTTTGGTTAAAAAAAAAAAAAGCCTCTGCTAATTACTGTTATCAAAGGAATTCTAGATATCATCAATAAGTAAGTTGGGTAGTATTTTTTTTATGGGGGGTAGGAGAAGCCACTATTGCCTCTGAAATCCTGTCAGGCTAGCATTGTGGGGTGGACAGGCAGTTAAGTTTATCAGAAAGAATCTTTAATTTCACACAGGACACACCCTCCTTGAAGGCTGTTCCCTGACTATTCCTAGAAGCAGCTGAAATTTCTCTTAAAGGAAGAACTAAGTCTGATTTTTAGCTGTTTCTCTCTCCCTCTTTATCTTTTTTTCAGAGCCCGGTGTTACAGGACTTTTTTCTCCATTGGTGGCCTGGTTCTCGGTCACGTTGCTTTGAAGAATGAAGAGGTAGACCAGACAGAGTGGTGGGCAGCAAAACAAGGTTTATTGAGTGATAGTACAAAGCTCCCTAGAATGAGGGGACCTGAGAGGGTTGACACTGGAGTTTCTAAGTCTAGGGGTTTTTATGGCCTTACTGGCCGTGCTGTTTTAATCTGATTAACCCTCCCTGTGCCTGTCATCCAATCAGGTTTTTGTTATCTATCACGTGGGAAAAGGTGGAGGGCTTCTTCCAAGGTGGTGTAAATCCTTTTAAGGGTAGTTTCCTGTTAGAGTGGACGCTCCTCTCCATGCCTGCCTGCCTTCTAACTATCCTTCATCACTAGTACATGCTAGAAATTCATTAACTGCCAAATAAACAAATGGATGGGATTGTGCTTTCACAAGCCTCTATCTTGAAGTCTAGAGAGCAGGAAAAAACCGCATAAAAAATCCTGTAGAATGAGGGGAGCCTGGATGCCTCAGTTGTTAAGCATCTGCCTTCAGCTGAGGTCATGATCCCAGGCTCCTTGCTTATCGGGGAGCCTGCTTCTGCCTCTTCCTGTCTGCTGCTCCCCTTGTGTTCTCTTTATCAAATAAATAAATAAAATCTTAAAAGAAAAATTCTGCAGAATGAAAGTGCCACCAAGTAGGAACAGTCCACTGGCACACTGCAGGAGATTTTTGTTTGTAAGGCCTCTCTCTTTCCTTGTGTGTATTGTTAAATGCTGCCCCTTTTTTTCAGTCTCTCTAATCCACCTCCCCCCTTATTTTAAAAGAAATTTAACATTTGTAAGGTCCCTGAAAATATTGTGGGTCCTAGGCATTGAGTCTTTTGTGCCTCATTTTGTTCATCACCACTAATAAGACTTAAACTGTACCTGAGAGGTAGTAAACTCAAATGCCTACAAGCAGGCCAGGGTGCGGCATTTGTCCACCACACGTGTGGTGAAGGTCTAGTGAACTGGAGTGCTCAGTTCCCTTTAAGGTCACTGTGGCTCATCTCTACTGAGTTGTTGTCAGACTTTCCCATTTTTCTTTTCTTTTTCTCTCCCTTCCTTTTTAAAAAGATTTTATTTATTTGAGAGAGAGAGAGAAAGAGAGAGAGAGAGCAAAAGCAGGTGGAGCAGCAGAGGGAGAGAGAGAAGCAGGCTCCTTGGAGCCTGATTCAGGAATCAGGATCAGGATCCTGGGATCATGGCCTGAGCTGAAGGCAGACACTTAACTGACTGAGCCACCCGGGCATCTCATAGACTTTCCCATTTTTCAAGAAACACTGGAAACCCTGAGCATAAAAACATAAAAATCTCCGAATTTTAAAATGCTAGCTCAAATTTCAAAAATCAAAAACCTTTTCGGTTGAACCAAACAAAACACCTTTGTGGATCGCACCTGGCACTACTTTGCGATCCTCGTTGAACACAGCTGCAGGGAGAGCCCTTTAAAGCAGATGACAGGGACTAGAGAACCACTAGCACAGTGGGAGGAGAAAAAGCATGGTTTTAGTGTGATTGTAAAAAGTAATTCTAATTGTAGTAAATTGTATGATTTTCTTACTACTTATGTGTAGTCCCTTGGCCATAGTAATTGTGAATCTAATTAAAATTTCGGATTCTGTCATATTCCATTTGGATGATTCATGCTATGCCATCCTCCTTAATTTGTGATTTGAGTAGTAGGGGAAAGATTTCATGACATACATGTGTTAAGGAGAGCTTTGCTTATATTCATGATTGTGTTTTTTTTTTTTTTTTTAAAGATTTTATTTATTTATTTTTCAGAGGGAGAGCGAGCACAGGCAGACAGAGTGGAAGGCAGAGTAAGAGGGAGAAGCAGGCTCCCCGCGGAGCAAGGAGCCCGATGTGGGACTCGATCCCAGGACTCTGGGATCATGACCTGAGCCGAAGGCAGCTGCTTAACCAACTGAGCCACCCAGGCGTCCCTCATGATTGTGTTTTTAAAGGTATATTTAATCAGGCCTTAATAAAAGCCTATGTATTACTTTTTGTCAGGTCACATTTGTCTGGCTTTCTTTGGTTCTTTACTGTATGAAAAAGAGAAAGAAGTGTGTGTTCCTTTATTCTAACTCTTTAGGGGTAAACATTTGGAGAAAATTATTTTTGTGAGCAGTAGAACTTTGGGGATTTGAATGAAAAGCATGCTTTTATGCACTTTGTAGACAAAATCAGCTCGCAGCATTGCAGGAACATGAGTAGGCACAGCCAGTCCCACTCCTTCTTCCTTTATCTCAGGTGATGATTTCTCTTTCTTTCTTTCTTTCTTTCTTTCCTTTTTAAAGATTTTATTTATTTATTTGACAGAGAGACAATGAGAGAGGGAACACAGTCAGAGGGAGTGGGACAGGGAGCCCAATACAGGGCTCCATCCCAGGACCCTGGGATCTCGACCTGAACCAAAGGCAGACGCTTAACATCTGAGCCACTCAGGCACCCCAGTGATTTCACTTTCTCACCCTAGATTGTAAACAATTAAGGTCCAGTCTGATGAGCATTTTGAGTGGGAAAGTGTTAGGTTCCTATGGAAACAGAAGCAGAGTCTCTATCTTAGGCTTGTTGGGGGATCTCCCTCCTGTAAGCTTTAAGGCTTCCTGGAGAAAGTGATATCTTCGGTAAGAGTGTAAAATCGATTTACTTTTCAATTAAAGACCAGAATGAGGGTGGGAGAAAAAGCCTGGAAGTGAAAAAGTGTGATAAAACCCAAGACTGGAAATAAATTCAATTGGACTGGAGAATGCAAAGCATCATTCCAATTTAATTTTAATGCATAGTACTTGTCACTTGGGATCATTTCTTGTTTGCTTATTTGTCTGTTCTTCCATCCCCATTTGCTCACACAGAAACCCGAAATTGCTGATTCCTCATTGCCAGGTACATATGAGTGTTCACCTTTACTGAGGACCTGCCATGGGTCAGATCCTGTAATAAGTGCTTTGCTCGTGGCCACCCAAACTCCCTTCCTTCCCCAACCCCCGCACCCTCCCCCAGCAGACAAAGTTTACTTCTTCAGAGTTGGCTCAAATTCTCCCCTCTCTGTGAAACCTCCCTATCTCTTTACCCAATGCTTACTCTCAGAATTACTTCTTTCAGGGTCCTCCCCCCTCTTTGGTCTCTCTTTGCAGCATCAATTTAATTCTGGTTTTCTTTCCCCCATTCTTAAATTCTAAATCACAGTAAGGCAGTGATTTTTTATTTGTCTCTGTAAGGCTCTCAACACTTTGGACAGGATTTTCACAAAACAGGGCTCAAAAATATTTTGAATAAATGAATTCTTCTTCCCTTCCTACAGTAATGAGAGCAATCTTTTAAAACTTCAAGCCTGACATCACAGACCTATTTAACCCTGTTGAAGGCCACTATTCATCTCAGACTAGGATTCTAATTCCTAAGCACTTGCTCACTTCAGGGCCCTATGTTAACTTGCTCCCACCAATCTCTCCAGCCACAACTCTCTCTGTATCTCTTCTAATAAAACTTGTCTGTGTATGGTGACTGCACAAGGAGCTGTACTGATACATGTTACTAGGCTTCCGCGCCCCCCATCCCCCTGAGGCTTTTATTTCAACTACTCCCTCTACCTGGAATGCCATTTTCCATTTTCCTTGCCTGGCTCAGTTCAAGCACGATCTTCTCAAGCAAATTTTCCTTTTTTTTTTTTTTTTTTTTAAAGTAGGCTTCATGCCCAGTGTGAAGCCCAATGCCAGGCTTGAACTCACAACCATGCGATCAAGACCTATGGTGAGATGGGAGTTAGATGTGCTTCACCCATTGGGTCATCCAGGCACCCCAAGTTTTCCTCCTTTGAATACAGATCTCATTAAGAACTTTAAAAAGGTGGTTGGTACGTAAAGTTTATGGTGCACCTCTCCATTTATGTGATTAAAAATGAAACCACTAAAGCAGGAAATGTAATTTTAAATGATACACACCTTACATGTATGCTAGACTTAGAATACGGTCTATGATTTTCTCTCCATCTCCCTCTCTCTGCATGTACCCACTTTGTAGATACCCTAACAGTGTATCGGATAACTCCATGGCCGGATTCTCAGGTTGGGTCAATGCTCATTTTCTCCACTCTCGAGGCACTGGCTTGTCTAAAACTAACTTGAGAAAATTCCAGGTTTGCTTTTCACACTACGGCGTAAGCCCCCGCGCTGGCGCGAACGCCGTCTTTGGCCATGGAGCGCGGGGCCCCCAATCAGCTCCCAGGCCGACCAGTCTGTATTTAAGGAGTTGTTCTCTTCTCACCCAAGTAACTCAACTGGCTCGCACCTATCAACGGCGGGAACTGGGGAAAAAAGTGAAATATCAGCCCGCCCTGAAAGCCAGTACAAGGAGATTCTCCAACTCCTAGGACCCCACAGAGAAGACAAGCAGGAGAAACACCCGCGAAACCCAGCGGACTGGTCTTGGTCGGGGAAAACGACTGCCACCGGAAGTCACGTGGCACAGCTCCGCCCGAATTCCCTATCTCGGCAGTCGACTACTCAGTCTTGCAGGCGCCTCTGGCGGGCTCCACTGAGATCCACTCTTTCGGTGCTCGACTCGCCCGTGCTGCTGCGGCCGCCGAAGGAGGGGCAAAGCTCAAGATGGCGGACAAAACGCCAGGCGGATCTCAGAAGGCCAGTTCGAAGGTAATTTCTTAGAGGACTTTGTAAGTCAGTGAGTTTATCACTGTCCTCTGGGGCCCACAGACGCTTCTGGCCAGCGGGAGGAGGTTGGGCTGGGATTCCCTGTTCTGGTCACGACTGTAGGCCTGGGGCCCGACGCACTATGGTGCGCAGGTTGAGAGGCCTGGTGTCTCCCTTTAGTCCCAGGCTGGATTCGGCTCGAGACTGGCGGGCCCGGGGTGGGTGGCCTGATTAGTTCGGCCTGCGGTTGGCATTGGAGTGAAGTCAGGGATTTAGATTGAGGTTTGAAGCCGTGAAAACGCGCCCCTGTATTTGTTTGTTGATCTCTGAGGCCGCCGGACAGCGCTTGGGAGAGGCGGGAATCGCTTCCCGGTGTTTAAGTGTTTGCCTCTCTTTCCTCGGTTCTTAGGTTTTAGATCTCACACGCTTCCGGTGTCCCTCAGTTTCCCTCTTGCCCTCCGGGGAGTAAATAACATCTAGGCCTGCAAGTTGTGAGGGGAGGACCAATGGTGGAGGGACGCGGGGTGGGAAGTGCAGAGGCGGGAGCAGCTCTCCTTTGCAGAGCTGCATCACCAAGGTTATTGCTACGCTCTACACGTGGTCTTACCTCACTTAAGAGGAAGTATAAAATGAGCACTTTTTTTTTTTTTTTTTTTTGAGTGTTCGTTTTCAAGGACTCGGGGTCTCCTGCATCTCCATGTTGTGTGTTCCCCTCAAAAGAGAACTTCCAAAGACTTGGAAGCCACTTAAGATTGTTAAATTAATTTTGAGTTAACAGGGAACCGTGTGCACGTCTTGTGAAACCACTGAGCTGTAGAAGTAGTTTAACAGTAGTTAGGTGGTGGTTAGCATCAGGTCTTAGTTGCCATCTTGGGCCGGTCATTTAATCTTCTTTTTTTTTTTTACTTCTAGTTTCTCATCTTGAACACGATATTAAAAGTAATAGGTACTGCCTGAAGTAGTTATTAAGCTTTTTATGCTAATAAAAGAAGTTGTGTAACACTTAAAGATTCTAGGGACTGTTAACATTTTGCGGAGTGTATGATTATAAATCGGTTATTAGGAAGTTTAGGGTGGACAGGGCGAATCCTGAGATTAGTTTGTTCTGAGAAATAACCCATTTTATATTTGGTTTATGTCTAATAAGTCATAATCTTTATGATATTTTGTGAATGATGTCCATAATTAGTTTGTAATTAGTACTGTCTTTACTTTTCATCCTTTAATTTTGTAGAAACTGTGGTAGAGGGCCAGTTTTGGCTGTTTTTACATCCTACTTTTACTCTTTGTCAGTTTCTTCCCTCTCCAGTACCTTTCCCTTAGCGTTGAGCGGAATGGTTGGGTACATCGCTTAGGTCACTACCTCCCAGAGCCACAAAAACAGCCCTGCTTGCTGCTGTTTGAGAACTGTTGATAATGCTACTACACCCTTACTAATTTGCGCCAGTTTCACAGCTTTAGTTTCTTTCAAAGTAATATTTTAAGTATCTCCTACTTGACTCCTTGGATACATGGAAAACATTTCAATGTATATGTTCAGGTTTTCTTCTAAAATACTATTTCTCATGGTTTTGTGTGGCTGTTCCTATAAGGAAATTGTTGGATCTTCCAATAATAAATATTTTCAGTTTATATATTGCTTTAGATTATCTTCCGTTCATGCTATTAAGAGATTCCTTACCGATGTTTGTAAAAGGAATCAGAGTATCTCAGGACTCAAATGATGTTGATGTGATTTTCTTGATTAATTTGAAGAGCTGCATGATACAGTTAAAGATTATAGATTTTGATGACAAACAAAAGACATTTGGATTCAAATCCTGAATTGGTAATTGATTATATTTGTGATAAGAAGGCAGATTGCTTATACTCTCAAACCTCAGTTTTCTCATTTGTAATATGGATGTAATCTCTTTTTTATAGGGTTGATGTAAGGATTAAATGAATAAATGTCTATGAAGTACATAATCTTTGTTCCTTTTCCCTCTCCTTTTTTGTCCTTACAGGAATTAAAAAGTACTAACTTTTCAAAAATGTTCAATAAATTCTAATCCTAAGGTTTAGAATCTAAGTCATCACCTATCATATAATGACTGCCCACACTGCTGCTTTGTTTCTCACACAAGTCCAGAATTTATTGGAGAGAGTATCAGATCTTTTTGGCTAATACTACAATATTTGGAATTTCTAGCCTTTGATCTTTGTGGTTTGATTTTCTTTCCTCTGGGAGATCAGATGAATGATGTATACTACAGTACAGATGGAATGAACAGATTCTTTTGTTTCATGCTCACTCTTCTTTGGTAGTTAAATTCCCATTGATATAGGTTGGCATGCTTGTTAATCATATTTCTGCACATTGAGGAAAATGTTAATTTAAAAATGTACAAGGGAATGTAATGTACAGCATGGTGACTATAGTTAATACTGTATTGCATATTTGAAAGTTGCTAAGAGTTGATGTTGAAAGCTCTCATCACAAGAAAAAGATTTCTGCATAGTGAAATATGTTAACTAGGCTTACTGTGGTGATCATTTCATAATATATACAGATACTAAATCATGTTGTGTACTTGAAACTAATATAATTTTGTTGATTGTACTTCAATAAAAATAAATTAAAAATAAAATGTTCAGTATTCAGGATTTCTTTATTGATAATCGCAAAATTATTTGATGTGTCTTAGTTGTAATTATTTTCTATGCATTTATTTATTACCAGATTAAAGTATTGCTTTATAATAGGAGAGGGCTGTTGGTGCCATGTTGTAGCATTGATTTTGGGAGGAGAATAATTATTTCCTTAGGAAATTATTAAACATATTTCCTTAGAATTTAATTTATAAAGGTTAGTTTATTATTTTGATTTTAAGAATTTTGTTTACTGGCACAGCAAAATGAGGATATGAAGCGAATGTGGTATTTTCTTTCTTTTTACATTTTCTGTGTGGGATATACTGTGATCGTAATGGATTTACGTGTCCTGTTATTTCTCTCTGTGACAGTATTTCTTTTTTGCCATATTGTCAGAAATTGGGTTAGGTATATGAACAGGTAGAAGATATTGCTGGCTTCCTTAGACATTTAGTGCTGAATTGGTTAGGGAACTGTTTTGATTGCTGATTAATGAAAGTATTTCACTTCTAAGAAATAAGTAAAATGAGGTTACATTCAAGGCTTCTGATCCTTAGGTATTTATTACTTCTTGTATATATTCTTTTGATGGTACCTAAAGATATGTAAGATTTAAATATGGTAAAATACTCTACTTTTAAATTTTATTTTTATTTTATTTTATTTTGGTGGGGGACAATAAAGCAAGGTTTATTGAGCGACAGCACAGTGATAGTACAAAGCTCCCAAGGAAGGAGGGGACTTGAGATGGTTGCCCTAAATATGGTAAAATACTCTAAATGAAACAAATCTTGAAAATTAGGTTCTTCATGGGTTGCTAGTTTTAGTTTAGATTAAAAGTTTGTTATGATTGTAATTTTATCTTAAAATATAAGGTAGATAGTTTTGTGGGTGGTTTTTTTTTGGGTGGAGAGTTGAATTATGAACTTCTGTTTTCTTGATTGGTACTCTTTTAGAGTATTTACAGCACTGGTGCTTGAATGTAACTTTTTTTTTTAAAGATTTTATTTATTTGACAGAGAGAGACACAGTGAGAGAGGGAACACAGCAGAGGTGGTGGGAGAGGGAGTAGCAGGCTTCCTGCTGAGCAGGGAGCCCAGTGGAGGGCTCCATCCCAGGACCTTCGGGTCATGACCTGAGCCTAAGGCAAACACTTAAGGACTGAGCCACCCAGGCACCTCGGGAATGTGACTCTTGATATGGTTTTTTAAAAATCCCATCTTACTAGATTAATTGTTTTCTGAAAGTCCAGTTTTTATTTTCTTTTTTTATTCCTGAAGATTTTTTCTTCCTGGAAACTAAATCCATGGAACATTCTCCTTTGCCTTAGTGGCATATGAAAGAGGGGTTCATTTGGTGTGCAAGTTGAAGACTGCTGCCTCTCTACCACTTTTTCACAAAGAGCATTGTTTTTAAAAAATAAAGTAAAAACTTGGCTACAGGATATTAAACTCGAAAACATTAATATTACAAATAACTTGCTTCATACTATTTTTAAGAAGTTTTTAATATTGCAGATCAGACATGTGTTAGATATTGTGCTGAAATAATTTTTCAAAAAGCAAGATGTGTTTGCCAGTAGCACTCAAGGCTGTTTGGTACTGTTAGCTGTCTCTTCCTTCAGGAGTTAAATTTTTTCGCTAGACTTTCCTCAGTTTAGATTAACTCTGGGATGTTCAAATGTACTTAACAACTTTTCATGTATTGGTCGTGTTTTAAATATAACTTTAAAAGTCATTTTGGGTTTTTATTTAATTTTATGTTATATAGTACATGTCTTAGTGATCTATAAAGTTTTTTTTGAGAGGTGACCCTTGGTTTGCCTTGGAGAGTGATATTAAAATAGGTGGCTGCCACTTGTTAGTGAGTGGGCAGCAAAGTATGTTGATAGTGGAGTGTAACAATTTTGTTGGGTAGGTACTTGTTCTAGTAGGTAAAGTCAACAAACATATAGAGGCTCCATCACTTGGCAGATCTTGTGCTTGACTTTGAGAAGAAAATATGAAATGAGACTATACAAATTGAGGAGTGTGCTGTTTAGTGGAAGAAAAGTCAACAGATACTAGCACAGAGTAGAGGTATCTAGAAGTCTAGAGAGAAGTGACAGCTGGTTAAATGGAAGGTGGGAAGGAGAAGGCTTCAAGAATAGAGGAATTTGGGTGCCTGGGTGACTCAGTTGGTTAAATGGCATCCTTTGGCTCATGATCCCAGGGTCCTGGGATCCAGCCTCTCGCATCGGGGTCTCTGCTTAGCGGAGAGCCTGCTTCTCCCTCTCCCTCTGCCTGCCTCTCTGCCTACTTGTTCTCTCTTTCTATCTCTCTGTCAAAAAAAAAAAAAAAAAAAGGAATTTGAGCAATGCTCAACAATGAGCAGAGGTTTGAAGGATAGAGATAGGGATATAAAAAGAGATGGACGAGGTAAAGAAAAATAAATCTGGGAAATGGATTAGTAAGTGATCTCATTTAGTCAGTGCATAGAGCACTTGCATAGGGAATACGAGTTGCTGAGATGGAAAGATAAGTTTGAGATAAATTGTGGAGATTTTGAATGCTATGGAGTAAAATTAGAGAGCCATGGAAAATTTGAGGCAGTAAAGTCCTTTAGGAAAGAATTCTTGGGGGTATACTTCAGGAAGAATTTGGGAGTGAGGAGGACCACTTGGAAGATTATTGCAGTGCTCCAGATAAATATTGAGGATTGTTGCAGAAATCTCACCTCAGATCTTCTCTGGGAAGCTTTTTCCCCACTCCCATTAAGATTTGCCTTTCCCCTCTTCTCCAGTGACCATTGTTTTACTTTACTTTTTTATTAGCTCTTAAAGGCAGGAGGTATGTCTTATTTTACTTTATATCTCTAATGTAAGTCATAGTACCAGTAAATGGTTGAATTAAGGGAAGATCTGGACCACAGTTGTGTCTTTAGAAAGGAAGAGAAGAGTCCCCAGAGAAGAGCTGTATTAGAGGCGGGATGAACAGAATTTGACTTATGTCATTATGAGGGGATACAGGGGTCCAGGATGATCCTGTTACAAGGTTGTTGCTGGCTAACACTTATTGAGTAGTTATTATGTGCTAGACACTTTTCTAAGTGCTTTACCTGTTTCTGTCCTTCACAATAATCCTATAGGCAGGGTGCTATTCAGCTTTACAGATGAAGGAAACAGGGCCAAGTTTACAAAACTGGTAAGTGCTAAAACCAGGAAGTCTGATTCCAGAGTCTGTGCTCTTAAAAACGTTTTACTGCTTCCATATTATGAGTGAGTGAGATACAATCCACTGTCAGAAATAAAGTCAATAGGAGAAGCTTTTGGAAGGAGTTTTAAATATGTTGTTTGAGGAGCTTGCAGGTATTCGGGTGAAGATGTTCAGTAGGTAGTTTGAAAGCAGATTAGAACCTAGGAGAGGGACTAAGGTTGAAAATAAAGAGTTAGAAGTCATCTCAGTAAAATAAAGGTGTTGATGTGCTTCCTGTGGGAGAGATTGTTAAACTTGTGGACATGTAAATTGATGCTTTAGAGGACACTACATCTCTACTCTCTGCTTTTTCTATCCTGAGATAAATTTGTCTTGTGTCTACTTCTTCGTCTTCCCTTTATTTATTTATTTATTTAAAGATTTTTATTTATTTGAGGGAAAGACAGAGAGAGCATGAGAGGGGAGAAGGTCAGAGGGAGAAGCAGACTCCTCGCAGAGCTGGGAGCCAGATGCAGGACTTGATCCCAGGACTCTGGGATCATGACCTGAGCTGAAGGCAGTAGCTTAACTAATTGAGCCATTCAGATGCCCCTTGTGTCTGCTTCTTATTGTCCTAAGCTTCCCTTAATTCTGCGGATTCATTTCTTTTGGATGCTTATGGATGAAGAACTGTGCTCTAGACTTCAAAAGATCTGAAAGCATCATTAATTTGTTGTTCTTCAGTTAAAAAAATGTAAAAACCAAACCCAAGACAAATAATATAGTCAGTTCTAGGTTACGAAGAGGGAGATGTTCAGCTTCTGAAGTAGCATTACATTTAATGTTTACTTGGACCACTGGTTTTAGAAGTTGGTTATTTAAAAAATCTTAGTACTATTTTCATCTCTCTAACTCTTAAGCTTAAAGAGTTCCGTTTTAAACGCTGTGTAATTATAGCTGCTAATCAGTGGAAAACGTCTGGTTTGTCGTAAATGTGACCAGTGCCATCTTAGGTTAATTGAAATCAGCTGTGCATCTTCATAAGCTATCCTGTTTTTATTTATTTTTTTTTAAAGATTTTATTTATTTATTTGACAGGCAGAGATCATAAGTAGGCAGAGAGGCAGGCAGAGAGAGAGGGGGAAGCAGGCTCCCCGCCAAGCAGAGAGACTGATGTGGGGCTCGATCCCAGCACCCTGAAATCATAACCTGAGCTGAAGACAGAGGCTTTAACCCACTGAGCCACCCAGGTGCCGCCTGTTATTTTTAAATCCTAGAAATGATGATTTGGATATGGTGACCTAGAAGATAAAGACCAGCACTGTTTTAGCTGCTCTTGCAGGCTTATTCATCTGGGTGAACTTTAGAATTATTTTTGGCAACCCCTGCGCCCCCTTAGAAGGATTTTCCTTTGTGGTATTGAGCTGTTGAATGAAATTGCATTAAATGTATAAATAAATTTGGGTATAATTGACATTGTCTTAATAATGGGTTTTCCCATCCAGTAGTAGTATGATGGGTCTTTTCAAAAGGTGACTTGAATAACCGAATCCTTCTATAAAGTTTGTGTTTTCTTCACCGGGGTTGTATATGTTTTTTTTGTTGGTTTCTAGATGTTTTATACTTATTGGGACTATTGCAGTTAGGGTATCATTTTTGTTACTTAGCAGGTTTATACTAGTATATTGGCAAGCAGTTGATTTTTTTTTTCTTTCTCAATCTGTTCAGCGCCTTGACTGCATTTTTTTTCTTTTTAAGAGTAGTTATTCTCTTGCATTTTCTAATTTCTAAGTGTGTGCAAATAGGCACATTTCAAACTGTTTCAGAGTGTGTTTCAGAGAATTAAATTTAAATATTAAACAATTTCTTCTTGGGTTAGATGTGAGGAGAAAGTAAAGGAGGAAGCATACAATAAAGCTGGATATAGAAAAAGAAAGATAGAAAGAATAGTGATGGAAGGTATGTTATTGCTTGGTTGTCTTGAGTTTATTTTGCTTAGGGCCCAGCACAGTGGAGTTCAGAGGAACAAATTGATTCAGAGTGAAAATCTGACCAGCTTTTCTTAGCCTTAAGTTTAGAGAAGGTAAGTAGAGCAATAATGTGTACACTTACATGAGTTTTGCTGTATTTGGTCTTTTATATATCTACAAATCTTCAATTTTCTTTTAAAATTAATACAATGTTTTGTGCATTTTATTTGAAATCTAGAACTTGGAGCGAGGGTCAGATATTTGTGGTGTTAAGATTCTTGGTTTCACTTTTAATATTTGACTATACATAAAAATAAGTAAAATCTCACTACCCAATACTTTGCAAAATAAAAAGAACTCAATGACAGTTAAATTCTGGGACTCCCAAGTAAAAATTTGAGACAGATGCCACATGTTATTTAGTTAATAGTCTTGCAGCTTGGGTTCTTCATCTGCATAGTGAAAAAACAAAACATTGCGTGCCATATGTAATTTAATCTGTACATCAATTAAGAAAAATAAGATGAGATTTTAACAGTAGACATTGTTGGAAAGTACCCTTACTTGAAGACTGAACTTTTTCTGTGCAGCAGTCAGCAGTAATGGCATGCTGAATTAGAAGCAGTCTCCTTAAAACAACTTGTAAATGGTAACCAGCAGTGGATTTGATAAAAGCCTTTTCTTTCTCTTGAACTATTTCTGCAGTAGCAGAAATAGTTTGTACCTTTTACATTAAGGGTTTATGTGTGGATTTTCTTATTACTAGAATCTGTTTCTTATATGACTGAGTAGTTGGAGGAAGGAGGGGAAGTTTCTTTGCTGTATAACAAGAAGTTGCTGCTCTGTCAGTGTTGTGGCAGTAAACAGTGTATCTTAGGACTTGGAAAGAGCTTTTGCACGAAAATCTGTCATAAAAATAGTGGTTAAGTTTCCAGATTACAGTTTATAAAGTTGATTCCTCAGATACCTCCCACTCTCATTTGTATCATATTTTGGCACATAGGCATTCTGAATTTTAAAGAATTGACTTGCACATTTATTTTAGATCACAATCTTTTTCTGAGTTCTAGATTTCCTTTGTCTGGTTTTATTAGCTGAGGCAAAATTGCTTCGAGTTTGGGAAGATTAAGTTGTATAACATGAGACATACTTGTTTTGTTAGCACAATATATTTTCAGATCACTTAAATATTGACTTTTTAATAATTGCAGACCAGATCATCAGATGTTCATTCATCTGGATCTTCAGATGCACATGTGAGTATAAAAGGCAATCTGTGTCTTCTTTTTTTTAAAGCATTCATTTAAGTAATCTGTACAACCATTGTGAGGCTCCAACTCATGTCTTCTGGATTAAGAGGTGTATGCTACATGGACTGAGCCAGCCAAATACCTTTCCTTTTTTCTCTAACATTTAATTTCTCTCTGTATCTCTACATTTATGATTTTACTTGCTAAATAAATACTAATACATTGTGTCTGTTTTCTATCATGTTTTTAGCTAGGTGCCCTCTTTTTTTGTGTGTTCTGTTTGTATAAGTTTGCCCCCTCAGACCATATTACTAACCAAGTATGTGTGTATCTTTGTTTTTTTATTGTGCTTGTAAAGTTCTCTACATATACAAGTGTGTATACTTGTACATTGGTTATGGTTTGTGTTATATGCAGTCATTCTTTTTTCACTACATGATATACCTGTTGGAAATTCCTCAACAGTTAAGGCTCTAATATAGTCTTTCTGCTGGCGTTGTAATATTCCATAGGGAGAAGTACACATGATTTTTTAAGTTGTATTTCTTTTGATGGGCATATACTTGCTTAAAGCTTTTTGACATTTGAACAGTTCTTCAATAAACATTCCTTTGCATGTTATTAAAGCAGTGCTCAAAGTATGGCTTTCAGACTCTTGGGGGTTACTGAGAATTTTTCCTGGGTTTTGTGAGTTCAGCTGTTTTATAATAATAAAAACACATTTGCCTGTTTCATCAGGTTGACATTTGCATTCGTGGTGAAAAGGCAATGTATGGGTAAATTGTTGGCATCTAACGTGAATCAAGCCAGTGTTGCCAAAATGTATTAGTTGTCATTGTGTTCTTCCCCACCTGGCACAGTAAAAGTAAAAATAAGTTAGTTTCACTTAAAAATGTTCTTGATGAAGCAGTAACAGGTATTAATGCTTAATTTTATCCTTGTGTGTGGGTCTTTTTTATGTTTTGTGTGATGAAATGGGAAGAACGTATAAGGTACTACTTCTTCTCAAAGTATATTTGTCTTGAGGAAAGGTGCTTGGTGGATTATTTAAGTTGAGAAATGAAAACTGGCCCTTTTTTTCGCTGGCATACCATTTTTACTTGAAGAAACAACTGACAGACTGGTAAATCAGACTTGAGTATTTGGCAGATGTTCTTTTAAAAGTGAAGGAAACAGATCTGTTACTTCAAAGAAAACAATTATTTGTTACTGATATAAAATTTGAGCTTTCAGGTACAAGTTAGAATTATTAAAAACTTTACCTGTACTGAATAACTTTTCTGATGAAATCGTTGGTGATATCAAGGGATGAGAGTTTTGATAGTGTATAGTGAAATTTGTCACTATTTGGACATTTGGGTTGTGATTTTAGTACTACATAAGTGATTTTTAAAAACTTGTTTCACTTTTCCTGAAGATGGATGCATCTGGACCCTCAGATAGTGACATGCCAAGTCGGACACGACCTAAGAGCCCAAGAAAACATAATTATAGAAATGAGAGTACCCGTGAAAGCCTTTGTGATTCTCCTCATCAAAATCTCTCAAGAGTGAGTGTTGATAAAGATAAGAAAGGATAAATGATTTTAATCTGTCCTTGATAGAACTTGGTGATTGGTATTTTGGTTTTGTACTGTTTGTTTCATCATGTACTATTTGAAAATAGCATTCTTTTTTGTATTTGGGTTAATGATAAACTCAAGTTCATGTAAGGAATTTTTTTTTTTTAAGATTTTATTTATTTATTTGACAGAGAGAGAGAGAGAGATCACAAGCAGTCACAGAGGCAGGCAGAAAGAGAGGGAAACAGGCTTCCTGCTGAGCAGAGAGCCCGATATATGGGGCTTGATCCCAAAACCCTGAGATTATAACCTGAGCCAAAGGCAGAGGCTTAACCCACTGAGCCACCCAGGCGTACCCCCCGCCTTTTTTTGTTTATATATGAGATAGGACTCTTGCAAAATTTAAAATTGTATTTAAAAACCAAGGAGTGGGACGTCTGGGTGGCTCAGTCGGTTAGGCCGCTGCCTTCGGCTCAGGCCATGATCCCAGGATTCTGGGATGGAGTCCTGCATCGATCTCCTTGCTCCTTGGGGAGCCTGCTTCTTCTCTTGGCCTCTGCCTGCCACTGTGCCTGCTTGTGTTTATGCGCGCACGCGCGCGCTCTCTCTCTCTCTCTGACAAATAAATAAATAAATAAAATCTTTAAAAAAAAAAACAAACCAAAGTAAAAAGTAAAAAAAAAAGTAAAAAAATAATTAAAAAGAAAAAAAACCAAGGAGTGTTTTGGATATGAAATGGTTAATGGTCAGATTTACTGTTCCTCCCTTATACCAAACACTTACTGAACCAAGTACCACATGCCAGTCACTAGAAATAAATAGATGGGTAAAATGCAGTTCTTGCTCTTAGAGAGCTTATAATCTCACTGTGGGATTTAAAGGGGGATAGGTACTATTCAGTATGGTTAGTATGGTGCCCAAGGCAGTATGAGAACCCAGAGAAGGAACTTCTTTACTACGTGTATCGGCAAAGGGTTCTCATGCTCTTTTAGTCTTTTTTCTTTTTCATATACTTTTTCTTGTTGTGATTAAATTTGGGGAATTAATAAATTAATAAAAATTAAATTTGGAAATACAAAGAAGGTAGTCATCACCAGCCAATATTAACATTGATAGCACTTTATTTTTATGGTATAATATTCTAAGCATAAATATATTTTTACTTTGCTAAGATCCATTTTACAAGAATACATTTTATTTATTTATTTATTTTTAAAATATTTTATTTATTTATTTGGCAGACAGAGATCACAAGTAGGCAGAGGGAGAATCAGGTTCCCTGCTGAGCAGAGAGGTCGATGTGGGGCTCGATCCCAGGATCCTGAGACCATGACCCGAGCTGGAGGCAGAGGCCCAACCCCCTGAGCCACATAAGCACTCCAGGAATACATTTTAAAATACTCTTTTCAAAACAAAACAAAACAAACTCTTTTCAGTATTTTTTTTTAATTTTAGCAAAAATTATTTGAAACTTTTTAATGGATGGTTGTATTTCTTTATGTAAACATTCCATAATTTCCTTAACCATTTTTCTCTTTGGTGTGTAAGGTTACTTTCTTAGAATATAGATAAATAAAATTTGAGCCCTTCTGATTTTGTTTTGTATATGTTTTTCATTGAATTTATATGTAATATTACCATTTGCTTAAAGATGGTGAATGATGACCATTTTTCTTTCTACTTAGGGGAAAATTTACTTTGAATCTATTCGTGAAATCTCATTTTGGGTTATAAACTTTTATTTTTTCAAAGTAATTTTCTTTAAAATAATTTGTAGCAGTGTTAGTCTTCTGTTCAGCTTCTCTCAGGGGCAAGCCTATTTAAAAACCAGGGGATTGATAAAGTCTGATTTTTAATTGGTTAACTTCTTTTTTTGGTAGGCAAAACCTTCAGATTTCAACTACAGATTAATATTTTAGGGTATATTTAATAGACATTACTCTCTTTTAAGTTTATGAATCAAAATCTAACATTTAAATGAATAACTGAGCAACTAAAGATCTATGGATGATTTTACTTCTGCTGAAATGTGAAATATTACTATTATGTTTATAAACGTCAGTACTGATGAAGAATGAGTGAATTTATTGATTTATAGAAGGAAGTGATGTGATTTGTGGTACCTGTAATGGAGGTTATAGATGGCATTTAGATACTGAACTTGGAAATAAATAGTGCCTTCTCCCTATTTGAATGTCTGTTTTCCATCACTGCTTCTTTTGCCCAGAACCATCTGTACTTTTTCTCAAGTGATTTTATTCTTGCTGCCGGCAAGTTTGTTGAATGAGTTCTAAACCTTGGCATCTCTCTCTCTGCTTTTTAACCTTTTTTATAAAGATAATGGTTTTTGTATGTTATCGGCCTTGAGCTAGCAAATGAAGACATTCTTTAAGGAATATTTAGAATCAAGCCCAAGGTAGGCACTTGATGCTTAAGAGTAGCCTCAGTTTTTCTCCTTTACAGTGAAATTTCTTTTGTAAAGTCATCTAATCTGAAGACTTGGTTATCATATGAGCTGTACCAGTTAATAGTATTAAATATTATAGATATTAAGTATTAATAGATAGTATTAAGAATGTCTTTGTAAAGGTATGCTTTTTATTTCTTTTCATAGCCTCTTCTAGAAAACAAACTTAAAGCCTTCAGTATTGGAAAAATGAGTACGGCTAAACGAACTTTAAGTAAGAAAGAGCAAGAAGAATTAAAGAAAAAGGTAATGTTAAAATTGTATTTTCAGTTATCCTTGGAAATGTGTTCTCTGCTGCACAGACAGTAGAGAAATGGTGTTTTGTTCTTCTTTTTTTTTTTTTTAAAGATTTTATTTACTTATTTGAAAGAGAGAGAGATCACAAGTAGGCAGAGAGGCAGGCAGAGAGAGGGGGTAAGCAGGCTCCCCGCTGAGCAGAGATCCCAATGTTGGGCTCGATCCCAGGACCCTGAGATAATGACCTGAGCTGAAGGCAGAGGCTTAACCCACTGAGCCACCCAGGTGCCCATTTTCAAAGGTTCTTGACCAGGGTATTCTCAGCTCTCAACACTAAGTCAAATCTGTAACACAAGGTACATTTGGAGGAGTCCAGTTTGTATCCCTATCTCCTCCACTGTCTCTTCTGTGTAAGATTTGGCTCTTTTCTGGTCTGTTCTTTTTGTATAAGCAAATGTGTATAAACAGGTATTGTACTCCTCTTTCTTAGGTGATCAGTGATATGCTATATCCACTATACTTTTCTCCATCTTGCTTCTTACACTTAACATTGTATCTCAGAGATTACTGCAGGTATAATGAAATATTCCTTGTGTTTTTAAATAGCTGTGTAGACATAGTAATTTTTCACTAAAATTCTATAAAGGACATTTTTGTTTTGGTCTTTTGCCATTACAGATAGTGTTGTTAATGGATAGTGTTATGCACATGGTTTTTGTTTTGTTTTTTGTTTTTTGCTAATTTGCCTTTGGGATATATTCCTGTAAGTGAGATTATGGGGTTGAATGGTAAATGTATAAATGTAGCTCTGTTAGATATTGTCAGATTGCTCTCTATAAGGTCAGGGACATTTTGCATCTCTCAGTAATGTATGAGAGGTTGTTTCCCTATAGACTTGCCACAGAGGATGTTTTTGAAGTTTTGGCAGTCTGCTCAGTGAAAAATGGTATCTCAGTGCAGTTTTAAATTTGCATTTCTTTTGTAAGTAATGTTGAACAGCTTTTGTGTTTGTTTCTGTGAGCTGTCTGCTTTTATGTAAACCATTCTTTCTAGAATTTAGTAGTACTCTGTTTTTTAAAGAAACTTTGTATATTAAGTATATTAACACTTTGTCTACGTATGACACAAGGTGCAGTGTTTTTTCCCAGTCTGTCAGTTGTCTTTTTATTTGCTTATGGTATTTTTTCCATGCAGAAACTTGTTTATTGTAATGTAATCATATTTATCAGTCTTCCCTTATGATTTCTAGTTTTCAGTGTTTTTCTTACTCCTAGCTTATAAAGGAATTTCCTCATGTTTTTTCTAATACTTCAGTAGTTTCTTTCTTTCTTTTTTTTTTAAAGATTTTATTTATTTATTTGACAGACAGAGGCCACAAGCAGGCAGAGAAGCAGGCAGAGAGAGGAGGGAAGCAGGCTCCCTGTGGAGCAGAGAGCCCGATGTGGGGCTCGATCCCAGGACCCTGGGATCATGACCTGAGCCGAAGGCAGAGGCTTTAACCCACTGAGCCACCCAGGTGCCCCAGTAGTTTCTTTTTTTTAAGATTTTTATTTATTTATTCATCAGAGAGAGAGAGAGCGCACGAGAAAGAGAGAGAGCACAGGCGGGGAGAATGGCAGGCAGAGGGAGAAGCAGGCTCCTAGCTGAGCAAGAAGCCTGATGTGGGACTCAATCCCAGGACTCTGGTCATGACCCCAGCCAAAGGCAGATAGATGCTTAACCGATTGAGCCACCCAGGCGTCCCTTAAAGAGTTTCAGGTTAAAAAAATTAAATTTGATTCATTTGCAGTTTCTCTTGGTATGTGATGTGAAGAATTGGTTCATTTTTATCTTTTTTTCAAATAGTCAGCCCAACATCATTCATTGAAAAGTCATTCTAGGGGCGCCTGGGTGGCTCAGTGGGTTAAGCCGCTGCCTTCGGCTCAGGTCATGATCTCAGGGTCCTGGGATCAAGTCCCGCATCGGGCTCTCTGCTCGGCAGGGAGCCTGCTTCCCTCTCTCTCTCTCTCTGCCTGCCTCTCCATCTACTTGTGATTTCTCTCTGTCAAATAAATAAATAAAATCTTTAAAAAAAAAAAAAAAAGTGGAAACTTGGATTTAAAAAAAAAAAAAAAAGAAAAGTCATTCTATTCTCCATTGATTTGAGATGCTTCTTTTATTGAATACTGAATTTCCAAGTGTTATTGGATTTACATCTCTATTTTTTGTCTGTTCCATTGGCCTTTTATGCATACATGTTTTGGGGACATTGTGAAGAGTTACATTTGAAATTGTTAAGGTTCTTTTGAGCTTTTTTCCTAATGCCAACTGTGGAGTTAATTGCTGCTTCAGCTTCTGATATTCATGTCTTTGGTTTGTGAAGGAAATCTTTATTACCACTGAATTAAATCATCATGCTTTGGAGCTTTGGAAATGTCAAAAACCTTAAAAAAGTAATATATTTTACATAGTTGTCCTGTAGTTTGACTCTTGATGTCTCTAAACAAATTTACTTAGTGGGTCCTTTTCTAGTTCCACAAATTGCCGATGAAGGATCAAAGTCTCTCTTAGTTTCAAGGTTAATTAGTATCTACATCTGCTAAAGATTAGGTGTTACCTATTAGGACTGCATAACCTGCTTTTCCCAGTGAAGGGAAAGATTTTGTTTACTTATTCCTTAATGAGTTTTGCCCTGTTTACAATAATATTTTTCAGACGAAGTGGTATTAATATTTTCCTGTGTTTTTAGGAAGATGAAAAGGCAGCTGCCGAGATATATGAGGAATTTCTTGCCGCTTTTGAGGGGAGTGATGGTAATAAAGTGAAGACATTTGTGCGTGGAGGTGTTGTTAATGCAGCTAAAGGTTAGTGTGACTATCATAGTCCTTGAGCAAACCCAAAATGTCTTAGTAGAATAACTGTAGGTAATTATGAAATATGTTTGTTGTCTTTTGAATTTCACATTTCCTTTCTATCAGCACCCTCTAGTGTTGATACTAATTATCAATTAGTAGGATAAGTGGCCAGATGTATATTAATGAGAAATTTGAGCCAGATAAGTTAGATAATATCTTTCATTGTTGAATACAGTGAAACACTTTGCAAAAATTTTAATATATTTCATAGTTTTATTAGTATTTTTGAGAGTTAAGGTGGTAATATGAATTTAACTTCATATTTTGTCAGTAGTGATATATCTTAGTGCTTAAAGCATTTTACTAATTTCTGTTTATTTTTAAATAAAAATGATAAATAATATGAAATAATTTTAAAAATTAGTCTTGAAACTTAACTGTTTTAAATTTCAGAAGAACATGAAACAGATGAAAAAAGAGGTAAAATTTATAAGCCCTCTTCAAGATTTGCAGATCAAAAAAATCCTCCAAATCAGTCATCCAATGAAAGACCACCATCTCTTCTTGTGATAGAAACAAAAAAACCTGTAAGTCATACCCAGATAAGTGACTTTTTATGTTCAGAGATGATACTACTAATGATTTTTTAGTTACTTCCACTGTAAGCAGGACTTTGGTTTCTTGTTTTTAATTATTTTGGGAGTAGATGTTGAGTTTTGGTGTTTAATCTTCCTAGAGAATTGATAATAAGTTAGAGTACAGCATGTAGATAGTATTCTTTTCATGTTCTTTTTTTTTTTTTTAAGATTTTATTTATTTATTTGATAGACGGAGATCACAAGTAGGCAGAGAAGCAGGCAGAGAGAGAGGAGGAAGCAGGTTCCCTGCTGAGCAGAGAGCCCGATGCGGGGCTCGATCCCAGGACTCTGGGATCATGACCTGAGTCAAAGGCAGAGGCTTTAACCCACTGAGCCACCCAGGCACCCCTCTTTTCATGTTCTTTGAGCAGTGAACCTCTGGTGTTTTAGTCATAATAAGTAAAAGATTGATTATATTTTAGGTATAAATATAATGGGATTGTCTTTTTAAGCAATTCTGAACTGAGGTATTTAAATAATATCAGCATGTGTAGTGGCAGTTATCTTGGAAGACTATATGTATTCTGATAATGTATTTTTTGCCTAGAACATTTTTGGAATTAGTGTCAACTAGTGGTACTTTCTTTTAAATATTCTCAATGTTAGAAAATGGTGGGGACTTTTCATGGGGGTTAGAAGGTAGATGTGAGTCATGTCATTTGGAGCCACACTCGGTGAAGAAATACGATTACACTGAATGGTGAGACTGACTTTTCTTTTGTGACTTTTAAAATAGCTCTGAAGGCAGTGGAAAAAAGCAGTTTTATTGGGATGTAATTCACATACCATAAAATTTACTCTTTTAAAGTACAGTTATTTTTTTAAGGTGTATTCACATTTGTGCAACAATCACTAATCTCTAATTTCAGAATGTTTTTATTACCCCACAAAGAAATGTTAACTATTTTTAGTCATCCCCTACCTCTGACAACCACTAATCTACTTTTTGCCTGTTTGGATTAGTGTATTTGGGACATTTCATGCATGGAATCATATAACATATGGCCTTCTGTTTCTGACTTCTTAGCATAATATTTCAAGGTTCATCTGTATTCTAGCATATAGTAGTACTTCATTCTCTTTTATAGACAAATAATACTGTTTTATGGGTATAGCACATACTGTTTATCCATTTATCACTTGACATTTGGGTTGTCTCCACTTTTTAGCCATTATGAGTAATGTTGCTATAAACATTTGTGCGTAGGCCTTTTTTGTGGACGTATGTATTCGGTTCTCTTACATATACCTAGAAGTGGAATTGCTGGGTCAAATGGTCGACTGTTTGTTGAACCTTTTGAGAAACTGCCAAAACTCATTTCTAAATTAGCTGTACCATTTTACAGTCCCATCAGCATCATTACCAGGGTTCTAATTTTTTTACATGTCTTCACCAACACTTGTTAAAATTGTCTGTTTTTAAAATTTTAGTCATCTTAGTGGGTATGAATTTGTACCTAATCGTGGGCATGATTTGCAGTTCCCTAATGACGTCAGACATCTTTTTATGTGTTTATCATCCATTTGTAGTCTTCTGTGGAGAAATGTCTTTCATATCCTTGGCCCATTTTTTAGTTGGGCTATTTGTTGTCTTTTCTGTTGCATTTTCCACTTCCTAGAGTCAAGTCTCTTATCAGCTATACGATTTGCACATGTTTTCTCCCATTCTGTGAGTTGTCTTTGTCCTTTATTGATAGTGTCCTTTGAAACACAAAAGTTTTTAATTATGATGAAGTTGAGTTTATCAGATTTTTTCTTATGGCAGGTGTGCTTTTTGATGTCATATCTAAGAAACCATTGCCTCTTTCAAAGTCATGAAGAGTTATTCCTATGTTTTTCTCTTAAGAGTTTTATAGTTTTTTTTTTAAGAGTTTTATAGTTTTTGTGCTTAAATTTAGGTGTGTGAATCATTTGAGTTAATTTTTGTGTGTGGTGTGGAGAAGAGTACCAACTTCAGTTTTTCTTGCATGTGGATATTCTATTGTTTTCACACTGTTTCTGGGGGGAAAAAAAGGCTGTTTTTCCCCATTGCATTATTTTGGCACTTCTAAGAAAGGGATCTCAAAAGCAGTTTTAAAAGAGGTGTTCCAAGATGTTACTGATTATTTTAATAATTCATAGTCCTCCTAAGGTGATTGTTTTGAAGAAGTGCATATTTTCAATGGTTGCTCATGGCAGTCACTTGGCAGTTCAGTTACTTTATGTTCTTTAGTTTTGCTCCCTCTAACAATATTGAGGCCTAAGTATCACAGGCATTTGGGAGATAAAGTTTGTGGTTCCTTTACTTTAAGACTACTCGTCATTTTCTTTAATTGCCTTAATAATTGAATTGTTAAATTCTTAATTGACGAGAAAAGGAAGTACAGTGAGAACAGAGACATTCTTTTTAATTTAAATAATTAGAACATAATTGGTACTCAAAAATTATTTAAAATGATCTGATTATTGAACCATTAATTTTGTTTGACCATGTTTTGTTTGAAGTATAACTTGTCATATCCTTCATAGCCACTGAAGAAAGGGGAGAAGGAAAAGAAAAAAAGCAATTTGGAACTCTTCAAAGAAGAATTGAAACAGTAAGTTTTATAGTGCGGAGAATGGCTGTCATAGGTATATTGAGCTGATACTTAGAGATGCAGGTATGAAGAATGTAGAGTACCAATTAGTTATCACGAAAGGCCTTAACCTATGATGAGGTTGTTTTAGAAATTATAGTGATTTCTTTTTTTTTAGGGTATGTTTGAAAATGAATTAGCATTTCATCCAGCATTGAGGTTGGTAGCATAATATGGATGCAATTCAATTGATTTATCTCATGTCCGGAGTCCTGTTTGCAGTGGAAAAAATGCGGTTACTGAGCAGTGAGCAGACTTAACCAAGAAAGAACAAATTCAGTTTGTTTTAATGTTTTATTGTTGAATTTTCTTCTCACCTTAGAAGTGAGCTTTGTATTCTAATGCTTGCATGACATACCAGAAATTTGCTTATGATTGTTATAGCTGAGGGATTCTTTCATCCTGGTTATTGGTACTGGCATTTAATTACTCAAAAGTATTTCAAGTTATATGAACATAGTACCTGGATAAGTTGTATTCCTAATAAATGTGAATAAATAACTTTTGCCTCATTATTAGTGATTATAAATGTTTTCAACAGAATTCAGGAAGAGCGTGATGAGAGACATAAAACAAAAGGCAGGTTAAGCCGATTTGAGCCACCTCAGTCAGATTCTGATGGCCAGCGTCGTTCTAGTAAGTGGCATTTATTTTAATGTTTATATTTGTGATTAACTATTCTAAAAACTAAGACTTGTTTGCTTTTCCCTCTTTTAAAGTGGATGCGCCTTCAAGAAGAAATAGATCATCTGGTGGTAATACAGTTTTTTGCTTTTTTAATTAATAGAAATTGTCCAAACCTTGTATTTTGCAGGTTATAATTTTTTTATCCCTCTTTGTCCTAGTTCTTGATGATTATGCACCTGGCTCACATGATGTAGGAGATCCAAGCACTACTAATTTATATCTTGGAAACATTAATCCACAGGTAATCTTAGAAAAGTTAGATGAATGTTGGCTCATATTCTTTATAATTATGGAAGAAAACTACTTTGCCAGTAAAAAATAAAGTCAAGAATCTGAAGTAAGCAAGTTCGGTGAAACCTAAAGGCTACTGAAGTCTTAAAAATTATCTTAGAAAATTGAGCCTTAGTGGTGTGGACTGGTATTGGCTTGCTACAGTTCTTAAGGACTTATCTCCACTTTCTGTAACTAGACTATCTGAATTTGAAATGTCTTACTGTATACTGATTTTATTTATCAAATCAGGATGTGTCCAGTGGTTGACAGTGTTCTTTTGAGACTACCCTCTTATGCATAGCATGCTTCCTTAATGGACGTCCTTTTTCTATTTTCTCTTCATCGTAACAGACTAGTAATTTGTACTTCTGTCTTTTATGTTTGAATTCTTTTCCTTACTTCAGTGTTTCTTGTGTTATGGGGAAAATGGTGGTGGTTATACATAGTATGCTCTTTTTAAAAAATTACAGGTTTTTTCCCCTTCCCAAAGATTTGAGAGAGAGTATGTGTGTGTGCACATGTGCACACATGCAGTGGGAAGGGTCAGAGGCAGAGGGAGAAGCAGGCTCCCTGGTGAGCAAGAAGTCCGACATCCCAGGACCCTGGGATCATGACCTGAGTCTGAAGCAGATGCCCAACCACTGAGATACCCAGGCACCCATAATTGTATATATTTTGGACCTCATTGGGTATTTACTGTTTTGTTGGGTGCTGGGGGGGAAAAGTGATTAGGTGCCTTTTTTTTTTTTTTAACTTTCATCAGCAACATATACTTTCTCTTTGCCTTAATTGAGATAATCAGAGCTGACTGAAACAAGCCACTGGTGAAGAACAGCTTATTTTAGATGCAGGATCTCAGAAGGAGCAGGAGGGGATGTAGAAGTGTGCTTTTTCTTTTGCCACCCAGCCTCTTCACCTTGAACACTTACTTGTGTTTCTAGTATGAAAATATTTGTGAATGTACCTTGAGGGCAAGGTTTTTACCTTTATAGGGTCCTAGTACTTGAATGGAAAATTGTAGCATTAATATATCTCACTCTTCATTTTGTAAAAATTTGCTTTCTGTTGCATAGATTTTCCCCTTTTTTACTACGTATCGAAAAAACTCTTATGTCTTTTATTTTTATTTATGTATTCATTTTCTTTTATGCCTTTAAATAGATGAATGAAGAAATGCTTTGTCAAGAATTTGGAAGATTTGGACCATTAGCCAGTGTGAAAATTATGTGGCCTAGAACTGATGAAGAAAGAGCAAGAGAGAGAAATTGTGGCTTTGTGGCTTTTATGAATAGAAGAGATGCTGAAAGAGCTTTAAAAAATTTAAATGGTAAGAAAGTTTCTATTGTATACTATAGAATTCAGGTTTTTTTTTCTGGTTCTGAAAAGTATAAAAACTCTAGGGAAAAAATGGACCAAAAATGGAAAGGTTAAACATGGGAATTAATTCAAATTAACAGAAGTCTTTTATTTTGTTTTGAGAATTACCAGGGTGACCTTTCTTTTCTTTTTTGCAGGAAAGATGATTATGTCATTTGAAATGAAGTTAGGTTGGGGTAAAGCTGTACCTATTCCTCCACATCCAATATACATTCCGCCTTCTATGATGGAACATACGCTTCCCCCACCTCCATCAGGACTGCCTTTTAATGCGCAGCCTAGAGAGAGGTTAAAAAACCCCAATGCTCCAATGTTACCGCCACCTAAAAACAAGGAGGATTTTGAGAAGGTAATTTAAAAAATGTACATAGGGCCGCATCTAATTTGTAAATACTAAATCTGTGGTAGTATTTCTTTTCAATAATTTTATAGAAAATGTGTGTGTAATTCTGTTTGACAACTCTTAAGAAATAAGTAGATGTGTTCCCTGCCTTAGCCCATGGAAACCGTGTATTGAAATACTAGGTCATATTTTTATTTGTGGCTACCATTCCTTTTTTGACCACTTAAGTTTTTTTTCTTTGTCCACTATTGTATCCAGGTTTGCTTAAGTGCAGTATCTAAATTTACTTTGTTCTGAGAAAGTGTTACTCTGTATTTGGTTAAGTGACTTTTCATTTAGAAAGACCTAAATAGTTAAACTGTTTGGATGGCTGTTAGCTAACTTAGTTCTCAAGATCTGAGGTATTAGAGTATTTGAGAACATATGTGGTTTTTTTTAAAAAGCAGTTAACTACTCTAGTAAAAGCAAAGGGTGAGTATTTTCTTTTTATTAAACACAAAACCAACTTAATTTCAAGTTTATAAGAATTTGTTGGTTCTGTTATGAAATAATTACACTTAAAATGACAGGGCTGGTTTTAAAGGCTTGGGAACAAAGTAGCAAACTGTATGGTCAGAGGCAAACAGTTAATTATTTCACAAATTAAAATCTTTATCTGATAATTCTCAGTGTAGTACCTATTTCAGTGCATTGATGTGCATTCTGGCAGGAATGTTCTGATTCTTTGCATTTGGTGAACATTTATTGTTCACTGAACACATCCATTTGCATTTATGTAATTGCTTAGTGTATAATTACTTCAAATGCAGTGATTGCCTGCAAAACTTGTGATTAGATGTGTAGTGTTTTCAATGCATTATGTATATTTTTGCTTGTTACTTGTTAACAATACTCACATATTCTATGTTTATTATCTGATGTGACTTCATATACAGACTCTGTCGCAAGCCATAGTCAAAGTGGTTATCCCAACAGAAAGGTACATGTTTTTCTTTATTATTACTGATCTAAATATAGACAATATCCCCTTCTGAATTAAAAAAAAAATGGTGTTCAGGAAAAGGTAATATCTTGACTGAGCAATGGTTCCTTCCCAGTACTTTTTGGGGGGGATATTTGACTATAGTATATTGCAATTTTATGTCATTATCTTTTTGTTTTTATTGTTACCAAAGTAGGGAATTTTATAGCATTAGTAGTTAGAATGTGTTTGATAGATTTAATCTAGAGTTGTTAGTCTAATAATATTAGACTATTGTGCGGGGAAAGTAGGTGTTTTAAATGTATCTTAAATTGTATGTAATGTTGGAATTTGACCCAACCTTTTTTTTTTTTTTTTTTTTGTATGGGGGTGTGTGTGTCTTGGTTCCTGAATGATCTGTGTTTAATATGTAACCTTAGTTTGAGTTCTCCTTACTGAAGAGCATAGTTTTGTTTTTTTTCTAATTGATTAGGAATTCCTATTATCCTTATGAACATTGAACATGGCTAGAAAATTTTTTTCATGGTAACAAAAGGTATTTGGAATTCTTTTATTTTCCTTTTTTTTTCTTTTTAAACATAATGATCAAGCAGAAGAATTCATGCTCTAGGTATGCTCTTGCTCAGTCAAGCTAAGCCTTTTCCCAAACACAGGAACACAACACTGGTTGAATAATAAATGAACACAAAAGAATACCAAATTCTCTTTGACATTGGCCTTGGTGAGCAACACCAGCTGAACTGTCTGCGGCAGCGGGGGACCAGGAAAACATCATGGGATGGATTGGGAAAGTATACAGTTTTTGACCAGACATTGGTACGATCGACTCCAATAAATGTGGTTTTATTATAACTGAGAGACAATTTTTTGGTTTTTCTTTCTTTTTTTCTTTTTTTTTTTTTTTGGTTATTGTTGCCCAGAGTAAGATAATTGCCATTTTAAAATAAAATAATGCACTTTAAAATATATCATCTTTTTGTACTACACTGTTTCATTCTAGTAGAACAGTCACCCTTTTAAGAATGATGTTAAATACACAATCTTTAGGAAAAAATTGTGATTACAATTCTTTTAATAATCTTGAATTCAGGTTAGCAACAACTAATTGTCAGATTTTGATTTTAAATAATCACATGAAAAACTTTAAATTTTCTAAAAATACATTTTATCAGTTTACAAGCCTGTTTAAAACTATAGTGGGTTATTTTTCCACTGATAAAGCATTCACAGGAAAGTATTTTTGTAGTATTCAAAAAGCATATTCCATAGTAGCTTTACATGTGGCTCAGCTTATTTCTAAACTAAATTTTGAGTATACATTTTGTTGAAAAGTCTTAACTCACCATTACAGTGAATCCTTTGTTTTAAACTTGCTAAATCATTTTTAATTTATAATATTCAAGTCAAGTTGCATTTGACTTAATTCATACAAGTTTCTGGATGATAGTATTTGTTCTCCAGTAATTCATTTTATATATTACGATATTTATATAAAATTTCCCTTCACTTTAATTTGACACATACCAGTGGGAATTTTGGAACTGAATCATAGCTTACCTTTATCTCCCTTCCCTCAAAATAGTATCATTAACTATATGGATGCTCAGAATACATTGTCATTTGGTAACAAGAACTGCATATTGCAGAATAATTAGTACTTCTGTGAAAGAAAAGTAATTTTTAGGTGTAAAATTAAGTGTTGCTTTTGGTTTTTTGTTTTAACAATTTGAGGTTGAATTAATAGTTTTAAATATATAGTTTCCCCTATATTAAAGATTTAAACTTTCATATAATTTTTTTGACCTAGAGAAGGTCAAAAAAATTAATTTTTTTCACTATATAGAGATTTTAGTGTCCATTTAAGTAGGTTTGTTTGAAATGGGAGAAAATAACTACAATGACCATGAAATAAATTACTTTATTGTTTATGTACTCTGAAGCAGGGCATTATAGAGCCAAAACAATGTCTTATTCTATAACTATATATTTATTTATATTCTAGCAATTACATGAACTTAATTTGAGTTGGGAATGCTAAAGGTGTAATTTGGTGTGTGCCTTGTACCAAGAGCCAATATCCTTTTGCTTTTCCCAATTGCTATTTGCCTAGTCTATATGCTGGGGGACTGGTGAAGTGAGAAATCAAAAGCAGCTTATAATAAGCTGAGTCATTTTTGCTTGATGTTGTAATCAGTATCTAAAATAGTGTTTAAATCACATGATTTTAGGACCTAGATTTTAAAAATAAAGATTTTTCTATGAGCCCAACCAATAAAATGACTGTACTAAAAAGTTACAGGTTTCTTCTTGGCTTAAATATTGGAAAGTAATTGTTATGAAAAATGGGAGAGGCATCTCACCATGTCCCTTATTTTGGAATATTTTGTAAAGAGGACTCCATTTAAGGCTTTGGCAATATAATTGCTTCATTGAGTTATAGTACGCAGGCAGAATTATACATGTGATGAGTTGTGTGAACTAGTTTGAAGTGTGATCCAAAGGGATGTTGCCTCATTAAAGGTCAGATTCAATAAAAACTCCATCTGCTGTATGTGTACCAGAAAAGCACAAGAGTTGGATGGATTTTTTATTAAATCAGGCCTTAAACTTGTTAAATAGTTTTGGATTTTTTCTAAATTATAGCAATGTATATAACATTTCAATACCACCACAAAAGTGCTTGGTTTAGGAATATTTTCTTTTAAAACTGAGATAGTGTGTACGTTTTTAGATGGCTTTGATAATATGTAAGCTCTAAGTTTACTCATTTTATATATTTGCAGCTTTCCAATTAGTTGTGATTCATAATTTAATGTTTTGCATTTGGAAAATAAAATTAAGTGGCATTTAGAAAAAAATCTTTATTGCTATGAAGCTGTGTTGTGGTTTCCCTCCCTCCCTTCATCTTCCCTTCCCCTCCCACTACCTTATCCCCATTGACCCACTCCCTCTTAATGCACAAGGCATTAACATATGCTCCAGGTATAAAATTTTGTATTAGTCAGCAGAATAATCTTTTTCTGCACAATTATAGTAACTTAGGTCAAGTATAGTTTTATATAGTGGTAGGTCTGAATCCATTTTCTTTAACTGTGTTGTTGTTGTAGGAATTTGCTCGCCCTGATACACCGAATGATAGAGTTTGTTGTACGTGAAGGGCCAATGTTTGAAGCTATGATTATGAACAGAGAAATCAACAATCCTATGTTCAGGTGTGCATTTTTTTATTGTGGTATAATATACATATAATAGAAAATGTACTGTTTTTGCCATTTTAACAGATATAGTTGAGTGGCATCATGTGCATTCACATTTTTGTGAAAATCACCACCATTGTCTATCTCTAGAAATTTTCTCATCTCCCTTAACTGAAATTGTACCTCTTGAACAATAACTCCCCATTCCCTGGGTCCTTCCGCCTCTGGTAGCTCCCATTCTACTTTCTGTCTCTTGTAATATGTTTACTCTAGTTACCTCATATAAGTGAAATCATTTAGTACTTTGAGACTTGCTTATTTCAATTAACATAATATCTTCAAGGTTCATCCATGTTGAAGAGTGTGTCAGAATTTCCTTACCTTTTAAAACTGTATAATAGTCCATTACATGTATTTACCACAATTTTTTTATCCTTAGGTTTGCATTTAAGAAATACTTTTTACTTATTTTTTGGAGCTGAAAATATTTCGGAGAATAAAGTTCTAAAAGTATGGAGTTGTTTTTGCAATGGAATGAGAAGGAAGTTTTAGTAATTAGACTAGGATGTACTTGGGTCAGTTTTATGTCTGATTTTGATTTAGGCTACTTAAATAGCATTTAAGTTATTCCTCTTCCTCTAGGAGGAAGACACTACTCTTCATGTTTTTCACTGACTCATTCATAGTAGAACAATAGAGCTTCGTAGAAAATTGGTTATCTTCTTAACAGATACGGTGTCTAAGACATTCATTTAGCACTACTAAGTCATTTAAAAACCACTGCTTTTGAAATTTCTATCTTGGGAAAATCTATCGCCAGGTATAATATCTGACTTCTAAGTATTCAATAAAATTGTAAGACTCAATAAGATGCATACATACCTCCTGAGTGTTAATGTCAGTCACAAAGGCAGTGTAGGGGCTAGGGCGAGGAAGAGGATTGATGGCAGAAGGCAGTGGATGAGGATTTTTCTTCAGTGATCTTTGCTTTTGGTTTTACTTCAAATGAGGTAGGCAGATAGTATTTCTCACTTGTTTATGTTTACTTGAAGACGCTTCTTTGTTAAAGAATGTATTTTTTTGTTTGTTTTGTTTTAGGTTCTTATTTGAAAACCAGACACCAGCCCATGTTTACTATAGGTGGAAGCTTTATTCTATTCTGCAGGCAAGTGGAATCAATTACTTTGTTAATTTTGACTCTGAGGTATTTTGCCTAGTAACATTCTGGACATTTATTAGGGAGATTCTCCGACTAAGTGGCGGACAGAGGATTTTCGTATGTTCAAAAATGGATCTTTTTGGAGGCCACCACCATTAAATCCATACCTGCATGGGATGTCAGAAGAGCAAGAAACAGAAGCTTTTGTAGAGGAGCCAAGTAAAAAGGGAGCACTTAAGGAAGAGTAAGAATTTTTTTCTTTTCCTGTTACATATTAAGAAAAGTTCTGTAATAATTGTGTTAATTAGTGATCTTATTACTAAGATGTTAGCCCTAAAATAAAATGTTTTTTCTTGTGACTGTTTTTAAAATACATGTGTTTAGTTATTTTAAAAATCTTGGCAAGTGTAAGTATGTGGCCTATTGACCTCTGTCTTTTCCTGCAGATAAAAGACAGTGATAATCTCTTAAGTAATGATTCTCTAGCAGTGGAATACTTGTGACTCTACAGAAATTATCTTGGGATCTTTAGAATTCTAGCCTCCCTGAATGCAACATTAAAGAGGAAAAAATTACTGTGGAGCTTTGTGAAGTCAGATGGTTGATTATGCAGAGTCTTTCCCCAAGAGTTGTACACCATGCGAACATACTTATTAGTGTTCAGTCATTATGGGTACAGTGAGGTTAGTCTGGTTTAAGAATCAGAAACAGATATAACTATTAAATATTAAAAGGAAGTTCTGTATACCTCATGGGGAGAAATTGACTAAAAGATCATGGCATGTGGGTTTATGTACTCCACTTCATAGTCTAAATTTTAGTATTAGTTGCACTGGTGCATTGTTTGTGAGAGCCTTTGCTAATGGAGAGCTATATATATTTGAAGCATATTTGCTTCTGAAGATGTATTTTCCTCATTACTTTTGCCCAGGTCTTCAAGCTCAGTCTGTAGGCTAAATCTGGCTATCTCCTGTTTTTGTAGTTTTATTGGATCACAGTCATGCTCTACACTTCTTGCGCCCCCTGCCAGCACCTCCCCCGCCAAACTGCCTTTTATATGTGGTTTATGGCTGCTTTAGTGTTAATAGCAGTGGAGTCAAGTAACTATGAGTCAGTAGACCTGCAAAGCCTAAAATATTTACTGTCTGATTTTTTGTGAAGTTTGCCACCACCGGCTTTAACCTGTTTCTGATCTGATGCAAAAGTGCTAAAGTAACTGACTTCCTTCAAAAGAGAGTAAAAAACATGAAGGCTTCCCTTCCTTCCCCACTGTAATGGGATAATAGGACTAGGAAACTCAAATACTCTTGAAAATCAGACTTCATACAATTTAGTCTTCAGAATTTTATCCAAGTAGGTTTTAAAGAAATTAGTTTGTGAGCAGAAACTATAATGACATTTGAAGTTTCTATCTGTAAATATTTGTAAGTTAAAAACATTTGTATTCAGACAGAGGGACAAATTAGAAGAAATCCTGCGGGGGTTAACTCCAAGGAAAAATGATATTGGAGATGCAATGGTTTTCTGTCTTAATAATGCTGAAGCTGCCGAAGAAATAGTGGATTGCATTACTGAGTCATTGTCCATCTTAAAGACACCCCTCCCCAAAAAGGTATGGGAATGATTTTCTCTTTCTGGAACATTTATTTAAGTAAAAGAGAGATAACGGTTGACTTCTTTTTTATTGAAATTGGTTTTGCATGAAGAACTTGACCGAAGAGATCTTTCCCATGCGGTCTAATTTTCCTCCTGTCTGGGGAAACTTGTTACGTTAATCAGTACACAGGTTATCAACAGGTTGAAACGTATTTTATCCTTGTCAAAGTAGTGGCTCTGGTAATGTTGAATTTCTTAACTCCTATAATTAGCTGTTAGTATTATAGCTAAACATTAGCTGTATGCCACTGATGGCAAAAAATAAGGAATTTTTTCTAGATACATTATTTGCTATAGGTTTTTGTTTTTAATCTCTTATGTTATCTTTTGGTATTCTAGATTGCCAGATTATATTTGGTTTCTGATGTTTTGTATAATTCTTCAGCCAAAGTTGCCAATGCTTCATATTATAGAAAATTGTAAGTATAATGGTGTAAGAGGATATTCCTGAAATAAAACATTAAGGGTAAGGAATTCAGAGAAGAGGATTTTTTTGGTTAATTGATAGTTTCAGTGATAAGAAATAATTTGTATTTCTTCTTAGTTTAATAGAGTTTTCTAAAAAATTGGGTTGCATTCATTAAACCACTTTAAGCTAAATGTTTGGAAAGTTTTCATACCAGTTTCTTGATAAATTACAACAAATAAGGGTTAAAAAACTTTATTGCATATTTAGCCACTTGTGTAGTAAATAAACTGAAACAAATAGAAATAATGGCAAACATAAGGGAAGAGACCAAAGATAGAATATAAACTGTTTATAGAATCTATGTTCTCTTTTGATCATTTTGTAGTTCACAGTGATTGTTTTCCTAGTTAATAGGAAATTATGTTGCTCTATTGTAATTAACATATAATTATTCTTCAGAATTTGTGTTTGGTGTTTATTTTATGAATCAGGGATACTTTCCTCTAAGAGCTGATTCTGAAATGAAATTTGGAGATGTGGATCCTAACCTTAGTTGTTATTAGGTTTTTCTTTTTCTTTTGCCTTGGACAAGTCACTTTTCCTAGCATGAAGAGATCAGTTTAGGTAGCATAAAGTATCCAAAATGTAGTTTCTTGTTAATCGAAGAAGCTAATTCTTTGCAGGAGAATAACTCAGAATAAAGAGTTCAGTTACAGTTTTAAGAGTTTAGGTACCTAGTTCTTTATTTTTAAAGAATTACTTGATTAATTTATTTATACTTTTTTTTAAGTTCAGGAGAGGTTTTCATTGGATAGCATGCTGAAGTAGATAGAGGTTTTTAAATAAACTCTGTTAAATATGTATTATTTGAATTTCAGTTTTGAAACAAAGTTATGTCAGATATTTTCAGACCTCAATGCTACCTATCGTACAATTCAAGGCCATTTACAGTCTGAAAACTTTAAGGTATGTTTATTGTTTTTTTTCCCTAGTGTGAAATGTGGTAGGGGCTGGCAAGCACATTGGAGGGCTAGAAAAGTACATAGGACAAGTATAAGACATAACATGAATCTTTCAGAAATTATTGCTTTAAAATTTACTGCCATTTCATCTTCAGTACCAAAAAGCCTGAAAGTTTGAAATATGTAGTGTTATTTTGTTGGGTGTTTTAGTTTGAAGTCTTACATTTAAATGTTTTACATACTAGTTTTTGCACAAAAAACCGTTCAGAACATCACTTGTTTTGTAATGGTATATATAATTAGACTGGAGTAGAAACACAATTTAGTTATTCATGTTTAGAAGATACATTTAGTTACTTTTTATTATCTCTTAGCTGTAGACCAATGTTAAGAAAAGCTAAACAAAGTACCTTGCATATAATGGAATAAATAGATACTGCTTTCATGAGACGAAGAATTCTATTAATGAAATTTTTAGACTGGGAAGAGATGCCTAATGACCCCACCATTTAGAGAATTTAAACAACTCCTTTTAAAAATTTTTTGACCTTAAATTTTGACCATAAATCAGAGCTTATAGAAAAGTTCAGGGATGGGACAGAGGAAAAGTCTTAGCGAGAATCAGGAAAGTACATCATTGGACCATAAAAGAATTTGGGTCAGAACTACCTTAGTACCAATTTTAATAAATTTCTAAGTTATTATTCCCAGATGGGGCCTCTTGTACCACTAGTGGTAGGGGACATTGATCTTAGGTGGTCAGGAACAAAAGAGTTATTGTTGCTTTCTCGTTATATTTATTTCTGATTTTATTCCCATTTAGTTAGAAGGTGACTTTGTGATTTTTTAAAAATATGGTAGTTATTTTCTATCCAGGATGTTGGTTTAAAGGAAAATTCAGCAAATTGTCATGGCTCTTCTCATGAGATGAAGTTTGAGACGTGTTTTCCTAATTAATAATTTGTTGTCTCTTTCCTACTTATTTAGCAACGGGTAATGACCTGCTTCAGAGCATGGGAGGATTGGGCAATTTATCCAGAACCATTTTTGATCAAACTACAAAATATTTTCTTAGGACTTGTAAATATTATTGAAGAAAAGGAAACAGAGGTATGTACTCAGTGTCTTTGTTTGATTATTTTAGCATTTATTTCTGGAGATGCTATGGGGGTGTGGTATGTTATGGATGTAACATTTCTTTATGAAAAATAACTACTGTTTATCACTAACTTGCGGATTTTTTTTCTGGAATTGCTAGAGCCTGAAAGATGGAATGATGTATATAGGAATTCTGTTTTGTGACCTTATGTGAAAACTGGGTGACTGGGTTTCTTTCCCCTAATACCTGCATTTTTTTTTTTTTAAATTGAAGTATAGTTGACATTCAGTGTTCTATTAGCTTCAGATGTATAGCATAGTGATTCAGCAGTTCTGTACATTATTTGATGCTCATCATGATAAGGTTACCATACAGTGTTATTACAGTATTGTTGACTGTTCCGCATGCTGTTTTTTTAAATCTGTGATTTATTTGCTTTGTTACAGGAGTTTGTATATCTTAATCCTCTTCACCTATTTTGCTCCCTTCTGACAACTACCAGTTCTCTGTGTTTAAGAGTCAGGTTTTTTTTTTGTTTTTTGTTTTGGTCTGCTTGTTTTGGTTTTTAGATTCCATGTATAAGTGAAATCATACTGTCTTTCTCTGATATATTTCATTTAGCATAATACCTTCTAGGTCCATCTCTGTTGTCACAAATGGCAAGAATCCATTCTTTTTGATGATAACGATTTGTGTATGTGTGTGTACATCACATCTGATCCATTCATCTATCAGTAGACACTCGGGTTATCTTTATATCTTGGCTATTATTATAAATAATGCTGAAATAAAAATCAGGGTGCATGTATTTTTTTGAATTAGTGTTTTTGTTTTATTTGGGTAGATACCCACCAGTGGAATTATTGGGCCATATAGTATTTCTGTTCTCAGTTTTTTGAGGAATCTGCCTACTATCTTCCATAGTGGTTGCATCAGTTTACATTCTCACCAATAAACCGTACATGATGGTTCCCTTTTCTCCACATCCTTGCCAACACTGTTATTTCTTTTCTTTCTGATACTAGCCATTCTGGTTTGAGGTGATACATCTTTTTGTGGTTTTGATATGCATTTCCTTGATAATTAGGGATTTTGAGCCTCCTTTCATGTGTCTGTTGACAATCTCTGTTGTCTTTTGAAAAAATGTGTGCTCAGCTTCTTCACCCATTTGTTTATCAGATTATTTGTTTTATTTTGGTGTTGAGTTGTATAAGTTCTTTATGTATTTTGGATATTAACCCCTTATTGGGTATATCATTTGCAAGCATCATCTCCCTTTGGTAGCTTGCCTCTTTTTTGTTTTGTTGATAGCTTCCTTTTCTGTGCAAAAGCTTTGTTTTGGTATAGTCCCAGTAGTTGACAAATTAGTATGAGAAGAGCGAAGAACCACATGGTCCTCTCACTTGATGCAGAAAAAGTGTTTGACAAAATCCAGCATCCGTTCCTGATTAAAACGCTTCAAAGTGTAGGGATAGAGGGAACATTCCTGAACTTCGTCAAATCTATTTATGAAAGACCCACAGCAAATATCATCCTCAATGGGAAAAAGCTTGCAGCCTTCCCGTTGAGATCAGGAACAAGACAAGGAAAGGATGCCCACTTTCACCACTCTTGTTCAACATAGTATTAGAAGTCCTAGCAACAGCAATCAGACAACAAAGAGAAGTAAAAGGTATCCAGATTGGCAATGAAGAAGTCAAACTCTCTCTCTTCGCAGATGACATGATTCTTTATATGGAAAACCCAAAAGACTCCACCCCCAAACTTCTAGAACTCATACAGCAATTCAGCAACGTGGCAGGATACAAAGTCAATGTACAGAAATCAGAGGCTTTGTTATACACTAACAGTGAAAATACAGAAAGGGAAATTAGAGAATCGATTCCATTTACTAGAGCACCAAGAACCTGGGAATAAACCTAACCAAAGAGGTAAAGGATCTGTACTCGAGGAACTACAGAACACTCATGAAAGAAATTGAAGAAGACACAAAAAGATGGAAGACCATTCCATGCTTTTGGATCGGAAGAATAAACATTGTTAAAATGTCTATACTGCCTAGAGCAATCTATACTTTTAATGCCATTCCGATCAAAATTCCACCGGTATTCTTCAAAGAGCTGGAGCAAATAATCCAAAAATTTGTATGGAATCAGAAGAGACCCTGAATTGCTAAGGAAATGTTGAAAAACAAAAATAAAACTGGGAGCATCACGTGACCTGATTTTAAGCTTTATTATAAAGCTGTGATCACCAAGACAGCATGGTACTGGCATAAAAACAGACACATAGACCAGTGGAACCAAGTAGAGAGCCCAGATATGGACCCTCAACTCTATGGTCAATTAATCTTCGACAAAACAGGAAAAAATATACAGTGGGAAAAAAGACAGTCTCTTCAATGAATGGTGCTGGGAAAACTGGACAGCTATATATAGAAGAATGAAACTCAACCATTCTCTTACACCGTACACAAAGATAAACTCAAAATGGATAAAAGACCTCAATGTGAGACAGGAATCCATCAGAATCCTAGTGGAGAACATAGGCAGTAATCTCTTCGATATCAGCCACAGTAACTTCTTTCAAGATATGTCTCCAAAGGCAAAGGAAACAAAATCGAAAATAAACTTTTGGGACTTCATCAGAATCAAAAACCAGTAGTTGATTTTCACTTTTGTTTCCCTTGCTTGGGGAGACATATCCATAAATACATTGCTAAGGCCGGTGCCCCAGAGATTATTGCCTGTGTTCCATGGTTTCAGGTCTTAAATTTAGGTATTTAATCCATTTTGAGTTGACTTTTGTGTATGGTGTATGAAAGTGGTTCGGTTTTGTTTTGTTTTGTTCTGTTTTTTGCATTGTATCTATTCAGTATTCTCAGGTTCATTTGTTGAAGAGACTGTCTTTTCCTCATTGAATGTTCTTGTCTCCTTTGTGGTTGACTAATTGACCATCTAGGTGTGGGTTTACTTCTGGGTATTTATCCTGTTCTATTGATCTGTGCATCTGTTTTTTGTGCCAGTACCATCTTCCCTTTTTTTTTTTTTTTTTTTTTTTAAAGATTTTATTTTAGAGAGCAAAGAGCATGAGCAGGGGGAGGAGCAAAGGGAGAGAGACAAACAAACTCCCTGCTGAGCATGGAGCCTGATGCCAGGCTTAGTCCCACAATCACAATCTGAACTAAAACCTAGAGTCAGACGCTTAACTGCCTGAGCAACCCAGGCACCCCAATACCATCTTAATTTGGTTACTATAGCTTTGTATATCTTGAAATCTGGGATTGTGATACCTCCACCTTGTTCTTATATTGCTGCGGCTATTTGAGGTCTTTTGTGGTTCCATACGAATTTTAGGATTATTCTAGTTCTGTGAAAAATGCTATTGGTTTTTTTTTTTTTTTTGAAGATTTTATTTATTTATTTGACACAGAGAGAGAGCACAAGCAGGGGGAGCAGCAGGCAGAGGGAGAAGAGGGAGAAGCAGGCTCCCAGCTGAGCAGGGAGCTGGATGTGGGACTCAGTTCCAGGACTCCAGGATAATGACCCGAGATGAAGGCAGCAGCCCAACCAATTGAGCCACCCAGGCCTCCGATGCTCTTGGTTTTTTGATAGAGATTACATTGCATCTGTAGATTGAAATCACCTGGAAAGCCACCTGGCCCTAGACTTTTGTTTGTTTGGAGGCTTTTGATTGCTGATTCCAGTTTCGGAAGATTGTATGTTTTAGGAAGTTATCCATTTCTTCTCTGTTGTCCAGTTTGTTGGCAGATGATTTTTTGTTCCATAATGCTTTGGTTATAATGCTTTGATTTCTTTGGTGTTGGTTGTTACTTCTGCTTCATTTCTGATTTTATTTATTTGAGTCCTTTCTTTTTTCTAGATGAATAGCTAAAGGTTTATCAGTTTTATCTTTTCTAAGAACTGGCACTTGGGTTAATTGATTTTTTAAATTTTTCTTTTTGTTTCTGTTTTATTTCTACTCATCTTTATTATTCTTCCTACTAGCTTTGGGCTTTGTTTTTCTTTTTCCAATTCTTTCACATGTAAGGTTAGATAGTATATTTGAGACTTTTCTTTGTTTATTTGAGGTAGGCCTGTATTGATACAAACTTCCCTCTTCAAACTGCCTTTGCTATGTCCTAAAGATTTTGAACTTTTTTTTTTTTTTTAATTTTCATTTGGTCTCCATGTATTGATTTCTATCGACTGGTGTTTTATTTAATGACATGAAAAGATAATGTATTAGTAGAAAAAAGAAGTGGTAGAGCATTGTATACAGCACGATTTAATTTTATTAAAGTAGCTATATAAATAAATATGTACATGAAGAGATGTACCACAATGATAGCAGATTCTGTTCATCGTGATTCTGTTGGCTTTTCACGTCCTCAGTATTTCGTGAATCCTTTATATTCATTTCTACCATCCTAATCCAATTGTATTTTCACTTTCACCCCTACAAGATCCTCCTAATTGGCCCCCCTATTCCAAGCACATGGGCCTCATTTCAGTTTCTTATATACGTTTCCTTCTACCATAGACCTTTGTAAATTTTCCTCCCTTTCTCTGAAACATTTCCTGTTTATCTGAGATCCTTCAGATGTCAGTTAAGCATAACCGCATTGAGCCTTCTCAGACCTCTTAGGTGAAACATACTTATCGCACACTTGAATAGTATGATATACTTCTTTGTTGTAGCGGTCACCGTAAAGGTTCTTTGCATATTGTGATAATATATATGCCTGCCTCTCCCCGCCCGCCCCCGCAAAAAATATTCTAGTAAGCCCTGTTATAGGAATGACCAAGGGAACAAACTCATTTTTGCTCATCATTGTATCTCAGTCCCTTACATGGTGTACCTGGTTTCAGTAAACACTTGATAGATATTTCATAAATAATGAAAGAATGACTGCTTCTTTGTCAGGAGGATAAATCATATCCTAGATATGTCCTCACTTTGTACCTGGGAATGTAAGTATCCAGCTGGTTGGTTTGTATTGGATTGCAAATTAATCTTTTTTTAAAAAAGTTTTTATTAACATATAATGTATTATTAGTCCCAGGGGTACAGGTCTGTGAATCGCCAGGTTTACACATTTCACAGCACTCACCATAGCACATACCTTCCCCAGTGTCCATAACCCAACCACCCTCTCCCTACCCTCCCACCACAACCCTCAGTTTGTTTTGTGAGATTAAGAGTCTGTTACGGTTTGTCTCCCTCCCAATCCCATCTTGTTTCATTTATTCTTTCCCTACCCCACAACCCCCCCATGTTGCCTCTCAGCTTCTTCATATTGTAAATTAATCTTATAGCAATATGACTAGTAAGCAAAGGAAAATGTTAACAATGGTGTGTATGTTTCTGTAGGATGTACCAGATGACCTTGATGGTGCCCCCATTGAGGAAGAGCTTGATGGTGCACCTCTAGAAGATGTGGATGGAATTCCTATTGATGCTACTCCCATTGATGATCTTGATGGGGTCCCTATAAAGAGCCTTGATGATGATCTTGATGGAGTGCCTTGTAAGTTCAGATTTCAAACTGATGATCTAATAAGTTGGATTCCAAAACTCTTTAATTTCCACACATGTCGATGAAGTTTAAGTTGTCATTATTTTTTTCTGTCTCTTATTTCTGACTTTTCAAAATTCAAATACCCAATAATACATTTGACCAGGAAGACTGTAGGCAAAATCTTGTGCTCAGTTTTATTTATCATCCCAGATTCCTTGTTTCGTCAGTTCTCTTTTTGTTCATAGTTTATGGGTTCAGTTTTCCTAGTTGCCTAAAATCATTTTTGGAAATAGGAAGTGTACACAGTCTTTAGTACATTTGAATGACATGAAAAGATTGAACAATGTGGGAATTGTATAGTTTAAACAGTAATTAGGTAGAGATAATAAAGATTTTTTTTTTAATGCCACAACTTCCCCATTTGCTTGAAATCATAATAACTTGTATATTCTGAATTGACACATAACATGTTCAAAATTTGGTCATTAGTCATAATTCTTGACACTAGCATTATTAGTCCATGTGTGGCCTTATTTTACTTTTCAGTAATATAGTGAATGCTCATGAACTATTTAGTCATCCCCTAGTTGTCAGGGTTAATGTCTTATCTTTCCTCAATAGTGGATGCAACTGAGGACTCAAAGAAGAATGAGCCCATATTTAAAGTTGCCCCATCAAAATGGGAAGCTGTAGATGAATCTGAATTGGAAGCACAGGGTGAGTAAAAAGGACAATAAATACTAGGTTTAAAAAATTGAATACTTAAAATTATTAGAGTGTGGGTTTTTGGTTTTGTTTTGTTTTTGGTTTTTTTTGTATTTTATAATGTTTCAACCTTAAGACCCACAGTTATTTATTTTATGTCTAGTGGTTTAGTTTTCATTATGGTTGTGAAAGACCCCCCCCAGTCTTTAAATAATTAACTGCTCTTTTGTTGTGTAAGAGTACCCCTCCTCCCCTTGCAGTGAAAAGACCCTTCCCCCAGGGTTGAATTCAATGTAACTGCTCTTTTGCCTTTCTGTAACAGCTTGGCTACTAAGGCATGACACTTAACTCCTGTTTGAACAAGATACCCTCTCCTAATAGCAGGGGCATGGTCATGTAGGCAAGGGGGCTGCATGGCCACATAGTCACGTAGACAGGATGTCTTTCTGCTGAGTAGTAAGGTCTAACTTCCCCTCTTTGTTTCCCCCTTCCCGCCGCTCTCTTCGCATGCGTGGGCTAACCGGCCATTTCTGCTTCTGTAAGATTGCTTTGTCTGCTTTCACATGTGGGTCCCCTTACCCAAGAATCCAACACTGCCACTGGATGCAATCAGCAAGAGGTTCTTTATTGTTACGCAGGGTCTTTCAGTTGCTGTTACAATTTTCTTAGATCTTTTAGTTTGGATGTTTTGGGAGTAATCAGAGAAATCACTAAAACCTTTCAGTTAAGGCATTTCAATAGAAAATGTAGATGGGAGGTAATACCTACTTAGAAATTTATTTAGAGGTCACTTTAGAGAAACCAGGCTTTGATCTTCCTGTAATGCTTGACTTATTAGTTGCAGTTTAGACCTGCTTTTCATACTTACTTTGGACATGTGTCCTTAGTATTTATATCCGTAATTATTAATATTTGTAGGTTCTAATGAAATAAATGTTACCACCTAGCACAAAAATAAGAATGATAACTTTGTCACTTCATGAATTTGAGTAAAATTATAGCCTAGGTGTGAGGAAAGAAAGAAATTTATCACATAGAAAAGGCTATTCAAAGAATAGATAATTGTAGATAACTTTTTACAAACTTATATAAACTTCCAATTCTAATGCTTCTGTAATATAAACTTTCAATTCTAAAGTTTCAATTCTAAAACTTTTCAATTTTGCCCTTATGTGCTACTGCAAAAATGCTAATTTACCTTTTGGAATTACACCCTTTTTTTTTCCTTCCACTCAGCTGTAACAACTTCTAAATGGGAGTTATTTGACCAGCATGAAGAATCAGAAGAAGAAGAAAATCAAAAGTAAGAAACATACTTAGTTTCTTATTGCATATATGCTCCCTTTTTAATTAAGAGATATGCTTGAAATAACAGTGAAGAGGACAACTTCACTTTTAAACTTGTTGAGAGGATCATTTTTAGTTGTCATTGTTTTTTTAGTGAGAAGAGCTTTTGGCTTCTGGTCTTGATGGATCTGGTTTCACTTTGTTTCTGAGTTGATTTTTCTATTGTAGGTATATATATTCTCAGTTGGTAGTTACTAAATGGTCAACTGCATTTATTTCAAATCTTTGTCATCAGGTATTGTTTTGACTCCACAAAAAGTGATTTTTAAAATGTGAATGGGAAAGTTATTATTTAAATTGTACATTGCTAAGCATTGCATTATGGCCATTCTGTTATTTATATGTAAACATGTTAAAAGAACTAAGAATAACTAACAGAAAAAAAGCTTTCCTTTAACATGTAGAAAAATTTTGCTCTTGGGTAATCACCCCAGGATTGTTTTTGTATTAACATTGAATGTGACTCTAGGAATACTGCTCCCAGTTTCTCCTGGCATGTTTGTCTTGGTAGTTTTTATGTAGAACTTGACACCTTTTTAAAATCTTTGCAAGGAAGTTGATTTTATTTTTTATTTTATTTTATTTTTAAGATTTTATTTATTTATTTGACAGAGAGAGATCACAAGTAGATGGAGAGGCAGGCAGAGAGAGAGAGGGAAGCTCTCTGCTGAGCAGAGAGCCCGATGCGGGACTCGATCCCAGGACCCTGAGATAATGACCTGAGCCAAAGGCAGCGGCTTAATCCACTGAGCCACCCAGGTGCCCCAGAAGTTGATTTTATTAAATAGAACAGATAACCTCAAGAACACAAAGCAGAAGTTTCAATTAAAAAGAAAAAATTTTTTTTTTTAAAATGATTCTCAAATTGAAGAGTGAACAAAGGAGAAAGTCTGTTTTGTGTCCCAGCACACTTTAGGTATTTGTATGGATTCAGAAAGTGGGTATTAGTAGCATTTAGATTGTTAAGGAAATATGATTGATCAGCATATGTGGGAGCACAGTTGATATGCTGAGGAAAACTTCGCAACAGTGATGTCTTTCCAGAAATATTGGGATTATCAGAACTAGTCAGCAGTGTGGTGACAAAATATTTACAAAATGTAGATGTGGTTTCTTGTTGGAAGTACCTTTCTAGGTCTGTTTAGTAGGAGTACAGGAATTGAGACAGGCCAGTTTGCTTTAAAATAATGCTTTAACCTTTTTTTTAATGTCTGTAATACATCATTATTAACATCTCACCATTGTAGCATCACTGGTGTAAAATAATTATGTGTATTTATGAGATAATTATTTAATTTAGGGGGAAGGAAGGGTAGAAAAGGCCATTGGATATTTCTTCAGTTTGTTTTATTTCTAAAAGTTTTAACTTTTTTTTTTTTTTGCATAAATTTGATATTTAAAGTTTGGAATGTGACTGCATTTTAGTGTTGACAGAATAATCATGTTTATACAGCAAGGCCTGGATCACAGGAAATAAAATTTTAATTTTGATTTTTCATAAGAGCTCCAAATCACAATAACATAAAAATAATTTTATGAAAGTACAAAGCAAGGAAAAGACTTTTTTCCCCATACACGTTTTTGGTCCTTGAAATTTTCTTATGCATCACTACTGCTCTCTAGTGGCTGAATCCAAAATGCCATTTTGAAACTATTAATTAATTTTTTATGGCAGAAAAGTGATTAAAAGAAAACATAGCCCTACTGTTGTTTTGTAGAAAACTTCCAAGTAGTAACTTAATTTCATTTATAGTGAATTCTGTATGGTTTTATAGACTTGAATTTGCATTTCTTTAAAAGAGTAAGATGAAACTATGTTGAGATCTGAACCAAGCACTGGTAACTAAGAGCTAAAGTCAAAGCCAATGAGAACAGACTGCTTGGGCCCTGAAAAATTAAAATAGCAATTGTAAAACAAATACATATTTCAGGTTGTGAAGTGTAGCTTACTTTGAAAGTAAATAATGTGGTTAATGTGTGGTGTCTTGCCATCTAGATCCTTTCTCTGTCTACATAAAACATGCATAACTATTTTATTTATTTATTTATTTATTTATATTTTTAAGGATTTTATTTATTTATTTGACAGAGATACAGGGAGAGAGAGGGAACACAAGCAGGGGGCGTGGGAGAGGGAGAAGCAGGCTCCTCGCTGAGCAGGGAGCCTAATATGGGGCTCGATCCCAGGACCCTGGGATCATCATGACCTTAGCCAAAGGCATATCCTTAATGACAGAGCCACCCAGGCACCCCCATGTATATCTATTTTAAGCATGAATGATATAATGTATACTGCACATACTATTCTCTGACCCCATTTTTTACTTAAGTGTCATGGGCATTTTTCTTTGTCAATCCATATAGTTATTGCTCTGTATTTGTCTGTAATTGAAAGCATTCAGGTAAATGTTGAAGGATGTTTAAGGAATATTTGAATTTGCAAAAAAATTGCTGAAAATTTGTAAATAACAGGCTGGAATTGGTTAAGTAATTTCCATTGCTTAGATACCACAATTTAATTGTGTCTCGTCCTTTTTGAGTGCCCCTTTCTGGAATAATCACAGCAAACCTCTGTATTTACACATACATAGGCCTATAGTTTAGCCATTTAAAAGCATCTGAAACACTTATAAAGCATTTATGCACCATAAAACAAGAAATTCTTATTTTTAAAAAAATTAACTAAAAACTGCATTTAGGAAGTTTCTGACAAATTAATGAGAAGTGTTAAGTTAAAGATTTATTTCCAAAAAGGATATTGGTTTTTTAGAAATAGTTTCCTTTTACTGTTTTCTTTAAGTATTATAGTGAGTTGTATCTTTATGTGGTACTAATGATTTGTGGGGCTCTTAGAGTAAAAAGTTTGTAAAACATTTTAGTTATGTTCAGGAAAGGACATTTGGGTAAGGTATTACAAAGCTAGTAGCATAGTCTTAATACCAAATTTCTGATTCTGAATTGCGAGCACTTTCTTTTTATCTGCCTTCCTTACATTTTCCTTGTCATTCTGTGAGTTCTGTTATCAGTCTTTCAAATTATTTTTATCTAGAACAAATTTGGTTGTAACTACTTTCATATTATTATGAATAGCTTTAAATATATACTGAAAGGACCCCTGCTTATATGTCATAATCAATATTGTTTATAAAAGGAATTTTGTTTGTATATACATAAACATTCTGAGTTTGTGTGTGGATGACATGTCTTGCCCAGATTTGACATATATGTACACAACAAAGCCCTGTCCCAGAGCATACAGCTTTTTTGGGCCCCTTCAATTGTGTTTCAAGAACATTTTTACCAGTCTCTGTTCAGCAGTGAGGACCAACTTTGCACATAGTTGCTTGCCTATCTGTTTCCACTATATTGTTTGTGAAGGGTAGATTATTTTCTTCTTTGTATCTTTACCCTTGGCAATCACTTAGTTTTTCATTTTCTTCTTGGCTGATGTAGAACCAGTACAGTTTTCAAAATCAACTCTGACATGAGTACTAATGTGTGATAATATTTAAAATTTATACTTTGCTTTATTTCTAGGGTTATGTGCTAATCAGATAAGGTCTTTACATGGTACATTATTTCATAGTTAACTGTGTGACACAAACTCATGTATTTTCCATTGTATAGCCTCTGCTGAAGAAAAGGTAAATCCATTTGGCTTTTTTAGTGTTAGGCTTCCCAAACTCATGCTTAACTGGAAAATTTGGGGAATCATTGCCTGATGATTCATTTCACTTAACACTGCAAGAAAAGTTTGTTGCAGAATGAAAGGCACACAGATAACATTTAACACACACAGAATTTTTTAAAATGATTATGCTGAAGCTAAAAATTTTTATATGGAAGAAACCCAAGAGTTTTATAAAATTGTAGTATTTGGTAAAATATTTTCTAGAAATGTTTTAGTGATGAATTGGCCTCTTAACGTTTTGTTAACATTATTTACAGGTTGAGACAGTGAAAAATAAAAAAGCCAGACTGTAAAATGTAACATTTTTTTCCTGCCTTAACATATGATATATTCTGTTTATTTCCAGTCAAGAAGAAGAAAGTGAAGATGAAGAAGATACTCAAAGTTCCAAATCAGAAGAACATCATTTGTACTCTAATCCAATCAAAGAAGAAATGACTGAGTCCAAGTTCTCTAAGTACTCTGAAATGAGTGAGGAAAAACGAGCTAAACTTCGTGAAATTGAAGTTAGTATGGCAATGAGGTTGAAACTATGCTTTACTGGCCACCTTTCTCTATTCCACCAACCTAGGTTCCCTCTAGGCATCATTCCTTTGTATACTATGTTCTCTGTGCCTGGAAACCTTCATACCACCTGACTTACTGTAGGCCTCTTGGTTCAAGCATCCCTTCTCTCCTGCTATCCTTTTTTTTTACACTTCAGCATTTGCTTACTTCTCCCTATTTATTTCTCTTGTGATTTTACGTGTATTGTGGTGTGTGTTTATTTAATTTTGTATTCTTTGCTTGCTTGTTTAATGTCTCTATCCCTGACAAGGCTGTGATTTACGTGAGGGGAAAGGGCTGTGGCGCTTGTCTGTTCATCATCATAAATCTAGTGCCTGGCACAGAGGAGATCCTTTTAAGATATTGATTCTTCCGGGCGCCTGGGTGGCTCAGTGGGTTAAGCCACTGCCTTCGGCTCAGGTCATGATCTCAGGGTCCTGGGATCGAGGCCCGCATCGGGCTCTCTGCTCAGCAAGGAGCCTGCTTCCTCCTCCCTCTCTGCCTGCCTCTCTGCCTGCTTGTGATCTCTCTCTGTCAAATAAATAAATAAAATCTTTAAAAAAAAAAAAAAAGATATTGATTCTTCCAATGAGTACATTACATTTGGCATTATGAAGTCCATAACGTTTGAGTGCACATAGTATGTAACAAGGAAAAGAGAGGTTTTCTGGCACATTCAAATTATGTGATCATTTTAAGTATCTGCATCCTTTTGGGGTGGGGAGAGTAGACATTAAGTGGGACTTAACAGTAAGACAGGGGAAAACTTACGACAATGAGTCCGAACAATCTCAAGCAGATTTTTCCCTCCTTCAATACCCTCTCCTTTTTTAATGCCTTTTTTATTACCAAAACTAGTCAGACATCTCAGAGAAGGATGGGTGTTGTAATGGGAACCTTTCCTCATTCCTTGCCCCAAGGAGATGAAACATTCCCAGTAAACGCTGGTGTAGCACTCAGCCCAGAGTCTCAGAAGTGTATATGAGAGTGTATTTTTAATTCTTTATCCGTTAATTTAACTAACAGTATCTCTTGCATGCCTACTGTGTATCAGCACTATTCCTCTTAATACTTTATAATATCTGCCATAGTGGTTTCCTTGTTTCCAGTTCTCTAATACTGTTGCACTGGTACAAGTTTTTGCCAAACTCTTTCTTGGATATCACCAAGCCAGAATGTTAACAGGGAAAGTATTTTGTTTTAACCTACACGGAATGAGTATACTGTGTATTATAAGTGAAGAGGAGAGATTTTCAGAGTTAACATGTTGATTCATTTTTCCTGGGATGTAATTATATACATTCCTTATAAATTTTTTAGGGGCAGAAATGTATCAATGAAAGTATTCTACCTGTGGGTTTTCTCCAAGCTGCACATGCCCCTTCTTAACTTTCAGAACGCTTCCCAACCTTACTGAACTCTGCTTTGCTGGAGTTGAATAAAAATATATTTTCTTGATAGTGAAGTTACCCCTTTTAAATGCCAAAACTGTTGGATAGTTTTTAAACACTCCTATTTCCTTATTGGCTTAAATTGGAGAAGAAAGCCACATAATTTACTTTTTGGTAACTTGGATGGCTTTTATGAACATTATTATTTCCACACTGTATCTGTCTCTGTGTGTGTGTGTTTACATGCATCCATTTCCATACTTCTGTGCTCTTTGATTGTCTGGCCTTTCCGTTGTTACATACTCTGATTGTTTCTCCTATTCATGTAGTGCCTACTTCTCACAATTTACTGCCCTTTTTTGAGATTTAAGTTGTGAACCACATCCCTAATTTTAAAATCTAGGTCTTGGCTTCATTTTAGAGTTATCTAATTTTTCTCCATTGTTTAAGATTTAGTTGTATGGAATAAAGATTCACAACTGGTGGCAAATTTGAACTAGAACTCAGGGTTCATGAGATTTATTCCTGTCCTCTTTCTGCCCCTAAATTTGATCCAGGATCTGTGTGCTTTCTACTTCCACCTCCAGCATCCTCTAAGTTCTTATGCTTTTCAACTTACATGACCTTCCTTAGTTCAATAAGGATATATATATATAAGGTCATTATTATAGTGTTATATGTTGTTATATTACTATAAATTACTGTAACAAAATTATATATTGTAGTTTTTCTTTTTGAAAACTCTTTTCAAATATATTGTAATAAAGTTGTCTATAGCTGAGCATTTTTAAGTTTTTATTTAAATTCCAGTTAGATAACACACAGTGTAGTATTCGTTTCAGGCACACAGCACAGTAATTCAGCCGTGCCATACCAGCTGGTGCTCATCACAGGTGTACTCCTTAATCCCCATCACCTATTTCACCCATCCCTGCCTCCCTCCTCCCCTCTGATAACTGTCCGTTTGTCAATTTGTTCTCTGTGGTTAAGAGTCTGTTTCTTAGTTTGCGTCTCTCTCCCTTCCCCCTGGCTTTGTTCATTTGTTTTGTTTCTTAGATTCTATATATGAATGAAAACATATGGTATTCGTCTTTGACTGGTTTCAGTTATATAGCTGAACATTTTTTAGCATGGGATTAATAAAACCAAAGAATTTGTGTTATAAAATACTGACATTCTTCACAAAGCACTTAGAAAACATGCAGGCATAGAGTATTACTGGTGTTGGCTAGAAGGAAGTACTTAATCTTTCAGATAACTGCTTAGAGCCTGACCTATGTTGGAGTTGTCTTTTCTTATTCTGTTTGCATCCCCACTTCTAACAACAAGGTTGGAGGTGTGGAACGCTTGGGTTGGTTGGTGGTGTGGGGGGCTATCTTCTTTGTTGTTGGAGCAGAAAGACCTTTTTTTTTTGCCTTGGTCCCGGAGGAAAAAGTGGATAGTTGAGTTGGAAGGTGAACCTTGTTGCTGTCCCAGGGCAACAGGGAGATAAGTAGCTGGCAATCAAGCCATTACCTGTGCTGTTCTTATTTGAGTTGGGACCTTTTGTCACCTGTTTTCTGGGTGCCCCGGACTTGTGTTTGTTCCTCAGTTAGGCCACATGAGCAGGTACTATAAGGATTTTATAATGATTTTTAAAAAGATTTTTAAGGAATGCCTTTCATTCTCCAAAGTAGCACTCGGGTCTGTTTGACCTTTGGGTGCTTAACTCTTAAACTGATTTGTCGCAAATGCGTTCTGTAGAACGGAGTCACTTTAGTCATAGGAGGCTACACACAGTGGTGAGGTGAGACATTTACATTTCTTCCCCCTTTCCCCTCTCTCTTACCCTTATGTCTTCCGTGTTTTAAAATGTAGTCCTCATTAAAACAACAAAACGCAAAGATTTTTTTAAGCATTTTGAAAATGGCAGGAACTTGAAATCTCTGATTATAAACGACCCTTAATTATAGAAGTGGAAGGAGAAAAAGGGCAAAAATTGGGAAATGTATGAGAAATGTTCATGAAGTCAAAAATAGTGAAAGTAACACTTTGAATGGAAGAAAGTTTTTGTAACTTGTTGCCATTCTGTTGGAAAACTTCATATGTAGTGGGGGGGGGGGGAGAAACCTAAAACAAATGAGGTCTTGTTTCCAAATAAAAATGAAACATTTATAATAACATTTAGTCCATTTAAAGGACCTATCAGTGCTTAATAAAATAGGTCAAGATGTTTGCATATATAGTAATTCTGTTAGACAAGAATGTTTCCTTCCCCTCTTTGAGTGAAACAAGGTGGACAGGTTTGGTACTATAACTCAGTGGATCTGTATGTGCTTTCTGTGTCCACCTCCAACATCCTCTGAGTTCTCATGCATTTCATCTTACTTGTTCTCCCTTAGTTCAGTAAAGATGTATATATATCTTTAGATTATAATTTAAATATATATTTTTATAATATGTATTAATATAATTATGTTTATATTAATATAACAGATAATAAAGTATATATTTATATATGTAACATAAGTGAACCTATAGAGAATGTGTATTAACATACAATATGTATTAAAATAAAATACATAATACATGTGCAAACAGTGGTGAATAGTTTTGTACGAATAGTTCTGAGCTCATATGGATAAATGATAAACAGAATTGGAAGATTTTCTAATCTTTTTTTATTAGTATGTGCTCTATATTTCTACTGTGGTTTAACCTTTTCTTAATGTCTTGATGTTCAGTGATTGCACTATACTGTAAATAGAGTGAAACCTTCAAACTCTACAGCTCTGTGTTTGGTCCTACGTGAACTATAAAGAATGCTGCTTAAAAAAAAAAAAATTGTTATGTATCTTGTGTTGTGCCTGCTGTCCTATCTTGTTGAAAGTAGGTTGTGCTTAGCAGCCTTGCCTTTCACATTTGGGGATCCAGATAGCAAATTCATTATCATTGTGCTGAGGTAATAAGTAGATTCTTAATAGTAGTTCATGGGTTTTTGAGTCATCTCATGTGGCTGTATAGAGAGCACGTGGGCCCACATGTGATCACTTGATTTCTGCATGGCTGAGCTCTCTAACAAGTGGCTTTCAGATAAGGGAACTTTATGTTGGTGTTATATTTTTGACTGAGTTCTAATCAGTTACTACTTTGTGCTGTGTTTCTGTTTTTTTCTTTTTACACACATATTTCAAAGGAAAAACATTTTTTTGAGAAGTAAAGCACTAAAAAAACTATAGTGATGAAAAGATTTATTTTAAAATATCTTCTTTCACAGCTCAAAGTTATGAAGTTTCAGGATGAATTGGAATCTGGAAAAAGACCTAAAAAACCAGGCCAAAGCTTTCAGGAGCAAGTAGAACATTACAGAGATAAACTTCTTCAACGAGTAAGGAATAAGTATATTCAATAATATGCATTTTCCAAAGTTAACTTGTTTGACTACTAGGATATTGGTATATTGGTATAGTTAAGGAAATGTATATCTTAGATTACATCCTTTCATGTGTAAATGCTGAATACTGATAGACAGGAACATTTGAAATTTGATGTTTTGCAATTATTTCAACTTGGAAAAGAGTCTCAGGGCAACAGCACACTACTTTGTTCTGGATATGCTACCTGTGAACTAGAAAATCTGCTAAGAGCATGCTTTTAAAACTGGAAGACAGTATATTATGAAACTTCAACGTTTGTGACAGTGAAATGCCAGCAACCCTCAGCAGTGGCACAAAGACAAAGATGGAATTAGTTTGGGAAGTTGATTTAGGACTCCTTTTCCATTGTTTCCAAAGAGGGACACCAAGTAGTAGAATACCTCATCAGTGAATTCTAATCCTTGAATTCTTTATGCGTAAAAAATATGTGGCTATATACAGAGAATTTAGAACGCATGTTAATTGTTGAAAGAACCCTGGAATTTTATTGGGACTGCTATTAATTTTTACCTGTATCTTGACTATCATTACAAAAAGACTAGAGAGAGAGAGAGAGATAAGAACAAGCTAGAACAGAATTAGACTCACTAAAGCTATTGATGGCAGAGGACTGGTGATGGGAGCAGCAGTGTATCAGATAGCTTTGGTGCTGCACACACCTGTGTGGTCTTGGTGCCCCCCTTCCCTGTGTGCCTTCACTATGTGCTCCTAGGCAAGTCGCTGAGGCCTGCTTTTCTCTGCGAAACTAGATCAATAGCCCCAGTTTTGTAGGATTGTGAGATAATAGCTAACTCTTTATAGGATTAAATTGTTTAAAATATTTTAAGTATTTTACCTAGTTTGATTCCTATAAAATTATTAATTAGGAAAATAGTTCCTACAGATCACCAGAGGAAGATGGCATCCCCTGCATTACTTTTAAATCTGTACTCTAAATCTTACATTTCAAAAAAAGAAAAATGACATTTTTCAAAGGTGTATCTGTACTCCCTGAGTCTTTAGAGTTGGTGGCAGGTATTTGATCTGCATGGAAGACTAAACCTTGAGATACTCACTGGTCCTGATGATTGTAATGCATGTAATAATATTTTAATCTCTTTGCATTCCATGGTTGTAACTGGAGAGGAGGATGTGTTTCTTGAAGGTATATACCAAGGGTCAGGAGACTCATCACCTCACAGGCCATCACCTCATTTTAAATAAGCTTATTAGAACATAGAACATGTGCCTTAACTTATGTATTATCGATAGTGGATTTTGGACTGTTATGAGAGCGTTGAATCCAGGGACAGAAAATGTATGTGACCCACAGAGCAGAAAGTATTTACTATCTGGTTGTTGTTAAGAGTATTTCTGTTTGCAGCGTCTGCTATAGGCTGTTTATCAGCAACCAGGTAGCTTTCTTGATGCATATAAATCATAGAGAAATTAAATTCCTATTAATGAAGAGCTAAGTTGGCTTTATGGGTTTATTTTCTGTAGCCACTCCCTTAATTATCAATAGAAATAATTTCAGCTGAGAAGTGGTGATTGTAGCAGTGGGAAAAAGCAGATAGGTCATCTTTCTGGTTTTTATAATTGTATAGTCATGTAGTCAGTTTGCACTTTTATAAATTAGGTTGTAAAATTTCCATTAAAAGTGATACCTGTTATTAATAAGATTTTCTTAAGGACGATTATTGGGAATAACTATTTTTCTTTTCAGCCTATTGCTTTGGAGAGAGCTCTCAGATTAAATCAACTTGTTACAGAATCACAACTATTTTATTGTAGTTTAAGATAGAAGGGGCAGTATATTGTTGGCATTTTCCTTTTTTTTTTTTTTTTTTTTTTTTTTTTAAGTGGAGGGACAAAGGAAGTAGTTAAGAATCCTTCTCTAGAGCTTGGACTCAAATCCTGACTTCACCATCCAGTGTGACTATGAAATGGTACTTAACCTTTCTGAGTCTCATTTTTCATCTCTTGAATGAGGATATTAGTAATATGCCTAGGGATGTTTTGAAGTATTACATGCAATGTTATATGGAAAGTTGTTTAGTAATTATTTGGTCTATGGTAGGGACTCAGTAACTGGTCAGTATAAGTAGAAGAAATAACTAGTTTTCCTGGAAGAGTAGGTATTTTTTTTTTTTAAATGGCATTATACCTTCAGTAGTGATTTAAAAAGTGAAACATTATTGCATAAATGAGATTAACTCAGATTGGTATTTTTTAATGACTAAATATTCTTTCTTTAAAAAAAATAAAACAGGAGAAAGAGAAAGAATTAGAAAGAGAACGAGAAAGAGATAAAAAGGATAAAGAAAAATTGGAATCTCGATCCAAAGACAAGAAGGAAAAAGATGAATGTACTCCAACAAGGAAAGAAAGGTATATATTTCTCATTTAATGCCTGTATTGCTTTTTGAACACTACATCAAAAACTAATGATATATACTATATGTTGGCTAATTGAACATAAGAAAAAAAATAAATGACATTACTATGTGCCTTCTCTCCCCACCCCGCCCCCCCCAAATAAATTAAGTTCTGGGATGATACTTCATTTTGTCATGTTTTCATCACTGATGCCAACAAACTTGAAAAGTATTTTTTTCATGATAAACATGTTTGGCTCCTGCCTGTAGGAGGCAGAATTAACTGAGAAATGGGGCAGTTAGTTGGCACTTGGCTTGGTTAATTAGGACATAATCCCATTGCATGGTTCAAATGGTACCTTAGCCTTAGTTAAGTGCAAGAATTCAGTTACCATATTAGGTATCAACCCTAAGGTTTAAATAACTAAACAGGCTTGCTACATCTTCCTTGTTGCCTCTAGTATAAGCTTTTCTTCTGTGCTGTGCTGAGGCTGCTACCTTTGTGAACTTGAGTCTCCCAGTCCTGTCTAAATGGAGTTTGTGTGCATAGGCCATAAGTACTCACTCCTCACTTTGTCTTCGTTCTAATCAAAATAATTTTCTCTTTTAGTTTTTATTTTACTTTCACAGTTCCCAAATCTCTCGTTTAATAGAGAAAATTGCTTTAGTTAACTGAGATTTTCCTAATATCCAAGTGAATGCAAATAAATTTATTCTGGCTTAGTTACTCTACAGATAATTACAAATAACATAGTATTTATAAAATACTATAATACTATTATACTATAATACTGTTGTAAAATAAAGTACAAATAAAATAGTATACTGATTGGCTAAATGCTAAATTTACCACTTGTTTGTCTGGTTTTTATTATTTTGATATACTTTCAGATTTATAGAAAAGTTACAAAGATAATGTAAAGAATTCCCAGATATCCTTCACCCACATTCTCCAACAAATGTTGAAATAGTTCTACTTTTGTTTAAAATTTTCTCCCTTCCTTTCCCTCCTCCTAGTCATTTAAGAGCAACTTGCCAACATGATGCCCCATTTTCTTACATAACCACAATCAAAGTTTCAAGTTTGGAGGATTAACATTAAAACAAATACTATTATCTAACCAGAGACTTTAATGAAATTTTATCCATTGTCCCAGTCTCGTATAGCAAAAGAAACTCCAATTTAGTTGAAATCAGTTTTTGTTTTGATTAAACTGTCTTTGAGACTTTCTTGTTCTTTATAAAGGGCTTTGAATGTTGTTGGAAAATAGCATTAACAAGGTTAGTGAAAATAGTGTAAACTGATAGGAATTAATAGCTAATTCAGTAGAAGGAAAATGAATACCTGATCCTTTACTCACTTATGGAATATTTTGGGGGCTTTGTTCCTTAGGAAGAGGCGACACAGCACATCCCCTAGCCCATCTCGCAGTAGCAGTGGTAGACGAGTGAAATCCCCTTCACCCAAATCGGAGCGATCAGAGCGTTCAGAAAGATCTCATAAAGAGAGCTCACGATCCAGGTCATCTCACAAAGATTCTCCTAGAGATGTTAGCAAAAAGGCCAAAAGGTAAATGCAAGTTATTTTTTTGTAATATTTCAAATGCCAGTTTCCTTGTCATTTTTACCAGCTTTTGAAAATAATTTGGCTGGCAGCCATTTTTTAAAAGGGCTTTAGAAAACCAGAGAAGTACACTTCCATTTTAGATTATTCCTTCCCACCTCCCCACCCCAGTCTCCTCATGACTAAAGCACAAGAAGGCTTCCAACAAGTAAAGACCAGCCAAGAATTTTAAACATTATATCCAGTGTTTTCTGTGGACTAGGGGGAGCTGCTTTACTTCTCATTCTGTTCTTCAGTTTCTATAGAATATTCTTTGATTTTGTCAAGGTTGAAAGCAAAATACATTACCTCCTCCCTCCTGCCCCTGCATCTTATTAGCAAGTTCTTGGGTAGATGTTTGTGGAAATAAATACCCTTCTTCAGTGGGTAATTTAAATGTGTGTTATATACTTTTTTTTTCCTTGTAGTTCCAGAAAACTGGTTAAGAAATGTTTTATTCATTTGGTGCTATATATTAGAATTTTCCTGAGAACTAAAACTGCTTTATAGCCTAAAAATTTATTTTTGTGACCATTTTTAGTAAAATTTTTGTAAAAGATAAGTTTTTCCTTTTCTAAATGGCGCTTGCACATATATAAAAAGCACATTTATTTGTTTTGGTAATCTTCATGAACTGCACTTACAGAATTATGGTATCTTAAAAGATTCCCTTGAAAGATACGTAGTAGTTGGTGCTTTTTCCTTCAGGAAGATAGGCTGCTACACTGTTGTGTTGAAAAAAATTTTGTGAATGATCTTAGATGCCGTTTTGAACTTTACCTTGTAGAAGAGGTTTGGATTAGGGGTATATCAATAACCTGTGGAGCTTGTTAAAAATGCAAATTCCCAGTCCTTACTTCTTGGGATTTTGATTAAATAGAGTAGTGGTAGGACTCAGGAATGAGTCTTTTTTAAGTAAGCACACCACTGATTGATGCAGTGCACAGAAGGTATAAAATTGTGTGTGTGTGTATATAAAGTAGGCAAAGTATAAATTTTGGGAAATTTTACAGCCTTTTTTATTTCTGACTTTCATTGTGCTCTGTTTAGGATCATTTTAGATAATTAAAGGATGGTCCATTTTGATCATATAAGTATTTTTGATAAATTGTTTCTGTTTGTTTCCTCAGATCACCATCTGGTTCGAGGACACCTAAAAGGTCTAGGCGATCACGGTCTAGATCCCCTAAAAAGTCAGGGAAGAAATCCAGATCCCAGTCCCGATCTCCACACAGGTCTCATAAAAAGTCAAAGAAAAACAAACACTGACATAAATTTTTAAGATGCTGTCACTTATTGGAAATGCAATTTTGTTTTGTGCCTGAATGGTCTGTTTTTTTAAAAAAAAAAAATAACAAAAAATCAAATGAAAGAGCATTCCTGGATTTTTTGTTTATTTGTTTGTGAATGCATGTGTAAACTCATGAGTAACTGCATCTGTAGACCTGTCCTTGTTTTATATTGTATAAATTACTTTCGTTGTGGCTGTTTCTGAAGATGAAATTTTTATTGTGCTAATGAATTTCATCAGAAATGTGTATAATGGATCTGCTGGCAGTAGTAGTATTTTGTTTTAGGATGTTGTGACTTAGCAAAAATAATACAGATGTCTTCCCCCCTTTTGTAGCTTTGACAATTTGAATTAGATTTCAAATAAAATCTGAACAGAAAACTATAATGTTGTTTTTTTGCCCTATTGGTGACATCAAGTCCCTTAAAGTCCTATTAAGTGAGTTTAGCACTTCTGTTGTGTTTCTTATACTTAAAGCACTTTATAAGCTCCATTGTTCAAGTAGCTAAAGTTTTATATTTACTAAGATAACTATCAAAATTAAGGGACCTGAGATTCCTATTTGGTAGGTTTGCCAACCAACTTCTTCGGTAAGGCTATCTTGGGTAATACTAGTACCCAGAGATAAAAAAACTAAGGAAAGGTGGCATGGTCTTTTTGTTAATGGAATGCCTGGCTGGAATATTTTTTCTTTTATCAAAGAAGCAATATGATTTCAGTGTACTCAGTCTATGTCCTGAACAACTATTTATTTTAGGAAAAATTAACTCTCCATCTTTTGGTTTCATCTTCTATCATGAAAGAAGTTTATTTATAAAATAAATTTTCTAATAAGAGTTGGCCATAGAAGTTTTTTGTATGATAATTGCCCTTTTATAGTCCTGTGTAGGTTATCTTTCAAACACTGGTATCAGTATATTTCTACAAAGTTCTATTTAAAGCACCTTAGTTGTTTTTTTTGTTTGTTTTTTAAGAATTGAGTTTTAGCTTTACCTTTAAGTAAAGCTTAAAAATAAAATAGTTTTCAGGAAACTTAACATCCAGTGGTTTGTAAATTCAAGGTGCAAAAAGTTGATTTAAACAATTTGCAGAGTTAAATCTGTTACACAGTGGGAATAAAATTGCTGCAGTATGAGAACGAAATAAAACTTGTATAATGTTGATCATAATATTGCTACAATATAATGTAATAAAGGGTTATGTAGTCTTGAACTGACACTACTACTATTTGTGAATCTTTCAGTTTTTCTGGACACGTTATGCAGTGGTTTTGATGTTTTGGTTTTTCCCCCTTAATAGCATAGAAAGCCATTCTAATAATGGATTGTTTTGAGTTACCTTTTTAAAACTATATTTTCAAGTTGCTTTATTTAATGTTGCCTAGTTATAAAATAAAATAAGCTGCACTGATGATGTGGGAAGTAGGTATATTAGCTGGTGGTGAGGTGTGCTATTTCCAAACTGGGCAAACCTACAGCAGCTTTATAAATGAGCCAATCCTGTTATTGGACTGAATGGTTCTTACCAACATGCAATATTGCTTCAAGGTTATTCCCTTATTGTTCACTCTTTTGTTTGTTCATGATGTTAGGGAATGTTAATTCCTAAATGTTGCTTAGAATAATTAAATGTGAACATTTGGTGCTGGTTTTTAAAAACCTACAGATACAGCCATTTTTAAAGGTTTTTAAAAACCTACAGATATAGCCATTTTTCAAGTGTTTTTTTCCTCCCCTGTTGCTAGCCTGGGGGGAGGAAATTTTATATATACCTTTCTTTGCAAAAAAATAAATAAATAAATAAATAACAATAATGTTGAGTTCCTGGTGATTTGGGCATTCCATAATTAGTTGGTATCTAATATAGGCTTAGACATAATAATGGCAGGTAATGATTTTTGTGGTCAAATTACAAGGAATGCTTATTTCTCTCTCAAAAAAATATCCTGAAGAAGGAGGAGTGATTAGAAATTGTTAGGTCAGTTTTGGGTACTTATTTGTAGTATTTTTCCTACTGCAGTGGAATTAGCAGTTCTTTTAATGTGGATCCAGGTACAAGGAATATCTTAAGGAGGATTAGATTGGCTTCCTTTGGGGTGGGTGGGTGGGGATTGCTTAGGCTTGATAGAGTATGTGTTCTGTAAAGTTTACTAATGTGTGTATTAGATTGTATTGGATTTTTTTTTTCTGGAATTGCAAATGGTTATTTCCAATTTTACTTAGAAAATATCTAGAATAAGCCTGTTTAATTCTTCATGGATTCTATGAAAGTTTAACAAGATCAGAAATTGGTTAATTCTAAGGACGGAGATACTTTACCATTTTTTAAAAAAATAGCGTATTCATGTTTCACATCTAAAGAGCACTCTTCATTAGATAGCAGAATTTTTTCAGGTTGACTAAAATGTTCATAGGATAACTTTCTAGTTATAGGAAATAACCTGGTCCAGCTCTGTAGTAGACAGTTTTGCTCTATCATAGCTACGAGTAAGAGGAAATCCTCGGTTACCTACTCTTTTCACAAAGAGTGTGGCTTAAACTCTTTCCCCTCTGTCCTAACATTTAAACACAGGGATTTCTTACTAGGTTAATACTATTTAATCTCCTCCTACACTGAGAGAAAGTAAATAAATGGTGGTCTATTTCTTACCAAAGAGAGACCTATGATTGAAAAGGATCATGTTTGTGTATCTTTTCTGTGACATTGTATTTCCTTATTCCCATTAGTTAAGCATATGGGCATTTCTAAACTGTGATATGTTGAGAAGGTAAAAAATTAAAGAACTAAAACAACAAAAAGCCCTGACCCAAAAGAATGCTTTTATGATGCTCAGGATATTCTTGGCTTTTCTGCTAAAGTTTGCAGAAATTACTAGACACTGACCTAATTTTTCTTTATTGCAGACCATTCCTGTGAGCTAACCCTGAGACTTTTATCCCAATTAAAGAATCTTAGAAGAAATACTTGCTTAAGACTTCTGTATTTTTCCCCCAGATTTTAATAGTCTTGAAAATATTTTTAAGAGGTTCCAACCATGATTTAATTTATTAGCTGTGTTCTACACATTTGCCTTTGCGATCACATAAATTCTGACTTTATGTGGCCGTGATAATTGCCTATCATTATGATTATTAAAAAATAAGAGCAAATAAATCCCTGTATTGCCAAAGTGGCTTAAGCTGTTCTGATGACCACAACAGTGTGATCTCTTCAACAGCGAAGGTTGTTTTTTTTTTAAATAAATAGTACCACTTTTCTAAGACAGTACATTTACAAAATTTGAGCTTTTTTCTTTGTCGTTTTCCTTTTATACTTTCATGGAAAAGCAAATTACAGAAAATTCAGTCCAGATAGTAATGAAGACACTAGTTAGTCTAAGTTGAAAAGAACACATGACTGTAAAAGCTCACATAGTGCTTGGTTTCTTCCTATTTCACATGCAGGTTTTAGACAGATTATAGGGGGTATTTAATTTGTTGCCTTTTGGCTTTTTTTCTTCATTTTTGTTATCAACTTCCCAGGATTTAGATAATCCCCAAATGCAGATCCCAGGGGAAGTGTTGTGACGGTAGACTAAAAGGTGGGAATGTGCTGCTGTTCAGAGTGAGCCATGTTCCGTTGTTGAAAATTCACTGCCTCAGTGTTTACTCAGTACCACCTCATGGAGCTTTGGTGTAAATGGATTATGTGTATAATTGGTTATTTATATAGTTTTGTAGCTCTATAGATAAAATGCCCTCATTCATTTTCACATGTAATTGTGCTTGGAGTATTTGTTTTCTCCTTTTACTTCAACAGGCTCTTGTACGTTACATCTCTGGTGATTCGAAATATCAGGAAAGACAATTTTTTAGGAATGAGAATAATATAGTTGAAATCAGCTCAGCTGAAATATTTTACAGCAAGACAATTTCTTTTGGGTAAACGGATTCCATAATTTAGTTACTCTTGATGTAAGGATTAAGTTTATTATGGAGCTGCTTTCCAGACTGTCACTTTATAGTTTTTCTACATAAAGATTATATAGTTGCAAAGGTTGTGGAATTTCCCTTTTGTTGTTGTTTTTTGACTTTTAATTACTTTAATAAAAATACATTGTTTTCATAGCAAACTAGCCTGTTCATGTAATTTTCTCCATGTAGTTTTTCTAATGCGAGCCCAGTAAACCATGTCTGGTTTTCAGCAGCTTTCTATCAAGTGAAATAAGTTATGTGTCACATTTATCAGTTCTAGCTACAATGTTACATTTTATATGTTTAAACTCTAATAAAATATTTTCATGATAGATGATTCTCTTGATTAGGAAATTTTATTATTGGTTCCCCCTTCTATGAAGGGTCATTTTGTTCCTTTTTATTTCACTGGGCAAGATTTCAAACATACAAAAAAAGGACAAACATCCCAAATACCAATCAACTTGCATATATGTATCTCTAAATGTTTTCTTTTTAAAACCTGCCATAACCACAATATCATTATTACATTAAAAATAATCCATTGGTTTCTTTTAAAATTAAATTTTTAATTATGTTATAGTCATAACAAAATACACCATCATAGCCATTTTTAGGTGAATAATCCAGGAAGATTAAGTGTGTGTACATTGTGCAGTCTCTGGACCTTTTCATTTACAAAATTGAAACTATAACAATTAAGCAACTCCTCATCCCCACCCCGTAACTATTTTACTTTTTTTTTCTGGGAGTTTGACTACTCCAGATAAACAAGTGGACTTAGGCAGTATTCATCTTTTTGTGACTGTCATAATTCACTTAGCATAATGTCCTCAAGGTTCATCCATGTGGTAGCATGTGCCTTGGTACTTTTTAAAAACTTTTTCTTTAAAGTTTCTCTATCTCCTTAGAGAATTTGAAAAGGATTCTCCCTAAATGGCACATTAGCATTTTCTATTTTGAGCAAAAACTTCAAAAGAAAACAAAGTAATACCAAGTATATGGGCCAGCTACTCCACACCACTTTCTTTACCATTTTTACCACTTTTTATGCTGTGTCCTCTTTTAATGGTTATGGATAATTTCACATCAGCACTTCATAGCATGGGGTACAAAGTATACTTTCAAAGCAAGCTATGTAATTTTGGAATTGTATTAATATTAATGACTATATTCAAGCCTTTTTTTTTTTTTAAGTTATCGCCTGATGAAAAGGAAACTAAAACTTTGGCACCTAGTAAATGTAATATTTGGATTAGGTATTCATTTGCCACGAAGAAAAGAAAAAAAAACCCCATTCTCTCTTATTTTACCCTGAGAAAGCATAGAATTTCAGTTTAGTGTAAGAAACTTGCTTTTTGATTTTTTAAATTTATTTTTAGATTTTTTAATTTTTAAAAAATTTTATTTATTTGAGACAGGGATCACGAGTAGGCAGAGAGGCAGACAGAGAGAAAGGGGGAAGCAAGCTCCCTGCTGAGCAGAGAGCCTAAGGTGGGGCTTGATCCTAAGACCCTGAGATCATGACCTGAGCCAAAGGCAGAGGCCTTAACCCACTGAGCCACCCAGGCGCCCTGATTTTTTTTTTTTAATGTTTAGCGATTCGTTAGTTGCATGTATGCTTTTTGATTTTGATTTTTTTATTTTAAAGATTTTATTGATTTACCAATGAGAGAGCCAGCACATTTAAGCCAAGGCTCTTCGTGTAGCAGGGAACCCAACGTGGGACTTGATCCCAGGACTCTGGAATCATGACCTGAACCAAAGGGAGACATTTAACCAACTGAGTCCACTCAGACATCCCTGCATTTTGATTTTGAAATGAGACTGAGCCACGTGGGCATCCCTGCATTTTGAGTCTTATATGAGATGTGGTATAGCCTAGTGTGGAGGGAGAGGAAGAGCTTGGGCTCTGGAGTCCTACTTGGACTCAAATACCAGCGCTTCTCTCCTACTAGCTGTGTCATGTTTCAGAATCTAATTTTCTGAAAATAACATGTGAGTATATAAAATGAGTAATAACCCTGGGTGTTTATCATAAGGGTGAGATCACATGTAAATCATGGGCACATAGTTGTCAGCAGTATTTAAAATTAATGACAGTATTCCTGAAAGCTAACTAACTAAAATAAAACAGTAACACAACAATTACATAGCACTGTAATAGAATTTATAAACTCACATTGGGATTATGTTGGTTTATTGCACACTGAATATCAGTACATATTCTGCTGTCTCAGTCGTATATACGACTTCCAATTGTTAATCTCCTTTAAGAAAAATTTTTTTATTAACTAGATTTTTAAGAATTCTTATTAGTTGTCATTTATTATTATAGAACCCCATGATCAGATTTTCTGAAAGGAAACCCATAAAGGAAAATCTAAGTGAACAACTTGAATAGAGTATATGGGGAAGGAGCCTGGAGAACAGTATGGAATATGATGAGCACTGGATTTTTTGCTGAAGTTCAAAGTAAAAACATAGAAATAACAAATCACAAATTACCAGAACTGAGCAGTCAGCTGTGAAAATTGGGAATTTTCACAAAATGATTAGGCAGAGGACGGTATCCTGAGGGGAGATGAAGAGGGCTAGTGATGTGAGTGGACTTGGACTCTTGTATTTGGTGTGTCTTTGTGTGTTACAGTTGGTGTTTTCAGATTATGCAGAAATACATAATACACCCTAAACAAGACTGGAGAGCTGAGACTATAGAATTTGAAAAGGAAATTACACTTTAAATTCTGCTCAAAAGTACTGGCTTTGTAGTAATGTCCTCAGGACATTTGTAAAACTCTTTGAAGTTCTTGCAGCTGCACAAACACGAATCTGGAAAAGCAAAACTGATTCCAAAGCAAAACTGATTTCCTCCAGAAAGATGAAACATTGAAATTGAAAAGGATAAGCGCCTCACTATACATTGGTTACCTTAGCAGCTGAAGAGTCCTATCACAAGAAGTGCTGTTAGGTGATTTTTCTTGTGTCAGCATATTTTGATTTATTGCATTGCAATAGCTGTTAGGTGTGAGCAGTTTGCTAACATTTTATTAAGGGATCTGTCAAACTGTTCACTTACTTCTGGAAAAGCAAACTATTTGAGTCTAATATAGGCCTCCCTCACAGGGTGTAGTGAGGTATCAAAACTCAAGAGGTGTTTGAAGTGAATTTTTTATCTTTATGTTCTCCAATCATAACATTCGGCTAATGTGAATTTCAATTCTCAAGATCACATATTATGTGTGCCCTTGGGTGCTATTTCATAGGGTGCTTCTTCACAACTTCTGATATATCCCATCTTATTTTAAGAATCTGTCCTCCCCAGAAAAATCTGCAGCGTGTCCAACTCTGTGCCAAATACTATATATGTGGAAGTGCCACCAACCAGAAATACCACTCATCAAGTACTTAAAAGGCATCAACCTCTAAAAATACTGGTTTAATTCTGAATTGATTGCCTTAAAAGCATGATTTATTTTACTTAAATAGCAGGTGTATGTTAAGTCTTCAAGCAGGGAATGATCTGTTTATCTGTTTGTTCTGATTCACATGGAAATTGTCAAAACCTCTTGGAGTATTCCTTATTTGCATGTATTTTGTAATGAAACCTAATGTATTCATTACTTTGCCTATTATATAATAAAACCATGGGTAACAATGTATGAAGAATGAGAGAAAGGTTTGGTGCTGAGAAAGAATCTCTCCCTGCTGTGTATTTCAGAGCTTATAATACTATCGGAGATAAGGTGCGGAATTCCACTATCTAGTCTGTTTAGTATTTCTGGAACAGCTTATCTTACAATATTCTTCATGATTAATCATGGTACATGCACTGATAGTTGTCCTACCCAGTGAGGAGTTTGGCAGTATTCGAGTGCCATAGCCTATCACAGTGGAATTCATAGCTACACAGATCACCACCTCTTCATAGCTTTCTTTGTACTTCATCTGTCCTTATATAACTGGGGTTATACGAAAAAAATCCTTCCATTTATTTTTAGTACCTGAGTATGCTAATGCCTACATGGCTTTATCCTTGACTTTGACCTTTCATCAGTTTATCTTGATGTGTCCTTCCATGCACCTACTGGGGGTCCAAAGGCCCTTGAGGACCTTGCAAAGCTTCCTGTGTCTGTGCGGAAGATGGTTTACCTCTGTTGAAACAGACCCTTTTGATGAAAATGAAGGAGGCTCTAATGTGCTTTTGGCAGAAGTAGAGGACTTGTCTTGCCCTCCTTACCTGCTCTGGTTGACTTGTGCTTTTTGTTTCCTCCCCATTCTCTCAAGCTTTTAGTTATTTCCTTGCAGGTTGTGTTGCTGACAACAAAGTATGATAAAATACCTGATTTTGGCAAAAGTGATACTTCCTGCTGATTAATTTGTGCAGATCCTTATCTTTGACCAAAACACAGTCCAATGCCAAAAGAAAGATCGAGGCAAAGGCATGAAATATTAATGAGTCCAGCTGTCAAACCCCAAGACCAGAGAGATCTTTGGATATTTTGGGTGGAACATGATTTCTAAAGATGAATTTCTGACCTTGATCATCTTTAACAAATCTAGATTAGTTCCTACAGGGCTTGACAGGCAGAAAGTTTACAGAAGTGGAGGGCTTCCTGGAAAATCTAGCTCTTGGTATTCTGTGACTTAGCAGGACTTGGCCAACCATACACCATAATAAGTGGATTCTAAAGATCCAAAGACTCCCTTCAGCCTTCCACCATCACAAAGCATGAGTTCTGATCATTTTCCAGCTGTGTGGCCTTGGTCAAGATGTGTACCCAAGGCATTTCAGGCCCATTTCCTCATCTGCAGCATGAGTGTGCTGGTCACTTGTTACAGAGATCAATAAGCTGAGCATTTACTATGCACCAGGCACTGTTCTAGGCACAAGTGATATATGGTGAGGAATAGGACAGACAAGGTCTTTTGGAATTTACATACTAGTGGGAGGCATTAAAAAAAAATCAAGATCATTTCAGATAGTAAAATGTCCTGAAAAACAACATTGCGGTGAGATAGAAAGTGGGTGAGAGGTACTCTTACAGATAGGGTGGTCAGAGGGCCTCCCAGTGGTGCTGACATCTGAGCTGAGGCCTGAATGATAAGGTGGAGCCAGCTACAGGAAGACGGCACTGAGTGCTCCGTGCCCAGGGAGCTGCAAGTATGGAACTTTTGAGGGGGTCGGGGCAGGGGGGGGAGGCAGGGGCTGGGGTTGGGGTTGGGACACAATGCTGGAGAAGAATAGCAGTTGAGGAAAGCAGTCAGTGTGGCTTGGGGGCAGTGGGGAAAGGTAGGTGTGGCTTGAAAGGAGATTCTGTAGAACTTAATGGTTTATGCAAGGAGTGCCCCGATGTAGTTTCTGAAGATCACTCTGGTCACTACACAAAAAGAATGGAAGAGGAGCAAGAGGAAAAGCGGGGAAGCCAGTAGGAGATTCTTGGCTGTGAAGATTAAAGGTTCTCATCAGTAATAAGTGTTCAGCATTGCCCCCCAGCAAACAGCAGTTTCCTGATAAATAATTCAGCTGCTCTTCTCATCATTTTCTTGGATCTTGGCGATTTCTTTTCCCCCAGCAGAGGCTAAGTATTCACCCTGAGATTAACACCGCTTGGCCTCCCTTAAACCAACCCAGCTAGATCAGGAAGCTGGATCAGGATGTAGCACCCCTGTCACTCTGGAGCTAGTAGACCAGGAAATTTTAAGTCTGCATAAGGACTGCATAAGCATTCTTTCATACATTCTGTGCACTTGCCACCCCTACCCCCAACCCCTGCTACTGCTGGTCCTGGGCTTGCTGCAGGGTGTTACTAGGTGTTACCTAGGAAAAAGAGTTGCATGGTCAAGTCCATTGGGAAGCCCTGGGCTAATAGGCTTTTCAGCAGTACTTCTCAGAAAGTGCGGGGACTCTGCACTCTGGACCCCCAGGCAGGAGACATTATGTCATGTTGCCTCAACTGTTCTGATCTCAGAAGGCTAAAAACTCCACTGAACAGACTCGAAAACTTCCAAGCTGTGATTGGGCAACATTTTTCAGAGTCTGATGATCTGATTAATGGGTTAGTTAGATGTGTCAGTGTCCTTTGGCACAAACAACAGAGAACATCTCTAGCTAAGTTAAGCCAAAAGGAATTCAGTGGAAGCCTATGGAATCTCAGAGAATTGACAGAGTAGCTGGCAAGCCAGATGTGGGAATCAGCAGGATAGGAGAAGGCAGCGGGCTGAGGAAACCAGAATCCAGTGGGGAGCTATCTGGCCAGGCTCCCCACCCCGAAGACCACAGCTCCAACCTTCTGCAGCCCCTTGGTCCTTCTGTCGGAGCTTCCAATTCCCGGAAGGCAGCACCAGATGGACCTAGCTTCCCAAGTTATCATTTTGTAGAAAATAAAACTCTAATGGAGACAAACAATCATTTACTGTAGCTTGCCAAGACCCTATTGTTAGAAACATGGGTTGGTTTCTACCTTTTTCTAGTCTCAATTATGCCGTGACGAATATCACAAAATGCATGATATTTTTGTTTTCATTCTTTTAAACCAGTTTTAGATTATTCTCAGATATGGAATTATTGGGTCAAAGAACATAAACATTTTGAAGCTCATGTGTCTCATGTTGCCAACTTTCTTTCCCAAAGTGTACCATTTTAGCCCTTCTGTGATGTTGGGGGGTGGGTATTTCACGCACCTTTGCCAAGACTGGGAGTTGGTGACATACTACTTTAAAAGAAGTTCAAAATTGGATGAAATTACTTGCTCCCAGCTGGGGAGATTTCTGGAATCTATAAAACAGAGGGTGATTTTGGCAGGCTGTATGGATGAGTGAGGTAACTAATCTAGTCATCTATAAGAATGTGTGGGTCTAAAGCAATCCCACTTGGATCAACCACACCGAGTGACAGCACGTCCTCAGATCCACACTAATGTCTTCTGTCAGCTGAGGCAAAGGGCCAAAGACTCCCAATATGAATCTATTATAACTTAGTTTTTTTTAAAAATCACATTTTATACTAGTTTTGGATGAGAGATCATATAATAAATGCAAGTTTGGGGGTGACCTTAGCTGTTCTTGAAATTTTTTTTTTTAGATTTAAAAAAAAGTTTATTTATTTGAGAGAGAGACAGAGAGCGAGATAGAGTGAGAGCATGAGAAGGGGGAGGGTCAGAGGGATAAGCAGACTCCCTGCTGAGCAGGGAGCCGGATGTGGGACTGATCCCAGGATTCCAGGATCATGACCTGAGCAGAAGGCAGTCGCTTAACCAACTGAGCCACCCAGGTGCCTTGCTGTTTTTTGAATTTTTATGTGTGATTTTTTTTTTTTTTTTCCGAGTTAGTTTTTCATGTGTGTAAGTGTAGGCCTGTGGTTGTGGTGTTGTAGGGTGAGGATTAGGGGTGATAGAGAGGAATATATTTCTGGCGCATTAAAAAATAAAAAATCAGGGGCGCCTGGGTGGCTCAGTGGATTAAAGCCTCTGCCTTCAGCTCAGGTCGTGATCTCAGGGTCCTGGGATCGAGCCCCGCATCGGGCTTTCTGCTCAGTGGGAACCTGCTTCCTCCTCTCTCTCTGCCTGCTTCTCTGCCTACTTGTGATCTCTGTCTGTCAAATAAATAAATAAATAAAATCTTAAAAAAAAATCAAGCAATATTGTGTTCCCTCCCCCTGTTTTATTAAGAGAGAGAGAGAGAGAGCACAAGTGGGTGGGGAGGGGCAGAAGGAGAGAGAGAATCTTAAGCAGGCTCCACGCCCAGCATGGAGCCTGATATGGGGCTCCATCTCATCACCCTGAGATCACGGCCTGAGCTGAAATCAAGAGCTGGATGTTAACAGACTGAGCCATCTTGGTGCCCCTGCATCCTTATTTTCTAGACCAGGGACCACCTAGACAGGTATCTGTTTTTCTACTATATCCTGGTATGGGGCTATCTTCTGCTCCCAAATGACTCGAGATGGAATGCTGTCAAGTCTTCCTGCACTAAGAGTTTAAAAATTGGACCTGAAGGTTCTTATCCTCCAGATCTTATCTTGTGTTTGATCAAAACAGTATCAATATTGAACATGAGACATGGTAGCAAGGTAGGTGAGTGGGACATATCTCTCCTAAACTTCCTACCCCCCATCATCATGGATGATGAGATACCCCCAGCTTCTGGGCCAGGAATGACCCAGCACTTTCAGCATGGGTTTGCCCCTTTAACAAGAGAGGTCAGATTAGGAGTGAACCTCCCGTAAGCATCCATCCCCATGCTCAAAGGTCAAGAAGAAGTCCTCATATTAAACAGTGATCAGCAGAAAATCACAGACACCTCTCCTTTCTCTTCCCTGAAGCTTCTCATAATCACTCCTACCATTGTTTTTCTTTAATACACCAAGACTGAATTTATCCAATTCTTTATCCCAGGTGCTGTCAGCTCTCACGAGAAGCCCCAGACTCCCACACCACCTCTAACACTGAATACATGTCAGGCTGAATGCCCCCACTTTCTGTCCGGGATTCCCAGTCCAACAGAAGCAAAATTCCTTATGTCCACAACCTCCTTTCTGAATGTTCCTTTTGCCTTCAGGCTTCCATTTAGAAAAGAAGTTGAAGCTCCAGGGGACTATGCCACTATTGGATTGTGAATCCTGGAGGAGAGCTGGGGAAGGTTTGTGAGCTCTGTGTGTGATCTCATTTGGAAATAACATTGGAGATCTTTGTGTTCCTCTGTGCAGGTGCAGCTCAAAAGTCTCCCTTCTTTTTTGTAATAGACTGTGAGATCTCATGGGTAGCTCCATGAGACTATGACGTTGAAGAGATAAAATATCCTAGACAGCTCCCAGGGTACCTTCTGTACACATGCCTTCAAACTGGGCCAGAGTATCATGTCACCTAAAAGGGGAGCACGTTCTGGACCCAGGGTGTTTGTATTCAAGAGGATGTCTTATATCTTGAAAAGGACTGTGGGCTAGGGTTCTTCCATGAGCTGGCTCTGTGAGCTTGGGCAAGAAATGCACTGTCTTTGGGCTTTGGTTTCCCTGTGAGTTCAATCATTGTTTCCTGGACACCAGTCCACAGACCAGCCACATCAGAATCGCATGGGGCCTCTCAGAACTCAGATTCCTGGTTCCTGTATCTGAGATCCTGGTCCAGCAGGTGGGGGTAGGGCCTTGCCCCTAAAATAGATGTCTTTACTTTTAATTATGGAAAATTCAAACGTACGCAAAAATAGAGAAAGTAGCATAATGAACCTTGTTGCATCTATCACCCAGCTTCAGCCTTTAATTACTTGTATGTATTTTAGTACGTTTCTCTCCAAGATATTCTTTCCAGACATTAACATACTCACAATACCATTATGTACCAGAAAATGGACCAGAAAAATGAACAGGAACCCCTTAATGTCAGTGTTAACAAATCCACAATTGTCTGACAGAAAGTGTTTTTTTTTTTTCAGTTTGTTTGAATTGAGATTCCAATAAGGATCATGCATTATGATTGGTTAATATAGCTCTTAAGTAATTTTTAATCCATCGGTGTTCCCTAATTTAATTTTTTTCCCCTTTAAATCTTTTGTTCAAGAAACTGCTTTGTTTGTCCTGAGGACCTGCCCATAGTCTGGATTTTGCTGATTGCATCCCCCGTCTCCTATGTTTATTTTCTACTAAGCAGTAATTTGACCTACAGATTCGATCTGACTTAGGTTCAAAAATTTTGGCAAGAGTACTTCATAAGAGGTGCTGTGCATTTTCACTACATCACATGATGTCTGGTAGTGTCTCTTTTTTTTAACATCAGCAGCCATTGGTGGTCATCGTCTTTGTCCATTAATTCATTATGGTTGCAAATGATGATCTCCTGAATTTATCATTCCTTTTTTACTTTTTACCTGGAATAATACAGAGGAACTTCCCTTTACCTATTACTTACTTATTTCTCTGTTCAATGAGAAATACAGCCTAAATTTTTTCCCTTTACTTTTAATTTTCAAAGTCATTCTGATGCTGAGATATCACTACTATCCTCCAAAAACAGCATTGAAATTTTATTATTTTTTGCATCACTCTAGCCTCATGGATTTAACATATTTGATGGGCTTTGGTCCATTGCAATTCTTATTCCTAGAATTCCTGTCTTTGGCCAGTGGGACCTTCTTCAAGTTGTCTCGAGTTCTTTTTTTTTTTTTTTAAAGATTTTATTTTTTTTATTTGACAGAGAGAGATCACAAGTAGGCAGAGAGGCAGGCAGAGAGAGAGAGAGAGGAGGAAGCAGGCTGTTCGCAGAGCAGACAGCCCGAAGCGGGGCTCAATCCCAGGACCCTGGGATCATGACCTGAGATGAAGGCAGAGGCTTTAACCACTGAGCCACCCAGGTGCCCCATGTCTCTTGAGTTCTTTTGACACATGACAAAGGTCTTTAGAGCTTCCTTGTTTTCAGAAATGACAAGTTCTTCAGGCTCATCTAGTCCATGATTTACTCCAGACTTAAAATAGTTCTCAAGCTTTAGCGGAAGATGTATTGTTAAAAGAATCCTCACTTAATTCTGATGTGCAGCCGAGTTTGGGAGCCACTGGGTTAAATCTGAGGTTCCTCCAATAGCAAAATTATGTTTTATTGTCCTTTTGCCAATTATAGCAGAAATCTATCTGAAGTGACTTTGAAATGTTTACATGAAATAAAAATACACCTCAGTAACCGATACTGTTTTCCTTTGCTCTCTGCACTTGAAGTTGGTACAACTTTAAAAAATGCAGTTGGTCAAATCTATCACTCCCTAAATATTTTCATACACTTTGACCTAGAAATTCTACTTTTAGAAATCTGGTCTAAGGAAATAATTTATAAAAATGGAAAAATGCATGCATTAAAGCTTTATTTGCAAACTGTATAAAGTTAGACATGGCTCAAGCATCCAAAAATAGGACAGTAGTTAGGTAGATTGCGGAGAATTTACTGGAAAGGATGTCATGAGGCCGTTAAATGATGCCTGGGAGGACCATGCAGCCAGATGCAAAATTGTATTTATGACAGTGTGTTAAAATACGCACATGAAAACGTTTAAATTGGAATATACCAAAATGATAGCAGTTGGTTAGTAGCCTAACGGGTGATTTCTCTCTTCCTGCCTCTTCTTCCAATTTTTTGTCTCCAAATGAGTTAAACATGTATTTGGAAATGCGATGTTACCTGATTAACTGACTTGCAGTCCCTTGTCATTTAGAAACAATAGGGCTTAGGGAGGAGGGACAACATAGCATAAGGGAGAGCCCAGAGTTTGGGGCATGATCCAGGGAGTCATGGAGGTGGTACGAGCAGCAGCCTGAGAAGGACCAGGGTGGAGGGGGTGGTGACAGTGGATGTGACCCTGCCTCCCCTTCAGTCTTACCTGAGCTTTGTCTTCGTGAGGCTCACAAAGAGTTCACCTATAAGCACGAGGGGTCTTTAAAAGCTCTTTAGTCTCCTTGTTGGATGTCTCTGGCATTTGCTCAATGGGAGTATGTGGATAGTTTCCACACCAAGGAGTTCAAAGAATGTGGCTCGATGGCAAGGACAATTGTCCAGCCTGGCATCCTGAGGAATTTGGTTTCAATGTATTCAAGTAACCAAGGGCATGTCAATGAGAATTTGTTTGGAGCTTGCCCTTTTTGTGATATGACCTCAGAACAAGCTCCTTTGGGCTGTATTTATTGGTATGTGAGGCACATTTTCTCAGCCGCCATTGCCCCCAATGCCTGGAAGACCTTGCCCTGGCTTTCTCTCTCTTGACAGGAGGTTGAACCTGAGGGGAAGCTGATGCTGAGGAAGGGGATAAGCCCCACCCAGGCCTCTTTCACCCACATCTCTTGACAGCTACTCACAGGCACTTGTCAGTGTTTCCCCCTGATGGGAGAGAGGACCTTGTGAACGGTAAAATGAAAAGGCAGGTAGGAGCCACGTTACAGAGGACGTGGAATGCTGGGCTGAGACATTTGGATTTTCTCCTGTAGGAACTACCAGGGTTTTGAGCAAGAAAATGATAGAATCTGACCTGAAATTTAGGAGAACCACTCTGGCAGCTGTGTAGGAAAGAGGTTGGCAGGAGGTGAAGTCAGTGGGAGAGCAGCCAAAACCACAGGTCAGGTGAAGAAAGGCCACAGGAGCTTGAAGAGAGGTGGTGGCAGCAGGAAGGGCAGGCTGGACTTACCCACTGATGAAAAGGCCACTATTATTCACCAGAGCCTGTCTTTTCCTCCTTAGCACCCAGCCTGACCACTCGTATTGGTCCCACTGTTGGGACCAATTTCCACAAACTTAGCATCTTAGAGCAATACAAACTTGTTCTCTTATAATTCAGGGAGGTCAGAAGTCTAAAATCAAGGTGTTGGCTGGGCTTAGTTCCATCCGGGGCTTCTGGGAGAATGCATTTCCTTGCCTTTTCTGGTGTTTAGAGGCCAGCTGTGTTCCTTAGCTTGGGCTCCTCCTGCCATTTTCGAGGACATCACCCCAAGTGTTGCTCGAATCCTCACATTTCCTTTTTCAGACTTTGACCCTCTGCCTCTCTCTTATTAGAGCACGGTGATCACATTGGTCCCACCCATATAAACCAAGACAATCTTCTCATCTCAAGATTCTTAGTCACATCTGCTAAGTCCTCTTTGGCAGGGAGCATGTAACACAGGCTCTCTGGGCATCTTTGGGAACCATTCTTCTGCCTGTGGCACCACTCACGCTCATCTCATAGAGTCCTGGCTTATGAAGTCAAATCCTGGCCTGTAGAATGTAACCAGAGGAATATGAGTTTTTACTCTTCCCTTCTAGGCCTGGCCCAATGAATCTTCCTTGTGGTCCTCATGCTCTCCCCGTTCCCTGCACCGATGATACAAAGAAGGGCAGAGTCAGAAGGTGGAGGTGCCTGGGAGTGTGGATGACCAAGCAGAACACTTTGCCACTGGAACATTCCTCAATGGACCCAAGTGAGTGAAAAATAAACCTCTGTGTTCAGCCCCCAAACCTGGGAGTTTGTTGTTAGCTACCGTGACTCCCCCTGGTATCTCAACTGACTGATTATAGCTCAGGACAGAGAATGAGGAAGAGGATGGTTTAGAGCTTCAGGAGGTGGAGAGGCTGGAGGCTGTTAGTCAAGATACAAATTCAACCTGGGGTATACCTTGAGACCAGTTTGACGGCGGTTTTGGGTGGGTGGCATCCTGTTCTGTATCCAAACACAAAAATAAGAGAAATAAAAATCCATTACCTCAGAGTGAAAACTAAGTCAGAAAATAGTCTAAAAGAAGTTTCATAAATGCTTCTCCTTTCCACAGTTTTATTAGGTTTTCACAGGAGCCTATTTCCGGGGAGAACTGGATATATTTAGATGAGCAGGTCCAGCCGTGGTCTCACTTTGATCAGGTAACTGAGAGGCTTCCTGGCAACAGGTGTGGAGAGTTACAGGGATGGGGCATGTCACAGTGCTGGAGGGGCAGGGCTGGGAGGACACAGGGCCGGGGCCGAGGGAGCAGCCCTGCCTGCTGGTCAAAGTTTCTGGCTGAGAACAGTTTTGGTGGAACTCTTACGTACTTTTTAGTTCCTCATATACTTAGAAATAAGAAAAGAAATAATAAAACAGTTTAAAATTTAAAGTGTATGTGTTATAAAGTGAATATTCCTGATAGTAATGGCTAACAATTTGTTTAGATCGATCACCTGAATGTTTTCCTGTTCATGCACTAACACACACACACACACACACACACACACATTTTCAACTTGCTTTTTGTATTTGCTCTATCTTGAATATACTTCCTTGTCATTACCTATAAATATTCTTTATTCATTAACTATTATTGGTAGACATTTAAGTTGCTTCCATTTTTTTCTTGTTACAAACTCTGTACCAGTGAACATTCTTTGAGCACTGTAAGAGCCCTTCAATGAATCTATCCACCAAAGGACAAATAAATCCCTTGAGGTGGGCTTCCTGTATTATAGAGTAGGAATATTTTATAATTTTGATAGTGTTTAAATTTCCCTCCAGGGATGCCTGGGTGACTCAGTCATTAAGCATCTGCCTTCCGCTCAGGTCATGATCCTGGAGTCCTGGGATCGAATCTCGTGCTGGGCTCTCGGCTCAGCGGGGAGCCTGTTTCTCCCTCTCTCACTCCCCCTGCTTGTGTTTCTTCTCTGGCTCAAATAAATAAAATCTTTAAAAAAAGTTTCCCTCCAAATATATACCAATATCCTCTTTTTGAGGGACAGAAGGTGGGAAGTCAAGGAGGTGAGGCGTAGTGCAGAGGGAGGACATTCTTTGAGGATGGATTGAGAAAGAGTCCTAATTCTCTGCTCCGAATTGTGGGGGCCCAGAGATCAAGCCCTGGAGAAAAAGGCACACGTTGAATTTAATGCTCTCCTGTCAGTGTATTTGAAATTCTTAAAAAAAAAAATCTGTTTATTTATTTATAGAGCATGTGAATGTGGGGCAGGGGCAGAGGGAGAGAGAGAGAGCATCCCAAGCAGCCTCCATGCTCAGTGCAGAGCCTCATGTGGGGCTTGATCTCGCAACCCTGAGATCATGAGCTGAGCTGAAATCAAGAGTTGGACACTTAACTGACTGAGGCACCCAGGTGCCCCAGTGTATTAAAATTCTTAATAATTTTCAACAAGGGGCCCCAAATTTTCATTTTCCATTTGGCCACGCAAATTATTGTAGCGGGTTCCAGCTGGGAGCATGTTGGGACGAAAGGGGCAGAACCAGCAGCCTTGTGGTGAGGGAGTTGCTGTGTGGTGAGCCCTTGGCCCTGAGATCAAAGGGAGCGGCCCTGGGGCCAATCCAGGGAGTCTGGACTTCTGAGGAGAGCTGTCACAATGAAAACCAGGTGGCCTGTAGAGCAGCTGGATTGGGACATCCATGAGAGCCCATGTTCCTTGGCTCCCTTAACAGGACCAATCTTGGAACCCCAGTGATCCTAGAATGTGGTTTCCAGGCCAGCAGCAGCAGCAGAGACTCTGGGAACTGGTTAGAAATGCAGATTCTTGGGCCCTATCGCACATGAGCAGTGCCCAAAATTCTGGTAGGGCCCAGCCATCTGGGTTTGAACCAGCCCTCCAGGGGATTCTGATACATGCTCAAGTCTGAGAACCACTGTCTAAACTAACTCTGAACCCACAGGGGACTTCTCAGAGTGGTTTCCAGAAAAGTGTACACCTTCTGGCCTCTTGAGGGCTGAGAGGAGCCCTAGTGAGGAGATCCAGGAGGCTGACATTTTTCTTGCCCAGGCTGGGGCTTCTCCCCGGTGTTACAGCCTGAAGGAAAAGCTTCGGACCTTTACAGGTCCCTTCGGAATATTAACTTGCAATTTCTCCCTCTCCATCATGAACATAACCTACTGGGCTAATAAAATGCAATGCAGTCCTCATGTCTGTGGTCTCCTGGCGGGGACAACCTATATTCTATAATAAGTCCTCCCCATGCCGAGGAAAGCTCGGCAAAGATAAATATCCTGAAAGACTTATTAATGATGTGAGTTCTGCCTTGAAGAAGCTAAAAGCCACCGTGTTAGCACATGCTTTATGATCATATTTCAGGCTCCTGGAAGTTACACATATCTAAGGTAAATATCTTTGTCAGGAAAGGGGCCTCTTGGGATGCACAGAATATGAAACTATTAGAATTGGAAGGGGCAGCTAGAGATGGTAATAAACCTGGTCTCATCTAGGAATAATATTGAAAAATGCTAACACAAATTGTTTAAACACCCCGAAGAGGGGGTTCTCTGTGCTGGGGCTGGAAGACCGGCCGGCGGGTCCGCTGTGTGGGGTGGAGATTCCAAGGGCAAGTTGGGCACTGTGGGTGAGCCCAGGTCCACAACCACCATCCTCCACTTCCCCGAGGGCTAGGGCTACGAAGGCCGAAGCCACTTGAACTTGCAGGGTGTTGCACACACTTTGGAACCATGTGAGGGAAATGCCTGTCTCTGACTGAGTGGAGGCCTTTCATGGGGTGCTGAGCCAGGGGCGTGGCAGGCTGAGGGTGAACCTGGGGTCCCCCATATCCTCTCCCCAGGGACCTGTACAGGCCTGAACAGAACCTTCGAGAACCCCATCTAACTGGTCCTTTCCATGCTGCAGGGAGGGCTCAGAGCTGGTGTTTTGTGAGCTGCTCTGTATGTTGGGCACATCCTTCAGGAGCAAAGGATGAACCACTCAGCCCCCACAGCGGGACAACAGTCATCCTCTCCCTGCCCTCTGGGCCCATAAGAGGCATCTGATTCCACGAAGACAGCAGAAGGCCTGCAGGTGTCCCTTCTATGCGCCAGACGTTGACATTCTCACGGTAGCACCTTCCTCCCGAAAGGAACCACCGCATTTGCCTTGGGCCAGCTGGCTGCAGCGGCATCCGTGCCTGCTGGAGACATGCCGAGGGCGGGCTGGTGACAGACTGATTCGCAGAATTTTCTCTAAGCTGCAGGTGTGAAAAGAAGATGGGTTCAGGGTATCATAGCTGATGAAAAGGCTCAGCGGAATAGAATTGACTTTCCAAGTCATTGACACCGGCAGGAAAATGTTAACTTGTCCCAGGCGCTTGTTCTGGTCTGATGGCCCCGAGTCCCCTGGGGGCTCCACTCTTTTTCTGTGGTGACAGCCCAGGGCCTGACTCTTGCTTGTCTTCTCCAGCATGTTCCTGTCGAGATACGCCGTAATACTGTTGGGAGGATTGGGGAACAGCAGGGCGTGATACTCTCCAAAGGTTGTTTGCACGCCGAACTTGCAGGATTAAAAAGAAAGTCTTAATGACGGAATGTTCTCCAGACACTTTGCGTTCAATATTCTTTTTTCTTTGCCCCTGGAAATGATTTTTTTCTTCCAGGAATGGGCCCTGGGTCGTGCAGGGTTTCCTTGTGTTTGCTGCTTTTTTGTCCTTCTGGCCTCATTCTTCGTGACGTGATGACCATGTCTAGCCTCTACCTTGGACGTCTATGATGGGAGTGTACAGCTGTTGAGAAGATAAAGGCTCAAACAGATGAATTCTTAGGAGACCAAGATCCTGTATTTATCTCTGTTGCTTGAAAAGGAGAACAGGCGAGAAAGCATACAGAAGCTGGGACACACAGGTGGAATTATGGCTACGTGGGCTGCTTTGCAAAGCATTTGATAGCATTGTTGGGTCTGTGAAGAAACTCTTCTCTGCGGTGACTCCACACATTCTGAAATCCAGTCTGGCTGCCCTGCCAGTTGGATTTCCACTCCCTGCTTGAAGGAGCTGGAATTCGGATATGGAATGACATTTCTTCATGAAGTCTTTTTTTTCCTCTTCTGGGTTTGAAATTTGCATTCCTTTTAGTAAAACATGCTCGTTCAAAAACACATACCCACACTTGTTTTGTCCATCTCACTTAAGAATCCCTAAGAAAATTCTGCATTCTTGCAAACTTTTCTTTTCAAGAATTTGGTAAAATATAGAAGCTAGTGTTAGCAGGTCCATATTTGCGGCGGGAAATTGGGGCATATTTGAGGTCTGGCACCTTGTCCGAGTGAGCACCATGTCCCCACATTCCTGATTTGATACTGAAAGAGTAACACGGTTCTCTTGATGATCTGCAAGACGTCTCAGGACTGGGTATTCCATGTGGAGTCTGAAAATGCGTGTGTCATCCCTTTTGGCTTTTCTACAGGGATGGACTCACGCTGGGGAAATTTCCAAAGAGGGGAAAGGGATTTGATTGCTGGCGAAGTGTCTGTTCGTATCTCTTGCTCATTTTTTTATTGAGTTGGTATCTCATTAAAAAATTCTTCTTGAAAAGAAATCCTATATTTTAAAAGGTTTCAAAGTAAAGACAAGTACACTATTAAAAAAAGAAAATCTTCCTGAAGAGCCCTTCTTTAACATCTGTATTTGGGAGATTTCTGGGAAACAATAAAAAGCTTAAGAAGCTGAGAGCCAGCTTATCCCCAAACTATAAATTTAAAACTAAACAGATTTATTTCTCAGACTAACGTATTTATTGTCAGCAGTGTATTACATAGGGTTATTGGGGAATGTTTGGTGTGCAGAATTAATAAGGAGCCCTGGGATGTTTTGATCTCTCATTTTTTTCTAGCTATCAGGCATAATCCCAGAGGTGAATGGAAAATAATTAAACAATTGAAGAAAACGAATCTGATTTGCCGTACTTCTGATTATCAGAAAAGGTAATGTTCCAAAGCCATAATTCAGAGAACCTAGGAACAGTTTGTTTTGAGCCCATTATTTGAATATCTTAGTTTTTCTCTAATTGTAATAAAACATTTAAGCCAGAGTGCATTGATCTGCTAGAATTTCATACCTCTTGCTTTAAACTGCACAATCCATTCTTCCTACAACATCTATTAACATGTATTGAACATTCAGTACAACCTATCATTAAGGAGATGTAGAAAGACCTAATCTTGAAGCGTTTACCAATTAGGTGAAGTGGTTCGGTTCCCTGTGAGAGCACTACATTTAGTTACTGCATTTCATGAAGGAGCAGAGCTGTTTAACTTCCCGGCCTTTGGAGAAATCAGGCCAGTGTGCCTCACTACCTGATTTCTGGCTTGATGATCTGGTCAAGATATTTCACAGGCTTTGCTAAGATTTACATCTTGGGATCTCTCTATTGCCTCAGCCCATACCTTTCTAGGGCTCCATTTTCTCCTTCACCCACTCCCTCTCCAGAGGGACACGTACTTGACACATAACTATGACTCATGCCGGCCAGTCACAGGGCAATGACCTCTGTCAGTAGATTTTAGGAAAAAGGGGAAGGAGCTCTCCAGACCTTACCTCCAAAGACCAAAGGCAAAACAAGGGGAATCTTGGAAAGCTCCCAGATTAAGAAAAAAAAATGCAAAGGCCCCCAGGGAGAGTCTAGGCATCTGGGTAGAGTGGCATTCTGCCAGATTTAGAACAATTCTATGGTCCTATAACAAGAAAGAGCTTTCACTGACTTCTGGCGATAGGGCTTCTCATGGAAATCATGCGGACTAGCACACAGCGATCCTGGGACCAACACTGTGTGAAGAATTGATCCCTATGATCTCAACTCTGAGTGTGAAGACTGAGTTTGTGGAACTGATGTGTTGGAAGACCAGGAATCTTGAGGACTCACAAGAAACACCATGTTCCTCTCCTGCCTTTGGTTCCCAACAAACTCTCTCTCCCTTCACTTCTCCCCACAGAAGGTGGGAGAGGAAAATGTTCTCTTTCTGCTAATGGCTTTCCCCATAACCTCTTCGTCTCAGTCCTTTCATACCCTCAAAATGGTATTGGGCCAAGGACTGCAATTTTGGAGCCCCTCTTTTGCAGGTCTTATAGGCCTGATCTAGTACTAATGTGTGAAATGAGGGAATTCTTGACACCTATTGATTTGTTCTTGGCCATATGGAGCTTTGACCAAAACAGAGACTGAAAGAGGCCCATCTTAATGTCCTGTTGGGTGCGGGTGTGCGTGTGAGTCTCCATCATCATCATCTACATCCCCCAACATGTTAAGTATCAAATTTAAAGTGCCTTCCAAGGATACAAAAAACAAACAATACCTATAAAAGAAAGACGTGGAGCTGAGAAGGAGTGATGGAAAAGAGAAAAATAAGTATGGCTCTATAAACATGGAGTGTGCCTAAAACCCACACAGTTACTATCAGTGGGTCAGCGTTTGGCTTGGAGCTTTCTAGTGAACCCAGGAGAAACCCAGCTGGCCTTTGGTCATGAGCCAAAAGGAATTTCTTTTGGGCCAAGCTTATCAGTAGATTACAATGATAAAAGTACTTTTAATCTGTTTAAATCAGATTTAATTTAAAAAAAGATTTTATTTATTTATTGGAGAATGAGAGAGAGAGAAGGAGAGAGAGAGAGAGCACAAGTAGCGGGGAGGGTCAGCAGCAGACTCCCCCCAGAGGAGGATCCCAACACGGGACCCTGGGGTCATGACCTGAGTGGAAGGCAGACACTTAACTGACTGAGTCACCCAGGTACCCCAAATCAGATTTACCTTTAAAAAACTAGACAATTTTAGTGCTATTAATATTCTCTGTTGTCCTTCTTCCTAAAAATCTCCAACATCAAACAAGTTAACAAGATGAAAATCCCCAGAAGAAACCAAATCTGCTCGAAAGACACAGCATTACTCCCACCTTCCGTGAGAAGTTGGTGGAATACTGTCCCGTGAGTATTGTTGCAGGGTCAGTTCTCAGCTGAGAAGGAAACAAAGCAGACAGGGGTTTGGGGATGGTGCAGCAGCCACTGCATAGCTGCTCCTGGGCCAATAGCTACCAGGTGAGCAAGGGCCCCAAGTGGGCCCATGGAAATTCCCTTCCTGGTATTTGATTCACAGTGTGACTTAGAGACCAAAAATGCTTGACTGTCCTGTACTCCAGGGTCACTGCGTGGTTGGGCCTTGAGCCCAGTTTCCTGGGCTCACGGTCCCCTGACCAGACTGCTCACCTCCCTAGTCCTTGATGCCTGCATAGCTTTTCCCATAAAATCTTTTCTATTTATGGGTCAGGTTCAGTTCCTATTTCTTGCAACTCAAGTATTCTGACATACTTTCAGTATGGCTCCAGATGGAAATACGGTCAGTGGGATCATCCACAAGGAAGGTTGTGAGGTCGTACACAAGGAACGCTGACATTTCTCAGTTATGGAATTACTTTACTGCATATTGGGGAAAATAGTAAACAGCACGTCAACCCCACAATGGTATGGGTATTATTGCCTAGAATGAGGACACAATGATTTAAGTCAGAAAGTGAGCCATTTTAAAGAAAAGCACTAAGTGAGGGGACGGGTGTCGGTGGCTGTGGGGAACACGATTCTCAAAGGTGGTGTGTGGATAGCTGGTGGAGGCCATGGTGGCCTGCCACATTTTTGCTGGAAAGGGGATACCAGATCTGAGTTTGGGAAAGTTCCGTCTGTGCCACTACGGGGGCAGGTTGGAGTGTGGAGAAGCCAGAGCCCAGGAGAAGCCTCTGGCCAGGGAGAGGGCCCAAGGGGTAGCAGCTCCGGAGGCCAAGTCGGGCTGGAGAGAAGGGACTGAACTGCTTCTGAGACCACCAGGTGATCCTTCATCTTCTCCCTTCCCCCCAGGTGTAGAGAGGTCAGTTGAGACGAGGTGGGAGAAAGGGCAGTTCCGGGAGCCTCTCCCTGGGCTTCTTTCATTTCTCTCATGTCCCCCCTCATTTTCCCCTCTTTTCCTCCTCTTATCACTTCAGGGTGCCCTGACTCCTCCCCCCATCCCTGTCTGGCTTCCAAGGCCCCTCCCCTCCAACAACGGGATGCATGAGGATTGTAACTCCCATTCTGCACCTCTCAGCTGAGGCTCAGGTCATCAGGAGACCCCTAGATGCTTTCTGCTGTTTCTCCTATTTGCCAACCTCTAAGCTCAGTCTCCACGATTAAGGCAGGGGACCCCCCAGCAGCCAGAGGCAGGACACTTTCCCTGCCACCCTTCACCCCCACCCTGGACTAGAATCCTGAAGTTTCCTGGTACTTTGCAGAAGGAGAGGGTCTGACTGCTGCAGGCTGAGGCTGGAACTTTCCTTCACCTGTGGCTCTCTGCTCCCCCAGCTGGTTGTTCATCCTTCCAGAGCACAGTGGATGCAAACCCCACAATACCTAGCGGCTTCATCAACCCAGGCATTAGTCTGTCTATAGTGAGACACTGTGTCTGCTGGAAAGTCATCGGGCTCTAGCTAATTCCACCATTAAGGACCTGATAAATTGCTTTACCTCTAGTTCCTTAGCTGTGAAATTGGTCGGCTGTGCTATCTGATCTCTATATCAGTTATTTATGACTGCTAACAAACCACCTCACACCTTAGTGGCCTACAACAGCAGTTTCGCAAAATTTGTTAATTGGGTTTTGGTTTGCTGGTCTCCCTATGTGCACTTGGGATCCGCCTCAGCAGGTGCATGGCTGGGGATTGGTATCAGCTGGGACATCTGGGACACCTTTTCCATGTGAGATCTTTCATCCCGGGCTGCTTCTTGCCATGTTGGTCACAGGGTCTTTGGTGAGGAAGAGGCTGGGAGCTGCAAGACCCCTTAAGGCCTAGCTCTGAAGTCACACAGCTTCACTTCCACTGCATTCTCTTGGTCAAAGCAACAGAGAAGGGGCGCTCAGATACAAAGTGTTGGGAGGTGGACTCCTTCTCTAGAAGGGAGCATCCAACAGACATTGCAAAGGGGTGCAGACCCAGGGGTGTGAATCATGGAGAGAGAGCGCAGGGCATCATTGTAACAACCTGCCTAATCTCTAAAATCCCTTCTGGCACAAAGTATGATTCTTAAAAAATCAATTGAACTTAAAAATGTAGATAGGACAGCATTGCTTTTGGAGGAAGCATAGCTTAAGGGAGAAGGCAGTTGCCTGGCCCAGATCTCAACTCCATTTCTTTCTAGCTGTGTAACCTCAAGGAAGCTAATTACCCCTCTACTTCTCAGTTATCTCTTCTAAAAGATGGGCACACAAATAATAACAACACCTACTTCACAGGGTCATGTGGCTAACATATTAATTGTGTGACTAACTATTAATAATGTGACTAACATATTAATTGAGAACATTTAGAACGGTTGCAAAGTTAGTGTGCTATAAATGTTAGGTATGTCCATGAAGATTTCTAGGGCCCATTTAGATAGTGGTACATGGAACGCAGACCTCCACTGGAAACACATTTTGTCTTGCAAAAACTATAGAGGACAGATGTTTTCCCTTACTCACAACTAAAGCACAAAACCATATTTTTCTAATGGCAATTCCAACATTGAATTCATTCTCTTGCCACATGTATACACAACCATCAAGGTAGTGACTGAGATTTAAAAAACACTCTCCAGTGGATGATCTGAGCCACTTGACTCTCTCCCCATCCCTGACTCACAGCTGCCTTCTGATGCCACACGGCTGGGATGGGGAGCAACAGGTATGCCTTCCGCTTCGGGGCCAGGACTTACATTCCAGAGCTGAGATTTTAAGGCCTTGAAATTGTCTTGACACCGGAGAGAAAAGAGCCTTGCTTACAATATAGCAAGACAATACGTTTTTATTGTCGCTCTACAGCGATGCCAGGATTTTGATGGAGATACGAAGAAAGGAACAGTTTGCAACGATTTCATCAGAGGGCTTGGGGAAAGGGGACCTCTGATACTGTTTGCAAAGATCCTAGAAGTCACAGGGGTTTGGAATCTCCTTAGGGCTTCTCCTTAGTCTCCAACTGTCTCATCCAACCCCATTTAGGAGATACACACGAGTCATCCCATCAGCCTCCCCACCATCAAGCTTCCCGAGGGCTTACCGTTCAGAATGAGAGAAAGAGAATAAAACATTGCACATGCTTTTCCTTAATATTGGCATGAAATATTGGGGGCAACAGTAATAGTTTTGGAGCCTTAGGCTTATAATTGAGCCTAAAAGCGTGTATTTGTGTGTGTGCATGCGTGTGTGTGTTTGGAGTTCTCATACAGACAGCTACCCTTTGTTTTTCTTTTAAGAGAAAAAAAGAAAAATTTGTGAGTTCATTTTGATCTTTAACATCCTGCTAAATAAAATTCTTTAAAGATAAGTGGATTTTGAAGTCTGGTGAAAGCCATGAAACTGTTCAGTTCAGTATGCTCCTTTTAACCTCATGAAGAGGGAGAGAAAAATTAACAATCTCTGTCAACTACCAGAGTCCATCCCCAGAGGTAACCACTGTCAATGACAGAAACTGTCAATAGTTTCTATCATAAATTCTTTTGGCACTTACCAATCTCACTTTATGTACTATGTTTGTACCTCTATTTCTTGAGTGACCACCTTTAAATGGAATGGTTTAACCTCCTGCCATCTGGAGAGAAGACTAGCTCACTCATGCTTCTGTCTACTTCCCTCTCTCTGCCCTGGCTACCTGTCCTTTTACCTAATTCTTCTAGTGACTGCCTACCTCAGCCGAGAGAATCCCTACGGATGACCCACTTGCTCTTCCTTCCATCTTTTCTTCTATCTCTTTGACCTCTTTCTCTACTACTCGCTATATGCCTGTTTTCGTTACAGTGGGACTGCCTGACACACTGCATTCTGTTCACGTCAGTCCAGTTCTTCCTCCACTTAAGATGGGGGTTATGTCCTGATAAACCCATGGCAAATTGAAAATATCATTAAGTAGAACATGTATTTAACACTTCTGATCTACCAAACATCATAGCGTAGCCTCACTGACCTTAAAACGTGCTTAGAACATTTGTATTCACCCACAGTCGATCAAAATCATCCAACACAGAGCTGATTTTAGAGCAAAGTTTTGAATGTCTCCTTGATTTATTAAACGCTGTAGTGAAAGTGAGAAACGGAATGGTTGTAAGGGAACGCAATGGTCCTTAGCTAGCGGTTGGCCATCCTTATGATGTGGCTGTTGCTAAGCAACATGAGGGAGGACCGCCCTGCATATCACTAGCACCGGAGAAGATCCAGATTCAAAACTGGAAGTATGGTTTCCACTGAAAAGTGTACCATTTCCACAACATCATACAGTCAAGACACACTGAGTCGTGCCATTGGGAGTTGGGAACCACCTGTGTAACTAAGGCTCTCATCCTGGTTTTGGTTAATTCTAAAAACTGAGAACCTATTAATGGCATTTACAATAATGTTATAGGTAGGTGTTAGTCGTAGAGCCAGTTATGACTGGAGCCCTATAGTTGAATGCGTAATCCTTTTTTTTTTTAAATTTTATTTATTTATTTGACAGACAGATCACAAGTAGGCAGGGAGGCAGGCAGAGAGAGAGGGGGAAGCAGGCTCCCTGCTGAGCAGAGAGCCTGATGTGGGGCTCGATCCCAGGACCCTGAGATCATGACCTGAGCCGAATGCAGCGGCTCAACCCACTGAGCCACCCAGGCGCCCCGAAGGATTAAAAAACTTTGCTCATTGGAGAATTTCCCAAGCATCTCTTCCCAGTGGATTTTTCCTTAAATTCTCCTAGTTCCCTTCACTTCTTTGAGATCACATTCGGTCCACTCTTCTATTGCCTTATATAGATTTATTTTGTTCCGTCTAATCTTGCTTGTTTGGTTCTTTCATATAGAGTATGCGTGTGACAAATCTTTTGGTATTTGGTACTTATTTGACTGGAAATATTTTTATTTTACTCTAGTATTTGACTCAATTTGCCAGGGCATAAAATTCTTGGTAGAAAATAATTTTTCATTAGACAATTAAATACACTGTTAGATTGCCTTCCAGAATCCAGTGTTAAGAAGAGCCCAATTTTTGTTCTTTTTTGGTTATCTCATTTTTTTTTTTCCTGGAAGCTTTTTGAATTTTTCCCTTTATTCTTGGAGTCAGGAAATGTTAGCAGAATGTGTCTTGATGAGGATCTTTTTCTTTAATCTTGTTTGGAACTTGGTGAGCTCTTTTATTCTGAAAAGTCACATCTTTTTCAGTTCAGGGGCATCTTCTTTTATTATAATTTTGATTATTTCTTCTCTTCAGGTGTGACCGTACACTCCTCCTGGAATGACTGTTCGTTCTGAGTCAAACTGCCTGAATAAATTCTCCTCTAGTTTCTTTTTACTCTATATATTTTGAGGGATTTTGACTCTGCCTTTAAAATCAGTAACTCATTCTTCAATCTTTTCCACTATCCCTTCTATTTTTTATATCGATGATTCTATTTTTTTTTTTTTAACCATTTTCCATAGCACCCAGTCGCTGATGTGAATTTCCTTTGGAGATGAGTGGGTATGACTGTTTCTGAGGCAGGGGCCTGGTGCTTTCATATATGTGGGTGGGGCATGTTGAAAGGCCAACCCTATAGGTATGCTGATGGGTCAGGTTGGCAGGCAGCCCTGGGACACCCACACTTGCCCACATGAGGAGCTTTCATTCTTGGGGTGAGGGGAGCGCTTTGGCGGCATAGCCAGCTCACCGCCGCTCCGTGTGAGCAGGCACAGCCCAGAACCCTCCTGTCCTCTGTGCCGTCCTTCTCTGCAATCCCGTGATTGCTCCAGGATAGCCCTCCAGGTCTGGCACAACTTGTTCTTTCCCCAGAGCTCCTTAAGGCAGACCTGCACCCTCTGCTCACAGGGTTACCTGTCCCGGTCTCCCTCATTCCAGCCATTGTTTAGGGACCCATCAAGATTTCTCTCTGCTCCTGCCGTCTTTCCTGGTGGCTGAAGAAGGGCATGAGTTAGCTCTGGGTCCTCAACCCAACGTCAGGAGCCAGAAACTGGAGAGTTTTTTTTTTTTAATTTTTTAAAATCTTGAGTTGTTCAAAATTCTGCTCTGAAATCCTCCCACAGGAAGTGCTTCCCCACAAAGAATCTATCAGGTTTATCTGTATGCTAAATTTCTGAGGTAGCTAATATGCCTTGCGTCTATATGCCCAATTAACAGGAAGAAGATGCAGCCCCTTTGGTTAATTAGATCTGCTATGAAATCATTCATTTGATGACCACCCTAATGAAGCTAATAAAGCCTCTTCTGAAGCAGTCTATTGTTCCTACCTTAAGTACTGTACCTCGCTCAGCAACCCCGGCAGCAGAGCTAACAGACTCATTATCTTCCAAATTCTGATGTCTATTTTCACGCTCCGTTGATTTCATTAGATACAAAATAAAATCACTACCTATTAAAATTGCATTAAAATCCCAACTTAAACTGACAAAGGCTCAGAAACTTAGAGCCTGAGCTGTTGTTCAGCCTCTGTCTCTGGGAAATTCCTACGTGGATTGGACCTGGCCCTGCGCTTGAGAGCCCAAACATTTTCCATTTCCCCGGACTGGGTGGGGAGCCAGCAGTGCAAAGCTGTCAGTGAAATTACTTGGTTTCTCATCATTCAGTGATTTAACAGTGTTTTAATGGTTCCACCATTATTTTCTGATTTCCAGATTCAAATGAGGCAAATGTGAGGATGAGAGGGGAGATACTCTTTACATGGTCACTGCAGTGTCTGCAGAAAGGGCCACCCGTGGAGACATTTTCATTGTTGATGGTTCGAGGCTGCTAAGGCAGAGGCCAAGGCCAGGAGATTGGTTACATACTTCCAGCATCACATGTAATCAGTGTTACTTTCCTCAGAGATTAAAAAAAAAGAAAAAAGAAAAAGAAAAAAACCAACCTTGGTTCTTATAAAAATGGGAACAGAAGGTTAAGTGTCCATGGCTTTCCAAAACCAATATGTAACCTGGCTAGATCGTGGATCCAGGGAAGAGAGACAGAGTGGGGGTCTGGGAGCTGGGTTTGGAAGAATGAAGCTGGCAGGTGCGCCGAGAGAAGGGCATTGGTTGAGAAAGGAACTCTGGTCCTGGCGCAGGTCCAGGTGAATTGTGACCTTCAGCCAGCCACTCCCTGTCCTTCTCCATGAAATGAAGCCATCATGCCACATTATACTACTGCTCTCACCAGCCAACTCTGCATGTGCGTGCATGTGTGAGTCTGTGCGAGCCTGTGTGTTGTCATTTTTAAAAGCCGTGCTCCAAAAACTTGCCCGTCCCCAAATTGAGTACCACTGTTCTAATCCCAGCTTCCTGCGGCTGCCAGGTAATGTCCCCTTGGGACCCCATAGTAAGAACTGTGTTCTGGTCATCTTGAAGCATCTTTGTAGTTCAGATCACCTCTGAATCTGTGCCCAGGAGGAGGGACTGGTCAGCGGTCACAAGCTTCAGAGGATGGAAAACTCTGCCTTTTCTTTCCTTCCTTCTTCCCATGCTTCATATCCCTGGCTCTCATTTGGGCTCTATCTGTTGACCCCTGGGGTTGGGTCCTCAAGGCAGGAATCCAGAGGTGATAGGACATTGTCCCACATGCACATACTAAGATCATAACAGGTGCACAGCGGTGTTCTGGGTGCGGTGGGCATTCTAAAGAAAGTGCCATGCAGTTGAAGACCATGACACTGAGATGCCAAGAAAAACTGACAACAAAATCACTGTTGATTGACTGCTCATCATATACAAGGTGTTGTGTGCTAAATCCCTCTACGAGGGTTTTGAATCCTTACAGCACTCTAGTAGAGTAAACATGATCATCCCATATTACAGATGAGAACACTGAGACCCAAAGTGATTAAGTGATTTGCCCAAGGTCTCAGAGCTCCTTCAAGGGCTGATCCAGGATTGGAGGGAAGCAGAGCTCCTCCACACCCAGCCAGACAAGGTGAAATAAAGGAGCAGATGGCTTCTCAAACCGGATTGTAAACCATTAATGGGTTAGGAGTGTCACTGTGAAACCAGGGTTTAAGAGCAACATCAAGAAAATAGAATAAACTAGGGAAGATCAGACTACATTTCATGTTTTGTGAATTGTGTATGTGTCTGTATATCATTATAATGTAAAATTGGTTTCCTACTGGGTGTTGTGATAAAAAACAGTTATAAAACTCTGGCTTGGAATAGTTAGCGATGGCTAGGTGTTGGGGAGGTTTTTCCCCTCTAGGAATCGACCATTATCTTGTTTTGTCATTTCAAACACTCTCTTTACAGCCCTATCTTCTTCTTCTTGGTTCTTTCCAGCCCTTCCAGTTCTTTCCATGGTTCTTTCCACAATTTGTGTCCTAGCAGTTGAGAGAAGGACAAGGCTGCTGGGTACCCAGGAGCTTTACAAGGGTGAGAGGAGGAGGGGCTTTCTGGGCAGGGGACCCAGCATGAGCAAAGGCATGGAAGTGGATTCCAGAGTACTGGAGCGGAGAGCGGACGCACAGGTAGCCCAGGAATGCAGCGCTCCCCACCCTGGACCTGGGAGGCTGGGCAAGATCTTGTTGGCAGTGGGAAATGAATAGAAATCTTTGGATCAGGAGAATGGACTGATAAAGGTTCTTTTAATTCTGGAGTTGCAAACTCCTCAGAAGCCAGTGAGTTACCAGGAGAGAACGAGGTGGACCAAGTAGGGACTGTGGGTGAGCCATCCATCACGTGGCCCCTTGGAGGGGCCCACTACCTCTGAGCTCTGGAAGATCATCTCACAAGAATCCAGGTCCGGTGTTGTTAAAATTCACATTTCCAACAGAAATCTGCATTTTTCATGTGAAATCTCCTGAATTACAACGTCGACAAGTCCAAGGGAAGACTGTTGTAACAAGCATGCTTCAAAACAGAGCACCTCAAAGAAGATGGAGGGCGGGGGACGGTGAGGGGCCAGATGTGTTGCATCTGGTCGTTCAGTGACCAGCATTCCCTCCATCCTGCTCTGCCACCCTTTAGGATACTGTCCTCAGCTGTGTGACCAATGGTGCATCATGGCCTGTCTCTGTTCCAGCAGCTGCCAACAGCTGAGGACAACCGTGAAGTACCTGGCAGTTGGGGGAAGTCTGCGAACCACACACCCTGTGGCCTGGTGGCAGTTGTTCCCAAAGGGGGATCTGGCTAGTGCAGCTCTGTGTTTACCATGTGATATGATTCCCCAATACACTTGTCAGCAAGTGTATTTCTGTAACACCGTTTGTTAATAGTTACCTAGGCTTTGACAGCACAAATAGATCGTATCATATGAACGTACACATCTGCTTCCTTATTTTTGGGCTTTTAGATTGTTTCCCATATTTGCTGTTTGAAACAGTGTCATAATGAACATTCTTTTTTTTTTTTTTAAAGATTTTATTTGTTTATTTGACAGACAGAGATCACAAGTAGGCAGAGAGGCAGGCAGAGATAAAGGGGGGAAGCAGGCTCCCTGCTAAGCAGAGAACCCAGTGTGGGGCTGGATCCCAGGACCTTGAGATCATGACCCGAGCTGAAGGCAGAGGCTTAACCCACTGAGCCACCTAGTCGCTCCCATAATGAACATTCTTAATTAAAACTTTAGACACATCTTTATTATCTTTGTTGCATGCATTTCTGAGAAAAGATGTTAGTCAGAGATGGTCTTTCTGCATCTGATCTCTCTCATTTTCTTTCTCCCTCACTCCTTCTTTCCTTTCTTTTTGCCTTTGTTCTTTCCTGGCTTTGTCTTCCTTCATTCTCCTTTTATTCACTTTTATTTATTCCTTTTATTTATTTCCTTTTATCTTATAAAATACACACAGGTAAGATAAGTACCTAAAATGTACATTATAATTTATATTAATAAGGTGAACGCCGTACCATCATTTAAGTCAAGAAATGTAATGTCGTGAGTCTCCCTGGAGCACTTCCAAATGCCTTCTCCTCCACAGAGGTGACCCCATCTGACTTTTGTGGAATGCAGTTCCTTGATTTTGAAAAAATATAATTTTGTCACCTATGTCTATATCCTAAAAGAATATTGTGTCATTTTACCTGTTTTATGAATTCATATACATAATCTTCTAGGTCTCACTCCTTTTACTCAGCAGTGCATGTAAAATTCATCATGTTTTGTTTGTAATCTAGTTCACCTTTTTTCATTTCATATTCCATTGTTTGACTATACCATTTATTTATCTCTTTTGATGTTTTTGATTTTATGTCCAGTGTCGTTTTGAAGTTTCTGGTCTATTTTCTGGTGCACACATCCACAGATTCCTCAGCAAATATGTTCTATAAATAGAATTGCTGGGTCATAGGGTATGAGCATTTTCAAGTTTATTAGTTAGTACCAAAACCTTTCCCCCATAATATCCATATTATCCATATTGATGATTTTCACCAGCAGTGAATGAGAGTTCCCATCTCAGTTGACATTGCCAGGTTTTTTTTTTTTTTTTTTTTATTTCTTTGGCAAGTTGGTGGTGTGTAGTAATATTTCATTGTGGTTTTTAATTGTATCTCCCTGATTGCTAATGAGATTGAGCACCTTTTCATGTAATTGGCAATTTCGATTTATTCCTTTGTGAAGAGGCTGTTTAAATCTGCAGTTTTTTCTATTAGGCTACCTACTTTTTTTCAACTGATCTGTGGGAAGTTTTGGTCATGTACATGTGTGCGATATCTTCTCCCATTCCTTTTGTTTTCTACTTTCTTTATGTTCTTTTTTGATTACAGAAACCCTTGTTTATTTATTTGAGAGAGAGGGGGAGAGAGAGCATTTGCTTGCGAGTGGGTGAGGGGCAGAGGGAGAGGGATGGAGAGAATCCCAAGAAGGTTCCATGCTTGGCGAGGAGCCCCATCGGAGGCTCAATCCCATGACTCTGAGATCAGTCATGACCTGAACCGAAATCAAGAGTCGGATGCTTAACCGACTGAGCCACCCAGGCGCCCCGGCCCTTATTTCCAATGTAGTTAAATGCATATATTTTTTTCTTTCATGGTTAGGGCTTTTATGTTACATTTTTTCTCCCCTGTCAAGATCAATCAACTCTGCTATGTTATCTTCTAAAAGCATTATTGTGTTTTCCATTAGCATTCAGATTTGTAATCAAGCTGGAACTGAGTTTTGTGTAGGCATCCATTGTCATTTTGGCGTATAAACACCCAGTAGTCCAAGCATCATCTATTGAAAACTGTGTCTGTCCTCTCCTTTTGCAGTGGCAACTGTCACAACTCAGGGTCCATATATGCACGAGTCTGTGATGGAGTCCCTGATGGTCTAGTCTGGTCCATGGTCTATTTTTCTGTTCCTGTAACAATATCATACTGTCTTAATAACGAGAGCTTTCTATCAAGCTCTTATATCTGCAAAAGCAAATCTTCCTACTTGTTCTCCTTTGAGCTTCTGTTGGCTTTTTTTTTTTTTTTTTTGGCCTCGTACGTTGTATATCCACCAGCTTTTGTAGTTTGTGGGGGTGCTGATCTGAATAACCACAACTGTTACTAGCGGAAGCCGTACTTTCTGGGTAGAACATTTTAAATTTGGATTTAGATATATCATAGCAAATGGCACTCTGCAAAATGTGAGCTACCAACATACACTCCCACAAGTGGGTCATCACAAGATTTGGAATGGAAAAATGCTCTTTATGTGTTTTGTGAATTAATTTGGGTAGGAATATAATGTTCACCTCATGCCTCTTGTAGCTGCTCATAAAGTACGTGCTGAATATGTGAATCTTTTGGATGATAAAAATGCCAAGTGTAGTGACAAGCAGAATGTATTTTTCCTTATTATTGTAGCTGCATGTGTGGTACCCATGCAGATCTGATATTTGAAAATAATCTATTATATACTATTCTGAAAAGAAGGCCTGGACACACTTAAAGGCAAAGTGAGTGTTTTAAAGAACACCTCATTAACTAAACCTCAAAAGCAAGAGCAAACTGTACCTGTGTGTGTACATAGTTTACAAAAGCATTCAAAGGATTTATCGGATTTTGGGTGCATGGAGTTTGCAAGCACCTTTGCGGTGCTCATGAGCCAGAAATGAAAATATTTACAGTTAAGTTAATAAGAAAATAGCATGAAGAAGTTATTCAGTGAGCTGGAGCCAGAGCTGCAGGCTGAGTGAAACCACTCTAGGTGCACAGGCATAAACATAAACTCTTAGCAACAGGGAAGCTGGCGACTAAAGGATTAATATCAGACACACAATCCTGAACCAAAATCCAAACATAAAAACCAACCAGTGGCTCCAATAAACTGTGTGGTTCATGACCTACCATAAATGAAAGGGGTGATTTGGCACGCAAGATGGAAAGTGTAATAAACAAACAAACACACAACAAAAAGCCTCCATTAATGAGCGTTTTGACCTCAATCAAATCATATGCAAATCAGGTGCTGTCTACTTGAATTGTGTAATTGGACCTCATCACATGGTGTGGCGGGCAGAGCAGGGGGAGGAAATTCATAGGGTAGAATTTGGAGTGTACTAGGGAGACAGTGATCTGAACCACTAAAGGTTAATGGAGCAGCTCAGCTTAGGAAAGTTGCAAAATTAATCTTACAGTCAGGATGTTTGTACATTCCTTCATTCATTCACTCAACAAATATTTGCTCAGTGTACTCCATATGTAAAGCACTCATGCTAAGTCCTAAAGCAGTTTTAAAGACGAGCACGGATAGTACTATAAATATTCACGTGGATTCTTTAAGTGGCAACATGACTACCTTTGAATCATTTCATTTCCCACGAAATGTGGTCTTTGTCTTAAGAAACTTCATTTTTGGGACAGTGTTTCTGAATGACTAGAACCCTACTACTCATAGAATGTCAGGGAGTTTTTTGAAGAATGAGGGATGATTTTTAATTTTAGTCTGGAGTTTGTGTGTCTTTAACATTTTTTAATATTTGTTAATCTTCCCCTCCTTAAAAAAAAATCCCAGAGATCATGTCTAAACTTTTCATAGGCAGTAACCTAACCAGGATTTAATAACTCTCTTTTGTTTTTTGTTACTTTTCATTTCTGGAACATAATGGTTTTCCATGTGATATACAGTTTTTATTTGAACACAGGTCAGGTCTTGAACAAGGAGTCAGATGAAAGAAAATATTAAATTCATAGTAAAATAAGTAGTTTGTGCACTTGGCAAGAAAGAGGGGGTGTGGCAGCACAATGAATGAGGTTTGAGAAACCCTGAAGGAGAAAGAAGGCATGCCCACACTCTTTGCTCAGCTAACTCATTGGTTCAAGCATGAACCACAGAAACCATTGGGCATCAGCTGCCTCCCTTTCCCGGGGTAATTATGGAAACTCCCTGGCAGAGACTTTTCAGCCTGTCTTTCTGTGGACAGAGACTGGCATTAGAGCCAGAGGCCTTTCACATGGTGGAAATGATGGGGGAAGCCTGAGGGTCAAGGTGTGGACTGCAGGTGCTGCTGGTGCCTCGTGATAAGTGTGCATCAGAATCAACAGGAGGACTTTTCCGGGACTCACCCTTGGAGGTAATGTTCAGTGAGTGGGAGGAAGGGAGTGCTTAAACCTCATTCTGAGAATGTCAAAGGACGGCAATTTGAGAAGGCCTGTAAATGTAGAGAACAAATACAGGGTTGGAGGTCAGAACCCCTGAGCTTGGAGTGTGTGTCCTCTTGGGGTCATGGACTTGCAGTTCAACTAAGTGCTTCCACTTCCTCAGCTCTTCACTGCCATCAACGAGGAAGCTCGGTTCCTGTGTATTTGTGTATCTTTCCCATTGCCCATGAGGCTTCCGTGCGAATTAGGGACCAGTTGGGTGCCATTTTTGTGGGAGATATTGGGCGAAGAATGCTTGGTTGCAGGAGGGTGGGGAAAGATCTTATCTGAATTCTCTGTGCTTTCTATCTAAGCCGAGTACAGGGTTCAGTTCTCAGGGGTCCTTGGGGAACACCATGAACTCAGGTTGCTCAAATTCTACTGGATGCGGTTATTCATGGACAAAATTAGTGCCTCATTTCCAGTCTTCTTGAAATATCTGTCCTTCTCTGGTGAGCGAGTATAAGGATGAGCATCTGTAAATTGCTTTGATTGTGCAGATGATATTATCTACCTTTCCCTGACAGCAAGAATCAGCAATGTGGGGCGTCTTGTAGGTAAATAAAGACTTTGCAGATCGGGAGGAATCATGGGATTAAGCTAAATGTGAGCCCCGAATACACACAGTGCCTAATTCAGCACTTTGCCTCAAACTACCAGATGGATAATAATCTGTCAGGGGATATTCTGTGTTGGTTATTTAAAAGGATAGAAAAGATTGCTGACCCAGGCCGGGACTGGATGCAAGCTGTGGGCACATCTGCAGCTATGGAGGACATATTTCTAAAGGTTTCCAGCAAAACATGAGTAAACAATGGCCTGCCTGAATGATATGGGAGTTTCCTAAGGGCCATAAACACCCAAGCTGATGGCCAACATGGTTGGACAAATCCAGCTGTTTACAGAAATGAAGCCATTCAGCCAACACATACCAAATGGCACCATCTTTCTTGGGTTCCTTTTCAACATGGCACGTCAAGCAGAAGGGTAATATTTGAGAGAGGGACACCCTGGGGTCCCAACCTGGTGACACAGCCAAAACGTTGTAAATACGTGAAGGTGTTGTGGCCTCCTCATCATTATGGACAGAATGAAACAAGCCAGGGATCCAAAAGCTTCCAGAGCAGGCCATGCATATTAATTTAGAACAATTAATTTTCACCAGAGGGAGAGGGCTTCCTTCTGTCATCACTGACTGTTATTCCCACTTTGTCGGCACTGCTATTGTGTCAAGCAGAACACAATGTGTTATGATGCTGCACATCAAATCTTCTCTCTCTGGGCTCAGAGTCCAGGCCATGGCATGTGCAGAACATCGGGTTTCCAGAAAACTGAACCAGTAGGTCTAAACCCCCCCTGTCTCTTATGTTCTGTGTCGAGGAGGTTTGGGAGGGAAAGGAGACGACATATCAATCATTAAAAGAATAGTGGAAAAATAAGTCTGAATGAACCCAGGTGTTTGCTATAAATATCAAAACAGATATCTGAGTGCAATAAATCCCTAAATTTTTACGTTGTATCAAAATTTCATTAAGCCAATTAGATAGAGAAACAAATGACAAATGGGGCATTGGCCGGAGATGAAGAAAGCAATATATTTTCATAGGAAGGCTGGGAGTTTAGATATTTATTGGATTGGAATTTGACCTGTGGCATTAAAATGCAGATTGTCTCCCAAAAACTGTAAGTGGGACATAGACCTGCAGAAGAGACTTTTCTGCATAATAAGTTGTGTCCTAACAATGAAATTGTGCATAAAAATAGACAGCTAACAAGGCAAAGGAAAAGAAACAGTTCAAATCAACAAAACATTTTGTGCTCTTGAAACGAATGTGACAGAAACCGCGCTTGAGCAGAAAGGTTGCTCCTTTGAAGTGAGTAAAACCACATGTCATGTCGTGTCGTGACTGAGAAGAGAGGAATCCGTAGAAGGACAAGGATCTATCATCTGAAAATTATGAGACGTTACACTTCGAGCCAAAGTTGCATCTAACTTTTTAGCATGTAACTAGGCAAGAGCAGAGCCAGAGGATAAGAGTTGACATAAAACTTCGGGAATTTGGTAGTCGGACAGAAAATGAAAGGGAGGTAAAAGATGAAATGAAATTATCCAAGGTGAAGATTACTTTTTCTCTCTTCCTTCCTTCCTTTCTTCCTTCCAACCATCCTACCCACCTTCCTTCCTTCCTTCCAAATTTTATTTACTTATCTGACAGAAAGAGAGAGAGAGAGAGAGAGAGAGTGAGCAAGGGTAGGAGGAGAGGCAGGCCGAGGGAGAAGGAGAAGCAGGCTCCTCCCTGAACAGGAAGCCCCTAAGACACAGGGCTCGATCCCAAGCTGGGGTCATGACCTGAGCCAAAGACAGAGGCTTAACTGACTGAGCCACCCAGGCACGGCCGAGGGCTACTTTCTATCTCCAATTTCTTCCCTTGTTGGTTTTGCTGTCTCGTGACTGTCAAAACAATGCATGTATGAAATCGTACATTCCACTTTGTTCACCAGTACATCTTAGAAATTACATGCATGAGCACCGAGGTCACCTAAAGAAAATTGCAATGTTTCTGCATCCTGGTTTGTCTGTAAGTTACAGGAACAGAGCTAACATTGCCTAGGATGGAATTTGCTTTTGCGTGTGGCAATGTGTACCGTGAGACTCATGACATGCCCCGAACACTCATTTTTCTGCAGGAAGAATCGATGTCACAATATGTTGTTCTTGTAATTAAGTGTTGCCGTAATTTCTTTTTCTTTCTGTTGAATGAAAGCAAAGCAGCAAATTCTATTGCTTTCGGTAAATACAGAAGTTGAGAGTGACAGACTAGTTCTGGGAATTTGGGCATTGTTTTACTTATTCTGGGGCTAGGCGCAGGCTCTCATATGATTGTGTAGACTCACATGTGATTGTAGACTGCACAAAGTCTCCAGCATCTGCTCATTTGCTGTGTACCCTGACATGGGGCTGTACCTGGGGCAGGGGAAAGGGGGTTAGGGAGGGAACCCTTTTCAATTTGCACTGCTCTGGAAGAATCCTCTGCTAGCCATCCGATACTCTTATGTAGCCCTAGAGGTGGGGGTGGGGAGGAAAGAGTCCACCCAAGTGCCTGACCCAGAGTAATTTATTGTAGGTGTCTACCCACCATTAAACATCAAAGTGGCTGACACTTTGTTTCCTAAACTCCAACGTGCTGATCAGTCACTCAGGAATCTTGCTAAAATGCATACACTGGTGTACGTCTGGGGCCCGAGAGTTTGCATTCTAACACGCTCTCAGGTGACCTTGGTTCAGCTGGTCCCTGACCACACTTTGGGTAGTGAGGCTCAGTGGACATCAAGGCCAACGAAACACAGGTCAACTCCAGCTGTGATGGCCTCCATTTTCTCCGCCGACCGCTTGAACACTTCTCCCCATCTTTCTGCCTCTACAAACCTCAACTGGAACTCTCCCCATCCTGAAAAAAAAGCCCTCACCAAACCAAATCCCAAGTATCCCTAACAGAAGAAGGGGAAAGTGGTAGGACATCCTTCTTTTCGGTAGATCCCAAGTTCTTCCCACTTGCTTCGTTCCTCTCCCAAGGGAAAAGGCCCTTCACCTAGGGTGAGGGCAGGAATTATTATCTACTAACCACTCCAAGCCATGCTGTGGGCTTGACCTCTGCATGCGCCCTCACTACTTCTGTCTGTTCCATGAGTCAGATATTACTATCCATATGTTGTTTTCCTATATTGCCGATGGGAAACTGAGGCTCAAAAGAGAATACATCAGACTTGTAAGTGAACTTGTGGGGAATTAAATCCAGGGCTGTTTCCAAATTCTGTACACGGGCCACTATCTGTTTAAATCTCAAAGAACTTAATTCTTTCTGTTAAATAAAGAGAGGGGTTTCCAGTTGACAGCCTTTCATCAGATACCGTGACACCTGAGGTGGAAGTCACATTGAAGTCACGAGGGTGTTACAGTCGACATCCCTTTATTTGTTTTAAACATAAATCTATTAGCGCAGAGCCGCATGGATGTCTCACAGAGTTTCTGCTAATCCGATGTTATCTCTGTGCCCTCATGACCGTTGGGTTCGGTGACTGGTTGATGATTTTTAAAGCATTTCTGATCATGGGCTGAAACTTCAGTGTCAAAGCTTCTCTTTTTCTCAAATGTTGGATTTCAAAATACTCTGTGAGTCACTGGTGCTGACTGGTAAGGATGGGCGGCAGGCAGCAGATGGGTTCGGTCGTTCCCCAGCGGGGGGGAGGGCTAGCTTTCAGCAGATACCAGGGGCCCTGGCCTCTGAGCATTCGCTGTCAGCGGACAGACCCTCTGTGGAGAGAACAGGCTTACTCCAAGGAGGAATTCCTGTGGACTGGAGCTCCACCCTGGGGGTGGAGGCCGGAGTGAGACCAAAGCACTCTGCCCTCTCCTAGCTTCAACGCTATTTAGTGTGTTCATAACTCCTGAGTCCTGACACACTGAGGGGGAAAGCTGGGGAAACGAAATGATTTTCAAATGCTTCAAGCCCATTTTCTAGCCGAGGATGGTACAAGACACAGGTTTAACGACTACTGGGTAAAGTCTGGCATGGAGATGTGGAAAGAGATGACAGAAGCTGGGTCTTTTGCTTCCAGGTAATAGTTTCTCCAAGAAGCCTTGTCCTAGAAGTTATTCATCCTTGTACACTTCAGCATGACAAACAGCTGAGCGTGCTGAGATGAGCCAGCAGGCAAGCCCAGCAGAGAGGTGAATATAGCCTCACTGAAATGCCTTTAGTGAACTGAGCATTGACATTATGCCATCGGATTGCATTGATTGGTCTTATAAGAAAGAATACTTTCAGGGGCGCCTGGGTGGCTCAGTGGGTTACGCCTCTGCCTTCAGCTCAGGTCATGATCTCAGGGTCCCAGGATGGCTCAGGTCATGATCTCAGGGTCCTAGGATCGAGCCCCGCATCCAGCTCTCAGCTTAGCAGGGAGCCTGCTTCCCCCCCACCCATGCCTACTCATGATCTCTCTCTCCCTCTGTCAAATAAATAAATAAAATCTTTAAAAAAAAAAGAAAAAAAGAACACTTTCTGTCCCAACTCTAGAGTTGTTGTTTTTTTAATTGTAGATTACAGAGACACATTAAAGGACTTAATCTGCATTCTATATGGCATAATTCTTTTATAAGGACCCCCAGGAAGTCAGCCAATAAATATTTATTGAGCATTTACATGCCAGATACTATGCTAGTATTGGGAAAAGAGTAATGAACAAAGGAATCACATGAATAAAGCTTACAGGAGAAGACAGATAAAATTTTTTCTTAGTTTTCTGTGTCAGGTAAAGCTGTCGAGCTCCTGAGCAATCTTCCTTCTTTACTCTGGCTACTAGGAAGGAGAAAGCCTTTTTTTTGGCTCACCTCTAGCAATTCAATAGGACGTCATGGAATGAGTTGCTAAATAGAACCACATTCTCGGCTTCATGTTATGTTCCCTTTGATCAGTTTTCTTGTATTTATCCTTATGGGCCATCTCACATCCCTACTATCTTTTTCCTCCTTCCTTTCTTCCTTTCTTCTTCTTTTTTTTTTTTTTTAAATAGGGGGCTATAATTAAATAGTAATAGAAGAGCCCAGTAGATCCTTGGGATCAGAGTTCAGGAGATTCTGATGATTAGATGTGGTTTCTGGGAGTAAATCTGATGGAAAAGGTATACTAATTAGAGTGAAAGCAGTCCTGGCTGGGTGGCTGAGGGGGCCAGAGGTTACGAGAGAGCAGCCCAGCCAGTGTGTTAATAAACAAGGTCAGGGAAAGGTCTGGGTGGTGAGATCCCGGACACCAATGTGGGGGGCTGCCCTGGAGCTCCTTTTGATCACTGCCTGGCTAGATCCTAGAATTTAAAGGTGGAAACTCAAAAGCAAAAGCATTGCTTTAAGGGCAGGTGGAGAATAAGGCACAAAGACAAAGCATGAATGAAACCAAATCTATAATTAGGCAGTAAGCCACTGTGTCAATTTGGAATTTTTGGTTGTAAGTAACACAAATGAACTCTGACAAACTTAATGGGAAGGCGGGGACATTGGTGGATGCATTTGGAGTAGCTCACAGGATCTTTAAAAACAAACAAACAAACAAACAAAAAACCCTCCAAGTTCAAAGGCTTAAAGACAGGGCCCCCCTGAAAGGGTAATGGAGCATCTCCCTAGGGCTTCACTGTTGGGATGAGGGCGCTGCAACTGTTTTCTATTTTTCAGTCTCTCTGATGAAGATTCAGATTGCCTGCCACATAAAACCAGCTCAATACGTAAAGAATGAATGAATCGGGATGTCTGGGTGGCTCAGTCGGTTAAGTGCCTGCTTTGGGCTCAGGTCATGGTCCTTGGGTCCTGGGATGGAGCCCCTCTTTGGGCTCCCTGCTCAGCAGGAAGCCTGCTTCTCCCTTCGCCCTCTCCCTGCTCTTGCGTATTTTCCTTCATTCTCTCACACTTTTTCTCTAAAAATAAACAAAATATTAAAAAAATGAATGAACTAATTAATGAATGACCAGAGCTTTCATGGACAGAACCTTCAACTTGCTGAGTTTGGGTCTCATACGTGCCCCTTGGGAAGAGAAGAGGAATACTTTGGTCGAAGTTCCCACAAAAGCCACATTCGATGGGGTGGGGTTGTTCAGACGCTGTTCCCAAAGGAAGGGAGAAGGGATGGAGTCAAGCAGAACCCAGAAGGATGCCCTATATAGGTAGCAGGGAAATGGCTGGTGGACTTGAGGAGGTAGTGTCACTAGCTGTGGCAGGGGACATCGCTTTGTCCAGTTAGCTTGTCCCTGATGTCTGGAAGGAAACACTGCTAGAAGAAACTCCAAGGCTTTGTTCGCCAATCTTGTCTTTATTCCCACACTCACTTAGATTTGCTCTGCTAGTATTCTATTTAGGAGTTTGATGTGTATATCAAGCGATGAAAAGGACCCATTTCCTCCTCTGAAATTCCCTTCTAGTTATTTTCCCCTTAGAATGAATTGGAGGGAAGTCTTCACTCTTTTTCTGTTCTCTGGAAGAGTTTGTGTAGGATAGAAATTATTTAGCTCTTGAAAATCTGTTAGAAAATCTGATAAAGCCCTCTGGGCCTGTTGGTTTTCTTATGGAAAGAGTTTAAATGACTGCTTCATTTCCTTAATAATCATAAGAATATTGAGGCTATTTCTTTTTTTGACAATTAAGGCAAGTGTGGTTTTTTTTTTTTTTGAACTTAACCATTTCATTAAAATTTTTAAACTAAATTAAGTAGAATGGTTATCTCTGGAGATTTGGGGCTCTGTAAAGGGCTCATGAGTATTCATTATGTTATTTAAAGTCGTATAAAATAGAAAAGGGCTACCCTTGGACTAATGATGGTATGTTTTCAATCAAGAGTATGATTAATCCAATTCTGTGTGCTTAAGCTCCATTGAAAATGCATATTTGTTGAAAACCTGAGTGAGTCAATCTTTCTTGCCAGGGACAGATATATTTCCTAAAGATGAATCTCGCAGGGTCCCCCATGACACTGACGGGCTGGGCTGGAAACTATCCAGATAACCCAGCCTTATATTTTTTCCCAATCCTGATCATGGAGGAAGGTCTTAGAAGATTTCTCTGCCCTACTACACAGGTGGGGTACTGGGCCCACAGCACCCCTGGTTGTTAGGCCCCTATTTGTCTAGGATTAGGCAAAGGTCACAGCAAGTTTCTATTAATGGTTCCTTTCCACATCACAGGCACCAAAGAAAAGGCTAAAGGAGCATTCTGGCACAGACTGCATTGCAGCGAACTAAGCAACAAACTGAATGAAGGACAACCCTGTGGCATGACCGGCTCCCCTGCCAATGAAATTATTATGTGACTTATTGTATGTCTGGGACGTTCCTATGCAAAAAAGGATAAATGGGTTAAAGTGAAAAGAATTTCTGAACAAATGTGGGCAGGAAGACATTATCAAGTCCTAGGATGTCATTAGTTGTAACAAAGTTTGGACTTAATCATGACACCGTGCCAATTGGTAAAATATTTGCAAGCCAGGAGAGGGTGGAGATGCCGGAAGCTGGTAATTTATGCCAGCTGAGCGCTCACTGTGGGGATGTATGGCAAATGGATTTACTAGTTTGCCAACTCTAGTAAAGTGTTAGGAAATTGCAATAAAATTGTTTCTATGCAAACAATTGTTTAAGAAAGGGTCTTACATCAAATAATTGCAATTCATGGTGCTTTCTGAGTAACCACAAAGCCAGACTAAATTAAAAATACTAGAAATTATTTTCCTTGGAATCATGCTGAATATTAAGATTGAGATTTTTCTTGCTTCCACAGCTCCCTTTCTTCCATCAGTCTTTTAACAAGCCAGTGTCACTTATTTTGTGTGTGTGTGTGTGTGTGTGTGTGTGTGTGTGTGTTGGGGGGAAAGATAGGGGGAAGAAGGGAGAGGGACTTTTGAGACATCAGGGGAAGGGAGGTAGGTGGATCCAGAAATGGAGAGGTGGGAAGTCACTCAATTCTACCACCTTCCTCTGTAAACCGGGTCTGAAGACGATGCTCGGACCTGCTCTGAGGGGTGATGCGCTTGCGACTTGAGAAAGCGCCACCTAAACTCCACTCTGCCTCCTCCTATTTGCATAAAGCGGGTCCTAGAAACACCCCAGCCTTATGCTTTATCAGAACCACAGAGGGAGTAATTATCTGAACTTACTCCCGGCGTGGTGGATTTTTTTCTGGAAAACGGGGTGAAGTCAAGTTCTTTGAACATTTTTCTCCTGAAAACCCGCGGGAGTTAAGTCACTTCCCAGAAGTCCTTGCGCTCTTAAGATTCTTTAAAACTCAGTGAGGAATAAGAGCGCAAACGGCAACATTTTAAATTTAGGATCCTCTGGCTGAGAGAAGGTACCCAAAATAGTACAAATAGAATTTTGTAGTAACTGCGTCAAACTTCCAAAAACTTCATGAGCAGGAGGCAACAGAACGCCTCCAGGAGATCAGCGCTCTGTTTCCCTGCAGCCCGTGAACTATCAGGACCCCTACGGATTCGCCGCAACTTAGGCACAGCCTCCAATGGGGTTAAATCATCTGAACATATGCCACCCAATCACCGCTGAATTACCGGATGCTATTATAAGTGTCCCCATTTTACGGATGCAGTTGAGGGTATGGCTTAGTTGCCTTTGGTTCTCTTGATAGCTAGAGAGCAAGCGCGAGCGAGCGAGCGATTTTTCATCTTTTTAAAAAGAACTTTAACTTAAACCAACTCAAAATGAGTTTTTACTTCCAACGACCGTGTTTCCTTTGGTCAAATCACGTGAACTCATCTGTAAAAGCAAGAAGCAAGACAAGTATTTTACTGTAAACTGGGACAACAGAGTCATTCCCCGACCCCCATCAGCCCAGTTCCTGAGCACTGGGTCACAGCGGACGCATCACTACGAGCGGAGGCCAGGAGAGCATCTGCGGGGGGCGTAGTGAACCCCAAGCTGTCCTATCCGTCGGTGGGGTAAAGCGGGGGAAGGCGCCCCGCCTGCACACAACTCCCGAAAACTGATGCGTCTTCTTTGACCCCAGGGCCAGAAAGATTTATTACTTCCTCGCTGAGGGAGAAGCCCCAGAGCAGCTGGAACGCGTGAGCCGGGAGTAGAAAGCCTGCAAGCGGCGCTCGGCATCCTCGGAGCCGGGCGAGTCCTCGGTTCCCGGAGGGGCGGGCGGTGCCGACGCCCAGGGCGAAGAGCGGAGTGGGAGGCCGCTTGGGGATTTCTGCCCTAACTTTATCACCAACTCCTTCTGAAAGCAAAAACGGGCGCCTAAGCCCCGCAGCCTCAAGGAGACTCCAAGTTTCTCAGAGCCCCGGGCTCCCCCATCTCTCCGCACCCCGCTTCCGCGCCCAGGCGCTTTGGGACGGACTGCTACAGCCTCGGTCGTGGAGTTGGCTGCCCGAGCGTCGTCGCGGTGAATCGAGCCCCGCATCTCCTGTCCCCGAGGCGGCGGCGGCGGCGGCGGCTGGAGCCCGGCTCTGCGAGGGGGGCGGGCACGGGACGGGCGGAGGAGGAGGGCAGCGCGGCGAAGGGGAGGAGCCGCAGGGACGGACGGCCGCGCGCACCAACCCGGAGCAGGCTGGCAGCAGCCGCGCAGAGGCTGGCCCGAGCGCGTTGCAGCCGCTCCGCGTAGGGAGAGTCGGGTAGCAGCATCCTCCCGGGCGCTGCTTTCGCACGGCAGCGGCTGGGGCTCCCTCTGCCCCGATACCTCGTTGGCCAGAAGCGGCTAGTGCCGCGGGGGAGGGGGGGGGGCGGGCCGGCTAGGGAGCGCTGCAGACTCCGTCTCCTTGGCCGATTGTTGTGTGTGTAGGGTCCTCCCGGGCCAGTAGGAGGCTGCGGAGCGGCGGGCGCTGCCGGCTATGCCGGCCCGGGCATCCTCCGAGTGATGGAAGAAGCAGCGGCTGCCGCTGCAGGGTCGCGCTGCACCCCATCCACCGTCGCCAGAGAGATGGGAAGATTCCGGGCGCGGAGGCCGAGAGCGAGAAAGGCGGAGCCGCTTTGCCGGGAGCTGGGTCCTGTGTAAGCCCCCTCCCCCAGCCGGCTTCGCCCCCCGGAGCGAGGAAGGAAGCTGTGGTCTCGTGAGGGCGGCGGAGGCACCGCTGGAGCTGGGCATGCTAGGCTCAGCAGAGCGCGGAGCAGGGTTCCAGGCCCGGTGAAAGTTTCCCTTCCCGAGCCGCAGGGCGCCCGCTGCCCGGAAACTATCCAGGGCTTGGACTACCGAGTCCTGCGGCCCCCTCTAAGGCGCGGGGACTCCCGGGCAAGACCGTGTGCGAGAAATCGAGGAACGAGTGACAGCGGGACAGACCAGCCGGCCGTGATCCCGGGCGGCTCCGGGGCGCGCCCGCGGCACCAGGTGAGTGGGGGGAGCCCGGCAGACCCGCGGGTGGGCGTTACTTCGGTGGAGGAGGCGGATGTGGAGGAGGATTGGGGCGCATCGGCTTACTCCGCTTCTCCCTCGCAGGTCTTTCTCGGAGCCGCTGCCATGGGAGAGCCAGCCTTGGGCGTCGGGGACCAGCCGCCACTGCTGCCGCGTCCGCCTCGGAGCCGCGGCCCCAGTCTCCGCGCCCGAAGTCGGCCCGCTGAGTCCCCCTCTTGGGCTGCAGGGCCGCCTCCGCCGCGCCGCCGGCCCCGGCTGTGCCTGTGATGAGCCGCAGCCCGCCGCGAGCCCTGCCCCCGGGCGCGCCCCCCCGGTTGCTCCCGGCTGCTCCTGCGGCCGCGCCGCGCGCCCTGCTCCCGCCGTGGCCCAGGCGCCCGGGCCGTCGCTGGCCCGCGTCCCCGCTCGGAATGAAGGTGTTCCGCAGGAAGGCGCTGGTGCTGTGCGCGGGCTATGCGCTGCTGCTGGTGCTCACCATGCTCAACCTCCTGGACTACAAGTGGCACAAGGAGCCGCTGCAGCAATGCAGCCCCGACGGGCCGCTGGGTGCCGCGGCGGGGGCGGCTGGGGGCGGCTGGGCGCGCCCGGGGCCGCCTCCGGCTGTGCAGCCCCACACACACACCCGCTTGGACCTTCGTACTCCGTACCGCCCTCCTGCAGCCGCAGCCGTCGGGGTGGCCCCAGCCGCCGCCGCAGCAGCAGGAGGAGCGGGGGCTGTGGCACCTCCTCGCAATGGCACTCGGGGCACCGGGGGTGGCGGAGAAAAGAGGCAGTTGGTGTATGTGTTCACCACGTGGCGCTCGGGCTCGTCTTTCTTCGGTGAGCTCTTCAACCAGAACCCCGAGGTGTTCTTTCTCTACGAGCCAGTGTGGCATGTGTGGCAAAAACTGTACCCAGGGGACGCTGTTTCTCTGCAAGGGGCTGCGCGGGACATGCTGAGCGCTCTCTATCGCTGCGACCTCTCGGTCTTCCAGCTCTATAGCCCCGCGGGCAGCGGAGGGCGCAACCTCACCACGCTGGGCATTTTTGGGGCAGCCACCAACAAGGTGGTGTGCTCCTCGCCGCTGTGTCCCGCCTACCGCAAGGAGATCGTGGGGCTGGTGGATGACCGCGTGTGCAAGAAGTGCCCGCCGCAGCGCCTGGCACGCTTTGAGGAGGAGTGCCGCAAGTACCGCACGCTGGTCATCAAGGGCGTGCGTGTCTTCGACGTGGCCGTGTTGGCGCCCCTGCTGCGCGACCCGGCCCTGGACCTCAAGGTCATCCACCTAGTGCGCGATCCGCGTGCTGTGGCCAGCTCACGCATCCGCTCGCGCCACGGGCTCATCCGCGAGAGCCTTCAGGTGGTGCGCAGCCGGGACCCGCGAGCCCACCGTATGCCCTTCCTGGAGGCGGCTGGCCACAAGCTGGGCGTCAAGAAGGAGGGCGTGGGCGGCCCGGCGGACTACCACGCGCTTGGCGCTATGGAGGTCATCTGCAACAGCATGGCCAAGACACTCCAGACGGCCCTGCAGCCCCCTGACTGGCTGCAAGGCCACTATCTGGTCGTGCGGTACGAGGACCTGGTGGGAGACCCCGTCAAGACCCTACGGAGGGTGTACGACTTTGTGGGGCTGCTGGTGAGCCCCGAAATGGAACAGTTTGCCCTCAACATGACCAGCGGCTCAGGCTCCTCCTCTAAGCCTTTCGTGGTGTCCGCGCGGAACGCCACGCAGGCCGCCAACGCCTGGCGGACGGCCCTCACCTTCCAGCAGATCAAACAGGTGGAGGAGTTTTGCTACCAGCCCATGGCCGTGCTGGGCTATGAGCGGGTCAATAGCCCCGAGGAGGTCAAAGACCTCAGTAAGACCCTGCTCCGGAAGCCCCGGCTCTGAGAGGGTTTCCTGGGAGAGCCGACTCCCGGTGGAGACGCCCACAGGAGGACTGTGGTGTATTTAAACAAAAACAGCCCAGACCCAAACTGAGGAAGCCCACATATTCTATTATAGATATATAATATAAATAACCACACAGGCACTTGCTGTCAATGTTTTGAGTCATTGAATTTCAAGGAACAGCCACAATATACACACATCTCAGCAAAGGCAAGACTTGAAAGTTCTGACCAGCTCCCCCACCCCCTCTCCCCTGCCTCTTCTCCCTTCCTTTTCCCCCCCTCTCCTACCCTCTCTCATACCTGCCTTCCCTTTTGAAGTGGGATGTTGATTAAATCAAGATCCAGTAACTTAAATCTTGTTTACAAAATTTTCGTGGTATCTGTGAACATGTAAAAGAGTAATTTGGTTGTGAGGGGTGGGGGTGGAGAAAGGGGAAGTTGTCCAGGAGCGCAGAGCTCCTTTGGGCATGATAAACCGAGGAGGCATTCTTCTAAAAGTAGACTTGTGTAAAAAGCAAAGGTTCTACGTGAGTATTAATAAAAAAGATAATAAATAATATTCTTTTTAATATTTGCCTCCATTACTTTGGATTGACCTGTGCTACTTCTCTTGTGTAGCTTCAGACTTTGCTTCCCCTCCCCCCACCTCCTCTCCCCATTCTGTTTCCTAGAAAACTGCTAGGATGGGTGGGAACAGCTTCTGACTCCTTGATAAGAACCTTTGAGTAGTTTTCTCACATGTAAATCACAGCCTGTCAGGTGAGCAGTAGTGGGGACCAAGCAGGGCGGTGGAGGGAAAACTCACACTACTTTCCTGTTTCACTTTGAGCACAGAAAGGAAGAAGCAGCCCTTGGGGCTTTGAAGGCATTCGGTTTTGATTACTGTTCAGTTAAGACTGGCAACCTTGAAGCAAAGACATGTTTTGGTTCTGAGGTTAGTTCAGAAAAAGGACTTTTTTTTTTTTTTTAAGAATATAAGTAAGATTTCTGAGGATTAAAACACAGACCTCAGAAATCAGCATGAATGTATTGTTGATGATAGCAGCAACATCTTTGGTTAGAAAAATAATAAGTATATGTGTCTGGAGTGTTCTTCTGCCTGTGACCCAGTAAATGGAGGCATTTGAAAAGGGAAGTTTCACCTGAGAGCTAGAAGGGCACTCACAGGCTTTTCCTTTTCTTTCTTGGTTCCCATTCAAATCAGTGCAAAACAGAATGTGAATTGGTTGTGGCTTACGTGGGATGCCCACGAGGGTGCATTACTTTTCCTGACTGTTTCCTAAAAGTAAAATTGCAAAGAAGCTATAACATGTTGCAGACAGCATAAGGCTTCAGTCAAGAGCTCCTTTTAGATACGAAAATGAATTCTGGGAAAGAGGAAATGAAAATGAATTATGAGTAAGTGTGTTGGATTTTGAGATTTGGTATTTTCCAGGGAGAAAACCATGCCAGTTTTCCTGCAACAGTGATGGTGTGCTGCTGTCCTGAGATTTCGACTGAAGCATTCTGTATTACAGTACGAAGTTTTAAACCCTAAGTAAGGAATGAGAGACAGTGTAGTTATATATTTCATTAGAGATGGTACGAGTTTGAGATCATCATGACTTTATTTTGCTATAATTTATTGTGAAATCTCTGCAGGCCAAGCTGTGTTGGCTAAACGCGAAGGATCTGAAGGAAAATATGATGAAAAATAATATGTACATGGGAAAGATTTTAACACAGGTGATTCTTAAGTATAATTTTCATTACAATGTGAAATCTAACTGCACTGTTGAGAGTTCAAGATAAAGAAGCACAGAAGTTAGAAAAACAGAGTTGTGTTTAGCAATGGATTTTATAACGTACTCTAGAATGACTAGTTCTTAATTTCCTAAAATAGTTTGTAGTATTGTGTTGTTTAAATCAGACGACAGCTATGACACATGGATCATGTTTTCTATGCTATTTTCACGGTAGCGCCTCTGCCCAAATCATTGGCAGCAACAGAATATTTGCAATAGCTTTCATTGAAGAATACTAAAATTAAGTGAACAAAATAAATATTAATGTCAGACAACTATAGGTGAAACAGGTTTAACAGGGAATCAAGACTGCATCATTAAAAGGCAACCATTCTGAATAAAAAAACACGGGAAAACAGACTTCATGTGGCATTAGAATCAGCTCTTATCACTTGATCACAGTAAAATTCATGCTTCGTTTTTGAGTGAAGGATTTTTTAAACAATGGAATTCATTCTTCTCTCAGTATATCTAAGGACTTGGTGTTAAAGTTGAATGTCGATGTGTTTGGATCTTGTATCTAAAAAAAAAAAAAAAAAAAAACCCAAAAAAAAAAACCAAAACAAAACAAACAAAAAACCCTGGATGCCACGTGGGGCCCTGGCAGCCGGCAGAGCACTCACGGCCTCCGCTCAGATGACATTCTAAGCATCAACACCATTTGTCCCCTGGTGGTGTTTGAACAGGGTTTCTGCCCAATACCCTTGTTTGTAGCAGATGCTTGCTCTGCACTCTGCCGCTCTGTAATTGGAAAAGGTGAATTGTGGCTCCTGGAGATTTGTACCTAGCTGCATTCTAGGAAAGCAAGACAGGTGTAGTTCCCACCAACGGCCGAGACAGTCCTATCAGTGACATTCAGCTTCCACGGATTGGATAGCTTTTTTGGCATTCATAAGCTCCTGTCAGCCCCCAGTGCAAGCAGACCTGGGCCCCGGCAAACTGCACCCGAGACTGTGACCGTTTCTGAGGCAGCGGCTGTAAAGCGATGCTTTCCCATGTCCCAGCTTGGCAGAATGTCCATCAGCAGGAGGAAATATTCTTCAGAGCAGGTTATCTGAGTGATTTTTATTTTCAAATTCAGCTCAGCTGATAGCACGCCTGACTGCCCCCTTTGACTTTGGAATGCCTTTGTTAATTAGAAAGCTCTATTTATAAAACGTAGTCTACCTGGTGCATCTAGTCAACAAATAAGAGTTTGGAACAAGGCAGTGGCACTGGCTGGGTGCTTGAATTTCAGGGAGCTCAGAGGCACTCAAAGGCCTCATTCAGACTGACCCGTGGGCACCTTTGCAAGCAGGGACTGGGGCAAATCCTGTACCCTTCAGTGTCCACAGCGTAGTGAGTCCTTGATAAACGCTTGGTAAGTAAGTGAATGAAGTAGTGAACTGTCAAAATTTTAAAGCGCTCAGAAGGGAAAGAGTGAAAGAATGTGTTCCCTGTTTGGAGAAATTGCTAGGCTGTTTACCGAAGTTTGCTGGAGGAAGGGGGCCTTAGACTCTGTTTCGATGTGGGGAGCGGGCAACAGGAACGTCTTCAAGGTTTCCTGAGTGCCCGGGTATAGGCTAATATTTCCCACAGAGGAATTAGAAACAAAAATTCAGAGTTTCTGAATGTGGAGAAGTAAAAATTTCTAGATGAGGGATTTGACATTCATTACTTGTTTTCCCAATTGTCGGAACAAGAGAATGGAGGGTCAAAGCTAGCTGTGGAACAAATGCTGCCTTGGTACCTAAGGGAGGGCTGTACCGTTGTCATATTTATTATTTTGAGTGCTTTGAATGAGCCGTTAAATGGACCACGAGGTGGATTTCACCCAGGCAGAGGAATAGTTATTTTTCAGGAAGTTCGGCCTCTTGTGGATGCTGAATGAGACAATGGTAGCCTGTCCCCAAGCATCCCTGCCTGGCTCTGGCCAGTCCTGTCCAGGATTTTTGTTGTGTACGGTGTAGTTGCGGCTGGATTATGCTGTCGGTTTGAAATTAATGTGAATCTGAGAGAGGCTGTTAATGAATATTCCCCGGGTCTCAGCAATGAAATAAAGATCATGTTTGAAACCTTGTCTCTAGAGATGACTTCAGAAAGACCAAGAGGGAAATAAAAAGGCACATCTTATCTGTAGCTGTGAAGAAGGCTGAGTTGTCACTACCACCCTCCGCCACCTGTCTTCCCTCCCTCCTCATGACAACACCCCCCCCCCCCCCCCCCCGCACCCCCGCCGCATGCATCCACCCAGATCCTGCGCTGTCTTCAAGTCTGGAAAACAGAATGTTTTAATGCCTGCTGAAAGGTATGTGGGGAGGGATACTTTTGATTTCAGACCTCGGGAGAGTAAGTGCCGATGAGTCTATCACAGCCTATGACAGTTCTGTGTCAAGATCCAGTGTGGACAAGCAGTAAATGACAATCGCGATGTAAGGAATGGCCTGAGCTGTGTGAGGGGATGGCTTGAGGTAAACGTGCCATTTACAGACCCCTTTGTCACTCACCTTGAGGCTGTTCAAAACTGTCACAGGAAGAACATAATGTGCTCATATCCTTTCCCTCCTTTCTGGACATCCCAGCTGCTACTTTTGCAGTTCAAGTTCACAGCCAATGGGCTGCTTGGGTACAGGATCTCGTACAAGTGTTTAATAATTGAATTACAGGGCTTGACTTTTATTACGGCTGATGCAATTCTGCACACCCTTAATCAAATTATGCTAAGGAAACTGTTAAATCCTGAATAACATGTTAAGTTTATAGAATGGGAAACTTTACAAACCAGGGTTTGGAGGAGGTATTGTTTGTAAACTTGAAGGAGCCTTGAAGGAGTAGGAGCCTATCTGCAGACTTGGCGGGATGATAAAGAATGATCGAGTATGGCCAAGGCCAAGCTTAACTTTTGGTCGAACCGGTTATCTGTAATCAGATGTCAAAAATTGTCTGGGGGCTGCTCGAGCTTTGCAGGTTTGTGATAGTCACCCTGCCACGTGAATGACGATTGAAAGTGATCAAAGTGACTCCCATCTTGAGTGTCTAGGCAGGGCTTGACAGAAACGCACCTCTTAGACAGGACCAGCTATGTAATTTGTGGAGCTCAGTGCAAAATGAAAGGGTGGAACCCCTTGTTAAAAAACCTTTTAACCTTTCAATTCTGCAATAGCAAAGAGTTAAGCCAAGCATATCGTCCTTCTGTGCGTGGGGCCAGCCCGCTGTACAGGTTGTATGCCGTGGAGGTGCTCCCGGATCCGTGTGTGGGGACTGAAATGCCAAACGAGGGGAGAGAGCAGATAATGGTGACCCGCAAGTTCCTGAGAAGTTATTGTGTGAACCGTAATTAACGCGGAGATATCCTAGCCAGACAAATGCGCTTCGAGCGATGGAATTCTAAGGAGGTGCACAGACACAGGACACGTGATCCTTAGGAACTGCAGCAAGTGATGAACAAGCCCCTCTGAGTCATCAGTTGGGCTTGAGAATACTTGAGACGGAGTGTTCTCAGGACTGGTCAGGTGCAAGACAGCTTGTGTTGTTGTGGGAATCCTTAGAAGAACAGGTTATTCGTCTTCCATGAGGATGGCGGGCATGCCCTCCTTGTCCTTGGCAGGTGGATACTGGTGAGTCCCGCTAACGACCATGTTCCCTTCCTTCTGGAACTATCGTGGGACTCTGTATTTGCTTTGTGTATAGTAGAGAGGGAAAGTTTACGTATGGAAGAGCAGAAGGTCAAGTCACAATAAACTCAAGTGCAAGATGTCACTAAGCCAACTGGTATACCTCCTCATTGTGCTAAGTATAGTTGGCTACGTTTATTTTTATAATAGTTATGATACATCCCATTTTCCTCCGGGTAGCAGTTCTCCACTCTCTTCACCTCCTGCCTCCCATTTCTTCTCTGCTTTGTGAATTCCTACTTATTATTGAAGATCCTGGATCTTTCTGAAGGTTTTATTTATTGGCCCTGCTCTAAGATGCAGAAGTGTCTTTCTGTCCCCTCCTTCCCCTACCGCCATGAGCATGGATCTATCGGAGGGAGCCAGGGCAGACCGAGACTTGTTGTTCATAGCCTACTTCCTCTCCTAGTCTAGGTTTTTCAGTATCTCTTGTGTGTGTGTGTGTATCTCCCCAGCACTGAAGCTGTGTCTTGCTCACAGGTCTGTAGTAAGTGAGTGTGAAATAGAAGACGTGGCCCAAGAAGACAGAGCAGAAGGGATTGAGGGGCAGACACTTTGTCCAAGAGACTTTAGAATAGTATGCAACATTCCACAATGGCTCGAACTCTTCATATGTGTGGCATCCAGAAGCTGAAAAAGAAGGCAAGTTAATACCGACAAAAGGAACATACCAAATCATGCAGATGGAAGGCCTCCAATGTGATCCTTCCTTGTTAGTGTTTGAAACAGAGAAACAATAATGGAGCCCTGCCCCACCAAAGAAAAGTAACAACTGAATTGCAGTCCAACAGAAATGAGACAATGTTTAAAGAGCCCACTAGGAAAATGTGTTATTGTAAAGGAGGCTGAGGCTGTGTATTTGTGTGTGTGTGTATGTGTGAAGATTTTTAAAAAATTTATTTATTTGACAGAGATCACAAGTAGGCAGAGAGGCAGGCAGTGGGGCGGGGAAATAGGCTCCCCGCTGAGCAGAGAGCCTGATGCAGGGCTCAATCCCAGGACGCTGAGACCATGACCTGAGCTGAAGGCAGAGGCTTAACCCACTGAGCCACGCAGGTGCCCCATGTATATTTGTTTTTGACGTGTGGAGACCGTCTGTGATTCTGTGATTCTCTTTTAACCTTTCCAGGGACTGGAAGTTTTCAAGAAACAACATGGAGGTCTAAATATTCCATTTCCATTTTCAGATGTCCCAGTTATTCTGGCAAACTCTTATTCTCTCTAGGGCCAAATGAGCTCCTGGGAGGAATTAAGACATTTGATGTTCTCATATTGGTGTTCAGTATCTTTAGATGAAGGAGGGTATTATGTTATTCCTTTTTCAAAGAAAAATAGAAATGAAACACATTTTCTTTCTGAAACAACACCATTCACATTTATAGCTTTTAGCCCTGTTATTTAACCAGCCCTACTTGCTAGTGAGACCAGTATCCTTCCCAGGACGTGAGTTCCAAGTACACTTTATTTAGGTTAAGTCTTTGTTGCACATGGTTTTTCATTTATATTTGCACACTCCCCAAGTGCCTTCTTGATGTGCTGTGCTCTTTATAACTTGCTCTCACCATTTTAATTTCACTTTCAAGTGCTGTAAGTAGCAGTAACGATGGTAATAATCACAACACCATCATTTACCCTTTGTAGATCATTTGTTATTTGCCAGTCACTGTGCACAGCACTGTTTATGTATGTTTCTATTTTATTCTCACCACAATCCTATGGAATAAGTATTACTATTGTCCCTATTTTATAGAAGAACACTATAGGTTTAGATGGGTCCTTTTCCTTAGGTCACACAGCTAGTAAGTGAAAAGGCCCCTTTCTTTTTGCTTGGTAGATCAGAGATCGCTCTGTTTCCATGAAGGGATACCAACAAAATAGCAAGTCTTTTTGTCCCAACCAAATGCTTTTGGAGAAATACCTCCTGAACGCTTGAGGCATTGTGCCTTCAGCCAAAGAACAGGTATTATCCCTATCTTTAGAGGTGCATTTTTATGCAGCAGAAAGAGAAAGGTTAACTTCGGTTTAAGTGCTGTTGGACAAAATTCCTCTTAGAATGGCCTTTGTTGGCCAAACAAGAAACAGGCCCTTTAGAGGGTGGGAAGGAGACACCTGGAAGGAACATTTGGAGGTTGAGGGAGAAAGAGTAAATGGAGAAGGGAGAGGTAAAGGGTGGGATGTCTAGGGATAAGCAACCAGAGAGGCCACTCAGGAGGCTGGAGCCCAAGGAAGGGATGCGGCCTTGACACTCCCAAGAAGAGAATGGCTAGGGGGCAGGAAGATTGAGTTCAGCATGGCATTGTTTGGCCCACTGAGCTGTGCTGAAGCTGCCTCTGTTGCCCAGACCTCCAAGTAAAGGCTGCTTCATGCCTCACCCTGGGCAGCTGGGGCCTGCAGGCCGAAGGGATCAGAGTAGTGCGAGCTAGCATGGCATGGGGCAAGAAGCCACAGCAGGTGGAATTGCAGAGAAGCAATTGCAAATTCTGTAGTTCACCCTAGAAGTGTTGACTTACTCAGGGAGCCCCTGGGGGAGTTTAGAAGGGAGGGGGATTTCTTTCCAAGGGTGAGATGGGGCTTCTAGGCAATCTAATGTAAATTATAAAAGGTAGGTAAACAATCTGAGGGGTTTGAAGTGGGGGGGTGTTGGGGGGGGTTGGGGTACCAGGTGGTGGGTATTATAGAGGGCACGGATTGCATGGAGCACTGGGTGTGGTGAAAAAATATTGAATACTGTTTTTCTGAAAATAAATAAATTAAAAAAAAATGGTAGGTAGAGCAGGACTTAAGGAGGGAGAATGTCGGGAGGCTGATCCATAGGGCTTGTTAACTGTTCAAGAGTAAGAACTCAGTGGGTATGTGGAGACGTAGCAAAGTGAGGAAGTGCTGGTGTCTTATAAAAACTAATGTGAGTCAGCTCAGTCATTTCCAGGTGTGAAAACGGAGGTGCAGAGAGACCGTGAGATGTGCTCTGTGTCCCCAGTTGGGGGAAGAGCACAAACTAGAAATCACAGCTCCTGATTCCCAATCGGGGGCTCCCTGACATATTCGCACCCTAGGACTTTTTATTTTCTTGGGTCCTACCAGTCTTTTGACCACACCAGTAGTTCTCAATGTCTCTGTAGAATGTCTGGGGATCAGGGAGGAAGTGTCCTTTGGGGTCCTGGTCAAGTTTTAGTAGGAGATGCAGTTGAAACCAAAGCAGATGACTGAATTTCTGGGTGGTTTGAAAAAGTCATTCTGTTGGGCATCGGTCAAAGTTCTTTGGTTGCAAAACAGACTCATCTACTGGGAAAGGTGTGCGGAGCCCACAGAATTGAAGAACAGCGAAGGAGCAAGGCTGGACCCTTTGGTGTCCTCTCCCCTCCCCTCCCCTTCCCTTCCCACCTCTCTCCTCTCTTACCCTTTCTTTCTTCTTTGCTTTTTCCCTCCCTCCCTCCCTTCTTTGCCTTGCTTCACACATTCAATATTCAAAACGCTGGATGAGAGTTGCATTGGCTGAGGTTCAGTCAGGTGTCTGTTCCTTGGCACCTGAGCAGGGCGCCTTGACGGACAGTCCCGCCAACCAGCACACAATGTGCGGAGGTCGTTTCCCACAAGAAAATCAGAATGCAATGATCAAAAGTAGGGGGATGAAGGCCAGGTGGCCTTAAACTCATAAATGTCCTTTTCAATTCATTTACACCCTTATTATTCTCCTGTTATCTTGAATAATTGGGGGCTATTTTCTTTAGGGTCCCCTACATACAAGGTGGTTCACTCTGCATTGTTATGTTAAAACGAGGCAGAGATGTGCCTCATCAGCGAATTGGGCCACCATGCCTGTTGGACATAAATAAGAACATTCACTTGTTTAGTCTTCAGTAATGTGGATAAATGAGACTCCAGATGGAATTTATGTAGTGAAATTCATGTAGATACTGTATTTTGTTATGTGCTTTCCCTCAGGTTTTAATCATAATGCCACCCTATACTCCAGAATGCTTTGTAACTTGCCCAAGATGGCACATATTGCTGGCTTCCCACCCACTATCCTTTCTCCCCTTCTTCCCCACTCACAGAACCTTAATTTTGTTCAAGAAGGCAGTATATTCAGCTGAAAATATTTCCCAGTCTCCTTTGTGGGTGGGAAGGATCATGTGACAGCCAGTGAGGTGTAAATGGAAGTTGGCTGGGGAGTTTTGGGCAAGCATTATGTTTCTGAGATAGACAGAGCTTTTCCTTGTCTGTTTTGTCTTCTTCCTTCCTCCCTCCCTTTCTGTCTACCTTTCCTGCAGATTGAGTCTGGAAGTAGGGCCCCTATTTCATGACTGAGAGGCAGCCACGAAGGTAAAGGTAGCTTGCAGAAAGAGAGAAGCTGGGGACATTGGTGACACCGGGGAGCTACCACACCAGCCTTGGACCACCAGCCATCAGGATGGCTGTGATGTGGGAAAAATCCACATCTAATTGTTTATGCTGGTGCTGCCAACTTTTTGTCATAGCCAAACTTAATGAATACACTAAATTTTCTCACTAGTATTTCATCAGATCACTTGAAACTTGCCCCCTCTAGGCAGAAGTAAGGTAATGATCACCTTTTATAGGAGAAGAACCTGGTAGTCACAGAGGCTAAGCTGTTTGTTCAAAGTCTCAAAGTAGAGTCAGTGTCGGTCTTGATGCTCAAGTTAGTGCTCTTTTCACTCAGCCAGGGGTTCTCAGCTGGGTGTGGGACTGTTCCTACAACCCGGTTGGGAGGGTGGACTGGGGGCCACACGCGCAGGTGTGTTTTGCCATGACTGAGGAGTAATGCTGAATGGTCTGTCATGCACAGGACAGTCCCATGTATGAAGAATTGCCCCTCTAGAAATACTAATAGTGGTTCCATTGAGAAACACTGTGCTAAATTAAGCCAAAAAGAATTATGTACTTACTGACTCAAAATTGAGAATCCGGCTGGCTCATAATGATACTTAATGCATGTGAAATGGTGATGATATCACCATCGTCATCAGCATCATTATCACTGCTATTTTGGACATTTGTGGTGATAATGAATTTGCAACTTGCATGTTTCTCTGGCGACATTCTGCTCTTTTATGTTAGGTGGATGATGGGGAATGGATCGGGAGAAAATAGGAGGGATACTGGATTGAGACCATCAGTGAGATCAAAGATTTGAGCTTTTATAGAAATAAAGATAAAATTAAAAATACAAGTAATTCAGGCAGGAGAAAATGTAGAATGTTGGTCAGGAATCCTTGAAACCTACATTTCTGTAGCTGTTACTTATCAAGGGCTAAGGTAGTTGGTAGTTGTGTTGGATTGAAGGTGGAGATGTTAAGGAGCTGAAGGGCTAAGATGTCAGGTGGGCTTCCAACATGAATACTGAAGTCACAGCTGATGGTGGCAGAGGCCATGGTGGAGAGGAGGTCATGGGCCTGGGTGCTCAAATCTTGCAGGTGTCCCTGGTTTCTGAAGATGACACTGTCCTCGCCCACTACTTGTTTGGTCTCATCACTCCCAATGCATCTGTGTGTTCATGCCTTGTGGAAGCTTCTATTACAGTTCATACCAATGCCTTTTTCCTTTGAGCACCAACTAGCCCCCAGCTGCATAGTATCTATACTGGCTTTTAAATCTTTGATGTGTGTCAGTCTAGTCAACATTCCAGTTTATCTCTAATCTCGGGAGCAATTTAACCACAGTTTTCATTTCTCATCTTCTGCACAGAAAGTTGTGTAATGAAATATTTCTGGAGAGACTGAATTACACCATGGTTAAGAGGGAGGTGGGGGAGTATTGAGTTGAATGCCCCCAACAAAACGATCAGTGCCTGTCCTTTCCAGACTTTGCATGCTTTGCCCTGCGGCTGGTCCATCCCCCTCCCACCACATTGTTGCTGGCAGCATTTATCAAGTATCAGTGCTTGTCTTCATGCTCTCATTGCTGCCCTGCACAGGCTTCTGTCATGCATTTGCAGTGGTGACTGTGGGTTTTTGCTGCTCACCATCCGACCTTGATTTTCTTTTGGGAATCCATGCCTCCTGCTTTCTTGGTACATGTAGTTCTGCAGGATCTAACTCAACCCCAAACTCCAGGGTTGGCCAGGCTGAACGTCTGACTTCTCAGGACACAGTGCTTGGTTAAGGGCTGACCATGTGACCCATTAGAGCCAATGAGACAGATACCTTGAGTTTTTTCTGAGACATCTGGAATTGACAGGCACTCTTACTAAGAGAGGGTGGATGGACTGCCATCCGTGTTGCCTCAAGAAGAAAAGAATCAAACCACAGGAAGAAGAGCAAAATGCTGGAGAGAGAGAAACTAGGTTTTGGTGGAGAAATGCAAACTAGGCATTGGTGACATCATTTTAGCCCTGCTTTCAAGCCGGACTTGAAGTTGGCCTTACTTGGCCTTTGCAAATACAGGAGCCAGTGACATTCCCTTTTTCACTTGAGCCATTTTGGATGAGCTTTTTCTTCCTTGTAATGCAAAGAATCTCAATGAATACTGTTTTAGAATCTGCCTCTCCTATTACATGGCAGGTTCCTCTAAGCAGGGCCCTAGTCTTACCATCTTTGTGTTTTCAGTAGAAGGCAACACTGCCTGGCACCCAGGATATCTCCCAACCATGTTTATTTCATAGTGAAACAAATGGTCTTGAGCTCACTTTACAACACTGCAACTCAAAGTATGGGGCCCTCAGACCAGCAGGTCAGTGCACCATTATCCTGCCAGATGGAATCTGCATTTTAATATATGCACACTGAAGTTTGGGAAGGAAGGGTTTGCAGACCTATAGACACCTTCTTTTTGTCAATGCCCAGCCTAGCAGTCTCCTGCACTTGAAGCAGCACCTAATTTAGTGATTCTGGCTGGATGTCCAACCCCTTTTGTGGACATCTTGCCTGCAGAGTTCCATAAATGTGTAGATAAAGATGCTCAGAAAGCCAGGAGGGGCACCTGCAGCCGGTCCAGTCCCAGGGAGGGAGGGACGTGAAGGAACCCTATGGCTTCACCATCGATGCCCAGATCCCTCCCTGGTACCACGTCCTGGCAGCCTGCCAAGACACCGAGCATTTGTTTATTTATGAATATGGTAACAACCCACTAGATTCATTTTGGTTTTGGGAGCCTGGAGAAGGCTAATTGAAACCTGAATTCTGTCACAGTCTAGGGAATACTACACATTAAAATGAATTCTGGGCTTCCATCCGGCAGTGTTTTAGCCCTGTGGCTGACTCAAGAATTTGGTTTTTAGGTGTCTTTTTGAGGATGCATTATTAGGAGAGGCAAAGGCAAACAAGCAGTGTGTAAATAGGAAAGACGAGGAATGCTCTCATTTCTTAGCTTATTTTCAGGTGATGAGAAAGTCTGGCTTGCCAGATGCCCGAAGCATTGCATGTTAACTATTAAAGGACAATGCAGATCCCCCCAACCTCCAATTTCTGCTCACTCCATTTAGTGCAAATATATTTTACCATTAGTTTTACACCCAACCATGACACACAAAGTCTGAATGAGTTTAGAAAAACAGAGTCTCATATAAGGATCATATTTATATGTTTTTATACATGTGTACTTGTGACATAAAGATCTTCACAACGTTTGCATAACACAAGCAGAAGGAATGAGTCATTTCTCTTCTGCAACCTAAGAACTTGTTTAAAACTGGCTGTTCGGAGACTTCCAGCCAGGGGAAAAAGAACACACTCATTTCCCTCTACCTGTGGTTTGCCGTCCTGGAAGTGGGAGCAGTGACTGACTCAGCATCCTCGTACGGGGATGTGGTTCTGGCATTGCAGTGAGCAGTTGCCCTTCTAGGCTTTTTTTTTTTTTTTTAAGATTTTATTTATTTATTTGAGAGAGAATGAGTAAGAGAGAGCATGAGAGAGAAGGTCAGAGGGAGAAGCAGACTCCCCAAGGAGCTGGGAGCCCGATGCGGGACTCGATCTTGGAAGTCCGGGATCATGACCTGAGCTGAAGGCAGTCGCTCAACCAACTGAGCCACCCAGGTGCCCACCCTTCTAGGCTTTTTGAAACACCTGAAATAATTCAGAACTTTAGCCACCATTTCTTCCAGCCTCCAGTCCACAATTGTGGGTGGGTTGTGCATCGGTTCTCCAGATTGCTGTAATTTTCTGATGATATGGAGGACTTCCAAGAGCTCTTAATTGTTTATAGATTGTGACCTTCCCACTCCGATAAAATATCACAGTGTGATCACTTACATGTTGATATCTAGCACGTGATGCATCCTTTGTTTCTTTGTGGCATCCTTTGCTTCCGAGTGCCTTCATTTACACAATTTTTGACAACCAACGTTGTTAACAACTCAATATATTGAAGAGGGAAAAGCCACCTCTGACTAAGCAAGATCCACAGTGGGACACACTCAACCAGGGAAGCCCAGAGAACACTCCTTGGGCAAGAGCTCAGTACAGTTGGCTCCGCGAGCTCCCACCAGTGAAGGCTGAGGATAGCCCCAAGTGTGGGGAAAAATCAAGAGCTTGGCACTAGATAGGTTATTCACACATTATATATGTCTGTCTGTATAGATATATATATATGGATCTTCAAGGAAACTATCTCATGGACAAATAGTATTTTAACATATCAGAGCTGAACAAGGTGGGACTAAACACCCACCTTTGGGCTTAAGCGCACCTAACAGGTACCTAACCAACAGCCAGCTGGGGCAGATAAGGCCAGAGGAGATACCAGCTCTTGGAGATTTGCCAGCCTGGTGGTCGGTTCACTATGGGGTGCCTGGGTGGCTCAGTCCTTAAGCGTCTACCTTCAGCTCCAGTTGCGATCTAGGATCTGAACCCCGGTATCCAGCGCCCTGCTCTGCGGGAGGCCCGCTTCTTCTCCCTCTCTCACTCCCCCGTTTGTGTTCCTGCTCTTGCTGTGTCTCTGTCAAATAAATAAATAAAATCTTTAAAACAAACAAAAGCAACTTTATATTTGCAAAGAATGGGTACAAAAGGTTCTTCCTTTGACTTCCAGAGGATGGTAATAGTTTGCCGATCTTGACTGAACGTCCTGTTGCAGCCCCTGGGTTGTGCACCGTTTAATCCTCACGGTTAGCTCCCACCCAGCCACTCCTCATACCCATTTGCAGATGTGCCTCAAGGAGGTGGAGTAATCTGTCTGGCCTTGCACACTAGCGATGGTAGGGCCAGCCATCTCAGCCCAGAGCCCGAGCTCTTACCATACAACTTTGTTTTTTTTAAAGAAAAGTTCAAGGGGCACCTAGGTGGTGCAGTTGGTTTTGGCTCACGTCCTGATTTCTACCAGCCGTGGGATTGAGCCCTGCATCGGGCTCCATGCTTAGCAGGGAGTCTGCTTAAGTCTCTCTCTCCCATGGACCTTCCCACTTGTGCTCTTTTTCTCTATGTAAAATAAATAAATAAATCTTTAAAAGAAGACTTCAAGTTATCTAATCCAGAGTCTCCATTAGGTTCTAATTTCTGATTTTTTTTCTTAGATTTTTTTTTCATTTTTGGTTGGGGGAGAAGGGGTAGAGGCACAGGGAGAGGGAGAGATCTCACGCAGACCTGGTGCAGAGTGAGGAGCCCAACGCGGGGCTTGATTTCATGATCCCATCAGGACCTGAGCTGAAATCAAGACTTAGACCCTCAATTGACTGAGCCACTCAGGTGCCCGCCTAATTTCTGATTTGAATCATCATCATGTATCATCCGTATTTTGAAACAAATGAATGGTTTGGTTTTAATGCGAATGTTCATCTGGGTGCATGAGGAAAGCAATTATTTCTTTTTTAGTGCTATATAGAATCAGCTGACATGGAATGATTTAGGGGGACTTATTTAAGTGTTTTCTTAATCCGAAGTATAAGCAGGGACCTCAGTGACCTCATTTAATAAAGACCCACATTTAAAACATAGTCACACATGGATATTGGTTTCTTAGAGATTGGGTCCTCAAGGCATTGTGAAGATATTGTATGATGTTTAGAGTAGGCTGAAAAAAAATCCACAGTGTTATGTATTAAAACATAAAGATACAGACTTTGGGGGCACCTGGGTGGCTCAGTGGGTTAAGCCTCTGCCTTCGGCTCAGGTCATGATCCCAAAAGTCCTGGGATTGAGTACCGCATCGGGCTCTCTGCTCAGCAGGGAGCCTGCTTCCTCCTCTCTCCCTCTCTGCCTACTTGTGATTTCTCTCTGTCAAATAAATAAATAAAATCTTAAAAAAAAAAAGATACAGACTTTGTGTGTATGTGACAACTACTACTATTTCATGTCATAGCTCTGTGTTCATGGAGATAGGAGGTAGCCACAGAGAACAGATTTAATTTTCCAGAAAATACACTCAAATCACTCTGGCCCATTGAGCAGCCGGTAAGAGGCAAGAAGTCAGGGAGCTGTTGACATCACAGACTAGTTTGGGCAAAGGACCCAGAATGATCTATGGCTTATCTACTTCCTCAAGAAAGAGTTCTTGGATTCCCCTTAATGTCCCCTGAATACCCAGAGAAAACATTGTGTCTTTGGTTTCTTTTTCTAGGCAGTAGCCTTTGATGAGAAGCCACTGTCTTTTAATTATCTGAGGACCATTCTGAACCCTGGTTTGTTTTTGACTTTATAGAGTTGACAAGAAAATTAGATGAGACAAAACTCCCAGTAGAGCCAACACTTAGAGGGCTTGATGGTCTAATATTGATAGAAGTCTTCTTTATAAAAATAAAAGCACAGCCTCAATCCCAGAACTTATATTTAAATATAAGTCTGATCTGGAAGTGAGGGAAACAGCGTTAAACGAGGAAAGAAAGGTGAGGCAGGAATTCTTTTTTTTTTTTTTAAAGATTTTATTTATTTATTTGACAGACAGAGATCACAAGTAGGCAGAGAGGCAGGCAGAGAGAGAGAGAGAGGAGGAAGCAGGCTCCCTGCTGAGCAGAGAGTCCGATGCGGGGCTTGATCCCAGGACCCCGGGATCATGACCTGAGCAGAAGGCAGAGGCTTTAACCCACTGAGCCACCCAGGCGCCCCGAGGCAGGAATTCTAAGCTCAGTAATAACAAGTTAGGATTGGTTTTAAAATTAGGTTTTGTTGCTAGAACATCTTTAGCAAATGGTTACTTCTCTTTGTTCTTCCATCGAAGCTTGGTATTTCCCCCTCTTCCTCTTTGTTGAAAACTTGGGCAACAAAACAGCCTAAAACCATTCCTTTGCTCCCCTTCCTCAAACAAACAAAACTAACCCTGAATCCACAAACATGTATTTGAGACTCTGACTTGGAACTCACGGAAATGGTATTAAGCAAGGGAATTTAGTGTTTGGGTTGAAATGCCCTTTCTCCTTGGCTCATAGAATTTTGCCTACAGCTTGCAGGGCTCTGAAGGAATTCATCTGGAAAAAAAAAAAAAATCAAAGGCTTTTAACATTAAACAGCCTTTTCATGTTCATAAGCCATCTGTGCTATGACTTCTACCAGCAGAGTATGTTGCCACACTAGGTCTCCTTGCCCAGGAAGTAAACATGGGATGTCTTGAGTCCAAAGACAACCCCCAGCCCTACTGATTTAACGTAGGGAGGTGTTGGCAATGGGTCTCTGTTGTCCTCCAGCTCAGTTGGACATAAACGTAAGTGAGGAGTAGGACAAGCCTTCTCAGGGTTCCGTGGAGCTCACAGCATCTGGGTTCCTTTCTTTCTTAAGCAGTGGGTCTCATTTTATTGGCAACTTCCCTACAACTTGCTTGGGTCTGGGGTGCGGTGGTCATATTTATGCCAAGAGTAGTTTTCCATTGGGGAAAGTAACAGTAGCTTCGAAATTGAAATACAGATTCTCAAAAGTATATACTTAATAATTCAGATGCAGGCAGTCATATTCTCTGTCCTCTTGGAGAGTGCAGTTCAGATACAGTGTGACAAGTGCCACCTGTGTGGCAAGTTCAGGGAAGAAGGAAACTTACATGGAAGGAGGAGGAGCTGATTCCTACTGGGTAGTGGTGATGGTGGTTGGTGGGGGAATTGTTCAAAAAGACTTCAAAGAGGAAGTGATGCCTCTCCGGGTCTGCAAGGTGAAATAGGAGTTCTGGAGAGGGGTGGAGCTGGGGCCAGGTTAGGGTGTCTGGCAAAGGGAGCAGGGTGTACAAGCACCTGGAGACCAGTAGGGTTGGTCTCCAACCCTAGACCAGTAGGCGTTGTGGAGGGTGCATAAGGAAGCTGGAGAGACTGGCGGGCTGCTGGGGGCTTCCTTCCCAGCAGCATTATCTTCACTGACAGTCACAGAGCCACCACATTTTATCGAGGCTTGTGGCTACCCAGTAGCTGGCCACCCTGCCTCCCCAGCATCAGGGTGTGGTCTCCATCTATATCCCGGCCTTAAGAAGGAAATAGAGTGATGCGTATATCCTCTCAGCTGTGCCTTACCTTTCCTGCTTCCTGCCGGCTGGAATGCGGATGAGGTCATAAGCGTTCTTGGGATGGCCCTGCCCGAAGAAAGGTTCGGGGAAACTGGAGAAACCTTTCCCGTCACCGACTGCTCATGCTCGGATGGTTATGCGAAAGAAAAACAAACTCTGTCTTATTTAGGTTACTGGTCATTGGGGTTTCTGGTACTGCAGCTCTATTTATGTTCACAGTCATTCAAGAGCTAAGCTGGGGCCAGATGTTTCTTTCCTCCATCTGAATAGCACGCTTCCCCAGTGCCTGCTTGGTGGAGGTGCTGGGTGACATGCGGGGTTGTGGTGGTGACCAGGCTGGGCAGAGTGGCCACTCTTGTGGGGCAAGGGGTAGGGAGCTTGGTAAGCCAAAGCCTAATAATGATGATGATGACGATGATGATGATAAAGAAGATGATTGGAGCAGCCAACATTGAGCACGAGATTTCTGTCTGCCGGCCCTCGTGCTGAGTACCATAGCCTGATGGCTTAACTGCATTTGTTTCCCCATTTTACAGATGAGGAATGAAGACATTAACTTGTCTCAAGTCCCATTAAGAAGTTTGTTCTCTGTTTTGAGAGCTGCTGGGAGCGGGATGGGGTCTGAAACACCTGTGGGTGTGAATAGGTAAGTATGGCCAAAGTAACAGGATGAGGTTAGCACTGGTGTTTTTTTTTTTGTTTTTTGTTTTTTTTTTTGTTTGTTTGTTTTTAAATTCTTGCACTTTCAGGTCACTGCTGCCTCCTGTTGTTGGCTGACTCTTAGCTCTCTGACAGACCCATCCGTCTGGTCTCTACCAAGCTAGTTCTATTCTTTTCTTTTCTTTCTTTCTTTCTTTCTTTTTTTTTTTTTAAGATTTTATTTATTTGTCAGAGATACAGAAAGAAAGCCCAAGCAGGGGGAAGCAACAGGCAGAGAGAGAAGCAGGCTGATGTGGGACTCGATCCCTGGACCCAGGATCATGACCTGAGCCAAAGGCAGATGTTTACTGAGCCACCCGGGCATCCCTACAAAGCTGGTTCTAATAATATTTGCCCCCTGCTTGCCACCTCCAGCCAAACCCCAACCAGACTTATTATAGACATTTTACTTTTTAAATACCTGACTTTGAAACTTTGAGACTTACAAAATGTCACAGGAATGATACAAAGAATGTTTGGAGCCCCTTCACCTAGATCCCCCAAATGTTAACCCATCTCACATAACTGCAGTAAAAGCATAAAAAGTAGAAATGTAACATTGCTGCAATATTGTTGTATAACCTAGAGACATTATTCCCATTTTTCCAGTTGTCCATCTAACGTTCCTTTTCTGGTCCAGGATCCAATCAAGGTTAATACATTACATTTAGTTGTTATGTCTCCTTAGTTTCCTTTAATTTGTGACAGCTTGCTCCTGTCTTTGTCATTCATGACCTTGACATTTTGAAGAGTACTGGCCAGTTACTTTGTGGAATGTCCCCTAATTAGCATTTGTCCAGTTTTCATGAGGATTAAATTCACATTATGCTTTTTTGACAAGGACACCACAGAGGCAATATCATGTCCTTCTTGTGCAACATATTAGAAGGCATGAGATTGACCTGTTCTGTAAATGGTGATATTAACTTTGATAACTTGGTTAAGGTGATGCCTGACAGATTTTTTTCCAGTGCAGTTTCCCCTTTGCAGTTAGTAAGTACTTTATGGAGAGATACTCTGAGACCTATGTAAATATATTGTTTCTTACAGTATTTGTCAAGTGGTAATTCTCTATTTCCATCACTTGTTCTACGTTAATTTTTGCAATAACAAAAAAGAGCTTTCCTTTCTTTCTCATCTATTTGTTTATTCAACTTGGTATGTTTGTACAAATTAACAAATTTTATTTTATTCTGTGGGCAATTATCTATTAGTATTACTATTAACCTTGTTGCTATAATTGCCCCACCTTGGTTAGTTGGTTTCCATGTCATTTTGACATATCCATCATTTTTGGAGCATGTATTGCTTTATTTTCCAGTTCTAAGTAATCTCTATGTCCAGTGTGGGACTTGAACTCACAACCCCAAGGTTAAGAATCATCTGGTCTGATGACTGAGTCAACCAGGCCTTCCTGAGCATGTCTTACTTTTTGGCATAAGATACTCTAGGCCCATCTTTTACTTTCCCTTCCCTGTCCTGGAATCAGCCATTTCTCCAAGATTCTTTTTACTGAGGAATGGTATTTAGAAATTAAGATCTGGGTGCTAGATCTGGTCATAAACCAGAATAAGTGAAACATCAATACACGGGGGTTTGGTTGTGCATTGCTATTTTTCATTCTTTCCCGCTCAGTCACTTCTTTATCATCCACTTATTTTTTCCTGTGTGCTGTCAGAACATAAGCTAGTGTTATAACAGTTACAGAGATACCAATGTATATATTTATTTTTATTTACTATGTTCCAACAAGTATTTACGGGACTCCCTATTCTAACAATTCATCTTTTTACCTGTGAGCACCCAAATTTATTGCTTCTATAGCCAAAAAGAGATGAGATTATAGGTGGTCAAAGTCTGATTATATAGTTATGCTTTGGTGTGAATAGACGCCCTCTCTTTGCTTCCTTATCAACTGGTTAACTCAAACCATTTGCTCAAGCTCCTGTTCGGTTGAGTGGAGCAAAAATCAGCGTGGCTAGCTGCTTGGCATAGTTAGATCCCAATTAACTAACTGCAGTTTTCATTTTTTAAACGGTTGTGCTGTTGTGTAGATCTGACTTCAGTTAGAAATTCAATTTCCCAGTTTGTAATGCATTTGTCAAGATGGTTGAATCCTATCGAATCTCAGTACAGCTGATACACTGCAGCACCTACTCCCCCGAAGGATATCACAGAATTACATGCATAGTCAACAGGTAATTTATGAACTCCGAGGCCAAATGTCCCCGTGCAAAAGCTCATCCATTCTGTTTTGGTGAGGGCTGTCTCTATTTCATTTGCTGGGGCTTCCTCATCGAATTCGCTCTATAGCTCAAACAAGAGTGCAGTAAGGAAACCCTTGGAACACGATTTAATCATGTTGATTTAGCCAACAGTTTCCCACATGGGTAATGCAGTTAGAGCAATCATATAAATCAAAACACTTAATTTTTCTCCAGAAAGTCAAAGGCTTCTCTACATTGTATTTGATGTATCTGGTGCCAAGCGAGAGATTTAGAAAGAAAATGCGAGATTTCAAGAGAGGAGGTAGGAGGAATTCTATGTATTCTTTTTAAAAAAATACATTTTTGTTGCTACTGTTGTCTCAGCCAGTTCCCCCGAAGATGAGCAGTTCCTGATATGATCAAACCTGGGTTGTCGTTATAAAAGTAGTCGCTGTTCAAGAGATACAGCCGAATACCGTGTTCGCCAGACTTGACAATGGCCTTGCCGTTCCATAGAGACGACACTCCCGACAGCCTTGGAAAGGCCATCCAGATATCTCTACTACTTCCTGTGCCTCAAGGGACTCTTTCAACAGAAGGGTGCTTCATGTGAGTAGTTCTTCCTCTGAAACTGTATTCTGAAAAATGAACGTCCATTCAGCTTCCCTCCTAGCCTCTCAGGACACAATATGATATCATTTTGAAGCCACTTGGGAGCATCATTTCTTCATCCAGGGCTCCTGAGGTAGAGACAGTCAACTTCTCTTTCTTCAGTGCAGAGACTCCTCTTCCTGGTGGTCCTTGCTGCTCCAGCGGAGAATCCTCATTCTAACCCCTTCACGGATGACCCCCAACAGCAGGTATCGTTGCCATCATGAGACCTGTGAGACAGAGGAAAACGTGTGACTGACCCAGATTAGCCACCTTGGCAACAGAGTATGTTACCCCCCAGTATTTATTAAAAACCTAGCAAACAGCCTGGTGTTTGTCAAATGTGTTTTCAAGATCTCCCTCCTCCTTCCTCCCTCCCCCAGACCTTTTGATTCCATGTGTTGCTGCTGTTGGTAATTGCCTAGAGGTCTCAGAGGAAGTTCTATAGACTAGTTCTTGTACCCAGACAACAGCAATTATATTTTCCTACTCTCTTGGGATTCTGTGCCCTTATGATCCCCATCACTACATTGACTTCTTCAATAAGGTGGTCGTTTCCATGTTCTACCCTGGAGAGATAGGTCGTCTGTTCAAGAAATGTTGCAGTGAGAAGATCTGACCTAACATGATCTGCTTGAATGGTAAAAAGAAGAGAACATAGCACAGACTCACCCCAGGGCCTTTGCACTTGCAGTGCCTTCTGCGTGGAACCTTTATTTCCTGAAATCTTTTCATAGCTGTTCCTCTTTCGTTGTTCAGGTCTCAGCTTAAATAGACTTTTCTCAGAGAGGCCTCCCTCATGGCACAGATACTCGCTTTCCTGTCTTCCAGTTTTTTTTTTTTCTTTCTTCCTAGCACTTATTATCTGATATTATTCTGTTGGTTGAGTTGTTTATTGGACACCTGGGGTCTAGCATGGGAACCCCTTGAAAGCAGTGACCTTGTCTGTTTTGGTCATGAGCTTATACCCAAGGTTTAGAACAGGAATGGCAAAATCTGTCTCAGAAGAGGTCTGTGATGCCTGCTGTCAGCTTCAGCCAGAAGAACCCAGGCCACAATCCTTCTTCATTGCTGTGCTGTGGTCTTAGGTACCTCACCAAATTATAAACCCACATGCTCCCATGGCTGTCTGTCTCTTGGAATTTCATTATTATGATCGCCCTCTTTGTAGCGATTAGAAAAGATGAATTTCGGTAGCAAGTGAAGAGTCATTTGCCTCTTACTTACTTTCAAGCCTTCTTCCCTAGCTGAACATTACATAAATTGAGCGGTTGCAGTGTCCAAGCCAGCAAGCTGTCAACTGTGTGTGGAGGGCACTTCACACTGTAAGTCATTTCATAAGGAGGGGTACAGATAGGATTTTCTCTGCACTGACATTCCAGGTCTGGCTGCTGCTGCTGAGGGGCCGAGGGGAGCCTGGGCCGCCCAGCCACCTGACCGTGACGGGACCCAGGCCTGCCTGCCTGCCGCCTCTCCGTTAGCTCTTCTGTCCCCATCCCAATTAATATCACTAAAGGGCAATGTTTATGCAAAACCGCATGCCGAGAGGCCTTTTGCTCCTAATTTAAACTATTAAAATGCCATTAAGAATCGCACAGCACATTTCAGCACTGTTTTTCCTTCATTATTTCTTGTTGAAGAACAGCCATGTGGAAAGGAATGCATTTGGTTTCTGTGCAAAGTGGAGCTCATTTTTTCAGGACGGGTTACAGGGTCCATTGCTGGAATTTAGATCCCCAGATCCAAACCCTCCGCCCAGACATGGCATTGGCAGATACGATTTCGGTCAGCGAAAATAAGTACAATCGATACAAACATACCACAGCGTGTATTTTAAACATTTGGCCGAATGAATCATGGTGGCCGCCTGCGCTGGAGTCACCCTTCATTTCAGCCATGGAATGCATTGGAGGCCGTGGTATTTCTATTCTGTTTGCTTGTTCCTCTTCGATAAAGCATCAGCGTTTCCCGTACCGTGGCTGATAACCCCATCAGAGGTTACATCTGCTGCTCAGACGCAAAGCTGGTTATCCAAGGACCGGTTCCTATGTCATGGGAACCTTTCCGTGAATATATAGCCTACCCGCAGGGCTTGTTATTTTTGAAATTTTTGCCCAATTTACATTTTTTTGGAGATTAAAACACACGCAGTTTGATCCCAGCTTTGACCTTTTAAATTGCTACAAGTTAATCTTTGGCTAAAAGCATGGAGAGCAGGAATAATTATATTTTGTGAAAGAAGCAGGTTATGTGCACAGAGGGTGACCGCAGTTATGGTAATGTGTCTCTTAGACAACTTTTCGTCACTAGAAATGGTATCAACAAAGAAAAACAGTATTTTCAGGCATTTTTATTGAAAAAGTGTACTGAGATTCTGGATGGTTGCTTTGCAAACAAGCTGCTCTTGGGTATTTTCCTTCGCCTCACTTTTCTCTGTGAGTGATGGCGTTCTCGGCAAACATTGCCCACAGGCTGCAGCAGCAGGAGGCCGGGAGGCTTCCCGGCTCACCCCCACCCCCATGTTATTCATTTGGGGAGCCCCTGTGTTGCGGGCTGAAGTGAGAGGGCCCCCAGGCAATGTCCTGCTGACCTTCGAAAGAGGAGCGGTTTCTGCCTCCTCTGCCCTGTTAACGTCCCACAGCTGGGCTGAAGTGGCTTCTCTGGGACCCTCTACGTCCAGCTGGATGGGGCAGAAATAAATAATAGTGGAGCTCGTCCAATGCCAGCATTGTGCTCAGGGCTTGGTGTCCGTGAACTTGTCCAGCCCTCGTGCCCACCCCTGAAGAATGGGCCAGCTAACTCCATCTTATTGGCAGGAGAAACTGAAGTTATTCCCCTGGTAGGTGACAGAGACGGGAGCTGGACGCAGAAGTCAGACTCCAGAGCCCATGGAAGGCTCCAAGCCATCATGACATGTGGCCTGTCGGCTAAACGCCTTAGAGGTCCACCAATCATTCCATTTGCTTGACTGAGGAAATGAATAGGAACCCTAGAACTCTTTAAACCCCCAAATCTAGGGGGATACAGTTTACAGAGGGAGCCTGATGACGTTTTCTCTGTGGGGACAAGAACCACCAAGGCTTCATATAATGAAATCTCATGAGTTGCGACTATGAGGTAAATCAATGGCTTTTTAATCCGCATCAACATGGCATCCTCCAAAGTCAAACTCTGAGCCAGATCGGCTTCTTTCAATGCTGCTGCCAACACCCACAAAATGTTCTCTCTTCCTGCTTCTCCGTGGCCTCCACCTCTTAGGCTGCACAATGAAGCTTCTCTTAGAAATGGAAGAAAAGCACAGGATTCTGTGTCAGCCAGTGGAGGTTGGATGCTGGGCTGCCATGACTGCAAGGAATTGGCCTCAGACGGTTTACTCAAACTCTTGAGTCTTCCTCCTCTGTGAAATGTAGGAGACAATTACAACCTCATTATCATCTCCAGTGATGCACCAGACTTTATCTTTTGAGGGTGGGTTTGGTCTCTGGAATAAAGCTAAACAACCTGGGCAGAAAGGAGCTGTGATTAAGGTGGCCTGTCCCTGTGGGAGAAGCTGGGCAGAGATGTGATGGCTCAATCAATGTAGGACCTTCTCTCACTGGCATGGAAAAGTTTGGGTTGTTAGACTCTCTTATAGATTGGATGATGCCTTACAGCTCTTCATTTCGTTTGAGACCATCGTTGAATGTTTACTGCTTCATAAATTTTCTTTGTGAAGACCTCAGGCCTGGGTAGGTGCCTACTTCTTTCACAAAATGGTGAAACCTGGTGAGTGGGAATACTGGTCCTCCACTTATTCCTTATGACACAAACTGAGACCATTAATTGAAACCCGTGAAGCTGCTTTTTCCCAACTCCAAAACGGGATGACGTTGCCTTCATTACAGGATTGTTGAAAGGATTCGAAAATCATTTGCATTTCTCCTGCTGGCATGCAGTAGGTACTCAATAAATTCTATGTGCCATCACTGAAATTCCTTGAGCAGAAAACGAAAACCATGTTCACAGCTGGCTTTAAAGTATATATTATTTCCAACAAACCTAGGACTCTCCCAAGCAGTTAAAGACCTTAAGACTGTTTTAAATACATTTACCAGTGTCTATTTTTGTGGCCAATTAGTGAAGTATTAATGGAGATCTGGGGTCACTTCAAGCTGTGGGTAAAGGGCGTCTGAGAAGAGAGAAAAAGATAACTGCAGAGCTGAGTGAGATCCCGGGACTAATGTGCTGGCAGTGGTGGACAGGGCCTGCCACAGCCCACTGTGTTCTGGAAGCTTCTATGATGTGGGGGCAGAACATGGTGGTGGCCAGCATCATGGCTCTGCAGCCGCTGTCAGACTTTGAATCTCAGCTCCGCTATTTACTGGGCAACGTTAACCTCTCGGAGCTTCACTTTCCTCATCTGAATGAGGGGATGACAGCATTTACCACATAGGGTTGCTACAAAGTATAAATGAATTAATATATGTAAAGCATTTAAAATCATGACTAGGCAGACTCAATGCATACTTACTTCCACATGATTGGGCTGACATTTACTGAGTGTGTCCTCTATGCTGGGCAATGCTCTAGGCGCAGGGGAGGGAACTGGCAGAAGACTTGCCCTCACAAGCTCTCAGACATGTGAGCCATTTAGGTACACTGTGAGGGAAAAAAAGGAGAGCCAGGAAACACCTGAGGTGTTAGAGAGGGTGGCCAGGGACCATGACATTTGATACGACGGATGATGGATGCCTGGTGAGTTTAGAGCCGATCGCAAGAGTTGGAGGTAGAGAAAGACTAGCTTTTAGGAGGGTTTCAGACCTGTGCCATGGTCCTGTGATCAGGACCTTCCTGAGATATTGTGTTGTTCCACATGTCGGCAAGGGCATCTACACAGAGTGGAGCACCTTCAGAAAGGAATTCCCTGGAAGACATGACAGTGCAACGTGGCAGCCCATGCCTTCTCTGTCAGATGGCTCCTTGTTTTCTGAAGGTGTGGACCAAGGAGGTGATGCCCAGGGAGGGACCACGGCTGAGAGACTTTGATTCAGTTCCAGCGAGAGCAGCCATCGACCCCAAAGTCACCCCTGAGAAACTGAGGGCCTTTCTGTGGAGAGCCCCGGCCATGGGAGCTGGGTCTAGGAGCTATTAGGCACTCGGACTGGGTGCTACAGCAGCTTCTGTCTCAGCTCTTACCACTCACCGTCCTCACTCTCTTCCTCTCTTCCCTTCACCTCGGCCTGGAAATGCCCAGGGGCCGGCAGCGGGAGCAGGTGGGGAGGCAGGAAATCTGACAGCATGACTTTGAGTTCCGTGTGATCCGCGCCCCCTCACTTAACAGTGGCAGTTGCAAAGGGAGACATTCATGAAGCGGCTTCGGTGCTTTTCATGGAATTGGAAACTGGGTAATCATGAACACATAATCACAAATGGAGATTCTGTTCGACTGGGGAGAAAGCGAAATGAAACGCATGCGTCACACCAGGTAATTCCAGCTCTGCTTAGACCCACTTTAGAGGTGTCAAAAACTGAGCTATTAAGGTGAATCCATATGCAAACTTATCAGCATTATACATTTTTACATTACCATAAAATGCCAGTTTTTTTTTTTTTTAAGATTTTATTTATGACAGAGAGAGAGAGCGAATCAGGGAGCACAAGCAGGGGGAGCTGGAGAGGGAGAAGCAGGTCCCCCAGTGTGGGGCTCGGTTCCAGGACACCGGGATCATGACTTCACACAACCATTGGAACTCAGTGGATTACAGCACTTGCACTAAATGACAGAAACAGAGCCCAGTTGTTCTGGTGGCCTTGCTGGTGGTCTGTCCAACGTGTATTTGCCCTTTTAATAGGATGGTAAGTGTGTTAGGGGTGGGCAATATGTCTGGCAAAAAATTCACACTTCTCTGACTCCCTTGCAGCTAAAAGTGGCTATGTGACACACTCTGGTCACTAAGCTGTAAGCAAATGCTGCTAAGCAATTTTGGGGAAAGCATTTGCTTTCTCAATACAAACTCTTCCCCTTTTTTTCTTTCTCTTCTTCCTGCCTGGAAGTAGATGGGATGACCGAGGTGCTGCGGCTATTTTGGAACCATGAGGCAACAAACATGAGGATGGAAGCCTAAAATAGAAGGCTTGTGGGTCACAAAGTAGAGCGGAGCCTGGGATCCCGGTGCCAATGTTGAGCTTCTAAGCTCTTGCCCAACTGCTGACCCCTGGACTCCTTTTCACAGAAGACCAATAGATCCTTATCTATTTAAGTCTTCAGTACTCAGGTTTTCTGTTATTTGAAGCTGCTCACATTTCTAACTGATACAAGTAACTTCCATAACAAGGGCTAGCTAACATAAATACATTTCCTCCTTTCGAAATAGGCACTCGGGTTTATGTGAAAACAGAGGTCAATTTGAGTGGATCATGTAAACAAGAGATAGTCTAGTTCTCTGCAGGAGAATTGGCCTTCCTAGCCCTTGCTTTGTCTTAAATTATGGCCCCTGGCCTCCTATGTCTTTTGTTCCTCAAAAATAATTTAAATGGAAGCGAGCCCTTGTGAGGACACTGACTAACTTGCCACCAGGTTTCCAGATCTGACTAAGCTTCGTTCTGCTCCTGTTTAGTCCGATTTCTTGTCCCGTCTCTTCTTGGTCACATGCTCCAACTTCTTGGCTGTGTTTACTACATAAATACTGCTCTCCCCGAGTTAGGGTTTCAGAGGCAGTTCTTGCCCCTTCATTTAGACCAGGAGTGACTTGACCAAAAGCCAAGAGAATGTCCATAGAGAGACAGAGACTGGCCATAGTCCTATTCGCTTTTCTTGGCCTATTAGAAAAATACTCAATGAGATTCCTAGTTAATGGCATCTTCTTGCCCCTTTATTTTGGCCGCTGGTCTACTGGTTGAGCAAGAAGAATGTGGTTTTAGGCAATGGGCTGCTGGGGTGTGGTTACAGTTTGGAGGCTGGTATTCCCCTGCTCACTCCTCTGTGTGGCCTGGTAAAAGCAAGAGAGTGCTGGAAACAGCCTGTGTGTGCTCCTTCAGCCATCAGCACACGGGCACTTGGGTGTGTGCTGAGGGGCGGTCAAACCTCCTGACCCCTCTTCGCTTGGGGCTGCTTCTGCCCAGGGACTTCCCTGAGAGAAAGTTCCCTTTGTCAACGTGCCGTGTGGAGAGCCTGTGGTGAAAAGTAGAGGCCAAGATGGCATTTATGAACTGTTCTTACGTGTGGGAAGTAATCACCCTCCGAATCCTTCCTTCTCCAATAAACACGTAATTGCGTCTTAAATCAAGAAGTGTGGCTACCACACATCTGCAAATGCCAAAAGTGGTAAAAAAAAGATTAAAATGAAATGGGCCTCTCCAAAGACGCTCTTGGTCCTGTGTGCTCTGGGAGCTCCTGCCTGCCGCGGGCACGCTCCTCAGCTAAACTCCTTGTTGAGCAAAGGAGAGTTCTCTCCCTGTCTCCAGTTCCATTTCCCTCACCCCTTCGTCCTTGTGTTATTTATGGGACAAGGCTGAGGAGTGAGTTGCTGAGGCACTTTTCAGCATATGCTTCATAAGTTTTATGAACCTCAATTGAATTTGCTTTTTTGTCTCCCTGTCTTGGCTGAATGACTTCTGTCTGGAATATAACCTGGCAGCCTGCTGAAGGCAATGAAGACGGCCCTCCCAGCTCTCCCAGCCGGCCAGCCTAGACCCTTTCCAATCATTTGCTTCATTTCCCGATATGATGGGGCACTTGAAACGGGGCACATAGCTTCAGCTGAGACCCGTGGGACAGGACATCAGTCACATCCTCTGCTCTGTAGCTCAAAAAAATCCGTGTCTCGTGGATGCCACTACGGATGCCCTCTTCAGAAGTGAGGCTCCCTTTTCTCCATGGAGCCTTCTTCCTTCATGTGGTCGGTGAAGTGCTACGCTAACTTGAAGCACTCAGAAATCTGAAGCCAAAGAATTGGCTAGACCAAGGCGAATGAATGGGCAGGTGGGGCTTCGGATGTGTAATGAGACAAAATTTTCAGTCAACCCAAGAGTGGCTGACATTTGCCACTGTCGACCTTCTCAGCACGAGACCATTCTTGTTGGAGACACATCTCTCCTTTGCGGGTTCTTGGAGAGAGGCAGGACCCAGATGTCCACCACAAAACCAAGGATGGCAACAAATACTTTTCATTCTTTACTCCTTGTTTGCTTGGCAAATAAGACCCTTGCATCCAATCATGGAATTTTCAGGGAGAGATGCCGGCTGCACAGTTCTTTGGAGATGTGCTGTGACAGGATGAGTTGGGAGGGAGTGGATGGCCTGATGACACTCTGCCTGGATCGGGGCTTGTCTGTGTTCATGGGATGCCCGGCTTCCCCTTTTCTATTTTCTAAGACTAGACTCTCAGTCTTCTCCTATCTTTGCAATGTCCCTTTGGTATAAGCCAACCAGCACACAAAGAAAACATGAGCCCCTCTATCCACCGCACAAACCACTAGAGAAAAATCAGGAGACCCTGGCTTGGCACTGCATTCTGGTTCATCACTTTTACCTGAGATGGACAAGAGTTCGTTTGTTATCCAAGGGGAATGTCACTGCTCTGCCCCTATCGTGATCTGAATCAGGACCAAACTTGTTTACTTTATCTCATCTTAGGGAGAAGTTTGGAGGAAGTGACTGGTGACTGATATTTTTAGCACACATGGCTGCTGCTTCGATAAAAGGTTTAAACAATGCAGGAAGGCTCAGAGGGAAACACCGCAGCCTTCTGGGCCGGTGGCCCCATCCCTCTTGCCTCCTGTCCCACATGAAAGGCACGAGGAATGCTGCTTTGCATTTGTTCAGTTCATATACTTTATTTATTTTTTTTTTAAAGATTTTATTTATTTATTTGACAGAGAGAAATCACAAGTAGATGGAGAGGCAGGCAGAGAGAGAGAGAGGGAAGCAGGCTCCCTGCTGAGCAGAGAGCCCGATGCGGGACTCGATCCCAGGACCCCGAGATCACTGACCCGAGCCGAAGGCAGCGGCTTAACCCACTGAGCCACCCAGGCACCCCAGTTCATATACTTTAAAACACATAATTGGGACATACTATGACTTTTGCTTGGTGACTTGTTTTTTCAAGTAACAATCTGTCCGGGATATCTTTCCATAAAGTCTCCATATATTCTCTTAACGAGCATGCAGTATTCTGTATCATACTTTAACCTTTCCCAGTTAGGAGTTTCTAATTTTTCACTAGCAGAAAAAAAAAAAAAGTTCTCCCATGAATAGCCTTGTGTATTTATCTTTGTGTTCCTAGGTAAATATCTTTTTGAGAATAGATGTTTCTGGAATTGAGTTTGTTCTCATATGGAATTTCTGGGTCAAACATTATATATATATATATATATATACATATATATATATATATATATATATGTATATATATATATTTAGTTTTTGTTAGGTGCCATCCAGCAGCTTTCCAAAAAGGCTTCACCAGTTGGCAGTGCCTCTAATAGGACAGCCCAGAGCTCAATCCTCGAGGCCTGTCAGTGGTTTTCTAGGTGCTGAATTCTCTTTTCATTTAACATTGTCACAGTGGTTTTGATTTCCCGCAACAGAGCCCTGCCTGAGACACCATGCTAAGATCACATGTCTCCTCTGCGTAAAACACTTCTGTGGCCACCAAATCCAGTTTAAACTATGGCACTATATGCTTCTCTTGAGCCCCTTTTACTCGCCGACCAGTCACAGCCTCTCTTGTCTCTGGCATCAAGAATGACTCAGCCTGCCTTTCAGCTTCCCCAGAATCTGGCTCCATTCCCTCGTTCATCAGTCTGGTTTTGGTGTTTTCTTACATTCATCCTGGGCTCCGAATGGGTATATCTCCCCTTGGGCTGCTCTAATCTGTGTGTGTGTGTGTGGGGGGCATACCTGGTGCCCCTGCCCCCCAGAAGTACTCCGGTCTTCAAGCTTTTGTTTTTTTCCCCTCTGGGCTCCATTGTCCCTCCCATCCTTCCTTTATCTGCGCCCACCACTTAGGACGGTCTTCTTGGAGACCAGGGGGACGCTAGCTCCCGTGGCTCCCATCTTTGCTTTTGCGTGGGTTGTGTTCTGGAACGTATTCCCTTCCACCTCCCCACCTTTGAACTCAGCATTAGATTTTATCAGAATGGAAAGCTCTTCTTCGGTCATTGTTTCATACATGCGTATCTTTTGCTCAATCTAGATGATAAGGGTTTCATGTAAAAGCTACCCCATGTTGCTTTCCTTTTGTATTCCAAAGAGTTTAAAGCAAGAGAGAAGAAAAGGAAGGATTTTTATTGAATGCCAATCATGGATAAAATGCTTTCTTAGCATGGCCTCATTGAATTTCTACAATAACCCTGGAAAGATATTTTTACCTTTTCGAGAGAAGAAACAACTTTCCCCTGGCAAATTTCCCCAACTCAAATTTAGTTCTGCCTCACCACATGCCACAGTGATTCCTAAAGATGTTGCCTGACCAATTGCCCTTTAGACTTTAATACTCCTGGGCAGGAACAGTGGTGAACTCCTACCATGAATAACTAACTCATGAAAAATGAAGACGTGCCTTCTTTGTCTGGAAGGATGCTGTTTTCAGGACTCTCAAGATATTTGGTCTGTGTGCTTTGATTTTCTTAAAGATTATTTAAAAAAAACTTTTTTAAAAATAAAACTTCTTATTTTGAGATAATTCTAGGCTTATAGGGGAGTTGCCAGAACACTACAGGGAGTTCCCTAGCATACCCTTTACCAAGCTCTCCCTAATGTTTAAAATCTTATATAAATATAGTATAATTATGAAAACTAACACATTAACCCTGGCACAATGCTAGTAACTAAACTACAGATGGCGGTAGCATTTTCCCGGTCTCCAGATTGATGTCTTTTGTTCCAGAATCCAACTGGGGAAATCACAGGATCGGGTGTGTCTCTTGGCCTCCCCTCCTCCCCATCTAGGACAGCTCCTCAGTCTTTTCTTGTTTTTCATGACTTTGATAGTTTTGAAGAATACTGATCAGGCATTTTGTAGAAAGCCCTACCATTTGGGTTTGTCTGACATTTTCTCAGGATCATATAAATTATGGATCTGGGGGAAGAGTACCACAGAGGAGATGTGCCTGCCCTTCTCAGTGGGTCACATCAGGGGGTACAGGCCATCATAATGACATCACCAGCAATGTTAGCCCTGACCAATTGGCTGAGGTGTTTTCTCTGCTGTAAAACAATCGTGTTTTACCTTTGAAGTTAATAAATATTTATTTCAGGGGGAAATGGTTTGAGATTATGGAGATATCTTGTTTCTTCTTAAATTTTCACTCACTAATTTCAGTGTCTCTCAGTGGATTATGCCTTCAGTAGGTACTACTGTGGTGTTCTAATAGTGATTTTCTATTTTTCTCATTCTATTTACATTTATTAATTGGAATTCTTCTGTAAGGAAGTGTTGTACTTTCTCTCCCATGTAGGTATGTATGTGTGTATGTATTCACTCAATCATTTACTTACCCACTATGGACTTGGGGATATTTATTTTGTTTTTTGGGTTATAACCCAACAGTACTATTATTTATTTTATTGCCCAGATTGCTCCAGCTTCAGTCATTGGAAGCTCTTTGAGGTTGAATCCTGTGTCTTTTAACATGCCTTCCTGTCGTCTTTTTTGTAATCACCTGGTTGTGTTTTACCACCATAAGACAGTCCCAGTTCATCTTGGATTTTTCCTGCTCCAGTCCTGGTTTCTTTCACTGGGGCGTGGTTTTAGAAACCAACATCAGGGCACTAGGTGTACTCATTGCTACTGGGCTCTTACTACTTCTGGGCTCTCTCAGGAGACAGACTGAGTTAGAACACACATGTGTGTATCCTAACCTATGCAAACATGGATTCTAACTACCTATCTACCTATCTACCTATGTATCTATCTATCATCTATTTACCTATCATTTATCATCAGTCATCATCTTCCTATCACCTAAAGTAACTACAAGACTTGATACCAAAGCCAAAGACACTACAAGACCCGAGCGGTGGGACAGTGAGGAGTTATTGTTTAACAGGTAAGAGTGTCCCATTGGGACCATGACAAAGTTGTGAAGGTGGATAGAGGCGACGGTTACCCCACAATGTGAGTGTACTTAATGGCACTGACTTATATGTCTAAAAAGCATTAAAATAGTAAAATTTTCCATTATGCATATTTGACCATAACAAAAAACATAGCCATAAGTTCACACTGCTCCGTCCCACTCCCATCAAGCACTACAGTGTTTATTCCAGCTTCCTCTTGCCTTGTCACTTCTTTCTCTAGAAGAAGGAAACTTGGTTCCCGTTATCGGCAATGCGTTTTCTTATATGTTCCACACTGGCATACATAGAAAGTAAGTTCAGAATTGTTAACCCAATAGCCCTGTGAGAAACAAGTGTACCAACCAGAGTACGGTGTTTATGTACTTTCTTTTTGTCTTTAGGCTCAGAGTACTGAGTCAGGATACTGTTTTCCAATTTTACTTAGCTCAGTTCCTTTCCTCCTCACCGTCTTCAGTGTGGTCATGTCATTCATTTGTAATAGGCTTGGATTCATTTGTCACAAGTGTCTGCTTGACGGCCAATGAGATAATGCGTGTGGAGGCCTAATGCACTTCCTGGCATGAAACAGGGTCTTAAGAAATATGAGCTGAACCCGAATTTGTGGCAGTGATTAGTGTTGTCCATCAGCCTCATTACTCCAGCTCTATAGAATGTCAAAAGAGCTTTGATCAGGTTTCGAGGACCATTCTTGTCTGTGACTCAGAACTAGGGTAACCAGCCCACAGAAATCAAGTCAGAGGAGCCGCTCTCATTAACATTGCACTATTGACAGCTGAGATACTTCTCCCAGGACAATAAATCTGTAGGTTTAAATGATGAGTAACAGTCAAAGGTGTGAATCATGCAAGGGACAGAGAAGATTTCGGGAGCGTAAAACTCTACAGAAACCCAGCAAGATGTCTCCTTCACCTCTCCATCACTTTTCCATAGTAGTCCCTCACCTCTTGATCTCAGCAGTGGGTTCTGATGCTGAAAGTCCCATGTTGAGATGCCTCACCTTGGTCAAATTCAGGTAGGATTTTACAGGGGTAGCAAGACACCAGCCCTACCTAACTTGGGCAGAATAGGAATGTGTGGGAGGATTTGTGGTGGATAACAGAATTGAAGAGAAAGCTGCCAGACCCTGTTTCTGAACCACAGGGACTTATAAGCTCGAGGAAGCTTGGTGGCAGGAACCAATTGCCACAGTGTCTAGGCCATGCCTGAATGAGTCAATTGCAGAAAACTCTCTGCATCTTTCCACTCAAGACTCCATTTCTGGGAGAGTTCCATTGGTCTAGTCTGGGTAACATGCCCACTCCTGGGTTGAGGGAAGGCAGAGAACCTTGAATAGAGAGCCAGCAATGGGGAGAGGGGGGTAGATGGCAAGCAGCAGATGTCTACTACTTTCTGTGATGTACGCATCTTCCATCCATCTGTTGTGAGCTCTGAGTTAATTGATATTTAAAAAAAAAAAAACCCAAAGCAATAGACAACCTTTCCCCACATTCCCTACGTGTATTCACTTTATATCCTAGATAGTTGTATCTTCATTGCCAGGACAGGTGTGAATGGACTGTGGTATGTGGTTGGCTCTGCTGTTGTCTGAGAGGTGCTGTAGGCCATCCTTCAGGGCATCGTGAAGTCCATGGTCAGGGAGGGTCCCTGGGACATCTATCCAGTTTTTCTTGAGACAGCCCTTTATTGTGGAGGTTAACGACACTTCAGGTCAGCCTGTTTTCACCCTCAAGAACTGGCTAAAAAGTCAAAGAATTGACTAATCTCCAATGAAAAGGGGGGAATGTTAGGTCCGATTTAATGTTAAAACCTGTTTAACTATTAGGGTCTGCAACTCCATATTGCCTAGGTAGCCATATTGTTGTTTACATCCACGGACTTCATTCCGGGAATAAACGCCCCAGTAGTTCCTGGTATGGTTCGGGTATCGATTCTGGGAGTGAACACCTTAACAATAGAAGCCAGGTATCTTGCATCTGCGGTTATGCCCTATAAAACCAGCCTGTGAGATCAGGAGGGGGTCGCTCTCTTTGGAGGTGGCCCTGGCTAGTCAGTCTGACTTCTAATGCTTGGCATAGAATAAAGCTCTACATAACTTTCACTTTGTCTCAGTCTCGTTCCTTTGATACGGACCCCAACAGGTTGAAGCCCTTGGGGTTTCCCTGATTTCACATTTTATGCAACCTTCAAATAATATCTATGTAGAAGTTAGGGTTGGGTATGGAAATCAATTTACTATAACACCAAGTTTACAGGCATAGAAGTTTGGAATTTGAAAGAATAGAATTCAAATTCTGATGTGGCCACTTACCATCTGTGTATTCTTTGGTGTTATTTTGCTTCCTTAGGGCTCAGTTTCCATATCTGTAAAACAGAGGAAGGGTCTAGTTGGTAAAGGCACAAGCCATGGGATGAGACACTTGGATTGATTCCCCAACCCACACTCAATAGCCATATGACCACGGGAATATTCTTTAGTGTCTTTCAATCTTTCCTTATCTGTTAAATGGAATAATGGTAGTGCTTCCCTCTAAGTCTTGATCTGAGAACTAAATAAGGTAATTTATATAGGTCACCAATGTTATTATTAGCCCTGAATTTTCTTTGAGGATAAAAATCCTGTGTGTGAGGTGTGTGGCATAGGGTCTTTCCTCTTATAGCCAACCTTTCATAAGGGTGACCGTTGATACCATGTGGCTTAATGGCTGTTTGTGAATTATGTGTGATTCCTTTTATTTGTGCAGGTAATTGAGTTTCTGTGTCTGTCCATATATTTTCAGCAAATTGCCTTATAACTGGTGAGAGACTTGCTGCTGTTTTTTTTTTTTTTTTTTTTTTTTTTTTTATCTTCAGAGAATTCTCAAAGATTGCAAAGACCCAAGGAGGCTTTTGGAAAACTGTTTAATAAACGGATTGGACTCAACAGTCTAACTTCCTCTTGAGTTACTGAAGTGATGAGACTCCCCCTTAACTGCGAGTTTCTATTTGGAGAGCTCTAAAGGTAGAGCTGAAAATATATTCTAAATGTAGTCTCATTTAGATGAAGAAAACAACAGGCAGTCTTTTTTTTTTTTAATTTTTTATATATTTTTAAAGCTGACTTCTTTGTCCCCCGTTTCCCAGAGAGTTGCTGAATTCTCCACTTAACTTTGTGGAGACCAGAATGTTCGGCTGTGTCCCCAGATTACAGATCCATGAAAGTCACTTCAGAGCCGGATTCCTTCCTGGCTTCGGCATCAGGAGCGTTTTTCTTTCTATGACCTAGATTTCCTACCTTCATCACGAGTTCTAACATCCTGCTTTCTCATTCCTTTTGGATTCCTGGACACTGCCATTCTGATCTCCTGACTTATCACCTCCTGCTTCTGTCGAGGCTGCCTGATCTCTTCCCTGGTGACCTCAGTGTTTGTCCCTGCCAGCCTGTGATTTCATGCTCACAATGTTCTTGAGAGAATAGAAACCTCTCCATCTGCTCCTCTAAGGGACAGGCTGTTTTGAAAAATTAATTTAACTTCTCACTGACCATATCACCCCTCGGCGGGCCCTGGGCACGTGGCTTCTCTGACCCCCCAGGCACCCCTGCCCTGGGAAGATGCCGATTCTTAGTTGCGTTTCTTGGTGCCCTTTGAGTTTCCAGCATGGAGCTCTGGGGCCTGCAGCTCAGCTTAAGAACCTGGCATTTTCTGGTGAGGTGGGCCTTTTTAGTCCTTCAGGACGATTGACTCCCTGTCTGACAGTGCCTGTGATTCAGTCTTCAATCCCTTTTGAGGTTCTTGTGTGTCTGGTAGAGTATACATGCTTCAAATTGATGACAAAGCTATGTTTTTTCTGGGTGTTTCACTATTTTTTTTAAAAAAAAGATTTTATTTATTTATTTGACAGACAGAGATCACAAGTAGGCAGAGAGGCAGGCGGAGGGAGAGGGGGAAGCAGGCTCCCCGCTGAGCAGAGAGCCCGATTCAGGGCTTCATCCCAGGACCCCAGGATCATGACCTGAGCCTGGGCAGAGGTTTAACCCACTGAGCCACCCTGGTGCCCCTGGGTGTTTCACTACTTTTGAAGGGGGGGGCATCACACTATTACTTTCAAACTCTCCTTTTATTTAATTGTCAATTGCCCATTTCCTTAACTTCCAAGTTTTATATAGGTGGATTCTCCTACCAAAAGAGCCAATTTTGCAAAAAAACAAAACAAAGCAAAACAAAGCTCAACATGAGTCTTCTATTCTGAATCTCTCCAAATTGTAAGCAGTGGATGGGCTTTAGGAAGGAAAAGTGTTGTGGGGAAAAGTCCTTGTATTCATCAAAATGTTCATAACTTTAGTTTTGCTTATGAATTGTTTGAGGCATTTAGAAGACTTCTTGAAATTAATTCCTTTTAGTTCCAAAGCCCACCCACTATTTTTTAAAAAGATTTATTCATTTATTTGAGAGAAAGAGAATGAGAGAGAGAGAGAGAGAGCATGAGAGGAGAGAGGTCAGTGGGAGAAGCAGACTCCTTGCAGAGCAGGAAGCCTGATGCAGGACTTGATCCCAGGACTCTAGGATCATGACCTGAGCCGGAGGCAGTCGCTTAACCAACTGAGCCACGCAGGTGCCCATTCTTTTACTAATCTGTAGCATCATCAGCTGCTTAACCGAACAACCAGAGGCATCCATCAATGGGACAATCTGGGAGCAGTCCAATGAGTAGTGTGACCTGCTCCCTCTTCTGGACCTCTGCATGTGAGGGCAATGACGTTGTTTGTGTCTGGGTGACCTGAGGTGGGACCTGGTGACATCATACGGAAGTCGACATGCCTTGAACAAGGTAGGAGGGGCACAGGGCTCCACTGTTCAAATGAAGGCATTTTTCCACCCTGAGAAGGTATTTGTTGAGCACTTACTGTGTACTCAGCATCATGGTTGGTGTTCCAGAGGCATAATCAAATTTAAGACTTGGCTTCTGCTCACTTCAAAACAACCTTGTTGGAAAGAAAGGAAGGGGTTTTGGAAATTGATGTAGGTACCAGGTAGAAAATGGTGCACATCAGCATAACAGCCATATGACTAGAACTAAGTCCATGTGTTAATTACAACTGGAGGATAGAAAAGTGAGAGAGAAGATCAACATTGTTGGGAGGTCTTCCTGGGGAAGTGGCTTTGAGGGGGTCTTTGAAGGAAGGAGGCTGCATTGTTGGTATCTAAATGTGTTGCCTTTACAGAGACCTGGGCGTGAATCACATGCTTCATTTCAGAGGTTGTGTGACCTTGGGGAAGTTCGCTCATGTTTCTGAGCTTCAGTTTCTTCATCTGTAAAACATAGAAAACACATCACAGGGTTATGAAGATTATATATGATGACACGGTAAAGGCCCGAGGTGCCACGTTGCTTCAATGGGAGATAAGGAAGACTTTTCCACAGATGCTGCTGAGACAACTGGATATCCATATGGGGAGAAGAGGAGCTTCTGCCCCTACATCACTCCACACACAGAAGTTCATCTGAGATGGTTTATAAATGCAACATATAAAACCAGAGCCATCAATCTAGAAGAATGTAGAGGAGAATGTCTTAGTCAACCTGAGCCAGGCAAAGACTTCTATGTCAGGATGTGGAGAGCACTAACCATAAAAGATAAAATTGATGAGTTAGACTATATCAAAATAAATAATGTCCGCTCATTGAAAAATGCTGTTAAGAAAGTAAAAAGGTGAGACGTCTGGGTGGCTCGGTTGGTTAAGCGTCTCCTTTGGCTTGGGTCGTGGTCCCGGCGTCCTGGAGTGGAGTCCTGCATCGGGCTCCTTGCTCAGTGGGGAGCCTGCTCCTCCCTTTGTCTCTGCCTGCCACTCTGTCTGCCTGTGCTCACTCTCTCTCTCTCTGACAAATAAATAAATAAAATCTTAAAAAAAAAAAAAAGAAAAGTAAAAGGCAAAACACAGACTGGGAGAAAATATTTATAATACATATACTCTAACAACAGACTTATATCTGGAAAATACCAAAAACTGTTACAACTGAACAATAAGAAGACAACCTAATAATAACATACTCAAAAGATTTGAACAGAAAGCTCAGAAAAAAGAAGATATATAGATGGACAATAAATACATGGAAAGATAATCCATACATTTATTCATTTGGAAAAAGCAATTTAAAATCAGAATAAGATACCGCTAGATGTCCATTAAAATGACTAGAATTAAAACCACTGATAATACCAAGTTGTAGAAGAACCGGAACATTCTCCTCTGCTGGGAGGAGTTTAAGTAGCACACCACCGTGGAGAACTGTTTGTCAGTTTCTTACAAAGTTACACATACATCTATGCTATGACTCAGCACTTAAATTTATAGATATTTATCCAGAGATGTGGAAACTTATGTCCGCAAAAAGACTTATGGAAGAATGTTCAGAGCAGTCTCATTCATAATAGCCAGAAATAAGAAAACTCTATGTTCATCAACATGAAAAGAGAAGCAAATTATGGGGTATCCGTTGTAATTGAATACTGCTTAGCACTAAGAAGGACAAATGACTGACACATAACAACATGGGTGAACCTCATTATGCCGAGTGAAAGAAATCAGACACAAAAGAGAATTTACAGCATGATTCCTTTTATACTAAATTCTAGGACAGATAAGAGGATTCCAGAGTGATAGAAATCAAACAGTTGTCTTTGTGGGAGGGAACTGAGTGGAAAGTGGGACAAAGGAACTCTGTAGAATGATGGACCTGATCTCTGTCTCCACTGGAGTGACAGTTGTGTGAGAGTGTATAATTGTCTAAGTTCCAATGTATAGCATTGTTGAATCACTATACTGTACACCTGAAACTAATATCTCATTGCATGTTAATTATACTTCAATAAGAAAATAAACATGAAACATCCTCATTGAACTATTTAAGATCTGTGCATTTTACTGTTTGTAAATTATTTTTAAATACAAAAGGATGTCATGGTAAAGTACGCAGTGTGTCTTGACTTCTCAGCAATGGTGGCCATGGGTATTATAGGCATGGACAATGGTATCAGGAGTTTTAGTTTTGATCTCCTGCCCAATAAGCCGGTGGCTTGGTCAGTCATTGCCTTTGTCAGTAGGGTCCTGTGGGACTCACATAAGACTCTTGGCCGGTGCTGGGATGTTCTTATTGTTACCCACAGAGATGCACCTGAATTCTGCAGGCACATGTACACTGTTGCTCTCTCCTCACGGCTCGTTCTAGCTCTCTCTCTCACACACAATCATGAGCTGGCTTCCTTCCTTCCTTCCTTTCTACCTTCCTTTCTTCCTTCCTTCCTATCATTTATCATCTTTATTCCACCTCATTCCAAAGCCGATTGAATGTCGGCCAGTGGATAAAATTGTGTAGGAAGTACACATAAAAACAAAGCCACAAAGAAATAGACACCATTTGGTCCTGAACCCTTGCCAGGGGCAGGCTACACATTTGGCTCAGAGCTTCTGGTCATAGCAACGAAAAGAGAAAGGTGATTAGTTACTGAACAGCCCGCAGAACAGATTAACTTTATCGCAAAGCAGTGTCTTAGGCTGGGACCTGTTATTCAGAGCCCCAGGTTCCCAGTGTATTTGCCTGAGTGGCGGATTAGTGGTGAGGAGAGAAGGAACCAGAGATTTTTTTCACTCTTGGCTGGTTTTCCTGGCAGGGGGACGCTGAGAGTTTCCTTTTGGAAGTGAGAGGCGCTGGGCTACTCCCTGCCGTGGAAACGGCATTATTTGTATTCCGAGTCTCTGTGGTCATCCTCTGTGTGCTCAACCTGTCCCCACCACATGGTTTATCTTCATACTGCTTTCCTGTGATTTCAGTTTTGAGGCTGACACTGTTTCTCGAGTTAAATTCTGGCCAGACAAGCTTGTTGCTGAATGGCCCATCCCTGTGGAGGTCTCTTTCATTATCTTGGCTGTTTCTCTTTGATTGTGGTAGACTTACGTTTTCCTTCCCCTTCTCAGAGTCCTTTTAGACTTTAAAGCCTCTTAGCATTTCAGGGGGAGTTATCAAGTGCTTTTTTTTTTTTTTCTTTTTGATGGAGAATACTCTGCCATTGACCCTTTTAAGAACGAGCTCCCCAAGTGCAAGCAGTCACTGGTCTTGTAACGTATTACAGATCAGTCTTCCTCTTGTCTTAAAGAGTTACTTCCACTCTGAATCTGCCATTTGGTAGCGGGAAATGAGATTTTCAGACTGGTTCCTGGAACGAAATCTTGACTTCCAAGAGTGGGGAACTTGTAGCTGTCAAGCCCACCAGACTGGGTGTGGGGATCTAGATTCCAGGTTAACTTCTGGGGCTGATATTGGGCAAGTGACACAAGCTTCCTGGACTTGCTTTCCTCATAGTGCAGTGGAGGAAATAGTCTCAGAACATTGTTGTAAAGGTCAAATAAGATAGAACACTTGAAAGTGCTTTGAGAGTCTGAGTGCTTTAAATTCTTAGTCTGTAAGGGAGAGGAAAAGGACACATGTTTTCACCAGGCTTGAATTTGCAGGTTGTATTCACTGTCTTGGCAGGGGGACAAAAGAATAAGGAAACATATTTCCTGTCCTGAAGAGTTTTGGATGAGTTCGAAGGATGTATGTAAAATGCAAAACATTTTGTTTTCTCTCTCTTTTAAAAATTTCGTATTTATTTATTTGTCAGAGAGAGTGCACACAAGCAGGGGTGGCGGGGGGCAGAGGAAGAAGCAGGCTGCCGGCTGAGCAAGGATTCTGATGGGATGCGGGACTCCATCCTCCTGGGATCATGAGCTGAGTCGAAGGCAGACACTTAAGGGACTGAGCCATCCAGGCATTCTGCAAAACAATTAACCTTGAAACCCCATCTGAAGTCTTTTGTTTTGGCTCAAGATTTGGGGCCAGACTTGTTTCTTTAATCTTTTTTTTTTTTTAAAGATTTTATTTATTTATTTGACTGACAGAGATCACAGGTAGGCAGAGGGGGGTGGGAAGCAGGCTCCCTGCTGAGCAGAGAGCCCAATGTGGGGCTTGATCCCAGGACCCTGAGATCATGACCTGAGCCGAAGGCAGAGGATTTAACCCACTGAGCCACCCAGGTGCCCCTGTTTCTTTAATCTTTCTTTCACTAAATAAATTCAATAAATAAATAAATTCCTCTTGACATTGATATTTAGGTATCTCTTAACCTCCCTCAAGCAATATGTTTCCAATAATGAGAATTTTGTAACTCATCATGTTTCTTTTATTGCTTTGGCTACCAGGAACCTCAAAGCTACAACTATTGCTTAGTCTAAATAACTGTGATATCCAACGTGCTTTCCTTTTGCTGCTGCTTTGCCTTAGCTGATGTCTGATTTTTCTTTTGCATTTGAATAGTCTTATTGAATGTATCTCTGTTGGACCACATTGTTGCATAATGTTTTTGGAATTACAAATAACTTGTATAAATTAGTTTGGAAGTATAAATAATGCCAACACATAACAACACACAATGAACACTGCTCTATGAGAAAAATGCACTGAGTTCTAATTCTGCAACTTTCCTCCTGTCTTAGTGGTTGAAAAGCAGGCTGTCTTGAATTCTAAAGCAGCTAAAAAACCTCAATGGTTTTGCCACCATTGAGGCAAATAGGTGCCCGGTGGGAGGCACTGGCCACTTGAGAATTTGCTAGATTGGGAGAGGAGCAGAATGAGCTTCAGGCCCGATCTTTCTCAGCAGCTCAGAAGGGTCTGCTCAAGCAGATCTCCTGGTTTCCGTTCGTATGTGTGCCTCCAGTCAGGGCTTGGCTCTCACACCAGTATTTCTCATACTTGAACACTCTTGTGAATCCCCTGGGGATCTTGTTAAAATGCAGATTCTGAGTCACTATTTGTTGGACTGGGCAGGAGAGTCTGCATTTTTAACGAGTTCTCAGGTGGTACTGATGCTTTAGTCTCTGGAACGTGCTTTGAGTGGCGAGGACTTAGAAGTCATTTAAACCTGAGCTGTGAAATGGACAAATCTGACTTGTTTATGAATCATACTTCTTAATGTCAGAATTATTTATTATATTTATAAATATATACATTATTATTATTATTTAGAAATTTTATTGTTTATCAAAATATTATATATACCATATATTCATTTATATATATTATATTTATATTTATAATATTGCTAGACCTGTCTTCTTCTAAGAATCTTCAGTCTTGGAGCCTCTGGGTGGCTCAGATGGTTAGGCATCAGCCTTCAGTTCAAGTCATGATCCCAGGGCCCTGGGATTGAGTCCCATATTGAGCTTCCTGCTCAGTGGGGAGTCTGTTTTCCCTCTTCCTCTGCCTCTCCCCCTGCTTGTATGTGCTCTCCCTCTCTCTCAAATGACTAAATAAAATCTAAAAAAAAAAAAAAATCCTCAATCTTCATAGTTCATAGTTTCTAGTTATTAGTTGAGCATCTTCTGTTGGAAATTTATTATTTCTTCCACCTCTTGCTGAGTTTCTCCTTTCTTCCCTCACCTCTTGACCCACATCACACTCTGAAGTCCATATCTAAAGAAAATACATTGTGAGCTGCAGTGTCCTTGGATAAGGGTCTGATCTCTCTGGTCTTAGGGGTAGAATGGCTTGTACCTTCCTACAGAGCTGGGGGTCCCACGGGACCCTGTGCCTAGTGGGTCCCTTTTAGACATTTGTAGATTGACTGATTGGCCTGTGATTCTAAATCTTTATGATAGCTGATTAGAAATGAAAAAATTGACAACAACTGGCTAACCTTTATCAGCTTCTCCCCGCTCAACAGAAGTAGGGGCTAAGGCCCATTGTAGTGGTTTCGGGAAGTACTGTGAAGAGAAGGGCCCTAATCTGCACGAGGCCAAGGGGTGAGGATGGGTATTAGGGTTGGTGCATTTGATCAGGTTTTCAGGCAGCTCCTATAATGCCGGTAGGCTTCATGTTAGGCCACAGAGATCAAAGGTATTCACAACCCTGTGGTTAGAAAACACGACAAAGTGTGCCCTGAGGTTTGTGCGTGTGAGCGTGTGAGCCGTTGACTGCCTCCTTGCCACATGCTCTCTGATTCCCCGGCACTTTCCAGTCTCGATCCCCCATCACTCTTCTCTTCACCCCAGTCAGAGAGCTGAATCAGGGCTGCAAAGTGACAGGTCGGGACTTACGTATCTGCAGAAATGGACCTCTCTCTGTTGAGTTCTTCACCCTGGAGTAAGGTGATAGTTGCCCCAGTAAAGGAAGGGTTCCGCTTCTGCTACAGAACGTCAGTGGTGAGGTGTGTCAAAACAAGTGGCTTATTCATCATGTTTAAACCACCCAAGTTTGCTCATAAAATATACAAAAAAATAAACTAAAGTACATTCAGGAGTTACTGTTTAATACTTTTATTCTGACTGATTTGCATTTGATATGATTTCATGAGTAAGGGGAGAGGAAGGTTTGGCTACAATTAGTTGGTGGTAAATTGCAGATGCATCCGATGTTGAACGGTACCTTCTTCTACTGTCTTGAAAAATTTAGCTAAAGCCCCAAAGTCAATAACTGGATATAAAGTTCCTAGGGAGTTGCTGCTAGAGAGGTCCCTTTGGCACTGTTAATGATGTGCCCAAACCAGCCCAGGGATCTTCAGCCCAACAATGACCTCTGGGCTGTGTGAGGAGGACTTGAAATTCAAGGGGGATCATCAAGGAAATGAATCACTTGCCTGGGCTTTTCCTTCCAAGTCTGGGTGGGGGTTCCTCCAGGAAACCAACACTGTATCACAGAAGCACCGATGAGGCAGAATGTAAGTCCACTTTGCTCCATGCCTCTTTAGCCTGCTCTTACACCGGAAGAGAGATGGGTGGAGATGGAGAAGGTGTGGAAGGGCAGGGGATGTACAGATCCTGCCCACCCCCAAGCAGGTCAGGGCTAAGGTTGGAAGAGAGGGTGATCAGGTTGTTTAGGGAGAGGTGGCTGAGCATTGAATTGTATGAGATTGACTTTTTAAAAAATATTTTATTTATTTGAGAGCAAGAGAGAGAGAGAGAGCACACGAGTGGGGAGAGGGGAAAGGAGAGGAAGAGAATCCTCAAGCAGGCTCTGAGCTGAGCATGGAGCCAGATGCAGGGCTTGATCCTAGGACTATGAGACCGTGATCTGAGTTGAAGGCAGATGCTTAATGACTGAGCCCCCCAGGTGCCCCATGGGGTTGGTACTATGACTGAGACTAAACCAGGCCAGAGAGGGCCTTGATTATCAAAGTGAGGCTTGTTCTTAGAACTGGCAGTGACTGGAAAGTTATGAGATCTGTTAAGTATGGTCAAGGGGTAGACAAGGGAGATCTGATAGGACAAGGTGAAAGCAGGGGCTAAGGAAAACAGAGCTGTTTCCCATTTGAATCCCGCTTGATTCAGGCTATTCGGAGCTGGTTTCCCACGTCAGCCTGGGTACACCCAGGGGAGTATATCCCGTCAGTGATCATCGTCTGTCCTGAGTGTTTCAGGGAAGAGAGGGTAAGGAATTTTGGGCTAGACCTTTTTTATATCTCGCCTCCAGAAATGCATAGCGGTGCTCAAGGAGTGGTCTGGGCAGTAGAAGGGGCTCCCTGCTCCAAGCTATCTCCCCTGTAGCACTATCTCATTTGGTTTCCATTTCTTTGGATTAGCAGACACTTTTTTTTTTTTTGCCTTTAAAAAGGTTTTAATGGAAATAGAAATATTTGTAGGAAGTCAGTCCCTGAATTAGTATCGATCAGTGACTTCGGTAGACGGTCTGGGGGGATCCAGTCCCCGTGTCTGCTCAGAAAGCTTCCATGGCTCCCCAGGGTCTTTGTAATTAAGACTGAACAATGTAGCTTGGCACACAGGCTCTCCAGGAACCTGTCTCAGGCTTCACTTCTGGATGGGACCCCTGACTCCTCCCATCTTACCCCATAGGTCAAAATCTCTCCTGGTGTCCATGCCTCTTCTTGGACACGTTACTCACTTTCCTCCCTTTTTCCCATCACACTCTGCTTCCCATTGCTGTCTAAAAAAGTCTACCCACTGGGCTGGGTTAAGATGCCACTTTCTACCTAAAGTCCTCCTCTTATCTCCCAACTGATTTCTCTCTCCCTTAGTGATTCTTAATGCAGAAACCATCCCTGCTTTGATAAGAGGACATTACATGTCAGGAATTAGAGAAAGAGAGGTGCAGTTTCAGCAAAATGACACTGCGTGGTAGTTTTGTTGGGCAAACACTGGGACTTCCTTCAAGCATATGTCATCATTACCCCTCTTCCCTTTTAGATTTATTTTTAATTTTTTACAGCTCTAAGGTTTACCCTTCCCTTTCATATTGAATCTCAAGCATGCAGGTTTCCTTCCTCTGCTGACTCAAAGTAATTCTTGGAGGGGTTCTCTTGTAAATTTTATATGTTAAGAAAATGGCTGATGAATCCTCCCTCTACCTACCTCGCAGCTCTTAGTGGAGGACAAGTCTCCTAAAAAATTTCTGTGTCTGTGGAATGCCTGGGTGGCTCAGTGGGTTAAAGCCTCTGCCTTTGGCTCGGGTCATGATCTCAGGGTCCAGGGATTGAGCCCCGCATTGGGCTCTCTGCTCTGCGGGGAGCCTGCTTCCCTTCCTCTCCCTCTGCCTACTTGTGATCTCTGTCTGTCAAATAAATAAATAAAATCTTTAAAAAAAGATTTGTGTCTGTAGATTTAATGTTTACTTCATCTTATGGCATTGTCTGTACACAACTCTAGCACACTCTACTGCCCACCAGACTTAGAATTTTCTGTCTGCTTCCCTGACCGATTGTAGACTTCTAGACAGTCTCTTGGTTTTACCTACTCTATGTGGTGTACTTTGTAGGTGCTTAATAAAGGTTTGGTGAGTGATAACCTATGAGATCTAAATCTACAGGGAAAAAACTCTGGAGAGAAGCTAAATGAAAGAAAAGGAGAGCTGTTGGAAAGGGTGAGGAACTAGAGGCTCTTGGGACCAACTTCCATCATGCTGCCATTTAGCCCGAGGTTGGCATGTAATCAGGCCGCAGCCTCCCTCTTCACATCAGGCTGTAGACATGCGGCCTCGAGGGAACTTCACCCCCATCTCCTTGCTTTGCTTCTGCACGCACGCTCCGGCACGTGTGAGACCGGGGCAGGCGGCTCAAATGTGGGCTCAGGAGTGAGGGAGGGACGCTGTGGCTTTGACTACTTCCTCCAGGATGGGTAGAAGAGTGTTCGACTTTTCAACAGATCCAGCAATATCTAAATACCAGGTCCATGACAACTACAACCTTCCTTGGCTGGTTGGCAAATTAAAAACAGATGAGGGGCGCCCGGGTGGCTCAGTTGGTCAAGCATCTAACTCTTGATTTTGGCTCAGGTTATGATCTCAGGGTCGTGAGATGGAGCCCTGTGTCGGGCTCTGGGCTGAGCGCAGAGTCAGCTGGTTCCCCTCCCTTTCCCCGCTTGCTCTCTCTCTCTCTCTCTTTCAAATAAACAAATAAAATCTTAAAAAGAAATAAACACAGATGGTACACCCAGACCAAAGAGAGTGCAGGAGACGTACTAATGTTTCCAGGGTCAGTCTCCTTCCTCCATGGGATCTTCCAGATGGTATAGTCCACACACATGCCTCCTTTACAAAATATCCTACGGCATTTATTACTTGGTGCTGTTCAAGTCCTTGACTGGAGCGTCTTGCTATTTTTAGTTAGTGTCTTTAATAACTTCTGCCTTTTTTGCTTCAGAGCTCATCTCTACCGCTGCTTCTTTGCTCCTTGTCATATGAAGCAGCTGATCATGGAGAAGGAAGTCAGTGATTATTCGTTGCTTTGCCCTCTAATTAGACCCACTATGGACTAGCTACTAAGGGGCACAAGCTTTCAGGGGTGTAGTTTGGGGGCAGTCATCTCCAAAGACCCACTGTGTAAATATTAACCGAGGTTGCCTCTCTCTAGACCTCAGGGGATTTGAAGCAGATCAAGACTTTTCAAGAAATAAACCACAAGTAGCTGAAAAACACCAAAGTTCAAACTACATCCGGTGTCAGCCTGTGAGAGAATTTCTGCAGCAGAAGGAAGTTTGCTATTCTTGACCTGAACTTTAGTATTCTGTGACAATATGGGGGTTGTCAAAATGCTTCTAATCTCACTGACAATGTTACATTCTTTTCCATAAATCATATCTGGAATTAGAGAAACTGATTGATAGCAGAGAGAAATTTCCCCAGTGACAGTAGACTATGTGTGTGTGTGTGTGTGTATGTAAATCCAAGTAATTGGTTAATATTATGGAAACGTTACTTCAGTTTTAAGTGGTGTTTTTCTCAATGTGATGTGTAGTACTTAAAAAATATGACACAGACATAGTCTTAGACTGCCCCCCCCGCCCCATGCCTCTGACATTATTCACACTGAAGCTCTCAAACAGCCAACTTGGAAAGCACTTTTAACTACAGCTCACATCATTAGTGTTTCTGCTGTCTAAGCAGAAAAAATTGGGATGCAACTTAGCAAAGGCTGAGGAAAATATAAAATATGAAGGATAATAGGTCTGTTTCTCAAATGGTTTCCCTGTGTAATGAGCATCCTAATGATTTTCTTCAATTAATATATTTTCATTTATCTCAGGATGAGAAAGCCAAGAATATTCTGTTAAAATCATCTGTGTTTACCAAGATGTGTACACTTTGGAGTCACCGGCCTCTTCTCAGCTCTTGCTTGGCCAGGCTTTCCCTTCTGGGTCCACACAGCTTGGTGTCAGCTCCCAGTATCTTGCTTCTGGCCTTCAGACTGGACTTTCTAGCTCCTTGATAAATATTTCAGAAAAGTCTGATTGATATTTCTAACTCAACAAGCTCAAGTGACCTTAGGATAGATCCCCTAGCAATATTTGTGTGACAATATTTGTGTACCATTGACTTCTCTCTGAACACCTGAATCAACTTTGACTTATTTTTTTTATTTGCTACAGTCAACGGTGGCCAAGTCCTGTTGATTCAGACTTTGAAATGTTTAGACAATATTCTCTCAGGTTCGCATTTCTATTTCTGATATCCTAGTTCAGGTCACACGTTCTTGTGCCTGTCTGGGTCATGGCAACTAATGACCTGCCTAATTGGTCTCATGAGTTACCATGATTCTTTCTCAAAAATCTCCTTCATGTTACCCACCATGCATGGTGCTCTTCCTAAAGAATGACTTAGATGATGCCTTTCTCTTGCTGAAAGAATCCTGGTAGGTCCCCACTGCCTACTGAATTTGCTTCTAATCTAACTTTCCAGCCACATTTTCTGTAACTCCCTCCTATCTCCTCCCACTGAACCCCAAGAGAACAGCTCACTACTGTTCAATGAGCTACTCACTTTGACCCCCTGTCCTTTGCTTGGGATGTTTTCACCCCTAGAGCCTCTACCAAGACAACATACACTGTCCTGCAACTTCCCCTAATCCCTCAGTGCCCCCCCAACTGGAACAATTTTAATTTCCGGTTTTAAAAAAAATCCCCAGGTTTTATGGAGACCTTGTTTACATTTCTGTCTCTCTTGCACAGCAACTTGAGCTCTGAGAAAGCAGGGAGTATGTCATTTTTATTTTTATTTTTATTTTTATTTTTTAAGATTCAACTTAGTGATAGATATTTATTAATTCTTCTAGTTGAGTGAATGGATAAAGGAGTGGTTACTTTTTTTCTTTTCTTTTCTTTTTTATTTTTTTAAAAAGATTTTATTTATTTATTTGACAGAGAGAGATCGCAAGTAGGCAGAGAGGCAGGTAGAGAGAGGTGGGGGGAAGTAGGCTCCCCGCGGAGCAGAGAGCCCAATGTGGGGCTTGATCCCAGAACCCTGAGATCATGACCTGAGCCGAAGGCATAGGCTTTAACCCACTGAGCCACCCAGGTGCCCCTTCTTTTTTTTTTTTTAAAGATTTTATTTACTTATTTATTTGTCAGAGAGAGAGAGAGAGCGAGCAAATGCAGGCAGAGGGAGAGGGAGAAGCAGGCTTCCGCTGAGCAAGGAGCCTCATTCGGGACTCAATACAAATCCCAGGACCCTGGGATCATGACCTGAGAGGAAGGCAGTGGCTTACCTGACTGAACAACCCAGGCGCCCCATTTCTTTTTCTTTTCTTTTCTCTTTCTTCCTTCCTTCCTTCCTTTCTTTCTTTCTTTCTTTCATTCTTTCCTTCTTTCTTTTCATCCTTTCTTTCCTTTTAAAGATTTTATTTATTTATTTGACTGAGAGATCACAAGTAGGCAGATAGGCAGGCAGAGAGAGAGGTGGAAGCAGGCTCCCTGCTGAGCAGAGAGCCTGTTGCTTATTTTTTCTTAATGATCTTATTTTTTTAATTTTTTATTTTTTATAAACATATATTTTTATCCCCAGGGGTACCTTTAAGTAAACTCTACACTGAATGTGTGGTATAGATTCACAAGCCTGAGATCAAGACACAGGCTCCACCAACTGAGCCAGCCAGGTGCCCCTTGAATTGTTGCCTTCCTTGTGAATCCTTATCTGATCCCTGGAGGCAAAATTATTCTTTCCTTTGTGTAACTATACCAATTTGTATTTATCGCTAAGGTTTTTCTCTTTGCATTTGGTTTTCAATGATGTGGGTTGGTATGTTTTTCTTTGTATTTATCCTGCTTGGGGCTTGAGGGACTTCTTGCATCTGTGGCTTGCTGTATTCTGCTTTGGGTAATGGTTGGTTGTTATTTCTTAAACTATTGTTCTGTCTTCCTTTTCTCTCCTGCTCTTCCTTGGGATTCTAATTCCATATAATTCTACCAGGATCCTACATCTCTCTCTATATGTTATATCCTCCTTCTCTGTGCTTCATCTGGATAATTTCCACTAGTCTATCTTCCAGATTACTAGTCCCTTTACCAGCTGTGTCTAATCTTCTATCATATCTATTTACTGAGTTCTCAATTTTGGGTGTGAGTTTTAGAACTTAGATTTGATTCTTTTTTTTTTTTAATATAAATTACCATTTTCTTACCATTTATTTTCATTAATCTATAAATCACTGGTGTTTTAAATTATTTAAATAACTCCTTGACTCTCTTGAGAGTCTGTTTCTATTGTCTTTTTCCCCCCTCTTGGTCATCTCTTTTGGATATCTGGTAACATTTTATTAAATCCCAGCCATGTATATAAAACCTTCAGAGGTTGTGTATGGAACTTTCTTCCTCCAGAGAGAATATAAAACATCCTCCAGCACTGGGACACTGCTGGTAGTTCTGCTCAGTTTCTTATAGACTTAGAGGCCACTGGCTCTTCACAGCTTCTTCTGAAGTTGCCACAGAGCAGAAATGCTGCCCTAACGGTTGTGCTCCACCTCACAGCTCTCCTTTCCTGGATCTTGGCCCTTTATGTCCTGGCTGTCTTGCTGGCCTTGAACTCCAAGTTTTGTCTCCATGTATCTGTGAGATGATGAAAGCTCTGCTTAGCTTTTTTGCCTCTTAGTAGTTGCTTTCTACTTGGCTTCTCAGCCTTTCCAGGCATGCCATGTATGCGACAGGAAATGCCCTGAGGAGATATGAAGTACAGAATTCTTGTCTCACCTCCGTGACTTTCTCCTTCCTCTGGGCTCCTGGTCTTGTAAATCCTGAGTTCCCAATATCTTTGAATGGAGATGTTTTTGTTTTATCACACTTTTGCAATTTGTTCCGTGGGATGATTGCTCTATTACAGGATGGTCCGCTGTAGATATAAGCGGGGCTCTGTTCTATACAGAACTTTCTTCCACTATAAATTTTTAAGTGTGTTTCTTTCTCTGATTTATAAGTTACTTGAGAGCAGGAACAGCATTTTATCCCATTTATCTCCTGTAAAATGCCAATTCATTCATTAATTTGTAGTATTTTTTGAGCACCCACTATGGGCTAAGTGCTGTTAGATATATCAGTGAATAAGTTAGATGAGGTCTTAGCCTTCATGGAGCTTATGTTCTAACAGGGGAGAAGGTGCACAGGGAAATAGCAAAAACACCAAAGAGCACAAGTTGTTATGAATAGTATTTAAATTAGGAGACTGGGATGGAGGGCAGGTGGCTACTCAAGCCCTCTCTAAGTGGGTCTTCATTAAGTTGAGGTCTAAATGACCAAAAAAAAAAAAAAAAAAAAAAAAAGGAGTCAGGCATAAAGAGATCTAGGGAGAGGGAGGACTGGGGCCAGGGACCCAAGGTGTTTGCTGAAGTGGATTAACTTTGTGAGATTCTAAATTTAAAATGTCAACATAAACTTTTTTTTTTTTTTTAAAGAGAACATTATATGTTTTGAAATGGCTTCTAATTGTAAGCGGTAAGTGCATGCCATGTTTGAAGTACTTAAGTCATTTAGGAATCATGAGTATTACTATGTAGGGCTCTCAGAAGAACTAAGACATCTGCGTGCCATAGGCCTAACTTGTTGCTGGAGCGTCCCTCACCCAGAGGATGGCAGAGGTGAGTGGAAGCAATAGCGGATTTTTCCTTGCCTCTGAGGTTATCTGAATTTGCAAGGATGCTACTTTTTTTTTTTTTTTAAGGATGCTACTTTTTTGCTTAACAATCACATTCATCATTATTTGTGTAAAATTATCATATTTTTAATAGGGTTCTGTGTCGTCAGGAGCTTAGCAAAAAACAAATTCCAATTCACAGGGTTCAAGAGACGGCAAATAAGAGGCCACTTACAGGGTTGTGGACGGGGCTATGGGAACAATGAGAGGTGGTGAGGTACCCAGGGATTAATAGTGGAGCCATTCCTGTCCCCGGCCTAAAGGGACAGGGGGTGTTACAAAGTCCATTCCCTTAGTCCGTTGCAAGCTGAAGTCAGGGAGGGCTGCAGCTGTCCTCAGATAATACAGCCTGGAGCAGGCAGGGAGCAGGAAAGAAATGCCCTGTCTTCTCTTTCCTCTTGCCTCATCTTTAGGTGCCTCCCTTGGCCAAACCTAGCCAAAAGCCAGCTGGCAGGTGCACAGAGTTGGTCCGCAGGGCTCAGAGCCGCATGGACAAAGGCCAAAGATAGACACAGGGGGAGGAAACCAACGAGCCACAAGGCACATATGCTGCCTTCTGAAATAACAAGGATCACAGGTCTGAAGTGAATGTATAAACTTCTTTTCGGAGAGCTCCAGCCTCGCTAGGACCTGTGTGATAGAAAGGGCCTTCCCTCAACCCAGAATAGAGAACCTGAAGGATTTTCAGTCATGTCTTTAAGCATAGAAAATTATTTTAAAGAAAGTTGAAATTAGCTTGGGAGACTCTGAAAGGGGAGCTCTCAGTGGAGTTTGGAAGGCTTGTTTTCAGGTAGAGTCTAGTGTTTGTGCTGGTGAGAGGACGGGAGAGTCCAGGAGACAGTGGGGACAAAGGTGCAGGTCAGGGTGGGAGGCTGCGGAGAAGCGCCCTGAGGTGCGACACAGATGGCTCAGTGTATGACCAATGACACCCACAAAGCTTCTTTAAATCTAGTCACATGCTGAAAATGTGTTTCTAGTGAAAGGTTCATGGCAGTGACATGAGTGTGGTTTTATGACACTCAAAGAGTTATATTTTCAATTCAGCAATTAAAAATGGCAAAATCTTCAAATGTTCTTGCTCAGCATATACCAAAACATCCAGACATATGTGTCTGCATACCCTCTTAGGTAGAAGGTCAATGTTTCCAGGCCTGGAGAGTCAGCTGGTGGATTTGGACCGTATTGTGTTTAGTCCATGTCTGATATTTTGTCTAAATTTCCCAAACTGAATAACCTCTCATTCGACACCTGAATATTGTATAATTTTTCAGTCAATACATTTTTGTTAAGGTTGAACTTAGGTTTCCATTATTTCTCTCTCATACTGAAAACAAGAAAGTTCTCAGATGGGGAAGGGCACGGGCTGCCTCTTATTGGCTCAAAGTGTGTGGGTGCCATTTTGTTCTGGAGAGCTTGAACTGATTTATATCACACATTCCTTTTCAAAAGCTCAGTATTCTACTCTATTCTATTCTATTCTATTCCATTCTATTCTATTCATCAATAAATTTCAAGGAACTCTGTGACGCAGGTACGATTGTCATTATTGTCCTTATTATACACATGGGGAAGCATAACTGTGACACAGACAGGCTGAGTATTTATCACAAGGCTGCACAGTTAACAAATGGGATTAAAACTAAGATTCAAACTCGGGAAATCTGGCTCCAGAGTCCGTGAACTGCGCCACTATGCCAGGCGGTTTGCATTCTATGTTCAACAAAGGCTTGATTTCATGATAATTCCACTAGTGTGGGGTTGAGATTTCCATATTATGAATCAAAGTGTGTACCAAATATTTAAACCAACATTTTCAAAAGTGCCCATAAGTACATAAGTCCTGACCTTAAAAATGCTGTTGATTAGAATATTACTTTTGCAGAATCCATTACTGTTTCTTTGGGTCAATAAAAAAGAAGATTTAATTAATCATCATTTCTTAAAAAGTGCTCTCTGCTGGTAATGACCCTCTAGGACGCTCCCTGTAAAAAGTTTCTATTAACAAATAAGTTTGGAGAACTTCCCATGCTATGTCTATCCATATATTTGAAATCCACAGCTCACATAGTAAAGGTACCAAAAAGTCTTCAGAGAAGACACCTGGTTAACTTTTTTCAACCTAGAATTTACCATGTTAAATTGACCAAAAAAACATTTTTTCACAAAACACTTATTAACAGCCCAGAGAGCCAGTGTCGTACAATTTTGAGCTGGTTCCTTAAAATGAAAGCATTGGCTCTGAGATTTCTAGGAGGCAATCGAAAAGTGGAGAGGGGCTGAAAAACATGACCACCAAGTAAAATGAGGATACAGGTTGTCGTCTTTTTGCTTACATTATCCAGATTCACTTTTAAGGTCTATAATAATCTGCTAAAAGGGCATTTCCCATCACTGAGCACCGTCATCTGCCTGATTTCTTCCTGATCTGAGGCAGCTCTCGATGCGAATCTGAGAAAAGAAGTGGTGAGTCTCACTTGCCTTCCCTGTGTGTGCTGTAGAGCTCTCCTCAAATAGCCTTGCTTTGTTTGACATTTTAGAGTGATTTCTGAATGTTCAAAAAGGGCAGATTCTAAATCCAGATCTGGTGAGAAACGCTGTTACTTATCTGAGAAGAACAGCCATGGAGTGCGCACACAGATGTGAAAAGATCTTTTTAAAACAGATATGGGGTGGGGGGGGTATGGCTGGGTGGGGGCGGGGGAGACTCGATGTGAGAATTTGTTATTGTTGATGGCTCTGCAGTCCTGGTAATCACTCCAGGCTATAATTTTCTATATCTGGGCTGGGATTCCCCACCGCATTCTAGGAATGTGGTGAAGAATGTTGTGTTCTCTCTACCATAACTCTTTCTCTCTCAACACCCTTCAGGTTTGGGTGTATTGTGTGTTTGGACAGCTGGTTCTGACTGTGTTGTCTGACTCTGGCTCCGTCCTCTCCTCCCACGCTTTCCCCATGGTGGCAACCCCTCCCCCCATCTTTGGCTCCCTCTGGACCACAATTTAACAGTCCCAAGATTAAGACAAAGAACAACTTCGCTTTCTCACAGGCATCACTGCTTCCCCTGTTTCTCTTCCTCGACTGGCTCCCGAGCCACTGTTGCGTGGACCCTCCATGCTGTGTTTCAATTTTCCATTAGACTTAGGCCTCTCCGGCGGGGAGGAAACTGCTCTCTGGAAGTAAACTTGTGACCTGTGCAAAATGAATTCACTTTTCGATGGCACCAGAGGACCATTTAGTAAATTACTTTCATTGCGCAGAATACCACCCTGGTGTCCTGGAAGATGGAATTGGTGTCACATGGGTGAGCTATTTTCTCCCTGAGAAAGACTGGTACTTCCATAAGGGGCTTTGGCAGGTGTGTGAGGCTGAGTCTGGTTGGGGGGATGTCGGGGGTGGGGGTGGCCTGCCAGGACAGGGCAAGCAAGGGGATCGTGTTTGCTCCCTAAAACTTCTAGAAGTGGGTCAGGAGGGTGTTCTGGGGACATGGAAACTAAATTATTAGCCACATTTGCTACAGTAACATTAACTAATGATATAACCACAACAATGGCAACAAGTGTTTATTTAGCTCCTATAGAATTCTGACACAGTGGTAGAGACGTCATACCTCTCTACTAAGACGTCACTTAATTTAGCAAAAACAGTATGAGATAGATGTTTTGATATCAGCGTTTTATGGAAACGAGACTTTGGAGAATTTAAGCCTCATACTTAAGGTCAGGTGCAGAGAATGTGTTGTCATGAAAGTACAAATTCATTCAGTTATTCAACAAATATTTTGTTACAGAAGCAGTTATAGGTGCCAGCAATATAACAGGGAACAAAACCCTAAAAAATGAATATAGTATATTAGATGATGAAGAGTGTAATGCAGAAAAATAAAGCAGGATAAGGAGATGGAAGGCCTTTGTGTGGATAGCAGTTCTATTTTATGTGGGAAGGAGTCAGAGAAGTCTCCAACAAGGGGGTATTTAAGTAGAGTTGAAGGGAATGCAGAAACAAACCATGTACATACTACAGAGGCAAGGCAACAGAAAGGTGGGAGTGTCCTTCGAGCAGGCCAGGACAGAAGGAGACCAGTGTGACTGGAGCAGGAAGGGTCAGGGCAAGGGTAAGAAATGAGGATAAATGTCCTTATCAATGAGACCTCCGAGAGCTTCCTTGCATCTTTTGCCACTTGAGGATGGAGTGAGAACGGCGGCTATCTACAAACGGGGAATGATCTTTCAGTAGACATTGAATCTGTTGGTGCTCACATCTGAGATTCCTGGAACCATGAGAGACAAATGTTTGTAAGCCCTCAGTCTATAGTATTTTTGTTAGAGAAGCGCAAATGGGCTAAGGCACACTATAAAGGCTAGTAATGGTCTTTCCTTTTGCCAAGGCCCTGGTACTCTACAATTGCCAAGTCAGGTGGCCCAGCCTCTATGCCCTGGAAAGAGAAATAATCGCCCCTTATGTTTCTGTGAATGGACCACAGATGGAGGCTCTAATTCTTCACTTTTCCAGCTAGGATTTGAAGGGAACAATACCTCTTTCACCTTCACCATCCCTTGTATTTTGAAAAAACTTGCATAAGGAAGTGAGCTGTCCAGCAGAACAACCATGAGGAGGCTCCTGCCAACCTCCAGACCGGTATACACCTTGAGCCAAAGAACAGTTAGTTAGCTGCCTTTGGGTCTTCCCACATTCCTTCCCAAGAGAATTCCTGGACCAGACTCATGTGGTTCATGAATATTTTTTGCCTTAATCCTTAATCCCCATCAGATAAGCCCTCATGGCATGTTCCCTTACCCCTGCACTAGTCTGTACATCCTGAAACCGGACCCTTCTTTCCTTTCTCTTCATCTGTGCTAACCCTCCCCCCGGGCTGTCATTCTGTCATCGGCACACACACGTTCTCATCCCCTGCCCTGGATGCTCCCTTTACCTTCTCACTCTGGATGGAAGCTGGATCTCCCTGAGGACACTGCTTCCTCTGCAGGGAGAGACTTTTGATTTCATCCCCCGTGGACCTTAAAGCCTGGAAAAATGGCCAATCTCTTCCTTCTTTGCCTTCGCTACTTCTAATTAATCATTGCTCTTGCTTCCAACTTCAAAGTCCTCAGCCCCTTTGAAGCATACCATCAGATGTTACCACCTGCTACCCCACCTTGTTGTCATTCACTGACCCCAGTCCTTGGTACCTCCAGCACCTGCTTTGCTGTCTTCATCTCTACTGCCAATGAGAATGACAATGACAGCGCTCTGAGTTTTCTCTCTTCTCCTGGAATTCTTCTACATCCTCCAAAAGCTTTATTTTATTTAATTTCTATAATGCTGTGAGAAAGGTACAATTCCCACCCTCATTTTATAGATGAGCAAATGGAGGTGCACAGAGTAATATGCTTTGCCTAGCATCATGCACAATTAGTGATGGGGTTGGGGCTGGAAATGCATGCGCTTAAACACTATATGAAGCTCTTTCCTCATTGATATTCTTGTTAACCTTTCCATCTATGCAGATGGCCATTTGACACCTTGACTGCTCTGTTCCTTGATCACCCCAGCTTCTTGGCTCGACCACAACTACCTGCTCCAGTGGTCACACCCATGACCTTGTCATAAGTTATAACAGCAGTACCTGACTGATTTTGAGTTTTCCACTCATTGGCATCACCTCCTGTCTTACTAACTAACCCTCCACAGTAGTACCCCCTCTTCAGAAATTCCTCCTCCTCAGGAAAGCCTCACCTCAACAAATGCTGTTGGCCCTGTGTTATTTCACTAGTATTAACACCCACCCCTCAAATTCATTTCCTTTCAGTGGATGATGGCAACAAGTTGAGGGAGCACTCCTGATTTATTCAGTGCTGTGTAACAAATCACCATAGAGCTCAGTGGTTCAAAACAGCCAACATTTTATTTGCTCACAATTCTGTGGGCCAGAAGTTCGAGCAAGGCTTGGCTGGATGGGTCTTCTGTCCCATGTCGCATCAGCCGGCATCCCTCCTGAGGTTGTAGTCAGATGGTGGCTGGGATTGGAGTGTCCAAGACGGTTTCATCACAGATCTGGAACCTTGGTGGTGATGACTGGGATTTCTCTCTTCCTCTCTCTCCCTTGCTCTCAGTTCATGCAGGGTTGCCTCCGGGATCTATCTTCAGCTTCTTTACATGGCAGCTGGGTGTTAATAGTGAGTATTGTACGTGGCAAAGCTAGAAGCTGCATAAAGTACATGGCATCACTTCTGGGACATTCTATTAGTCCAAGCAAAATATATGGTGATCCCAGATCCACAGGGAGCGTAAATAGACTCCACACCCTGGCAGGGGAGTGGCAAAGAGCACACCACAAAAAAGCATGGGCATGGCGGGTATTGTTGCTGCCATCTTTGGAAACACAATTTAATCATGACGTGACACAACAATTTCTCCTTTACAGGTCCTTGTATCTCCTTATACGTCCCCTTCTTCCTTGCCTGACAGTATTCCTGACCTGGTCAAACCCATCTATCAATCCACTCAATGCCGGCATTTGAATAGCTGAATGTTTCTGGGGGAAAAATCATGCAACTTTCTAATAGAAACTTTCCAACTTTCCTTCCAACCAGCTGGCCTTCCTTCCAGTCCGCATGTCACGCTCCTTCCAGTCTCAAGCCTTTGAGTGTGACAGTCCCACAAACATTCGCATGGCTGCTCTCATCATACACATCTCAGTTCAAATCATTCCTCCCAGAGGCCTTCTCGGAATATCCTAGTTAAGGAGATTTCACCTGCCTCTTTGTAGGCACCCTGGATCACATTACTCCATTTTCTTCATGGCAATCACCCTCTAAAATTTGCTTATTCATCAAATTGCTTCTGTGTTTACTGTTAATTTCCTCACCAGAATGTTAGCTTGTTGAGGGCAAGACTTTTATCTTGTGATTCCCAGAGTCTAGACAAGGCCTTGCACAGAGTATGTAGTTGGTAACTATTTATGGACTCGCTGAATCAGTGCCTTTTAATTTACTGAATAATATAAGTAATTCACAAACACACAAGAAAATTTTCAAATAACATCAAGGCATAAAATAAACAGTAAAGTTATCTTCCTGCCTTCCCCAGGCCCAACTCCCAAAAAGTAAGTTTGTTTGGGAATTTGTAGAATTTAGCACATGAAAATCATTCCTCTCCTCTTCTATTGTTAAAAATTATATTTTTGTCGAGAATGTCTTCTTTTGGTTACCTTTATAACTATTTCTTGAGTCTCCTTTACCTAAGAAGAGAAAAGGCACCACAAACACTTACTTCTCCTATTTTCTGGCCCCTCCCCCCTCAATTTGGTTCATTACTTTTCCATGATCAAAGTTTATTACATTTATATTCTGATCTGTAACTATAATTAAGTTTTCTGTGCTTTGACGATAGGTTAGTTTCTTAAAATCGAGAACCATTAAATGGCAATTGGAAATTATAATTATGTAAATATTATTCAGTGGAGAACCAAGTAGTTTGATTAGACTTGTAGAGAATGAAAAATAATTCTAAATTACCAAACTCATGGCACTCACAGGAGAAAAGATCCAATCTTCAAGGTCAAATGAGTTCTCTGTTTGCCACTTCATAGTACTTTGCTTGCTAAAATCATGTTGCAGTTTAATTTGCTTTGATTTGACATTTGACATTTCTTGACAGCTTTCTTTATCTTTTCCAAAATCTCTAATGGCCTCTCTTTTTTCTTGTTGATATGAATATTATAATACTAAAATACATCTTTTTGTAGAAGTTACCGAAGGCCAGGCACTAAATATTTTGTATGCATTGTTTCATTCAACACCCATAATGACCCTATGAAGTAGAAATTATGTTTATACCAATTTTTTTTATTTTTTTTATTTTTATTTTTTAAGATTTTATTTATTAATTTGACAGACAGAGATCACAAGTAGGCAGAGACACAGGCAGAGAGAGAGAGGAGGAAGCAGGCTCCCTGCTGAGCAGAGAGCCCGATGCGGGGCTCGATCCCAGGACCCTGGGATCATGACCTGAGCCGAAGGCAGAGGCTTTAACCCACTGGGCCACCCAGGCGCCCCTGTTTATACCAATTTTTAAGCAAGAAAATTGAGCCTAAAAGCAGGTAAATAACTGCTCAAGGTCATGTACTTAGTTTGTAATTTTTGTAATTTGAACCAAACAGTCCGATTTGGGAGATGGAGATTTTAATCATGTGATGTATTTATCCAATTAGTAAGTATATCAAGCTACCTCATTACACGGCTATTGAAATAAATCTATTTCTTAAATTGATGGTCTTAAAGACAGGGCGGTGGGGGAGGGTTGCTGGAGGGGGATTACCGACTTCGTGTTTCAATGTGACTTTCGGGTTTAGTGCTGCTAGTTAGCTGTCATCTTGACATTTTATTTTATTGGACTTATGGTTTGGTCCACATGTCTTCTGTTTTCTTTGTTTCATTTAGGTTTTTGCTGGGATACAATGAAAGGAAGTTTTTCAGAAAGGTTAACTAGGAAAGTAAAATTTCTGAATCCTGGCATGCTTAAAAATTTCTTGCATTATATTGCCCTCACACTTGGTTAATGGTTTGCTTAGCTATAGAATTTAGGTTGAAAATAATCTATCAGAACTTTGCTGGAATTACTCCACCGTCTTCCAGTATCCAGAAGAGCTGATGAGAGGTCTGATGTCAGTTCCTCTGCAAATACTTTGAACTGCATCCCCACCCGAAGTTTTATGCTCTTCTCCTTATCTTTGATGTTTCAAAATTTCATAAGATTATGTTTAGGTGTGGGCCTTTTTGTTCAGTAATGGGTGAATCCAAGATTTGTGTTTGCTGCTGCTCTAGGAAATTTTCTACGATTTATTTGTCTTCCTTCCAGTTCTTATTTTTTACTCTCCTTCTGGAACTCCTGTGGGGTTGGTGTTAGAATTCCTAGATGGAAGTTAGACCTATCATTCTGCTTTTCTCCTTTCCTTTAAAAAAACATTCTCTTTTCCTTTCCTTTTTATTCCTTCTTCTAAATTGCAGCCTTTCTGTAACGTTGTCTTTTGGCCCTCCTCCTGATATTTCTTTTGACAATTACGTATTTATTCCGAAAGTACCGCCAGTGCTCTCTGCCCCAGGTTCAAGGGCCCTGTTTGGTTTTGATGGACATCGTCTCTTTTCAAACCTGTTCGTGTATTTTAGTGATCAGTTGCTCTGTTTACCTTGGAGAGTCTCTCATGCCGTTGGTTTCCTTAAATGTTTGCTGAGACTTAGTGGTTTCTTTTATTTGTAATAAAAAGATTATACTTTTTTTCATATGGGTCCCTAAGGTAAATTTCCTTTGCGGCTGAGTAGATCCGTTTCCACAGCAGATCTCACCATCTTTCTCTTCCAAAAAGATGTCTCTGAGCTATTCCTACTCTGGGGGCAGTTCACACTGCTTGTTCCCCATATGTAACCTCGAGCATTTTTAATCCAGCTGAAACCAGAATAAAGTGAATGTCATGGGAAGGCTTCAGGGACAAAGGCATTATAAAAAGTCCAAGTGTGGCTTGAGGGATAGCTGTAAAGAAGGAGAGTCTGTCTTACACGTGGTGGTTCTGCCATGGGTTCATATATGAAGTGGCTGATTGTGTACCCTGGAACTCTAGAGGGTTTTTGTTTTTGTTTTTAGTGAAGACTATTATTTTCTTTAGAGAAGTTTAGGGTTCCCAGTGAAATTGAGGGGAAGGTACAGAGATTCCCCATATAACCCCTTCTTCCACTCATGCGTAGCATCCTTCACGATCAATATTCCCCACCAGCTGGGACAAATTGTTGCATTTCCAAAGCAGGGGTGAGATGTGAGCCCCTCAATGGGAAGAGGTGGGCCACCTGTTGGAGGCATGGAACCTTGAACACTGTTAACCATTTTGCAAAGCTCTAGGGAAGGGAAACAAAGGAAACGGAGCAACTTTGAAGGTCCCTGCCAAACTTTGAAGAGCAAAAAGATTAGGAAGAAAATGAGGCTTCTAAGAGCATGACCAAACATTCAATACCCCATCGGAACCCACAAAACAAAAACACAATCATCTTCATCTTACGATTAAAAAGAAAATAGGACAGTGGTGTTGCTGGCCTCCTTAATTAGCTGATAAACCTCAGATGGAAATTTTTTTGAGACCAAGTGGCCAAATCTTTATGGTCAGGACAGAATAACTCAGAGCAGACCTTCAGATACTTCAGACCTTTCCTCCATGGACAAATGGGGTTTAATTTCTACACCGTAAGTGGCTTTAGGCGGCACAGCTTTCCTACTGTTTTTGAAATAATTCAATTTCAAGAACAATGGAAGCTAGAACCCACTTTGGGGCGTGGCCATGAATAGCTCTCATTTGAACAGATAGTTCTGAAAGTTCTTTTCTTTTTTCATTGTCACAAAAAATGAACTGGTGATGCATAAACAAACACTAAAAAAGAGCTTATATATTGGCAGATAAAAACGCAGCACACACTGAAGGGATGTATTATGGACATAAGCCATAAAAATGTTTTCAATTTCTTTTGGTGTTAAGATACAGCATAAGAAACTAGTCAATTTCTGGAGAGTCACTTGAGGCAATTTGCATATAGAATGTTTATTGCAGGATGGCAGATGTGACTCGGAACACACGGAGCCAGTTCCCGCGGATGTTGCCTCCCATCTCTGTCTGGGCTACCGGCATTTGGAAACTGTGACCATGATGCAATGAGAAAAATGATTCCAGAGATTGAGAGACAACATTAGGTCTTCCCCACAAAGTTTCTATGATTTTAGCTTAATGTGCTAATTGATGGAGTACGAGTAGAGGTTTCTGTGAGGTGAGCAACTTAAGTCACTCTTTCAACATCAAGAGAAATCAGTGGTTCCCCGCCCCCCGCCGTCCCCGTCTCCGAAACAGTTCTTTTCTTTTTTTAAGGATGGCATGACATGAATTCGCCTTGTTTGTATGCACTGACACCCTTTTGCATTTCATTGTGGAAGAAAGCTAGTCTACTGCAGCGCTTCTTGTACAGCCAGATTCTGGGAAGCATTTAATTACACACCAAGGGAGGGGCACTTTGTGTGGATACAAAAATGATGGAAATGCTATGAAAAGTGACACCGTTGAAAGGGAGGATCATCCACCAAATTATAAAACCCAACAGACAATTTTCTTTGACTTCATTCCAGATGTAAGAAGGAGGTCTTGTAAACCAATCATCCTGTCAGCAGAACCACTGTTCCCTCGGGGGCCCTGGCGAAGGGAAGGAGGGGCCGACCAAGTGCCACAGGATACAGCTCATTGTGGCTTTCCCAGTCCAGAGGCAGTGGCAAAAGTGGATAGGCTCCACTTTCTTTTCTGGTTACCATCCGGGGTCATGTCCCAGTGCACGCCACGTGAGCTCTGCTGGCCTGCCTCTCTCTCAGCCACCCACCACTGTCTCTCAGGTTTCCTTAAGAGTAAATGTCGTCAACTCAAGTTGGCTTCCAAGACCTGCCCAGCTAAGTTACATCTCACAGTTCCATACGCTCATGGCGTTCTGTGGGTTTCCTTCACAGCTCCCACCGCCATCTCTAAATTTACATTTACTCGTGGGCTTCCTGGTTTCCCCCACTAGGCTGTGGTCAGGGCTCCCTGCTGCTCCCTAGCATCTATAACAGGGAGGACATAGACGAGGGACCCAGTATGCCTTCGTGACCATCGAGGGAACTTTGTGGTTTTCTCAGGGTGACTGGTGTCCTTTCTCCTGCTTTGTCCAGGCAGAATTCTCCCACAGCTTGGTTTCCATCTGTCTTCTTTTTACTTTCTCTTTCCTTTTCTCTGTCCTTCCTTCCTTCCCCCTGTTCATTTGTAACAACTTTATTGGTATCCTTGTTTTTTTTTTTTTTTTTTTTTGCCCATGTTTCTCTAGAAGGAAACAGATGGGTAGAGGACTTCACTTGAATACTGAATATCACATTCCCATTGATGAGATCATTTCAGAATTTTCTAAAATTATTCTTCACGGTTACATGGCCAGGGAGAAAATATCCCTGGGTTTTTGAGAGTCGGGACGCTACTGCTGCTGGGTTTAAATCATTATTAAAGAGACAAAGGCTCACCAGGATAAAGCTGCTAGGAAGTTTTCTTTAGCAGTAAAGTATATTCAATAAATAGTACTTACCTGGAGGAATGTTGGGCGAGAGCTCCTTCTTGTGTGTGTGTGTGTGTGTGTGTGTGTGTGTGTGTGTGTAATTACTTGTCACTGTATCTAAATGTCATATCTGGGGAAGCTTATCGTCCTTTAGACATTTACAACAGCATCCACCTTGGGACTGCCAACAGGAGATTACTCAGCCCTGGAAAGAGTATTTTTAATGGTACAATATTAATCATATGAAATTTCCCATCCCTCCCCCCCTTTAAGAAATTGTGGGCAAATGTGTCAGAAGGGCAATATCATGCCTTGAGAATATGACAGGTGTTCCAGATACTATTGCCTCCTTGCCACATGTGATTATCTCACCCCTCACTCTCTGGAAGATAAAGTAGATCTGGACTTGGCTCCTTCAGAGACGCAATCTGAACTTGGTAAGGATTAAGCCCATCAGTTGGGTGTTGAGCCATCTCTGGCTCTGATACTATACGCTGAGTTGCTGGATTCAAAGAACAAGGAAATCCAGCCATGCTCCCTGAAAGCTAAGGCCCTTCCCTTCTCAGTGGTGTCCACAGCAACTTGACTCCAGGTCAGCCACCTCTCTCTCCCGCCTTCCTCACAGCCCCGGGAAAGGCTGCCCTGGTGCAAAGCTGCAGCAAGGCTCAACATCTCACACAGGCAGGGAGGTCTGTCCGTAACCTAGCAACGTGGCAACACAAGCATCCTCATGCTGCTTAGCTTTTCCGATAATGAAACGATAGTCACAACATTTTGCATTTAAACAGCACAGTCTCTGAGGCCCTTCAGGTCTGTTGTGAATAGAGAAAAGGAGTCACTAGAACTTGCTCCTCCTGGGACGGCTAGCTCCATTTTACAGATGGCTAAGCCAGAGCAAACAGGGCAGGGGGGTCCGTTTCACACGAGTGGCTGAACTAGCTGGGCACTAGCTGGGCGTCATACAGGAAGAAGGACCTACCCATAGCAAAAACTAAAGAAAAGTTACCATCAACCAGCCCATTTTTTCTCATTACACTTTGTAACTCCTAGGTTGCAGACAATGTGTTGACCATGTACTTTGAAAAGTATCAGCTTTACCGATGGCTAAATTATAGATGAAATCAATGGGTCGGTGGTCTATCGCACAGACATGCTGCTGAATAGAGAACAGCTGTAGGAAAAATTGGCAAGACATGGATTGTTTTCTAAAAGGGTGATTCTCCTGTGATTGTTTTCTGAGCGTGTAGTTCATTTCTGATCTGAAGGCAGATCCTGTTGTTTGTGTCTGCCTTTCCTTGTGAACAGAAGTGGTTTGAAAAAATTGTTACAAATTTTTTGACATTCCTTCCATTGAAAGATAGAGTCCTTGTAATCTCCCTTGAGTCTGGTGGGTGTATGCCTGATTCAATCAACACAGTAGCGTTGAAGTTATGTTATATGACTTTCTAGGCTGAGTCTTGTAAGGTAATGCAGTTTCTTCCTTGTGTGCTGATGCTGGGAGCCCAGGGAGGCTGTGTAAGGAGTCTAACTACTCTGAGGCTGCCATGCTGTGTGGGAACCCAAGTCACACTGTGAGGCTGTTTGGAGGAGCTCTGGTTAACCAACCCAGCTGAGCTCAGCCTTTGAGTCATTCCCCTCCAGGTACCAAACTTGCGAGTGAAGAAGCCTCTGGACAATTATTCTGGCCCCTCAGCCATTCTAATTATCCTATGTGAAGCCTCTGACATCCTAAAACAGATACAAACTCTCCGTACTGGACCTTTCCCAGTTATCTGTAAGAATAATTAAATCATTGTTGCGTTAGGCCTCTAAATTTTAGAGCCAAACCCAAGTTTGTATGTCCAACGTGCAGCAAAGCCAATCACCGAGGCACTGAGAATGCACCATGGAAACGGTTTATTCGAGAGACAGCCAAAAGAGGAGAGGGGAAGGCAGGCTTCAAATCCACCTCCATGAGTGTTGCACAAGTGGGGGTTGTGTCTTTTTAAGGGGAACACGTCAGGATGTCATGGGGGGGCGGATGTAGGTATAATGCAACATGCTGTTTGGATATAGGGATAAGTAAGGTGTGTGTGTGTTGGGGGGGCTGTCCTCCTTTCTGAGCATGCACAGTCTGGATTCTTATCTCCTCATGGAACACCTGCTCACTAAATGGCTATAAGCATGATGGGGGCGGTGGGGGTTGGGGGGAAATCCCAGGGTGTGTGTTCACAGAGGTTGCTTTCATTCATTCTTCGTCCCTTCTGTGCAATGGCAAGAATTCTTCCCCGTATGATCCAGTCTTAACTAGTCCTATTGGTGATCAGTCAACTTCTACACAACAAGCTCATAAATCAGGTTAGCCAGAGTTTCCTCAGGGTGGAATGCTAAAGCATTTGTTAACATGTTGGTTTCAGTTTAAGGACATTTCTTAATTAGCAATAATAACTAGAACGCTAAGGAAACCCCAATTGTTCATCCTCCTCTGCATATTTATGTCCTGGAGGAGAGGCTGTGGCCCTTCTTTAACCCCTGAGGATGAATATTGACTTGCCTAAGACAGTTATGGTCATCTCATCTCTCTTCTTCCATGTTTAGATTAGGTATGGCCCAGAGATTCAATCCTGGCCGATGAGAGGCGTGGAGAAGTTTGCTGGGGCTGCTTTTGGGACATTTCCTTTTATCCTCAGTAAGTTTCACAGCACGGGATGGTTCTCTGCTCTACGTTTGGATGCTCTTGTCTATGCGTGATGCTGACACCAGTGGTAGCCATCCTAGCACCGTCGGGAGAGCCAACAGCCCAAGCCACGCACTGAAGATGCCAGGTCAGAGAGATGAGATGGGAGAAGCCGTGTCCTCGGTGATGTACCACGCGGGAGCGTCCCCCACCTTTACGCTTCCGGTCACGTCATCGGATTTCCTCACCATCTAAGCCTGTTTGTGCTGGGCCTTCTGAGATCTTCAGTCAAAGCTTCCTGACTGTTCTTTGATAGTTCAGAGCACAGGTTTTGGTCCTCAAGATCTAGGTTCCAGTCTTGGCTCTGTCACTAATGCCCCGTGCAGCTTTCAGTTGTTCTGACTCTGTTTTTTCATCTGGAAAAGGAGGATAGAAAGGTTTTCATCACTGAATTTTTGTGAAGATACAGTGGTTCACTCAATAAGTACTTACTGAGTGCCTGACTCCCAGCTCAAAGTGGCGGAGAAATGTTTTCAGCAGATGGCCTGTGTCTCACCCCCGTCTTGGATAGAGCCCCGTCTACTTTTTTTTGCACTGTCTTATTTCTCCATGAACATGGCGGACTGCTCTTTTGTTTGCTTCCTCCCTAAGAATCACAGCTTGTCAATGAGGCTAGCGCTCAAGAGCAGTCTTGATTCCCAGCCACACCTCTAGCCGAGAGACTCAGCTGAGGTCGTCGTTCCTGTGTGCTTGGAAGCGACACTTCTGCCATGTGGTGCCTTGATGCTGGTTATCCCGGAGAACCCCCCTTCCTACAGTCCAGCTCTCTGAGCCTGGCTGGGATTCTGGCTGGCTGGCGTGCTGGGCAGCTCTGCGACCTGAACGAGTTCTTCCGGCTGCCTCTCTCAAGCCCATGGAAAAGAAAAACAAGTCGTGTCTGCCCAGCCTGGCTCTGTCTGGGCTGCTGGGCTCCTGGGAAAGGCGGCTGTGTCGCCATCATGTCATGAGTGATGGGCCATGACCACTCAGCTGTGTAGAGCCTCACCTCCAAAAATGCACATGCGGCCCTTTCTTTTTCTGTGCACTTGTATCTGCTCACTGAGGCATTTCCCTGGAGCTCAGGTTGCTGCCTGTTTTCAGGGGTTTGTCGGTTCCAATGCTTCTTGTGGTCTTGCAAAGAAAACCCACTGAATCACCACGGGTGGCCAAAAACAGCGGCCAGAGCTGGCATTTGGTAGTGTTTCTGAGGAGGCGGCCACTGGCAGTTCAATCCTTAAGGATCTGTGAAGGGGGGAGGTGGCCTCATTAGGAACAGGGTAGGTAAGTATTTGCCTTCTGGGTCTCTACCAGTCGTCCTGCTTTTTCCACCTCCTTTTGGTTGTAGAGAAAACTCCTGGCCTCTTAAGTCAGGCAGATGTAGATTTGAAAACTGAACTTGCTGTTCAGACGCTGTTTGACCTTGGGTAACTTACTTAACCTCTCTGTGTCTACTTTTCTCTTCTTGTTCTTGTTCTTCTTCTTCTTCTTCTTTTTTTTTTTTTTTGAAATGAAGAGAATGCTTAACTCATAGGGTTGTTGGAAGGATCAGATGAGCTCACTGCCTAGCATAGTGCTCAATAAATGTCTCTTTTTAGATGCCTTCTTTGGAAACACAAGTGCATTTCAAGGATTCCTATAATACAATAAGTACTTATCAATATTATTCCTGTATTATCAGTATTATTCCTGTAATACAGTAAGTGCTTCATCACTTAATGATATCACTTAATGATAAAGCAAAGATTATGATAAATATGATATTGGGGATTATGGTAATGATATGAAAGGATTATTATAATGATAAAGCAAGGATTGACAGGAAAATTAAGTAGAGAGGGTCAAAAGAAAGCGGCAGAATCTTGTAGAAAATGGGTGATAGCACCAAAGACATTGGTTTTCTCACCTGCTGCTTTCCCTGGAATTGGGGCTTTTAGGGGAAGTGATTCACATGTGTATATAGATTTTTTTAAAGCTTATCTCTAAGGTATACACTTCTTTCACAGTTGGACATCTCTGAATTTTGAATTCATCTGACAATTTATGGCATTTATAATGACAACTGTTTAAAATGATGTATGAAATAATGTACCTCATAATTGATGGCATCTGAGTTTTGATGACTTTGGTAATACTTTTTATAAACAACAATACTGTCAGGAATCTAGGGTCTTCATTGGGATCTCTTAGGACCACACTTTCCAGCATGGCATCCACTAGCTCCATGTGGATTTTGAGAACTGAAACATCACGAGTCTCCATTGTAACGTGTTGTGGTGCAAACTACTCACCAGATTCTGAAGATTTCACATGGGAAAGAATAATGCTAAAAGATCTCCTTACCATTTTTTTTTTCAAAAATTTTATTTCTTTAGTTATTTGAGCTAGAGAGTAGGGAGCCTGATGCGGGCCTTGATCCGGGGACCCTGGGATCATGACCTGAGCCAAACGCAGATGCTTAACAGACTGAACCAGCCAGGCATCCCTACTTAACACCATTTTTTATTGATTACATGTTGAAATGATCATATTTTAGATCTATTGGGTTAAATAAACTGCATTATTAAAATTGTTTTCATCTTTTTACTCTTTTATAAAAGTGGCTACTAGAAACTCTATATTCCCATGCGCAGCTCCCACGGCATCTCTCCCGGACAGTGCTGCTTTGGAAGAAGCTCTCAGAGATTGTCTGCTGTAACTGCCCTATAGAAACTGGGTGGCCTTCAGCCCCAAATTTGGTTCAGACGTCATGACCGACTATGCGGCACACGTTCAGAGGCTAAGGAAATGTTCATTATCATGTAATTATCATGCTTTCTGGGGAGGGTGGAGTCGATCCTGGGCAGGTCCCAAAATGGCTTGAGAGAGGAGGGAAGGGAAAATACCTTGAGGTTTTTCAGGCGATTAGGAGATGGGACTGTGGGGAGGGGTCCTGCTGGCTGAGGCTTGTGGGACCTAAAACTGCCTGAGGGAACATTTGGGATTTTTTTTTTTCAGCGTTCCCAGATGTGGGACAAAAGGGGAAGGTAGAGGACGAGGTGAAAGGTGTCAATTCCGAAAGCTGATAATAAACTTCTTATTACATTACCCAGTTCTGCGCCCTCATTTTTGCAAGGAGAACTGAGACTCAGAAAGGGGAGGTGACTTGCCTAAGGTCACACGACCAGCTAGTGGCAATGTGGGCCCTGGAGAAACCAGAGATGTTTTTCCTTCTCTTTCACAGCAGCTCATGGAACGTGACCCTGGAGGACAAGAATATCCTTTGCTCAGGGGTTGGTCTCCATGTTTCACGACTCTGTAGGAAAGGGGGACATGCTGAGGGTTGGTGGTCAGGTGTGGCAATGGCAACCGGGCACTGGTGACTCTCTCTTCAGGGCGGCCCTAGGCCAATTTGGCTGATGTCTGCTGACAAGCTGGCTCAGGAAAGTGATCTGAAAAGTAAATACTAACCCAACATAAAATGAAAAGGAAATCAAGATTCTGAAAAAACAAACAAAAAACCCCAAACACAAATAAATCCATGAGAACAGAGTGGACATTGTGCTTGCATTTGTTTTCAACATTAAAGTGGCTTTGAATCAGACCAGGAAGCCCTCACATCTAGATTTTACTTGAGGCTTAAAAACTTCCAAGAGAGGTTAGTAGTCCAGGGACAGAGGTCTCTCACCGCAGGTGCAGAGCCTAAACACTACAAAGAAAAGGAAATAAACTCATTGGGGTTTGTTTTAGTACTTCCAGGAGAGTTGTTTTGAATGTACAGCATGAATTTTGGAAGCCAGGGTACTTAAAAACACACTTGGGAAGGGGTGGATTTTAAAAATCTGAATCTTGGCCTCATCCTTGCCTTCTCTGAAGGGTCGGTCTTGTAGTGTTTTCTGTTTCTTGCATCGCACACATGTAAATCTGAATTTGTTTGGATTTTTCTGATCTCCCTTCACCCTGGAAGTTGAGCAGTGTTTTCAACACAAAGGACTTTGGATAAACTCTCAAATAATTACCAAGTCTAGCTGACACTTGCTGGGACCCAGGAACAAGCTCCATCTGCTGCCTTCCCGGAAGAATGTAGGATGGAAGAAGTTGATTGAGAACCAGATCTAGAGAGCCTCCTAGATCGTGGCCAATCAAGAGCATTTCATAAATGTTTGGATGTAGAGTCAGCCCACAATTGCCTGGTGAATGGGACATGATGGATCTAAACAGATGTGGTCAATACCCAAGTACTGGTATTTTGAAATGTGTCTTGTTTGGTACTGTCTTTTGAATAGGGGGGATTTTATGGTTAAAACAATACCCACCTATACCAAGTATGTATTCTGTGCCAAGCCTGGGGTAAAGCAATTTCATACCGGGAGAGCCTCTGTATGCATTCTAGGATTTACTGTCTGGAGGCCTTTTTTCTTGGAGAGGAAACTTCTCGACTACCTATCTTTTTACTGATCTTCAATTTCTTAACTTTCTGGACTTTCTGAAACAACAGACATTTTTTTAATCATTCAATAACTAACACCCCTCAAAATATTTTCATGCTACTTAACATGACTAAGCAGTCAAAATTAGGAATTTGACACCATATTTTCCCCTCCCAAACTTGGACAGTTGATGAGCCTGTTTTAAGCAGTTGATTTTCATGAGTCTAATGTATCAGATTCTCTTTAATGTTCTAAAGACCATAAGAGGGAGATAAAACATGTGGAATATTGCAAAGAGTGCAGACCTTATCCTTGCAATTACACTACTGATATCATTATTTTATTGTTTCTATCATATCCTCATTCTCACTCTTGTTCCTTATACCTTCCCAGGGTAACAGTAATTTACCAGGGCAACTTAAATGGCAGGATAAACCAGCAGAGTCTGGGTCTGGGCATGGAACCCGTTTTTCAAGTTCAAGATGATTTAAACCAGAGCCTGGTCAGTGGCTCTGGGCTGGATCCACTTTTTAATTTGTTTCTCTCACTAATCATCGTCTGTAGGATTTAGAAGCTTTCAGCCTCTTGATGCCTGCTCTTTTTCACTGTTCTGCCATAATTGTATACTGGCCAGATCTTAAGTCATGTTGGAAACATAGTTATAATTTCCTAATATCTCATTATGATTAATAAGTGCATGGAGAGGAGGGGGTTTATGTTGAACATCTTCTTCTCTGGGCTGTAGGGTGGATGCAGAGATGTGCCTTCTCGCTCCCACCCAGAGGACTTACGCATCCATTCCCCCATAGGGCAGGCAGGTTGCCTGCTGGGTGGCTCATAGCAAGGTCCTCCCTCGGAAACTGTCCTTGCTCCAAGAACAGTTAATGTGGTTCCTGATCTCCTTGCTTCAATCTGGGATATCTCTGAAGAGTTATTCCAGCTTTAGAGCTCCTCATGGCTTACACTTTAGCTGTCACTGCATTGTAATTCAACACTCCCCTCTGCCCCATCCTGCTTCCCTCATTTGCTTTCAGCAGTTGTGCACAACAGAGCACCCTGATAAACTTCCATCTTGGAGTCTGTTTCCACAGAGCCCACCTATGAACTTGGTGCCAAGTGTAGAGCTAGGAAATTGGATGTGGGGGCTGATGCCTCCAGCCAAGTGGCAATGAGAACCCCATCACTGGCCGTGGCCCCCTGCTATGTAGTATGGTGCCATTGCTAAAATGTGGTGAACTGAGATGGATATGGCAGAAGGAAATTCATCAGTGGATGCAGTATTTCAGTATTTGAGAAGTCAGGGAGAGTAAACATTTTTAGGATGATGAAATTAGATGGAGGTTGGTTGGGGACATCAAGGTATTGAGAAAATGAAAGGCTGAGGGTGATTAATCACCAGTTTAAGGTGAAGTGTAAAAAGCAGAGGGCTTCCTTGGCAGCATGTAAAGAGATTCTCATTCCCTGCAGCCAAGGGGCAGAAAATGCTCAACATCAGGTCTCGGACTTAATTACAGGGGTGATGGAGCTCCAGAAGAGGTTGAATTCTCAAACCTGGCAAGTCTTCTCACCCAAAGTGAGGGCCCCAATGAGAAAGGTGTGGGACTCTGAGACTTGTCATCTGGGTGAATGTAAATGGAAATTTTATTTCCTGGAGTCCCCTGAACTCTCTAGACCTGTAAAAATGGTCACTGTCCTCACCATTAAATGATAGTTCACTCATTTTTTGGCACAAGGCAGAGATGCTCATCCTGAATACCTCCAGGACCTGTTTCTGTCTCCTCTCTAGACCAACAGCCAGAGCTGAGTCACAATATAGGCTGGCCAGGGAAGCACCGGTCCTGTTCCAGGAGGGAAGGGAGCCGCCAAACCTCACCGATCTGTGATTTGCCAAACCTCACCGATCTGTGATTTCCCAAGCTGGAAGAGCAGAGTGGTATGCTGGATCGAGAGACAGTGAAAGGGAAGGGCAAATACAAAGCTGGCTAAAGGAGAGTTTATTGATTTGGAAACACTCTCACAGGACCCTTGAGACATCCTGGAAAGACCCTTGGGGAATGATGCTAATATGCTGCTAGCACATTGTTCTTAGAAGCTTGAAGAAAGTGATGATCTAGGCAAAGTGAAGGAGACAAGCTTCAAGTGTGTAGCAGACAGTAGAAGGGATCAAAGGGTCAGAGAAGTGAGTGTGCTAGAGAGAATATACTAAGTATAAGTAAGAAGGGCGTCAGCATCATTAACAAGGTTGGTGGTGGAGGTGTTCTGAAGGCCACGGCTGGCGGCAGGTGCTGTTCTAGCACTGAGTTTGGTAATAACAATGGTGCAGGTCAGAAGCAAAGGGGACACGACACAATCATCATAACTAATGGCAAGGTCAAGGTGGCAGCCAGAAGCCTCAACCCACGGAGAGCTAAGAAGATGGTTAATAAGATGTGGTGTTCCTACAGGTGTGATACAGGGGCAGTCAAAAAGGATTGCTCCGGCCATACAATCAAAACATATTGAAGAGTTTGAGGGAACTACTCCTGTAAAAATTCATGATGTCTCCTGTCCAGTTTCTAGACCAGAGCCAGTTTTGGACTCGAAACCTGTTTACTGAAGGGGAGACAGAGTCATCAGGAGGAAGAACTCTTCAACACCATGGCAAGTGAATACAGTGATTATTCCTCTGGGTAATAATCCCCCAAAGGACCTCCAGTGGCTTACTCAGCCAGCTGTCCCCTGGATAAGGGAGAATACACAAACATTCCAAAGACTGTTGGCAGCAGAATCTGAATTGACATTAGTGCCTGGGGCCTCTCCCTCTGAGACAGTCTAGGTCCAACTTATAGTGTACACTGAGTTCTTGGGATCAAGGGATCATTTTCCTGGAACAAATGTACTTGGTAGTTTGCAGAAATGCCATATTTGTTCTTTGGCCTGTAAGCTGAGGGATATTGCAATGGAAAAAGCCAAGTGGGAGTCTTTGGAGCTGCTCTCCTCCTAATGACCAAATAGGCAGTTACTTTGGTGACCCTCAATCAACAATACCTCCCAATATTTACACCTTTGTGTCGTCCCCTCCAATATTGACTCCTAACTTGGGAAAATAGATATGAGTTGGCATGGTACAAACAGAGGCTTGATAAGAGTTTGCACAAGTGGATGATGGGCGTTGGGAAAATAGGTCAGCCCCGCAGCTTTACTTTGCTTGTCTTGCCTATAAAAAGTGGTTCTTTTTATAGGGTGCATTAGGGGACTCTGTTTCTCCATTTCTTGGTGCTTTGTCCCTCACTGGTTTCTTGCAGGATCTACTCCTTTTTATTTTTTAAAAAATATATTTTTAAAAATATTTACTTATTTATTTAGAGTGTGAGCTGGGAGAGGGACAGAGGCAGAGGGAGACAGAGAATCTCAAGCAGAGTCCGTGCTGGACATGGAGCCTGACTTAGGGCTCGATCTCATGACCTTCAGGTCATGACCTGAGCTGAAATCAAGAGTTGGACACTTAACACCCAGGTGCCCCAGGATCTACTCCTTTTAAATAACCTTGATTCTAGCTTTGCTTTGGAAACAAACAAAAAAAAAATTTGCACAGAGGGGCTTGTCTTGCAAAGCTTGTCCTTGGGATCCAGCTGCCATATGGAGAAGCCGTAGGTCACTACAGGATGGGACTAGGTGGAAAGAGAGGCCTCAGCCTGCCCGTCATCTCTGCCAAGGTGCCAGCCACTGGACTGCATCTGCATGAGAAACTCCAAGCAAGAACAGAATCATGCTAAATAATTAAAATAGATGCTGTATTAAGCCACCACATTTTTGTGGTAATTTGTTATTCAGCAACAAATAAACAATGGTGGATAAGGAAACAATATGGCATCCTGGACAGGGATAGTACAACATAAAGACCCAAACACTCTCAAAGGACAGAATTTTGAGTGGTGTATACTTTCATGGGAGGAGAAAAGTGGTTCGAGGTAAGGACATGAATGGACTCCAGACAGTGGTGACTGGCTTGACTGGTTGGTCAGAGACTTGGTAGGGAGAAAAATCAGAATGCTGGGGATAGGAAGGGCTGGGAAAGAGGCATTGGGATGGATCTATGGGAGTGGCCACGAAGGGTATCCTGTGAATACAGGAGAACATTCTATTTCTCTGTTCCAACCAGTTTACCTTAATGCTGTACTTGGGGAGAATGTACTTTTTTTTTTTTTTTTTTTAAGGTTTTATTTATTTATTTGTCAGAAAGAGAGAGAACACAAGCAAGGGAAGTGGCAGGCCGAGGGAAAAGCGGGCTCCTCCATGAGCAGGATGCCGATGTGGGACTCAATCACAGGACCCTGTGATCATGGCCTGAGCCAAAAGCAGACACTTAACCTACTGACCCGCCTAGGGGCCCCAGGAGTATCGTTCTTAAATTTAACTTCTCTCTCATTTCTGGAGCTTGTTTTTGTCCTGTCTAATACCTTCTTAGTAGCTGGTAGGCCATTTATGTCTAAGATTCAAATGACTTTCCTGATAGTGGGTCTGAGTGTGGTGTGAAAACCCCAGACCTTCCTCCTGTGGGCTGGGGTCGTGTTTAGGTGATTGCACAGTAACTAATGATCCCTTTCTGATTTACTTGCTTGAAAGCAAAGATTTGCACATATTGTCGATGAGAACTGCTGCATCCATTATAATTAAGCCTTAACTGTGTAATCCGAACCTTTAATCCCGGAAACATTTATCCAGAGATGGCCATCACAGTTTATTTTATTCGAGGTAGAATATCTTATCCTTCCTTTATTAAGAGACTCGAGTAGGTACTTGGTTTTGTCTTTAACTTGATTAGGTACTTGGCCGTCTTCCCAGTTCACAATCACAAGTTTTTTTGGAGAACTACACCTTCACTCCCAGGAACCGGTTCAGACAGCCAGGTTTGTGCTACGTGACTCCGCCTCTCTGGACACAGTCAACTGGACCAGGGGCGGGCACCTGACCCAAGTTGAACCAATTAGATTTTTTCTCCAGGAGACTTGGAATTGAACTATGGTCCGGCTGGTTTGGGCTGGTCTTCTGCTGGGAGAGGACCGACTCTAGGGCGCCGGGACAAGCTCACCTTCTGTTCACGCGTGCGCGGAAAAGCGTCAAAGGCAGGTGTTCAGATGGAAAAGAGGCACAGATTCTTCCTTTGGGCTTTCATCCTTTCCTGATGCCATCCCTCTTTTTTGCCTTCTGAGATTCTCCTTTATTTTTGTAAAGCCTTGCTCCTCCCTTTAGGCTGACTTGAGGTATTTTCTGTCCCTTACGACTGAATAGACTTAACGGACAGAGGCCCTTGGGCCTGAAGACCCTCCTGGCGCCTGCACTTTGCGGCACAGCTCTTGTCGTTCGCTTCCTCCCCCCTCTCTCTCCATCCCTCCTTCCCTCTCCTTTTCTTTTCCTTTTTAATTTTCCCTCCCAAGGCTGCATTATGTTTGTGAATTCAGGCTATAGAGAATCCCTCTTCTAACCCAAAGTTATTTTCTTGCCAAGAATCCCATAGCGACAAACCCTCAGCTCTGAAGGGTAAATTAAGCTGAGGGGTAACCTCTCAGACTAGAGCTCACCATCTTTTCTTATCTGAAGAAAATAAGCAAGGTCATTGTCTTCCCTAAAGGCAGCCTCCTCCTAGTTAAGTACATATGTCTGGTTCTGTTTGCATGATCGCCAACAGCTCCTTTCAGTGAGAAGGAATAATGAGTACCCAGCAGACAAGGGAAGACAGGAGGGTGTTGTGGCCTTTTTCGTGATTTTTTTTCGTCTTTCTTCACGGTTATTTAATGTAAAAGAAGAGAGACGTGACAGTCCCTCCACCTGTCAGTCAAGGAGAATCAAAATATGACTTATTTCTTTAAATAAATTTGGTAAATCTCCTCTCAAAATCCAGTACTCGTGCTTGTGTGGCAAAGGGAAAACAAGAAAAACCTAGAAATAACACAAATTTTCAGAAATATGTGAGTGGTTGGATTAAACTATGACACACCCACACTTTAGAAAATTCAGTAGTTATTTTAAAAAATTAATCAGAGCAGCATGTGTTATAGTAAGAGCTCTATCTGGGGCAAAGGCTGCTAGCTATTACCTCCATCCTCCAAATAAGTCTACCCCTTTCTGTGATTTTTAGCCAGGCACCTAGTTGCCAGGGGGAAAGACTACATTTCCCAGCTTCCCTTGTGGCAAGGTATAGCCATGAGACCAGGTCCTGGTTAAGGAGAAGTCAGGGGATGAGGTGGCCAACTTCTGAGCTGTGTTCTGTAAAGGAGGAAGTGGGGCGGGACATCCTTTCTTCCCCTCTTTCCTCCACCCTAGTTCCTGGAATGGGGCTGTTTCCTGGAATGTGGCGAACTTCCAGGCCCTGTGGATGAAGGGTACTACTTGGGGAGGATGGGCAACAAGATAGAAAAGGCTTGAATTTCTGACTCACGGTGTGCAACAGATTTCCATAAGGCCCCTGGACTGTCTACTGAGGGACTCTGGAATCAGAAAGAAACTTTTGGTCTTCTTAATTTGGGTCTCTGTTATCTTGCAGCCAGACTAATTGCACAGTTAATACCTTATCTAAGGAGGAAAAGAAATTCAGTTGTAATGTGCACAGCATGATATCATTTAAAAATATCTGTGAAGGAAAGAAGCCAACTTGTACAGATGCATAGATGCTCGTAAATGTTTAAATGATAATGAAAAAGGTGGGAAAGTAAATGGCCAAGCATCGGACTCGGATTTCCGGAGAGAAGGGGTAGGGAGAAAGTGTTCACACTTTTCCTTAATTAATTGATTAAGTAAGGACTTACTATAATAAAGGAAATACTTTTTTTTATTCTACAGAAAAAAACTTCTAAAGTCTTCCTGAAATTAATGTAGCTAATGTGAAAGTGCTCATTTAAACCACACAGTTGAAGGCTTTGGGGGTCAACGTTCAGGGTCAAAATCCATGTTGTTCTGCCAGAGGGTACTATACCTGCTTGAGAGGTTTATATTCATGGGTCGTTCTTAGAAAGTTTTTTCTTGGTAGAGGTGCTGCTCCTCTTTCTATGTAGTTGGATAAGTGCAGTTAGGGAAGACTGATTATTTTGTATTTAAAAAAGGGAAACTGTTGTGTTTTGTACAAAATTATCTCTTGATTTGCTTCCACTGTGGAGCAGTTATGGGAAGACATGGACAGAATGAGTGAGGGAAATAATTAAGCTGTGGGAAGACAGGTCCCTAGTGACTTCTAACGAGCTGACCACATGGCCAAAGCTCAGGGCGAGAAGGGGAGTCAGGAAGCCCTGAGTTTACTGCCCACAATGCAGCACAGCATGCAGAGAAATTTGCACATTTGTTGATATGAGCTCAGTTGGAAATGAAAATTTGGAAATCACAGGGTTCAGGGTCAGTAACCTGCTGCAAAGGCTTTCAAACACTTTTTTCAAGCATTTGTTCAGGAAAAAAAATATCTATCTATAGACAGATAGATAGATATAGGTATAGATATTTTGTACTCCACCAAACCTCTCCATTTCTCTAAAAATGAATGCCATAAGACTACAGTTTGGCAAGGTTAAAGCTGTTCTACTTACTGAGCATAGGAGCTAATTGATCTTTTCCACTTGACCAAGAAAAGGAAAACCAAGAACTTCCTTTGGTTTTTCATCTCTTGGTAAAGTAAAAGAAAAAAAAAATCAATGAGAACAGAAGGGCATGGTGCACACACACATTTGGAAAGGCATCTTTTTCTAGGACCAAAACAAAGACTTTGAAAAAAGTACTAAATAAATTCTAAATTTCACAAACTTATATGGCATTAAATCCTTAATTTGACATAGGTAAAGGTTACCGACAAGTAGAAAAAACATAGATTTTGGAATCAGGTAGGCATGCGTTCAAGTCCTTGATTTTTCCACTTCTATCACTGTAATAGAATGTAAGATAATATGTTCATGGTATCACTTTTGGTGAGGGTTTCAAGACCATGATATTAACTTATATTACAAAGTGAGGCATGAGATCATCATGAGGACTTTGAAGAAAGTGTTCAAAACCAGTTTTGGGTCTCTTATCACCTCAGTTATCAAGGATTTAAAAGGGTTGAATAGAGTCTTCAAGAAGATTTTTGCTTGGAAAGGTGGAGCTTTTTTCCTTTTACCTCAAGCCTAAGGAGAAGGTCTTCAACGAGTCTGACCAGTGAGTCTGATGTGTGTCCCAATGGACAGAAGTTTGAGTCGTGCCCGAAAAAGCAGAAAGGCAGACTGCTGTTGCTTTGTTTTCCTGAGATTGGAGTATAAAGATAAATATAAAGAAGGGGACTTTCGCTCCCAAGCTGGCTGGGGTAAAGAATATATGTTTCCTTTTTACCAGATGTTGGTCAGGGGCATTAGAAGACTGGGGAGGGTTGTCTTAGATACCAATCAAGAATGCCTAGAGGGCAAGGTGAACTCAGCAGAAGGCTGTTGGGAAATGTTAGACCCAGTTTGATGGGAGAAACCAGGGTTAGGGGCTGGTTTCTGAAGAAAAGTGCTCTTCAAAACAAAGAGTTGGTTGTCTTCAGCTGCCAGTTCTAGTGCACACTGGTGTCAACCATTCTGATGGTGGCAGGTGGGGTACAATTGCTAAAGAAGCCCCCAGGTCACCAAATGTCAGTGCTGACAAATCTATAGTTTTGTTACAGCAAAAGGATAAAATATGGCACCAGCATTAAAGCTAAGACATACATCTCAGCCATAGGCTGTGTCACAGCAAGGGGCCAGGAGAGACCCGGAGCTAAATCTCTAATTGTCTTCCTTCTGTAAGGGCCATGGCAAGATGCACGAGCTCTCTCAGAGCAGGAACTACTGCTGTGCGCGCAGAATTCTAGGAACAGGGAGACCAAAGTAGTCTTGACCAGGGCTTCGTATATTCCGCTGGTCATGGAGGTATATTTTTGCTATGAAATCCACTCCAATGGCTGAGACCTTTGGGATTCTCCCTAAGGCCATGCACAAATCATCAACTTCCCTCTTACCATGAAACAACGCTGACAAGCTAGTACAAGCCAGCCCCAAACTTAGACAAATGGCTACAAAGTGACTATTAACCCTGCCTTGACCTTGACCAGGATTCAGTGCCATGCTGGTATATATTTCTTTTCTGAGTAAACAGCTCAGGTGTACTCCAGGCTTGTTGAAATTAACCTTCATAGTGTACCAACTCGTGAGAATACCTGTCTAGTAAGAATGTTTCCACCCCTCACCTCTCCCTGTGCTCTAAGCCTAGAAGAGGTGGAAGCAGCGTAGAATGGAGGAGGAGAATCGAAGCCCAGGATGAAGAAATAGCGAGTTCACCACACCTATTTCCTTCTCAAAGTGTGTCTGTCTGGGTGGACATGTACAAGACTTAATTTGGAAGGGAGTGGAATCTTGTGACTGTTACATAGGACTAGATACTTTAATTATTGAACTAAGGCCATTTTCATGACTACAAATAGCTAACAGACTTTTTTTTAATTGGTGATGATTGACTGTAAATCCATGAGGCTTGCCTTAAATTTCCTCTAGTGGGCAGAGGAAAATTAGCCCCACAGAATAGGTTTGAATAGGTAGAAGGAGAAAATGATCAAGGCTTTTGTTATTATATCACATGAGTCTGATTCTTTTAAATATGGGTCATATGGGAATATCAAAGGTAAAATTGGACAAGTGCCAAGCAATGTCCAAGAAAAATTAGAGAGGTTAAATAAATAATCAGATAGATAAGTAAAACTCTCCCTTTCCCAACCCAAACCCAACTAGATATAAACACTGGAAACTTTTTGCTTTCCTGATGATTCAAAATGCTTACATACATCATTTGGTTTTATGATGAAGACAAAGAGATTAAGACACCAGTTTTGAATTTAAGAGCTTGTTTGCAGGATTAAGAGATATCTGGAACAGCTGGAAAATTGTAAGGTTGATGTGTGAAACTTCTCTTCTAGGCCATTAAGGCATGTGACTGGGAGCAAAATGACAGCTCCTTTCCCCTGGGCCCCCACTGTGGTGGTTTGACTGGGTTCTATGACTGGGTTCTTGCCATCTGATGAGGATAGAAATGGTGTAAAGCACTTGCAGACCTGGCTCTTAAAAGCCAGCTGGACGCTCCAGATGTTTCTTTTTCTGCTACGGTGATGTTTAAGGGTTGTGCTTTCTAGATGGAGACAAGATGGAGGAAGTTCTCCCGACCTGCACAAGGCTTTGCGGGAGTAAGTTCAGCCATGGAAATGTTGGGTTAAACCATAGGTTAAATTATCCTGACTACTATAAAAGGGCTATGAAGAAAGGAAGGAGCTGGCACATGCAGCAGTTTTCCACAGGCAAAGGTCTAAAGGTGGAATCAATATTTCTTTTAGATCAATATTTGTTGAAGAGAATGGGGACTAGGGAAAGAAGAAATGACATGAAATAACTCTATCTTGTGGTTGCATTAAAAAAAAAAACTTGAAAAAAATACAGACAGAAGTGCACAAAACCCATAAAGTTTTCACAAATAGAACATGCCTGGCATGTGAATACAACCCCTCCCAACACCTAGAGCTTTACCAGGATCCCAGAAGCTCTCCTCCACCTTGTGGCTTCACGTTGACCTCAACTTTACCATGTCCTTCAGAAAGAATCTCCCTCCCCTGGTCCATTTAAGTTTCCATATTACCCAGAAACTCTAGGCTTCTTGAAATTTCTTAATTTTCTAGTTTTGACAAGTAGTAGGGAAAAAAATAAGACAATAAGGAATTGAATGAAAAATCAAACTGATTTTAATTCTTAGTGGATTTTATTTTAATTAATTTAATTTAATTTTCTTTAAAATATTATGCATTCTTGTATGTTCATAAAAACTTGAAAAATTAGTTATGTATGTTAAAAAGGACATCTTATTCCATTTTAAAATAGATTTTACAAGGCAAGTTGCATGGTCATGATCCAGTGCAAGTAAAAACAAATACTGGAGAAAACAAAACAAAAGAAAAAAACAAATATTGGAGAGTAACCAAAATATGGTTACATGGATAATAAGAATAAAAAGAAAATACTTAGTGCAATCAATCAAAAGTAAAAACACTATGAATTACAATATAGTAAAAGCAATAAAAATAAAGCTTTATACTTAAACCTATCTCAAAAGCTGTTCTCACAGAAAGATTCACAGCCTCAAATGTATTCCTTAATACAGAAAAGGACTAAAAATAAATATGTTACCTATCTTAAAAAGAAGAGAAAAAACCAATAAACCAAAATAAACCAGGAAGTGAGGCTAACCAGATTTCACTGATTCTCAGACCCATTTTATTTTTTATTTTGACTGCTCTGAAATCAGAGCGTGTCCTCAATTTGTGTTGACCATGGGGCAGTGTGGTCCTGTTGTTATTTCCTGTGCACGTGAGAATTCAGCTATTCTTCCTGGTAGCACTACTGAAATCCCTTGGCATGTCAGCCACAAACCCACTGAAGCACTATTTGAGGAAGAGATGTGGATACTGTTTGACGTCTGAAATATTATGAATGACACTTCCAATAAGGCATGTGAGAGAACTAGCAACAAAACTTGCGAAATGAGGATTAGCGGATTGGAGATCACCCTTTTAAAAAATGCTGAGTCATAGGCACGGAGGACAGTGTTATATGGAAAAATGGTAACACTGATGAGTGATTTAAAAGAACTGGGTTCTCAGAAGACAACTTCGAAATGTCTTAAGCAATTTTGTATTTCCCTTTTAGGGATACACAAAAGAAATATGATTAAAATTTATGCCTCGTGAATTAAAAAAACACCCTTCCAATAAGTATAAAATAACATTCTAAGCGATAAGAAGACTTTATGTACCAAATTATGTGAAAGTGTTTTATTTTTCTCAGTGGTATCCCGAAATAATGATGAAAACAGGGTAGCACAGCCAAAAGTTAAATGTTAATGTAATAGAAAACCGAAAAAGTAGAATGTATAAATATAAAAACTAGATTTTTCAAAAAGATTAATAATATTTACATAAACTCTTCATGAACCTGATTAAGAAAAAAAGTGTGAGAGCAAAAAGATGTAAGATTAGGAATAAGAAAAGGACAGAGCAACAGAGAAGGCCGATTAAAACAATAAGAGAATGTTACAAACAACTCATCAGCAAACTACTTGAAAATGGAGAACGGGTGTTGTCGAACTTTCCCTGGAGAAGGCCAGGTAGTAAGTATTTTAGGATTTTCAATTCTAGAGATAAATCGAGAATATTATGTAGGTATTTAAATAACTGTTTAAAAATGTGTACAGCATTTTCAGCTCAATGGCAGTAGAAAGATAGAGAGTGGACCAGACTTGGGCCTGGAACATTGTTTCCTGACCTGAAGTAGAAGCAAATGATGATTTCCCACAAATCCAATATGACCCAAGAAGAGGTGGGTAATTTGAAGAGAACAATTACGGTGGAAGAAATTAGAACAACACTTAAAGAAGTACTAATATATAAGACACCAAGGTCAGATGATTTCAACAGTTAAATAATATCTGACCTTTAAAGAACAAACAATGCCAGGGTTATTTCTGACCATTGAAAACTCTTACGGAGAAAAGAGATGGAGATCTCCCAGATTCAATTCTCCCAGCCTAATGCTAATATCAAACTCAGTTGTTACACGATTAGTATTCAAAACATATAGACCATCAGTATTTTTGGATGTAGCTGTAAAATCATAAAATGAAATATTAGTAAAAGAATACAGCAAATTATCAACTGAATGGTATGTTTTAACCAAGTAGGAAAGGCAAGGGTATTTGGATATCAGGATATCTGTCAATATAATTTACCAAATCAACAAATTAAGAGAAAAACCATATGATCAGAGCAATAAATGCTAAAAGGGCATTGGGCAAAACAGCAACAATGAAACCAAACAGCCCAGAAGTTCTTCCTACCAAAAAACCCTCTAAATAAATGGCAATAAAAGGGGAGCTATTTAGATATGATTAAGACTATTATTTTATTATTATTTTTTTAAAGATTTTATTTATTTATTTGACAGAGATCACAAGTAGGCAGAAGGCAGGCAGAGAGAGAGGAGGAAGCAGGCTCTCTGCTGAGCAGAGAGCTCAATGTGAGGCTTGATCCCAGGACTCTGGGATCATGATCTGAGCCGAAGGCAGAGGCTTAACCCACTGAGCCACCCAGGCGCTCCATGATTAAGACTTTTCTAAAAACAAAACAGGAAACATCACTCTAAGTCTTGAAATGATAAAGGCAAGGCAATGAAATTCAGAAACAAGATGCCAACTATTACTTTTATTATTCAATAGTACTTTGTAAGTTCTATTGAATCTACTAAGACAAAATAATAATAAAATAACATGTATAAGTATTGGCGAGAACAGAGCTAAATTGATCAACTGATTCTAAACCTGGAAAAACCCAAGAAATTCTAGTTTAAAAAATTTCTGAACAAATAAGAGCATTTGGTAATGCTGGACACAAGCTTTTTATATCCCAGGAATAAGAATCTAGAAATGGAAAGGGGAAAACATTCCATTTATAACCCTAACAAAAAATCTGAAATATGAATAAGAAGAGTACAGGATGTACATACACAGAATAACTGATAATGCGAGGCGGAAGGATATAAATTAACTGAATCAATGGAAAAATGTATCATGTTCTTGGATGGGAGAGTTAGTATCATAAAAAATCAATTATGTCACTATTAATATATCAAGGCAACTCCAATTAGAATTCCAATGAAGGCTTTTGGGGGCATAATTGATTATGACGATCTTAAATCTCAGATGGAGGGGGAAAATGCCCATGAGTAGCCAGCCAGTAAGTGTAAAAAGAAGCATAGCAAGGAGGCGTCTACTTTACTAGGCATTAAAACACTAAAAAGCCACCATAATATATCAATATGATACAGGCATAGGGACAGCTATATAGATCAGAGCACAAACGGACAATTCAGAAATAGATCCCAATAGAATTTTATATATGAAAATGTGGTATTTCGACCCAGTGGAAGAAGAGTGATTTATTTAATAAATAACGTGAGCACAACAGGCTATCTATCTGGGAGAAAATTAAAAAGGACTTTCATCTAGTATCATTTATAAGAGTAATTTCCAAATGGATTAAAAGAAAGAGGCTTGCAGGGTCTCTTTAAACTGATGGATCTTGTCGTTTGAAATTGTGCTTTGGCCACCACATCGCTGTCACCAGGTCCAAAGCCCTTGCAGGCTGAGGGGAAGCTGGCAGGATAGAGACTGAGGCCTGTTGATTTCCTCCCTTGCAGGGGAGCTTGGAAGTGAGGCTTTAAGCACAATGTGGAAAGACGAGGAAAAGGAACATTGAACCTGTGATAGTGCCTCTGCTTGAGAAAGCCAGCTTGGGTAGGGGATGGGTGGGGAGAATGAGAGAAGAGGGAATGAGAGAGAGAGGGAGAGGAGGGGAGTGAGAGAGAGAGGGAAAGAGAGAGAGGGAGGGAATGAGAGAGAGAGAGAGAGGGAGTGAGAGAGAGAGAGGGAGAGGAAATGAGAGGGAGGAGGAGACAGAGAATGAGAGAAACAGAATTAGTTTATGTTGGTGTGTGTAACCCCCTCAACTTTCTAGAATAGCTCTTTCACAGGAAAGAAAAGAGATGTACTTACTGCCCCCTCTTTCCTCATACTTAAGTACTTTGGAAAAAATAGGGACAGAAGCCAGAAAATGAAGCAGAAGGCTTAGGGCTTTTTTGCACTCACAGCCGGGCACAGGAGTCCTGATAGAGAAGTCCGGTGATGGGTATTAAGGAGGGCACGTGCTGTGACGGGCACTGGGTGTTACACGCAAACGATGCCTCATGGAACACTACATCAAAAACTAATGAGGTACTGTATGGTGACTAACATAACATAATAAAATTTAAAAAAAAAGAGAAGAAAAGAAAAGAAAAATCAGTGGGCTTGGGGAGGAGAGAGGATGAGAGGGTAGCTGAGCAGCACCTCCAAGGAGGGGCTGGTCTTGGTGCCGAGGACCCAGAAGGAGGAAAGGAGTTCTGGCCCAGCTCAGGGATGCGAAGGACAGTTGAGCGGGGAGCCCAAGACCAAGCGTTGTTGCAACCACAGAGGACCAGCAGCAGGACTTGGAGGGGTTAGGGAGGGCGGGGCAGGAGGGCTTCCCAGATGCCATACAACACTGTCCTAGGCCAGAGAGGAGTTCATTTAGGGGCTGGTAAGTGACCAGAGACAAAGCACCTGTAGCAGGGTGGGGGCTCTCTGACACAGCCAGCACCCGGGGGGGGGTCCCCAGCTGGTGACAAAGGCCCCAAGTCTCTGGCTCTCACCCACCATGCCACCTTGGAGAACTTCCTGAAGCTGAAGTGGCCAGGACTAGCCGCCCCTCAGGAATGGTGTCACGGGGCAGGAATATGGTTTTGGGGTCAGACATGCCTGGGTTTGAATCCCGAGTGACCTGATCACCAGCTAGCTCTCTGGTCACGCACGGGCAGTTGGTTGGGCCCTCCGAGTCTGTTTCCTTGCTGGTGACATGAGAACTAAGAGACCCCAGGGAGCTGTCAGGGGGTTCAACGGAAAGGAATTAGACAGCACTTTGCATAGTCCAGCACAAAGTCACCACTTAATACACATTTTCTTCCTTCTTCCTGGGGAAGGAGGGGTGGTTTCCCATTGTATCCTGGAGGCCTCTCTTCCATGAGTCAGGTCACCCAGACCTGCCTCAGCGGGGTGGGCTGGAGTGTGTCTTAGCAAGCTCAGTCTCAAGGCCTATTGTCATCTGCTGCTTTACCGACCGTCTTTGCTATTGTATCCCTTTGTCGAGAATAGTGCCTGGGACATAGTAGATGTTCAATGAAAGTGTTCAGGGAGTGAATTAACTTGTCTTTTTTATCGTGAGTCTACTCCGCATGAAACCCTAGAAATTCCTTAGTTTTCACCTGGACGATTATTGTCCCCTGGAGATCTGACTTCCTTTTTCAGTTTATGGTTTTTCACAGAGAGCTGAGACTTCCTTCGGTCAGTACCAGGTCTCACCTCATATTACACTTTACATGTATTCATATACACCTGGACCAAAGCCTGCATGAAAAAATACATATTTTGCTATAAGCGGATAAAAAGATTTCTGCATGATGCTTTGGAAATTACTGGCTACTGGAAACTTACTTAATTGACAGTTTACCAGGCTTTCTTGGCAATCATTATGCCTACTCAGGAGTTTTTGCAAGGTGAGCAAAGCTAACATACACGTGGTTTTTAGATGTAATGAAATTTTTATGAATGCTAAGTCCAACAATTAATGAGGTTAAAATAATATTATATTTTGGCAATAAACATTTATTAATTTATATTTTGCTGGTTTCTTTTCACTTTTTGGAGCCAACGATTTTATATTCTGGCCTCCAACATTTTTGTAGGTCTCTGAGGAACTTATATGACATGGGCACTGGGCCTAGAGTGCCTGATGGAGAAAAAATTCTCATAGGATTGTGGATGCAGCGCTTTGTAACTTAGCAGGAATGGGTCTAGGTGGTGCTGTCTGGAAAAGGGAAAGGCCATCTTAGGAGACTGTCTTCTAGCTCTGGTCTCCTCTCCACTCAGCCCTGATTCTCTTTTTAGTGTCCTGACCCATCCCCACCCCTGCCACCCCATCTTCTTTTGGTTTCCACCCTCCACATAGAAACTTATTACATCACCTGCCCTCAAGGCCACAATTCCTGGCTAATGAGGCACACTGAGCTGCATTATTTTTTAAAAGATTTATTTATTATGAGAAAGAGAAAAAGAGAGAGAGAAAGAGGGTCCGAGGGAGAGGGTTAGAGGGAGAGAGAGAAAGACTTTCAAGAAGGCTCTACACCTAGCATGGAGCCTGATGTGGGGCTCAGTCTCATGACTCTGAGATCATGACCTGAGCCAAAACCAAGAGTCAGGTGCTTAACTGACTGAGCCCTCAATCTGCTTATTAGATACTAGCAGTTCTAGGCTGAGTCATTTGTTTTTGTCTCAGAAAGGAGGGTTGGCAAATGTGAGTTGAAGGTAAGAAATGGTGGATGAATTCTTTGCACTAACTAAAAGGCACCTTTCCTTCCTGGGAGATGTGGCTAGCAACAGTGGCCTTCCGGTGAAGGTGGTCTTATCCAGAGATCTCCTCGGTGTCTCTCCACCAGTCTTGTCCCTATTCAGAGAGTGGACAATGGAATGAAGGGGAAGGGGATGAAGATCCCATATCTGAGACCTAATTATGCAGCTGACTTCATAGATGTCTACTGAGATAATGGTCTGGGGGTAAGTAGCATCCTCATCTCCTGGGGACGGGTTTGAAATGCAGAGCCCCAGGCTCCACCACAGACCTGCCAAATCAGAAGCTGCAGTTTAATGCAAACTGTAGGTCCTTTTGTGTGAACACTGAGGTTTGAGAAGCCCCGTACCAGCCCTCATCTCCTGGATGTCCCGGGAACACTTGGCGTCCAACGGTCTCCATCTAATCTGTTCATCTGCCCTCATGACTCATCCTGCTCTTGAGTTTTCTCTCTTTTCCTCTGGCTTTCTAGGGGGCCTCAAATACACTGTCATCATGGGCTTATCTTTATTGCATTCTCCCTGTTAGATTGTAAGCTTCTTGAAGACAGGTACTAAATCCATTCATTCTCTATCACCAGCAGCTTTCAATGAGCCTGAAGCCAGTGTTGACTTCTCTAGACCTGTTTCCTCATCCATAAAGTGCAGGAATTTCATCTCAAAGAGTCCTCCTGACCTTAACATTCTGGGATTCCATGATGTGCCTGAGGGAATCAGAAGTGCAAGGTCGAAGCACCTTGACAGTCACGTAGCTCAACAACTTCCTCCCCTGCTCCTGCCCCAGGCGAGCCCCTTAGCCACGTCCACCTCAAATGACCATCCAACTTAAGCACGGCCATTCTCATGACAGAAAGTTTAAGACCTCTGCAGTCAGTATATTCTGTTTTCAGAAGGCTCTGCATTTTTAGAAACTTGTTCTTATATTTTTGAAGCTTCACAGTTAAACTCAAAGAGAATGGATATTGGAATAAGATAGGACTGGTCTCCAGATCTGCAAGAGCCACTAACTGTGGGAGTTGGACAGACTCTAAGACAACCATGTGACCCGTGCCTCTGGTGTTCATGCCCCTGTGGCATTCCCTTCCCTTGATGGAGGTGAGTCCGTTGACTTACTTCTAACCAAGAGAATATGTTAAAGCTAATGCGTTGTCACCCCTCTGATTGCATTACTTTATGTGGTGAAGGTGATGTCACTCCCCCAATTAAATTATAGAAGACTCTATGTCCCTAGAAGACTGTCTTGCTCTCTCCAGGGCTGTCTTGAAGCATCAAGCTGTTGTGAATTTTGCCGCCACAAGGAAATCAATTCTGCCATCAACCTGAGGGAACTTGGAAGGAAAACCTTCTCCAGTTGAGCCTGCAGATGAGAACCCACCTCCGACTGACATGCCAATTTCAGCTTTGCAGAGATATACCCTTCTTGGCCTCCCGACTTTCAGAAGATGTGCAATAGTAAACGTGTGTTGCTTTAAGCCACTATTTGTGTTTCAAGAAGTATAGATGGGAAGGTGGTATCATGGCAGTAGTGGGGGTGGGGGTGGGGTGGATCAGTTATGTGACTTTGAGTGCAAGTCATAGAAAATCCAATCACTGACAGTGATTGAATGATGAAGATGTGCAATATCCCACACAACCAGTATAGCTAGACAGAAACCATTTTTTTTTAAGATTTTATTTATTTATTTGACACAAAGAGAGAGATCAGAAGTAGACAGAGAGGCAGGCAGAGAGAGAGGGGGAAGCAGGCTCCCCGCCAAGCAGAGGGCCCAAAGTGGGGCTTGATCCCAGGAACCTGAGATCATGACCTGAGCCAAAGGCAGAGGCTTAACCCACTGAGCCACCCAGGTGCCCCCAGAAACCAGTTTTTAGGCTTGCTTAAGAAACTGGGTCACTGATATCATCAACGATTTAGGTCCTCTCGATCTTCTGTCTCTGCTGTCTCCAGTGTGTGTCTTAGTCTTTCATTTCCCTCCTCCGTGGTTGTAACACGGCTGCAGTAGCTCCAGGCATCACCAAGCCCAGAGGTGGAAAAAGACACCTCCTCCCCCCATGCAAATTTGTTTATAATTTCCCATCTCCCTCTTCCTTCCTTCATATCTCACTGGTCAAAACTGGGTTACCCCTAAAATAACCAATGGGAAAGAGATCATCATGTTGGGATTGATTAATGAAGGTTCTCTGGGGTGGAGAAGAACCAAGGCTCCTCTGAAGTATAGGGCCCTGTAAGGCTGGAATCAACTCAGAGTTCTGTCAGCTGGGAAAAGAGGGGGTGAGATGTCAAACAACGACATGTGCTAAAGGGTAGGTGACGCCTTAGGGGATTCGGACCCAGCTCTATTTCAAGTTGAAGTCTACAAGTGGCTACTGTCTCATGAAATGTGGACTTGCTCTTGGCAAATTCTCAAGCACTTTAAAGGGTAGCTGTGGGTTTTCTTGGGTGAAAGCTATTCGGGACATACTGGATTTCATCAAACCTAAGAAACCATAGAGTCTAAGATTCACCATTATTTTATGAACCTTTAAGTTAAAAAAGGTACTTTAAACTCTGTCATAATGTACTAACAGTGGTTTTATGTGGCTCTTGAGTCTGCAATACTAGCCCCTTTCTGCTTTGAAATTTCCTTCACCTCTCCTGAGGAATTCTGCAATTACTCCTGCTTCCAGTCGCCTTGCATCATGTGGGGCAAAGAGAACTGCTTCATTTCTTGTGGATTTCTTCTTTTTTTAGGTTTTGAAAGCAGTTGCTTTTTGCTTTGTGAGAAAGTATGGAATTGCAGTTGTTCCTTTAACAACAAATATTTGCTTTACAAATGTCAATTTACACCCCACTCCTCTGCTTCTTTATGCATACACAATAGCTCATTATTTGGACGCCAAAATGCAGGCTAATCTTTCAAGAGCCTTTTAAATGGCATTGAACCTCAACACCCATCCTTGCAACCACATATTGAAGTCCTTTGAAATTCAGATGACAATATCAACAGCTGTGACCAAGTTTGCCATGCAGCGGCAGTGAAAACTAACTATACCATGATTGCCTTGATTCTAAGGCACATTTTGATTTTAAGGATGGTAAAATGTAGGAGGGAAAGGGCAGGTCTTAGAATGGATGAATTTGGGTACATCTAAATAGCGGAATAGTCTTTGGCTTAATCAGAACTATTGATGGCTTCGTGTTTCTCATTAACGCCCAGGAGAGCCTGGGCTCAGCAGTGCACTAAAAATGCAGGGAAAAGCTGGTCAGTGGTGGCTTGAATGGTCCTAATTAGATCAGAGAGACACCCGAGCCAGGTTCTTTGCTGAGCTGGTTGTTCCACATGAGTGGTCACCCCCAATACTTGTGATTTTCTTATTGCTAATTGGACAAACGCTGGTGTCGTCGGTCACTTCCTGAATTTGTTTTCTGCTTCACTGCACTCTTCACCGAGGCAGTAAGATACTGCTGGAGAGGAAGAGGGGTGTGTGTGCGTGTGTGTGTGTGCATGTGGGTGTACACACACACACACACACGCACACACACAGGAGAGATGGGGGGGAGAAGAGAGAGAGAATTAGAGAGAGAGAGAGAGAGGGAGAGAGTCTTGGCAGTCTTGAGTTTAGTGAGGAAAATCACTCGCTTTAAAGCTGGTTTCTAAAATGCTGTGATCTAGTAATCTGTGTGAAATCAGAAAGGCAGCACAGCCCTTATTGGGATTCTGCAGGAGGGGCTCACGGACACAGTCTCCTTCGAGGACCCCGTCTCTGAGATGCGGCTGGGATCCTGGGGAGCCCATGTCTGAACACTGCAAATCCTGGAAAACGAAACCAGGCCCAGTCCAGACTGCCCTGGGCAGATACGGATTTCCAGAGGGGGACAAGGAAAAAAAACAAGTGTGAGAGCTATCTTCTCTGAGGTCAAACAAGTGAATGGCACTTTCTTTTTTTTTTTTTGATGGCTTGCTGAAGAAAATAACACTTTTTTGGCCAAGTTCCACTCTGCTGTGAAAGTCCACTGTTCCTCAGCATCTCGGTGCCTGGCCCACCCACCCAGCAAAAGCATGTGCCTGTTGGAGGCAGGAAGAGAGCTCTGGACTCTCTGTCCCCCAGGATCCTTTTTGCCCCCAGCACAGCCGGGTTGAGGCTGAGACAGCATGTGACATGATTTTAGTAAACCCCATCTTTCTTCATGCTTCTCTGAACTCTGGAATCATTGTTTCTTCTTCTAATACATGTTTTTCAGTTTCACCTCTCACCTTGGTAAAGAGTGGAGGAAAAGAAAAGTTCTTTCTTTCTTTTTTTTTTGGCAAATAGTGTATGGCATTAGAGCGGTGCACAACAGTGAAAAGTGCGCGCTCTGGAATCTGATAGGACTGCGTTCCGAACCTGGCTCCTTCCCTTACTAATGTACTACCCCAGGTGAGTGTCTTAACCCCTATAGATCTAGGTTTGCTTATCTGAAAAATGAGGGTACTAATGGGAAACCCGTCCCTGATTGCTGGAGGATGAAATGAGATGGCTCACGCGCAGTTGTGCCCTGTGTGGCACCTGCTAAGGGTTCAATAAATGGTAGCCCACACTGCTATATTCTCTGTATACATTTGAGGGGTTTTAAGTTCCTTATTACTCCTTACTGATTTTATCACTGTCACCCACATGTCCCTAAAGGGAGGATCCGTCCTTGACCTTGTTCTCCTCTCGTGGACAGGCTTTCCGCCGGCGATTGCCTCTTCTGCCCTCCTGTACCTCGAGTTCTGTGTACTCACTGCGGGTGTGATCTCTCTTCCTAGCCCTGGATTTACACAATCACCTGCTGACGGGACCCAGCTTGCAAGTAATATTGAAACTGATCTCACTGTCCTCTCCCCACACCCGCTTTTCCTCCGTGGTTTCTCTCTAACCCGGGGCCTCAGTCGCCCCACACAGAACTGGGGCGCATCCCAGCCCGGCTTGCTCTTCGACCCTTTACCCCCAGGGAGTCACTGAGGCTCCTGCTTTTCTGTCCCCTCGGCCCGTCCCCTCACTCTTGTCCGGGTGCCCTGGGATTTCTGTAGTTTTACTGTAACCAGCATTTCTAACAGGCTTCATTTCCCTTCTTTCCATCTACCAACCCATCCTTCCCTCTGTTGTTCTCATCTATTGACAACATCCTTTAAAAACCTTCTGTGGCTCCACATTATCCTCAGTGTAAAATCCAAACTCCTTACCAGGGCGTGCAAAACCCGTCCTGATCCAGTCTGTCCCTCTTGCTTTCTTACAGAGGGACTTTTCCCTTTGTCTTCAAATTCCTCTCTCTCCAGCCATATGGGAATGCTTGGAATACTTCCGGATCAATGGGAAGCTCCTGAACTTTGCATAAATTCTTCCCTCTGTGTGGAAGGCAATCTCCCTCATTTTTTCCCCTTGGCTTATTAATTTCATTGGGTAACTCATTTCAGCTTAGTCGACTCTCCCATAAAGTCCTTCCTGACTGTACACTCAAATCTGGGTTAGGTTCCTCCATTGCACATTGTTCCTTATGCATTCCTTCATCATAACTCTCACACATTCCTTCAGTGAAGGGAATTTATTTTTAAGCTCTGCATCCACCACACCTAGCATTAAGTAGGGCACACAATGAAATACAGTGTGTTTTCTGGAAGAGTGAACAGAAGAAAGAAGGAAGGAATGGATCATTTGGATGGGACTAAATCTAGAAGGTAGATAGTCTTCTAACATTTTTTTTTTAAGATTTTATTTATTTATTTGATAGAGAGAGATCACAAGTAGATGGAGAGGCAGGTAGAGAGAGAGAGAGAGAGAGAGAAGCAGGCTCCCCGCTGAGCAGAGAGCCCAATGCGGGGCTCGATCCCAGGACCCCGAGATCATGACCTGAGCCGAAGGCAGTGGCTTAACCCACTGAGCCACCCAGGCGCCCCGTCTTCTAACATTTGATGTCAGCATCTCAGTACTTGCCCCAGAGGCCTTTACATCGGGAGATAAATCACCTGTGTTTCCTCTCGGTTGTCTGCCCATGGACAAAACCTCCTGTGCCCTCCAGAAGCAAACACCATGGTCCTCTAGAGCCAGGTCTTGGGCATGGGAGGAGTGAATCACTCTGCTTCCCAGGTTCTGTCCTTCTGACAATGGAGGTCATATACAGAGTAAGTCCACCTTTTCAGCCACTTGACCTTGAAGTACTGAAGATGTTGAAGTACTGAGGAATGAATGCCCAGATGTGTCGGTTAATCAGTCCCGGGTCCAGCCTTTCTTACTTGATGTTCAGGTTTTATGCATCAATTTTTATTTTCAAGTGGCCTTATAATGGTTAATAACATCTCTTCCACCTTCCTTTTTAGCATTATTTCCTGTTTCTCTGTAACAAAAGAGACATTTTGACAACACATGAATATATCTGTAGATCTGGGGTGCTCTTTTAAAGCTTGTGGGTTTTTAGGCTTTTCATCAGATGGGTGAGACTTCTGTATCTCTAATTTGCCCTGAAGATGTTTCAGTTCTGAGTAGCTCTGATCAACTCAGTTTTCAAAGCATTGATCTTCAGTGCACTGAGGGAGTTTGAACAGATCCTTTGCCCAGTCTGGTGCATTTTTAGTACTTTTGTCCCTTATTTCTATGAATAGTGAATTAAAGCAACGGGGAGAAGGTAAAGTTAGTATTAGGAGGACTTGCTCCTCTCTTGACCATTAAATGAAAAACTTCCTTTTTTTTTTTTCCTTCAGCTATTATAGGTCCAAAGCTGCTTTTAGACAAGGGCTGATGCTTTTTATTTCTATAGAGAGGATTTTTTAGGTGCCAAGAAGGCCATGTCCATTCCTCCAGTGGGTAAACCTGACAAGGGAGGTTAACATATTGATCCAAGGTCACATAGTAAGTTAAGTGTCAGACTCAGAAGAACAAACACCCAGGCTTGGCATGCTGTCACTGCAAAATTTTGCCAGCTGTACCCTAATGGTCTGATATTTTATACAGTAGGTGACACACTTCCTTTGTCAGTCACTGTCTTCCGTTGTGTCTAGATGGAGCTTTTTTTTTTCCCCATAAGCATGGGAGATTTGACCTCTTTTAAAGTTGACCTTAGGATCCTTTAATTCATAAGCTTGTCATCCTCAGGTAGTCAAGACACAATGAATGGGACACACTGTTCCTAGGATGCCTGCAGGTGTGCTTTCTTAGGGGACAAACCAGAAATGATGTCCTAGACTGATGTCCTGAGAATCCTGGCATCTTCCATGCTGGAGTTCTTGGCTGCACATTTCAAAGAAAATTCCAGAACATAGGCCCCGACCTCAGAGATTTGTATTCAGTTGGTTTGAGGTGAGGCTCAGGCATGGTTATTTTTAAAAACCTCTTTGAATGATTTCAATGTATGACCAGGGTTAAGGACCAGTATTCTTGGCTCTCCCGCCGATTCGGTGCCGAACCCCTTGATCCTTAAAAGCAGGCTTTGTAGAGCTGTGGCCAAACAGGTCAGAACTTTGCTCTATTTTTAATATAAGCCACATTTATTGTACTCTGCAGATGCTGAAGAATGCTGGCTTATCCTCAGGTGTCACAGACTAATGATCTAACTTCTCTGTAAGGAGGCCCAGACGAATGAAGCAAACTGAATCTCTCATCTTCTGAAGCAGCTGGAGAGGTAGAGCTTGAATGGAACAGGCCGGCATGGCCTTTGGAGTGAGTAAAATAGTGTCTCTTGAACCTGTCAGAAGTTCTTGAAATAAAGCAGTGGATAAAAGGAACCAGTGGCTATCATTTAGGTTTTATTCCAGAAGGCTTTGAGATGTTCTTCATCAGAAGGGAATTTGTAACTGGGGAGGGAACTAAAAAACCTGCCAGGAATTGAGGACTGGTTGGCAGATGAGACGGTCCGGGCTGGGAACAGATGGCTATTTTTCTGGGTAGCCAGCTTTGGTGGAGACCCGCACAGAGATCTGATCAACAAAAACTTGTGCACGCTCAGATTCTTTTTTAATTACCCAACCTTGTAGTACCCTTTGAGACACAAGGCTCCTTAAGCACATGGGGTTCATAAACCAGCTCTCTGCCCTCCTCCTTGTCCAGGACAGCTTGTCCAGAACAGAGCAGCAATGAGGCTGGGCAGCTATTTGTCTGGCTTTAACCTCAGTTCTTGGTTCATATTCTGAAAATGTAAAATCTTCAAAACTGTTATAAAGAAAATGAATCGAAGCCATTCTTGAGACTGTTTTGAAAGGCTGGGATGTGATGATCACCTGATGAGAAGCCCACAGAGCTAGAACTCTAAGAGGATGAATTGCTTAGACATTATATACCTTTCTCCCATTTTTAGGGCGTGCTCCATTGCCCTGGAGACCTCCTTGTTGTCCACGTAACCCAGAAACCCCTCTCTTGGATCCCCTGGAAGATTTTGCTTCTCTACCATCTGCTCCTGCTTCTTTTAATCTTAACACTGGTTTTTGTTGTTGTTGTTGTTTTGTTTGTGTTTTTTCTTTGACTAACTATTCATCACCCACTCAGTCCATGGAATTCAGGTGGGAGCTGTAACTGACCTTCTCCCCCAACATCTATACATCTTAGCCCAAGGTGGACATATCCCCTAGGCCTGGCCAATTCGCATATTATGGGGTTGGTCACCTTGCTCAAATTGATTTTATGAATTCTGGCCCAGGGATTTTGTGGGAACTATTGATAAAGAAGTTCTTTCTGTCTGTTGCTGTCACCATGAGGAGGGTAGCTTCTTGAGAAATGGAAACAAAACAGAAGGAAGTAATGTCAAGAGATGAAGCATGATATACTTCCTGACAACGTCTTTTGAATATCTGGATCCAATCATAGTTACCAGATATGCCCACTGGACTTTTCTGTTATTTTCGTCATCAGATACTCCCTCCCACATGGCTTTCCTCTAGCTGGTTAAAGTTGTGTCTCTGTCACTCATGGGATCCTTTCATAAGAGGCTCCTAATGAATACTTTCCTAGTGTACAATCCAATAAATCCAATATACACTAGTGTACAATCCAATTAAAACTAGTCTGTCCTGTCTCCCTGGGGACAGGCTCTTGGGGCAGTGGTGCATGGTGAGCTCACCCAAGAAATGGGTCTGTGCTCATGAGCCATTGGGAGAGGGGTCTTGGCTGGGGGTGGGGGTTGTCTCAGGCAAAGGGTTTATATTCTGATAACAGTTTCCTGGAGCCAACCCTTCTTCTTCCTCCTACTCTTCTTCTCCTTGTTTTTAAAGATTTTATTTATTTATTTGACAGAGAGAGCGAGAGCGAGAGAGAGCCAGCATGCATAAGCAAGTGGAGGGACAGAGGGAGAGGGAGAAGTAGACTCTCTGCTGAGGGGGGAACCGGATGTGGGGCTTGATCCCAGGACCTGAGTCGAAGGCAGATGCTTAAGGGGCTGAGCCACCCAGGCATCCCCAACACTTCTTCTTTTTTGATTAACCCAACATGATGATTGTGAGGAGTACAGAGAAGGAGGGATTAGGAATGAATCATTACTGAGTAACTTCTTTGTGCTGGGCACTGTGTCTGAGGCTTCACTGGTCACCTCAATCCTTACATAGATCTTAGGTATATTAATATTGCTGGTTTACAGATCAGAAAATACTAACAACAGTAATAACAGCTACTGTTTATTGAATGGTATGTTCTAATGTGGACTCTAATTCTACTTTATCCATTATAATCATAATAACCTGCAAGGTAGAGATTACAATCTGTATTTTATGGACGATGAAACAAATTTCAGAATGGTTAAGTTCGCCAGCACACAGCTAAAATAGAGGATAGCTCTGTATTTAGACAGACCCAATTTGAAAGCAGCTTGAGGGGTGCCTGGGGGGTTAGTGGGTTAAGTGTCTGCCTGTAGCTCAGGTCATGATCCCAGTGTTGGGGTCTCTGCTCAGCAGGGAACCTGCTTCTCCCTCTCTGCCTGCTGCTTCCCCTGCTTGTGCCTGCTTGTGCTCTCTGTGTGTCAAATAAATAAATAAAATCTTAAAAAAAATGAAAGCTGCTTGATATGAAACAGATCTACATTAATAGGCTGGCGATGGGTCTGGTCAGGTAGATACATTGGGCTAAGGAGGGCCTTTCAGTATGCCTGATATTGAAAGGGGATGAACAGTTCAGTGGGAATAAATCATGTAATGTGCGGCCCGCCTCAGGCCCTGGCCTAGGGACCATCAGCTTTAGTAGGGATGTCAGGTCAGATTACTTGTTTAACAAGATCTAAAGGAGTTCTCTACCCAGAACTTTAGAAAGACAAGAAGGAATAACTAAGGACACTTTGTAGAGCACAGCTCTCATCCAGCCTATATATTATAAAATAAACCCAAACATATCATAAACATACTGGATGCTCCTTATATTTGAGCATCTGGTGTTAATGACTAGTTGGTAAAGCGTAGAGCTGGCTGGGATTATGGGGTGCTTGCCAGGGCCTATTAGTATTCTGTCCTTATGGTGTGTGAGTCCTGGGAGTTCTGTTGATCTGTGCTAATGTCCTGTGGTGATTTGTGTCCCACATCGATCCACGCCAGCCCGCTTGAGCCGAGGACTCTTCTTTCTGAATCAGAGTCGATATCCAAGTTACAAAGTGTTCTCTTAGAATGCAACCACTTGGAGTTCAGTCTTAAAGGTTTATCAATTGCATTTCAGTCATGCCATGTAGTCCTGTTACAGTTGTCAAATTAATTAAACAAAGAGGCCATTAGACTGAGGTGTCTCTAATGTCACCGCTGCTTATGTAGCAAATCAAAATCTAAGCCTGTGAAGGCCTCAAGGTTGTAAAATGGAAAAACTAAACACAGCCAATCACAAAGAGCCAGGTGACTTTCTGCTGCAACCAATCAAACACCTTCTTGCTTCCGTACCTTCTCCTGACAAGCCCTTCCCTTAGCACCTGTCAGCAGAACTCTCTTAAGCACTTCTGGGTTTGTAGGGCCCCACTACGACCTGTCTTTGCTCAAATAATATTAAAGTTTTTAGTATGCCCCCGTTTATCCGTTAGCAGCACCCATGGCTGTGGGCTTGTGGTAGGCTGGAACCGACTCCCACAGATGTCCGTGTCCTAGTCCCTGAAGCCTGGGAATCTGTCGCCCCACATGGTGAAAGGTGCTTTGCAGATGTGATTAAGCTCAGGATTTTCAAATCGGGAGATTATCCGGATTATCCAGGAGGACCCCATGTAATTACAAGTTCCTCATAAGAAGGAGGCGCAGCGTCAGGGGAAGGAAATGCGGCCGCGGGAGCGAGAGGTTGGAGCAAGACAAGGAAGCGGCGTGAGCCCCGCGCAGGGCCTCACCTCCAGAGGCCGAAGAAGGCAAACAGCCTCTCTCCCCCAGCCTCCAGCAGGAACCTGTTCTACGGACCCCCTGACCGCAGGCCGGTGGGCCTGATTTGAATTTCTGACCTCTAGCCCTGTAAAATAATAAGTTTGTGGTAATTTGTTACAGCAGCATCTGCTCCAGACCAAAGCTTAGACATTGGAGGGATGTTTTCCTGCAGCAAATGCTTTCTGCAAATACCCGCCACACAGCATTACGGCATTTTAGAGTCGTGCTTGCGACGGTGTACCCGTGACTTCCCCTGCTCCGTCTAGATGGGGTTTCACGGCTCCCTCCGGCTTCAGGAGGGAAGAGGATAACTTCCGATTTGTGTGCCTCTTCAAAAACGTCCCCCTCCCTGGCAAGGCCTTTCCGCTCCACCCGCTTCCTGTGTCACACTAGCACTTGGTCCCCCCGCCACAGCAGCGGCCAGTGAAGCTGGGCTTTATTTTATAGTAGAGCTCTGGTCGGTTGACAAAAACGAAGTTTACCATTTAACTCACACTTAAAAGTTGCACTTTGGAGATTGCCGCAGAAGGCCCGCTTGTGCTCGGTTAGTGAGGGCCTTGAGGACCGTGACTTCATCACAGTACTTGGCCTCAGCGGGTTGGGAGAATGACTGGACTTGGGATAGGACTTGGGTTTTATTGGCACCAATTAAACTCAGGAAAAACTGGTGATTAAGCTTGCTTTTGTCCATCCATACCGGGCATAATTAATGCCGGTGACTGGTATTTATACTTGCCAGTTTGGGAGCCATTTAGTAGCGAACAATTGTGATCGGAAGTTTGCTTAGCGACTATTATTAGGTCAGCACAAAGGGAAGTGTTAATATATAAAAATTTAGAGATATTTAATTCAGGACAGCTGTTTTCAAAAGAAGGCATTAAAAAAATGTTTGGTGAAGGCTAATGAGGGAGAATATCAAGGGAGAACTGGGTACCTCGGGGTAGGATTCCTCCTCTTTGCCTCTGGTGGCCCCTGAAGGTCCTGGGAGAGCCGCTGTGGCTCCCGGGGGCAGGCTGGGTGGGCAGCCCGGGTGCCGTGGCAGAATTCACCTTGTAGACGTCAGCCTCGGCGTCTCTCCCATCCAGACTGATGGGGCCGGATACACCCTCCATGATAGGGTCTCTGAGCTTCCCCTCTGGGTGCTCCAGGCCAGCCAGACCCCTTTGCGTTCCAGAGTCTGTCCTTCGACTGGGGACAATACAATTGATTAGGATTTATTTTTCTAAATTACAATTATAGTTCAGTTTTGTTTCTTTGAAATAACACCCTGGTTCTCTTGATTGGAGTTTTGAATGTTCCCAATCTCTTCAGTCACACATTTACAATCTTTTGGCTTATTTCTACAGATGGCTAAATTCATGCATTATGTATGGTTTTACGGGTGGTGCCTCAGAGGGCAAATTTATTCTTGAATATTTGCTGAGTACTATGGCCACTCCCGTGACTTATCCACGTGTGTGGTGATGATCCCACTATGAGTGGAGCTGCCTCCTCTTCCTATTGGAAGCCCACCCAGTAGCTTGGCAAGGGTGCCTGTGAGGGGGACAGAGATCTTCTTTCCCCCAAAATTTCTGAATGGGGAGGGGATCATAAGTCTTGCCATTGGATTAGAATGGTCAAAAGTGTATAAACTCAGCTTCAAAACTTGAGAACCTCAAGTCATGGTTCTCTTTGTTCTAATGCAAAACCCCCATGTTTTTCACCATCTAGAACAGAAAAACCACTTGAACACTCAGGTACGACTTTCCTGATAATGACTTGTCAGTCCCGAATCTCTGTCTTCAGTGAGGCTGTATTCACTCAGCTGTGCTTGGTTCAGGACCCACATTTTTTACTCTCTTCCAATCAGTTGCTATTTCGGTTGTGGTTGGTTATGACTTCTTTGTTGTAATTGTGCTTAAGTAACATCGATGTGAAAACAATGGCTGTGCAGATATTATAGTTTCTGGTCTCCCTCTCTGCTCCTGCTTCTCTCTCATCACCACCAGGTCTTCCCCCAGCTGGCTCAGAATTCTGTGTAAATTTGAAGAGGAGGAACGACCACCCAGCACATCCCAATCACATGCTCCCTGCCCCCAACACCCCAACACTTCCATCACGTGCCAGTCATAAGTTTCAAACGGTTGTCTTGTCTCCCCGGGGCATCAATATTTGTTCAGAGACCCTCAGGCTCCACTGTTTCCACAGCGGGCTTTCTCATGTTACGGCAGCTGTGTCTTCATCACTTGAACTTGACCCACGAATGCTGCTCTCCAGGGGATCCCACACAGTGTGGGAGACACATCACTGGGCTAATTACACACAATGGAGAAAAGTTCACTTCTCAGAGCAGGAACCCTTTTGAGGTTAAAGCCGCAGTAAGTGCTTATGAGATGCTGATGCCTGGAGAGAAAAAGCATATAATTCCCCGATGGTTCCAGGCCACCCAAGAAAGGCAAGTCTAATGGGTGTTGGAGGGAGGAGCTGTCCCTGGAACAAGGGTGATGCCTGGAGGTCATCTTAATTGAGCTGCTAAATGGAGTTGTGGGTATTTTTTTTCTTTCCAGTGTGGATGGAACACCGTTTTTATGGCTGTACTTGTTTCATCTTTCTTATAACTGGCTTGCTCATCGGCATTGCTGGGTGTTGTGGACCGAAAATTATTAGGAGCAATATTTTTCCCTTCAAATGGCAAGCCTCCTCTATGTCTTCCTAGGTTACCTGTCAAAAGTACTTAGTAAAATGTGACTTGCGGTAGGTGGGTACCTGACTCGGATTTGCTTGCAGCTTCTTGGCATGTGCTTCTCAAAACATTAGCATATGAGGACACTGGCAGCCATCTGATATATCCATGGACCACTATTTCCATAGAAAAAAAGATGCAAGATAAATTATTAAAAAGTCAAATGAAAACTGTGTTCAGAATGAAAAACAACCATTTTTCTCCCAGTGAGAGACCTGATAGAGTTTACTATCCTTCACTAATGAATCCGTGTTTGTAAACAGACCGTATACTTTATCTGTCCAGCAGTGGAGGGTCTGAGCCACGGATGGATTTCCCTATCTAGTCTATTGCTTTTTAGATTGTATTTCTCCTAAATTTGGAAATCTGAATTCGAAATATGTCTTCAGTAATGGAGGGACGTGAGGGGTGGGTCTATCAAATAGTTCTGGGTAAACCCAAAATCATGGAGTGTTTTCTTTTTTTTTGTCTTGGTGCCCATCAGCCCCTCTTTCTTTCTTTTTTTTAAATTTTTTTTTTTAAAGATTTCGTGTATTTATTTGAGAGAGTGAGAGAGAGATGAGAGGGGAGAAGGTCAGAGGGAGAAGCTTACTCCCCGCAGAGCTGGGAGCCTGATGCAGGACTCGATCCCAGGACTCCGGGATCACCACCTGGGCCGAAGGCAGTGGTGCAACCAACTGAGCCACTGAGGTGTCCCATCAGTCCCTCTTTTTCTTTTTTTAAAGATTTTATTTATTTATTTGACAGACAGAGATCACAAGTAGGCAGAGAGGCAGGCAGAGAGAGAGAGAGAGAGAGAGAGAGAGAGGGGAGAAAGCAGGCTCCCTGCTGAGCAGAGAGCCCGATGCGGGACTTGATCCCAGGACCCTGAGATCATGACCTGAGCCGAAGGCAGAGGCTTAACCCACTGAGCCACCCAGGTGCCCCATGATATGCAATTTTTAATGTTAAATCAAGGTCATGGCTTAAAATGCCATCTATATGCCGATGGTTCTTACAAAAAGAAAATTGCAGGTTTAACCTGTTGGTCTCCGAGAAGAATGGGAGGTGCAAAAGGCTAGCCCCTCAGTGGGACTGATACTGCCCCCGTGGTACCCCGCCTGGATTCGTAGACCCCAAGCACCTCACAGACGCACGAGTGGAATAAATGCTTACCCCCTGTGGTGCTGAAATTTTTGTAGTTGTTCGTTATGCAGCAATAGCTGCCGAAAATACCTTCTTTCTAGCATCACCTCCCTAGAATCTATTTTCGACACAGAAAGTGGAACGATCCTTTTAGAAGCTAGATTTTGTCAGTTCTTTTCTAGATAAGACTAGAACTTTCTTCCCACAGATATCTCCATGGTTTGCTCCCTCACCTTTGTTAAGTCTTTGCTCAAATGCCACCTTCTCACAGAGGCCTACTCTGATCATCCTATTTGAAGTTCCAACCTCCACACTACTCCTCACCGTATATTCCCACCCCCCTTTACCCGGCTCTCTTTTCCTCTCCCGTAGTGTATCACTTTGTAATATATATACATTTATTGTTAAAATCTGCTTTCTTCTGCTAGAATGTGAGCTTTATGAGGTTAGAAAATATTTGTTATTTTTCATTCATGTATCCTAAGTACCAGGAATGGTGCTTGATATATTGTAGGTACTCATTAAATATTTGAATAAAGGTCAAGAGTACATTCGTGACCACTGAGGTTCTCTCCAAATAAAGCAATGTGTGGATGGACATTTTTTTTCCTTCTTTCTTTCTTTCTTTCTTTTTTTTTTTTTTGCCCAGCAAAGCCTTGGCTACCTAACAGTATTTTATCAGTATGATCCTAACACACCCTTCTTTCTAGTCTACCTGATGGGACATAAAACAATCATTGTCAAAATGGAAAGTCTTTTCTGTAGCAAGTTGTTTCAGGAACAAAGAAAATGAAAAATTATAGGACATTTTTAATTTCACTTATTTACCTAACATAAGCTAAGAACTGATTTATACTCTGTTCATTGGTGGTATTGTCCAACTGAAAGGGGAAAATACCAACTAGCAAGCATACTTAGTCACAAAGACTTTTCACCTCGAAAATTTTGTGCCAAAGTTTACTCTTGTTTTTCCTGTAAGCATATTTAATGAAACTGGTTTAACAAACCTTTTGACAAAAGTATGACCTGACCCATTTGACTGTTAGGCACACAACTTTGAATGATGTGTCTGTGGCTTATGACTCTTCTTCAGCTTTGGGCCAGATTGGTCCATTTTGTACCGGAATATATTATTTTGTACTTGTTCTAGACAAATTCAAGGGTTTCACTAGAGAAAAGAAGACCTCTTTGAGCTCTGAAGATGAAGGGTAAGGCTTTATACCCACCTCCAACAAGTTTTTTACCAGACAATGTCCTGTGGCTTGGGGGTGGGGGTTGGGGGGTGAGGTGATCCTTGCTGAGTTTCAGATCCTCTTGCTTTTGTCATCCTCATGGACTTATGTGCCTGACCAGCCGCGGGAGCCACAGTCCACGTTTTCACTTGTGTCTTGTTTGTTACCTACATGTACATATACCATTTTGAATCATAGTATTTCCATTACTATGTCTGTCTCTACTTTAACATGCCAGTGAACTACTTTTGAATCGCTGATCCATTTTTATGAATTGTGATGACATGATACTAACAACCAAAAATGCGTATTTCACTAATGTAAAGATTGATGCCCAAAGAAGGAGAAAATACGTTAATCAAAATGAGCTGTGTCCTGTTAACTGCAGAGTGGCGAACTACAAGGGTTGCTGGATCATAGTGACCAATGCTATCCTTGTAAGTCATGGACAGACTTTAAAAGTAGAGGTATTTTTGTGAAAATCACAGTTCATATCACATTTAAAATGAGTGGCCTGGCTGAGAACCAAATGATTCTGTCACTTTATTTCGAAAATCACCAACCTGCCTGCAAGACCCCTTGACAGATAGTTAAAGACACCTGTTAACCAGATGCCAAGCCTGAGAAACACCACTCTGACCTCAGCTGCTCAAAGGGCAGCAGGTCAGCATCACTTGACAGCTGTCTGGACTCTGGGTCCTGCCCCTGACCTTCGGAATCAGAATCTGTGTTTTAATAAGGCCCTCACGGCATTCCTATGCACATTAAAGTCGGAGAAGCTATTCTAGACTTCTTTTTCTAAGATGGGTACCAGGAGGGGGTACTTACTCTCTTAATAAAGCATGAATTGCTGGCTTTCAAGATGTCAATCCACACCAACTCAATTAGCAACTGTAGGGGAGTAGAAAAGTCCTCTCCCCAATGTGCCCTTTGGCCATGGGGATCAGTTGAGCTGAAGGCACTGGGCTCAATAGACTCAGAAGAGCTTTTTACCTCCTCCTTAACTGCCTAGAAGAATTTACACAGCCTCCTCCCCCAGAGCTATCTCCAGAGATCACTTTTTACATCACAATGACTTACCTGCATAACAAAGAAAAGTTTACCAACATTTGCTCTTCCCATCTTCCTGTGAATCATCTTCCTCCCCTTTGAAGCCCCAGATTGATACCCCCTTCTCTGGAGCTTCGAATGGCCTGTCAGCCTCAATTACCTGACTGCTGGGGAGTCTCATATTTTAATGGGGCTCCTGTATGTACAGAATTTGTTTTTCTCATTAATCTGTCTCATGTCAATTTAATTATTAGATCAACCCTAAGAACCTAGAAGGGAAAAATGGAAACGTTTTCCTCCTCTAGGCAATCCCTGACTGAGCCCCAAATCCTCTCTTCATTTCTGGTGGGCACAGCCTGCGGGGGGGGGTGAGGGGAAGGTGGTGGGCAGGGCTAGCTCTTGGTCAGGGTTTCACCAGGAAAAGGATGCACTTGGACACCCATAGCCAAGGTTGACATAGCCAAGGTTGGGCCAGAATCTGATGCAGTCCTCATCTTTGGATCCAGTGTGATGAAAAGGAGCAATTTAAAGTGATTTGGCAGATGATGGTTCATGGTCACGGGGGCTTGAAGGGAGCAGTTATTTTTTCCTCTTTTGTTCGGGCAGCAGCTGTGGCTCCCTAGAAATGATATCCCAAATGTGTTGTATGCCAGGGATTTAGAACTTGATGATTCGCAGGTTTTGTGAGTCGGACAGTGGTCTCAGCGAGGCCCGTAGTTATGGCTGGAGGGTTGAGAATTTGCTTCCTCAGCACCGCTCGGCTGGTTTTGGCCAATGGGCTCCTCACTGCTCCAGCAAATGTGATACCACCGGACAGGCGTCAGCCCCCCGCGTCACAGCTTGCTCCTGTTCATTCTTCTTCTTCCTTAGATGGTCCTCCCCACATTCCCAGCTTTTGCAGCCCATCCCAACCACCACTTCCTCTAGGAAGACTTCTATGACTTTCTGCACCCAGATCATGTCTCTCCTTCCTAGAAAGTCCTTATAATCTAGTGGTTCCTAACCTTGGCTGCATCTGAGAATCATCTGGGAAGTTCTAAGAGATCTCTTTGTTCAAGCCAGAGCCCAGACCAATGAAGTCAGAATCACAGGGGCTGAGACCCAGGCTTCAGTAGACCATGAGCTCTCCAGGTGAGTCCAGGGCTAAGACAGGTGGAGAAGCGGTACCATAATCCTTTTCCTTTCCAGATTTCTCTTCAGCCTAAGTCTGTTATGGGTAGCATGAGAGACCACTGATATTCCTTTATCCCTGTGTCCAGATTGTAAGCTCCTGGAAATCAGGGGCAGAGTTTGCTTACCTCTCTATCCCTTGATAGCATCTAGCATGTAGCTCAGGGGACTTGCACAGGGGTTCCCCTACCAGTCACTCACCCCACTGTATGGCCGCCTTGGGTGACCACTGACCCTACTCAGAGGGGGTGTGATGACTGTGGCTTTTGTTGTTACCATCCCTTCTGGTTCTGGATTCAGGGATTAGAGGTAGGGGAAGTCCGATATGTATGAGCTGACATATACCAAAAGCTCTGGTATTCCAGGACTGTTATCCATTAAGCAAAGATTTGTGTTCTGCTAGAAAAAAGTGTGCTTAAATGTGTAGAAGACTATAGACTTCTTTTTGTCTGTTTAGGAACTGTTTGTTTGAATTATCTTTGCTGCACAACAAATTACTGCACAATCTAGCGGCTTTAAACCACAGCAAACATTAACTCACATAGTTCCTGTGGATCAGGAATCTGCGAGGGGCTTTATTGGGGGGTTCCGGCTTAGACTTTCTCATGAAGTTGCTGTCAAATTGTCAAACGGAATGGTGGTCATAGCAAGTCTGGAAGGAGGTGAGGGATTCACCTCCAAGGTCGCTCATTCACGTGAATGATGAACTGGTGCTGATTGTTGGCAAGAGGCCTCAGTTCTTTGCCATGGGACTGCTTGAGTGTCTCCACAACATGGCGACTCATTTCCCCTCAGACTGTTCCAAGACCGGAAGTCACAAGGGGAAGCATCTTTTATAATTATGTACTATTATTTCCACAATATCATATTGGCTACACAGGTCAACATGGGAGGGGGCAACAAAAAGGACTTGGCTTTTCTTTATGGTAGGAACTGTCATTGAAATGATTATTATTGATCTTCTACAATCTGGGTACATGATGTAGGCTGGCCAACCCGATAACTTTGTCCTTGGGTGAATACTATCCATGTAAATGTGGACACATGATGGACACAAAGTAGGCCAACCATTGTCATTCCTAAGATTTTGCTAGAGCAATCGAGAGAAAAATGTCTTCATGGTTTGGGGTTTATTGGCTGTAGGAATCATGGGAGTCCAGAGCTGCTGGTAGATATCTTTGCAACTGTTGGATGGGTCTGGAGATAACAAGGCAAAAACAGAGAAGAGCAGTGTGTATTGGGGGAGAGTCATTGAGGGAGGGAGAGAGAGAAAGAGGAAGAAAGAGAGAAAGTATTGATGCGGGAGAGTGAGGCTCTTGTCTCACAGAGTCAAAGAATGAATCTTTCAGATGAAGGAGAGTGAGTAAAGCCATAGAAGTTTATTAAGCAAGGATACAGAAAAAGCTCTTAGGAGAGGGGACCCAACAGGGTTGCCACTGAGGGCTTTTAGGCATGGTCTTTTATAGAAAGCTAACCAGGAAACTCAAATCTTTTTAACATCTCTATAGATAGTGCCACAGAATAAGAACTAGTGATAATTACACCTCCAATGGCTTACTTCCTTTTTAGGGTCTGGTAATTCTTGGTTGGTCACAAGTAGCTGTTGTAACGAGACCCCACCTCTGACACCTAGGACAGGATGGTCTGGTTTGTTCCCTTATCTCTAGTTTCCTTTCATCTCCCATGTTTTGGATTTTGTGAGCCCGATCCCATGGCCTCCTACTTACCTCCCTACCTGGTCCCGCCTGTCCCTTACTCGGTATCTTCATGGCCTGGTTTGTGCCCTTATAGTCAGCTGTATCAAAGCTAACTTTGACTCCTGGAATTCTAAGTCATACAAGTGAAGACTTCTTTCTTCAGCTGTGTTGACCTAGATTTTTACCACTCGGTACCAAATCAGTCCTGATGATCCAGGGCCTGGAAGCCTGGGGCCTCCCAGCTCCCTCTGGCTCACATTGCTCTGTGTGTGGTCATTCTCTGGTCTCTGGTCTCTTCCTTGTAAACCCCTAGGAAGCTGAGTGTATCTGTGAAGTTTCCTGCCCCAGCGCTGGGGCATCAAGGGTTCCTGGTGCATATTGACAGACTTGTGCTATTCTGCCTGCTGTCTGGGATAGGGGAAATAATCCTGATCTTTGCAGCTATGCAGCTCTGGGTTCAAAACTCTTCTATGCCGTTAATCAACTGTGTGATCTTAGGCTAAGGACTCAACATCTCTGTCTCCCAGCTCCATGCACAGAAAGCAGGACTTGAAATTTGAAGTTCCTGGGGCTGCCGTGAGGCTGAGATGCGATACCACAGCTGGAAAAGTGAGGTGCCTATCAAGGGGTCATTTATTCCTTTTTCTTTCTAGACATAGTGCTGGGTACATTAGAGCTCTACCTAGCCAGGATTTAATTTAGGTCACTTCTGTGAAATTAGCATATCCTGAATGCTTCCATCTGCAAGATGCTGAGTGGACAATGGAGTTTGCTCAACTGAGGGCTGGTGAGTTTCACTGTAGGACTGCGTTGCCTTAGGCCATGTTATGAAGTAGAGGATATTTGAAGCTGATCTCTCCTGCTGTGACCAGTTGTAGGAGTGGGGAGCCTTGGGGAGGATGCTGTCTTGCACAGAAGCTGATCCCTATAGTGCAGTTCAGATGGTCCCCTCCTTTACCTACAGGCTGGCTTACTGGAGCTCCCCACCTCTCCACTCCTGGCTAAAACGAATCAGTCTATGTGACGAGGTAAGCCAAGATGTCTCTGAATTGGTGTGCTTCCTGGACTCTGGACTCTATCATTGCTCATCTGATCCATCTTTATTTATCCCAATAATGATGCTGACATTGGCAATTCCTAACCTCGATTATCAGCATTATTATTACATTATTATCAGCAGTTTGTCCAACTGAATGAATGACAGGCTGATGGACAATATCTGGGAGATGTATGGAACCTTCCATAGGTAAGCTTCTCACTCCTTGCAACCTTGGCTACGCTAGCCAAACAGCTGCCCGACTAGGAATAACAAACACCTGAGAAGTTTTTTTGCTAATCTCACAAGTACTTCAAGATTTTACTTCGGGCCATCCTGTGAACGGCAGTTATCCTTGAACTGTGCCACAGCTGAAGCAGGGTAGGAGTAAATCAGAATATAGTATACAGTGTGTGTTTTAGAAACAAATCCCCAAAGTGCTCCTTTCCAAAACTTCGAATTCAGCAAATAATCTACCTGTTTCCTTAATTTTGTGTGAGCATCCTCTTACAACCTTTGTCCTTCTGTTCCAGTGTAGAGAGAGATGGGGAGGCGGAAGAGGTGAAAGAGCAGATGAGGGAAGAAAAACCTCAGCCCAGGGCAGGCTTTCAGAATGGGCAGACTGGAACTTTCTGGTAGGAGCTGAAACTATAATTCCATGGCAGAATTTCTGCTTCTTCCCAGAAGCCTCAGTTCTGCTCTTACGGCCTTTCAACTGATCCAATCAGGCGTGCCCAGATGATGGAGCTTAATCTCCTTTACTTAAAGTCAACCAATTATGATATTAATTACACCTTCAAAATATGCATTCGTAGCAGCACCTAGATTAGTGCTTGGCAGAATCATTGGGGGTTCTATCCTAGCCTAGCTGACAAGTGAACTTGGCCATCACAGCGGAGGAAAGGTAGGGCAGTTGTATAAGGTCACATGCACAGTAACAGCAGAAATCAATATTTTTCTGTATCTAACCCTTGTCGCAAGGGAATGCCAGATCTCCAAGTAGGGGATTCTCCAAGGGTTGTTTCCCAGGTGCATGCTCTGTCCAACTGCTGGATTTCGTACTCCCCAGTTCTCTGTCCTGGTCCCGCTTTCTTTTTCTTGTCAGTGGTTCTCCCCAGGGTTTGAATGAAAATCATCTATGGTGCCTCTGAAGATAAATATGTGTATGCTTGCAAAGATTCTGGCATGGTCCTTTTGTGGGGAGGGCATACTGGAATTTCTCTGCAGGAGTTAGAGAAAGGTGAGGAAGTTCATGGAGTATTTGAAAAACTCTTGGTGAAGATGCAATGCATATCTTCTCCCTTCAAATAGACATTTCCAGGCTAGACCTTACCCTTAAACTTCAGATCCATGTAAATAACATCTGGGTATATCCATGCAGCTCTCCATAAGAACCCCAGGCTCAGCATGTCCAGAGCTGAATTTGTTGGCCTTTCCTCAGATCTGTTCCTCTTCCGAATACTCTCAATGAACTGGAAACATCAGTCTGCTATCATTTAAGCCTTAAGCTTGGAGTCATCCTGGGCTCCTCTACCTTCCTCACTTTCCATAGCCCAGCAGTTGTTAACTTTGTAGATTCTAGCTCTGAAGTTTATCCCATCCCCCCTGGTTCTGTCTTATTTAAGTTTCTCATCAACTCTCTCCTGGGCTATTGAAATAGCATCCCAGCTGAGCTATTATATACCACCTCCAGGCTTACTTGTACTCCATCTCCCCACAATCCATGTAATTATCTTTCCTGTTTAAAATATTTCAGTAGCTCCCCATTGTCACGAGATCATGGCGCAGAGTCCTTAGTTTGACCCACACCTCCAGAAATATCTTATTCTTCCATTTTCCTGCACTCAAACACAAACAACCTGTATGGGTGCCAGGTGGGATAGCTTATATTTCCTCTAATGTGCCCGGTTGCTTCACACCTCTTTGTCTCTGCTCATTCTGTTCCCTCCAACTGGAATGCTCTTCCCGCATTCTAGTGATCAGTCTCACCTCCTGCCCCACAGACCAGCACCAGTCATATATGCTTGGTCACGCTCTCTCATCTTTCAAGATCTCATGTGTAACTCTTTCTTTAGAGCCTTTCTTGACCATGCCTACCCTCTCCTCCCCCATCTTGATGCCAGGACCACTCTCAGAACTGACCATACATGAATGTGGCATCATTATAAAAATTAAAGATAATGTGGATAAACCAAAGGCTCTCTTGATTCAGCCCTAGTAATTTCATTCCCCTCTTGGTTATCAGTCTGTTGTAGATCATTCCAGACTGTTTTTTCACTAGTGATTTATCTTGGAAATATTTCCATGTGAGTGTGTGCATATGGACCCATTCCACACAGAGTGTAGTTGTTGCATAGAATTCCCTAGTGTGAGAATATTGTGGTTAACTCTTCTGCTATTGAGGGTATCTTCCTCCCCAATATTTACAGTAACAGTGCCACAATGAATATCACTTTGTATGCTTCCTTATGCATAGATACCAAGTACTTCTTTTTATAGACTAGAATGTCTGGATAGAAGATATCTATGTTAGAGTCTACATATTCTTTTTATATTTTTATATTTGAAAGAATGTTTTTTCTCATACATTGATAAAAATTCTTTGTATATTTTGAAGAATAATCCTTAATCTGATACACATAGGCATACACGCAAATTCTGTATATATCTGTGTGCCTGTATTTCTCCAAGTTTGTCTTAAAATTTTGTTTATTGTCTTTGTCATGAGAAGTTTCCATTGGTCCTCACTACTTGGTGAATGACAGCCCATTTATTCTCAGCCCATATTACAACGCCATTTTTTAATAAATGAAATTTCTAACTATATTCATGAGTCTGTGTCTGTAGTTTATAATAGATTTTTGTGATTTCTTTTCTTTCTTTCTTTTTTTTCAAAATTTTATTTATTTATTTGTCAGAAAGAGAGAGAGAACATAGGCAGTCAGAGTGGCAGGCAGAGGCAAAGGGAGAAGTAGGCTCCCATTGAGCAAGGAGTGCAATGCAGGACTGGATCCCAGGACCCAAGGATCATGGCCTGAGCTAAAGGCAGCTGCTTAACTGACTGAGCCAGCCAGGAGCCCCATGATTTCTTTTCTTATTTCTGGGTGAATACCATACAATTTTGGCCACTATAGCTTTCCTGTATGTTTTGGTATCTTATAAGGAATCTACTGTTTTTTAAAGTTTCTGTCTTCTTCTACTAGTTATTTGACGGATGGGACCGAGTTGTATTTGTCTTTGAATTTTAAAGACCTTTTACATGGTTTGCGTCCATGTGTGTTGGGTAATGCAGAGGAGTAAACCCAGAAGGTACGGGCACTATTGGTGCTACACTTTATATTCTCAAGGTCTCAGAGATCATGGTGAAAATAACACATTTTCTGGTTTTTATTCCACTTTTTATCATAGCTCAGTACTTCAGTGAGTTATTTCATAGGACTCTTATTATTATTTAATTTGTTTTTGAATAAATAATTCATCTATAGCGTACAAAACCCCAAAGGTACAGAAGTGATAAATTAAGTCTCCCCTCAGTTCTTAAGAGGCAATTATATTACCAATTTCTTCTTTAATCTTCCAGAATGGCAGCATACCATGCACTCTGTTCTGCACCTTGCTATTTTTATTTAGCAATATATCCTGGAGATCATTCTCCATCAGAACATGTGATGCTGTGTCCTGAAAAGGCTGTGCTGTGTTTTATTTAAACAGGAAGGCAATTAAAGGTGTTTTAGTAAATACTCTTTATATGTATAATAGTCTCAAATATCTAGAATAAAAGTTCTGCACATGAAATTAGTGGGTCAGAGGGCATTTGAATTTTTAGCTTTGATTTATATTATCAAATTGCTCTCCAAGAACGTTTTAGAAACTTCATGAATGAAGACCTTAATGGCACTTGGCCACTGAGGCTTCTGACTTGCTCAGACATGTACTGACTACCAGGGGGACACTACAGAGGGGCTAGCTGGGTGTCTGACAGTGAGTGGAATGTGTGTGTGTGTGTGTGTGTGTATGTGATGTACACATGGTAAGAAGCTCAAAGAAAAACCATCAGTCAATTAATTAATTAGGCTCCTCTTTAAAGCTCTAATAATGAGGGCAAGCATTAGTGACTTGAATAAAGCTTTGCCTTTATTATTCATTAGAAACTGGCAGTAAATAATAGGTTTGAATTTCACAGTCCTCATGCTGCTAATCAAAGCACAAAATCTTAAGATAATAAATTATTACCCCTCACAACAGGAGCATAAAGGGAATTTGGTTTTATGAATTGCTAACTGGGACACTAGCTAGCCTCTCTCTCTGGGTCTTGGGCTGATTCAGAGGGAAGGAGGCTGGTGATTGCTTCTTGAAACTAGAGCACGCAGATTGAAGAGGGCACAATTTCCTCAGACTCACAATGTTTTACCTACCTGGAGTCAGGGGGATAAGTGGCCTGACCCAGATTAAACAGCCCCTCAGTACTCTTCTTGGTAATGGTTCATGATGTTCAGCTGGAAAGTTTTTTCAAGGGGGCTTTCCAGTGGGCAGGAAGTTGTGTCCTGTCCTCTTAGTGAGTTGCTGTTGGCTTCAGATTGGGTACCTTCCACTCCCCATACTTCTCATTTCCATCTCATAGGTCGTATTTCTCTCCCTTCTCTCCACTCCTGCCCTCACTAATGTTTGTCTGTTCTGAGAGGATCTTCTCTTTCCCTGGTGTGCCTTTCTACACAACACACACACACACACACACACACACACACACACAGCCCTCAAGTTCTCATCTCTTCCTTTAACATGATAAGGGCAGAAACAAGATGAATCCCTATCCTTTGACTTTCCTTTTTCTTCTCCTCCAGAACTCCCTCCCTCTGTTTTTGAAGCTCTTCATGATTTCTGGTCACCTGCAAGTGTGAAAGGAGGAGGCTGTCCCACTCGGCTTGACTTCGCTCTCCCATTTCTGGCTGCCATGTTCCCCAGGCCCAGTGGTACTCTCTTTCGTTCATTCAGTGGCTTGATGTGCCAGCACCCCCGGCTCTTCCCGGGCCACAGCACACTTGCAGCTCCCTTATCTTATCTCTCAGTGCCCACTTTATCTGGCATTTCAAGTATAAAGGCTTCGAACTGCCAATTGGCGTGGGCAGAGAAAATGTCTTTAAATAAAGCATTGGCCAACACAATCATACTTTATAACAAAAGTTTATTAGGATTAAGTCATGTTAGAAAACTTCATGCTTTGCCATTTGCCATATTCACCTGGAATGACCATATTATACTTAACTGAGTATAAAACAAGTTGTGCCCTGTACTATTTGGAAAGTAAGAAAATCGATGTACATAGCAGTGTGCCTGACACCACCATGGTTAATAGCCCAACAACAGGTTAGCAAAGCGTATGTTACCTCTGAGGTCTGGGCCTGAGGAAGACATCATTTCCTACCTCCTTCAGAAGTAGACCCATCATAGCCTAGGCACCGAACACTGGAGCCTGCTCTTTTGGTCCCTAATATTAACATCTGTATTTCAAGAGAAGCTAGGCTTGAGGTATCTTTATGGCTTACAAGGCACAGGTCATGCAGCTGAATTAAAAGCTATTGTGTTGGTCTGTCTGTCATGGGTCATGAGCCACCTTTGGGAAGAGGAGTCCTGATGCTGCGTCCTTGACTCCTCAGTGGTCTACACGTCACGAACTCTGCTCGTCTAGCTTCTGCTTCTGCTCATCAGCTGTGAGAGCTGGAATTGGAGGACGGGGCGGGACTCCTGCACGGGCTCCTGTCATGTGGTGACCAACCTCTACTGCAGAATCTCATTACTCAGCATGCACACGGGAGCTGCCACAGGGCCAAGAAATGATTCAGATGCAAGCAGGGACAGGAAGGCTCATTCTTCAGACAAATTATAATATGGGAAAAGGAAACAGCTTTCTCTGGAAGGGGTCCTATCAAGGTGGAGAGCAGTTGTAACCAACCCCTTCCCTCAGTAGGAGAAGCGGCTTGAAAAGAACGTCAAGGAGAACAGTGGGTCACCACCCAGCATGGGTTCTGCGAGGCCAGCAACAGTGGTATCGATCCCTTGCGTGGGCTTTGCAAATAGCCTTGAAGTCATTAAGAGCAAGTGGGAGTCTAGGTCTTTGTAATACAAAAATTTCATTTACTAAACAGCTGGGCATTTCCTGCAGCTTAGGAGCCCACATGTTTATGCTCAGAAACTTTTTCCTGATTTCTCAACTCTCCCTAACGAAGGGAATAAAATCTGAATTCAGAGGGAAGGGCCTGGAGAGCTACAGACAGAGAAGAAACACCCGCGGCCCCAGCACTCTGTTCCATCCTTGCAGCAGCTAGACTCCCGACTTCCTCCCTTCCCCACCCTTCCCACCCCAGCCCCCACCCAATTCACTAACAAAAATGGCTGCTGTCAAAAACTCAAATTCAGTTGCATAATATAGACAGATAATAATAAATTCTGACTTCTTCAGGCACCGGAGGATATTTGTGACAAAGTTTCGATTCTCTTACTGCATGGCCCAACCTCTTGGCCACGTGGTCTCCCCAGCTTGGCCCACAGTCCTCTGTGAGCCCCGCCTAACTTGGGATTACATCTGCACCAGCCGCCATTAGTTCAGCTGGGACTGACCCGGGGTCTGCTCAAGCTTGAGTTCATAGCCTCCTAGGCCAAGGTCCCCCTCGTAAATGTTGTCCTTGCTCGGAGTCTGCGGAGAAGCTTTCTGGTCTACCCCCAGGCCCGCAGGAGGGCTGCAGGGTGAGGTGGCTTGCTCCTGGTAACTCATGGCCAGTTCATCCTGATTCACAATGCATTCCACATCTTCCTCTTTGAGCTGTTCCTGGAATTTGGGAAGAGAGAGAAGTCACTTCATGATGAGGAAAACAAGAACTGTTTGTTTTCCCTTCTTAATGGCCCTGTCTTGCCATGGCTGAGGTTCTGCGGCAGCAGGCATAGCCTTTCTGTGGCTGGGGGTGTGGGGGAGCATTTCCCATGGAAGACCTGGCCCAGGGACATAGCCATGTGAGGCCTCCAGGCCTGATGTGAAAGCTGGTAGAGAGCACGTGCTCACTGAGTGCCTCCTTGGGTTAAGGGAGATAAAATAAAATTTGGTGGATTTCTTGAACTGTTACCTAGCCAGGTTGAGAGGAGGTAGGATTTAGAGGAGGCACCTTAGTGCACAGAATGATTCTCAGCATTGGTTTTATAACACTCGTGCCCATCACTAAATTCTCAAAACAGTTCCTGTTGTATTTTATTTGAGAAGTGTGTCCTCACGGTATGTTTGCTGGGATGAGTGTCGCAAAGCTGAACATGGTTGGAAGTCATGATAGCAGATAATGGCAGAAACGAACTAGATCTGGCCAACATGCCTCTCCTCAGACAGAGCTTTCCTTGAAGGAAAGAATTAAGATCTCCAATCTTCTTTCACTGGCTTTGGGAAGACCATAAACAATTACTCACAGAAGGAACCCTGGGTAGGTGACCGAGGTCAGTTGTTTCCACCATTAGGCTGTACCAGAATCACTTGGAAGGTTCACTGAAACACAGATGCTGGGCCCCAAGTTCAGAGTTCTGAGGTGAGCGTGGGGGATGGGGAGCTGATACTTCATATTTCTAGCAAGTTCCCAAGTGATGCCGAGGCTGCTGGTCCAGAAACACACTTTGGAGAACCGCCGCCTTAGGCTATTATGTCCAGAGCACATCTGAGATGCATTTTTCTCTGTTTATGCAAGGGAGTGGGCAGCTGGACAACCTCCAAGGGTGCCCCAAACTCCAAGACTTTGCTCCTCTCCAATTCCTGACCCTGGTTTGTTGCTAATGATTCTAATCCACTCCCTTGAGCTATAAAGCACAGGCCCAATACTTAAAACCTCAAGCCACAGCAGTTTGTGGGGACATATTACTTCTTCTACATTTTCTCAATTGATTTTATGGTTAAAAATATTGGTAACAATAAAAAACTGCATTTTTAAAAGAATGAGCCCACATCAGCAGCATCTGAAAAGAAAAGAAAAATACCTCTTGGTGCTGTGAATTTTTAAATGCTTCCTCCTCAGGCTGGGGACTAATAGCCCTGAGGTTCTTGGGCTCCTCAGTAGGCACCAAGCCTGTCCCGCTCAGCGGAGATACTCACCCCGTAGGCCCGAGGACTGGTGAGCAACCTGGAAATCGGACCACACCATTCAGGTAACGTTGTGGTCAGCGGAGGACCCGCGTGGGTTAAAATTGGTTTCAGATATCTGCAAGGCCTGTTAAGGAATACTTGCCAAAAGGAAGTTAGAATTTCGCTTCCCACACAGCACAAAGCTTCGCATGCAGCGAAAGAGACAGTTCTGTTCACCTGTAAATCCCCTACTCCCTCATTCAGGAGGCAATTTGGCCTGCCAAAATTGCTGTTTGTAATCTTTGCTCCACACACTTTTCCAGCCCTCCCGGTAGCCTTTAATCAAAAAGAAATGGGGACTGGGCCAGCCGACATCAGAGAGAGGGGTAAATGTTCCTCTTCTCTTCCCCTCCCTCCCTGAATGTCTCATCTGTTTGAGAATGCATTTCTTAAGAATTATCTTAAACAATAGCAGAAAGGATTTTGTTTTCTTAAAACTGCACACATAGCTTAAACCACCAGTAATTTTCACAAAGAAGCAAGTGGTATTTCATAAAATGTTCAGTCATTTTAGAACTGGGTAGTGAACATAGATTGTTTTCCAAAATGGTTTATTTTCACTATTCAACGCGGTCGCTTTATACTTCATACATCAACGTGTCTGTATACAAAGTACGTAAATCAGCCGGTGCCGGGTTCATTCTATTGTCTAGCACCTTTCTTATCTCTTCATCCCCAAGTGCTCTAACAACTTAAGAGGAAACCCTGTTAATCTAAAGCTGTTACGCTTCCCTCCCATCTAGCAATAGTGAAACCCCTAGAGGTTGCCTTGGGTTGTCTTGTTATTTCTTTCTTTCTTTCTTTTTTCCTCAAAAGAAAGTAGTGGAATTATTTCACCATTCCATCAGACACAACTTTTAAGCCTTATGTTATTTCCTGGGCTGGAGACTATTTCACCTCATCAACTTTCTGAAAAGCTATAATAAATAGGGAAAGGGAAAAAATGGAAAACAGTTAACATTGGTGAGCCTGTGAAGATCCGAGGTCACCCCCGGGTGCTGAGGATGCGAGGAGATCTTGGAGATGGCTCTACTGGAGCGCATGGAGAGCTGGACACGGCTCCATTGTTCCTGGGATGCTCCGAGCATGGGAGGGCAGAGGGAAGGTGCAGGCCCCGAGAGCCAGGCATCTCGTCGCCTCTGGCCTCAAATCCTTCACCACCGAAGTGGTAATAAAGCAGGGAATGCTCCTGAACATAGCCCAGTTATGATGCAATTGAGAGACTGAAAAGATGCCCAAGACAGTCTATAACTCCAGCCGCAAATGGAAAACTTGACAATTCCTTTAGATGGGCGGCTGTCGTGCCCAGCAAAGGACCAGGGAAGATACTAAAGTTGAGAGCCTGGCCTTCCCTGTAACATCTTTGGGGCATATATATCTATGACTCGGAAGCCCTGTGATGGTCTTCCATTAATTTTCATTACAAACTGTTATTTCCTTCATTTTACGGATGGAGGAATAGAGGCCTAGAGATAGAATGATTTTAAATAATCCAAAGGCTCCTGTTGCTATTTGAACCCACCACCAACATCGCTAGCAAAAGATAAATTATCAGGGCAGAGTCATGCATGCGACCAGCTGGTTCTCTGGAGAGAAAAGCTTGCAGACCTCGTCCGTTCTGGCGAGAAGCAGACCCTCTCACGCAGGGGCTCATGAGGACATGTGGTCTAATTAGGGTTTATGGTGTGTGTGGGTCAGTGGGAAAAAACTTTTCCTGGGAGGTGAGGTGGGTGACATACATGTACAATTGTAGTGTAAACCAAGGAGAATCAGCCAATTTTGTTTCAAGATGGAGACGCGACAGTAGGTAAGCTACATTTCTAGAGACATCATATTAAAAAAAAAAATGAAGAAGTTCTTCAAGGCTCTAATTGTTTCAGAGGGAGGCCTGGGCAACTTCCAGTGTTTGAGGTTCTCAGAATATCACCAAATTAAAATGCCAAAATGCCACAGTAATATTACAAAGGTAAAGCGCAAATTTAGAATTGTGTAAGAAACATATTTTTCTTTTAATCCTGATGAGGTATCTCTTTGACTCTGTGTGTAATGTTATTAGAGCTAACACTTAACGATGAAATGTGTAGCTTTTTATGAATGTGGGGCCTGGACCAAATGGGGTACTGTGGGCCTCTTCTGGACAGGTTTTTGGCTTGGAACGCTTCAGTCTAACTGGCAACTCTGCCCCTTTACTGACCGCATGACCTGTGGCCTTGCCCCTCTGAGCTTCAAATATTGCTGTGAATGTTGATGGGAAATCACATTATTTAAAAATGGTTTTAAACTCTATGTGTTATTCAAATGCTTTTTATTTATTTTAAAGATTTATTCTCTAGGAAATACTTCTGAGAAATTGATGTCTCAATTGTTGTTTGGATAATAACAGGGAAATGAGACCGAGGGTAGGGATGAGGAAATGGCACACTGGGCATTTGGTGTGGCCTTGGGACTCACGGGCTAGGTCGCAGGTGGGAAATTGAAGGCGCCTACACCAAAAGTAGTATTTGGGTTAAAACTTGTTGTATGGGCAGCTAGCATGAGGTAGTAAGTGAGAGGTGGGCAGACTTTGTTGATGTAGGACTCTTCTAGGAAACTCACGGTGCCATTTTGGCTGCACTGCTGTCTCAGTAGCTGTGAGGCAAAGGCCTGAGGCATACTCCGTGTGGCATAAGTGGGATTTGCCAAGTGCCACGAAGAGCCATGGCAGATGTGGCACAGAATCTATGCCGAATTTCTTGGTTTGCCCGTGCTTGCCATATATTATGTACTCAGTGGATGTTTTTGAATTTCTGATACAGAAAATATGAATGAGGGAAGTAGATTCTGAGTAATTTGACAAGAAAAGACAAAGGGGACAGATTATAGCCAACTAATAAGATTTTTCTGAGGATAAATGGCTAAGAAAGGTTGAGTTGAATATTGATCTCTTGGGCCTAAGTTATTAGACTGAGGGGACCATGAAAAGAGTGGGAATGGCATGAAATAAAGTGGTTAAAAAATAATCTTGTGTTTAACTCATTCATTTGTTCCTCCATATGTTCCTTCAAAATCATGTTTTGTTTTTTGTTTTATATTCCAAACTAATGAGGCATCTGCATGAGGAAATGGACAATTACATTTAGAATGGAAAGCTCTCTTGTCTCCAGACTGTGATCTCCTTGAGAAGATCCATTCACCTGGGTATAATGTTTGGCACATTTTAGATGTTCAAGAAATAGTTGCTGAATTAGTGAAGACAATAGACTCAGAGAGAGGAAAAGAATTGCTCACTGGAATCCACCCAGACAGTTAATGGCAGAGCTGGGCCTGGGATCAAGGACGTTTCCATCACATGGGGCATCTTTCTTCTGCTACGGGGATACTGAGTAACAAACAGGTCTTGTCTGATTGGACATCTGATTTGGAATTGAGGAATCAGTTATTTTCAGAGTCTTTTATTGCTGAGCAATGTCTGGAAAGTGGCCAGATCTCCAGGGTTACCTAAATTATTAAAGAGTAAGAAAACTCTTTTGATGTACAAAAAACCCCCCCCAAAAACAAAAAACAAAAAAAAACCCCAAACCAAAACCAACAAAAACCCCAACTGCTGATTTTGCAAAATGTGTTATTTTTTTCATCAGGTTCTAGTATATGTTTGGGGAGGGATAGTTCCCATTGGGTATTTTTGGTGCAGCTAGTTTTGCTTCTCTAATAAGCTAGAAATGTATCGAGATGAAATGTGAAGCTCTGGGGGAAAAAAAACAATGATTTTTTCTCATCCAAAGGGCATAGCTTTGGGAATAGCAGTTTGGTTCAGGAGATGTAAGCAAAAGCTAGATCTCTACCCAGAGTTTAACAGGCATGCAATAAGGAAGACTTAACAGATGCCATTTTCTCCTTTGGCCTGAGTTATCAGAAGGTCCAGAGTTAAATTTAGTGCTTAACTGAACTAACGTCCAAAACTCCTGGTTATGTTTGATTTCTTCCTCTCTTTTGTTGGTTAGTTTTTGTTTTAATTGTTTTTTCATGTTTTACCCATTGTAAGTTGCCAAAACTGATGAGTACACAGCTTGCTCACATCTATGCTTCCTACGACATAGACTGGAGAGATGCAAAAACCCCAAGTAAAGATCTAGCTCGACAAATGAATGTCTGTCCCTTCAAGGGGACTAAGCCCCATTGCCCCTACGATGGGCTGAACTGTTTGGATTCTTCCCCAATTCATAAGTTGAAGCCCTAACCTCCAGTGTGATTGTATTTTGGTGGGGGGGAGACTTGGGAGGTAATTAGGGTTAGAAGAGATCATGGAGGGGGTCCCATGATGGGATTACTGCTCTTATAGGAAGAGATACCAGAGTTTGTTTGCTCTCTCTCCACATGTCTACAAAGAAGTCAAGTGAGCATACAGGGAGATGAACCCTCTTCAAGCCCAGAGGAGAGTTCTCACCAGAACCCAGTCATATCAGCACCCTGATCTCAGACTTCCAGCCTCTGGAACGGGGAGGAAATCAACATCCGTTGTGTAAACCACCTGGTCTATGCTATGTTGTTATGGCAGCTTGGGCAGATGAACACGCGCCCTCACTCTGACCCTCTTTAAAAATCTCTGTGAGCCCTAAAGAGCTATGTTCTTTTTTTTTCTTCTTCTTTTTTCTTTCTTTCTTTCCTTTTTTTTTTTTTTTAAGATTTTATTTACTTATTTGACAGAGAGAGAGAGAGAGAGCGCAATTAGGCAAAGTGGCAGGGAGAGGGAGAAGCAGGCTCTCCACTGAGCAGGGATTCTGATGAGAGACTCGATCCTGGGACCCTGGGATCATGACCTTAGCTGAAGGCAGCTGCTTAACGCACTGAGCCACCCAGGTGCCCCTGAAGAGCTATGTTCTATTTTGGCTTTTCTAAACTTGCTTCGTCATGAAGATCATCTTGGACATTTATTAAAAATTCAGATTTCCAAGTCCTCCGCTGGAGATTCTGATTTGGTAGGTCTAGGAAGTAGCCTGTGACTCTGTCTTTTACAGAGAGTCTGTATTTTCGGCCCGCCAGGTGACTAGTGATTAGGCAAGGATGGAACACGATGCTCTCTCTATGGAGTGGTGCCCAACACAGGAGATTCAAAAATTTTAAATAGGAAGAAAAAGAACATGGTCTCTTATGTTCACAAAGGCATCATGTTTAGGGTGAGGGGAGGTATAAGGTAAGCCCATTTGGCCCTGAACCCACGTCTGTCTAATGTAATGGATGCTGCCAAATGTTCCATCTTGTCTGGGGGATGGGCCAGATAGTTGGTTCAAAATGATGAAGCCTTGATGATGTTACACCTGAGTGAATTAATGAAGCATCGTGTCTGGGCTTGTGTAGGAAGACCGTGCCTACTGGAAGCGTTTGCATGTGTTTGTATGTATAAGCTTGATACACGGTCTTGTTATTTGGATAATGTACTCATCACTGCATGGCTGTGCAAAGAACAAAAGTGTATTTATCTCTGTATAGGCTTTTCAAGAATATACCCCAGACTCTTCCATTTATAAAGCATTTCTATATGTCTTGTTTTCTCCTCACAACTGTAAGTGAGAATTATAGTCCCATTTTGCAGATCAAGGAATGTGTGAACAGATGGCTTTTCAACTCTCTTCTTTTTATTTTCTTTTAAAGATTTATTTATTTATTTGAGAGAGAAAGCGTGTGGGAGGGGCAAAGAGAGAGAATGAGAATCTTAAGTAGACTCCCTGCTGAGCATGGAGCCTGATATAGGGCTTGATTTTAGGAGCCTGAGATCCTGACCTGAGCTGAAACTAGGAGCTGGGCTCCTTAACTGACTGAAACACATAGGTGCCCCTCTTCTAATCTCCTCTTACCTGCTTTTCCAGGGTGCATTTAGCTTTCAGTACTGGCTTGGCACCAGATGGTCAGGGATCAATGGCAGGTGGGTGGAGAAGAATAAGTACATCCTGTAGTGGAAGCCAGCCTTGCCCTCCAAGCCCATACATTCCTGCAGAAAACCAGGGGTCCCACTTGCTGTTGACTTGCTGAGTCCCCACACTATTGTTTACACAGCATCCTTGGACAAAACTAGCAGAGGACACACCACATTTCACGCACCTCTCACGCTTCAATTCCAATACACAAATCACACTCCTTCTGCTTTGTTTCTCAGGAAATGTGGCCAAGTAAATTGAGTATGTTTTCCCTCATCCCTGTGCATAGATCAGATTTCATAATTGAACACTCACTCTCTTGCCATTTTGGGTAGATCTGTGCAGAGCCATGCTGTGGAGCTGGGGCTTAGGGTTCAGGTTGGAGGAAGGCTTTAAGAGTCCAAACAAGAAGGCTTCTTCTTTGAGCTGTTTTATCCCTCTGTTCCCTCTGCTTCGAGGGTGGACTTCCAAATTTGCACCAGGCGCTTGCAGAGAACGTAGGAATAAGATCCTGCCTTTGCAGCAGCCACTCTATTTCAAGAACGAGCCTATCAAGATGGCACCTCCTCCTAGGCGATCCATGAAGTTATGGTTTAAAAATAAGGAGAAGGCAGAAACCCTCTGTTCACATACGCAGATGGACATATGCTTCTTCATTTGACAATCCTAACCTTCACCATCTTAAAGGAAACTACTCTCGACAACTGCTGGGGCAGAAAGGGAGCAGCAAATGCCAGAATTAACACCTGGTGGGTAAGCGGAACTGCCTGGAGGAAGCCAGCACGGAGCGACAGCTATCCCTTTAGCCTCGTCTCTGAGCTCTGCTACTCTTATGCCGATTTGGTGAAGGGCCCTCCTTTCAAGGCCAAGCTAGTGTGTGTCTCCCCCCCCACCCCCCCACCCCCAGGCTTCTCAGACCCGCCAGGCTGAGCTGCTTCAGCTCCCTGGCTGTTCTGTAGCGATGTGTATGTATATATCTGGTAGCATTTGTCACCTGTCTAGAAGCTACTTGTTTACATCCCCACCTTCCTCTAAGCTCCTTGAGGGCAAGAACTCAATTATTATTTAACAAAATATTCATACTGTAGAATGAAAAAGGCATACATCAAACCTCACCAGTCCAATGTACAGACTAGTGGATCATTACAAAGCAAGAAAATCACCCAGACCAGGAAACAGAACTTTGTTTCCCAGCCCCAAAGCCCCTTCTAAGTGTCTTGTCCTAATGCAGGCTCCACCCTCTCCACAAGGAGCTACTATCCTGATTTGTAATCACTTCCTTGAGTTTCTATTATAGTTTTATTGCTCAAGACCGAACCTGCCTGCTTTTTAAAAATGTGTTATGCCTTTTAATCTGTAGATTCCTCCTCCACCCTTTTAATTTCTTTACAATTTACCTGTTGTAGAATGTGGGCCATTTGACTGTGGAGTTTCCTATCGTCTGAACCTTGCTGATCCCAAGCTCTCCTGTGCAGCCCAGCATGGTCCCCTGCCCTTGGTATTTCCTGTAAACTGCCAGTTGCCTCCAGAGATTAGATCTGATTCACCTTCTCTTCAAGACTCTAGCAAGACTAAGGAAGGTACGTTATCTCTCGTTGTGCCTTTTTGTGTGATCTGAGCAGCCACAAGCGTGTAATACCTATAACTTTTTGCTCACTGGGGACAGCAAATAGTGAAGCTCTAATTATTTATATAACATACTAATCATATTATTATGTATTATATTATTATAGTATTACTATGTTATTTGTACATATGAATTTATTAGGTAGAATGCTTTTATAAAGAGATTTTCATTTATTCTCTTGGGATATTTAGTGGCATAGTCAATATAAGAAAGACAAGATAAATACTTGATTTATTCCATCCATTTACCAGTTTTCCAGCTGATTTGTTATCATCCTCTGAAAATGATTGATTCTTTGTTTAAATATCATTAAAGGGCAACAAATTTAAATGAATTTGATTGTAATTATTATCATTGTTGAAGCTCAAACTGACCCATCTGTGGTCAGTGGGAGTCTTTCAAGTTTGGCTCTTGAGTGTTATTGACATGATGTCAGTATCTTTGATAGCTTCTCTGTCATCTGTATGACAACTTGTTCTAGGCTCATGTTGAACACTGCCTGTTTCAGACCTCAAACCAACCATTTCTCCAAAATTCTCTGATTTCTTTTAGTGAGAAGTGGTGTTTTAACAGTGAACTCTGGATGCCAAGAGTGGCGATACCCACTGGTAAATGTTCAACAACTGAGTCTTTTTTTTAAAGCTGAATTTGTAGCACTTCCCAGTTTCCATGGTATAAACACTCTCATTATGGTTGATTTCGATAGATCAACATGAAGTCACTGAACATGGAGTTGGGACGAGATGTGTACAATCTGTTCTCACCAGCTAGTGCAGACCAGCTTCATCATGCCACTAGTTATGTATCTCCTGAGTTACTATGGATACTTCCAATTCAAGTTCAAGAATTTTGGATTCTCAAGGACATAAGGAATAATAGAATTGGAATAGTCTATAAGTACTCATTTGTTTTATCCTTTATTAAATATATAGTATTCTCAGAATAATAATAATAGTAATAGTAATGATAATACTGATAGTACCACCACAAAAAGTTACATAATATATTAAAAAACTTTTACATATCCTCCTTATATTCTAACTTCCATTAAAAAAAACCCTATTGCACAACTATATGTAGTTATACTGTATTTACATTGTCAGATCATATAGACATTACGTTCTGCACCCTCTCTCTTAGCTCTTGTTTAGTCCAGGCTCCCTGGGTAAATGTGTATTTAATACTAACCCTCCAGCCTTATGTCAATGCTTTTTCAGTCATTTTGATTGTCTGAAGCTTGTTCTTTAGTAGACTGCTCAGGAAGGATTCATGGAAAAATTCTTGAATCCTTGCAGATTGATAACAATTTGTGCCCTTTATACTTTGAAAGTCTATTTTTCTGGAAATAAAATTATTGGCTTCTACTTTCTTTATTTGATTATTTTACATCCATTTCTAGTTTATTTTGACATAATTAGTTGCTCTTGAAAAGTATAACGAAAATGTAACTTTCTTTCCTTTCTAAATCACATGGGCTTTTTCCCTTAGATGCCAAAAGGACTTTTCTTTAAAGTTTATTAATTTCACTAAAGTTTTTCTGATGTTGGTTGTCCTAAGTTGATAGTCTCAGGTACATGGTGTGTTCTTCCAGTGTATAGTTGCAAATGTCCTAAATGTGTCTATTTCCTTGCTTTGCTTTTTTTCTTCAGGGACTCCTATTTTCTGGAAGTCTGATCTTAGCCTGTTTTCAATATTTGTCACTTTCCCTCGAATCCTTTTTTATCTTTTATTCATTTCTTTCTGATTTAAAACTTTTTTCTTTCTTTTTATCTGCTGCTTCTTTTAAGGTATTATTCACTGTGTTTATTTGCTTTTTTATTTCTTCTAATTTACTATTTATTTCTGGTATGAGTCTTTTTCTTCATTTCAAATTATTTTCAGAGTTTTTTCTACTTCTGATTTATGCCATCATTTTTGTAATGTTTTAATTGTTTTATTGTAATATATTATACTTTTGACCTACTTCTGGCATACGTTCACTGTAGTGATGTTATTTTGCTCTTTATCCTCTTTTTTTCTTTCAATAACTCTCTATGAGATTTGACTTTTGTCTTTTTCTGGTTTTGTTTTGTTTTCAGTGTAAAATTAGTTTTCTTATACTGATTGAAGGAGGCAGTGTTCAGGAAAGCTTTTTTTTTTTTTTTTTTTTTTTTCAATCTCATACGATTCCCTCTTCCCTTGTTTTTGTACAGTGATAAGCATGGTGACTTGCATACTGGGCTTTCCTGAGCTGTTCTCCTCCTCAGCATATCTGGACCTTGTCTTTCCTTTATTACTATCTTTGTCCAGCTCAATTTGGATTCCACTCCAGGTAACTACTCCTGGGTGCAGGACCTTGACCTGATAGGAAGCCCTGGTGGATCCATTCTAAAGGTCTCAACAGCTCCAGCCCTTCAGTCTTTCTTACTTGGACCTTTCATTGACTCTTAGTAGAGAGGGCAATACTCCTCATTCCCTGCTCCAACTCAAGTTTCAGAGATGTTTATCAGATTAGCCCACCTACCCTTTTCAGGAAATACTACTGACTACTTAGGAATACTCCTGTTTTCAGGTCCATCAGATACTGCCCTATTGCTTCCTTTTTCTCCCTTCCTGGCCACTTATGTTGATGGCAGTTTGTCTCTATTAACTTATAATTTGGAGTTTGTGAGAAAACTAGCCCCTAGTTTTTTTTAAACATGTCCATGGATTTTGGTTTTATTATTATCTATTATTATTTTATTATTGTCTATTATTATTTGCCTTTTTTAAATATAGGGATTTGGAGAGACTGAAAGATTGCTGTTGATGTCACTGTCACCTTCCCAGAATAGAGAAGTGCTTCTTCACCTTCCCTGGCCTTGGAATGGGTGCTCTGAAAAATTGCCCATATACTCATCATTTGCATGCAATTTCACATGACCTTTCAGAGACTTCTTAGATGCCTTCAAGTACATCCATGCTCCCCTAGAGGTCCCAAGCTAGGAAACTCTGGTCAGGAGCGATTAAGTATTAAGGATGAGGGCAGACTAAAGGCTGATAAAAAGTGGTGTACTTGCTACCCTATTTGTACTGGGAGTTGGTTTTGTCAATGATATCTCTGAGCCCTACCTATCAAATGTTAAGATAATTCTATTGGGCTCCTTGTTTCCAGACAGACAAGCCAGAGACAGAGAAAGGGCATGGAATTTGTTGGAAAGGTTAAAGGAAAGATGACAGTGGCAGGATACCAAAGCAACCAACGTAAGTAGGACAAGTGGGCATCAGATAAACAAGGAGGGAATGTTGGAATCATGAGGCTGGAGGAAACCTGAGAGTTCATCTGATCCACAGCCTCAGATCTTAACAGAGTAGATCGTCTAAACCTAGGGTTTCTCCAAGCATGGTCACCTGAGCATCTGCACCAGAATTTCCTGGTTTGCTTGTTAAAATGCAGATTCCCAGGCTCCAAAACCTGACCCTCTTGGATGGGAGTTCTAGTAATCTGCATTTTACCAGTTGCCTGAAAAACCACTGGTCTAAATGATGCAGAGAAGTACGGCATCTGGTTTCTTGAAGGATTCTGGGTGTGGAGGTGCCCCATCTTTGAGCTGCACAGTACAACAATAATAACAATGAAAATGATAATATCACCTTTGCTCTTACTACTACAGCTTCTCCTCCTACTATTGTGTCCTCAAGATTTGTCCCTCTGGACACAGGCGATCAACAGATTTCCAGGAATTTTTGCTGCCTATCACATGCAGTTGAGATCCACTTGTGCCATATGGAATGCTACATTTGGCTCAAGTTGTTTTGAGAGAAAACAGTTCTGGAGAAAATTGCTGCTGCTACTCACATGGAGTGCGTCTTGGCTTTTGGTGGCCTCTGATTATAGGAACTGCCAGACACACTCTGAGAGCTCACAGTGATTTGACAACAGACCATTATAAGTTCCCTCCCTGGAGTGTGTTGGAGAACTGGGCTTTGAGAAGTAACTCTGCTCCAACATTCCAAGTCTCCGCTCTGGTTTGGAGGGAAATTTCTATTTGATTTCTTCCTCCAACACTGATTGGATGTAGTCTTATGAATGCTGGAGCCTCAGCTGGCTACCCCAGAATTCACATTTAACACACAGGTGGTCAGCCCTGCCCAAGCCCTCTCTGGCTCACTCAGTACGCCAGGGGACCAGACCCTTCCCCTCCACTCCCAGAAGAGTGCGTGCCTGGGGGGGACTGAGCTCCCTGTGGGTATGGGCAGGGATTCCATGAGGGATGCACATCTTCTACCTCTGGGGGAAGACAAAACAATCCTTTCTGTATCGGTAACTGCAGTGTGGAGCCTGGGGGTCAGGACTCCCAGAGCATGAATTTAAAGTGGAAACTACCTTCGGTACTTTCATGGGGTGGGATATAGCAGACAACAAACATAGATGGCTAAGGTTCTGGCTGCTGTGACTGCTACAGAGTTTGAGCAGAAATCTCCAACTCTTTATGTTCTCGACTTTCTCATTCCTAAGGAGGCACATGGTGTTATGTTAGCTCTGGTTAGGTAACTACTTAGATATTGCAATTACCTAGTGTATTTGTGTCTCAGGACTGCCATAACAAAGTACCACGAACTGGGTGGCTTCAAACAACAGGAATTTTTTGTTTCATAGTCCTGGAGGCTAGAAGTCTGAGATCAAGTTGTTGGCAGGGTTGCTTCTTCTGAGGGCTTGGCCCATGCATCTCTCCTAGCTTCCGGTGAGAGTCAGCAATTCCGTGTTTTCCTTGGCTCGTAGTGCATTACTCCAACCTCTACTTCCACCATCCCATACTGTTTTCCCTGTGTCTTCACAGGACCAAAGTCTTCTCATAAGCAAACCAGTGATACTGGATCAGGGAGCCACCCATTCCAGTATGACTTCACCTTAATTGCATCTACAGTGAACCCATTTCCAAATTGGGTTACATTTTGAGGTACCGGGGGTTGAAATTTCAATAATTTTAAAAATTGAATTATTTTTTAAATAATTCAGCTTATAGTTTCTTTCTTCTTCTGAAAAATCCCAAGTCTTCTATTTATTAAAAATTTTTTTTGGTAGTAGTTAAAAAGACAGGCTAGGTGTGAATCATAGCTTTGCTACTTATTATCTATGAGTGGACAAATTTCCTAAGCTCTTCGAGCCTCATTTTTGTCATCCCTAAAATGGAAATAGCTTATAATAGTGACCTCATAGGGAAGAGGATTGAGTGGGATGAAAATAGATACAATTTTTAGCACAGTTTCAGGCACATAATAAGCACTCAGTAAATATTAGTTAACATTATTTTTTTTCTTTCACTGAGTCCCTTAAGGAGCTTTATAAGTCTTAGAAATATATTTCAAACATCCCCAAGTCAATTTACTCACAGAACACCCACCACATACCCTGCAGAATTCATAATATTTCTTCTGCTGGCTGTTGGAGCCCTGAGACAGATATTGCGAAGTTTCTCTCAGAAGATTTCCTTCCCTTCTTGGAGCAGCGCCCAAGGCAGGGTGTCCAGGGGGCAGTGCTCATTGTCTCCAGACAGCATGACTGCAGTGGAACATTTACATTGTGAGGGTCCTAACACAGGAATGACCAATCTCTGTAGGAATGAGACACTTGCTCAGAAAGTGGGTGTTTTCATAGTGGGCATCGGGTTTCTAAGATCACCCGAGAGCAGACCTTCCTCATCATCACATTTGTTTCTCTGGGCCTTCGTTGTCCTTGAGGCCACTCTAACTTTCCTGTATTCTCAGTGTACCTTCTCTGGCCACTCAGCAAATTCAGGAGCATGCGTGCCCTGATGCTCTTTTGGAAGACAAAACTTTCTCGCAACCTTCCTCTGGCCCCCCCCACCCGCCCCAGAAATGCTGACTGCTGTAACCCACTGTGTTTGTTATGGCTATGGGAATCAGGGTATGCGACATTAGGTTATTTTTGAGCTATGAAATGAAGCCCATTCAGGAGACATCAGAAGCTCTATTTCCTTTGACTGACAAGACCCAAGAGGAGAGTTCTTTGTTGTTACAGGGTACCATGTCATAAATAATCTCATTCTCCTCTCCAGGCACATTTTTCTCTCAGACACAGTCACTTTCAATTTTTTTTTTCTTTTTTTACTTCCAACCCCTGCCTGGAAATACATTTTACAACTGCTACTCAGTACATGCCCTAGCATCTGCTCCGTCATACATATATAACACTAAGAATACTTCAGCGATGTACTTGGATCTGTTCCTGTTCCTATGGCCTATCCTCTGGTATTCCCCTGTCCTATCCTGTCTTACCCCATTCTATTCTGTCTGTCTTCTATTAAGCTTATACGAGATATCACTAGTGTGCACTAATAGCCAAGCCTCCTCCTTTCTCAGGTAACTGAAGTAGGTGCATCAGCTTTTTTGAAGGAGGGGGTAGTTAGAGGACTTATTTTGGCCAATGTGTATTGTTATAAGTCACTCGTGTCATTTCTACACTGAAACCTCTATTTTGATTAAGCCGCCATGATTATTTAGGGCTGGCATGCAACCTTGCAGCTGACTTCTTCTCTGTTACAGTGACCCAAGGAGGCCTTGGGTTGACATAGCAGAGCCACAGGCCGAGAGTGCTGGATCACTGAACTGCCACATCCTTTGCATCCTTTAAGTGCGAGAGAAGTAAACTGCGTGATGGGCCACTGAGAGTTGGGAAATGTTTGTTACTGCGGCAGAGTCTATCCTCTTCTGACTAATACAGTATTGTCTTCCGTTTCATTTGTTGTTTAGAAATGCTGGTCATGATCCATATGGATAGTCTCCTCTAGTTTGCAAATCATTTTCCCAAAGCATCTGCCACATCAATAGCCCTGAAGTATAAAAGAGAGAGGATTCTCCATAGTGGAGGGGAGACAGAGCACTGTCTCACCTCAGGGTCCTAACTTCCTGGAGTTGGTTTATGTCAGGAATAAGGACTAAGTCATTGTGTGACTAGGATCCTAGAGAGTAGGTTGTGATGGTGGGGTAGGTACCAGGGACTAGTTCCAAAGATGATTGAGTAGTGAACTTGGGCTTTCTGTGGGATATTTACCTTTTGGATATATGTGGCTCCAGATTCAGGCCTCATGTATTCTTGACCCTTGAATTTCATTGCCCTCTGTTGATCCCAACCCACTTACCTTTCTAAGCTTATACCCCACACTCTTTCACAAATCTTAGTTCCTGATAAATAAAATTAAGCGCTGATTCCCATTTATGTATCACTGTGTTTCTGGGCCTTTGCATATGCGGTTCCCTCCATTTGAACAACTTTTCTTTTCAGCTGGCACTTGGAAATCTTCAATTCATTCAGACATAGTTCCACTGTCATTGCCTCTGAAATCTCATTGAACTTTTATTTACTGCTCTCAGGATTTATCAGTCTCCATTAACATAGTTATTAAAGTATATTTCTCTTTCTCCAATCTCATCTTGGGCCAGATCTGCTTCTCTTTTAATTTTTTTCATAAAATTCTATCCAAATAAAAGCGTTCCTTTGAACAATAACCAAAACACATACCCCAAAGTTAGAAAACCCACTGACTTAAAAAAATAAGGTTGATTTAACTAAAGTTGACATGGAAAACCTTTCTTGACAACTCACAGTTCCCATATCCACCAAATTATTTATGGACTTTTATCTTTGTATGCTCTGTTTCCATTACCATGTCTTTCCTCACTTTGTCTTTCAAGGAGACCTGTTCATTCTTTAAAGCCTATGGACTTGGGGTGCCTGGTTAGTTCAGTGGATTAAGCCTCTGCCTTCAGCTTGGATCATGATCTCGGGTCCTGGGATCGAGCCCCGCATTGGGCTCTCTGCTCAGCGGGGAGCCTGCTTCCCTCTCTCTCTGCCTGCCTCTCTGCCTACTTGTGATCTCTCTCTGTCAAATAAATAAATAAAATCTTTTAAAAAAATAATAGAGCCTATGGACTCAATCTGCTAGTATTTGCCTACCCAATCTCCAGTCTCTTACAACAGAAGGAGATTCTATTTCCTCAGCAGATTGAATGGCAATGAAATGGAAGGAGTTTGTTGAGTAGAATTTCTAGAGAAGTTCCTTAAAGATAGTGTTAGTTTTGCTCTTTCTCCCTTCTTGCCTGGAACTTAAATGAGCTTTCTGAAGCTCCAGCAGCCGTATTAGGGCCATAAGGTATACTTCAGGATAGAAGCTGTATACTAAAGACTATAAAGGACAAAGATAGAAGGATCAGAGAAATATTGATGACATCATGGAAGTCTATAACCAGCTGTTGATTGTCTAATGCTGGAATTCTTTTACATGAGATGAAAAAATCTATATAATTAAGCCATGGTTATTTAGATTTTTCCATTAAATATGGCCAAACATGGTCCTAATGGACACATAGCTCAGTGCAAATAGTATGTCTTTGTGTCTATCCTTGTATTCTAACTAGAGAATTTTTTCACTGGGGCTCCCACAGGCCTTGATTCAGACCTCTCTGATTACATTAATCACAGTATATCAGAATTATTTGCCTATATATCTCCTCTTCTGTTAGACTGTGAGTTCCTTGAAGGAGAAACCTTTTCTCATTCCTTCTTGTATCTGCAGTGATTAATGTCCAGTAGCCGGAAATGAGTATTCTCGACTAATGTTTGTTGAATTTAATTGAGACTTGAAAAGCATTGAGGGTTTTCTGTGAACATGCAAATTATATTGGGGGAAGGTATTATCTGAAACCTGAACCCTATTTGGGATTTCGTTGGTGAGAAATAAAGTCATGGGAAATGGCACTGGGTGGGAGTCTTAGGGACCAGGTGCGAGAAATGAGTTAGGCTGGACCGGCCCCTGGAAGGAAAGGTGGGAAAAACTGCAGCCGAGGATTTGGGTCTGTCTGGATCTCCCAAGGGTGGCTCTCCTTTGCTGTTACGTTTTCCTGGATACAAAACCTCACTCCCCTGGAAAGCCCTGAGAGGAGACTGCCAGCATAAGGAATGCTTTACATTGCCCCTCCTGCCTCTCTGAAAGGCAAAGCTTCTCTCCCGAGACTGGGTATCACAGATAACTGACTCCTTGGGCATAGCTGCAAGTCCCTCCTGTGTGCCCCAGCCCTGTCCCTTTGGTCCTCCTGTACCACTTTGGAAGGGTCCGTCACTCTTGAGTTGCAAGATTAAATGAATGCATGTTTGGATAAGATGCTTTTGGGCCCTAGATCAAAGTCTTCACTGCTCAGGGTCTGGACCCCTTTCAGAGCAGGTATAAAACCTGCCTTCCCCTTCTAGTGAGTTATGGGTGCAAAAAGAGAGAAGTGCTGCCCCTCTCCACTATATCAATACATCTTCTCCGGAGGAGAGCTCAGATGGCGTATTCAGAAACCAATGTACTGAGAAAATGGAGAGATGTACTTTCTATTAAAACCACTCAAAAATTTTATTGGCATGGACATGATCTTTTGGCCAAAAAAAAAAAAAAACCCTCCGCTGGAGAGCAAATGAAACCATGCCTCATAATATGCTTATTCTCTCCTTGTAAAAATAATAAGAAGTGTTTTGTTAGATTTGTGCTGTGTGTTTGTGTGCCTGCTTTAAACAACTGCTCCAGGGCCTTTTTCTGGAAGTCACTGATCTGGATCTATGCCAAACCAGTGGCAGGAGCTGTCCTGCTTGCCACTGGAAAGGAGGAGAAAGCACTGAGTCGTTATACAACTTCACTCTCCTAAATCAAACCTTCCATTTGCCATGATTATTTACCATTGCTTTGTAATTGTGAGCAGACAGCTGAGCGGAGCTGGAAGTCTATTCATTCTTTAAAGTGACATAAAGTGGCACTTGGAGTCCAAATGATAATTGTTCTTTTCTCCTTGTTAATATCTAACCACTGCTAGGAGTTCTGTGAAAGATTAATTTAATGCCAGCTCCAGAAATTCTGTGGGATTTGGCTCTTGGCCTCTTTTTTGAAACCCAATTTGAAATCACCCTGAGGAACTGGGAAGGCTGAATTGATTGTGACCTTCAATTCAGAATTCCTCTCTAACTATTTTAGCAGTATGGAGAACTTTCCCTCACTTACATCCCTCTACTACTCAGTAGTGGTCACGGCTGAGAAGTATCGGCAGTTTCTCAGAAATATGATTACTCTGAGGATATTTCCAGCTCAGTCGGAATGTTAGGAATTCGGATCTGTCCAGGAAACTAGGACACTGTGGTGTCTAGACAAAAACCTGAAGCCCATGGGAACCACTCTGCAGCGGTGGAAAGGTCCTTGTTTTTTGGCCATGCTCTCCGGGGTCTCCCCCACTCCACACTCAAGTCATCATTTAGGGATAAGCTGTCAAACCTAGTAAAAGTTTTTGCTGACACCATGAGTGATACAGACAGCAGCATCCCTTTGGCTGTACATGAGGTTTCGAACAACCTTGCGATCCCTGCTGATCAACTTCCAGTAGCGTAGGAAAGGTAAATATATGCTGATATCAATAGGCCATTCTATAGTATGGATGAGTTTCTGCTATTCTTGCCTCTCCAATTTCAAATTCTATGCAAAACTTTTGAGTTTCTGACCTGGGCTGGAATAAAAAGCAGTGGTAAGTTCTTGCCTCTCTGACCCTCTGGTTCAGGATTGCCATGTTAATGGAGTCCAGCATTTACTAAAGGGTAAGAATGTTGGAATTTCTACATTATGCACTTTTATGAATAATCTCTTTTAATCCTGGGAGGTAGTTTTATCATTGCTCCCATTTTATGGGTGAGGAAACTCAGGCACAGGGAGGCAAAGGAGCCAGCCCTTGCCATACAGCTAGGAAGTGGTGAAGCCAGGATAAGAACTCAGGCTGCAGTAATGTCAGCCCGACTCCTCCATCTCTTTGACTCTGGAACTCAGTGCAGCATGATCACATCAGTGGCCTGGAAAAGAGTCATCAGTGGTGACTCTTAGGAGGTCTTAGAAAAGAGCTTCACTTTTCTAAACTCTCTGAGGCTGCTTCAGCACCATTCATCCCTGAGGCCTTCAACCCAACAGGTGACTGCAGCCCAGGAACTTTGTGGCATGATTCATGGACTTGGGTTGGGAGAACTACCCACAATTTGGTATTTGCCAATGGGAGAGTTTCCTGGAGACTTCCACTGGCAACGGTTGGAGTTTTAACATTTTTTGCCCCATGTATCACTGGTTGTTTGAGGAAAAAGAGGAGAAGGAAAGAATAAAAAAGGACGGAACAGAAGAACAGAAGAGAAGAGCAGAAGAAGAACATCCCTACTTTCTGTGATAGTTTAGAGGTTCTATTCATGAGCAGTAGTATTTCAAGTATTTTAGGAATTGGATACACAGTTGAGACAGTATGAAATGTGGCTTATAACCCAGAACCCTGGAGAGGTTGGAATATAGAGGTGAGCGATGCATGTAGAACTGAAAGATTCTTTTCTCTTTCATCCAACAAGACAGAGGTCAAGGGCTTTCAGAAATTGGTGACTTTGGAAGTGGGAGAATTTTCATATCACACAGTCATCTGCTGACTGAATGATAGGTGTAATTTTTTAGTTGCTGTTTTAAAGAGTGTTTGCAAAGAAAGGTGTGTGTTTTCTGCAGTTGGTAGTTGTAGAGAAGGAGTGAGGGTCTCACTAAATCTTCCAAGGACCTGCCTGAGAGCTCAGACAAGGCCCTGGGCCAGTGTGCACAGTGACACTGGATGCAGAGGCTCTGTCACCTTCTTGAGGACTTGGGGGTGGCCAAGACAAACAAACATCACAGGGCCCTTTCTATTGGCCTCTGTGGGGCCACAGGACTCCTGACACCATTCAGAGCCCATGGAGTAAGTCTGAAATTTTGAAAGGAGACTAAAGCATTCTCAGTACAGGCAGTGCTTAGGGTCCCCACTGTAAGCCACTCCTTGGTGACATCCCCTCCGGCTCCCTAACTTCCTTTCTGATGGAGACTCAGAGTGTTCTTGCTAAGCTAAGCCTGAATTGTTGTGCACTGTAGACTGATACTGTTTTTCTCCTTTTGATGCTTCCCAGTTTAGGGATACAGTTCTAGATCTGAGTGGAGCTGGAGAACCACCACACCAGATTTCAATGACAACAGATAACCATGGGGATGGTATCTTCTGGTTTTCCCCCAGGAAACAAATAACTCAGATGAACTCCAAGCTCGAGAAAACTGGTGCCAATGCAGGCAACCTTTAGGTTATTAGAGCTGTCATTGGAAGTCTTAAAGCAGGATGTGGTTCCCCTATTTCAGGACATCACGAGATATGTGTCAACATCTCCATCTCTTGGATCCTTCTCTGTCCTGGTAACCTGGTTGGTGTGAAATGGTGAATGATTGCTGAGAATCAGGGAAGGCCCCAGAATGCCCACCAAGGTAGCTCTAGATGGAGAGTTGGTATCGACCTGGAAAAGGTGGCAAAGCTGACATTTCTTATTCTGTACTCCTTTCGCTTGGCCAGCTCACACTTTGGGCAAAAGACTTTCCTTTGTCAATTTAGAAGACTGCTAATAAAGCAAACCAATTTATTTGATGACTCAAAAAAAAAAAAAAAAGGCCCCTTAAGGGGCAGAGATCAAGGGTGCTATAGATTAAGAGCAAAACTTCTTTTACCCCTTCTTTACAGTCTGGGAGTTTCTTTTCCTGTGCTTACCATTGCCAGCTTCTCTTGTGATCTGGGGTTTCATTTCTATGATTCACAGGTTCCTGAAGTTGAAAGAAGAACCTGGAGCAGACTGCCCATTGTTTTGAGTTATCCTTGCAAATTCTCTCTCTGCCTTCACAATGAAGGAGCCAACTCTATAGCTAGTCCCTCAGGGTTTGGAATAATTCACGTTGCTGCTATTCAGGCAGGCCAATACAATCATTTCCTCATTTTCAGCTCAGCACCTTGTCCTTCAGAGGTAATGGAATGAGAGTGAGTTAGTTTATAGAACTGTTGCACCTGTGGACCTTTGCACTTTCTAATTTTTAAAAACTTTTATTTTTTATTATTATGTTCAGTTAGCCACTGCAAGCTCTTTTGCACTTTAATTAGAAATGGCCTAGGTTAAAGGAACTGCATAATGTGGACCTCAAAGGGGGATTTTAGACATTAAATGTTTCCCAGAGACAACTATTTGGGTTTCCTAAGGGGACTCAAAATTAGACCAAGTGCTTACTTTTAAGTAAAACTAGGGTGGTGTTCTCCAGTGGATTTTTGGCTTGTACCAAAAAAAAGTTTTCCTGGAAGAAAAACAAATTTGGGCTTTTGACCGATTTGTTTATATTCAGAAAAGCTGAAACGGAATTAATTTTGTATGTGCAGAACTGGTCATTGCTTCTCCTGTGGACAGTAAGACAATAGGGGAAAAAGGAACATTTCCTTCTGAACAGAATTGTAGTGAATCGAGAACTAAAGAGCTTATGGAAAATAGCTTTCAAATGATTATTTTTGTTTGCTTAAATGCTTGATTATGATGATTGTAATTCCGACTATACACAGAGAGAGCATGGAATAAAATGCTAAGCCTAGACTCCTTTATAACAAAACCCAAAGAACACATCACACTTTATAAAATCCAAATGCCCATAGGTTTCCTGGGACTGCCAGATAAAATATAAACACACAGTTCCGGTTCTCCTTATTTGCATTTTCAGGGCCAAGAATTCCATCTAGGCTTCCTTTAAAAGATGTACCTTGGCCCTGGGTCACTGTAACAGCTAATGAAATGAAACTTGAATTTGGAATTTTTTTGCTTTGCATGCAAAGGTTGGCCCTCTGGATTACAACAGGAAGCCTTTTGGGGGTGAATAATACACCCGCAGATGGCCCAGGTTCCAGACAATGGGCTCATTCCAGTCCCTGCGCCAGCCAAGCAGTTTTAGTGAGATGATTTCATCCCTGCTATGCAGGGGATGCCTCCTGTTACTGCGTCGCCCCTGAGCAGAGCCCCGGTGACACCGGGGTTCCATGAAGTTATCTTTCTTGTTCTTTGTGTGGAAAGAGTAGAATCATTAAACATATGTGGTCACTTTAGCTTCTCAGACCCTAACCCATACGAATAATATTATAAACTGTGAACCAAGAGCCTGAAGCCAAAGTGGTCAGATAGTCAAGCAGAGAACTTCAAATGACCTTGGCAGATCCAAGGGCTGCCATAGCAATAGAGAGCTTCCATCCTTTCTAGACAACAGCAAACCAAATACCCTGCTTCTGCACTCATCCAGCTTGCATGACGGCTACAGGGATGATGAGGGAGTAGTCACAAGAGATGTGACACTGCTGGTGGGTGGCTTGTGGTGTTGCATGGTCAGAATATGCATGGTCAGAACCTGCCTCAGCCTGAGGGGAGACTGGGGCCCTTGATAGCTGCTGGTCTGCTCAGCTGGGCTGTCAGGGCAGCAAGGCTGGAGGCAGAGGCTTCTGTGTTCGAGGGTGTCAGGGTGGGGAGAGAGGCTAGCTTACAGGGCCCTTGTCTACACCTGCTCTGTTGAAGGGCCCAACAGAGGAGCTTGGTGTTGGAGGCTCGATTTACTGCCTCTCAAACAACAGTAGCAGTGACATGTCGTGCCAGTAACAAGGCTGCTCTGGTACACTTTGACTTGGCTTTTTGTTTTATTCAGCTTCAAGAATGTTTCTGAATGGTTTTAAAAAACATTCCTTTGTCTTTACCCTACCAGCCCCAAAGCTCTGGAAAAGGCCAAGACATAGCAAGGACACATCATGTTTGCCCTGACCAAAACTGACTTCCTTGTCTCCCTCTTCCCAGGAAACTGTTCCTCCCCTCTCACTCCCCCAACCCGCCCTGCCATTTCAGTAAATGCACCATCAGGCACTGTATGCTCAAGCATGCGTCTGACCCTTAACTTTCTTTCCTCACCTCCCCATCACAACCAATCAGTCAATTACCAAGTTCTGTTGATTCCACTTGCTAAAGACTTCCCTATCCATCCATCCACCCACTTCTCTCTAGCCCACAGGCACTGCTGTCGCTCAGACTGCCATCACTCTCCTCTGGGTGGCCGCAACAGTGTCCTCACTGGTCTAGGGGTTCTGCTGAGCAGCCCCAGCTCACTGCCCCCCGTCCATTCCCCTACACACGAGAGTGGTTCTTCTGCAGTGTTGACTGGATTATGGTTCTTCCCTGCCTACAACCCTGTCAAACGCTTCCCATGGTCCTGAGGAGTGTGAACTGGATTCTGTGAGACCTGTCTCTTTCAGTGTAGTTTTCAGCGTCTCCTTCAGTGGTACTCCTTCGTGTAACTGCATGCACTAAGTCCAGTCTTCTCTCATCTTTTGCACCTGCAGTTTCCTTCACCTGAGCACTGACTCCTCCCCCGGCCCTGGCTACGTCTTCTTCCTCCGCTAGGCAGGACTCAGCTCAGGGGTCATGTCCTTGGAGAAGCTCTCCATGACTTTCCCTCCTCTGGACTTCCACAGCCTGAACCCCTTACAATTGGGGGGACCATGTCATGTATTGTCAAAATGAGGACCCCCATGGGAGCAACAGGGGGCATCTGTACATATTATGCAAGGACAACAGGTGTAAATTGGGACTGACCCAGGCAAACCAGGATGCATGGTCACCTTAATCATGGCATTTATCACACCTTCAAATGCTTGTGAGCAGGTCATTCCTCCCTGCACCCTACCAGGCAGTCTGCGAGTTCTCGGATGACAGAGTTTCAATGTAGTTGCTTCCGTATTAGGTGCTCCATATATATTATTTTGTTAAATAGATGAGGGAAGGCATGAATGTGGCTGAAACAAATAGGAGTCTGGTCATGGGGTTGAAGACTCCAGAGTGTGATGGGAAGCCATCTGTCCCCAAACCCTCTGGCAGGCTTGGATGTCTAATGGAGCTAGATCTTCTCTGTTTCCTCTCTGAAGACACCCTCAGCCATCCCAAATAGCACAGAGAACAGGTGTACTGGATTACCTTGCTAACACACCTCCCCAAATTCTGAATGCCAAGGCACATCTGGCTGAAAGGAAGCAGATGGGTTGGGTCCCAAAGTGTGTTTCATGGCAGATTAAGCACCTTATGATGTTAAGACACATCACATGATAAATGGGTTCTGGGCCCAAATAAGTCATGAAATTAAGCGAATCTCTTCATTGCTAAGAGCCTTCTGTGCACTCTAAAATAAGCAGTATTTCTCAGATTTAGGTAGGGCCTATTCCCCTTACCTCTCCTGTCTCCCGGACCTCGTGTTCTATGGAACTCACCTTGAGAGTTAGTAAAATAACATAGGGCAGACATCTCCAGGTAGGTGAAGGCTTTGAGTCCCTCAAGGGCAGGGCTGTACTTTTGTCTCCCATTGCTGACACTGGTCACTGCCTGGCACATTGTCAGTGCTCACAAAATGTTTGTTACCTGTGGACTGGGGCGTCATGCATTCAACTGAGGACAAAAGAGCCTGGGGCTGGGGAAGCCGGGTAACCCCACCCTGCCCACAAGGCAGGTGTCTTAGCAATAGGGAGGGGGCTGACTCTCCAGAGGATGACACATTCTCTTTTACGGCCCGTTGCCCTCCCTGCGAGCCAAGCCGCCTTGGCCTCACACCCTGTTTCCACGCCACCTTCCCTGCGTGCATGCCTGTGGGATTTGACTGTCAGCGTCTGTTCACCAAAATGCTAAGCGGATGAGGCTTCGTCTTACTCTCCGAGGCTTGCTATGATGGCTCCCGCCGACTAAGACTCTCCTGGCCTCAAAGGAATGCAGCTTGAGTGGCAGAAGGCCAGGTGGCCGGGCTTACGTCGAGCAGGACCTTGCCCCCTCTGCTATATATTTTACTTCTCGCCCGACTCACTTTGAGGCTGGCCCTGATGGAGTACCAAAGCCAAATGTTCTCTCCGGCACTTAAAGGAAGCCTTATGGGTCAGCATTCAGAGAGGAAAAGGATGAGGATCTTGGCTTTGAGACATCAGGAAAGAAAAGCACAAACTCAACTTAAAACTACCCAGTAATAGAGGGAAAAAAGATAGCAATCACAAGTTCAATCCAGCTCCCATGGAGAAGGTTTAAAAAGTCTCTCTTCAAGAGATTTTTTTTGCAGTGTAACTTTGATTTTTTTTTTCTTCTGAGATACCGTTCCTTCTTTCAAATTTATTATTTATTATAAAATGAAAAAAATTCCATGAAGCCACATGCTTCTTTTTCCACTGTCCCTTTTCCCTCCTGAAAGGGGGAGGGGGAGTCAAGAAATGCCACAGTGAGATTTTTGCAGTTGAGTTCATCCGAGCTGCAAGTGAGTGTGGCCGAAGAGATGGTCACCTGGGGCGCTGCTCTAAGCCAGAGATGGTGAGGCTGGAGGGGACTCTCACATGCGTTCCTTTGCTCCTACATAGAAGAGCCATCCTCTTGGCTCCTTGCTGGCCTAACCCGTTCCTGCAACTGGAACAGCAGGCATGGGCTGGGGGGTTAGAAGCAGCAGAGGCCTCTCCATTGAGTGCATGGGAGGAGGACACAGAGCCAGAGGCTTAAACTCCCCTGCACTGGACCCTGGCCTGGTGCTTGGCTGCCATGGGATAAATAGTGATTATATGAGGTCAGATTTTACCTCTAGGTAAGTTTGCTCTGGGCTGCCTTTGCTATCAAATGAGTTAAGAAACACTTGGGGTTTCAGCGCAGTTGGTTCTCTGAACTACTGATGACAACTTGTAGACTTATACTATTATTTCCACATATAGGCGAGTAAACCAGATCAGAAAGGTTAGGGAACTTGGTTCAATTCATGCATCTGTGACTGGAACCCAACCTGGCCTAGTTCCAGAGCCCACGTGCTTTCGGCTATATCCTGCCTCCTCCTGGCCACATGGGAATCCTCTGTTTGTGCTTTCCTGTGCTTGGGAAGCAGCCCTTGTGGCTGAAGGACACACTAGAGCTGTCAAATGAGGGCTGTAGATTAGATGTTGTTGAAGGTTCTTCCCTGACCTTGCATTCCATGATTGAGCAAACTTATGATCTACAGTCTGAAATGGGGTTCACACCTAAGTGGACACCTAGGAAGAGAAAGCTGTCCCCTATAGGATCTCTTCTCCAAAATGCAAGCCCCTGGCAACTTTTGGATCAAGTGGCATCTGTGAGTCCCCGATCCCTCTGTGCTTAATGGAGGGGACTGGGGCTGGTTAACATCGCACCTGCTGGAGGGATGAAATAGAAGGTACTAACTACACTACGTCCCCAGAGCTGTAATTTGGAGCTTAGATTTCTTTCTTTCTTTTCTGTTTTTTTTTTTTTTTTTGAGGGGTTAGGAGTGGGGAAAAAAACCCATTAAATTGGAGGACGTGTGGGTGTAAATTTCTCTTCCCAACTATCTTTATTTTGGAGTGTGTTTAAGGATACATGTTATATGCATTCCTCTCCCCATATATCTCTATGCTTACATCAATTCATAAATAAAATATATAGCTGCTTGGCTAAAATGTATCACTTGTCTGCAAGATTCCTCCTGCAGGTTAATGTCTCCTGCCAGGGGAGCTGCCCCGGTTTGCATTGACTTTCAATGACCTACTTGTACGCACTGGTTCAGGCTGGGTTTAACAAGTGGCTGGGCAGATCTATGCATCTGCACGTATTCCTCATTTTTAGATTTTTTAAGCATTATTTGACTTCATTCTGCCAAAAATCAATAGCATGTGCATAAAGTTAGCTTTGGCATCACACCTTTAGATAGGGAAACTGTCATGAACAGAGACTTTCAGAAATTCCTGGGAAGGAGAGACTGATTCATGCTGTTTATCATTCTATGGCTCTCCTGTTATGGGCATAATTGACATATTCCCAATAATTGCCTTCGGTATCCTTAGTGCTTATGGGAGAGATGAACTTCAGGATGGAATCCACCTGAGGACTGGGCCTTGTGTAAGCTCAGTTTCTGTTGTTGAACATGATCTGAGACTAGGTTGGTGGTTGTGAATTTTAGTAGGTTAGTGTCAATCACGGGAGATTATCTGAGTCTTACTTGGCCTGGAATTGGAAATTCCTAAATAATGTGACAATTGAGCATTGGGTAGTCTCAGAATTGGAAGTTGGCTTAATCTCCATGATCAGATTTTAAAATATGATTCCTACAGTATTTACTGATACTGAAGAATTGCATCTTTTAGCAAAAGTCGATGTTTTGAATTCTTCTGTAACCTTTGCAGGAGGTATTCATTGTTAAAATCAAATATTCAGTTGGGACCAGAGAGTTAAAAAAATGAAAAATGTTATAAACTTCCTTTCTTTTACACATTTGTGGAAACGAATAGAACAAATAAGACGGGATAATGAAACATACATTTGTATAAAATGTTGTAGAATACACTCAGCCAAGTCAAACACCTGGTGCATTGAGAATAATTCTGTTTCTTGTAAGCTAAATTACAAAGTTGGATAAAAAAACAATCAATGAACTATTATTTATATTTCATTTAATCTAGGTGCTTTAATACTGTCTATTTGGCCAAATACAGTATTGATTTTTCGTTGCTGTGGGATTCACTTAACCTCAGGTAAAAATAAAGAAAACTAAAACCAAATCGCCCACCCTCTCTTGTAATTGTTGGTGTTTATAGCGGGAAAGAACACACTGGATTTAGGCAACTGAGGGAGGAAGGGGAAGAGAGTTAGGCTTTGGTTTTCTGCCTGCTTTCACCTGACAAACACTTAGAGTATGTGTGACGTAATAGAAAAAAATATATATATATTGGTCTCTGTCTCCTCCCCATCCCCCCAGGCTCCTGACACAGGGCTCCTGAAACTCTCGGAACCTCCTAAGTGATAAGAGCACTAGGAACACTGCTTGTTCTAATGAGGCAACTCTGGGTGGGCTCCTGTGTGGGGGTGGTCACCAGGAAGACCAAGGCATGATTAGAAGCTTGAAAATTTCAGTTCCACCACGTCCTCTGGAGAGAGGTGATGGGCTCAAAATGGAGTTAATAATTGGTCATGCCTGTGTGAGGAAGCCTCCATTAATCCCAATAGCAGGGGTTTGGAGAGCTTCCGGGTTGGTGAACACAACCGTATCAAGAGGATGATGCACCCTACCTCCATGGGAACTGAAGACTCTGTGCTTGGGAACCTCTCAGAACAACTCCTTTGTACCTTTCATCTGGCTGTTTGTCTGTATCCTTTATCACATCCTTTACCAAACTGGTCAACATATCTGTTTTCCTGAGCTCCGTTAGCCATTCTAGCAAATAAACTAAACCTGAGGACGGGGCATTGGAACCTCCTATCTGTAGCTGGTTGCTCAGAAGCACAGGTTGGTGACAGCCTGGACTTGTGAACGGCATAGAAGGTGGGGGAGGGGCACTCTTGTGGGACTGAGCCCTTCCCGGTGAGCTCTTACGCTAGGTCCTGGTATACAGTGTCAGAACTGAGTTTAATTGTCAGATACCCAGCTGTGTCTGAGACTTGCTTGCAGTAGTGGGGAAAGCGCCCACATTTTGTGACCAGAAGTTTCAGAAGTGAGGTATGCTGTGTAAGTAGCACTGGGGGCTCACAAGAGTGAAACACGGTAGGGAAGAACTGGGTTTTCCCACTCAGGAAAGAAAAAAAAAATCTGGGTTTTTCCTTTATAGTAGGTTAGGACTCAAATCCTTACTGTGCATTTTTAAATCTTGACAAGGCGAGACGATGTCAAACAAGGTACTCAGTAAGGGCATGACAAGGAAGCAGGGAAATCTAGGGGAGGAGCCTGCATCAGATAAAATTAGAAATTTCAGTATCTACCATACATTAACTTTTTAAGGAAATTGCCTGGATTCTAAATGGGCTGTCCAAATCCTAATAGAAAAGGAATTCTCAGACAAGGCTGGATGGAGGGGAGGAAGGTAGGCAGTAGCAACCTGTAAGCGTCTTCCCCAAGCTTCTCTGACAGGACTTGTATACATAACTTCTAATAGTTTCCTTATTGAATTCTTATCTTGGCTTTGTAATTTATATGTCAGTGTTTCCATTTTGCACATGAAGAAGCTGAGCGCTCAGAGAAGTTAAGGTACTTGCTTAAGGTTACACTGCTCCTACTTCGCAGGACTGGGATTCCAGCCTTCGTGGGACAACATGTTTTTTCTACACATGGCCTATGTAGGAAACAGAATGATGTCTAAAATAACATTATGATGAGGAATAATATTTACAACTTCAATTTCTGCTTATGACTTTAAAAATTTTCATTTTCAAGATAAAGATGCTGATCAGAAGATCATTGAGGTCCTATGTGATGATAAAATTTAACTATTTGAGTTTATTGGCTTAGAAAAAGCTGAGGTTCCTCTGGCAGTCCATGAACTGAATTTGGTTTGTAGATAGGTTTTATTTTGCCTGTTGATAGAACATGCAAACATCTGCTGTTTAAGATTTTTTGAGCTAACATTAAAACAAACAGAAAAGCTCATGTGAAAATCTGACTTCTGGTTTTTCTTGAACAACCATCAGATCTGGCAATTGAGTCTGCACTTCTGAAAGGTAACAATCAGTTGCTTCTGAGTACCAGCTGTTTGCTTTAGGTGTTGTCCATAATTCTCCACTTTGCCATAGTCCCCATGAATCCCTAATGTTCACTGACTGAAGCTGTATGTCGATTGCTTTTACTTCTCCTGCCAAATCTGGTAGCTCCTCTTATTTGCACTGCCTGTAGGCACCCCTAGGTGGGTTTCATGATACAGAGAAAAGTAGTAGCTAAAAGAAGAGAAACTTGTATTCAAGAAACTACCACGTCACTAATAAGTTCTGTGATCTCAGGCTAGCCCATTAACCATTCTAAATCTCCCATTCCTCTTCTGTTACATGGGCATGAATGGTTTCAGAAAGATTAAATAAAATAGTCCATAGTGTTACGTTCAGTTATGTTACCTGACCTGGCCCTAAGGCATTCTTGCAAATGTTCGTTAAAGAAAATTTGCCCCACCACCAATCCATAGAGGATACTATAACTGACAGTGTACCTACAACCTCTGTCTACCTATCAACCTAATTGTCTTGGCAGCTAACCTTCCTAACCACTAATACCCTTTTCTAGACCACTCTCCCTTCCCTTTCATACCTTTAGAGCCACGTAATTTGTGACTGTGCTTCAGACCATTTTGAACTCTATTATAATTACACAGCAGCATCTTCTCCTAATATGAAGTGGAACAATTGAGCAAAATGGGCAGAGGGTCCTGTCCTCCACCCCAACACCCCTTCACACAATGGCTCTTGGCTCCTTTCTTTGCCTACTAAGAAGTGAGGCCCCTGCACTTTGTGGCTACTATTGCAGATCTTTCGATGGTCACTCCTGTTTCAAGGGCCTGCGATCATTAATAAAGATGAAACACCACCTTGAAACAGAAGCCACCAGTTAGGGCTACGTGTCTAAGGGTTTTGAGGGTTCAAGCACAGCTGAAATGTTTCTTGGCTGGGTTCTTCTTATGTTTTGGGAGCAGCTTCCACAGGGCAGTGAAAACACAGGATACAGGAAAGGGTTGTTGAAGTAGGCATCCTGGGGGCTTCGAACGGTTGGATCTGTTTTGGCAGGCTGCTCTGAGAAATGTGGAAACCAGATCCTGCACAGACTGAGTGTCTGAAGCTCTGCAGCTTTTCCCCTGGAGAGCAAGGAACACAGGAACATGGGATGTGGGAAAAATCTTGGGGCTGCCATTGCCACCAGATGACCTTTATGGTCTCTCTGAGCCTCAGTTTCCCTCTCTTTCTCAGCCAGGGGTCACTGTATTCGATGAGAGGATGGGTCAGCAAAGCACGAGTGCTTGTGTCTCTGTACGCCTGAGGCCTACCTAGCATGCAACCTGTGTTCTGATGCCCACATATTTGCTGTCCTAGCAGAAAGTGGGTTGAAGGCGTGGAAAGTGTTTTAATATTTTATCTGTTATCCATCATTTACTTTCTCTTTTCTAAAGCATTACAGCTCTGTTCTGAGAGCTAAAGAAGGCCCTAAGAAGATTAAATCAGCATGTAAATTTCAGCTTAGTTCAAAGCTAAGCCCCTTAAGAAATCTTTATTTGGTGGAGAAGCTGCCGCCCATGGCAGGGGCTCAAGTGCATGAGCAAGTGCACCGGCAAGGCCAGCCCGGCTGGCTGTCTGAGCGCACTGGTTCTCGCACAAGCCAAGGGCAGAATTGCTTGGAGGGCCTGTGAAGACAGCTGGTTAGGTGGGACCTGAACGTTTGCATTTCTTACAATTCACAGCTGATGGTGATGCTCCTGGTCCGGGGACCACACTTGAAGAAACACTACTTCGTGGGAGGAGGCGTGCATGCTGTTGAGACTCCTGGGCTCTGGGCCCATTTGTGTCTTTAACTGCCTGACTTTAGGCAAGTTACTTCAGTCCTAGGAACACAGCTTCTTTGTCCAATGACAGGCGGGAAGTATAATTGGGAAAAAGTGTAAGTTAGAGCAGTTTCCTAATCCTTTTTCCTGTGGTGGGGGGCCACCCCAGGCCCTGCCAGATTGATTTGGGGGCTGAGCAGATCAAGATCTTGGCACATCTGTAACCCATCCCAAGTGTTTAGTGTGCAGGCTGGGAAAGTTTGACCAAGGGGTTAAGAGCATGTGCTTTTATGTCCTGAAAATCATAGGGTAGGCCCTCCTTCTGCGGAGCATGGCCTTGCAGCGGTTCACTTAGGAGTCTGCCTCAATTTGGTCGGCTGTGAAATGGGCACAGTGCTTGTACGTATATCATGGGTTTTGGTGGATATCAAATGATGTAATGCATGTAGAATGCTTGGCCTGCAAAGTACCTTGCACTAAGTTAATGATAATATGGACTAGATATTATTGTTAGCAGTTATTATGTCCATTTCTACAGTTCCATGGTTCACTCCTTGTGTCTATCCTGTGCCTTATTGGAGGAAGGGGATAAGCCTTCACTATTTAGGAATGTAAAAAGCTAAAAATAATTTCTTTGAAAGGGGGAGTGCTCTCTAAGAGTACTTCTAGACCTTTAATGTGCATGCAAATCATCTGAGGAACTTATTAAAATGCAGCTTGTATTTTTCTTTGGTTTGGGGTGGGGCCTGAGAGTCTGCATTTCTTTCTTTCTTTCTTTCTTTTTTTTTTTTTTTAAGAGTCTGCATTTCTGAATGGCTCCCAGGTAATGATGCCGGGTCCTCAGAGAGGCACTTTGAGTAGCAAGACTCTTCAGCATCCCCTCATGAACCCGTCCAGTAGGCAGTTGTAGAGCTGCCTACTGGAATCATTTGGGGACCTTTCTACACCCCCAGCCATACTCCAAACCAATTAAATCACAATGTCTGGGGGGTAGGAGACCATTTGAAGGTTCCCAGGTGATTGCAATGTGCACAGTTCGGACAGTGCTGGTTCTCAATGTTGGCTGCATACTGGAGAATTAAAAAAATAATAATGCCGTTTGGTCCCACCTCCAGAGATTCTGACTTGGTTTGGCCGAGGTTTGAGCATTAGGGTTTTTTAAAAATTCTCAGAAGATTCTGTAAGCAGCAAAATTTGAGAACCTTTTTCTGAAGTCCAAAGCACTCTTTAGTAGGGCACAGGAAGAAATTGGGTTGGTTCATTTTCCAGAAGCTTAAAATAATTAATTTCCCTTCAGATGGGCCCCCTTTTCCCTAAGAGATTTGCATTGAAATATGGCCAAAATAAGAATGTTTCTTACCCTTATTTTAAAGGCAAAAACCTGTTTAACATCTGCATTCAGGAAGCTGTGTTGTCTAATAGCTTAGAAATAGGCCCGAGAGCATTGAGCTCCTAATCCCCTTTACCACTGTCTTCAGTGTGACCTTGGGAAATCTTTTCATGTTCATTTTTCCATATTTCATCATTTGCAAAACCTAGTTAATCCCACAAAATGACCACAGGACTGGTGTATGGTCAGGTGTAACTTCAGAAACAGTCCTGCTGAGCGTCTCCTAAATTGTTCGGATCTGCTGACTAACTTTGGACGCTTATGCAAATGCATACTTTGTGAGTCCTGGGAAAATCTGGCACATTTAAACTATAGTCTTCTATCTTTTTCCCTCTTTTCGTGGTACCAATCACCTCCTGTTCTATTCACACAAGATTTAGGCTTAATGCACCCTAGAAATTCATGGAAATCAGCATAAAAGCAGAAATGGGGTTTTAAAAGCTGTGAGGAGAAGACTGGCTGTGCAGGGTTAGTCTTCTTCTCAATCCCCCCAGTGGAAATGGCCCCCCACTTGCCCACTTGGTCCCCGTGGTGCCCCAGCCCACACTTCTTCTGGATGATTGCCAAGACTTTCTGACATAAGCTCATACAGCTTTGTATCCCTAGTACTTAGCACACTGCCCAGGAGGGGCTGAAGAGATGCCTGGTAGACAGTGAATGAAGTGGAAGAAAGAAGTAAAATAAGACAGCACAGAGGAGCCAAAGGCTTCCAGAAAACAGAAAGGAAACACTATTCAAGCCCAAAAGGAGAAAATAAGGTATTGATACTCAAAGCAGTAAAGGGAATGAATGGCCAAAAAAGCCCAAAGAAGGAGATGCAGGAAAGGCCAGGAGGTCTGAGTGAGGTTTGTGTAGAGTGAGGAGAATGAGAAGGCCCCTGGGACAGCCCGAGAGACCGTGAAAATGGTCAGGGAGGAAGCAGCGAGGGTAGTGAGTGAGGGAATGGAAAGGAGAGGGAAAGCGGGAGAAGCTGGGGAGCAGCAGGGGTAGGGAGGGAGAGCTGCCCCAGGGACAGAACCTCTGGGGGCCAGGAGAGTTGGTCTTTCTCCCTAGGAGGCCAGCCCACTGTGGCTCTGGCCCAAGATAGAGCTAGAGGGGAAAACCAAACTGGCACAAGTGAAGTGGGTCACGGTCAGGGATTATCACAGTTTTTTGGAATTGGATGTTTTCAGATTGCATCATCCTCCTTGTTCTCAATTATCCTCCACAAGAGTGCAGAGTCCTTCCCATGGTACAAATCCACCTCCGCTGGGACCCAGACATTCACAACTCACACCACAGACAACTCCTTGGCAGCCCCCCCCCACCCCCCCCCACCCCGCCCTCTTTTCCACCACATCCTGCCCTTCCCCCACAGGCCACAACTGCATCTCCAGACATTTCCCTTCCTGAACTTCCATGCACTACAATCTAGGCTACCTTCCTGTTCTTCCAGGGCTGCTGGCCCATCCAGAGGCTTTGAGCAGATTAGAAAAAAGGGGCCCTGAGGGTCTTGGCCAGATGAATGAGACAAAGGTACAGGTAAGATAGAATAAGATGAGTATTATGGAGTCAGAGATTCTGAGAAGAACCTCTCTGTATGTGATGGGGATAGGGGCATGGGTAGAGTGTGTTTGGGGAAAGTTTCTCATAGAAGGAAGGTGATATTCGAACTGACTTTTCAAAGATGAGCAAATATTCTCCCTGTTCCCGGGGATTTTCTTTTTTTGAGGGGGGAGTGGAATGGAGGTGGAGGTTTTCTGCAGGGTAGGGAGAGCAGGTGCAAAGGAGCAGGGGTGGGAAGAGTTAAGATACTCAACATTGCTGGAGGTTTCATGCAAAAGGCAGTTAAGAGGGGACTGAGTGATGGTATAAAGTTAAAACAGGTAGGAAGGGCCACATCGTGAAGGAACTTGAACGCCAGGCTCAGAGTCAGATGTCACCTTATAGGAAATAGGGAGTGTCTGGTTTTAAGTAGGGATAAGACATGAGCTTTGCATTTGAGAATGATTGTTTCAGAAAGGTATTATTCATTGCAAACTCATCCTTAAAGTGGTATTTATAAATGACCTGTTCTTTGTCCCACAGTTAATGGCAGAAGCAGAACTTGACTCCATTTTGTTGGGCTAAACCTGAATCTCTTCACCCACGCCTCAGGTTTGAGTCACCTCTGTGAGATTTTCCCTGAAAAACTTGCTAGGCCCATCTGACCTCACTTGAGAGACCCAAAGGACTAGATTCAGGCCAGCACAGATATTGTTCCTTGGGCTTCCAGAAAGGAGTTAAAAACAAAACCCCACTAGTTCCTTCATTTCTTAACAGAGGACTTTATTCATAGCAGGTTCATCTGTACAAAGCTAAACCAAAAGATCCATTGGGCATTTATTGATATTGAGTTCCAGAAAACATGGCTCTTGTCAGCTGAGAGAGAGAAAGCAGGAAGGAAGGAGGAAGAGGGCTCAACCATCTCTAAGATCCCTGTGGGAAGACTGTAACCACAGTCCATTCTTAGTGACCCATGGCAATGGTGGATTTGGAAGCCAAGTTACATGCTCTTGTTTTGGTTTGTTCCTTCGACATCACCTCATACCATGTCTGTTTTTGATAACAAAATGGAATTTCTTCTCTGTTTTTCTCTGTTTCCTGTCCCCTATACACAAGTGAGATTTCTACGAAACAGAAAGATGGCCTCAGGGAGAAAGAGGGATGAGAAAGAGCCTTGAACACCCAACTGATGGGGCTGAGCTTGTGAATCTTTGGTTGTTCGAGCCATTCAAGGCCCCCACCCACCCGCCTTAATGGTCACACCTGAGAAGTGCCTTTGTTTTCACTCCAGCAGGGAGAAACACTCGAGTCAAGAGGGCATGCACCACATGTCTAAACCACGAAACAGAAGAACCCAAAGTCTCTTAATTACCTGGAGTTTCATAGGAGAGGCACTTTTGGATAAGGGTTGTTTATGCCTTATTTGCACTTGGCTTCAACTTGGTGACATTCTGGACCATTAAAGAACTTGGTTTCAAGTTGACAGACTTGATACAAGTCCAGCCAAGTCTGTCTCGTAAATGAGAAACGCAAGGTCTATCAGAGAAGCCAGTGAATTACTATTATCACTGCTGATAAGGCTGAGACTCTGTGGTTTCTCTCAATGAAGAAAATGTGAATCATGACCCTTCCCAAAATGTCCTCTCAGACATTCAAAATCAATTGGCTATTAGTAATTTTTTTTAAAGGATGGTTTAATATCCTCCCCTTCTTTCTAGAGTATTCCTATTAAAAATTAAAAATGTCTGATGGCATTAAACATCTTTGTTTTAATAACACACAGATCTTTCCAAAGATTGAGCGTCTGCAAGCCTGGGTGAAAAGCATCTTACCCTTAGGCCACAATTCCACAACAAACTCCCCCTTAAACATGGTGGCATTAAACATTTTACTTTTAACACACAGATCTTTCCAAAGATTGAGCATCTGCAAGCCTAGGTGAAAAGCATCTTACCCTTAGGCCACAATTCCACAACAAACTCCCCCTTACACGTGCATGTGCGCTTGCGCACGTGCACACAAACACACACACACACACACACATACACACACACTTTGGCCTTCTAGCTCCTCCTGCTGGTGACTACTCAGCTCTACTTTTAACTTAATAATTTTGGGTCAACCAATCAATTTAGTTCTCTGAATAGTAACTTTAGAGAATATTTTATATTTGGATATTCGATCTTGGACCAAATGTCTAAATGAGGATAAAACTTGGGGATTAGAAAAGAGATTCCCCTTTCTTTTGCTCAGGCAGTGACTAGGTAAAGTCACAGCTTTTATATCAATATCTGTGTATTCACAATTCCTAAAGGCCAACTGATGTGTTCCACCTGGGTAGACTGGAAAAGGGAGACCTGAGGGAAGTTGTTTGAGCAGCTCCATGAGGCATTTCTCCTGTTGCTTCTTACCATGTTCTAGCGGGTGACCCTTGTTCCCTCTTCTAAGCCACTTAATGAATCACAATTACTTTGTTGAGCTGGAGCAGCAACTGGCAGGGATGATGATAGCAGTTGGCGTACTGAGCACTAAGCACTTTATATTCTTTATCTCATTTCTTCCTGAAAACCACATAAGGTAGGCAATGCCGCTTTACAGCTGAGAAACTGAGGTTCAGGGAATTTAAGCCTATTTCCCAGAGTCATACATCTCTTAAGTGGTGGAAACCATGACTTGAACTGGGTCTGTCTGATCTTAAAGATTTTGTTGCTTTGTTACAAGTTCACAATCACTTGGGTTTCACTTGCTTTATGACAGCGATGTTGGGGGAGAGCAAATTGATGGGAAGAGAAAGGTGAGGGAAGAAGCTGCCAATGAAAATAGAAATACTATAGTGTGGAATGCTCTCAAGGAACTGTTTCGGCAAATTTGACACAACCGGTTAATGAAGGTCAATTCTATTTAAAAGCCCCTGATCAAAACTAACTGTCCATCACCTCATAAAAAAATAAATAACTGAAGATAAAATGTATGTCTTTACCCAGAAGTAGGCTGGCAGAAAACAATTCAAGCCTCACGACCGTCTACTTGGCCTCTTTCCTGGCCTGTCTCAATTTCTCAGCTGTCAAGTGGTAGAGAAGAATGTGCATTATTTGTCAAGTTCATATTTATCTGAGAAGGGACCAAAAAGTCTCAGAAAACCTCCTTTTGTGGTATATTCTGATCAGCAATTTAGTTAGATTATGAACATTTTTTTTCTCTTTGTATGATTTAAAAAATCGTAAAAATGGAATTCCTTAAAATAACATTCTAAAATGTGACAGTGACAAATATGGACATTGTTTTCCTTACTGTCTCACTCTAGCCTTACTTTCTTCCTGAAGGATTCAAATGCGCCTCAGAAGCACCATCAGGGGTGCTGTGAGGAGGACTAGCAGGAGCACTGAACAGGAAGGCAGAAGGCCAGGGGCTCCCCAGGGAACCTGGCCACCTTTTGCCATTACTTCAGCATCCACATGCTTCCAGATAAGACCCCAAGACACCAGTATCTTCTGTCTGGGGTACTGTCATGGCCTGACTCCCCCTGCTTGCCCTCTATCCCCACACACATTCCCTACACTTCAGCCTGAGAGATGATTCCAAAAGATACGTGTTATGCCTGAGGCTTCCTTAGTGTAAGACTCAGCTCTGGAACCTGGTGAACCTGGTTCCTGCACTGTCTGGTCTCTGCTTCTCCCCACCTTGTCTTTCCTTGTCCCAGGCCTTTCTCAAATATGCTTTCCCTCTTTCTTTCCTTTCTTCTTCTCTTTTCTCCTAACCTGAGAACATGCTTATTCCTTCTCCTGGTTATCTCTCTGCTTCCTTCAGATCTCAGAGCAATCTTACTTCCTCAAGGGGGTCTTCCCTGCTCTCTATCCAAAGTCACGTTGACTTGTTTTCCCCTTTCCTCTTCTAGAACATTTACAGATATTTGGTTTTTCCTTTCTAATAGCAGGGAACTCAGGGTCTAGGCTGAGAATGGCTGGTGTAGGTTCCAGAGAGCAGATTAAGCACAACTTTTCCCAACTCTGTATTCAGTGACCTCACATTAGTAGACTGTCATCAACCCATGGTGGGAGGACTTATACCACAGAAATTAGCATATGCTACAAAGCAGTTTTTAACTTTTCCCCCAGATAGCTGGTTGTTAAACATTTATGAGCACACCACTGGTTATTCCCACAAGCACTGAAGGTATCCCAGTTCCTCCCACAGAGCCTGGCTCATAACAGAATTCTATAAATATTAAATAAACATAAATTGAGACTTTCAGTGTGGCCATACTGTACTGTGCACTATATATATAATTTCTCATCTCGACAGTGAACTCATGAAGCTAGTATTGCATCCCTTATTTTTTGAATGGGGACATTTAGACTGAGCAAAGTATATGATTTGCCCAGTGTCATGGACTCTGCTGAAGATCCCTCGAGCCTGTGCCCTGGTGCACTGCTCCAGCTTGTTGCCTCCTGCACTCGGCTCTCAGCACCCACGCTGTCTTTAGCCTGGCTTGGGTCTCTAAATATGGACCGCAGCCTGTCTTTTCCCAAGATTTGTCTTTTCTGTATTCATTTGCCTGGTCCCTTGTCTCACAACCATAGTCAGTTAGCTGCCCACTCTCTGCCTGGATCAAGTGTCCAGCCTGTCCTCTGGAGGGGCCCTATCCTCAGCAGGTAGAGGACATGGCACAAGAGATGAGGGCTGGGAAGCTTTTGGAGCCCCATGCCTAGGACTCAGCAGTAGGGCAACCAACTCATTCTGGTTTAGCTGAAGCCAGGTAAACCAGGCACAAATGATAAATTATTAAGAATTTCAAGATGGTGTCCACAGAACATGGGACCCTTCTGAATGGGGGTCTCCCTGTGACTCCAATGTTCTCAAGCCCATGAAGCTGGACCTGGATATAAATGATAACACTGATCATTCAAAGTTGTAAGGATTCAATGGTCCAAAGCATCAACAGCATTGAGCACGACACCTGCTCCAGAGATGATATTTAGAAGATGGTGATGATTGTTTCCCTGGTCTGATCCTGCTTCCTCCTGACTTGCTCAGCCTCTCCCAGAACAGACACCTGAATTCTTACCTTGACAGTAATGTGAATTCAGTAATCTTTTGTAAGTCACTTCAGCTTCTCTAGGCTCAGATTTTTCCCTCTATAAAACATGGGGATTGCAGGAAATCTCTAAAGAGCTTACCAGCTCTAAATCTGTTTCAGCCAACTCCGTGACATTTATACATATGAGCAAGGTCTTAATGTTCTTTTGAAAGCATTTTCTCCCTCCCTGGGTTCACTGAGATTCTATTTGGCCTTCAAGTTCCATTCATATCAAAGAATCTCTCCCTCCAAATCTGAATAAATCAAGTGTTCTTAAATTATTTCTCAAGTTCTTCTAATTCAAAAGTCAACCCATTTTACACCTGAGCAGTCTAAGGCTTCGGGCAGCTAAACACCTTGCCTGGAGCCATATAACGAGACGGAGAAGTGTAAGCATCAAACCCAAGTCCTCTACAATATTAAGTTTCCTTCCTGCCTAAGGAAACACCAGAGGGTACCTTTATAATTGTACTTTACAATTATTCTTTTGTAAAAAATTTCTTATAAAAATAAAGAGGTAGTAGAAAAAAAGTAACTTTCCATTTGGGCTCACTGGATGGTTTTTATTTATTTATTTATTTTTTCAGGTATGTCCCCATTTTTCTCAAACCCTGGACATCTGACTTAGGCTCAGGTTCATGATATCGCCAGTGGTTTCCATTTAGTAAGGACAAATGTTTCCTCCCTTCCCATTTGAGTGTAAGATCTCACACCCTTGCACCATGTTTCTGTGTTCTAGAAAGAATAAGCAGATATTCCTTTAATGGCGCATCTTCTTAACATTTTGTTACCTCCTATCACAGCTGGTCTTTAGGGAATATGTAATCATTCCCTTAAAAGAAAAGGTTGGAAGGAGGGAAGAAATGTACTCAGCCATTTCTTGGGTCTGGTCCATGTGAACTCTCAGTAGACCTCTCCATGGGCATCTGATCATGTGCCAGGTGGCTGGAAATTTTTGAGATTTTCTCAAGGATGAGAGCTAAAGAAAAAAAAATTCTCTGTCTCTGGAAATCCTGTTGGTTCCTAAAATCATGCCCACTCTAGTCTGTGCTGGTCCTTTCACCAAGGGATCACTGGCTGGACAATGGATTCGGCTGAATTTTTGAGTGATTTATTTTTTAATCTGAGGTTGTACTTTTCATATGACTTGGCTCGAGGCCAGACAAAACATGTATTGTTTTAGTGGGAGTGAAGACTGTAATTTTATGCTCTTCCCTTAGTTTAATCCAACCTTTTTCTGCTGCAACGTTACTGAACTGACAGATGCTTCAGAGTCAGCTGGAAAGAGTTTTGGTGTCACCCTCAGAATTCAGTGAGATTTAGGGCAACAGGCCATTTTCTCCATTTCAAAGAGCTTAGAAAGCAGTCCAAAGCCTCAAATTCTAAGGAACTACGCTTTGCCAGCCAGTTTGAGTCAGCCTGCGAATGAGGTTTGTAAACTAAGGACACTTTCCAGTGGGCACTTTCTTCATTTTCTATAGGGGTGTATAATAATTTCTTTTCTAGAAAAAAATTCACATAAATCTGGGGCTGTTATGAATTTTCAACTGGCATCAGGTCACTTTAGAGCTTGGAGAAGCTCGGAGTGAAACGTGGGGTGGAGAGGCCTTTTTAGACCTAAACCGGAAAGCCTTACGCTTTCAAAAAAACCTCAATTTAGAATCTAGGTTTGCACCTACTTCAGAATTGGATACTTTCTGCTTCCTGCCCACTGTTTGGACATGGGGATGCTTCCTAGAGATTGCAGAGATTGGAGAGTTGCAGAGATCTAGCCATAGTTGTGTAGGTGGATGGAGCATTCCCTAAAGGGACAAAAAACTAGTGGGCAAAATCCTGTGTGTACAGAGAGGACAGTGATGAGAACTGGTGTGTCCAGAAGAGTTTGTGCTGTGGGGCCCCTCGCATGACCATGAGATTGTATAAACACTAATAACACGGGCAGTCATAATTTTCATGAACAGAAATTCAGAACAAGCTTTTAAGTTCTAGAACATTATTCTGGGCCTAACCTCCTTCAGGGCTAAGAACATCCTTAAATCAAACTGGATTGTTTATTTGGGAGGATATCGGATGTCCTTAGGCCTCTTATTTTAGAGATCAGGAAATGGGTGCCCAGAAAGGTTAAGTGAGTTACTGAGGTTGTAAAAGGGAAGACTCTCTGTATAAACAACTTGATTTCCAGAGAACCTTTCCCATCCAGTTCAGTCAAGATGAAAAGGGGCCTCTTGCCTGCCCCACGCAGTCAGTGGGAGACAGCCGTCTTTCCTTTAAAAGCAAGTCCATTGTGTGCTAATCGGCCTTGTCCATTGTGGTCAGGCCTCGTCTTAGCTGCCCAGGATCTTTCTCTTGTGCAGGAGGGTTTACACTTTAGAGAAAGGGACAAATGTCTCAGTGAGCAGAAAAGGACAGTGAAATACCCCTGAGAGCCAGAAACCAAGATGCATATGCATTGATGGTCTAGATTTTGATAACTTGAGCTTACCTAGGGAAGACGTTACATGACTGGTGAAGTGACTTGGCATATGATCCTGGTATGGAGCATAAATATTCTTCATTAATAAACGGATGTGCCTGCTTTCCCTAGCGGTTATGACCCTCTCTTTCAGTTCGTTGGGAAATTTGATGGAAAAAAACCATGTAATGAGGCACCTGGGTGGCTCAGTGGGTTAAGCCCCTGCCTTCAGCTCAGGTCATGATCTCAGGGTCCTGGGATCAAGCCCCACATCAGGCACCCTGCTCAGCAGGGAGCCTGCTTCCCCCTCTTCTCTGCCTGCCTCTCTGCCTACTTGTGATCGCTCTCTTTCTGTCAAATAAATAAATAAAATCTTTTTAAAAAACCATGTATATATCATGCTTTATCAGACATTTGTCTAGCACTTAGTTAATGAGGACACAACATCTCATGTCTTTCAAATGTCTGCTGTGTGAGGCATGTGTTCCCATTTTGACAGATAAAGAAATTAAAAGCACAGACAAGAATGACTTGCTCAAGGGCCAGTCATGAAATAGCAGATGAGAAGCTTGACCCTGGGACTTCTCATTCCAATTCAAAATTCTTTTGCCACCATATCATAATTCGATTTTTTCAGGTTGTGAGCAATTCTCTAGGAACCAGGTGAGAGCTGACTTTACTCTTAGGCAGGTTAGAGCTTCTACTATCAATAACAACACAGTTTGCCTCACAGAATGAAACAACAGTAACGAGGAGAATTAGGCCTAAATCAAGTTGTATTAGAAGCAGGTGATATGTCAGATCTTATTACATAAAATAAATGTATTGGGAAAAATATCTTTTCTGATCATGTCCACACCGAGGGGGGAGGATCTATGTTCTAAATGTTCTTCTGTCTCTACCTATTGCTCTGGCTGACTTCACTCACCTGTGTTCTGAATACCAACCCTAAACATTGTGAGATCAAAGTGGAAGGATTGCCATTCCATATTTTAGTTTCTTTGAGATCCTGCTAAGTCCAGCTTTTGAAAATAATTTGAAAATGCATCACATTTCCCTACTCAATGGGAAAACATGAAATGAGCTAGTCCTTTTGAGGGATGAGACATATTATTCTATTTGTCTATCAGAAGGTAAAACAAAGCAGTAAGCCCCAGTCTTCAGGGAGGAACAGAATCTGAATGCTGACAATTTGGTCTGTTTAATCTTTTTAAGTTACAGAGAATCAAAACACCCCAAAAAAATACTCAGTTGCCCTCTCACAATGTCAGAGGATATGGTGTAACCTACTTCTGTCATTTGCTGAACAAGGACTGATGTGTGGTTGTGTGGGTAGGGGGATGGTGGATGATTGAAAACGCACTGCGGCAAGGTTCCTTCCAGTAGCAAGTCAAAGGAGCAGGAATAAACTTTGGAGGAAAAACAGAAATGGCTGCCAAAAAGTTGACCCTCGATTGTAATGTCACAAAAGCGCTTCTACGAAAGGTCTGGCCTTGCTGTTTTCAGAAGCATGAGCATTTGTCTGGAAAGAGGCTGTTCTTCAACTTTCACTCCAGCCTCCATCTGACCATCTCTGAATCTGTCCCGAAGGCAAGAATTAGGTAAGCTGCTTGACACCACACCACACCACGGCAGTGAGGGTGGTCTTTCCAAATGGGACAGCAGGCCAGAGGGTGAGATAGGACCCAGGGAAGACATCTGTTCCCTCAACCTGTTTTTCTGTCTGGTAGATGAAAACCTATTCTGCCTTACACAGCTGACAGAGAAGTAACATTCTACACCTTCCTTCAGGCTACTCATTCCTTGGAGTAGCAACTCCAGGTTTCTGGCAAGTCTTCTCACTCTTGAAACGGAGTCCCTCATGGTTCAGCTTCCTTCAGTGTAGCTGCTTGCTATTTACTAATAATCTGAGGCATTTTGGACACTGACATCATCCCCCTCACAACTCTGATCACTGCTCAGACCAAGATGGCAGCGTGTGCTCTCTGACAAGCCCTGCTTTATTTTGCTGACTCAGATTTCTCCAATCTTCCACCCTAGAGAACATGCTCCTTTCAAATACCCTCCTTCAGTTCATTCTGGGCCAGGAGCTAACAAATTCATCTTATTCTTTGATGATGAAGTCAGTAATATTACACAAGAAACGAACAAAGGTTGAGGAGGTTACAAAAAAAAATGGAGAACTAAAAAGCTAGAATTGACCTTCTACTGTGGACCGGGCTCCATACCAAGGTCTTCCACAAGGACCCTCACAGTTAAGCCTCAGGATGGCCCTTCAAGGTAGGTTTGGCTGTTGTGTTTTTGCAGGTGGGTAAATGGAGCCTCGGGTCCACTGTGAATGGAGGACCTGCAGTTTAGTGTCTTGCTGATTCTAAGGCCACAGGACTACTCATGGAGGGCAGGGGGTGCCCAGTGATGGGGAAGCGTTCCATCCCAAAGGTAAATCCTATTCCTGCCTCTTTTTTTGGTGGATGCTGCTCCCCTAGCAGCCATAGGAATGTAGCTCCGCATGTAATTCCCAGAACACACCCAGGGAGAAGCTGGTTTGAGATAGAAAGAGTAATCTGAGCTATAGCCCTGCTCAATCCTGGCAGTCATGGTGGCCAGAAACACTGTTACTTGTAAGATTTTATCAGGCTCTCTCACTAGAATATCAACAGTTCTATTTTCACCCTGGATTCTCCCCAAATGTTCCAAGTATTATTCCCATTCTAGATAGAGAAACCCATGTCCTGAGAACAATGAAGCAATGAAAGCTCAACCATTTTTTTAGCTTTTAGGAAACACATGGGTCTCCCTTCCTGTCACTTTCTGGCATATCTCTCTTCTTCTAGACTGTCTTCCAGACAGGCCCTGGCTAGGATGCCGGCCTTCAAAGTGGAAAGCGCTACAGCGGAAAACAGGGAGGCTAGGAAGGGCATATTCTCCCTTGATTCCAGTGGGTGGAACCCATCCCCAGGGAGTGACCATGCCAGGCCCAGGTGTGCAGCTGACCAGGCTGTCAAGACCTGCCTCTCTGCAGGATGGAGAATGTGGGTATGCATGGGTGGGGTGCAGAGAGAATTCAGTGACCCTGTCCTTGTGGCCACCTCCATCATAGAACTGAATTCCCTCAATTACTACTTTTAAAGCCTCTGTTTCCCCACTAGACTGTGAGTTTCTTGAGAATAGGGTCTGCTTCTCCTAATGTCCATGCTTAGCGGGCAGCAGAGTTTGTTAGCATGTAGTAATTTTTCAGTAACTATATCTTGGACAAACAGAGGCAGAAACATGGCTACCTCCTATTGCTCACGCTTTTTGCTCTTACTGCTGAGATCATGAACTGCCCTATTCCGTTAAGATGTCAGGATCCCACGCTCCCGCTGCTCACCAGCCTCTCCTCACATTGTGCTGGACTTCCCCCTCTGACCTGTCCCCACATCAGGGCTGACCCCAGGGAATAGAAATAAGGAACCTGGCAGACAGAACCATATGAATGAGCATTATGAGTAGGGTTGGGGGTGGGGAGAGACTGGTTTGAATTAGAGTTTTCCGGGGTTTGAAGGGGGGACTGTGTGAGTGACACACAGCAGCTGTTTCCACTTAAAATTGATTAGCAAGTATCACTACAAATGAACTCAGAATTTAAAACAAAACTCCATGGAAACGAATCATTCTAAATCATTCTAAACTGGTCGAAGGAAAGAATTTCTCCAGCTGAAGACCAAAAAACTCTCCTTTAGTCCTGCTTTTCCCCACTGGCCAGCCCGCCTGGAACCGCACATCACAGAGATGAAATGCATCCCAGTTCTGTCCTGCTGGCTGCTGGTCACTAATTTTAACTGGCCCCAAGCAAATGCCCCAGCACTGTCTGCAAGGCTGGAAGTAGAATGTCGCCCGAGACAGAGACAGCCAGGATAGCTTTCTTCTGCTTTGGGGCAAGAGCCGCATTCTTGGGGATTAACCTCCACACAGCCCTTGGGACTCTCCGAATTGGTCTACCATGGCACTCAAAAGTGAGTAGCTGATAAGCTGGTGGGCAGTACTATTCCCATTAGCTTTTTAGCACCAGAAAAGTTAAATATAAAATACTGTTGGTTTTCCAAAATGTTCTCATTAGAGAATTAAGAGTTTAATTCACAGAAACAAATAACCCCAAGGTATGACACTCAAGGAGATTTCAGAGAATCCTGTGGTTATTAATGACCATACAATGAGCAGTCTTAGTAGAAAGCCTGATAGAGGAGGCAAATCAAATAAGGAAAATCAATTTTTGAGAATAAATTAAATTTAAAATGCGTCAGTTATAGGCCTCAGCAAAGACAAGTTATAGTACATCTTCTGGTCATGTAACTAATGGAAGTCACATTTTCTTCTCATTATACTGGGCACATATTACCAAGCTCTGATCTCTCTAAAATTAGATCTTTGCAAAGATATAGTTGGCTCATCCTGACAGGGGCTGATGGGTGGTGAGAGCCTCCAGCAGCAACACACTCCCATCTGGGAAGATTCTGTTCTGTTCAGTTCTATAAAGCCTCTTTGTGTTTCAAGAGTTGATGGATTGCTACATGGCATACAACAAAACTCAGCGGTCCATTCTCTTTCCAGTGCTGCTTAGCACACAGAGTAAGTACATGGCTGGCCCTAGCCAAACATCCATGTCATCTCTGGCAAGAGTTGAAAGATGCCACTTAGTCACTTTCCTACCTAGTTTTGTTTAAAACCATGTGTAAGCATCATGGTGCAAGAACCACAAGAGAAAAAAGACCTAGGGGGTTGCCTGACCTTTGGTCAAGGAGACTTGATGACACCTACTTATTGTCTATACCAATTTTAGTCTTTTGCATTATCTTCTTTAACTGGAAGAAGACCCCCTTGGGCAGAGTTAAAATAAACTGAGTGTTTAATGCTTCTCTGGGGGAATGCAAAAGTGTGCATTCATTGTGTCCTGGTAGAACAAACATGATCCCTTGGCCCTGTGCTGTGGAAGGTACAGGAGAAGACAGTCTTGGATCTAGATAGAGAGAAAAGACATCATGGCAGCCAGGAAGGGTCTTTGGCTGGTGAAAAGAAATCACGAGGCAGAGAGGGAGGATGACACCGAAATGTTCCCTTGCCCAAAGCTATATCTAGAGGGTTCTGGGATATGTCTCTGAGTTTCTGAGTAGGCGAGGTTGGATTATTTTTGGCTGAGGATCAAGTCAAAATTGAGAGATGTTGGGTTTGGGGGAGTTGGAGGGTTTGAAGTTAAGCTATGAGGAGGAAATGATGCATTGCTGAAATTACACAAGTGAAAACATGCCCCCCATCTTTAGATATTGAAAACCACTTGCCACTCTCAAGACCACAAGGACCTGTGGGCAAGGGGGTGGCCAGCTTTACTTTATTGATTATTCCACTCAACTTTCATGATATGCAATTACTACATGTCAAGGGATAGAAACTTAATTATGACATAGTCTCTGCCCTCAAAGTTGCTCCTATTCTAGTGTGGGGGATAGAAAGTAAACAGGCAACTTTTGTTCCCTGCGTTCAGTGAGAGGAGCTAGATAGGAATCCCTGGGAGTAAAGGGGAAAGCAATTATTGCCAAATAGGAGAGGCAAAAGGACCTCTCCTATGTTGCACAGCTTCTCCTAAGGGCTGGTCTATAGCAAAGTGCCAAGCAGACAGTGTTCCACACAGTGACTGCCTTGGAGATGTGCCTTTAAGATGGCATGGACATTGGTGCCACATGCTATTAGGAAAATACTTGGTGTCAGCCCTCTGCCTTGGGTCTGCACTCCCTGCTGGATAACCCTGTCTTCACTCTGCCTCTGCCTTACAACCAGGCAGAAGGCCTGGGTTCTTTCCCTCCCTACTTCGCTGACAGAGGTGCCTTGCTTCAGAAAACCTGTGGGATATGGATTTCCCCGGGAAGACAGGGGAATGAATACCCACTCTTGGGTCTAATCTTTCCCCTTGACCCAAAACTTCCCCCAAACATGTCTCAAAAAAACCTTCCTGAGACTTAAGCCTTCTGCCCCACCCACTAACTTCCAGTTCTCAAAGACTGAAATAGGGTGAACAACCTGGTGTATTTGAGGGGGCGTTTCTGTGTCAGAGGTATATGGGATCAGGAGATAACCACCTTCGTAGATTGCTCTGTGTGAAGAGGAGTGAAACAGAGTTCTTCTTAAAAAAAAAAAAATTAAAATTAAAAATTTAAAAAAGAGAAGGAAAGAAAGAGGGAAGGAAAAGAAGAGAGAAAATACCTGCTAGACCCTATCTCAGGCTTATAAATGGGAAGTAATGCATTCTGGACATTCGATAAAACCCTGACTATCTGACAAGGATCAAACACGGAATGGTGGGGAAAGTCAGCTCTGCCAGAATCAGCAGGATAAAATGGACACACCAGGGAAGGAGTAGAGAAGGAAGATATAGACAATATTAAGAGAAAATTCATGTTGAATACTGAAAGCTTTTTACAAGTGTTACACCACGTAATTCTCCCAACAACTCTCCCAGAAGGAGTTATCTTTATTTCCATTTCAAAGATGAGCAAACTGAGGCTCAGAGAGTTCAAGTGACTTGCACGGGCCCAGTATCACACAAATACCAAGTGGTGGGTGCAGGATTCAATCTTAGTCTGACCCTAGGGTTGTCGTGAGGATGAAATACATTAATACTCGCAAAGTGCTCGGAACAAGGGCCCGAGACAGAGCCAACACTCAGTTAAGTGTTGGCCATCATTACTAACGCAGATAAATCTCGCCTTCAGATCCCTTCTAAGAAAAAAACAAATGATCTCCCCTCAAATAACCAACCTAATGCAGATCCCTCGGTGATTAAAGCCACTAATTATCTGCTTCTAAAGGAGAAAAGAAATGAGGCAGGAACTTGCGGGCCGCCTCTGTCCAGCCAGGCATCAGGCTCTCAGGGAAATGAGAACATGGTGTGCCTTGCTAGGCGGCCCTTCTTAGAGCCAGGCTCCTGCCTCAGCAGCTTGCTACTCATGGAGAACTCAGCAAGGCTCTTCCTGAGCCTGTGGCTGGGAGACCTCCTACTCCGTTTGCCTTTTGCTTTTCTCTAGGTTTGGATATCTCAGTGTTACCAGATTAAAAGACTTTCCTTAGTCAGAATCCTCCTGATTCCCACACCAGCAGGAGGGTGTGAGGTCTTTGGTGGGGGTTGATAGATGAAATTCAGTGAACCACACTTCCCACCAGTTTCTTCCAAGAAATAACACCCTGGGCACCGGAGAAAATAGACATCTATTTTCTTTCTCTTAAAGAAAGCTGTATGTATAAAATTTATTATTTATTTCTAGAGATTTAAAATGTCCTGTGTTCCATTTTCTTCTTTCTCTCTCCATCCCAATCTCTTTGTAGACCTTTGCCACCCAAAAGGATTTGTAGCAATGGGGCTGGAGGTTGATATATAGTCGCCTATGTTTTTAGTGTTGCTTGTTTTGTTTTCTTTTTCACTTTTTCTCAATCTACTTTGAAAAACTACCCCTAAGATTGTTGCACCATTGACTAATAAATGCTCCTAAATGCATTTCACCCCTCTTTCAACAAATCAAGACTGGATTTTTCCAAAGGGAAGATGAGAAATAAATTAAAACCATATTAAGAAGAAGCTGTCATTACTGCAATTTTTAGAATAAGATAAGCAAGCAATTTTGTGTTATTTCTTTGAGGAACTCAAAGTAACATTCAATTAACCCTGTGAAGTAAATATGAGAGAAATGTTATTAGGAGCATTTTTCTCGTGAGAAAACAACATGGAGAGGAAGAGTGGTTTGCTTCTTCAGAATACACAATGCAGTCAAGCAGGACTGGTAACTACACACAGACCTTGCAATTAGCCAGTAAATGTAATAGCCAGCTATCTAGAAGCATGCATTGGATCAACTCAAACAAAATGACCATTAGTCACAAGTGGCTGCCCTTTATGGGGTAGGAACTCTGGACTTGCCAGAGTCCCCAGCAGTTCTCGCTGACATGGGGTGGTGTCTTGATTGTCACTCCTGTCTTTACTCAGCCTGCAATACCCAGTTACATTGCCTGCTTGAGGGTAAGATATCAGACATGCCATCTACCCAAGCGTAGTTGTTGCCGGGGTTCTTGGGACTAGCTGCATGGGACAGAGGCAGGACAAAGGGAACAAGAGACGATGGGAGATGCTAGGATGAATCGAAGCCTTCCTGGGAGAGAGACACTTGAGCTTGGCCTTGCTACACAGAGACCGACGAGGTGGAGAGGGAAGCGGGAAGTTGACAGAGAAGGCACAGATGGTGACGCCACTAAATTAAGGAGTTTGCAGAGGAAGGCTGGTTTTCCATTATCTTCTGGTTTCTTATGTCACTTGCTCTGGGCTCTGGCAAGGCCTCTTATCTTGACCTCAATTTCTCACAATAAATAACTTTGATTTCTTATAATAACTGTCAAACGAAAATAAAATATCCACTATGTAAAGGTAATGGAAATGGACATAAATGGGAGCTCTTGAAATGGCATCTAATAAAACAGGAGCTCACTCATTGCAGAACTGATCAGTGGCTAGGCATCCTGGAGCCCACGTCTGTGCTATGTGAATTGTTGGAGAAGATGAGATGCAGTTTTAAAAGCAGTTGAGAATAAATGCAAAAGAGTGACTGCAGTCCCCGAGGCAGGCCCTGGGCAGTGGAGGGCAGAGGCCTCCTTGGCTCTCTCTTTGGGTATCCTGTGAGTTCCCTTTTTGACCTTGTCAAAACCACTTTGGCCGTTGCCTCATGTTTCCCATCTGCAAACAGTAGCTAATGAATGCTATCTACCCACAGGTTGTGGGTAGATTAATTAGTTCATGTTTGCCAAGTACTTTGAAGATCAGAGCTCTACCTACTGCAAAAGCTTTGTATTGCTGTTCCTGAGGAGTCATTCCCTTAGAAAGAGAGGCCATCTCACAGTGCAGGGGCTGCTCTCCATCTAATGGGATAAAATCTTCCCCCGTGTTTTTATCTGTCAGAAGAAAGCGGTTTGTTTAATTAGCAGGCAGTGTTTTTTTTTTTTTTTTTTTTTGGAAACAGCTTCTGTAAATTAGCAAAGAGGCTACAACTCCCAGCGTATTATTATCATTTGTCTCCCCCGCCCCAGCTGACATTTGCAGTCTGTTGCAAGTCACAGATTCCTAAAGGATAGATGTACTGGGGAGAAAGCTAAGTGGCAACAGTGACAAGCCACTACGGATTTCGGCTGAAATTGAAATTTAAACCTGGCAAGAAACATCTGCAAGATTTTCAGGGCAAAACGGTAGCAGGCAGGGCACAAGCCTAGAGGGACGATGGGTAAATGCCTTTCCCTTTTGTGTTTCTAGTTTTCTGACTCTGAAGTGGGTTGGTAGTCCTCGGCTATCCCCTTGCTTTCCTGGCATATTGTATGGGCTGGTGCTGTCACCTGCCCATGTCCACCGCTTCAAGATCTCTACTGTAGTGTACCCTATACACATGAGCTGTTTGCCCATTGGAGGTCCACTTGGTTCGCTGCCACCTGGATGGCCACATTGGAGCTGCTGGGGGGATGGGTTTTACCACTCTCCAAAGTTATTTTCCTTTTTTACTTGTTCATACGTTGTTTCTCTTCACTCCACTGGAATCTCCACAAGGCCAGGCATCTTGTCCACCTTATTCACCATGGTATCTTTCGTATCCTCAGTATGGTATCCTGAGGCTGGCCTGGTGCATAGTAGTTGCTCAATTAATACTGCTTGAATGAATTACTGCCCATCTTCTCTACACTATAACTGCAATGACAACAAACATCAGTTTAGAAGAGGAAGTTTCTGTTCCTGAATAGTTGAATCGTGTTCCGCAAAAAGATACACTCAAGTTCTAATCCCTGGTACTTGTGAATGTGACCTTATCTGGAAATAGGTTCCTTGCAGATATAATCAAGTTAAGACGAGGTCATACCAAATTAGGGTGGGCTGTAATTCCAATGACTGATGTGTATATAAGAGGGAAATCTCTACATAGAGACACAGAAAATGGGAGAAAGATGATGTGAAGGCAAAGTCAGAGATTGAAGCGTCATTCAATGAAGATTGATGCTTCATTCGAATGAAGCATCTCCAAGCCAAGGAATGCCAAAGATGAACTGAGAGCAACCACCAGAAGCTAGAAGAGGCAGGGAAGGATTCTTCCTTAGAGGAAGCATGACCCTGCTGATGCTTTGATTCCAAACATCTGGCCTTCAGAACTGTGGAAGAATAAAGTTCTGTTGTTTTAAGCCACCCAATTTGGGGTACTTTGTTACATCAACCCTGGGAAACTAGTATGTAAATGTTATTAGAGATCAACCAGAGACCCTTTGGGAAATGAGACGAGAAACCTCCTTACCTTCACTTCAGTTTAGTGTACTTATTGCTTCCACTGAAGAGCAAAGCAGTATGTTTTTAATCAGATCAGATTTGTCAGAGGTGTAGCAGATAAGGATAGGAAGCGAGGGGAGTGTGTGCCCTTCCCTTGTGCCAAGGAGTCCTCTGATATTTGCTAGCCTGTCTGGTCCTTGAATATGGCTGCCTTCAGTCCTTCACATTCCAGAAGGTGTTTCTCCCACAGTTGGCTTCACTTGGCATGTCCAGCTATTTATTCTTTGGCTGCCCTCATTCTGGAACTTCTCGTTCTTACTTTATGTGCTCTGTGTTTCCTGTTTCCAGAGAGACCAAGGGGTCTGCCATTGGCACTGGGGTTTGTACATCAGGTGGTTTCAGGACATTTCCTTAATTTTAATCGGTAAGGCCCAAGGAGTCAGCTGAAATAGTGCATACATTGCTCTGATGTATATTCTTTTTTGTAGCTAAGGAATATTTACAAATCCAATTCAAATATTTTTGGAATGTCAATGGTTCTTGATTCTGAATTTCAGCTTTTTTATTCTGAATTTTAGCTCCTTAGGAAGACTCAGCTTACCCTGGAGCAGTGATTTGTTTAGGTGACAGATCCTCTGAGAGTCTGATGATGTTATGGAGTCTCTCCCCATACAGGTGAACATCCATGCAACACCTTGATGATGCCTTTCAGCTCTGAAGTCCACATCAGGAACCTGAGCTCTGCCTTAGGTGAATCACCTTCTCCCTCATCTCAACTTGTCAACAGGAGAAGCCTCTTGACCCTTCCAATGACTTCTCAGAAGAGTAAAGGGGGTTCAAGGAGTCCTGGCCTCCAGGTTTTGCGAAGACAGTAGACCTGACCTTTTGGTTGATCTCATCTGTCTTTTCCCTTAATTTACAAAGTTTGCCAGTGTGATGGTTAATTTTATGGGCTATACGGTGCTCAGATATCTGGTCAAACATTATTTTGGGTATGTCTGTGAGAGTATTTCTGGATGACATTAACATTTGAATATAGAAAAATGAGTAAAGCAGAATGCCCTGCCCAGTGTGGACAGGCTCCAACCAATCAGTTTGAAAGCCCGAATAGGACAAAAATGCTGAACCTCCCGGAAATAGGAGGAAATTCCTCCTGCCTGACTGCCTTTGAGTTGATCTTTCTGCAGCTTTGGACTTGAACTGAAGCACTTCATGGGTCTTGATCCTACTGGCCTTCAGACTAGAATTTATACCATCAGGTTTCTTGGGTCTCCAGGTCGCTGACTACAGATTTTGAGACTTCTCAACCTCCATAACCATGTGAGCCAATATATAAAATAAATCTTTTTATATATAGGTCCTATTTATTCTGTTTCTCTGAAGATCCCTGAGTAATAAAACCAGGTAAAGAGGAGGCAGGACCTGTACCTCTTTTTGCCTGTGAACTCATTCTTCCTTGGTGGATCTGGGCCTTTCTTTTTTAGTGTCTTTAAGCCAGACATTCCAAGGGTTACTTTTAAGCCATTTATTAGGACAAAATAGGATACCTACAGATTAAAAGGAAAAAAAGAAGTCCACCAGACCAGAGTGTCTGGCATGATGTTCACTTAATAGTTATCATAAAAGATGGTCCTATTTGCTTTGTTTCCAGCATATGGCTCCATTTGTAATACACATGCACCTTGAGGATATTGACATTTTATTTTATTTTATTTATTTTTTTTTTAAAGATTTTATTTATTTATTTGACAGAGAGAAATCACAAGTAGATGGAGAGGCAGGCAGAGAGAGAGAGGGAAGCAGGCTCTCTGCTGAGCAGAGAGCCCGATGCGGGACTCAATCCCAGGACTCTGAGATCATGACCTGAGCCGAAGGCAGCGGCCTAACCCACTGAGCCACCCAGGCGCCCGAGGATATTGACATTTTAAAAATGGATTCTTGAAGTTGGCTTATGTCAGTCTTCAGTTGGTCAGTCTAAGAAAATGGTTACCTAATTTTCTAATTTTTTAATTGGTCCTATATACATGGTCCCAATGGATCTATTCCATTTTTCTTTGCATTGTATTTATCAGTTTGCTCTTGCTGGAGGAGGTGACACCCAGGTGGAAGTTACTTCCCTTTGCTGCTCTTTGCTATTATCCCCACCTCTCTCCTCGGCTCAACTTAAAACTCCTGTTCTCCTGGGGGGGGGGGGCAGAACAGCATCAGCCTTCCTTGAACAAGACCTAGTAAACAGTATGGGAGCCCCGTAGGGTCACTCCAGGGCTCCCTAGGCAACCTGTGAGCCTGGTCTAATTCTTCCTCTCCATCCTCACAGCCTCCTTGCGCTTGAAACTCCAACAAAGGAAAGCACTGTGCAGGCAGACCAACCTGGGCTTTAATTGGGTTCAGGGACCTTCCTCTTCTAGTGTGTGACCCTCATTGGGTAGGTTCCTCCACCTCTGGAAGCAATATCTGCCTGCTAGGGTTGAGTGAGGACAGCATCGATGTAAAGGACAGGGCTGTGTTGATACAGTACAGGGGCTTAGCAAATGGAGCTGTATCCCCATTAGTCCACACAAAGACTCTCACGGCAGTTTCTGAAAGGCTGCTTTTCTCACCTCGTACACGACTGTCAACTTCATCTTAAAATAATGTCACTTCCTTCATCAGAAACCTTTTTCGGAAAATAAGCAAAAATTCCCCAGATCTTTCACTTGGGTGAGCCAGATTATAGGCAACTTGTTATTTTCTTTTTTTGTGTATCTCCATTTCTTCTCACTGACCAGTAAAAAAAAATAAAAGAAAAAGCAAGCCTCCAATACTCCTTTTTCCACAATGGGAGAATAGTTCTGAGCCCATTCTCCATTGACCCTGGTTGAATTTGTCTTCATTGGCCATATCACCATGTCAATTAAAATACCTCAACCCCAGATTCTCCTCACCTATAAGATGCAGTTTGTGCAAGGATTAAATGGGAGAATACATGTAAGATACGATGCACAGTGCTTAAGTAATGAGAACTTTGAGCCCCAAGAAGTACTGGAAATCCTAGCCTTGGTAGGTATTTGTTAATAGATCTGTGGAACACAGTCTGCCATGTCTCTCGTTTCCTCATCCTCCTTAACCCAAAACCTTGTCTTTAGCTTCAGTCCAGGCATAGCTTATTGTCAGATTAGATTTTCCTCTGGCAGAGTCTGCCCGCCTGTGCTTTGGTCTTCTGTCTGGGACTGCAGGCTCCCAAGGCTGGAACCTGCCTTACATGTCACACATTCAAATCAGCATAAAAGTCTTCCTTACCTTTGTTAAGGGGGACGAAGCTATGGGCAGGAGCAACTCAGCAGCACAGACACTTCTGGAAGCTCTTGGCCAGCTTGTCCTTGGCCCAAGGACATGCATGCCCTTGGGCTCTGTGGGATTTTCAAATCTTTGGAAGCCCATGGCTGAACACCAAGTTAGTACTCTCAGCACCAAAAGGGGCAGTTATGGAAGATCTATTGGTACCTTGTCAGTAACAGTTTAAAGTGAATCCTGCAGACCTGGTCACTGCCTATAGGATAATCTCATGGTAAACAAACATGGAGAGACATATCAGCCATCACGTACAGCCGTCATGTACAGACATGCCCTCAATCAGTCCTTAGGCATCATAATGCATTCTGGTTTAATGCATTGCTTTAAGAAGGATGAATCTGTTTTCTTACCACTGAAGCCCTGATACCACTTGGTATTGGTTTTTCTATTCATCCATGTAACTGCTCTGTGAGCTCTTTATATATGTAGTTTTCTGAATATTCACACAAAACTCAATAAAAAGTCGTTAGCAATAATGGAAAGAAAAAATATATAGTTCTTGGATGTGCAGTGAAAGGAGATTTTGACTATCTTTGGACCCAATTATTGGAGAAATGAATACTTTGAAGGCGAGGGAGGGTGGAGAAGAAATTCTTCTCTCCATCCATTTAATCTGTTAGCCCTTGCTGGCTCTCCCTGATTCCCAGGTACCTGTGTAGTGTTTGGGCTTCATTTCATGGAGAGCCATCTAGCTCTGGTAGGCATTTCTGAAGCGACCTAATGTTAGAACCTGAATGGGGACAAGTTTTCCGGCAAGTAAAAGGATGTTTTTCTGGAAGAAGCAAGAATGATCTCCTTTCTAGACATCATTAGAGAAAACTGTTCAACTGAATCATGGTAACAAACCTCAGCTGGGTGTTCAACCCTGTCAGAAACCCTATTGTGGTTTTTTTAGAAGGTTTGTTATCCCCCTGAAGTGACTTGCTTTTCTCTCCTCTAGTCCTGCTCTACCCTTTAGTCAGCTGATGACCTCGTCGCATACTCTGTTGCAAATAAAGGGGAGCCTTCAGATACAACGGATGGAAACCACGTCATCTTCCCACCGTCAAGCTCTTACCTGCTTGGGCTGTAGGCTCCACACCTCTCTCATGGGTTTGAAATGCCCCCATCACCCCCCAAGCCAGCATCTACTCATGGGATCTGGATTCTATCCTCGGACACATTTTCAAAGGATTCCTTTTTTTTTCCCCCCACTCTTTGTCACTGCTGTCTCCCTTCCTACCAAATCATTTCCATCATCTACATACAAACATGATCTAGTGTCTCCCATATTTAACTTCCCTCCACATTTTGTCCCATCTCTGCTCCCTTTGAGACCTCATTGAAAAGTTAATTTATGTTTATTGTCTCTACTTCTTTGTTTTTATTCACTCCTTAATCTACCCTCACTAGTTTTGCTCCTCTCACTCCACTGATTTTGTCAAGCTTAACCAATGATTTCAGTACTTCCAACCCCAAAGGACTCCTCTCTGTGTCCCTCAGTCCCACTGGCATCCTGGCCACTCTTCTCCACACACTCTCCTATCTGATTTCTCAAGACCTTGCTCCCCTCATTCTGCTCATGGGCCTCTCCTTTGCAGTTTTCTCTGCAGAGTCCCATCTGTCTCTCTAGGTTTAAGTCATATTGTTCCTGGAGGGTCTGTCCTCTAGGACACACACACACACACATATCCGTATATCTTCACGTATATTCTGAGCTCTAGACTTATATATCTAACTGGCTAACCTGCTGTCTCCATTGGCTAATCTAAAACGTGCCCAAAACTGAATTCTTGAGTCCTCCCTGCCCCCACCCAGTCCTTTCTAACTCTCTCATTGGGACCACCATCCATATGGTTGTTCATGTCAGAAACCTTGGAGTCAGTCTTGATTTTTCCTTTCCGCTCGCCCTACTTCCCACACCAAATGTGTGAAAGACCTGTGATGCTACTTCTAGACCAGATCTCAAAGCACCATGATTCCTTGCATCCAGGCCACCCTTGCCTCTTGCCTGCACTAATGTAACAGCCTTTTAATAGACCTTCTGGAGATGCCATGCTCACTTTCCTATAATTCTCCACAGCACAACAGGAATGATCTGTACAAAAGTAAATTAGATCACATTACTCCCCTGCTTAAAACCCTTTGGTGGATGCCAACTTCACTTAGAATAAAATATACATCCTTAGCCTGGCCTACAGGCCCTGCATGATCTGTCCTTCTCACTGGCTGTCCCTTGGACCTTCCTTCTCAGTCATTCTCTTCTTCACCACGCTTTGGATACATGGGCTGCCTTTCTGTTTCATAAACACACTAAACACTTCTCCTGCATTCATACATGCTGTTCCTTCTGCCTAGGACCCTCTTCTCTCTGTTCTTCAAGAGGCTGGCTCCTTCTCATTTTCAGTTTTGGAACGTCCTTTCCTGACTACCTTCTCTAATGTAGCATCTTCCCTCTGTGGTTAATTTCCAACATGGCAAACAATGGTTAATTGTATAATTATGCCACTTGCTTAATTTTATTTTTGTTTTTTACCCCACTGGATTGTAGGCTATAAGCTGTATAATAACAGCAGCCCTGCCTTCTATCCTCAGCACCTAGTACAGTGCCTGGCACTTAGTAGGTACTAAATAAATACTGTAAAGTCAACGCGGTGTTATATCTTTGTACACTTAAAATCAATGGTCACATGTCTCTCCTTCAGGGCCTCATTTTCTCTTGCTTTGTGTTCATCGTTCTTAAAAATAGTGATAGAGGCACTCATCTATCCTGTGGTAAAATATAATTTTTTTCCTCAGCAGTAATGATCTTCTTGAATTGGTCAAATTCCAAAATAAGTCTTAGGATAATTCCAGTTGAGAAACCTCAGAAACAGTCCTTGCAAGTATTTTGAGAGTACAGTGGGGAACTGGAAACAGATTCCTCCAGAGTTTCAACTCAAACTCACTTTTAGAGTCTGTCAGACAGAACAGAAAAAAAGGAGGAAGTTTAAATTCTCCAAAAATGGCAGACGATAAATCCAAATGAGCGCTAAACTTCTTCTCTTAAAAAATCACTACCTCTCACAATTAAAGAAAAAAAATCCATACAAGTAGACTTGGGGGATGGTAGTAAAATGGAGCAAACAAATGGTAAAAAAACTGGTCTCTTAAAATGTGGGGGGAAAGAGGCAACATAGACATTAGATCAGACAGCACAAAAAGGAGTCCTTTAGTATGGTGCCATGTGGAACAAATATGAATTTTAATTCAAGAGAAAACAAAGGCATAGATTTTGTCTGCTTTATTTTTTCCAATCTCTTATTACTGCTAGTTGATTGATTCTTTTTTTTGGTGCCGTGAGGCTTTTCTTGTTTCCTATCATTTGAACTTTTCCTCTGGGCCCCTCCTTTGTCCCCCTCCCCTTCACTAATCTTCGTTCTTCCACAAACAGCTTCCATCTATGGCCAGCTACTTGAGATATAGAAATATCATCTAACATCTCTCCTGTTCTGCATTCTTGGGGATAATACTCTGGTTGTAACGTAGAATGAACAGAACATTCTAACCCCCAAACTTTGGTGTTCCCACACTGTTCTGCAATGTGGTAGTAACCAGAGTTTCTAGGTTACTGAGGGAGAATTAGGTACACGAAGTAACTTTTGTGGGGAGCAGTGCTAATTTTTCCAAATTTGTTCTAAACGTTTTGAGCACTAACTAGTCCAATCTCCAACTTGCACGTTCCACTAAGTTGCAAACCTGGATAAGCTAATCTTACTGAGAAAGTTTCTCAAAGGCTCTTCTCTTTCTGCTGGAATGTGTGTCAATGGGGTGAGTTTTTCTGTTTGAATATTTCTGCTGCAGGTACAAGTACGATTTTCCCTGCCTACCTGGGTTTTAATCAAGAATAAATATTAAGAAATCAGAATCTGAGCATTAGCTCAAAGCAAAACAAAACAAAACTATTATATGTGGTATTGTCATGGTGGATACTAGTCATTATATATTTTTCTAACCCTGTAGGATGTACAACATGTACTTGATGTTGACTATGGACTTCAGTGAACCTTATGTAAACTATGGACTTTAGTTAATAATCATGTGACAATATTGGCTCATCAATTGTAGTAAATGTACTACATTAATGCAAAATGTTAGTAAGGGGAAACTTTGTGCAGAGAGAGATGGAGTAGATGGGAACTCTGTACTCTCTGCTCAAAATTCTTAGTCTTAGCATCTGGAGGATATTTAGGTTATTCTCCCTGATTAGCTTGATCCATTTTCCCAACACCTTTTTTGTTATGGATCCCAAGGATCGCTACAACAGTACATGAGGTTAGGTACAGTACAGTACAGTACCTCTCTGGTAAGGCTGCTCTTGTCTGCCTGCAAGTAAGCACGTAACATGCTGTTTCATATTCTGCATCAACTTTGACCCTTAAAGAAGCACACTTGATCCTTTAAGGATCTTGTCAAAGAACCTTGAAAATATAACCTTACAGCCTGATGTAGGCTCTGAACTTTCCATTGAAGTTGACCTTTGCATGTGGCATTTGTTCTTAAAGGGTCAGGAAGACAAACAGCTGCCTTTCGAGGATCCAACCACTTAAGAACAGGGAGCTGTTTCTGAGGCCTCAGTGCAGCCATAACCTAAAGACCACATTGCTCCATAATACAGTAAATTCTGTGGTATAACGAATGTTTCCTATTTAGAGCAACCTTAGAGATCTGGTAATTTATTGTCCCTTGAAGGTGTGAGGAGCTTGTGTGTGTGTGTGTGTGTGTGTGTGTGTATGTGTGTGTATTTGGGGTGGGAAGTGGTAGCAGGGGAGTTGATAAGTGAGTATAAAAAAGGTGAGAACCTGATTTCAGGGGCAGAACAGGGGACTCAGTAGAGCCAAAGAACAAAATAGCCAAAAGGAAAAATAAAAACCTCATAGAACCTGTGAAGGAAACTCCTCTCTGTGTTAATGGCAGCCAATCTCTATTGATAGGGAATTTGGAATCATTAACAAAAACAATTGTGACTTCCCATCAAGTTCTCTGGGGTGCATGTGCAGCAGATACAGGTAAAGCACCGCCGCCCCCCCCCCCTGACCTACCAGGCTCACACGGCAGGGATGCCTGACACCTGAACTCCAGCTCACTCTTTCAGTCGCCTCTCTGACCCAGTGGGCAGATCCTCTGGCCTCCAGGTTCTTGGGGCTGACCAGTATGTTCTCCCCTTGCCCCTCTGGAGGAGCTCCATTCCCTTTGCATTCATCTTCCTGGGGGCCCAGCCTCTTCCCCTCTCTGAAGTGCCCTTCCCTCCTCTGCAGAGACAACAGGGTCCTCCTAGGCAGGGAGTCCGAGTCCATGTGCCTGGGCGTGGCACCTGCCCAGTCTCGGGCACTCACTTTTCCTCCAGCTTTTCTTCTGAATCTGCACTCCCGGCAGGCCCAGCTCTGTGTTTTTTTCTCTCCGGGATACAGGAGGGAGAATAATTAAGAGGAAATCCTGACAAAGAGCCTTCGAGATACTTGTAAAACGCTGTAGGTGCAATTCATGGGAAGCAGAATGTGGTCCGGCTTTGACTCCAGGGTGGAGGAGATAGATGGTAAAGAGAGAAGGGTGTGTGCCATCCGTTGGACAGACCAGAATCAGCAAGAGCGCTGATGAGCTGAGGACCGCCCAGCTGCATTTTAAAGCAACATGAACTTCAGGGCAGGAGAATAAGAAGATAAAGCTTTATAAATGGGAAGTCAACCCCTATGTAAATGGAATAAACTCAGTGTCAGGTGGTGGGGGGAGTGGGGAAGGACTCTATTAGCTTCAAATCTCACCTTTGATATGGGGACAGTTAGCTCATTAGAAGCTGAAAGGGACAGTCTTCAGCAGCCTTTGGCCATTTCTGAGGAATGTGCCCAGCAGTCAACTAATCAGACCCAACATGTGGAATAAATGGCACCTGGAAATCTCTCTTTCTCATTAATCTTCGTTTAAGAGTAGACAGCTAAGTGGTTTGGATATTATTTTGGGAATGTCTCTTTAAGCAAAAATTTATTAATGGCAAATATTTTAGGGCATGGTTAGCTGCATTTTCATGGGTGTCAAGCACGCGCTGTTTCCTGAAAATCACAAAATATCGTCCTTCTGTTCCTAGCAGGAGTGACATGTCCCATTGTCTTCTTTCCATAATACTTAACTGTGTTATAGAAAATGTCAATAGTGAATTAACTATCCCTTTGAATGTTTCAAATGTGACTTTTAATTAAGCATATTAACCTGATGTATCATCATTTGAGCTGCAAGTAAAATAAGATTATAGGCATTTTCGACTTTTGGATGCCTGCAGAACATGAAAAGCATTTTATGAGGCTTGAATTAATGCATATTTCATTATAATGTAATTCTATATTAGATATTCCACTTATGCATAGAGCTAAAATAGTTTCTGCTCTGTAGCGATGCCGATTTAAATGAGTAAACCACACGGAATCGAGAGAGCTTAACTCTTTGTGTGTCTCAGCATTATTTTGCTTAGAGAAGAAATCTTTGAGGGCAGAATTTCACCTTTAGTAGAGACAGTACAGCAAGTACATTTCAGGTGGGAGAGGGTGAGAAAGAAAGGACATTACATTTCTTTTGCACAACATTACCTGATCAGGGATAATTCTGCGCATACCCTGAGCATTTTCCCTTTGTTCTGCATAGGGCCAGCTGATTAGTTTTGCTGGACTGGGCAGTCAGCAAGCCTGAGCTGTGAGGGGCTGGTGGGCTGCTTGACCACCTGAATAAGAAGAGCACGGGCGACATAAACGCATAAAGAAACCCCCGGGAACTGGCTGCCTGGCGCTCTGCAGGCCTGCCATGAAGTATCCTGCACAATATTACTAATAGACCTTTTACAATTTTTATAGCTTCCCAAGTTATTTTTGAGTCCGTGCTAGCATTCAATTATTTCCTGTTGAATAAGGAACAAAACAGGCCTAAAGACTGAAAAGAAAAGCTGCTGTGGGGAGCGATCTCTCCAGATGGAAGTTTTCTGGCAGATTGTGATTTGTGACTCAGAATGAGCCCAGATCACTGTGCCATATGGGTGGCAGCAGTGCCTGTAGACACGGACCCAGTCACTGAGCTAACTCCTGAATTCCCACTATGTGTTTGCTACTAGCTGGGCGTTGGGAAACAAAGATGAGTAAGCGATAGTATCTGCATCCAAGCAGTTCATTCATTCATTCATTCACATTTACTGAGCATTAATGATGTGCATCATATATTCAGGGACTTGAATATGTAAATATAGAGTAAATTACCATATGGTATTATGACAGTGTCAGTTATAAAGATGGGGGGAAACTGCTTCATAAGCATTGAGATGGAGAGAGAGACTAATTATATCTGGCATATTCATAGGAATTCTTCCAGAAAAGGTGACATTCAGCATGAATCTTGAAGAAGAATGAGGGGATTCAGTGAAGAGGGGAGAAGGACAAGGCCATTCCTTAGCAAAGGAATAGTGAGAGCAATAGTGTGAGCAAAGTCATGGAGGTGAGGATTCATGCTTGGGAGGAAAAATAAGAAATCGATTGTGAATATAGCCTGTGGCTTCACAGGCAGGAAATGCAGCTAGAGGAACAACTGTGCAAGATCTTCTATGCCGTGTTAGGGTTTGAGCCATATTTCTATATTGGGAATGGCAAATCCTAGAGTTCTGCACCTTCTGTAGTCATGACATATGTCCTCAGTCTGCCACGAATGGCATTCATTCCTTCTGAGACCAGGCCAACTCATGGAATCCTTCTCTACGCAAGGCTTTAGGAAACTACCACCAACTTACCAGTAGGTTGTGTGTCAATGGGGTGAGTTTTTCTGTTTGAATATTTCTGTTTAGCAGAAATTCTGCTAATTATTTAGGTAGCAATACTTCTTTTGGTACCTAAAAGAAGTATTTTCATCATCTTTGCTACAGCCAAAAGAAGCTAACTAAGGTTTAAAAAAAATATATATATAGGAATGACAAAGTCAGATTTGATTGTTGGGGTGACTATTTGAGTACACTAGAGAATGGATTAGAGTGGAGGGAATCTTGAATCAGAAAAACCAAGAGTAAGCCGTTTAATAGCTTAAGACATTGGTTCTCAACCCAGGTGCGTATTGAAATACTCACATACTTGTTAAAAATTTCTTATACTTAGGTCCCATTCCAAACCAGTGAACCCAAGTGATTCACATGTGCCCAAGGGTTGAGATGCTTTGTCTGTGTATTAGTTAGTGAGAACACTGATTCAACAAAAGAGGTTTTATTCTCTTTCAGTATGAGCTTGGGCAGGAGAGAAGATAATTTGGGGAAGAGGGGAAAGGATTTACCATTGTTTGGTCTTTACTCAAATAATATTACTAATGATGACTATGGTTTTTGTGTCTTCTGTCAGCTGACTCCTATACGGATGTACTATTTCATTTAATCCCCACATTAATCCTCTTAGTAGGTGTTCATTATCTTCAATTTACAACTGAGGTAACCAAGTCTCAGAGACCTTAAGTAGTTGCTTAAGATCGTAAGGCCATCTGATGCAAAAGTTATGTTATTTTCACGCCTCCATGTTACTTTGGGGACTTTTGTTTAAATCACATATAAAACACAGGAAGTATGTTAGAAGAAGTTGACAGCAATTGGAGAGCATGTTGTTACTTTTGGGTATGATCAAATTCACTTTCAGAAAATAAAAAGCAGAGTATCTCTGCTGTGAAGTAGGCAGGGCTGGCCCTTCGGCCCAGGAAATGGGTGATTTTATACCTATTGTCATCTTATTGGGGAAATCTGATGGGAACATGAGCATTTCTCTGTGGGTCAGGATATGGCCGTTCCCGCCCATCAGGAACTTATGCTTTCACTTTGTGTTCTGTTTGGCTCAAACTCTCCTTGTATCCACATGGTCATTGCCCTCATTAGGTACATTTTGTTTGGTTGTGATTCCTGTGAACAAACAGTACAAAGAAACCTCTAAAATGAAGTGACATGTTCACTCATTCACGTGTCCTTTTGCAAATACCTATAAAACTTGGATTTGTTTCACCAATTGTTATTTGGCAACCAAATAATGCTCTATGGCTGGCTCATTATGTGGATCATTCCAGAATTAGTAAGCAGGGGACTAGTGATAGCAGCAGTATTCATGATGAACCCTAAGTTCTTACTTGGTCTGAATCTTCAATTCTAGAATCTCTACTAAATCAAGTCAACACCCATGATGAGTGTTTAATGAAACAACCTGTATCTCCTCTACAAGCCAGCAGGTTGCTCCTGGCTTAGGGGATAAGCCATGAAAGTTGGGCTTAAAGAGGGGCATGTTTCTGCAGCCAGGTGAGCCCTGAGGCTTGTCCTGATAATGAAGATACCCACAGTGGAATGTAGAGTGCAGAATTCCTAACTCCAAGTCCCAGTGCTTTCAAATTATCTGATCATATTAATTCCTAGCCATGGAGCCAAGTAAGGGGTGTTTTATTTATTTGTTATAAGTTACTCTGTTGACAAAATCTTATACATTTCATTAGCATTTGCTTTTTTTTTATTACTGGCAGGAGACTCTAGGGGTTAGACTTTTCAGCTGTGTTTGTAGGTCACCAAGATTCCTTGGTGGGTGAGAGAGACCTCAGTGGATGCCAGGGGAAGGCGAAGATGGAAGAGAAAGTTGGCTTTTAGGCTTTAGAATATTCATCCCATCTTCAACCAGAGAAGTTTTGCTTTTATTAATTTTATCTGAAGAATAAAAGCTCTAATTGGTGTGAAGAGCAGTAGACATAAGGAATCTCTGGGTAAAACATTTGCATATGTCTGTCAATTGGACTCCTTTCAGTTTTAATCATTTGGAAATCCAATTTTGATCCTGTACATGTCTGGAAAAAGGGGCCTAAACATAGCAGAAAAGAATTGTCACAAAGCCCGTGAACTTGTCTTTTGGGAGAGGTCTGGCTCTTCCTGCAGGTCCTTACGCTATGGCCAATGGACTTCAAATGGGTTTAAAGAGAAAGTTTGTGATTTCACAATCCTGGTTACTAGATTTCAACAGCATATATCAGCAGAGAGCTGTTGGACATTGACATGCTGAAAAGTAATAAATGCCAAAGCCGAGGGACTGTGTTAAGACTTAGTCACCTGCTGCACTGGAGAGACTGTCACATAGTGTGATGAAATATGGACTCTGAACTCTACCAGATTTGGGTTCATGACCCATTTGGCCCGTTATATGTTTTGTGACTTTGAGCCTCAGTGTTATCTTCTGTAAAATGGGCATAGTAGTCATGTCGTGCTTGAAGCTGACAGGGCAGCTTTTTCACAGAGCTTCTAGACTTTCCCAAAGCTTTCCTGTCAACCCACTATAACAGAATCCCTGGGGATACTCATTAAACATAAAGATCTCCTACCCCCAACCCGTCTGAATCAGAATCTTCAGGGGAAAGGCCAGTGATCTGAACATAGAATCAAAATGCCCCAGTGGCTTCTGAGCTGCCTCCACTTTAGAGGGAGCTTAACAAACCCCGATGAAGGTCTTTGGGAACTAAAGAATGGAAAGGAGAATCCCAAGCCTGTGGTGACCCTTGCCCCATGTCCCTTTCTTCCTAAGACTATGTCCTCTCTCTTGGGACAGGAGGATCTTCCTTGGTTCTTTGAAAGTCAAAACTCATTACTGCTTCTTGTCAAGGCTACAGCTGGTCAAGTCCCCATGAAGGTGAGTCACCTGCTTTTTGCTTTTCTGTCCTTAAGGAAATGGGTAAAAGAAGCGAGGAAGGATCCTTGAATGCCAAGTAAGTGACTTTGACTTTCATATATAAAAGAATGATATGGATGTCCCTTTAAATAAATAGTCCTGTTAAAATGTAGACTCATGTATATTTTGTTTGGTTGTAAAGAGGTGTGCATGTGTACTTCTTGTACCAGGCTGAAAACTGGCTCTGTTATCTTCGTGGTCTTGGAGAGCTTCAAGAAAGACAAGAGCTCTCATTTTGATTGCAATGTCAAAGTGTTAGGGTTGTCAATGCAGCCCTGCCTAAATACATTTTAAGAGGTTTTATTATAAATAAAACTGAATCCTGTTTTCTGTAGTATTTCAGTTTGTACAAGGAGTGTGGCAAAGAGAAGGCCATTGTAAACATTTTTGGCCCCATTTGGTCTTTGTGTTTTTCTGTGTCAGACTGAAAATCCTGACAGGCAGACAGGGCAGTGTTATATTTAACAAATACTTTTGTGAAATCCATAGAGAGAGGGAGAAAGGAAGCAAGCAGGAGCCAGTCGACTCTGTTGAATCATTTCTTTTTGGTTTAACTCATTCCCTGCCCTAGTTGCATGTATAAACCTTGGGACATGCATATGTATATTTTTAAATAGCACTTTAAAAATAATGCACACTGGACTCTACCCCAAACCAGAGGATGGTCTTCCGGGGACTTGCTTCCTCTCACAGCAATCACTGGGTAGAAGACAAGAATTAGAATGGCCCAGGGCACAGCAATCACCTTTATGTAAAAAAATACCAAACCAAACCAAACCAAACCAAACCAAAAAACCCACACACAAAAACCAAACCAAAACAAAACTTAAAACAGTCTGAGGATTATATGTTCAGGCTTCCAAGTTATTAAAGTTATCACGAATGTGGGTATGGTGCTTGACATTATACTGTAATAACAACTGCTTCTTCCAGTTTTGAAGATTAAGAAACAGAGATTTGAAAAAGTTTAGCAATTCACCCAATCACTCAGTTATTAAGTGAAAGAGACAGGGCTCTGAACCCATTGTTCTGACTCCAAAGACCTTATAAGTTCCACAATGTTACACCACTTTTAACTTACAACAAAACATAATGCTATGGGATTGGAAAATTTTCTCACTTCTCTTCTCAATTCTTGGCTGGAATTATAACCAGGGAGTGACTGAGAAGGCTAGAAACCTTCAGAGGCCATAATTTAAATCTTCCTGATTCCTCCCACACAAGTCTCTGTGTCATCTGATAGCCCGAGGGACAGAATTTTGGTTTCCTCATGCCACTCTCTGCCACCAGTGGTTTCACTCTTAATCATCATCAGTAATTATTTGCCAGTCGCTTGGAAGTCCATCTTGCTCCATCTCTCCATCTTCTCATCAGTGCCCCCTCCTGGTGTGGAGGTTCGTCACACAGCTTCTTGGACAGGTGCCCTCAGCCTCTTTTACTGTTAGTCTGTCTCAGCTGCCACCTCTTTCTTCTGTAATACTTAATTACAATCCGCACTGCTGCACATGAGCAGAGTGGCTGGACGGAAGAAATGCCATTTCCTGCTCTCTTGCTCACCTACTTGGCTCGAGCCCTGGATGAGGATCTTCTGTTTGAGTCCCAGGTGGCAGTTCTTGCTCAATGCCCAGCATTCTTTTTCCCTCCTACCTCTCTCTTCATGTCCACTCCCTCCTACACTGGCACACTACTCTGTTCCTAACATGAATAGATTACTCTTCAGATCCTTTTTACTGGTGCTCTTAAGGCTTTTCCATCACGTGATATTGCCCCATTGTTGCAAACCACTGTGGTGCCTGGTGAACAAGTTTATTCAAAGTGCTGACTGTTATGGCCTACTCTAAAGTTCTCAACAACCACATCTACTCTGATGATTTTCTTTCCCATTCTAAAGCTGATCTTGGTTGTATTCAGTTCTGATCGTTAGGTTCATGTTAACAAATGTTGCTCAATTCACTGTTTTCTTACAATTATTAACATGACTCTGGGAGTGACAATGGCTTCTAGAAAAGGATGGTGCCGCCTGGATTAGAGGCTGTGCTACCTACAATTATAGTTCCTAAAAAGATGTTAACTGACATGGAAAAGAAAGCAACTGTGTCAAAGACTAGTGCACAAGAGAAATCTCAAAAGCATTAAGGACACAACATGAAAATTTTGCATCATGATTTTGTAAACAAAATAATAAGTCACCTGGAATCATGGTTGATTAAATTCATGTCCAAAGCCCTTGGTCCTATTATATCGTGCTTAGTCTCCTGGGCACTCCTGCACATTGTCAGCCAACAAACTATAATTTCATGCTTGACTGGCCTAATACAGTCTTAGGTTCCAGATTCTGTGCACAACCACGCCAAGCCACAAAAATTAAGTGAAAAGCAAATAGGTAAGTAAGAGTGGGCAGAGGTCATAAGACAATGCCCAGCCCCAGCCTGAAATAGAGCAAGCCTCTGAGTGGAATGCATCAGTGTTTTTACTATCCTTTAACTGAAGGACCTTTCTGATTACCTGATGAGTCAACATTTATTAGGCATATATGAGAACACCTGCTTTGTGCCAGGCACAGTGGTAAGCCTTGAGGCCATCATGGTCAGGAAACAGGTACAGAGGAGTAGCAGGAATTTTTCAATGGGAAACCAGATTAGTCCACATCTCACTCTATAGCTGGTAGAGTCTTTATAGAGACTCAAAAGGGTTTTGGTTCCTGACTTTGGCAGCTTTCCCAGTGCTCTTTGTTTGCACCTTCTTTAAGATTTCTGCTGGAAAGGAGGCATTAGTCCTCTCTCAGATGCAATTTATAATAATTATTTACCTTTACTCTATTCATCTGTCTGTTTAAAAATATATTCAGAAAAGGTCTTCTGCTCAGGCCTTTACTCAGTAAAGATTCTTTTTTAAAATTTTTTTATTTTTTTAACTTTTTAAAAAGATTTTATTCATTTATTTGACAGACAGAGATCACAAGTAGGCAGAGAGGCAGGCAGAGAGAGAGAGGAGGAAGGAAGCCTGCTTCCTCCTCTGTCTCTCTCTAAGCTCCTCTATCTCATCTCTAAGCAGATAGCTCGATGAGGGGCTTGATCCCAGGACCCTGGGATCACAACCTGAGTGGACGGCAGAGGCTTTAACCCACTAAGTCACCCAGGCACCCCACCAGTAAAGATTCTTATAACGTCCAAAAACATGTTAGCAGGCACCCTCTCTTTTGTTCTTTCTAAGATGACAGTATGAATGGTCAGTAAGAGGAATGTAAAAAAGAGATGGGAAATGTATTGTAATTTGTCAGTCATCAGCACAAAAGTTTTTATTAATTTCTATGTGTTTTGTGCAGTTAAGTTAATCTGAATGTTATCATTCTTGCTGGTAGCAGAATCATAATTAAAGCTGAAAAGGGTACTTAGTTCTGGAAAATTCTTTAAGAATCTTTAACAAAAATTCTTAAGACTAACCCTCCCATCTTCCTCCTTTAGGTTGAAAAGTTTGTCCAAATGGCTTTTGGTATTTAACACTGAATATAATCTGTTCTTTTCTCTGAGTTTCTCTCAGGGCAACATTAATTTGGTATGATTGGGAGATGATTTTCTTTAATTGGGATTTTTTCCCCACTGATCTTTTGTGCTTCTGTTGTGCAGGCCTTTTGGAGCAGAGGGCTCACAGGTGCCTAGTTCCCATGAACTTCTGGTTACGAGAACGCACGCCTGAGATGGAACCAGTTTGGGAGCCATCCATGCTTAATGTTAAAGACTTTAAAGGGTGGACTAGTGGATCCAGAGTAGGATTTAAAAACAGTCATCAATTCATAGCTGGGTTGAGTTGCAAAGGAGGACAAGAGAGTCTTTTGAGGTTGGTCAAATAGCTAAACTCTACAAAGTCAAAGTTAGAATGTGATATTATGTGATTCTGTAATAACCATTACTGGGTATCTGTGAATTAAACACACTTTCCAGGAGGTGACAAGTTGCTTGCCATGGTATGATGAGCAGGAGAAATGGTGCAAAATGATTGGGAAGAGATGTGGAGAGGAATAACAGCTTCAGACACCAAATTGAAAATTACACTTCCTAAGGAATTTTGGAACCCTGGTCAAGTAAATTGAAAATATTTTCTTTTACTAAAACTACTCCAATAAGCAAATGCAGGAAATGGGGCTATATGAATGCTAGAGACTGAAATCTTTCACAATGATAAAATAGATCATAATACTTCAAATTATAGTAAGAGCATACATTCATCATGTTTTCTTTATCGTGCTTACCCCCATAGACAGGAATGGATCCAGATTTCACAGAGCCTGAAGGATACCTAATTTAGGGAACTCATCTTCACATAAAGAATATAAACTTCAGGAATATAAAATAAGGACAGGTCCTTTTTACAAAGGGGTTCCTTCAACCAAAGAGCCCTGAGAGTTGAGTGATACTGATTCTTAGTGAATCTGCCTCTGGATGTTTAGAGCTGTGTTATGGGAACCTGTGTCATGGGCAGGGCCCAGCTCTCCTGTCATCTCAAAGGGGGAAGGCAAAGATACATGTGAAAACTGTATTTCTAAGGTTCATACTTAGCACATTTGAGTGCTCTGCTGACCATCTTAAAAGCTGGGACCTTAAAAGGAAGGGGCCTCTCAATGAAACAAACACCAGGATTTCTGCCTCCTTATGACCAGCACGTCCTGATCCAGTACTTACTGGATTTTTTCTCATGAGGACATTTACAAAGCTTATTGCTGATGTATTCCTGTTTATCCATTGAACTATCTTCGGTTTAAAATACTGCCACCCAATACCACTATCTAGGTAGCAACCAGAGCAGTATCTACAAATAAAATAACTTTCAAGGCCAAAATAGTGCTAGGACCAAGATTTGTCAAAATTTACTTGAACAAGTTGTTAAAAATCTGGCAATGCTTGTAGACACCATAACATATGATCATACTGAAGATTAGCTTCATTTTCTATATACCAGGTGATGTAATGAATCACTCAGGTTGAGTATGGTGCATCTAGTGCATGTTCAAGTACATATGCACGCACACACACACGCTTGCACGCACACCCAACCACCTACATGTTTCTTCTTGAAAAGATTATTCCTTCTTTCTTTTTTATCTCTCTTTGGACAAATTGTCAAAACAATGCTCAGATGCTAGACAATATAATCCTCAAATGCTAGTGATATAAAAATGACTGTAATAATACAAGTGGTACAATTACTATCCATGGCACTGGCCCTTCTACTGTTTCTCTAATGTGCAACTATCCTTTTTTCTAGTCTTTATTCCTTTATTCACTGAAATGACCGATATGGGCAGTTTAGATACCCGGAAGAGGAGATTATGGCTTTGACCTTAATAGATGATTTGACTGTGCAGAGTATCCCAGAGACTGAGTACCAAACGAGGTTACGGATTTTCTCTCCCTTTGGTTCTTTTCCTCTTTATTATGAGGGCAACTAATCATGTGATCCTGTGCACATGAGCACATGTGTGACAGGAAATATCAAATTCCTTTTGCCTTTTCCTTTTGTGGTGATAAGAACAGAAGGGTATTCTTTTTAAATTCTTTTTTTTTTCCCTAGGCAAAGTGTGGGAATAGAGGGCAAGAGTAAGTCAATTCTCAGAATGAGATGTTCTACCAAGATGTAAAGAGGAAAAAGTATTTTCAAAAGCTAGGAGAGAACTGCCACAAGCGGTAGTTGATCAAATCAACGACATGCCTTCACTATGTGGTCTCAGATTCAATAAGAAAATGCAGGAGACCCTATTGTGTCCCTCCCCTCCACCCCCAGAATGAATTTAAAGGATCTGCTGGAATTTGGAGGGCTGTGAAGGTGGTTATGTCTACCACTGATTCCTCAAGTGGTGTCAAAGATGGTTCATGGTTATGTATAAAAGGAAGCACTTTTGTCTGTATCACCTAGGCTATTTGCCCAACACTGCTGCCTTGGAAGCATGGTTCTGTGTCCCATGAGTTCCCATTTAAGGAGTTTATCTGTGATGCGAACTCTGAACAGTGTCCTGAGCCAAACACCTGAGCAATATTATAGTTAAACCTTCAGCCAGGTGTAGTGATCAATGATCAGAACAGTTTGCAAGTTAGGACTGAAAAATGGCTTACCCATAAAACCCATATAACTCCCAGAATAATTATGATTCTAGCTTTTGGGCTGAAAATTATTTAAATGAAAGACTATTTACAAAGGGAACAGCAGGGAGAAGAATCATGTAAATTAGATTCATTAAATGGACAGATCCACTCACAGTTCATTTTGGGATAATTTATGCCAGTTTTCTCTGATGTCATCTGTTGTTCAGGTTAATAATTAGTCATACTCATTATTAACTGATGGAGGTTGCTTTGTATTTTGGCAGAAGGAGGCATATTATCTGGGAAAGCTCCTGTGAATACTGAGCTTTCAATATAGATACAGGGTTTATTTGCAAAAATGTAACTCTTATTTTCCCTAATGATTCAATATCCGGAACCATTCTGTATCCTTTGGAGGCTTTGCAGAAGAATCTCTCTCTTTACTAGTATATAATCTAGGATGAAATGTTCATCCTAACTCTGTAGTGCTTTCTGTTAGAATAATTTTAAAATATATTAAGAGACATCTCTTTTATAGGCCAAGTTACAGATCTCTTGAGAAATCCAATATGATGATGATGCCCATTTATAAGACTTTATGATAGGAAATTAACTTTAAAACTGTTTTATAGCTCTACCAAATGTAAGAAATATATGTGTCTAAGAAGGTAAGTTACTAATCCATTTAGACCTTTTGAAGCTCTTGATGAGGCTTGCAGTCCTTTATGTGCCTCAGTTCTTTGAATTTAGTGACTCTGACCTTGAGAAAGTAACAAGAATGATGCCCACTATTAAGGTTCCTCTTTTAAAAATCAAAAATATTTCCTGGCATGTAATTGTTTTAAAAAAAAAAAAAACAAAACTTGACTCTGTGCAGTATTTTACACTTAGATCATTTCCCATTTATAATTCTTTCTTGTTTCAGTGTGTTGGAGGAAAAATAGGTGTTATGTAGTTGTTAAAAAAAAATTCAACCAAACAATAACAATCAGAATATTCTAAAGGATTTATCTTGAATGTAAATTCTGAAGGTAGTAAAACCAGTGAAGGACAATTTACATTACAACAGGATGAAAGAGAGTATTCAGTAAAACACTTGAGTTTTTGTTTGCATAACAAAGTAGAGGGGACACTTGGACAGAGATTCGGTTTGGAGGGGGATTCTGGAGTTCGGTTTTGGATATATTGACAGTGATGAGTCTTCAAGGCATACAAACAGAGATAGCACATAAGTTGCATCTATGCTTCTGGGGTTTGGCAGTTATAAATCTGTGACTCGTCTCTGTTTCCATGTTATTTTAATTTAAGAGAATAGATGGGATCACTTAGGGATAGAGAAGAGAAGAGGGCCCTGGATAGAATCTTGATTAACTCGAGTGTTTAAGTTTTTTTTTTTTTTTTTTAGTATTTTATTTATTTGACAGAGAGAGATACAGCAAGAGAGGGAACACAAGCAGCGGGAGAGGGAGAGGGAGACAGGCCTCCCTCCACTGAGCAGGAAGCCCCATGCAGGGCTGGAGCCCATGACCCTGGGATCATGACCTGAGCTGAAGGCAAACACTTAACAACTGAGCCACCCAGGCGCCCTGGCTCCAGTGTTTAATGGATAAAGCAATATGAGTCTAAAAATGACTGGCCAGAGAAGTAGAAAAAACTCAATAAGAGTGATGAGGCAAAGAGAGACTATTAAAACAAGAAGGGAAAAATCAACAGTATCACATGCTGCTAAGAAGACATGTAAAAAACAAAAACAAAAACAAAAAAACAACACAAACCCAAACAAACCTAAAAAAGATCCATTTAATTTAGGGATATGATGGTTGTGGTTGATCTAACAAGCAGCTTTAGTCAAGTGGTTGAGGTGGAAGCCAAATCCAAGCGGGCTGAGGCATGAGCAGAAGGAAAGTAAATGTAGACAGTGAGTATAGTCAACTTTGCTGAGAAGTTTGACTGTGAAAGGGAAGGTGATAGAGAATGATTGACGTAGGGGTTTGAGGTTACTAGAAGCTTTCATTTATGTTGTTAAATGGTTAAGACTTAAGCATGCTTCAAAGTCATTTCAAAGGATTTAGCTGAGAAGGAATTGGTTGATGCTATAAGAAAAGAGAAAGTAGAGAAGTAGGTTAGTTTTAATGTTTGATAGATTGATGGGAGGAGTTCCTCCTGGATGACTTCTACATTCTCTGTAGATGAGCTCATTTACTGAGTGAGTTGGGCACTTGGAGAGCTGAGGTTTGAGGAGAGCAGATTAGTTCCGAAGAGTAATTAAAGATACAAACTATGATGGATGTGAGGCAAGATAGTTGGGCAGTACGGGTCAATCTGAGGTGGGTGATTAAATATATAAGGGAAATAGTCCTTGCAGTTATGTATCTGTAACAGGGCTCAGCTACTCAGATGTGGTCCCCCCAGAAGCAGAGAGTTGTGTTTATCACTGCTTGGGGTTTTGCCAGATCAGTATACCAAAACGAACAGGCAAAGAAATCTAGATTGTTTGCAAGGGTGTTATTGGAGTGATGGAGCATGGATCTCAATGTGGCGAATATGGAAAAGAGATAGACCTTAGTGAACTGGAGTCCCTATCATATCTAAGGAGATCATCTATTCATATGCCTGCCCCCTTAATACAGCTTGTCTATAGAAGAAGAAAAAGTAATGTCTTATTTAAAGTTATAAATTGGGGTACCTGGGTGGCTCAGTAGATTAAGCGTCTGCCTTCGGCTCAGGTCATGATCCCAGTGTCCTGGGATCGAGTTCTACATCGGGCTCCTTGCTTAGCGGGGAGTCTTCTTCTCCCTCCCTCTCTCCCCCTCCTCCCTGCTCATGCATACACTCTTTCTCTCTCAAATAAATAAAATCTATAAAAAACATGAAGTTATAAATCTTTAAAGTCACTGATTTTAAAGAATTCCTTTTTGATTATCCTAAAGGGCAAAAGAGAACTAGGTCTAATTTTAACTATTCCCTCTCCCCTCAAATTTGTAACAAGGCCCAAGCACAGACAAAACAAATTTCAAAGACAAGCTCAGGCTTGTATATCCTCTTATCTGAATATAGATCTCTCCCTATATTCCAGTTAAAACTCTCACAGCATAATAAATTTGTGGGCAAAATATTCTATTTTTTTCATTTGCTAAGGGTAAAGGAACATCATTGTACACAAAAAACTGTAGTCCAGATCAGGAAAAAAAAATGGAGAGAGAAGATAAAAAAACATAACTTGACTCAAAGGAGAACTTCATTTAATTTTCTCATTGTTTTCAGTAAATGAGTGCTGAGCTAATTGCTGGAGAAAAACTGGTACTTGCTGCTGAAAAAATATACTTAAAAAAATAATCATCCAAAATCTTCATTTCTTTTTCTGCACTAAGTGAATTTTTAAACTATAGTGTTTTTATTAAAACCTAAACTATAAACTTTTTATTAAATCCTAAACCTAAACTATAGTGTTTTTATAAAATGAAAGGGAAAGAAAGAAAACACTCACTATTAGAACACAAGAGAAAAACAGTGAGAAAGAATTTTACTTTCGAACTCCATGAAAGTGTTCAGATGACTGTTGTCAATATCCTTCACTACATAATAGGTGATATCACAGCCAAGGACAAGTCTAACTTTTCTTTTTTTCCAAAAAGGAAAATGACTAGTTACTCCGGAAAAGCAAATGAAAGGAAATGGAATTTTTTCCTCACCAACTAAACCTCAAATAAACAAAAAGCATCTAACAATTCAAGGACCTGAACTTGGATCTGGTAGAAGATGTATGCTAACGCAATTGCTAGAACTCCAAAATGTGATAATTTGTGAGCCTATGAGATGAGGGATAAGATTCTTGTCATCAAGGATCATCCAAAGTATGTTCTGTCATTGACTTTTGTCATGTCCTAGCTTAGGAAATTCCACAAGCATGGCAACCAAGGATGTAGGGTTTTAATGGAAGAGGGACTTTTAGTATGTTTTAATCAGATAGTAGTGTGTGAAAGGAACGGGAATCATTTTATTTGTCCGTGTTAACAAATGGAGTGCTGCGAAATAGAAAAGGGGAAATCAAGAAGATGGCTCAGATAAGTAAAGGACTAAAAATGAAATTCCTCCAAAGAGAATTTGTTAAAAGAAATTATAGGCTTTTTTAGCTAAATCAAAATCAAACGGAAACTACTCCCAGTTGTGGTCCAGAGCTGTAAAACACAAGACAGGGAAAGGGCCCCTGGATGGGGATGTCCCATGCCTTAGCTTTGCTGAACCTCAGTTCCCCTATCTGAAAATAGAGAAAAATTTCTCCTGGTCTGTGCTAAAGCAAAAAGGCCACCAAAGTTGTCAACTGCCCACCCTTATCCACAGCCAACCTATTTAGCTTAGGAGAGCTAAGTTAAACATTTCCTGCAAACACTCGAGATGTATTTTATAGATAACCTGTGAGAGAGCAGATATTTTTACTCTGTCATGAAAGAAATAATCTAAAACCAAGATGAAGAAGAAGATCCAGTTAGAAAAAATATTTGTAAGGGGACAATTTAGGGAGCCTCCTAAAAAAAGATACGTGTATGGCTTGTCAGGAACAATGCAAGATGGCTTTCTTTGGGTTTATCAGAAATGAGGTAAAATCAGGCTATTCTGGAAGCTGGATGAGAAGGTAAGTAGCTATTGGTGGTGGCATATTGGATTTTATTCCATTTATTTCTTTCATTTTCATGTATGCTTCCTGTGATAGAATCATAGGAAGTTAAAAGGTCAGTTATTTACTTCCTGGGAGTCTAGGAAAGTACCTTTATTAACTATATGCCATTAGAGTGGGCTATTACATTCTTTCAAGTTTGTAAGAATAAAAACATGACAAGTGTGCCCTATTCCTGGAAAATAGATCCCAAGTGTGCAACAGCCAGCTAGCAACTCTTTCCTTTCTTCACACAAAACTGTGAAAGAGTATATACCCCTTTTCATACAAGTGGCTTTTGTTTGGTCAAATTCTCAATGAAGTATTTGTTTTAAGCACTTCCATTGTGCAATATGGCTTTGGTTGGAAGCATAAATAGACAGAAAATACTGAAATGTGAGCTCTAGCTTCCAAAACCTGTTAAAATACATAGAGGATACTGTGTGGGAGTCATGAGTTGTCAAGGCCTCAGGGGTTCCTGAACTCGTGAGCAGACTGTTGTGTGTTAGGGGACTTTCTCTCATCCTTAAAGCATAGGAAGTACATTCCATGTACTGTACAGATGGGGTAGCTGAGTTTAGAGTGGTTCACTCAAAAATGCCAGCAAAGCTGGGGTCCAAAACCACAACTTCAGTTCGTAATCTAGCTGTTCTGTGACCAGTCTATATGCTCACTGAATATGATTTCTGGTTTTTCTGGAGAATACCTGACTTTTCTCACAAGGAACCCTCTTTCACTGAAAGTAATGCTTGAGTATGATGCTTGCACTCATATTTTATTATCGAAAATAGGGAGTTTCATGGCCAGATAGGATCTCCAGCAATTCTCTTGATCACGGGGCAGGAGGAAGCCAGATGCCCCAGGTCTCCGCTGACTGCAGCTGTGGGGACTCTGTATTCCCCCACTCCAGATACTTTCTCCTGGCTACTGGGAGGCCAGAGTGATACACTTGGTACACATGGAGTACACCTACCTCTGTGTGTTTACTCCCAGTGAGGGACACATGGCATTTTCAGACCACTGTTGGCCTAGAACAAAGTTATTTTGCTTGAAAAGACTACAGGTGAGCTGAAAGGTTTTATACTGGAGAGAGGTGAGGCAGTAACAGCCTTTTTGCTCTTGCAGAGCAGGTGATTCCAGGTCAGTCCTGGAAGCTCCTCTCCTTGGGTAGAACCTGGGTAAGCGTCAACCCATGGAACAAGGGAAAAGCCATAGTGTGTACTAGCAAGGAGGGTGGAGCACAGCAATTCAACCCCTTATATAATAATAACAGTAGCAGCCCTTTATTGAGGGCCTATTTTTTTCCTAAGTTCTACGTTAGGTATAATTACTAAGGTTTTTTTTTTTTTTTTAAAAATTAAAGATTATTTATTTATTTCAGAGAGAAAGAATAAGAGAGAGAGCATGAGGTGCAGGAGGATTAGAGGGAGAAGCAGACTCTGCAGAGCAGGGAGCTCCATGCAGGACTCCAGGATCATGACCTGAGCTGAAGGCAGTCGTTGAACCAACAGAGCCACCCAGGTGCCCCTACTAAGTTTAATATAATAACTCATACAACAATCCTGAAAGATGGGTATTATCATGATCATCATCCCCATTTTAAAGATTAGGAAATCAAGGTTCACAGAGTTCAAGCAACTTCCTCAGCATCACACAGCTAGTAACTGGCAAAGATTTAAATCTGGTTATTTGACTCCATGCTGCTCCAGACCAATGAGTTTGAACTTGACTTGGTTGGATATAGTATCAGTGATGTATTCAGAAAATAAGTTTACCAGAGGGTGATTTAAGTGACGTCTATAAACAAAACAGGTTGATGTGATTGAATTTTTATAAAATACTATGTAAGTGTTCTGTCTCTTTTTCAGTAGGATATTAATTGCACAGCATTTCTCTATGAGAGAAGAAAAAATAAGTTCACTCAGAGGTCTAGACAACTCCATTTATGAGAAGAATGGGTGAGTGGCTTGTTTATTCCAAAGAATGGGCTCAGCAAGAAGACAGAGCAGGCTCATACAAACAAGTTTCTACCTGGGGCAAACCAACAACTTGTCTTCTCCCCCAAAGCAGTCTTCCTGCCTCCATTGTTTCTGTGACTGACAGACATAAATCCACAGTCAGGAGGGCTGGAACCACCCAGCCACTCAGGACCCCCCACTTCCCTGTAACTGCACCTCCCTGGCCCTTCCTCTCAGCAGCCCTGATACCCCTAGTACCACAGATTGGAATCTGTGAATTTGAGGCCAGAGTTTTCTAGCATCAACCCCTTTCCTTCCTATTCCTATTTCAAGAACCGTCATTTAGGCCCTTGTCTAATCAATGCTGTTAGATCAATCTTTCTTAAACAAGACTGTGTGTCACTCCCATGTCTACAAATCATCAGACTCCTCATTATCTACAGAATCAAATCCAGACACCTTCACCTGATACCAAAATCTTTACAGAGTTCCATAAACACAGCTTTTTAAGTCCTTCTTCTCTAATACCCAAACTTAAAAGTGCCAAATTGCCATCCTCATTTTATCCCAAGCATACATAATACTTCCCCCATTCTTACCTTTGCTTTGCCTATAAAACTTAAGAAGCATTACCCAAGTAAGCATTGTTCGGTACTTCATAATTTTCAAAGTGGGTTCATTTAACCTTTTCCATTTAAAAATTATGGTTATAGAGTGGGGAAGATAGAATTATACTCATCTCACAGATTAGAAACTATTGGCTCTGAGCAGGTCTCGAGCCTGAGGTTCCATGGATGAGGGGCTGAGGCAGGTCTAGAAGCCAGATCTTCAAATTTGTTCCGTGCTATAGCTCTTGAGTTGCATTTCTGTCTCCTACATCTGGCCTTTCCTCTGCCTCCCTCTAACTGCTACTTGTCAAATTCTATGTTTTCCTCAAAGTCCAGCTCAGATCTGCTAACTCCGAGAACTCTTCGGAAATAACACAGGAGAGTTGATGGCTCTCTCTCCTCTGAGCTCTTCACAGCTCCTTCAATCTGGCCTGGCACTTAAAGCAATTAGGTGAAAAGGCCTGGGAGTTCCTGGATAAGGGTTCCAGGACAGCACAGGTCAAGTATCCTATCTTTTTCATCAGGACTCCAGTTAAGAAACACGTTATAGAGCACAAATTAGTGCGCATGCGCACGCCCACACGCCACCCACTCTGTGCCCCCCCCCAAAAAGTTTAATGAAATACCTTTTTTTCTAATTTTGCAATGCAAGCTCATATTTTCTCTATTCTACTTTTATCTGTTGAAAAGTGCTGGCTAGGACCCACTAAATTGATTTTGAGAACAATTAGTGAGTTCTGATCAGCAGTTTGGAAAACTCAGTTTTAAATCTAATTTGTCTCTTCTAAATGGCCTAGACAACATTTTCAAAGATTTGCAGAAGATTGAGAGAGCTATGTTCATCAGGGATTTAATCTGTAATTCCTAACAGGAACAAAAACAGCTCTCACAATGACTACGGCAGGAAGGAAGGGCCTCCGCTGAAGAGCACCAGCTTCTACTTGCTGGAAGGTCAACCATAGGGATTATTATTTTTTTTCCCCCAGCTTTACTGAGGAGTAATTGACAAATAAGAATTGTATAAATTTAAGGTGTACAATGTGATGTTATGATGTACAAATACACTGTGAAATGATTACCACAATTAAGCTAATTAAAAATTCATCACCTCACAGTTACCATTTGTGTGTGTGTGTGTGTGTGTGTGTGTGTGTGTGGTGAGAATACATAAGGTCTACTATCTTTGCACATTTTAAGTATATAATGCAGTATTCTTTTTTTTTTAAAGATTTTATTTATTTATTTGACAGAAAGACACACAGCGAGAGAGGGAACACAGCAGGGGGAGTGGGAGAGGGAGAACCAGGCTTCCCGCCAACAGGGAGCCCAATGCGGGGCTCGATCCCAGGACTCCTGAATCATGACCTGAGCTGAAGGCAGATGTTTAATGACTGAGCCACCCAGGCGCCCCTATAATGTAGTATTCTTAACTGCAGTCTCCATGCTGTAGATCTCTAGAATTTACTCATCCTGCATAACTGAAACCTTATACCCTTTGACCAACATCTTCCCATTTTCCCCAAACCCCAGCCCTGGTAACCCCCCATACTTCCTACCTTTATGAGCTTGAATTTTTTAGATTCCACATATAAGGGGGGTTGTGCAAGATTAGATATTATTTTTTTAATTGAAGTATAGTTGATATACAATTTTGTATAAATTTCAGGTATATGGCATAGTGATTCAACAATTCTATATAATACTCACTGCTCATCACAATAAATGTAGTCATCATATAATATTATTACCAATTACTGACTATATTCCTTGTGTGGTACTTTTCATCTCTGTGGTTTATTTCTTTTATAACTGGAAGTTTGTACTTTTTAATACTTTTTACCTATTTTATTTATCTCATCATCCACCTCCCCTCTGACAACCACCAGTTTGTTCTCTGTATTTAAAAGTTTTTTTTTGTTTTTGTTTTTTAGATTCCACATGTAAGTGAAATCATGCAGTATTTGTCTTTCTCTGTCTGACTTTTCTCACTTAGCATAATACCCTCTATGTCCATCTGTGTTGTCACAAATGGCAACAAACCCCCCAAACAAACCAAAAAAACCTCATCTTTTTTTATGCATGAGTAATATTCTATTATGTACATATACCGCACCTTCTTTATCTATTCATTTATGGATGGACACTTGGGTTGCTTCCATACCTTGGCTGCTGTAAATTATGCTGCAATAAACATTGGGGTGCATGTATCCTTTTGAATTAGTGTTTTTATTCTCTTTGGATAAATAGCCAGTAGTGAAATTACTGGGTCATATGGTATTTCTATTTTTAAATTTTTTGAGGAGCCTCTGTATTGTTTTCCACTGTGGTTGTTCTAACATATATTCCTACCAACATTGCCCGAGGACCCCTCTCCTTCATATCTTGGCCAATACTTGTAATTTATCATCTTTTTGATTCTAGACATTCTGACAGGTATGAGGTGGTATCTCATTGTGGTTTTGATTTGCATTTCCCTGATGATTAGCAATGGTGCACATTTTTTCATGCGTCTGTCGGCCATCTGTGTATCTTCTTTAGAAAAAATGTCTATTCACATCTTCTGCTTATTTTTTAATTAGATTTTTTGGGTGTTGAGTTCTGTAAGTTCTTTGTATATTTTGAATATTAACCCCTTATTGGATATGTCATTTGCAAATATTTTCTTCCATTCAGTAGGTTGTCTTTTAGTTTTGCTGATAATTTTCTTTACTGTGCAAAAGCTTTTCATTTTCAGGTAGTCCCAATAGTTTATTTTACTGTTATTCCTTTGCCTGAGGTGATATACCCATAAATATGTTGCTAAGGCACATATCCAAGAGATTACTGCCTATGTTTTCTTTTAGGAGTTTTATGGTTTCAGGTTTCACATTTAGGGCTTTAACTCATTTTAAGTTTATTTTTGTGTCTGGTGTAAACAAGTGGTCTAGTTTTATTCTTTTACATGTAGCTGTCCTGTTTTCCCAACACCAGTTACTGAAGAATTGGAATTTTCCCCACTGCATATTCTTACCTCCTTTGTTATAGATTCATTGACCATATAGGCATGGGTTTATTTCTGGGACCTATGTGTCTATTTTTGTGCCAGTACCATGCATTTGATTACTATAGCTTTGTAGAATATCTTGAAATCTTGGATTATGATACCTCTGGCTTTGTTCATTTTTTTTCAAAATTGTTTTGGCTATTTAAGGTCTTTTGTGGTTCCATACACATTTTAGGATTATTTGTTCTAGTTCTATGAAAAGTGCTACTGGCATTTTGATAGGGATTGCATTGAATCTGTAGATTGCTTTGGGTAATATGGACATTTTAACAATATTAATTCTTCTGATCCATGAGCATGGTGTATCTTTCCATTTGTTTGTGTCTTCTTCAATTTCTATCATCATTGTCTTAAAGTTTTCAGAGTATAGGTATTTCACCTCCTTGATTAAATTTATTTCTAAATATTTTATTCTTTTTGGTGCAATTTTAAATAGAACTGTTTTCTTAATTTCTCTGTTACTTCATTATTAGTGTGTATAAACACAACAGATTTCTGTACTTTAATTTTGTAACCTACAGCTTGACTGAATTCTTCATTAGTTCTAATAATTTTTCAGAAGAGTCTTTAGAATTTTCTCTATATAGTATCATGTCATCTGCAAATAGTGACAGTTTTTCTTCTGACCAATTTGGATGCCTTTTATTTCTGTTCTTGTCTGGTTGCTGCAGCTAGGACTTCTAGTTCTATGTTGAATAAAGGTAGTAAGAGTGGCCATCCTTGCTTCATTCCTGATGTTTGAGGAAATGCCTTCAGTTTTTCACCATTGAGTATGATGTTAGCTGTGGGGTTCATATGTGGAGTTTATTGAGGCATATTTCTCATGGAGAAACTCATGGAGTTTTATGAGGCATGTTTCTTCTAAACCCACTCTGTTGAGAGTTTTTACTTTGAATAGATAGATGTTGCATTCAAATTCTTTTTCTGCATCTATTGAGAAGGTCATATGGTTTTTATTCTTCCTCTTGTTAATGTGATGTATCACATTGGTTGATTTGCAAATACTGAACCACCCTTACATCCCTAGAATAAATCCCACTTAATCGTGGCAAATAATTCTTTCAATGTATTGTGGGGTTTGATTTGCTACTATTTGGTGAAGATTTTTGCACCTATGCTTATCAGGAATATTGGCCTGTAGCTCTTTTTTTTTTTTTTAATGGTGATTTTATCTGGTTTTGATATCAGAGTAATACTGATCTCATAGAATGGACTTGGAAACTTTCCTTCCTCTCCTATTTCTTGAAGTGGTTTGAGAAGAATGGATATTGATTCTTCTTTAAATGTTTGGCAGAATTCACCTATGAAGCTATTGGTCTTAAGACTTTTGTTTGTTGGGAGTTTTTTGATTACTGATTAACTTTTGTTACTAGTAATCATTCTGTTCAAATTTTTCTATTTCTTACTGTTTGAGTTTGAAGATTTTAAGTTTCTAGGAATTTAAGGGATATGGATTCTTCATGGGCTAATTGATGGAGGTATGGGGTATATCCATTTCACAGTGGGTCTTCTTCAAAGGAATGGGATTTGTAGGTGCCAGATATCTAGGGAGGAAGATTTCTCAATAAAGTATATCTGTAGACTGAGAGGTGACTTACATGCTCATCATAATCTTAAATGTCACATAAAATCAGCTAGAATTTAAAAATAATAAAAATGTAATAAAATTCTTTGTTTATATCTGCATAGTGAGTCTGAGGGCCTTCAGGCTTATAAACCTGTCACTGAATTTGGTATCATTTCAACTTTATGAAGCACTTGATGTTTGCAAAGTGCTTGTACAATTACCAATTATCATAATGTTCATTTTCTGAACATTTTAGTTCAGAGAAGGCCTGAGGACTTCAAACTAAGAATAAAACAAAACAAAGCAAAACCAAAAAACAGGAAAAAATCAGTCAAGCTAAAGTCCAGAATTCTGAGCTTGTGCTGCTGGAGCTCTTCGGATGTGGGGTACCTGCCTCTGAGTGTGGTCCTCTCTTCCTTCAGTGCCACGAGCCTTCAGTGCATGTAGCCAGCCTGGGGCAGTCATTTCTCCTGACTGACACTGGCACACTGCTTTTGGCAGCTCCAAGCACAATCTGTGTCTACATGAAGCAGGGGACAGAAAAGCAAAGGTTTTGGCACTTGCAATCCAAGCACTAGGCACTATTGCGGGATGTGGGAAGAGGTGTTTTAGGTTGCTGGGAAGGAGTAGCGAGGAAAGGGAGAAGCAGTGATGGTCTTTCCTGTTACAGCTATTCACCACGTAATAAAAGATTAGAGTTAGAGTTGTTTAGGAGTCTGTATATACAAGCTGGAAATCAGCTCTGGCCATGTTTATAGGGATTAGGTCAGTGAAATCTAACACACTGGTGGATTTCAAGAAATTTCCCGGAAATGGTTTCAAGGCATGTGAAAAGCAGTAGTTTGAGGATGTGTCTGTTTCCTTTGGAACAAGGTTAGCTCTCCTGTGCTTCTTCCCCTACATTTAAAAGCCGATAGCATCAGCTACCGCTGGCAAGTGGCTATCCCAAAAAGCTGAGTGTGGCCTGAGGACTAGTGGCATTCTAGGGCAACAGTTTAGGAATTAAAAGCAGCCTTTTCTTCGAAGGTGAATTTGAATTCAGCATTTCTGTCAGATTAGTTAAAACCTCTGTCAGAAATTCTTCCATTTCTGACCATGGATTGGTAACTGAAATATAAGAAGCTGAGCAGAAAGACTGAGTGGGCTGTTTAAATTAGGAAACATTTGGGGATGCCTGGGTGGCTCAGTAGATTAAGCGTCTGCCTTCGGTTCAGGTCATGATGATCCCAGGGTCCTGGGATCCAGTCCTGTATTATGCTCCTTGCCCAGCGGGGAGCCTACTTCTCCCTCTGCCTGCTGCTTTCCCTGCTTGTGCTCTCTCTCTCTCTAACAAATAAATAAAATCTTAAAAAAAAGAAAGTAGGAAACATTTAGAGACAAGCAAAAAAACAGACTCTTACATACAGAGAACAAACTGGTGGTTGCGAGAGGGGAGGTGGATAGGGGGATGGGTGACATAGATAAAGGGGATCAAGCACTGAGTAGTGTACAGAACTATTGCTTCATTATATTATACATCTGAAACTAATTTAACATAGCATATTAATTATACTTCAATAAAAAATTAAAAGTAATAAATAATAAAAAATAAAAAAATATTTATTTACTTATAAGTAAATGGAAAATGGTGAATGGTACATTTTATGTATTGTATATTTTACCACAGCCAAAAGAAATTGCCGAGGGGCCCTGGTGGCTCAGTGAGTTAAGCTTCTACCTTCGGCTCAGGTCATAATCTCAAGGTCCTGAGACTGAGCCTCGGGGGCTCCCTGCTCCGTGGGAAGTCTGCTTCTCCCTCTGCCTCTCCCACCCTGCTGGTGCTCTTTCTCGCATTCACTCTCTCTCTCGCTCAGTCTCTCTCTCAAAAAAATAAATACAACCTTTTTTGAAAAATGACTGCAAGAATTTGATAGGAAATGCAAAATACTTCCTGCAACCTCTTCAAGGTGCAGCGTTCCTGGGTCTTATTACCCCTGCAGTGTGGAGTTAATTCTTATAATCCAGGGGCAAAGTACTGGGGTGACCAACTGTCCCACTATGCCTGGGACTGAGGAGTTTCTCAGGGGATTCACAGGAGGTGGGATTTCGGTACCAAAACAGGAAAACAGGAAAAAGCCGGTCACCATAACAGTACCCGGCACAGGCACATCTTGAAGAAAGACAAGGTGGCCTGATTGCTGACCACGGACAGAAGGTGAGATAGTGAGGGGAGAAGCAGCCTTCATGTGGGAGAACACGCTCGAGCATAAATTCCTATGCCTATTGCAGGGGAAGTGTATTTTTTTTTTTCTTGCAGTTTCATTTAAAATCCGGATTGCCTTGGCTTCTTTAATTTACCTTTTTGATGACCAGTGAACAATTTGAATAAGGAAATTGTGCAGACCTGGCCTAAAATGGGCTGGAGGTGCTGACAAAGGATACACTGAGGGACATAATGCAGAAAGCAGAGACTGCCTGTTTCCTGAGTGTCCAAGTTAACCCCCTTGGGTCTTCTGGAGCATAAACAAACAACTGGAATAGTGCTTTTGATGAGCCACTTGGCTGCTCAAGGGCAGAATCCCCTGACCAGCTTTTTTGCCGGCTGCCAGCTACTCAGCATTGTACTCCAAGTATGAAAATCAAAGTTCGTGTTCCAAAATGACTTTTTTTGGGGGCCTATCCTGCTTTTTTCTCATATTTAAGTCCTGTTTGATTGTTTGTTTTTTGCCTTTGTTAGAGGAAATCAGTCTATTATTTTCCCCTAAGTACAACTAAGTAACCTGTTAATAATTAAAAAAAATAAACTAGAACACATTTTGGTAGGCCCTAACAATTACACCTCTGGATCACTTTCGTTAGTGAGATTTAAGAACCAATCTCATACTGAAATGATATATTCGCATTTTACTGCATTTATATTTTAAAACACATAATGAGTGTTCCAAAGTAACTTTCCAAGAAGAATGTAAACATTGCTGTCCTCATTTTTATCTACATGGGAAACTGGTGGGTGTCTTCGGAAGCAACTAACCAGAAATCATTTTAAGGTTTTCGCTCTCCCCATCACGCCACTTTCCACAGGGCCAGGAGTCCTCTTCCTTGTAACAGATTGGACTGTGGGACTCCATGCTGAAGGCGCTGCATCGGTTTCCTGCAGTCGGTAAGATACTATCCATTTTCTTGGCCGTGACACATGTGGTTCTGCCCAATCTGTCCACACGATGACATGCTTCCGTTTCATGTCCCGCTGACAACCCTCCCCATTTTCCAAAGGCCTCACGCCCTGTTTGTGTCTTTGCCTGAGCTGTTTCCATTGCCAGGAAGTCCCTCGTGTCTTCAGGCCCACTCCTTACAGAATCTTACTTCTTTCCCCACCCAGTTCCAGAGTTACTTCTGTGGGACTTCCCTGATTATCCACAGCTGGCTAGCGGGCTACACCGGCCTCTGGCTTCTAGAACACTTCGCTCATGATGTGCCCGTAGTTCTTAGTGCCTTTCTGGCTGCCGTCTCCACCTTGCTGGCATCTTGAGGGCAACCAGCATTTCTTACTTATCTTACCGTTTCTTATTTTGGGATTTCAAAAGAAGCTTGAAGTCATAGTTACATTTTTTTCTTAGGGAAGAAGGATTAAAACTAAATTCGGTTAAAACAAGTGAGAATATTTACACAAATTACTTATTTTTTTTTCCCCGAGGGGAATAAGTATTAAAACTAAATCCAATTCTGGAAGCATTAAATGTGCAGGGACCAGATAAATGACGGTCACACAGATGAACCAGATTTGTGACAGAAAGGAATCTTTAAAAGCCCTTCAACCTATGATACATTGCTCTACCTTTCACTACCTGAGTTACCGAACAAAAATATGACACTCATACCAATGAGAGAGAATTCTGATAATACTAGAGGTGGGAAATAAGAATGTCATCCTTGGCTTCAAAGGCTGACGGCACTGTTCTCTGGAGACTGCCTCCTCTCTCGTCTTTCTTCCGATTCTGTGTCTTGCAGGCAGGCTCACTCAGGCTTCTTTCAGCTATTCGTGCCACACTTGTCATGGGATCTCCATGGGATTCCCTCTGCTCAGAAAGCTCTTCCTCCCATCCCGTTGTTTACTTTCATGTTAGGAACTCCCAGTCCCTCCATGGACTCTTTGCCACATGACTAGAAGAACAGTACTTACGTCACCAACAATCTCTTCCTCGCTGAACCACTAGCATACTTTGATTTATTAGTCGGTTTGACACACTTTGAGGATCTGTCATCACCGTCTACCTGGGGATGTGAATTTTTAATTAGGCAGGAGCATGTCTGCCCACAGGCTTTGTGTCTGCCACAGCTTCTCATGCAGACAAGGGCCGAATGGTATGGTCCCAGGATAGACTGGTCTCCGTCTTCTTGTCAGGTGATAACATGTGGGGCTGTGGCAATGGCTCATGCTAATAATATGTCTCTGGTAGCTCATGAATTTGTTGGCAGCCTGTAAACGCCTTGGCTCCCACATTGGAGAAGGAGTGACCAAGTAACCGTGGAAGAAAATTTAAGCAAAACACTCTTTCTCATAGGAAGAAATATTAAAACTAAATTCAAAAGTAGCAATGTTAAGGTAATACATATATTTTTGTCAGTCTTCACATTTTTTCCTTCTTCTTCTTTTTTTTTTTTCAAATAAAATGATTCAATGCTGACCTAGAAATCTTCGAATATAACATCTTACTGCTAATGACAAAACACCACAGCTTCACCTGAAAGGTGCAATTGAAAGATTTCCTTTATCACGAGAAGGTACAAGAGGAATAATTATCATCAAAGGCTTGTATTGCTTTCATTGTGGAACAGAAAAATTGCCTGCACTTCTCTATCAAGTCAAAATTGCTATCTGTGGTGTAATTTCCAGAAAAATAACTATGGGATGATGGACTATAACTTAGAAAAATCATAAATGAAACAATCACATGTGCAGAGCAGAGGACACAAAGGAACTGCCTAGCATCTAGCTATATCCATTGACTCAAGATCAAATAAGAAGAATTATGTATGATTTATAGCCTACGTGGAAATTTTCGTTTATGTGGAGACTGAAGATGTTCTTATCATATTAAAATATGGATGTTGCAACTGAAAATTATTACAAGCATACAAAGTAATAGACATTTTGGTCACTCAGAGATAATAAATGACAATGAATACCAAACAGATTACATGATGTCGCCATTTAACAGATGTAGACATCAATGGGCAATAATGATAATATAATGAAGCTAATAACATTTTTGAGCTCTTTTCTAAGTACTTTGTGTTAATTCATTTAATTCCCAAAACAGAGCCATGAGGTGGGGACTTCTGTTATTTCCATTTTGCAGTTTAGAGACTGAGGCACAGAGACGGTGAATAACTTTCCCCATTTATACAACTAGGAAGTGGATAGGCTACAATAGCAAATCAGTACATCCTGACTTGTGAGACAGACTTTCCTCAATTTTCTAAAAACCAATAGTGGAATGTCTAAGTGTATTTTTCTTTATACCGTACTCATGTTCCTGAAAAGACGTCTGTAAGTGGGAAATTTAAAAACAGACCCAGGGTAGAATGCAAGTTTTGTGAGAACTTGTCAGTGGCTATATCCTTCATGCCAGAACACTAGCTGGCTCATGGTATGCCCTTGATAAACATACATGTAATGACTAAGTGAGGAGAATCTAACATAGTACTTTGCAATGAGAAAGTGCTCAACAGATTTTTTTAAAAAATTGGATTTAAAGGAATGCATTTTATGAATCCATTTTGGAAGAGGAGTCACCTTCTGATTTCTTATTTGAATAAATCCAGATTTTCATATCATTTGCTTAAAATAAAGATGAAATGAAAAAACATTCTCACTAATAGGAATATTACTAAAACTCTTAAAGAAGAAAAGGCAAAACAAATTAAGGATGTCACTACTCTTGCAGAATCCTAAGATTATTGCAGAAAACTCAGTTATCATCTCCAGACCCACAACTTATTCTCCGTGGGGGTCCAATATTTTTGGGCAACAATTCACTAAGTCATACTTGTTGTCAATTCTCAGGCATCCAGAAGAGTTTTAGTCCAGTTATGGAACACTGCAGTGTATTTAGTTTATACAATCTTGAGAAAACTACTATTTAACTGTCTTAATCGTGTTTTGGCTCTGAGAGGTAAATGGAAAAGTTACCATTGGTAAAAAACTGTTTACTAACTCATCAACTTTTCTCATAGATTTAGCCAAAAGAGAAGATAGGTCATGAAAACACAAGGATCCAGCAAGCTAGCGTTTTAGTGAATTTTAATTTCTTTCTAATTAGGTGCTATGTCAAAGGCTATCTACAGGGTCTTTCTACACCAACACATACAAGAATAAGGATGACCAAAAGCCAAGCTGAACAGCCAATGGATGGGAATGGTAACTGCACTGCTGCGTCCTCACAGTCAGCTTCTCAGGGGGAAGCAGTTACCATGCAGAGTCTTTAGAAAGCTGATTACTTACATTTCCAATATTTTGAAATCTGCTTTCTGAAATGCCTAGGGGAGTTATCTGGCTACATTTTGCAAAGTGAGGGTTATAAATGATTTTTTTTACAGCTTCCCTACGGAGTGTCTTCCCCCCAACCCCCCAGCTCCTCCCTTCCATTCCACCAGTTAAGCTCTGGTGTTGCCAGGGTCTCTTCTTCCTACACTAAGGTCCACATGCCATTTGAAGGGGGTTTAGGGGTCATGACTCATTTTAATGAGGTAAATTAGCAAGACTTCATGAGGGTCAACAGTATCAACCGTGTTTGCTGCTGGGCCCTCAGAACCTAGTATATTGTCTGGCACTGGCACATAGTAGGCACGAAATAAAACTGACTAAAGGATATCTTACTTGCACCCTCTCCTAGCCCTCCTTCTTGCTGCTGGACATGAAACACGCCCTGCCTCCAAACTAGTGAGGCTTTTGATAAACCACCAAAGAAGCTGTCATATAAAACTATCAACCGTATGCCGGGTGCACACTTAAAACAGTAACATCGCACATATACTGATGTCTACCAAAACTCAGTGGATGGACCACCAGGACTGGGACCCCTGGATTCTTTGGCTGGACACAGACTGTTCTTTGTTGATTAGGAATGCTAGCTCCAAGTCCATCAGTAACCCTGGATGTGCCTTTTCCCTCCTTTGGGCTCTGTTGTCTCATTTATAAAACAGGGATCATAGAGCTAACGGTCCTTTTTCCTCTGAGAGTTTTTTGCGAAGTAAACTCAAGTCATTCACAAGGCCACAGTCCTACCCCAATAAATAATTCATGGATGCGTCTGCTAGTCAGAATAAGTAAAACTGCAATGCAGTGATTATCATTTAAAATGGAAATTGCTGTTCACAATATTCATACCTACGATTTAAAATAAGTTTGACTGTGTGGGATATAATGAATTCTGTCAAGTTTTAGGAGGGGAAGGGTTTTTTCCCCCCCTACTATCCCCCCCCCCCCAACGATAATGCCATTCCATTTAAATCCATTAAATACTTGGTTCCAAGTGTCATTTTGAATGATTCCCATGTTTGTGTTTACTTTCCTGGAATGCAGCCCCAGCCTTCACACTTCAGTAGAGAAGGGGGTCTGGTATCTGCCATTTTCCCTGCCAGACTCTTTAATGGAAAACTCCAGAGCTGCAGCATCCGCACTTCTGCCATGGGCCTTTCATTTTGCTGGTAATACCTCAGTGCACTCTTCATTCTAAACCAGTGATGGGAAGGAAATCTCCATCCACGTGGCTTTATGTAATTCCGTGACTGTGTCAACTCGCCAATCCATTGTTATTCTTATGCTTTCTTACACTTATGTAAAATGTTGGCAGCCACATAATAACTTCTTCTTTTCAGTTGATGTTGGTATACAGGAAGTGCTAAAAATGATTTTGGCTGCCCTTTTTATTTTGGAAAAGGTCATTCTTATCCCGCGCCATTCACATTTGTAAGACTAATATCTACACATGCTTAAGGACTAATACATACACATCTCTTAAGGAGAGAGATGATAAATGAGAGAATGGAAAGAGACTGTAGGAGGCAGACAGCTGAGCAGGATCATTTGTCACGTAGGAATCAGGCCACCTAAGCTGCCATGCCAGCTGTATCACTGTGGATCTGAGCAAGTCATTTTATCTGACGTCTTAGAAATATGAATAAGGGGGTGTCATTTCTGCTTCTCACCTCCCCATTAGAAGAGATCATCAGTGAGGATGATAGAGGGCTCTAAAATTTTGAGCTCTGTATACTAATAAAATCAACACACAATTGATGAGATAAGTTATATTCAAAGTCATCCAGACAGAGAATGGTTTCTAAGACTGATTCAGGCTTGCCCAGAACAGATCAGGTTAATTAAATCAGGAAGGATGACTCAACCATAGGAAGGTGGTTAGTGAAGAAAGAAAGATGCAAGTCTGCTGGGGTGGCTGTCCCTGCCTAGGGAGAGGGACGCTGAGCCTTGGGGGTGGATGTTCTTTTGGTGCCAAATGGTAGTCTGGGTGAAAACACTAGAACTGGGCGCCTGGGTGGCTCAGTGGGTTAAGCCACTGCCTTCGGCTCAGGTCATGATCTCAGGGTCCTGGGATCGAGTCCCGCATCGGGCTCTCTGCTCAGCAGGGAGCCTGCTTCCCTCTCTCTCTCTCTGCCTGCCTCTGCCTATTTGTGATCGATCTCTGTTGAATAAATAAATAAAATCTTAAAAAAAAAAAAGAAAACACTAGAACTATACATTCTGTCTTGCTCTGCTTTCAAATTCACTTCAAATAATTATTTGGATTTTCCTGCTACATCATTGTCTAGTATGAAAGTGCCCTGAATAGAAAATATTGCTTATTGGCTTGCTTCATTCATTCATTCATTCATTCATCCATTCATCCATCTGTCTACCCATTCATTTGTTCAATAAATATTTACTGAATATTCACTATGTGCCAGGCACACCAGTGAATGAGAGCAGACTCACATCCTTGTTCTAAGAAAGCACATATCCGGGTTGGAGGAGACCATTTAAACAAATAAATAAGCTGCATATTGTGTCAGATGGTGGGAAGTGTTATGGGGAAAAATGAAGCAAATGAGGGCCGAGGGAGCGTTCTTGCGGGGACTGTTAATTTAAAGACCGAGCCAAGACGATCTCACCGGTCAACTGAAGGAAAGAGGTGAAGGAAGGAGGCAAGTGAATGTCTGAGGGGACAACATCCCAAGCGGTGGGAAGAGTCAGTGCAAAGGCCTGGAAGCGGGGATAAGCTTGTTGTATTTCAGGAAGGCCAGCGTGGCTGGGGCAGGTCAGCCAGGGGGTGAGAGTAGAAGATGGATACAGAGTGCCATGAGAGGCCAGACTGTGACTCGAACCTTCTCATGAAGAAAGGGTATTCCATGATTTAGGAATTTCGTGTCTGGTTGACACTTGTACCTCCTTTGAGCTTGGCTGAGGCATACTCATCCCTCTGAACCTATACCATTCTTGGAGTCTTTGGCATGTTTAAAAATGTGAGGACCTGACTCAGAAACCTGGGGACTCATTTATGGTGGTGTTCTTAGTGTGACCAACCAGGACTCCTAACTTTATCATTCCATGTATCTTCAACAGGTGTTTGAGATGTGAGCTCTGTACTACATAATGTAAGCAGTCATAATAGTCATTGCTTTAACAGTGACTTTATGAACATATCAAGATGGGGTTTTATGTGTAAAGTGAGGGATATACTCAATACAGAGTTATCAGTGATATGGTTCATTTGAGTTTATTTATGGACTTTACATTGAGAGATCTGGGCTTGAATCAGGGAACTGACACTACCTATAAAACCTTAACAAAGTTCTTCAGGTTCTCTGAGACTTTGTTTCTTCCATCTCAAAGTGGGTGGTTGTAAAATGAAATAAAACAAAAAGGGTGGTGAGGAGGATTGAGTGAAACGATGTCCCCGAAGGCAAAGCATCAGTGGTCAGTAACATAGTTTCCCTTCTCTCCCCTTCTCAATTGCTCCTTTGCACTGCATGACTCAGAACTGCTGCCCACATGGAATCACAATGACATCTTAATGAACCCTCAATTTTGGCACCATAGGCTTCCAACAAGGCTCTTGAACAACAGAGCCCAGGTTGTTTCAGGAAAGGCCCACACAATCAGCAATGCATCTGGGTTGCATCATACATAGTCTCTAGCCCCTCCCAACCTCCCACAGAGCTGTGGAGGTAAAATGAAATTATAAATGTAAAGCATTCAACACAGTACTTGAGCCATTATTCATTGAATGTTAATTTTTATTATTTTTATTTCCCCATAGTTTTGGGGGAAATGTTATAGAAATGTATATGTGTCTTAATTATGTTATGGAAAAATAAAAAAACAAAACTGTCCAAGCAACAGTGGCTTGTTTTATTGATACCAACAGTGAACTAAGATGGTCTTTCTAGGGTCTCAATTTGGGGCCTAAATTGAATGCAAATTGAGTACTGTGATGCTTGGTTTTATGTGTCTACCCAGTAGTTGGCTGGTCTACCTAATTATTCAGTAGGTGTGACACCATCTTGTCACCAATCAGTTGACTTTAAGGAGATAATCCCAGTAATGTAGGTGGGCCTCATCCAGTCAGTTGGGTGACCTTAAGAGCAAAACTGAGGTTTCCTTAAGGGAGAAAGAATTCTGCCTCAAGACTGCAGCATCAACCCCTGCTTGTGAGTTTCCAGACTGAGAGCCTGTCCTACAGATGCTGCACTTGCATAAAGCCAATTCCTTGGAATAAATCTATATAAGCTTATGTGTATGGGTATGCCTAGCTATGCATGTGTGTGTGTGTGTGTGCGCATGTGTGTGTACTCCTCCTGGTTCTGTTTCCGTTGCCCTGGAGAATCCTGACTGACATAGGTGCACACGGAGGCTTATTTATTCTTCTTTTCCTTCTGTCAGTAATGCTTTATGATGCCTCATTTGCATGATGCAATTTTACGGAAATGAAACTCGAACAGCCCCGAACTGCATAGTCAGTTTTTTCAGCTTTGTAACAACTTCTTTTGGGCCCAGGCCAGGAAACCTGACCCTGAGGTGGGGATCATCCCTACACTACTGGTGACTGGAGCAGCCTACCTAGGCAGTTCGAGGGGCACATAGGTGGGCTCTAGGCGAACAGCAAAAAAAACACAAAAGCCAAGTGGATAATTTGTCTCTGGAAATACAGGTATATCAAGACATCACAAAGTAGAAATGGGTTGGCTTGCTACTCTCTGGGTATGAATTCAGAGCATAACTGGGATATAAAACTTTGTGGTCTAAGTGAAAATATATTTGTGCAGTGATGGTAGCACACAATTTCTAGAATGAATGCACAGGAGGACAGATTACCATGAGAAGAGATATTACTGACAGGGTAAATCTGCTTTCATTTTTTTGCAAGTCTGTCCATAATCATATGGAAAGAAAGCCCTGGTGAAAAGTAAGACAAAAACTATGATATCATCTGAATTTAGTGTCACTGCTCTAAGCTAAAAATTTGGGTGACTTTCCACTTTCCTTTTTGGTTTCCAAGTTATTTTTTCACTTTTACTCCCTTTCCTCCTTATAAAGAATTCCTCACAGCATTGTCAGAGTTTGAGCAAAAACATTTTTCATCTCATTTCTGATTTGCCATTTTGCGTTATTATGATTTATAATAAGACATACAGATTTGGTCTTTCACAGAGCTCCTAAAACCTCAGAATTTCCCAAGTAATGAGAGCAACAAAAGTATCCTTTGTTATGTTAATGAGTGGCCTTCGGAACCTACCTAAGATGGGAGCTGCTTGCCAGGAGCACCAACCTGTGACTTGAGGGCTGGAAATTTCTTCCCCCCACCCTCATATTCCTCTGGGAAAGGAGAGGGGCTAGAGATGGAGTTCAATCACCAATAGCCAATGACTTAATCAATCATGCCCATATAATGAAGCCTCCATAAAACCCCTAAGGACTGGGTTCAGAATGCTTTCTGGTTTGTGAACATGTGGAGTTTTGGGCAGAGTGGTGCACTTTGAGAGGACATGAAAGCTAGATGACCTTTCCCACATACCTTGCCCTGTGCATCTCTTATTCTTCTATAATAAATTATTGATCTAGTAATACAACATTTCCCTGAGTTCTGTGAGCCACTCCTCCAGAGAGGAGGTCATGAGAACCTCCAGTCTATAGCCAGTGGGTCAGACACATGAGTAATAACTTTGGGAGCTTGCAAATTAGATCCAGGAACCCAAAAAAGACATTTTCTTACTGTATATCTTTCATAATAAAGCAGCCTTTGTGTACTTTCCAGTCAAATTTTTGTAACTTACCAAAATTTGGTTAGCAGATACTTAAAGCAATGGCAGGAGAAAATTGTGTTTCTAGATGAGAAATCAACCTGGAACGTAAAGCAGCACGACCTGCGAAGAACCAGTTTCCCTTAGAGAGACCAGAAAGGTTATGCGCAGTTAATGAGATACCAGAACCTCCAAGAGGTAGTTAATGACCAAGAGGCAGGGCTTTAAAGGCAGTGGAAACCTACGTGTCCATAAAGGCTCAAGACTGAACAAGGAGAGATATCCGTCCATAGATAGCAGGGCTGTGGGAAAACAAAACCGTAGGCTCCCAACCCCTCTACCTTCCACAGGTCCATTTTGTAATTCTTGGAATGCTCTACCTCTGCAGAATTTCTCTTTAAAGGCTCACCTGTTTTCCTTTGGCTTATCTCAGCAATCTTCAACTGGCTTCTCTTCAGTCTCATTTAATTTTTTTTCTTACATAGCCATTCCTCCCAATTTGCCTTCCTTTCCTTCCTACTGTGAATTTCCTGTATTTCTCTTGCCTCCTCTCCCCTTCCCATTTTACCTCTTCTTCACCTTATTCATGGAATTTCTTTTCACTGTTCTTAATTCTTCCTCTCCCACTGATCTGTTGTGGTTTTAATCATTGCTTTGGTGCTTTAAAATCACCCAGTGATTGACATTTTCTCCCCGAAAGGAGGAAGATTTGTGAGTGTGGAAAACTAATTACAAAGACCCAACACATTCAATTTTCATCATGGTTCTTTCCTTTCTTCCGTGGTGCTTTTGCTTGGCATTAGAGATGGACCACTTACTGCCCCTCACAATGGCAAAGCCTTTCAGGCCTGATTTCTCAGCCATGTCATTCACATGGCAAGGTGTATCTGAGTCATTATGTTTACCCTGATTGGTAGAATTTTAAAACTGGCCTTCACTAGGAAGAGCTTACTCTAATCTGCCTAGAAAATAAAGTAATGTTATTTTATAATGAGGTGATCAGAATCATTCTTCTTCTCAGACCATTCACTCCCTTTGTCCTCAGCCTCACTTCATTTTTTTACAGCATGAAACAAGAGCACACACATGGGTTTCTTGGAGAAAGGTGAAGGATTTTTATGCAGTTACCTTGGCCAACTCTACCAGAAGTAAGATCTTTGCAAAGGGAAGAATAGTAAAATTAGAAAAATAGACCAGTCCTTAAGACTGTAAGATTTTGATCATCTGGAATTTAGGAAATGTTAGATTGCCATGAATACACAAATTCACTGGACCTTGAGAGATTTCGTGTTAGCTCTTCGTAACACTTAAGTATGGACTATGCATTTTTTTTTTTTTTTTTTGATAAATTTGGTCATGAATTCACTTTACCTTTCTGTGTTGCTTGACGAGCAGGAGCATACAGCTCAGTGACTAAGTGCCTGAAGTTCATCTCTGCTGGGCAGCAGGATCTGGGAGATCAACATTATCAAAGGATACTTGTGATCAAAGCTGTACCACATTCTGAAGAGCCAAGCACTCTCTGTTTTGGTTGTGTTTTTATCCAAGTTATTTGCTTCCTGGAGAAAGACAATAGAAAAAGGTATCAGATCCATAATCAATATAAAATATTGATTTATGTAGTCAGCATTAGTATAGAATATATTTATATATTTTCACTATAAAATACATGTTAAATCAAATTAAATTTAACCACATTTAAAAAAACCAACTTTCTAGGTAATAGGCATTTTTATCTAAATGGCAAAGCAGCTGCCAAGCAAATTAGCTCATAGATGTTGCCAAGTAGATGAGACTCATGTGGCATAATTCAACATTTACTTTTCTTCATAATCCCTGTTTTATTAAACGGCTAAGAAATGCCACTTTTTTGACATCAATAAAAGTGATATTTCTGTCAGATTGCTGTTGCATGATTTTTGCTGTTTACTTCTGTCAAATTTGGATGGTATTTATTTATGACTTACCAAAAGGTCAAGTCTAAAGGGATAATAATAGTCCAATAATTGTTAAGCTAGTTTTCATTCATTTTATTTTGCTCCCTGCCACAGGCTATGCTTAATTTTTTATGTCTTTTGATATCTTTCTCTTTTTAAGAGTCTTGAAATAAATATTATTTATAGAAAGCCTGTAATAATTAAACACGTTTTCTATTTTTTTTTTTTCCTGAAAGAGCTAAAGTGGAAGGGAGGAAGATAAGGAATTAAAAGAGAAAGCATTCAGCCTTGCTGACATCACTGCCCCAGAGCCGCCTGAGTCATCAACCATGGTCAAGCTCACTGTGTTCTTTGACACCATCATGGATGGCAAGCCTTTGAGCCCTGTCTCTTCCAAGCTGTTTGCAGACAAAGTGTTAAGACAGTGGAGAACTTTCATGCTCTGAGCACTGGAGAGAAAGGATGTGATTATAAAGATTCCTGCTTTGACAGGATTATTCTAGGATTTCTGTGTTAGTGTGGTGACCTCACACACCATCATGGAACTGGGGGCAGGTCCATCTCTAGGGACAAAGTTTATGATGAGGATTTCATTCTGAAGCACATGGGTCTGGGCATCCTGTCCGTGGCAAATGCTGGATGCAACCCAAACAGTTCCCAGTTTCTCATCTGCACGGCCAGGATGGAGTAGTTGGCTAGTTGGCATGTGGTCTTTGGCAAAGTGAAAGAGGACATGAATATTGTGGAAGCATGGATGGGTTTGGGTTTAGGAATGGAAAGACCAGCAAGAGGATCACCATTGCTGACTGTGGACAAATCTAATACATTTGACTTGTGTGTTATCTTATCTACCAGACCATTCTTTCTGTAGCCCAAGAAAGCACCACTTCACCCCGATCTGCTCAAAATAGCCTTTGTGATCTCACTGTAGGTCTATGGTTCCATATTTTCCTTATTCCCCTCCAAGAGCTAGATTGCAGAGTTAAGTTCATGATTATGAAGTAAAAACTAAACAACAACAACAAAAAAGAAGAGAAAGCATTTGATGTGTATTTATCTGAGAGTAGAGGATGAACTGTGAGAAAAAAGGAAAGAAGGTGAAAAATTTGTGACTCTTACAGACAGATGATAATGAGCATTGCAGTGTGGTCAGGAGGAGATCCAGTGGCATTTTTACTTCTTTTGTGTGCCCCATTTTGCGAATCAAGAAAGGAGAATTCTAGGATTCATTCGGTAGTAACTTTCCTCATCATTAAAAGCATTTATATATCTGTACACAGACTTCATTGCTTTGTTTGGGCTCACAGTCTCCATTCCCAAATTGTAACATTTGTTCACAGCCTAGTAACAATGTGAACGCTCTCAGAAATTACCATGTGGAAGACAAGGCAATCCTCTGGCTGCTCTGGAGATAGCCCTTACATGAACCCAGGTGGATTTGCTTTCATTTTATTTTATTTACTTTTTCCTCCATTCCCAGACAATTGCATTGATGGCTAATGATCAAGAGCTCTGTTCTGCTCTCTGAAACACATGTTATCAGCAGATACTATAGTTCCAGCCCCCACAAATACAATGGAAATACAAGAAAGCAAAATGTAAGAAAGCAAAAGTCTGTATCCTTTGTCTAAAATGGCTGAAGTAGAGAGACTCACAATAAAATTAAAACCTATTCTGGAAGCTCTTCTCATTGGTTGTTTTAAGATCCCGGACTTTAAACCTTGTATAGTTTCCTGAATGGTGTTCCTAGAATGCCACTGTCCTACTTGGTGTTGATGGAAATTTTGTGCTCATCATTCAGGAAACAATGCTTTGGATAGTGTTGGAAATGTTTCTTAAAAACAGGACTTCTAAAAACAAAACAAAACAAAACAAAAAAAAACAGGACTTCTCAGAGCCTTTCATTTATAAATGAGCATTGTAAAATCTTTAAGAGGGACCACTGTGGGACATATGTGATCTTTTCATGGATGTTAAGTTTTAAAAATTTGTTTTCTGATAGGCCTGAGTACCATGCCTTGTTATCTAGAGCTAGAATTTATTCATCGCATTTGCCCAAAAAGGAAACCAGAGTGTCAGTTCAATTTCTGTCCTTCCCTGAACCTTTCTCTAGCCATTTCTATTCCAACAAAGGTGTCAAGTTTGTAAGATCACTGCCACACATAGTGTTCTCTTTATTATTTTTTAACATCTGCAAGTTGTTTCTGCAGGCACAGATTGTTGGGGCTCAAGCTGGCAGAATAAAACCGCTCACCCCAAACCAAACAACTTGGAAAAACTTTGGACCAGCAGTGGGAGTTGCGCCCCCCCCTTTTCTTTTTTGAAGAATGAAAAGCTTACAAAATCTTATCCATCAGCAGGCACAGGGAGTTTTTGATAGCTGATAACATCCACCGATGACAAGATAGTCATTGAAGAAAATGGAGAGAAAGTACTGTAAGCAAATTCATGTTTTGGTTTTGTTGTTTGTTTTTAAATAAAGGTGTGTGGTGGTGAGCTTGGCTGGCAATCAGGGGTCTGGGGGTCCAGGTCCAGCACGCTCTCTGTCCTGCTGAATGACTCTGAGAACGGCAGTCCCGAGCTACTGAACACTCATGAATTCCTAGGCAGCATGGTAGTCACAGTCGTTAACTTTTTCAGTCATTGCTTTTCAGTTTTCAAAACATTCTAGCCAGGTGGTCATGTTATATCCAATTTACAGATGAGGACCTAGAGAGGCTCAGAGAAGGGATGAGGGGAGCCCAAAATCTCGGGCTAGCAAGCGACAGAGTGGGAACTTGAACGTAAGACTACGGGACTCCAAAGATGAGGTTTTATTTCTGTGAATTATCTCACTTAGTCTTTAAACTCTGAAGAACACAGGCATTGTATAAGTTACTGGGCTGAAGTTTCTTTGTCTGCAAAATGAATTGAGGAAATTGGAACTAGTTGGACTCCAAGGTCTTAATTTTATGGAAAACATTGTATTTTTTTATTAATGAAACAACAACAAAAACAGCTGACACTTCTTGAATACTCACCATGTGCCAGACACTATTTCAAGTGCTTTTCATGTATTAATTCTTCTAATAACTATAAAAGTTTGATAAAGTGTGTTCTATTATTATTCCTATGTGACAGATGAGGAAACTGAGGCACAGGGAGGCTTCCAAGCATGTTTGTCACCCCTCAGCAGCCAAGATTCCGCTCATCTGGATGGGGTCCCAGCATATAAATGGGGAGCCATCTAAGGCAAAGAAACCTCTGAACAGGGAGATGAGGTCAGGATTTTGGGGTGATCTTATAGGTTGAGACAGAGCAGCTACCTGCACCCCAAAACATAATGAAAATGCATGACTGCCACCATCTGGGTAAAGTGTGATGGCTGTAAAAAGTGTCCCTACAGAAACTCAATGTCTGTGTAAGGAATTTCTCTAGACTCCTGGATCTGGGTTTCAAGGGTTTTCCAAGGTCTTAGAAGCCTTCTCTGCCCTTCTTTCCCCTTTCCAGATCATTTGTATTTTATTTCCTGAGGGGAATATACCAGAACTCACAAGCACTCATGAAAGATCTTATACTCTATTTGTGGCAAAACTTTCAGAAATATTTTTTTGACAGCTGATAAGAGCAACACATATTAGGTAGCACTTCGGAAAAATTTTAACAAAGGTAATCTTTTTTCAAACTTTATTTTATTTGGGACATTGGAGATGTTATTCATTTTACTAGTTTGTAAGGAAACAGACCGGGTTTTAATTAGAATAAAACACAGACCATGTTTTCCCAGGTGAGGGAAATGCCGCTGATGACCCAGCATTGACTTTTCTGCTGATCCTAGATAAAATTTTCCGTGGGTATCTTAAATATCTGTTGGCCCCATTCTGGATCTGTTCATTTATTACTCTGAAGTTATTGATGACTTAATAACTCGGTTATGAAAGGCCATCAATAAATGAGTAGAAATAAATGAGTTAGTCTACTGTGTGCTCTGCCTGTTCACTGGGGGTTGAAGATAAATGTGCCAAGGGAAGGCCAGCCTTTGCATTCACCCTGGAACAGGGAAGGTATCTGATGAGGCAGCACAGAGGGCAAGGCTCTGGGAGGGTCCAGATGGGCAGAGGGCAGCAGGTAGCTTTAATTTACCTAGATTATTCTGAAACAGAGATCAACTCACACCCAAGGACAATGGATGGGAGTGATTGTTAGAAGCAGAATATGGAGCTTGATGGTATTTTCTTTGTTACTAGCAGTATTTCTTTTCTTTTGAGTTCCTTCATCCTAGAGGGGAAGTGGTGTGCATGTTGGAACACACAGATGATTCAGAAACTGAAAACCAAGATTTGAGTTCTGACTCTCCCATTTACCATTTAATAACAATACACTTATCAACTCTGAGCCTCATGTTTCACACTGTAAATGGGAACTGGAGATTCAAGAACATTGAATCTTAACTTTTATTTGCCCTTGATACTCCTAAGAAGCAGAGCGTTTGATATATGTGCAATTTCTGGTTCCTTTATTAGCTTCTATTTCTGGGAAAAGGTAAAAGTGACTGGGACATTTGATATCTTTCTTTTTCCTCCCTAAACAAAGGAATAGACCAGAGGTTGGGAAGTGACTGAGCACAGTAAGGAGTGAGTCCTTATCTTTTAAGTGACCCCCTGGCCCTTAGCACAACCCCAGAGAGGGAGCAATAGGAAAATTAGGAAGGACTCTTTGTTTTATGCTTATTTGGACCCCTGGGAGAAAACAAAAGGCTCAGGCCAGAAATCTGTGCAAACCAGACACTGAAGCAAGAAGGGACTGTTTGTTGTATTAACCTTAATGAAAAAGAACTAAGCAAATGCAAATATACTCCTCTATCAATATTCAAATGTGGGTCCTCTGGTAAGTGAACTGGATGAACTCTGCTCTAGGATAATCATATGGGATTGCTCCTCATTTCAGGGGATTCAATGGATTAAAAGAGAGAGATTTTCCTTTCTATTTCTTGAGATTTCATATTCAATATTAATGTCAGTGGAAGTTGCACAGAATGATAATAAAGACAAATAATTATCGTAACAAACCTGTAGAGCTCCTTATGTGTTCCAGAGCCTTTTTTCAAGTGGTGTGTGTGAATAGAATTTGATAGCCATACTTTTGCCCAACCATTTCCCCACAGTTTGAAATTTATTTGTGTAATAATTTCAAGTTTATTGCTTTGATTTTTCTCATTTCCAAGGAAAGGACCAGATTCTGTGTCCCTAAAGAGAAAAATTTCTGGATTTTGAAGAAGGAACATAGTGAAATTGAAGGTCAATAGGAAATTTTTTTTCAAATTTATATTTTAAAAGGTAAATCATTAATTCTTAGCTTCCACATAGAAATTTTACACAAATATTCTCACCTTCCCTGGGCTATGATAAATTCATAAATGTTCTCAAGAAGATACAGTCAGAAAATACATGCTTAAGGAGGAAAAAATGAAGGAGAGAACTAGTCAAAGATGGATAAAACTGTTAAAATGACATATAGACACAGACAAACTACCAGATGGGCTAAACTCATGGTCTAGCTACAAAGAAAAGGCCTGCTCAGTTAACTTTTCTATATAGGAGATTCAAGTTAGTCCAGGTGAAAATAAATTATTTAGTTCACATAAATATAATATAATATTGCAGTGGTTTAAAAATGTGTATCCATAAATTCTTTGGCACTTTTTGTTTTATAAATGGAGCCTAATTTTCCTTCCTATTCAGTGTGGATTGTACTTAGTGACTCATTTTTAATCAATAGAATGGGGCAGAAGAGACTTTGTGCTATATCCAAGACAAGGTCATAAAAAGGCATGTGGCTTCCTTCTTGCTGCCTGTCTTGGACCAAATGAGAACAGTCAATAACCTATTGTGAGGACAAAGTGTCTGTATGGAGAGATACATGTGGTGAGGAGCTGAGTCTTTCTGCCAGTCAGAAGTGCACTGGTGGCCTTTTGCTGACATGGAAGTGAATCCCTCAGCCCCAGTCGAGCCTTCAAATGACTGTGGTTCTAGCTGACATTCTGATTGCAATTCCATAAGAGACCTTGAGTCAGAAATTGCTCAGTTGCTTTCAGATTCCCTACCTACAGGAACTGTGAGATAATAAATGTTTGTTGTTTTAAGACACTAATTTTTGGGATAATTTGTTATGAATAGAAAGCTAATATGACTATATACTGGAATCCTAAGCTGCAGATGTAAAAGGCATGGGAGTGGGAGTTGGGAAGAGATAATAAAATGATAAGGCACAACTCTTTACAGTTTACAAAATGTATCCACAAAGGTGGCATATTTGGAATGTAGAAGGTATATTCCCCCGTTAAAAGTATATCAAAACTTATCCTAGACCCAGTATACCATGTTATGGATTTCAGATTGATTGCAAGACATAAGACAATGGACCAGCTTACAGGCAGAATAAAGTTTACATCATCTCACTATACTTAACTCACAGTATTCTTAATTAATACCTTATTTATACCATAATTTAGTTAGTGTGCTAACTCCTTTATATCCATGTACACACACACAGCACACACTCAAAATCACACATCCCAGTGGAAAATTTACCTTGGAATAAGAAGATCCTAACTCATGACGCCCCTAATGACAGTGCCCAAACCATAAATAGCATAATAAAAATAATAGTCTCACTTTGAGGCTTGTGATTCGAATATATAGTATTATGCATTTGTCCAAAAACAAAACAAAACAAAACAATGTTTCCCCTATAAAACTACTTCCAAAATATGTAATGGTTGACTATCATAGAATAACTGGTTTCATAAATATAGAATTCAGGTATTAGATAACTGGCGGTGAAGGACTATGATTCTCCAGAGAAGGAAAACAGGTGACATGAGCTTCTATTTCCCTTGACTTTCTGCTCAGAGGCCCTATTCCATTTGCAGAGCCAGGAGATAGGGTCCAAGCAGAGAGCAGCTGCCTCGCTGAGTTGAGGAACTAGAGACTGGAGTTTGGGGACTGCTTAAGTGTCTGGAATTTGTTGTTGTTGTTGTTATCTTTGGAAAGTTCCTTTAATTCTCTGAATTTCAGTTTCATAGGTGTTTTTTTTTTTTTTTTTAAGATTTATTTATTTATTTGACAGACAGAGATCACAAGTAGGCAGAGAGGCAGGCAGAGAGAGAGGAGGAAGCAGGCTCCCCTATGAGCAGGGAGCCCGATGCGGGGCTCAATCCCAGGACCCCGGGATCATGACCTGAGCTAAAGGCAGAGGCTTTAACCCACTGAGCCACCCCGGTGCCTCCAGTTTCACAGTTTTTAAAATGGGGTTATAAGAGGCATCTTGATTAGTCAAGGTAAAGAAACATGGTTATGCACATGGCACCTGATATATAAAAACTGCTCATGAAATTGTGGCCGCCATCTTCCGCTTCCTCTTTCTCATGACCATTTCTGCTTTCTAGAACAATGGTAGAATATATAGGTAAGATAAATATATGGAGTTTTGTTCTAAGCAGTAAAGAATTAGTGGGAGGAAATATACTTTTGAATGTATAAAACATAAGCAATGATAATCAAAATAAAGTTGATATTACAAAGATATTTGCTCTGAAAAAATGCCTTTTACTTTTCTGAAAACACTACTAGTTACAATGTAACATAAAAACTCCTCATCTGGGTCAGGTCAATTTTATAGAGCTTAGTATTCTATTTCTGATATATCTGTGGAGGTAATATGGAACTTATATTCTATGAGATCAATTCCAACAGCATAGGGGCCAGTTTGAGAAAATGTTGATAATCGTTAAAACAGGAATATATACATATATACATATACATATATATATATATATATATATTCATTCAAACATATATGAGTATTTATTCTGTTTCTATAGGTTTTTATCAGGATACTTGAAAATATTCACAGGGAAACATTAATTTTTATTTAATGATGAGAGGACCCCACCATCTGTGAATTAGCCTCTTTTCCTCCTGAATCTCCTTATATTGCCAGCCCTTGCAACTCTAGATGACCATGAGTAATAAGTATCAGTTGTGCAGAAGAACAAATCCCTTTATTCTTTCCCAAACAAGCTCTTTCAGGCTTCAAGGGTATTCCAGGTTATGGTTTCCTGGGAATTGGCCAATAAGTCTTTGTTCACCTGACTCACACTCTTCATATTTTTATAGACACTTCATTGTATTCCTTCTTAGTGCTAATCTTTCTGCAGGAGAAATAGTAATCCTTTTAATCTCCCCCTGCTAAGTTATTGAAGTTGCCCTTCTCTGTACCTTTCTCAGCTCTGCTCTGACTTTCTTGGGCTGCAGTGACCAGAACTGATCCACAGAGGTTACATACAAGCATAAGTGACAACCAAAAACAGAATTTCAATGAAGAAACTATGGGAAGTGCAAAAAAAAAAAAAAAAAAAAGGAAGTTAGCATTCAGAGAGCACATAGGGAAGCATGCATACTGTTAACAAATAAAAATCATGTTAGAAAAGATGAAAGTTAACCTCATTGTAACAGTGGGCAGAGTAGAGATGAGAGAAAAATGAGTTCTTAAAAAGGGTTAATTCCATTTCTTCCAAGCTCCAAACCTCAAGGAGCTTTTACCTCCACTGCATGCAGAATCAAATCAAATTCATCGCCATGGTCAACGATCTGGCCCCTTTCTGTCTCTCCCAGTTCATGTCCATCTGCTCCCACCTTGTTCACCAACCCACAGCCACTCTGGCCTTCCTGCGACTCACGTAATCCCACTGGGACTCCATGGCCTTCATCCCTTGCAGTAGTCTCTTTCCGGACTACTTCTTTCCTCCAGATCTCACAGGGCTCACTTCTGCCCATCAATCAGACCTCTAATCTCAAACACCATTTCCTCAGAGAGACAGGCCCTGATGAGGCAATAGCTTCTCTGTTGTTCCCCACCTTCTTACTGGCTCTACTCCGGTCGTTACCTGAATACGTGTAGTTGCTTCCCTTTTCTCTTATCAGCGTCCCCACTAGAGTAAAAGCTCTGTGAGGGTGGGAACTTGGAAAGGCTAACATCTGCGTCCTCTTCACACCTAGACTAGTGCCTGGCATGGTGGGTTGTACGGATGAATGAATGCATGCATGAATCATACCACTTAAGAGGGAAAGTTCTGGGGGCGCCTGGGTGGCTCAGTGGGTTAAGCCTCTGCCTTTGGCTCAGGTCCTGATCCCAGGGTTCTGGGATCGAGCCCCGCATTGGGTTCTCTACTCAGCAGGGAGCCTGCTCCCCCCCCCACCGCCCCCACCTGCCTCTCTGCCTATTGTGACCTCTCTCTGTGTTAAATAAATAAATAAAATAAAATCTTAAAAAAAAAAAAAGAGTGGAAGTTCTGGAACCAAGTTGTCTGGGTTAACATTCCACCTCTTCCCACTATGTATCCTTGGACAAGCTATATAACTCATTTGTATACAGTTTTCTTATATGTAATATGGGGATAATATCAGAACCCACTCACAAGGTTATCTCGGAAATTGAGTTAATATAGATAAGGTGCTTAGATGTGTTAACAATAGTCTGTACTCAGCAAATATTAGGATGATCCTGAGAAAAATGGTGAAAAGGGAAAAAGAGAAGCAATAGTGCAGGTTTTCCCGGGCAGAAGAAATTTTTATTAAAAGATTAAGGTGAGTGTGGGGCTCCAGTGATTCGTAGCTTCTCTGCATTGCTGTGTTTTCAAGGACACAGAATCAATTACAAGGAAAACATCTATGGTTGGTGTTGGTGGTGGAGAGTCTCAGAGGTTTTCTGCTTTGTTTGTTTGTTTTTGTTTTAAATTTAAGAGATATAAAATCTGCAACTGTACTATCTACCATTTCTCGAAGAAGCACGTTTGCACAGAGTATATATTTAAACTCTAATCACTGTATGTGCACTCTGCTTTCTGAATCTTCAGGGTCTGGTACAGCAAGAGTGTAATACCACTCACATTCCAAAGTTGTTACATGATGAAGAGGAAAGTTGTAACTTTGCTAGTTAGTTGTGGCTAGATGTTTATATTTCCCAAAGGATTGTTTTACTCTCCACAAAGAAGAGGTTCCTTAAAAAGTATAATAACATGTTTATTATTGATTTTGAGAGTATATGATCAGTAACTGCCATAACTGTAAAATTTTTAGCTTTTGGTAAAAATAGTCTTCTTCTTTTTTTAGAAGTTGACCAGTGTGAAAATCATCTTGTTAACGCAAGCCCGATTTAATAAATACAAACTGAGTGGAAACATGCAATCCTCCTAAGAATTAGAGTTTATGCTCTTCAGCCCAACAGAGCAACAGATGCTGATAATAAGTGAAGAGTTGTCAGGCAAAATGAGGGCAAAGAGGTTCTTGACCCATAGTTCGGAAAGTACCAAAACCAAACCAAACCAAAGCAAAACAAAAAAACTCCCCAGGTCAGGTGGCAGCTGCACAGACACTGTGGTTTCTTTTATTTCTAGCTCCATCCCCCTGTTTCCTATACTTGACACTAAAGATAAGAATTATTCCAGGTTTGGAGAAAATTGCTTTCTGAAATGTTAGCTACCTTGGTAGTCAAACATTATTGTGAATAAGAACCCTGCCAGGGCACCTCTTAAAGACAAAATTATTTTTAAGCAGCAACAGTCCAGTAGGAATGGTGTAATTTATAAGGTTAGTTAGCTAACATTTGTATAAGCTTTTTATGTGTCCTGTACAAGAAGCCCCAAGTGAGAAATTTCTTTTAAAACAGCGGGCTGTGAAGTTTTGCACCACTTGAGGACAGAGTATGATTTTTCCCTCTAATGATAATAAGTTAGCATATGGTTGATTATTTTTTCTTCCTTTCCCCCTTGGCTACCGAAGCTTACTTGTGGTTTGACTAAACAAGTATATAGTACCTTATGATCTGCTCATTCATGATTCTTTTTACTCCTCTGGTTTTGACTTTTTGCTCTGAGGAATATCATTTATTGAATTTTAAAATCTTTTAAAATATTTACTATTATTTTATTATATGTATAAACTGCCACAAGTCCTTCTTAAGGTGAGACGGGTTTAACTAAATTAATTAAGTTACACAGTTTTCATAAATATATTTTCACTTGATTGTCAACCAACCAGGAGAAGTAGACATTATTATCATTCACATTTTACAGACAGGGAAACTGAGCCTCGAAGGCATAAAATATCTGCCCGAGATACAAATACAATGTAGCTTTCTCTGCACCTCATGGCACTATCTCATTTCTCTAACAGAAAAAAACTTTCTACTGGTTTAAGTATCTTTAGGTAGGAGTTATTACTGAATTAACAATGATGTGAAGGAGCTGAAATGAAATGTTTAAATTGGAAAAGGAAGGAGTTAGTCCAGTAGGCAATCTTCCCAATAATTATATGTGATTTCAAAATATTAGGCAGCTAGAGAAAGATGAAGAATTTTCTTTGATGAATTTTCTTATTCTATCTCCTTTCTTTTAAAGAAAAAGAGAGAACAGAAAGATAGAATTTAGATAAAAGTTTTGCTTGAAGGTAGGAGAATGGATTAGTTGACCTATATGAGATGAAAATGCTTTTCAAAAATCTGCCACCACCAGACCTTGCTAACTACTCATTACAGCCCACTAGGATAAGGAGATGGGCTTTGATCTCCTTTCTGAGGTCACCAAGCTGGCCCCAATCCCAGTGTGCTGGCACCCCTGCTGAGCACACTCCTGCAGGTAGGTGTGTTTCCTGGGCTAGAAGTTAGAAGTCTGTGAATACAGTACCAGCCTGGCCTTGCAACACAAACATGTTACCAAAAAAAAAAAAAAAAAAAAAAAAAAAAAAAAAATTCAAAGTACAATAAGCCAGGATCATCATCAACTTAATTTTTCAGTCCTTTTTATAGCACACAGGATCCTTCCTTCTTTATGTCGATGTAAACCGGGAAAGTATTTGCATTTTGCCCAGCAGAACTCACCAGCTGTGCCTCACTGATGGCATTTACAGAAAAAAAAAAATCACAGAATAAAAGAGACATCGATCTTCTTCCAATCCAGGTATGATCATAACATGAATCATTAAGCAGCATGACTTATTTATGATATTTTTCTATCGTGTCCATCCACTTACAGTTTCAACAAAAGGTGCAACATTCCCACACAGTTGTTTGTTTTAAGTTCTGAGTTAAAAATGGCCGATGCAAAATTGACAATGGCAGATTCTACTGGGATGTCAGCTTTAGAGTTTGGAGAATACACTTGCCGTACTCGAGGGAACAGCACATCTTTCTGAACAAATTTCCCAAAGGATTTTCAGATCTCTGCAGATAACGGTTGCTCAGCTCAGTTAGGAATGGATCACCTAGACAGTTTTGCTGTGCTTTTGCAAATTTTCAATGTTTCAATATTTCTATACACCTTGACCTGATTAATGAGAAGCCATGTGGGAGAAACAGGTCCATTTGTTGTGTGCCCAACATGCATTGGGTATCACTGAATACATTTTACTGAGATTGTCTAGCTAACAAGTCCCTGGGCAGGGATTTGAACTCCAGGCTACCTCGTTCCATGACCCATGCTCTTGCTTCTACACTGAAGGGTTTCCAGCTTCCTGTTACCACAGAGAAGGTGCAGGGGCATGCTGATTTTAAGCATTCCAAAGGTGATGCAAAGGTTATTGATACCCTAAATTCCCAGGTATTTTATAGTCATCGGATGTGTTTTCTCAGTGCAGACAGCCCCCTTCAGGTTGAGCCCCTGGGCCACGTGCTGAACAAGCATGAAACATTCCATGGAACAGAACATTTCCTATCTCTATACTCTATGAATTGGCCTCTTTGACTTGCCTGGGGTGAGGTGGGCTCCTCCTTCAGATCTTCATCCAGGTCCACACCAACTCTGTTAAGGAAATCAGAAAACTGGTTAAGGGCCTTGCTGCAGAGGAGGCAAGTTAGTTTTGCGTGACTGAATGCTTGAGACAAATATGATACAAATCAGAGGAAAGATTTGGCAGAAAACCATCTTACCTCTCCCTGAATTAAAAGAACCTCAAATGGATTTATGTCTGAATAAGAGCTTGTGCAGCTGGGCCGCAGCACAGCTCACAACACTGCGCACCAACAGCTGTTCCTCACTGCTGTCTCCCAACAAGAGCAGGAGCCTGAGAACTTGGGGTAGGAGCCCTCAAAAAAAAAAAAAAAAAAAAGACCTCCATTGTCCCAAAAATAGAGATCCTGGAGGAAAGGCCACAGGCTACCGTTGTAGGACTCACTGACCAAACTGCTCTGGGAATGTGGGGGATGGAGCAGGCTCCTGGAGACAGAAAAAGCAGTCCTTGGTCCAGATGCTCACCAAGGCTGCCAGTAAAGACCATCCAGGTTTGTGGGACCTGAGGCTTAAACAACGTGGGGGGACTCTCTTCAAGAAAATTATTACAAAAATACAATTACAAAATTAGGTTTGGAAGAGACTCTTAAGAAAGAAAAAATCGCACAACATTTCGTAATTTAAAAATCTGGCAAATGCACCAGACATCACAAAAACCATAAAATAAATAATATTCAAATTAATTAACTGCTGGCCACACTTCTAAAGTAACTTCCTCCTCTTTAAGTTTTGCCTGCCTACTTTGATACTTGCTTTATATGGCCATGATTTTGTACAAGAGAGAATAGGCAGATGAGGTAATCTTTTCTCCAGCAAGACTGATTAAAGTTATGGATAATTGGGAGACACTCAAGTGTGCCTCCTTCCTAGACCTGCTGGCTGGGTGCAGCGCTCCTACAGGTTAACGCCCCACAGACACAAGGATCCTGATAAACTTCATGTCACTCAGTTCCCATAAACAAAGCACAGTGTGTTTATCTGCATGTAGAGGGCATCATTGAATGCATTCCTGATTTCTGCTCTGATGGGGCACCAGCCAGAATGGAATCCTGTACTTGGAATTTTACACCTCTCGTGACTGGAAGAATTTTCCACAGATTAGCTTTAGGTTCAGGACATTTCAAGCCTGGTTTTTCTACCACAACCCACAGACTTCTGAAGCCTGGTGCCCTAGGTCATATTCATCTTTGATTCAGCCTTGTGGCACTATTCTTGTAAGACATTCCTGCCCTGGGATGGCCAGCTGGGACCTGCCCATGCCCAGAAGTGACTGGGGACCACACACATATATCCTACTAAATATAAACATATATCCTACTAAATATAAACTGAATGCATGCCCAATTCAGCTTCCCCTTAGTCGGATCTCCCAAATGCCCACTCCAGGGCCAACTGACCAGAGGCAAGGTACGACTGAGGGCAAATGGTAGTGGAAAGAAAGAGTCATCAAACCCAACTGTGGTTAAAATCTATTCCTCTTGCAAATCTTGCAAAAACACAGGACCATGGGATCACAATGCTGGGTCTCTTCCCACGGACTCAAAAGGGCCAGAGCAACTGAGGGGCTTGGAGCTTGAATTTCTTCTGCTCCAGAGAGTGGGCCTCTGCCTGTCGTGGGGACAGGACGGGAGGACTGCGGGAGCAGCTCAGGGCCGCAGACACCTGGCTCAAGTTCACCCAGAGCCTTTCCTGCGAAGGCCACAATTCCTAGAGTTTCCTTCAACTCCCTCCTGTAAACATGCCTTTAGTCCACCTGCTTGCAGTTCTGTTCTGTAGGTGGAGGAGGGGAAGGCAGGGTAGGAAGCCACCAGTCCGGAGATGGGTTAGCATGTGAAAGGAAAGCAGTGCCCAGACAGTTTGTTTAAAGTACCCTAGATACTTCAAAAATCAGTGTCTTCTGGGCACGAATAGCCTCTTCTTTCTAACCCAGGGGGTGAAATGGGTAGATATTTATTGTATGTGGAACTGAGAAGAACCTCGGGTGGGGACCAACCTTTGGTGTTCTTAGAGTAGAAAGAGCTATTTGATCTATTTGAAGTCAGAGGGAGAGAACGAAGGGGAAAGGATGGAGGGGGGAGGGGTCAGGGAGGAGGGCAAAGGAGGGGTGAGGAAAGACAAAGAGAGAGCAGAGAGTCCCCCTGTGGCCGAATGGGTCAGGCATTGGCCTCCCAAAGCCAGAAGGGAGGAAGGAGGCAGTGTCGGGAGAAGGGAGGGGAGAGGAGAGAGAGAAGTCCGGGAAGAGAGGAGCAGGTGAGGGGGGGCTGGGTCCAGGCAGTGGCACTGCGGTGCGGAGGGCCTGGAGCCCAGCCTCTGGCAGTGTGGAGCCACCCCAGCACCCTCTCTCCTGATGCTGGGCCACGTTCAAGGCTCTGCTGTGGCTGATGTGGCTGATGCTGGGAGCCTAGGAGCCCTTATTTCTGGGTAAGCCCAGATCCCCCTTCTTCCTGCCCCCCTCCCCGGAGGGCTTCTCGGCGCCTGTGTAGGCTGTTGAGTGGAACTAAGGGTCCTGAAGTTCCCACTGCCACTTCTGTTTAGGGCTTTTTTCAGGGTCCCTGTCTAGAATACTGGGGAGAACAGAAATTGAATTTTCCAAGCAACCCAGCATTTAAGGTTTGAGGCAGGACTGAGGTTTTCCAAGAAAATTTGAGCTTTCCTTTGCAGCAGCAATCAAAGCAGACCTTTCTAGTTTCAATTATTCCAGCAGCCAGATGGAGCTGAGGAATTACGGCAGCGGATTAAGTTCTTCAGTTTTATGTGGGACTCAGCAAAGGGTACCTCAGAGGCCTAAATAATGATGCTCTACCGGGAGCAAGAATACCTCCTCCCTCCTCCCACTTCATGGAAGCTTAGGGTCTGCTCCTGGGACCAGGCCGATAGCCTTTCTTGGCTTCGAGCAGACAAAGCATCTCAAGTGGCTTGAGGAAAGAGAAACTCCATATAAGTCATTTCCATCCTGGGGCAGCTGTGTGAGCAAAACAGACATGGTTCCCGCCCTCCCAGAGCACGCGGTTTGGCAGGTCGAATTAGAAAAACTAAAAAATTTATGGTCATTTCCATGCTACAAAGGAAAAGCACATAAGAACAATGCTTTCTTTCTCTTGTGATTTTAGCTACTTTGAATGAAAATCTTGCTGAATTATATTCCCTGGCTCCCTGCTTCCTTAAACAGAGAGTGGTGGGGATACTCGGATCTTAACTGGAGGTCTTGGCGTTGCCACTGACCAGATTAATCCAACACTCGCAGTGTTACAACGATGTCTAAGCTCTATATGAGCCTCTTTATGCGCACATTAAATGGCCCCTGGCTACTCTTCTTTCTCTTTTTAAAATTCTTATATCTGCCAGTTGGATTACCCGGATTTCCTGCCTTCAACAATATGTTGGCAGACTGCCTCTGTGCTCTCTCCTACTTTTTTATTTAGGACAGGACTGATTATCTGATAGTCAAATTTAATGTCTTTTTTCAAGTTTATAATATACACATATACATATACACAACAAAACAATAAAATTGAAATGTTATAGAAGGGCTTACAAGTAAAACACTGGTATTCTTGGCCTCACTCTCTGCCCTACTTCCCCACGTCAGCTCTGCGTGGGCTCTGGGGGAGTCTACCTTGTCTCTACTGTGATACACGAACTGATAAAAGCATGCCTGGCACATTTACATGGCATCCCCAGGGTTAAGCAGGTCAGTCACAGTGTGAAAGTGACATTCTGTGAGGGTTGACCTTGAATCCACTCACCTTTAGGTAGAAGAGATCATTTACACACTATGGGTTTTGAGAGATTATTGGAAAGAAGACACGACATCCCACAGCTTGTGGTGCCTCGCGTGTTTACAGCCGCGCCCCAGTGAGAGGTCACCGGTGTATATGGGACAGAGTCCAGCCTCCTTAAGGTGATATCCAACGCTCCTTAGCACCCTTCCCATGGCTTTAAGCCACCCTTTCTGCTCGTCTGATCTGGACAAAATGCCCCAGGGTTGCTAACTGGACCTGTCCTTATTTCTGAGACCTACTACCCAATACAATCCTGGAGCTGTGGCCTTACCCAGATCTGCCAATGCGTCTCTCTTTGACTGAATCCCCTCCCTCCAGACTCTAGCGTGGTCACCACTGAGCATGTCTGAGGAATCACCTCCTTTCCTGAACTTTCTGCTACTGTCCCTCCCCTTCTGATCACCACCATGGACCGTCCATCTTATTGCCCTACTTTGGTTCAGATCCCCCAACACGTAATGTTTTCACTGACTTGGACTGGGCATAGCTGTGTACCACCAACTCTGTTCTCTGTTCCCAGATCCAACTCCATGGCACCTGTGATCCCCGGGCTCTGGCTATGGCAACTCTGGCCCAGGCTATGTTTGCCCATCTGGTTATATGCAGCCGTGCAGGCCAAGCCCGTGCTCTTCATGATATACCAGCCCTAGCTGGAATCCCAGCACTCACAACTGCCCTGTGGTTGTTGAAGCTTCAGGGAAGCCCAGCTCTTAAGAGCCTCTCGCTGCTGTGTGAGCTGCATCACTCGCTGTGCTCCGTTCTCATTAGGACAATGACGATAATAACAGAACATGCTCTCCAGGGTGGTAGTGAGTTTTACATGAGAAAATACTCATAAAAGTGATAGCTTAGGACCTGGTACCTAGTAAGCTCTCAGAAAATGTTAGCAGCTATTGCCCATGTTATGGTTTTTATTATTATCAAGACTTAAAAAAAAAAAAATCATTGGGGGCAGTGCTCACTGCCGTGCTCACTGCTCACTCAGTTCAAGACCAGCCCTCCTAGTCCCCAGTTCTGCAACGTAGGACCCTTGACTGTATTGGATTACCTACGGCTAAGCCTTGTCAGTGGCAGGGGCACGTCAGGGGTTTCAGAGTGAAACATCATTTCTATCTAAAGAGGGCCAAACTTCCCAGATTGGAGTTTATTTCAAATTTCCTGGTAGACTGGTGGAGGAAGAGGGCAATGGAGAAGGAAAAGAGGGTGTCTGAAGAGCGAGGGGAAGAGAGGGTAGGGGTAGAGCAGCGCAGGAGGAGAGCAGGGAGAAACAGGCGGAAAGGAAACACTGCGTGATTATAAAAAAAGGTGCTGGCGGTGGTTAAATGATGGGAAAGGCGTGAGCGACTTCAGGAAAGGGAGGCTGGGGGTAGATGGATGAACGCCGGCACAGCCCCCAAAACACTGATAAAGATATAGAGAAATAAAGAGCCAGTACGAGATTAAAAAGCAACTAAAAAGGCTAGTTAAACTTTTATACCATGTTTTGCATTCCTGATGTACCTTTTAATTTTAAGCAAGTCGAGTGCTGCCTCTACGGTATTCAAATGAAAATGAAAGTGAGCTTCTCACATATTCCCAGCTGTGCTCTCAAACATCTCACTCCGGGTTCCTCATTTACAATGAACATCCAGCTCCATTTGCAGAGCAAAACTCATCTCCGTGCTACCATAATGCATCTCCCCTCCTATCGCACCTCCATTCTTTCGTGAGTTTTATTAGACATATTGAAATCTCAGGATGCTTCCATATCCAATCATGGCCGTAAAGAAGGCTCCAAAGGTGGGTTTTTCTTCCAGGGGAGCAAGGTGAGTAACAAAAGGCTCACTTTTCCCATTAGAGTCAACAAAATCCATTCTGATCCTTATCACTCAGCACCTCAAGAAAGGCAGTGAAATATTACTAGGGCTCAGTCTTATTGTGTGAATCCCAATAGTCCTAGGTGCAATTTTGCTTCTTTTGAGCCCCTTGCTGACAAGGGCTGGGTGGTGGGGGAAGAGAAACCATTTTCTCTAACACTTGTGTTAAGTGTGAAAAATGACACTTTCAGTAAGGGAAAAGTGACTGGATATCGAGCATATACATACAGCAGGACAATGGGGGAGTGTGCAAAACACCCTCAGAGGTTTGGGGGCTATCGTGTCGCTATGAGAACAGCACCCGGGAGCCCAAACCTGTTACCTCACTATCCCCATCCCGTATCACTCGAGAAATATTTGTGGAGCTTGTACATGACCAAAGTTAATCTAATTAATCATTCAAACACTTTAAATCTTTTTTGGAGGAAATAAGAAAATGAACTAAAGTAAATGAAAAAATTCTCCTCAGTTCATTTCGCTATTTCAACGTAGCAGAATAGTTAAGAGCTGGGACCATGGAGCCAGGCTGTGTGAGTTCAAATCTCATTTCTATCATTTACTGGATTTGTAACTTTGGGACAAATTACTGAACCTTTCTAAACCTCTGTTTTCTCAGTAATGAGAGGGGATAAGTATATATCTACATTATGGGCTAATATAAGAATAAAATAAGTTTATACATACGAAGTGTGTAAAATATTGGCTGCCACCTACAAAACTCTCACGAAGTATTTGCTGACGCTCTTATTGTTCTTGTTGTTGTTATTATTATTAGGAAAAATTGGGTGTGCCTGGGTGGTTCAGTTGAGCCTTTGGCTCAAATGATGATCCCAGGTTCCTGGGACCAAATCCCACCTAACCACTACCAGCCCACCTTTGGGCTCCCTGCATAGCAGGGAGTCTGCTCCTCCCTCTCCCTCTCCCCCTTCCCCTGGCTTGTGCTGTCTCTCTCAAATAAATAAATATATAAGATCTTTAGAAAGAGGGGAAAAGGGACAAAAAATGGTGTATCCTCCATTGAATGGTGAATATAATATAGGTTAAAGCCAAGAGTAGATTATTTCATAAATTACATATGCTAGGATGTAAAGGTCAATGACACGATTCCTGTCCTCAATGGCCCAAGACCTAATAGGGAGACAAACACTGGAAACAAAGAGCTAGGGTATGGCGAGATAAATATTGCACATAGTTATTTGAACACATCAACAGATAGTCCAACCAAGGTGGGCTGTAGAGAGGTTGGGTACATTTCACAGAGGAGTAGTGTATTGTAAAGTGACTATTGTGTGATGCCCGACATTAAGCTTTAGTTTGCTGAAGGATCCATTTCAAAAATACGTTCATCTTGTATAAATATACTACCAGTTGTATGATACAGTTACCAGTTAAACAACCAGACAAGGAATTAATCTGTCCCATTCATAGTTTCCTCTTTCTAAAAGCCCTCAGTAACCTAGATAACTGACCATTTTTGGTGATCCCACTTCTGATTTCCCATGCCCTAATTCCTGCTCCTATGCTTTACATTAGTCACTCAACAGTGAACAAGTGAAAGCCTATATACTCCACCTTGGACACTAATAAAGGCAGAACCCTAGGTCCATGCTCTTTCTCTTTTTCTACGCACAACCTTGCTATGTTGCCTGAAGCATGCCAGGACGTGTGAGTAATAAATCTTATTCCTTCGAAGTTCCCTGATGGTTTTGCTGAAGTGTGGGCATCTTGTAATCATGATGAAAACCACAAAGGCTGGTCCAGCCACAACACTGGCCCTGCTGGGGAAAATATCTGTGGATTCTCTCTATGGGTAATACAATCAGATGTGTGTCTCAGGCATTCCTAGCCCACAGCATCACTATTGACAGGCTTGGACCAATGCAACAGCGAGGTTAAGTTTAATGGAAGTGAAAAGGAATTTGAGAGAGGGCACTCCAGGCTGAAGGAACAGCATGGGCAAAGGCAAAGGCATAGAAGCTGAAAAGTACCAAGGAGGTTTAAGACATGGTAAATAATGTTGTGTGGCTGGACTGTGAAGGTTATGCATGATGAGGTGGGCAGACTTATTTTGGGTGAGGTCAGAAAGTAATTTGAGGATAAATTATAAAGGCTTTTAAATGCTATGCTTAGGAGAATGTTTTGTTTTGCTTTTTTCTGTTTGTTTGTTTCTTACAGGCAGTAGGGGTTGAAATAATAAGATTCATGTTCTAGAAAAATCACTGGTGGCAAAATAGTGATATTAAGAAATTGGAAGCATGAAGGTCATTTAGTAGACTACTATGATAGTCTACCCAAGGGCCCATTGGAGTCTAAAGGAAGACAGAGGTGGTCTTCTGCTGGTTTCCTGAACGCTCTCCTGGACATGTCAGATTACCAGACTGAAATTGGCTGGTACTTGGAAGGGTGGTGGTGATGCACGACAGACTGTGAAGTGAAGGAGAGGAAAGTTCTGAAATGTTTCTGAATTTCCACTCAGGACCAGAACCATTCACCCCTGCCATTAAGCATATTATAGGAGAAGTATGTGTGGGAATTTTCCCTGAGGTATGCATTCTGTTAGAAAGATGAAACTAGCTCAGGGTTAGTAGGTATGAGCATATTTATTTTGAGTGAAACAGGGTTAGCTCTATACATTCTTCTTTTAACCATTTTATTTTATTTTACTTCTTTTCAGTGTTCCAGCATTCATTGTTTATACATTCTAATCAGCTCAAGAAAAATAGCCTCTTCTCCTCTGGAACTTTGGCTATTTGCTGTCTGAAGTGGAGCTTGAGACCAAATGGTGAAGTCCAAGGAATAAGGGAGGTATAATGGATGTTTCAAGGTCAAGGTCAGTGGACTGGGAATGTTAATGGAAGCTAGAGAAGGGTGTGTCATGTTTGGCATTAGAAGACAGTTTGGGACTCTTATTTACAGAAAGGTCGGTAGGAATGAGGTTCAGGAGAGTTATTTATTATAACCTTGGAAAGAGATGAACATTTTCTGAAAGAAGGTTGTGGCAATAGATGTAGAAGGTTTTCGTTTGAATTAATATGCACTATGCAGGACAGAACCACATGGAAGATAGTCAGCTGTCATCAATGTGGGCTCAGTATTGGGAAAAATAACAGTTTTCCCTCCATTTCTTGCTTGCTTTCAGGCAAAGGATGAGGGATTGTATCAGACGTGTGACAGTGAGTCTCTTGGTCAGCAACTGGATAGATGATTTTACACTTCTGTTGGAAGACTGGCTTTAGAGCATAAAGGTTAATGGGTATTGAGAGGCAACTCTGATTTTAAATTTGGGAAGTGAGATGACATATGTGCCGTGAAGTGAAGAAAGAACAGGAAGTTCCACAGTTGGGGGGCAGGAAGCATGTGATATGACTGCGAACCCCTCAGAAGGGTAAGATACACGTCTGGGGATACTGCTGAGAGCAGAGCTGCCACTCTGGGTCTCCACAAGTGCATGGACACACTGTCTTCTGCTGGTTTCCTGAATGCTCTCCTGGACATGTCAGATTACCAGACTGAAATTGGCTGGATCACGGGTCCATGTGGCATTCCTGTCCTTGTGTCCAGAGGCTGCCCACATGACTTTTTTTTTTTTCTCTCCCAGAGATTATGGGTGGGACACTATCAGGCTGACTAGAGTAAAGAAGCGTCTCGTATCTAAATTTTCACTGACACAGTTTACTGAAAATATCAGCTAACAGCTCATAAGAGGCTTATAGCATAATCATCAGGGGTTAGACACCCTAAACAGCTAGTCCCATCATGTACTTGTGTGACCGCAGACAAGAAGCTGTGCCTCAGTTTCCTTTTCTATAAAATGGAATATGAATAGTAATTATTCCAGGGGTGACTGTGGGATAACGCACTCAAAGGGCTCAGCACAGGACTTTACCTCGAAAGTGCTTAGAGGTTGTAGCTGCTCTTCTTGCTCAGGCAGTTGTTGATGTTGTTGTCTTTGCTCTGTAGGCCTCCTGAACGAAGACTTAGCTGTGACTATCTCCAGCATACGAGTGCTGTTTTAGGGGCGCCTGGGTGGCTTCGTCAGTTAAGCGTCTGACCCTTGGTTTCAGTACAGGTCATGATCTCAGGGTTGTGGGATTGAGCCCTCCATTAGGCTCCACACTCAGTGTGGAGTCCGCTGGAGATTCTTTTCCTCCCCTCTTTTGCCTCTGCCCTGGCTTGCATACATGCTCGCGTTCTCTCTCTCTCTCTCTCTCTCTCTCCCGTAAATAAATAAATGGAGTTAATAAATGAATAAAATCTTGAAAAGAAAAAGAGTTATGTTTTATTCTTCCACACCTGATCTTAAAGGAGACATTCCTTGTGATCCTGGCTGCACTGAAGGCTTATTCACAGTGCAAAGACTGATTCAAGTAGGTGTGCTCTGGATGTGTGGATGAGCTGTGGGGCCAGTGTTTGTAACGACTGACAATTTAGAAATACATTTGGGAACATATAAGTAGGCTTAAAACATTATGTTCTTTGAAAAATAAACACCAATAAACAAGTACATGTCACAGACACAGATACAGACCTACATCCTGTTTTTTAAGTTTGGCAAGACTTCCTCTGAATTTGGAGTACTTAGTTCTGCCAAGATGTAAGCTAATTTCAGGCTGCAGATAACAGTCGATCAGAAACTGGATTGAGACTGAATACTCAGACTAATTTGTTTTGACCTAAGCCACAGGCACACAAACATCCTTTAGTGGGAAGATGGATGCAATAGCTTATCAAGTTATGTGGGCTTTCTTCCCTGAGGCTGCACTCAGGGTGCCCTCCCTGGGCAGTTAGGGATTTATCAGAGCCAAGTGCACATTCCCCAGAAAAGCTGTCCTTTCAAGTGGATGAGCTTGTTTAAATTCTAGTGTGTTTCCATGTGGGGCATCTTCTCCATGTCAAAGTGAAGATGTTCTATGAGAGAGTAACGAGACATTTTATGACTGAATATAAGGTTGTTGTAGGAGTCTGCTTTTCTATGCTGATGTGAAACTAAAAGTGGTTGAAAATAAATCCCAGACTGTCAGAGGTCTGAATGAGAAGTGGAAAACTTAAAACCTGGAAACTATTGTGGTTACTTCACAGTCAAACGACACCACCACAGTCAAATGACACCACCAGAAGTGATCTCCTTCTCTCACTCCAAACCATCCCAAGCTATTAAGAAATCCAGGTGTAACTGTGGCCTATTCCCAGCTCTCCATGAAAGACCATCCTTGGTGTACAATGCCAATCTGAAGTGCCATTTCAGGGCAAGTCTTTACATCGCTATTCTTTGATGTGCCCGGGCTTCAGTGGGAAGGAGCTTGGATGGGAATGTGTTCTTTGGATATGAGGAACATATTCTGTCCATGAGAAATCATCTACAGAAATCAAGAATGAACTCTGACAATGAAGGGATATGTACTTCTGACAATAGAACACACATTTAGGAAAGCGTGAAATTCTCTATGCAACCATGCAGGAGAAAAGGTGACTCAGCAAAAGTAAATGATGACCAGCAGACATTTATGTGGGTGATGTTCTGGAAGTAATCCTAAGAGAAGAACAACAAAACTTTGCAAAACGGATGGGTCTTTACCTACAGCACAAGTGATGGGAAAGGTGCAGTTTCAATGGTTGGTTCTGAACTCTTCATCCCAAAGCAACTTGACTTGTTAGGAGGGCAGGTGATTTACAAGATGTTTTAAGAAGGCTACCTCCCCAAATCATGACCTTCTATAATATATAGTGCCTAGATTTCCTTAGCATGAGCTAAAGCTCTTTATTCCTCATTGAAGACTAGACCTAAAGGCAAAAACTTGGGAGAGGTAATATTCAATCTTATATATACACACAAGGTAGAAGTGGATCAAATTTATTCCTGAGAATGGAAAGAGGTGAGAACAAAATCCCAAGGGCAGAAGGACACCAAGCTTTTAAAGAGAGGGCACTGAAGTAGGGCAGGGAGAGGGTAAGAAGCCAGTGGAGATGTAAAATTATAACAGTAGCAGCTAACATATACTGAGGGCTTATAGAGTGTTAGAGCATGCACTAGGTAATATTCATGTATTACCTAAAGCATATGGAGTTTGGGAAGAAGATCTGAAGTTAATCCTTGTAAAACTATATATTTTAGTAATAAAAAATAAAAAAAAGAGAGATTTAGAATCCATTTCTGTAAATCAGCCATTAAAAAGCACTTGCAACAAGGTTATGCAATAATTTCTCACCTGTAAATCTTTTGCTTCTGGCTCTCTATAACCCAAATCCTATAGCTGGCATATAATTATTGGCACTGTATACTTAAAACATGAAAAAGAAGATTGTTTCATCAACACTAATAAATCACCAAAATACAAATTAAAACAGCTTTAGGATAAATAACGATTACCCAAACCATTATTTCAGCCCACATTTGCAAGTAGACTGTTCTCTATTAACGCTCATAAACAACTGCAACCTTATTCTCCTTTGGGGTGCTTACAACTTTAGAAGGCCAGGTGATAGGGCGCCTCAGTTGCTCAGTGGGTTAAGCCTCTGCCTTCGGCTCAGGTCATGGTCTCAGGGTCCTGGGATCGAGCCCCGCATCGGGCTCTCTGCTCGGCAGGGAGCCTGCTTCTCCCTCTCTCTTTCTGCCTGCCTCTCTGCCTACTTGTGATCTCTCTCCGTCAAATAAATTTAAAAAATCTTAAAAAAAAAAAAAAGAAGTAGAAGGCCATGTGATGCTATTAATAGTTAGTATCCAACTTTGTGATATACACCTGTTAACTTTTTCAATAAAAACACTCTTTGCTTATTCCCAGAGAAGTTAAATCGGAAATATTGGTCTTAATATGACATTATGTTAGTTTTTGCTAAAAATGAATAAATATCTTAATTTTAAAAGGGAAATTGACAAGTAGAGATAATGGGCAAGCTAGGAAGCTGCTATTGCATGACTCATCAAAAGGGAAGAAAATAAATTTCGTTTCTTGCTGAGAGGGATTAAAGTAAGTCACTAGAAAAATAATGTTTTTCTCTGACCAAACCAGCTATTATTATGATGAGGTTGAGGCACAGGCTTGCATTTAGGACTGTATTAAAATGAAATTAAATGTTTAATCTTCAAAAAGTAAAAGAGCTCATGGTTACTGCTAGAATTACATTGAAAAACTGCACTTTGATTTCACAATTAAAGGGTTAAAATCAGAGATGTGAGGCAAGAATTAATGAAAATGCCATGGGAAAGAAATTGTCTTAGAGTGGATGAAAAAGAGGAAGACGAAAGTCCTGGGTAAAAATCTGCCATAAAACAGGTTTTCAAATTACCACGAAGATTGCAGAAAGTGCACAGCATGGGAACAGAATTAGCATCAATTTGGCAGAAAATGAAATAATGAGAGTTAAGTGAATGCTCATGGCCAATGCAACATTCAGGCTTTTTCAGTCTATCATTCCAGAATATCATGACAGCTTAAACAACTATTGATATGAACTGATGTTTTTCCTGACACCACACTATCTAAGCCCTAAAAGAATATATCAGCTGGGACAGGTGGACTGTTTCATTGATTCTCTGCTTGATTGATTTCTTTCATTCATTCATAAAATCTAAGATATACCATGACCATTATTACATGCTAGATATTTTGATAGTTATAAAAATGTGTTAAATCAGATACTTCCTCCAAGTACTTACACTGAATTCCATCAAATCAAAGGTGCCATCAATTATAAAGCACACTATTACTTGATATATTTCTAAGAAGAAGCATGTGCTAATTGTATTTCTGACACCATTCAGTATAAGACACATCCTCACTTTAGAAATGTTAAGATGTGAAAAAACATGCAGGTGTTATCACTGACACATCCACACAAAGTAATCAAAATCCAGTGCTCAGTCACACAGTGCCAGACCATTAAGCACACCAGCATCTGGACATAGGAGTAGTATATTATCTGCCTCTTCTTTGGGGGATAAGCCCAAAGAGATATTTTCAAATCTTTTACCAAAATGTTCTTCTACTGCTTACAGATTAAGAGACAATACATTCTGGCTCTTAATTCTATGGCAAACACCCCCAAATCTCTAGGTGAGACCTGAGCCGGGAGTCGGGAGGTAAGCGAGGCACCCTGTCCCCATGGGCTATGTAAGTGCTAAGCATTTGCCTGATTCTGAGACTGTCGATTTTGCATCTAAGGTGCAATGTTTCCCTCACCTTCACCCTGACCTTGGGTGAGAGAACCTCACAATTGTTTTTGTTGCCTCACCCTGGGATCTTTGGGAATTGCATGACTTTTTCCATTCGCAACTCTAGATCTGCTCTCCCGCCTTCCCCACGTTGTTCTGGGCTCCAGGATGCTCACCAGTGGGATAGCACTGACCGCATTCTCCTGCCTTCTAACTTTGGATCGGTTTTGGCTGAAGGGAAGTGATGGCAGGATATTAGAAGGAGGCAAGAGAGCAAAAACAGGATATTTATTCCTCGTCTTCCTCCCTGACGGGTCACCATGGTTGTCTGTGTCCCTCTCCCAAAGCCTCAGCCTGGAATTGGCAGCCTTGTCTCTACAGCTTTTCTATCTGGGTTCTGGTTAATACTTCTCCCTGCTCGTTTGAGTACAGAGGGGTAACTACTCTGGCCCTGGTGTACGACACTATTCCTCACTGGTTTTCTTTTCTTTTTTTAAATATTTTATTTATTTATTTGACAGACAAGATCACAAGTAGGCAGAGATGTGTGGGGGGGGGCGTGTAGGAAGCAGGTTCTCGTTCCCCGCTGAGCCGAGAACCTGATGTGGGGCTCGATCCCAGGACCCTGAGATCATGACCTAAGCCGAAGTCAGAGGCTTAACTCACTGAGCCACCCAGGCACCCCCCTCACTGGTTTTCTAAAACCAGTCTGTATCTTTGTAAATTTTCCTTCTATTAATTTCCTTTAAATAACTCAGTTTGGATGTGCTACTTGTTTCCCCCCTGGATACAGAGAGTTTCACATCCGTAAGCATGCAGCTATAGGAAGGGCTCACTTGAACTGGGAACTTCAAGTTCATAGGCATTTGAAATTTCTTATAGAACTCCTGGATATAATAAATCTTAAGCAGAGCTTTGTTTCCAGACTTAAAGTTACAGTGGTGTTTTGTTTTGTTTTCCTTACTGTTTCTCTCAGGTGCCTGAATATTCATGCTCATTTGATACACATTGCTTCAAGCCCAAGGCAGGATCACGTTCTCACAGGGAATTTATATATAAGTTGTGGCATCTGCCAGTTGCAGATGTGAGGAGTGTAAATCATACCATAAGACATTGTAGGACCTAAACAGGAGGAATGAAAGTGTCTAGAACAGAATCCACTTAACTATACCCAACAGCAACTGTGCTTTATTAAAGTGCTCCAAACTACACTACTGAATTCTGTAGAAATCTTAAGCATTCTCAGAAGTCTTTCTAGAAACTGAAATTGTATCCTAGTGAAGTGGTAATTTGGCCTCACTAGCTCAGATGGAGCAATCTGGATCCTGCTGACCTTCCTAATAGCGAGGGTGGTAAAAACAGTTCACACCAGGCTCAGAACTACAAGTGTAAGGGACCTCAGACCATGCCATCCTACCACATCAGTTTAAAAATGAAAATGCTAAAATCCATAAATATTACTTGGTAGGGATTACTTGGCAGAAGTTATTAGGTAGTAAGTAATAGAAGCCAGACTTTAACCAGTTTTTAAATTTAAGTTGTTTCCTTTCAACTTTGTATGCTGCTCACCTGCAATAAACAAGGGAGTAAGTATGAGGGACACTATGAAACCTTTTTTAATCACTTCAGTGAGAATGAACTTTTAGAAGGAAAGATTAAAATATGGAAAGTAGTAGAAGATACTTATTCCCCAAATGCTGGCACATAACAATACAGAGTGAATTTGAAATTTGAAAGCAATATGGCTATAGTGTGGTGTGATACGGTATTTCTCAAATTCTGATAATTCACGTAATACCATTGTGATTTTTTATATAACTGAAAGCCATTTTTATCATATTTCTTCAATAGTTCCCTTAAACTTTTCTTTCTTCCATTTTGTCAGTTTTGCTTCATATATTTGGGGGTTTCTTATTATGAACATATGCCTATAACCGTTAATATATTTCTGATGCACTGGCCCTATTTATCATTATAAAAGGGTCTTTAGTAATGTGTGTGTGTCACAGTTCATTTTGTCTGCTATTAGTATGCTATTCCTATTCTCTTACAGTTACTGTTTTCATGGTGTATTTTTTTCTATCTTTCACCTTTTAGCCTATTTGTATCTCTGTACCTAGTTGGATCTTATTTTTGTTTTTTAAATCCAGTCTGATAATCTCTGTCTTTTGATTGCATGGTTTAGTTCATTCACATGTAATGTTGTTATTAATATAGTCAGATTTACTTCTTTTTTTGTTTGTTTTTTAAAGATTTTATTTATTTATTTGACAGACAGAGACGACAAGTAGGCAGAGAGGCAGGCACAGAGAGAGGAGGAAGCAGGCTCCCCACTGAGCAGAGAGCCTGATGCGGGCTGGATCCCAGGACCCTGGGATCATGACCTGAGCTGAAGGCAGAGGCTTTAACCCACTAAGCCACCCAGGCGCCCCAGTCATATTTACTTCTACCATTTTACTATTTGTTTTCTATACATCTTGTGTGTTTTTTATTCCTCTGTTCTTCCCTTACTGCTTTCTTTTGTGTGAAATGGATAATTCCAATGTTCTTTTTTAATTCCTCTAATGGCTTTTAAAATACATTTTTTTAGTTACTTTCTTAGTGGCTGCTCTAGGGATTATAGCATACATCTTAATTTATTAGACTTTATTTCAGAATTATACTACATTAATTCCAGTGAGATGTAGAAAATTTGCACCATTCTATTCTCTTCCCCTTTATTAATGTAATACATATCACATCTAAGTATGTTACAAACACAATGATACAGTGTTATAATTGTTGGTTTACATAATCATATTTTTAAGAAACTAAGACGAAACCAGAAAAAGATATTTATAAAGTTTTAATATTATTCTTCTTTTTTAAAAAAATATTTCATTTATTTACTAAGGAGAGAAGGAGAGAGAGAGAGCGGGGGGGGGGGCAGGATCACAGGGCGGAAACAGACTCCCCACTGAGCAGGGACCCTGATTTGGGACTTGATTCCAGGACCGTGGGATCATGGTCTGAGCCAGAGGCAAATGCTTAACCAACTGAGCCCGTAGGTGCCCCATATTAATCTTATTTACCATTTTTGGTACTTTTCGTTTCTTCCTGTGGACTCAAGTTACCATCTCATGTCATTCCCCTGCTTGCTATATGTAGCTTCCTCCTTTCCTCTTTGTATTGTTATTGTCAAATATTTATCTCTATATGCTAGGCCTCACAACTGAATTTTATAAATATTGCTTTACCTCGTTTTTAAATTAATTATAAAAAGAAGAGAAAGGAAGTATGTGATTATGCTGTTTTTTATAGTTAATGCATATTTTTCTTTACTAGCATTTATTGTTTTTCATATGTATTAAATTATAGTCTAATGTTATTTCCTTTCAACAAAGAATTCCTTTAGAATTTTTCCAAGCAGGTCTGATAGCTACACATTCTGTCTTTGTTTATTTTAGAGTACCTTTATGTGTTCTTCAGTTTTAAGAGATTCTTTTGCTGGGGGCACCTGGGTAGCTGAGTGGATTGAGCCTCTGCCTTCGGCTCGGGTCATGATCTCAGGGTCCTGGGATCGAGTCTGCATAGGGCTCTCTGCTCGGCAGGGAGCGTGCTTTCCCCCCGCCCCCCTCTCTCTGCTTGCCTCTCTGCCTACTTGTGCTCTCTCTCTGTCAAATAAATAAATAAAATCTTTAAAAAAAAAAAAAAGATTCTTTTGCTGGTTGTAGTATTCTTGGCTAACAGTTTTTGGCTTTTTTTTTTTAGCACTTCAAGTATGTTATCTACTATCATTTGGACTCCATTGTTTCTGATAAGAAGTTGGCTGTTACTCATGTTATTAGAATTCTCTTCTATATGATAAATCATTTTTCTTTATTACTTTCAAGACTTTCTCTTTGACTTTCAACATTTTTACTGTGATATGTTTAGATATGACTACATTTTGGAGCTCATTGAACTTGCATGCTCATTGAACTTGGTGTTCATTGAACTTGGATGTATAGATTAATGTTTTTCATCATATTTGGGAAAATTTCAGTCCTACGTCTTGAATTTTTTCCCTCCTTTCTTTCCTCTCCTTCTGGTGTTCTCATTATATATATGCATGTTACATGTTATATACATGTGCTTAGCAGTGTCTCAGAAGATCTGTTCATTTTTTTTCTGTTAGTTTGTCAGATTGAATAATTTCTAATGACCTATCATCAAGTTCACTAATTCCATCTTCTTCTAGCTCGTCTATAGTTGAGCCAGATTTGAATTTTCCATTTCAGCTATTGTAGTTTTCAACTTCAGAATTTCTGTTTTTTAATCTAATTTTTATCTCCTTATTGACATTCCCTATTTGATGTCATTGTCATCATACTTTACTTTAATTATTAAATGTGGTTGCAGTTAGTTGTTTGAAAATATTTATAATAGATCCTTTGAAGTCTTTGTTGTCTTTATCTAGGGTACCAAATGCAGTTTTATTCCTCGGTTGTGTTTGTTGTTTTTCTGTAAGAGTCACACTATCCTGTTTCTTTCCATGTTTCATAATATTTTGTCAAAACTGGACATTATAGATATATATATTGTATCTATTGTAACAATTCTGGATTATAATTAGCCCCCTCTTCCACTCCCAGGGCAAGTTGATGTTATCATTTTCTGGTTAGTTTATTTGTTTAGTGGCTTGTCTGGACAAATTATGTGAAGCCTATTTCCATTTTGGAAGTTCTGGTCAACTGATATTTTATAAGTTTAGTTTATCTTAAATAATATTTATGAAACCATGGTTTGCTAAGTAGCTATATTTTAATATCCCTTAACCCTCAGTGTACCATCAGGACTCACTGGACCTACTTTTAGTTTTCAAATTTATTTTTTGAGTAGTTCTATTTATAAGTATTGATATTTCATGTCTTTTAAAAATTATTTCTTATAAGCCTTCCAAAATACAAAGAGAGGTCTTACTAAGTTAAGTAAATATATGAAATACTATTTTTTTCTTATAATTACTACATAGGTTTACTGAATCTTTTAAAAAATCTAAGATACATTACAAACTGATAATGATATTTTTCCATCTCTTAAAATTTTGCTAGGTTATCATCTAAAAATTATGTCATCACTACTAATTACTCTCAGTGATGTTAAAAAGTACTAAATTAATAAAAAGATAAGAAGACTGATGGGATACATAGATATCACAGTGAAAGGAGACATCATTATTTTATTATCCTTCAGTTATCTTATCTTAGAACTGTCAAAAAGGAGTAAACAGGAGACAACAGGAGACAACTGCTGGGGAAGATGGTGGAGTAGGTAGATTCTAAACTCACCTCATCCCATAGATACAACTAGATAATGCTCACATTAGTGTGAATAACCCAGAAAATGACCAGAAGACCAGCAGAACAATCTCCACAGCTATATGTAGAGAAAAGGCTACAGGTAAGAAGATAGGAAATGTGGAGATGTCAGTAGGAGCTAAACAGACATGCCAGGCACAGGAAACTGATATGAGAAAGAAGAATCCTCATAACATTTGGCTTTGAAAACCAGAGAGGCCAAATATCACAAGTTCTTACAATCAATGGGACTTAACACCTGGAATTTAAAAAATCAATCAGCAGGTTCAGCTTTGGGAGAGCTGGAGAGTAAGAAGAAACTGAGTCTCCACCTTAATTGGACAACACAACATATAGCCCTGCAGAGATGAAGCACAGAAGCAGCAGTTTGATAAATGCTTGAGGTATATGGAAGGAGATTTGTTTACTAATCTTGGAACCTTTGCTGGAGGAGCAGTGATCATAGGGAGACCTCTCCAGGAAGCCAAGGAGTTAGTAGGAAACATTTCCTTCTCCCAGCCCCCAACCTAGAACACACTTATACCTGTGGGAACCAGCAAAATGTTGACACTTGCTACCCAACTTGTTAACAGTGTACCCAGCCCCACATTCTCTGTTAATGTGCCCCTTCCAGCCTGGTCTCTGCTCCAGTTCCCACCCACAGAAGACTGGTGCAAACCTTGCTAATACCACTTGCCCTGCCCCCATGTTCTCCTGCTGACTTGCCCCCTCAAAAATGCTCTTGGTTAGAGCCCATGCAATGCAGTGCCACAAGCCTAGCAGTGTGTATGCAGCCCTGAGAGGGTCAGCATCAGTCCAAACTGACCCCTGCTCTGGAAAGAGGAGAAGATAAGCACATACACAGTCTGACTGCAGTCCCAGCAGTGGGTAGGGTGCAGACATCTGACTATAGGACACACCAACCAATGAAAGCTTCCTAGGGGACAAAACAGAAAAAGTACCCTGAAGTTCATAACTACTGCATCTCCAGCAAATGTCTGCTCTGATTCAACTCAAGCTCAAGGTGACCCCAAACTGGCCCATTAACAACACGGGGACAAACCTCACCTGCAACAGATGAAGCACCATTAAAGATGCCTGGACTGACAGCAAAAGTGGTTCAGCCACAACAGTAGGGCACATCCAACACATACAGGAGACACCCCTGAAGCACCAGGTTCTGGTGAACAGGAGACATTGCACTACAGGGCACTATGGGAACTCTTCTTCATAAGGCCACTACTTTCAAGAGCAGGAGATATACGTGAATTTTCTAACACATAGAAATAGATAGAGAGTTAGATAAAATGATATAGAGAAATATGTCCCAAATGAAATGACAGGACAAAATCACAGCAAGAGACCTAAACAAAATGGAGATATGCTTGAGAGAATTTAAAGTGATGGCCATAAAGATACTCACTGGACTTAAGAAAAGAGTGGAGGATCTCAGTACGATGTTTAACAAAGAGATAGAAAACAATAAGAACCAATCAGAGAGGAACTCAATAATTGAGATTAAAAATATACTACAGGGAATAAATAGACTAGATGAAGCAGAAGAAGGAATTAGTGACCTGGATGACAGAGTAATGGAAAGCAATCTAGCTGAACAGGAGAGAGAAAAGAATACTAAAAAATGAAAATAGACTTTGAGAACTCAGCAACACCATCCATCATAATAACATTCACATTATAGGGATCTAAGAAGAAGAGAGAGGAAAGGGGGCAGAATATTTATTCTAAGAAATGATAGCTTAAAACTTCCTGAATCTAGGGAAGGAAACAGAAATCCAGATCTAGGAGGCATAGAGTCCCCAACAAAATCAATCAAAGAGAGTTCACACAGAGACACATAGTAATTAAAATGATAAAAGTAGAGAGATTAAAAAAAAAAGTAGAGAGATAAAATTCATTAAGAGAGAATTTTAAAAGCAGCAAGAGAAAAGGAAACAGTTACATACAAGGGAAACCTTATAAAGCTAGCAGCTGATTTTTCAGGAGAAAGTTTGCAGGCCTGAAGGGAGTGACATGATATATTCAAAGCACTGAAAGAAAAAACAAAAACAAAAAACCAAAAAACCTGCAACAAAGAATACTCTTTCCAGCAAGGTTATATTTAGAAAAGGGGGAGAGATAAAGTTTTCCAAGATGAACAAAAGGTAAAGGAATTCATTATCACTAAATCAGCCTTACAAGAAATGTTAAAGAGGACTCTGTGAGTAGAAAGGAAAGAACATAGGCAGGATTAAGAAAACTAGGCAGAACAAAAGCAGAAAAATTAAGTATATCTGCAAATATCTGCAAATGGAAGTGAAAAGAAACCCAGGGTAGCAATACTTGTATCAGAGAAAAATAAACCTTAAAACAGGTTTTAAAACAGTTTAAAACCTAAAGTTTAAACTTAAATTTAACAGTAACAAAAGACAAAGAAGGACACTACATAATTATAAAGGAAACAACCCAACAAGAAGATATAACAGTTGTAAATATTTATGCATCCAATATGGAAGAACCCAGATATATAAAGCAACTAAAAAAAACATAAAGGCAGTAAATGGTAGCAATACAATAATAGTAGGGGGTACCTACTTTGATACCACAATTACATCAGTGGTCATCTAAACAGAAAGTCAATAAAGAAAAAGTCTACAAGGAAACAGTGGTTTTGAATGGCACACTGGACCAGATGAATCTAACAGATATATTCAAAACATTGCATCTCAAAACAGCAGAATACACATTCTTTTCAAGTGCACATGGGACATTCTCTAGAATAGATCATATTAGGCCACAACACAGGTTTCAACAAATTCAGAAAGACTGAACTCATACCATGTATCTTTTCCAACCACAACACTATGAGAGTAGAAATCAACCACAATAAAAAATCTGGAAAGAACACAAATACATGATACTAAACTGTAAATTAAAAAATTACATGGAAACAAATGAAACAAATGAAAATGAAAATGCAATAGTCCAAATCTTTAAGATGTGGCAAAAGCTCTTCTAAGAGGGAATTTTATAGCAATACAGGCCTACCTTAAGAAGCAAGAAAAACCAAAATAAATAACCTAATCTTTCACCTAAAGGACCTAGAAAAAGAAGAACATGCAAAACCCAAAACCACTAGAAGGAAGGGGATAATAAAGATTGGAATAGAAATAAACAAAATAGAAACTAAAAAATAGAACAGATCAATGAAACCAGGTGCTAGTTCTTTGAAAAAATCAACAACAAAATTGATAAACTTTTAGCCAGATTCATCAAAATAAAAAAAAAAAAAAAGAGAGGAGAGAAAGAGCGGACTTAAATAAACAAAATCAGAAATGAAAGAGGAGAAATCAACCAATACCACAGAAATATAAAGGATTATAGAGAATATTATGAAAAATTATATGCCAACAAATAGGATAACCTAGAAAAAATGGATAAATTCCTAGAAATATATAACCTCCTGAAATTGAGTGAGAAAGAAACAGGAAATTTGAACAGATTGATGGTCAGCAATGAAATTGAACTGGTAATTAAAGAATTCCCAACAAACAAAAGTCAAGAACCAGATGATTTCACTGGTGAATTCACCAAACATTTAAATAATTATACCTATTCTTCTCAAAATATTCCAACAAATAGAATAGGAAGGAAAGGGAAAGCTTCCAGATTCATTCTATTAGGACAGCATTACCCTGATACCAAAACCTGAAAAGGCACTACAAAAATAGGAAGCCATAGGTCAACATCTCTTATGAAGACAGATGTGAAAATCTTCACCAAGTATTAGCAAATCAAATCCAATAATACATTAAAAAAGTCCTTCACTATGGTCAAGTAGGATTGACTCCTGGGATGCAAGCATGGTTCAGTATTTGCAAATCAATCAACGCGATACATCACATCAACAAGAGGAAAGATAAAAAAATTATATGATCCTCTTGATAGATGCAGAAAAAGTATTAGACAAAGTACAACATCCATTCATGATAAAAACTGTCAACAAAGTAGGTTTAGAGGGAACATAGCTCATCATAATAAAGCCTTATACAAAAAATCCACAGCTAACATCATACTCAATGGTAAAAAATATAGCTTTTCCTTTAGATCAGGAACAAGATAAGGATGCTTACTCCACTTTTATTCAACATAGTACTGGAAGTCCTAGCCATAGCAGTCAGACAAGAAAAAGAAATAAAAGACATCCAAACTGGTAAGGAAGAAGAAGAACTGTCACTATTTGCAGATGATATGATATTGTATATAGAATGCCCTAGGGCTCCACCAAAAACAACTAAAACTTATAAGTGAGTTCAGTAAAGTCACAGGATCAAAATCCATTGTATTTTGTACACTAATAATGAGGGAGCAGAAAGAGAAATTAATAAAACATTCCCAATCCCACTTAAAATTGCACCAAAAATAATAATATACCTAGGAATAAATTTAACCAAGGAGGTAAAAGACTTGCAATCTAAAAACTGTAAAGCATTGTTGAAAGAAATTTAAAATGACCCAAAACAGTGGGACGATTCTGTGCTCATGGATTAGAAGAACAAATATTGTTGAAATATCCATACTACAAAAATAATCTACAGATTGCAATCCTTATCTAAATAATGACAGCATTTTTCACAGAACTAGAGAAAAATGGCACTAAAATCTGTATGGGATCACAAAAGACCTTGAATGGTCAAAGCAATCTTGAAAAAGTAGAACAATACTGTAGGAGGTGTCACAATCCCAGATTTCAAGGTATACTGCAAATAGTATGGTACTAGCACAAAAATAGACACATAGATCAGTGGACTAGAATAGAAATCCCAGAAATAAATGCATGCCTATTTGGCCAATTAATCTTTAACAAAGCAGGAAAATATGCAATGCGGAAAAGACAGTCCTTCAAAAAATGTCAGGAAAACTGGACAGCTACATGTAAAAGAATGAAACTTGACCACTTTCTTACACCATTTACATAAATAAAATGGATTAAGGACCTAAATATGAGACTGGAAACCATAAAAATCCTACAAGAGAGCACAGGGCAGTAATTTCTCTGACATTGTATGTAACAATTTTTTTAGGTATATCCCCCAGGGCAAGGGAAATGAAAATAAAAATAAACTAGTAGGACCATAGCAGAATAAAAATCTGTACAGTAAAGGAAATGATCAATAAAACTAAAGTACAACCTATTGAACAGGAGAAGATATTTGCAAATGATACATCTGATGAAAGGTTAGTACCCAAAATATATAAAGAACATATACAACACAATACCAAATAAACAAACAATCCTATTAAAAATGAGCAGAAAACATGAACAGACTTTCTCCAAAAGAGACAGATGATCCACAGACATATGAAAAGATGTTCAACATGACTAATCATCAAGGAAATGCATATTAAAACCACAATCAGTTATCACCTCATGCCTGTCAGAATAGCTAAGATCAAAAACACATGAAAAAACAAGTATTGGTGAGGGGAACCCCAGTGTCCTGCTGGTGGGAATGCAAACTGGGTGGGCCACTGTGGAAAACAGTATGGAGATTCCTCAAAAAATTAAAAATAGAATTATCATATGATCCAGTAATTCCATTACTGGGTATTTACCCAAAGAATACAAAAATGCTAATTCAAAGATATATACACTGCTATATTTATTGCAATATTACTTATAATAGCCAAATTATGGAAGCAGCCCAAGTATATATTGATAGATGAATGGATGAAGAAGTGGTATATAGAAAAGAATGAAATGAAATCTTGCCATTTCCAACAACATGGATGGATCTAAAGAGTATAATGCTAAGTGAAATCAGTCAGAGAAAGACATATGCCAGATGATTTCACTCATATGTGGAACTGGAGAAACAAAACATATGAACAAAGGAAAATAAAAAGAAATAAACCAAGAAACAGACTCAATATAGAGAACAAACTGATGTTTATCAGAGGGAAGGTAGGTGAGGAGATCAGTGAAATAGGTGAAGGAGATTAAGAGTACACCTGTTGAAGAGCCCTGAGTAATGTCTAGAATTGTTGAATCACGATATTGTACACCTGAAAATAATATAACATTTTATATTAACTATACTGGAATTAAATTTAAACATTAAAAACATTTTAAAAATAGATAAAAATTAAAAAAAAAAAGACCAGAGACATTTTCTTTGTTGTCTTCTTTTAGCTTTCCTTGGATGCAATTGAGAATTCAGAATTTTTTCATTTTTTTACCCATAATAAAAAAAAAAGAACAAAAATTACAATGAAAGTTATTTCAGTTATTAGACAAATGAGAAGCCAATTGTAAAGAGACACCAAAACTCTATACTCTAAGCATGGTGGTCAAATTAACTGTACTAGCAAAATCTTATATCATAACTCTTCAGATAATAGTATCATAGATGAATTGCTTAAACTCAAGAATACATAAGTGCTGAATATAATTCTAAGAGCGCAAAGGAAATATGCATTCCCATTTGTTTAGTCATTGAACAGAAAGAACTTTATCATGTAATATTTTTCAACAAGAACTTAGACTATCCCCTGTTTCAGAAGGAGTATCCATTATTCTTTCATCTTTTATGATGTTTTTGTGCCACAATTACTTGATAGGATTTGTAAGTGAACAAATGCTGAATCAGGCACGTATACAAAGATGAATGGAAGGAAATTAAAATAATTCAATAGGCTCATTATTCTAATTGCTGTTTGTAAATCTAAAATGGAAATGTTTTTTAGTTTGGAATTAAAAATATGGCCTTCTCTTCAACAGAATTATGATTAATCAGAAGTTCCCCCCCCCCCAATCTTTAAGTTTTTCATTTTGATAATGCAAATACAAGAAAGAAATCCATAAGTAATGATAAGCTAGACTCTCTTGTTATGTATTTGAAATCTGGAATTAGTATTTACAAATTAAATGTTTTCCAGGTGTATGTATGACAATTGATGAGCAAGTAATTGAACTCAGACGATATTGTTCATTTCAGATTTTTCACTTTCTTTCAGAAAATACTGTTTGATGTTTATATTCTTTATCAAAATTTTGAATAAAGTTGCTTTTCATTATCTTTTTATTCTTCTGAAAATTATTTGTAGAGTGTCTTGAAATATAAAAAATAAAGGTATATTAACTCTAGAAGGTAAATAATGATGAATATTTCTCCTATGATACTAATGGTTAAACATAAATGCATGCTTTGGGGCACCTGGGTGGCTCAGTGGGTTAAAGTCTCTGCCTTCAGCTCAGGCCATGATCTCAGGGTTCTGGGATCAAGCCCCGCATAGGGCTCTCTGCTTGGCAGGGAGCCTGCTTCTTCCCTTCTCTCTCTGCCTGCCTCTCTGCCTACTTGTGGTCTCTGTCAAGTAGATAAAAAAAAAAAAAAATGTATGCTTTAAAAAAAATTTAAGTTCATCACTGTACCACCTAAAATACTCCTGCGTTCATGTAAATGATACTGTAGGCACAGTGATGTGTTAGAATGCCTGATGGTTTTGGAACCAAAATGACTCAATTTAATTTGGGCCCCACTCCTTTTAGATGTGTGATCATGGACAAGAATCTTTCCATCTATGAATCCTCATTTATTCATTTATAAAAAGAGGGGAATAGAGCCTGCTCTGCAGAGTTAGCCTCATATTCAGTGATGAAGACAAAGCATCAGCATATTTACTAGGAAACAGCAGGTGCTCAATAAATGCTTGTTTCCTCCTTTTTTTCCTCTTTGGTATTGATAATCATTGTTGAGGAGGATGCATGACTAGATTACGACTAATAGAAAAATGGGTCTGGCTCAAAATAAACATTACAAATAGAGGAATACCACACTGTGTGTGTGTGTGTCTGCATATGCACAAAAGTTGTTAAAGGTATACAATTAAGTGAAAATAAACAAATCCTAGTGGAAAAGTGAGATGAATGTTTATGCATGAATGAAAGAGAAGTGAAAGGATCATATTATGGGAGTATTACACGAATTTCTAGGCCTGATAGAGACCTTGATGTTTTGCTCTCTTAATGTTGTGTACAGACCAATAGAGAGAAAACAATAGCTCCTATTCTTGGGTCTTCAGTGTTCCAGATATCTGTTGAAATCTGTCTCTCTGTTTCTCTTTTTTAACACAGGGCATCTGATGATTCCTTGTTTTTTCCTATTGACAATTTCATTACTTTTACTCAGAAGAAAATGGAGGTAACAAAAGGAATTGCTATTTTCCTTTCACTACGGACCAAGAAAGCAGAACAGTGATGACATAGAAGGAATGGGGAAGTTGCCATGTCATCTTGGGATTTATGAATGTGAGAAACAGAAATGGTAGACTCAATCAGGTACATTCTCTGGCTTTAGGAAGGCATACTTCATACTATTTAAGAAAAATACGGTAAAACTGTCAGTGGTATTAGAAATCACTATAACTCTTCTGGAGAACAATTAGCAGTATGTAAATGTCACATACTATTAGGCACCAGAAGTCTTTCTGGGAATTGATTCTGAAATTAAACCATCCAACTGGTGTTTAAAGTAAAACCCAAACTAAAAGCATCTTCATTTTCACCAGGAGTCCAAAAACCCTTCTAGAAACAATATAGGATTTTTTTGTCTCCTCCCCTCTATTCCAATTACCTTAGAACAGCAGTCAGCAAATTTTGTATGTAAATGGCCAGTAGTAACTATTTTGAGCCATACTCTATTGTAACTACTCAGCTTTGTGGTTGTTGCATGAAACCATTCATAGACAATATGTAAACAAATAAGCATGGTTATGTTTCAATAATATTTTATTGTGAACTTTGAAATTTTAATTTCTTATAATTTTCACACTTCAAGAAATTTTATTCTCTAAAACAATCCTCTGAAAATATTGCTTCAACCATTAAAAATGTAAAAATCAGTATTAGCTCATGTACCATACAAAAACAGGTGGCAAACTTCCTAGGACATTTCTACTGAATGTGGTAGAGACTTGGAGAGGGCAAAGACTTTCTTACCCACTCCACAAGTGGGTCTGGATTTTTCTGGTATCAGCCCATAGCAAACATATATTTCTTGTCTATTTTTTACCTTAGATGCCAATTCCTATTTGTAATGTTCTTTTTGAGAAAGACACACTTGTTCATTAATTGTGTTCTGGTTATGCACCCTATCTCACCAAATGTTATTGATAGCAATGGGAAAGGAAGGAAGAAGTAAGTATTTATTGATCATCTACAGTGAAAAAATATACAGGTATTCTGAAAGTGACTCTGGTGGTTCCAAACAACAGAGTCTTATAAACTTGAGGGATAATCACCCGCCCCCCAGGATAGATTAAAGAGCAGTCCAATGGCACAGATAAAAATAAATGTGTTTGTAGGGTAGGAAGCCTCTGGTATAATTCAAAGAATTGTGCAGTTTGCTCAGTTTTGAACCATACAACCCCTACGAATCCTCTCATAGACTTCTCTGCAAAAGGAGTGTAAATTTCCAGGATTACAGATTCAAAGGGCTTTTCAAGGAACACTTCTTCCCTCTTAACCACAACCAATAGGTTCTCTCTTCTCAGAGATTGGTTGGTAAGTTGAAGGTGACCAGGATCTTTAATATCAGAGTCAGGGCCTAACAAAGCCTAAGGCTCATTTAAAAGTTCATCTAAATCCATGGTTCAAGTTCTTTCCATAGAAAAATGACAACAGGGAAGGACTTTAAATAATGTCATGATCAAGGTTAACTAAAGCAGTGTGCTTTTCATTATATGCATATTTATCACCCAAGGATCTTGTTAGAATGAAGAATCTGATTCAGCAGATGTCTTAGCTTGGTTTGCCATGACAAAATACCATAGCCTGGGTGGCTCAAACAACAGACATTTATTGCTTCCAGTGTTAGAGGGTGGGAAGTCCAAGATCAAAGTGTTGGCTAATTTGGATACTAGAAAGAACTCTCTTCCTAGCTTGCAGATGGCTCCCTGCCTGCTCGCATAATCTCTTCTTTGTGTGTGTTTGTTGAAAGAAAGATCATTAACTCTCTGGTGCACTTTTTTTTTTTTTTTGAAGTTGGTTCTATGTTGGGTGTGGAGCCCAACATGAGGCTTAAACTCATAACCCTGAGATCAAGACCTTAGCCTAGACCAAGAGTTGGACAATTAATCAACCAAGCCACCCAGGCGTCCCTTTGGTGCATCTTCTTATAAGGACACTGATCCTATTGGATCCCACCCTTGTGACCTCATTTAACCTTAATTACCTCCTAAGAGGCCCTATCTCCAAATACAGTTACATTGGGGAGTGAGAACCTCAACATATGAATTTGAGGGAGAGGATAATAATGCAGTCCTTAGCAGTAGGTATCTGTGGGGTCTGAGAGCCTGCATTTGTAAAAAGGTTTCAGGTGATATGGATGCTGTTGGCCTTTGGACCAGATTGTGGGTATTAGGGAGCTAAAGGTCCTGCTTTAGGAAAGAGGGATGGTGATCAACGAGGAATGGGATGACATACAGCTAATCCCGTCAATAAAGCTTGTTCAGGAATGATGATGACAATAATAACAGTGCAGCATCCTGTTTATATGTAAGATGTTACCAAAGAAAGCATAAAGACATGAGAAGATCCCCCCAATGGTAGCCAATTCTTCAACAAATGACCTCCAATGAAACTGCCTTGAGCAGTATCTTTCAGATTTCTTCTCAGACATGTGAAATTCTCCAGATCAAATGCTTCATGCTTCCAAATCTGAAAGTCTGTTACCACAGACTGCTCCTCTGAAACATTATTAAAATTCATTCTCAGCTAATGGAAAGAGATAAGAACATCAGGATCATATGAGAAAAATAATCTTAGCATATAGGGAGGAAAGAAAATCCCATCTGAGTCTTCAAACTCATAGTTGTATTCACTCTATAGAGATAGGACCAGCTTAAAAAAGGATGAAAAATGAGGACATTTTGTCATCTTTTATTTGGAGTGCTAATTTGTACATCACTAGCCAGGAGAAATGAGGACTAACTTTACAAAAAATCTGCATAAAAAGAAAAGAAAAAGACAAAGGAAGGCATTCCCAGATGTATGTTGACAATTTCCTGCAGAAGAGGCTACTTAATTCTGGACTCAGGAATACCAGTTTTCTCTAGTGATATGTCAGTGGTTCTCAGAACTATTTTGGATATTCAGTCTTTATTTTCCTTGACCATGATTTGGGCTCATTTGGATGTGAGGTCAGGCTACAGTATCCATATTGAATTATTGGTATGAACTCAAAGTAAAACTTTGGAAGCTTCATTTGTAAATAATCTGATGACTTTCTATTTCTTTCCACTGAAAAGTCGCAGGCATAAAAATAATTAACTGACATTCCAAGGCTTGAATTTGGGAGAACACTTTTTGGGATACTGCACAGACATTTTCAGACACTGGTTCATGGTAGGAGGACCAGCTGAATGTCTCCTCATTGCAAACATCCCTGGAAGCCTAGAATAGTGACTTAACCTCTCAGTCATTTTTTTTGCACAGCCTTGAACAGAACAACAGGAAGATTTGATTAAATCCACTTCCAGTATTCAAAGTTTCCATTTCATTCACAGTTTAAACCTTCTCACCAAGGACTAAGTTAACATGGCACAAATCAGTTGCAAAGGATTAAGCAAATATACTTTGCCTGAAGCTATCCTTCTGCATCAAAGAAAAAAAATCAAGCTGGCCAAAGTAGAGGAGCAGGGTAGAAAATTAGATTTTATTTTTTAGGATGATCTCTCCTTGCTTTTTCTTCTTCTTCTTTTTCTTTTCCAAGTGAATATCATCATTGACCTGCTGCTTTTCCTAGAATCTATGCAGGAAGACTGATTTATGGAATCCAGAGTACTAACAGATTTGTTTGAAAGAGTTATTTGAATATTAAGGGATCTTTACCAGCAATTCTTTTATTTGATTCCCAAGATCTAAAATTCTCAGTGATGTGTTGCTGGGGTCCTGAGCTTCAAGGGGTGGGGAGAGGAAGGACAAAAAGACATAAATTGGACTAAAGTGCTAAAATGATATTTAATAGTCATTGAATTGTAAGTGTGAAGCTGTGCTTAATTACTTTAGGGACAAGTCTTTTGAGAAGATTACTTGTTTCCTTACTAGGGTGTTTAAGCTGAATAAGGGAGTCCAACTGAGGAAGTGCTGACCTTGCTTGTTTCTCTCTGCCCCCGAGCCTCCATTTCTAATCTCCAAGGCAGTCCCTCTGAACTGCAGCAGAAGAGAGTGTTGGATAGGGTGAAGCTTTCTTTTTCTTCACTCTACTTGGTGAACATTTCTGAGATCAGTTTTTCTTAAACATATACTTTTTGGCTTATTTGTCACCTTGCATATGTCAACTGCAGCCCTGGATGGGTGACAAAGGAATGTGGGGTGAGCAGGAGATATATTCAGCTTTATAATGAGTATGATGCCTCATACAGTGCCTTGTCCATTTCAGATACCTCAAACGCCACATATTTGAAATAGAAGTTTGCCGTTCCTTTCAAATGTAGTCTTCCTTTTCCATTTTCTGGCTTAGAGTAGTGGTGCCTTTACCTAGTTACCCAATCTCAAACTCCTACTCACCTTTAACTCTCTTCACTTCCTATTCTCCACTTCCAGATGCCAGGATCCTTCCACTTCCAGAACAGCTTCTCAATCTAGCTCTTCTTTTTGATCCTACCCTTTCTGTATTTTAGGCTCTCATCATTTTGCTGTGTAATTATTTTCACCCTTCATCCAAGGGCATTGCTGCCAGAAATGTCTTCTTTTGCATTTTGCTATTGCTTTTCTAATTTTTTAAAGTTGAGTAGGCACATTTAATTTGTTTTCACTCTTTTCATTTTAATTTTTCTAATATACTAAAAGCATTTAAAGCTATACATTTTCCTTTTTTTTTTAAAAAAAAAAAAGATTTTATTTATTTATTTTTAAGAGAGAGCTCACAAGTAGGCAGAGAGGCAGGCAGAGAGACAGAGGGGGAAGCAGGCTCCTTGCTGAGCCGAGAGCCCAATGTGGGGCTTGATCCCAGGACCCTGAGATCATGACCTGAGCCAAAGGCAGAGGCTTAACCCACTGAGCCAGGTGCCCCACTATATATTTTCCTTTGCACACAGCTTTAGCTGTGTCCTATCCTCTCTGGTATGAAATATTTTCTTTTTTATTAGTTCCTAGACAATGATAAATTTTAGCTAGAACTTACCTATTATACAAAAAATAATTTAAAAGAATACCTCTTAATTTGCAACTAATTAAAATGTTTGGTAATCATTTATTATTGCAACTAATTAAAATGTTTGGTAATCATTTATTATTGATTTATAATGCCAAAGGATTATACTTAGAGATTATTACTCATTCTTTTCTCTTTTTGGATAAGTGATACTTTGACTGGATAGGATTTTAAGATGATAATGTTTCTTTTAATAATCTTTCTTTCTTTCTATAGGGTTATGTTGGTATTCTTTAGACACTAGTACTCCAGAGGACATAAAACCATTCTTTCTGTCAGAGTCTGTAAGATTTGCTCCCTGTCTTTGAAATACAAGAATTTTACCAGAGTCTGTCTCAGGTTTTTGTTGTTGCTTTCTCCTCTCAATTCATCCTCTATAGGACTCAGCAGGGCTTGTAATCTGAAGCACTAGTATTTCTTCAGTTTAGGGAACATTTTCTTCTATTATTTGCTTAGGACTTTCCATGCACCTGTTACTTCATATCCTCTGGCATTTCCATTGTTAATGTGGTAAATTCTTTGGATTTGACTTCTGAGTCCCTTTTCTTATTCCACATGATTTTTACTTTCTTATTCCACATGATTTCTACTGGTTCTCTGTGCCTTGAGATGTTTTTTTAACTTGATCTTCTAGATCAAGTTATTTTTCAATTCTCTTTTCAGCAGTGAGAATTCATTTTTTCAATTTGTCTACTGAACTTTTAAAATTCAGAAACATCATTCTCAGTTCCAAAAAGCCTTTTCTGTGCTCTAATTTTACCTTTTTCCTAATTACCTTTATTAATGTCCTCTTTCTCTTCTATTAGTTCTACTACAAATGAAGCTGCCAGCTCTACCTGCTCAGCCTAGTCTTCTTCCTTCTGGTTACAGAGTCTCCTTAAGTGGGTTGTAATTTTTCATTACCTACTTATTTTGTGTGTTCTCTCAATATCTGTACGGGTCAGGCTGTTGGGGCGTTCTATCCATGATGACAGAAGAGGGGACAGGAGGCATGCCACTGTCCATTCTTGTGAGCTGCTGGCCAGCAAGTAGGCAAACTAACTTTGGCTGATGGGCTGATTGAATCCTTTCTCAATATAATAGACTGAGATCAGTTTGGCTCAATGTAATAGACTGAGATAAATTTGGACTTACCCCATGTAGGTCCTAGAATATGAATTCCATATCTGTAGTCAGGAGAGATATAGTCCCATTCTAAGAGAAAGACAGTTATCTGCCAGATGGGCTTATTCTGGGAGCCACAAAATCCAAGGCCTTCATTTTCAGGCTCCTTCTGTGCTGTTGGTCATTAGGTGTTGCTGGAAGCTATGGAAACAGACCTTCCCCAATATGCTCTCCCCTTGATGTGTCCCCTGGGGTCTGCCTCTAATCTCACTTTTAACTCCAGAGAAGGGAGTGAAACGGTCAGGGAACAATGACTATGCTTTTTCTCTGGCAGCCACCTTCTCAGATTCCAAGTTACCTTTCTAAAGTGCAGGCATGATCATCCTAATACATTGGTTAATGTATCCTAATACAGTGGCTCCCCATTGACTATAGCCCAGTGTCCAGACCCTAAGTCCTTTGAGCTGAGCCCTCCTCAAGCTGGATGCATTGAATCAGGCCATTTATCCTATGCCCTATGCTTTCTGTCATGTTAGACTCCTCACTTTCCCTAATCCCATACCATGCATTCCCCTTCCGTGTTGGTGTACACATTCCCTTCATCTGGTAGTGCCATGACTTTCTCTGTCTTTGACTTTTGGCTTTCTTCTCCTTTTCTAATTCAGATACCACCTTTTACAGGAAGCCTCAGTTGGAATTTATTTTCCCTCCTCAGTGTCCCTGTTGCTCCTATTTGTTCCTCAAGGCAGCACTTAACACAATCTGCCTTTTCATAGTTTATCTGTGTACTTTTCCCCTCTCCCACCCCAAACCTTAAATAATGTGAAGGCAGGTTCCAGGTGTGTTCCATTTTATCTTTCCCTGCAGTGTCTTGCATGATTTGTTCTTTGTAGTGTTGAACTGACAATGGAAAACAATTAAACTGGAAATTGATGGACCATTCCTGAGCTTTTCTTACTATAGGAAGGAGATCAAGCCATGAAGATCTGCTGAAGTTTAACAGAGGAACTGGTGCCTAAGCGTCAGTTTACAGAATTCCAACTTCAGAAAAGTCCTCTGAATCCCACAGAAAGGACTTCCAATTATTTTCTTCTACCCCACAGGGGTGTTATTGTACAAAGAGCGATGAGATGTGGAGCAACAGGGACCATGGTCAGTCATAGTCGCTGAATTTCACGCAGAGCCTTTTCCTCCGTTGCCTGGGAGCATGAAGGTTAGTAAAGTAAAAAGATGGCTGGCTGACACAACACATCCCAAGAGTTTGTGCTTTTCAGAAGACCTGTTGTACGTGAACCATTAAAAAGAGGAACTTTGGAGAGGAAATGCCTCTGGTATTTCAGGAAGTTTGAAATCATGCCTTGTGTTAGGAAATAGAAAGATTAGACAAAAAAGTAAGGGGTAGTCCTATGAAGTGCACAAGAAAAGACGCTTCTTTTCAAAGGTATTTGCAAAGGTGACTATAATGAAGCAAGATGCACCTTACTCATCTCTGATTACAAACTCATAGACAGAAGCTGGACACAGGGCAGGGGAGTGAGAGTTGCTATGTAGAGTCATTGGGTGGGAGAAGGGTATGCTGTGGAGGGAAAGAGGAATAGGAACTTACTAAAGAACCCATCACCCATAACCAGACCTCTGTGTAACTTGATAGTAAGCAAAGAAAGGGCTCTTGAGTGGACAATAATTTAATCTTGACGTAGTCTAACCATTTGTCGGCTTGGGAGCCCCTTGGAAGAGCTGGTCTCTGGTGCCATTTTCTTAATGTTGCTCTGGAAGTCATGTTGAAGGCATTAAAACAGAGACCAGTATTATTAACTCTGTGTGTGTGTGCGTGTGTGTGGTGTATTTATTGTAAAGATGTGTTAGCATATGCTCCAAGTACTTTCTGTGGGTGAGAATACACTGTAGCTCTTCCTGGAGAGGAGACTATTGCCTCCTTTAAGAATCCCATTAAAGCATGCTGTTGCTTTTTTTTTTTTTAACTCTATGTTTTCTTTTTTTTTTTTTAAATTTTTTATTTTTTATAAACATACATTTTTATCCCCAGGGGTACAGGTCTGTGAATCACCAGGTTTACACACTTCACAGCACTCACCAAATCACATACCCTCCCCAATGTCCATAATCCCACCCCCTTCTCCCAAACCCCCTCCCCCCGGCAACCTCAGTTTGTTTTGTGAGATTAAGAGTCACTTATGGTTTGTCTCCCTCCCAATCCCATCTTGTTTCATTTATTCTTCTTCTACCCACTTAAGCCTCCATGTTGCATCACCACTTCCTCATATCAGGGAGATCATATGATAGTTGTCTTTCTCTGCTTGACTTATTTCGCTAAGCATGATACGCTCTAGTTCCATCCATGTTGTTGCAAATGGCAAGATTTCATTTCTTTTGATGGCTGCATAGTATTCCATTGTGTATATATACCACATCTTCTTGATCCATTCATCTGTTGATGGACATCTAGGTTCTTTCCATAGTTTGGCTATTGTGGACATTGCTGCTATAAACGTTCGGGTGCATGTGTCCCTTTGGATCACTACATTTGTATCTTTAGCCTTTCTCAAGAAACAAGAAAGGTCTCAGGTACACAACCTAACCCTACACCTAAAGGAGCTGGAGAAAGAACAAGAAAGAAACCCTAAGCCCAGCAGGAGAAGAGAAATCATAAAGATCAGAGCAGAAATCAATGAAATAGAAACCAAAAAAACAATAGAACAAATCAACGAAACTAGGAGCTGGTTCTTTGAAAGAATTAATAAAATTGATAAACCCCTGGCCCGACTTATCAAAAAGAAAAGAGAAAGGACCCAAATAAATAAAATCATGAATGAAAGAGGAGAGATCACAACTAACACCAAAGAAATACAAACTATTATAAGAACATACTATGAGCAACTCTACGGCAATAAATTTGACAATCTGGAAGAAATGGATGCATTCCTAGAAACATATAAACTACCACAACTGAACCAGGAAGAAATAGAAAGCCTCAACAGACCCATAACCAGTAAGGAGATTGAAACAGTCATTAAAAATCTCCAAACAAACAAAAGCCCAGGGCCAGACGGCTTCCCGGGGGAATTCTACCAAACATTTAAAGAAGAACTAATTCCTATTCTCCTGAAACTGTTCCAAAAAATAGAAATGGAAGGAAAACTTCCAAACTCATTTTATGAGGCCAGCATCACCTTGATCCCAAAACCAGACAAGGATCCCACCAAAAAAGAGAGCTATAGACCGATATCCTTGATGAACACAGATGCGAAAATACTCAACAAAATACTAGCCAATAGGATTCAACAGTACATTAAAAAGATTATTCACTACGACCAAGTGGGATTTATTCCAGGGCTGCAAGGTTGGTTCAACATCCGCAAATCAGTCAATGTGATACAACACATCAATAAAAGAAAGAACAAGAACCATATGATACTCTCAATAGATGCTGAAAAAGCATTTGACAAAGTACAACATCCCTTCCTGATCAAAACTCTTCAAAGTGTAGGGATAGAGGGCACATACCTCAATTTCATCAAAGCCATCTATGAAAAACCCACCGCAAATATCATTCTCAATGGAGAAAAACTGAAAGCTTTTCCGCTAAGGTCAGGAACACGGCAGGGATGTCCATTATCACCACTGCTATTCAACATCGTACTAGAGGTCCTAGCCTCAGCAATCAGACAACAAAAGGAAATTAAAGGCATCCAAATCGGCAAAGAAGAAGTCAAATTATCACTCTTTGCAGATGATATGATACTATATGTGGAAAACCCAAAAGACTCCACTCCAAAACTGCTAGAACTTATACAGGAATTCAGTAAAGTGTCAGGATATAAAATCAATGCACAGAAATCAGTTGCATTTCTCTACACCAACAGCATGCTGTTGCTTTAAATGGACCATTTAAAGGCAAGGGCCAGTGCCTCACCCAGGGCCAGACATATAGCAGGCTTTTGAAAAATGTGCTGAAATGGAATAGTCAGTATTCAGTGAAAAGGTAGAGATTCAGTCTGATCTTTTCTTCATTTTCTGCCTTCATACAATTTGTTTATACAATTGCATTCCAGCTCCTTTTCTCCTCTTCACAACCCTCTCAAAACTGTATGTGTATTTTTGGATATGTTCTTATGTGTATGTGTGTTTGTGTATGTATACATGTGCTTTGGTGTAAAGGTGTATATATCTTTATATTTGTGTGTGTGTGTTGTGTGTTTATTTGTATACATGTCTGTATTTGTGAGTATATTTGTGTGTATATCTGTCAGTCTGTGTTTGTATCCCTTAACGGTGTGTGCATATGTGTGGCTAGGTCTGTGGATGTGTATACATCTATATGCATATATATGTGTATATATTTGTATATATGTGTATGAAGCCATCTATATGAATTATATATGTGGGTATGTGTGTATATGTGATTAGATACCCAATACAGTCCAGTGATCAAGGCATTTCTTCACAGAAACTAGTTGAAGAGAGTATAAATTCCATCTTGCTTGGGTTCATTCCCTGAGTCTTGTGGCATTACTGGACGAGGATGGAGGAAGGTAAAGAAAACAATAGTTACTTTAGTGGACTTTGGGAAGCTGACATTAGCCATCCAGTCTAAAGAGAGACATATTGGTGGTGTAGGAGAGGAGGAGGGGAGAGCTTAAGGAAGGAAGATACGAGAAATGACAGAGGATAGAATCTAGGGCTTGGGGGAGGGTTGCCATAGAAAGAAGGGGCATGCTTTTCACTGGGTTAAGAGGGGCTTTCCAAGTAGGGTGACATTGTTTCTCTGCTCTCAGGGCAGAAGCAATGGTGACAGCAGACTTGAAATACTCCTTGCCGTGGACTGGATTGTGGCCCCCTTAAAACTCATATGTTGAAGCCCCAATTACCAATATGACTGTGTTTGGAGCTAAGGCTTTTAGGAGGTAATTAAGACTAAATAGGACAAAACAGTGAGATCTTAATCCCATAGCACTGGTGGTCTTATAAGAAGAAGAAGAGTGAACTTCCTCCACCGGCATAATACCTAATACACCCCTGAACATAAGTTAATAAGATAAACATTTGTATCTCTCTAAAATATTGCCTTTCTGAGAAAATTTGTGGTAGATATATCTACCTCTAACTGTGCCATTTCTTTACCTTCATATCATGTTGCATTTATCTCCCCACTCCCCACATCATTAAGGATAAAGTTTATCATAGATGGAGTATCATCTATCCAGCTGGCCAATATATATTTATGAAAGACCTGCCCCATTTTATCACTAAAACACTCTCCTTGCATTTCCAGAGCACTCGGGGATAGGAACCGAAGCATAGAAGTACAGAGCATGGGTTCTAGAGCAAGGCTGCCTGGATTGAATCCTCGCTCTGATACTGGCTCTGCAACTTCAGGCAGAGCTCCCTCTGCCCGATCTGTAAAATGGGGCTGTTGTGAGAAATGGATGAGTTCATGCATGTGAGTGCGTGTGAGTGCTTAGAACAGTGTCTGGTGCATAATAAGTGCTTTAGAATATAAGCCTCTGTTATCATCCTGTGCCCTTCTTGTTCTGGCAGAGATTAAGACACCGAAAGGGTAACAAAAAGAAAATATAGTACCCAAAGCCGCATAAACTAAGAAAATGGGTTCATTGTCCAAAGCATTCCACAAATTAAATTACCATAAACTGGTAATTTACACATGGAGTCTCTGGGGGAAGGGACAAGGAAATAAAAACAAAGTTGCAACGAGGTGAGGAGACTCTAATACATTGCCCCTTATCATTAGCATAATGTCTTATGAAAAAAACTGGCACAATCATTGTCTATAAAAGCAGACTCTATTGCACAGTGGACACTCCCCACCACAAATGAGGACAATCGATCGGAAAGCAACTCCATGCTTTCTCCCTGCCAACACCGGGGCTGCTGGATGTTGGAAGAAATTCACACAATCAAGCCTCTGTTTTCACTTTAAATTCATGATCTCAAGACTCAAATTGGCACTCAGTATTGCTTAGCAAGCTTTCCTGGGTTTCTCTAGAAGGTTCGTCTTTCCCCTCTCTTGGACATTTAATTCATTCCCTCTCCATCCCTCACGAACCCAGCCGGCCCCTCCTCCCTAACTCTCATCAACTAAGGACCTTGTTTCCAACTTCACTGAGAAAACAGAAGTCAACAGGTATGAACCCCTTCACCTTCAACCACCAATGTGCTATCCCATCTTCTGATACAATCAACAGCACTTTCCTCTAGAGGCATGTGCCTAGGCCCGAGCGGCCCATGCATTTGTCCAGGAACTGCCACAGTCGCCTGCTGATAAACTTGAGGAAGGGGGTCAGCAAAAGGTAACAACAGCCAAGACTGAGTATTTACCACATGCTAAGATTTTTTTTTAAATGTACATATTAACTCTCTTGATTCTTTATAGTAAGCCTACAAAGTAGATGGATAAGAAAACAAAGGCACAGAGAGGTTAGGCAAGCTGACCTAGGTCTCGACACCAGTAAGTGATGAACTGAGGCGTCTGACTCCAGAGACGGAATTCTCAACAAAGTACATGCTCGCCACAAAGACTGTGCGGCAGATGTAGGAAGAAGAGATAATAAATCATGAATTTTATGACAACCTTTTCATGCTCAGCACAGAACCCCCTGCTGCTTTCTTCTTGAGGGATTGAGTAAGAATTAGCCGAATAGAATGCCATGGTAGAGGAGCACAAGAAATGCATGTAATAAAACTTCTTGGACTGAGAGCAAGACTGCAGAATCCCAGCACGCCTTCTTCTGAAGGTCCCCCACTGTCCCAGTCTCTGTGACTGTCACATAAAGTGAGGATGTCCTTGTCCCAAAGTCAGGGTCTCCCTGGGCCTCCAAGGCTACTTTTCCACAGGTTAGCGGCTGCGCTAGCAGAGTTCTTGAGGGGTGTCTTAGTCTGCCTGGGTTTCTATAACAAAACACTATAGACTGGGTGGCTTAAACATGAGGAATGAGGGATAAGATAAGTGAAGAGGGCAAGTACAACAAAGGATACATGTAAACCCCCATATCCTCAAGATCCTAGGAAAAACAAGCTATGTAAAGAAAAAGAACAGGTCAATGATGTTGAATTTATTTCAACCTCAGTGGGAAACGTTTAAGCTTCTGAACAGGTGCCAAATGGTCCAGTTGTGTTGGAGAATTACTGACAACAAGATGCCGAGGACTCCAGTCACTGAGCTCTTGAATTTCCTGAACATGGGGAGTATGGAATGCTCAGAACTGGAGGTGAAGTTCTGAGCTCAGTTTTAGCAATTGTAATTTGTCTCTTTGACCAAATGGCACATGGCTGGAGTTCTATACATTGACTAGACAAGGTCATGTCCCAGGAGTGTTTCTCGTGATGGGTAATGTGACAGTGGGCTGAACAGAGGGAAGACAAGCCAGGAGCCTCTCACCGAAAGGATCCAGTCTGGACTCAGTTGTTTACTGGCTGCGTGGCCTTGCGGAAAATATTTAAGCTTTCCAAACTGCAGTTTCTAATTCATAAAAGGAAAAACTAATACCTTCCTTGCAGGGATGTTGTAGGGATTAGCAATGAGTTTATAAAGTTCCTAGTATATTAGACATTCAATTAACTAAAGCTATCATTATTTATTATCACATAATTAAACATGACAGCTAAAACTCTGTGGCGATTTTTTAAAAAAATTTTATTTATTTATTGGACAGAGAGAGAGATCACAAGTAGGCAGGGAGGCAGCAGAGAGAAGGGGGCAGCCAGCTCCCTACTGAGCAGAAAACCTGATGGGGGCTCGATCCCAGGACCCTGAGATCATGACCTGAGCCAAAGGCAGAGGCTTAGCCCACTGAGCCACCCAGGCACCCCTGTGGCAAAATTTTCTAAAATATGTCCTTTATCACTGGAGCAATCACCTATTCCTCTTAGTTCTATCTCACCTTGGGGATATTCAGAGAGGGTGAAAAGGCCATAATGCAACTTACTATACTCAGTTGTTATTTTAGAAGGCTGTCACAAGACAGCACTCCAGAAATTACACAATCATTTTAATTTATGTTGGACTTTCTATTACTATATGTATATATATGTAATTATGCTTTTATTATTATTATTACTTAACACTGTGGTGAGGAGAAAGGTGAAGGGAAGAATTCTTTATTGATTGTTTCTATCCACTAGGCACTGTGCCAAGTGGTTTTGCATACATTTAAATATCACAACTTGGGAGCTTGGTGATAGCATTATTCACATTTTAAAGATAAAAAAACAAAGCTCAGAGAAGTTGAGTCACTGTTTTCAAGGTGACACAGCCACTGAGTATCAGAGCCCGTCTGGCCCCAGAGCTCTTGCTCTGACCTCTATCCTGTGACACAGATGCTGATGGTCAGAGCTGTTTTACAGATGAAGGACGGTAAACCAGGGCAGTTAAGTGACTTGTTCAAGGTCATGTATCTATTGAAGAGGATACCCAAGACTAAGTCCCAGTTTTTCTGATGTTTAGTCTAGTTTTTCTTTTTTCTTGAACCCCTGGAGGCAGACAATATAGTAGAATGGTTGAGAACACAAGCTGTTAGGTTTCTTACTGTCAGAAATATGGAAAGAGAAAAACTAGAATGGTGTTGGACTAGAACTGAAGGTATTGGTGTGAACTCTGTATATGGAAAAGAACATACATAGAAATGAACACATATGTAAATCTTTTTTCACACACACGCAAGTTCCTAATTCTGTCTATTTATATGGCTATTCTTGAAGCAGCAATGAGCATACCTACTGTAAGATTTTTGTTTCTAAATACCGTTCTTTCCTAAAAGGACCCAAGGATGCTTGCAGAAATGGAGATTGGAGCAGGAAGGGTACAAGATAAGACTTACATATCTTATTGTGCCAATTAGCAAGGAAGTATTCTAAAAATGATGGGAAAACCTCAAAAAGACAGAGCAGACAGGTTGAAGGCGCTTCCAATAGGTAAATTGAAGACAATCTGAACACAAAAATAAATAATAGTAGAGACACATTATAATCCATTGAATAAAATAGAAAAGCATGAGTCTGTACCGATATAAATAATGACTTCAAAGTCGATAAGGACTAGAATATTCACATAGCTTCAAAGAACCTCCCCATGAAATACTTATTAATTATGGAAGGTAAAAAGAGTAACTTCACGGTGGAGAAACCTGGTTGACAACATCCTAATTAAGTGATCAAAGCGAAGATCATCAACAATGTGACAAATCTAAATCAGGGGCCTCGCGATAGCAGCAATGAGAACTCAGCATCGTTTCTGTGACATTCATGCTAAACACGCAAATCTTGACTCTAACAAAGAGGGAATATCGCATAGCCCCCAAATGAAAGATCTCTAAAAAATATTTGGTGTGTAATCTTCAAAGGGATCAGGGTCATTAAAGTTAAAAGAATGAGAAACCATTCCCAATTAAAATGGACCAGTGGGATGTGGCAAGTGAACACACACGTGATTCGGAACTGCAGCCATTCGCTCTAAAGAACATTACTGGGAGAGTTGGTAAAACTTGAAGGGAGTGTGAGAATTAGATGGAAGAAATGCTTTGAATGTTAAATTCCTGATCTTGGTGTTTGTATGGCGGTTACGTAGATTTGCTTTGTTGGGATTCTACGTTAATGTATTTCAAGGTGATGATGTATCAGGTGAACAATGTACTCTCAAACGGTTCAGAAAAAAGGACATTTGTACTGTTCTTGCAACTATTTTTAAAAAAGAGGTATTTATTTATTTGAGAGAGAGTGAGAGCCTGAGAGCAGGGGGTGAGGTGTGGTGGGGGAGGTGAGGGGGTTGGAGCAGAGGGAGAGGAAGAGAGAGTCTTAAGCTGACTGAATTGAGTGTAGGCCTAATGTGAGGCTCGATCCCACGACCCTGAGATCAGGACCTGAGCTGAAACTAAGAGTCGGAGGCTTATTAACCAACTGGCTACCCAGGAGCCCCTGTACCTGTAACTATTTTTAAGTTTGATATTTTTCAAAGTAAAAAGTTACCTCCTCCAACACTAAAAACCTCAAAACAAAAGCAACAATAAAAAGGAACACAGTTGCTGCACACACACACACACACACGGGTAATAGTAAAGTGGTAAAAAAATATACGCTCCAGGGGCACCTGGGTGGCTCAGTGGGTTAAAGCTTCTGTCTTCGGCTCAGGTCATGATCTCGGGGTCCTGGGATCGAGCCCTACATCAGGCTCTCTGCTCGGCGGGGAGCCTGCTTCCCCTCTCAGTCTCAGCCTGCCTCTCTGCCTACTTGTGATCTCTGTCTGTCAAATAAATAAATAAAATTAAAAAACAAAAAACCTAAAAAAAAATCCCATACGCTCCAGGTTTGAATTCCAGCTTTGCCTCTTACTAGTTATGTGAATTTAGGACTAATTTATTTGTGACTTACTTTCTTGGTCTGTAAAACAGGGATAATAAAAGCACAAACATTGTATCCTTGTGGATTTAAATGCATTAGGAACCATAAAGTAGTTCATATCAGTGCTTGATACTATTTGTTGCTTTTATTACATGCTGGCAACATCATTCTCTGTGATCCATTTTTCCCTCAGAACACATGCCAGAGAAAAAGATCTGGTGTATCCCTCCTGACCTGTGCAACTACAAATATACTTCAGCTAGAAAACATTTGCTATACAGTCAATTGTATTATTCAGGCAGATGGCTAGAGATTTTATAGACTGAAAAAGTCTAAAATAACTTTATATGTTATATGCAAAAGAAACAAACCAATATATTTATAAACTTTGGATATACATTTGGTTTTGATGTGAAGCCCAATGGGGATTAGATTTTTTTTTTTTTTTTTTTGACGATACATAATCATTGTATCAGGCCAAAATATTGTGTTAGGAATAATCTAGGCATTAGTAAGAAGAAAAGTGATTATCACATTGACAAGCTGTTTCTTAAGCAATTTAAACATATACATGCATGACTATTATAAAGGATTAAAGCATATTCACTACTAAAAATGGCTAATTCAATTAAACATGTAAATTACAAAATTGAAATAAAAACAATGTTCTGGTTGGAAAGGAAATATAGATAGCACTTTGATGTTGATTCTTTGAATTTATCTCTTTTCTAACTTAGGATATCTAAAATCAAATGCAGTATTACTAGGTGATTTTGGGAATGGGGAATAAGGCTGGTATTTTGCAAGTTTTCTTTCAAGGTGTATTTTTGGTTCCTCTCTACTAATGAAATTCAGTTTTAAGAACCCTGAGTTCTTCTTCAGTTAGCTTTGGTTGACATGAGAGCAGATGGCCTCTGACAAAGCCTCTTTACTCTCTCATTTAGCAGTCTTTCAAAATGTTATTTTAAAATACTTTAGAGGTTCACAATGACCATTGCTAATCTAACAAAATCGGCTCTACCCCACCCCACAGAAAAGAGTGAAAAACTCTAGTCGGGCTGAACTTTAACCTAGACCCTGGGATGCCCACTTGAATATGCTCCTGTTCCTAACTAAAGAGCCACAGTGACTATTTTTGACTATTTTTTTTTCTTTTTCTCAAAAGACAGAGAATTTTTGATGCACCTTCAAGATTCCATTTATATCAGTGACATAATGGTGTCAGCTCTTTGAAGGAAGAAAGAAGAACAGGCAGCAACTGGTATTATATCGTTAAGTGCCCAAGAATCAATTACATCCTTGCTGAGACAAGAGGCAATTTTCCCATTTAAACTTCACAGATGTACGGACTGGCAAATTATTGTTGGGTTGTTGCTTCTTTTATTATAATTAACAATTAAAAACACACGTTATAATGTAATTAGCTGTTTACTGACTATTAGTGGCTCAGGTCGTAGCAGAGACTTTATTTCCAAGGATGTGAACTACTAAAAAAGTATTTTAATCAACCCTTTTATATTCAGTCACTAGTGTGGAACCATTTTGGCCCCTCACAATTAAGCCACTGGGTTTATAAGAAGCATCGTGGAGAAACCTATCAGTTTCCTTTCTCAAAATACCCCCCTCAGAGTTCATTGATTCTCCATTTCTGGGAAATGTGGCAACACTTTTCTTGCATAACCTCCAGCCCAACCATCTTTTTTGCTCTTGTTCATCCCTAAATAAATGATTTTATCTCAATGTAGGTCCATATTATTTTTTAAAAAGATTTACTTAGAGAGAGAGAGAGAGAGAGAGCAGTGGAGAGGGGCAGAGGGAGAGAATCCCAAGCCAGCTTGCTACTGAATGCAGAGTCCAATGCAGGGCATGATCTCATGACCCTGAGATAACGACCTGAGCCAAAACTAAGAGTCAGACACTCAACTGATGGAGCCACCCAGCCACCCCAATGTAGGCTCATATTCTTAATATTTTTTAAACACAGACATGCAATATGCATGACAAACTACTTTTACTCAAGGTCAACTAGACTTTCTTTGATCACCCTTATGTGTACAACCTATTTGAAGGAAGCTAATAATGAGCAATGCCATGTTGGAAAAAGGCATGAGAAATTATTAAGTGTAATAGTAGATGACTATTCGTGATTATTAAGAGCTAACACTTATAAGGTGAGCTTCTTATGTGCTAGGCACTATTTTAAGTACTGTGTATGCTGTCCACATATTAACTCCTTTAACTCAGCCAAGAGACTGAGTAATTCAACCACAACTACAGAACTTGCAAGTGGTGGTGCTGGAATTCAAATCCAGGCAGCTGGCCCCAGAGCCCATGCTTTCAGTCACTCTAGTCTATTAACATCTGTAAACCATGCCTGTTAAAGCAAGGTCAACCAATTTTTGTTTGTTTGTTTTTTAAATCTATAAAAATGAAATAAAAGAGGTTTGAAAAGCAATTTCTTCATGTTCTGATTGACAATCCATGCTGATGAGATTCCCAGGGAATGTGCCATTTGCTTACTCTGTGCCGCACAAAAGTGTGAAGAGGGTTAAACGTTCAGAAAATATCCATGGAAAATAATGGCAAAGCTTATGCTTGCATAAGAAACACCTTCATGAACACGAGAGAACACTGAAGTTGCCTCTAAGAAAAGGAACTGCCATATTTTGCAACATAATTAAAACTATTGTTATTATTCAGCTATTTAGGCTACTTTTAAGGTATTCAAGTCTATCCTTGGGTCTTCCTCCTCTTGCATCAGGGCATCTTGTGTGGAGGAGGAAATGGTGGTTAATAATTATGAAGTAGGGTACTTCTTACCTGTACCCTATCCTTTTATAAGATAGGGGAAAAGACAACGTACAATAGGTCAAGTAGTTGAATAAGGACAAGCGTTATGGGATGAAAAGGGAATGGGGTGAGGTGGGGGTGGGTAGAAAATTCTGGTTTCAGAAAACTCAGGGCTAGACACAGTTACTACAACTGAGCCCAGCACGAGGCAACAGTGCTACAGTGAAATGTGTCTTGGCTTCTGAGATTTCATCTTTTAGCCTTGTTCCCCACCCAGCTGCTGGCACTTAATGCTGATATTTCTCTCAGGCATGTCTCCTGCGGCTCCTTCCCCCCCAGGGTCTCTTAGCCGGCTGTCAGCTCATCTCTTAGAAGCCACAGCTTGATACCAGCTTGAGAAACTACCTTTCCCAGGAGAGCTGGGGTAGAATAAATGAGAGCGCTTGGAAAACTTGAAAAGGTGTTACAAGTGTTTATTGTTATTATTAATGGGACATTTAAAGCAGTAATACCTTTAAACGAGGAAATTGAAGCAAATGGTAACTCAGGCAGTTATGTAGGCTGTGATGATGTGTGGATGACGTTCGGGGTGAGGGGCCCAACTTGGGACTCGTATGACTGTGTGTAAAGCAGGCTTTGCCTTATTTTAGGGAGAGAGGAGGGAAGAAAGCAGATGAAGGTAGAAGGCAAAGCCCCACTATTAGCAAGGAAAGGAGTAGAGGGAGAAGTCTATCTCTGCTACGTTCTAACCACAGTTATATCACCTCAACTTCACAGGCACTGATTGAGTGCCTGCTGTGTGCCAGCACTGATGCGGGAAGTTCCATGGTGATCCAGACATATCCTTGCCCTCAGTGAGCTCATGGCCTAGTGAATGTCACCAGTGAGCTTTTCCATGGCTGTCCAAACCGAGATACCCAGTTTTCGAGAGAGTCAGGCAGAGGTTTGGAAGGAAGGCTGTGACCCCTGGATGGATATCGTCTCTGTAGAGAGGCAGAGTGTGCAGGGTCCCGGTCGTCAGAGAGTATGTAAGCCAAAGCCACTGTATCAACTGCACCCGTGATGCTAGACAAACCCCAGCTGAGGCCAGGGTCACGGACTATCCTGTGTTCACACTGGGCTATGTAGACTGTAGAGGTCATCTCTTCAAAATCTGTTATTTTACAGATGAGGAAATTAAAGTCCCAAGATTCTGATTCACAAGGTAGTGAGCAGCGGGACTAGACATAGAAACCAGATGCTCTGATGCCCTATCCATGCCATGCTTAAGCCTGAGCCACAGGGACTTGGCAGCATTTAAAATGAGGACACACCTAGGGGACAGGGTATTTTCAGCCCAAAACTAATTTACACTTTATGGTTAATGACTTCATCGAAGCCTTTTAGAGAATGGATCTGGAAAGAGAGTAATGAGAAATGGGAGCAGGCACCTAGGGTGAGGGAGAGCAGCTGGAGGCCACCAGAATCAAGCTTTGCTAACTCACAATGGGGCTCAGTTACACACAGTCATGGGTCTCCCCACACCAGTGCCTTCAGGTCTTATCATTTAGGCTGACAGGGTAGAAACTTCTGACAAAACGGAAGTGAGCCCTGCAGTCTTAGGGAAATTCTGAGTGTTATGTCCACTCATACATCCCTCTTTTCCACAGAGGCAGGTTCCCACGGCGGCACAGGGACCCATCTCACTACCAAGTCAGTGATGCTCATTCTGAAAGGCAGGACATGGCAGCCCCAGGTGTCCATCTGGGGCCCCCGAGGAGGGAGCAGGGCAACCACGGTCAAGGTGGAACGTGGGGAAGCACCCTCTTCACTTGCAGCAGCTGCATTAAGAACTTGGGGCAGTGCTGATAGTCACTAATACACCCGGTCCCCCAGCCCTTCTGTCCAGTCACCCTTCAGGTAGCGGTGATCACGTGACCCTGTGGGAGCCAAAGGAACATAAGTAAAAGTCTTTTTGTGGGGCTTTTAGGAGATTTGCTCTCTTGATTAAGGGGGGGGGGAGGGGAAAGGTGACAGATTCCTGCGTTATGCATGCTCTCTTCTTTCTTCCTCCTGGAACTCAGGTCTGGGGTGCTCTTATGACCATGACAAACTAACACAGCAAGGATTGTAGGAAGAACCTATTGGCACTGCCATCATTGATTTTCTGTACTCATTCCGGACAACTTCCTCCATATGTCTTAATATGTGAGACAAAAAAAGCCCCGGTTGTTGAAGCTGTAGGGTTGGGTCCTTTCCTGGTTCCATGACAAGCAACGGTCCCAAGGTTCAAGGCCTTTCCCAACCTGAGGCCACAAAACCTCTCCTGTCTCACCTCCTGCCACTTTCCTCCCTTCTCCAAACTACTTTTCTCCAATTGGAAAGGCACAGCTCTGAGAAGTCTCCCCTGGGAGAACTGCTTGCATACTCTGTCCTATGCTCTCACCTTGTTTGTACCACTGATGACAGCACGTGAAACTGTGTATTATTTGTTGATTTGCTCAGATTTTTTTAACTGTCTCCTAACTTGATTCCCGGCTTCCACCTTTGTCTCCTACACTGGATTCTCAAATGGTAGATGGAGCATCTCCTTTAAAACAACTGTCAGGGGTGCCTGGGTGGCTCAGTGGGTTAAGCTGCTGCCTTCAGCTCAGGTCATGATCTCAGGGTCCTGGGATCGAGTCCCACATCAGGCTCTCTGCTCAGTGGGGAGCCTGCTTCCTCCTCTCTCTCTCTCTCTGCCTACTTGTGATCTCTCTCTGTCAAATAAATAAATAAAAATCTTTAAAAAAAATAAAAATAAAACAACTGTCAGGCCACATCCTTCCTCTTTGCAAAACCCCTATTGCCTCCTCATTTTTTTTCACAGTAAAAGGCAAAATCCTTACAATAGCCTCTAAGTCTCTGTATGATCCCCTGCCCCCATTACTTCTCCAACCTCTGCTCCTGCAGTCTCCTTCCTATTCTAGCTCTTCGGCCACACTGGCCCACTTATGTGCCTTCAATATGCTAGGCACACTCACCTTCTGGTTTTGTATAAGCTGTTCCTTGTGATAAGAGGCTTTTCCTCCTTCCCCTCTTTCAAGTCTTTTCTTAAAAGACCCCTTCTTATTAGGCCTATCTGGACAATCCCAATTCAAGCTGCAACCCAACCCAATTTTCTATACCCAGCCCTCTACTCCCTCCGTATTCTGCTCTACTGTTTTCTATAGGACCCGTGACCTTCTCATATACTATGTGAGTTACCTATTTATTTTGTGAATTGCTTATAATTTGTTTCCTCTTGCCAGAACACAAGCTCCTTGAGGGCAAGAATTTCTGTCTTTTTCTGGTTAGCTAATTTATTTTAAGTGCCCAGAACAGTGCTTGGCAGATAAACATTTATTGAGTGCATGAAAAAAACTGATTCCTATAAGATTACCATAGCACTGAGGATGTACTATGCACCAAACCCTCTCAGCTCCTGGGGCTGTGATGGGAGTGAGAGGCTATCCTGGTCCCTGAGAATCTGCAGTTACCCCACTAGACTAATCTTAGTAATAGGCAGAGGGTGTTTATCATATAAAGGGAAAGTAAGAATTTTTGCATTGATTTCTAGAGGGCTACTTGGTTACAACCACATCTAAAATTCATGCAGAAAAGGAAAACAGATGGTTCCAGGTCTGGGAGAACTTTGCAGAGAAAGCTGTTGTTATAATGAGCTGGCTGCCCAGGAGGCTGTATTTACAGGGTTCTCTTTCCTGATAGTGGAGGCCAGCAGGCTGATCTTGCCAACATTTGATCCCAACTGAAGTCACTTCTCCCTTTTTTGACTACGTCTGAAGAATCAGAATCCAAGATATGACTTGACTGGACCAAAAACATCAACCAGCTTCGTTGGCTATGAAGTTACAGCTCTAGGAATTTTCTTTGAAATTAACAATGAAAGGATGAATTTAAACACAGCCCCTGGGCCAGCATTCCTTTTCATGCAAGTCTCACTAGATTTGATCATAAGAGTTAAACTTGATAAGTTTGCTCTTGATTTTATGTAAAAAATGGACAGTTCAGGTGATGGCTGCAAAGATTTCTTCCCTTTACTCAAATGTGTCAGGACAATAAGAACTCTTCTAGATTTTAACTTTTTGGCTCTTTGTTTAATGAGATGATCACTTGGTCCTTTTGAGAAGTCCTCCACAAGCAGTATGGAGATTTATTTACTTTCATTAAAAAATATTGTGGTGAATAATTTTTATCGTGTGTTTTGATTCTGCTTATCCCTTTGATGGAAAAGTACAGTAGTTTATAACCAATGGGCATTTTAGAAGATCAAGGAGATTCATTACCCTGGCGGTTTTTCATTTTCAGATAGAAATGAGTAGAAATTATCCAATTTCTCTCTTTATAATCACGTCCAATGCATTTAGTGTCTAATTTCACACTGTCCCTTGATTTATGGCATTTGCCAGATTAATCGAGATCTGCTGATATTACAATAGGTTGGATGTGTCTTAACCCTATAAACCTCAGAAGACAGGCCTAAAGAACAACACAAGGATAAACCTGTTTGATTCTCAAACACACTCTAGAAAGCAAAATAATTTATATTCTATTTAACCATGTGTTTCTATCTTGTCCAATTCCACCCCAAATCTTGAGGAAATGTGCAGATTCTTGGCAGCAGAAAGAATCTCTTAGAAACCTTTGTTAAAATCAACTGGAAAGTAAAGTAAGAGGGAGGTACATATCAAACCTTTAGAGTTTTGACAGTCTACATCTTCCATATCTTTGCATATTAAGTTTTCATCTAAGATCCCTTTCTACCTGCTCTCTATGTCATTAGAGAGTGACACGTGGCAGACCGCCTTTGGATCAGGCTCTCCTGGTTCTACCACTAACTGACTGTGTGACTTTGAACAAATCAACCTCTCTTCATTTTCTTATCATTAAAGTGGGCATGAAAACAAGACAAGAAGTCAAGTACATGACACATAGTAGTATGATCTTATGATGCCCAACTTCCTCCCCCTCCCACCCCCCCACATCATTTCACCTACTTTAAGCAATGTTTCAAGCTCCCTTCAAGTCCCAACATGTTTTTCAAGGTAGTCTTCATCATGAATTATGGCATAGGATACTCTATTGACATGTGGCTGCAGTTCTATCTCTGCAAATACATTGAGAGTCGTTGGAGGACTAGGTGTTCAACTGTGTTTCTTTGGTTTCCTACACAGGGTCCTCATGGGTTATCTTTTCTGCTTATTTGGAAATCTCATACTTAGTTGTCCTTATGATGACATCTCCTGTAGCTCCTCTGAGCTGAAGAAGTCTTCTTGAAAGAAAATCCTGTAATTTTCCTTTCCAGCCTCTGTATTGTGCTGCAGTTTTCCTTTCCAGGGTTCTATTGTAACCACTAACCACCTCCACCTCTTCTTGCCAGCCCCACCCAGTTTGAGGGCACAGGTCAAAAGAAAAATCCTCTGTAGTCCTCATTTTTCCAGAATCTATTGATTCTCCCTCTGAAATGTTTTCCGTGCCTGCCCTGTCTCCCCTTGCCCAGGACTCTTTCCCTAGGACAGGTGCTCCTCTTATCTCACCTGGATTCAGTCACATCAATTTCCATCTCCCCCCATCTGGATTCATAATCTCTTCTGTGGGGCTGATTTGACCTGGGTAGAGCTCCTGTATCACCTCAGTGGCCTGCCTATAGAATCAAATCCCTCAGCCCTGTCCCAGCACACTCTGTGATCTCTCCACATTCAGCTCTCCCATTTCTTCATGCCCCCCGGGCTTCATCTTAACCCAGCTCATGTGGTCCCTCCCATGAGCCCCTTCTGGCCTCTCTTCGACCACTTGTTAGTTCTTCTCTGACCAATTTGACCAATGCTCAAATTGTCTGTAGCTCTGGACCTTGTTTTCTTTTAGAAGTTTTCTGTGCCTCTCTGTCGTCAAGTTTTCCCATCCTTCAGCTGGAGTAAACTTCTACTGGCATCCTTAAGCCTTAGGAAGACCCCTTTAAGACATTTATTCCTCTCAATCTTGTTTTATATTTATTAAATATTTTGTATCATAAAAATTCTATTTCTGGATGCTTTTATTCTCCTATTTGATTTTCTTATAAACATTTTGAGGAGAGAATGCATGACTGATATGTCTTTACTTTTTAAAGGAGTTTTTTTGTTTTCCCATTACAAATACAAAGTACTTTATTTCTCTGAGTTGGAGGAAAGGCAATTGTAAACAGACAGTGAGGGAGCCTAAGTCCAATAGTCCTGTGTTTTCATGGTGAAGAAGATGTAAAAATCAAAGTTTTAAAGTAAGTTTCAAGTAACCTTTTTCAAAAAAGTCATAATAATTTGTTTCTCTAATACTATTAAGGTGCTGAGCTTATATATTTCTACTTCCCAATATAATTTTATAGAAAACTCTATTGACCAAAAGCATTTGTAGGCTCATTGCAGAATGCTTGTGAAATTCAGAAGTTGGAACAAGAGAGGATGTCTTCATCTTCAGTCTAACACTTTGCTGGTACATTAGACTTTCACTAAATTATCCTGAAGGAATGAATTAATGAAAGCAAGCTTTTCAGAAGATATGGGGCTTTGGAATAAGAAGACCAGGGGCATATAGGTCTGGGACAGATATCCAGAGCAGCTGTGGAATGGCAGGATTTGAGGGGTGAAAAGAAGCCCCATTTAGATCTTTCCTGAAGGTTCCCTGCTTGAATGCCACTCAGTTCAAAATGGCACATGAGAATAGTTCTCTTAGTCTTCTCAGACCCCTAATATACCCAGAGGGCAAACACAATTATACACAAAATAGGACTCCTTGGCACTTTTCACACCGTTGCCTCTATGCCTAGGAACACACTAAGGCTGGAGGTAGGGCCAGGAGAAATTGTATAGAGAGGGAAGTCACAGACATTGACAACAATCCTTTAAGATGATGGCACCAGTGTGTATCTCTCTAACTAACCAGCCCAGGAGGTCCAATCCAAGTGTCACTTAACCTTCTCTTGTCCTCAGGACACAACTTTCCTGTTTATCTCCAGTCTCTCTCTTGCCCTTCTCTTATTCTAAATTCCTGTCAATCAGCCCTCACAGTACCTCTCCAAATACCAAGGCTGTGGGGGTTCCCACTGACATGGGGAGATGTGGGTTCCAGCCTGCCTGAGACTTGTACTTGATATCTGGGGTGAGAGCAATGGGTGGCAGGTAAAGGGTCTTGTCCTATTGCTGGCGAGCTCAGTGTCTGGCTGCCTTCCCGGACATGCCCCTCCCTCACTCCTTGCTGGCTAATGAGCCAGATCCTGGCCTGTGAAAATTTATTATGAGAGCACTTAGTATTAGCATGAGGCCCTGTTGCCCGCCACTGCTCACAAAACATTTCGAGGCCTTCAGGTGGAAAGTGCTATAAATGCAAAACAGCCTCGCTAGGTCTTGTTCAGTCCATCAGCAAATGATAGGTGAGTTACTGTCCTGTTCCAAGGAGTCCCTTCCATTTTGGTCAGATGATCTGTGAAAAATCACGGCAGAAGCAAGGTCCTCTCCCTTGCTTTTTGCATGGTGCCAATGGAGGAGGAAACAGTAGAAGTACAGCTGCCCTGGTTCTTGGGCAAAATAAAACGTTTCCTCTTCATGGACTGTAATTTGTGGCTAATTAGGTATAAATGCATTCCGGCTGATCAACTCTAAACCAGAGGTCAGCTGGTGTGCTTCCTAATGGACCAATAAGAGAGAGGGCAAATGCTCATCACGGGGGAATGAGCATCTTCAGCTGAGATGTGCTAACCGTATCCATGTGAGCACCGCTCCTCTGTCTGGAGGGGCTCTGCCTGGGGTCATCTTCCTCCTAGTTAGCTCATCTTTAATGAGAACACTCAAAAATCACTTCCTTCTAAAGGCTTTACCCCACTCTCAGGATTATACATGGCCAGGCCAGAGCTAGATCTTCCTGTTACTTCTCATGGTATGTGCTATTCATGTATACCTCTTAACAGAATATCATTGTCTCACTGTCCCACCCATTAGACTCTGAACTCCATGAGGGCAGGACTGGGTCTGCCTTGGTTCCCTACTTTTGCTCCAGCTGCAGTGGCTGCTGCTTAGCAGCTGCTCAATACATTTTGAATAAAAGAATTGTAGACCGTTAGCACCAGAAGGGACACTGAGGCCCTGAGACAGGACATAATTTGCCCAAAGACTCACTGCTCCTTGCGACAAATCGTATTTTCCTGATCTTAGTCCCACATTCTTTTCTATAGTCACTTGTGAACCCCCACCCCTCAGAATGAAATAGCTGCTCCCAGAACAATCCTGGTCTATGACCTCAGCTCAAATTCCAGAATGGTACTTGGTGGACACAGGGTGGCTAGAGGAAAGGAACACCCAGTGATAACTATATCATATCCAGCTCCCTCAGACCTTTAATGCATCCTGCTTCCTTTGAGGCACTGGGACACTGTATTGAGTTCAAGATCTAAGACTTTTACCCAGAAAACAGCTGATCTCTACTAGAAGAAAATTTGAAGCCTGAGGCAGTCAACAGGCAGAAAGGAGGTCAAATTAAATTCTATAAGCAGGAGAAATCCCTGGTTAAATGATGGGAGACATGTTATGATCCTACTGACAGGGTCTTGGGGAAAGAAAGATTCCCCACCCCCACTCCCCAACTAGAGGGGAAACAATGAAAGGACTTTACTTACCAGAAACATCTATTCTGCTCAGGGAAGAAAAATAGCTCTTAAGAGTATTCATGAAATAATTGTAACCAAGAGCAAGGCTATAAACATAACAGCATGAAAGGTACAGAAAAATATAGAGAGCTAGGTGCACCAGAAAACACACTGTCTTTAAGTTAAATGGCTAGGTTCTCTCTTATGGTCACTAGAAAATTATAGAGGGGAGTTGTTAGCTTGGCATTTCCTTTTTCAATAGTAAATCAATGAATCTTTCATTTTCACTAAATTGTTTTCCTGCCCTCCAGGGAAAATATGACACAAGCATAATGCAGATGCGGAAAGCAAAGGCCAGGCTGGGACAAAACATTTAATTAAATCCCCTTTTATAAAATAACCTTCCTTCAGCTTGACAAATGGATGAAGCAAAATGTGCTTATACAGGCAAAACAATTAACCAGGTCCATAACAGTTTATAACTAGCATGGATCAATCGCAGGTGGTAATTCATTCTATTGCTTGTCACGTGTGCTGGGGAAGGCAGAGGGGCGGAGATGCGGGGTCTCCTCAGAGTGGTGGTTTCGGAACAACAATTCTTTGCTCCCTCATGGAGCAGAGGTTTGTGCTGGCCTCGGCAGTGCCCAGGGTTCTGTGCTGAAGGATCAGGGTAGAAACGGGTTCTGCCGAGGAACTACCTGGTGCGCGTGCATGCACGTGCGTGCTAAGGGCTGGGAGACGAGTGCAGGGAGTTCTCAAAGGAAGTACAGTCCGGCAGCCCAAGCTGTGGAACTCAGGCCTCTTGGTCTGCCCAGGGCTATTCCTGCAAAAAGATGCTGCTTCCTGTGTCTTTACTAAAGTGCATTCATTTGTTGATTAAGTCATTTATGAAACTGCTTAAACTTGTGTTTAGGTTTAATGAAACAGCATTAAACTTGTGTGATTGCCCACTCTGCGCTACCCACAGCTGCAAGTGATGGGGATGTAAAGATCAATGAGCAGGGTCTGTACCTGGAACAATCACACAGCCCAACAGCAGTAACAACACACAATCATCTTGGGAACTGATCACAGGCACCATTCTGAGCCTTTTCTCTTCGTTCATCTCTCATGCTAACCCCATGTGGTAGGTGTTATTGTCCCCATTTTGCAGGTGATGAAACCGAGGTACAGGAAGGTGAAATAACTTGCCTCAAGTCACCCAGCTAAGGATACGCAGATTAGTACCCCAGTAGGTGGCCCTCTGAACCCCATTCCTAGACACAACATCCCACTGCTTCTTGCTAAGCTCACTATACCTTCAGAGTCCAGGGAGGGGGGCACAGGGAACAAGGGGTCAGTTGTCTGTGGGATCAGGAAAGGGTCATAGAAGAGAAGTAGCCACAACTCAGCACCAGGTGGAAAATGGAGTAGGAAGGAGAACTGGGCAAAAAGGCAGCCTGAGCCATGAGGGTTTCAGAGGCAAAGGCTAGAGAGCCTGGTAGTAGGCTATCTGTCACACCCTGGCTTGGTGGAGTCATGTAGCTTTCACACACGTGTAATCTGTCCCCCAGTCAAGGGCCAAATTTTGGGATCATGTCATCCATTTCTGTGTCCCCCATGCCCTCATTCCCCAGAGCAGCCAATAAATGCAAGGTGAAAGAAAAGAAAGGATAAGGCAGAGAACACGGAGATGTGGTCTCTGGGAGGAAGCTGAGCAGTCTGCTCTGGTCCTGGCAAAGGGAGTGGGAGCAGTTCAGGGGGGGTGAGTGGCAACGAACACATCACAAAGTAGAAGCCGGTCAGGCTAGGGGCAGAGGTGACTTTTCTAAAGCTCTGGCACCTAACTCTGGGCTTTTTAAAGTGAAGCCCATAGTAGCTCTCTGGGTTCAGGAGTTCAGACGCTACCTGGGTGCCAAACCCCGTCTGCGCCTGACATCGTGGGCTTTCCAGAATAGTGGATTTAGTCAATGTAAGTTGCATTGTCTTCATGCTCACTTAAGCCACATTCAAACTGTGTTTATAGCAGGAAAGGGACAGTTAAGACGGAGTGAATGGCACAGTAAACAGGGGAACACATGCTGATGCTAGCTGAGAATGCTACTTGACTTTTGTTTGCTACTTTCCTCTGCAGGGGAGACCGACCTCAGGATTTTACAAGCTCTGAAAACACAGAATTTCATAATGTTTCCTGTAGGAAATCAGAAGGTCTTTAAGGCATTCTAATGATTTCTTTAATTGCTGCTATGCTAATGCTGTTTGAATTCTGGGAGATTTCCCCATTGTTTCTTGTTGGCAGAGTGGGAACACACCCCATTGGGTACATGAAGATATTAATGAAATGAGCCATAGGAACCTGGAGGAGTTCTCCAAGACTTTGCTTCCCAAGGCAGGATCTTTACTGAACCTCGTGATTCCGTCTCTTTGATGTGAAATTCTAGAATGATCACAGAGGGTTTTATGGTAGAAAACCATTTCAATAGTGCATCCCCCAAAGGACTTTTGCTGGCAAAATTGAAGCTGTTTAAATATGTTCATATAGAAGAGGCTTTAAAACAAGCCTGGCATAATTTTATGAGTTGCTATAGTTTTAAGGGTGTTGTTCTTGGGAATTCTATTTACTGAATTGCGGTCACCTCCATTCTGTGCTGTCAGAAGTCTGTCGGTTCTTGGGCTGTACCCTTTCATACGTGCTCACCCTTCTCCATGATCTTATTTTGCTGATATAGATATTCTTGTTTACAGTTTTTTTTTTCTTTTTATCTTATCTTTCTATTCCTTCCCTTCCATCAAAACTCACATATGCAAAGTCTCATTTTCTCAGGGCTCTACTTTCTGTTTGCCCAAGTGGTAAACAGTAACTGACAATCTTATCTGTATTCATGAGTAAATGTGATGAACTAGAATCCCTCTCAATACTTCTCCCAACCCCTCTCTCCAGTTTGTGGTAGAATACCTGTTTTATAGGTGCTCTTTGGAGCTTTAAATGGTATTTCAGTCCACATGCAGAGTATGGAGCTCTGCTAGGGGAACTGAAAGTTGTACTTGTAAATAAGGTGGGACCCTTATGGAAAATCTTGGATGAAAAGTTTAAGCATCAAACTATGTGTCATTCCTACTGTGTCAGATATCTTACCATGTACTCTCAGCCACTTTCTTGTAGCCATCACTGTCTCCAACTTTTCTAAAGACTCTACAGGCTAGCCAGATGCATCCTGGCAGGTAAGCAGGTATATCTCTCAAGCATTTAGACCACCCAAGATTGTAATTGCTAATTTCATGTGAACTAATACATGTACTTTTTTATTTTTAGAAGAAAATTTTATCATCTTTCAATGCACAGAGTTATATTGAGGTGGGTTTTGTGTGTTCAAGATGGCCTGTGAAGAAAGAAAGTCTTTTCTATGCCAGCATCTTGTGGGTCCTTTTCCCAGAATTCCTCACATTGGCCCTGTACACTAAGTTTAGCTATATGTAAAGTGTTTTTAAAAATATCCTCTGGACAGCAGGTCATATACTTATCCATCCTTCTATCCTTCCTTCCATCCATCCATCCATCCATCCATCCATCCTTTTATTGAATCAGGTCACTTGTCAATCCCTTTTCCCAAATTTTCTAATAGTTTGCCGTCACCATTATGATAAATCTGACTCCTTCTCATGATTAACAAGCCCCTACATACCCCAAATCCTGCCTATCCGTCCTATAACTGCACATTTCTCTCTCCACAAGAAGCATAGGCTTTCTCATGTTCCTTGAAGGCCTTTTTGCTCACTATTCCTTCTGTTCAGAACCTCCTCCACTGAGACACTTATCAGCATTCAGGTCTCTGATCCAAGGTTACCTTCCCATAAGGTTTTCTTTTCTAAAGTAGAGCCCCCTGTCCCCTGACCCCATAGTATCCCAACACTTTCTTAAGATCATCACCATATAAGATCACAGATACTTATTTGGTTTCTACTGGTCACTCTTCCTACAATATAAGCCCCAAGAAGGTAGGGTCTTCGTCTTTTCTCCTCTTTGCTCTACCCCCAGAGCAAAGACTAGCAGACACTAGAGAAACATCTAACAACAGTAGGCAGTCAATGCATATTCACTGAATATATGTATGATTGTCTGAGGTAAGTAATGAACAACAAATCTTTGACTATTTCCTGGGCTCTGGAGCATGAAGTACTGGGTACAAACCCAAGCTGTCCTTCTCTTTGAACGTGCAGTCCTGGCTGAGTCCTTGTTTTTTGTGTACCTCAGTTTCTCTCCTACAAAATGGGAACTGTGTTATTCCCCTTCTAGAGATGAAGGTAATTGAAACTTACCTTTTACAGATGAAGGTAGCTGAGACACAGGAAGTGGTGGATCTAGGATCCAAATCTAGTTTTAAGTCTAGGTCCGGTTCTCTTTCGCCTCTAAACTCAATTGTATTTTACTGCTAGGCTATTTGTTGGGTCCATAGAGACAAATGGGACACAATTAATTAGTGCCCCTGTAAGTTCACAGAGTGATAGAGGGGGGCCAGACAGAAACAGACTGCACCGAGGAAGAGTGAGTACCTGGACAAGGCAAGAGAAGGAAATGTTTAACTCCCTAGGAATATAGTTGGGATGGAAAATATTTGCTAGTCAAAAGGGAGCGGTGTTCCTCCCCCTCTGCAGCTCCCCCTGCTCCTTCTCCCTCTCTCTTGCTCACTCTGTCTCTCTCTCTCTCATGTAAATAAATAAAATACTAAAAGAAAAGGGGGGTGGTCATTTTAGGTAGGAAAAAACAACATGTTGCCAAAGCACTGGGATGTGAAGTGTTTGGGGGTTGAGCACTGTGGTCTGGTTGGGCGTGGTCTGGCCATGCTGGAATGGGAGAGGGTGAGGGCTGCAGATGCAGACACCGGCTCGATAGAATTCTACCCCGTAACTCTAATGGTGACACATACATGTAGATACACGTATTGACTAAAATGAACATACAGTGACACCTTAATACAAACAATAAGGTGGGCTTCTCACACTTTCTGAAAGGACTCAGTGTATGGCTACAAGGCAGTTTCTCAGTAAAGATATGCCCTCTATTTTAATAAAACAGAGAATACATTTTCAGCTCCCCAGTTCAGAAGCCTCAGCCGGCTCCCTAGGCTTAAAAACCAGACGCAGAGCTATCAGCTTTTGCAAATTGCTTGCTACCCATATAAATCCTAACTTTTAAAACCCACATGTTTCAAGTAATTTTTATTAGTATGGTGAAATGAGATAGGACTGGTGAGACCAGCTCGTAGGGACTAACAGAAGCTTCTTTAGGCGTGCTACAGGATGGGAGAGGACACAGTGCAGTGTAAGGAAACTGTGTGGGTCTGTGGGATCTGATCTGCTAGGAGCTGGGGATGAAGGGAGACGGAGTTTCCCAGTTCAGTCGGAGGAATGTTCTCCAGGGTTATGGTCTTTTGACTGTTTCCCGTACTTGAGCATGAGCGACTGCCATTGAAGCCATGTAAAGGATGACTAAGGACTCTAGTTACAGCCTCTGGGAAAGAAAGAGGTTTTTGAATCCCTTGGAACCCCTTCTAGCTGAACAGACACAGGAAAGCACGGTATACAACAAGCCATCCCTAGAGGTGAACAGAGCAGGGCAGAAGTGGGGGAAGGTCAGGAGATTATATTTTGAGGCAAGGTTTAGAATAACTTGTGTCACATCATGCTTTGCGTTTAGGATTTCTCAAAGCTACCACAGCCTCCTGTACTCCTCATACAGGTGCCTGCTATACTGATGAGGCAAGCATCGTTTTAAGCATAATAGTATTTTAAGATGTAACCTCATTTGCTACTCTTTTAATTGCTGCTTTGTAATGTTTTATCTATTTTAATTACTGTTTTAATGTACTGCTTGTACCCTGAGGTGCTTCGGTGAATGGTACCATTTTAAGAAATGAAGAATTAAATAAACAAATAACTTAACAGATGAGGAATCACATTAGTCAAACCTGTGTCTAAATGAGCATTTGTTATTTGCCTGGTGTTGAGTGTTAACAAGCAGTCGTCTCTCTTTCAAGCATAAGGACTGAGCTGTGACATCCAAGGTCAGACACGGGGCATGGGTAAAACTGGGAATGGAAGGAAATATTCCCAAGGGTTCTCTTAGTTTCCAATAACTAGAATGCATGCTCTTATGTTTAAGTTTGATCTTATGTTCTTAACAAGTCTTTAAAAGTAACAATAGCTCTAATGAAGGCAAAAGTATATATTTTCCACTTAACTCTAGTAGCAATTGAATTGTAGTTCTCTTGGCCAGGGAACAAATTCCATAGACCCAGTTCTTAACCTGAGTCATGTTACCCTTAGTCACACACTTGATAGCATTCCTTGGCCTAATAAAGGAGGAAATGGACTGTTGGCTTGGAGTTTCCTGACTTGAGTAGGTGCTGTAATGACATAACTCCCCTCCAAACCCCCACAGCTACACTGAGCTTTTTATTTCCATATTTAATCACAGGCCAGGTCAAAACAATAGATGAAATTTCATAAAACAGTAGTAGTTACGCCTAGATGTTTTTACTGACTTCCTAAAAACACTTTGGAATCGGCTCCAACTGCGTTTATAAATGAAAAAGGAAATGAAGCTCAACACCCCAGCCACAAAATTCTTTGGTCCTGAATTGGCTAGATGCCCAGATTTCCTTTACGTAAACAGGATCAAATGTGAGGCCAACCAGCTGTAAACTAAAGATTCTGGCCTCCCAGATCCTCATGGTTAATTATGCCAAAGAAGTTGTCCAGTTTCTCCAAACCTGTGATGCAACTTTTTAGTATAGAGAAACTAGGCAGATGGATGCAATCAGCCCAGGGACTGGCACAGAGGCCTAGAGCCCTTGGAGCAAAAGTGGATCATGGAGTACAAAAGAAAACAACTTAATCACACCTCTCCTTCACCCCAGCATGCACACATATGCTCACATGCGCGCGTGCACACACACACACGCACACACGCACACACACACGCTTCTACAGTCTCCCGTGATTTTTTATTAATCTCAGGTAGTTTAAAAAAAAAAGTCATCTGGTCACTTGTAATCACAGAAATAATCTCAGTTTAGTAATAACTATGTTCAACTACATGTAATAATACCAGAAGGTGAATTTCATTCAAAGTGAGTCCCCAGGTTAGGCCTGCTGCAAGGGTCAGGTCCCTCTTTCTATCCTACTATCCAACCTCTATCCTACTACTCCTTCTACCCTCCTACTTGCAAGCTGGGCCTCTCCAAGGTCAGGGAACACGAGGAGGAGGAGTGATCAATGTGGAGGAAAGATGACATCTGCCTGGTATGACTATGGCCTTGCTTCCCTTTGACTAGAGCAGATATTGGAAGCTGACTGGTGCAAGCATTTTCAGGGCTCTTTAGAGGCCCATCCACTGCTGAGCTCTTTAATCTGTGGATTTCTGACATGGATCATGTGTTCCATCCACCGCTCTCTTGGCCTTGAACATATGACTATATACACACCCAGCTTTTTCCCACTGTGATCTCCTCACCTCTCCGGGTGAGATGCTAGGGCAGGGTCTAAGACAACTCCTTACAGGCTTTTGCTATTGCATCACACAATCAGTCAACAAGAAATATACAACATACAAGAACATAGAAACGTACTTGATGGGAATGTATCAACTTCCCAAACTATGGATCTCCCTCTGTTCCAGGCTGCCTCAGTCAGCTTCGGGCCCTTTAGATTTCTCAGATGAATTAAGCAGCAGGTCTGCCACTGGGTTTCTCAATCTTCTGGAGACACGTATCAGGCTTGCCAATGGTCTCACTGAATCTCATTTCGTGGTGTTAAGACGAGGGGCAAACCTTCTCTGTGTTGTTCTTTCTTATGGGCGATGGGACTCATAGATCTACCTTGGCCAATGGCATGTGAGTAGATGTGACACACATCATGAGCAGGTAGAAACTTTTAGAAACTTTAGGAGTTTCAGCCCCTTGTTATTTTCTTTTCCATGAAAGAATAGCATGTTTCAAGTGGGGCTGCTTCCTTAGTCTGTGTGTTAGAATGATACAACAGACAGCAGAGCTCCCACCAACCTGCAGCCACATGGAGTCAAGCCAAGACGAGTGGCAGAAGGGAGGCCAGTGGAGTCAGGCCATCCTGGAGCTGACCCCTAGCCTTTATATAATTTGAAGAAGAGATATATCTTTGTGAATGCAAATCATCTAGATATTTGGGCTTGTATTTCTGCAATAAAAACTGACTTGTACACTAGCCAAGTAATGCTCAGAAAGGTGTTAGGAAAATTAGCATGAGCACGTCCTAGAGTTTAAGTGAAGGCCAAGGTTTCAAGTAAGGAGGAGGATCACTTGAATTACATGTGGTTGAAAGTTCAATAAAAATGAAAAGTGGGGCTTCACAATTGGATTTAGCAACATGGAGGGAGACCTCAGACTAATAAGAACAGTTTTGCTGTTTAATGGGACCATTGTGTGTTCAGAGTAGGTCCAAGAGAGATTGAGAGGACAGGATTGTAGGCACTGTGAGTTGAAACTCTTGAGAGATAAAGGACAGCAAAGAATGAAGCTGTGGCTGGAGGGGGATGGGTGAGCAAGAAAAGTTTTTTATTTTTACTTAATAAAGATGAAAGTAATTAAACTAAGTTTTTAAATTATTCAGTGAATAGGACCAAATGACAATATGAGTGAGAAGAGAGACAGTATTGGAGGGATGTCTTCCAATAAATGAGGGAGGATGTGACTAACACACAAATAGAAGGATGGCCTTTAATTGGAGCAAGGTCAGTTTGTTCCTGATGAAATAATGGAGGTGGAACTTAAGGGCATTGATAGAGGGAGGTAGGTAGATACAGAGAGAACTCGTGGAAGTTCTCTTTTGCTTGTATTCTCTTAGCGAATGGAGAAGATCATCATCTGAAAGAGAAAGCTTGGGAAGAGATAACGGGGACCTGAGGGGCAGCATGGAGAGGAGACAAGGTGTGAATGATGATGTCTGGCAGAGTTGGAAGGTTGATGGGCTAGGGAACTTTAGGATAATTGCTGGGCAGCCCCCAAAGTCCCTGAAAGCCTTCTGCATGCCAAGCACTGAACATGCTAAGCATGTCAAGCTGAGAGACAAAGGGAAGAGATCCAGGCCTTGCCCTCAGAAGTCTCACAGTCTGAGGTAGAGAGCTATCATTTAGTTTTATCAGTGAGCCATGAATTACTTCTGTGAGATATGGTCTGTCAATCAGGAAAGGAAGCATGGGGACTGTGGTGGGAGTCCAAAGCAGGGAAGAACCAATTTTAGCTGGGGAATAGGATGTTGCTAAAGAGACAGAAGTTCTCAGAGGAGAAGACTGGTTCCTAGTCTAAGGCATGAAGGACAAATAGGAGTCATCTAGGTAATGAGAGGGGCAGGCTGTTCTGGTAGAGAGAAGCCCTGTATAGAGGAGATAGTGTGGTTTGGGTGGGGGAAACAGAGTATTTCAATATAGCTGAGCTATGTGTGTGTGCATGTGTGTGTGTGTGTGTGTATACATGTGCACATGCATGCTTATATATGGACTCCCATGCATGCATTTTAGGAGGAGGAGTGTATGTAGGACCAAGTGACTCCTAGAGATACATGTGTTGAATGCCATGGTCAGCAACACTCTGCCTTAATATTTCCACATGATGTGTATCACATACTTGAAACTATCTCTGTATCTCTGCCCAAACCCCATATATTATTGCAAATACACTTGGAAGAAGCCAAAATTTTAATGTTATCTATTTTTGTAGCTTGTATTATAGGACACATTGAACAATCCAGTGAGAAGTTCGATGTAAGATATAAATACAGGCCAAATTTCCGTATCACCTTGGTGTCCTATTGAATTACACAGATTAGGGATTTGGCTCAGTGATTGAAAAAAAAAGTCCTAGCTGAATGTTTACACTGAGGACTGGGGACAGAAACATTAAGTAGAACAAAAAAATCAAAACTATACTATCAATATACATCAATAGATTTACAAAATACATTTACTCTTATAGCTTTGTGTTTCTTTTGTTGCCAACCGAAAAATTCTCCAAAAACTGTCACTCAAAGTTTGCCTTGAAAAAGGAAAGAGTGAAAGTCATAGTTTACAAATACTCTGCATGACTTCTATTTAAAATGGTTTTCAGTTAGTAGTCTGTAATGGTGCCCTTGCTAAATTCCTACTCCAACATTTTTGAACACCCAGAAAAGGCAAACAATTCCAGTACCATTGAAAACCCAAAACAATGGCAAGTGAGTGTTAGCATCTCCTAAGAATTTTCAATAATCATAATGTTTATAGAGCTATTTTGAGAAAAGCAACGAGGGGCCTATCCCTACCTCATGGAATATCACCTCCTTGCCTATCTGCAAGACAGCAGAAACACGTTGGTTAGGGAATTTGTACCAACCAAAAAAACCCATGGCAAAGATTCATTGGGCAGTGGTGGAAGGTGGGATTTGGGGGTGCTGTGTCCGCTACACAAAGGCAGGGACGTTTTGCCTCTTCAGTGCTTTACTGGTTGCTGGCACAGCGTAGAAGCACAAGAAATATTTGTTGAATGAATGTGAATGAATGAAGGAAAAGATGGGGGACACAAGTTGGCATTTGCATTCTGTGGAGTATATGTCCTTTATGTAGAATTGTAGCCAAGGATGAAGGTGAGGAGTTGCCAGGAGTGTAGTAGGCTACGTTGGATCAAAGGGCCTGAAAACTAACAGTGAGGACAAAGAAAAATCTACACACATGTGGCTTAGCTTCAAAGATGAATATTTGCTTGATCCTAGGGCCTGGGTTATAAATGCTGCAAATTGACTTGCTAGCTATGGCTCCAAGAAAAGAATGTGATGAACGGCCAGATGGTCATTGAAGAGCGCCAATCCACACACCTGTCTACTGGCAAATATCAAGTCTGGGGAAATTTCTTCATGTTAAGATACTAGCAAAGACCAGAAAAGTAGCATAGAACTTAACAAGATACTCTATAGAATAAAGAAAAGGAAACATCTTCCTGAAGACCTAGAAGAAATGAGCTTCTGGAATTATGGTAAAGTTTTAGAAAACTGTTCTGGATCCTCAAAAACAATAATTCTAGACTATAAGAAGCAGGCTGGAGTCACCAAGAAAAGAATAAATTACATTGCTAGTATTTAATTCAACCTTACTAGAAAGTAATATGGCAAAATGCATTTTGAACTTTAAAAAATATTCTACCCCTTGACTCTTTAATCCCATGTTTAAAGATCTACTCTAAGAAAATAATCATAAATATAAAAATTTTTATACAGGTATGTATGCAAGTAATAATCATAGTATCATTGATGGTAGTTTGAGATAATTCTAGTTTAATGTATTCTAATATCAATTTAAACAAATAATCTTGGTACATTCGTATAATTTTGTTATTCAGTCCTTATAAAATTAGAAAGTTTATAATGCTGTATTTTTTAAAGATTTATTTATTTATTTTTAGAGAGAGAACGTGAGTCAGGGGAAGGGCAGAGGAAGAGGGAGAATCTCAAGTCGGCTTCCCAGGGCAAGGCTCTATCCTATGAACTTGAAATCATGACCTGAACTGAAATCAAGAGATGGATGCTTAATTTACTGGGCCACACAGGCACCCTTATCATGCTGTATTTTTAAGTAAAAAAAATAACATTTGAATATTTTTAAAAAAAGATTATTTGCCAAAAAATCTCTATAGAAAAATGTACTAAAATGTTAACTGTGATTATCTCTGTGTAAAAGGACCTCAAGTGAATATTATCTTTTTAAGTAATTTTTTTAGTTTTCTAATTTTATGTAATAAGCACATATTAAGTTTATACCTATAAAAATTAAGCACTTGCTTAAATTCCTGGTACTGGCTAATGAAACAGTGACAGATTACTGTTAGAAACACACATATTTTCTCCCCTTTCTTTGAGAATTCCACCAAAATGACAAGAGTGCTATACAAACATGAATAGATCCATGATGACAGTATACTGCAGAAAGAAAAGGGGGGGGGATTGTTTTGATGACTAGATCAGAATAAACTACCTGGACAAAGGCTATAGGCAGCACTACTCTGTGAAGAACTTGGGGAGGGCCACACCAGAGGGGTAGGGAAGAAAGCCAGGTGGTGGTTGCCCCAGACTGGGCTGAACAAATCCATTTGGCATCTCTGCTTGAGTTTTCCAAACAAAGGCAGTAGTTTGCTTGGGAGGTGGTGGTGGGGACTCATACGTGGGTGCTGTGCCTGAGGAGAGAGTCAAAAAAGTCTCAAGGGGACATCAGGTGACCCTTAATGTCCAAACTGAAGCTTGCAAAAAGTAAGAAAAAACTTTTTTGCAGCAGTGCCACTGAGAAGCCAACTGTTTAGATGCTTTTGTACCATCATCTCTAAATATGGTGCCACCTCAGTATAGGCCAATTACATTCTACTTTATGAATCTAACACTGAAATGGGTGGAACACTCTTCCCATTAAAAAAAAAAAAAAAAAAAAAAAAAAAAAAAAAAGCAAATGTTCTTCCAAACATTCCTTGTACTGAGTACAATGAAACCTGCATTCAAGCATATTTTGCCTCTCCTGGGCAATTCCCTGTCTTAAGCAATTTCTTCAAAGTGACTCTGTATGATAGAATCCAGCACTTATTTTTTAAAAACTCCACTTAAAATCTCATATTTTGGCTATGCAATTGATCTTTAGGGTGGTAGCTAAATGGGAGTTTTATTGCAACTCTTTGGGTTTTACACAGTAATTTTTCTTAAACCATTTCATTAAGGTTTAAAATGCATACTAGCAGGTAAAAGATTATAATAGATTAAAAAATAAGACTTTATTTTCTGGAGAAGTTAAGGACCCTGGGGAATTAAATGATGTTGATCAAAACACTGAAATCTATTTCAAGCAACACTAGCTCACTGCTCACTTATAACCAAAAGAAGACGGGGAAGGAGAGAAGTCCCACTGTTTAGTGCTTATAAAAATGACTTCTCTAGATTGCTTTTACTCTTTATTTTAGTATTTCACATCACCAGGACTAGAGGATAGAAAAAGGAGCATGAACATGTAAGAAGGATATGAGCACTTTAAGTTTTATTTCTGGGGTGAGAAAGATATAGCTGACAATTTGAAGATTGTTTAACTATCATAAAATGAGATATCACACATGACACACTGGATATATATAAAAGACTGTATAAAATCAGAATGCAAGGCCTTGATTACAAAAAAAATTTTAGTGGGAAATTTAATGAACCTTATTTGGAATCTGACATCTAGTAAAAATATAGACAAGGATATAGAAAATTTGAGTAACATAATCAAGAAATTTAATTTAATATATCTGTATAGAACTTTTTTCCTCAAAAGGAGCAAATACAGGGGTGCCTGAGTGGCTCAGTTCTTTAAGCAACTGCCTTTAGCTCACGTCATAATCCTGGAGTCCTAGAATCAAGTCCCACATCAGGCTTCCTGCTCAGCGGGGAGTCTGTTTCTCCCACTGACCTGTCCCTTCTCATGTTCTCTCTCCCTCTTGTTCTCTCTCTCTCAACTAAATAAATAAACTTTAGAAAAGAAAGGGCAAATATACTTTTTTTTTTTGGTCCATGGAACATGCACCCAAATCAGTCATGCTCTTGATCACAAAGAAAATCTTGTATTTTAAAAGTAGAATCATTATAAGTTACATCCTTATAATTTGATAAATTAAAAACAAATTATAAAAAGGTTTTCAGAAATTGTAATCATTTAGTAAACTAAGAAACTCTCAAAAAATGATCTCTCAAAGAGAAACAAAAAGTGAATAATCTCAAATGTACTCATGGAATCAGGCAAAGATCATCAATGGATGCTAAAAACAGGAGGTAAAAGATTGTTGGAAACAGGATATTCACATGGCACTAAGTATTGCCCCATAGGTTAAAAATTAATTACGAAGGCAAAACTGTACCTTCACAGAGGAGTTCACCATTATAACCATATGAACAAATTCAGCATCAACAGACCGTAAATGCCCGCTGACATGAAATGTGCACTATTGAGCATGTAACACCATCCACGAATATCCACGAATATTCTTGCCAAAAACGTTCAACTCGAATTTCAAACCTGGATCTAATTTCCAGTTTATAGGAAATGTAGCAGAGAGAGAAAAATATATTAATTGATGTTATGAGGAAAGAAACAAGTCCCAAATGTGGAATAGTGTGCAAAACACTATTTCTCTAAAAATCAGCATCATTTAAAAAAAAAAAAAAAAGAAGGGGCGCCTGGGTGGTTCAGTAGGTTAAGCCTCTGCCTTCGGCTCAGGTCATGATCCCAGGGTTCTGGGATCAAGTCTCACATGGGGCTCAGTGGGGAGTCTCCTTCCCCTCTCTTTCTGCCTGACTTTCTGCCTACTTGTGATCTCTCTCTCTCTGTCAAATAAATAAATAAAATCTTAAAAAAAAAAAAAAGAAGAAACAACTGATTTAAATAGCCTAAAAAAAAAATTACCAAATGCAGTATATAACCTTGACTGGATTCTGAATTTTAAAAAACATCTATATGGGGCTTCTGGGTAGCTCAGTGGGTTGTGTCCGACTCTTGATTTAGGCTCAGGGCATGATCTCAGGGTCCTGAGACTCCAAATGCATCAGGTTCTGGGCTCAGCAGGGAGTCTACTTCTCTTTCCTCTCCTTTCCCTCCACCCTTTCCCCTACCCATGCACACACCCTCTCTAAAATAAATAAATCTTTAAAAAAAACCTATACAATATATATTTTCTTGCAATAATTGGGGAAATCTAAATATGTACTGTTATGATAAAAACTATTCCGGTTTTTTAAAGCATATTTTTAAGCATACTAATGGTTATCTAAGAGAATGTCATTATTTTTCAGGGATGTGCACCTTTAGCATTGAGATACGATATGATAAGTATATGATAACTGTCCTTACATTCAAATGATTCAGTGAAAAAAAAAAGAATAAATAAAAAGCACTTATATATTTAATATTGGTGATATATATGTATATGCAGAGAAGGATAAAAAAGCAAAATGGGAAAATTCTTAATGATGGATAAAATGAGGTGAAGGGTATATGGATATTTTACTAATTGGTTGAACCATATAAAACTACCAATACTTGACCATTTTTGAGGTACAAAATGACAATTTTATAGTTAAATACACCAATTACCATAGGAGACCCTGGAAAGATGGTTAAAGACCTACCATTAAAAAATGACTTCAGGTAACCAGATGGTTTTACAGACTTCTAACTAGCCTTTAAAGACTTGACCATTTCTATGCTATTTCAGACCATAGAAAAAAGAAAGGTTTTTAGTTCATGTTATGAATATAGCACAACCTTAATAATTATCTAAACCCAATAAATACAGCTTCTGCTCCCCAAAAGAGAAAAAGAAAACTATAGATTAATTTCAGTAATTATTATAGATATGAAACTGTAGGAAAAATTGTTATTCTGAGAATATTAGGATAATTCATTATCAGAACAACCACCAATATGTTTCATCACATCAATAAAGCAGAAGAGAAAACTACGTGATTATCTCAACACTTGCTAAAAATGCTATTGAAATTCATTTGATGTGTTCAATAAAAGCTGTGAGTAAAGCACGGTTACTTAATGAGTGCTAGGTACTGCTCAAAGGACTTTAACATATATCTTGTCATTTAAACTTCCCATATTTAATCTTCAAAGATATATGCTGTTATGCCCAATTTATTCTCTAGGTCAAATGTCTAGGAGGGGGATCCTGAGTCACATAGTAATTATATATTTAACTTCATAAGAATCTTTTAAAATGATTTATGGATTGGCCACCCCTTTTGCATTTCTGACAGCAATGTTCAGAATGTTCCAGCAATGTCTCACTAGCAACTCTTTTCAAGTCTGTAACTTATGTTTTCATTCTCTTAACAGCAAAATATATTTCATTTCAATGAAGTCTAATTAATCTTTTTTTCTTTTGGGGATGGTGTCAGTATTATGAAGATTTTCTATTACACTTTCTTCTAGACATTTTACATTTTGATCTATGGTTCATTTAGAGTTAATTTTTGTAGAAAGTCTGAGGTTTAAGTCAAGATTCTTCTTTTTTTTTTTAATCTTTGGATATTGTATTAAGTTTCTATTGTTGTATAACAAATTACCACAATGTTAGGGGCTTAAAATAACACCTATGTACTAATTCACAGTTTTGTAGATCAGATGTCTGGCATAGTGTTGACTAGATCTTTTGCTTACGGTATCATAATGCTAAAATCAAGGTGTGAGCTGGTCTGAATTCTTGTATGGAGGCCGTAGGGGAAAGTCTGCTTCCAAGTTCATTCTCACTGTTGGTGGAATTCAGTTTTTTATAGTTGTATGCCTATGACTCCCTTTTTTTATACCAGGAATGCTCTCAGGAACTAGAACTTGCCCACATTCCTTGAATTCCTTACTTCCATCTTCAAGCAGCAACAGGGCATCAAATCCTTCTTGTGTTCTTGTGAATCTCTGAATTCCTCTTCTATAACCAGGCCTAGAAAACTCTCTATTTGTAGAAAGGCTAATGTAAACACTCCTCAGATAATATCCCTATTTTAAAGTCAGCTGTTCCATGCAATGTAACCTAAGCCTGGGAATCATATTTGCAGTTCCCAGGATTATGCAAGGCGTGAACATCAGACTGAGAAGGGACAGGAAATGTTGGGAGGCATTTTCGAATTCTCCCTACCGCAAATACCCAATTATTCCAATACCATGTGTGGAAAATACTATCCCTATTTCTTTGAATTGCCTTTGTACCTTTGTTAAATCAATGAGGCTTGTCATTGGGTCTACTTTTGGACTCTTTTCTGTTCAGTTCACTTGCTTGTCCCTTTCATCGATATCACATTTCCTGGTCACAGCAGTTTTATGGTAAGTCTTAAAATCAAGTAATGGGAGTTTACATCTTAATTTTTCTTTTTCAAATATGGTTTAGTTAATTCTAGTCTCTTTGCTTTTCTTTCTAAACTCAAAAATTACTTTATCTGTATCTACGAAATATTCAGCTGGAATTTTGATTAGATTTATTAAATTTATGGACCAATTTATGGGGAATTGATAACTAAGTTGGGTCTTTAATCCATGAACACATTATGATTCTCCATTTATTTAGGTCTTTCTTGATTTCTTTCATTGGCATTTTGTAATTTTCAGTATACAGATCTTGCATGTGGGTTATTAGATTATTTTCCTAAATACTGGAACTTTTTGGAGCTATTGTTAGTATTTTAAAAAATTAATTATTTTCCAATTGCTCATTTTAAAGATATATATACATTAAAATATACATTAAAAATATATATACATTGCATAGATAAAGGACTTTTGAGTATTGACCTTGTATCCTAGAACTTAGTTACACTCATTTATTATTTCATGAGGTTTTTTCCAAATTCTTTGTATCTATATAGATAATTATATTGTCTGCAAAGTAGGTGGTTATAGTTCTTCCTTTCCAATCTTCATGAATCTTACAGATTTTTCTTGCCTTATGGCACTGACTAGGATTACCAGTACAACGTTGAAGAGAAGTGATGAGTGGATATTCTTGAGTCATTCCTCATATTACGAAGAAAGTATTCAGCCTTTCGCTATTAAATATAATGTTAGCTATGGGTTTTTATAGATGTCTTTTATCAGTTTAAGGATGTTTCCTTCTATTCCTAGTTTGCTAAGAGGTTTTTCGTTTTTTTTTTTTTGTTGTTGTTGTTTGTTTTTTTTTTTTAATTTTTTTATCCCCAGGGGTACAGGTCTGTGAATCACCAGGTTTACACACTTCACAGCACTCACCAAAGCACATACCCTCCCCAATGTCCATAATCCCACCCCCTTCTCCCAAACACCCTCCCCCCAGGAACCCTCAGTTTGTTTTGTGAGATTAAGAGTCACTTATGCTTTGTCTCCCTCCCAATCCCATCTTGTTTCATTTCTTCTTCTCCTACCCACTTAAGCCCCCATGTTGCATCACCACTTCTTTTTTTTTAACATGAATGAAAATTGTTTTTTACTAAATGCTTTGTCTGCATCAATTGATATAATCTTTTAACCATTAATATGACAAGTTTTATTGATTGATATTTGAATATTGGACCAGTCTTGCATTCCTAGGACTAATCTCATATAGTTGTGCTTAGTCTTTTTATACATTGCTGGATTTATTTGCTAATATTTTATTTTGCATCTATGGTCATGTAAGATTTTGCCTATAATTTTATTTTCTTGTGATGTTATTGTTTGGCTTTGATATTTGAGTAATCCTGGCCTCTTATAATTAATTGGAAAAAATTTCTTCCTCATCTATCTTGGAAAAGACTATTTAGATTTAGTGTTATATCCTCTTCCAAAGAAGATTTTTCCAGTAAAACCATCTGGGCCTGGAGTTTTCTTTTTTGGAAGGTTTCAAACTATGAATTCTATTTCTTTAATAGATACAAGATAGTTTAGTTTATTTCTTCCTAAATCGTTTTAGGTAGGTTATCAGGATTGTTACATTTCATCCATTTTGTTGAATTTATGCCCATAGAGTTACTTATAGTATTCTCTAATTATCATTTTCATGTCTTTAAGGTCTGTCATGATATTCCACTTTCATTTTCTATATTCATAATTTACATCTTTTATTTTTCTTTTTGTTAGTCTTACTAGAAATTTATAATCATTATTTATCCTTTCGAAGAAATAGATTTTGGTAACTGATTTCTCTCTATTCTGTGATCGATTTTATTGGTTTCTGCACAAATCTTTTATGATCCTTCTTTTTGGTTGCTTTGGGTTTAGTTCGTACTCTTCACCTTCCAATTCTGAATGATTAGATTGTTGATTTGAAAATTTCCTTATCTTCTAATATAAGCATTTAGAGTACAAATTTATTTTTGAACAAGTGCTTTAACTGCATCCCATAAATTTTGATATACTAAATTTCCATTTCCCTTTACGTCAAGATATTTTCTAATTTCTAATAGATACTGTTTATTTTGCTGTGTCTGCCTGTGCTTGAAAAGAATATGTATTGTAACAAGAACCATATGATACTCTCAATAGATGCTGAAAAAGCATTTGACAAAGTACAGCATCCCTTCCTGATCAAAACTCTTCAAAGTGTAGGGATAGAGGGCACATACCTCAATATTATTAAAGCCATTTATGAAAAACCCACCACAAATATCATTCTCAATGAAGAAAAACTGAAAGATTTTCTGCTAAGGTCAGGAACATGGCAGGGATGTCCATTATCACGACTGTTATTTAACATAGTACTAGAAGTCCTAGCCTCAGCAATCAGACAACAAAAGGAAATTAAAGGCATCCAAATAGACAAAGAAGAAGTCAAGTTATCACTCTTCGCAGATGATATGATACTATACGTGGAAAACCCAAAGGACTCCACTCCAAAACTGCTAGAACTTGTACAGGAATTCAGTAAAGTGTCAGGATATAAAATCAATGCACAGAAATCAGTTGCATTCTCTACACCAACAACAAGACAGAAGAAAGAGAAATTAAGGAGTCAATCCCATTTACAATTGCACCCAAAACCATAAAATACCTAGGAATAAACTTAACCAAAGGGGCAAAGAATCTATATTCAGAAAACTATAAAGTACTCATGAAAGAAATTGAGGAAGACACAAAGAAATGGAAAAATGTTCCATGCTCCTGGATTGGAAGAATAAATATTGTGAAAATGTCTATGATACCTAAAGCAATCTACACATTTAATGCAATGCCTATCAAAGGACCATCCATCTTTTTCAAAGAAATGGAACAAATAATCCTAAAATTTATATGGAGCCAGAAAAGACCTTGAATAGCCAAAGGAATATTGAAAAAGAAAGCCAAAGTTGGTGGCATCACAATTCTGGACTTCAAGCTCTTTTACAAAGCTGTCATCATCAAGACAGCATGGTACTGGCACAAAAACAGACACATAGATCAATGGAACAGAATAGAGAGCCCAGAAATAGACCCTCAACTCTATGGTCAACTAATCTTCGACAAAGCAGGAAAGAATGTCCAATGGAAAAAAGACAGCCTCTTCAATAAATGGTGTTGGGAAAATTGGACAGCCACATGCAGAAAAATGAAATTGGACCATTTCCTTACACCACACACAAAAATAGACTCAAAATGGATGAAGGACCTCAATGTGAGAAAGGAATCCATCAATATCCTTGAGGAGAACACAGGCAGCAACCTCTCTGACCTCAGCTGCAGCAACATCTTCCTAGGAACATCGCCAAAGGCAAGGGAAGAAAGGGCAAATATGAACTATTGGGATTTTATCAAGATCAAAAGCTTTTGCACAGCAAAGGAAAAAGTTAACAAAACCAAAAGACAACTGACAGAATGGGAGAAGATATTTGCAAACAACATATCAGATAAAGGACTAGTGTTCAAAATCTATAAAGAACTTAGCAAACTCAACACCCAAAGAACAAATAATTCAATCAAGAAATGGGCAGAGGATATGAACAGACATTTCTGCAAAGAAGACATTCAGATGGCCAACAGACACATGAAAAAGTGCTCCATATCACTCGGCATCAAAGAAATACAAATCAAAACCACAATGAGATATCATCTCACACCAGTCAGAATGGCTAAAATTAACAAGTCAGGAAATGACAGATGCTGGCGCAGATGCTGAGAGAGGGGAACCCTCTTACACTGTTGGTGGGAATGCAAGCTGGTGCAACTACTCTGGAAAACAGCATGGGGGTTCCTCAAAATGTTGAAAATAGAACTACCCTATGACCCAGCAATTGCACTACTGGGTATTTACCCTAAAGATACAAATGTAGTAATCCAAAGGGGCACATGTACCTGAATGTTTATAGCAGCAATGTCCACAATAGCCCAACTATGGAAAGAACCTAGATGTCCATCAATAGATGAATGGATAAAGAAGAGGTGGTGTATATACACAATGGAACACTATGCAGCCATCAAAAGAAATGAAATCTTGCCATTTGAGACAACGTGGATGGACCTATAGGGTATCCTGCTTAGCGAAATAAGTAGAGAAAGACAACTATCATATGATCTCCCTGATATGAGGAAGTGGTGATGCAACATGGGGGGTTAAGGGGGTAGGAGAAGAATAAATGAAACAAGATGGGATTGGGAGGGAGACAAAGCATAAGTGACTCTTAATCTCACAAAACAAACTGAGGGTTGCTGGGGGGAGAGGGGTTGAAAGAAGGGAGGTGGGGTTATGGGCTTTGGGGAGGGTATGTGCTATGGTGAGTGCTGTGAAGTGTGTAAACCCGGCGATTCACTGACCTGTACCCCTGGGGATAAAAATGTATGTTTATAAAAAAAAAGAATATGTATTGTGCTGCTGTTGGGTGGAGTGTTCTATAAATGTCAATTAAATCTAGTGGTTAATGGTATTACTCAATTATTCTATTCTCTTGCTGATATTCTAATACAAATTACTTAGGGAGGAGTATTGCAGTTTCCAACCAAGTGTGAATTTGTCTATTTTTCCTTTCGGATGTACCTGTGTTACATATTTACATGTATGCTTCATGTATTTTACGGTTATGTTATTAGGTACATAAACATTTTTATACTCAAATCTCTCCTGGTAAGTTGACCCTTTAACATCATTATGTAATGGCCTCTTTGTCCTTGAGAAATTTTCTTGTCCTAAAGACAATTTTGTCTGATATTAATATGACCATTCCAGCTTTTGGTGTTTGGTGTCTGCATGGTACATATATTTTACATCTTTTTTATTTTTTAATACTTAACCTACTTATATTTTTATGCTCAAAGTGGATTTCTTATAGACAGCATGTTAGCATATAGTTGACTCTTATTTTTGTCACTTTGATGATCTCTTTTTAAAACATTTATATTTTTATACCACTTAAATTGAATGTAGTTATTGATGTCTTAAGGTTTAGAATTGCCATCTCATTATTTGTTTTCTGTTTGTTGCTTTTTTTTTCTTCTTTTTCTCCTACCTTCTTTGGCATTATCTGAATGTGTTGTGTACTCCATATCAGTTATTGAATTTTTTACTATAGCTCTTTGTTTAGACATTTTTAGTGGTTGATCTAGAAATTACAATAAAAATACTTAATTTTCATAGTCTACTTTGAACTAATATTTAATTATTGGAGGTGGAATGTAGAAAACTTACCACCTTACAGTTTCCTTTAATGACTCCTTTTTTTGAAAACTCCATAAGACAATGTTAAAATTTTTCTTACAACAATCATATATATTTGAAAGATATTAAGAGGAAAATATAGTCTCTTATATTAAATAGATATTTACTGTATTTTTTTTTTTGCTCTTCCTTCATTTCTGTTGTTCAAAGTTTCCCTCTAATATTTCCCTTTTATCTGAAAAAACTTCTTGGCTTTTTTAAATAGTAAGTCTGCTGGTGAAAAACTGTATTCTTACTTTTGTACAAATTGGATAATTTCTGATAATCCGTCTTTAAGTTCACTTACTCATCTGTCATCCTTTATTTTGTTGTTAATCCAATCCAGTGAATGTTTCATTTTGTTATTGCATTTTCAGTTCTAAAATTTCCATTTTTTTCATTCTGGTAACTTCTATTTCTCTGCTGGCTTTTCTATTTGTTCCCATTGTGCTTGCTCTTCCTGGAGCATGGTTATAATAGCTGCTTTAAAGTCTTGATCTGCTCATTCCAAAATCTGTGTCATCTTGGGTTTAGTATCTGTTGATTGTTTTTTCCCTTTGTGAGATAGTAAGATTTTTCTGTTTTTTTAAATGCTAACTAATTTTGCATTTATCCTGGAAATTTTAAATATTTTTTTAAGTGACTCTAGATCTAGGTATGTTAAAAGACAAAGGATTCTCCTATCATGAATGTTGATATTGTTTTTTACCAGGCAATCAACCACATTAGATCTAAGACACAGTCTTTCTGGTCTTGTGGTAGTCTTCTTGCCTGTGGTTTTGTCAGTTGTTTCAAAGTCTTTGGAGTGTGTTCATATCTGTCCTGAATGTGTGCCATCCAGTGTCCTGTCTGGAATTTGAGTGATTCTCTACCCTGTTGCTCATTTCTCAAAGCCTTTGGTGTGCTGTTTAGGGTCAGATACATGTATACACAACTTGGAGGTGAGCTCCAAAATTTATACACAACTTTATTAGATCCCTTTTTTGTTCTCTATCCACCCTATGCTCTCCTCCACAGGGCTTTTATTTCCCTACACTGTTACATGTTTCCCATAATTTTTCCATAATATTATTTCTGCATCAGAGCTTAAGCAGTGAGAGGGTTAAGAGAGAAAAAGGATTCAATGGGAATTCTTCCCAAGGTCTTAGAACCTGAGTCCCCCTGGTTGGATTTTAAGTGTCTGCCCTACTACTGCTGCCATCACCAAGTGCTGCTGCCTCTGGATTGCCTGGCATTGGGATGAGGGAATGAAATAAATAACAAAAATGTAACCAAGTGATTTCCCCCATTCTTCTGACCCACGGGAGCTCCTTTCCTGTTCCTTGTGCCTCAAACAGAAAATTTCTCTTAAAGTTCTGTCTTCCTTGTTACATATTTCTGGTCTTTGAATTCCTTTTGTGTCAGGTCAAGAGATTCCAGAGAGGGAAAAAAAAAATAGGAAATTTACTGCTGGTTTGATAGTAGCTACTCTGAATTCTGGTTTCCTTCCCCAATCTGTCTGCTACTATATTTTTTCCTTTAAGAGCCCTTAGATAACTGCTACATGCATTCTGTTTAGGGGTTCTAGTTACATTTAGTGTAAGAGACCTGGGGGAGTAGCTATAATTACTTAGTGTTGACCAGAACTGGAACCCCCTCAGTGGATTTTTGAATAATAAGTTTTATCTATTGAATTTAAAACCACTTTTTTTTTTCAGTCTTCATCTATTACCTAAAGTAAAGATACATCTATTCCTTAAAGTAAAGCACCTATATTGGATCATACTTTATGATAACAGGCTAATAAATTCCCTTCAATAGAGCAGAATGTTCATTGTTTGGTAAACTTAATAGCTGACTGAAGCTTATTATATCGATGTCCTCAAGAACATGTTGGAGAAGATAAATAAGAACGTGTTTAGTGGAGGGTAGCTGGCAGTGTGAAGATAAAGGCTGTTATCTCTGGAACTAGGAAGATTCTGTACACAGAAAGAAAGCATATTAAAGAACCCAGATGGCATCCGAAGCAAATTTAGGAGCTTCTAGTTCATATACTTGATATAAATTAAGGATATTTTTAGATCAACAATAAGTTATGACTGTTTTCCAATATCTTTAATAGAATATGTCAAACTAGATTGATATAAGCAATAAATATCTGGAGTTGTGAAACATTTTTTAGATGAACCTACAGAAAACAGAATATAATTTCACACAGGGGTTAAGGATAAAGAATATAAAGGAATATAAAATCTATGTTCAAATGAGTAAATTGGTTTTCCATGTTTCGTGACAGGAGGTATTTCTGAGGTCTGTGTATTGATAGAAATTAATACAAAATATTCAAATTGGTAAAAAATCAATGTAAAATAATAAAATTAATACAAATTGATGAAACAGTATAAATTAAGTACCAGATAAGATTCTAAGCAAAGCTTATGTTAAGAAGAAAACAAAAGCATGCTCTAGAATCTTCTGAGTTGTTAGATAATGGTAATGCTTTTTGTGAGTATTTTTAACAGATTTATCATTTTGAATGCAGAAATAGGAGCCACCTATAAAATTGATGAATCTAATTACTAGTTAACATGAACTAAGGTCTCCATGGACTATTTTTTTTTCTGCTTCCCGTGTAAACCATGCTTTCACAAATACAATTAATAATATTTGCATATATGTATGTATGTGTGTGTATACATATGCCACAATCAGTAAAAGAGTGTTTGGATAAGGAAAAACTCATAGCTGGTCATTTGTGTATTGTTATAGAAACATTTATTGAGAACTGACTATGTGCCCTAAATTCTTTTTTTTTTTAAGATTTTATTTATTTATTTGAAAGACAGAGATCATAAGTAGGCAGAAAGGCAGGCAGAGAGAGAGGAAGGGAAGCAGGTTCCCTGCTGAGCAGAGAGCCCGATGCGGGGCTCGATCCCAGGACCCTGGGATCATGACTTGAACTGAAGGCAGAGGCTTTAACCCACTGAGCCACCCAGGTGCCCCTGCCCTAAATTCTTCATACATGCAACATTCAATTCTTATAACAATCCAAAGAGGTAGGTATTATTATTCTACTTTAACAGATAAGAAAATTGAGGGATTGAGAGTTTGAATTTATTGCTCAAGTTTCCACAACTAGTAAAGGAAGGAGGCAAGGTTTGTACCCACACCATTCAGCCCCATATTATGAGTGCTGATTTACTATATAAATATACCAGTGAAGCAAATTATGAAACATGCATGAGACTTTGGATACTAAAAAGGAAAGTCCACAGAACACAACTAGATATTGAGGGAACTTAATTATCTGAATTCCTCCACTATATTAAATTGACATTTTTTCACCTCAGTTATAAAGTCTGTAAGCAGGTGTATTTAACTCTGTTATTGTTTAGAATTAAAAAATACTACAAAGGACAGTTCTCCCGATCCATCTGTGTTTATTCCTATGATGGCTGTTATTAAAAACTTTGTAGTCAGTGGGTATAAACAATAAAGAAATCATTCTTGCATGGCATAAAATTTTTAACTAAAATAATGATGGTGGTGGAGACTTTGTGCTTTCTAAGTCATTCTCTCTTGCAAAGGACACAGGTCAGGGTATTAATTTTTTGTGTGATATGTGGAAGCAGCCAACAAAAGGCTGACTTGGGATCCTGAATGGGATTGGGAGATAGGTGTGCAGGTGACAAATTCCTACAACTCCAAATTCCTACAACTGAGGAAGACAAGCTTCCCGACTTGGTTACTTTGGACCATGGTTATCCTCATTTACTTTAACTTCCAGGTCAAAGAGAAAATGTGCACCAAAACATTTCTCTGCCCTATAAACAAGTCAACACAATCACCCATGATGGATGAAGATTTCCTGTGTTTGTTTTTAACAGGCCTATCTTGGTTATAAAAGCACATTTCTTTTTCCCAGAGGATTTGTTAATCAAGGTAGATTGAAGGCATCAGGAATAAACTCATTTATTTAGGGCCATGGAAGAATACCCTAGTTAGGCATGCAGGCCATGGGCTCAAGCTACCTGGGCTGGGGTCTGGCTCTATAGCCCAACCGCCCAATCCTGGGTCAGTTTGCCAGGTCTTATACACCCTAGAAGGTAGCTATCATTATCCTATTTTATATTAGAGGCTGAGTCACAGGGACGTTTTGTGTCTTGTACTCTGTTATTTAGTATCTGGCACAGATTAAGTACTTCATAATGACCATTACTATTTGAAAGGTTAGAAGCCAAAGTCTGGAAGCTACAGAAATCATCTTGCTGAGGGCACTTTCCAATGTCGTCTGGAACATAAGTTCTGTATTGCTCTGGTGTGTAAAGTTTTCTGTACTGTGATTGAGGTGTTTTGAAGAGATGGGTACAGCATTCCTGTGTGGGGGAGCCCGGGAAAGTTTTGCACTATGGTAAAAGCCCCATTCTCACGTGCTTGGTTAGCTCTATGTGGTGCCCTTTCCTAAACCAAGGATGGAGCTACCAACCCAAATCAGTTACCACTGCCAGAGAGTTCTGCCCTGTTGGTCTTTGAGGTTTATTTGTAAGCATGTGTGATCATTTGGTGGATAAACCTGTTTATTGGTTTCTGTAGGGAAAAAGACTGACACCCTTGAACTTTTGTTTCCTGCCTAACAACAAAGCTAATCCTTGAAGACTGGAGGTTGGGTTTTCCTCACCACCAGTATTAATGTAATCCACAGAAGGGAGGAGGTCCAGATTCTAATCAAGAAACCATTCTTCTTTCTTTTACATGAAAACCTCCCAAATAATACGGCAGGAATCTTTTTTTTTTTTCTTTAGAATTTTGAGAAACAAAGTTCCGTGGTTTATTTGAAATGCTGCATTAAGAATTATTATTTTTTAAAACAAAGTAGCTTTAGGACAAGAAATCTGAATGTGTTGAAGACAAGACTTAATGGAGAATTTGTTGTATGTATGTATGTATGTATGTATGTATGTATAGCAGGAGCAGGGGGAGGGGCAGAAAGAGAGGGAGAGAAAGAATCCTAAACAGGCTCCATACCTAGCATGGAGTCAGATGCAGGGCTCAATCTCCTGACCCTGAGATCATGGGCTAAGCCCAAATCAAGGGTCAGATGGTTAACTGACTGAGCCACTGAGGTGCCCTCAAGTTTTTATTTAAATTCTAATTAGTTAACATATAGTGTAATATTGGTTTCAGGAGTAGAATTTAGTGTTTCACCACTTATATACAACACTCATCATGTATCCTCCCTAATACCCATCACCCATTTAGCCCATTCCTTCCCTACCTTCCCTCCATCAACCCTCAGTTTGTCCTCTACTGTTAAGAGTCTTTTATGGTTTGTATCCCTCTTTTTTTTCCCCTTCCCCTATGTTCATCTGTTGTGTTTCTTAAATTTCACATCTGAGTGAAGTCATATGGTATTTGTCTTTTTCTGACTCACTTGTTTTGCTTAGCATAATATACTCAAGCTCATCCTTGTCATGGTAAATGGTAAAATTTCATTTTATTTGATGGCTGAGTAATATTCCTTTACATATGTATGATATATATATATGTCAGATGGGCATTTGGGCTCTTTCCATAGTTTGGCTATTGTGGACATTGCTGCTATAAACATTGAGGTGCATGTGTTCCTTTGAATCAATATATTTGTATCCTTTGGGTAAATACTTAGTAATGCATTTCTATTGTATTTCTAATGTATTTATATTTTTAACTTTTTGGGGAACATCCTTACTGTTTTCCACAGTGGCTTCACCAGTTTGAATTCCCACCAAGAGTGTAAGAGGGTTCCCTTTTCTCTGCATCCTTGGCAACATCTGTTGTTCCCTGTTTTCTTAATTTTAGCCATTGTGACTGGTGTGAGGTGATATCTTATCATAGTTTTGGTTTATATTTCCCTGACAATGAGTGATGTTGAGCATATCTTCATTTGTCTGTTAGCCATCTGGATGTCTTTGGAAAAATGTCTATTCGTGTCTTCTGCTCATTTCTTGACTGGATTATTTGTTTTTTGGGTGCTGAGTTTGGAAAGTTTTTAATAGATTTTGAATACTAGCCCTTTATCTGATATATCATTTGTGAATATCTTCTCCCACTCCGTAGATTCCCTTTTACCTTTGCTGACTGTTTCCTTTGCTGTGCAGAAGCTTTTCCTCTTGATAAAGTTCCAATAGTTCATTTTTGCTTTTGTTTCCCGTGCCTTTGGAGACACGTACAGTAAGATATTGTTACAGCTGATGTCAAGGAGGTTGTTGCCTGTGTTCTCCTCTAGGATTTTGATGGTGTCCTCTCTTACATTCAGGTCTTTCATCAATTTTGAGTTTATTTTGGGGAATGTTGTATGAAAGTGGCCCAGTTTCATTCCTTTGCATGTTGCTGTCCAGTTTTCCCCAAACCATTTATTAAACAGACTGTCTTTTTTCCATTGGATATTCTTTCCCGCATTGTTGAAATTAGTTGACCATATAGTTGTGGGTCCATTCCTGGGTTTTCTATTCTGTTCCATTGATTTGTGTGTCTGTTTTTGTGCCGGTATCATACTATCTTTATGACTACAGCTTTGTAATATAGCTTGTAGTGCAGAATTGTGATGCCTACACTTTGCTTCTTCTTTTTCATGATAACTTTGGCTATTTGGGGTCTTTTGTGGTTCCATAGAAATTTTAGGATTGTTTGTTTTAGTTCTGTGAAAAATGCTAGTAGATTTTGATAGGGACTGCATTAAATGAGTAGCTTGTTTTGGATTACATAAAAATCATTCAGAATTTCTCTAAGCACAGGATCATTGCTGGTTTAAAGTCATTTCTATTAAAGTGTAATTCATATTAATACTATCAATTTTTACCTTATCTAAAACATTTTATCTGCATCCTATTGTGATAGTTTGAGGCTAAATGGCAAATTTTATTAAGTAAAAACTAACTCAACTACATACTAATAATTTAAAACAGAAGATGTAGAATTAAAAGAAATCAAGAATGGAAGGCAATGTAGAGTGTATAAATAAATTATATACCAAGTGAGGAAGTTTGTGTTTATTGACTATCACATTTTCATTCCTACTTCTAGGGCTTCTCCATTCAGATAATTTTATTAAAGCTCCAATTTACTTATATTCTGGTATTTTATAGAAAGAGTCTGACATGAAACTTGGTTAATGAGGCATTGCTCTATAAACAAGCAAAGCCTTGATAAATACAGTCTAAAATAATGGACAACTATCATTTAAAAGCTATGATGGAACTGAAAGTTTCTTTGACAACACTATAAACCATGACAGTGAAGTAGAGCATATGATGATGGTATCACTAATACATGGGTAAACCAAATTTACATCATGTTTGTGTGTGCTTGTACACACATTAACTTATGTTCTTATTCTTTTTTTTCTTTTTAAATTTCTTTTTCTTTTTCCTTTTTTTTTTTTTAGTGGTGGGGGAGGCAGAGGGAGAGGGAGAGAGAGAATCCCTAACAGGCTCTGCACCCAAAGTGGAGCCTGATGGGGGTTTGATCTCACAACCCTGAGATAATGACCTGAGCCAAAATCAAGAGTTGGATGCCGAACCAACTGAGCTACCCAGGAGCCCCTGTTCCTATTCTTTTATGTTTATTCTGTTATGTTCTATTTCCCTCCCATTAATCAATGCATTGTGACTCTTCTTTCTCATGTTATCCTCTGCCTCCCTCCAGTAGAAGTGTAAAGAGTTTAAACTGGCGGCATAGATGCACCTGGCCCTGGGCAACTCGAGTCAAATTTGACAGTATTTATTATTAGCCCCATCTTCACCTGGGATTAGGAAGTCTCAACCAGTGGTTACCAAGATATGGCCCTAGAACTAGAAGCATGAGCATTGCCTAAAAATGCAAATTCTTAGGCTTTGAGCCAGATCTATTAGATCAGAAACCTGCGGGCAGGGGCCCAGCCCTCTGGGTATTAATGGTCTCACCTTGGTCTTGCTGCCCTGTATCCTCTATGCCTGAGTGGATTTCCTAGGTACTTACATATCTGTGAATTTCAATTTTCCTTCTCTGATTGTCTCATGACTGGGTCTCTGATCTCTCTGACTGGATTTCCACTGATTCCAGATTTAACACTTTAGTTTCCCACTGAGATTTCCACCCTGCCTATTATGCTGGAGCCCTCTCAGCCCCTTTCCCTAAATACATCACAGCTCTGCCTTTAATGCCCCCCCCTCCGGGCTGGTCACCAAGTCTGGCCTTGAATCAGTTGGTCCATTTGGAGCTAATTCCCACTGCGGCATCTCCATCACCTGACAATCCCCAGAAGGCCATTATAATGCTGGTAAAAGCTGACCTACAGACCCTTCACTTGTGGATACTGTGGTTGACACCAATATCCTTCCTTTTTAGGCCCTGCTGTATAGACAATCATTCTAACCTGCCTAAAGTCCCACTGTTATACTCCCCTCTCTCTGCTGTTCTGAGTATCAAGAGACTGCATAGGCTATGCCATCTATTTGAAACCAATGGATACCTTTGGAAAATACTATAAGAGAGTTAGGTAAATACTTCAGGGTAAAACACATTTTTGATTTGGAGATGACCTCTTCAAGGTAAAGAAAGACAACAGTAGAAAATAAGTTATATTTGAATTACTTCAGGAAAATGTTGATATCACTACTTCATGTTCTGAATATTCTAATTTACCTGATGGGGTAGTTAATACTTTTATTAGGGATTAGTATCCTCTAATTTTTGTTTTCTAAGCCCTAATATTTCCATGCATGGATCCACCTACTGAAATTTATTTTCCAGAAACCTGAACATATCACTATTTTGCTAACACTTCACAGGGGACCCAGTACTGTAGAGTTTAATGCAATATGTGTGCTCACCCACAGGAAACTACAGGTAGCTACTACTGTGAAGGAAATTGTGGGTCACATTTATATGTCTAGAAAATAATTCAACAAACATTTCAAAACACTCTCTATTCAACTTTGGTCAAAACCCTTCAATGTGTTTAGCAATCATCACAGTACTTCAAGAAGTTCTTTATTTCCTTGATTTTGGTTTAATGCCTGGTCACTTGGCCCAGTTTAAGCATAAGCTTTCTTGTACTAAAGCTTTGAGTCCTGTTTCTATTTCCTCTTTGCCAAATGGATAGAAAATTATCAGTAAGTGCTTAATAAAAAGCAATTTACATTGTGGTTATATTCACTTAATGTTTCATGTAGCAATTATTTATTTAATCTTACTGTATCTTAGGCACTGTGTTGGTATTGGAATAAGAATCCCTGTCTGAATCCTTTTGGAAGTCATTTTCCAGTCAAACAGATCTTTTCCTATTAGATGTGATGGGTATGGAATTGCTTTACAGAGACTGGGTGAAGATCAGGAAGGGATTGCAAGATCATCAAGATATACGGCACTGAAAAATAAAATGTGACTTACCCAAAGCACTGTTACATTAGGGGATATGGAAATGAGAACCCAGGTCAAAAATATACTTAAATAAAGACAACAACATTTTAAAATAGATTTACCCATTTTTACAGTTGGCACAAGCTCTCCATTTTTGTCAGCTTTCCACCTTGACTATTATATTGGAGTCCTATCAGCTCCTTTCCCTAAATACATCACAGCCCTGCCTTTAATGCTCTCTCTTCCTGGCTGGTCACCAAGTCTGGCCTTGAATCAGTTGGTTCATTTGGAGCTAATTCTCACTGGGGCATCTGCATGACTTGACAAGCTCATATATAACCCCCAGCAGGCCATAATAATTCTGGCCTAAGCTGACATCCAGACCCTTCATTTGTGGATACTGTGGTTGACATCACTATCCGTCCTTATTAGGCCCTGCTGTATGACCTAAATAATCATTCTTACCTGCCTAAAGCCCCATTATTATAATCCCCTCTCTCTGCTGTTCTGGACATTAAGAGACTGTATAGGCTATAATATCTATTTAAAATCATTGGATGCCATTATCCATTATCTATATAATATAGGTTTATAGTGATCATCTTCCAGGAAATTCTTGGGGGGCCCCTGACTGACACTTCATTGCTTTTCCTTTGAGAAATTGTCTAACTTGTGTCTACAGGAGCCCTCTGGCTAAACATATGGTTCACTAATCAAATATATTTAAGTATATCCTGTGTCTCTAATTCTATCCTAAGTGCTGTAAGGAATTAAAAACAAAACAAATTTACTTTCTCTTTGGTATTACACCTTTTTTTGTTGTTGTTGAATTGTGAGTATCTTGAGGATAAGACCTGTGTGTTTCTCATTTTTGTATATTCCAGAACATATTACATTGTATCCAATAAATATTATTGAATGGAAGAATTCATAGATAAATAAATAAATTCATTTCTAAATATAGACTATAAACAGACAACACCCTGAGATTTCTTATACTCTTAGGAAAGTCAATTGAGCTGGTGATAGGCCTAGGAGAGGCCAGACTGTTTCACCTTGTGAATGAAGGTCAACTTCACCCCAGGGAAATTTAATGTTATAGACCTGCCATTGTACTCTTGACCAAATCAGCAACACCAGAAATGAAATAGTGCAGTCATGCCTTGTAATGCTATCCTTTGTTAAACATGCCACTCACCTGATCTGAAGCCAAGTCAGCATGGGGGTTGTTCCTCCTCCAAACACCCAGACTGTGAAGAACACGAGCAGCAGTGTGGTGGTAAACATCATTTGTTTGGGCTGAGATTCTGTGTCCCGAATAGCTAGGGCAAATGCTATTGCTCCTCGCAAACCTTACAGGGAAAAACAACAGAGAATAAGAGAAAATGAACATCTGCATGAGTCTCGTTCTCATTTTCCTGTATTCATCTTTATAATTTTCTAACAAACACAATGACATTTTTAAATTAAAATTTTTATACAGTAATTGTAGATTCACTTGCTATTGTGAGAAATAACATACTCCTTGTCTGCTCTTCCCCACTTTCCCCCCAGTGGTAATATCTTGCAAAACTAGTACAATAGCACAGCCAGGATTTTGATGTTGATGCAGTCAAGATACAGTACATTCCCATCACCACCAATATCCGTCACGTTGCCCTTTAATGACCATATCTACTTCCTTCCCACCCGCTCCCTCCTTAATTTCTGGCAACCAGTAATCAATTCACCATTTCTATAACTTTGCCAGTTTGAGAATCAAATGGAATCATGTAGTATATACTTTTTTGGAATTGGCCTTTTTCACTCAGAATAATTCCCTGAATATTCATCCAGGTTGCTGAATGTATCAATACTTTATCCCTTTTTATTGCTGAGTAGTATTCCACTATCTGTTCCACAGATTGTTTAGCCATCTATCTGTTGAAGGGACATCTGGGCTTCTAGTTTTATGGCTATTACAAAAAAGGCTGCTGTGTATAAAGACAACAACATGTATGTATGTAACTTATGTATGTATGTAACTTATATATGTAAACATAAGTTTTCATTTCTCTGTCGTAATTTCACAGGACTGTAATTTCTCCGCAGGACTGTAACCACTGTAATCACTGATCTGATCGCATATTAAAAAAAAAATTACCAAATTGTTGCCAGAATGGCTAGACAGCACTTATATTCCCACTGGAAATAGAGAAGTCATTTAGTTGCTCTGCATCCTAACCAGCATTTAATGTCACTACTTTTATTTTCACCATTCTGATAAGTATGTGGTAATAGCTTATTGTGGTTTTACTTTGCATGTTTCTGTCTTTTCTTTTATTAAGTTGGCTCCACACCCAGTGTGGAGCACCTAATTTGCATTTCTCTAAAAACTAATGGTGTTGAATGTTTTTTAATGGGCTTGTTATCTTTATACTTGTTGGGGGAAATGCCTCTTCACATCTTTTTCTCATTTTATTTTTCTTATTTATCCTTTTTAAAATCTCATTTTCTAACTGAGTTATTAGATTTTTGGTTGTTGAGTTTTAAGAATTCTTTATATATTCTAGATAATATCCTTTTTGGGATATATAGTTTGCAAATATATCCTCCCATTTTGTAGCTTTTTATTGATGAAGTCTAATTTGTTGATTTTTCCTTTTATGAATCATGTTTGGAGTCAAATCTAAGAATTCTTCTCTTAGATCTAGGTCCCAAAGATCCCCTGTGTTTTTAAACTTTGTTTCTAAATGTTGTATAGCTTTACATTTTACATTTAAGTGTCTGATTATTTGAATTAATTTTTGTATAATGTATGAAGTTTAGGTTGAGATTTCCTCCCCTCCCTTTTTTTGGTCTATGTATACTTAATGATTTTATTGAATTACTTTTTGCAACTTTGTTAAAAATCAGTTGGGTATATTTGTATGGGTCTATTTGTGGGTTCTCTGTTCTACTCCATTTATGTGTGTGTCTGTCCCTCATCTAATAGCACTCTGTCTTGATTACTGTAGATTTATATTAGGCCTTAATATTGGATAGAATGATTCTTATATTTTGTTTTCAGAATTATTTTAACTATTCTAGGTCTTTTGTCTCTCCATAAAATTTTAGAATAATATTGTGTATACCTACAAAAATTTTTTTCTGGGCACAATTACTTCTAAAAAATGAAATGTGTCAGACAATAAGGAAAACCAAGCTTAGGGACTACTGAAATTAATAAATAATTAAATAACATTTAAGAATTACTGTAGCCTGAGTACATACTACAATAAAGTCTATAATCTAAACTACCTGTTAAACCTGATTTTTTCTTCTTTAATAACAATATGCTAAGTGAATTTTTTGAATCCACATTAAATGTATTTGCAAGAAGAGGTTTGTTAAAATTTCAAATCAGAGTGTGCCGACACAAATAGAAACAGAGATGAAGACTTCAAAGAAGAATAAATAAAAGCACAAATAGTAAAAAGTTAAAATGGAAGATCTGTTGGGTAGCAAGACTTACAAGACATTTATGGATCCTATTATATCAGATAACTGCAAATAAACATTTTTAATTACAGCAAGAATAAGTCAAAGAGGTAGGGATTTGGTGTTTTTTTTTTAATAAGATAGTTTGAATCACATACATAAGATTTCAATGAACCACTTTTGTAATATTTACTGTATCTAACTTTCCAAATTTTATTCATATATTAAAAGAATTTTAGAAATTGGACACAGGTTAGGATGAAGAAAACTATAGCGTGGCTTTTATCTGTGGGTTCCCAACTAAGATATAATATTCCTTTCTTATCTCCATACCACCAATATATAAGAGACAAGTGGCGTAACACAAGATCCAGAGAATTAGGTGAGAGAGACTTAATATATTTTGCCCGAAACAAGGAAGCCTCAGAAAGAGAGAAGAACATGTACTCCGATTATAAAATACCTTGAAGGAACAAAATGTAATGGAGGAAGGAAATTATTCTAAATTTCCATGTAGACAAGGAAATGGCCTGAAGATAAGGAAGATAACATTTGAAGTAGATATTAATATAAAAAATTCTTATACATCAGAAATTCTGAACACTTGAGATGACTGTACTCAAGAAGAAAAGTTCTCCATCAGAGATGTTCATGCATTCAGACCCAGTTGGGAAAAAAGAGTGGGGTTATTAATAACCCTTAATACTGGGGAATATTTTAATAATGTTCTCTCCTGGAAATACAAATGGTGTCATTAGGGAACAGAAACTAAAAGAAACAGTCTTGCAACAGACTTCTGTATCAGAGGAGAGAATTTATAGGTCAAGGTAAAGCTCCTAGCAGTGTTTAATCACAGTACAAGATTGGAGATAGAAGGCGATCTTTTCATTTTCTCTTTTCCTCAAGCACGCATTGTTAGAAATGTTCATAAAGCAGCATTACTCCAAATTAGGTGGTGAGTATTAGACGTATTAAGTGATGAGACTTTAAGTAGTTCTCATTTTATTGAATATGTGTGTGTGTGTGTTTACTTTGAGTTTTTGTGAGAAAGAAGAGAATAGAAATTGGAATAAAAGAAAAAGTTGTTACATCATGCTTATTGTAAACTCTTTCATGTTAGATATCAAGGACAAGAAAGCGTACAATCATTTATTTTCCTAAATATGTTTAATAATGTATTGTTACTCTATTAAACTAGCATAACTATGCTTTTAAATCAATTATCCACACATGAGCGGTTTTTGGTTTAAAACTGTACTCAGAAGATTACTATTAGTCTGATTTTCATGAAATATATATCCCATATATAAAATTTTATATTTACAGGTGAGTCAACGTAAAGATCTTTGAAGAAAAAAAGAGGAAAAGTTCAGCCACTGCCTTTTACTTGTGGCAGGTTGAGAAATATGCTAAAAGAGCCAACTCCAAAATGCTGGTAAGAGGATGCCTTCGTACGGTAGACATGGGAAGCATGCACTGAGACAGCTGAGGTGGTTAAGTGGACAAAGTGAAGCTATTTTGGAGCTCCAGATAAGAGCTCCATCCTTTATGATATCAAAGTTATTTATCTCACATTTGGAGCCTAGATAATTGTCAATCAAAGGTCTTTCACTGCTTCATTCAATATCTATATATGTGTCTTAGTCAACCATAACAAAATACCATACGGGCTGCCGTAGTGGAATAGCATTGACTGGGTAGCTGCAACAACAGAAGTTTATTTCTCACAGTTCTGGAGGCAGGCATGCCCAAGATTAGAGGGCTAGCTAGCATGGTTGGGTTCTGATGAGAGCTTTTTTCCTGGCTTTTGGCAGGTTACTTTCCTGTGCAAAAGCAAGCTCCATGTGGTGTCTCTTCTTATAAAGACAGCAATGCCATCGTAGGGGCCCCAACCTCATAATGATATGGGAAACAAAGGCAAAAGAAAGACTAAATTTATTTACTACTTATAGCCCACAAATAAGTCCTTGAAACGGGCAGAGTACCATTCCTCTAGATACTCAGCTGCCTCGATGTTAACACTTTGTTGAGGGCATAAGGCAGTCTGAGCCTGACCCCCAGGATCCTGTAAATCTACTTTAACATATAAAAATTCCTGTGGAAACCTCCTTTTTTTCCCCCTGTCAATACATATGTTGGCGATCATCCCCGAAGCATAGGACCCACCGGTATATATCTGAAGGGTCTCATGACTCAGGTTTTATTACACAGTAATAAATGACCTTTTCCTAACAATAACTAGTCCCCTAAGGGACCTGGAAACCTTGCTTCCAAAATTCCTTAGAGACTTAACCCTATCCCTAATACCCTCCCAATTTGAAAGTATATGATTGGCCACTCCTCATGCCCCCAGTCCAGCTTTATCTGCCCATGCATCCTGTCCCTGTGCTTTAATTAAATAAACTTTTTGCACAAAAGATGGCTCAAGAATTCTTTCTTGGCCATCGGCCCTGAACTCCAACATCTTTCCTACATTAATAACATCATCAAAACCTAACTACATCCCTCCAAACCCCATCTCCAAATACCATCATTTTGGGGTTAGGACTTCAACAAATGAATTTGAAGGGACACAATTCAATCCATCTGCTTTGTGGAGATTCTATGCTCACCTCTCCTATCTATTTAACATGGATTTGGGAAACAGAAGGCTTTAGGATTGAAATAAATTACTTCAGCTACCAGCAAAATACTAGAAATGAAAAATTAATATGGACTCAGGAGTTTCTTTTAGCAAAACACTATTTTCAAGGAACATCCACTTTGCTTGGAAACTCAGGAAATCCAGAACTCATTGTCAAAGCTTGTGTTTTGTTTTGTCTTATGGGTAGGTTGATCCTTTGGATTTACCTTTCTTTTTTTCTTTGTTTTAACCAACTGAATGGAAATGATCTTATGCTTTCGGGGGTTGCTAGACTATACCATTTCATTTTAGATGGGTTTACTTTGCAGAGATATGACATATTTCACATACTCAGTTGGAAAGTTAGCATCATCTTGGGGAACAAGAATTACCTGCAATTAAATGTGGTTTTGTTTAAAATTGGCCTCTAAGGGATTCTTATTTTAATTATGTTGATGTTCTATTCATAACAATAGAAGACTGTCAAACCAAGGAAAACTTTCTAGCAAGGACCCCTGCTGCAGAAACCATGCAGTTTCCTGTTTATCTTTAAAGAGCAAAAGTGAAACTTAATCTGTTATAAATTGGCAAATGTGTTCTGAATGGCTGAAGGTCAGATACTGCTATGTTTAAATCACAGGAATATAACTACTCCCTAGGGCATTTTTACTGAAGGTGCAAAGCAACAGTCAAAAACTAAACATTTATTGAACACTCACTATATGCTATACTTTATCCAAGACACAGTGGATAAATGCAAGAATGAGGAAGTTTGGGTTTCTCCATTTCAGGGCTCATGATCCTGCAAAAGGGACTCTCTTAACAGGTAGATGGGGATAAGGTGTATTAGAGGTGTAAAGTGTATACTGTGCATGTACAGTCTGATGAAAAAGATTTGATTGCTAAATTTCATGAGGGTCCAAATCATGACTATTGTCAACAGATAAACAGTGTTTAAAGGAGCTGAAATCAATGGTGGGGCAAAACAAGTTTGCATACATGGTTTTCTATACCTGAGTCATTTTCTCCCACCCTAACTCTCTGTAGTTCTTTTTATAACTCTCACCCAAACTTCACCTAATTCCAACTGATCTTCAGAGTTCAACTGAGCCACTGATTTCTCTACAAAGGCTCTTCTGAGGTCTGGGCCTGGGTTGGCCTAATTTATATGACTAGTACAACCTGTACTTGCCTCATCAGGGGACTTAGAACATTACATTCATTACATTGCAATTGGCTAGTTGCTGCTTATCCACAACACTATAGCAATGCATACCACATAATAGGTGCTCAATAAATATTTGTTGATCAATGAATGCATGAATGTTCCGATATTCTTCCATTCCTGATTACATATAGGGAAACAATTGATACCTTCTAGTTCAATGAAATGGTTGAGTAATTGTTTCTGTAATTTCAGCCTCTGCCCTTTTATCACTTATTGAGACTCTTAAAGCCTTATATTGAGAACCAAGGGCCTGGAGATCTGTTCTCAGGACTGCTTCTATTAGGTTGCGTGATCATAAGCAGGATGCCCCATCTGGATCTGTGTTGTCTTCTATCTAGTTGGAGGTTTTAAGATTAGATTATGGTCTTTAACTAGAACTACATATCAGAGTCAGTTTAGAACTTAAAAATATTTGCAATTATAGATGCTAGTGTCCTGACTCCAGAGATTTGGATTCAGCAGAGATTGAGTTACGTGATGGCTCAGGCTTTTCTCCCTTCCCACTGTACCACCTCGGTTCAAGGTCCATTTCCTTACAGCTTGAGTATGCTGCTGACCAACCCTCTGGTACTTTGGCCTCACAGCCTTCAACCTCTCCTCTTTCCAGGCTATCCATATTCCTCTGAACAGTTTCCTCAAAACCTAGCTTTTTATCCGACCCAGAAGCTGTAAATGGCTTCCTGCACCCCATAGAAACGTTTCAATCAGAACCTTACCCCACTTTTCCTATTACCCCCTCTTTTCCATTGAGAACTTTTCATACCAATAAGATGGTCTTCTCTCTTCCGTAAACAGTTCTTGTCCTTACCTCTGTGCTATGGACCCTAATGTTAACTGCTTTCACTTCTTTCTACCTATGTTCTACCCCAATGAAGTTTTCCCAGAATACTACAGTCCACACTGTTTTCTCTTTCTTAGAAATCCCATAGAGCATATTGTCATGCCACTTGCATCTGTACGTGATATTCTGAAATGAACCAGTAGTTTAACTTAATCTGTTATTTACCCTCAATTCTTAATCTTTCAAAGGTTGAAATTACATCTTCCTTACACTTGTAGTACCTGAAACATGAAAGTCAGTGTTTTTAAATTGAACAACTGCAGAGGTTTCTGACCCTCTAGATATGAGGTGGTATTACTCATGAATTCATTCATTCATCCTTTCTTTCATTTAGGCTCCAGGGAATAGTAGTAAATAAGTGATAGTCTTTGCCTTAAAGGAGCTTCTAGATTAGTTGGAAATATATATATGTGGTGGGAGTATTTAGGGTAGTTAGGAAAGCCACTATGGCTAGGTGGCATTTGAACAGAGACTCTAATAGAATGAAGAAAGACTATGTGGGTTTCTGGAAGAAAAGCATTCCAGGCTTCTGGAACAGTAGCTGCAAAGTTCCTGAGGTGAGCATATGTCTGATATGTTCAAGTATCAGCAAAGAGCTGACATAGTTAGAATGGAATTAATGTGGCAGGGGGCAGGAAGTGGAAAGAGATAATGCCAACAGAGCCAAATCATGTTGGGCTCTTGAACAGCAAGGATTTTAAATTTTATTTTGAGATGGAAAACTTTAGAGAGGTTTTTGGCAGGGTAAGGATATGATCTAGTCTATGCTTAAAAGCATCACTCTAGCTCTGCAATAAAAAACTGATTTCCAGGCGGGGCTAGGAGGTCAGTGAAGGAGGTTGCTGCATTAGTCTGGGTAAGAAGTAAAAGAGAATCAGACTAGATTGGTAGCATTGTAGGTGCTGGAATAATATTAAATGTTGACAGTATTTGCTGATGAACTGGATGAAGGGTATGAGAAGAGAGAACTCCAAGAGCTTAAGGCCTAAGCCACTGGAAGAATTGGGAAAAACTATGGGAAGAACATGTTTGGTATATGGGGAGGGGATCAAGGATTGTGATCTGGCCATGGGAAATCCAAGATGCCTATCGGTCATCCAAATGAAGAAATGAAGAGACTGAGTGGGTAGTTAGATCCAAGAGTCTGGAGTTCAGTGGAGAGGTTAGAGTCATTTTACTGGAGAGAGTGGGAAGATGGGAGGGAAGTCTGGAGCTTGAGAATGTAGGAAGATAAAGTTTATTATTCTTTTTTATTTGAAGTTCAAATATATTTTTTATTCTTTTTTTAATTAACATATAATGTGTTATTTGCTTTAGGGGTACAGGTCTGTGAATCATCAGTCTTACACAAGTCACAGCATTCACCATAGCATATACCCTCCCCAATGTCCATAACCCAGCTACCCTATCTCTCCCCATCCTCCATCCCCCAGCAACCCTCAGTTTGTTTCTCGAGGTTAAGAGTCTCTTACGGTTTGTCTTTTAAACCAAGTCTGTTCTTGCCTCAAGGTCTTTGTATTGGCTGCTTCTCCCCACTCTACTCTCTTCTTAGACTGTCCCTTGGCTGCCTCATCTCAGTCCTCAGAAAGACTGCTTTGTCCATGCTGTCTAAGTGCCCTCCACTTTCAGCCATCTCTTCTTTGTATGTCTCTTACTGCACTTATCAACATCTGGAATTATCATGTTTATTTTTTCATCTCTAAGATCTGTGTCCCTTCATAGGAAAGCAAGGTCAGTGAGAGCACATCCAATGCTACTCCTGGAAAATAAGCATTACAGTATTGAATGAATACATGAATGAATGGATGAGGGAAAGGTCATATTTTGCATTTGAAACACAACTGGAACCCAAAAGAAAATGAGCAGTTGATGAACAGGGATGCAGAAATGTCCCTGAGAAACTGACCCATCCCTTAAAAGACATGTCTCTTTAGTGAGTTATTTTGCTGACTTTCTTTCCATTTGGGGTATAATCAATTGTAGTTCTTTTTTCCTTTCATTTCAAGTACTGTGAAGGAGTTGATTTCAAAGATTTAACACATTCTCATCATCAATCTGATAAATCAAACCCTAGTTTGGATCTACAATTGAATCAGGTATTGTCTTACCCTTGCTGAAGTCCCATGACCTTGCAAAGGGTGGCTACTTTCAGCAAAAATGTCAGTCTGGTTTCAAAATACATTTTCCAGGATAGTACAACCTTGCTACACGGTTCCATTTTCAGTTCAATATCATTTTATCACATGGAAGCGATGCCAACAGATTGTTTTAGTGGAAAAGTCTTCTGCATTCAAAAATAAATTGAGTTTTTTTTTTGGAAACCAAGTCTGTATTAGAGAAGCAGGACTTTCTTGCCTTCATCTCTCTTCCTGAACTTGAGTCAGTTAAACTTAAGGCCACTGAGAAGTAATGCAACATAACTTTATTATATTTTTGCATGAAAAGACGTTTGTTTTTGGATGCTTTGGGCATCCAAAAATGAGTCCCTGTAGCAGTGTTTCCCACACTTGGGCTACATCAGGAAGGGTAATGTAAATAGTATTAGCTCTGTCACAATTCTGAGTCAACATGCATAGATGCCTCTGGCTTTGGAAGTTTATTTTTGTGTAGGTAAGGTTCATGTGGTAGTAAATTGTGGAATAATCCTTCCCACTAGCTGAAATCTTCAATAGAGAGTTTCAAAAGTCAACTTATGAGTTTTCTGTTTAAACCAGTGTTTTTCAAGTTTGGTGATTTTGTCCCCCCAGGGAATATTTGGCAATGTCTGAAGACATTTGTGTTTGTCTACAGCTAGGGGGCAGGAAACACTGTTCTTAATCTCATGAGTAGAGACTGGGGTGCTGCTAAACATTCTACAATGTACAAGACAATCCTCCCAAAAAAGAAATATTTGGCCCCAAATGTCAATAGTTGCTGGGGCTGAGAAACCCTAGTGTGGCACTGGATTGCTTTTTCCCTTAGGAGAAATGTTATAAATGGTGAAAATGTTTCTATCGTAGAGGGCTATTTTGACAACGATGGCTATCTGCCGTCCATGGTATGCTGCTGTAACTGCATAAACTACATTTCTTAGCATCTCTTGTACCTAGGTATAGCCAAATGGCTACTTCTTACTAAGGAAATGAAAGCAGAAGTGCTAAATGTCCTTCCTGGGCCAAAGCTTTCAAGAAACAGCTGTTCCTACCACAGTCTCTCTTTCCCCTTCTGCTGGCTGGTTATAAATATCAATGAGTCCCTGTAGCAGTGTTTCCCACACTTGGGCTACATCAGAATCACTTGGAAGACTTGTTGAACCTCAGATTGTTGAGCTTCACCTCCAGAGTGTCTCATTGAGTGGGTCTGCGGTGGGGCCCAAGAATTTGCTTTTTAAATAAGTTCCCAGGTGGAGCTGATACTGCTGGTCCAGGTACCACACTTTTAGAACCCTTGACTTAGGGACATGATGTCACTATATGGAAAGATCCTGGTGATATCTGAATTATCCATTTAGAAGAGAAGCATCTTTCCCCCTGTTTCCATGTTAATATGAGTCAAGAGAGGATTTTACCATTGTGGTTCACCCACTAAATTTTGTGTTTCTGTGCTTATCCTAGAGCTCTCTATGTCCTACGGCTCTCAACACCTACCTATCCGACCCCTCTCTCCCCTATGTGTCCCTGTAAATCACAAAACACTCTTCTTTCAACAGGTGAGGAAATAGGGGCTGGGAGGGATGGAGTGGCCTGGGTTACACAGTAAATGCTGTGGCTGGTTATTCAATCTGTTTCATTCCCCCTATTGAATATTTAAGTCGTAACAAAGATTAAAAAAAAAATCGTGGTTATCTTGAGTTTGAGTTTTAAGGAAAAATGCAAAGAAGAAAATTTTCTTCCCCTCTCCTAGGCAGAAGATGGATGAAAGGCAATATTTTGAAATAGATATTTTGCCTTTCACTCCTCCTCCCCTACTCTTTCTGCATCACCTCTAGCTCTCTCTCCTTCCTTCTTTTGCTCTTTCTCCCTTTCTCAGCATCAGTCTATTCTAATCTAAAATGACCTGTTTTAGATTCTCTACTCAAAACTCCCATTTCCTCACGCAGCCAAAATTAGCTTCCTGCCAGGAAAAAAACAATGGAAAACAATCAGAAGGAAGAAATCTGTTGAGAAAGGATAGCACACAATCCTCCTAAAGGGCATGCATTTAAAAATACTTGTTAACATGCATGCTCTCATGTTTTTCTAATTTAAAAAAAACAACTCCAGGAAAGTCCAGTGACTCTCCAGGCACTAAGGGAAGTGGGTGCTGAGTGGGATGGAGGAAACTGTAAACGGGGGGAAGGCTGTCATTCATCGGCAGGGAACCTGTCCAGGTATCTAATACTTCTTCTTCTTCTTCTTCTTTTTTTTTTTTTTAAGATTTTATTTATTTATTAGAGAGAGAGAGAGAGAGAGCACAGGCAGACAGAATGGCAGGCAGAGGCAGAGGGAGAAGCAGGCTCCCTGTCGAGCAAGGAGCCCGATGTGGGACTCGATCCCAGGATTCTGGGATCATGACTTGAGCGGAAGGCAGCTGCCTAACCCACTGAGCCACCCAGGCGTCCCCCTGGTGTCTACTTCTTTCCTCATGTAGAACCATAGGTCTCTAAAATAGTTCCTGGTATTTTTGGAAGAAAGAGCCATCCAGGCAAAATCAGGGGGAGACTGGGCAGTGGGGCTGAGACCCAGCCCTATTCATAGAGTCTTGGTCTGTCTGTGAAAGACCTGGTAGCCTGAACAGCATTTGCACCTCCCTAGTACATCAGAACTAATGCTGAAAATTCCTAAATTATCTAACGGCTATATGGAAATTTAGCACAGGCATTTTTAGAAGTAACTGCTTCTTACTCATTTGCACATATAACTTACTTGAGTCAATGTTATTGATTTCTTTTGAACTCCATCCATAGAACCTGAGGGCAGAATTAGAGGGATTTGTGCCTGACATAGACAGACTTATTTTTTTGAACCCTGCTCATGTGTGCTGATAGTTTTCTAAGGTTATGTCTACATAATGCCAAAACAAGCAAGCAGTTAGTAAGCAAATTCAGGCAGAAAATGAGGAAAAATAATGTAGTCCATTTGTTTGTCTCAATGGACAGTTTAATTTGGTTAAAATTATCAATCAGGTATTTGTGATAGCTCTGACATTCTGAACATCCTGAAAAACTGAAATGTACACAGAATGTTCCTGAATTAAGTGATAAAGTTACTTCTGTTTTTGTATTCTAGGAACTTATCCTTAAAACAGGGGGAGGTGGGGCATCTGAGTGGCTTAGTCAGTGAAGTGTCTGCCTTTGGCTCAGGTCATGTTCTCAGGGTCCTGGGATCAAGTCCCACATGGGACTCCCTGCTCGGTGGTTAGCATGCTCACTCTCTCCCTCTGCCTGCTGCTTCCTCTGCTTGCTCTATCCTTCTCTTTCCCTGTTAAATAAATAAATAATATCTTAGGGGGGAAAAAAGTAAGAAACAGGGAGACGGTGACAAGCATTCTGGATTGTCTCCTTTCATTACTCAGTGTCTTTCAGAAGCTGGCATGCTCTCGTTGGCTTCACTGTCTCACTAGATAGAATGGTTGGGTTATCTACAAAATTTCGCCACTTTCTCACACTCAATAAATGTTTGTCTAAGTTGACTTTTTAAATACTTTATTTATCTATTTGACAAAGAGGGAGAGATCACAAGTAGGCAGAGAGAGGGGGAAACAGGCTCCCTGCTGAGCAGAGACCCTGATGCTGGGTGCAATCCCAGGACCCTGGGATCATGACCAGAGCTGAAGGCAGAGGCTTAACCCACTGAGCCACCCAGGCACTCCTAAATTGATTTTTGACATTTTGTATGGGTCAGTTTGTCCCAGAGGGGGCGCCAATATATTGTCCTCACAAAAACTAGTACTTTGAGTTATAACATTTTAATTTATGTATTTAGTGCCAGGAGTTAGTCACTGCTAGAATGAAGAGTAGAATCTCAACATTTGTCCTTAAATGAAGGAAAAGAGGGGCCTTAGGTCTTGTTTTCCATGGGCATGTTACTAACACTTCCACACTGGACTCAGAGTGTCCTTGGCAGTAATTTGATAGTCAAACCTTTTTCGGAATAAAAACCTCAGTCTCTGATAGGAGGTTCTTCAAACGGTAGTTGTAAGTTGATATGAATCATGTCTCTGTGAAGTCCTAATGGCTGTCTCATCTGCGGTGGTTAAAGAAAGTGATAGAAACTCCCATCTGTTGAGCGTGTCCTAGGTGGCAGTCTGGTGCCAGGCATTTTGTATATATTTTATAGTGGTTTTCAACACTGACCATCTAAGGTAAATATGATTATCCCCATTTTACAGTCAACACTTACCATCTAAGGTAAATATGATTATCCCCATTTTACAGTCAACACTGACCATCTAAGGTAAATATGATTATCCCCATTTTACAGTCAAGGGAGTTGAGATTTGAGGAGGGTTAATCATATAGCTCCATGTGGCTGAGCCGGCATAAAAGCCTGAGCTCACTGCATTTTACCAAACAGTAGTTTATATTTAGAAAATATTGTGGCATGCCAAATAGCAGAATCTAATTTGTTGCTTAAAAATGCAAGAGCTAATAATTTTTATTGTAAATTTATTTTGGAGCAAAATAAAGGATGATAATGTTTGGACCTAATAATAGGAGAAAACAACTCTACAGGACTGACTGCAGGTCTAAGCTAGTTCTCAAATGTTCTGAATTTATCATAACCACATACACTTTTCTCAGTATTTGACACTATGAGGACTTAATGGGATCTGCAGTTCATATGGACCTACTATGCCTGTCTACTTTGTCACAACAATGGTGCTCATGGTTATTCATTATTTAAGGTGACTTTTTCTATGACTGCTTGATACATTTCCTCACAAGCTGGTTAACACTATCCCACTTGAAAACCTCAGAAGATCTACTCCAGTTGTACACTTTGTTCATTAATGCCTACCCCAGGCCATAGTGAGAGATGAGGGCTCAGTGGAAATTCATCTCCTCTAATGAAGAAAACGTTCTGAGCTTGTGCTGCATTAACTAGTTAGTGGCCTTGTAGTGGTAAGGAAGATATAGTGGCCTAATTAATTGCACAAGATGAGCCCAGGGCAGGAAAGATATATAGTATGGGGAGGTAAGGGAACACTGGAGTCTGGGTAAGGTGGTTGCAAAGGGGAAGGCCTGACAAGGAATGCTTGATGATATGATGGCATCATCCAGGCTGTCTGTCTCTGGAATTATGAACAAGGGAAGAGGAAAGGTAAGAAAGAGCCTATTGCCTAGAGGGCTCAGATTCTCAAATAACCCTTGTATACACATTTAAAGAAATCTTTTCCAAAGCTGAAGTTGGAGGTAGCCTGATCTTGATTCAAATCACCTGACTGATGTAAAAGTCCCAGGGTTTTTAATGAGATCTTAGGTTTTTAACTGAAAAACAAACACATCCCTCCAACATAAAGAAAGCAGAGATTTGAAAAATATTCTCGGATCCAAATGGTATTTTCATGAAGTATTAACAATGTTTACTGTTATCAACACCCAGAGAAGGGTTCTTTTTTTAGCCAGAAGTGAGTAGGTGAAATATATTTTCTTTCATTTAAAACATGAAAAATTTTATTTGTTGATATCTTAAGGTTATTTTTTGCTTAGCTCCCATCTGTGGAGGCAGGGAAGCTTGGTCTGAGAGGTGCCCCTCGGACCATTTCTGGGGTTAGAAGTTCCCAGGCCTCATAGAACAGGAATAGGTAGTCCTTAAGTGGTCATTTTAGTGAAATGTACAATTTTAATTGGGTAGAAAATGTTGTAGGTTGTTCATTCATTTGATTGTTCATCCACTAGTTATTTGTGGAAAGATACTCAGTTTCACCTAATGTGCTGAGTGCTGACACACGGAGTGAACCAAAAAAATCAGCATTTGGGCTTACAAAGCTCCTAGTCTAGAAGAGAATGCAGGCAGGCAAGCCAAAATTCATAGTCGAATGTGATGGCTACTGGGAGAGGAGAAGTACTGTGTGCTATGGAGACAGTTGAGAGGGATCCACCCAGACTTGTGTTACCAAGGCTTCCTATAAGAAGTGATATCTAAGCCGAGATATAGAAAGAAAAAGGAATTCTTTGAATAAAAGAGCTGAAGGTGGTGGGTGTGGCCAGGGTTTTGAGGAGAGGGAGAGCTTGTGTGAATAGGAGGAAGAACTTCAGCAAGCTTACGGAACTGGAAGAAATCCAATAACTGGGTAAACATTGTTATGCTCATCAGACGACAAATAGAAGAGCAAGAAGCAAGACTGGCATCTGGGAGGGCCTCAAGCAAAAGAGAAGAGGTAGGAGGAATAGATTGAAGAAAGAGGTTCAGAAGAGAAAACCATGAATTGTGATGATGTTCTGGGAGATGCTTCTCGTGCACATGAATTACCCGGAGGTCTTGTTAAAAGGCAGGTTTCGATTCAGTATTTCTAAGAAGCTGTCACGTGATGCTAAAGCTGCTGGTTCGAGAAGCACACTTTTGGTTATCAAAGATCAAGAAAACTTGGAAGTGTCCCTTTACATGATGACTGGTAATTGTGGGGCAGTCCTGGTAGCTTACTGGAGTTCCATTAGCTTGGGCAGTAACAGACACAGATTTCTAAGCATTGGTGACACAGTGACTTCTGCTCTTCACTTTCATGAATTCCTCTCACTTTCTTCCTGGCTGTAATTGTTAAGTCAGTTGTAATTGTTAAGTTAGTCTCAAATTGGCTCTGACCACGGCATGACTGGTGGCTCACCAAAAAGACACAGAGAAAGGTGGTCTCCTACACCTCAACTGTGGTTCTTAAGTTGTCCTTCCGCAGAACACTGTTCTGTGAGCTGAATAGTGTTCCCTAACACTTGAATAAGAGTGGCAGTGTTTTCACCACTGAGGGGGAAAAAATGAATGCTAACAGAAAATTTTTCTTAATTGAAGTTTTTCTTCCATGACTTACTTTCTCTTAATCCTTCGATGCTGGCCTCTATTTGAAGGCTAAGAATGAGCACTGGTGGACAATCGAATGAGCAACAACATTAACAGCAAAGCCCGGAGACACCAGTGCTGTTGTCTTCATGGTGACATGAGCTCGTGGGTGAAGTTTTATATTATATCTGCACACTGTGGCCACATTTGCCTGGTTCAGATTCTTCCAAGTTCATGCAATAGTACACATCAGGGATGCGATGTCTCTTCCAAACCCAGCAGAAATGGACAAATTGGAGGATCCTGTTCTCTGACATATTGGCAGCCTCCTTCAAGCTGCCCAAGCACTTCCAGGCTCTGCTCCTATTCAGATTATCCCAGCAGCGCTGCACAGAGGCTGTGTAGCCCAGTGAGACGCGGTCTCCGAGTCACAGCCATTTCAGGAAGGCTGCCACAGCTCAACAGGGCTTGGCATTTCCCCTCCTTCCAGCAACTCCCTGCTCTTATTTAGTTTTAAATTAAATAAAAATTGCAGCACATGCATTTGAATTAAAACAAGAGGCCTGATCATTGTAATATGCACCACATCAATAGGAAAGCTAATTTGTGCGAAGCACATCTCCTCCTTTAATTTAAACCACAGAGCTCTGCCTCTTTGGTTTCAAGGGAACTGAGAGCTGGGGCGGGGCAGCTCATGCCAGGCATTAACTAGGGCTGTGCTTAAGGGCAGCAGGAACAGTTTCAGGGGAGTTTGGCGTTCCTCTTAAGCCCTTTGTGCAGGGTGTCACACAATACACCACAGCAGTTCGGAATTCCTGGCCTTGAATTTAAAGAAGGCCTTAGAAATGTCTCCGGTTAAACTTCCTCCAATCGACTCTAAAAAGCAACCTAGCTACCCAAAAGAGTATTTGCATTATTGAAGGCTTTGCAAGGCAGAGAGACCATTACTGACCTTGAGACCTTTCCTTATTTTAAGGTTCCAAGGCTTTTGTGTGTGTAGATTACTAGTCTATACAAAACAAATCGGTTTTGTAGGTGAGAAACCTACAAATGCTACGTGAGAAACTCAATCTGGCATCTGACGGTTGCTTCACTCAGTTTAATTGCCTCTGGTGGCAAAAGGTGGAGGCCGGGGAAGCAGGTGGTAGCAGTGGTAGTGGGGTCATTCATGAACAATGTGGGTTTCACTCAGAAACATCATCTACTCAGCGCCAAGCCCTTATTCCAAGGCTCGCTGCAGGCCCCACTCACTGCCAGGAGATGAGGGATAAACAGCTGGATCATGTCGCAAACTTTCACCTCAAGATGGAATTTACATATCTTGGGCACCCTCTTTAGGAAAAATAATATCTTTTACCAGCTTTATACACCATCAGAACACACCTGTAGGACCCATCCGGGGGGCCTGGAAGGGGCCCATGTGATTGAGGAACACTGATGCTCAAGCTTCGTTAGCTTTGTAAGTGAATCCACTTCTGTTTGGCAGGCATTGCTAACTGTTCTGCCCAGTGCCAAAGGCTGTGCATAAGGTGAGGGTAAAGATGATGGGAAAGGATTTACTAAATGGTAGGTGTAATTGACTAAGACAGAAAGTTCTAGTTCTTACTTGTCCGGGCTTTGAACCACCTGAGGTGCCCATCTTAGTGAACCAAATTTAGGCCACACAAAGCCAAGCTCTCTCTAGGCAGTAAGGCTCTTAGGGTCAAGGCCAGTATCTTTGTCTTTGTTCATCTGCATACCTATCAAGGAGTGTGTCAATGAATGACCACTGAAAGAATAGCTGGAGGACTGTGAGTGAGTAAATGTATAAATAAGTTCATATTCCCATTTTATTTTTAAATTTTTAATTCAAATTTGATTTAGTTAACATATAGTATATTAATAGTCTTAAAGGTAGAATTTAGCGATTTGTCAGTTGCACATAACACCCAGTGCTCATTGCATCAAATGCTCTCCTTAATGCCTATCATCCAGTTACCGCATTCCTCCCACCGCCTCTCCAGCAACCCTCAGTTTATTATAGTTAAGAGTTTCTTATGGTTTGCAGCCCTCTTTCTATTTTAGTTTTCCTTCCTTTCCCCGTGTTCATCCATTTGCTTTCTTAAATTCCACATATGAATGAAATCATATGTCATATGCCTTTCTCTGACTTATTTCACTTAGCATAATACCATTTAGTTGCATCCATGCCATTGCAAATGACAAGATTTCATTCTTTTTGGTGGCTGTGTAACATTCCACTGTGCATATATACCATATCTTCTTTATCCGTTCCTCTGTTGATGGGCATCAACAGAGTTTGGCTATTGTGGACATTGCTGCTATAAACATTGGGGTGGAATCATTATTTTTAGAACCTTTGGATAAATACCTAGTAGTGTAATTACTAGGTCATAGGGTAGTTCTATTTTTAACTTTTTGAGGAGCTTCCATACTCTTTTCCAGAGCGACTGCACCAGCTTGCATTCCCACCAACAGTGTTGGAGTGTTTCCCTTTCTCCATACCCTCACCAACATCTGTTTTTTTTCTGACTTGTTAATTTTAGCTATCCTGACAGATGTGAGGGGTATCTTATTGCGGTTTTCATTTGTATTTCCCTGATGCTGAGTGACGTTGAGCATTTTTTTCATGTGTCTGTTAGCCATTTGCATGTCTTCTTTGGAGAAATGTCTGTTTATTGTCTTCTGCCCACTTTTCTTAAATGGATTATTTGGTTTTGGGGTATGGAGTTTGATAAAGTCTTTATAGATCTTGAATGCTGGCTCTTTATCTGATATGTCATTTGTGAATATCTTCTCCCATTCAGTAGGTTGTCTCTTAGTTTGTTGACTGTTTCCTTGCTGTGCATAAGCTTTTTATCTTGATAAAGTCCCAATAGTTCATTTTTGCTTTTGTTTCCCTTGCCTCTAAAAGTTGCCATGGCCAAAGTCAAAGAGGTTCTCTTGTTCTGTATTCTCCTCTAGGATTTTGATGCTGTCCTGTCTCACATTCAGGTCTTTCATCCATTTTGAGTTTATTTTTTGGGAATGGTGTAAGAAAGTGGTCCAGTTTCATTCTTCTGCATGAGATGTCCAATTTTCCCGACACCATTTGTTGAGGTGATTATTTTTTTTCCCCCATTGGATATTCTTTCCTCCTTTGTCAAAGATTAGTTGACCATATAGTCGTGCATCCATTTCTGGGGCTTTTATTCTGCTCCACTGATCTATGTATCTGTTTTGGGGCCAGTACCATACTATCTTGATGATTACAGCCTTGTAATTCACCTTGAAGACCAGAAATGTAATGCCTCCAGCTTTGGTATTCTTTTCAACATTGCTTTGGCTATTTGGGGGTTTTTTGTGGTTCCATACACAGTTTGGAATTGTTTGTTCCAGCTCTGTGAAAAATGCTGATGGTAATTTGATAGGGATTGCATTGAGCGTGTAGATTGCTTTGAGTAGCATAGACATTTTAACAGTATTTGTTGTTCTAATCTATGAGCATGTGATATTTTTTGATTCCTTTGTGTCTTCCTCAATTTATTTCGTAAATGTTCTATAGTTTTTAGAGTACAGATCTTTTACTGCTTTGGTTAGGTTTATTCCTAGGTATCTTAATGGTTTTGGGTGCAACTGTAAACAGGACTGATTCCTTGATTTCTCTATCTGCTGCTTCTTTATTAGTTTATAGAAATTCAACAGACTTCTGTGCATTGGTTTTATATCTTGTGACTTTGCTGGGTTAGTGATCAGTTCTAGCAATTGTTTTGTGGAGTCTTTTGGGTTTCCTACATACAGCATCAAGTCATCCATGAAGAGTGAAGTTTTGACTTGTTCTTTTCTGATTTGGATGCCTTCAAATTCTTTTTATTGTCTGATTACCAAGGCTAGGACTTACTATGCTGAACAACAGTGGCGAGAGTGAACATTCCTGTTGTGTTCCTGACCTTAGGGGAAAAACTTAGTTTTTCTCCATGGAGGATGATATTCCCTGTGGGTCTTTTCATATATGGCTTTTATGATGTTGAGGTACATTCCATTTATCCCTACATTGTGGAGAGTTTTTTTTTTTTTTTCAAGAAAAGATGCTGTATTTTGTCAAATGTCTTTTCTGCATCTATTGAGAGGATCATATAGTTGTTATCCTTTCTTTTATTAATGTGGTATATCATGTTGATTGATTTGTGAATGTTGAACCACTCCTGCAGCCCAGGAATAAATCCTACTTGGTTGTAGTGAATAATCCCTTTAATGTACTATTGGATCCTATTAGCTACATGCTCCCATTCATTGTTCACAATATCCAAAGGACTCTGAAAAATGTTTTCAGCTATGTAAAGACAGGCTCCATATAAATGTATTGCTGAAGCATGGACAACTAGATTCTTCCAGATGGCTACTAAAAGTCATACTTCTTATTGGATAACCAAAAGTACTCTAGCCATAGTTAAGAACACTAGGCTGTATTCTAAAACAAACATTAAAAAATAAAAAATTAAATGGGCTCCACGCCCAGCTTGAACTGTGGAGCTTGAACTCACAACCCTGAGATCAAGACATGAGCTAAGTTCAAGAGTCAGATGCTTAACTGAATGAGCCACCCAGGCTCCCCAAAGGGAAATATTCTTTAAAGGGACTGTCCTTCTCTTTTGGTTTTCACAAATGTTGTTGTCTTACACTCAGAAAACGCCAGACAGTATGTAATGTGATCTGCTTCTTTACCTTCTTTCTGGCTTATGTTGTCTTAGTTGACCTTTTAAATTCTTTATTTCTTGACAAATAGATTTAAAACTTTAGATCCTGAGTAAAGTAGAACATGGCAGAATTCATGCAGAATATCAAAGCTGAGTCTAGAACTTCTTTTTTGAAGAAAAATACTGCACTGCACATGAACTCACCTGATGCTTCCTATACTCTGATGGGGGTCAATAGGTGCAGTGTAGAACTTGAACTGATGTGGGAGGGTGTTACCTGTTTGATTTGTTGTGAAATGGATGAGGATCAGGTTTGTGTGAGAGACATATATATATGTTGGGGTTGGCCTATGTTAGGAATGGCATAGTTTTAACTTTTATTCTTATGACCTTGAGAGTAAATCTGAAGTAATGTAGGTGAGAAGGTTCTAATTCAAAATCAAGCGGTTAGGGTTCAAGTCTCATTTTCATCTCTAATTGGTCGTAAGATTGTGAGCAAGATACCCAGTCTCTCCATGTCTCCCTTATTCTGACTCTCTCTCTTTTCAACTTGCAGAAAGAGACTAATAATACCTATTCTACCTTGCCTTGGATCTGAGTTTCAAAACATTGCTCATAAAAGGTCTGAGAAAGGTTAGAATGACTTTTGAGTTGAGCGATCTAAGATTCCATTATATAACCATGTAACATTGCAATTTCCTCATTTTCAAGCTAAGAAGATAGCTTCTTAGTGGAAAATCCAATGTTCTATCCACCATGCCAGGGAATATCACCAATATTATTAATTTGTAATTCAGATGGCATTAAAAATGGAGGTAAACAAATCTATTTTTTGTACACATTCACTTCAATGTAAAAAACATACAAAACAAAACTCTAGGCAAATCTATAGAAGGAAGCCTACTTTGGCCCAGATGAATGCAACCCTTGAGATCAAGCTGCCGAACTGTTAACAGTGAGTGACTGATGTCTGGCAGATGACATGGACACTCAGTATGGAAGATAATGGGTGTCATTCTCTGGATTAGACTCATACATAGTAGTAGATGTCCTTAAAATTTGGCATTATGGTCTTTTTGATGGTGAGAACGAACTCACTGGCATTCTCCTGAATTAAATTAATGATATCAACTCCCTTAATGTGATGAGGCTATTGTTTTCCCTCTAGAGGTTTTAGAACAAGGCCAGATAGCAAATATTTTAGGTTTTGTGGGCCATGTGATTTCTGCAGAAACAACTTAACTTTGCCTTTGCAATGCAAAAACAGACAAGACAATATGAAACAAAACCGTACAGTTGTGTTTCAACTTTATTTACAAGTTGGTGTGGGCTAGATTTCGTTCAAAGACCATTGTTTTCTGACTCCCTGCTTTAGAATATCATGAAGATATTATCAGATTCTAGGCCTACATACCGTATTGTTGGTCTCAGTTTTTAGCACAGTTCTAATCCTACAGTTAAGCAAACATAGAAGGTGACAGACCCTGGAGAAACCATCAAGTCAGGTGGCCATTTGGGCAGACACTTCATATCCCAACATGGCTATTCAAAACGTCACACCTTTCTCAAAGGTGATCTTTGTAAAATAGAGCATTGTTTAAAATATAATACTTAAGTTTTAAAAAATAAGCCAGAGTATTTATTCTCCAGAGTAAAACTGATGTTTTGAAGGGAAGGAAGGAAAAGAGCTTCCCAGCTCCTAGAAATGAGTTGCTGAAGTGCAAGGCAGTGCTGACATCTTATTTATAAGTGATCAAACTTGCTTTATGTTTTCCCTTAATAGAAGTCAACTCATTCCCTAAGTTCATCGCTGTTCTAAGTCAAAGATCACCTACCAGTTCAATTTATCCTCCTTAGGACTCTTTCTGTCATTCTAGCATTTCTGGAAATGGAGGGAAGCACTGGCAGAAGCCTACAGAAGGGTGATTTTAAACTCTGGATTTCCATTTTTTTCATACTTGATTAAATAGCTCATTCTCAACCTCAGAACTACCAACCCTTTACTGTGTAGAACAGGCTAGAATGCAATGGAAGGTGAAACAAGCTGTTAACTCCTAGTACTACTTCTGAAAATATGGATTTTGAGACTCTTGGGTGGGTTCGAAGTGGAGTCTTCTCTTGCCTTCAGGAATTCCTGAACCACTTCAAGGTTTAGAAACGCTTTTGTCCTTGGCTAAGTTATATAAATCTTTGAGGGCCTTAAAAGTTGCCCTTTGAGGGCAGCTCAAAGCCTCAGTTTCCCCATCTAAAAATGTTTTAATATCTGCTTCATAGAATTGATCTAGAGTGAATGGCAAATAGTAGATATTTAATAAGTGATAGTTTCCTTAGTTTTTCCATATCCCTCCCATATGCTCCAAATTATATTTACTTGCTCTATTCTGAGAGTATTTCTTTGTTTATTGTACTCTCTCATATATTCTCATGAACTGCCCCTGAGTGTAATGTAAGTGTATTCATACACAGAAGGCATGTAAGGAATAAGTTCCATGAGTAAGGCAAGACCGATGGTAGGAAAATTGGACAGAAAGAAATCACAATTCCCAGAGTAGTTCAAGGTCAGAAAATTCATTTGGTTTATTTTCTTTTGAAAAAGGAGCCTTCAGGTGTGGTTTAAACAAGTAGAACATAAACTTCTTGAGAGCAAAGAACGTGTCAGTTACATGTATTTAGAATTGCTCTTGGCATGAGGTGAGTATTCAATTAATACCAGTTTTCTCAACTAGTAACTGAGCATACTTAGGTATGATTCCCTTTTGTATTAACTATGGGAAGTTTCTAGAGTTCTGCATAGGAAAAATAAGTGATTCTAAGGAGAAGTCTTACAATTGGACAAAGATGGCCCCATTTATACACTATTTATCTTAAAGTGCATAATTTGTGAAATGACTGTGCAAATTGCTTGATATGGAAATTCATCTGGAATAGGTTGGGGGAAAGTTGAATACCTATTCTAGGCCAGTTTGGGGCAGATACTGTATTTTCCAAAAAAAATTCCCTTTAGTTTCATTTTTCTTTTCGAAAGAAATCCCACTATTGCTCAGAACTTAGAATATCCACATGGTACTAGGCACCATGGGGTGAAGAGTAGTAGATGCAATGCGGTAAGAAGACCAGGAGATCCCTCTGTTTGCTGAGGCTGCTTTCCATGTGCTGTAAAAGTGTGAGACAACAGGAGTACTAGTACATAACATAGTTCACATACCTGAAAACATCATCATGTGCTGAAAATTCCAGGGGATCTTCTGTTTCCGGCCCAGATTCAGGAGGAAGGAGAGGGGATATATGTTGCAGGCTCTAGCAACAAAAATTGCGAGCTATAGATAAGCACAGGGAAACATTGAGGAAAATCTTGTTGGAATGAGGCTGTGAGTTCTCCAGCTTTATTATGTTCTTAAGCTTCTCTGTTTTATGGCTCAGAAAACAGGGATAAATACCTGTCAATACCTGTATGTCCAACTTGCTTCCAAAATTCATCTTTAAATGTCAATTCTTTTCGAGAAATAGCAGAGAACTCTGCTTTCCTTTGAATATCTACTTGGTTTAGAATTGTTAATCCTGTACCATTTCAATCACCGTAAATCTTCTCATCACATTTATGTTGCTGATGCCTGACTCTTCACTCTACTCTGCTGCAAAATGTGAGGCAGAGACCGTTCAGAGGCTGGGGCATTATTTTCTCAAGCAGCACTTTAGAAAGGGTAAATGTATTTCTGCTCATAATAGCAGTCTTACTTTCTATCAGGTTGTACTCTCTGTATCTGGGAAACTTCACTTACTTTTTTTCTCTTAGTGGATTTAATTTGACCGGAACTACCTGTCTAAATGCATAATATAACTCCTCTAGGAAACATTTTGCTAACATCCAGTATTTACAGGTTAAATTCTATGAAAATACTGGTAGTAGTCATCTTTCCCCTTTCATCACCCAGGACTCCTTCCCTGAGAGTCTGTAGATTCTAGTTTGTCCTCAAAGGGGATGGAATTATGTGGGGAAAGGGAGCTTCCATTTAAGATGTAAGTTTTAGATGAGATTGGAGTGTTAAGTTGAACGTTCAGTGAAAAGAGGACAGAAGGCAAAAGTAGGTGCTTACTAGAACAGGGCTTACAGAAGAGGGGTCAGCTCTCCTGGCTGTCAGGATCACATGCCTGTGATCTGATGGGGCATCTGCCCATTTTCCAAAGGACAACAGTTGCCGACTGTCCTTGGGGACATCCTTGTAGCTCAGTATCCCGTCAAGTAGACATCTGTTCTTATTGGGGAATGCTTACACACCAGGCCTAGAGCTACAAAAGTCCTCTGCAAGGTCTGGGGGAAAAAAAAAAGGAGGTCTAGAGTTTATCTTATTTTACTTATAGGAAAGGGGGATCTTATTAAAATAAACTCACATGTACACTAACGTAAGACATTGAATCACATCTATAATGTTAATTTCATCTAATCTTTACTCGGTGTCCTATTTTCAAAGTCCTCGCTGGAAAAGAGATTTTACCAACTTGTGATGAAAATATTTCTAAAGCTTAATAATCCTGCTATATTCAGATATACTCTAATGCAGATTAAGTATATTTCTCTGAAATTAATGGATGGATATATTTTTATCTAAATGATTCATAATTTAAAAACATACTTTGAATATTCAAGAAATAAATGTATTTTGAATATTTATTTTTTGAGTATTCTATTCTTCAGTTTTCTCTCTTTCTTTCTCTCAGTATTTCCCAAATTTCTTATCTTGAAATGGAAGCATTTAATAAAGGTCCCAATTCTTAGGATCTTTTCCCTCCTACTATCTGCCATGAATTTGAATCTTGCAATAAACTTGAAGAAATTACTTAAAACAATTTAACAGAGTAATCACTAAACATAAGTAGTTTGCTCTTTTCCCTCATCACTCCATGTTCTGTATTTCAAAGGATACAAAGGCTCCAAGTATAAAAAGAGCATTAAAGATATGATTCTGGAAGGTGAACAGCGCCAGGCCCATGTAACAGAAGATGACATTCTCGCCCAAGAAGTTCATAAATTCAAACAACTGAAAACAAAACAGAAACCAAAACCATTACTTATGACTCAGGTGTGAATTCACTTAATATCTTGTAACTGTTTTGGTAAGTGGATGTTTCTCTTGTGCCTGGGAAGGCCTTGTGCTCCACTTCTGGGGGGGTATAGGACCTCTGACTACCCTGTCAGGCCCTCTGGCTCTACTCTGGCTCTCTACCTAGTGACAGATGTGGCAGTTGTGTTAACATCTCATCTTCCTTTCCAAATGCAAGGCTGCTAGAAATACACCTGGGTGTATTAGTCAGCATGATCCTCCATGGAACAATTCCTACTAGGATGATAGAATATCCTTATTATAGAAATCTACATGATTGCTTAAGATGTACCATCGGAAAGGATGCAAAGATTGTTTAGTTTCTTCTGATATCACTCAGTAGATGTCCTTGAGTTCCTAGGCCCTGAAAACTTCAAAAAAAGTTTTAGCTAAATTACCTTCCTCAGGCAGGCAGGAGAGATAAACTTGGAAAACTTGGAAACTTGGAATAAGAATGAATGTCAATTATTTTTCAACATTAGAATGATCAGTATATTTCAACCCCCAGACAATGAGACTCATTAAATTGACTGATGTAGGTATATCCATTAAATATCTACAATTTCTAGCTGGTAAAAAGAAAATGATTAATCCCAGGGATCAGTTTATGCAATGAGAACACAATAGATACATCAAATTTAGTCAGAGGAATAGAGTAATAACACACTATGCAGAGGGAAGCTCCCAAGAGTTATTCTTAGATCATTAACTAAACAATTTAAGTTGAGCATGAAAAATGTTCTCTAACTTCTAGATTAGAAGTAAAAGGGAAATGTGTCCAGGGGCTACAACAAACACACATTTGGAAGAGACTTTAGTTTATGTTCCAGAATTTTCATTTGGAAGCTTCTGAAACTTCTGAAACTTCATTCTCAGCCTTACATAAATCACCATGTTAGGTAAATGCCTCTGGAAGCATTTCTCTTGACTTTTTAAGGACTCATTATTTTTTCGTGTAATGTATTTACAGCCTCACAAATAATGCCCAATACCCGCTTACTGATAGTTGACAGAAAGAAAAGCAGAATTTCGTCAGAAACATTATTTAAAGCCAGTAATAGAAATAAAGGATTAAAAAAGACACACTCCTGTGGTACAAGATGGTCTTTCTGCAGTGGCAGTGATCATTAATTATCCTGAGGACTTGTTTCGCATTCTAGACCAGCTCATCTTAACAAACACTGTCACCCAAATAACCACAAAAACTTGAAAACGTGGGAGAAAATACAGGGAATGGGGAACACTTTGCTGCCTCCTCATATCTGTACTTTTTCAGAAAGTGAGATTTGGCTACTGTCTTAATCTGCTCTGCCTGCCATAGCAAAATACTATAGACTGGCTGGTTATAACAACAGAGATTTATTTCTTATACTTCTGGAAGCTGAGAAATCCAAGATCAAAAGGTCAAGTCAGCCAATTAGGTTTTGATGAGAATCCTCTTCCTGGTTTGCAAATAGCAGCCTGCTTACTGAATATCTCTCTCATATCTCTTCTTCTTCTTCTTCTTTTTTTTTTTTTTTTAAGATTTTATTTATTCATTTGACAGATAGAGATCACAAGTAGGCAGAGAGGCAGGCAGAGAGAGAGGTAGAAGCAGGCTTCCCGCGGAGCAGAGAGCCCGACGCGGGGCTCGATCCCAGGACCCCGAGATCATGACCCGAGCCGAAGGCAGAGGCTTCAACCCACTGAGCCACCCAGGCGCCCCTCATATCTCTTCTTATAAGGGCACTAATCCCATTCATGAAGGCTCCACCCTCATTACCTAATCAGCTCCCCGAAGCCCCACCTTTAACATATCACCACATTGGAGAGTAGGACTTCAACATATGAATTTGGTTGGGGGAGGGGCACAAACATTAAGCTATGGTGCAGCTATCCAGTTTTAAACATTAACAAACAAATGCAAGCTTAAATTCATAGAGCTTCTTCTCTGGTCCTTTCCCAAGTACTGGAGAGGGGACATCTTGCCATCTAGGATCTATTTAGCTCCTTCTTGGTGGTCACACTCCAATTTCCCTCTAGGGTCCACCTTCTTCCCTACTCTTAGCTCACATGTTTAAACCTCCATAGTTCAGATATGGGGTGTATGATTTAGGACTAAACCACTCAAATCAATGTATTTCTCTAGCTAGCATCTTTGGTTCAGAAGTGGGTTTGGTGCATTCAGAGCCAAAGAAATACAATGATTCCTGGCAGGAAATGCCAGGACAAAACCCCCAGCTTTTCATGGTGTGAGAAAGTGGGATGCAGGCTAGGGAGCTGTGGCTGGCCATCTCGTGCTCCCAGGGAAAACAGCTGTCTGAAAGAGAAGCCATGTCCTGACCACACCACTTAAATCTGTATTCAGCCTCTTCCGAAGCAAAATCTACCCTTGGAAAAAACAATAAAAAACCCCCACTTTTTTTGTTCTAAGTGAGGTTTCTATTACTTAAAATGATACATATTCCTTCACAGTCCTGTACCAGTTTAACAACAAAAAAACCCAAACCACCTCTCTGACCTAATATGGGTTATCAATAAGGGTAGGTGATCAACTTTTGGACTTTTTTCAAATAGCAGCAAAGTCAGTTACCCCTGCCCACCCCCACCTCTACTGCCACCCCGCCCTGTCAATTTCAATCTATTCCTCACGTTAAGGGGAAAATTTATTTTTTCCTTTTCTGTTGGTTGTTGAGATGTGAAGGAATTTATTCCATACATTTTACATGGAGACCCATGGTATGAAATATTTGTTTAGAGATTTACTTCCTTTGGAAAACCCAGGATTTTAACTTGTAGTCACTTGGTTTATTGAAATCTAGCACTGGCTAGAATTATATACACTGGCTAGAATTATATATGTTTATATACACATTGCACAGAAGTTCCATTTTCCAGATAGGTCCATTTCTAGACCTGTTCTTTGTTTCTATTGTTACTTATTCCTCTACCAATATCATGTCTTTGTAAATAACGTAGATCCATAATACATCATAATAATCCATGGCTTTAGTTTGTTCACATACTCTACCTTCTGAGTCTTCCTGGCTATGTTTGCATGTTAAAAAAATGGATTTTATGCTTAGTCACTTAGAAAAATGTTTAAATCATATGTTTACAACTTCAGATTAGACAAGAGAATATTACCAGCACCCAGAATTACTCTCGTTCCCCTTCCCACTTATACTTCCACACCCCAATACACTGCTATTAGCACTTCAAATGTTTTTTCTTTACTATTAAGATGAACATATGGTAGCTTGTTCTTTCATTGTTTTAAGGTAGTTAATGATATTAACTGATTTCCAAATGCTGAAACAATTTTGCATTTCTGCAATAAACCCTTCTTGGTTATGATGCATTATCCTTTTTTTATACATCACTAGAATTAATTTGCTAATATTAAAATTTTGTGTGTATATGTCACAAAAGACTATCTTATAATGCTCCTTTCTTGCATAGTCTTTACCAGATTGTATTATCAAAGTTGCTGATATTTGATAAAACAGGTTCCTATTGTCTTCCTTTAAACACTTAGAAGAATTCTGGGCTTGAAGTTTTCTTTGTTGGAAGACATTTAACTACAGATACAAGTATTCTAATAGATATAGGATTATTTATATTTTCTATTTGTTTTTGTATTAGTTATAGTAAGTTGTGTTTGCTGTTATATCTAAATTTTCACATTTACTGGCATAGAATTGTTTGTAATATCTTCAATATCTTAGTCTGTAGTTATGTCTTTCCCCCAATGATGATAATATGTGTCTTTTCTTCCTTAGAAATCTTGTTAGAGAGTTATCAGTTTTATGGGTGCTTCCAAGAAGCAAATTCAGTTTTGTTGATTTGTCTGTATTCTGCTTTCTCCTTACCATTTCATTAATTTCTCTATTATTTTTATTATTTCTCATATTCAACATACTTTAGTTTAATTTGTTTTTATTTGATATCTTGGCCCTTCAAGTCCTAGATGATGTGGTTACTTGTCAATTCTTTTGAACATCTGCTTTTCTGCTTTCTTTATCCAACTTTTCCAGTTGCTTTCTAAAGCAAAACTGTTCTTTTTTTTTTTAAGATTTTATTTATTTATTTGACAGAGAAAGATCACAAGTAGGCAGAGAGGCAGGCAGAGAGAGAGAGAGGAGGAAGCAGGCTCCCTGCTGAGCAGAGAGCCTGACGTGGGACTCGATCCCAGGACCCTGAGATCATGACCTAAGCCTAAGGCAGAGGCTTAACCCACTGAGCCATCCAGGCACCCAGCAAAGCTGTTCTTGCATGTTAATTTTTTTTTAGGTGAATAGTATCATTTTTGTCAATTTCCTGCCCAGAGTCTTATGATACTTTATTTTGTAACACACAGAATATATGAATATCAATTTAGAGAGAATGACAATTTTATAATATCATTGGGAGAAAATATAGAGTGTTGAGAAAGATTGCAGAAAAATTTGACTGATTTGGAAAAAAGAATCAAAACTAAAGAGAGATTCCTAACTCTCTTCTTATAGCCAAATAAATTCCAGAAGAATTGACAATTTAATTAAAAAACAAAACCTACTTATGAATGTATTCAAGAAACTACCAGTAATTTTGTACGATTTTTTTAATCAAGAAATTTTGTAATGTATTTATATGAGCAAAAGCTTGGGAATAATATCCATAATAAAAGAAACAGTTGAATTAATTATATGTACATTCATATAATAGAATAAATTTATGATGTTCTGTATATGCTGATGTAGAAAGATAGCCGAGATCCATTGTTAAATCATATAAAGTGAGTTAAAGAAATAAAGGATATGTTGTATATGAATAAATCCATATACACCTAACTTCTACTTCACTTTATAGATACTGACATTGTGTTATTTACTGTGAACTTATATTATTTTCATAGTTTATAAAACTAGATTAAGTTAGAATAAGAATTTTAAAGTAGAATAAAAATTTTCCAAATCTTTTCCTCTTTAAGCCTTTCTCAAACTTTTCATCTTTTTATTTTTATTTTTATATCTCAAGCTTTCATCTTTTTATTTAATCTATTTATTTTATTTTGGGGAGGTTATTGAGCATTCTTACCCATTTCTAGTATTTTTCTTATTTTTGTTTAAATTATTTTTGAGTGAAGAAAAATATAAACAACAATGACAAAAACACTTATCTTTTTGGGGAACATCTTTTAGTAATCTCTTTTCCATAGATCTGTAGATGTATAGACAACATGCATAATGTTATATAAATCTGACCATATTTTTTATGTAGCTTCATCAACTTAATAATGTTTCATAAGTTTCTTTCCATGGCAATAAACTTGGATCCACTAAACAATTTTTTTTTTGGTTGAATCTTTTTTTTTTTAATTTTTTTTTAATTTTTTATTTTTTATAAACATATATTTTTATCCCCAGGGGTACAGGTCTGTGAATCACCAGGTTTACACACTTCACAGCACTCACCAAAGCACATACCCTCCCCAATGTCCATAATCCCACCCCCTTCTCCCAAACCCCCTCCCCCCAGCAACCCTCAGTTTGTTTTGTGAGATTAAGAGTCACTTATGGTTTGTCTCCCTCCCAATGAGGAAGTGGTGATGCAACATGGGGGCTTAAGTGGGTAGAAGAAGAATCACTAAACAATTTTTAATGGTAGCAAAATATCCCTTTGAATTTTCCTACTAAATTTTATTTCATGTACCCATAATTGGATATTTGATTGTTTCTAGATTTGTTCCCATTTAAACAATGCTGCATTAAGTACCTTTTTTTAAAAAAAAAGATTTTATTTATTTATTTGAGAGAGAGCATGAGAAGGGGGAGGGTCAGAGGGAGAAGCAGACTCCCTGGGGAGCAGGGAGGCCTGATGGGACTCTATCCTGGGACTCCAGGTGAGCCGAAAGCATTCATTTAACCAACTAAGCCACCCAGGCGACCCTTAAGCACCTTTATACAAACATCTCTCTCCAATTGAGTGACTACTCCTTAGGTAATTCCTAGACATGAGCTGCTTCTGTCAAAGGGTATACATTAATTTTTCTTTTTCAACATACTACCAGTCTGCCCTTCCGAAAGATATGCCAATTTGCATCTCTAATAATGGTGCAGAGGGTGCCCTTTCCCCACATGCTTGCCAAAAGTAGTTTTTATCAATTTTTAAAAACCTTTGACAATCTGATAGACTCACTTATTCTAAATTGTAGATGGTTATTAGCATTTTTAAAAAGGCTCTCTTCATGGCAAGGCAGCAGCACTGATTAGCACTCCTTTGTCTATTTATATCATGTGACAACATTCCTCTGAATGAACAGGCTTCATAATAATTTCCTTCTTGGGGCACTTAATGAAAGTGTGTGGGTGAATTCAATTTTGTTTCATGTGCAAAAATTTCCTGAAGGTATGTTTCAAAAGGAGAATCTACATTAAGGCCATACTGACAGAAGCAACCAATTTGACCACCAGGAGGGCATTCACTGCCCGAGTCTGGCCTGGAGTAGTTAATTACTGAGGGAATAGATTTATTAGTCAAATTTAGAAGGAAAAAAAAAAACTCTCAAAACTCTACTTCCAAATCAAAGTTGTAATAATGATGATAATAATAATAATGACAACAACAAATGTCAAACTAGCAGATTCAGGATCAGTATTCACTATAAATAACCTCACATCTACTTCAACCTCACTCAGGATCAATGAAAAAAAAAACTTGACTCAATATTTTATTTATCCAGTACAGTAATCAACATTTGTTTTATTTCCATTAATTCTCAGTTTGAGCCTTTGGAGAGAACCCAACTTAAGTAATCTTTGCTTGGCAAAGCTTTTCTTTGGGAAAATAAAAAAACAAGTTAATAGTGCAAAGAAGAGGACAGTCAGTGTTTAAAAACTCTGAAAGTTCATGGTAACCAGTCAAATGTTAATTAAACAACTTAAAGTTTAAACAACTTAACCATGTTCTCTGAAGACTTACCAGATGGATGTTATATTTTTTTAGACTGTTATTTACTGTACTTACTAGAAATTTTTATAAAAAGGTCATACCTATTTTATAAAATCATATCAGTAATGCTGATTTGGTTCTTTCCCCTATTTGTAAAAGAATGAAACTTTACCATGTTACTATGGTTCGTTTAGAGAAATATTATAGTAGTTCATTATACTGTACCCTGCTTAACTAATATCAATTAAATTCACATGGATTCCTCAACAAAGCTTTTATTTGGCATAGTACAGTTTGACACAACCTGCTGGCTTTCATCTACTTGTCCAAGTAATACACTGAAATCCATTTTAATTGGGAGGTGAAAGAATCTACAAAAGTAATAAAAATGAAAAGAAAGGAAGAAATAAAAATGCCCAGGATTAATTTTTTTGTCTGTTTTTGTCTTTCTTCCTAACTGGACACTTTCTTCCTAACTGGACACTTTCTTTAAAGAATATCTCAGGTTTCGTTTTTTATATACTATTGAGCATATCTATATTTTGAACAAGCTGGGGTATACACATATTGGGGAATCTGCGAACCAACAGGAGAATATATTTTACTGGAATTATAACTTCTGCTTCTGTAATTCTAATATTGGCTTGGTCCCAGTCCTGAGGAAATTTGTTCATGGCAAATCCAGTAATTCCTATGGGCTTCAGAGGTAGCATAAGAAATGAATTGTACTGAAGCTCTGTGAACTTTCTAGTAAGGATGTAAATGATCTAAAGGCTTTATTGCCAGTCATGGTCCTGGTTCCTAGAGAGCAACTTCTCTTATGAAGCTGAAGATTTATAATTACATATAGGTACAACTGCAATCTTGTGAGATTCTTCTATATGTAGGACATTATAATAAAAATAGCAGTATCGGGGCACCTGGGTGGCTCAGTGGGTTAAGGCCTCTGCCTTCAGCTCGGGTCATGATCCCAGGGTTCTGGGATCGAGCCCCACATCAGGCTCTCTGCTCAGCGGGGAGCCTGCTTCCCCCTCTCTCTCTGCCTGCCTCTCTGCCTACCTGTGATCTCTGTCTGTCAAATAAATAAATAAAATCTTAAAAAAAAATAGCAGTATCACTACTTCTAAAATAGTAATAATACTAATGGAATTAATTTTTTTTAGGATTTAAATTATGCTAAGGAATATGTTAAAGGCTTTTACTTTAAAATTTTTTAACATTTATATCATAATGACAACAAAACTCACAAATTGATAATTTTTTTAAAAGATTTTATTTATTTGACAGAAAGAGATCACAAGTAGGCAGAAAGGCAAGCAGAGAGAGGGGCGGTGGGGGGGGGGAGGAGGAAGCAGGCTCCCTGCCTAGCAGAGAGCCCGATGCGGGACTCTATCCCAGGACCCTGAGATTATGACCTGAGCTGAAGGCAGAGGCTTAACTCACTGAGCCAACCAGGCAGCCCATAAATTGATAATTTTATTTCCATTTTACTGTTGGCGAAGCTGCACTCGATATTAATACACTTGCCTACATAAACACAATAAAGGAAAGAACTGAGCTGTCTTGAGTTTTGTTTAAGGCCCAAATCATTTTTGCCAGACTAGGCTGTCTCTCCAGTATATGAAATTCTGGTTTGGGGGCAGCAAGATGTTTGTTAACAATAGAATTGGTGAATATTTATAAGGCTTTAGAGTTTACAAAGGTTATTTTTAATACATTTTCTTTGATCATCAGAACAGCTCCGGGGTTGGCAGTATTCATGGGACCCTGACCACATTTTATTTCAAGTAAAGAAACCTGAAAGGTAAATATCTTGGCATCCAACTAGTGGAAGCAACAGCTGGTTCTTAAGGTGGTGGATACTTGAGGTAGTGGATACTTATCTTCTCCCAATGTCTACTACCATCCAGTCATCCAGAACAATCCCCCCACAAAAAGCAAAACAGGAATAAAACTTTTACCTTGCATTTGTAATGATAAGACAAAACTTTCCAATCCTAGAGAAATTCTTTGCTCTATAGAACCATCATAATGGGGGCACCTGGGTGGCTCAGTCGTTAAGCATCTGCCTTCAGCTCAGGTCGTGATTCCAGGGTCCTGGAATCGAGCCTTGCATCGGGATCCCCAGGTCTACAGGAAGCCTGCTTCTCCCTCTCCCACTCCCCCTGCTTGTGTTCCCTCTCTCACTGTGTCTCTCTCTGTCAAATAAATAAATAAAATCTCAAAAAAAAAAGAACCATCATAATGATTATATACAGTTTTATATATATTACTATGCATATAGATTATAATATATATATGCCTAAAATCAAAGAAACTTCAAAGAAACAAGATGGGATTAGGAGGGAGACAAACCATAAGTGACTCTTAATCTCACAGAACAAACTGAGGGTTGCTGGGGGGAGGGGGATTGGGAGAAGGGGGATGAGGTTATGGACATTGGGGAGGGTATGTGCTTTGATGAGTGCTGTGAAGTGTGTAAACCTGGTGATTCACAGACCTGTACCCCTGGGGATAAAAATATATGTTTATGAAAAATAAAAAACTAAAAAAAAAGAAATGAAAACACACAGAAGTTCAAATAAAAAAAAGAAACTTCACACAGTGTGGGTATTCTTCCTCTGCCTCACCTGCAGGAGTTAGGCTCTACGTCCAAGTTTAGGACTTTACAGTTTAGGGACTATACAGTGTCTGAAGTAGAGGAGGTATACCACTTAAGTGACCAAGAGCTTCTATTTTGTCCTATATTTCTTTGAGAATTCTTGGGCTCCCTATGCACTCCTGGCTGCTATCCAACCCTCTCCCATCCCCTGCATTTCATTGTCTTTTAAACTTAATTTGACTTTTTAAAAACATGAGAATTTCAGATGCACAGACTATAAAAACACAACAAAACACATTTTGGGAAGATGAATAGGCATCATTAAGCAAGCAAAGTTAATATAGGAAATAAATGTAGTTACAGCTACAAGGAATTCAGCTTCATTAAACTGAATAAATACTGTAGCCAGATATTCTTAAAATCTTAGAGCTAATAAGTTAAGGGGAGGGTTATTTTCTATGAATTTGCTAAATTACTTTATCCAGTAAATACTGATAACAGTGTTCTTATTTGTGGAGGTTTTCGAGTTTTGATTCTTTTTCTTTCTTTTTTTTTTAGGGGGGCATATTAAAGTAAAAGTACAGAATTTTGTAAGGTTTCATTTAAGTTAATATATCATTGAGTGAAGAATAAACTTCTCAAGTCTGCAACTTCACAAAGTGATTAACATGACATTGATCAGAAATATTGGCCCCCAACTAAAATTAGACTTAGATCTATTTTGATGAAATACACACACACACACACACACACACACACACACACACACCCTGAGATCAAGATTTCAAGGATAGAGTAACCTTGTAATGTAGTCCAGACATCTGACCAATGCTTGATTGCTTCAACACTCTTTTCAAGAGGCTGCTCAGCATGGAACTGGACACTGCCAAAGCAGAAACCCCAGTACTTTCCAAGGAAGCAAATGGCATTTTTAGACATTTGTAACTATTAAGAAGTCCTCCCTTATGTTGAGCTGAAATGTAGTTCTCTATCACTTTCAACTACTTCTTCGGCTCATAGAAAAAAGTCAAACACAGTCATCATTTATTGCATACTGCTTTGTTCTAACTGTGGAAAAGGATTTCCATCAGAATCCTTGCAGTAGTAGGCAATTGTATAGTGTAGGCAGCAACTGTCAGTTTTCGTTCCACAGTCTTGAAATGTTAAACATGTTAGTATTTTTTTTTTTTAATTTGACAGACACAGATCACAAGTAGGCAGAGAGGCAGGCAGAGAGAGAGGAGGAAGCAGGCTCCCTGCTGAGCAGAGAGCTCAATGCGGGGCTCTATCCCAGGACCCTGAGATCATGACCTGAGCTGAAGGCAGAGGCTTAACCCACTGAGCCAACCAGGTGCCCCAAAACATGTTAGTCTTGAAAGTAAACGTGTCTCTGGGAGTTTGTGGTTGGTATATAGGACCTTAAGTGTAGAATAGCTTCAAAGGCTGGGGGGCTCTAGATCGAGAATTATGTTCAAAGATGTGTTCTCTAGAAGGATTGTCTCAGGAAATCTAATAGTACTGGCCCTTAGGGGGAAAAAATAAGAGTCATGGCATAATATAATTAGTTTCTCTGTGGTTTTGCCAATAAATACTAGCTAAAGAAAACTAGCTGAAACAACATATTTTCTGTGCAGACATGAAAACCATGCTGAAAAGATTTTTTCTTAATGAACAAACCAAGAGAAACATTACTATTAATATTAGGAACTGGTATGAAAAATTCACATGTTATCAAAAAATTTTAAAGGTTAATATTCCATTTCTTTATCTTTTTTCATTTAGCTATGATGAATTTCCTTTCTTACTCACCATGTGTGTCTTTTTATCATTTTAATTAGCCAATGCTAAATTCTTTCTTGAGTGAATGTATGAAGAATATACAGAAAAAAAGGGAAGATTTCTAATGATGTCTTTTTTTTTTTTTTAGGTCTCTGAGTTGCATACCAATATCCCAACTCTTGCTAGTCATCTGAGTTACAATCATCCATGACATGGCTATGGATCTACCTCTCCATTCATTGTGAGAACAATGTGCTCTACTACAGGAAGATTTACCACTGGCAACAGACAGAAAGGATATTGAGCCCCGAACACCATGAGCTGTGTCTGACCTCTCCATGGCATCCCATTTTCTTGATCAAAGTGTTACAAACTAAAATACTTAGGATTGAAGACATTATTCAATGCTGTTTTATATCAGCTATTTCAGAGTGAAATGCATTAGAACATCAGGACAAATGTAAAATGCTAGAATCAAACAAGTATTTATTGAAAAAGGCTTTCCCTTCACTATTTTAGAGGCAGGGGTTGAAGCATTTTTTTGGAATAACATTTAGTTGTATCGCTAGCTCGAAAATTTTAAGAACTACTTTGCTTCATGTTATGTTATTCCTAATAAACACTGTCATTTGTGCTAGTGAATTTACCACATTCAAATTCCCTTGACAGACTTTCTAATTAGCTGATTTTGAATATGCTACCATATGTAATGGTACAACGGTAATCAGAAGTTTTCAGAAAAATTTCTTTTACCATCCTCCCCAATTTCATATTTTTGAGGGAAAATAATTTGAAGACTAGTTAAACTGATTTGCTATTTAAGTTGACCAAAGTCTCTCCTCAACTTTTTCTTTTGCTTTGGGTCATTATTTTTGTACAATGCACAGGGGTAGATACTTTACAATTTAGAAGGTAAAGAGGTATGGATTTTTTTTCTTGTGCATTTCAGTATGACTTTAAGTCTACTGCATGTATATAGCACTGAGCTTTATACTATATGAAAACAGTAACATTCAAACTCTGAATTTTTTGTTCTCCATATGGCTTTAGGTTTAATTGATTTGACTGGTAAAGGAAAGAAAAAACCACACCTAAGGGTTAAAAATAATTTTCATTTTGCAGAAGATTTTTGAATTCAACTTTTGAACTATGGTGGTGTGGAATATGGAAAGGCTTTCAATACAAGGCTTTCACTGAATGAAAGGCATTCAATGAAGTTTAGAGTAGCACATTGATTCTGCTGAACATGATGAGAAATTGGAGAGTTAGAGAGTGTGAAAGGGTCTTTATAAATCAGAGAAATCAATGAAAGTGAAATAAAAAGTATATGACATTTGAATAATGCCATTCAATTGGAGAACAGCTATCAAATGATTTTTATGAAGGCGTGAATATCAATAAATCAATAGTTGATGAAATTAAGTTTGCTTGACTTGTTTCTTTGTAATAGACAGTTAAAATGTAGTGGATCTAGATTGTCAGTACTTGTATCGAACTCTAGAAAACTCTCTTGTACACTGATTAACTTTGTTGAGGCTTCTTTTTCAGTAAGATTTATAAAGCCCCCCTCCTTAAAGCTTCTTTGTATTGAAGCTATGGCACATCTTTGACAATATAGGTAACATGTCAAAAATTATAAATTATTACAGAAAAAGAATGTATTTTTGTTTCAGAGAAAGCAGTTATATTTTCACATAAAAACCATGCATACATAAATCAATCTGGATGAGAGCTTTAGCTTTGACTTATTCTGGTGGTTTGGAGCTAAGTTTATTCTTGTTCTAAATTGTTTGGTTACTTCAAAATAATCCACAAAGATCCCTCAGAAAGTTCTCTTGGATTATATGTATTTTTATGTAATATATAAAACATCTGGTAATATGCAAAACATAATATGCATATATAGAGGATAGAGTCTACTATAGATGTGCACTAAAACTCTTCATCAGTTGCCACTCTCTAGCCCTCCATTCCTTCTGTACATCACAATGACCTTGGCCTTTTGCACACTGAATGCTGATGGCTACTGAGTTACTTACTCTCCTGGGTGCGCAGGTCCCTTCTGCTCCTACCATATGAATTTTAGGCTTAACAAGGATCAGTCCCACTTGTTCCAAGTTCAGTTTATCTCTGCTTTAACTTGGTATTAGTAGTTGCATAATTTAATTATATAGATTAATGAAGTATGAATATGAACACCACAATTGATATTTTTCAAAAAAAACTAAGTTAAATTTGTAGAAAAGACTTGGTAAAATTAAGTACCTTAGAAAATGCTACTAAATTAGTAGTGAGCAGGACAACCATAAAATGTTGCAAATATATATATCTAAATATAGAAGGGTTCTTAGCCTATATTGCCTGTGTTTTTAAACTCCTGTTCTGAACTGAAGACATAAAGACTCTGAACATAAATAGAAAGTAGAAGTTCTGGTAGATATATTTTGGGTGTGCTTTGTGCAAAAAAGACAACCTAGAACTCTAAGAGTCAAAGAAAAAGCATTGACTCTTTATAAAAAGATTGGCAAATATGCATTTATGTAAGTGATAATTAAATGTTGGAGCTATTTTGTGTATTTTTTTTAATGATTCCCTGCTTTAACTGATTTTCCATTTATTGACCCATTCTGATTTTGTGCGGGATAAAAGTAGTGTTTGTTCTTTCTCTAATTCGACATTTTTTTTTTTTTTTTGGAATTGATGTTTCCATTTGGTTCTTCCTACAACTTCCTGTTCTTCTTCATGCTACTAATATTCTCCTTTATTTCTTTAAAGATTCTAATTACGACTATTTAAAATTCTTGGTCTGTCTCAATAATTTTGCTTAATGTGGACTATGTTCAGATTTTGGTCTCTGTTTTTTATAGTAGTTGTACTCATGGGGCCTCTTCTTATTTTAACCCATGAGCTCATATTTTCCCGGGGTCAATACTGTTTTCCAATGCTATAAGGAAATGCCTATGCACACACCAGAGTGTCCCTTTAGTGACTTTTAGGAGATGGGAGGGGATAAACTCCAGGGTCGAGAAATCTTTCAGCATCATCCAATTTTTGATCACCCCCTCCCCCAAACTGATTTGGGTTCACTCCTCTGGCAATTTCTTTGTCAGGGAATTACCCTTAAATATTTAGACCAAATCAACACTGGGAAGAGGTAATCTCTTCTGTAGTCATCCATCAGCCTGGACGTGGAAGCATGGAAGATGGAGAAGAGGATGTCCAAGGGCAGGGCAACTGGTCATCCTGCAGCTTCATCAACTTTTTTACTGCCCAGATGCTAACCCTGACACCACCGTGGATGACCTAGACCATTGAAATGAGAAGGGGGGTGAAGACCACCCCAAAAAATCAAGAAAAGAGGTGAATTTAGAAGTTAAAATCTCTAACTGAATCTTTCTTCCCACTCCTGATTTTGGCTGCTGTTCAAGTGTGACCATTCTCCATACCACTTTAAGATGATTTCTTGTCTCTCCAGGTGTTCTTACAGCTTTTACAACTTGCTCAGGTCTATGTTTCCTCTCAGTCATGTGGTTTCTCTAGGTTTGCTTTAGGATGGAGTCAGTAGCTGAAGCTAGTTTGCCATCTTATTAGCACTGATTTTTGTATTACTAATATTATTATTTTAAGATTGTATTTACTTTTTTATTTTAGAGAGAAAGAGAGAGAGAGCGCGCACATGAGTGGGGTTGGAGCAGAGGGGGAGGGGGTAGGAGGGAGAAAAAATCTCAAGCAGACTCTGCACTGAGCAGGGAGCCTGATAGGGGGCTCAATCTCACCACCCTGAGGTCAGGACCTGAGCTGAAACCAAGAGTCAGGCACTTAACTGACTGAACCACACAGATGCCCCTGATTTTTACATTATTTTTTAAAGTTAAAGTTAAAAGTTGCTGATTGAGAATGATAGATGGTATCGAGAGTTCTTCTCTATAGGGGTTTTGGAATTTAATTTGAGTTCAGTTACAGCCCAGATCAGGAGTACTGTAGGGCCTGTTGAAGACAAAACTAGCTGTGGCCTATGCCCTCAGCTTCTTTGTATATGGCACTCCCTCCCCTTTCCATGGTCATATATTTCAGAGTATGGGGGACTAACCTATTTTCAGATACTTTGTTCTTTTTTCCTATCTAAGTACCATTGTGCTTTTCCACCATTCGTTCTATTTCTGATTTGGAAAACAAAGTTATTCTATGAAAAAGATTTTATTCCTTGAACCCCTTATCTTTCAGATTTTGAATATTCTGGAATCTTGTTTTCTGGTGAATCAAACTGATTACTCAGAAAAGTGAGTAAAGTCATGAACAGACAATTTCTTTTCTTTTCTTCTTCTTCTTCTTTTTTAAGATTTTATTTATTTATATGATAGAGAGCGAGACAGCAAGAGAGGGAACACAAGCAGGGGGGAGTGGGCGACGGAGAAGTAAGTTTCCTGCCGAGCAGGGAGCCTGAAGCAGGGCTCCAACCTAGGACTCTGGAATCATAACCTGAGTTGAAGGCAGACGCCTAATGACTGAGCCACCCAGGTGCCCAAACAGGCAATTTCTTAAAAAAAAGATTTACAGATGACTCCAAAACTAATCTGTATGCTCAAGAAGAGTGCTGACCACATTTGTGGTATTTGTCATTGAACACCAATTCCCAGCGGAGACTTTAGCATATCATAATGTTCAGTAAGTATCTGTTGAATGAGTAAAATGGATAAAAGGGGAATTCCCAGTGTTTTGTGTCACAGTAAGTTTGTACAATTTTTCTACATGGAAATTTAGGAAATATAATAAAATTCATAGTACATAAAACCTTTATCTGAGCAGTTCTACCTCTTGGAATTTATCCTAAAGGAATAACATGACAAGTATACATAGATTTATATAGGGAAATTCACTGTTCAAAAAAAATATGGAAAACAATCAAGACATATCAAAAGGAGAATCTTGAATGATTTAAAAGGAATTATACTTCTAAAGGTTCACCACCATATACGATGCTGTCTATGGCTTTTTAACAGATATTTTCTATCAGATAAAGGAAGTCCTTCCCTTCTATACTTTGCCAAGAATTTTTACAACCTATGTGTTGACTCTTTCATATTCAGTGCTATTTCTGTATCTACTAAGATACATTTTCATTTGTTAATGTGGTAAATTATACTTACACTATTCTAATACTTGAGTATGCTTGTATCCCTAGGATAAACCCAGCTCAGTCATAATGTACTTTTTTTTTTCACTGATGAATTTGGCTTGATAATATTTTGTTCATAACCTTTATATCTATGTTCATAAGTGAAACTGGCACATACATTTCATTTTTTATTACTGCTACTCACAAGTTTTGATTTCAGAATATTAGTAGCTTCATGAAATAATTTGGGGGAGCATTCCTCTATTTTTTATCTTGAAAGATTTGTATAAAATCAGGTGATCTATTCCTTGAAAATTAGATAGAACTCACCTATAAAACAGTCTGGGTCTTGTGTTCTTTGGTGAGTAGATTTTTAGCTACTAATTCAATTTCTTTAATGAATATAGGTCTATTCATTTTTTTTCAGATAGTTTTGATAAATTACTTATTCCTAGGAAATCATCCATTTTATCTAAGATTTAGATTTATTTGCATCAATTGTGCATGGCATTGTTCCTATCTTTTTAACCTCCACAGCACCTATGGTTATGTCCCATTTTTCTCTTCTAACTTTGTTTAGATTTGCTCTCCTTTTGTCTTATCAAAATTGTCTATTTTATTCCTCTTTTCAAGGAAACAACTTTTGGCTTTATTGATCTCCTCTATTGTATTTTTCTGCTTTTATCTTTATTTTTTTACTTAATTTTATTCTTTGGGTTTATTCTGCTTGCTCCTTTCCTAAACTCCTAACTTAGTACCATAACATTACATTTAAGTCCTTTCAAATTTTTAATATAAACATTAAAGGACACAAATGCTTTACTTTCATTTAAATACTACATTTAATCAGCTGTATACCACAAATTTTTATAAAGTTAATTATGATTAAACAAGCAACACAGGTGCTGGGTGGCTTGAGTGTCTGCCTTCTGCTCAGGTCATGATCCCAGGGTCCTGGGTTCAAGCCCGTATTTGTGCTCCCTGCTCAGCAGGAAGTCTGCTTATCCCTCTGCCCCTCTCCCCCACTCCTGTGCACACACACTCTCTCTCAAAATAAATAAATAAAATCTTTTTAAAAAAAGCAATACTTAAATATACTTAAAAAATAATTAAAACATTGTAGATGGCAAAGACCACCACTCCTCCTGGTCACACTTTCTCCCATCCCATATTTTTATCTATAAAGATACACTCACAAATAATTATTTTCATATATGTTCTTAAAAATGGTATTATTTTAAAAATATACTGAAGAAGAAAAAGGCACTGTTTTGAAAATTTATTGGTGGTAGGTTTAAACATCATCAATTTAACAGATATTATAAGATTGCCCTCCAAATAAGCATATCATTTTACCTTTTCATGAAAAATTTATTGGAATATCTCTATCTATACCTCCTGAACACATAATCTGATAAACTTTTAAAATTTTTGTCAGGGACACCTAGGTGGCTCAGTTGGTTGGACAACTGCCTTTGGCTCAGGTCATGATCCCGGAGTCCCGGGATCAAGTCCCGCATCGGGCTCCCAGCTCCACGGGGAGTCTGCTTCTCCCTCTGACCTTCTCCTCACTCATGCTCTCTCTCACTGTCTCTCTCTCAAATAAATAAATAAAATCTTTAAAAAAATAAAATAAAACAAAATTTTTGTCAAGGTCATGAATATTATTATTATTTTAATTTGTAACCCTTGGTTAATAATCAGTTTGAACAATTTCTCATCTTTATTGACCATTGAAATTGCTGTTCAATGAATAGTCTATCCATTTCTTTAAATATTTTCTTCTATGTTCCTTGGATTTTTGTCTAACATTATTTTTGTTATATATTAAGACATTATGGAATACTTATAACTATGAAGTTATAAGTATAAACATTTATTCATTTATTTACTCATTCAAAAAAAAAAAAAAGCTATTGAGGACCTGTTATGTGCCAGCCACTGCTCTAGGTACTAGGTATTAGAGATGCAATAATGAACAAAGCTGACAAAAATCTTTACCTTTTGGAACATAAATTCTGTAGAGGAGACACTAAACACTGAACAAGATAAATAATTAAAATGTATAGTATATTGGTGATAAGAGCAAAGATGAAAAAATAGCAGGAAGGGAGGTATAAAATATCAAGGGGGTTGTTGAAATTTTGGGTAGTGTTCAATGAAGCTATCACTGAGAAAAGGCTTTTAAGTAAAAATATTAGCAAAAAGTGAAGAAGCAAGACAGGTAGACATCTGGAAGAAGAGCATTCCAATTATAGCAAGCAACAACACAAAGGCTCTGAAGAATAGCAAGGAAACCAGTGTGGTTGGAGCAGAAAAGCAGAGAGGAAGAAGAAATCAGAGTGAAAACCAGGAGCTAGGCAATCTAGGAACTTGCAGGACTCAGAGAGGATTCTAGCTTTTACTGGGGAAGATTGGGAGACACTGGAGGGTTTAAGGAATAGAGTGACATGGTCTGATTATGTTTTAACATAATGATGATAGCTTCTGTGTTGTAAATAGCCTACAAAGGCCAGTGCTGAAGTAGAAAGGCTAATTAGAAGGTTATCGTGGTATGGTAAGTGATGTGAATTGTGTAACACTGATGATTCACAGATCTTACCCCTAAAGCAAATAATACATTATATGTTAATAAAAAAAAGAAGGTTATTGTAATAGTTCAGGTGGGAGATGATGGTGAACCTAGACTAAAGTGGTGGCAATGGGGCTAGTGAGAAGAAATGCAATTCTGTATATATTTTGAAAGTAGAAGTCAGAGGATTTGCTGAAGGATTAAAAATAGAGTCAAAAGTGACACAAGATTTTGGCCAGAACAAATGGAAGAATTAGATGGCTCCTAATAAGGTTAATGTCTCCATGAGGTAGAAAGTGTTGTTAGCCTCATCTTATGAACAAGGAAACCAAAGCCCAAAGAAATGCCATAATTTGCCCAAGAACTTATAACCGGGATGTAGGTCTGGGATTTGAGCCAGTATGACTCCAGAGTCTAGTATGACTAGGCTAGTATGACTCCAGAGTCTGTGCTTTGAACTACTATACCACATATTTCATTTTTTTCCCCCAATCTGGTAATTGTGGCTTTAATTTGAATTCTCTATGTGAATATAGGGAATGTTGAACATTTTGTGATACATTGATGGCTATTAAGATTTCCTCTTACATTGAATATCTGGTAGTATCTTTGTTTTTTCAATTAATGAGTAGCTTATCTTTTTCTTATTGGTTTGTAGAAATTCTTTATATATTCTGGATTCCAATCCTTTGGCAGTTATATGACAAATTGCAAATTCTTTTTCTTGTTTGTGACTAGACTTTTTCTTGTTTTTGTGATGTCTTTTGATGAACGAAATTCTTTAGTGTAGTCAAATTGATTAATCTTTTCCTTTATATATTTTTTGTGATTTATAAGTCTTTTCAAACTCTGAGATCATAACGACTGGCTTCTGAAAACTTAATAGTTTTGACTTTCATATTTATATCTTTAATCTAATCTGGGCTTAAAAAAATAGTCTATGCCAGTTACAGTCGAAATGGCGGTTATTCTGCTGGGGGAGAGTAGGGAGGTAGCTAAAAGGGGCATGAAAGAGGCTTCTAAGGCGCTGGTAATGTTTCTGACCTAGGTACTGTTTACACAGTTTTCAGTTCATGAAAATTCAGCAAGCTGTCCACTTATATGCATTTTCCTTTGTGTATACTATACTTCAATAAATTAAAAAAGTTAAACCTGACAGTCTGTTCTTTTTAATTCATAAGTTTAGCCCATTTACAGTTTTGTTTACTACTAATGTAATTGAATTAATTTTTCTATCTACTTTCAAATTACCCTGCTTTTTCTATGATTTGGGTTTTGTTGTTGCTACTGTTTCTCCCATTTCCTGTTTTCTTTATTATTTTTCTTTATTTTCATCTTTATTTTTATTTTATATTTTCTTTATTTTTCTTTATTTTCTTTATTTCTCCTCTGGGTTGGAAGTTATGCATTCTATTACAACACACATATTTTGTATTAAGTGAATTACTGTTAATACTTCCTTACGAGAATTTAAAATCCTTTGATCTGTTTGCCTCTTCCTTATTTTAATAATTTATATTTCTTTCTTATATTTTTACTTCTATTTTTCTTGTCTTTAATTATTTTAAATATATATATTTTTATAATCTTTAATTAGTCATTATATGAAAATCTTGGTTCTAATTCTGTTGTTTGCTATCTCTCCTCTTTTATGGTGGTTTGTTTCCTTGTGTACTTTTAATTTTGAACTGTGAACTAATGTTGGTGGAGCTTTAGCAAAGATGGTACTTTTGTGGCCTTGTCTTGGAGGGTAGCCTCCCAAAGATGCTTTATTTTTGTTTTTTCCAGTTGTTCCAAAGATATTTCCAACTTAAGACTGGGTTTTAAGTTTATTTTTAAGTCTGAGTCTTTCGGATATCACAGGCAATATAAATATAAAGCACAAGCTCTCATGAGGTTAAGCTGGATTGTTAAATTTCTCTAGGGATATGTCTTTCCCCACCTAGAGCATATCAGTGTTTTCTGAGGTATTGTAGATATAGTGACTCATTTAGGAGCTATTTACTCGCCAATTCTAGTTCATAAATCAGACAAGAAGCAATTTAAAATCATTATTTGTATCCTTTTAATTCATTTCCCATTTATTTCCAAATGTTGGCTGACTGTTTACCTTGTGTTAAGACTATCCTATCTACTTGGGGATACAAAAAGAGAAAAACACAATTCTTATTGTCAGAGAATTAATAGTCAGAGGAGTTCATAGTCTTGTTATACATAAATGGCCAAAACCTAATGTGGGCACCACTTCTTCCCTCTATAGCCATGGCAGGCATTTAATTGACCCTGGCTTTCTTTTCTATTGATTTTGGAAACAGCCACAAACTTTACTTCCATATGGTGTTGTCAATTCATTTGAGTCATCACATATCATCCCTTCTTATTTTCTCTGACCAGAAGAAAGAAAGAACTGAAACTTCTAGTATTCCTACCAAATATGACCAGCTTCTAAGATTAAGAGAGACTGGGCAAATCTGGGGTGGCACAGAAAAAAACAGATCTACCAAGAATTTCCTCATGCTACTTTAACACTGCCCCATGTATCTACCTACACTATGATAAAAATCTGCTACTTCATGCCATTATATTCACTGTATTAGAAGTCTATAAAGATATAAGAAAGTGTAAGTGGAAATTGCTTAAAGTTTTTGTAAAACACCTTAAAAAATTGCCCTGAAAAATACAGAAAGGGTAATAGAAAGCAGAGACAGAGTCTTGTCTAGTTTCTCATTAGGGCTACTGCCTGACCCTCATTAACACACACATCTTCTGATTCTGATTAAGCCTATTCAGATTTCTTTCTTTCTTCCTTCTTTTCTTTCTCTCTTTCTTTCTTTCTTTCTTTCTTTCTTTCTTTCTTTCTTCTAACATCTTCTTTTATGAAGATAGAAGCATTTTTCTTTTTTTATTTAAATTCAATTAGTCCACATAGAGGACACCATTAGTGTCAGATGTATTGTTCAATAATTGATCAGTCACATATAACACTTAGTGTTCATTCATCACATCATGTGACCTCCCTCTTAATGCTCATCACCCAATTATCCAAACCTCCCACTCCCATCCCCTCCAGCAAACCTCAGTTTGTTTCCTATAGTTAAAAGTCTCTCATGGTTTATTTCCCTCTGTGATTTCTTTCCATTCAGTTTTCTCTCCCTTCCCCTATGATCCTCTGTGCTCTTTCTTATATTCCACATATGAATGAGATCATATGATATTTGTCTTTCCCTGATTAACTTATTTCACTCAGCCTAATACCCTCCAGTTCCATCCACTTTGATATAAATTTTAAGTATTCGTCCTTTCTGATGGCTGAGTAATATTCCATTGTGTATATATACCACATCTTATTTATTCATTCATCTGTTGATGGACATCTGGGCTCTTTCCATAGTTTGGCTATTATGGACATCACTGCTATAAACATTGGGGTGCATGTGCTTCTTTGTATCATTACGTTAGTATCTTTGTAGTAAATACCTGGTAGTGCTATTGCTAGGTTGTAGGGTAGCTCTATATTTAACTTTCTGAGGAACCTCTATACGTTTTCCAGAGTGTCTGTTCCAGTTTGCATTCCTACCAACAGTGTAAGAGGTTTCTCCTTTCTCCTTATCCTCACCAATATTTGTTGTTTCCTAACTTGTTAATTTTAGCCATTCTGACTGGTGTGAAGTTGTATCTCATTGTAGTTTTGATTCGTTTTTCGCTGATGCTGCACGATGCTGAGTACTTTTTCATGTGTCCATTAGGCATGCCAGATTTCATTTGTTTTTAGATCATTGTTTATTTTTATATGGGAGCTATATAACAAGGTTTCTCCCAGTCCCAGAATTCCAGGGAGAATAAAAGAGAAAATGGCAATAACCAACAAGCTCTCAGGGAGACAACTTAGTACCTCCTGAACTATGTAGAAATCCCTATTCCCAGGACTTAGGAATGACTAGCAAAGGGCCAATATTCTACTTTTATGAATATGTTTTCATATTTTGCACAAAACAATGCTTATCTTTGCTTTCAAGTTACATGATTTTGTAAGATAGGAAAAATGACTTGTAAATTGAAATGAAAAATGCAGATAAGAGTGTCTTGCTTTCACCTTTTACAAAACTCTAAAGCTTTGCAGAACTTCATATTGTTCTTAGTTTTTGGAATAACAAATGAACAAATTTAAAGAACCATATAATTCATTTTATCAAAACTCAAAGCTAACCCCGGTAATTATCACTCATAATTTGTCCTTTTTAGGCTATTACATATACTTAGTGCTGAGTCATGAAAAGCAAGTGTTGAGTAAGAAAGACACTGCTTAAATCCCAGCTCTCTGGTTGCAAGATGTGTGAACTTGAGAGCTAGAAGCCTCAATATGATGCCATGTAAAATAGCGGAATTTAAAATCTATAGTGCAAGGTTGTAGTTATGCAAACCTTTTGGCAAACATGAGGGGCTCAGTGAAGGGTTACTATTATCATTTTATTTTTCTGTAATCCCCTCGATGTCTAGCATATTTGTATCTAATATGCTATATGACAACATTGTGTATACTTAAAGTAAGAAGGAAATGAGATAGGAACGAAATATTCATGGCACATATATTTATTTTCAGTTCTGCCACATAAGCTATATAAAAAGAAGAAAGAGTTGAATATAGATGTCTCTTTTACCCAAGTCAAGCAATGAATTCTAATGGTAATGTATTTCTTTGGTATGCTGAAAAGACATGATTTTGGTGTCCTTTCTGAATGTAGACTTTGATGCTGTAGCAGAGCAGATGGAGGACTGAGAAGGGAAGACCAGACAGTAGGAGAAGGATCAGGAAAGGACTGACCATCTCAGAGAAACCAAGTGAAGAGGAGGTTTGAAGAATGCATCCATTGCCTACAGTGAACAACTGTGCTGAGGAAAAACAGAAGGGATTGAGAGGTTGAGGATCAAAAAGGTAAGGATGAGCCAAGTCTCTGCTGACAGGGAGAGGAAAAGGATAGAGGCTAAAATGAGATGAAGGATCAAAGTTAACAGAGTTCCCATCCCACTGCTGGCCTCACTTGTCTCGATCAAGGGAGGGTAAATTTGCAGAATGAAGAGGGAGAGGAGAAGCTAGATCAGCTTTAATAAATTGGGAAGAATCTGTGGTGACCATGTTGTTTCTCTACATGTAAATAGTTGTTCTGAAAAAGCTTGACAGAACTAAATTCAGTTTATGCACGTATATTTTGAAATAAGCCCCCAGAAGCGTATCTATACTAAATGTATGTTTTTTCCAGAGTGCTCATCATTATGAACAATTCATGGAATTAGATCTCTTGAGAATCTACCTCCATTTTGATGAAGATGAACAAGTCCCCTGAATGCCATACAGATGTCAAAAGCTGAGGCAAAATATGGGCTATCTGCCTTTAAAAAAAACACTGGCCAAAAGAGGATGCAGTTAATTTAGGAACTCACTTTCACATTTTTAAGGCTTTTGGAAATGTCATTTTTTAAAATTTTTATAAACTATCACTTAAATTAACACAGATTCACTATGAAAAGACCTCTTCTTGAATCCTAAGGACAGAGCTCCAGCAAGATCAATTATATGCTCAACAGTATCCCTGTGTGAGGTAAGGATTATTTCTCCCATTTTGCAGATGAGGCCTCTGACTCAGAAGGTTAATGTATTCAAGATCTCACAGAATGTAAGTGACAAGCAAGGACTATGGCGCTAGCAACTTACTGATAGACGCTTTCTGTGGAATGCTGAAGTAGTATATAGATTTTACCTTCTAAATCTTCCCACAATCTTCTCTTTGCTCTGCAAGTCTCCTGGTGAATCATTTCTTCATTTACACCAGGAATTAGTATTCAAATATCAACACAACCTTAGAGCATCTTTCTATGCCTGTGAGTATCGAGGAATAGTTTGCTCCTTTAAAACGTACCCTCTCATTCAGGATAGTACAGATGAGTTGTTGTGGAATCTGAGTTAAATTGGTACATAAATAATAAAGAATGAAATGATAAAAATCCACAGGTTGTAAGAGAAGAAAAGCTGATGGTTTCTAGATACATCTGTTTGGCCAGTCACGACAAAAAAACAGAAGAATTAGAAATGGGAAACACTGGAGTTATAACTGTGAAGTCGGCAGTGCAGGATACAAAATCATACACATACGGTTTTCTTCTTGACTAAATGAAAATAACCAAGAAAGATGGGAGGAAAAAAATGCAAAAATATAAGTGATTTTATATAAGTGATGAAAATATAAAATATAAGTGATGAAAATAAAAGTGATTACGGTGGTTGCTTTTAGACAGCAGCATTTTCTTAGTCTCATTATTCTGTTTTATATTTACTAATTTAGTACAAGAATGATGTTGTTTTTATAAATAGAAATAAATAATGAAGTCATAGCCATCACCAAAAAAAACATTTTGGAAGGTAACTTTGATAGGTGTTTTAAATCCAGGGTGGGCGGGGGAGGAGATACCAAACCCCTCAAATCACAAATCTCTGCTTGTTTGGGCAGGGGGTGGGCAAAGCAGATGCCAGAAGCACCACAAGGCCAAGTCTCTTGCGTTTGTTCTCTTGTTTCAAGGGAAAAAGCCAAATGCAGCTCTGCCCAGGACTGTTTCAATTCACTTGTGTTAAAGCAAGCAGGACGAGTGGCTGCCCAGGAAGTCTTAGGAGCAGGCTGTTCTGTGGGGATGCAATAATAAAAGAAAAGAGGCAGTAATTGCCCCGCCATTCCAGTTGTCTTTAATGTAACTCCAAGCTAATATACTTAGTTCCTGTATTTTAGCATCCACACCAGGTTTAAAGAAACAGACCTGCCAATAATTTCAAGAGAACAAAGGCCCCTCTCAGCCCCATGTCCCCCTCCCTAGCGCTGCGCCCTGCCTTCTCACAGCAGCACTCACCTCCAGCAATCAATTCAATTTCTAAGGAGACAGAGAACAATGTATTCAGCTTCAATTTGCTGAGAGGAAAACCTCCTATTCTCTAATATTAATTCTTGAAGCAGATTCAAAAACAATTTTTCTTCCTTGCCAGGGTTTGGGGCTTTGAAAGATATTAATGTAGACAGTCTTTGAAATATTAGGAGTTGGCAGCCATTGTAAGGATCTTGAACTTAGCAAGGCATAAAAGGAAGTCTCAGGGCAAAGTATATGTTATTTTATGTGTTGAAATATGTATCAAGCCTCTGGTTGGGGCGGAGCTCGGGCACCCCTGGGGAACTATGGACATGTGCATAGATAACTGTTGTATTCATTTAAAAGCAGATCCTTCTAGTAATAAGGATCAGGATTATTTGAGGAGATATTTTCTTATTTTAAAGTTGTTTTTTGTATCTCTAGTTCTGAAACTACCTCCATGTGATTTTATACAATAGTTTGATAAAGAATTTCAGCACCTATAATTCTCTTTCATAGATTTAATATTGCCTTTTTAAAAAACTGTTTTTCACAGATAGTGTGAAATATGTTCCAGCTGCTTTTTTTTAGGCTTTACCATGAGATTAATAAACTATCATTTTATCTAAATGCATTAGCTGAGTTGGTGTATAGTAGGTTCCAACACATGGCTCACATGTTTAATTGACAGGTGATAAACCCTGATAATGTGGGTCTTTTTATGGTTAGAACTTTCTATTGGTTCAGGAAAGCAGAAAACGTTATCACAAAGCTGAAGTAACTAAATTAGTAGATTTTTTTTTCATTTATTTGAGTACTTGTCTTGGTGCCACACAGTATGTGTTTAGCAGTACTGCCTCAGAATTATGTCAGCTCTCATATAATGAAGACAATCTTAGAGACTCCTTGCTTTAGTCCACCTTTCATCTCATCTTTCTAAAACACAGATATAGTTATGTCACTGCTTACGAACCTTAGCTGGCTCCTTACTGTTTATCAAATAAAAGTCAAACTGCTTTGGATGACATTCAAGACTCAAGACCCTCCAAGATCTAACAACAGGTTAACCTCCTAATGGTTAGCTGCTTCCCCTTTGGGACCTCAGCAGTAGGGGCAGGGTAGTAGGGGCCATAGATGAAACACTTCTGTAGGGAGGGGTGGTCTAGGCAGAGGTTAGGGACATACATAGTGGGAAAGAGAATGCCACCTCCTGTCAAGAGCTGGGCAGTGTGTACCTGGGACAAGGTGAGAGGAATGTCACCAGACTGGGGCTGGGCTGTGGATGGCTAAGGCTAACCGACTATAACAAACGTAGACACTCAGGACATGGAAACAGGGGGAAGAGGAAGAAGACTAAAGCCAGAGAGAAACAGAGAAAACCACTTGTATTTCTATTCCTCCAGGAACCACTTTCATGGGGAGGCAGTGCAGAAACCCATGGGCATTGCCCATGGCGAGCCTTCTATAAATCTAATTATTATATTATCATGTTTTAGATACTTTTTTCTTTATACATTTGAGAAATAATAAAGCATAGATAGCAGGGTTTTATTACCATGTAATGGAGTAGGGTGACCCAAGTATTATCACTTTTGTAGGCTCTTCTTCTCTTTTGGCATTGAAGTCCCATATCACAGGACCCCCTCATTGCTAGGTAGACTGCTGGCTGGGCACACTACAAATGAGAGTGAACATTCTTTATAAACAGCACATCCAGCCGCTCAGCAGCATGATATTGATTGAATTACATAAAGTTGCCATTTTTGTAAGCTCAAACCATCCAATGCTAACAACTTCATATGATCCAACTTTGTAGAAAGTCCTATCCTGGTGAGGGAGGGGCTAAGGAAAAGAAGGGGGTTTCTATACTTTAACTCCCTCTAGATTTTTTTGTCCCTCTAGATGAAAAGAAAGAAAAGGCAAACAAATACTTCTTAAGCACAGACTGTGTACTTGGCACTGGACTATTTCGTAAATAAGGAGTTTTTTGACTTAACTTTGGCTGATCTTTATGACTCAAGTCAGGAGAATCAAGAACACAAAAAGATAGAAATATGAAGCCAGCAAGAGAAGTAACTCTAAAGAAAGAAAGAAAAAAGCCTGAAGGAGAACATATGCATCTTAAAGATGAAGAAGAGAGAGCCAAGGTCATGAAGGGAAGAGACAGAGCTTGCAAATGAGGTGCACTGACTCCCGCATAATCTTAACTTATGGAGGTTCAGAGACCCAGCCAAGCCTCTTGAACAGGAATCGCAGCATCTCATTTCAGGGTGGTAAATGCCTTCCTGGAAGGAAGTCAGCATCACAACACTGAGATAGTTAACACACACACACACACACAATACTTTTTTATTGTATAAAAATACAAGATGGAGAAACAGTACAAATTCATCGTGGCTTAAGGAAAACACAGAGAGAATTTCTTAATTCATCTGAAGCATTTTGGCCCTACTTCTACTAAAGAAATTTTAATTGTTTTTGATATATATTCCTCTTTAGGGGTTTAGATAATACAAGGGCATTATGACATTTTGTTTAGGAAGTGTCATTCTATGACAGGCTCTGTGAATGAATTTTAGAAGGATCCAATACTGTTTTGTTGGATAGTTTTATATTTGGGTGAGCTGAGCACATTAGAGCAAGGATTTTTAATTCTTAAGAAAAAATTAAAGTAAACTTTAACAAAGGGAAGAAGAAAATAGAACTCATGGTTTTTAATTCAAAGGACTCAGACCTATGAATGGTTACAGGTCTCTAGGGAGAGATTGAAAAGCCACAGTATTTTATAATTGTATAATTTAGTATATATTTGTATATTTTATATACAAAAATATTATATTTGTATAATTTAGTATAGTATTTATAAAGAATTATAGAAAGTTGCTGATATGTACATTAAAAAGTGAAGAATTCAGAGAAGACCAGAAAGATTGTAAACTATAACTGATGCTATGTTTCTAGTAAATTTGGCAAAAGAAAATTCTGTCAAAGGTCTGTCAAAGACTTTGTTTTGAATTGACAGTAAGAAGATAGGAAGACACGCACCCTACCCCCCACCAGCTCCAGGATGGAGGAGCAAAAATGGGGAACCTGGAGTTGGGCTTGCCTGGAGTCTCATTGGAGCACCAGCTGTGCTTAGGGCTCAGCAGGCAGGCGCACTGAGAGTTGGGGTTTATCGAAGCCTGTATGTATTGAGTTGGTAACACGCCCTGCATGAGGGGAAGGGGATGAACACCTGCCTTCGAAGAAGTGAGAAACTTGAGGCTAATAAACAAGAAGTGGCAAATAAGCTAGTGCGTGATCCTAAGTAGTAAAATATTTAAGTTTTATTGTCTAGTCAAGGTGTCTCCTTATTGACCAGATAACAGAGTGCTCATGTATGTTCTCAAGTCCATCAGAAATATCAAAAACACTACCTAAATAGTTGTTGTAACACATAAAAAGGGGAGACAAAAATCAGATCAGACAGTGTCTGAAGGGCAGCTCTGGCCTCTCATTGCTCTGTTAAGAGAAGCGATAACTCGCTGCGTGTTTTCCAATCTAAATACCTTCAGATTAGTAATTTCTCTTGAAATTCATTAAACACTTGCCATAAAATGATTCAGGTGTTGCCTATGCCAACCTGTCTTCTTTTAAGTTTTTTATAGAATAAGATAATCCCATCATATAGATCAGAAGTTTGAATTGCCAGGTATACTTATGAGTTCTAATTCTAGCACTCAAAGCCAAAATAAAGCAACAAGATAACCCAAACAAAACCTAACATGCATATAGTACCACAAGTTGTCTGAAAAACGAATGGGTCCAAACTCATTGGATCCTCACAACAGTCCTATTCACTCAACAACAGCTCTTTGGTGAGTACTGTTATGGGATGAGTACTATCATTTCTTGGCTGTGAAGTGGAAGCTGTGACGATCTCTGTTCATTAATGAACTTGATTCACCCCCTCATGCCTCTCTCTTGGGGATCCTGGTCTCACTCAGCCCTTGAGATTCTGAATGCTCTCTTGACAGGAAAACAAATCGCAACCCCAAAACTTCTTCTTTCCCGGTCTTTGCTCCAAACTTTCTAGAGCCTACAGTGAGTTCAGCTGAGTTTCACTTATTTGAGTTCTCCTCAAAAGAGTACTGAGGGTACCTTTTCATGTCTCTGGGGACAGGGATTCTGATGAGTAAATGAAGGAGCTGAAACCACGGGCAGTCCACAGTCCATCCCTCCTGCTGGAAGCAGGAATAAACCGGGGAAGACATAATATGTGGGAGGCTTGTCTTAAAAATCTTTAGAAAGAAGCAGTCTACACAAACCTTTCTTTACTGAATTCCTTCTCATCTCCTCTTTATAGCCTAACTCTATAAAATACAGTATGTGGGTGTAAATGATGAGAAACGGCAGGAAAAACAAGACCAAATGATGTAGGTAGTTGTTAGCTTACAACCAAGAGTTTCATTTTAATGAAGTATATCTATATCATGGCCTGGAAAATCACCTACAATGTAGTAAGTTTTTAAAAAAAAAAATCTTAAAAAATAGTCAAAAGTAAAAGAGAAGAATCTTTGTGTGCTGGGAGATACCACAAGGGCACGAGTAGACCCAGGCTGAGAGCCTATGTTCACTTCTCATCGCCCTCCCTGCCTCACTTCCCAGATGCCAAGGTTGTGTATAGACTGACCTCAAGACACACAGGATAATTCAGTACTTTTATTCTCTCACTTCTGGGAGGCATTGTGCCAGGTGTTAATAATTCAAAAAGTCAGGGATCCAGCAGAAGATGCTTTGAAAAGGACAAACACACTGAAATCTGGAAAAAGGCCATGAGTGAGGTTAATCAGAAGGAAGTAGTCAGATATATGAACATACCGTATGCAAAACATAGCAAAGCTGACCTTTGTTGTGTTACTGATGCATAACGAAGAAGAAAAAACCTCACATCTTTAAATATCATATATCTTTGAATCAATTTGAGGTAGAGGTATTTTAAAAATCTAAGAGGGCAAAAAAAAGAATTCAAACAGACCATTTGTAGCGAATAAGCCTCTGTCAGGGAAAGGTCTTTGTAGCTAAAGTGAAATGGCATTTCTTTGGTAATGAGGTGAACATTTATGAAGGACTATTATGCATATTTTTCAAAAAATAGTAATGTAGATCTCTCCTGTAATGCAATAAATGACTGGGTTTGGCCCACCTAACCTATTGTCTAAAATATAATGCAATTTCTATCATAGGCATCTGGGAATAAAGTGAGTCATATATTGCAAATTGTAACAATTCACAAGGCTATAGCAAAGGCTTTCTTTATTAAAGATTTTGTATGGTAAAAGGTGAGCGTAATAATTACCTTGCCCAGATTTCACCTAAAAAATCAGTTCTGTTTATGGGAAGAAAGCCCATATTTTACACATTGAAATTAATTCAGTTATCAGATAATACTTTAAAGTTCAATGGCTCATAGCAATTAAAAGACGGTAATGTTTCCAGAATCAGGTAAATCTGGAAGTCAAAGGAACAGAAAATTCCTTATCTGTGCTTTTCAAAATTTGAAAATTCAAAAATGATTTTTAAATGGTGTGTAACTTGAATCCAGCAAAGCCACAAATCAAGTCATCTCTATGTTCATCAAGGTCAAAATTTGAAAGGTAGTGTGTGATTTTATGAACTCTGACTGACTAAAATGTGAGTTTTTTAAAATTGTTTTTCTCAGCATGACCACCATGAAGGGTAATACTCCTCTGGCAACGGCTCTCTCACAGAGCCCACTGCACTAGGCACCTCTTACAGAACCCTGGAGCTGTTCCTCCCCAGGATCAGGTAATGACACTTTTTGGATGCAAGTGATGGGCGAGTTGTAGGCCGACCATTGGCTCTTGTTACATTTCAGACCGTTCAGAGGCCCCAGACTCTTTTGATCCACAGGGCTTGGGTTTATTCGTACAAAGTGTTCACAGTACAGAGGGTTGCGGGGGCTGGCATCCTCCTAAGTCCTATGTGCTGACCAACTGAGTACCTAGAAGTGTTTCTTTATGGACCCTAGCAGCTGCATGGCTTGGCATATGGAAATTAAGGGAAGAGCTGGAACGCTGGATGGGGCATCAGAAAAACATATTTGGGATAAATATGTTCAGTTTGGCTTATGGTTCTCTTTGAACTGCAACCCATAAGTCATTGAGAAACTAATAGTAATTAGTATCTAACCTAACTACTAAACCTAACACCTTACCTTAAAAAAAAAAAAAAGAAACTTAAAAATCAGTCAATCTTTGTATTCTGCAGCATAAGCCGAAGCTTCTGATATAATTGAAAATCAAGCATTTTCTTTTGAAATAGAATTCCTAGGTTGAGGCCTTCTCCTTCTGAAAGAGCATGCATGCTAGCTCAGGGTGAGGAGGGGCACAGGGAGAGGGAGAAAGTCAATCTTGAGCGTGCTCCATGCCCAGTAAAGCCTTATGTGGGGCTCAATCTCATGGCCCTGAGATCAAGGCCTGAGCCAAAATTGGGAATTGGTTGCTTAACCGACTGGGCCACCCAGGAGTCCCTGGTTGAGGTCTTTTGAAAAAGTTCTAAAAAAAAAAAAAATAATAATTTAACTTCGCATAAGTCACTAGAATATTTGGGTGAACAACAGACTTGAAGCCATCTCTCTTATAAAAGCAGATCTGAATCCTAGCTCCTATAGATCACCATTTATATTGTAATGATAAATCATACCAATGGAAAACATGTCGAAAAGAATCACTTAAAAGCAGTTGCAGTGCTGAGAAGGCACATATATATTTTTTCATATAGAAGGCGTGTGTGTGTGTGTGTGTATTTGCAAAATTAATCTATTGATGATGAACACACAGATTGGAGCAATTTTTTTTTTTAATTTTTAAGAGTTAGAAAAAAAATTTTTTTAAAGATTTTATTTATTTGACAGACAGAGATCACAAGTAGGTAGAGAGGCAGGCAGAGAGACAGAAGGGGAAGCAGACTCCCTGTCAAGCAGAGCGCCTGATGTGGGGGCTCAATCCCAGGACTCTGGGATGATGACCTGAGCCGAAGGCAAAGGCTTTAACCCACTGAGCCACTCAGGCGCTCCAACTGGAGCAGTTCTTAAAGACAGTTTAAAACACTTGAGTGTTTTCTACATCACAAAATCCATGAGTACATATTGTTTCTGCACAAAAAGATTCATGTTAAAAGCAGAAACCTGGAATCAGGTTCAGTTCTATCACTTTCTGCCAATGATATTTCGATGGTATATCTGCATGTTCAGTTGAACACTGTTAATGAGTTTACATACTTTTTTCGTTTAACTCTGAAAAACATTGAATTTCTTGCTTAAAATTAAATATTAATGTATGCTTTTTGATACAGGGTTTTCTGTATTTCTAAGCATTTGAATAGTTCCTTGTGGTGATATGAGTTTTTGAAGTACTTATGATTTTTGAAACAAATGTGTGCCTTGGAAAGTGACTCAGTGAGTAGAATAAGGTATTCTAAGCTGAAAGCTCTAAAGAATCTAAAACTTCTAATACAAACATGTAATATTTGCAAATAGATTATACCTTTAAACACACATTTGATTCTTCTTTACACATTTATTATATAGAAAATATTTCACTTTTCTTTTGTACAGGTTTGACAAATTATCAAACTGTACCTTAGCCATAGCTTCTGAGAAACAGACATGGCAAGTTTTCTCCCAATTCATACTCAATAAGAGTATACTAATTAGAATCACTGACATTTAAGAAACACCACCTCTTCAGCTGATGAAGTTGGAGATTTGATTGTAGTCTCCTAAACCTCAAGAGTATTGACTCTAAGAAGATATGATTTATTGGGGGCTCCAAATAGTTTTAGGTGGAGAAGTGGGGAAAATTTCTCTTTCCTAGAATCTATAATAGAGGATAGGGTATGCAAGTCTAGATTCATAGAGTACACACTTAGCAACTTTCCAAAAGTATTTCAGGAAATTCATCATATAAAAATTGCCACATGAAACTAACACTGCAAATGATAAGTAAATTGTGGGATACTTTTAAGTCACTAACTAGAGATAGAAGAAATGCCTTTGGAGAGGTGGGAAGAGAACTGGTTTTGTTCCAATCCCATTTTCCCCATCTATACCTATTTGCTGTGTGAACTCAGGTAAATTACTTACCCCCTCTGTGTCCTAGTTTCCCCTTCGGTAAAATAGCTTCCAATGAGACCTAACTCACCTGTTATTGTCATGAAGATTAAATATACTAATTTTCACCAAACTGCTTTAGACTAGCAGCTATTTGATATTCAATAAATATTAATCAAACCTGCTTTCTACTACATTAAAGATTAAAGAAGTGAAAGTAGATACCCCTAACTCATCCCAGCTGAAGTCCCATTTTTTATATAGTGTAACAGTTTTAGATGCTGTGATTACTGTAATGAATCTGAATTTTAAAATGAAACCTCCATTTGTTTGCTTCAGATAGGTGAGCAAGTCACCCTATAAGAAAGGGTCTGTCTATTGGTTTTCAGTTTGGGCAGTGTGACTGCTTACCCAGATCTATGAACTGTGAAAATACTTATTTGGGTAATGTCTCCAAAACATCCTGCCTGCAAATACAAAGTTATTTATACAAACATCCAAATTTTAATGTTTCTAAGCCTCCACCTACTCACACAGAATATAAAATCCCTTCCAGAGTTTCCTTTTCTCTTAAATATTTATGAGAATTCCAAAGGGGAGCCGTATGAGTGACTTTAATGTCCCCTAGGTCACTGGTTCTCAAGTGTGGCTGCACATTAGAAACAGCTAAGGAACTCTAACATTTTTGCTGCCAAGGCTGTACCCCATGCAGGTTAAATCATAATCCCTGGGGGAGGCACCAGGCAACATGATTTTGACAATTTCCTGGGTGCTTCTAATGAGCAGTGCAGTTAGAGAATCAGTGCCCGAAGCTCACCAGTGTGTGGTTCCCACATGAAGTCACTTAGTGTGTCTCCAGTCTGCTGGATCAAACCCCCCAGCTGTCAAATGACAGGTCTTCAGTCCTATTGTGTCTAGTGTCTTTCCAAGCTCTCAACTTTGACCGTTCATTAGACCATTTAGGTAAAATTTTTAAAATACTGTGGGCCAGACCCCAATACAGAATCAATAAGTCAGAAGTCCTGGGTATGAAGCCCACGCATCTGGGATTTTTGAAACCTCAGTTGTTCTGACAGGCACCCAGAGTTGAGAATGACTGCTCTGGGAGTTTCCAGCGGGAGGGAGCAGGAGTGATACACATGATTCAGAGTTGAGAGCTCCCTGCCCCAGTTCTGGCTGCCCATATGGTTGCTCTGCTAAGCCATGGCAACCCTGTCTTCCACCAGCCTGTTCTTAATTTATTTCAAGCTGCTGACCGTGCTCTCCAGTGCTGCCCACGCTGCAGCCACCTGCCATCTGAAATTCACTGGAGCACCTGCCCCTGACACCTGAAGCTCTATTCCTGCCTGACTCCTGGTCTCTGCCACTTATCTCTCTCTCCAGTCAGGAGGGGAGGATATTTTTTTGTGCCTATTTCTTTCAGAGATGATCTAGTAGAGTTCCTTGGATACCAGCTTAAATCATTTCAAGTTGAAATCATTTCAATGTTGAGTGCAACATTCCAGACAAAGAGGAAGGTCCTGTGAGTGAACAATGTTGTTACCCCCATTTTACAATTAGTGCTCTTCCCCCTCAGAGTGCAGGCTTGCCAGCAGGTGAGTGCGTTGGGAAGGGCAATGTTTATTCTCCCAGGGTTCCACGGGAGGATGCTGATCCTCAGGATGTACCAGATGCCTTCCCATTTACAGGAATTTCTCTCTTAATTGTTTACTTATTTCTCTCTATGTCTAACTTCTTTCATTTTCTTCTTTTTTCACATCGCCACGTACCTAAATGACAATCACAAATAAAATTCAGATTCCTTCCCTTGAGTTTCCTGGACCTTGCGAAAATCAGAAACTAGGGCTATACACCTGTGTTAGTGTCTAAAACATCCTGGAGCCTTTAGTAAAATGTTGTTGCCTTATTCCAAAGGCCCATATATCTGACTCCTGGCAATAGTCCAACCATTACATGAAACATTCAGTAGGACCAAATGAGGAAGAAATGTTCCCTTAAAAATCAGACTACTTTTCTCTGGAAGGTTAGATGGTCTCACACCCTTTTAGTTTCTAACACACTTGGATGAAGCAAAAGACCCCTGTAGACCACCTGCCTCAACTTGGTATATAAAAGCAAACCACAAACCAAACAATAAACCAGCACAAAGGGAAGAATGGTGGTGTTTTCCCTAAGAGGGCAGTGTAAATTATTAATTTATGCCAGAAAGGAGTATAGGCAGTGTCATTAAACTGAATCATTACAACACCAGCCTTCAGACCACCATGTGAGAACACCTGCATAAGGATATAAAAAGTTAAGCTGTAAGTTTGCTTTGTGGCCCTAGGGAGAGACCTCGGGGGCTGCTCATAGAACTTTCTCCAGAAACCTGCTATGTCAGAACTCAGAATTCTGAAACTCACTGGTTCTCATCCCATGTGCTAACTGCATGCAGTACCTTCGCTGTCTCTGTTTCTAGTTGGCCAAAAGATCTGCTTTAGCCCTATGTTGTGGACCCTTATGCTACCATAAGAATAGCATGCTTAGAAAGGAAAAGCAAGATGGAGGATGACAAGTCCTCGGGTATGAAGTCATAGTCCTAGAAACAAATAATCCTTTCTCCAGACCTGTGTTCCAATGACCACATTTTCACAGATATCTGGGGAAGAGAAGAGTTGTGCAAATCCAGTTACCTAGAGTGACTGAGAAGAGATTAGACATTCTTTCCCAATAGACTAATTTCTTTATTTTTGATCAGATATTTTGTCCCTCTAATTTGTCCTTGAAACTTTAATTTGAATAGAGTAAGGCACAGAAAAAAAGGGGGGAAAGAAGTAAGTCTTCAGGCATAATTTTTTTTAACAGCTTGGAACCAATGGAAAAATATGTCAGAAATAGCTTGTTACCTAGATGTTCACTGTTAAAGCAGTTCCATTATAAAGGACATTCTCTTCTCCCTTAAGAACAGATCAGCCACTCCTGATTCCAGTCAAGTTCTTTCTCAATGTAACCCAGAACAATTGTGTTAAGTGACTTTCCTAAAATCAAATTTTTATTCTTATTTATTAGATTTCCCTTTCAGGTACTTTAATCAGGATTCTCTATCATATCTCCACTGGTGGGATTCTTTGGATTTTTGAGCTGTTGTCTCCACAAGCAATTCAATTTCTCTTCTGAAGGAATTGCACAAAGACTTAACATTTTATTAAATCCATTTGCTGCAACTTTCAAGACCATCAAGGAAATGGCATCCTTAAATTTGGCAACATTCTTTAACAAACACACACTACAGCACATGTATTCAGCCTTAATGTTTTCTGTGCTGCATCAATAAAATTTAATTAAAATGAGTAGAAAAATTACAGTAATTTCCATTTATCATCCCAAAATGCCATTATGAGACTGAAGCCCTTCATACCTGCACCTATCAAACAGGGTAATAAAACTATAATGGGCTATTCAAGGGGGTTATACTATTGCCATCCTTAGAAATTTTAAGGTAATGAGCAAGCATCTGTCTTGAATGTCATTAAAGCAAGGACCAAGCCAGTCAATCTTTTAAATCCTATTCAGATAAATTTTTCCATTACACATTGAATCAGACCCATACATAGAAGGACATGGATAATATATGTTTATATGTTGATATTCACGTGTTTATGGCAGTATTTTGTTTAGTTTTGTTTTCTAAAGGCAAAAGAATGAGAGAAAGAGTGAGACAAAGAGCAAGAATGAAAGTAAGAGGGAGACAGAGGATCATCTCCTTGAGGGGCTGAGGCTCTATATAGTGAGAAAGAATACAAAGCCATTATTTTGGGAAAAATGTATTAAGAAAATTAAATTTTAGGGCGCCTGGGTGGCTCAGTTGGTTGAGCAGCTGCCTTCAGCTCAGGTCATGATCCTGGACTTCCAGGATTGAGTCCGCATCTGGCTCCCAGCTCCCTGGGGAGTCTGCTTCTCCCTATGACCACCTCCTCTCTCATGCTCTCTCTCACACATTCTCCCTCAAATAAATAAATAAAATCTTTTAGAAAAAGGAAAATTAAATTTTAGAAAAAGCTAAATGAAATAAGTATACATTCTTGGAGTTCTGGAAGATAAGAAAGACAAAAAGTAAGAGAAGACTTTGAAATCTTGTTGGCAAGAAATTTAAAGGTGAATTAATATGGGTCATAAAGATATTGCTTATTGTGTAGAGATAAAGACAGTCCCATTAGGTGACTCTAACATGGCTTTTTACGATGGTGATGAAGAAGAAGAAGAAAACTAATAATACTCAGTGTGTGGAATACTGATGAATTAAAAAAAAAAAAAGAAAACCAACTAGCAAAATGGAATAAAATATCTATCACAAGATAAAGAGGTGAACAGAACAGAAGTGATAGCACCAATACTTCAGTGGAAAATGAAAAGACTTTTTTTGTTCTACCTTATTAAGGTCCTTTGAAGCCAGTGTTAAAGCTAAGGAAGAAGAAGAGCAAAGGGAGGAGTGGTGGTCAGCAGGGGAAAAAGTTACTTGGGCTCATTACCCTCTATTAAAGGAAAGAAGGAAGAAGAGAAGCCCAAGGAGAAGAGGGACAATAATAGTGATAAAGTGGAGAAGAATGAATTAGAGGAAATAGTAGTGGAATGGATAAGAAAATCCAAGAACTGTTTATTAAAATGATTGGTATAATATGCAGTTTTGTAAGTTAAAAAAGGGAGGAAATACATACACATCATTCTCTATAGGAAAGGTATATAGTCAAATGTATTAAAACAATATTGAAAAATAATAATGGGCTATGATGCACAACTCTATCCTTTGCAAAATGTGATTCATAGTGGTATTTGCCTCATGGATCTTTCAGTGTCTATTGGGATAATTTAAGAGACACATATTTATCGTGCCATGCACAATATAGAGTTCAACAATTGTTATTAACATAGAAAGAAGTAGTAAACCTGAACATTCAACCATATAAGAAATTGGAACCATTATCAAAAAATCATTTCCAAAAATATCATCAGGTATGGTACATATGGTAGTTTTAAAATACGTCCACAATTCTTTGATACACCTCCCTTCAAGAGATGGAGCTTAATTCCCCTCCCAATGAGTGTGGACTGGTCTTAGCGACTTGTTTCTATCAAACAGATTATGGTAGAAGTGACAGTGTGTGATTTCAGAGGACAGTTAAGAAAAGTCATTTCTACTCTCTTCATTTTTCTCTCTCTCCCTCTCCTCTTCCTGGTTTCAGTTGCTCTGAGGGAAAGTAAGCTTTCATATCATGGAGGACACTCAAGCAGCTAGCTCTAGAGATGACAAATGGTGAAGAATGGAAAGCTTCTACCAACAGCTGTGTGAGTAAGCCATCTTGTAGTGTGTCATCCGGACCCATCCAAATCTTTAGATTCTTCAGCCTTGGACAACAGCTTTTTTAGTCATATCATGAGAAACCACGAGCTAGAACTATCCAGCCAAACTGATGTTCATGGGCTCAGAGCCCTCAAAAACTGTATGAAATAATGAAAACTTATTGTTTTAAGCTTCTAAGTTATGGGGTAATTTGTTACACTGCAACAGATAATTAATACACCAAAGGCTGCTATCCTTTCAGCACTGATTTAGGTCTAGTTTGGTCCCCGGGTGGGAGAACTGACTTTACCCCTCCAAGTCATTGAACTTCCTTGGGATTCAATTTCCTTCAACACAATTCTGGGTTTAAAAGTTTATCTTTATAGTCCCACCTTACTCTAAACTTCTTCAATTTTTTTTTTTTATTAGAATGTGCATAAGTGGGGGTGGGAGTTGGAGGGGGCAAAGAGAGAACCTTATGTAGACTCCACACCCAGCCTGGAGCCCAACTCGGAGCTTGATCTCACCACCCTGAGATCATGACTCGAGTTGAACTCAAGAGCTGAATGCTTAACCACCTGAGTCACCTGTGTGCCCCTGAACTTGCTGGATTTTATAACTTAAAAAATTCAACTGCAATTATATACTATGATAAACAAACACAGATGTGTGGTTAAAAGAGTAGCTAAGATTTAATTGAGAAGTTACAGTACAATTATATCTTTACCAAGGAAAAAAATTTACATGAAAGATTTTTAAGAGAAAGCATAGTTCATATCTTACTTAGCTTTATTTCTCCCTGGGCCTCAGTATCTGGCCTATAGGAGGTATCCACAACTGAGGGTGCAAATGGTCATTTGTGACCCCTACTATAATGCACACTGGTTGTGGAGTAAGGGTTCGCAGACAAGAATTCTTTCTGGGCACTGAAAGTACAGTGTGCTCTTGCCATGATGTGTGAGCTCCATTCTCATTAGCATTTTAAAAAGAACACTTATTAGCTGAACTACTAAATGTCCTTTATACAATATAATGAATTTCATTGAAAAGAATCACCAGCTTAGCTAAGGAGAAATTTAAACACTTTGCCATCATTTATAAATTCAACTCTTCTAGGATGGCATTTTTAAAGGTACTTTGAATGAAAGGAAGAAGAAAAGTGGTAGAAATCTTGACAAAAGAAATGTAATTAGAGTAAAAAAAATAAAAAAGGCAATTCTATGCTTTATGAAGATATCTTTGATCTTACTTCTCAGAAGCCAGGGAAGCAGGGGCATTGTTGCCCATGACATTCTCTCTCTCTTTCTCTCCACTGTGCCTTGGAACAGGTAACTGGGATGGAACGTGCCTGCTTTTGTTAAAACTGATGGAGAAAAATTGCACAAAACCATAATCAAAAACCACTGTAATGCAAATCAATAAGGTGGAGGTACACTGCAGGAAACTCACACAAGTGATGGAATTGTGCTTGATCTTTCTTTCAATATCTCAGGATTACCCTAGACATTTGCTTTATGCATCCAACTCATTACATTTAAATTAATGCATCATATCAGAATTAAATAAAACCATTAATTAGCATATATTGTTTCCCCTGTATTTTTTGTCTTGGAATGTTAATGGTCATAATTCATTCATTCATTCATTTATTTATTAATTCAGCAAGTATTTAATGAACTCCTAAGTTTAAGGCAAAAATCAAATGGCAAATTTCCATAACTTTTCACATAGAACACAACATCCAATGAAGTTAGAAAGGACAAAAATAGGTCTAGATGTACAGAAGGTTAAGATAAATTTAGATGTTATATACATAAGTAGTTTATCAAAAGGAAGTGTGGTGAGCAGTGAGATGGATGTCGTAGATTGCTGTCATTTCCTTCATGATAATATCTTCATTATCTTTGTAAGGCACAAATCTGATTATCATCATCATTTCTATGCCTAAAAGCCTTAGGCAGTTATTAGCCTTATAGGATACAGTTCTCCTAAATGTAGCACAGTGAGACACTAAAGTTCTGTCTGAAATCACCTCTTCATTTTAATTCTCAGCTCTCTCCCACGTCCTTCCCTTTCTGCTCCCCAACCTATATCAGCGGCTTCAACACACTCCTACCTACCTCCCCAAGGGTATCCCAGTCACTACTTTGCTTTCATCCCCCATGAAGTCTGCTTATAATCTTCTAATTATCCAAACTTCCAATCCACAAGCAGCTTCCCAGGAACACCTTGCCTCCAGGAAGCAATTCAGTCATCTGGCCCCCATGACCTGTTGCACATTCCTCTGTGTTAACCTCTGTCATGTGGGGCTGTTGTCTGTGCATGTGTGTGCTAGCATGTGCATATACATGTGTGTCTATGCAAACGTGTGTCCCCTGCAGTATCAGGAACTCCTAAGGATGAGAATTGGGTCTTATTTGTCTTTGTCTCACTGGCTTCTAGCATGGTATCTTCAGTGGTGCTTAGTCCATGCTTGAATTGAAAAGCTGGAAAGGTCTTTGGTCAGATTTTGAGACTCAGTGGGAACAATTATCTCTGTACTCTCCACCTCAAGAATATAGACAGTCTTTAGGAAAAGCCATTACAACCACTCAGGAATAGGAGATTTCCATAGGAAATACCCAGCCCTCAGTGAAACTTTTCATTCCAGGATGAACCAGGGACTTTGGTTTTTGATTGCTTCATCCTTGGATTTGATTTGACAATTCCTTAAACATGGTCTACCCAACAATTTGTCCTCAAGATCAATGGCAAACTTGGATTTCCCCCCGCCCCCATCCTTATGCATTGCAGTCCGTAAGCAAGTGATCTCTGCCCAGTCCTAGTCTGTGAGAAGGAACCAGATACATATCTAAGCTCTATATCAAGTCACAGGATGTTAGGTTTAAAGCATGATCCCTAAAACTCAGTCATACAGGTTATTCATTCATTTTACAAATGAGAAAACAGAAGCTCACAGGTATTAAATTAATTATCCAAGGCCTCCACCATTACTTGTAGAGATGAGGGACAAATTCCAGCATTCTGGACTCTCAGTCTTCTTTCTACCATATCATATGACCTCTCTCACGTTCCAGATCTTTTGCTTCAGTTTTCTTATAAAGTCATGCACAGCACATCCAACTTGGCACCATTTTCTTATTGGAAATATAAATTTGGATCTGCATTGCTGCCTTTCCATTCAATAATGATAAACACTCAAAATATCATCTGGGTTGAATAGAAATAAAATAAGCATCTGGAAAGAATGTGCTATAATGAAGATGCCATTGTTTGCTCATAAATGCTAGACAAAGAATCTGGCTTTTTAAAAACAACTGAATGAAAATATCCATGTCAACCCCAATTTATACTTTAGTAAAAAAATTAAAATGCACTAAGATTGCCAGGTTTTCAAAGATTATAGAATTAAATACAAGATAAATGACTCATTATCTTAATTAACTGAAAGTATAATAAAGATCACCATTCATTTATTCTTTAATTCATCTATCCATCCATTCAAGGTTTATTGAATAAATGATGCTATGCTCCACAATTCCTGCTATTGCATCTATTAATCAAAGAATATTTACTGGGGTGCCAGTAACAGTCAGTTAAGCATCTGCCTTTGGTTCAGGCCATGAACCCCAAGGTCCTGGAATCATGAACCCCCAGGTCCTAGGCTCAAGCCCCGCATCAGGCTCCCTGTTCAGTGGGAAGCCTGCTTCTCTCTCTCCCTCTGCCCCTCCCCCTGCTCATGTACTCTGTCTCTCTCTCTCTTTCAAATAAATAAAATCTTGAAAATAAATAAATAAATAAAATCTTTGAAGAAGAAAAACATATTTATTAACAGGCAAAATAGTTTGAACTATAAAGTCAAAAGATCGAAATTTAAAATATGCCTCTACCACTTACAAGTTTTGGCAAACCTGCTACCACGCAGTCTTCTCTTTTCTGATTATTCCTATCATCACACAAAAGTACTGCTATTTTTCCACCTTAAAAATAAAAAGATTTTTCTTTTAGCCTCACTTCTCCCTCTAGCTAGCATCTCATTTCCCTGCTCCCAACAAAACTCCTTTGGAAGACATGTCCATAAATGCAGTTTCCAATTTCTTTCCTTCCACCCTCTCTTGAACCTATTATAATCAGGTGTTTACCCTGACACTCCACCAATATGGCTCTTATCAATGTCATCAATGATGTTCATGTTCTTCATCTTACTCGACCATTCGGCAGAATTTGTCATAACTCATCATGCTCCTTTTTTAAGAGACTCTCTTCATTTGAGTTCCAAGACACCATATTTTCTTTATTTTCCTTCTTCCTACTGGCTACTATCTCTTAAGCTCCTTTACTTGTTCCTGGTGTCTTACCATTGCAGTGCCTCAAGGCTTGATTTCTGGATCTCTCCCCATTAATCTCTTAGACATCTCATCTAGTTTCTTGTTTTCAATATCATCTCTATGTTGATGACTTCCAAAATTATACTTCTCACCTCAACCACTCTCCCGAACTCCTGAATTCTATGGAGCTACTCAGCAAGCTACTTAGTGGCTCCATTCATTGACCAATACACATCTCAAACGTAACAAGTCAATGCTCTACTTGAATTGTCCCTCAAACCTGTTGTCTTGCAGTGCTCTTTGACTAATAAATGATGCCTCCATTCTTTAAAATTTAAATCATATTATGCAGTGCCTTTACTTAAAAGCCTCCAGTGTTTCTTCACTTTGTTTAGGTTCTCCATGCCCTGTCCATGTCACTGCCTTGATACCGTCTGTCATATTCCCTCCTGGTCCACATTGGTCATTTTGCCTCAGGTGGCCTATATACCTGTTGTTCTCAATTTCTGGGCAGCTCTGATCCAAATGTCCACATAACTCTCCCTTTTACTTCTTCCAAGTGTTACTTTCTTATTGAGAACTTCCCTGACCACCCCATCTAAAATTGCAAACTGCCTCCCATACCTACACTCCTAACTCCCTTGTCTACTTTATTATTGACCTTATGACTTGCCTTAAACACACTACATATCTAGCATATTTATTCTGATTACAAAAAATATATCCTCTACTAGAAGAAATTCTTTTTTCTTCCCTCTTCTACTCCAGCACTTTGAACAGTGACCGGCACAAAATAAGCTCTCAAAAAATGTTAGTTAAATGAATGAAGGAAAAAAAATGAATGAAGGTAAGCAGTGAAAATAAGGAGAGCTACTTCTCAGGTAAAAAAAAAAATAAGTAGTAAGTAAATGAAATAATTACTTCATACATGTTAATGTATAATACATGTTCATTATTTTAAAAAAAAATTATAGGCTCATGTGTATCTGTTGAAAATAATTTTTAGGTGGGAACTGCAGGAAGGGAAGGAGAAATTCTAGTTAAAAGGGTTGGTAGGGAAGTGCATGGTTTTGCAAGTCAGCCTCAGGCAAGGTAAAGATAGCTCTGGAAACACCCTGGAGTTTGGCCTAGATTATCAGCGTCTAGGCCAGTTTAGCAAGTGAGGGCATGAAGGAGGAAAGGGTTGGAAGGCAGGTTCGGATCTGTATGAGTAGTATCATGGAGTCTGTATGGAGTCTTCTATATGGTTCAAGGTGAGACCTCTAGGCTCACATACTGCTATGTGCTGATGTCCATCTTGGGTACCTCTAGCAGTATTCAGTTTCTGGGGCAAGAGTCAGGGCTTACAGTATTTGTCATTTCTAGGGCTAGGTGTACATACCCTAAAGAAAGCAAAACACTGCAAGTCTAAGGAAAGGGATTGCTGCACATGTTCATATAGTCTTTAATAGAATGATTTGCTATCAAAATATAAATCCTTGCATTGAGTAACAGAAACCAAGTGTCTCTATTATGCTGCTTTGTGCCTAACACATAGTGATGTTACATGTTTTTTCATAGGTTGGAGTAAAAATCAATTCACAAAACATATTTTAAAGTGAAAATGCAATTTTAAAAAAGGCACTCCAATTCTTGAAGTTATAAAGGATATATAATTCTCAAAAGTCTTTGTATCCAGATGTAGCTATTGGATTAGCTGATACAGGCCCAGTCCATGAATAAAATTTCTTTAGAAACCATATCACCTTTGAATTTTATAATACAAAGTAGATTTTCATAGATTGTCCTTGGACTTCACTAACTGACTTCCTTTGTTCCCACTAAACAGTTCTGGGGACAGAGGTATAGAGCCTGTGTTAGTAAAAGTAACACAGGCTCTATACCTCTGTCCCCGGAACTGTTTAATAAGAACAAAGGAAGTCAGTTAGTAAAGTCTCACCGACAGTGAACACAGAGTGGGGAGGTACAGAGGAAGATACTGCTCTCTATAACCATGTATTATCAACCAATAATATCTTGCAAATCTTCCCCAGTTTCAGAGAGGACATAGTGGTATCCTCTATAATACTGCCTCAACTTCTCTTTACAACTTGTAATTGGCTTCCCACATGGAGTTTGAGCTTTGTTTGCTACACTGGTACAGATGTGGCCATGAGCTGCTTTTCTGTGAAGTTCATTAAAGGTCTGGATCTCATTTCTTTCAAAGGATGACCTCAGACTCTGTACGCAAGTGTGGAAAATATGAACATGGAGGTATGCATGTGTGTATAAATATATATATATATATATATCATGTATACATATATATATGTGTGTGTATATATGTGTATACATATATGTATATATGTATATACATGTATACATATATACATATATATATGTATACATATATATATATATATATATATGAAAAAGAAATAGAAAATGACAAATGACAAATCCCGAGAGAAAAGAAATGAAGAAGGGAAGGCATTCATTAAGCTTCTACTATGAATTAGACACCCAAGAAGGGAGGTAAAGGGGGACACGAAGATGGAGGGATGAAAGTATCAGATGTTAAAGAATGAACTTGTAAAAATTTCCTTCCTTAAAGGAGAGCATTATAAAACCGGATGCTGGAAGTCGATTAGGGAATGCTTGTCAAATCACTGAGAGAACAGAAGGCTGTGGTGCACTGATTTTGGCTTTGTCTCCCCTAGGTGCTAGGTTGCTGTCTTGCCATGAGATGAGTTATCTTTGAAGTTCTGCTGAGCAGTCTAGATAGCGTGACTTAAAAGTGCAAGTCCCTAACCAGAGTTTAGTTCTCCAGAATACAAATGCTCAGAGAACTAGTCAAAGTCAGAAAAAACCAGCCCAAGATGTTTCCCTTTAAGCCCTAGAGAATGCTGTAGTCTCTATAATTAAAAGGATATTATATTGGAGGTTGCTAGGTATTGGTATCATTTTTTTTTTTTAACTGTGTGTCCTTAAAAAATCTGTAATTGTGTCTTTATGATTCCCCTGGTGGTCAGAGAGGGAAGGCTGTCCTGGGAGAGGCCTAGGTAGGTAGGAGGTAGGGTCACAGCCTGCTAAGCTTGGGACATGACAAAGACAGAGGAAACTAATTACCATTTTAGAGCTTTAAGGTAGGTCTTCAAAAACTGTTTAGGAACTCCTGGCCAATTACATTTTGCTCAGATGTCACTTTGGCTTCTTCCACCCCCATTGTTCTAACATCATATTAAATATCCTCAGCATTTTTGGGCTTATAATAGAAGATTCTCTGCCTCCATTTGTATTTTGGGGTAGATTGCAAACATTTGGTCCAATTCTTCATTATTCTCTTTATCCACACTCTTTAACCATATAACCTTGCAGTGCTCTCCCACTGTGGGCTGGTGACCGGGTCAGTCTCTTGACCTTAGACTTACGCATGTGATTTTCTTTGGTCAATAGGATGAGAAAATGTGATGCAAGCAGAGGCTTGAAATGGACTTGCACCTTAGGGCCTGCTTGTCTGCTAGGCGAAGAGTGACAGTCAGATGGTACTGCTACATGCCCCAGCCAAGCCCACTCTAGACTTAAGTCTTGCAGATGTGTAAGAAATAAACATTATTTTTGGATGCCACCGAGGTTAGGTTGTATGGTTGTTTCTTTCACAGCAAATGACAAATGTCATTTGATCCATGCTCCTCTTGTCTACCAGAGTCATATTTCTAAAATGGAACTCCAATTATCCTAAAATCCTAAAATCACTTTTCTTCAGATACTTCAGTGATTTCCTGTTACGGGCTGAATGCAGGCTCCCCCAAAATTCATATGTTGAAGTCCTAACCCCTAATACCTCAGAAAGTGACCTTGTTTGTAAATAGGGTCATGTAAAATATAATTAGTTTAGTTAAAATGAGGTTATACTAGAGAAGAGTGGGCCTCTAATCTGGCTGATTTCCTTTAAAAAAGGGACATTTGGAGACAGAGACACTCATAAGGAGAATGCCATGTGAATATGAAGGGTAGAGAGTAAGATGACATGTCTCCAAGTTTAAGAATACCAAAGATTGTTGGAAAACTGCCAGAAGCTAAGAGAAAGGAATAGAACAGACTCTCCCTCATAGTCCTTCGGAAGGAACTAATTCTGCTGACACCTTGAACTTAGACTTCTACATTTCTCACACAATACATTTCTGTTGGTTAAGACACTCCCCATTACCTTTAGGACAAAGTTTAAACACTCCTTCACAAGCTATGGATGTCCTTACGTAAACTGGTCTCTCGCTCTATGGATCCATCCCTCACTGTAGCCTTACCCCATTCCCTAGCACACAGAACTAGTTATAGTGCTTCAATCAGTTGCTTCAGAGATTTTTGTCCATCCTCAACTTTGGTTTCAAATGCTCTTCATGCTACCTTCCCACCCTTCATTAGACTCCACATGATTACCTAATTAACTTCTATTGTATTTCAAGCTTCAGATTGGACATCATCTCTGGAAACTTTCTCTTCATCTTCCCAATCCTAACTAAAGAGGATGCCCTAATGAGTGCTCCCCAAACATCGTATACAGATATTTCTATCACAATCTGTATTACACTGTGGATAATTAATTGTTCCTTTCACATCCTTATCCTCATCAACAGACTTGGTAATGAACCCTAAAAGCAAGGTCATATCCCATGTCCTTTTATCCTTAGTACCTAGTATAGTTCTTGCTGCAGAGGGGCTGTGCAGCATGTTTTTGTAAGGAATCTATGAAGGTTCATGTACAAATATCCAAACACATGTGTTTTTGGCATATGGGAAATACATTCTGCTAGTGTGACAACTAGCAGCTGAGTTTACTTAGAACCGAAAGCACCCAATTAAAGACCAAACATCACTTCCTTATTCTTCTTCATTTCCTTCTCTCTATATAACTACCCTATCTCACATGCTTTATAATGCTTTTAGATGTAAGTGACTGTGAATTATTACTGACTGTGGGCCTTTCATCTTCAAGACTGACAGTCTATGTTCCACATTTCTCAGGAGGGAGAGACTATTATAACTATATTTTTGCTTACCAAGAGAATTGTTAATGGTTATCCTGGAGGAAAAAAAAATCTATAAATATCCAACCTATAATGAAGCCTTAAGCTTACTTTCTTCCTTCGCTAATGAAATTCTTTCCGAGTACATTGGCGGAATTGCAACATAACCATTACACTGTGAAAAGAGACAAAGCCTGCAGTGAATTTTTTCTTTTACCTGTTTAGTCCTCATTTTGGAGTCGGACGACAGATTGTTGTAGGTATAATGTGCTTGTGTGACTCCACAGAAGAGAACAGCAACTATTCCTGAAATTCAAAAACATACCAGTCAAAACCAATTTTCTTTCCCATCTAATACAATGGGTAGGGCCACATCAGCTAGAAGAAGAGGGGGACTTGATGTCAGTAGAGTTAAAACTGCTAATAATTACCATAATTGTCAGTTCTTCATAATTAAAAGGATCTTGTATTGGCATACACCTTTCTACTTGTTTTAAACATGGGTCCTACAGGATTAACCTAAAGAAAAGTATTAAGAAGTACATTCTTCTTGAGGATAAATGATTCTCTGATCATGAGTTAAGAAAGTTATACTTGGGGAAACATGAACAAGAGACTATATGGGCAACTCCGGTCTTCTCATAGCTAGTGCCAACTGCTTTTTTGCATTTTCTCCTAGATGCTGGCACACTCACTCAAACATTTGCTTTTCACTGGGTATCCTGAGGAACCTGAAGAGGTTCCCGTCATACATAATTTAGTATTGAAAACCATGAGTCACAAACGTAAGAAATCTATAAGGGTTTTGTTGCCCCTGCCAATGCCTCTACTTGCCAAGCATGAGAGAAAGGTCCTTTTTGGCCCTGTGCCTCCCTGACAAAGCTGGGTGTTCTATTTTCTGCTGCTGAAGAACTTAGTGAGTACATCCAAGGCACACACTCCTTGAAGGTAAGCTGGTCTGTTCTTGTGTGCTTCCTTCCTACAGTGAGTCTTCAGCTGCTTCTAGGCTGACTGCAGGATTGATTTCTTAAGCTATCAGTATACCCAGCTTTATGTGACATGAAGCCATACATACACTAGATGTTCCCTGGGGATAGAGGACTAGCAACCATGAGACAAACGTTGTTATTTGTCTCTGGGCTGCTATTCTCTTATCAGCTCTGAGTTGGGGTAGGCAATTGGTGGGGATGGCATCATACTTTGGATTAAAGATTCTATTAATTATGGGAAATTGAGCAGAGAGGAGGGCTTTGGGAAAAACACAAGATGTAAGTATTCCTCAAGTCAGAACAAGGGGATCGAATTGAATTTTAAGCAGCAGAGTCTTTCCAACTAAAAACACTCATAAATTAAATGCTGATGATTCTTAAGAGTATAGAGATATGTGAACTGAATACTGACATTGCAAATGAATCTACAATAAAGAATTTTAAAGAACCAAGCTTTTATTTATTTATTTATTTGGTACGTAGACTGAATGTTTCTATTTATATGGTGGTTATTACTTGGATTTGCTTTGGATAAAGTATTGTTAAGATATATTTACTTAGGGGCGCCTGGGTGGCCCAGTGGGTTAAGCCGCTGCTTTCGGCTCAGGTCATGATCTCAGGGTCCTGGGATCGAGTCCCGCATCGGGCTCTCTGCTCAGCAGGGAGCCTGCTTCCCTTCCTCTCTCTCTGCCTGCCTCTCCGCCTACTTGTGATTTCTGTCAAATAAATAAATAAAATCTTTAAGAAAAAGAGATATATTTACTTATACAAGTGCATAGCCATTTACATGTCTTATATCCTTTTAATTTGCTTCAAAATTTTAGGCAACAGAATGACTAGGAAATTTTGCCAAGAAATATATATGCAGTAAGCATTCTATAGATTTTTGGGTAACTTTTTGGTTTTTTAGCCTTTCTTCAAAAATTCTAAGAAAGGGATGCTTATAAACAATGTGTATTACTCTTCACAAAAATTCTATTAAAAAACAACCAATACCTGGGAAACTTTTAGGGTACTGAAGCACTTTAAGTACTTTGAGGCACTAGGAAGATTGCCATACATGTTGTTTTGTTATCAAATATTTTTCTTTCCTTATTTAAAATGTAATTTACCTATCTCTGCCGATTCTGTAGTCTGTTGGAGATTTTTCTGGGTGAGGTTTAGCTGACCCTCCCACTGATGTGGAAATGTTTGATTGTATATTGATTTGCAGAGAGGTTGTGAATAAAAGGGGTGGGAGTATGTGTGGGTAGTGCATAAATGTATTCTGAGAACAAGAAGTGGTAACAAAGAAGTGTTATAAAGGAGAGGGAGAGGATTTAAGTCTGGCTGAATGCCTATGGCAGGCCAAGAACACACCGTTTTTGCTGCTGTTGTTTTACATCATCTTATCTATTGCATTGATTTATTATTTCACAATAGACTTAGTACTATTAACCAGCTCTTCCTACTGTCTTCCCCTTCTCAGTGATAGCATCTCCATTCTTCTTGCTGCTCAGGCCAAAATTCAGGATCACCCTTTACTTTTCTTCTCTCTGCGCTTCAGTGATTTTGTTGTCTTGTCCTTTGAAACTTACCTGAACACAGCCACTTCTCAACACTGCCTCCCCTAACATCCTTTTCCAAGCCACCGTTGTTGTTTTTCTGCCTAGATTACAGGTTCCTGATTGGTCCGCTTGTCTCCCCTGTTAGGCTCCTGCAATCTAGCTTCCATCCAGCCACAGTGGTTCTTTTAAGACAATTGAGATCATGTGAGATCATGTCAGTTCTCTTCCCTAAACTTTGTAATAGATCCCCATGACAAAAAGACCCTGTTAGGATCTAGTTTGGCCCCCTTCTTTCCTATCCACAGGTCTCTAAGCTCATCTCCTGCTATACTCATACCTTGCAGTACACTAGATCCTTGCTAAGCACACTGCAGGGCCCTTCAGTTTCTGATTCCTACTATTTGGAAAGCTCTTCAGATATCCACATGGCTCTCTCCTTCTCTTAAGATGTTACACTCTCACACACGTCTTCTGCATGCATTCTATAAAAATGATCCCTTCCATCATTCTCTAATTGCCTATCTTTCTTTGTTCTTTTTGATATTATTTACTGCCACCTAACATTTTGGAAATTCCTGTGTTTATTTTCTGCCTTCCAGAATGGCAAAGGAAAGCTCATTGAGTTCAGGGGGATTGACTGGTCCCTAACCCTCTGAGCAAAGCCAGGCACATGGTAGGCATTCAGTGAATATTTGCTGAATAAATTAATGCATATTCCTATTCCCATGTAACAAGTAAGAAACAAAAGTAATTTACTTAAGGTCACCTTGAAAGTGGCAGAACTGAGATTTCAAAATTTAACAAACTCCCTGTGCTTTACTGCCTGTACCAGTCCATCTGTGAATGTTTTAAGGTAATCTTAAGCCATCTAAAAAATATCATTTCTGATGTCCCAGAGAAATTGAGATATGATGATGAAGATTATATATCCAAAGAGGCTGGTATCTTGTTTGAGGATACATTCTCTAGTAGCTCCACTGGTTTCGTTTCCTTGCTTCCATTAGAACACTAGCAGGCAATGCCTCTGCTAATACTTTTTTTTTTTTGAGTTGTGTATACAGATGCATCACACAAACAAACAAATGAAAAGTATGCTTATATGACCAGAGGCTTGGTGTAATTAAAGTATAACAACTGAGTTGATCTAATCTTCAGTATTAGCCTACATAATCATAATTCTATACTTTAGTATTAATTAACCCACACAAATTACTGTAATTAGTATGACTTTTACAAGCCAAAACATATTTTGAAAATGTCTCATCTAAATACACCTCTAAATTCTCTGCCATTTAAGTGGATTCAGAGTTGAGGGTTTTCTCTTACAAAAGTACATGTTAGGGTGCCTGGGTGGCCCAGTTGGTTGAGCAACTACCTTCAGCTTGGCTCGTAGTCCTGGAGTCCCAGGATTGAGTCCTACACCAGGCCCCCTGCTTGGCAGGGAGTCTGCTTCTCCCTCTGACCCTCTCCCTTCTCATGCTCTCTCTCTCAAATGAATAAACACAATCTTTTCTGGAAAGTGCATTTTAGCTGTCATTATATTTTTGCATCCCTATGCCTGCCAGCACTAGTTGTCCGACTGGTAGATGGGGCCCTAGGCAACTCTCTTACCTGCCTGGATCTCAGATTCTCGGGTCTACAGGGGGATGGAGGGCACCAAGTGCTCTCTGTGTGAGTCAGCAAACCAGGGTCTTGGCTCCAAACACACCTGCCTGTGCTCTCCCTGTGATCCTGGGGCTGGGGATCTGCAGACCCCATCTTCCTTCTCCAGAGCCTGCTAAGCTCTGCTGAGATGAGCCCCAGAGGGAGGCTGGGATGTAAGAGGAAGAGAAAAGGCCTCGCTGCATTCTTGCTTGCCTATTGCTCCCGTCAGCGGCATCTCAGCAGTGGTTCTTCACCATAGCTTCCAGTTGGTTCCAGCCTCACGGGCCTTCCTCAGAAAAAGCAATAGCCAGCCAGTGACCTCAGAGGTCTGGGTCAAAGCTCCCGCAGTTCCCTCTTAGGAACTTACAGATTCTCTTCCATTTGGCCCTCCTGACCCAGGGTTCACACTTGCTGCCGGCACTTACTACCTGTATGGCCTCAGTGCTCCCTTTGTATTTTTTCAACTCTCTACCATCTGTACACCTAATCTCCCGCATTAAACTCTGGGCATAGCCAACTGGTTTCTCTTTTCCTGACAGAATCCCGACCAGTACTCACTTGTGTGTCCCTTCTGATTCTAAGCATTGATGGTTCCCGGAAACCACTGAAGTTTTGTCACCTGGAAGTAAGATTTTCCCCATATCGTCCTGTCATAACTGGACAATGGAGGATGCCAGTGGCAGCGGAGATGCTGTGCCAAGTCCCAGAGGACTGGCCTCAGTCTCCTTTCAATTCTACTTATGGTTAAAATTGTCATTTTAAAAAAGTGTGAGTTTGAGCCACTAGATTAGAACAAGAGACTTGGGGGAAGGAAATAAGTTAGGCCTAGAATTATTAAAGAGGCTTGGGTTATACTTGGACACGTGTCTTCTGACTCCGAATCATATGATCTTTCTAAAATATGAGCACTATCCTATAGTGTGGCTGCCTTGAAGTGTGAGAAGTTCCCTATCATTTGAAATTTTGGGGCCAAACCAAAGGTTTGAATGATTATCTGCCAGAGCTGCTGTGGGAAAAAAAACTCTTTTCATAAAGGGTCTGGATATCCTCCAGTTCCCTGGGTCTATCATTTTCCTATATACTATTTTATTAATTCACTAGGATTAACATCTCAATTTAACCTTTATTTATTTATTTAGGATGAGGAACTAATGCTGGTTCCAAATGAAACCTTTAGACATTTGAGTAGAGGTGGCCCAGCTTAACTTTCTCAAAAGGTAAAGATAAAATAAACTCCTGGAACATCAAATATCATTTTAAGGAGACAACTTATCTAAAATAAAATTTTAAAACACATCATTACCATACCTTCTAATCATTAAAAACTTAATTTTTTTCAAGTGAGCTATGAGATTTAAAGATAAACTCAGGAAGTCCCCTTTGTGTAGAAAAAAGATGTTTCTGAGTCTTTAGACCACAGACTTTCAGGTCAAAGGACATTGAATACGGTGAACTCTGATGTTGGTGTCCAAGTGACAGATGCAGCTCACCTCAGAGAAACCCACTTCCTTTATTTTCTTGCTTGCTGTTTCTTCCCCCTCTGTTTTGCTTGTCCTTGTCATTTCCTGGTTATGCTAAATTTACAGCATATCCTACTGTCCTCCCCCTACAGCAGAATCTTCTTGACCCCACCTGAAAGCTCAGCTATGACCCAAGCATCTGGATTAGGCAAGAGAGATTTCAAAACTCCACCTAGGGGTGCCTTGGTGGCTTAGTGGGTTAAAGCCTCTGCCTTTGGCTCAGGTCATGATCCCAGATGTGGATCCAGCTCCAAGTCCAGCTGTCTGCTCAGCGGGGAGCCTGCTTCCTCCTCTCTCTCTGCATGCTTCTCTGCCTACTTGTGATCTCTGTCTGTCAAATAAATAAATAAAATCTTTCAAAAAAAAAAAAACTCCACCTAATGCCTCTGAATGTTAATGTACATTGGAATCACCTGGGAATCTTGTAAAATGCAGATTCTTCTTCAGTAGGTTTGGAGTGGAGCCCATGATTCTGCATTTTATACTACCAGGGATGTCTATGCCACTGATCCTAGCATCTCACTTTGAGAAGCAAATCTCTGACCAATGTTTTGGTATTAAGTCTCAGTTCACCACCTCTTGTATGGCTTGCTTTGACCTTGTGTGGTCCAAAATGTTTTTTACTAACTATACAAAAAGTTTTAAAATTATATTCCTGTGTTTTTAGTTTTTATTTTTCTTTTCATAACTTCGCAGAATTGACAGGATTCCATAAAATAATTACAGTTTCATGGAACAATTATTTATCAAGGACATTTGAGGAGTTTAACTTTTTTTCTTTATATTAGTATTATTTATGGAAAATTTGGAATAAAATTGATAATATATTTTTCTTTCTATCAAACTGTTGAATAATTTTCCCCTTCAGAAAAAAGCAAATAAATCACATTCTTCAATCACAATATTATAAAATTGGAAATTAACAAAAAAAGCATATCAACAAAAATGTATCCATTAGGTATTTTTTTTAACTGTATTCTAGATGAAATTGGAGTTGAAGATGAAATCAAATTTGCAATTTGAGCTTATGTAGAAATAAATAACAGTGAGTGTAGAATATACTTCTTATCGAAACCAATGAGATGAGACCAAATTATTCAGAGGGAAGTTTACAGACTTGTATGCATTCCATTAGGACAAAAAAAAAAAAAGAATTGGATGATTTACCTCAAGAAGCTAGACAACAGACATAATAATGGACTCAAAGAAAGTGGAATTAAAAACCCAATAAAAGAAAAATAAAAACAAAATGGTCAAAGAGAACATATAACACCTAGATTTGGTCAGTAAAATTAAGAGTTGTAAAGTAATTGTGTGGTTTGGGTGCCTGGGTGGCTCAGTAGGTTAAGCCTCTGCCTTTGGCTCAGGTCATGATCTCAGGGTCCTGGGATTGAGTCCTGCATCGGGCTCTCTGCTCAGCAGGGAGCCTGCTTCCCTCTCTCTCTCTCTTCGTCTGCCTCTGCCTACTTGTGATCTATCTCTGTCAAATAAATAAATAAAATCTTAAAAAAAAAGTAATTGTGTGGTTTGTGTCTTTCAGAGCCTGGGGTCATTAAGATCTCCACCCTTCTCAGGCTGCCATTCTCTGGTTATGGTTATAGGTAGAAAATGGGTGACATTGGCCAATGGCTTCACCAACTAAGAGTCAGTTTTCTCATTTGGGTAGTATCGAATCCATCTTAGAGGTCTGTTCTCAATATAAAGCTATATCATGGATATTAACATGCTTCATAAAATAAACATTAATAAGTACATCCCAGATTTTACTATAATTACTAGAAGTAGATGAAAGAAAGAAGACATGAAAAGAAGGAATAGCTTAGCTGATTCCACAGATAGACACAATACTTCCTGTTTCATACACTGCTGGGGGAAGAAGTACAAAGGATCTAGTACATGTCTTGTATATTCTATATCCTTAATCATTATTTTTTGCCATTTCTTCCACAGTAATTCCTGTGCCAAGAAAAACCAAATGAAAATGAGCTCTTTATTCCTAATCAAATTTAGACAATTTTCAGTAATACTCTAGTTAAGTACTAGATTTTTGCAAGTTATCTTGGGTATCTGCTATCATCTACTCAAATCCTATTTATCTATGGAGGTCATTCAGTGAGTAAACACAGGTTATGGCTATGCGGGACACAAGGATGGATAAAGCTGGTCTTAGACTTCAAGCAGCTTTATGTCTTCTCACAGAGACAACATGTACACAAAGACATCTAATAGAAAGTATAATGTAGTTGGTGACAAGAAAACAGAAATCCTGAGATATTATGATTTCTTTTGGGCTGGGGAAGGTGCAAGAGAAATGGGAAAAATTTTCCTAAAAGATGCAGAGGTATTTGGGTGTTGAAAGATGACAAGAGTTTGAGGATGACGAATCAGGAGTAGGGAATTCAATGTGAATGAAGGGAGAGAGGCAGGAGACTGTGTAGCATGTTTGAGAAATATGCAGTTTACCAGCATGCTTTGGGTTTTAATCAATTACAGGTTAGGACATAAATACAAATAGAATTAATTAATTAATTAATTAATTACATTTTCTAGGAAAATTATTAAAAGAAACAATTATTAAACTGTATTAATTGTCAAACTAACTGCTATAAGTACAAAAGCATTTGTCTTACATGTTTTATTTGTTCTTTTCTAAAAATCGGAAATATGAAACATCCAGTATGTCTGTCCTATGCAGGCAAACATTATTACATTTTTCTTCCCAACAAAAATAAAAACTGATCATTCTTTTTCCATCTCTGCTGCAAAAACAAGCAATCACTAAGTGCAATAGCTACATTGCATGTCTAAGATTTTGGATTCAAGTTCTATTTATGGGGTCCTGTGGTAATGACGGACGGAATCAAGTCCATACATCTGAGTCCACAGAGAGGGGAACGTGCTCACAAATATCCGAGCTCTGAAAGAAATCAAGAAAATATATTTTCTTGATTGAATAAAATATATTCTAGGCCAAGAAAATATATTTCTTGGCCTAGAAAATATAATAATACTTTCTGACTCATGTGTATGCACAAGATTGCCTTTCACTGTTTGCACAGTGAGACTTCAGTAGTGTACAAGATCCTGAAAGGGCTGGTTGTAGGGACTCAATTGTGCAATTTTAAACAAAAACTAGAACCAATATTTTATCACACTAGCTAAAAGAGCTGTTTGAGAAACCACAAAGTACACAGTTAAATTCAAATTAATTGGCAACTAAGAAAATTTAGGAATCAGCATGAGGAGGTCCATAATTCTTTGGGAAAAATAATGATTCTGCTGGCAAGGACATTCTTTCCACAGAGATCAATTTTCATAGGACAATTAACATATGGTTAATAGAGTGCCATGTACACTGTTGTCCTTGCTTCCCATTTCTGGACCCTTTCAGAGAGCATTAGTACTACTAGATATTGTCTATGTCTATGTCTATGCATATATATAAACATAAGGTTACATGATCAAGGTTCAGTGTGTGATTGTAAATTATATAAGGAAAAATGTACTACAGTAGACATCAAGAGGCCTGGGAACTATCTGGTTGCAGTTCATCCACTTGGATGCCTTGTGCAATTTAAATTCATTGCCTGGTCCATTGTCTTCTTCTCAATGAATTAAAGAAGATGATCTGCATTAGTATTCATTAAGTTGGAATGTACAAGAAAACCCATTGAAAGATGAAAGAAAATATAAAAACATCAGTTTTTAATTAAACTTTTTGTGTATTTTCAAGTATGTAAGTACTTTCGTGGGCAAAAATTATACTTGTCAAAAAAATTATACTTGTCTGCAAATAAGGGAATGATAAAGCTATTTTATTTTATTTTTGGCCAATAAGGGTCAAGAGACTCTGGCAAACACTGCTCTAGAAGATCTCTAAGTACTTTTCAATCTTAAATGTCTGTGATCTGAGTGGATCAGTGTTTACATTTGCTACAAGGTCTGCATATATGGAATTGAAGAATTACATGGGGCCCTCAGCGTCACATTGACCTCCTGTCAGTTAGATTACCAGGAGTCTCCCTCTTGACCTAGATCTCCTTAAGCACTGGGTCTACGCCCTCCCTCTTTGTATTGCCCCCAACTCCTATAACAGTGCCCACAGACATCAGGCGAGGAAATGCAGATTGGCCAAAAGAATGAATCTCTATTTCAAAAAATATTCCTCTGCTTTGAAAAGAGAATGCAAGAGAAATTAGTTTTTGATCCTCACATACAAATAGATGTTTATCTGGATTTGTTAGTGGCAGGGTCCATTTTCTCCTAATATTTAAATTTTCTTATTCAAAAGTATTGATTGTCACCTACACTCTTTGTTACTGATAACATTATTCAGTAGTTCTTTTTTCATTAAAAGTTGATGAAGCCTTCAGATACAGAAGCTGAAAAATAAACGTCTGTCACAAGGAGCATGATTTTCTTTGACATTAAATGCAGACTTGAGGGGTTTCTAAGACTAAAGAATATTGCATTTTTGGACAGGATATATTGATTATATTATGAGAACACAGAGAACAAGAGAGAAAGAAAAAATGTGTCTTGCTTTCAGATGGTACTCTGTGGGGTTTTAAAGTTGATGGGTTATTTTTATATGCCACGCTTTTACTTATTTTTGATCTAGTAAAAAGAGACATTTCTGACAGGTTTCCTACTACCACCGTTGAACGTGAACCTGGAACTGAAAAGTCAAAGATTTAAAGAAATGGAAAACTCCTTTAGGGAATATGAAAGATTCCAAGTTTCCAAAGAGCACAATTACTGTCTAGCTCACCATATTTGGCAACGCCACAGTTGGCAGATTAATCATGAGTCTGTGGAATATAAGAAAATCAATATAGAAAATAGCATGAATCTATGTTCTTATTCCTGGTTTCTCCAATGCAGTGTAGGCATGCATTTAAGAGTTACTTCCCCTCTATGTTGCAAGGTTTATAAATTTCCATTAAAAAAAAAATCTCATTCAAAATATAGCAGTGGGTATTTGTGCAAATTAAATTTGGGTCTAGAAAAGAAGAAAAAAACACTTTTTCATTTATATCTCCGCTATTCTGTCTCAGGACTTGGTGTTCATCAAGCTTCCCCGTCTATTCAGTTTTCATTTCCATCAGAGTTATTTGCATCAGAGTCACCTAAATGGCTAATGAAAAACCTCACCCAAGATGTCCAGGTCCAATTGCCCATAATACCCTTCCATGTAGTTTTCACATTTGCATAGAATCCAGAAGACTTTCTAATGAAATGATTTTTGTGTCTCCCTTTCTATTGCATGTATTCACTCACTTATATTCCCATTTTGGTGGAATGAACCATTGATCAAGCTGATATAGGGACCTGGGAATTATCTTTGACTATACTTTCTCCTTCATCCATGTGTTATATATTTGTGCCATCTATCTTCCGACAATTTTATACATCCCTATGAAGAAAATGGGTTTTTGAGAAAGAAAGACTTTTTTTTCCCCCTCCTATGCCTCTTGGCCCCATAAGGAGACATTAAATAATGACTAAAAACATTTACAGTGAAAAAGGCGGGGCTAAATTTGTCCACTACTCAATTTGCTTGTGCAAGATTGTTTGAACACTGAAATGATGAGCTATTCAGTTCAAGAAAATGCAGGTGTGATTTAATGAGTTATTATGCAAGGAGATGTACTTTACACCTGTGTTTATTGAGGTGGCAACGTTGTATGTTTGCCCTTGGTTCACTGTGTTGGTTAACTAATCCCCTTGAGAATTTTGGATGCCTATTACAGTTTGAATGCCTAATATTCTGAGACTCCAGGTTTTATTTTTGGCTTGGAAAACACTCAATGCACCTCATTTGTTGGTGAATTGTTGGCTAATTAAGTTGGATTCACATGGTTCTGACAATATGAAGTATGAGCAGTTTTAAGCAAAGAGATGTCACCTAATGACATGTTCTTAGAAGCTGAAAATGACCAAATTTCTTTTAAGAAGCAATTCAAACCAAGTCCCCTCCCAGTGTTTTGTTTTATTTACTGAGATCTAGAAATATATTTTCCATCAAGTCATGCAGTGCATTGCTGGCAAGCCAAATAGAACACATTCACCTCTAAGCTAAAGCCTTCTTAAGAGTTTCAGTCAACTTTTTTTCCCAAGTCGAGAGATGATGGAGATAAGATGTAATAAGACAACTTACTCAGATCCAGCAAAGTCTAAACATGTCCAGTAATAGTCATTTCATTTGGAGATCTTTCATTTTTGTCTATTGTAAATAAGAAAGACTTTCCCAAGTTCTCCTTTTCCTGACTACTTAAGCTAGAAGAACCTTTCAAGAATTAACCTGACAGAGAAGCAGAACCTGAGCTTCCAAGTGTCAACTTTTGCTTATCATGACAATGTAATTAGGCCCTTGTCACTTGAGAGCAACAGGAGAACATTCCTCAATTCCTGGGATTGAGACCAATTAACTGTTAATATTGTGTCTGCTGTCTGTGTGTGCTGAGTGCCTCTTTCAGACATCTTGGTCAATTCCCTAGGAAATGGGCCAGAACATCATATAATTTCATCCTACTATATTTGATAAATTTCTCAGAGTCTTTTACTGTCTGGAATCACACCAGAAAGCCCAATAGCATTACTTAGTAATAAGGACTTTTTTCTTCTTTCAGGTTTTTATATGTTTATTTTCTTAGGTGGAGCTCATTCTAAGGTGAATAAATAGCAAGCTATACTATTTAACTTCTTGTATGAGAAAACGAGGTATGCCAGTGGCCTCTCTCTTCCTCCTTTGCCTTCAGTGGATGTAAAATGTGCCCCAGGAATCTAAAAATGGAAACTGCCTTTATTACAGCCATGCCTGGAAGCAGAGAAATCATTAGACTTGGTGTCAATGTTGCCATTAGAAATCTTACTCTTCTGGTGTTTAATGACAGTCCCTGAAAGTTTGCTTCTGGCAAAAACCTGACCCCCAAAGTCTCAGCTGGGAAATAGATTATAAAAATGAATTTTCAAACAACCTGTCCAGCTGTGCTTTTTGGTTATCTTTATAAACTGAAAAGCAGCTTCTATGACAGGATTCAATTCCATTAGAGATTATGCTATAAATAATACTGCTGAATTATTTTCAATATTCAATTTAAAGTAACGGCTCAGTAACCCAGTGACTTTTAGAAAATAGAACTCTCCACAAGAAAAATTCTACCTGGTCAGAAATTAGGTATGCATGTGTACCAGGTACCTCATAGAGAGAATACCTTGGGATCATGTATTTACTCAAAAGCCAAAATTTTGTACATGTATAATGTCCCTCCATTACAAAATAATAAAATCCTTTTACCATAGCAGTAAAGAAAATTGAGATCCCAATTGCTAGATGACTTAGCCCAATCCCTCAGCCAGTGAGCCAAAGATCCAGAAACCAGAGACATACCCCTAAAGTGGCTGATTTTGTAAGTAGGGCAGACACATCCATATACATTCCCTTTCTATGCTCTCCTGGCTTGTAAGAACTCCCTGAAGTCCATTTCTATCTATACACTCTCATCCTCTAGAAAGACTTCTCACTTGCATTTGACATTCTGTCCAGTCTTCCCAAATAAAAGTTTTCTCAAACTGTACTTGTATATTTCCAAGAGCAGGGAATCAAATTTCTGGGTAATAGAAATGCCAACCTTCATTTGCATGTCTAAAAGCCACTCGTTCCCATAAAACTAAGTTCTTCTATGTGACTATTGAACATTTGCAGGTGCAATTTCCAAGTGACTGAGATGAGGTGGCTGCAAATGTGGCCCTTGAAGTAAAAGATAATCAAAATAAATCAAATGATCATCATCAAATTAGTAAAACTGAAAGTGAAAGCAGAAGATGCGGTAATGAGCGAGCCCCTCTCACATGAAGTGTTCATCATGAATCTTATAAGAAGCTGAATCGAAAATGATAATGAACATCGTGCAAACTGTCTTTAAAAGCTTGATCTTCTTGTTTGGCTATCACTGTGCATCTGGCATAAGAGGGTCCCAGGTGTCCGAGCCTAGAGGCTGCATTGTCTTTGAGCCTCTTTTCCTTCTGATCTGTCACCAAATTATGCAGTTTCTTTTGTGGAAATCGATCATGGATTATTCCTTCCCTTGTACCATTCAGGATTCTTTGTTTGCAAGCAATAAACACTGATTCTGGCTACTGTAATCAGAAAAGAATCTACTGCAGGGAAGAGTAATAGCTCTCAGAAAAGAAGCAAAAAGGCAGCCCCAGGAATCTGTGTCAGGAATAAACAGGGGATTTCAACAGGGCTTTGCTGTTGGAAAGAACAGGTGCCAATAGACATACACCCTTCTGTCTCCCTCCTAAAGGATCATATCCTAGGGAAAGAGTGTCTGGCTGACCTCGCTTCCCATGTCCCCATTCTGTTTGGCAGAGGAGGATGAGACATCTTGATCAACAAGATGGTATCTGATGGAGGAGTGGTAGCTCCTTAAGCAACATCAGGATACTATTACCAGTGAAAATGAGAATGGGTGCTGGGCAACCCAAATCAGCATATGTCTACTATATTCCTCTCAGATAGGTTCTTGTTTCCTCAGGTCTATATGTCTCTATTTTAACTTAATCATTAGGGAAATGAAATTGCAGATTAATGTAATTTATGGTATAGTCTTTCACTGATGTATGAATCTGCCTTGGAAAATCCTGACCAACGGACATATGCAGTCTTTCAGTATATTCTCAGGCACAGGGCACTTATTACCTGATAAAGCAGTCTGTTATTCAGATTTTGGAAAATTTTCCTCTTCTAGAGCTAAAATCATTCATTCCATTGCTCAAAAGATAGTGAGGGCCCAGAAGACTTCAGCCATACTTCTGGTGCTGACACAGCACTGGCAGATCTGATAGTCTGATGCAACTTTGGCCTGTCAATCCTAATTCTACACATCACTTCTAGCTCTAGATTTCACAACCACAGAGAGTGAATCCAATAGCCCAGTGAAGTCTAGGTGCACGTAAACAAATAGCAGCCAGCTGGAAACTATAAAGGAAGAAGTTCTGATTCATCATAATTCCCTCATATATAAAAGAGTTTAAAAAGTACTTAACATAAAATTTGTAGGTTGAACGTGAAGACAACTATAAAAATTTACTAAGGGCCATAAAAGATGACTGGAATAAATGGAGAGACATAACATATTTCTGGGTGGGAAGACTCAACATTGTAAAAATAACGCTTCTCAAATTAATCTAAAAATTTAATGCAACCGCAATTATAATCTCAGTTATTTTCTGCTTGAAACCTAACAAAGTTCTTTTCAAGTCCATCTGGAATAATAAATATGTGAGTACAGCAAAGAAGCTCTTGAAAGTAGGGAAGGGAGGGTGAGGGATTGATCTAGACATTAAAATGAACAATGAAGCTGAAATGATTAAAACAGTGCAGACCAAAATTTCACTGGTACAATAGAAAACCCAGAACATACGTATGCATATATTACCTACACACGTGGACATTAAGCTATGAATACATCGGTTATGGTTGAAAGGTGTTAGGACAAATGGAAGGTGTCTTCTAGGAAGATAATCAAGTTCCTGCTATATCCTGTATTACATATTAAAACAAATTCCAGCTGGATTCCAGTGCAAAAACAAAACTATTAAAAGTATGCATTATCATTGATAAACACTTAGGTTTTTTATGCAAAAATCAATAAAATCTTGGGTTTTCTAAAGAGGAGATAAAATTAACTGCATAAAGCTGAAAATGTCCATACTATCCTTTTCCTTTACTAAGCCAATAAAATAAAACATATTTAAGAGATAAAACCACAAATTGGAGAATATTTACAGCTTACATGACAGTCAAGAGATTCAATTTTTTTAATAAATAAAAAGCTTTTAAAATTCAATGTGACAAACATAAGCATCTCAGTAGAAAAAGGACTAAGGGCAGAAACAGGTAATTTACCAAAGGATAAATATAAATAACAAATGACATGTGACTAAAATGCTTTCATCAGTACAAATATAATAAATGTAAATCATAATGAAATGGAAATTGATTATCATATTAACAGGGGTGAGTAAGATTTAGGGTGGCAAAGATGTGAGCAAATGAGCTCTCTTTCATTGCTTGTGGAAGTATAAAGGGTCACAAATTTTCTGGAGGATAATTCGGGCAAATTTTTCCAAGACATTAAAATGTTAGCTTTCTTATTAACCCAGCAATAGAGATGCATACATCAATCTATAAGGATTACCATTGTAATCATATTAATGATACTGAAAACTATAAATAATCAGAGGGAGGGTAGAATAAATTACGGCAAGTTGGTATGATATTATACTAGGCAGCCATTAAATAATACACAAGAATAATGTCACGAAAAACAGTCACCATAAATTCTTGAGTGAAAAAAGCAAGTTACTTAAAATTTAAGAAGTATAATTATATTCATGTATGCATGTATATATTTAATTAAGTGTACATATATGCATATAATCAGATGTACTCAGACAAATATTAATAGGTAGTTATTAATAGGTAGTGAGAAGGTATTTCCTTCTGTGACTTTACACTTCCTAAATTTTCTATAATGTTTATACATTACTTTGGTAGTAAGAAAAAATAAAAAGTATATATCTAAAAATAGATGTATTTTTTTTTTAAACAACAGAAATCTCTTTTTCAAATGAAATCTTACCTGAAAACCCAATTCATGGAACCAATAAAAAGGGACAGTGTAGGAGTGGCAAGATTTGCTCACTTGGTGGGCATCCTTGAGCACCATTTTGAAATGTCAGGGCTGGGGGAATTCTGCTGAGAAGCAATGTAGGTACACACCATCCCTAGGGCCTACATGATGTGTTGTTCATGAACACAGACAGGCCCCATGATTGCTGGTCACCTCCATAGTTACTCATAAATTGTTTAATAGCTTAATCCACTTAGTTCCTTATATTCATTGTCATATGTCCATTTGTTAAGCACTTTTTGAAAAGTTTTGTAGATTTTAGCTTTGCAATATCTAGGTTAGTTATGGATTCGAACTAAAAGGATTTCATCATTACCAGAAATACCTGTAGATAATTATGGTGCTACTTCCTCAGATTTAATCGAAGGTTAATCTGAGAGATGATTTCATGAAGATTATATCTCCATCTTCCCTGAAACTGTTATTAAATATGTTGCCCACTACAGTGCTTAAAGTTCCCTTATACAAGGATACATATGGTAAATTTCCCTAAAATTTTTATATCAGAAAAGAAATTTGCCCATTTTTATAAATAAGTATGATTTCCTTTTATAATGCGGTATTATTCCCATATAACTAATCATGTTTCCCTTTTGGCTTTGGCTGCCAGAAAGCTCAGAGCTATATTTATTGCCAAACCACAGCAATGAACAGCTGTCTAATTTTACAGAAAAGCTCTATCCCGAAGCACTTGAGTATTTACTCGCAACTAAACGGTCCCATGGTATGCATGGCTCATGTTATGAGTTGTCTCAAATCCAATTTGGAGATAGGCGAGGATTAATAATAAACATACAAATAAACGCATAAGTAATTTAGACCAAGCAGCCTTGGTATTTGGCAGTAGAAAATGCTTACACCTAGAGTTTGGTTTGTATCAAATGCCTACCGGCCACATTGCTTTATCTGAAGTACCGTTCTCAAATGAGCGTGGCCCTTGGTACAGCCGTGGACTTTTCGGTCTTTCTGCCACTGAGGTCCATTCCTAACATTCACCCATCCCATGATGCTGGCTCCCTAGCGGGCATCTGCGTGGCATCCAATAAGGATGTCAGGTTGAAAAGTTTGGCAAGAGAGCAAGGTACAGATAAACTAGCAATTTATACATGGACTGTAACCTTTACCTAGTTAATAAAACAGGATCTTGCTGAAATGGACAATTTTCACACATAAAAATAAATAACTTTTAGGTATTGGTGTGTGTTTGTGTGTGTGTGTGTGTGTGTGTGTGTTTAAGTGTGTTTATTATAATGTTCAATGGTAGAGTAAAAAATACCAGGTGAGTTAAGATACTTCTTTACCTTTCTAGAAGGTTAAATATATATTCTTACTGTGAACATTACTTCCATTATTTTATAAATGTTGAGTGCTGAAAAGGGCGTAGAGTTTGGAGGAAAGGGAACCAAAATTATTTTGAATGGCTGATATGATCTTTTTACTTTCATTATTTCATTTAAGAGACACTATTGTTCTCTTTTTCTGAAATGATGAAGCTCTTCAGCAGGCTCCCTAATAACAAGGGAAGGCACTAACATAACAGACATTGTGTTGCAATGATTTGGATACAAGCACCCCTTAGGGTGCACTCTGGTATAGTAGCCTTGATATAGCATCCTAAGAACTGGCAAAGAGCTTCCTGCGTCAGCAACAGATAGCTTCGAAGCCTGTGGGAATAGCTTGACCCCTGTGACTCTGCAGTAGGACAGGTTATCATTATGAGAAAGACTTGCCATGCTTTTCACAGGAGAACCCAAACCAGCTATGAGCAAGTGGACCAGGCAGGCTCCTGAGACCTCGAATATCTTTCTCCTCATGAGGGCTTGCCTGATAGTCCACAGATGTAGTTTCATTCAAGGCAGCAGAGCTTTGTCCTCAAGAGCCCAGCTCTGGAATCAGGTCTAGTTTTCAATCCCAGCTCCACCTCTTACTGTTGGCTGAATAACCTGGGTGTAGGCCCTAACTTTGAGTCTTTCTGTGAATTAATAAGAAAGGCAGTCAGCCAGCACTTGGCTCATGGTACACCTTCAATATATGTCAGCTTCTATTATTATTATTTAGACTTAAAGTACCATCTAACAAAATGCAAATGCCCAGAGAGGCATACCTTGTTACCAGTTAAAACCTGGAGGGCGGGGGAGCAGAGTCTCACCACTCGAATGTCAATTAGGATGGCAGTAGCCAGCCAAGGGATCCAGGACTGAAACCTGGGAGAAGCAGGGAACTAGGCCAAAGGAGAGAAACAGCTTTGACATTTTGCTCAGAGCCTCAGTGATTCTTCTACACGGAGAAGCACCCAGTCGTTGCAGCTATCCAAGTGCAAATCCTCGCTGTTGCAGAAAGGCAATCTAAGTGCTGAAGCCAGATCACAGGACCCGTGGCCCTCAGGCCGTTAGGGGCTGCTTCTTTCTCTGTGGACAGCCTCAGAGATTCTAGGTATAGACTTTCTATGGGAAGATAGGAAACGGTGGCGCCGCCGCATTAGCTCTTGTTTCTTGTATGCAAGGGTTCTCAACACTGATGTGTGTGGAAATGTGCACACCCCAGGGGGGCTGCTGCCCTGGGTACTTGCCTTTAGCAGCCAATGGAAAACCACCACCCTTTTCTGCAAAGCAGCTGTGCGCCTCTTCGCACTCCGAGTAGACTTCCATTTGTGGAGTCATCTCTCCCCCCTATAAATCAGCTATTTGTTGATTTTAACGTTCCCCTTCTGACCAGCAAGGAGAGAAGAGGAAATGTCATTTTGGTGACTTTCCATTAAGCTGTTGCATACAAAATGGATGAGTGATCTTTTTTGTTTGTTTGTTTCTCTGATTCAGACACAGACCGCCATCTAAAAGAAAGTCCATTTCATCTCCTGCTGCGTCGGGGGTGTGTGTGTCTGTGGGGTCCTCCTGGGAGCACACATGCATCTCACACACCCACATGCGCTGGGCCCAATGAAGCACTGACCTGTCAGGCCGGCGGCCTCCGCAGACAGGAAGGCGCTCCAAGACAGGAGGAAAAACAGGCCGGTTTCCAGCAGCGGGAACTCACAGAGTTTGGTAAATTTGGTCAAGTGACAAAGACATGTTAAGGGAAACAACAAATGCTGTTACAGCTAAATCTCCTCCTTGGCTGAGGAAAACGAATCTGGTTGAGATAGTTCGGAGTAAGAGAACTGATTTTCAGCTCTGACTGGGAGGCCGTCCCTCTCACTGGGACTGCTGAGAAGGAAGGCCAGCATGCCTTCCATGCTTCGTGGGGAGCTGAACCCTCCAGTTAAATGCAAACTTGTGTTCAGATTTAGAAAAGGCGTCCTACTAAGTAAGAAGCTAAAATCAGCTAACTGTGGGCACAATACCTCTTGCATTTGACCTTGGCCCTTGGGCTGTGGCCCTCAGGGGACAGCAGCAGATCAGGGAAAACAAAGCCCCAGACAGCAAGGCTTGGAGATGTGCTATAAGTGCGTCAGCACCAAAGGCCGCTGCTCCCTGGGGAGTGATAGTCTGTGGACAGATCACCTTAAAGACTCCTCTCTTGGGGATGGAAACAGAACCAGGAGGAACATTTGTGTTCACTGATAGGGAAGTTACCTGTGCTATCTTAGGATAAGTAGGATAGAGGAAAAGGTATATTATTTCTGGGTCCCGCAGCCCTTTAGCAGGCAACAGTTTATTTTGGCTGGGATGACACTTGGTCAATGCCTATAAATTGCCATAGAGCAAAAGCAGACTGATCCAAATCATGCAGAGAATGGGTTATGAGAAGATGATTAGGAATATGTGATTGATGGAAAAGGGTTACACTGCAACTGTGCCCACAGTTATGGAAAAAAAAAAAAAAAAGAACAGTCCTGACAAATAAGGAGATGTTATGTTGCTTTTTCATGCTTCAGGACAAAAATATAAAGAGATTCTACATTAAGAGATACTTAGCAGTAGGACAGGGAAGCAAAAAGCATGATCCCTGAGGTGCAAGATCAAGGTCTGAGTCTTGGTTCTACTAGTCACTGGCTGTGTGATTTCTGAGCAATATGTTAACCTCTCTGAGCCTCATTTCTATCCTATGTGAACTGTCAATGAGAATAATACCTACTCACACAAGTGTGGAGAATAAAATGAGATGAAGAATATTTAAAATGTTTTGCAAAATTTTAGAAAGCAAAAAATGCCAAGAGGCAGAATGACAACAAGGTCTGGAATGTAGTCTCTGGAAACCAACTCTACTTCACTGTATCAGCTTCAGCGTGTCCCTTGACCAATTTGTGCCTTGGTTTCCCTATCCACAAATGGAAATTATCATGCAACCTACCACCTAGGTATATAAACCAGTTATTACGTTAAGCACTCAAAAGAGTACAGATATGCAATGAGGAATATGTAGGTTTTTCTATTAGTGTGATTTAAATTTGTTTTGTGAAGTGTCTTTCCAGGCTATAGATTCAGGAAGCATCTGGAAGCAATTCTTTATCTGGGAGAAAACAAAGGTTACCCTTTGACCCTTTCAGCATTCCCCCTTATTACTTGGAGGGCAGCCTTTGTCTTTAGAGGGGTTTGTTCCTCTGAATTCCGTCTTCTACTTTGCTGTGGAGGAGGCTTAGGCCACTTCCAGTACCAGAATATCAAGTGGACATAGGACATTTGTCTCTTTCAAACTTCTCCAGAAAGTAGTTTAGTTCTGGGTCAAGATCCAAGCTTGCATAAAGCCCAGGGGTTTTATGAGAAACATCGCCTCATTATGGACAAGGTATCAAGGCTCATTGTGGAAGAGGGAATGACTGTGCACCTGTCTCCTTTGCAGCCTGAGCTTGTGCAGGCAAGGCCCTCAGGGGCTGCATGACAGATCCTCCTGCTGAGACTGAGCCCCTGTCTCTTCTATCTCTCCACCACTTTTTCAGATCTGATCCAGTCTCGGGGCAGACTTCTAATCGCGAGGAATTTCTCCCTTTTCCTTACCAACTCCTTTCCTTATGTATCCATACACTCCCTTCACATAAAGCAGAGAAGTGTTCCAATTTCTGTTTTTCCATATAGTGCAGGCTCTGGAGCCAAAAAGTGTGGGTTTAAATCCCAGCCCTGAAATGTCTCTGCTGTATGGCTTTAGACAAGTTGTTTAACCTTTATGTGTCAGTTTCTTTAGCTGTAAAATTGAGATAATAACAGTATCTTCTTCCCAGTGTTTTTATAAAGCTATATGAGAAAATACATCAGCAAAATGCTAATGACAAAGCCTGGCAAATGTTACAGTAATAGTAATTGTGTTGGCTATTACTGATACGTGATCCAGAGTATCTACTTAACCTCCTCGAGCCTCAGTTTCCTCATGTGTAGAGTGAGGATAATAATAGCCTATCTTACAGGGTTGATTCAAATGAGGAGATACATATAAAGGTTTGGCACATTTTAGACATTCACAAAATGTTGCTATTATCATCACCATTACTTATGCAAAACAACATGTGGTCTCCATCATAATTCCACTTAATAATCAAGAGGCAATAGAGATCAGTGATCAAAAGTATGGTCTGTCTCTTGGTTTCAATCTCCGGGTTTGAATTTTGGCTTTAATAAATATAAGCTGTATGATTCTGGCTAATACCTACTGTTTCTAAGTTTCAGTATCCAACAAAAATAATATTTGCGTGATATGGTCATTGTGAGGGTCAATGAAGTATAACATGTAAAACAAATAGAGGCCTTGCATATGATAAGTACTGATATTAGTCATTAGATTATTAATCATTATTTTTATTAGAGATCAGCCCTACCTTTTCTGAGTTACTTTATTTCTTTATCAAAGGAGTTGATACTCTCTACGTTTTCTAGGATGTTTGAGTCTTCTCCTTCAGTCATTAAGTCCTAGAGACGCTTCTAAACATTAGTCTTCTTGATGTTTCTTCCATGGTTCATCACAGTTTCTCTTGATTCTATACTGTTTTGACTCATCCTATGAACCAGTTCCTCATTTATTGTTTAAAAATAGGACCTTCAGTATGTCACTCTCCTGAGCAGAAACCTTTAGTAGCTAATTGCAGACTACAGACAGAAGCTCAGATTCCTTTGAGTAACACTCCAAGTGACTCCACAGTGTGAGTCCAGCCCCCCTGTGTCTCCTCATCTTCCACTGCTTACTAGCCTGAGGCCTCTGGTCCTCTCAGTCCCATCCCCACATTTCAATGGATGCTGGTTTTCTCCTGAATCACTTATCACATAGCCTTTATCTATATCTTACCTATATTTCAGGCCAAGCCTACATCCTTCTCTGCATGTAAATATTGCTTTTCAAATTATTTTTCAGAATCATAAGGCTGGCAAAGAGTCTACTGAACTATTTCAGAAACAATGGACTCATCCACATTTGAATTTTTAGAGTCCTAGTAAGTTGGCTGTGGCTTTGGCATACAGCTTCTATGCAACTCTTCTTGTAGAGCTTGTCTTTCCAAGTTTGTTACTAATTGAAGGCAGAGTCCATGTTTTATTCGTCTTTTGACTCATGTTAGAAACCCTTAGTAGAACCTAGCATTTCAGTAACTGGCTCAGTGAATAGTCCCCAAGAAAAAGTACCCAACATTTTACTTTCTTTGCTAGATTCCTGATGCATCTTGCACCCTTCTTCTTCTTTCTTTTTTCCCCAAGGTCTTTTGTCCTTGATTCTTTTTCTGTCTCTTTTTATGGCCTCTGTTAAACCCTCACACTTGACATTGGTTTTCCGGCTTTTTTCTTCAACTCTTACTTCTGCCCCACCCAACTGCTCTAACTGAACACATCACTAGACCAGCTTCATTCCCTGGCTCAAATTCTCTAGGAACTCTGTCCATTCCTCCGTGACACTACTGCAAAAGAGGGAATGAGATGACACAGCTGCCCAGATATGGCAAATATATCATTTCTGCTCTGCTTGCACATCCCCTTCTGTAAAATCACTAAGGATGTTTGTTTAAACCCACAGTGAACTTAAGCTCGACCAGTCCTGTGAGATAGTGACTGAAAGAAGTTTGAAAAGGAAGAAAAGACTACCCAGTTAATCACTCCCAGTCCAGCCTGTCTTGTTTTTGACCTTGGATCTTCTGTTCTTCCTCTCGGCTCTGATATAGCCAATCCTGATGTCGCATGCCCACCTATTTTCCTACACGGCAGTTTTGTAAGTCTGTTGCTATATTGAGGTCAGAAAGTATCAGTAATGCTAGAATAGGACTTGGATAAGAAAAGATTATGGTCCCCTCTGCCGCTGGTCCTAATCTATGCCTCACAGATTGAGAACAAAGATGGCCTCAGTGGCTTGAAAACTCAGATGACTCCAGTGGCATGTATCGCGCTTGAACTAGACCATCTAGCCATTTGGCCTAGAGGTCGACCGTCCTCAGAACATTCAAGGCCCACTGACAGCTCATAACAGTTGCCCATCTTTCCACACACACATTCAAAGGATATCAGTGCAGTGACAACAGCATACGCAGATCCCATTGCAAACGAGCCGGCGAAGATCCCCAGGAAGTTCCCCACGGACTGGAAGAATGCTGCAGCATCAAATGCATTTGGATTCTCCTTGGGGCTGTAAATGGATATAGAACTGGAAAGAAAAGAGGGTGAAGGTTAGTCAGTGACTTCTCCCTTATGGTCCAAATACAGAAGTAAGAAGTTAGCACCCACATTTGAGGAGGGTACCTTCTCCCATGAGGTTAGGTGCTGGTTGGAAGAGTTCAGGAGACACAGATGAGGACAGGGAGAAGTAGAGAAAGCAGAGAGCTTTCCCTTTCCTTAAAGACCAATCCCATGGTATCCATGTATTGCTGCCAGTCAGTAAACATTTTTATATTGGAAGGGTCATAAAGAATATTGTTTCTGAGCAAACTAGGCATTAAAACATGGTAGGTGTACAAGGAATCTGCTGAGGAGATAGATAACTGTGAATTATTTAGTGGCCATATGTCTTCAGTGCTGTTATATATTCACAAATGCTCCTGATAAAAAGTGCACTTTTATGGCCTGTGCACAAATGGGCAATACAAATCACAGCATGCACAAAATATTCTGCTGTGATCTTGTCATAAAGCACAAAGCATTTCTCCTCTCCAGTGTAACCCTTCAGAAACAGAACCCAGACGATGCTTAGAGCATCACAGTATTAACCCCTGGGGAGAGACAAAACCCTCATTTTCCCACCGAAACAAATGGCAGCAGCTGCCTGAGGTCATGTTTTATACCCCAATTCTGGTGGCTGCCAACAGATTTATTTCCATAGAGAAAAATCAATCCACCAATAGGCAGTCTGTTCACTTAAGTATTTTTGAGGATGCCACATTTGCTATTTTTTTTTTTTTTTTAACCAGGACCTCAGATCCTAGAGTGTTATTATGAAGGACAAGGTGTGTCCTATTTTAGGAAATATGAACTCTGTATTATAACATTAAAATGAACAGATGTGCTAAAACCAGTAGCTTTGGGGAGACAAATGAAGTAATATTTCATTTTTTAAATAGTTTTTATTTTAATTATGAGGTCTTTAAAACTAATCAGGAAAATCAAGAGTTTTGTAATAGGCTCTGGAAGGGTCTTTGTAGCAGTACAGAGAGCAAAATGTACACTAGGCACACTGACTTGGGATTAGATTGGATTTGATAGAGAGGTAACCGAATCTTATATGGTTTCGATGATTAGACCATGTTAACTCTCTGATTTGACTTTCCGTATCTAGAAACGAGTTATGGGGGTAGGGGAGATTCCAGTTCCTCTACAGGAAGATGTTTGGCTTTAAAAAGGTAGTTTTAAATGTTCTTAGTTTTTCCCCTGGATGTCTATAAACCTTTAAAGTAGGCCAAACCCTTCTACTTTGATCATGTAATTGGATAAGGAAGATGAATGTGTATCTCAAATGGAGCCCTTGAAATGTATGTAAGGAAAGGATTGCCTTTGAAGTGTTTTCTTTTTTGTAAAGTGTAGTATTTTGCAGAAAAAAAAATGGAAAAGCAAACTCATTTAGCTCTTTTGTATCTGACAGTCCTGAGTTTGGGTATGTAACCCCAAGGCCATTACGAAACTTGGTGTCCAATGCTGCAAAGCTGGATGTGTGAGTTGATATTCACCAGCAGATTTCTTCAATCCAGTGAAGGAACATAGTGATGAGAAAACATTCTATTCGCATTCTGCTTTTCAAACAAAGAGTTTTGCATAGTCACACAGCTCTGAGAATAATTCTGTTAATTCCTGCAGGCTACCAATAGATGTGATCCATAGGACAGGTACCTCTTCATCCCCATCTCTACCACTGCACTCCAGAAAGTATTTTCTCTGTCCTTACACTTCTTGACCTTGGAGTATCATCATCACATCATTTAGCCATATCACTATGTAATGTTACTTCCATTATTAATGTAATGTTTTTCTTTAAATCAACTCATTTTTATTCAAATGCAAGAGATTTTATTAAAGAATATTTATGAAGTCATAGGTTTGATGTGCTAATTTTCTTTCTTCTTAATACCTATGAGATTATGTAACTATTACATTTGATGAAAAGTTCACCTGTGTGTCACCTACAATCATCTGAGTAACTGCACTAATTCTCAGTCTGCCTTCTGGGAGACATTCTCTTCCTGGGCTCTGATCCCCACCCAGTAGGGTACACACAAACTTCATATACTTCTTCCCTGTGGTGTTTGATTTAATTTAAGGGAAAAGCTTAACTTCCCTTGACTTATGAAGACTTGTCTGTTGAATTTGCTGCCCCTAAAGCTCTCCAGGATGTATGCACGGGGTACCCACTAAGGGCCCGGTTGTACATTAGGAGTAGGGTGTTGGGGGTCAGGCAGGAAAGGCATAGAGAAGTGAAGCAGAATTTGAGTCAACAAACATTTTGTTGTAGGCACAGGGGCCTAAGATGTAGATGACAACTAGCTCTAGTCATGGTGCTAAGTGTGATTTTTTTTGAGAGATAGATACACTTCATGGTGCAAATGAGGCAAGAGTCACTATTTTAGATGAGAGGAGATGGCATTTGAGCAGGGAAGCAAGTCAACAGACAGTGATGGGAAGAGGGTATTTCAGGCAGCAGAAAGAGTGTAAGCAAAGGCAAGAAGGCAGATGCGTTGAGGGCCCTTTAAAGCAGAACTATATCGTTATGGCTGGAACACAGGGACCATGTATATGGGCATCGATGGAGTCTGACATAGGTACGTGGCATCACTCAGCTTTAAATTTCATGTTAAACACATACAAAAGTCCAAAAGTCCTCACATTTACACAACATTTTGTCCCCTTTAGGCCTGCATTATAACTTCATTTAATCCTATAACATTTCTGCCAAGTGAACTGGGCACGTATTTTTATCCCTCCTTTTCTTTCTTTACTCTCTCTCTCTCTCTTTTTAAAAAAAAAAAAAAAAACAAAGAAACTAAGGGTTAGAGAACACAGAGCTATGGAGTTCAAAATGCAGATTTTTGGTCTCTTCCTTCAGAAAGTGATCTTGTTGGGAGAAAAGCAGGAAAAACAGGAACCCAAATCAGGTTAGCTGATTGAGTGCTATGCTGATTGTAAATGCAGAAGCTCAGGTACCAGAACCTTTAATTTCACCCCTGGATGGAACTTGGGCAGCACCTTCCTGTGTCCCACTGTATGGGACGACAGCACCCTTTCCCCCACCTCACTATATGGTGAGACTCTGGGCTTCTCATGGGAATCTGCTTTCAGAACTGGCTCCTGGACCTGAGCTTTGCTGGGCCTGGCCAGGGTCTTGTTCTTCTTCAGATTCCTGGACACAGACTGGTGCCTGACATGTGGCAGGCCAAATAAAGGCTAATGGAAATAAATGCAGGATGACTGGAAAGTAAAAAAGAAAGAAAGAAGAAATACAGGAAGGAAGGATGTCTACAAAAGCTAGTCTTGGAATGAATCATCATCTACAAGATTTCCTTTATTAAGCAATGACTTTATCTATTTACACTGTGGGTGCTTTTAAGTTCATCAATCCAAACTGAAGATGACACTTGAGACTCTTAACTGGAGCTTCAGAGATCTAACCCTTATTGGCTCTATGGCCTTGGGCAAATTATTTCATCATGCTCAGACTCAGTTTCAAAGTCTGTAAAATGGAAACGTTAATAGTACTTATCCCAGAAATGCACGGGAATGTGAGGTACATTTAAAACCTGTATATTTATCTTGTGGACTGTAGGGTCATTTACTGAGTGCTAATTATGTGCATGAAAAATATACACTCACTGAATGCTGACGATCATCACCACCACCGCCGCCATTCTGCTGAGAACTTCCATAAGCCCCACATGACAGAGAACAGAGTGCTGTGGCTGAGCCAGGCCCCAGCTCCAACTACACAGAGATGGGGTGTGGCTTCCCTTCTGGTACATCAGGCTTCTGTGTTGCTGCAAGGAACTAGTCACTTTTGCATAGGAATAGAAGAGTCTCTGGGGAGGACACTGCCATTGAAGTGAGGCTAAACAACTGTTGTGTTTATTGCAGAGCTCTTCACTCCACAGATCCACAAAGAAAGGAGTGTCCTCTGTAGTCTGGCTAGGGATCTGTCTCAGGACAGGAATAGGCGAGGAGACTGAGCTTGATTTGCATCATCCTAGTTAAGTGGCACCCATACTGGATGTTCTGTAGACAAAGCCCTCTGGCTTCTGGTGAGGAGTGAGGTAAAGAAAGCAGGTTAAGAAAAGTCAGGCAGATTGTATCTCTCCCGACCTGCCATGATTTTAAGAAGGTGTTCCTCTGGGCTCTAAATCCTGGTGAAGGAGGCATCTCTTTGGGCTCTGGTTTTCAGTTGCAACACTAAGCCTCTGGACTATGGGGCAGCAGCTGCAGAGGGTGCTTTCTAGAAACAAACAAGGGTTTGGGTATATAGAGCTTTCCAACTTCAACCCAAGAGAGGAAGAGATAGCGTGTCCCAGCAGTTGCAGCCCTTTGGACTTAAAAAGAAAACATTTCCTCCTCTGCACCCCCTGCACTGAGGGACATGATTGGACCTATTCGTGGATGCAAACATTGGAAGGGAGAGAAGAGAAGAAGAATTAGACTTTCTGCTAATCTGTGTGGTGCTTGTTCTCTGGGGTACTACTCTGAAAAGGCATTGTTTATGACACAAGCTGGTAAAGATGGATCTACAGTCCCCATATTTCTGGAAAGAATATTTGAGATAGATGAAACCAATATCCTTGAAAATGATATGAGCAGAAATACATAGTGGTGTTTAAATATTCATCTCATAAATTGGAAATAAGTCCAGGTTATTGATTCATTCTATTCAGGAATAGATTATTCAGCAAAAACGAGTTTGATGATAGTATATTGTATCCGTTCTCAGAAATAAATGTGTGCAGCATCTTTTATTCAAAAATTTTGAAATGGATGAAATATCCTAAATTCCTTTGATGAAAGCAACATGAATAAGGATCATGTTGCTCGCTGTACCATTTAAGATTCACAGACAGGATCACAACTCTGGTGTTTCTCAACAACCCATTATTTAATCTTTATGATGTTCCTTCAGGGAACTTACCTGGCAGCTTAGGTAGTATTAAGAGCATAGAATCTGAATCTGGGTTCAAATCTCAGTTCTGCCACTTACTGCCTGTGTGGCCTTGAACCAGTTACTTAATTTATATGTACTTCAGTTTCCTATAAATTGAGGATGATAACACTAGTAACTATCACATAAGTTGCTACAGGGATTCAATGAATTAATGTTTATAAAGCACTTGAAATGGCACCTGTAACAGGTGCATTTCTTAAGTAAATCATCCTTTTCCAAAGAACCTGTTCTTCCTCCTCCTCCTCCTCCTCCTTCTTTTCTCTCTCTCTTTCTCTCTTTTGAACTGAGAGTTTGGTTTAAGTATCTCAAACTAGATGTCCAGTCAGCACCTCAACTGAAAGAGAACTGAGATGTCATCACCTGTCTCCCTTATACCCTGACTGGACTGGCCCCTGGTCTAGGATCATGGAGTGTCTGGGACCATTTGATCTCACGAATTGTTTTTTGTGGAATGGTGTATGATACCAATGCTCAATAGATGTTGGCAGTGAAGAAGAAGAAGGAGAGAACAAGAAGAAGGAACGGAGGAAAAAGAGAAGAAGGTATTGCAATTATGCTGAAAGTAAAAATGATACGATGCAGGGAAAGTGTTCTATAAACGGTACCACCATTACTTCCACCAATGTCATCCCCTCCATGACTCATGACTCTGGCCTTTTCTCACTTTGGATCCTACCCAGTCTTCTCTCTCCTGGTTCTTAAAATCTTTCTCAAGATCACCTGGATTTTAACACCTTCCACTTTGTTATTTTTCACTGCTATGGCTAAAATATTTTGCCTCACATTTACTCACTTAAACTACCCAACAACGTCCAGCTCCTGGGCCGCTATTCTCTCACTGGCCCTCCCAGCTCCCATGGTCCAGTCTCCATCCTGGGTGCCCGACTGGGACACCCTGCTTCTCCTAGCCCCCAGTATACTTTCAGTTATTTTGTTAACAAAAAATCGGTGTCACTCGAAAACTTTCAAAAGGAAAATATTAAGCAACACATTGTATCCCTTTCAGAATATTTATTAATATAATCATTAAGGAAAAAAATGAGAAAATGACTACTATATCCAAAGAGTCCAAAAGAACCTATCACTTTCTCTGCCAAAACTTTAATCCCTAACAAAAAATTTCTAGCTGCTGACACCAGCTTATTATAGAATTCCTGATTAGTTGGGATATATATATTAAGTAGTTTATTTTTTTTCCAATTACTGCTTCTAGCTGTACTATATCAAATCCTTCTTTGTGTGGGTATGTAGTCCCATTAATGATGCCTTAGCAAAATTCCATTATTCAAGTCCTTTCAGTTATTAAGACTTGGTATAGTCTAGCTTAAAACCTAAATCTTCAAAGCAGAATTCTTCTTCCCCCTGCAGGTTCTAGAGCAGCAGGCAGGATGACTTGGGAAGAGTGGCAGAAGAGGTGTTCCTCCAACCCTCTTCTGGGCACCAGTGTCTTCTGGTATTGGAGGCACAGTGGAGGGATGGAGGAACACGCTTGTTCCTGCTCAGTCTCTGTGTTACAGACCTCTGCTGACAGGAAGCACCTCTATTTTGCTGAGAATCCCCTCACAGGGACTGATCTTCCATCTGCCCTGCCAGGTATGTACATCCCCAGACCTTTTCTGTGCCTTGGATCTGGGGTCATTCGGGCAGCGTCATGACTCTCACCCTTCTTTTGACCTTCAATCCCCTTTATTGGGCCGTGGGCCACTGTGCCAGGTGGATTCACCTTGGCTACCTCCTAAACATACCAAACCAGGGAGCCATCAGTCCTGCTGACACAGACCATTCCCGCTGATTTCGTTCAGAGAACTCTCGGCCAGTCCCCACATTCTTGTGTACTCCCACTCCAAGAAACTACATCCAAGAACTTCCTTCCTTTACTGTTTTGAGAGGGTCTTAGCCCATCTAAAGTTTTCTCCACTTGGGAATAAGCTGGCAAGGCCTCTTCTTGCAGGTAGCCTCAGCCTATTGGGTGATTTCTTCCAGGGCAGTCTCTTCCACTTGACTTAGGATAGAGGAGGCACCCCGATAAACAGAACACACAACTTCACACCTCAAACACTATATAGTCTCTCCAAGGGAGACCCCATTCTTCCTCACTCCTTTTATATACCAATTTGAGGCAAAAAAGATGGTGGGGAGGTTGAAGGAAATTAGGCTAGTTCTGCTGCCAATTAAGCTAGTTGGAGGTAGGGCCTTAACTGCTGGGGAAAGCTGCTGCTCTTTTAATTTTTATTTATTTATTTATTTATCTTTTTAAAAGATTTTATTTATTTGACACAGAGGGTGATCACAAGTAGGTAGAGAGGCAGAAAGAGAGGGAGAAGCAGGCTCCTCGCTGAGCAGAGAGCCCAATGTGGGCCTTGATCCCAGGACCAGAAGACAGAGGCTTAATCCCCTGAGCCACCCAGGTACCCAAGCTGCTGCTCCTTTTAGTGTGAAGCCATTTATCAGCTTTTGTTTTCTGCTTTGCTCCCCAAACCCAGCTTGGCAAATAGGAAAAGGCCCACAGGACAACACAGCTTGTGAAGTTTACGTCAGGGTGCTTCTAGTTTTTTTTTCTCCTTATCTAGAGCTGCTTAGTCATTCTGCTCTTAAAGATACATTTTTTTTTTTTTAAAGATACATTTTTAAGGAGAAACTCCTTAAAAGGAGTTTAAGGGCAATATAGAAGGGCAATGAAAATTTGTAAAATCTCTGGCCCTGAGTGTCACAGGTAAGAAACAAAGTAGAAGAAAACTAATTACAGTGCTATTTTGTGTTTAAAATTTTTTGGTCCAAAAAAAAACAAAACAAAAAAATGAGTGGATCCTTATCTATTATTTATCTTTTAATAACTGTACCAACCTGCCCTTTCTCAAGAAGTTGCTTAATTATGAATAAGGAATTGATTTTTATGGGGCCAAGAATTGTGTGTACACACTGGAATTCATTCTGGCATCTGCATGCCCATTATTCTGGTTTATGTCCTGCCAAAGGCCAATGAAGCTCTGTCAAGAGGACCTGCTGTAAAACATAATGACTTCAGGAATTGGGGGCATTCCAGGCACCCTGGGAGGTTAGAAGAGCTGCCTCTTAATAATAAAAGGTTCTGGCCAGAGGTTTGCTGAGCTTGAGTTAGAACCATCAGGTTTCACCTTCCCAAGGGCCAAAAACCCTGCAGGGTGGAAAGCCGTGTTTGCAGAGGGCACATTAATAACTCTTTCAGCTTCTGGAGGACCATTTAGTTAATGACTTTGCTCCCTGAGAATCCAAATTCATACCAAGGTGTGATTTTCCAAATCCTTGACAAATATCATTTTGCCATTTTGACATCAGGCACAAAAGAAAAAGACAAGGGGAATTCTGTGGGAAGTATGGGTTGGTCTGTCATAGCTGCCCCAAGAACTATACAGTCTCATGCTAAATTTACTGTTTCACTCCATCAACAAAGACGTATTAATCACCTACTATGTGGAGGTAGGTGCCTAGAACTAGAACTAGAATTAACTAGAACTAGAACTAGAACTAGAACTAGTGCCTAGAACTAGGAACTAAAGATCTAGCAGGGAAAACAACAAAGTTCTAGCCTCATGTTTCTTATATTCCAGTGGAGAAAACAAAAAAACAAAAACAAAACATGAAAAACAGCTAAGCAGATAAGTATATGATTTAATGACAGAAGTTGAAAAGAAACATTAACTCATCATGAAGGGTTGGGATAGACAGAGGGAAACTGCTATAATTAGGGTGGTCAGAAAAGGCTTTTCTGAGAAAGAATTTTGATTCAGTCCTGAATCAAAAGAACTGCAGAGAGCTTTCTAGATCCTGAAGCGGAGCTTGCTCAGTGGGTCTGAGTTGCTGCAAGGAGGCAATGTGACTGGAGGGAAATGAGCAAGGGGAGAACGGTGGGAGACAGGGTTGGAGGTGGGGCTGGGGCCAGGTCTAATGGAAGCTCTTAGGCCATTTTTGGGTCTTAGGATAGTCTTCCAGGGATGAAAGGGCAGACATTGGAGGGCTTGTGGTTGGGGAAAGCTGTAGTATGGAATATTTCCTATGAAGTCTATGTCAATAACAGTAGAAGATGTTGGATAGGAGATAGCATGGTCCCACTGTATGTATTCCTCAATGACTGGGGCAGACCAGGCCTCTCTCCACCCGTCTAGATGCCATTATCGGAACGAGAACTGACAAGCCACAGGAGACCACAAGAGAAGGAGTATGGTGTTGAAAAGGAAGATAGAAGGAAGGGGAAGAGTTTAAAGGATAGATGAATTTAGTAGAAACAGTTTCAGTGAGCATTTGCAATGTAGTTATGCAGAGGAAGGACTGGCCTCATTTGGGGGGTTTCCAGAGGCAAGATAAAGTCCAAAAGTAAAAACATCATAGGAAGAAAGATTTCAGCTTTATCTTTGATTTCAAAATTTCTTCATTTTTAGATCTAACACATAAGGAAATGGACTCTAAGAAAGGGAAGTGAGTTCTCTGTCATTGGAGATACTTAAGCATAGAATGAAAAAGTTACTTTCCAGAGTGCTATGGAGAAGATCCAAGCACTGCATGGAGGATAATGTGGCCACTAGGGACCTCTCATTCCAAGAGTTATTGATTCACGACCTGTTTTCCAACTTCCCCTAGGAATACCAGGAGAGGGATATAGGGTGCTGGGCTTTCTGTGCTAACCCAAATCCGACCATTGGAAATGGCTGAGCACTTAGTAAGAAGCAGTACTGTCTTGCAACGGGGACACAATGAAGGCACTGATGATTTAGGCTGGAGCTGGGCTGATAATGACATCAAGAACAGTTACAAATTTCAGCACGGAATAAAGCCTTTGACAGATTCCTAAGTGGCTCTGCTCCATTAAGTTCCAACTTTAAGGTGACAAAGAGAGCCCTAAGTTTAAAATTGGCTAAAAGGGAAGAAGAGTTAAAGGAGGTTTGTTATGAATTATGTGTGCATTTCCTTTGAAAGGAGATTTTAAATTACTTCGCAATTTAGTCTGAAAAGTCTTGTCAGAATTGAATTAGTCTGTGGCTTTGAGAAATTTTCTCTTATACCTAACATTGAGAGGAAAGTGAATTTGAGATAGTCTTAAAGATAAAAGTAACTTGCAAATACCCTTCTTTTATTTTGTTTTCGTTCTTTCTTTTCTGAGGCAGAAACAAGAGTTTGAATCTCACTACTGTGAGCCTATTTAAGAGAGAGAGAGACTGATTCTTAAGATCTAATGGGAATTTCAACCCTTTCTCCTACTTTTCAGTTCCTTTAATCCTCACTAATGAAATCTTATTTCCAAAGAGTACTGTGATATGTGAAACTTTTAGTCATAATAGATATAAAGAGATATAGAAAAGTAGGTTAATAGTCACTAAAGATGGAAATCTAGTTAAAATTAAAATATAATCATTAACAGGTGCAATCAGGGCCAAATATTAATCTCCAAGGTTGAAATGCAGAAGGGGGCCAGGGTGCCCCAACACTTACTCAGCACTCCAAATACTTACTATTTCCTGTATTCTTCCTATGGAACCTTCACCATGTGTCAGCTCTATGGTAAGCACTTTTATAAACATTATCTCATTCAGCCATCACAGGACCCCCGTAAGTAAGTGCTATTGGGATTTCCATTTTACAGATGAGGGTACTATGACTTAGATTGAGTAACTGTATATGTTTCACTTTATTCAATCCTTCCACCAATCTAATGAAGAAAGTATTTGCATTTTGGAGATACACAGACTCAGGGAGGGTAAATCATTTGCCGAAGGTAACTCACTAATAACTGGAGCAGCAGGCATTCAATTCAGATTGCAGCAGTTGCAAGTCGGTATACAACGCAGGCGGGAAACTGGGAACATCGGGATCTCTATCACCTGGGTGCTCCCACAGATAAGTAACTCAGTAAATGTTTCACCTTCAGAGGAACGAAGAAAATACCACTCTTAAGAGTTTACGATTTCAGGGGGTGCCTGGATGGCTCAGTGGGTTAACGCCTTTGCCTTCGGCTCAGGTCATGGTCCCGGTGGTCCTAGGATCGAGCCCCACATCAGGTCTCTGCTCAAAAGGGAGCCTGCTTCCCTTTCTCTCTGCCTGCCTCTCTGCCTACTTATGATCTCTGTCTGTCAAATAAATAATAAATAAAATCTTTAAAAAAAAAAGAGTTTACGATTTCAGGACTTCCCCTTGCAATTTGTAAGGAAAAAAAAATGCATCAGTTAGTATATCCATGTCAATATGAGGAGTTCTGCTGACAACCTGGTGCTGCTTCCAGGCCAGGGTTTTTCATGGCGACCCTTCCTCCATATTAAAAGGCTTCAACCTCTTGGCATCATGCCAACACCTCAGGTCCACCGTCTTATGCAGTTGTCCGCCCTGCGCTCCCACATGGTGAATTCTGTTTCTTTCTAGTAATTACTTATCCATGTCTCAGGGTCTTCCCTTAAAAAGGGTGATGATAACAATTATACCTCCTCCACAGAGTGGGATTAACTGGGTCGATATGTGCTTAGTGCTTCTACCTGGAACACAGAGAGCACTCCATAAATGCTAGCTGCTGTTATTGTTGTTATTGTTACTTGTATTAGTATTGTTTTTTGGAGTGTTTCCTTCCAAAGGAATCAAGAAAAAATAAACTATTTCTAGAAAGATGGAGGCATTTAGGAATTCCAATTAGTATGTCAGAAAAGTGTAAGAATCTTCTGGGGGTGAAATGAGAAATATGTTTAGAGTTAGATCAAATATTGAATTCATTTTTTTCCTAATGAGGCCTGTAGAGCAGAAGGCTACTGGGATAGTATCAAATAAGGAGATGCATGTAAATTGTTAACAAAAGCTAAGCACAAAAGAGCCATGGTTGTCTTACAAGTCCAATGGAGCTGAACTTCTAGCAGCCTTGCCAGAGAAGGGGACACAAAGGTAGACATACCACAGAAATCCTGTTGCTATACCTAAGGCAAAAAAAGTTCGGGAACAGAGGGTGTCTAATGAAGTTGTGTGGGACGGCTGATTAGCAACAATCAAGGAAAAATCATGAAACCAGTGGAGTTTGCTTTTATGGCCATCACCAATTCACAGCTCACTGCATGCTACATAGAGATAAAGAAGAATCTGAAAACAGGCACTTGCTTGCCTTGAGGCCTGCAGTGTTTCAGACATGTTGTGTACTGTGGACAGAGAGGAGCCACTGAATGAAATGCTAGCTTCCTCTGGCTGGGTCAAAGGACTTTTCTTAGACAATGGGCTGCCTTCTTAATCTGAATGCCTTTCATTCCCACATTAGATAAATCCCACTCCCATTATAAACGGTTTCCTGAGACAGCCTGACAGAGATTTACCTGATGACAAGGCAACTCCTGGAAAATATTTGCATAGATCTGCTCATTCCCCCAGACCCTTTCCCTGCTCTACCATCTATTAACAATTGAGTTTCTGGGTCCCAAATCACAAATTAATTTAAGAATATGTACCCATCGGGGCACCTGGGTGGCTCAGTGGGTTAAGCCTCTGCCTTCAGCTCAGGTCATGATCTCAGGGTCCTGGGATCGAGCCCCATGTTGGGTTCTCTGCTCAGCGGGGAGCCTGCTTCCTCCTCTCTCCCTGCCAGCCTGCCTCTCTGCCTACTTGTGATCTCTCTCTCCTCTGTCAAATAAATAAATAAAATCTTAAAAAAAAAAAAAGAATATGTACCCATCTTTTTGGAGTTAAAGATAATTTTGTTCGAGTTCAAAGGTATCTTTGGGGGCAAAAGACAGTTTCTTCTTAAACTAATATATTTTACCATGATAGTTGCCTTACTTCCACAGATTTCAACTTTGTGTTTGAAGCATGGGACTTACAGACCAACACATTGTACCAAACAGAGTTTTGCTTCTACATAAATTTTTTAATATTCCATTTTATATGTCTAGCAGTTGTTATCAAGTAGATATTGCAGAATGCTTAAGTTTCACAGAGGAGTCATTTTTGATAGTAGGTCTTTAGGACACAACTTTATCTGTGATAAGAATATGGACTCTGAGGTATATTTGAATCTCAAACCAATACAGCCTGTAAGAATTAAGAGATTCCTAACTTAAGCAATTAATAGGCCTTTCCTATTCCTATGCAGTAAGGATGGTTACTAAGATGTGGAGTCAGAAGCCAAGCACAGGATGAACATTTCATTTACCAAAGCCATCGCTGAACTGTGGAGGAATTCAAGCTATTGCTCTGTATCAGGAGCTAGCACCCTGGGCCCTGAAGTAGTCTTGAAAGGTTAGAAGAATGGCTTTTTGTACATCTAGGCAGACAACAGCTCAGAGGCTTGGGGAACTCTCATGCTGGATGATTTGGTTAGGGACTGGGGTGAAGGGAGGTCAGGGGAAGGCTTCACACTAGAACCAGGTAAGCAAGCCACAGTGAGTATGAAAACAACCAGCAAGGGGGCTGGGAAATCAATGATTCAAAGGGTCCAGGGATAGAGGTGAACCCAACGTAAACCCACACATGCACGCTTCTGGAAAGGGATTCCTTAACTTTCATCACCCTCTCCATTTAGTTCATGATCTCAAATAAGGTTAAAGACCACAAAAGCATGGGTACATTTATACTGTTGGAAGCACAAGGAGCAGGTAGTTAAAAGCTGAGTCAAACAGTGATCTGCAGAAGGTAAGATGAGAGGGATAATCAGATAACCACTGCAAGGCATAGGAAATAGGAGCACCTTGGTAATGGAGGAAAACTTGTACTAAGTCACGACCTTTTTGTACACATATCCTGCTGGGGCAGGGACTATATATGGCTGTTCTGTGCTAGCAGACAATGTACAGAAGAAGATAAGGGGATAATGACAGGTCAGAAAGAGTGACAATTCTTGACATCTAAGTATATCTGGAGAGAAAGTTGAGGTTTTGAGAGTTATATTTGCACAGCAGTAAGTGACAGAGTTAGGAACTATAGCAGGTAACATCATGAAACATAAGGCAACGCGTGGCCTGGATCAATCCTACAAGCTTACAATCATGGTTTAGCTTATGTCAACTTTATTGATTCAACACAGCCAAAGTCACGTGCCAGGACTCACTCTCACTACTACTCCCAGAGCTTGGCTTTCTGTAGGTCAACCAGAACAAGTGAGACACAGCGGGCTTGGTTCAGTGTGCCCGTGGCAATTCTTCCAGAAGATCTTGTTTTGTTTCTATGTTACGAGAACAAATGGGAGAAATGGGCTGATGCTCCCCCAGAAATTTGGGGGAGAAATGTCCCTTGGGGGCTAAATTCTGAAATAAGGAAGCACAATGGTAATGAAAAGCATGAGGGATGCAGATGTCTGTTCCCAAATTGGGTTAAAACAAGTGCATTCTTCCTATAGTTTGTAAGGGAAGAAGCATGTAGCCAGGGTGGGTCAGAAGGAGAAGAATAGAATTACTCTTCTACCCATTTAATGCGTGCGCTAGCTAGTATTGAATTGTACTTCTTGGGACTAAGGTTACATCGAAACTGCAAAGCCTTTATGAAAAGGGGCAGAATTCAATAATTATACTTCACTGTGTCCTCTAGATTAAGTATATTCATTAGATTTTTATTCAAATGTATTACCACCTTCTTGGCAAATTTCAGTTTTTAAAAAGTGCCTCAGGACCATTGCTAGAAAGTATCTAATGGAAACAGAGGTGAGCCAGTGATAGGAGAGGAGAATGCCATTTAGATGAAAATAATGAAGGACGTGGCTGCATTCATATCCATTAACAACGAGTGTGTGTGTGTGTGTGTGTGTGTGTGAAAGAGGGAGAGAAGCTCCAAAAAATCTTATGCTGAGAAATAGCCCAATTCCTGTTTGTGTGTGAAAAGCCTGCTTTAGCACTTAATGCTAATCAGACTTCATCAGGAGGAGGTCAGTGCATAATTAGAGATTACAGAGCCATAAATGCTTATGAGATGTGATGGTAAAGGCCTAGGTAACGTCATCACAGGGAAAGTATGATAATCCCTGCAGACCCGATGCCAGAACTCAGAGACTATAATGAAATGGAAGGTCTAGGATGCCTGGACAAGTGCCTCTGGTGTCTATTGCCTTGGAATTTCCTAACAAACCTTGGCTCTGAAACCAAGCAGTCTGTGTAGGTGGCAGTGAGGGAAGAAGTGTATTGGTTCTATTACATTATTTACATTGAAAATGTTTAGCCTTTAAATTCTGGATTTTAAAAAAAGGACTTAAGCAGTGAATTTCCAAAATAATGAGAAAGAGAAAGAATAATTTCTGGCTTTTAGAATAATAGAATAAACTAGTAAGATATAAAAAGACAGTTTGTTGGTAAATTGAGTGATCAGTCTGTGCAATGCCTGCTTAATTTTAGAGTCTTAAATACTGAATTTGGAAAGCCTGTATGGTTTCTTTCTGCAATATGTTCAGTGTTAAAATTCTCTTGGACTTTGTGTTTTCTACATTGCGATGTTAATAGCTGCTGTTTATTGAGGGTCTCTTGTAAGCCAGAACTGTGATATGCATTTTGTATACATTACTTTTAATCTTCACAATAATCCCAAAGGGAAGATAATATTATCTATGTATTTCAAGGAGAAATTGCTGAAATTAAGGAAGGTTAAGCTACATGGCCAAGGTCATGTGGTGAGTAAGTGGTTGGACTGGCATTACAATCTGGTTCCAAGCCTCCTATGTTGCCCTCTCCCTTGTTGCTACCTAGTAAACTATATATAGGCATGTTTGTACATCAACAACAGGTTAGTTATATGTGGTGGTTCCGATGGTTAAGTGCTTTCCTTAGGTAGTCTCTACTGGTGAGGTCTTCAAACTGACTAGTTTAACTTGTATCTACATATTTCTTTAGTTCTTTCTTTGTGTATTTATTTAGTAGTAAACCAGCAAAAATAAACAAATAAACAAACAAACAGTGACCCCAAGAACTATTGAAACTAAAGTGGAATAGGGTTGCATTCTTCCAGACTTTCCCCTGGGCTTAACAAAAATGTCTATATTTGAAAGGTAGAATGTTTTGCTTGTTATCTGGAAGGAAGTTGAATTTCTGTTTTCGGCTGCTACTAAATTCTACAAATAATTAAAACATCATTTTTCCATCAAAATGAAATGTATTACCAAAAGGAGACTCCTCTGGGGGCAAAATGATGGAGACCTACACCACCAAAGTGAAATTGGAGACATCTAAACTTGACTCACCAAGAGATAGGAGCCTTGGTAAGTTCTCTTTGAGCTAACTTGTGCTTCAAAATACACCAAGTTTTGGGGAACTGGTTCCTTGTGACCTGAGGACACCAACAAAGGCTTTAGGTAGAATTGATAGACCTGATGCTTCTTACAAATCCAAGATTCCCCCAACAGAACCATATTCCCGCAGCTTCAGAGGTGGTTCAGCAAAATTGGATACATTTATTAAATGAGAAATTAATTATACTAAGATGCATCTTATGCCAGATGGTGATCTCTTCTCTAACCAACAACTCTTATCAAACATCTGCCTAAGGCCACCATATCCAGGCAGATGTACTGACTTCTTTATAAAGAGACTGATTATCTCCCTTCCTCATTGCTGCATTCCTTTCAACATATCCCTTTCTGCATTAGAATTTAAATCAGCACATCCTTCAATCTTGCCTAGTTTAGGGAAAATAAAATTGTTATAGAATTACATGCCTCTTGAGTCTCTCAACTAAGAACTAAGATGTGATGCGATACTAGGAATAAATTGATTAGGACAATGTGGGTAAAGTGTAGAAATGAGAAAGAGAGAGAGAATGAGAGAGAGAAAGAAAAGAAGTCTTACAAGCATTGAACTGAAATTCACATTGACTGAAAAACTAACCCTGATTGCCAGGGCAAGTGATATGTGGGATAAATGTAGGTAATCAAAGAGCAATGAAAACTTTAAGCTTCCATCATAGGGTATCCTAATCTCAAATTTTGGCTTATTTGTGTGAACAGTTTCTTGGTTGGCTTAAATGGGAAACAAACTTAGCAGCAGAAAGGAGAGAGATGGGATACACCGTTTACTGCACAATAGATTCTAATATGCTACCTTGTCCTTTAGTAAAAATAAAACAATCTCTTGTGGCTGTACTTAAAGGGGAAAGGTTTTTTGCTTCTCAATCATTTTCCAGAATAGGATGAAATGGAGCCTTTTGCAATATGTTTACTATAGCCGAGGGCAAACGCTTTCTCCATGGGCTTCTCTGCTTCTTCTGAGTGATGGGAGGAAAACAATGCAGGGCACGACATAGTTCAGTGAACTTTGGATGAAATATCATTTTGGTGGTAAAATGTGCACCCTAAACTTTTAGGGCCCACAACCAAAAACATATGGCATCACTTATTTAAGGGGTTTGAAACTTGTGAGGGAGATTTACCCACTATTGACATCACTTTTTTTTCCCTCTTAGTTAGACACTTCCTGTTGAATTATCTGGCTGTATGAAAAACTTATTCAACACCCAATGTACAGACATTCCCCCAACAATGCGTAAAGTCTTGAACACATGTCATGGCAAAAATCTTTCTTTGCTAGCCTTCCTCTTATTCTCTTTCTTTAAGCTCAAGGAAAAAGAAAGTGCCAGAGCCTTTATTTATTTATTTAGCATGAGCCTGTGAAAGACATTACTTATCTCAGAACTGAGTTAAAAGTAAACTGAAGCTAACTCTTAAACTATTACATACTTACTAAGATGGAACCAAATGGGTTTCTATAATCTCACATTTAGAGGTTCCTCAAAGCTCAAAGCAAGGTGTGATGCTGAAAGCAGCAGAAAAACTGGCTTTGATTAATTCTAATCACAACTCTTGCTGCTATGAAGCAATTCTTTTTGGAGTGGCATACTAGGGGGCTTGAAAACAATGAGCACTGCCCTCCTAGAATCCCAGTATTGAGAGCTAGTAACAAACAGTTGGATTTTAATTCAGGGGCCACAGATCAAAGGCTCCACTTCTGCCTACCAATTCTCTGAGCTCTCCAGCTCCCTAGTAAATTTCTTTTGAACACATTCTCATACCTTTTTATTTTTCAAAAATGGAAATGTTAGTGGGAAAAATCCACTTCATTGTAAGGGACGAATTATTCTGAGAGCAGAGCTTTCCTCACAAATATCAGCATCACTTCCACTGCTCTGTAATAAGTGGCTGCAGCTGTTGCCATGGCGATTTTCATTTTTTAAAAAACTGTATCCGCACAAAGACAGGCAACGCAGCTGTTTCCATGAGGCATCATAAAACAAGCCCAGATGTAATGATGCTCCTGCCTTTTGCCAGAATGAAGGGGACATGTCTGTAAATCCAAGCAGAACCAAAGATGGGGCTGTGGCTATGCTCTGATAGGGTCTTCTCGGAGGATCACTTAGAGCTGAGGAGAGTTCAACTTCTATCCATTTTTCTAAGGCAGATCCTCAGCACCAGGTCATCACTGGTTAGGCTGTTCATGTAACTTACTCCAATAGCTGCCTTTGAAAAAGACACTCTTATCCCCTAAATCTCCACCGGCTACCCCCAGGACATTCCAGAAGCGAGCTCTGCCGACCGTCCTAGCCCAGTACTTGTTTATCTGAAGATCCGCGCTCTCCTACTTACACGTTATTAAAATGCTGTCAGAAAGTCAACATGGCATTTGAAAAATGATTCTCCACTTTCCAGTTAGGAAGAGTGTGCTGCCTGCTGTTGTTCTTGTCCTTTGAAAGGGGAGGAGTTTGGTTTTCTAGGTGTGGGGTCTGGTAGGCACCAACAACACAAAGCCAGAAAGATACCTGTGGAGTTGCCACTTCTTGAACAATAGTATTCACTTAGGGAGCAGGAGTCCTTTGTTGGTCGTTTTGTTTTGTTGTTTTCAGGCTCTTGATTTGCTTGGCAAACCTGAGGCTGAAAATTATGTGAGGAGAACTCACAGCTTCGAAATGGTGATGGCCTCAATCCCTCATTCTAAACAAGATTCAAACCAGCTGCCCCCTCATTGACCTGGAGCGATAGTTCTTACTGTCACACAGGTGCAGTGGGATGGTGGCAGCAGATTAAGGAGGAAAAGAAAGCCTAGCATGTGCCTCATGGGAAAAGGGTTTGAAAAGAAATGATATTCCCTGTCGTTCCTCCTTCCCCAGCTCATATTACTATTTAATTCTTAAAAAACATAATTATGTTTCTGGATTTCTCTGTAGTTTATCAAACAGTCAGTTACAGCTATTTTATTGTTATTAAAAGCACTGAAATATGAACAGTATAAATCGCCAAGTGCCCAAGAATCTAATAATAAAAGGCCTTTACTTGGAAGGCATAAGTGGCTCTTTTATTCTGGGAGGAGGGCCTTTGTTTGCAAAGAAATACGGCTGTTCTTAACATCTGAGTAATCAGCAATCTTTGTGGCGGTTGTTGCTATTAAACGTAAGGTTGAGATGCGACCTACAAATACTCTTCAGGAAGCTGTGGGGCTTTATGAGCTAAACAATTGCCTGTGTTTGATCCTAACTTGCCACTGACACTCTCTGTGACCCAGCAAAATATCACTTCTTCCCTTTGTGGTATTGCAAAGCAAATGGCACTCTGGAAGAAACAAAGAATCTAAATTCCTTCACAATGCCTTCAGTGTTAAACGGTCATACAGAATAAAATATATAATGAAATGGAAATAAGTAAAAGAAATACCTTATGGATCCCTCAAGACCCATAAGAAATCAAAGTGCACAAAAATATTTCATCTGTCTTCTCATCAACTCTCAAAGTAAGAAATCAATCAACGGCTCTCCAGATTTTTTTTTTTTTTTTTAACTCAGAAACCAAAGGAAATAAGGAGAATGAAGTCACTTGTCTGAGGTCACACAGTTAATCAATAACTGTCCCAACTATTATTTTCTGTCTCGTACCTACCAGCTCAATGCTGCTTCTAGATATACCATTGCCCCGAAAGGCAGCAAAAACTGAAAGAAGTTCCCTATAAACTATAAACGTGTGAAAAATAAACAATAGAACCCATTAATTAATCGGATTTAAATATTAACATTGCTAGATCAATCCTTAAAGCTAATAACTCTATTTTTAAAAAAGATTTTACTTATTTATTTGACAGAGATCACAAGTAGGTAGGCAGAGAGAGAGGGGGAAGCAGGCTCCCTGCTGAGCAGAGAGCCTGATGCCGGGCTCAATCCCAGGACCCTGAGATCATGACCCGAGCCGAAGGCAGAGGCTTAACCCACTGAGCCACCCAGGTGCCCCTATAATTCAATAACTCTACTATTTTTAAATATTAATGATGTACAGAGACTGGTGACACTCTTGTTCCTCCAATGGATTTGCAATCACTCTCTTAAAACTCAATGCCCAGTAAATCAGAAGAACTGATCAGTATGAAAACACCCATGTTGGTCAGCAACCACAGCTAAAGCACGAATTGGGAAATTGCTTCACAGTCACAGAGAGAAACTAAGATAATGAAATATAGGAGATACAGTCTGTTAAATAGACCATAAGGCTGAAATATTTTCTCCACGAATGCTTTCTACTATTTCAAATCCTCTTTTTCACTGCGCCCGAGGCTGAGAGAAGAGACCCACTGGGCTGCCTGCCTCCTTCTTGGCAGGGCTTGCTAAAGATCAGAAAACAATGTGGGGAGGAAGCTCTGCGTGATTTATGTTAACTGATCATAAGAAAGTGGTGAATGGGAATGTAAGCGGAAATGCTGCAAGTGTGCTTAAGCACACATTTCATTTCCCTGAGATGCAGGAAGCTGAGGGGGAAACAGGCTCAATAATGACAGGAGGGGAGCTATTTTTCAAAAAATATCTTCTCTTTGATGAAGTTACGATATGATTATTTTTGTTGGGATTCACGTTTGTTCATTGAATGAATATTTACGGGTACCTACTAAGTACCTGGCACCGCTGTGGTGCTGTGGACGCTGGGGATATGGGGGCGGGGGTGGATGGTGGGGAGGCAAAGAGACGGACAACAAATAGGTAAACCAAGGATCCAATCAGTCCTTTGAGATGGGGAATGAACTGCGATCTTCCCCACACAAAGATTCAAAATAACTTAGATTTAAAAATTATAAGGTGACCTCATAGACCATACCTGAATTTTATCACGCTCCAATGAAATAAATTTTGTGGTGAGCTCTATTTTGTAGATTTGGGGATTGAAATGCAGCAAAGTTAAGTGATTTGGCCAAATCCATTTCAACAGTAAATGCGGGAGCCAGGATTTAAATTCAGGACAACTTTCTTCAAAATCCCTGCTCTTCAATGTATCAGACCACCTTCACAGATTGTTTTGAAAATGGGTGTACCTAAGTAGAGTTTCCAAATCCCAGGATCGAACAGTTCTCCAAATTCGTGTATTTAACCCTCCCACCCCCACTGCTAATTTACCTACTGCAGCGTTCAGATTTAACCACGATCTTTGAATTTCACTGTGGAGAGAGAGGAGGGTTGGTGTTAGACGCTCTGGCTTTGAGTGGGTTCTGCCACCCTTGGAGGCAGCAGGTCCCTCTACCTCTCTGAGTGTGGTAACTGCCAAGGCTGCTTGCTATAAGGATTCACCGAGACAAGTGGCAACGCACAGCATGCATAGCAAGACAGCTGTGTATTCGACCCCGAGGAGTTACTACCCTGCCTCTGTTGCCTCATCTGTAAAAGAAGGAACAAAAATAATGTTAGCTTACTCTTTTTTATCTCCTACAGTTGTCATAAGAACAGATGTGGGAAGACATTGTGAATGATGAAGTAAAATTATTACTAAAGGAATCCTCTACAACAGATGCTTGATGGAAGACACGTAGCTAGACTAGGCTTCTCATTATTTCATTCATGAAGAGAACCCAAGGGTTCTGCTGAAATTTTGGATCAATGCCATGGTGTCAGCAGACTTCTAGCTAGCAGATCAGGTGGTCTAATTCCTAGGTTCTCATGACCAGAGGCCTAGGAACCACTCCGCTAGGGTATTATTTATGGAGCCCATAATCTAGCTATTACATAGAATCACCCACAAGGAAGGCCCAGTTCAACATATTTTGATAAATGCCTATATCAGATGAAACGTGTCCATGTGTTTGCCCAAGAATGCTGTTCCATTTTAGATTCTTCTGGAAGAAACACCTTTGCTGGGTCCAAGACCCTCTCACTCTTCTCTTCCCTGTTTCCATGTCTCCCCCTCCCCGTGTCAGCTCCCCCTCACGATTTCAAGTTCCATCTCTCCTCCAGTACCCTGTGCCTATGGAAGCCCCCCACCCCGACTAAGACTGGAGTCCCCTACTGTTTTGTATTTTTAGTCCGTGTGCCACAGTCTTCCCTTGTCCTCTTCCCTACTTGTTTTAAATTCCTAGGCAATGCCTTTCTTCTTTAAAACCTTACTGCTCTTACAGGCTTTATTTGTCATTAACACTATCGTATAAAAATTTAACTTTGCTGTTGTATTACTTAATGTTTCGAAACAGCCAGGAGTCAGGAGAGAACGGAGGTCTGCGGGACCATTTTGCTTTGACAAATCTCTGGCTTGCTCACTACGGGACCAGCAGCACGTAGCCAGCCCCACAGCCACTGGCCTCCTTCCTGTACATGCTCCTGACCCATGCTGGAGGTGCTGGCTTAGATCCAAGGACTCTAGGTCAACACCACTCATGATCTCAATGGTGAGATCTTAGCTAAAGTCTGCTCTCTCAGACATTCTGCCCAAGTGAGGAAAATCAGCTGTATTGGGTTAGTTGCTCCAAACACTGGAACTGTCTTAAGGGGCTTACTTAATTTTAGCCACTATTTTACCCTCTAGAAATTCTTATAGTTAAATACATTAACTTAATAGTAGGGTTTTTTTGTTCTTTTTAATTAATATTTCATTCATTTTTAATGTTTTAATATTTCCTTTTAAAAAGCTACAGGAAATAGAGGCACAGGTGGGGTAATTCTACACATAGTCTAAAATGAGAGAGGCAGGTTAAATATGATATCTGATGCTTAGCTCTTTAATACTGGGTAAATTACATAATCCAACTGTATAATACAAATGATAATAGTACCTGACTTTCTCCAAAGGAGTCCCTCTAACATTATAAGGCTATGTCTTTCTTCCAGTTTCAGCTCCATCCCTGAGGACCATTTAAGATGCAGTCCTACCAAAAGCCAGGCATCTGAAATGGCATTTCCCAGACTTATGACTGAGAATGCCCATGACCACCCATGAGCTTAAAGGATTTAAAGACAGGAGTTTCTCTTCTATATTCTATGTGCAGAAATCTGTGTGGAGCTCTTTTAAGCCCCTGAGCATATTCATATTTCTTTTGAGGGAACTGTTGACTTCATCACTGCAGAGATGGGAAAAAGCACCCAGTTAGGCCTGCACATTTTCACACTGTATAAGGTACATTTGTCTTCTGGGACTGAAGTATATACACATCTCTCATTAATCAACAACATACAGTTGACTTTCAGGCATAGACATCAACTTGGAATGGTCTTCATGCAATATTTAAAAGTGCTCATGTCCAAGATTTAAGAAAGACCATCTAAAGTATATGAGTACCAAAAATTTACTGTGGTAACCATCCTTTAAGATGGCCTCCAGTGATCCCTGACACTTGGCATCTGTACCCATATGTAGTCCCTCTCACACTGCAACAGGGTTGGTCTATGTGACCAAAAGAATATAGCTGAAGTGATGGTACGTCACTTCCAGGAGTAGATTTAAAAAGTCACCATGGCTTCCATTTTGGTTGCTCTCTCACTCTCTCACATGTGCTATATAATGATTTTTCTCTTGGATTGCTCTCCCTGGGGTATTCCAAGTTAGCCCAACCCTACAGAGCAGTCTGTGTGGCTGGGAATTAAAGCATTCTACTAACAGCCATGTGACTAAGCTTGGAAGTGTTTCCTTCATTGCCAGTTGAGTCTTCAGAGACTGCAGGGATGGCCAATAGATTGACTACACCTCATGAGAAACCCCTTTGAGACAACCCAGCCTAAACAGTCCCTCAGAAACTGTGAGATAAATGTTTGTCATATTAAGCAGCAAAGTTTTGAAGTAATTTGTTACACAGCAATATATAACTAAGAGTTACTTAGGCTCCAATTTTGTTTTGCAGCATATCATCAGGAAACAACTTTAAAAAACTATTATAGAGGTGGTTTTATTCTATCAGGGATTGCTGCTTTAGTTTAAGCTTTTATTGAGGGTGGATTTTAGAAGGTCAATTTGAAAAATACTTCTGTGTAGAATGACTTGTCAAGGCCATTGCCTACTCTGCCACCCTACCTCCCATTTTTCATAGAGTTTAATAACAAAACACTAGTAAATGATCTGTGTGCTTTATTTAACTGACACTATATAAAACTTATGTTTTATATACTCCCCTTTTCACTTTTTTGCCAGGAGGCTCTGAACAAAATTTGGTGCTAATTAAGAACCTAATTTGTGCCAGATACCTATGTTCTTGTTTCTTTTAAGAGATGTCTTACATTCTTCTATATTTACTTATCCTTTTTGAAAATAAATATTCCTTAGCATTATAAACCAACTTAAGTCCTTTGTTGAAGTAATTACGCTGAATTTCAAAATATTATGAGTTTGTTGAGTGTATGTTAGATGCTGAGCAGAATGCTAGGCTCTAGAAATGTAAAGATGAGTAAGACAAGAAGTAGGGTTTCCTCTTAAGAAGGTCAAAACCAAAAAAAAAAAAAAAAGTCCAAACCTAGTGATGAACAGTTATGTGGAAAACCAATGATAAAACTTGAGAGAAAATGACTTCTGACTTGAGACAGCAACCAGAACTGGTCTTGATGAAGAAGAGGTTGGCATTATGTCTCAGGGACAATAAGAGTCATCTAGGACATGGTGAGAAGATTTGTGTGGCCAAGGCAAAGGGTGGAATGGAAGTAGAAGTGCATGGGGTACAGATCAAAAACAATTAACGTGCTTCTGAATATCTGGGAACATAATTTATATGGGAGAGACTGCGAGACAATAAGGGCTATTTTTTCTTCATTAGTACTGACCAAATTAATAAATAGCTAACCTACCAAGGAATAATAAAACTATTTAATAAGTTTACAGCACTCCCACTTAGCTGTGATACTGCTGAAATCTTGCAAACTAGAAAGAAGAAATCATTTAGAATTGGAAGCATATCCAATTCTTATTAATTACCCTCAGAGTCTGTCAAATTTCCGACAAGGGTCCCAGCAGTTGAAACAAGAATTAGAGGGCATTCTGGAGCCTCAGATTCCAAAGGAGCCACCAAACCTCACAAAGATACAAATGCACCAATACAAAGCACAAATGAAAACCTCTTTTCAGCCTGTCTAAAGCACAACAGAACCCATCATGTTCATATTACTACAATTAATGTATATAGTTTCTTTACAGGACCTTGGCTTACTCCCCAAAATACAACTTCAGAGAAACTTCTCTAGTAACAAACTATAGAAATGATCCCTGAAAGTATAGTCTTACTCCCCAAAATAAACACTTCCATTGGAGCATATCAAAAGAGCAAGATCAGTGTTCCAACCTTAAATGAGTTAAAGAAGTATCTAAATGCTAAAGCATTCAACAGCTAAACAGATTAATGAGCCCTTACACATTATTAGGATCTGAATGGTGGTTTATTTGGTAGCAATTCACAAACTTTTTTTTTACCTCTGACTAGAAATTTCAAGCTCAGGTGCTTACCAGGCTGCCTACAATGTAAAGGAACAGCTGTCTAGAACATGGGAAAGTAGTGAGAACTCTAACAATGGAGCCAGCGGCTTTTAGCACAGGAATGCAAGAGAAACTGTGTTTTTCTGGTTATTTCTGTTTGTTTGTGTGTCTTTTAAAAATACTAAACATCTTAATCATTATGTGAAATTAGCCAATTTTTAAATGTTGGAAACTAACAAAATATTTAAACAATGTGTGGACAAAACAAAATATGTCTACAGATGGAATCTGGCTGATGGACTACATGTCTGTAACTTCAGCTTTTGACAATCATATTAGCAGATGTTATCTTTGGCACATATTAAAGGAATGTTACAGAAACCACTTTTAAGACCTCTGTTTTTTTTCAATGACCTCATGACATCATTAACTGCTGACAGGGGTACAGAGCAGTGTTAAGGAAGTTAAGTGTCTTCAGAAAGTCATTAATAGGTTGTTCGAGCAATGAGTAGAACTAAACTGATGCAGAATTCCCTCCTGTATTAGTGTATATAAATTTATATATAAATTATAACAACTTTTAAACATATAGCTGAACTCAAAATAAAAGAATGGGAATACCCAGGAGAAGAAAAAAAAGAAAACTCAAAGCAAGAAGGACAAGCTCCATTTGATGTTATGAAAAAATAAAAAGCCTCACAAAAGATGAATTTGTATGCTTTCTTTAACTGAACTGAAGAACAATATAAACCAACATTCCTCTCTTTTCATTATAACCTTGTTTCACAAAAATAAATAAATAAGTAAATATGTATATATACACACATACACATAATATAAAATAGTAAACACAATGAAGAGAAGGCAGAAAATGTAAAAAAAAATTAAAAGGAAGAACTAGTACCATAAGAAATAAAAAAACTGCACAATCTAAAAGACACCAAAAAAAACAGCTACATTTACAATGATTAATAATACCTTAAAAATAAATACAAAACATAATGAAAGAAGATAGCTAACTTGAAAATGAAACAGACAAAAATTTAGAAAGTAAACCATAGGTGGAACTAAAATACTAGATGATTAATGACATGAATGATGGAAGGAGTGAAAAGAGTTAAATCACTTTAATTTCTCAGGATTAGGCCAGTATGATGCCAGGGACATTTTAGATTTTGTTGATTCTGTATGTTATGTGAATTATGCATTTAAATTTAAAGGTATTGACTAAAATAATAAAAGGAACTAAAGCGAATCACTTAATAGTGGTAGAATAACAACATCAACAAAAGGGTATCAAGAATTCAATAGGCTAAATAAAAGCAAAGGTGAAAACAGAAAGCAGTGAAAGACCATTTGCACTGAAAACACAAAATAATGTATATCTTGTGTGATCAAAGATGAAAATGATGTTACCTATCATCCTATTCTACTGTGTATACATACATAAATATATTTTTAAAGATTTATTTACTTTTTTGAGACAGAGAGAGAGAAAGAGAACAAGTAGGGGAAAGGGCAGAGGGAGAGGGAGAATCTCAAGCAGATTCACTACAGAGCGAGAAGCCAGATGCAGGGCTTCATCTCACAATCCTGAGATCCTGACCCGAGCTGAAACCAATAGTCAGAAGCTCAACTAGTTGAGCCACCCAGGCACCCCTTTATACACACACACACACACACACACACACATACATATATAAATATATATTTCTATATAATGTACAATACACTATATATAATATAGTGTATAATACATGTATTATGTATTATACTATTTTTTAAAATATTTTATTTATTTATTTATTTGACACAGGGAGAGGGGAACACAAGCAGGGGGAGTGGGAGAGGGTGAAACAGGCTTCCCACCAAGCAGGGAGCCTGGTGTGGGGCTCGAACCCAGGACCCTGGGATCACGACCTGAACTGAAGGCAGATGCTTAATGACTGAGCCACCCAGGCACCTCTGTATTATACTATTATACTATTATGTAGTATGTATTATACATATAAAATTCTCACATAAGCACAGAAAAGATATATGCAAAGATACTCACATGGCATTTTTATAACAGTGAAAATATGGTAACAACTTAAAGATTCATCAACAGGAAAGTGCACAAGTAAATAGATATATTTATATAATAGACTATTACACAGCAATTAACATGAATGGATTATATCTAGAGTTACCTATATGGCTAAGTTGCAAAAAATATAATGGCAAATGAAAAAAGGAAGGTGTAGAAGAATAAGATAGAAGACATCATTATTTATGATAACTTAAAAGTTATTGATAGTCCCCCCTTTCACAGTGCTTTTCTATTCTAAGGAAGCAGAAAAGCTAAAATATTCAATATCTTGTCCTCTCTTGTAGCAAATGGTACATCAGTTCTAGCAAATGAGACATACTAAAATTTATGGGTATCTTTCCCTTCCCAAATAAAAAGGCAAAACAAGGAAAAGGCTTTTGGCCATTGACTTCCCTCTTTTTCCTTCCTGGAATATAAACTTCTGAGGTTTGGTAGCCAACTTGTAGCCAGTAGGTAGAAAGTCACACACTAGGATAATGCAACAAGATGATAGATAATGTCTCTATCAGCTCTGATAACATGACTAAGCCATTCGATCACCACTGAACCACCTATCCCTAGATTTCTTGTTATGTGATACGAATAACACTCAATTATTTAATGCTTGGTAGAAGATTTTTTGGTTACTTATAGCTGAAAGCACTCTAATTAAAAGAAGCAGCTACAACATAATACCATTTATGTAAATCATTTAAAATACAGATGTGTTATACATTGTTTATAGGTACATACAGACATAGAGCTCATAAAAAATCATCAGGAAGAACACACACTGACTTAAGGGTAGTGGTTGACCTCAGGGAGAAAGGAGTTGGGGAAGGGAAGTTGAGTAGGAAGAGGACTACAACAGTAGCTGTATTTTTATTCCTGTAAAAAGAGTACTGAAATAATACCAATCTTTTAAAAATATTTGGGTAATGAGTATATTTTATTTGCCATCTACTTATATATAGTTGAATCATTAAAAAAGTTTAGAAGAAAAGGAATGTGAAATTATGTAAATTCTCTAGTTATCTAGCTGGATCATGGTTTGTTGTGTCCTTTGCGGATAGTTTGATCTATTTCCCCACTCCAGTGAGTTGAAGCAGGGGTGAAGATCAGTCCATTCTTGGTCAGACTGTTCCATATACAGATCTGTTGCAACTGTAGCAAATGATCTAGGAGAACAGATATCTGGGAAACTCTTATGTTACAACAAAGTAAGTAAATAAAAAATTCTAGAGAGAGTGATCTAAGAACTTTAGACATCTGGTTCTAAAGAAAGCAAGCAAGAAAACATGATTGGCAGTTGGAGTTGTCGAGGACAAAGTTATGGTGTGATGACAAGCTTGAAGAAATAAATCCCAGCTCATGGGCCAATTTGCTATAGGGTAGGCCAGCCTAGGATCAATATTTTTTCAATTACATTTAAAAACTATTTCACAATCTAGTATTTGGATGGCAAGTTAGCAATGTTATAGCTATTAATTTTTAACAAAAGTTTAGCTGTACAAGATATGTATTCTCATGAGGGAAAAATGAAAGAAAAATTAAAAAGCACAGAGGTTATAAAGTGAAAAGTGAAAGACTCTTTCCCTCTGTTCCCAGTCCCCAATCCCCAGTCCCCAGGGCACTATTAATATTTCTTATGCTTTCAGACCTTTCATGAATAGATTAGCAAATAGATATGCTCTCTTTTTCAGAACAAATATGAGATAATACCATACATATTATTCAGCAAATTGCTTCTTAAGTCATGCATTGGATGTCTTCCAAATCAGCTCATACAGAATTATATCGTTCTTTTGAACGGTTGCAAATGTTGTATGAAGTTATTATGCGTATTAAACATGTTTCATATTGGTGAACATTTAGGTTGTTTTTAATTTTTTGCTTTTATAAAAAACTATGCAATGAATATCTTGTTATAATTCATCTTTTCCCTACAAGATATAAAAATCCACTTCTATCATATTCAGAATATGCACGTGTTTGTTTGGGTTTTTTTTCTGACTCAATTTCCTATGAAGCTGCCAGCCTTTTCCTTCACAAGCACTAAACTTTGATAGTTAGAGCTTCAAAATACAGTTTAATATCTGGTAGAGCTCGTTCCTCAGCATTAATCAGGACTTCCACAATTTTACCTGTTACTTTTGAATGTTTATGTCTCTAGGTAAACTTTAACAATATTTTGTTAAGTTTAGAATAGCCAATCTTTGAGCAGCCTGCCATTATCACATACCCCACCTCATAAGGATTTTCTTTCTTCAGAGACTGAACCAGGAATGTTCTGGACTGGGAACAACAGGCACAGGGGGAATGAGTGACAGAGGTGGGTTAGGCAAAAGTCTATGTAATGAACTGTGAGAACCCCCAGACCCTTTTCTATATAGGTCTCCCAGAATGTTGGTAATTGGCTTATACTTCCTTTACAGGAGTTATTTGGAAAAACTGGTTCACAGATACTTAAACTTGGAGGTGCCACCAAAAAACAGCAGTTTCCCCAATTACCCTTCAATGAGGCTCATAGGTTGACAAGCTCAGAACTTGTCCCTAATCCATTTCCAGTTGCCTCCTTATATTTTATTTGCCATTTGCCTGCTTCCCTTTCTCTTAAATATGTGTATTCAGGCAAAGGCCTTTCTAAAGTGGTGAGGAAAAACAGAGAACAGAACAAAAGGACAGGAAAAAAAAAAAAAGAATTTGCAGAAAACAGACACAATTTAAGGCACACACAAAAGAATCCTGAGATCTATTATCAATATTCTGAGGCAAGAGAAGATATTATAGTCATGAAAAAGAATCAACATAAAAACAAGCACTTTTAGAAATAAAAATTAACAAGAGTTGAAATGAAAATTTCAAAATTGGAACATAAAATTAAGTAAATTCCCCATAAAGTGTTTATATTAAAAATAAATATTTTAAAAATGTTTATATTAATAGTAGATGCATAGATATTTAGACCGAAATAGGTGAAGTACTGAAAAGTAGAAGAGATGAGAAAATGAGATAATCAGACAAATTATCAGAAAAACGGCATGAGAAAATTTTCCAGACTGCAGGATATAAATTTCTCAGTTGTGGGGCTCACCAAATATGAAGCACAGTGGACAAAAAAGAACATTATACCAGGCACATTATTGTGGCATTTTGAAACAAAAGGAATAAAGAGGAAAATTTAAATAATTCCTTGAGATACAAAAAATAAATCACACACAAAGGTATGAAAATCATACAACACTGACTTTTTGAAAGCAGCATTGAAAGCTGGAAGACAAGGAAACATGTCTTGAAATCTTTGAAATAACTCAATTTCTAACCTAAAATTCTATAGCCAGCCAAAGTATCATTCCAAGCATGAGAGGAGAATAAAGCTGTGTTCACCATGCAGAAACTCAAAATAATTGATCTTTATGTTCCCTTTGTAGAAACTTATATTCATGAAAAAATATTGATGAAACATATTCAGGCAAAAACATATATCCATGAAATAAGGAGTAGTTGTGAAACTATGAGAACAAAGATGCTGAAGGACATAAGAGCCAAGAGAGAAACAGAGGTGAGGCTAGATTCTTAAGGTTCACTAACTATTATGATCAGGAGTTAAGAGAAGTAGTAGGACAAAATAGCAGGGAGTCTAGGGAAAGACAGAAAGCTAGGTAGTGCAGGGTAGGGAATGAATGAAGTGAGGAGAATCCTCAAAGGTAGGTTGTTGAAGAGTTTTCGTTGTTTCAGGGAAGTAGAAAGGCTGAGTTCTCGGAAAGGGCAGTTTGAATAGTATAAAAGAAATGGCAAAAAAGAAATGGAGAAGCTGGTTTGGTTGAGTCCATGGGAAGGAAGCCAGTTTACAGGGGTTAAGGAAGGGTATAAGAAAGCAGAGTAATACAACTCATTTGCTAGTTTTGTTGATGGGAGAAAAATTTATTAATAGTGGAATAGATAGTAGAGGCAAGCTGAAGTCCTGCTTAAGAAGGGGGAAAGAGGAGCACAGCTGAAAAGAAATAAAGGAGATGATACAGAAGAAAAGATAGAACATAATAGAAGAAGAGATGAATTAGAAATAAAATCTTAAAATGGGCACAAAAGGATGAGACTCTAATTCACTTAGAGTGGGACTCTCTCGGACAAGAAAGAAGGATAATTTATCTGAAATTAGTGAAAAGACTAAGAAGATAAACGTAGGGAAAATTATATGTTATGTTAAGTTCTGTTTGATTATGTAAAAGTTAATTTATAAGCAATGATTTGGGTATTCCTATAAATTGATGTCTGTGGGACAGACTTAGAAGGTTGGTAGAAGAACAGCAGGTTGGAGGAGCAAGAAATAGTTCTGAAATATGGTAAGTGGGTAGAACACCCGGGGCTCAGAAAGAGGTTCTTTCTCACAAGAGCCACACGCTTGCAGGAAAATCTTTATTGGGAACCAGTAAAGGGACTTGGTGGTAGAAAACAATTAATTTACAAGAAATTTGGTTAATAGGACTGTTTAGTCAGAAGAATAAATTGCTGAAAATAATGATCAACAACACATTTTTTTTTTCATGAGTAGGTAACTTGGGTGTTCATTGAGTCTGATTTATAATATTTAGATTTTAGATATTTTTGTCAATTTCCAAAATAATTTTCTGTCCTTTCCTTTCTCTTAAGTTTTTAATTTCTATTTTTACTATTATTGTAAAATAATATAATGTTTAAATATAAAATATATATTATATATTATAATTTAATATGATATTATTTACTATATAAAATAATAATTTTTACAATTATTATTGTATCTTTATGCAATAGCAAAAATTTGCCAACACACAGTAAAATAAAGCTAATATCCAACAATAGATGATTGACTAAGTATTCTCAAACACTTAATATGGTATGATATAATTTCTAAATAAGGTATAGGTGTGCTTGTTTTATTGTGTTTCACTTTATTATACTTTGTAGATATTGTATTTTTTTACAATAAAGTGAAGGTTTGTGGCAACCCTATGTCCAACGAGTCTATTGGCACCATTTTTCCAACAGCATTTGTTTACTCTGTGTCTCCATGTCACATTTTGGTAATTCTTCCAATAATTCAAACTTTTTCATTAATATTATATTTGTTATAGTGATCTGTGATCAGTGGTCTTTGATGTTACTATTGTAATTGTTTTGGGGTCCTGTGAACCATACCCATATAAGATAGAGAAATTAATCCATAAATGTTGTGTGCATTCTAACTGCTCCACCAACTGGCCTTCCCCCTGCCTCTCATCTTCTCCTTGGGCCTCCCTATTCCCTGAGACACAACAATATCAGAATTAGGGCAATTAATAATTCTACATGGCCTCTAAGTGTTCACGTGAAGGGAAGAGTTGCATGTCTCTCACTTTAAGTCAAAAGCTAGAAATGACTAATCTTAGTGAGGAAGGCGTGTTGAAAGCTGAGATACTCTGAAAGGTAGGCCTCTGGTGCCAGACAGTTAGCCGGGTTCTGAATGTGAAGGAGAAGTTCTTGAGGGAAATTAAAAGTGCTACTCCAGTGAACACCTGAAGGATAAGAAAACAAAAGAGCCTTATTGCTGAAATGGAGAAAGTTTCAGTGGTCTGGATAGAAGACCAAACCAGTCACAACATTCCCCAAAGTCTTCTCCAGAGCAAGGCTCTAACTCTCTTCAATTCTATGATGGCCGAATGAGGTGAGGAAACTATTTTCAAAAGAAAAGTTTGGTTCTCGCTTCGGCAGCACATATACAAAAGAAAAGTTGGAAGCCAGCAGAGGCTCATTCATGAGGTTTGAGGAAAGAAGCTGTCCCCCTCACATGAAAGTAAAAGGCAAAACAAGAGCTAATGTAGAAGCTTCAGCAAACTACGCATAGGATCTAACTAAGATCATTAATGAAGGTGGTTCTGCCAAACAGTGGGTTTGCAACCTAGACAAAACAGCCTTAAAGATGCCATCTAGATTCATAGCTAGAGAGGCAAAATCAGCCTGGTCTCAAAGCTTCAAAAGAGAAGCTGACGTTCTTGTCAGGGGGTAATGCAGCTGGTGCCTCTAAGTTGAGCTTTAATGCTCACTTACCATTCAAAAAGTTCTAGGGCTCTTGAGAATTACGTCAAATCTTCTCTGCCTGTGCACTATAGATAGAACAACAAAGCCTAGATGATAGCACATCTGTTTACAACATGGTTTACTGAATATTTTAAGCCCACTTTTGAGACCTATTGCTCAGAAAAGATCTCTTTCCAAATATTAACTGCTCATTGACAATGTACCTTATTCACCCAAGACCTCAAATGGAGAAATAAAACAAGATTAGTATTGTTTTCATGCTTGCCAACATAACATCTATTTTGCAGCACATGGATCAAGGAGTAATTTCAACTTTCAAGTGTATTTAAGAAATACATCTCATAAGGTTATAGCTGTCGCAGAGAGTGTGATTCCTCTGATGGATCTGGGGAAAGGAGGTTGAACAATTTCTGGAAAGGATTCATCATCCTAGATGCCATTAAGAATATTCATGATTCATGAGAAGAGGTCAAAATAGAACACTGAAGAAGTTTGCAAGAAGTTGATTACAATCCCAACTGATAACTTTGGGGGATTCAAGACTTCTTCAGTGGAGGAGATAAACACAGATGTGGTAGAAATAGCAAAAGAACTAGAATTAGAAGTGGTGCCTGAATATGGGACCGAATTGTTGCAATGTAATGATAAAACTAACAGATGAGGAGTTGCTTCTTATGGATGAGCAAAGAAAGCAGCTTCTGGAGATGGAATCTACTCCTGGGGAAGATGCTGTGAAGACTGTTGAAATGATAACAAAGGATGTAAAATATCACGCAAACTTGCTTGGTAAAGTAGCAGCAGAGTTTGAGAGGACTGACTCCAATTTTGAAAGAAGTTCTACAGTGGGTAAAATGCTACCAAGCAGCATCACATGCTATAGAGAAATCATTCGTGAAAAGAATGGTCTATCGATGCAGCAAATTTCATTGTCATCTTAAGAAATTGCCACAGCTACCCAGCCATCAAATAACCTGATCAGTCAGCAGCCATCAACATTAAGACATGACCCCCCTCCATTATGACTTGTTGAAAACTCAGATGATGGTTAGAATTTTTTAACAATAAAGTATTTTTTAAATTAAGGTATGTACATTCTTTAGACATAATGCTATTGTACACTTACTAGGCTACCATATAGTATAAACATAACTCTTACACACACTGGGAAAACAAAAAATTCATTTTACTTACTTTATTGTAATATACTCTCTATTGCAATATTTGCTTTATTGCAGCAGTCTGGAACCAAACGCACAATATCTCTGGGGGCATGCCTATTTATATGTTTATATTATGTATATGTATGAGAAAAGAAATGGTATGTATACAACAGTGGCTGGCTTTAAGTAGGTTGGATCATGGTCAGGGGTTCTAATGTATTTATTTTTGCTTGTCTACAATTTGTTATTTTTTTTTCTAAAGTGCATAATTACTTTCATTTAAAGGTGGGACAGCAATAAGAACACAAAAAAGGACAGATACTAAAATTTTTCAGATTCGGGTGTGCAGATATTTTTTCTTTACTTTGTAAAATATAAGTTAATCCTTAGTTTAACTTCAGCTAACTAGTCTCTTGGGCTATTAGGTTTGTTCTGCTTTCTCCTCTTATACTCCCTCATATCCTTTATATAAAAAGTTATTATATCATGACACAGTGAAGGGAAACATCCATTTTTAACCAATTTTTACCCTCAGTACATTAAAAACCTTTCCAAACAATTATATCAGATACAACCCTAAAAGTTGATTATTTAGATTTTTTTCAAATGAATACACTTTTTGAACATTTCGTTTCCTTTGTGTTCTGGGAATGGAGATGTTAGTAGGTGGAGGAAACAGCAAAAAGCCAAAAAGCTACTCAAAGAAGAAAACAAAGCAGTATAAACCTGATCTGTGGCCCGTCAAAAATCAAACTGATTCATGAAAGAAAACCCAGAATGGATTTATCATTTATGGAAAAAACTTCTGATGGATCACTTTGCTGGCAATAGTCTCCAAAGTTGCTTTAAATTAGATCATTTTCTACAAGGTGACTAAGAAGTGTTCTAGAGACTGGGAGCATGAGTGAAAAAATATATAGCAGGTTAACTTAGAGTGGATCTTAGATGGCAAATCAAGAGGTCAAGGACAATGATATAGAGGTCAATGTGAAGCAATTAGAGATTAAAGATTGAGGTACTTTTAAGCCAAAGTTCTATCCACGTTAGAAGTATCTAAAAGACAGTGAGTGCTGGCTTTTATCCAAGACAGCATCCCAGCCTGTGCCACACGGGGGTGCGTCACTTCAGAGTTGTACTGGCCTAGTTCCCAAGTAGACAGTGATTGCCGCAGGCAATATCAAGCTTGCAGAGCACTAGATATCACTACATATGACAGAACAACAGTTAAACTTTGCATTTATCCTGTTTCAGAGTCTCAAATTCTGAACCCACGTGAATTTGTATGAATGTAGCCCATTTAAATGGAATATTGCTTCCAAAGTAGAACCAAACCGTTTTTGCCTTGATCCTGTTGTCTTCAGACAATCTCTCCTACTAATGGGATACTCTGTTAAGACTAAACAAGGAGCTAACTTGGCTTTCAGTCACACTGACCTTCAGGGCGGTATGCTGGTGCTCTGACAGGTTTAAAAGAGGAATCTGGCAGTTAGGACGCCAGACCACCAATATGGATGCCCAACTGAAAACAGAGGTAGGGGTGTCTGGGTGGCTCAGTCGGTTACACATCTGACTCAGTTCAGCTCAGATCATGATCTCAGGGTCCTGGGATGTGGCGCTCAAGGAGTCTGGTTGGGATTCTCTCTCACCTTTTTTCTCTGTCCCTCCCCTCGCTCGTGTTATCCCCTCTCCCTCTCAAAATAAGTAAATAAAATATTAAAAGAAAGAAGAAGAAGAAAACAGAAGTAAATAATTGCTTCTTTGAGGAGATTTCAAGGTTCCCCAACAGAATTGTGTGTTTATCAAAACTCCATCTCATAGTATCTTTTGTTTATAGCAAAACAGACCAAAATACCTGCAACAAGTCTGAGCTGATTTCAAATGACATGCACGGGAATTCCCAGCTGATTTGCACCAAGTTACATTTTCATACTTCCCTGAGGGCAAACTCTATGACACCTCTCACTGAAATGTTCTAGCCTGCCACATAGAGGAGAGTACTGTTATTTCAATTTGCATATTACACATAAACAAAAGGAATTACCTCAATAGCAACTTACTTAAAGAACTGCCTTAGAAACCCGAAGCACTTTAAAAAAGCTAAATCAGAGAAATATGGATTTTTCCCCCTAATGTAGAGAAAAAAGAAAAAAAAAAGAAAACAGCGGGGGTTGAAATATGTGACAAACAATTTGGAAACAGCTGTGCTGATTGCAATAGTCTCCCTATAATATACAGCCTGTATTCTCTTCTCAGTTTGATTCCTTGACTCCAGGAACTACGGAAAAGATACAAAACATTTTCTTATGGCAAGCTGCTTTTACTGTGATCAATTACTTTCCTCCTGTATGCTGTGCTGTGGTTGGAGTCACGTGATTAATGTCTAACTTAGGTGGGTCTGAGTTATGTTTTTCTTTTTTTCTTCCTGTCTTTTCAAAAGCCATCTTAGAATTGAAAGGTGTAGAGAAGGAATTCCAAATATCAATAGCAAGTGATTAATTTTCTGGCAGCTAGAGACAAACACTGCAAAAGAAAATTAACTATAGAATCCTGTAGAATTTGTGAAATATTCTGTAATTTCAATATGTTTGAAGCCCTGGCAACCAGAGTCCTCAGAATATAAATCAAAACTTCTCAACTTTTGCAATCAAATCTTTTTTGTTTTTTTTTTTGCAATCACATTTTATGACCACTAAATCTTTCACAAATATTTATTAAGTGCTACTAAGTAGTATTAAGTAGTAATCCTGGTATTTTTGGTGATTTTATGTATTTTTCACATTTAAAAATATGTGGAATTTGTTTTCACATAAGTCGTGATGGTAGAGTTATACTTTCTCTTTTGTCTTTTAATAATTAGCCTGTTACATGGCCCAACTTCATCTCCTTTCCCATTTTTCACTGAATTGTAATGATGCTTTAAGCATAATAATACATGTGCATGCATGTCCACAGATACGCATCTGTTTATTTCTGGGTGTTCTATTTTGTTCATTTGACCTGTCTATTCCTGTACTGCTACCACATTGCAATAATTATGGTCCCTGTATCATTCCCTTAATCTTTTTTTTTTCAGGACTGCTTTAGACATTATTGTAACTCATTTATTCTCCCATTTGAAATGTTAATAATTTTATCCAATTTCAGAAAAGCGTGGTCATATTGTTTGGGCGAATTACACTATGTTTTAAAATTAATTTGTAGCATTTTTAATATTGAGCTTTCCTAAGCAAGAATATAGTATATCTCTCCTGTATTAAAATTTTATAATTCCTTTCCTATAGGTTCTGAGCATTACCTGCGTGTGTTTTTTCAATTGCACACCTGCTCCAGAGCAGCAATCAGCTGCTTGACTGAGTCTGGGTTCTTCTTTTGTTTTCTATGGGAGTCTTCAACAAGCCATGTGATGAGTACACCATCTCTAAGGGTTAAGATTAGTATTGCCTGGGCTCAATTTCATGGTCCTGCTTCTGGTTAGCTCTCTAAACAAGTTCCTTTACTCATTTGTGGTATGCCTATATTAAATTCTGATCCCATTTTCCCTCTCACACTTGCTACACATCATTTGGTAAGCTGTATATTTAATTCTTTGATCAGTCTTTCTGGCTCTCAATCGTTGCTGCCTCTCTTTTCTAATGAGCCACAAAGTGTATTCAGAGATACTTCCAGCTTGGGAGAAAATAGACTGTGCAGAGCTCTCTTCCGATTTCAGGCACTTTAATTCATAGTCCTTCAACAGACAATAGAATACATCTTACTGATTGCCTAATAAAATGAGGAGAAATTGCTCTCTGAATGTGCTATAATTGGATCATGTCTTTGCTCACATGGCATTCAATAGGGATCCAGGGCGATTTAAGGGTTTTGTGGGTTGGTTTTTTTTTTTTTTTTTTTGTCTCTTTATTAGAATGAAAAAGATATAAACTATAGTTAGGACATTGGAAACTTTCCACTCCTGTGATGAGTGGTAGAACTATCAATTCACATTCCACATTAATGGGATCCTTTTATGTGTCAGTTGGGGTACTTGGTGTAGTTACAGATACTATCTGACTATATATCAATCTGAGTTTTTCAAAGAACAGCTATGAGCCCCCACATTTGAAATATTTTGAAAGGCTATGAAAGCTTAAGTCCATGTATTAAAATGACCACAGGAAATAACTCAGAACCAATAAAAATAAGTAAAATAAATGTAGCAGATATCATCTGCTGACTTTTTACTAAGTGTTAGGTACTGTAAATAATTTTTGATTGTTGACCTTTACAACAACTGTGTGAAGTATGTCTAATTATCCCCATTTTATAGATGAGGAAAATCTGTTTGGGAAGGTACCTTCCCCAAGGCTGCACATTGTGAATGGCAGAAGGAGAAATCAAATCTTTATTGATCAAAGTTTGTTTTTGTTTTTTTCAGTACAGTATTCTGCTTCCATTTACCCTCACCCTTTACAGAACTCTAAGACATTTAGAGAAATTGGTTACCTGGTTTTATAATGTAAAACATATTAGAAATGGCAAAATTGACCTCTAGAAGTGCAAAAACTTAGAATTGAAAATTAAGAATAGAAAACTATTTAAAAAAAAACCACCAACCCCTCTCCTCAATCAAAATGAATAATCTAAAAATACTCAATGAAGAGAAAAATAATTCTATATGTCCCCCAATAATTTCTGAAGTTATTACTGGATTGTGGCATTAAATAAAATTAATTATATTCATTCTATTCTTCTCTAAAATGTTGAGAAAGTTTCCCAGAGAATTGTAGAGATAGAAAGGATACTTATGGATCAGCATGTCGAGCTGACTTTACAGACATAAATAATTGAGGTCGAGAGGGTTTCAGAATTGATCCAGACAAGTGCTGGTCACTGGCAGAGCTAAGCACAGACCTTTGTTTTCCCACTCTTGGCCCAGGAGGCTGACAGTTCCTCCTGGCTTCTGCTCCTAACAACCTTTAGTAACACCTTCCATGAAGTCTCCCCTAAATATGGATAAAGAAAAGAAATCTCACTGTTTGTTATTGTTGAATTAGATATCTAAGATTTACTTATCTATTATATCAATTACTTCTTTTTGTTCAATAAATTAGATATTAGATAAAGCTTGCCTGATCATGGTCTAGTTAGAGAGACAGAGAAATAAGATAACACAGAAAGTTCAGCGAGGTAGAAAGAGTGTTCAAGGAAAAATGGGAGCCCAGAGGACCTCTAATGCAGCTGGGATTTAGAAGGCATCCAGCATAGTTTCCAAGCCAGTTGCTCTTGAGTCAGTCTTAATGGATGCCAGGCAGATGAAGGAGGAAATGGCATTTCAGGCAAAGAAACAGAATTTATCATCACATGGAGTCTATAGAGAAATAACAGATACCTTAGTTTAATTAGGTTGTAGTCACCAAACTAGAGCCAGCCCATGGACCTAATCCCGCCTAGTACCTATTTTTATAAATAAAGTTTTATCAGAACATAGCATGTCCATTTGTTTACATTGAGTGTTTGGCTGCTTTAATACTATAATGACAGATTTAAATAGTTGCCACAGAGACCATATGGGCTTGTAGAACCTAAAATATTTATCATCTGATGATTTATAGGGAAAAAACTTCAGAACTTTGGATTAGAGTAGATAGAGGCAGAAAGGCAGATTATATATGTATGATCCATGGACTTCATCTAAATGCCATGTTTTATATGGCCTGTACATTGCCCTTTTGTTTATTTAAAAGAAATATGAAATATTGTCAATATTTTAAAAATGAAGAGATTTCACATAAAGTTCCAGATTCCTAGCTTCCCTTGAAAAATCAGAAATTTTATTAATTCTGGATCTTGTTTTCTATATGGCAAGAATTAGAGTAGAGGAGGAGTCCCCTCTTTCAGATGACATGAGCTCTCCATTTTCCATTGTCTTTCCACTCCCAGAATATCCCACTCATCTGTCTACTTCAGCCCTTTGGAATCTAAGTTAACAAATTCCAGAAGAAGCTGGGAGATAAAGGTAAGGGTGATTTAATGAATATATAGGCATGCCTTGTTGTGGAGTTTGGACTTGATCCTGAGGTGCCAGGAACCACCGAAGGGTTTGAAACAACCCAGTGATCTCTCAAGATTGGCCTTTTAAAGGACAAGAGTCTGGTAGCAGCAAGAAAAATGGACTAACGGACAGAGAGATCTGAAGCAGTGAGGCCAGTTTAGAGGTTGCTGAAAGCCAGGAAAAGACTAAGGAAGGACTTAACTTTGTGTCAGAAGGAAGGTAAAGAAAAAATGAATATTAGGAATATTTGCATGGCAGCCAAGAGCACAGCTAGGACGAGACACAAGTAGAATATATGAGATTGAAAAAAGCTAGCTACTACTGTTGTTGCTGGAAGGTGTGGGAAGAGCATCAACATCTATCATTTCCTGAACTCACTTGGATATTTTCAACAGAGTCCTAAAGTCAAGAAAGTGTAGGCCCTACTTTGTGTGGCCTACTCATCAACCTGTAACAAGACAGCTTATGCATCAGGAACTTTAGGAATGACAAATATTGAAGTGGGGCAGAGAAGCTCTGGAAGACACTATAAAAAGCATGGCGTCAGTGGCCATGGCTTTGCATAATAGAGGCAGAACACCAGGATATTTGAAGGGAGAAATAGCTTTGTCAAGAGCCTTGGAGTCTAATGTGCATACCAGATTTGTAAAGTTAGTAGATAAGTATAGAGAGGCTCAAAGACAGTATCAAATTCACGTGCTTCCCACTCTTTTGTAATTCTGTCTCCAGAACCAATAATGTTTTTGATGATGGGAGAGAGGCTGCCTCAGGACCAACCTGGCACGGTGAGAGGAGGAAAAAACCAATCTTCTCAGCCTCCCTGATTCACTTCTTGCCTGTTGGAAAGCCTCTTAGGAGCCTTGCAATAAGGATCTATTCCCATCTAATAGTAAGGAGTATATCACTATAAAGAATTAAAATGCTATTTTCACTTATAAATGGAGATGTTCTCTCAAAACAATTATGTGACATGAAAAAAAAACCCAGGTAAACAGAATTTCCCATAGATTTTGCCCTGGTGTTCTCTGAATGGAGAACGAAAGACATTGAAGTTTTAGGCCATTTCTCTGAGGAAAAGAGAAATGGCAGTTTCCATGGAGCAACACATCAAAGGGACTCATACCATGCCACCCTGCATTTTGAAAATTGTGGTATCTTCCCCAGTCCTGTCCATAATAACAGTGAAAAGAATCTCTACAGGAGAGAAAGGATTTTTTCTTAACAACCCACAAGCCTCTATCTAATTCATTCATCAGAGTTACTGAGGTAATTTTCTAAGCCCTATAATTTATTTATGTTACAGAGAGATGTTGAAGAATGTCCACAAGGAGTAACTGGAAGACAAGAGGAAAAGGAAGGAGGTTAAAAAGGAAATCTAGAAAATGTTGTCACTCCACAAAGATTACAGTTTCTGAAGCAAAGTCCCAGACAATACTCAGTATTTGAGAGAGCTTGTGATAAATGCTCTAAGTAAGTAATTCTGTTTGTCTATGAAGAAAAAAATAAAGAAAACACATTTCCAAACAGGAACTAATATTTAGAAAGGAAGCTTACTCGAAGCAAACCAGAACCATTATGCTTTTCTGATAAAAACAGGATTTTCAAATTAGCAAAAATTTGCATTTTATACATAATGCACACACATTTTCCACACACGGTATTCAAATATTAAAATCTTTACAGAATCTTTTATTTAGTATACATTGTCCCCAATAAAAATTCATCTTGTGGTGTCATGCTGTGTCAATCCTGAGGAAAGGCATACAAATCCTTATTTTAGCAGGACAATAGCTTTGTTAAGAGGTTAAACTAGTCCTCTCTAATCTCTACTAACTTCCAGCTGACTTCAGAGGGCTACTCACATAGCCAGAGGTTTAGGGAAGAACCGAGGTGAAACACTTCTAAGAATGACCTTTTCTCTCCCAGTATCTCAGTAGCCTCTGGTTCCGTTAACAGAAGAAGCCAAATAACAGCATTTTCATGGTGTTTTTCTATTAACAAGAAGCCCATCTCATTAAGTTTTCACAAAAGTTGCACCTATATTTTGTTGATGACCGCAATGCAGGCCAAATAAGTCAAGTAACTGTCCAGGATCATTAGGTAGTGGCAGTGGTGGGGCTTCAAACTAAGCAGTCTTTGGGTCACCTCATGCCCTTCCCCCTGAACCCCTTGTCACAGCTGTGCTTTGGCCATGGAACAACAATGAGGCTGAGGAAACCCTTCTTTTCAGTGGCTCCTATGTCTGGAAGTCATGACATGACCCCTTGGTTCATTTGCATGAAGATCCTTCTCTTGTAGGACCTCTTTCTTTTGACATATATTCTAATTATATTACTTCAAATTTACCAAATACTTGAGCAGTGGCTCTTTTACTGAGTTCTGCCATTTTCTTGCTGAGGAGTCTTGGGCAAAAGTCTGAACCTTTGTTTTCTCATCTTAAATGAAATGGGGATTAGAAGTGTCCATTACATAGTGTTGTTGGGAAGACTGTATGTGATGATGTATGTAAATCACTTAGTATATAACATAGTGAGCACTCAATAGATATTCAAATTTAAAAAGAAATTAGTAGAAAGTGTTAATGCACAAGCTCAGGTGAAGAATATTTACTTCTCCAACTAAACTGAACTGCCAGGAGAACTGGCCGTTATTTATTTACTGTATCTGTATTTAATATATTTTATCTATTTAATTCAATGTAGTCTATATTCTATCTAATGGCTACCCCTTAATATGTTAATCACTTCTACAGACTACTTTCTTAGGAAAACACTATTCTCTGTTTGTGTTCTCTTAGAAGTGGCATGCTCTTGAGAATCCAGGAAGCAGAAGATATTTCCCTAAACAGATGGATAAGGGTGGAAGGTTGGAAGGATCAAAGGATAGGGGGAATACCATGATAGTTCGCTCTTTAATACTCATTGTTAGTGACATGGAAAATAGTGGAAATCAGAGAGCTTTTTGAGTCACTTAAATTGATTATGTCTGTTAGGCCAATCATTTTCTGAACTGTGAAATTATTTTCTGAACCATACTTTGGTGATATCAGTTACAATATACAAAATAGGAGGCATTTAGTCAACCCTCATTTTACAGATCACATTAAGCAGGCCCAAAGAGTATGTTCAAATATGTCTTTGCAATGTCACAGTCAAACTATTTTATTTTTCTTCAAGATTATTATATTCAAAATTTCTTCTTGCACAATCAATCAATAAATCAAGTTCAGCTAAGTATTGTTCTTTTGCTAAAAAGGTTTAAACAGACAAAATACCAGCAGCAGAGGAGATTCACTATACATGTTTTACTAACTAAATCTCTTTTGAGTAAATTCACAATGATTTTTGTTTTCCTCTGTGTCATCTGCATGTAAAGAGGTCACCTTTTTGGTGATATCATCAAAGGAAAAAGGTAGTATTCTTCACATGTAACTGACTGCAATCAGTTACTACATTGGGGAAAACACTGAGAAATAAATGGTCTGTCCACTCAACTCATCAGTTACTGGACAATCATTAATCAAGTTTGGTAGCTCATTTGATCTATAAACTATTCACTCAATAAATACATATTGAGCATCTACTCGTGCAAAGAACTGTTCTGAGTGATGACAAAATGTTGAAAAAGACATGGTCACTGTCCCTGTGAAGTTTACAAAATAATGGAAGAGGATAAACAATGAATGAGTCAACAAGTGAATATATAATTGCAAATCATATAAGTGCTAATGATCAGGGTACAGTATTTAGAATTCCCAGGATTAAACATGAATATTCTTTTTAAAAAATGTTCAATGTTGATCTAAAGCTCATACTCTAGTGAATGCTCTTTTTGCTTTGAACATCCATTTATTTTGGGGGAAAAGTAGGGATTCTTATGGAGCACAGAGCTATTCTTCTAATCACGGTAGTTAAGAAAAGTTCTTTCTATCTTGACAATTACCATGAAATTTATCAGATAATATCTATTGTGTTAATTATAATGCATCTCATGGGGGAAAATGACCTGAGATTGGCTTTCAGGTCATGAGTTGAGTTCATTATATGAAACTCTAAGAGGAAACAATGAAATTCTTATTTACAGCTCAATTTTTAATTTGCTCATTTGAAAATATTTTAAAAATAAATTCATATTCCATGTCTTTTTTGAATACAGACTTTGCTTTAAGTATATTTCTTTGGAAATGCTCTTTCCTAGGATTATTTATCAGTTAATAGCCTAAAACAAAAACTTATAGGATGATTATGATATGATAATTAATAATTCAGAGACTAGTGATGTCAAACTAACCTTAGCTACATATAAGCTATTGCTGTCTCTTGGAATCTGAGTATGTTGTTATCCAATGCATTTGCTGTCCTCTGATTCATATCAATTGTAAATTTGACAAACCTGTGATCTGTCCCTAGATCTCAGTCACTGATAAAAATATTAAATAGAATAAGCCTGTAAATAGGCCTCTCTGCCAAGCTACTAGAAATATTAACTTTTATTGCTACTTAAATCAATACCCAATTATTTAATTTTGCTTACATCTAAGTTCTCCATATTAATCCCAAGTTTCTGATGAGAGGCCAAGTGCCTTGCATAAATCCAAAGAAAATTTAGTAGAGATTAAAAATAATCCCTGCATTTGAGCCAAAATTCTAATTAACTTATGAAAACATAGAAGCAAACTCATTCACAGGAGAGAAACTAGGATGACGAATGGAATTAGAACTATGTCTTATATTGAACAGAAGTAGGGATTTGCAGAAGAGAAAACTAATTCCTTCTGATAGTTTTATTTTTCTAATATATAGATGTCTTTATTTTTTCTATCATATAAATGAAGGGTGCTCTTCAACACAATATTAGTACATCTTGCAGTTTTTTCAAAAGGAAGAGTCCTGGGTTTTTATGTTAATTCTCTTAATTTTTAAATCTAGGGAATAAATTCAGATGTTTCTTAAAATAAAAAACAAAACAAAAGACTTTGCCATTCAGCACTGGGGAGGCCCAACAAAACAAGGCTGCTAGTAACTATCTGATTCCCAAAGCTTAGACCAGGACCATTCGCTTGAAGATATAGGGAATCAGTTAAGAGATGATTAGAAGGAAGAGCTCACTGCTCCTCATTGTTCTGCCTTCCCAAAAGATCACTAGATCTGGGTGGACCGACCTCCTGCTGGTCATATTGGAAGACAGTTCTATCTGCAACTGAACTGATTTATCTTCTAAAGATTTATTTATTTATTTATTTGACAGATAGAGATCACGTAGGCAGAGAGGCAGGCAGAGAGAAAGAGGGGGAAGCAGGCTCCCTGCTGAGCAGAGAGCTCAATGTGGGGCTTGATCCCAGGACCCTGGGATCATGACCTGAGTCAAAGGCAGAGGCTTAACCCACTGAGCCACCCAGGTGCCCCCAAACTGATTTATCTTTATGCTTTAACTCACTCTGGGAGTCCATGGTTCCAAATAAAGCTTTCCCTGGGGTTCAGAGAAGGGGATCAGTGGTTAGAAGGTTCTTGAGGCTGTTTATTGGAGAGGTAAGATGTGATCTCCATTTTGCAAAATAATTACCTTTTGAAGATAGAAGGCTTGGGAAAGAATTCCTGACTGATAAAACAATAAGCACAAAAGAGTAAAGGTAAAAATGAGGGTAGCCTCAGATGAGAATGACAATAAGAAGATTCTAATGGAATAGTTGGTTTATGGTAATTAAACCTGGAGTCTCAAACCAGCTGCCTTCAGTTATATTTGGCCATCACACTGTTTAAAATTAAATTTGAACCTGAGGTACTTTAGGCATGTACCCTCCACTTAGCCCCTGGTCCCACCATTTCTTCCTGTGTTGCATACTGGTCTAAGACAAATTTACAGTACCTGCCTGCCCCCGAAATAGTTAGAACTCTCCTGCTCCCACCCCACCAATAGTAACAACTTATAACTCTTGTAAATGTATTTTCCTAAGTCAAGTATATGGTACTGAAATTTAATACCTCTTGAAAATTATTACATGATTAGGAATTTGGAACTTCCAGTAAAAAATAATCAAAATGGCAAATTGGGAATTTTAGTTTGAAGGTAGAGGAAAATTTCATTTGTATTTCAGAAATCTACATATTAGGTAATATATATCTTGTATTTAGCTGGTCTGATAACTTGTCCCCATGGTTTGGGAAACTGGTACAAGTTTTCTACAAACTTGGACACAACTCTGACCAGGGGTATTAGGGCTTTATCAGGTCTAGTTGGGCCTATTCTGTTCTGAAATAGCCAACAAGTCTCTAGATGATCAGTCAAGCAGCTGGTTGGTTGGACAAAGATTTCAATTTTCAATCAATTACTCTGGCATCAGAGACACACACATTCCTAAAGCCCACTCTCATAATTTAAAATCAGGTTTTCCTGTGACACAGATACCTGTGCTTTTATGTGCCTTTTACAAGCATCTTCCCATTATCCATTCATTCATTAAGTGGAGACCTACCAACAATAGAAGGCCAGAATATAACAGCAGACACAACTTAAAACCTCCCTAGGTAAGCAAAAGAGATACTTGTATTTCCATTAAGAAGGAATTTATTACTTAAATCATTTTTAATACAGAAATAAAACAAAAATACACTAACTGCATTAAAGATTAAGGCAATGCAAAAGTGTATAGAATAAAAGGTAAAGGACATTCCCTCACATTTATATGCATTTATATCCAAATGTTACTTTTTACATAAATGCCAGTTTACAATATCTATTTTTCAGAAACATTATTTTGTAACTTAAAATGTCTTAGAGATTTTTCTGTGTCATCAACTTTTTAAAGGCTCCAAAGTTTCCCCTAGTTTATATCTAGTACAATGCATTTAATCTATTCCTTATCAGTAGACATTTTGGCTGTTAACATTTTTGTTGCCACTCCACTGATATTCTGTGTATCTGCATAGGTATCTTTATCTGCATAAGCAAATATTTACTGAGGTATATCACTAGAAGTAGTTTTACTGGGTGCATTTAAAATTTTGGGTGATAGGGACAAAAAGTGTGTGAGAATGCTCGATTTTCTTCATTCTTGCCAGCACTGATCTAAACATGAATAAACTTTAAATCTTGCTAATTGGATGGATGAAAAATGTCTCATTTTAATTTGTATTTTCTTGTTTATAAATAAACATAATTTTACTTGAGTATAAATATTCTCTATATGTATACATATATACACACACATACAGAGAGATCTACAAATTATTTATTCATACTTTCATCCAATTTTCTATTGTATTTTTTTACATTGACTTGTAGTTCTTTATGTATTTGAAATGCTAATTGTAAAAAATGTTGTAATTTTTTTCTTCTAGTCTGTTATTTGTATTCTATTTCTGCCATTAGTTACCTTTTAAAATTCTGTGTATATTGGTTAATTTTTTACTTTATTATTTTTAAATTTTGAATTTTATTTAGGAAGACCATTAACATTCCAAAATTATAGAAATAACTCCTAATATAATTTTTTCTCAACATTTAGCTCTGAAACCCATGTAGAGTTTCTTTTGAGGAATGATGTGAATTAGGCATTTAACTTTTTCTCCCATTGCCCCACACTATTTATTAAAACATCCAGTCTGTTGCCTTTATATTGGAAGGACAATTTGGCTTGGCTTCACATTATTTCCCTCATAAATGAAAATGCGCTGCTTTTCCATCTTCTGAAATTGAATGTCACCATGGTCAAGTCCAAGGCCAACCTGATTATTTCTACTCTTGTAAGTGACTTGGATTTTCTGCCTAGATGCCCCCATAATTCTTTCTTTAAACTTGAAATTCATTAAGTCTGCCAGAATATCTCTTGGTGTTGATGATTTCAAATGAAGTTTTTTAGACATCCAGTGACTTCTTTAAGTCTTTCAATCCACACATTAGATCATTTCAGGGAACTATTGTTTTAGGTTTTAAAGTATTTTCCATGTTTTCTTCAAAAACACCCAAATGTCTGCTATCCATTTCTATCATATTCTTTATAATCACTAGTACATTTTTGTTCTTTTCTACTTTGTTTTGTGTTATTTAAAGTCTGTTTTTCATGTCTGACAGTGTTTTCTATTTTTGTTTATTCTATTTTTGTTGCTTGTAAAGTGTCTTATATCTTTAGTGATTTTAATCTCTTCAGTTTTTCTCCTGAGTTCTTCCAGCAGACTTTTAATCTCTATTGATTATTTTATCTCTCCTTTGATATCCTGAATTATAGATAGATTTAGATAGATAGAATCTATATTGGCCTTCATGATAATGGAGAATTCCTTTGTCCAAACTTTTCTGTAGTTCTTTGGTAAATTTGTTTGGGAGTTATGGGCTCTTCTTTGACTTAAATTAAAAAATATATATATTTTGCAGTTCTGATGAACATATTCCCTTCCCTCCTTTTTGATGATTACCCATCTTTAAAAAAGACTGATTATTTATCAAAGAATAGTACAGAGATGCAAGTTAAGGGATGAAATAAAGTTGAATAAGCTGAGGCTGACTGAAGTAATCTGTTCTGACTATCTATTGTTGTGCAACATCACCCCAAAACTTAGTGGTTTAAATGAATAATCAGTTATTTTGCTCAAATTTTGCTCAAATATCTGCAAATTGGGCAGAGCTCTGTAGGTTCAGCTCGTTTCTGTGGCACCTAGTATCAGCTGGGCCAGCTGGGATGGATTAAGGGTCAGCTTCAAGGATGGATCGATCACCCACCTGTCTGGGGAGCCTTGCTGGCTATCAATCCCTCCCCAGTTAGTAGTCTCCACAGACCAGCTTAACCATCCCATAGCAAGGTGGCTGGGTTCCAAGAGGGAGTGTCCCAAGGGACAGGAAGAGGAAGTTGCTGATTTCTTAAGGCCTAGGCTTGGAAACTGGCACAGCATGGCTTCCTCTGCCTCCTGTAGAGACTTCGTCTCTCTATGAGAGGAATGTCAAAGAATTTGGAGGCCATGTTTTAAAACTGCCACAAGTTATTTGTCTTAAGCGTCTGTCACCAAATGTGTTTCCTTTCTGCTGGGAATGCATCTTTTTTGCAGTCCATGGCATTCAAATTGAGGCGGCATAGAGAAAAGAACCATAAATTGCAGATGAATTACGTTTTGATTTGGAAATTGCTGTCCCCACCCTCACCGCCAGCACAGATCAGCTCTGCAGTGTCCTAGCTAGAAAACTAGAATGTGGGTCAGCATGATTTCTACTCATCTTTCATTTTGAAAGGTCAAACTATTTCCCCCATTTCTCCCTTGGCCCGCTTACCTGATTTTATCTGTTCTCTAAACCACGGAATATTGGCTGGTCCTTTCAGTAAGTGATCTGCTGTCTGGTCTGAGAGAAACCAAGTTGGCTTGGCATATTTCCATTTCTTGTTCAAGATTTCACATTATTGACAGCAATACTTCATGCTTAAATCCTTCATAGTTTATGGTTTGGAACTGTGGCTATTTCCATTTCATGGGCTATAAAAAGTTTCTATTTTTCTATGTTTTTCATAATTTTAACTCATTTTGAGGGAGGCTAGTAAAATAATTTATCCTGCTGTCTTAAGCAGAAGCTCCAGGTGAACTTTAGAAACATCCTAAAAATATCTGTTGGGATTTTGGGAGGGAGATTACACTGAAGGTATAGATTACTTGGGGGGAAAGCTGACCACTTAACAATATTGAATCTTCCCATCCTATTTCATAGCAGGTTCCCTCATTCATTGAGGTGGTCTCTTTTGTCCTTCACTAAAGTTATGATTAGTCCTCTCAGATATCTCACAAGTCTGTTATTTAGGGCTATTCTAAGGCTTTTAGATTTTAAAACGCTAAAGTGAACAAAATAATTTTCCCATTACATTTTATCATCACTTGTTGCTGAAGTCCAGGAAATTTCTCGATTTTTGTTTGTTGATTTTCTGTCCAGCCAAATTTCTGAGCTCTCTAGTATTTTTCCATTTGTGTCTCTGTAATTTTTCTTAAAGATATATTTGTTCATTTGAAAGAGAGAGAGAGAGAAAGAGAAAAGGGAGGGAAAGGGGCAGAGGGAGAGAATATTCAAGCAGACTCCTACTGAGCACGGAGTCTGCAGCGTGGGGCTCGATCCTGTGAGTCATGAGATCAGGACCTCAGTCGAAACCAAAAGTCAGATGCGAAATGCATCGAGCAGCCCAGGTGCCCCAAGTCTCTTATATTTTTAAGTAAACAATCACATCAGCTCATCATACCCTATCATTTTTCCTATTGAAAATTTTGTTTTGATTTTCATATTTTCAATTTCTATGGTTTTACTTTTTAAGTTTTGACTCATCCATGTTTTATGGATATAAATAGTCTTTTGTATCCATCTTAGTAAATAACATGTTTTAGGTTTTGGTTTTCTATAGTTTTGTTCCTCACAACATTGGTCTTTTTTCTTTTTTTAAGATTTTATTTATTTATTTATTTATTTATTTATTTGAGATAGAGAGCGTGGGCGAAAGCATGAGCTGGGGGAGAGGCAGAAGCAGGCTCCCTGCTGAGCAGAGGGCCTGGTGAGAGACTTGATCCCAGGAATCTGGGATCATAACCTGCGCCCAAGGTAGATGCTTAAGGACTGAGCCACCCAGGTGCCCCACAACATTGGTCTTACTTGCTTTCATTATTTATGTTTTTAGTACAATCTCACTTCTAAAATCCCAACAGATTTATATATTTTTTTCACTTTTAAATTTTTAAAAAGGTTTTATTTAAGAGAGAGAAAGGGAGTGCACACGCAAGAGAGAGCACAAGTGGTGGAGAGGGAGAAGCAGGCTTCCACTGACCAGGAAGCCTGATGCGGGGCTTGATCCCAGAAGCCTGGGATCATGACCTGAGTCAAAGAGCCAGCCAGGCACCCCATCAGATTTATATTTTTTAAAATTAGACAGATACGTACACTAAAGCTACTTTCTTCATGAAATCAGAAAGCAGACTTGAAGAGGGTGACTGACTTGTTCAATGGTATAAAGTTAGTAAATGACAGAGTCACCATCTAGCCTTCCAGACCAGTCTTCACTTCTTCATGGAAAAGTAACACTATTCACACATGAGGTATGTTCTAGATTAAAAATTTTTCCACCAAAACACTTACCAGAGTTACTAATAAAAACAAAATTAAATGCATACATGTATATATTTTTCTACTCTTCATAACTTTTTCTTATAAATATGCTAATGAAAAGGTAGAAGTAGACTCCTATAAGAACAATAGATAATGCCTAAAAATCTAAATGGTCAACAGTCACATAACTAAGAACTCATTCACTTAAAAGATATTCTGATGTCCATAAAGACAAAGTAGGCAGCTGAAGATGGGCAGAAGAAGTTGAGGTTAAAAATAAAAAAAGATAAATTTCTGAACATATTAGGGTTAAACTTTAAATCGTATTTGACCATTTAATTGCCATTCTGGTAGTAAGCCATTTGGCACAGGCTTCAGCATTTGACTTCCATATGTCCAATTTGAAATAATAAGCATCTTTAGAAAAATCAGATTTAACTCCCTTATGATTCTGATACTACGGAATGATGCCAGAAAGTATGTAGTCTGGCTTTTATGTGTTTAATTTCACTGGCACGCATTCCACTATCTTTTGAAATGAGAAACTCTTACTGTTAACCAATGAAGAATAAACTAAATGGTGAATTTTTTTTTTCCCTTTTCCCTTCAGCACTGCCGGTCATTCTGGCAATGAAAAAAAAAATGATGTATTTGAGGACCTCTGGGTCAGGAAAATTGATAAGAGCTCCCAACTTCTTTCTCATAAACAACCGATATTTTAAAGCTATTAACACAGGAGCTGGGCATTCAAAGACAGTTCATATATCATCCAATAGCTGGTGAGGGTGTCAGACCTTGCAGTCAGGCTCTGAAAAATGGGCCCTGAGTTCACCGTCTATAGTTGAACAGCTGCTCCTTCCCAAAGTTTTAATCAGATTCCCTAAGCATTACATGCCTCAGTAAGGCAGAGCCCACATAAAACTTGCAATAAGCCTGCCATGTAAATTCATTATGGAGCCAGAGTAATATAAACAGATTATATTCTTTAGGCCAAGAGAGTACTTTTAATTTACACCAAAATTATGTTTGCATATTGATTTGGCCCCTTGTTCCCTGGAAAAAAATTTTTAGGAAAAAAATTCAGAGTTGGTCACCTGAAATAAAAGACATTATCTCAATTGTTCAGAATAAAGTGAGGCTTAAACACATTGGAGAGGAAATAATGCTTTAGGACAAAAAAAATCTTAACTCAGAGCTCCTGAAACTATAAAGTTTCATCTTTGTATTTTGATGCACTTCGCTCTAGCCCCTTAGGTGGGAGCCATAGGTTTCTTCAGACACTAAAGGACGTTTATGACCCCCTCCCCAAAAGTTTAATGTGTAGTATTTTTAGATCATGTTATTAATAGAAGCCAGTTTAACAACCTTGAAATCTACCCTCCCAGGAGGCTAAAGTCATTATTGGTTCTTCTTATAGATGGCTTCTTACAGATGAGCCTGATATCTAGTTATGATCTGTTCCCTGTCACTAGGCCACTGTCCTGGAAATGTATGCCACTGGTCACAACATAGAGAAGAAGAGGAAATCACTATCAATCCCCCTACCATATATTAAAGGGCATTAGGATAGACACGAATGGTATTCAAGTATGGTGACAAAAGTACAATGTATCAGTCAGAAGAAGGATTGATTAGTCATGGGAGAATCTAGAAGAATCACAGAATCAAACACTGCAAGTGACCATTCCAGCTTTATGTAAAGGGGAGAGAGCAAATTTTAGTTATCCTAACAAACTATGAGTAGTTTTAAGTTATCCTAAACGTTGGTATGGATTTGGGGGTAGTTGCCATGCATTTCAAAATTTAAAGGTCCATCAGAAAAAAAGATACCGTTTATGTGAAGGATGCAGATAAACATCTGAGTCATCAATCTACCTGTCTCCATGCTCCCCATACAACCCTCTAGATAGTCTTTGCCTTTATATGCAGGTATGCCTATAGGAAGGACCGCTTTTATCATATCATATTTGGGGTACTTGAGATTCTAGTGAGAGTATTTCTCCATGGTGAATTAATAAAGTAGAAGTCAATCATGATTCTGTTTCCTAAGTAGCTTGACCATGGAAAGAAAATGAGCTGGTCCAGCATCTATATTCTGGTCCTTGGGTCAGTCATTTCTTGGTGTTTATTATGTCAGCAATCTGGTGTCCACTTCTGCCTCAGATGTGCTTTGCTTAGTACAAGTCATTTTCTTACTACATGGCTGGTCATCCTGGGCTCAGGCTAGAGAACATCACCAAACCTTTCAATGTAGAAAGTTAAATTTCAAGCAGAGGCTAAAATGATTAAAGAGCTACTTATGACTTAATGACAGAACATAGCAGAAGACAGAAAAACATTTTTCAACTTTCTCTCAAAACTGATTTGTTGCCTTGAATATCAGTTCAGACTTACTTGTGTACATAAAGGACAATTTTTAAGACATCTACATCTTACAGCATATCAACAACTTGTATGGTAGAAAATGTCCCCTGTTATCCACCTGTGGAGGTAACTGCTTTCAAGGAACTGGAGAGAACTGAACAGATGGCACCCTAGTGTAGACCATAAATCTGACAATAAGAGAACATGAGGTGAGCAGAATAGAGAGTAAGAGAAACTGGGAAGACAATGGGAAAGATGAAAGACAGTCTCAAGAGAAAGTATGATGAGTTCCATAACTGGAAACACTACTCTACTAAGGTGAGAGCTTAGAATCTTAAAAGAAAATGGAAGAACTCCAAGGCAGATAATTTACCAGCTTCCTAAAATATAGGAATCCTTTGCACAGTTTGAAATTATTGAAGACTATCTAGAATTTCATAATACCTATGAATTGATTTTAACATTTCTGATCCAAATTAAAATCTATTGCCAGACTCTTTTGTACCATTTTGAGAAACATTCTGAAGAACATGGATACTTGAGTGAAAATTGGATTACATTAATAAACAGGTCTTGTCATCTCCCTTTTCTCTACATAACATCATCTTTCCCTCCCCCATCATTTAGTGTCCACTGTCTTTGAATATTGTAGAGGATAATAGAGTGCTTGGTTCACCTTATTTTACCCCTCTCTGTTAATAATCATGATAGTTATCATCACAGTCATTCCTTATTAAATTTGATTGTTTCATTTTTTTAGATTACTCCTTGTCTCCTACTTCTTTCTGAGTTCAGTTTCCTATTTCTATCACTGATTATCCTTGAGTGGTATATACTGTCTACCTGAACATATCTTTATTTCTTTCTTTCCCTTGAATGATATTTCAGTTGAATTTTGAATTTAGGTTTTTGTTTATTTTCCCTTTATAATTTTTACTTAACTATTCCACTGTCCTCTGGTTACTGTTACCACTAGTGAGAAAACTGACGCCATCTAAATGGTTTTCTACTGTAAGTAATCCATCTTTCCTCTCTGTTTGCTTTTAAAATTTCCATTTTGTCTTTGATGATCTCATGTTTCACTGCAACATATCTGCGTGTGAATTAGGTTTAATTTATCCAACTCTGTATTTTCATTATCATTTGTTTCCATGATTTTTTTCAATTCTTCTTTAATTTCCCGGTTGACCCATTCATTCTTTAGAAGGATGCTGTTTAGTCTCCATGTATTTTGGTTCTTTTCAAACTTCTTTTTGTGGTTGAGTTCTAGCTTTAGAGCATTGTGGTCTGAAAATATGCAGGGAATGATCCCAATCTTTTGATACCAGTTGAGTCCTGATTTAGGACCGAGGATGTGATCTATTCTGGAGAATGTTCCATGTGCACTAGAGAAGAATGTGTATTCTGTTGCTTTGGGATGAAATGTTCTGAATATATCTGTGATGTCCATCTGGTCCAGTGTGTCGTTTAAGGCCTTTATTTCCTTGCTGATCTTTTGCTTGGATGATCGGTCCATTTCAGTGAGGGGAGTGTTAAAGTCCCCTACTATTATTGTATGATTGTTGATGTGTTTCTTTGATTTTGTTATTAATTGGTTTATATAGTTGGCTGCTCCCACGTTGGGGGCATAGATATTTAAAATTGTTAAATTTTCTTGTTGGACAGACCCTTTGAGTATGATATAGTGTCCTTCCTCATCTCTTATTATAGTCTTTGGCTTAAAATCTAATTGATCTGATATAAGGATTGCCACTCCTGCTTTCTTCTGATGTCCATTAGCATGGTAAATTCTTTTCCACCCCCTCACTTTAAATCTGGAGGTGTCTTCGGGCTTAAAATGAGTTTCTTGGAGGCAACATATAGATGGATTTTGGTTTTTTATCCATTCTGATACCCTGTGTCTTTTGACAGGGGCATTTAGCCCATTAACATTCAAGGTAACTATTGAGAGATATGAATTTAGTGCCATTGTTTTGCCTGTAAGGTGACTGTTACTGTATATGGTCTCTGTTCCTTTCTGATCTACCACTTGTAGGCTCTCTCTTTGCTTAGAGGATCCCTTTCAAGATTTCCTGTAGAGCTGGTTTGGTGTTTGCAAATTCTTTCAGTTGTTGTTTGTCCTGGAAGCTTTTAATCTCTCCTTCTATTTTCAATGATAGCCTAGCTGGATATAGTATTCTTGGCTGCATGTTTTTCTCGTTTAGTGCTCTGAAAATATCATGCCAGCTCTTTCTGGCCTGCCAGGTCTCTGTGGATAAGTCAGCTATCCAACTCTGGATATAATGTGATGTTTTCCTTTCTTCAATTCTGAAAAATTATAATCCATTATCTCATTAAATATTGTCACAAATTAATTCTCTCTAGTGTCTCCTTTTAAAATTCTTATTGTGGTATTCTGAAAAGTTTCATGCTATCCTCCGTGTCTCTTAGCCAACTTTTTATATTTTTAAATCTGTACTGCCTTCTGTGTCATTGACCAACTTTATCTTCTGGGTCACCAGCTGGATTTATTTTTATTTATATTTTTTTAAAAGATTTTATTTATTTATTTGACAGGCAGAGATCACTAGTAGGCAGAGAGGCAGGCAGAGAGTGAGGGGAGGAAAGAGGCTCCCTGCTGAGCAGAGAGCCCAATGCGGGGCTCCATCCCAGGATCATGACCTGAGCCAAAGGCAGAGGCTTAACCCACTGAGCCACCCTGGTGACCCACTAGTGGGATTTAATATGACATTTTGTCGTTCAGTTTTTAAAGCCAATATCCACATTTTTCTTTCTGAAAAGTTTTTGTTTCTTATTGTTATTCTTTCATATTTTCCTTGCTTGTCCATTTATCTCTTCAGTCATTTTTTTATTTTTAAAATTATTTTTATTAACATATAGTGTGTTACTAGCCCCAGGGTCACAGGTCTGTGAATCCTAAGGCTTACACATTTCACAGCACTCACCATAGCACATACCCTCGAGGCCCAACGTCCATAAGCCATCCACGCTATCCCTACCCACCTACTCCCCAGCAACTTTCAGTTTGTTTTGTGAGATTAAGAGTCTCTTATGGTTTGTCTCCCTCCTGATCCCATCTTGTTTCATTTTTTCCTTCCCTACCCTCCAAACCCCTGACCCTGCTTCTCAAATTTCTTATATCAGAGAGATCATATGATAATTGTCTTTCTCTGATTTCTTCCATCATTTTTAATATGCTAATTTTTTAAATAAATTAATTTATTTATTTTCAGAAAAACAGTATTCATTATTTTTCCACCACACCGAGTGCTCCATGCAATCCATGCCCTCCATAACACCCACCACCCGGTACTCCAACCTCCCACCCCCGCCCCCGCCACTTCAAAGCCCTCAGATTGTTTTTTGGAGTCCATAGTCTCTCATGGTTCACCTCCCCTTCCAATTTCTCCCAACTCCATTCTCCTCTCTAACACCCCTTGTTCTCCATGCTATTTGTTATGCTCCACAAATAAGTGAGAACATATGATTATTGACTCTCTCTGCTTGACTTATTTCACTCAGCATAATCTCTTCCAGTCCGGTCCATGTTGCTACAAAAGTTGGGTATTCATCCTTTCTGATGGAGGCATAATACTCCATAGTGTATATGGACCACATCTTCCTTATCCATTCGTCCGTTGAAGGGCATCTTGGTTCTTTCCATAGTTTGGCGACCGTGGCTGTTGCTGCTATAAACATTGGGGTACAGATGGCCCTTCTTTTCACAACATCTGTATCTTTGGGGTAAATACCCAGGAGTGCAATGGCAGGGTCATAGTTAATTGTTCTCAGATTTTTGAAACTTTTGTTTAGTCCTGTAAGGTTCTTGTTCTTCTGATTTACTTTTTTGTTTATTTCCTGGCCTTTCTTTATGGTGGATTTTTTCCCCCTTTGTGGCCTGCAAACTCTTACCATGAGCTTATTTTCAGGAAAAATTGTGGTTTTGGTCCCCCCCGCCCCGTGGGACTTCCATGTGCCTGGGTTAAAAAAGTCTCAGCTCAAAGCAGTTTAGCATATTTGGAAGTAAGAAAAGAGAAATGAGACTGGGGCAGTCATTTCAATAGTACTGAAAACTTTTGTATTAATTTATTGGCTTCTATTTCCTCTGTCACAACTGCAAGATAAGGGATTGTGATTCAAATTCCACTTAGATGGCAAGTTTCCTCATGATTCCTTAAGGCTGGTGAACAGAGTCCATGTGATTGAGGGGGCACTTTGGACTCCAGGCTTTATTCAAAAAGATTTGACTTCCATCACTTCCACATGGAATTAAGACTCCAACTCCAAAACCTCTGGGTCTATAGCCTACACAAAATCCTATGGCCACTGACAGTGGTAGCTTCCCACAGGAGGTGATTTCTCTCTTGTTTCCCACACTTGGGAATTTCCTTTTCTTTTCTTAAAAATCAACTCTACATTTAGAAAAGAATTTTTTGCCTTTTCAAACAAAGCATATCTTTCAGTTTATAAGGCATATGGCCTTTCTGCTTTATTCTAATCCACCATGTTCTGAATATTTTATTATCATGAAATACCATAGTTACTATTCTGGGATGCCCATTATATCTGCCCTCCAGCCACTTTCTTCTAATTATAGATTCCATGCCACTGGCCACAAGGATGGAGAAATGATTCAGATCTGGCCAATCATCATTAATTCCCTTGAAATATAATGTGATTGGCCTTGGGGTGATCTTCTGATATAAGCAGAGCCAATCCGAATCCTTCTCTGTGTTTGACATGCAAATATTGGGAGTATGAAATGTTACTTTGAAATAGAACAATATGTGCCTGGAGATGCCATTAGCCACCCTCTTCTGTTTGTTAGAATAAGTCATGTATTTATACCAGGAAAGAGTGAGGCTAGCACTAAGAGGAATTCAGAACCAAGAAAGAAAAAGGAAAGAATAGAAAATAGAAAAGAAAAAATAAACATCCTTGAATCCCTGAAACCTGGCTTGCCCAGACTTAACCCAGTCCCTGCTGAAGAGGCCAATGAATTCTTTTTGCCTAAGCTAATTTGAATTGGATTTCTGTCACTTACATCTGACTAATATACCAATGAATTAAAGTACAATGGAATTAAGATAAGAAAGCAGCAATATGGATTTCTTCTATTTCTTTATTTTGGTAGATCAATTTGTCATGCATGGCTTGACACCAAGTGAAGGAAGTTCTAAGTCATGAGGCTGATTTCTGGAGAAGCAGTGAGCGAACATTGTATCTAATCCGAGAGACAAGGAAGAGAGAGTCACAGGATAAACCAAGGTCACTTCCCAGTAATCTGAACAGGAGCTACTGTAGAAAGATGCCCGAGTCATAGCCAGGAAACAGCAACCAGGGATCAGGAATAAGAAAAAAAGAAACAGCCACAGGAGCAAGCAGGTGTGTGGGTAGCAAGCACTGGCTTTCAGACTTAAAGCTGGAGGTCAGCTGAGCTCTGCCTCCTAGCCACTTCTTCAGGATGCCAGGATGCCCGCCCATTCCTGCTAGGTGATGCCACCTGGTGTCCAAAAAATGAAGTCAGCATGGAATTGACTGCCAGAACAAGGAGTTCTTAGGCAAAAAAGGCCTTAACTTTTTTTTTTTTTTAAATTATATATCACAGCAGTATCTAGACAGGCATCAAAATAAATGTGTTTCATGCTGATGATCAGTTTCCAAGGCAAATATCAAAGTGAATTACCTTCAGAAAGATGTGTCAAGATATAAGAAACTTGTTTTTAAGTTAAGCAGATTCGTGAGAAATATACTTTCTGGTTGTGATAACAGTTTTGGTTTATTCTCATCAAAGGGAGACACCTTTTTATCACCTCTGTGTTTACAACTACGGGTCAAATGGAAGAGGAAGTTGAGTTAATGAAGGTAGCTAACAAGCTTTTCAAATATTCAGAAGAAGCAGTATAAAGAATGTTAAACATCCATCCTCTGGAGTAGATTTTAATGAGAGGATTAGTAAAATGGCTCTACCTTCATCTGAAAAGGTATACTTACTTGCTCCTTCAGTAATTATTTAAGAACCTTCCAAATAATTAACTGTGTGTTGTGGGGGATGGAGAAAGATAGAACTTGCCTTCAAGGAGCCTGCAATCTAGAGAAGATGGTACCAAGAGAAATAATGAATTTCTTTAGTGATATATGTTTATATACCAACCCTACATAACTACTTTATGGGGTGATTTTTAGAGGAAGGTTTGTGCACATATTAAATTAAATAGTTACAAGCTACTGTTTGCCTATTTTAGTGAGGGGCTGTTGAAGGCAAGGACGAGTGACTGTACCTATCCATCTATATCATCAACGCTCAGCATAATGTCTGGTATATACAGATGCTCAGAACATTTTTATTGAATGGGTGCCTGATAGATGTCTCGATTCTCCTTAGTCACATGGCTCTTTGAGTTTCACAGCCATCCCATTAACTTCCATGTTAAATGTTGCTTAAGATGCATGGGATATAAAAAGTGTGGTCTTTCAAAATGTCAGTCACTCTAAGTGCCAAGCATTCACCAGTATCACACTTTAAATGACATTTTCCAGTAAGAACCTCTAAGCAGCATAACACTCTTATTTAAAAAGAGAAAATTAGTGCTCTATTTCTCCCTACTTTTTGATGATCTACATTGAATTTCCTTAGAAGCATTTGCTTATAAGGGAACAAAGGCACCTAGTGTGTATTTATTGTCATCCAAGGGCCAGCTGTTTAATGGGGTTTTTCTTTTTGCTCTAAGAAAATCTGGAGGCATCTGTACATTGTGGAATTATTTCACAAGTAGATCATTCAATACAATATTGGAAATATTTCTGTTTTGCAGATAAATGGCTGAGAACACTCAACAACCTCTTTCTGCTCTTTCATGGGTAGAAAAAATTTTAGACTTAAACCTTTATAGAATCTGTATTTATTTTATTTCTTTTAAAGGTTTACTTATTTATTTTAGGTGAGGGGAGACAGGGGTACAGAGAAAGACTCTTGAAGCAGACTCCCCACTGAGTGCGTGAGATCATGACCTGAGCTGAAATCAAGAGTTGGATGCTTAACTGACTGAGTGACCCAGGTGCCATAGAATCTGTATTTAAGTGAAGATTGCCTATTTTTAAGTAGGTTTATGGAGGATTCTTTGGATCAGAGTGGATCATAAGTAGCTTAATTATTTCTAATAAAATATATATATATATACATATAAGCCAAAAGAAGAAAATGAAAATCACCTATGATCCTACCTCTTTGAATTTATATATAAATTTTATTTATAATACGTTATAATTATATATATGCTCACAGACTGACACAATTTGGCTGTTTTTTTTTTAAAGATTTTATTTATTTATTTGACAGACAGAGATCACAAGTAGGCAGAGAGAGAGGAGGAAGCAGGCCACCTGCTGAGCAGAGAGCCCGATGCGGGGCTCGATCCCAGGACACTGGGATCATGACCTGAGCCGAAGGCAGAGGCTTTAACCCATTGAGCCACCCAAGCGCCCCTTGGCTGTGATTTTTTAACCAAAATAGGTCTTACTGTATATAACATTCTAAAATTTCTTACTTTCCTTAAATGTGAATATCTTTTCACATGAATACATTTTTGTATATCATTTTTCAAATGACTGCATAAGGATTACATGATATTAATGTGTTATAATTTATTCAACCAACTAGTAACTTATGTACAATTTCTTGTGCAAATCAATGCATTCATCTCCATGGAGAAAGTTACATAAGCCCTTAGTTCCTTCTTAGGATAAATTTCTAAAAATGCAATAGGTGGATCAGAGGATTAACATACTCTCATAATTCTTAACAAGTAATGCCAATTGCCTTTGTCAAAGTTCCCTTGGTTTTCTCTTTCACCAGTATGTAGAAGGGTTCCCACTTCCTCAAATTCCAATTTACCTGAAGTATGCCTGTTCTTTCATGACTTCTGGAGATTTGAAGATTTGCTTACCAAAACATAATTTGTTTTATTTCGTCAGTAGTGAAGCTGATCTTATCTAGCAGTATGACTGGTCATTTATATTTCCTCTCTTCATTACCTGCTTATTTCCTTTGCCCATTTTTCTGCCATGTTTACTTTTTCCTTATTGGTCTCTGATAATGGCAGTAATATCAGCAGCTAATATCTAATTCTTATTGAGTATTATGTGTCAGGCCCTATCCTAGGTGTTTTATGTTCAGTCTCGCCTAATGAGGTGAGTGCTTTTACCAGCCCTCTTTTATAAACAAGACGTCTGGACACAGGGACATTAAGTAATTTACATAAAGTAACATAACTAGTTCATTAAGTATATTAAGGTGATTAACAATTCATCATGTGCATTATAAAGACCATCAACTTAACAACAGGTGTGTTGAAACTACTTTCATTGGTTTATTCTTCATCATTTGTTTGTAGTGACTCTGGCTTGGTAGGGTTGCAGGACTCTGCTGCCATTAAATAAATTGGCTTTTCTTTTCTCGTTTCTGCTTATGATATCTTAATCACCTAAAGAACACTTTAAATAGATACAAATAGATACTACAAATGCAAACATTCAAACAGTATAAGAAGACACAAAATAAAGAGTATATTACATTTCCCCCCTTTGTATAAATCAGAGTTCTACAAAGCAAAAGAATCTCCTTTAACTATTTAGGTTTTTTGTTCTTCTGATGACTGTCGTATGACCAAATAATATGGATATACCTCCCTTTCTTAATTTATCAAATCCATAGTATATATTGATTTATTATTATGAGCGATGTGACATTTGAGTTAACTTATCCCTTCCTTTCTCTCTCCCTTCTTCTAACTCACTCCCAGGAGTATTATCAATTTTGGTTGTGAGTGACTTTATAACTTTAAGTAATATATTTCAACCTCCATTTCTTGATTTATCAACTTTAGACAGTATGCCTTAACTAAGTGCTTCATTCTTAATGGGGGAAATCACATGTGAAAATGGTTATTCTCTATTATTCCTTGGATCATAAAATGCCATATTTATAAAAGAATGCTTCACTAGAAGCAGGTCTATCCTTAGTCATTTTAATGAAGGCAAAGAGATCTTTGTAAGTAGAATGAAAGATATTGATATAAATGGTTATATAAATTATATGCATCCTTATATAGCATAGATCACATTGATTTTAAAGATTATAGAGTCCAACTATATTGCTTTATTTATTGCTCAGAATAATTTTGTAATGTATATAGAACAACTGTTCTTATATTTCACAGGTAAAGAAATAAGTACAGAGAGTTTATAACCATGTACAGTCACTGTTGTGGTCTTCTAGGTTTGGTTGTGTTTTGTTTCTGTCCCACATCCACTTCTTCTTTGTGGCAATATCACTCTGTGCAATATCCCACCTCTCCCCAGGATTAGTATATATGCTTCCAAGTGAAAATGAGTACATTATTATTATTATTATTTGAAAATAAGTACATTCTTAAACCCATGAAGCATGTGACTTAGACCTGAGCTAATGAATGCAGATCATTCCCCTGGCCACAGTGGGTGTGAAATGGCATCATAATCTGTAAGGTGGACTAAGATTTGAACTGGGAATAATGGAACAAAGATGCTTGCTTCACTCTCCTGAAGGAAGGTACAGCCCTCAGAGATGTTGGCAGCCTGCTTGGGACCAGGTAGGGGAGCTAACCCTGAAGAAGCTGAGGAAAAAAAGAGTTCCTGCTCATTTCAGTGAGTCCTTTGCTGCCATTTCTACTCCTGTTATTCAGTCACATCAGCCAACACAAATTCCCTTTTTGCTTACAACAGTTTGTGTTGGTTTTCTGTCAACTGTAATAACTGCACAGTTAATCCACAGCAATCCTGACACCAGCTCTTTTGACTTAAATCTAGGACTCTTCGTACTCCACCATATTGCCTCTGAAAGTAATGTCTTTGTTCAGGATTCAAAAACACACGTCCTTCAAGACCTCTTCAATATGTCTTTTTCCTTCCTTCCTAGCCTATTAAACAGTCTTTATAAATGCAAAGCCATCATGTGGAATTCATTCGTTTATGAACCAATATACATTCTACATGTTTGGGCATGGCATTCCCTACATACTTAAAATGACAGTATGGGTCAGAGAAAGACAAGCTAATTTCAATGTTTTTGTTAAATAAAGTTACTTTCATTTTAAAGTGAAAAATTCTGGATCATTTTAGGCCATAGGGATACCATCTACCACCTGCTGTCATATATAAGAATTGTGGTCATCAAATTCGATTATATGTTAGTTGTCTGAAACTCAGAGCACATTTAACCTAAAAAAAGTATCATAGTTTCCCATTGGCTTCTTAGACTAGCACAGAAAAGTTGACTTAATCTAAAATGTGGCTAAATTACTATGTATTTGAATGAAATGCTAGAACACAGTATTGTCACAATACTAACAATTAAAATTTAAAAAATACTAAAACTGAAATATTAAACAGGAATATTTAATGATGGGAGATGGGAATGTAAATGACATTGTGTGGCCATCCCAAAGGAACTCTGGAGGTAGTAAGAAGGGCCATAGCAGTTGATGATCTGAGTTCTTCATTAAACTTGATCTCATATCAAAGTGCATAACTTTTCTTTTCCATGATACAAGAAGAGCTTTATCACTATGCTTAAACTTCAAAACTATACAAAGATAGAACTAAGAAGAGGAAAACACAAAAGGGATTTCATTTGTTCTTTTTTTTAAGAAGATGTATTTATTTATTTTAGGGAGAGAGAAGAAGAGCATGCATGTGCCTGCATGAGCATGTGCACGAGTGGGGGGAGGGGCAGAGGGCGACAATCTACAGGCAGACTCCCCACTGGGAACACAGTCTAATGTCAGGCTCCATCCCTTGAACCATGACATCACATACCTGAGCCAAAACCAAGAGTCAGATGTTTAACCAACTGAGCGCCCCAGGCACCCCTCATTTTTTCTTTTAATATGCATTGCAATCATATAGACTCTGTGTTCAAAAAGTTACTATCTTAAAAAAAAGAAAAGGCAAATACAAGTGTAATCCCAAGATTGCCCTGCTATGCTGGAAGGGAATTGATAAAGGTTCATGCAGGGCTAGATTAGGGACTTAACATGTGGGCTAATGGTTCCAGACGGAGACTGAGGTGGTGAAAGACCTGATTAGGCAGAAACAAGCTGAGGAGGAGTGAACTCTGTGCAGGTAAAGCACGAGTTACCAGGCAGAGAGTTGTTTCTGGGTGCTATGCACAGTTTCACATGAAGGAAGAGGAAAGTGAAGAGACAAACGTTGAACTTCTGGTCTGAAAGTCATGCGAAACTTTTAAATAGGGCTTTTCTAAGGAAGCAAGAAGGTAGTTGGATTAAAGAATCTGGTGACGGTGCATAAAAAGGAGAGGGAATATGTGTGTATGTAAATAGGTATATAAAAAGATTGGCATGTGTGCTGGAAACTAAGTTTAAAAAGCACATAAGCAAGTGAGCAAAGTGAAGGGTACAACATCGTGGAAAACTGCACAGGGTGGAGGATGTGGCCAGCCACAGATAGTGCTGGAGAACAGATAGTGCAGATCCAGGATGGTGCAGGTACACACTTTCAGTAGAGCTCAGGAAGAGGCCAGTGGGGTCCAGATGCACCAGGTATAAGAAAGAGCCTAGAGTTTGAATGTGTGGAAGTTTCCACGCCAACTATTTCTAATTTAGTTTTCCTTTTACTTTAAAGGTGGAACTCTTTGGGGTCACTCTATGACACCGCAATTGCCAAATTTAGAAAACATAGGATTTTGGCTAGAATGACAAGTGTCTTGTCCCTAGTAAGGAAGAAATCCTGCCACGGTGGGAAACACTTCTTAAGTCATGCAATATATGAGTAGGTGAGAGAAAAGGCACTGCCATAATAATCATGTATTGACCTGAATAGATAATAAATAGACTGTTTCAAATGCCCCTGAGATCTATACACAACAGCATCAACCTTCATCATTGGAGTCTATTTTTAGTGGGAAACTACTATGAATGATGGTGCTGAAAGTGGAAAGGCCAAACTCTCCCCTGGTTGTAGCTGTGTGACTCTTTCCCAAGCTCACTTGTGCTTTAGTGGTTTCGTTTTGCTTGGCCTTTTACAGCTTGGCAGCCCAGGAGGCAAAAATGAGGGACTCAGCAGATATAAACAACTTTTACTCCAAATGTTCCTTTAATACTCCTATTTCTTGGACAGAGATTCCTGATGTCCTAATTAATCGTTCTTGCTGTTTTCTTTAAAAGCATCCGTTAGCATTTGTGAATCTGCCATGGCTTTTGCTCTCAGTTTCCACTCACCAATATTTTCCTTTAATACAGGAAAGCCTCCTCTCAGGGCCAGGTGAAATACAAGTTTATTTGAAGACCTTGCTTAAAAGTTGCTGAATTCACTGGCAACTTTGGTTGGCAGCCTTAAGAAATGTGAGTTGGCAGAAGAAGAGTAGTGCTGTTCTGTTGTTTCCTACTCTGAGATTAGGCTTTTAAACATCTTTTGTTACTTCATAATACATTTTCAAATGCATTTGAAGTGAGTAACACCCTGAATTGAGTCCTATAGTCACATTTAATTGTCAGATAGCTATTTTCCTTTGGGGTATTTGACAGTTGCCCAAAATGTTGGTCTTAATCTAAAACCAAGAAGAGACCTCTGACATACTGAAAGCCACCAAAGTGGCATTTATTAAATATAAATGGCAAGTGTCTAAAGGGGAGGTGAGGAAAGAGCACTACTTCCCATCTCAAAAAGAAAATTCTTCCAGGATCAAGGGAAAATTACATTAGCATTTAGTCGAAGTTCCATTAGTTTCACATATCACATGAGGTTTTAAAGATGTGTGTGTTCTGATAACACATTACATCTGCACTGAGAAATAAAGAGTAGTCTGATTCTCAGTTTCTGTCTCCAATTTGTCAAACTTACTAAAAATACAATGGTTAGCAGTAGTCCATTATTGGAAAATGGTTGTATAAAGGAAAAAATTAAATGATAATGATTTGAAATGAGGGAAGCTCATATGTTCGTTTTAGGAACTCTAATTGAATTAGCTAAATATATGCACCTGAGGAAAAGAAGTTACCCCCTGAGTAGTATCTTGTAATAGGTTGGAAACATGAAACTCATTAAAATGTTAAAAATTAGGTACCTAATGAATTATACCCATTATTAGAGATTTTCTGTGGTAGCAATTGCTTAAAAATGAGAAATTGCCACATCTCTGTGACATAAGAGAAAAGACACTTTAAAGCCACCAGGAATTATCACCAACTGGAAGCATATTTCACATGGTCAAAAAAACAGAGGCCAAGTTCTGATACTTACTATGTGAGGACAATGGCCACTGCATCATTCAATACGCTCTCCCCGAACAGGAGTGTGTACAGGTCAGGGTCGACATGCAGTTCATGGAAAATGGCCAGCACTGTCACTAGGAGGAAACATACCCAAACATGCAAAGTTAGCTAAAACACAGCCATGGATTTGTCCGTGGTTATGGTCACCTCTAGAAAGGATTCATTAAATGCTCATGTTCTCAAATCCATCCTTGGTATCCACATTGGACCTTCATTAAAGAAAGAAAGAAAGAAAGAAAGAAAGAAAGAAAGAAAGAAAGAAAGAAAGAAAGAGAAAGAAATCTGACGAGCCACTCCATTGCTTAGAAACTTCTCTGGGCTTTCCACTGCTTACAGAGAAAGTTTGCGCTCCACACTCCAAGTATTCTATAATCTGCACCCTGCTTACCTTCCAGCATCTGCCCCTGTATCCCCTGCTCACCCACTGCTGCCTGCCTCAAATCACACTGAACTTACCATAATTTCCCCCAAATCACTGAAATCATGTAGTTTTAAAATTAACTTTGCATTTTGATCCACTTTTTCAGAGCAGCAATTTCTTTCCCATCCATGAACTACCATGCTCCCCATTCCCTAAATGCGCACACACAGACTCACACATACGACTTCTTGTTCTCCCGAAACCCCATTCTTCAATTTTTAAAAACCTCCCTAAGTGTCTCCCAGGACCCCAATTCCTCAGCAGAAATCTGGCTCACTCCTTTTTAGTCCCCATATTTGAATCAAATCACAAAACTTATCACAGAAGACACTGAGCTCCCTGGGGACAGGGCACATCTTTGCAACACAGGGTACTTGGCAAATGCTCAGTGTTTGATGCACGGATGACTGAGTGAATAAATGCATTAATGAATGAATGTTGTTACACGGCCTACTCCTGTGAAGGGAGAGGTGGCCAGTATCTGACTCTCCTTCCCTCTTAAAGATTATACTCATCTATAGAGATGAGCCCTGTGTTTTTAAGAGCAGGACCAGAGAACTTGTTTCTTGCAGCCTGCTGCATGGCTACTCTATGCACACATAGTCTGTGGTGCCTTGGAGCATACATTAGGACACTAAATAATCACACACTGATTATCTATGTTCATCAAAACCATTCAGTGTCTTGATACTTGAAACAGTTATGCGAAGTGTGAAAAGCAATCATTAGGAAAATGATCTATTGAGTTGATTGCCAAAGGGGTAAAGAGGATGATTGGGAATGATACTGATGGTAAATTTTTAAGGCAGAGTGGGCATTTTCATTTCTGTTCTTTCCTTTTTCATGGACGGTGAGGTTAGTAACTATGTTGTATAAAAGAATAGTGCTATGGGAAGCAAAAGCTGAGTTGGAAGGTTTTGTAAGTAGAATCAAGAAGTTTGGTACTTGTTCTGCTGCAGTGGGGAGCCAGGAAAGGATTTTAATCAGAAGAGAGACAATCTGATTTTAGTTTTGGAAATAAAGCCCAGGCAGCAGGGCAGAGGGCAGAATGGACATGTGGCTAGAGGCTTTCCCAAATGTTCTCCCAATAAATGAGCTGTACTGAGATAGAAAGAATCCTAGAGTCAGACCCACAAACTCCTGTACATCCTGCTTCACCCAGCACATCCACCATCCTGGGTTCTGATAGGTCATTGGCCACGGTGGTTTGTACTTCACTTATTCATTGATTTTTATCTCCCTTGTGTGTCACTAGCCCTACAATATAGCAAGCCTTTAATGAGTGAATATAAAAGGTAATGTCAAGAAAGGACATAGCAAGAGAGACTGTATGTCTAAGATACTTGGGACGGAGAATTGATGAGTCTTGGTGTTTGAAAGGTAGCAAAGAGTGACTCCGGGTTTCAATGCTAGACAATTAGTGGATGGGGCTGCATAAGAGAAATTAGTTTGTGGACAGGGGAATCCAGTAACTTTGGTTTGGGACATGTTGACTTAAAAAGGTTGAATTTCAAATGGAAATTTCAATAAGAAAGCTGGAAACAAAAGGCTGAAACTATACAGAGTTAAGGCAGAAGACAGAATTTGGGGGTTATAAACATATAGATGAAACATAAAGCTAAAAGAATAGCTAAGCACCTGGGCAAAGTATATAGACAAAGAAGAGGGTTCATAAAAAATTCTTAGGGACATTTATAGTTAAGGGGTGAACGGAGAAAAAGAAGCAAGAAAAACACATGTGGTATATTTGCCAAACCTGACCCTAAGCAAGAACAAGTCAGCTGGAAACCACATTCATCATGAATTTCTGTAGATAGATTTTTACTTACTGAAAATTATCCTGGAGGAAGGAATATTGAACTCAAAAACCAGCTTTGGGATAGAAGAGACTCCAGAAATAAAATGTTATGAATTGGCATAACAATTAGATCCCCTTTTGCCAGAGATAGAATAAATTTTATTATTCTAGCTGAATAAGTCCTTAATTATGATAGGCAAAATGGCAGAGATGTACTCTCTAGTAGTGGGTAGGTGTTCACATTTGCTCCAACCCTTAGTCTTTGCAGGTAGTGGTAGGAGGGGAAGGTAGCAATTATCTCTGCTAAGTAATCTCTCTTCTTCTTGGATAGAGTCAAGACCTTGTATCTCATCAAAACAAAGAGGCTTCATCTTGAGGGGGTACTGTTGTTTTTTTTTTTTAAAGATTTTATTTCTTTATTTGTCAGAGAGAGAGAGAGAGAGCGAGCACAGGCAGACAGAGTGGCAGGCAGAGTCAGAGGGAGAAGCAGGCTCCCCACTGAGCAAGGAGGCTGATGCGGGACTCGATCCCAGGATGCTGGGATCATGACCTGAGCCGAAGGCAGCTGCTTAACCAACTGAGCCACCCAGGCGTTCCTGGGGGTGCTGTTAATTAACAACATTTTCCTTTCCCCAGGATCCTGTGGAATAAAAGTAAAGTTATTCATAAAGTACAAAATTCTATCATGGCAGCTTTATTGTTGACTTTTGTCTTTGTAGTTACTTCTATTTCTAAGCTCTGAAGTTGACTTGCAGCTCATCTGCACTCCCAGAGAGACGTTCTAGGCCCACAAATTGGGAAGAAAAACCTGTGTTCCTTCCCCCCACCTCCTCAGTTATGGGGTCCCCTCTGTGCTGAGAGGAACTCATCTTTCCAGTAAGAACTTCAGGCTTTTGGAGAGAAAGACTTTTAATTGAATATCTAGTTTTGTTCAAAACTGTTTTGGCATTCCCACAATTCCTTTTGCACAAAGAACTGAACTCTACTTCATAAGTGATATCCCACACAAAAGAGAAAAGCTATTATTTTGCACATTCCTATCTACCCTGTAAAGAAAAGGAACAGCTTCGAAATAAAGCCAGGCAGTGTATCCTACAAGATGGAATATTTGCTGGGACCACAAATGAATTGAATAGGTGAGTCAGGAAATTAGCAACCCACTCTTGCTGCTAAGCTTGGAGCTCTTAAAGAAATTCATTTATTTAGCTCACTGGCAGGACTTGTTCTTACACAGAATGTCCAAGACTCTGTGGCACCTTCCCAGGAGACAATCTCTTGGAACAGTGGTGGACAAGTTCACACCAGCTCTGCCCATACCTGGTTGGGTTTGTAAGGACAACCTGGTTGTCCAAGACTGGCCAAAAAGCAATGAGACTTCTGAGAGTATGAGGAGGGAGAACACCCTGGACACCATGTAGATAGGAAGGGGTGGAGATAAAATCCAATTTCTAAACTTCTTGATTTTAGCAGGGATTTGGTCTTATTTGCTTTTGTCACATTTTAGTTCCACTTATCTCTTTGTGGCAAGTTCCAACACTTCATCTGGGGCTCCTGTTCCTCCATACACCCTCTCTCTCCCTGACTTTTTAGCTAGAGAGAAACCCACGTTGTCTCTCAAATTGGTACTAAGGGATACACGCACATAGAAGCTTATGCTTAAATAGACAAGTACACACAGACATACACACAAACATACACACAAACATGCACTCCAGGTGAGAGTAGTGGATGCCTGAGAAATGCCATTGAATCATTGGAGATTTCTGAGAAAAATAAATAACTGCATCAAGCAAACATCATCAAATCTGAGAAAAATAAATAACTGCATCAAGCAAACATGAATGATGAGGCAGTGGTGTGGACTGCACTTCTAAGAAGCTGGTGATGAGGGATGGAGAGAGAAAAAATAGAGCCTATGGGGTAAAAAGCCAAGTGAGACTTCCTCTTAGATTTCTAATTTATAGGTTGAACAAAATAAGCCAGAAGAAAGAGAGGTTGAAGACTGGAAAAAGAAGGGGAACTGCTGGGTCAAGGTCAAGAGAAGACAGAGAACAACTGCAGGGTTGAAAAAAGTTGTTTTCTTGTGAAGCGAGATCATTTGCCGAGAGCAAGAAGACCAACGCATGAATTAGAGGCTAAAGGAGGGTTGAAAATATCCAGAATGATTCAAGTTTTATGAAAAAAATTTATGAAAAGTTTCCAAGGTCATATATAGGATAACTCTCATTCTTCAAGAGAAAAGCCCCAACAATGAATTAATATATTTTGATTAATTTCTTCATCATACCAAGAGTCTTATCCCCCACTACAACCTTATTATATAGCACAAAACTAACATTTTCTCATCACAAATATAATAAGCATAACTGGACCTGTAATACAGATAATGACTACTGGATCCCATCAATACATCCATATGCTGATTCTTAAAAGTTGTTTACCTTTTCTTTCTTTCTTTTCTTTTTTTTTTTTTTTTTTACTGCTAGTGTTGTAACTGACCACTTTCCCAATGCTCTTTATCTTTCAGTCACTTCTAAGTCTTTGGGGTGATTTAATAACAGTCCCTTCCCTGGGATCTCGATTAGCAGTTTTCTGACCCATATTTTTTTGGTGTTTTACAAGGAATTTAAATTTCAAAAGATATTTTAATGCAGCAGCTCTCAGCAAACTGGCACAAGATCTGCCTGGGTCCATGAACAACTTCACACAATAGTTCTTTTCCTTGTTGTTCTAAGCTATCACTCAGTCTTGTCAAACTGCTGACTGACTTTCCCTGGAGAGTGCTCTCTGTGGTTTTCTGTGCAAATCAGTATGTATGACACTTGTCCCCAACACATGGAGAATCAAATATCTCAGGCTTGCACAGCAGAATTGTGTCAGACCTGGCAGGTGGAGAACCCTGGAATTCTCATAAACAAGGTAGCATTTTTCCAATTCCAAAGTGAGTATTGTGAAAATGTATTTTCTTTTTTCCCCTCAGAGGGTTGATGGAGGAGGAAATTCTCCCGCAAAGTTTGCCCACTTTTCTAAAATATTGCACATAGTGAGATTTCAAGAAGAGACTTCCAAAAAATTGAGGTATCCTGAATACAGTCTGAGATACTGGATTTTTTTTTTTTTTTTTTTAAGATTAAACCTTCTCAGTGGAGACTTGGCAGCAGAATCAGTACATAAATTGGATTTGCCAGTCAAGCTCTGCTAATCATATTCCAGAAATACAACTAGAAAACTCAGCCTTCTAAAATAGATCAGAGAAACAATACTAGATCTAGAAACTAATCACTAGAAGTTACTTCATTGAGGTAATTCCAAATGAGAAGTTACATAAAACATCATGAATGATTTAGCCTTTAAAACACTTAATTTTATTTTGGCCATCAATATGATATATCATTTTGGTACGGAGTTAGTAGTGGAGAAAATACTATTTGCAATCACACTAATATAGTCTTCTTCACCAACGATCCTTGGGAGAAATAAGCCCTCATGCCCCAAGGCAATGTTTTCAAAGTATCATCTAGGGATCCCAGGGGGTTTCTGAGACCTATTCAGGAAGATCCCCAAGGTCAAATTCATTTTCAGAGTAATGTGAAAATGTTACTTGCATTTTCCATTCTTAATCTTTCATCTGTGTACAGTGGAATTTTCCAGGGGCTATTTGAGGAGGGATAGTGCAATTGAATGCAGAAGCAGATGTGAGAATCCAACTATCTTCTATTATAATGCATTAAAAAAGTGTAAAACAATGTAACTTTTCTTAGTACATTTTTTTTTGCTTTGGAAATTAATTTATTTTTCATAAAATATGTTATTTAGGATATAAATGGTTTATGATTATTACTTTCTTTTTAAAATTATTTTTAGAGAGGGGGCAGGAGGAGGGTCAGAGGGAAAGAATGAATCCTAAGCAGGCCCCGTGCCCAGCATGGAGCCCAAAGCAGAGCTCAGTCTCATGACCCTGAGATTATGACCTGAGCCAAGATCAAGAGTTGGATGCTTAACCGACTGAGCCACCCAGGCACCCCTATGATTGTTATTTTTTTTTTATTTGTTTATTTGACAGACAGAAATCTTAAGTATGCAGAGAGGCAGGCAGAGAGAGAGAGGGAGAAGCAGGCTTCCCGCCGAGCAGAGAACCCTATGTGGGGCTCAATCCCAGGACCCTGAGATCATGACCTGAGCCGAAGGCAGAGGCTTTAACCCACTGAGCCACCCAGGTGCCCCTGATTGTTATTTTCAATTAACAAAATATGTTTTTAAATTTTTTAAGTTTTAATATGGTAAATATTGATAGATATAACACACATAAACAAAAACTCCTCGGGGTCTTTCCCTAATTTTGAAGAGTTGTAAAGGGCTTGCGACAACAAAAGTTTGAGAAGCACTGTCCTAAGTCATTTGTTGTATGTATTGAATTAACTTATATTCTATGCATTAAGCTAAGTAAGCAACATCTTGTAAAGAAATAAAAAAATAGTCCCTCAAATAATTTTCTGCAGAACTTAATTCTCATGTTGGATTCCTGTTGAGTAAGCCTCCCTGGATCTTATTATCTCTTGTCACAGTAACAAGCTGACTCTTTTGGCATACACGTAGAGGATTTCTATGAACTCTTAAATGAGGAAAAATTATTCTTTTCACATTAACTCCACTAGTACACATCTGGAATCACATTTCTGTCATTAGTACTTGTACTTATTTAAGTCCCTTTTTTTTAATGTAAGTGTTTTGTGGACAGAGATTGTTTCTTCAGTGTGTAGGTGCATAATCAAAACATTGACAATCACACATCTCTTCCTTGACTTTAAATAGGCTGAATGGTGTTCCAGAATAATTTACTTTCTCTTGTGCCTAAAAACCAAAAGTAAGGTCCTTAGAAGTCACTGAGAGTATATAAATACCATCTGAAGATCATGACATTTGGCATTGAGAAGAGGAAAATAAATAAAATACATAAAGATTGAAAAGAGAGAAACCTGGGAATAAACCTGGGGTTGAGGGACGTTTTCCAGATCTTGTATTTGGGAATTTATGGGCTGAAATCTGCTGACACTTTAGCTAGTACTTTAAAATTTTTCCCAAAGGTACCTACAACAGGAATGTTCTAAATTTAACATTAGCACAGAACATAAATATTTAACGAAGACCCAATTTTCTCACCAATGGTGTTTAATGAGCCATGGTGCAGTTTAATGGGGAATCTACAGTGTGCCCAATATCTGAGAGAGGATACCTCACCCCATCATACAAGGATTCTCTAATCAGGATTATTACTTACACGTTTTGCCATTTAAAACATGAACATGGTAGACAGGGTTTGCCTACAAATCACTAAATGAATTCAGAGAAAAGCTCAGTGGAGTCATAAAGCCGCTAAAATTTGGACGAGTCCCAGGAAATCAACACTTTGAGGTAAAGATATCACTGTGACCCATTAAATCTAACAACTGTAAGGAAAGAGATACTTGTATTAGTCATGATCACAGTCACATCAAATAAGTGGGCCTCCCAAACAAATTTTTTGCTTGCTACAAAAAAAAAAAAAAAAAAAAAAAAATGAAACAAATAGTGTCATATACTATCATTTCTCAACTTGTGGATCAGAACCCTGAAAGAAAATACGGGAAGGTTTCAAAGTGAAGGGTGAATAGTCTTGTTTTCTAAGGAAATTAGCAAAACTGCTAAGAGTGAGCAAAAGTAATATTGAAAAGAGTCAGCACTGAGCATGTGACAGAGAAAGGGGAAAAGAGACATGAGGAGAGATATCATAACATTAATCCACTCATTCCTGTCATCACTCTGTGTGGTAGGCTGAATAATGTCCCCCAAAGGAGTCTATACATTAATGTCTGGAAGCTGTGCATGTATTACCTTATATGGCAAAAGAGACTATGCAGACGTAATTAAGTTTACCTTAAAACAAATACATTATCTTGGATTATATGGGTGGATCCGAGTCACATGAGACCTTAAATACACAGAAACTTCTTTACCTGGAGTCAGAGAGATACAGCTGAAGAGAAGGCAGAAAAGAGACTTTCTCACACAGATTTTATGTGTGAGAAAGACCATGCACTGTTGCTGACTCTGAGATGCAGGAGATGACCTACCAGGGCCAAAGAGAGACTTCTAAGAGGCAAGAGTGTCCCTAGCTTTCTGTCAGCAAGGAAACGGGACCTTGGTCCCACAACTGCAAGGAACAGATGCTTCTGGTCACCTGAATGAGCCTGGAAGTGGATTCTTCCTACAGCTTTCTCTTAAGAGCTAGCCAAGTAACACTTTCATTTTGGCCTTGTAAGATCCAGAGTAGAGAACCTAGTTGAATCAACCTGGACTACTGATCTATAGAAGTATAAGATAATAAATTTGTATTGTCTTAAGCTGTTTGTGGTCCTTTGTTATGGCATCCCTAGCAAACCAATTCACTGCCCAGGAATACCTCCTCAATTCCCTTCTCACTTTACCGACTTGTCCTGGGCAATCTCATCCAAACCCAGTCATCTTAATTTCTAGCCCATTCCCTTCTCTCTGTCAACTACAGACTCTCATATCCAGCCATTGCCAAGACAACTCCATCTGGAGTTCTTCTGCTGGAACAAACACTTATTAAGCACCAACTGTGTGTCCGATGCTGACTGTGGGTATTCCCCAACCCCCAGCCAGCTCCAGTCAATCTGCTGCTCTTACTCTTGAATTACTCAGAAATGGCATTTTTACCAACCAAGAAACTCTTCGTTTGTGTTAAAAAATGTTGTGATTTATCTTATTTGCAGTGGGAAGATCTCTGAACTTTAGAGGATATGATATCAAGAGGCAAGCCACACTTTACAGTTCAGTAGTTTACAAGGTCAGTCAAGGAAAGAAAAAGAAAACAATTCTAGAGGTGCTATATTATATCAGATATTGCAGCATGAACTAGCTTTGTCATATCTGAAATTTTAGCCCTCTATGGTAATCCTTTCTGGACTGGAAAATAATATAAGAATGCAGAAGTTTTACTGTAGATAAATGTGTTTTCTTTTATGAAAGCAGCTTAAAAAAACAGAGAAATAGCTTGCAAACATTTTAATTTTTCTCTGAATTTTTTCTCTTGGGAAAAAGTTGATCATCACTGGTTATCAGTTGTTCATCTACATATTCACTGATGCCTTTTATAGTTTCTGGTGGACAGTAGATAAGTAATTTTGTTGACTAAATGAGTGAATGAATGAATGGCTCCTGAAGGTCATGCACCATGTAGCTAATTCCTTGAGGAATAGACAAGCTCCTGCCTCTCTTGTATTCTGCCACTGTTACCAGTCACTTCTTTGCCCACTCACTAACCTGGCAGCACTTGTTATAAAAAGCTGTCTCCATTTCAGTTCAAAATAATATATTGAACAACACAATGTTTTTATCCATAGTACCCAGGTAAAAGGTCAGTCTCTGTCCTTTCTTGGACATGTTCTAGGAGGGAAGCCACTTTGCAAGGAATTCTATAGCAAGGGGCCACTGAGAGGCTGTGTAGGGCAAGAACACCCAATCCCAATTGACTACTAGTGGGTGCTCTCCTGGCTCCTCTGGGCATCTCATTCTTAAGGAGGCACTCACTTTCAGGGCACTACAGGTGCTAACTCTGTACTTAACACAACCCTAAGAGTAAGTGCCATCTTCAAACTGACTCTAGTTGCCTTACTCTTCCGTGGTTTTGACCTCAGTCAGCCAAGCTGAGCCCTAGAGGGAGCCAGACAGCTTCTTGTCTAAGGAAATACTCACCAAGAAATTTCCAAATCCAATTTGCCACAATGTGCAACATCTTTGTTAGCACATAAATGGAACGTGTGGCCTGGACGCTGACTTTCAAAACTTCTGCCCTGCAGGTCTGTCTTTGAGTATTGCCGGGAATGAACTGCTTTCATTTAAACAGCCATTCTGTTCCCCAAAGCAGCGAGCCAGAGAGGTCTGTTAGCCACAGCTGTTCCCCAGCTGTCCATGGAGCTGTTGAATTGCTTCAAATGGTTTTTCAGTGTGTTCTTGAAATCCCATTCTCAGAACACCTGGAGTCTTGCTTTATCCACTTTCAATATCCTGAAAGCATTTATATAGTAGGTTGCCATCTATTACCTTCTCCAGTTATGTTCTGTGGAGCTGATTTTCTATACCTGGGCTTCCAACATCTGAAGAGAGACCTTTGAACTAAGACCTTGCTATTTATAACTTTGTCCCAATAGAGATGAGGGTTGGAACTTGACTCTGATGTAAAACCAACCCGTGTTCAGATCCTAGCTATGATGCAAATAAACTTGGTGATCTTGAGCTAGTTAACCTCACTAAGCTTTCAGTAACCTTTGCCAGTACAGTGGAGATAAAAATATTCCCTCCCTCATATGCTTTTGGATAACAGCGAAATGGGATAATTTATGTAATGAGTCTGGTAAATTGTAGCTCGATTAATGGTGGTATGATGGCTGTTCATGTCATCAAAAACCATCAGAGGGTTTGTCCACTGTAAGATGGAATGATACCTTCTACCTGTGTGTTTCTTCTACCCTCAAAAATTACTTCAAGAGAGACAAATGGATACTATTAAGCAGAGAAGTAATGGAAAGTTTTCTCTACCTCTCTCTCACACAATTTGCCCCTTGGATTTCAGCTCTTGGAAAGAATACCTAATTCTTGTTCACTAGGCATTTATTTTCTCTTTTGGAGGCTCAGGGTCCCCATCTAAAAATGAGTTTGAATGGGTTTGTTCTTAAGGTCCTTCCAAAACTAAAATTCTATGGCTCTTAGACTCAAACTCCAAACTAAAGACTCCAGATGTAGAGTGTACATGTTTTTCTAATTATGCTGATGTAAGCTAGGTGCGGGACTGAAATCAACAGTTGCACAACAGCAAGTATAGGATAAATTATTGTAGTTTGATTGTTGTCTGCATGAGTGAGGAGAGAGTTGTTATAATAGCAAGTGCATGCTCCCTCCTTGCCTTGGCACTGACCTCTAGGATAATCAAGTCGGGACACCCCCTGTGGTATCTGATCCCAGGGAGATCTTGCTAAGTTTGAGCAGGTCATATTGTCTTACTTACATTACTTACATAGCCATCTCTTGCAGGAGAGAAACAGGGTTCCTGGTTCCTCCAAATGACATGTTTTCTCCTTCAGGCAAAATATCGGCTTAAGGTGAGGGAGGCTCTAAACCTTCTCAGTCCCCTCCCATAAGAGTGGTACAGGGCTCCATAGGGCCCTTTCTCTGTGCTGCTTGCCTTATCTTTTAACTTGTATCTACATCCCCCATTAAAGATTTAAAAAAAAAATTATTGATTTATTTGGGGGGGGTGCAAAGGGCAAAGGGAGAAAGAGAGAGAATTTCAAGCAGACTCACACCAAGCATGGAGTCTAAAGCTGGGGTCAATCTCACAGACCCTGAGATCATGACCTGAGCCAAAACAAAGAGGCAGATGATTAACTAACAGTGCCACCCACGTGCCCTAAGGTCCCCTTTAGACTGGAGCTTCTTGAGGGCAGGATCTGTGTCTGGTTTATTGCCACTTCCTCAACTAATCCCACAAGGCTTACTACATAGCAGGTAATGAATAAATGTTCGCTAAGTGAAATTAATCATAAAAAGAACTTGACTATAGAATTTCATTTTGTGTTGAGCCTAACTGGCTCATCACTGTTCTATTTTGAGAAGTAGCAGTGGTCTAGAAAAAAAGAATATTGGACATGCTTTGTCTCCCATCTCTGGCACGTACGAGCCTTGTACATTTAAATAAACCACTTACATATTTAGAACCTCAGTTTATTAGAATAGAGATAATTGACTGTGGTGGTGATCAAATTAGATGATATATGTGTACACACTTAGTTAATGGTTGTTATCACTAGATGACATACTCCCAAGCAGGAAAATTCAAATGGAGCTTTTCATTTGCTGCCAATTGGTGGCTTTGGGTTGCTTCTAAATATTGACTCAAGTGCACCATTGCTTTGATGGGTAGAATAAAGATGTTACTGATTTTAGAACTAGCTGCAAATTAGCTGAAGTCAATAACATAGTTTGATCACATGGCTGTTGGTATCTTGCAAAAACATAGTCTAGTTATCCAAGGAAATAGAAGCTTTTTTTTTTTTTATCAATCTTTCTTGAACTTACTAGGAAATCTTAACAAAATTCAAAAAATTCTCTGCACCCAATTATTTCACTTAAGAAAACTACATGAAAAACTGAAGTGCTGTGTGTGGAAGCTGTCTGAGTTCTCTAAAAGTGATACACAATATAAATCTAAGCTGTTATTTTTATTTCTGAGTAAATTTGTTCAAGAATAGAATCTGGGTTTATATGATGGTGCTTTATAGACCTAGGTTTATGTAGAGGCTTTTAAACTGATACTATCCCAGTGCACTTAATATGGAATTGGATAGACAGAGAAAATAAAGTTGAGTTCTGTTAAATAACACTGTATGCAGGCTTGAAACATATTGCAGAGTGAAAATGGCTGGTCACTCTGCAGTCTCCAGAAGCCTGTTGCCTTCGATGAGAAGTACTCTGTCTAATATCCTTGGACTTCCCAGAGGTGTAATTTTTTCTTCCTGAAATTCAATGAAAGCATTAAAAAAAATAAGTCCCTGAATATTCCCTCACTGTTGCCCTTTTTCTATAGCAACACTAATACAATACTTCTCTACCAAATATGATACGAAATGTAGAGTCACCCAAATTTGTCCACAAATAACTGCACAAAAGGTTCAAGGACATGAACCTTTAACTATGTGTGAGCACTTTTTTCCCCTTCAGAATGTGGGCATAAAACCATCTCAGTTTCCTCCTATGCTGCTTAGCAGATATTACATGAATGTTCTCTCTGTTCTCTAAGCCAGCCTGGTACTGAAGGAACTACTTTGTACATTACATCGTATTTTTGATTGCAAATAGAAAGTTATTCAGTTTTCTCTTGAATTCCTGTGTAGAATGTTGATAACACCAGTGATGAGAAACCACAAACTTACTGTAATCTAAAACTCTGAAGTGCATAGGCAGAGAGGGCCAGGGTGAAAAAAAAATACAGTATATATGACTTTAAAAAGAAGACATGACCCAAACAAAAGAAAGATGAAGACCACAATTAAATATTGAAAAATGACAGTGAAAGGAGAGTGTGCTCAAAAAGACCAAAGGAAAACTAAGCTAAAAAAATAAAAACTCTTCTGATTATGACAATGTTGGCAATCATTTCTCCTACATTAAAAAACAAAAAAACAAAGTTCTAAACAGAGAATTCAATGACAAATGAAAAAATATGAGACAGCCCTATTAAGTCACCCTTACTGGAGAGGCATTCCTCCAAAAATAACAGTTCTACTTTTAATTATAGGTTCTTGGGTCTGTTAATCAGCCATCTTCCTCAAGGCTAAGCTTGGTGCAAATAACAGACAAGGATTCAGCAAAACGCCCTGTTTAATTAAAAAGAATTTAATTAAAAATATTTTTATACACATGACCAATCACCATTATTTATGCAGATGTTCCTTCATGGTTCTTTGGAAAGGCTTTTTTTCTCTTTTCTTTCTTTCTTTCTTTTTTTTTTTTAATATGCTGTTCTTCTGCAAGAACTGCTGTGAAATGAGAAGCACTATGACTGGTAGTTAATACCTATTTTTATCAAAACAGCAGTGCAGCTCACACATCACCCGTGCAGCCGTAACCATAGTAACCCCAAATAGAAAGGGTCTTCAGATTATCAACACGATCAAAGGTAAGATAGTTCATGTGCCTCTGGAATAGTTACACTGCGGCAAACTTTAAAGGATAAAGGTGGCTTTTTTATCCCTACAACTTAAATGTTGAATGAAAATAGTGACTTGCAAGTACAGTGTATAAAAACGTCTCTCATTTTGGAAGACTCTTATTTCCTCAAAGTGTTAATAGAAAAGATGAAAACTCAATGCTACACATTTGTCCAGTGCTTCTAACTGATTATGCCAAGGAGACAATAATAATCATTTTGCCAAGTTGGAGAATCTGTTACAGGGAAAACCCCACCCTTGGGTGCCCTATGAGAAGCCATATTTTGTCTCCATGTGTTTGGAGGAAGGATATAGTCAGTGGTGACTGTAGACACACATTATATGGGATTAGCTATATAGGGTGATTCAGGGTCTGAACTGGCAGTCCAATTATGAATAAAAGGAGCTTTTCATTAGAGAAACAGTGGAACTGGTTTTAAAAAGTGGTAAAATACCAACTCAAACACAGACGTGAATTTGGCTTTATAATTTGTGGTTGGGGTAGGGTGTAGTGGGGAGGGATGGGGAGCAGGGAATAAAAGCCAGAATATCCAGACTCAATTATTCTATCAGAAGAAGTATTATTTCTATAATTCAAATGGATTATACAAGACTTTATACAACATTTTGTAATGCCTCATGTGACTATAAGAGCAGCATCTGGAAGCATAAGGAAACTACTTGGAATTTTAAATATCTAAATGTATAGCAGACATTACAAAAAGTAGAGAATCCACATGAAGATGAATATAATTCAGTTACTTTTTCTTTTAAATCTCTTCATATTGGAACTTGACTATGAAAGTGGGTGAACAAGTAATGAAATATGAGAAAACAGTTATTTCATCATGGCTACTTAAGAAATGAATGGATAGCTGACAATTTTACTTTCAATTGTAAACAAATAAGAATGCTATGATAGTGTTATCTAAAAAGCCAATAAAGTGCCTTAGAAGAATCATTGTTAGTAAAAATTTATCTAATAAGTTAGCAATTTACAAATAATTTTTATACAGCATTTCATTTTATCTTACAGCAATTCTGTGAAGAAACTGGAGGTACTTTCTGTTTTGCTTTGTTTTTACGGTATCTATTTTAAGGACATGTGAAGTGAGGTTCAGAGAAGTTAAAGCACTTAAAACATAGTGTTCCAATCACCCATGACACTAATCTTGCCTTAATGACCAGATACTTTCCATATCCAGGATAATTCAGCCACTAGTAGACCCTATCTTGACTTCATTTTTAGGTAACTCTCCTACTCTATCACATGCCTATTTTAACGGGCAGTTCCTCTTGGAATTGAAAGTTTATTATCCATCCCTGACTGTGATCATTTACGCAAATAACTTCCTAGGAGCCCTCTTAGATCTTTAACCCACAAACACAGGAGCTGGTGACGTATTCCCCCGTGTCCCAGCTATTTGTGATTTTCGGTAGCACATACCGGGAATGCTGGGTAATGGAGACTGCCAGGAAACAACTGGGCTGGTGGCATCTCAGAAGGGAGGTCTCTACCCCAAGAGGTGGAAGGCTCAGCGACCAGTACTGAGCCTGCTTCACTCTATAATTCACCACTTTACTCAAAAATACAGATCTTTTACTCATCAATTCTTATATCCATCGGGTCTCTGGACTAGCATCAACTGGACACTTAGAACTGCAGTTCTGGACCTCATCCCAGACCTACTGAATCAGAATATCTGGAGACGGAGCCCAGGAATCTGCACATTAACAAACTCTCCAGGTGAGTTTTAAGTATACTGAATTTGGAGAACCACTGAGTAGAGAAGGAATTACTTCAGCAATTATCTAATTCCTCTAGAATATATGAGGAAACTAAACCTAGAAAGGTAAGATAGCCACCTGATTTGCCCTGTGAGTTAGTAGCAAGAACTGAAGTAGACCTCAGATTTTCCAACTTGCAGTAATAAAAACAGCATGGTGCCATGACTCTTGTCAAGTAGAGGCTGGTTGGCCTCAACATTAACAAAGCAGAGACTTTGACTTGTATTTATATTCCTCTTGTCTTCTAATTTCAATAAATGAATTATCATCCATGCATTTAATTTAGGCTCCAGACAGGAGAATGCCAGAGTGAATTTTCTAAATTCAATTAACAAGAGCCAGTAGTCTCTCCTTATGAAAGCCAACATCCAGTGCCCAGGGCTTCATCAAGCACTTGGGATTCTTAGCACACTTCAGCTGCCAGAGCAAGTCAAGATGTGTGACTTACATGTAATACACAAAGCCATAGAATTTTTTTTTTTTTACTTCATGGCATGTGCAATAGTATATCAAGTTGGAAGATTTTCCTTTAAGATCTTCTTATCACATTTCAGTGATTTACTAACATGATATAAAAATGATTGGTTAATTTTCTCACTTCTATGAAATTTTGAAGAGTTCTTTTTTACATACATAGATATGCTTCCATATAAATGTGGATCACATTGTACATACTCTGTTTATTAGCATGCTTTGTTTTAATTATCTTTTTTCTTTTTCTCTTTAATATGACTCCCTTTTCCACATCTCTTCCTTTCCTAAACTCATACCTTCTTTCCTCCTAAGTAACTCAATTTATAATCTAGTATATGTCCCACCAGAATCTCTTTATATTTAAATTTTCTTTGTAATAAGCATACACACACAGTTGTAACAGATGTTAAATCAGAAGTTTAAGGAACAAAGAAAAAAGTACATATCCAACAGTGAGATGCACAATTTAAAAATATTTATCCAAGAACCATTACAGACTTCCTTAAACCTCTCGCCTACACTGAGAATGAGAAAGGGTTTTTCTCTAGACTAGCCTAATGGTTAAGGTTAAGATTTGTTAAGGGAGTTGTTTTGCTATTTGTGAACTGTGAATCTCACACAGGGATGTTTGACCCTCATCTCAAGCCTATGGGAAGAGACTTTGGCTAGACCATCAGACAGCTTATGATGTTACTAGAGTTTGGGGATACGTGAAATACTTTTGACTCTCACCTAAGACATCTAATAGACTGTGGCTGTCCAGTTGCTCTGATTGTAGCTAATTATCAATCAAATAAAAACATTCCTTTACCTTTTCTCTGCATCTACAGTTAGGTGTTGAAAACTGTATCCAGAAAGGGTAGATAAGAAGCATGAGAATGAATGAAAAACTCTAACATACCTCTTCTCCCAGAGGTTAGGCAGCCTGTCTTCAACAGGCCAGGGGAGATAGGACAGTCTTAAATCAAAAACTTCCCATATTACATGGGATTAGGAATGTTCACTGCTGAATTGAAACTTCAATTGCAACTTAAAGACCAAAGGTTTTTATCCAGCAGATGGAAAAGAACATAACCTCACTGAATACATTTAAAGGATCATGGGAGAGACAGGAACAGAAAAGCACAGAAATAAACCCACAATTATATGATCAACTCATCTATGACAAAGAAGGCAAGAATATGCAATAGGAAAATTCTCTTCAACAAATGGTGCTTGGAAAACTGGACAGCTATACACAAAAGAAGGAAATGGGACAACCTTCCTATAAAATACACAAAAATAAACTCTAAATGGATTAAGGACCTAAATGTGAGACCTGAAACCATAAAACTCCTAGAGGAAAACAGAGAAAGTAATTTCTCTGACATCATCTATAGAAACATTTTTCTAGATATGTCTCTTCTGGCAAAGGAAACAAAAGCAAAATTAAACTATTGGGACTACATCAAAAGAAAAAGCTTCTGCACAGCAAGGGAAATGAATGAGAGAAGATATTGCAAATGACATATCTAATAAGGGGTTGACATCCCAAATATATAAAGAACTTATACAACTCAACACCAAAAAAAATCTACAAATAATCCAATTAAAAATGGGCAGAAGAAATGAACAAACATTTCAAAGGAGATACACAGGTGACCAATAAACACATGAAAACTGTTCAACATCACTCATCATCAGGGAAATGTGAATCAAAACCACAATGCGGGATCACCTTTTAACTGCCTGAATGGCTAGAATCAAAAACACGAGAAACAATAAGTTTTGGCAAGGATGTGGAGGAAAAAGAATCCTTGTGTATTATTGGTGGGAAGGCAAATTGGTGCAGTCACTGTGTAAAATGATATGGAAGGTCCTCGAAAAGTTAAAAATAGAATTGTCACATGATCTAGTAATTTCACTACCGGCTATTTACCCAAAGAAGACAAAAACACCAGCCCAAAGGTATATACACCTCATGTTTGTTGCAGCATCATTTACAGTAGCCGAATTATGGAAACAACACAAACATTGCTCAATAGATGAATGGATGAAGAACCCAAGTGTCCATCAATAGATGATTGGGTAAATATACAGTGGAATATTACTCAGCCATAAAAAAGAATGAGATCTTGCCATCTGCAACAACATGGATGAATCTAGAGGTTATAATGTTAAGTGAAATAAACCAGTCAAAGACAAATACCATATGATTTCACTCATATGTGGAATTTAAGAAACCAAAGAAACAAAGAAAAAAGAGACAAACCAAAAAATCAGACTCTTAACTATAGAGAATAAACTGATAGTTACCAGAGGGGAGGTGTGTAGGGAGATAGGTGAAAAAGGTGAAGGGAATTAAGCATATACTTACTGTGATCAGCACTGAGTAATGTACAGAATTGTTGAATCACGATATTGTACATCTGACACTAATACAACACTGTATGTTAATTATACTGGAATTAAAATTTCAAAGTTTTCTAAAAAAGTTTAAAATAAAGAAGTGGGAGGAAGAAAAGCAATTTCTATACCTATGCCTAATGAGTCCTGTTTTGTATATACATATACATATTTATATATTAAAAATTGGAATCATATTTTATATAAATTTTTCTACATTTTACTTTATAAAGTCAACAATGCCTCCTGGAAAAATCTCAAGTCAGCAGGAAGAGCACTAATTTATCCTCTTTAATGGCTATATGATATTGTGTAGATGGCCTACAACCTTTTCAACAATTCCCTTATTGCTAGGATTCCCTTTGCTACTTCTTATTCTTTCTTCTCCATTTAAAAAAAAATGTTGCACTAGGCAGCCTTGTCCATATATCACTAAGAATCCAATATTTTTACTTGTGTCAACAGAATCCAGGAGTCAGAACACTAGGTCAGAAGTAACTATGTATTTTAAATTCTAATAGATGTTGTCACACTGATTTCGAAAGTATGTTAATGATTAAATTTTCACCAGAAATTTGTAACAGTCATTTTTCCCTGCCTCCCTGCCAGCAGTGACTATTATTTGGCATTACAACTGTTGCCAAACTGCTAGGTAGAAAATGATATGCTGTTACTTTATTTTAGATTTCTATGACTTCTGGTGAGTTTGAACTTTTGCACATTTATATCCCAGTGGATTTGCTCTTCTCTGACTTGCCTCTTCATAATCTTTGTCCATTTTTTTGTTATTTATTGCCAGATTGACATCCTAAGGTATCCTTCCTATAGTGGAAATAGTAATACTTGGAGGCCCCCGGGTTGTTCAGTTGGTTAAGTGGCACATACTTAATTTTGGCTCAGGTCATGATCTCATGGTCCTGGGATCAAGCCCTGCATAAGGTTCTGTCCGCAGTGGGGAGTCGGCTTGAGGATTCTCTCTTTCCCTCTCCCTCTGCATCCCCCTGCTTGTGCTCTCTCTCATTCTCTCTAACATAAAAAAATAAATTAAAAAAAAAAAAGAAGTAGTAATACTTGGTCCTCTATATTTAAAGTCCTTTACCCCAATGTGTTGCCTATTTATTGATTTTCTTTATGGTATCTTATTATTTAAATATATTTTTAAATAGTCAAATATGTCTATTCTTTATCAATTCTGAGTTTCTATTTTTCATTAAGAAGACTTTTCCTATCTATAATTGGTAAATAAAGATTTACAGATTTTCCTTGAAGGTGTTCTTTTCCTTCATTTCCCCCATTTTTTATTTGTATTTTAATTCTTCTAAATATATTTTGTTTAGATTTTGTTTAGATTAGTTCAATTTTATCATCCTCTAAATGGATAGCCAGTCAGTTGTGCAAGTACCATTTATTAAATAAATCATTTTTTCCCACTGGATTAAAACACTATTCGTTGTTTCTATCTATCTATGTGTCTATCCATCTATCACTTTTGTCAAATTCTCATTTATACTTGCATCTTTTCTGGATATTCTGTTCTATTCCACTGATCTGTTTAAACCTAGGCCAAAATCATATTATAAAATCTTATATAATATATATAATATATTATATAAGATATAATATATTATAATATAACATAATGTGGTTATATACATAATCATAGTATTTGATTATAATTATAATTTGATTATAATAGTTTTGTAGTATATTCATATATCTGGTTAGCCAGTTCCTCTATTGCTTTTATCCTACTTCATAAACATTAAGATAATTTTGTCCAGATCCAATTTTTAAAACGTTAGATTTTCATGGGAATTGTATTAAAATTTTATGTTAATTTAGGGAAAAGTAGCATTTTAATTACAGCAGTCTTCTCATTACCAATGACACCATTCTTCTTATTACCATCATACCTCTCAAGACAGTGAGCTAGCATAGGTTATTAGCTTCCTCCCCAAAATCAATGATAGAGAAAGTATACAGAGAAAAATGGAATTGACACTAATAAAAATAATACCAAAAAAGGTCAAGAAATCCCTAGGAAGAAGGAAGTCTATTTTGGATTGCTGCTTGTGGAAGGAAGGTGAAGGAGATTGAATGGGGCAACCTTCAAAGGCCGCTACACAGAAGTGTAAAGACAAATTAAAAAAAAAAAGTTGAAGCCCCTCTCTTTTGACTCATTCATATTTCCATGAAGTAATTATTGCCTAGCTCCTTGCCACACAAAGCACACACAATTGGCTGGACCCTAAGACTGGTGTTCATGGGGGTAAATATCAGGGCGGTATAAAAGTTCTCCTGGGATGAGAAGTTGATGAAACTCTTTAGCATTTTTTCTCTGCAAATCCTGGGGTTAGTGGATTACCATTATAATTTCTCCTTAAGGGTCTTAATTATCCCAGCTTGAACAATTGGCTAATGCAGGTTTCTTAATCTTGGCACTACTGACATTTTGGGCTAGATGATTATCTTCTGTTGAGGGCATGTCTGTGGAGGGCATGTCTTGACTGGTCCCCTCTCTTTATCTATTCAGTTGTTTATTGGGAAAATCATGATTTTTAAAAATTATTTATTTATTTTTTTATCTATCATTAATTTTTTTTTTTTTAACCTGGACCCTCTTAAGATTTATTATAAGGTTTCTGTTCAAATTGTCTTCTGACAACTTCAGGAACTTATTTCATGTGTATATGTTCTGTTTGTTCTGACTGATCTTCTCTCAAGCCGCTGAAAAGTCATGCTGTGTTTTTATTTTTCTTAATTGGCTTATTGAGGTTTTTTTGTTTGTTTTGTTTTGTTTTGGCTTATTGAATCTTTAGAATTTGTTGGACTACCATTCAGGATAGCAGACCTGTAAGTACCATAAGTTAGACCAGTGGTGTAGAAACTCCTCGTGCACCTTGTGGAGGCCATACCCTCACCCAGTAATCAAAGACACCAAGTTCACTCATGCAGGTTCAAGTGGGTCACCATACTTCTCCTTTACCCACCACCAAAATCCACGTATTCTTATGACTCAACCTTTGTTGAGGACTCATATCTTTCTAGTCCCCATGAAAAAGCATCTCTGAAGCTGGTATGTAGGTGCTCATCCTATTCATGGTAGAGAAAATTCGGTACCTGCTATTTCTGTGGGGGCTGCACAGAGCTCAAGGTTTCAGCAGTATTCAGCTGCAATAGAGGTACCTCTCTTGGATTCTGTATGGTTTTAGCAAAATCATGTAGGTTGGAGAGGTTAATAAAGGGCAAAGAGGCCAAGTTAAGGTCACGTCTTTCCTGAAATCTACTGTTAAATTTCATGAATTTTTTGGAGTGATTATAATACTGTTTTGACAGGGCTGTATTAGGGCCAGGTCATTCATCTCTAAACCTTAGTTTACTCTTTTGTAAAATAAAGGTGTTATATTGGTTCCTAAAGTCTCTTTTTATAAAATTATCCTATAATTTTATTATTTTAAATCTCTCCTTATATTATCTAAAAGCAATGTGTAGAAAATTGTCTGGATCTTTGGTTGGATAGGATGGTTATAAAAATTTTTATGAGACAATTTGGGAAATTTAAATCTAACTATATATTTGATAACATTTAAAAATTGTCATAGGTCTCTATTATTACCATAATAAATTATCACAAACTTACAGCTTAAAACAACATAAATATATTATCTTTCAGTTCTGTAGGTCAGAAGTCTGACATGAGTCTCACTGGGATAAAACATGGTTTCACAATGCTACATTCCTTTCTGGGGGCTCTAGAAGGGAATCCGTTTTCCTGTTCTTTCCAACTTCTAGGAACCACCTACATTCCTTGGTTCATAGCCCCTGTACTCCAACTTTAAAATCAGAAAAATTCTCCCTGTGCCTTTCTTCCATCATCACATCTTCCTCTGATCACAGCATGAAAGGTTTTCAAGCTTTTAGGGACCTATATGACAAGATTGGGTCCACTCAGATAATTTAGATAATATCCACACTGCAAGTTCTTAATTTAATCACATCCGCAAAGGCCTTTTTTGCATCAAAATAATGTATTCACAGGTTCCGGAGATTAGTACATGGAAATCTTTGGAAGACCATTATTTTGCCTACTACAAAAATTATTGTTTAATATTTAAGGTGTGAGGATGACATTGGGGTTATGTTTAAACTACATGTTTAAAATGGAACTTATTATTATAGCTGCTTTATTTGACTGAAGATCCAGATAAGATCAGCATATTCTTTTTAGATTATATAAAGAGTGGATTCAAAACCACTATAGACTGGAAGAACCAATACTGTTAAAATGTCCATACTATCCAAAGCAACCTATAGATTTAATGTAATCTCTTTCAAAATACCAACATTTTTCAGAGAACTAAAACAAATACTCATACAATTTGTATGGAACCGCAAAAGACTCGGAATAGTCAAAGCCATCTGAGAAAGAACTTAGCTGGAGGTATCACAACCCCAGGTTTCAAGGTATACTACAAAGCTATAGACATCAAAACAGTAGGGTACTGGTGCAAAAATAAACACTAGATCAATGGAACGGGATAGAGTCCGAAAATAAACCCATACTTTTATGATCAATTAATCTATGATAAAAGAGGCAAGAATATACAATGGGAAAAAGATGGTCTTTTCAGCAAACGGTGTTGGGAAACCTGGACAACTACAGGCAAAAGAATGAAACTGATCACTTTCTTACAACATACACAAAAATAAATTCAAAATGGATTAAGGACCTAAATGTGAGACCTGAAACCATTAAGCTCTCAAAAGAAAACACAGGGAGTAATTTCTTTGACATCATCCATAAAAACATTTTTCTAAATATATTTCTTCTGGCAAAGGAAACACAGGCAAAATTAAACTATTGGGACTACATCAAAACAAAAATCTTTTGAACAGTGAGAAAACCATCAACAAAACAAAGAGGCAAACTGCTGAAGATATTTGCAAATGATATATATCCAATAAGGGGTCTGCATCCCAAATATATAAAGAACTTCTACAACTCAACACCAAAAAACCTACAAATAATCCTATTAACAGATGGGCAGAGGACCTGAATAAACTTTTTTCCAAAGAAGACATCCAGATGACCAACAGACACACGAAAAGATGTTCAACATCACTCATCATTGGGGAAATGCAAATCAAACCCACAATGAGATATCACCTTATACCTGCCAGACTGGCTAGAATCCAAAGCACAAGAAATAACAAGTGTTGAAGAGGATATGAGGAAAAAGGAAGCCTTGAGCACTGTTGGCAGGAAGGCAAATTGGTACAGTCATTGAGGAAAATGGTATGGCTCTAAAAACATTAAAAATGAAAATACCATATGACTCAGTAATCCACTACTGGCTATTTACCTAAAGAGAATGAAAACACTAATTCAAAAGGATACATGCACCCCTATGTTTATTGTAGGATAATTTACAATAGCTGAGATGGGGAAGCAACCCAAGTACCCACTGATAATGAATGGATAAAAAAGATATCACACACACACACACACACACACACACACACACAAAATGGGATATTACTCAGCCATAAGAAAGAATGAGGTTTTGCCATTTGCAATAGCATGGATGGACCTAGAAGTATTACAATAAATGAATTAAGTCAGCAGAGAAACACAACTAGCATATGATTTCACTTATATGTGGAATTTGGAAAACAAGACAAATAAAAAAGAATAAGAAAAGGCAGAAACAGACGCACAAGTGCAGAGAAAAAACTGGTGGTTGCCCAAGGGAAGACAGTGAAGGGATAGGCAAAATGGGATAAGAAAAGAAGGAGGTACAGCCTTCCATGTGGAATCAAAGTCACAGGGATGAAAGGTACACCATAGGGAATATAGTCAATGGCATTGTAATAGTGTTGAATGGTGACAGATGGTATCTACACTCACGGTGAGCAGAGCATAACATATAGAATTGTTGAATCACTATGTCATACATCTGAAACTAATGTAACATTGTATGTCAACTATAATTTAATAAAAAGAAAATCATAAATGTGAATGTGGATAGGAAGTAGATGATACCAGTTGATTATGGAAAATTTACAGGTTTGATAATGACTTCATGATTACGTAAGAACAATGCCCTTAATTATAGAGATGTATACCAAAATACACGTGGATAAAATGACAATGTCTGAGATTTGCTTTCACATATTACTACCTACCACCTCTGAAAATAAATGTAAAGTTTATTTGTGTTTTATATAAGCAAAATTACCACATTACATATATTATGCTCCCAACTCTAACCAAGCAATCACAAATGAATTTGTGATTTGCCAAGGGAATATTTTACTCACCGAGTATACAGATTCATGGAAATCCACTATTGCTACTAGGAAAACAGACAAAAATGTACATGTCTCACTTGCTGAGTATAAAATAGCAGCCTCATCTTAGTATAGGATAAAAATAACAATGTATTAATAATAATAATAAAAATAAAATTATCTCATTTAATACTTAAAAAGAACATTTAAAATAAGTTCTTACTTTATATCCTTATTTTATAGGATTCTTATTTATTCTTATTTTATAGATGGAGGAACTTAGGTTCCAACAGGTCAGACAGAATAGAGATTTAAACACAGGCCTATCCCCCTCCATGGTCAGTGTTCTTGATCAATACTCCATGACTATTTTATTTACTTAGTAAATATATACTATGCTCCATGTAAAACTAGACAGGATTTTTGTATTTTGAGATCTGTAGATGCTTTCTTAAATCTAGTCATTAAATATTGTTTAATGTTGGTGATGATAAAGATAAAGAAATGTGGATTGCCTGCCTGGCTCAGTTGGTTGAGTGTGCAACTCTTGATCTCAGGGTTGTAAGTTTGAGCCCAATGTTGGGTATAGACATTACTTAAAAACAAACTCTAGAAAAAAAAAAAAAGAAATGGATCCTATTAAGTACTATATATATTTTGACTTGTTTAACTGGAGAGTTGAATAATAATTTACATTAACTGGATTTTTAAATTCTAAACTTAATGAGAAAAATTATAAACTGTACTTTCCCAGTGGGCTACACAAGTAGTCTCTATTTACTTCTTTGAGGTAAATATTTATTTCTGATATTAAGTCTATCCAATTTAGGACCATTAAATGTGTCAACATGCCTTGAAACAGGGGTAACATAATATAAATGTCAAGTTTCTTGGATTTCTGACAAGCTCTATAAAACAGAACAGTAATGGGCATTAAAAAAACAACTCAGACTGTCAGACTTTAAGAACTAGTGATTTATGTTTCTACTAACGAAAAAAACACAGTTGAGACATTTGGACAGGAACTTATTTAATCTGTTTCTCTCAAGTCAGAGGTTGCAGTATTTATAGTTTTGAATGGCACATACATGATATTTAAATCATACAGAGTGTTAATCTTCTTACTCCTTGCCTTGTTTCTAAAGCATGGGTGAAGCTAGATTATAGGTTATTATGTGTTGGAGCAGAAAAACAAGACTAGAAAAAGAGACATTAGAAATAAAACTTCAGACATATTAGTTCAAAATCCTAGAAATAAAGTGCCTCTTTTCACCAAAATGCCATAATCTGTGCAATGCATTGTATTTGTGCTTAATTTTTCTACTCGATTTAAAGTTATTGTATTTTTATTAAGAATCATATTTTTATGTGTAATCTTAAAAAGCTGAGTTCATTGAAATAGTGTTGAGAATGTTGGTGGCCAGGGGCTGGAAGTGGGGAGAATTGGTAGATTTTGGTCAAAGAATAACCATTTCCAACTATAAGATTAGGAAGTTTCAGATCTAAGATACAGCATGTTAATAGAATTAATAAAACTGTAATATATACTTGAAAGTTGTTAAAAGAGTAGATTATGAATGTTGCTACCACCACCACCAAACATATACATGCACACACAAACATACACCCATGGGTAATTACGTGAGGGGATAGAGAGGCTAACTATATTGCGGTATTCATTTTACAATATATATGGGTATCAAACCATCACACTGTATACCTTAAGTGTATATATGTTATATGTCAATAATAATAAAAGTGGAAAAATAGGATATTTTTTGACTTACAACCATTCCATATCTATATTGCTCTATAGTAATTCTGTCTGACAAAAATATAATGTAAACCACATAGGTAACTTAAAATTTTCTAGGAACCACATTATAAAGGTAAAAAGAAATGGGTAAAATTAGTTTTAATAGTATATTTTCTTTAACTCAATGTTAAGTGAATCTCATAATTTCAAAATGTAATCAATATAAAAATTATCAATGAGATACTATACTTTTATTCATAATAAGTCTTTGAATCTAGGGTGTATTTTGTACTTATAGCCCTTGAATTTGGACTTGCCACATTTCAAGTGGCCATATGTGGCTTGTAGCCATCATATTGGACACAACAATTTTTAAGTAAGCCTTATCTGAAGTTACCTAAAATAGGACAACCTGAAATTAATTTTGTTGGAAAAAAATAGGACAGGTCTACTAAGTAAGAATTATTTTCTAGTTTAAAATACTGGACTAATACTTCTGGAGTTCAAAATAGCACAGCTGTATTTCAGTCTCAAATGCAGCTGCATCATATAAAATGAAGACATTTTAATCCAAATAAGAAACAGAGAAATTGATGAAGTGAGAAAATGCACAGCCCAAATGTGCTTGAATGAGTAGCTTCCTGCAGACCTTGAAAGAAGTCTCAGCCCTGTAAATACCAGGATGAGTTTCTGGCATCTTCTGAGTGATTAATACTTAATGTAATGTGCTGAGTTTTTCCTTTTCCTAAGGAATTATCCTATTTTGAACATCTTCCAACCTAAACAACAACAACAAAACCCCAAAAAACAACAACAAAAAACTTCACACTATTATAACTGCTTCTGCAAGTCTACACAATCTATGGCTTGGGAGTCTGGAAAATTTTAAGCCACTGTCCAACTTGTAAACCAGAAGAAAGAAACATAGCTGCAGAGCCAGGCAAGAAGAAAGATACATATTTTTGTTTTAGTTGACTATATCCTTTTTGGAGGATAGAAACCAGTATTGCCACTCACTTGGAAGTTCAGCCATGTGCTGAGAGTTCCACCCTCATTTTGAGTCACTGTCCCCCCTGGGATCATGAGACTCCTCATCTCTGAGCATGATCTGGAATACTCAAATCCTTCACATTCTATTTGAGAAGAGACCGCCTTTCAAGCTTTATACATTACTCTAGCAGTTTCTCTTACAAATATATTAATTCATTAATTTAGTAAGTATTTATTAAAAACCTATTGTTCTAGGTACTAAAAATAGAAGAGTGGAAAATGGGGTGAAAACAGAAGAAAAAGCTACTTCTTCACAAGGGACAAAAAAAATAAGGAAATAAATAGTAGTTCAATAGTGATTAATGCTGCACAAGAATGTAAGGCAAAGAAGCGGGATGGGAAGCATCATGATTTTTGGATGACTGTGCTGAAACAGAGATGGGATACAATTTTTGATAGGATGGTTAGGGAGGGTCTCATCGAGGCAACATTTGGGCAAAGACCTGAAGAAAGCAAGAAGGGAGAGACAACAAATGTAAATGTGCTGAGACAGCAACAATACTGATATGTTGAGGAACAGCACATGGGTACATGGGACTCCACAGTGTCCTTATACACCTTAACAACCTCTCTCTCTATCTTGCCCATCCTATATATAAAGGGACATTTCAGACTTAGTAATAAAAATCACTATCTTGAATGGTCAAATTTACCAAACTAAGACCCAAGTCAATGATGAAAGGGACAAGAAGATAGTAAGAAGTTAGAGGGTTCCCTTATGGGCTTTGGTCATTTGTAAATTGAGAGGTAGTAACTAAAGCATCACTTCCAGTTGTTGCCATATTATCTTTTCTCTCCCCACCCCATCCTCCTACTTTCCCTTATCTAAACACACCTAAAGAGATGAGCTCCGCATTGATCAAGCCCTCTAAGTACTTCTCCCCCAACCCTGCCATTTACTCTACACGATCTCTTTGGGGGCTAGGCCTTTAATCATCCACTTTCTGTTAAGTACTGCTGATTCCCTTTACATCATAGCAGGATTTTTATCATTGAAGAAAAGAGGAATTAAATCAATCAAATAATAGTCAAATCATCCTACCTGGAGAAAAACTGAAAATTGGCCATGGAGAGTCAGAAACATGCAGGAAGAATTAGATTTAATTTTAAATATGTGTCTATGAAAGAAAAATATGAATAGTTAAAAACACTGGCTAAGATTTAGCTAAGGCTAAATAGGAAATAATTAATTTAAAGAAGGCCAAGAAAAGTCAGACCTGGAGAGTATAGGCTCTCTTTCATAAATTAGTGAGTCACAATAATTTAGGCAATAAATGAATAATTGTAGGGTAAGATTAACTAGGTGTTTTAAGGTTGTTGAAGATCTTAAATTGCACCAATTTAGCAGAGTAGGTTCAGCGTGTTTTAATATAACAATTAGCTCACAGTAAAAGAAGAAAGCTTAAGTATTCCTGTTCATGTGTGGGTCTCTGCTATGTAAGATCCTCTCTAACATTTGATGAATCAGGGTTAGAACCCAAGAATGCTTGGGACTGGGCTGGGCTGGGGATGGGGTGGGCTTTGGGTTGATTTTTAACTTTCTTTAATACAAAAGCTTGTTTCAAAATGAAAACCAATCTTACAGAAATAAAATACAGGGAATGTTAAAACTGGAAAGGGCTCTAGTTGAAACTTTTCATTTTACAGATGAAAAGTCAGTTTCTTCATCTGTAAAATGAAGGGGTTGGGAGAAATGAAATCAAATATCTTCCACTTCCAAGAACACATAAAATCTAGAAAGGCTAAATGGTATCCAAAGTTGCACAGCTGGTGCCAGACTTGGAAAATAGATTTGGTTCCCAGAATTCTCTTTATGGCTGTGAGTCAATTCTGTGTTTTGAAAAGTTTAGTCAACTCAATTGTTTGACACAATGCAGATAAATATCCATCTTACCAAGTTGGATTTATTTTTCTATTTCAATCAGTTTTCCTGTGTCATATAAACATAACCTCAGGAATATCACCAGCCACAGAAGGAGAAAAGCTTTAACATGATACAATTGTGCTTGGAGCTGGCTGAATCACTCAATAGAATGCAACAAACTTGGCCTTTGGCATTGGGACCAGGAACAATGGATGCAATGCTTTTTGACATGCTGATTGTGCAAAGGTAACACAAAATGGGACTTGACCATTAAAGGCAAAATGTCCATATATGGGCAGAAAAGAACAACCTCAAGTAGAAATCACTGATGGGTTGAAAATATATCATCTTGAGTTCATGCTTCCCGATGCTACCAAGGAACTTCTACATTTCCCTTGGGCTGTGAGAGTGAAGCATGAGCTCTTTTGGCAATGATCTGGTGGCTGAGCTGTCTCTAACCCTGAAGATGGAACAGTTTGTCCCTCTATACTAGGACTCTGCTCCTCTAATTTAGACCACAAATTCCTAATCTGACACTACTTTTATTTCATCTTCTTCTAGGAAACAAGTCAACATCATGCATTAAAAAAATATTTTCCTCCCTCATACCATAAACAAAATAAAACGGACATTTGGAAAAATATTTGTAACTTATATTACAGACAAAAGGTTAATATCACTAATATGTTAAAGGCTTCTAAAACTTGAAAAATAAAAATTAACAACCCTATTCAAGCAAAGCCATCTTATAAATGGTTCATATCCAGGGGAAAAATGCGTATGTCCCTTAAACATATGAAAAAATATTTAGCCTTATTCATAATAAGAGAAAGACTAAGTCAAACCAGAGGGAGACACAAATCCTCACCTACTGTAGAAATAAAAATCCAAAACTGTGACAGAATTCTGCATTGAAAAATTTGTGAAGAATAGGTACTGTCATATGTTGCTAGTGTGAATGCAAAATGGTGCAAACTTTATGGAGAGAAATTTGGCATCTAGGAAAAATATATTTACCTTTTAACTTGTTTCTATAAATCTATTCCAAAGAAGCATTGGAAAAATGTGGAAAGGTGTTTATTTTAGTATTATTAGTTGCAACACCAGTCATAATTGCAAAGGAAAAAAATAAGAGAGATCTTTGCATATTGCTATTGAGTACTCTCTAAAATACTGTTAAAGAAGAGTAAGTTGAAGAACCATTTGTATAGTAGCATATAGTAGGGTATGTGTGTTTGTGTATTAGATTAAAAATAGAAGGGTAAATGAAAGACCAATCAAAATGGCTGGAATGTTAGGGTAGAGGGGATAGGAATAGAAGTTAGATGTCTCTTGTTCTGGTTCTATGGTTTTCATTTTGGAATTCTGTAGCTCTTTACTTTTAAAACAAAAGTTAAAAACAAAATTATATAAATGAACATTATCGTATATTCACAAGATAGAACCCACAGAGGAATGATTTCAAGAGCTCTTCAAACAGTAATTTTTAGCTGTTTATCCCTAGTCGGATATAACCAAAGGTTAAAAAGAACCACAAGGAAAACTTAAGAAATTTTCAATAATCATAATTTTAAATAATATGCATAGCATAATTTTGAAAATATTTATTTTAAGGAAGTAAGAAATTATTTATGTAATAAGAAGAAAATTAAGCATAAGAAAAAATAAAATAAAAACTTTAGGCAGTTAACTAAAGTTTCTGTAATCCTAAATTTGAACTGAAAATATTAACATAAATTTGTGATATTATTTCTCCTTCAAAACAAATAAAAATATCTAGAAACAATGACCAATCCAATAGCAATGAAAACCCCTAGTGCCCAAATTTTGGTCTCTAATTAATTATCCCTCTTAGAAGTGGCTGGTTCCAAGTCGGTATGGGAAACACACAAAATAAGGTTGGAACATATAGTCCTACCCAAAGAAAAGAATCTATGAAAGACCATTGGGGTCATGACAAAAGAATATAGGAGAAACTTGAAGAAGCTCTCAGTTGTCAAGTTGGAGTATTTTGAACATCAAAAAGGATAATGATAATAGGAGGAGTCAAGATGGCAGAGAAGTAGCAGGCTGAGACTACTTCAGCTAGCAGGAGATCAGCTAGATAACTTATCTAAAGATTGCAAACACCTACAAATCCTTCAGCAGATCGAAGAGAAGAAGAACAGCAATTCTGAAATAGAAAAACAACCACTTTCTGAAAGGTAGGACTGGCGGAGAAGTGAATCCAAAGTGACCGGAAGATAGACCCTGGGGGGAGGGGCCGGCTCCCAGCAAGCTGCGGAGCAACGGAGCACAAAATTGGGACTTTTAAAAGTCTGTTCCGCTGAGGGACATCGCTCCAGAGGCTAAACCGGGGCGAAGCCCACGCGGGGTCAGCGTGGCCTCAGGTCCCGCAGGGTCAAAGAAGGATCGGGGGTGTCTGAGTGTCGCAGAGCTTGCAGGTATTGGAACGGGAAAGCCGGCTACAGAGACAGACCCGACAGTGAGCTCACAGCTCGGGGTTACCTTGAACCAGTCGCAGGCTCGGTGAGCTCGGAGCGCGGCCGGAGGTCAGCCAGACGGGAGTAACTGGGCGCTGTTCTCTGAGGGCACACTGAGGAGTGGGGACCCAGGCTCTCGGCTCCTCCCGGCCAGAGACCAGGAGGCTGCCATTTGTATTCCCATCCTCCGGAAATCTATGGAAAGCGCTCAGGGAATAAAAGCTCCTGAAAGCAAACCCAAGCGGATTACTCAGCCTCTGGTAAGGGCAGTGCAATTCCGCCTGGGGCAAAGACACTTGAGAATCACTACACCAGGCCCCTCCCCCAGAAGATCAACAAGAAATCCAGCCAAGACCAAGTTCACCTACCAAGGAGTGTGGTTTCAAAACCAAGGAGAGCAGCAGAATTCCAGAGGAGGAGAAAGCAAAGCACGGAACTCATGGCTTTCTCCCTGTGATTTTTTTAGTCTTGCAGTTAATTTAATTTTTTTTCTTTTTCATTTTTTTTCTCTTCTTCTGCTAAAAATTTTTTTAACTTTTACCCTTTTCTTTTCTTAACGTTTTTAAACTAGTTTATCTAATATATATTTTTTCTTTTTTATATATTTCTTTATTCATTTTCTTTTTAAAAATTCTTTTCTTTACTTTTTTTTTTCTTTTTTCTTTCTTTTTCTTTCTTTCTTTCTTTTTGAACCTCTTTTGATCCCCTTTCTCCTCCCTCACGATTTGGGATCTCTTCTGATTTGGTTAAAGCATATTTTCCTGGGGTTGTTGCTACTCTTTTAGTATTTTACTTGCTCCTTCATATACTCTTATCTGGACAAAATGACAAGGCGGAAAAATTCACCACAAAAAAAAAGAACAAGAGGCAGTACCAAAGGCTAGGGACCTAATCAATAAAGACATTGGTACTATGTCAGATCTAGAGTTCAGAATGACAATTCTCAAGGTTCTAGCCGGGCTTGAAAAAGGCATGGAAGATATTAGAGAAACCCTCTTGGGAGATATAAAAGCCCTTTCTGGAGAAATAAAAGAACTAAAATCTAACCAAGTTGAAATAAAAAAAGCTATTAATGAGGTGCAATAAAAAATGGAGGCTCTCACTGCTAGGATAAATGAGGCAGAAGAAAGAATTAGTGATATAGAAGACCAAATGACAGAGAATAAAGAAGCTGAGCAAAAGAGGGACAAACAGCTACTGGACCACGAGGGGAGAATTCGAGAGATAAGTGACACCATAAGATGAAACAACATTAGAATAATTGGGATTCCAGAAGAAGAAGAGAGAGAGAGGGGAGCAGAAGGTATACTGGAGAGAATTATTGGGGAGAATTTCCCCAATATGGCAAAGGGAATGAGCATCAAAATTCAGGAGGTTCAGAGAATGCCCCTCAAAATCAATAAGAATAGGCCCACACCCTGTCACCTAATAGTAAAATTTACAAGTCTCAGTGACAAAGAGAAAATCCTGAAAGCAGCCTGGGAAAAGAAGACTGTAATATACAATGGTAAAAATATTAGATTGGCAGCTGACTTATCCACAGAGACCTGGCAGGCCAGAAAGAGCTGGCATGATATTTTCAGAGCACTAAACGAGAAAAACATGCAGCCAAGAATACTATATCCATCTAGGCTATCATTGAAAATAGAAGGAGAGATTAAAAGCTTCTAGGACAAACAAAAACTGAAAGAATTTGCAAACACCAAACCAGCTCTACAGGAAATATTGAAAGGGGTCCTCTAAGCAAAGAGAGAGCCTACAAGTGGTAGATCAGAAAGGAACAGAGACCATATACAGTAACAGTCACCTTACAGGCAATACAATGGCACTAAATTCATATCTCTCAATAGTTACCCTGAATGTTAATGGGCTAAATGCCCCTGTCAAAAGACACAGGGTATCAGAATGGATAAAAAAACAAAACCCATCTATATGTTGCCTCCAAGAAATTCATTTTAAGCCCGAAGACACCTCCAGATTTAAAGTGAGGGTGTGGAAAACAATTTACCATGCTAATGGACATCAGAAGAAAGCAGGAGTGGCAATCCTTATTTCAGATCAATTAGATTTTAAGTCAAAGACTATAATAAGAGATGAGGAAGGACACTATATCATACTCAAAGGGTCTGTCCAACAAGAAAATTTAACAATTTTAAATATCTATGCCCCCAACGTGGGAGCAGCCAACTATATAAACCAATTAATAACAAAATCAAAGAAACACATCAACAATCATACAATAATAGTAGGGGACTTTAACACTCCCCTCACTGAAATGGACAGATCATCCAAGCAAAAGATCAAAAAGGAAATAAAGGCCTTAAACGACACACTGGACCAGATGGACATCACAGATATATTCAGAACATTTCATCCCAAAGCAACAGAATACACATTCTTCTCTAGTGCACATGGAACATTCTCCAGAATAGATCACATCCTCGGTCATAAATCAGGACTCAACCGGTATCAAAAGATTGAGATCATTCCCGCATATTTTCAGACCATAATGCTCTGAAGCTAGAACTCAACCACAAGATGAAGTTTGGAAAGAACCCAAATACATGGAGACTAAACAGCATCCTTCTAAAGAATGAATGGGTCCACCGGGAAATTGAAGAAGAATTGTAAAAAATCATGGAAACAAATGATAATGAAAACACAACGGTTCAAAATCTGTGGGACACAACAAAGGCAGTCCTGAGAGGAAAATATATAGCGGTACAAGCCTTTCTCAAGAAACAAGAAAGGTCTCAGGTACACAACCTAACCCTACACCTAAAGGAGCTGGAGAAAGAACAAGAAAGAAACCCTAAGCCCAGCAGGAGAAGAGAAATCATAAAGATCAGAGCAGAAATCAATGAAATAGAAACCAAAAAAACAATAGAACAAATCAACGAAATTAGGAGCTGGTTCTTTGAAAGAATTAATAAAATTGATAAACCCCTGGCCCGACTTATCAAAAAGAAAAGAGAAAGGACCCAAATAAATAAAATCATGAATGAAAGAGGAGAGATCACAACTAACACCAAAGAAATACAAACTATTATAAGAACATACTATGAGCAACTCTACGCCAACAAATTTGACAATCTGGAAGAAATGGATGCATTCTTAGAAACATATAAACTACCACAACTGAACCAGGAAGAAATACAAAGCTGAACAGACCCATAACCAGTAAGGAGATTGAAACAGTCATTAAAATTCTCCAAACAAACAAAAGCCCAGGGCCAGATGGCTTCCCGGGGGAATTCTACCAAGCATTTAAAGAAGAACTAATTCCTATTCTCCTGAAACTGTTCCAAAAAATAGAAATGGAAGGAAAACTTCCAAACTCATTTTATGAGGCCAGCATCACCTTGATCCCAAAACCAGACAAGGATCCCATCAAAAAAGAGAGCTATAGACCAATATCCTTGATGAACACAGATGCAAAAATACTCAACAAAATACTAGCCAATAGGATTCAACAGTACATTAAAAGGATTATTCACCACGACCAAGTGGGATTTATTCCAGGGCTGCAAGGTTGGTTCAACATCCGCAAATCAATCAATGTGATACAACACATCAATAAAAGAAAGAACAAGAACCATATGATACTCTCAATAGATGCTGAAAAAGCATTTGACAAATTACAGCATCCCTTCCTGATCAAAACTCTTCAAAGTGTAGGGATAGAGGGCATATACCTCAATATCATCAAAGCCATCTATGAAAAACCCACCGCAAATATCATTCTCAATGGAGAAAAACTGAAAGCTTTTCCGCTAAGGTCAGGAACACGGCAGGTATGTCCATTATCACCACTGCTATTCAACATAGTACTAGAAGTCCTAGCCTCAGCAATCAGACAACAAAAGGAAATTAAAGACATCCAAATCAGCAAAGAAGTCAAATTATCACTCTTCGGAGATGATATGATACTATATGTGGAAAACCCAAAAGACTCCACTCCAAAACTGCTATAACTTGTATGGGAATTCAGTAAAGTGTCAGGATATAAAATCAATGCACAGAAATCAGTTGCATTTCTCTACACCAACAACAGGACAGAAGAAAGAGAAATTAAGGAGTCCATCCCATTTACAATTGCACCCCAAACTATAAGATACCTAGGAATAAACCTAACCAAATAGGCACAGAATCTATACTCAGAAAACTATAAAATACTCATGAAAGAAATTGAGGAAGACCGAAAGAAATGGAAAATGTTCCATGCTCCTGGATTGGAAGAATAAATACTGCTACCTGGATTGGAAGAATAAATACTGCTACCTAAAGCAATCTACACATTTAATGCAATTCCTATCAAAGTACCATCCATCTTTTTCAAAGAAATGGAACAAATTATCCTAAAATTTATATAGAACCAGAAAAGGCCTCGAATAGCCAAAGGGATATTGAAAAAGAAAGCCAAAGTTGGTGGCATCACAATTCCAGACTTCAAGCTCTATTACAAAGCTGTCATCATCAAGACAGTATGGTACTGGCACAAAAACAGACACATAGATCAATGGAACAGAATAGAGAGCCCAGAAATAGACCCTCAACTCTATGGTCAACTAATCTTCAACAGAGCATGAAAGAATGTCCAGTGGAAAAAAGACAGCCTCTTCAATAAATGGTGCTGGGAAAATTGGACAGCCACATGCAGAAAAATGAAATTGGACCATTTCCTTACACCACACACAAAAATAGACTCAAAATGGATGAAGGACCTCAATGTGAGAAAGGAATCCATCAATATCCTTGAGGAGAACACAGGCAGCAACCTCTTCGACCTCAGCCGCAGCAACATCTTCCAAGGAACATCGCCAAAGGCAAGGGAAGCAAGGGCAAAAATGAACTACTGGGATTTCCTCAAGATCAAAAGCTTTTGCACAGCAAAGGAAACAGTTAACAAAACCAAAAGACAACTGACAGAATGGGAGAAGATATTTGCAAACGACATATCAGATAAAGGACTAGTGTCCAGAATCTATAAAGAGCTTAGCAAACTCAACACCCAAAGAACAAATAATCCAATCAAGAAATGGGCAGAAGACATGAACAGACATTTCTGCAAAGAAGACATCCAGATGGCGAACAGACACATGAAAAAGTGCTCCATATCACTCGGCATCAGGGAAATACAAATCAAAACCACAATGAGATATCACCTCATACCAGTCAGAATGGCTAAAATCAACAAGTCAGGAAATGACAGATGCTGGCGAGGATGCGGAGAAAGGGGAACCCTCCTACACTGTTGGTGGGAATGCAAGCTGGTGCAGCCACTCTGGAAAACAGCATGGAGGTTCCTCAAAATGTTGAAAATAGAACTGCCCTATGACCCAGCAATTGCACTACTGGGTATTTACCCTAAAGATACAAATGTAGTGATCCAAAAGGGCACGTGGACCCGAATGTTTATAGCAGCAATGTCCACAATAGCCAAACTATGGAAAGAACCTAGATATCCATCAACAGATGAATGGATAAAGAAGAGGTGGTATATATACACAATGGAATACTATGCAGCCATCAAAAGAAATGAAATCTTGCCATTTGCGACAACATGGATGGAACTAGAGCGTATCATGCTTAGCGAAATTAGTCAAGCAGAGAAAGACAACTATCATATGATCTCCCTGATATGAGGAAGTGGTGATGCAACATGGGGGCTTAAGTAGATTGGAGAAGAATCAATGAAACAAGATGGGATTGGGAGGGAGACAAACCATAAGTGACTCTTAATCTCACAAAACAAACTGAGGGTTGTTGGGGGGAGGGGGGTTGGGAGAAGGGGGCTGGGGTTGTGGACATTGTGGGGAGGGTATATTCTTTGGTGAGTGCTGTGAAGTGTGTAAACCTGGTGATTCACAGACCTTTACCCCTGGGGATAAAAATATTGTTTCTAAAATTAAAAAATTAAAAAAATAGGATAATGATAGCAGTAGCTCCAAACATATCAACCATGTTAAAATCGATGTGTTGAAATAATACTTTAAAAAAGAAATCTCTTTGATCATATGTAGAGAATGCTAAGGAAACAATTCATTATTTTGAAAATTAGTAAATAAAGGGAAAGAATCACTCATTTATCCTGCTTTTTTGTTCAAATGATATCATGGGGTACTTAAAATTTCATCTGGAAGGACGCCTGGGTGGCTCAGTGGGTTGGGCCTCTGTCTTTGGCTCAGGTTATGATCTCAGAGTCCTGGGATCAAGCCCCGCATCCGGTTCTCTGCTCTGTGGGGAGCCTGCTTCCCCCCTCTCTCTGCCTGCCTCTCTGTCTACTTGTGATCTCCCTCTCTGTCAAAAAAAAAAATAAATAATCTTTAAAAGTTCATTGGAAAAGCTGCTTATTTATAGGAGAAAACTAGCTAATAAAAACAAAAATTAGGATAGGATTAGCATATCACTAACTTGTAACCCCTAATTAATACTGGACTAACTAAGCAGTAACCATCAATACATACTAAAATCTTTAGCTAAAATGGGGAATTCTAAAAGGTAATGCTTCCCAAACTTTGATGTGCATATTAATGACTTTAGAATATTGTTCAATTCTAGAATCCAATTTGGTAGCTCTGGGATTGAGCCTGAGAGTCTACATTTACAACAAGCGAACACATGGTGCCAATACCACTGGTCAGAGGGTTATTCTAAGAGAGACAAAACAGCTCTTAAAAATTCTTAGAATGACCCAGTATTATCCTCCTACCCTTGGTGTTCTCCTGTTGCACACGGACAATTTCATAGAACAACATCAGACAAGGTCACTCTATGACCATGAGGGATCAAAACAAAAACTGGGTGTCTGGGCGGCTCAGTCAGTTAACCATCTAGCTCTTGATTTTGGCTCAGGTCATGATCTCAGGGTCAGGAGATTGAGCCCAGAGTTGGGCTCACACGCTAGGTGCGGAAACTGCTTAAGATTCTTTCTCTCCCTCTGCCTTTGCTCTTTCTCCCCAAGCACTTCTGTTTCCTGACAGCATCTTATCCAGAGCAAAGCTCCAATTCCTTAAACCCTCTCTAAAATCACCAAATGTAAGTCCAAGCCTGTAATGAATCCTTTCTAACACTCTCTGAAAGGTTCTATGTTTCCTTTGGTGTGCATTTTCTCTCATTATAACATGTAATAAACACAACTTGTTTAGTTACAGATGTATTCTGGTGGTTTTTGTTGGAGAAACTGCAATAGTGTGGTGAGTAAGGTTGACAGCTGAGTCACTAATCACTATGCGGTGTTTTGCTTTAGAAACTCGCAGCACCACCTATAAAGTAATCTTGCCCAAAAAGATGAACATGAATCTCATTAAGCCTCTAGATTTAACCATCAGTTTTACAAGAAATAATGCAGTATAGGAGAATATTTTAAGGAGCCATATTCATTTCAGTTATAAGACAAATTGCTTATTTTTTCTCTAAACAAATAAACTGACAAAAATAGAAGATGGAGGAGGAACATATAAATTAAAAGAGACTCAATAGTCGTATTAATCAATTGTAACATGCAGCCCTTATTTGGTCCTAATTCAAACTATTACACAAACTAACAATGATAATGATAAAATGACATTTGAGGATATTTGAACAGAGATTACCTCTTTGATAATATTAAAGAACAATTATAAATATTTTTAGGTTTCATAATGGCAATGTTCATTTTTCAAAATATTTACAAATAAAATGATACAATGTCTGAGATTTACTCTAACATAATCCAGTTATGATAAAAGGAAGTGTAGAGGGGGTATAGACAAAAATACTGGCCATATTGGTAATTGCTAAAGGGTATACAAAAATTCTTTTTATTATTCTCCCTACTCTTAATGTGTTTGAAAAGCTCCATAGTAAACAATATTTTTTAAGATTTAATTAATTTATTTGAGAGAGAGAAAGCAAGAGAGAAAGAATACAAGCAGGGATAAGGGGTAGTGGGAGTGAGAGAAGCAGAATCCCCTCTGAGCAGGGACCGCAGTGCAGGACTCAAACACAGAACCCTTGGATCATGACCTGAACTAAAGGCAGATGCTTAACTGACTGAACCACCCAGGCACCCATAAACAATCTTTTTGAAAATATTTTTTACCATTTAATTCAACAGATCACTTTTGAAAGAAGACAAGTTGGAGAAAAAAATAAGGCCTATAGCTCAAAATGACTATACATTCTAAAGAAATAAGCTATAATGAATTTTAAAGTCTGAACTTCCCACCACTGAAATTGTTTTCAGATCCATTTTTTGAAAGCTATTAAGATATTCACCTATTTCTTTCCTTTCTTTTTTAAATCTCTAACACATATGTCAACTGCAAGTGAAGAGGAATATGGAATTATTATGATATAGACTCAGGTGATGGTCTTTAGAGAAACATTTAATTTAAATGTTTGATTCTTAAAAAGAAAAAAACAAAAAAACAACACCATACTATTTGAACAATTACCTGGATCTGTAGCGGACATCAGTGAACCAAAAAACAAACAGTCAGTGAAATGGAAGTCTCCATTTTTCAACTGGCCAGCATATACCATAGCTTTCACAAAGCCATACATAATTAACCTGTTAAGAGAAAAATAAGATCTTCAAACATTATGCTGAATCCTGTGCAAATCCATGCTATCATAGCTAACATTCTAATGTGTTTCCTGAATAAGCATCATGCACAAATTACTGCCACTCTGCCAATTCATGGTCATGCTAGCTCTCAGTACACTGTATAAATCTCTTGACTATGAAATACATTTTAACCAAATATCCCAATTCATTCACCTGGTAAAAGGTAAAAGAATATTTTATAGCATATTTCAATGAAAATAAATACATCTCAAGGATATAAAAAATAATCTGTCAAATATGGTATAGCAAATTATGGCCACAAATATAGCAGCTGGGTTAACATCTGTAAATGGATTGTTTTTCAGTTTTCATTGTTTTGTGTGGTAGGGATGTCTGAAATGTGCTCAAATTTCAAGTCTGTCATTGCAATGAAGAGGATATCTGTCACACATAGCACACCCAGTCAACAAGTTACTTTACAATAGATGGGTCTCTACCACTGCTAATGTCAAGATACTTTCATACTGGGTACAGAATCACTGTTAGTAAAGAACTCCTATAACTTCAATATGTTGTTGAAAATGAATCCTGAAACGTTTATGTTTTGATCTTGCAAGGATAGCTATTCTTTTCATGAGAATATAAAAGGTTTTTAAGCTTACCAAACACACCATGGAACATAGCTTATCTATCTTGGTCATCATTTGTCACCCTATAGCTTTTAAATTGTATTTATTTATTTAACTGACTGATTGTTGCCAAAATCCTAGTAGAGGAAATACAGAGATTGGTGAACTGGACCATAGTAAAATCACTATTAGTGACTCTGAGAGTCTTTAGAAATTATAGATTCTCAGACCAATAGATGTATGTTTAAAAATATTCACATGCTTTGAAAATAAATTTCTTTAAAAATGTTCTAAGTTGTGAGCATGGCTAAAAAGGCTAGAAAACAGATTAGAAATTATAATGTCAATGAAAGTGCAGATATTTCAGATTCTGTTAAAAAAACTTCTCCATGAGAAAATATTTTGGACACATCTGTGTTTAAATCTAGATTCTACCACTCACCAGCTATGTGGATTTAGAACATTACTAAAACTTTCTGAACCTCAATATCCTTATTAATGGAATAGTGATAACAATAATAGCTAGCCCATAGAATTGTTTTAAGGATTATCAGAGATAATGTACATTTGGTTTCTGGCACGTAGTACATTCTCAATGGGGTTATTATTACTGCTAATAATATTTATCAAAATAGGTAATATGTACTTACTATTTATATTTCTTTACATGCTTTAGCTAATTTAATCCACACATTAATCCTATAAGGAAGGCAGTATTTGCATTTTATAGATGAGAAAACTGAACACAGTGTCATCACATAACGGGCACAAGATGATACAGCTATTAAGTTGCAAAACCAGATCTGAACTGTGGGGAACTGACTCCTTAGCCCAGGCTTTTAACCACTACAGAATATTGCCTAGATGAATAGTTCTCTATTTTATATTATATACTGTCCCATATAATATACTCACAGCTATCCTATTAGGTGGTGGTTCTAGGTTGTACAAAGGCACAACAATGGAGTATCGCTAAGAACTTGGAAATAATACTACCCTCTGAGTTGTAATTGTTAAGCCAAAATGGGTTTGAGCAGAGAGGGCCAACATTACTATGAAGAATGCGGACTATAGTGAGAAGGCTGAATCTTAACTAAGCTGAAGGTATTAACATTTCTGAGAAAGGCTTTGTCCTGGGACACAACAATGGTTACTGGAAGAGACAAGTCTAAGAGGTCTCAATCATGGCAGTTTACTCACACTCATGCTGGGAAGGGTATTCTGCCAGTTACTAGGTCATGCAGCCTGTTGACAGGAGCAGGGTAGCTTCATTCAGTATATTTGTTCATTCAATAGACATTTATTATTTAATCCCTACTCTGTTTCAAGCTCTGTGCTAAGTTCTTAAAATACATCAGCGAAGAAAACAAAGATTCCTGTTCTTATGAACCATACATTTTACCAGATAGACAACAATAAAAATTACCATAAATTTGATTTATATCTGTTAATTGTATCATGCTCTGAACTGGAATCTGCAAATGGGATCAACACTGGGACAATCGGGGCAGTTAAAACATTGACGGGAATGCTCTCCGATAGTCATACCTTCAGCCTCTTTGGGTACTAACCCAACTTCGCCACAGCCCTTTCTCATTTGAATTAGCCTTCAAATATTGAGCATCAAGAGGCTCCGGAACCAATATAAACTTTATGACCTGTGACTTTATTTCTGAATTTTATACTTATTAATTAATTTTACAGACTGGGAATCTAGGTTTAGAATTAAAATTACTTTTCCCATATTGCACAGAAGCCATTAGATTAGGTGAAAAAAAATATGCATATATACTATCTAGACTTGGGAAGATTATATAGAAACTAGAAGTCTCATATACTATTGATGGAAATTAAATTAAAGCCTTAATTAAAGTATCAATTTTGAAATATTCTATGGCTTATTAAATGGTTGCCTACAAACCTATGCCAAAAATTAATTCAATATGTACCAAAAGGTGTGTATTCAAATTATATTAGATTTCTCTTGTTTATAAGAGTGAAAAATTCAAAGAAATCTAAATATCCAGTGAATAAATTATAAAACATACATATGCAGACTCATATGCAATTAATACTACTATATATAAGATTTTATATTAGATACAGAAAAGTAAACTGATGAAGCAAATTATCAAGTGGTAACAAATAATAATTTCTAATTTTATAAAAATTGAACAGACTTAGGCATGCATACAAACAGGAAGAGACCAGAGGTATATAATCTAAAATGTTAATAGTGGTTAAATAATAAAATTAAATGTGACTACTTTTCTTTTTGCTTTTCTACATTTTTCCAGCTCTTTTAAAAAATAGTAATAACAAAAAATAAATAACAACATACATTACCAAATGCTATTATGTAACACAATAGATATTTATTGTGTCACTTAATCTTCAAAATTCTATAAATTAGGTTCTATAATTATTCCTTTTTACATATGAGAAAATTAGGACTCAGAGACATTTGATAACTTGACTAAGGTAACATAAATTAGCTTATGAGAGAGCTGGATTTCAACCTAGAGAGCTGGATGCTAAAGCCTACAGCCTTAACCACCAACTCTATAAAGCTTTTGAGTTGCTTTGAAATTGGAAGAAACACACACGAATGTACACACACACACACACACACACGCCTAACCACAATTAGTTTATTTACTTCAAATCAACTCCTGGACATAAAATAACTATAATTCCAATGGCTTACTTGAGATATTACCAAAAAATCAGAAAAAAATGTCCAGTTCATTGCAAGCTCAATACCAATAACAATGGTCATCATCATTGGTAATTATACTAATCCAATAATTAGTGTGTCTATACCATGTGCCACACCCTTCTTTATAAATGGTAGCTCTTGTCATTTTATTATTAATGAAAACTAGTTATAACTATGTTAATTGGGAAGCTAAAAAAAGTAAAACCATTAACAATTACCATATTCTCAGAGTGGTACAGTCTATCAGCACTTCACAGAAAGTATTTCAGATGCTCAGGATACAGGGGAGATGTGGTTTGATGGGGATAGGGAATCTGGTGAAGTCCAATGCATGCAATACTGTGAATATGATGAACCTGAATAAGACATCTTCCAGGGGTTAGTGACAGCCTGGGTCACATGGATGGGTAGAAGCAGAACTGCTTCATAAAAGGCAGAACTGTTGATAGCACTGATTTTGACAAATATGCACTTGGTCCTATTCTTTGAAAAGCAAAGTCCTTGAGCTATGGAGGATACAGAAGTAGAAATTCACAACCTACTCTCAAAGAGTAGAGTATACATGATGGCAGTCATGTCACTGATGCTAAAAGAAAGCACTGGGTAAAACAGAATTTGGGGAAATGCCCAACACAATACTCTACACACTCACTTCATTAAGTGTCTAGATATGTGAACTTATTTTAAATTTCATGAGCTTATTTTACACCATTAAATCTCCAAACCTAAAGACTTGTGAAAAAAGTTCCATGTGCCTCCCTCTCTCTTTTTTCTTCCTTCTCTTATGTACTTCTTAATTTCCACATGTGTTAAATCATATAGTATTTGTTTTTCTCTAACTTATTTCACTTAGCATAATAATATATTTTAGCTCCATCCACATCATTGCAAATGGCAAGATATCATTCTTTTTAATAGCTGAATAATATTCCATTGTGTATACACACATGTACACACACCACCTCTTCTATATCCATTCATTAGTCAATAGACATTTGGGCTCTTTCACAATTTGGCTATTGTTGAAAATGTTGCTATAAACATTGGGGTGCCTGTGTCCCTTTGAATCAGTATTTTTTTAAAAGATTTTATTTATTTATTTGACAGAGAGAGAGATCACAAGTAGACAGAGAGGTAGGCAGAGAGAGAGGGGGAAGCAGACTTCCTGCTGTGCAGAGAGCCAGATGAGGGGTTCCATCTCAGGACCCTGAGATCACGACCTGAGCTGAAGGCAGAGGCTTAACCCACTGAGCCACCCAGGTGCCCTTGAATCAGTATTTTTCTAAACTTTGGGTAAATACCTAGTAGTGTAACTGCTAGGTCATAGTAGTTTTATTTTTAATTTTTTGAGGAACCTCCATACTCTTTTCCAGAGTGGCTTCACCAGTTTGCATGTCCACCAAGAGTATAAGAGTGTTCCCCATTCTCTGCATCCTCGCCAACATCTGTTGTTTCCTGTGTTGCTAATTTTAGCTACTCGGACTTGTATGAGGGGATATCTCATCATAGTTTTTACTTGTATTTCCCTGATGAGTGATGTTGAAGATCTTTTCATGTGTCTGTTAGCTATCTGGATGTCTTCTTTGGAAAAATGTCTACTCATGTCATCTGTCCATTTCTTTTTTTTTTTTTTTTTTTTTTTTTAAACTTTATTTATTTATTTTTTTTTTTTAATTTATTTAGTCAGAGAGAGAGAGCGAGAGCGAGCACAGGCAGACAGAGTGGCAGGCAGAGTCAGAGGGAGAAGCAGGCTCCCCGTGGAGCAAGGAGCCCGATGTGGGACTCGATCCCAGGACGCCGGGATCATGACCTGAGCCGAAGGCAGCTGCTTAACCAACTGAGCCACCCAGGCGTCCCCATCTGTCCATTTCTTAACTGGATTATTTGTTTTTTGGGTGTTGACTTTGGTAAGTTCTTTATAGATTTTGGATACTAATCCTATATCAGATATGTCATTTGTAAATATGTTCTTCCCATTCCATGGGTTGAATTTTGTTAATTATTTCCTTCATAGAAAGCAGAGGCTTTTCATCTTGATGAAGCCCCAATAGTTCATTTTTGCTTTTTGTTTCCCTTGCCTCCAGAGACATGTCTAGTAAGGTGTTACTACAGCTGATGTGTAAGATGTTACTGCCAGTGTTATCCTCAAGGATTCTGATGATTTACAATCTCACATTTAGGTCTTTCATCCATTTTAAATTTATTTTCTGTGTGGTATAAGAAAGTGGTTCAGTTTCATTTTTTTGCATGTTGCTGTCCAGTTTTCCCAACACCATTTGTTAAAGAGACTATCTTTTTTTCCTTTGGGTATTACTTGTTGCTTTGTGAAAGATTAGTTGACCATGTCATTGAAGGTTGCTGGAGAGGAGGTGTGCAACTGATGGGCTAAATGGGTGTTGGGTATTAAGGAAGGCACTTGTTGTGATGAGCACTGGGTGTTCCATGTAAATGACGAATCACTAAATTCTACTCCCCAAACCTACATTACACCATATGTTAACTAACTAGAATTTAAATAAAAACTTGAAACAAAGAAAAAAGAAGATAAAGACATACCTAGAAGCCAACTCTCAACTATAGAGAACAAGCTTATGGTTAGCAGAGGAGAGGTGGTGGGGTCACGGGTTAAATAGGTGATGGGTATGAAAGAGGACACATGGGATAAGCGCAGGATATTGTATTGGAGTGCTGAATCACCATATTTATACCTGAAACTAATATTAAATTGCATGTTAACTAACTAGAATTAAAAAAAAAAGGGAAAAAAGGGTTCCAAAATGTTCAATTGCTTGGATGATTTCTAAGTATGCCATCTTGATCTCTATCAGTATTTTTAAGAAAGAATATACTTACTTCTTTTTTAAAAAGTAGTCTTGATCAAGCAATGAATAGACCTACTAGAAAGGTAGTTTTTTCGAATTGCTAGGGATAAGTTAGGGGAGTTGTCAGTTTGGAGATACAGATGTGTGGGCCAGTCTCTTTAACTGTTGCAAGAGCCACATCCCTGCCTGCGAAATCATGTGAAACAGGCCACTATATGAAGCTCATTCTGCAGTGGGAAAATCGAGAACCAACAGGCTCTGGAAGCAATCTGACAGTTATAATGTACATCTAGATTTCCGATTTCTATACCTAAACATTTTCCTTTAGATAAATATCTTTCCCTATGTATTTGTTCATATTTTGTGGATAGTTTATATCTCACATTTTCTTTCTTTCTTTCTCTTTTTTTCTGGAGCATGCATTCAAGAGTAATATCCCACTGGAGAATTCATAAATTCTTTTTTTAAATTTTGAGCTTTATTGACATATAGTTGACATATAACAGTGTATAAGTTCAAGGTATATAATGCCATGATTTAATACATGTATATATTGCAAAATGATTACCAAAAAAAGTTCAATAACATATGTGTCACCTCACAGTTACATTTTTGTGTATGGTGAGCAATTTAAAGATCTACTCTCTCAGCAAGCAACTTTGAAATATTCAAGACAGTATTATCAACTATAGTCATCATGTTGTGCATTACATCCCTAGAACTTATGCATCTTATAACTGGAAGTTTGTACCTTTTCATCATCTTCATTCTCATCTCCTGTCCCACTCCCTACCCCTAACAACCACCAGTCTCTTCTCTGTTTCCATGAGAGAATTAATAATTTCTTAATCCTGGGCTAGATGGGGTTGGGAAGTTCTTCTAGCCGAATTCTTCATTCATTCACTCACGCATTCATTAATTTGCTCATTGACTCATTTATGAAACCAAAGATTACCCAAAGATATAATTCCTCCTCTGAGGGAGCTTACATTTTTTGGGGGGAACCAGACATTTAATAGCTAATTTATAATTAATTATTAGTATTGTGACTAATCCTATGCAGACAAATATAGACTGCACATGTGCCCACTTCTCCAGTTGGGGAATATTAAAGGGGAACTTTATTTTATGGAAGAGATCACAAGTTCGAAATGTTGGCATGCTTCTCCCTCCCCTCCCCGCTTGTGCTCTCTCTCACTATCTCTGTCAGTAACTGTCTCTCTCTCTCTCTCTAATAAATAAATAAAATCTTTTTTAAAGGAAGAAAGAAAGAGAGAAAGGGAGGGAGGGAGGGAGGGAGGAAGGAAGGAAGGGAGGGAACGGAGGGAGGGAGGGAGGGAGGAAGGGAGGTAAAGCAAGCACTAAGTGTCCTGGAGGAGTCCTGGAAGAAGTGAAGATCAAGTGCACGGAGTTCACAAAGAAGAAACTCTCTTTACCTGGGGTCTCAGGACAGGGTTTGAGAGGAAGGTGGCTTATCTGCTAAACCTGAAATATACATTCAAGTAAGGAAACTGCCAGCAGTGTTTCATCAATACGTGGGATGTCTCAACTAGTGATTTTTTTTTTCTAGAATGCAAAACCTTTCCCACTGAGAGTGGTTTGTTCTTCAGTCAGTACGAAATTCAATGGACAAAATGAAACCCTTCCTTTGGCAATCCAGGGAATCATCTGCCATCTGCCACTCACTGTAGAGATGAGGGGAAAAGGCCTTCCTGACTAAGCTGTGACTCCACCCCTGGTTTTCACTTCAGCGCTCAGTACAGGCTGCTCTGCCTCAAGGAGTCTATGAAACCTGAGGCTGTTTTAACTGAAGCAGGTACTCAGATCTCACAATGGTATATGGCCTCCTTGGCCCATTCTACTTTTCCCACCAATTTTAAGACTTTGTCCCTTCTGTTTCACTGAAGGCTGGGGGAAAGAAGAGGATGTAGGAGTCACTTCAGTGGCTTGTGGGCATGTTAAAAGAACCTGTCCCAATCCTCTCTTCTTTGAAAGGGTTGGAGGGAGACAGGCTTTAGAGAAAGGGGAAGGTTGCATTCAGTTTTTCTGTCCCTAAGTGGAAAGCATAGGCTGATTAGGTAATGGGATGAGGTAGGAGGAAGGAGAAAAATGGGGGGAAGGTTCATTGACAGGGGCATAAATGCAAGTGTGTTGGGGTTGGGAAATTCTATATTAGGACATTTGGCAACTCAAAAACTTTGTTTGCAACAGTCATCACCAGAACAATGAAATTCCCACAGTTGCCACCCCATGGAAACTTGATTTTTCACAAGTCACCTATCTGGCATTAAGTAGTAGGCTCTCTGGCCCTAAGGCTCTAAGAAGACTGTGATAGGAATAAAAGTAAGGGAAAGACAGAGGGAAAAAAAACTGAACATTTGTACCTGCCCTGTTCCTGGCCCCATATTACTACATTTTATATATTTTTAAATCTACACACACACACACACACACACACACACACACATACCAGTTGGGTAGCCATGAGGATTCTTATTTTATAAACAAAGAAACCCAACAAATCATAGAAATGAAATTTAAATACATGTTCCTTTCTACTTTTTACTATTGGACACTAAGTAGAAAATTTAAGATGTCTTTGCCTTGGCTTCACAAATTTAAGAAGCAAATTACTATATTCTTTGTTCCTGGTAGAATGCCTTTGACATATTATGTTGGGACTAGCTCTTTAAGGGTTATGAGTGGCCCAGGAGACCTTCCTTTCAGGCATTTAATTAGGCTGTAAAAGGGTATGGAAAGCACCATGCCTTCCATGATTTCTCCTTTAAGTCAGTTCTATATCTGGTTCCTGCGAGCCTGAACTGGCTACCACATTTTTTCAATAATGGAAAAGCAGCAGAGAGGAGGCTGTGACTCAGTACACTGTTCTTTACCCATTACTGGGGTCTAAGACTCTAAGACTGTGGGTCCCTTGGAAGAAAATTAAGTGAGGACATTTCTTAAATACTCCAGGGTCCATCTGTGTGTTAACTTGCCACTGTACTGGACCTTCCCTGGAGCCCTCACACACCTGCGCACTTTCGTGACAATTCCTGCTTCTGTAGCAACTTATGCAATTGCCTGAAGAGATATAATCTCCTCTCCTGTAAAGTACTTCAAGGTTCTTGGAGAAAATATGATATAAATCCCAAGCATGAATATGGAACGGGCATAAATTGAAATGTTGATATGCACTAAGAGGTAGAGATCTACTAAAAGATTAACTAAACACAGGTAAGAACTTAACCAGGCATTCTTGGTGTGTGTCTACTCATATCCACTATCTGGGAGTATGCTGGCTCATTCAGGCATGAAAGGGGATCACTTGGGAGAAGACGGAAAGGAACAATGAAGGAAGTACAACTTAGCCACACCCACTCAATGATAGCCTGCCCCAGCATCCTGGGATGTGTGGCCCCTAAGATTCTCTGAGTAACTTGAGTTCCTCACGTCTCTCCTGCTCCCTCAATTTTACCCTATTCTCTACTTCTCTGTCTTCTTCTTTCAAAAAACCATGCGTAGTGGTCACTAGTTGTAATCACTGCTCTTTTGCCTCCAACCCGCTATTGGTTTGTATCCTCATCGTTCATCCCTTGATATGGTTTATAAAGCTCTCTCCTTTATTTCCTCAAGGTCTTAAATTCCAGCCATATATTCTTTGTTTCCCCATCTTACCCAACTAATTTGAAGATAGCCTATCTGGGCTGTTCTCTCTTTTGTCCTCTCGGTTCCCACCTTCATTCCTATGCACACTTCAGCCAGCCTTGCTAGGTCCTAAGAGTTACAAAGATGAATCAGAAGTGGCTTCTGTCCTCTAGGAGCTCACAGCTTAGGAGAAAGGATAAATCATGTGTATAAATGACTGTACTACTATGTGAAAAGCTGTAGTTTCAGTAAAAAAGGTAAAGGCAAAATGATATGGGGTTTCAAAGGGGGGAAGGTAGAATATGGTCTGGGGGAAGGAGGTATTGGAGATGAATCTTCCTTGAAAGGCAGATGGGGTCAGATCTGAGTTGTGGCAGTAGGAAGAGGAACAGGGATAGTCACCATAGGCCAGCAAAACAAGTGGGTGGTAACACATCAGGTATGGACAGTGAAAGCTGGGTAACTCAATGTGATGAATTCTTCCACTATGTATCGTTAGAAAGTCTAATTCAATGGTCCTCAAATTTTGCTGCATATTAGAATCACACAGAGAGTTCTGAAAATTATCATGCCCAGGCTACATCCCAGACCAAATATATCAGAATTTCTGCAGATGGAACCCATGCACCAGAATTTTTTGAAAGTTCTTCCACTGATCCTGTAGCCAGGATCTAGAACAAGTGTTCTCCATCACATCTTGTCCCTAATGTCAAGACCTGGGGAATCAGAAGATCTGGAATAAGCCCTGAGATTCTACATTTTTAATGAGCTCCCAGGTGGTGCCATTGTTGCTGGTCCCAGGCCATACTTTTGAGTAGGAGACTCTAAATGAGAACCATCAGGCCTCAGCCATTGGTGTGTGTTCTGGGTTGGATTGTACACTCCTTAATATGGCAACACTTTAAATTCATCAGTGAGCTTGCCTGAGATGCAGTTAGTTTATGGGTCCACATATAGAAAGTACCTAACACCTTTTGCTTAGTGACTTGGTTTCCCTGCTATTCATGGATTAGAGATAAAGACTAATGGACAGCATGTGAGGATTCAAGGTGTTATTACTTCTCAGCTACAATTTGGAACTCCTTGTAGAAGAAAATGAAAATAGGGTGGAGGCTAGGGAGTGAAAGGATGTCTTAACCCACTGCAATATAAAATTTAAGAAATCTTTGTTATGCCTGTGATCTGCAGTTCTGCAGAGACTTTTTTCCTAGGTACAGAGACCCCGCTCCTCTTTCCCTATCAGAGGGAGAGATCTGGATGATTGTTTGGGCCTTATCTGAGGCTGGTAACTGTGAAGTCCTTACTACCAAGTTTTCAAAAATGGTGAGAGAATCCTCAAGCTTTTATTTTTAAATATTTTAAAAAATCCTAGCAGAAAATGCATGTTTATTAAAAGCAGTTTTTTGCTGTTTAAACCAAACAACAGGTTTCTTTGCTTCGGAATGAAGTATAACAACTAAGAGGCATTGATGGCAGTACAAATTTTATATGTTTGTGTGTGTGTGTGTGTGTTTGTGTGTGTGTGTGTATACATATATACATTTAATGCTTTATTAATAAAAAGAAGCTTGAACAAAATATCTCAGAGTATGAAATTCATCTGTGCAAGAATGGTGGTTGCTTCCCTATACATGTGGCCCCTTGATTACTACTTTTCTTTTCTTTTTCTTTTTTTTCCCCTCTAAATGTCACTTCTTTATTTCTGCACAGTGTTTCTATTAAATTTGGATACATACATACAGATATAATTTAAATAAGTAGAAAATTAATGAAATAATTTGGCTAGTGAGCTCTTCTACAACTTGCAAGTCTGTATTTCCTCATTATTAGTAAACAATTTTTTCTTCAGTCTTCTATACTTCTCAGCTTGAGTTCCAAGTTTGCTTAGCCCCAGGGACTCCTGAGCAGCTACTACTTTTCACTTTAAAGACATATGTATGATTGTTACATCATTTTCTCTTACTCTTCCCCGAAGGTGGATAAAATCAAGGTCCATTATTCTTTCACACATGAAGAACTACCACAAAAATGCTTAGAGCCTATCTACCACCTTAAAGCCTTTCTTCTGCCATTTTTCCTCAAGTGTAAAACTGAAACACAGGTTGGAATAAGTTGTTTAGGTCAGGAGGAAAAAAAAAATTAATCCAGAATACCTAACCTACAATATAGAAACTATGACACATCTAGGTTAATGACTTGGTCGAAATTATACTGAACCTGACTTGTAGCAAGCCATGACAGGAATGTCCGTTTTCTCCTAAAGAGATCTGGCATCATTGGCAGTTTTCACAGATTCTCTGCTGCCTAGAATTTTAGCAAAGTGAATAAAACCAGCGATTTGAATATAACTTGATAATTTAGTCCCAGAAAATTTCCCATCCCTTGTCGTATTCCCTAAAGCATGTTTATATTTTTCAGTTCTACAATTTGGAATCCTAAAGCCAACTGCTGGTTGCAATAAAATGTAAATAACAAGAAAATGCAACTCTTTGGGTTTTCCCTAATCAGATAAACTTTTCAGCAAGTAGGAAGCTCATAAATAATGTAAATGCTTAAAACATATTTAGTTCAAATTAAGACGTTATACTATTTACTGTTTGATGGTCTTAAGATATCATTACGGATGACAAGATAGAATGAACGACTTATCTTAAGAGTGACGAAAGTCAAATACAAATTCATTGGCCCAATTCTTCTTTTTCAACCACGTCAATATATTTTCAAAAAATTTCTGATCTATAGTGGAGAGTTTCAAATGCACTGTTTTGCTTAGGATGCATGTAATACAACTTATTACTTGAAATACCCTTGTAGTTGTAAAGTGAACTTCTTTTATAACATTTCAAATCACTTTTCAGAGCAAATAGACTGTTCTTATGGGCTTTTCTTCTAATAACAGAATTTACCCACTACTCAAATATAGAAGAAATCAACAAAATGCTTTAGAGAACGACAATAACATAATAAAATATTTAGTACCATAAACAGTTGTTCCTTTATAGATCCTGAGCTTTGAGATCACTACTCCTACAAGACTACCCCAGCAATACAAGTATCTGCTAAAGAAGGGTATTTGGTTTGTTAAATCTTAGTAATCCCAAGTATCCTTGCCATATGAACTGACCAGGTTCTAGGACTAGATGTACATGGGGCCCGGCTTACTACTCTATGGTTCTGACAATCACCCATTCATCTGGCCTACCTAACATCAGACAATTAATATAACTTATTCTTTATCCATGTCCTTACTTCTTATCTACTAACCCCATTCTCTTGACATAGGTTTTACACTACAGAGCATTGAACTGAAATGTAGACAGTTCTTCATGTCCCCATGTGATTTGAGTTGAACAGACATTGAATTTAGCTGTAAGACAGAAGCCGGTGGAGTAAACCATCAATAGATGAAAGCCAGGTGAATTGGCCAATAGTTAATGATTTTATTTCTTAACAATTCTATTCCTCTGGAGAATGTAGCACATGCTATTATCAAGTGTGGTTTTATCTTTAAGGATACAACACAGAAGGAATAAGTGCCTTCTTCTTTATAAAAAGGAGGTTCAGAGGCAGAAGAAGGAATCAAAGTCAGCTACACAATATATTTTTAATTGAGTGCCTATTATATGCCCAGATCCTGGTAGGGTTCTGGGCATAAAATGGGGCGGGGGGAGGTAATGAGCAGTCTGCTTAGGTATGTAGAGAAAAAACAGACTGTTAAAATCTAGCATGGCAAGTGCCTCTGCCAATTTCTAGCTCTTTGACCATAGCAAGTTACTACCTCATCATTTCCTCAGTTTTCTTGTCCATAAAGTGAGCATAATAATAGTTATCTTTTTATGCTATTATCAGAGGATCACTGTTGAATGATCCAAGGGGTTTCTTAGTTCTTCCAGCTATCACTTCTGTTGGGAAACACAAAAGGCCATTTAGCATTAACATTTCTCTCAGAGAACCAGGGAATTGAGAAAGGCTTAGATTCAGAGCTTTCAAAAGAAGACTTTAGTAAATTGTTTTCAACATAGTAACATATGTTTTCATCTAATCTCATTACAGAAAGTTGATGTGACCTGACTGGAAAGAGATTACCTTTTAAATGATTCTTCATACTTGATCTAGTATGGTTGGCAGGCACACATCAAAGAGATCACCTTCATGGCAAATATAGTTAACGATACTATATTGCATATTTGAAAGTTGCTGAGAAAATTTTAAAAGTTTCGTCACAAGAAAAAGTTGGTAGCCATGTATGGCAACGAGTGTTAAGTGGATTTCTTGTAATAATTTTATAATATATGCAAATATGGAATCATTATGTTGTAATGAAGCTAATATGATATTGTATGTTAATATACCTCAGTAAAAAAAGATAGAAGGTGGCATCAAAAACAAAAAACCCAAACAAACCAAAGATATTACTTTTTCTGATACCACCACATCCCAGTCTCAGGTCTCCCTGAAGAAAGTAGTTAAGGAACCAAGATAGTGAAGACAAGTTTGCCGGCAAGTCACAAATAGCTTAATTGGTTTAGTCACCCATGAACAAAAATATTCAAACATATATTACAAAATTCCCAAGACCCAATGGAATGACAACAGAACACACTAGAAGACAGATCTATGGAAAAATAAGTAATGGAGGTAAAAGAGACCTAGATCAGTGGAAGTATCCATTTTTTAAAATATTTATTTATTTATTTATTTGAGAGAGAGAGTCAGAGAGAGTAGGTATGTACACAAGCAGGAGGAGGGACAGAGGAAAGGGAGAGAGAGAGAATCCTTAAAAATACTCCCTGCTGAGTATGGGGCCCATAGATCCCATGACCCTGAGATCATGACCTGAGCTGAAATCAACAGTCCAAGAGTCACACACCTCGAAACATACTAATTCCACTATATTCAACATCAGACAGATCTCAGCAAAAGTTTCTTATTCAAAACAACCCTCTGTAAAATGTCTCCTAAGAAACTAAGGGATTAGAAACATGTTAAATGGGCAAGAGATATTGAGCTGGGTTTGGTATCTGACAGAAAACCAACACGCAACATGACACCCAGAGTATAAAACTGGAAAGGGCTCATAAGGAAGAGAGAAAGAGGCTTTAATCTGTGTTCCTCCAGAAAGCCAGGGGGGGAAAAAGGAAGTAGTGAACTTTATAGAGTCAGATTAGCCTATTGAAAAATGTCCAAAGAATGAGTTGGAACTGCACTATGGGAGGTTGCTAGTTTCTTTCCCTGGAGGAATTTAAGCAACGCTAAAGTGTTTTATAAAAAGGATGTTGGTTTATTCTATTAAAAAGATACAGGTATACTGAGGGAGTGAATTGGGGAGAATGAAGCTAAATGATTTTAAGGTGATTTCAAACTCTAAAATTTTATGATTTTATGAAAAGCCAAGAAAAAAAATAAAAGCAAAGATCAACAGAGAAGATGAGAAACTCTGTAATTGACAACATTTTCTAGAATTTAGTCAGTTATCAAAGTCAAAGTAAAGACAAGTTTGACAGGGTCTAAAATATGATACCAGTAACTGATTTTATTAACCAGGACTCCTTTCCTAACTTGACAGTAGTTTCTTCACAAATCCTTGGTTTGGGGTTAGAGTGAGATGAAGTTATCCTTGTCTGTGTCAAACACCTCAACCTCCTCAGAAGATAGGAGGAGGTATTCACAAAACTTATTTAACTCCTCAAGACTAGAGAACAATTCATTTTGCTTTCTCAGATAACACTAAACATGATGTCTAGCAGCTTCTCTACCATATCCAATACTAAGTTTCCTATTCTCACTTCTAGGAGACCCATAGGTACCTCAGACTCCCTAACTCTGAGCCTAAACATAGGATCTAATCCAGAACTCAGATGTTACTCTAGTGTATCTTTTCTTAGCTAAGGCACCAACTCCCACCCAGAAAACTCAAGGTCATTCTGGACCCATCTCTAACCGAATGTGCTCTTCTCCCTATGCAATCTATCACTAAACTGCCATTTTACCTCTTGAATTGGTTTCAAATACAATCACTACCTAGTCCAGGCTAACACTACATTTCCTCTGAATATGCCTATGTCTGCTGCAGTGGTATCCCTATATCCCCTCCCTTCCTGCCAATGTATAGCCAGAATCATTTAAAAACACAAATCTGATCATTTGTCTCCATGCTCAAAATCTTATCATGACTTCCCAAATGCTCTTAGATTGAAAGCCAAAATATTTGTGGGTGATTATTCTTTTTCAGATCCATTCTGCATCCTTTTCATCCTGCTCTGTGTCCCATGAGGCTGACTTGAATGGGCTCCTTCACTGGGCTTAGTCTCTGGCTTTTGGCTAGATTTAACCAATGCCGCTGAAAGAACACTGCCAGGAGAACAGAGTGGGTGATAAGAGTAAGGCTGGTGTATTTATTTTTTATTATGTCAGTTCCCTCTCTTCAGGACCTATATGGGCTCCTATTGTCTTTCAGTCAAAGGTCACAGCTCCATTCATTTGGTCCTATCCACACAGATCTCTTTTTAGGTTCTACTACCACTTCATCCCTTTCCCCTTCAGATAATGGTGTCCCACTGTTACTAACCTTAGAAAAATGGAGTACCCCCTTATGGTTTTTCTTTTCCCTGACAACAACTTTTAAATAGTCCTCAAACATAACTCATTCAAGGAAACTATTCTGGACCCTCCTGCAAAAGTCAGATCTGCTGAATAAAAGTTTTTATAATGGCTATATTTCCTTATCACCATAGAATTAATTAATTAACTGTGTAATTGTCTGTTTAATGTTTATCTTTCCTGCTTGGATGACAGCAGGGTACATTTTGGTCTTAGCAATCCTAAAAATCTCTGGAGCATTTACATATACGTCTGAGTAGTTATTTATCAAATAAAAGGGATGGTGAGAGTGGAGATGAGAAGAGTTAAGAAGACCAGGGCAGGAATGAGAAAGCCCTGGTCAGAGTGACCAGAATCATCACAAATCAAGGACACTTACACTGCAACTTGGTCTTGTCACTGTCATAGAAAAACTGGGGAAAGCATGACATCAAAAAGTTGTTTGGCAGGATACACCTTATAAGGATATTATATGTCAAAGAGTGTATCTTAAATGCACTTTCAAAATGTGATAGGTTTATGCTAGAAAGAGTAAGTTATTTTCTTTCTTCCTATATATCAGGTCACCACAGTCCATAGTAACTTGGCTGGATTTCACATTCGTGCTTACTTGAGCCATTTTCAAAGAGGAATGGTATTTTTTCTTCAAGATGCAATTGTCAATTTTTTTTTTATTTTTTAGAAAAGACACATACTTGGGGTACCTGAGTGACTTAGTCAGTTAAGCATCCAACTCTTGATTTTGGCTCAGTTCATGATCTCAGGGTTTTGAGATCAAGCTCTATATTGGGCTCCACATTGTGCATGAAGCCTACTTAAGATTCTCTCTCTCTCTCCCCCTCTGCTTCTCTCCCCACCTAAGAAAAAGATACATACTTAATTTCTCAGTAAGAATTATCTGTAAATTATCTGTTCACACCAAAGAGGAGATTTAAGTATCATTCCAGACTCCTGACAATTAGAAAAGTGTGACCACCATTGGCTTGGGAGCCTGTGCAGAACTCAGGCAAGTCTCTCCTATTATGAAGTTGTAAGAATCAAGAGGAGGAAAAACACTCGGAAAAAGCATCCTAACGGAGTACAAGATCAAAGTTAGGAAATCAGTTCATAATGGGGTTGCCAGTTCAAATAGTAATGAAGGCTAAGGCAAAACAAAACAAAAAGATCAAACAAACAAAGAAGTAAGCAAAATGATGAACAAGGGGGAGATGGTGAGGAGGGGAGTATGTAGTAAGCAGAAGAAAAGGAAGGAGAGATAATTCTAGAGTGAAAATTTAGGAAATTCCTAAAGCCCTTCATGTGGTTCTTTTGCTGTTGGCTTGGATATCTGAGAGGTCTATGTTGGGCAACAGAAATGTGTTCATTGACCACACCTGGCAAGACCAAGAATGTGCAAAGAAGAACAAGAAAGAGAGAGAGAGAGAAGGCTGTAAATGAATCATAGCCTTCAGCTGCTTTATAACCTGCAGCTCCTACAGATAAAGCTTCCTTTGGTGCCTCCCAGGGTAGGCATACCACGATGAAGCTCCCCTCCAGAGTATCAGGGATGTCCTTACACTAAGCATGACCTTATACAGATACCAGAGCTTCTCTAATTGTGATGTACAGACTAACCACTGAAGGATCTTGTTAAAATGGAGAATCAGTAGGACTGGGGTAGGGTGTATATTCTGAATTCTAATACATCCCCATGTGATATGGATATTGCTGGTCAATGGACCACACTTTAAGTAACAAGGCCCTAAACTACATACATACATGGTAGTCATTTTTCAATGAATGGCACTATCTGAGCATGGATTCTCTCTTTTATTCTACATCTACCACAGAGGTTGTAATCTTGCTGCTGAGCAGCAATTGAGTGCTTTTAAAATTGTTAGGATAGCTGGCCAACAGTAAAGATTACACATAAAAATTCAAACTGTGAGCTTCTCTTGTAAAATAAGATCTAACAATGTAAGACCATTGTTTCCTCATAGAAATGATCCATTGGAGCTGAGTGGTGGCTTCCTGTTTCAGATGAGGTGAGCTCTCTTTATCTTGCCACAATCTCAACTACTCTTACATCTAGGTGGCTTCAATCTTTAACATCCCCTGCATTATCTATCACTCTTTGCAATTGTGTTTGTGCATTCTGATATACTAGTTTGAACCAAGAGGCACTGCATTTATTAGAAGAGCATTTTGCTTCCTGTAAAGTCTTTTCAGTTATCAACACAACTTTTGAAGAGCCATGTCACTGGCACTGTGGATGGAAACAGTCCACAAAGAACACATTCTATTGCAAGTTGGCCCTACATATTTGCAGATAATGAAAGAAAAAATGAATAGTTAAATATACAATGGCAAGGTTAGTAGGTCTGTACTTCACAATGTGAATGCAACATTGTTAAGTCATAAGAAACAAGCAGCTAATCATGTTCAATGATGACTAAAGGATCCAGGATAGTGATGGAAATTTTAAACCACAGAAATTGAAGATCAAATAGGTTATGCTATATTAAACAGAGAGAAACAAATGACTGAAGCTAAGGGAAAAAAATAAAAGATAGTGCAACCCACCTAAGCCATTTCTTAGGAATTGGCAAGTTTACAAGCCTCTGACTTGAAAACATTAAGAACAAAAACAGACATTCAGAAAAAAATAACATAAAGCTGAAGTAACTCCTTTCTCTTCATGCAATCTTTGGATATGCAAGGCTCGCCTACTGGTTTGATTTGCACTGTTTACTTACATTTTTCTACTCTTACATATTTCTCTCCCCAACTCATAAAATTTTGAGAAGAAACTCAGGGGAAAATGTTTCCCTTGCATATTGTTTTTTTCATATTTTTGTTGAAAGAGTATCCAGAACACCAACAAAGTCCTTGCAGAGTGAACATTCTTGCCTTTGCTATGGAACCAAGGTTTGAATAAAAAGTGCAGGCAGCAATGTACCAGCACAACTGGTACATCTCAGTCAAGACCCTGTTCTACCAGCACCTCTTACCTGGAGCTGAATCCCTTATGGAGTGAAATGCCCCAATCCTAACACCTTCCCTACGCATTTCCACAAACCACCTGGACAGCATGTTCTACTGTTGCCCTTGATTCCTTCATAGCACCCCGGCAGGTACAGGCCCAGGTCTGCAGCCTCTTACCTGGATCAGCCTACCCAGATGGTATCTCATGGATTGAAAATTCCTTTTCCCTCAATCCTTTTATCAAAAATTATGAATTATGAACTCCATTCCTTTAGGACTCTGCTTTCTGAGTTTCAAAGTGACAGCTGAATATAGAGCAAAGAGCATTTACAGCCAGAAATTCTGGGTTCATCTGCAAGCACTGCTATTTAGTAGCTGTTCAATAGGACAACTTAGTGTCTCAGAATGTCAGTCTCTTCCTCTGTGCAAAGAAGATAGCAATACTGACCTGGGAGTCTGTTAGGCTAACACATAGTAGATTAGCTCAAAAAGTGGCTGTTGATTCTTAACCAGATTTTTTTTTTCTCAAAGATTTTATTTATTTATTTGTCAGAGAGAGAGCGAGAGCAAGAGCAAGCACAGGCAGACAGAGTGGAAGGCAGAGTCAGAGGGAGAAGCAGGCTCCCCGCGGAGCAAGGAGCCCGACGTGGGACTCGATCCCAGGACGCTGGGATCATGACCTGAGCCGAAGGCAGCTGCTTAACCAACTGAGCCATCCAGGCGTCCCTCTTAACCAGATTTTTAAAATTCATACTAGAGTTCATGGACATTAACTTTTTTTTTTTTTTTTTTAGATTTTTTCTTTATTTATCTGATCACAAGTAGGCAGAGATCACAAGTAGGCAGAGAGGCAGGCAGAGAGAGAGGAGGAAGCAGGCTCCCTGCAGAGCAGAGAGCCCGATGTGGGGCTCTATCCCAGGACCCTGGGATCATGACCTGAGCCGAAGGCAGAGGCCTAACCCACTGAGCCACACAGGTGCCCCGGACATTAACTTCTTAATGTGTTCTTTCAGTTCATATTTGCTTCCTTATAGAACACAACTCACAATTACTGAGAGGTTCTAACTGTGGGAATTTGTATTCCACGGCAGATGAAGAGCTCACTTCCCTCACACAGGCAGGTGTCTTACCATTTTCCCATTTTCTATTCTACAGGATCTTTGGGGCAAGACTTGTAGCTCCCTCAAGGACCCTTCATTCCTATGGGGAGACATCTGGGCTGCAGCAGCCCATGGGTGCCAAATGCATAGGCAGGATGCTTAATAACAAAGTGAATTGTAAATTTACACCATTTTCACTTGGGAAAATTGTCTCCTTTTCTTGTGTCTTTAATAAAAATACAGATGAAGACATGCAATCACAACATATTCTTTAGCTTTCAACTAAGCCCTTTCAGGAATAGGAATTAGTTTTTTTTAAAAAATAGAGCTTTGGATCTTCAGCTTTTAATTACCATGGCTTCAATTAATCTAGTCGCTTTTTTATTTTAGTATTTCTTTGTTTTTTCAAACAGGGAGATGATAAGAGTCTTAACAGTGTGGAAAATGGTGGTCTGGAAAAATACCAGAATCCATATTTTTTTTTAAGATTTTATTTATTTGTCAGAGAGAGACACAGTAAGAGAGGGAACACAAGCAGGGGGAGTGGGAGAGGGAGAAGCAGGCTTCCCGCTGAGCAGAGAGCCTGATGCAGGGCTCCATCCCAGGACCCCGGGATCATGACCTGAGCTGAGGGCAGACGCTTAACGACTGAGCCACCCAGGTGCCCCCAGAATCCATATTTTTATCTGAAAATAAAATACATGCAAACATGTGTGTGATGTTCCTTGTTCAAAAACATTAGGGCTAATAAAATCACACCCTGTTACCTGCTGTTGTCTTCAAGTGGAATACTTTTTGCCTCTACCACTCTCACCTTTTGATATCCATCTGAAATGGTCCTACTCAACCTTCAAGTCTCAATTCAGGTTCTGCTGTCTTTGGGAAGCCATCTCAACCTCCTCATTGTTTACCCTGGATCTTCTAAGATAGTAATAGGTATTTGCTCCTTCCTTCTTCTGTCCATGATTCCATGGTAGATATAGCATGTTGTCTTGTAACACTTGTTTACTTGCTATAACTAAGTTGTGGGTACCCTAGGGCAGGTACCGTATGTTATTCTTCATATCTTTAATACCTAGTTTAGTGCCTGGAATTTAAGAAGTGCTGAAAAATTACTTGTTGAAAACATTTAGGATAAATGGGGGAAAAAAAACCCCACACACCAATACTAGGTAGTAGTGTTGAATTATCCTCAATTCCATTCCTCTGTAGGCCCTCTTCTCATTCTGGATTATCACCCTCTGTTTTCCACTAATTAACACATATGTTTGTAGGTTCAACATGGTTATATTTTTGAAGGCCAACTTCTCAGTCAGAGAGTCAGAGGCGCTCCCACATTAACACTCCTTGAAGATTCCTCTTGAAAAACTGCTTCTACTATTGATCCTACTATTGAGTGCATGCCCAATAATTATTCAATTAAATAAATAATCTACTTTTTCTCTCATATTTGGCTGTAATTCCTAACCCTAATAGCTGGCAGCATTTTTCAAAACGCTTCCAAATGAATGTTCTAAATTAAGCCCAAGTGATACTTGTAAAGATTTTGATACACACACATACAAATATGCCACATTTGTTTTTTTTTTTTTTTAAGATCTTATTTATTTATTTGACAGAGATTCACAAGTAGGCAGAGAGGCAGGCAGAGAGAGAGGGGAGTAAGCAGGTTCCCCACCAAGGAGAGAGCCCGATGCGGGCTTGATCCCAGGACCCTGAGATCATGACCTGAGCCGAAGGCAGAGGCTTTAACCCACTGAGCCACAAAGGCGCCTGCATGCTTGGGTTCTTTACTGGAATTTTGAGGCAAATATTCCAAGAGTTCTAGCCATATAGCTATATGCATGACAAATAATTTGTGGGGGGGGAGACAGATTTCTACCTAGGCCCAGAATTTTTCTTTACTGCTCTTTTCTTAGCAATAAAAGTCAGGACTCACTGTGAGGCTGGAGGTTACCTGAGGAGGGCACATTTGGACCTCAGTTGCTGAGGAAAGAACAAGTGAGCAGGTACAGAGTTCTATTTTTTTAATCCAACCCAGATGTAAAGAGATGTCAGGAAAGCAGGCTCTCCTGCAAGTGGAAGCATCATCAAAATGCCTCCTAGGCCTACAGGTGTCCTGACATACCCTTTAAAATTACGAAGAGCCAGCATTTCTTTCCACTCCCACCTTCCATGGCTTCCAACAGTCACTCAGCTTCCCACTACTTTCTACTCTCCATCGACGTATTCAGGGATGTATGTAGCTTTGAACAGAAAAACAGGCAAAGTGCTGAAAATACCTTCTTAGATTCTTAGGTTGAAATCTCTTTTCTAGGTTCAGTTCAGGAAGGCAAAAGAATAAATGGGTTAATGAAAATGTTGGCTGTCTAGGTACAGGAAAGACCAACTTAATATTTTGAAGCTATAACACATGTATAGCTCCGTCCTTCAGTATTTTCCTTAAGCCCTACCTTAGTTAAAAGAACAAAGTCCAGGTTATCAGATACAATTTTTGTACCCTAAATTCCCAACAATACCTTTTAAAATGACCCCTTAAGCACCTTTTGTTGGTTGAGCATCTGCCTTCTACTCAGGTCATGATCCCAGGGTCCAGGGAGGGATCAAGTGGCACCTCAGGCTCCCTGCTCTGCAGGGAGTCTGCTTCTCCTTCTGCCTCTCTCTCACCCCTACCCTAATTGTTCTCTTTCTCTCTCTCTCTCTCTCTCTCTCTTTCTCACTCTCCCTCTCAAATAAATAAAATCTTAAAATAAAAATTAAAAAAAAAAAAAAACATGCCCCCTTATATCTCCTACCTACTGGAATCACATGTGACACCCTCAGAACATGTGGGAGAGAGTTCTATGTAAAGACCAAATCAGAAACTTTTCCTGTGGGCAGACAAAAGTAGGAGAAAGACTGGAGACTTCCATTTCTTAGTTCTTTTTGTGGCATGGTATAAAGAAACACTTAGATGTGATGAGTTTCCATTCTCTAAACCTGGAGATGCCTTGAAGATTCAGGGAGGGAACCTCTGGAAAAGAGGTAATTGATAAAAGGAGAATGGAGGGGAAGAGCTAAAGGTATGCCACAACAATCCATCCTGGCCACCAATGAGGAAAACTATTACGTGGACTGGGGTGGTGGGTAACTTCTCCATAAGAATAATCTCCTAAGTTTCTTCCAGAATTTAAATAAAAACTTGAGCGTTGCCTGAGTGGCTCAGTTGGTTAAACATCCAATTCTTGATTTTGGCTCAGGTCATTATCTCAGGGTCCTGAGATCAAGCCAGAGTTGGGCTCCATGCTGAGTAGAGCCCTCCCTCTGCCCCTCCCTCTGCCAAAATAAAAATAAAATTAAGAATAAAATAAAAATGAGTTCCTATATAACACTTATATTATCAGTTCTAGCTAGTGCTAATGCTGCCTATTCTTTCTGCATAACTTTTAAACTATAATCTTCTGACAATAGTTTGATTATTATTCTCTACTCAGTCCTCTCTAAGTCACCCCAACAGGTTGATTGAGCTCTGGTATCCCTAAACAAACCCAACAACATAAAAATCTTCTCTGAGTTTCAGCATCTGCCTTCTTTAGGTGATAAAAATAGTATGTCTTCCTGGGTATATGATTAATGGAACAAAGTGTTTTTAGAAATCAACAGACCAATAAGCAGGAAACAAAACAAAACAAAACAAAATTGCGTTCCTGAAAAGCAAGGTCAGGACAAACTTCTGATCAACTTCTACACACATAGAGTTAGATACTAAAACTCCCAAACCGGGTATTCTGTGTAGAGTTTATCCAAATCAGCCACTGCCTCAGGTTTAAGTCCATCAGGGGTCCAAGATGATGAGGGAAGGGACCTCTACATCTGGTATACAGGTGTCTGGGCGTTTGAAATGATTTTCATATCTTTCATGTTAATCCAAAGGATGAGACAGTCTCTAGTGAGGAGGCTTGGCTAATGGGTTGGTTGCATTATGGAAATGTATATTTCAATGACATTTTCAGCACTGTCAGAGTGTTGACTCTACTGAATTCAACACACAGGAAATGTATTTCCTGACAAGTTGACATTTCTTAACTATGCACCTTTTATAACATAAAGAATTTGAAGAAGAATGGTCAGTAGGTTAGTTATCCAGAGAAGGCAAGCCGTCAAACACTTCACCACTCTAATCACCAGTCCAAGTGTGTACCTGTTCTAAGGTTGTCTGTATCGCCAGGAGTGTGTTAGAAATGGAGAATCTCGGGCTCTACCTCAGACTTAATGATTCAGAATCTGAATTTTAACAAGATTTCCAGGTCAATAGAGTTTCAGAATCTAACTTTAAGAAGCCTACTGAATAAAAATAAAGGAACCCAATGATCAGAGATGCCAGAACAATGTTTAGATAATTGCCCAATTATTCATTTGACTTCTAGAGATGGAATTTTTGCCATTGCTGGAATTGAAGCCCATTGTGGAGATCTCTTTTTCCATGTCTTCACTCCCTATTTCACTCCTTGCTGGATGACTTTCTGAAAATTTAACTTTGAGAAAACCACCTCTGGGTGAAGGGTACTGGCCAACAGGGGAGATGATGGACAGTTGAGGACAGTCTCTTGTGGCTAATCCCTGGCTAGAAAACAGCAATTACCTTATTTTTCAAAACCAAACCAAAAAAAAAAAAGAAAAAGCTCCTTCAAATTATTTCAAATTATGTAAAGAGGCTAAAATAAAACTGCATTGATTGCTTTTGATGAGAAGTTAAAAAATTAACTTTTACAAAAATGTATTTGGTGACTGAAGTCAGACATTTTACTTACTAGGATAATTAAAGATTACCACAACAATGGCATTCCTAAGGACTAGAGCATTCACTGCTCACAAGTAAAATATAGAGGTACAATGAAAAAAGGGCCTTTTGAGGTCAGATGTTTCAAGCTCCTTGTGTTAGAGGTGAGAAAACCAAGACGGTTAGAAATAGATTATACAAAAGAGAGCCCAGGCCTTGTATTGCTGAAGCCAGGTCTCCCCTCACCCCAGGGAAATAGTGCCTAGACTCCCACTTGAGCATATCATTGTTTTGTTATTAAATCTCTTTGGTGTTCATTTTTTCCCTCTACTATTGTATTAAGGCTTTGAAAGCAGGATATGTGCTATGTCCTTTATTCTGCCTCAAGTTAGGTTGCTTGTGGTGAGGATGAGGGTGACTGACTGCATAGGGGCACCAAGGAAACTTTGGGAATGATGGAAATGCTCTCTGCATCAATTGGGATGGTGTTCAAATGGTGCATGTATCTGTTAAAACTCACCTAACTGCACACTGAAGATGGGTGCCTTTTATTCTATAAGAATTATACCTTGATATAATCCATTTTAACAGATAAATAAAATAATTATCATACATATTGTTAATTTTTTGTCTTCTAACACATCATTAGATTTATGCTTGCCCCTGAACATTCTGCATATTGTCTATGACACATCTCTTCAGTGGATAAAATCTGCCTATGAATAAGCTATAATAAAAATATGTCCGGATAAGAGGCGTGGAGAGGTGCATGTACTTTTGCGGGCAGAGTTTTAAAAAGTATTGACCCAGTTAATTAAATAATGTCTTCATAGACTGGAAAAAAATCCATCTCCTTTCTAAAATGCCTAAGGGAAATACTCTGGGAGGATACGGTTGATTGGAAATATAGTAACGAGGATCGTAGTTATCTTTCTTTAATTCTCAAGGAATCCATCATTGCAAAAGCACACAGCATAAAGTTTAAAGGACTCATCCCAGTGCCTCTAAGATTGGATTTAGTGCTTCAGTGGGATTTCTTAATAATCACTTGAGGGTTGAGATGAATCATAAAAGATTCTGAACATAAGAGATCCCCACCCCCACAAAAAATCATGAGTAATTGGGAAAAAACCAAATGAATAGTAAGAAAAGAAACTGCCTTCCTAACTATAGCGTAAACAAATGATACAGGTCTAGAGTTTTAACATAACAAAGGAGAAACAAATTTTAATTAACAGTGTCTGGCACATAGCAGATATTCAATAAATATTTGTTGGTGGACAGGGACAGAGTCTTGTGTTTTTATCTGTGAATCCAAACAGTTCTGGGCACATGAGAGATATTCAACACATACTTAATAAGTGAAATCCAGATTCCTCATGATGGCATATAATAAATAAACTGACCTCTTTTCTGTTATTGTTTACCATTCTTTGGGCTTCCCTTGTGATGCAGATATTTCCATACAGCCTGTCTTTCTCTAAAGGATTTACCTTTAGAGATGAACATTCGGGATTTACTGCTTTGCTTTGCTTCTACAGTTCCTACTCCCCAAAACATCCTTTCTGCTGAGAAAGTTCTCTTTATGTCCTTCTCTTCATCTGACCCAGAAATAAGAACTCATCACTCCCTACTCCTGACTACGAAGACGTTTTGTTCATTCTTATGTTTCTATTATATCATATTATCATCTGTTAACAGGGTTGGGAGCACTACAAGAGCAGGGGCTGTTTCCAATTCATCTTAGTATTTTTAATGTTCATTTAAATGCCTTGAATATTGTAAGCACATAATAAATGATAGATGGATAGATGAATGGATAGAGCAGAAGATAAGGCCTGATAGACTAAGCCACCTCCCTTCCCCATGTCAATAAGACTTTCTGAAGTCAGCATGACTTCCAAAAAAAAAAAAAAAAAAAAAAAATCTAACCAGTTAAGATGCTATAGGCTACAAGTGACAAAACATCCTTGACTCCTATGGTAATTTTCAATTCTGCCATTTTCACCTGATTAACATAGACTGGCTCCTTTGTGGCTGTAAAATGGCTAGAGCTCTCACCTGAAATGCACCTGTCCTCTCTAATATCAAGTATTCTTACTGTTAAGATAATGTGGGGTACAATGCTCCACAATAAACATGAGACTCTTAAGATGTAACAAAGTCACCCCTGCTATATTTCTGACCCAGGTTATGTCTTTGATGCTCAAGTTATAGTCCCCTTTCCATATTTGCTACCATTTTCTGAGAAGATCCCACTATGTCTTTTGCCCAGATTATCTTTGAACCAAATCATTCCTTCCTAAGTGGTAATATATCCCCATGATCTGTTTGTTTCTATCACTCTCCAACTGTCAAAGAATGTGAGACATCACTTGAAATTGTGCTCCAGTGGCTCCTTTAAGCACTTCTCTTGCCTACCATCTGTTCAGCTACAGCAATATGTCCAGGAATTGCTTTGATGTCTTTGTCTGGTTTGCTCTCAGTGCATGACCTGCCCAACAGTGTTTATTTACATGGCTTCTGTTCCTGAGGATTGGATCTGCTCCAAGAACTCCGTGTTGGTTAGTGACTAGGAGCTGTCACTTGATGTTTATTGGAGCATGTGTCATTGATTCAGAAGATGAACTTGATGACAACAGAAGGCCCAGATCTCACACCTCGAAAGATAAACACATTGTGTCATCTATTTAAAATATTGCACTTTGTCTAAAACTTGGTAGCAGTTTATGCCTCTGTTAAATATCTATAGTCCCTTAATTTAGCCTGCTAAGTCCTGTTTTATAATTCCATCTGTAAACATCTTAGTTTGTGTTTAATCTGCGATCTGGTCATGGACAAAGTAGGGAGTCTATGATGCAAACTGGGGCAACTCTTTATTGTTCTCTCCCCATGTGGCAGACATACCTCAAGCAAGATTAATAACCCTTTTCTCATAAATCAAAGTGTGTGTTTATGGTGTTAACCTCAAAGAAAGAGCTTTATACAACATTGCCTTTTGCTGCATGTATGAATGTCTCAGACAGACTTATGGGAATTGTGAATGAGGATTTGAGGACAGCCTCTGACCACTTTGACTTTAACTTCTCATTAACAAAGCCAATGCTTAAATGTTTAATGTCCAATTGTACAATAGACAAATCCACACTTCAATAGAGTCCATCTAAATACTTATTAACCTCTTCCCCAGTGATACCTCCTGGGAATCCCAGGCACCACTGAGCTATCTTCTCTAAAGGAGTTTTTCTTATTTAACAGAAAATAACAGTGACCAATTTATGAACTCCGGAGAAAGGAAATTTGGATCAGAGAAACAAAAAGTGGTAAAATATAACATGATTATCACCATAACAAGTTTAGCCAGAATACATAGCTGTCTCAGACTGAATATGGTGAGCAAAAACTAACTTGGAATTGTGAAACTATTTATGGAAAAAGGAAATAAATACATAAAAATTATGTCTTGTTTTTATTTCTTCTTCACATACTTTTAAAATTTTAAACATTTTCCAAGAAGGATGTGGATTTTAATATTAGAAATAAAACTATCAGTTACAAAAGGAAGTTAAACACAACTAGGAGGTAGAGGTGAGTTTAAGGCATTGAATACATGATGAACTGAAAAATCTAAAGATTATAATTAAAGATGAATGAGAAAGTTAGTGGATTTTACATAAGTACATCACTACTTGATAATATAACTGATTTTCTAATTATCATTGGCATATAAGTTATTTTAACGGAAATGTTTTTCTCATGGAAAACTATTTTTCAATAATTTTCACTGGTAATTTTGAGTGTAACTTAGAGCAATATTTTCTCAGGTTGTCATACATGATATAACAGCTTTAAAAATCTAAGGAATAACGTGGAGGACATTGGGAGAAGGAGAAAAGTAAGTTGGAGAAAATCAGAGAGGGAGATGAACCATGAGAGTCTGTGGACTCTGAGAAACAAACTGAGGTTTTTGGAGGGGATGGGGGCGGAGGGTCAGGTGAGCTTGGTGGTGGGTATTAAAGCGGGAATGTATTGCATGGAGCACTAGGTGTGGTGCATAAACAATGGATTTTGGAACACCGAAAAAAAATTAAATCAAATTAAAAAGAAGAAGAAGAATTCAGTGTAAGTAACCAATTCATGAGCATCAGAGAAATGAAACATCAATAAGAGAAAATTATATCCAAGCCCATCCTACTCTGCACACTGATGTGAGCACTTTTGTGGCAGAGTATAGCAAGAATTTTTGGCCACTTACCCTGGGCCCTTTCCTTCCCTTTTTCCCCAGCAGAACCCTAAGTTTAATCAGGTAGACTCCCTCAGTGCGTTCTGGGTGAGGGAGGTTTCGTGCCTAGCTCCAGGAGTGAAGCATGACAATTTAAGCCAATGAAACTTCAGAAGAAATATGCTAGGGGATGGGTAGGTATAGTGTAAAATGTTTCTTAGCTCTTAAAAGGAGACTCGAGATAATCTCCTTTCAGCTTATGGATGTCTCTGTGTGTGAAAAAGCTGCCTGGAAATGCGTCCATTATTGTCCAACCATGAGGAGGGGAGTTAACTTGATGGGAAGAGACTAGAGATGGCAAAGCAAAAAGTTGAGAGGAAACTGGCCTGGATTTAAGTTGCTCAGTTAACCAACTGTGAGACCTCCAAATGTCTGGTTATCTGAGGTAGTAAATCCATTTATTGTTCAGGCATTTTGAATTGTTTTTGTTCTTTTGTTTTTTACTTGCAGCCTTGTTACATGATGTACATACTTAGCTTCTACTTGTTTATTTCCCACCTTCTATGAGTATTTCCCTCATCCTGCTCTGCATCATGAACTTCTTAAGAGCACAGAATATGTATTACTTATTTATGTTTGTATAGCTAATCCAGAGGTGTGAAAATGTAGATACTCAATGGACTTATACTGAACAAAATTTGTCAGCCATAAAAAGGAGTGAAATTCTGACACATGCTACATACAACAAAGATGAAACTTGAAAACACTATGTTAAGCAAAATAAGACAGATACCAAAGAGACAAAAAGAATAAATCAACACAGAATTATGACAAACACATACCTATCCCTACCCAACTCAGAAATAAAATGTTATCAATACCATTGAAGACCTCTCTTCAATCACATCTCTAATCTCTTTATTTCACCAGATAGAAGAGTTCTTCAACTCCTTTTTGTAATAATGTTTTGAAACAAAAATACTAGGAAATTATTCTACATTTGTTCATTAATTCGCACATGCTTTCATTCAACTACTGCATCAAGAATTTGGTGTAAGAGCACCTTACCTAACCTCTACTCATTCTATACTGTAGGCTCCAACTTTCCTAGTCAAATAGCAAATAGCAAACAGTTGATAGCCATCTTTATGGTAATAACCCTTCATATTATTCAACACCACTAATAAATGATTCTTCTTCTCATCTCTAATATCATGTACTTCAATCTCTATAATCTTTCATCCAAACCTCATTCTTCAACCTTCTAAATAATCTTGTGTTTCTTCTTTCTTTTCTAATGTTCTCATGTCTTCCTATGCATATTTGCTACTACACTAATGAATAAAGTACCTATGGTTCCTAGATAATAATATCAATACTTAGCATTTATTGAGGATTTATGATGTCTGGTTACTTTACATGTAGGTCCTATCTCTAATCCCCATAAACACCCTTTTGCTGTAGATAAGTAAACTTTTTTATGGAGAGATCAGTAATGTGTTCAACGTCACAGAGCTGAAAGAGCTGGGAGATGAGCTCGGGTTAAATAATATGGCCATGCCCTTTCCTGTACTCTCATTCTTTAGATTACTAAAGAAAGTTCCAGATGATGTACATTACAGTTAGCTAAATTATCATAAAGATGATCAGATTGTGAATTGTATTGTTACCTGGACTTTGGTCAATGTGCACCATTTAATCTTATTATAGCCCAATCAGATCCATTTAATAAATGATAATAATTAGCATATTCAGATATTCAGAATCAAATATTTGCTTTGGGTAGAAGGAAGAGTCTATTCACTAAGATACAGAATGCAATCCCTGACAAAATCTATGTTCACACATGTGAGAGCCACACTTCTTGTTCTGTTGGTAAAATAAAAATGAAAGTAAATTCTTGTATTTCTTCACATTCCCTAAATAGAAAGCAATCAGTGGAATGGCTTTTGAAAACCAACTACCTAAATGAAAATCTTAATGATGATTAAAGCTTCTTCAATAATGTAAAGCAGAAAAATAGACAATAGACCCCTAAAGTTCTCAAATAAAAGGACTGCTGCCTTTTATTTAGGAATTACTCAAGTAATATTTTGTTCGATCCTGGAATCCTAGATTTAAAAAGATATGCTATTTGTAAAATTAGATTTGCATTAACGGTCCAGTGAGTCTAGGAAAGGAAAGTTGGAGATTAAGACTTTTCTTATTGTCTGTCTGACAAAGCTCAGGGCAAGGAGTTTTATGAATCAATGCTCAGCAAAGTGCCTGGCTACATGAGTTAGGAACAGCTGACTGAAAGAAAGAAGCAACGAATCTAAGGAAAGCAAAAGGGAAAGAAGAATTCTGTAAAAACATTCAAACTACAAACCTCCTTTTGGTCAGATTTCATGGTCACCACATAAGTTTTTTTTTTTTTTATTCCAAATTTACTTTTTTAAAAAACTGAATTTTACTTAAATTCAGTTAATTAATATAGAGTGTGTCTTTTCGTTTCAGAGGTAAAGTTCAGTGATTCATCAGTTCATATAATACCCAGTGATCATTCATGCCGTGCCCTCCTTAACGCTCATCACCCTGTTACCAGCCCCTCCACCTTCTCTCCAGCAATCCTCAGTTTGCTTCCTATAGTTAAGAGTCTTTGGTGGTTTGTCTCCCTCTCTGATTTCATCTCATTTTGTTTTTCCCTCCCCTCCCCTCCCCTATGATAGTCTGTTACCACATAAGTTTTTGAATAACTTATTTGTTTTCTCAGGTATATGATTCAAGGAAAGAATAAACTGAATGGATGCCTCACAGGTACTGACAACAATATAGTATTAGTGTATAAGATTATGGGATGTAGAGTAAGAGAGACATGAGTTCAAATCTCTACTTTCCCCTTTGCTACTTGTGTGACATTGAGCAAGTTACTCAGCGCCCCCCATCAGCTTTAGTTTCTTCAATAAAGATTTTAATGTGCCACTTTCAGATTCTTTCAACTTACCTGTTTTATCCCATGTGTTGTGTGTCATTCATTTTTTGAAAATTGTAACCATAAAACCTCAAACATTTGTGAAAACAACTTCTCTTCTTATATTTTTAATAGGCAAAGAGCTTCCAAGAATCCATACCTTTATATATGTTGCGTTCTTTTTCTGGAAACTTCCCTTTGCCTCGCTGAGTTCCTAACATTCTTTATTCATCCCTGATAATTTTACCCCTACCCTCCATCTTGTCTTGACATCAAATTATTTTCTTCCTGTCTCACATTCTTCCTTGTTTTTTTAAGTTTTAATTTAATTTAATTTAATTTATTTATTTATTTGACAGACAGAGATCACAGGTAGGCAGAGAAGCAGGTAGAGAGAGAGGAAGGGAGGCAGGCTCCCTGCTGAGCAGAGAACCCGATGTGGGGCTCGATCCCAGAACCCTGGGATCACGACCTGAGCCAAAGGCAGAGGCTTTAACTCAATGAGCCACCCAGGCACCCCTCATATTCTTCCTTGTATCTGTATTATAAAGTTCATTATTATCATATATGTATTATAATAATTAACCTATCTTTTATATCTGTTTGTTTGTGTATCTGTTTCTCTTCTAGCCCGAGAGTTCTCTGTAGGAACTAGCATCCTGTCAAGTGTTCATTTGTTCATTAAATAGATACATTTATTTAGCATGTACTACATGCCAGGCAGAATTCTCAGCATTTGGATTCCAAAGTAAACAAAACAAAATCCTGCCCTATTAGAACTTATGTTCTGGTGAAAGCATATGCTCAATAAATGTTGAACAGAAACAAAGCTCCCCCTAAACAGGGGAATCTCTAGAAGTAACTACTTACTACCTCTTCCAATTTTTACCTAAATTTCTGGGGTATTTTTAAGGCCAATAGTGAGAAGCTTAAAGACTGTGACATATTTTTTCCTATTTGTTCTTGTTAGCATGATATTTAAAATAAAAATAACTATAGTAGGCGACATCTGTAAAAGATAAACACAAAATTCTGTGCTCCTTAACACTAAGGAGAGGGTAGTTAATTGGCTCACTAATCAGTTCTTAAGCAAAGGGCTAACACAATAATGGGCCAGTAATGAGATAACTCTTCTGAGCTAGGCTGCTGGCTAATCACATCTGGTTTGTAAAGTATTAATCAGCTCTGAGTCAGTGGGTAGGGAACATTAAGAATGTGGTTACTTCCTAAATAAATTATTTTCCACTTACTCTGACAATCATAATTGGTGCATTTGAAAGAATTATTTTAATACACTAAGTAGAGCAAAGCTCAGATATTGAGTCATTCCACTAACATTCTTTGATTAAAATAGTTATAATATTTTATATTATTAAAGACATAAAAATAACTCAGTGGATTTCATGCCACGTTAAAAATGTCAAGGCAGTATGTTACATTTTAACATTTGTTCTGGAAGGATCATGACTTCTAAGTCTTTTACATCACTTCATCATGAAAACAACACTATATTCCCCAGTATTTTAATTAGTCCTTTAACTGGAATTATCTCCCTGTGTTCACTGAAAAATTAGTTCTTTTCATTTTCTTATTACTCTTTATGTTCTAGGTACATATAATGTTCTTCCTGTTAGTCATTTGCCTCTTCCAATTTTTACCAAGATGTTCTCATAAAATTGGAAGCATTTTTATTTTTGGAAGACAGCAGGTAGAATAATTAAGTCTGAATCACAGAAGTAAAGCTTGAATCAGAATTCACTCAATATCTAAAATAAGAACCATACTAAAAAAAAAATTTTTTTTAAATGCCCATGGAATAGAATAACTAGCAAGGACTGTGCTGGTGACACATATCAACTCAAGTTTCAAACATGTGCAGAATGAATGTCTACATGCTTGGCTTGTGTAGAAAACATTTTCCTGTAAGTTAATACTATAATTTCTTCTAATATGTTGTTTCATGCTAATGTTTTATATGCACTTATAGGAAACATGATTTCCTAGCATTTATGTTGGTATTTACTCAGTTTTCTTCTAAGTGCCTAATAAAAATTTTACTATAGAATATTTGAAAATGTGGGGAAAATGTACAGCAAGACAAACAACCTATGGCCTCTTTCATCTGCAAAGACCTTATCATCATCATCAGCAGCAGCATCATAAAAAATTCTTATAGTAACTAAATACTTAAAATGTGGCCTCATGATCTGTTAATACTTTACATGTATTTCTTATTTAATCCTCACAAAAACCCTATGAAATAGTATGCTGGATTTTTAAAACCATTTTTAAAGGATTAGCTTTTATTTCCATTCTTTTTTGTGCTTTTCCCTTTATCACAGTGGTTAAAAGACCAAGAACTACATGCCCTAGACTTCGTTAGGTTCTGCAGGCAATTTATATTTGGCCAGCTAGTAAAATGCTCTAGCACTATATTTGGGATACAAGAAGAAACCAGAATCCATTTTTCTTCCCACTACAGTAGCAGATATGTAGACTTTAGCAGAAATTAGTCTTTCAATGATCTCTGAATCCTCTTCCAGCCACATGCCATTGGGCTTAGACATAACTCGGGAAATAGCAAGGTTTTTTTTTTTTTTTTTTTTTTTTTTTTTTTTTTTTTTTTTTTTTTTTTTTTTTTTACAGTCCCTCACTATTGGATGGGCTCTGTAATTCCCCCACTCTCTGGAACATAGCTGTAAAATCTAATGACCACCTTCTTGACTTTCCACTCCCGTCCTTCCAGGAGTTTTGTAAGCTCCCAAATATTATTATATCCTTTCTTTGAAATACTTAGAATGGATCTGTTTTCCCAACTGAACCATTAGTGTAAAGTTAAATAATACAACTTCTAGGATATTTTATAGCACCAACAACTAATTCTCTGATTCTCCAGACACCAACCAGATGTCCAATTTAATTCAATTCTGATATTATGCACCTGAAGTTAACATCAGATCTCCTAAGGTAAAGGGTTCAGTGCCACAAGACTGCCCCAGTTTGGATGGCAATTGCAAGTTCTGGGGCCCCTGTAGTTCTGACCAACCAGCTATAAATTGGGAATTCCCCAAACCCACTCTTAGTTCAATAATTTGCTAGAATGGCACACAGAACACAGGAAAACTCTTTACTTACTACTACCAATTTATTACAAAAGATACAACTTGAGAACGGCTAAATGAAAGAGATGTATACAACAAAGCATGGGATGAAGAGGGAGGCACAGTTTCCAAGTCCTCTCCAGGCACATTATCCTTTCAGTACCTTCATGTGTTCACCAACTTGGAAGCCCTTTAAAACCCCTCATTTAAGGTTTTTTATGGAAGTTCTATTACATAGGTATGAATGATTAAATCATTGACCATTGGTAACCAAACATAATCTCTAACTCCTCTCTCCTCCCTGGAAGTTGGGGAGTAGGGCTGAAGGTTCCAAATCCCCAATCATGTCTTGGGCTTTCTGGTAACCAGACCCCATCCTGAAGCTGTCTAGAGGCCCAAAAGAGTCTCATAAGAATAAACTCAGGTATATAATTAAAGGGGCTTGTTACGAATAATGAAAGATGTTCCTATAACTCCAAAATTTCCAATAGTTTTGGGAGCTCTGTGTCAGGAACACTGGACAAAGGCCAAATATATATTTCCCATTGTACCACAACTGACATTTCACAGTGGATAATAAAAGTAAATTAATAAGTTCATCTAAGATGAAATGGTAGAACGTATTAGGGTTTAGGTTTATGCCCATTGGGTCTATATTCAGGGACAGTACTTTTAACCCTTATAATAAACTGTATATCACTTTGGCATGTTTTACGCCAGTGTAATTTTTATGTATTTAACCCATTTGTGACCCATGCCATTTATAAAATGTTTCAATTTGCAGTTTTGTACATGATGTCCAGATTTTGTGATTTACACATTTGACTTGTAAGAACTACAGAACATTCCATTTTACTTAACATAATGTATTCAAGTAGTCCCTTAATATTGGACCTTGGGGAATATTCCAGTTTTTACTCTTAAATAATGCCAAAAATAATCATCTCTATTCCCAAACTTTGTCTACATTTCATATTGTACCACAAAGAGAGATTTTTAAAACTTGGATTCTTGGATCTCAGGCTATGAATTTCTTTAATATTTTATACTTATATTTTAAGATATCCTTAAATGAGCAAATGAAAAATGAAACAATTTTGAAGTATGTTTTCAAATGAAACAAAGTAAAAAATAATTTTAAAAAATTTCTTCTTGCCCCAACTACTATTACTTCTATCAATAACCATCCCCAAAAGTAACAAAAAGTCCCTGTTTTAAATACCAAATTTGGTCAAAACCAAATAGTTCTTATTTAATATTTACTAAAAACCTGAGGCTTTTTGCCATGAAAGAGAAAGAATTACAATAAAGATAATGATGTTGATAATTGTCATTTCTTTAAAATTAACCGGTTGATATTTCCTTACTAATCTTATTTGGTCTTATGATCAATAGCCACAATAAAATTAAGGAAACTCCAGAGTTTGAGTTTGCTTTCACTTAGATAACTAAAATTTAATTTGAGGATTTTACCTTCAAGCAATGATATTTTCTATGATAACATATCCAGTGTTAATCTGCCTTTTTGCTTTCCTTAAGCCATTGCCTGAACAACTAGACCAATGGTTTTCACAGTATGGTTTCTCCCTATTCCCAAAACTTCAGTATCTCTTAGAAATTTCTTAGAAGTGCAAATTCTTGAACCCCACCTAGACCTACTGAATTAGAAATTCTGGAGATGGGGCCTAGCAATCACTGTTTTAATAAGTTCTCCCAAGATATATATATATATATATTTTTTTTTTTTTTTAAAGTAATCTTTATCCTCATCCATGTCAAGGTGTCTTGGTCCTATCATACATCATCTGAGATGTCATTTCTCTCAGCTGGGTTTCTATTTGGTGAGTTAGAGTATTAGTGCTGGCAATAGGACTGTCTTATTTAGAATTCTGACAAGGTCCATCTTCTTCCACTTAGAGATCCTGGAGTTCCCTAGATTATGCCATTTAAAGGAGCTGCCAACTTAGTGAGTAGCTGGCAAAATTTGCAAGATGACTGCTACCTCAGGTAATATAAAATTGTATGAGACTAGATCAGAAAGAATGGCATTGCTACTTTAGACAAAAATTTAGAGATAATATATATCAGATTATTATCTGCATACAAGATTACTGTCTTGAACTATCAAGAATGTCATAAGTTTGGGATCTGATGCTGAAATAGGATTCTCCACTGACTATGCATTAAAAGTATATATGGGTATGATGTACCATGATGGGTCTTGTGCATAGATTAATTTAGTTTTTCCCAAACGTTAGCCATTTCCCTGTCATTATCAACTTTTATTACTATGACACAGCTTTAAAGTTAAATGTATTTACTTCCATCCTAATCAATAATAGTTATAAAATTATAGTTTTTTATAATCTAGTTATATATTTTTTCTAGTACAAATTAAAATAAATGCATATCCATTAAAGTAAAGAAATCTATTTAAAAACCATCTTGCTTACCATTAGTGATATGTTTGGTAAATACTAAATTAATTTATTTATTAAAATATCATATCTCCTCATTAAGGAATCCCAGGAATGAATGAAGACTGTGATAAGAGAATCTAGCTCTCATACAAATGTATAAAACAACCTCACTAAAGGAAGTATGAGAAAGGGCTGAAATAAGACCAAAGGCAAAAGGACTGCACATAAATACTGTACTCTAGTTGATAAAATTGTTTTCTGCAGGGATATGGTTTAAAAATTCTGATACTGCTATACATGTATACTACAATTAAATAATTAAATAAATGATTTCTTCTTATTGGAGACAAAATTTATAGATCAGAAGGGGAGGAAGCTAGCACGCTTCACATCAGTGTGGTAACATTTGATCAGAGTTGGATCCATTATTGTTAAGAACCCATGTCTAAGTTAATATAGTTACAGATGGTTACACAGAGAGATACTTATAAATATAAATATTCACACAGCAAATATGCATATATTTCTTGTTTCATCAGCTGAGAGTGTCTAAAAGAAGTGATACCAGTATCAGTGAATACACCTAGGATTCAGATCTTGGTTTCTAATCTAATCATTCTCCAATAAAAGGAACCAGTATACCTTGGAGAAATGGCTAATTCTTCAAGACTCATGTTGTTTAAAACATGAGCATCTTACAGTAGCAGAAAATAAGGAAGTGACCCACATCCCTAAAAATCCTCAATTGATGGGAATATGTAGTAAGGCACAGGAGCCAATCAAAAGTGCTCCCAATGGCCAAAGCCAATAGTCAAATTATTTCATAATTTGAGCAACAAAATATAGTAGTATTAGATCATACACTGAAGTATAAAATAAATATCTATGAGTACATACTAAAGTAAGTAAATAATTGAATAAATTAATAAATGGGAAGAGACAAATCTCTCCATGTAGATAAATTTCAAAAAAAAATATAGATACACTCTACTGAATGGAACATAACTCTGTGTCCCTTAAGTGTGGGCTGCATATAGTGACTTCCTTCCAAAGAGCACAGTATGGAAGGGAGATGGGGACTTAATAGTGTAGAAACCTGAAAAATAAACACTAACTCAGCCAGGTGATCAAAGTCTAGCTCAGTAGTGATAAGTCATGTTGATAGTTTGTATCCTTGGTATGATGTGATGAAAATGGCACTTTACCTCTGTGATTTTCTTTCCTCAAACCCATAATTTCATTTTTTTAAAAGATTTTATTTATTTATTTGACGGAGAGAGAGATCACAGGTAGGCAGAGAGAGAAGGGGAAGCAGGCTCCCCGCTGAGCAGAGAGTCCCATGCGGGGCTGGATCCCAGGACCCTGAGACCATGAACTGAGGCGAAGGCAGAGGCTTAACCCACTGAGCCACCCAGGCGCCCCCATAACTTCATTCTTAATCATGAGAAAAATATCAAACAAATTCCAGTAGAGGGATATTCTGTAATATATCTAAAAATTGTAAAACTGTAATTTATCTTAAAATTGTCAGTCATCAAAAACAAGGAAAGTCTGAGAAACTCTGACAATCATGAGTTGCCTAATGAGACATGGTAACTAAATGTAATGTGATAGTCTGGATGGGATCCTGAAACAGAAAAAGGACACTAAGTAAAAACTAAGGAAGTCTAAAAAAAGTATGAACTTCAGTTAATAATAATATATCAGTATTGGTCTATTAGTTGTAACAAATGTACCAAACTAACAGAAGGTGTTAATTATAAGAGTAACTGCATATATGGGGGTGGGAAGAGATGAAATAGGAACTCTGTACTATTTGCTCAATTTTTCTGTAAATCTATAACTACTCTAAAATATAGCTTATTATTTAAAAAAAAAATAAAATAAATATATCACGCCTCTCCAAGAGAACCTGCTGCTTGTTTCCAGGTGGTTCTCTTTGGCTTATTCTAATACACTGCTGTATAAGGTTGTGCCAATTTATGCCAGTTTAGTAGGAGCTAAAACACAACGCTACTCTGCTACAGCCTGTTGTTCAGGTAATAGGGCTGCACCACTGCAAAAGGGGGGCATCTTTGCAAAATTTGCATAAAGGTATTGGTAGGCACTTGTTGGTGTGTGTTAATTTCTCATGGCATTCCTAATTATTTCAAAAATGACATTATGAGTGTGAGAAGATTATTTTTTTTCTGTTGCACAGTTCTTTAGGTATAAATGCAGGTGAGAAATTCAGCTCAAATATCTTCTGACACTTTGAAGGTCCTAAAGGCAGAAGTTTGGATCAGATGACCATCCAAGGTTTTATTATTCTGTGGATGTAGGTGGTGAGTAGCTAATATGATTAATAGTAATAATAGTAGCTAACATCAATTAAGTACTTAATCATGTTCCAGGCACCAGCAACATAGAATTCAAAGTAATTTCTGGAAAGTCCAGAATCTTTAATACCCCCATGTTAATGCCAATTCTTGACAGCATAACAATGTCCCAGTTGTGCCCTTCATTTCAGTATCCTCAGACATCTACTGATGCCCTTGTTCTCTTTCAGAATTTTGGCAAAGGCTGCTTCACACCCATCAAAGACATCCCTTATGGCACCTCTTGATTGGAGAGACCAAGTCTCTACCAGGTCCACAATGTGGCTCCCTCATCACAGTACTCTAGGTTGTGTTAATTGGACATGACAGTTACCTGCATAATCTTTTCCCTCACAGGTGTCCCTAACTCAACACCCCTTCAGAGTTGAGCCACAGTTATAGATAACCTGGCCCCTTCTCCCCAGAGCCCCATCTCTGCTCACTCATCCGTCTGCCCAGGGCCTGCATGCATTCCCCTCACAATTAAAAGAACTACCTATTCTTTTGTCCCCCCTGTCTTATTTAGATAATAATTAGAATTCACCATTTTATTATGCTCTAATGGTTTTAACAGGCTTCAAAAATCTCTACTGGTCTAGTTGCTTTTTTAGTCAAAATAATTAAGTGAAAAACAGCTTTAAATGTTTCCTGAATTAGACAAATGAATAATGATTAAGCATGATTAACTGGAGAATCAGAGGAAAGGGGTATGAGCCAGGAGTAGCTTTTTTATACAAGGTATTTACCATGCCAACGTCCAAAGGAAGTTTTTAATGAGAAAGGAATTAGGTGATACTTATCTAAAGTGAGCCCACTAAAGGGGAACTACCGTACATATGGTGGATACCCAGAACACAAATTAAACATTCATTTTTAAATCAGTCCAAGTCTGATGGCCAATTAAGGCCCATTTGTTCAACTTCACCATCCTCTTTTGCTGTTTACTGCTTCGATTTTGAATGCCAGAAGCTTTTTAAAGTGAGCTTGACCTTTACACAAAGGAGCTTTTTCAGTTTAACCTCTAAGGTAATAGGACTGGCAAGCAAAATATACTAGTTAGATGTTCAGGCAATAACTCAAAGGAGAAAGACATGAAGCTTCCAGACAAAACACTGCACAGAGACTGATAAATGAAAATACTGAGCAGTGAGCATTTTTAAGCAACCAAGATATGTTTTTATAATGAGCTTCTCTGGTTGCAAACCACTTACAAATATTTTTATTGTTGAAGTACAGGAGAAAGTCTCCAGAGAAAGAAAGAAGAAAGATTTTCAAATAACTAATTCAAATTATCACAAATTTATCTTTTGAATTTTTCTCATTTTAAAGTGATACTGTATTTTTTAAAGTTCATTTTTACTGCTGTATCATAATTCTAGCTCAATGAATAGCCTAGGAGTCTGGAAAGAACACTAAAATCATCCTTCATGAAAATTTTATAGCTGTACACTGAGGCCTTTATGGGATTGCCTATTTAAAGGTTTGGGGTAATAGCATCACCAATGCCTAAAACAGTAGGGCTACTGTATATATTTCTGGAAATTCTTTTCATTAGGTCCCTGATTTGGAGCAGTATAGATTTTGAACTTTCATATCAATGCCAGGTGCCAAAATGCATATCTACTGTGTGACACGCAATGGAGATAAAATGTTGTAGATTAACAAGGTTCCTGCCTCAAGGAAGTTGTATTTCAATTGAAAAGGAAGAAGATAAATAACACAGGGATCACCTTGGAAATTGATAGTTGCTGTGAAAAAAAAAATTAGATCAGTAGACGGAAGAGTTCCTCAACAAGGGGGAGACCTGAGCAGAGACTGAATAAAAAGAAGGAGCTGAAGTAGAACAAGGGAAAAGGCAAGAGGAAAGGCCCGAAGCAGGAATGAGCTCAGAGATTCCAGGAAGAGAAAGAAGGCCAGTGTGGGTGGGTAAAAGTGAACATAACCAATAATCAAAAGGTGAGCAGGGATAAATCGTGTCACCTAGTAGGCCATGGCAAGTAAAAGGAATCTTATACTCAATATGGTAGGAAACAATTAAAGGATTTAAGGCAGAGATGACGTGGATTTCCTACATAGAGAATGGATTTAGAGGAATTAGAGTGGTAACTAGGGAGAAATTTGGAAGCTTGTAATAGTTCAGACAAGAGAAGATGGTGGCTCAGACTCAGAGAGGGGGTGGGGAAGTCTTGGGGTGGAGAGGAATGTGGTCCATTCCTTCAAATATTTACTGAGTGCCCTTGAGTGTCAGATCCTTTCCTAGGTTCTCTTTTTTCTCCTTTTAAACCTTTATCCCTAGAACTTCAATCATACCCCCTCACAAAACTAACACATTGTATTTTTATTTTCTAAATTGTTTGTTTTTGTGACTCTCTCACATAATAAATTGTGAGCTCTTGGAGGCTATGTATGGGATATAATTTATCTTTCTATTTCCAATGCCTGGTGCCTGGCATCTAGCAGGCTCTCAATAAATGTTTTTGAGTTTAATTGAAATGTTGAATTGAATTCAAAACTCCTATCTCAGATTCTCAGGAAAAAAGCTTGTCATCAGGCCCTGCCTATTTGTGTACATTCACCTTTTTTAAAGTGCTCAAATAATTCCTTTCCAACATGGTGCAGTTTGCCACCTGCCCATCCCCAAAATAGCACCAATTATATAAACAAAATTAGAAAACAGTTGGCTAGAAATCCTTGCTTTCTCAGTCAACTGCTCTCAGTTTTCCTCCCTTACCATAGAAAAAGATGACCAAATAAAAATTTTTTGTCCTCACTTGATGTCTTTACAACATCCAAGATGAAAATATCTCTCTCCATAGTAAACCATGTGACAAAACCAATATTTTTAAAAACACTTTGGGGCTAAGTATTATAACTTGAATCATCAGATAATGACAATACTATAGTAGACTGAACAATGGGCGTATGAAATATTAAGTCATAATCCCTAGAACCTGTAAATGTTGCCTTATATGAAAACGGACTGTGCAGGTGTGATTAAATTAAAAATCTTGAGGTGAAAAATTTATCCTAGCTTATTCAAATGGAACATAAATGCAATTACATATAACCTTATAACACAGAGGAAGAGAGATCTGAACACACAGAAAAAAGGAGTTATGAAGGTAGAGCACAGAGAAATCTGAAGATGCTGGCCTTGCTGGCGGAAGCAAAGAACCAATTCCCTCTAAAACCTGTAGAGGAAAAGTAGCCCTGTTGAACTTTGACTTCTGATTTCATATCCCTCTGAAATCTGATTTCAGATTTTGGTCTTGAGAACTGTGAGACAATATATTTCTAAAGTTTTATACTTCTAGTTTTGTGATAATTTTTACAGCAACCATAGGAAATTAATACAGCCATGTTATGCTTTGATTTATTTTTTAAAAGAATTCTCCTTAGGTACTTGATCTGCTTTCTGTCTTCTGTAGCTTCCCATTTCACATCTCAGCTTATGGGACAGGCAGGGTTGCTCTAAGACTTAGTGAAATGACCACCTGTCTAAAGGCCTGTACTTTAGAGACCCAACTATTGACCTTGTCCAGAGGTGCCCTCCCCACAGGGCAGACAGTATGTGGAGTCAAGGAGATGTGGCTACCTATAAACGTACAACCCTCCTATCCCAGTCTGGCATTAAATCTGCCACTACTGGTGGCCCATTCTTTAAGTTCATGGAAACTCAGAGGCCTATTACCTGCCCCAAGTGGTAACTTCAGAGTCTTGCCTACCTCCACACCCAGTACATTTCCCACCCAGCAGCTAAAGTCATCTTTTTAACAAGACAATCAGATCTATCACTGGCAAAGACTCTCTCCTTGATCAAGCTTGAGTCAGACTTCTGTGCTTTGTCGAATAGCACTGTCCATAGGTATTGTCCTCAAGAGCAGGAATCCTCCTAAGTCCACTTATTAAGAATCTCCACCCTCAATACTTAATCTCCTTGACCTGCCTTCAGCAAGAAATCTGTTGAGTTAATTCAGCCAGAATTCCCCCTCATTCCTGCATCCCTGATGTCTCCTCTAGTAATTTTTCATCCACTGACCTCACCCTGTTTCTTGGCTATAAATCACCTCTTCTCTTAGTATTTGGAATTGAGTACAGTTCTCTATTGAGGTCTCTTTACACCTACTGTGGTAGTTTCTGATTCAAATTGGTTTTAACCACTTTAACTACTGTGCAGCTCTGGTTTTTCTTTGACATCATATCTCTGCAGAAAACTATCCAAGTACTTCTCATCACACTTGGAAGAAAAGCCAAACTCTCTACTATAGCCCACAGTCTAAGTCTGGCTCCTTGCTGACTTCCTCTCCTCTCTTCTTCTTCCCTGCTTACCTTGATCTAGACCTACCTCCTTTCCTTTCTTGAAGACACAATGCTCATTTCCACTGTGGGTGGGGGGGGTCCTTTTTATCTAACTAGAATATTCAACTCTTACGTCTTCTCAGGACTAGATACCTTTTTCCAAACGTCCCAGCTCAACTATCACTTCCTGATGTCCCACTCCCTGGCCCACTCCATCACATCACTTTTACTAGAATCTCTGTGGTTAACTGTTTGCTTACTTACTGACTACCTCATTCTCCTAGTAGAGTAGAAGCCCCTATGGATGGGGATTTGCTGTCTGGTTCCCTGCTATATTCTCAGTGCCTAGCACTGTAACTACCTCCTGAATGAATACCTGTCATAGGGCTGCTCTGAAAGTTAAACACGTTGGTCACCCATCTCACATAAGGCCCTTAGTAAATGCTGGTCCTCCTTATCCCCACCCTCTGAAAGGATGTGTGAGCCATGACCTTCTGGCCTCACTACCTCTTGCTTTAGAAATGTTCACACTTTATCTGGTACAGCAGCGCTTCCCCACCCCCATAAAAAGCAGGGGTCACATCTTATCAATCATTTCTTTCCTGCAAGTGAGAAGTACATCCAATAAGTCCAACAAATACTTATGTTCAATACATATGTTTAATGCATATAAAATCTAACAAGAGCTTTCTTCCTGATTGTATTTATTTATTCATTCATTCAAGTATAACCATGTAAGAGGTACAAGGCCACGTATATCTATATGGTTTTAAAATGTCTTTATTTACTTGCTTGTTTGCTAGCATTATCCTCTTTCCCAAACACACATACATGCACACATATATACATACACGTTCTTCACAAAAAAAGATTTCAGAAGACTTACAGGGGAAATGTAAACCATGAAAGACTTCTTTAAACTATATAAAATAGTTGAAATGTAAGAAGATATAAAAATAAGGATGCTATGGGCACCTGGGTGGCTCAGTTTGTAAGCATCTGCCTCCAGCTCAGGTCACGATCCCAGGGTCCTGGCATTGAGCCCTGTATCAGGTTCCTTGGTCAGTGGGGAGTCTGCTTCTCCCTCTCCCTCTGCCTGCTGCTCCTCCTCCTTGTACTCTCTCTCTTTCAAATAAAGAAATAAAATCTCTAAAAGAACAAGGATGGCTGGGGCACCTGGGTGGCTCAGTGGGTTGTGTCTGCCTTCAGCTCAGGATATGATCCCAGGGTCCTGGGATCAAGCGTCACTTTGGGCTCCTTGCTCTCAGATGGAAACCTGTTTCTTCCTCTCCCTCTAACAGCTGCTCCCCCTGGTTGTGCTCTCCCTCTGTCAAATAAATAAATAAAAATCTTAAAAAAATAAGGATGGTACTAAGCGAAGAGAGGAACAAAGCTACAACTGCAAACCAAGAAAACTCAAACATACTGAAGGTGAGCATAATAACTTTATATTTGAGAAATAAAAGTGGTTTGTTTTTAAGATTTTATTTATTTATTTGACAGAGATCACAAGTAGGCAGAGAGGCAGGCAGAGAGAGAGGAGGAAGCAGGCTCCCCGCTGAGCAGAGAGCCCGATGTGGGGCTCGATCCCAGGACCCTGCGATCATGACCCAAGCCAAAGACAGAGGCTTAACCCACTGAGCCACCCAGGTGCCCCTAAAAGTGTTATTTTTTAACAGAAAATAGCTAAATATGGCATTTCTGTTTTCTAATTGAACTTAATTTTCTAAGTTTTGATTTTGTAGGCCTATATTCACTTCATAAATACAAATATAGACTACTAAATAAATTTTAAAGCACTCTGTTTTTCTAAATATTGTAAAGACATAGTTTTATTTATTTGCCTATTATTTTAAATTAATATTCATAAGTGCTGTACATATCTGTCTGTCTTATTTGGTGGTGATGCAGTTCAGCGTAGGCTGCCCCAGATTAAGGATTTGACATGTGGATTAGTTTAAGCTGAAGACAAACAAGGTCCAAGAGACTTGAGAATTGCTTTTTACCTCTTCCTTAATCACCTAAAAGAACTTAGATTGGGGAGGGGGCAGGGAGGATGCAGGAATGCAGCTATCACCAGAAATAACTTTTTATATCAGAAAGACATCTGCATGGCATAGAAAAAATTTTTACCAAACATTTGATCTTTCCATCTTCCTGTGAATTGTCTTCTTCTCCTTTGAAGCCCCAGACTGCTATTCCCTTCTTAGCTCAGAAGGGCATAGAGACCTCAATTGCCTGCTGTCAGAGAGCCACATGTCTTTGAGGTTTCTGTATGTATGAAATTAAATGTTTTTATCATTCTGTTAATCTGTCTTATGTTAATATAATAATCAAAATAGCCAAATAACCTAGAGGGAAGAAGGGAGAAGTTTGTCCCCTATAGGGAAATTGCACTCCAGTGATGTTAAAAACAGATAGCTATGATGTCATATTTTAAGAGACGCAATCATGATATTTTCTTCCTTTGTTCTTTGTGTCCTTCCTTTTTGCAAAATGTATCTATGCCTAAAGTTAAGAAGAAAGTTAGCGGTAAAATCATATTTCAGAAACACTACAGTAATTTGAAAGAGTCACAACCCACAGCAAAATGCTATAGCATAAAAGAGTTGGGCTAAGAATTCCATGTCTGGAGACTTAGCTGGAATGCCTTCTCTCCCACTCAGGAAAACATCCCCAAATGCCAAAGATAAAGCATGCTACTTTATGAAACCAATGTTAAATGCTCTTTATTTCATTCAAAAGTAAAAAGCAAATCACTCATAAAGTTTAACACTTTATCGATAGCCTGATATATGTGTCACGTCTTAAAAGCAGAGTTGAAGGAAATGACTAGTTGGGTAACACTTTTGATCTTTAGTTAATTTCTAGGCCTAAGTGGCTCAACAGTTAATTTGCTTCTTACCATTCTCAGACAGCCCAAATTGCCCTTGAATGTTCCTTACTTGGTCCGTAAGGTACAACTATATCGGCTTCAAGCGCATACTCCTGTACAATAATTTTGGAGCGTACCATTAAAGTTTAAGAGCCATTGGATAGACTAAAATAAGGAACATCTATATGCAGATGCTTAGGCATCTAAATTACTCTGCCTTTCAGATGTGATTAAACCCTAGCAGTGAGTAGGGGGAGAGATTTAAATTATGCAGGCTCCCCTGCAGGTGCTACTCTATTTTGTTGTAATAGTAAGCCTCCATGATCTTAATATTTGTTAGTAGATTTATCATGGTAAGGATCAAAGTTCCTTGCAGAGAGAGAGGAAGAGAGACTCGGTTAAATGCGTCATACTGTATCGTCTTATTACTGCAGGTAAAAGTGACCCTAAATTCAAAGACAACTAATGCATCAAAGAGGTGTTACTTACAATCCTATCTTTAGTTATAATAATTTATCTTGACGACCCAGCAATTGCACTATTGGGTATTTACCCTAAAGATACAAACGTAGTGCCCAAAGGGGCACATGCACCCGAATGTTTATAGCAGCAATGTCCACAATAGCCAAACTATGGAAAGAACCTAGATGTCCATCAACAGATGAATGGATCAAGAAGATGTGGTATATATACACAGTGGAATACTATGCAGCCATCAAAAGAAATGAAATCTTGCCATTTGCGACAACATGGATGGAACTAGAGCGTATCATGCTTAGTGAAATAAGTCAAGCAGAGAAAGACAACTATCATATGATCTCCCTGATATGAGGAAGTGGTGATGCAACATGGGGGCTTAAGTGGGTAGGAGAAGAATAAATGAAAGAAGATGGGATTGGGAGGGAGACAAACCATAAGTGACTCTTAATCTCACAAAACAAACTGAGGGTTGCTGGGGGGAGGGGTTTGGGAGAAGGGGGTGGTATTATGGACATTGGGGAGGGTATGTGCTTTGGTGAGTGCTGTGAAGTGTGTAAAACTGGTGATTCACAGACCTGTACCCCTGGGGATAAAAATATATGTTTATAAAAAATAAAAAATTATATATTAAAAAAAAAAAAAAGAATAGGAGCATCTACACTGGGGATGCTCCCAGACCGCACCCTTTGTATCTCTTCATCTGGCTGTTCATCTGTATCCTTTATCATATCCTTTAATAAACTGATAAACAGAAAAAAAATTTATCTTGAAATTTGTTTTAACTTTCTAAAAAAGATTTTATTTACTCATTTGTTTGTTTATTTGAGAGAGAGAAAGAGAGAGAGTGCTTGTGCATGAACTCCTGTGCACAAGCTGAGGGGAGGGGGTAGAGGGAAAGTGAAAGGGAGAAGCAGACTCCCTGCTGAGCAGAGAGCCCAACATGGGACTCAATCCCAGGACCCTGGGATCATAACCCAAGCTGAAGGCAGACACTTAACCGACTGAGCCACCCAGGTGCCCTTATTCTAACTTTCAGTGGAGACTTTATAAGCTTTAATAAATTACAATGTGTTTGAATTTTTACTGACATTTTCTATTCTCACAAACTTCACATTTCTTCAAAGAATTTCAACCTTCATGTCATTGTATTTTTTGTAATACCTGTAATCAAGGCCTTCACCCAGGTCCTAAGCAAAGCTAACAAACAATTATCGTTCACAATAGAGCTAAAAACAGAAGTCTAATTAATTAAAGCACTAATTGAACTTCCCTATTACTGATACATTAGTTCCTGCTCTGACATAAACATTAATCAAAGTCATTGAATAATTCAGCTTTTCATTTCCCTCACCTGTGTAGACAAATCTACCCACTGTCTTGTGAGAGTAATGTAGAAGAAATGTTTAATGTTGCTATTTGATAATATCTTTGTTAAATACGAGTAACTGATAAACATTCTATGGTAAAATGAGAAGAAGGAAGGTACAGGAGAAAAATGAAATGTAATTAAATATGTATATTACATATATAGTTCCTATATATATAAAGAATATATAAATATTAAATATATAAATATATATTATTCATGAATCTAAATATTTGTTTCTTCTTTGAAAAAATAGTCCATGGAGAAAAGAACCTTTTGAGGGAACAGTTTAAAGTATTTCACAAAACCTTTTGCATTTTAATGAAGTGGGCCATTTAGGTTGCAACTGTACAGGGACAGTGGATTTCCTTTAATTATGTGATTAGATAAATATTTATATATTTTTTTCTCTGTTGAAATCCAGGCTTCCTGTTGAGTCTAAATGCTGGCTCTCTTCTCTCCAGCTGGCAGAACCAGTTTGCAGGCCTGCTGGAGAGGATTCACATCAGATGTTGCCTCAATGAGACATGAAGTTATCATTAATGGGCAGTTATGTTTTTGAAGCCAGGCTAACTGGGACTCCAGTGTGGCATTGCAGGGTGAGGCAAGGTTGTTGTTCTTACCACTGTTCTATCAGGTTCCTGTTGTGTGGAAAAGGGAATGCACACTCTTGGAGGATTCCTCCTCTCTGAGCATCTATCACCTTAAATTCATAGTAGGATGTTCCCAGGAGGCCCCCATAACGGTCTAACATGGAGACCATAGTAGATGATATAATGCATGGCCTTAGTCTCCCTTCAGGAGTGCAAAACTTATTCCTCTGATACTGCAAAGACAACTCTCAGCTATTAGCCCCCTATAGGGATTGCCTCCCTTGAAGAGACTCACCTTGTCCAAGGGCATACTTCCTTTCAGGGGAAGCCTGCATCCAATGATATAAGAAGTATAAAGGCCTGGCCTCCTTGTGTCAGTTTAGGACAACTCCAAAGAGCCATTCCAGCTCCAGGGTCTACCATTGTCCTGGAGCCAGCTGGGCCTTTGCTGGGACTGCACTGTAGCTCTCCTTCCTCCTTTGACCCATCCTACCTCCTTCCACCAGGCCTGCATCACAACTGCACTTCTTGATCTCTGTACACTAATCTCTTCTTCAGAACTGGCTTCCTAGGGAACTGACCCATGAGAGAGGTGGCAGGAAGTCTCATTCCAGAAGTAAGTAGTATAACATTGATCATGGTCAGAGAACAAGGTGGCCATGGCATCAATAGGCACATGCTTGAAAGAAGGGAAGAAAATACTTGGAGATACAGAGGGAGAATAGGCCCCACTGAAAACTAAATGCAATAGGCAATGTCTCCCTTCTCCTCAGACCATGTTGAGTCAAATAGTTTCTGGACCAGAGCCTGGGGCATCCTCAATGAGTCTGACTGTTGTAAAATCCATTCTCTCCAACATGGCTTGCTATTGGGAGGAAAGGACAACTGGGGTAGGGCGGAGGGGACTATTCCTCCATCCAGTCTTTTTGATCGCCTCCCAATACTCATCGAACTCTTCAGTAACAGCTTCAGAGTTACTTCAAAGAAGCCTTACTTCAAAGTCATGTTCAGGGATTTTAAAGTAAACTCCAGAGTTGTCAGAAATCCCCTCGGCAGCAGGGCAGTGGGTACCAGCCCTGCCCTCATTGTGGAAGGGAAATGGCATTCCAGGGATCTAGTTCATGGGCAAAGAGAAGAGCAGCCCATCTTTGGCACTACTCATATGGAAACAAACTCTTCACGGAGTTCCAGTAGAATCTGGCCACCATCCTGTCCATTTTGAATTCGTTTTATCACATTCACCACAGGCGGCCCAGTGAGTCTCCAGATGAGAACATGAATTTTAGAAATCAGTGCTTGATGAAGCCGACACATGATTTAATACAAGAGATCCTCACGGGGCTTTATGGACCAATATGCAAGGAAAAACTCATCATAACAATTGATCATAAGTCATCAATGAAAATGTAGACTTGCCCATTGGGGGAGCGGTGGGTAGGTGTTATAGGAAAGGTAGAGGCAAAAGTGTAGCGGCAACTTTAAAGAATAAGTCTAGACCTAATACTTGGTGATGTCTTTGTCCCCAAAAGCCATTTCAGGCCTGGCTGTCTGCACACAGCCTCAGCTCATAAAAAGGCACCAGGAGAGCTGTGTGAAAAGGTTCCTTTTCTTTTTTTAAAAGTTATCTGCTAGATGCTCTGAAAAGGGCTTTTTGTATTGAGCTTAAGGCAGCTCAGTTTAACTAGCAGTAGGCAGAGCATTGTTAAAACGGATAAAAATGGGAGATAAGCTTTGCTCCCACAATCTGCTTCCAAAGGATACAGAAAAAAAAAAAAATGAAGTGGCTCCTTGGAGGCACATTGTTGCTGCACTTCTTGGGCTCAGAGGCCTTCCTCTGGAATTAATATTTACCTCCAATTACGGTTTCCTGGGGTAAAGAGTCCCCACTGATGATTCTGTTCTAAAAAGCCTTGATTTATTGAAGGGGTAGGCAAATCCACTCACTTAGGCGCCCTCTCACAGAAAGCATCCAATGAAAAGATTAAAATCAGAGCAGGAGGAATGTTTTAGTTACATTTCTTTGAAGTTCAGACCTTTGTTCCTTTTCTTACCCCACTCCCCTTAACAGAGTGTCTCTTAAGAAGTTCTCTTTGCTTTTAGAAAGCTCACATCTTCCCCTAGGCTGTAGTTTTGCCTAGTGTTTTGCCACATTTGGACAGTTTTTCTGCTGCCTTATAATTAGGACTTGGCCTATGTGAAAAAAAGATATAGATGTATCACTTTGCTCTCGCCAAATGCCTGCAAGTTGGGGAGCAGTAGACTAGCTGGATATTGCAGAGACACCAAACTTTGATTGAAAGCTCTACTTCGTTTTCCACGTCTGCGGTTGATTGCAGCCCCTTCCTAAGACGGGCAAGAGAACAAGGTGGCGTTTTTTCCTCCAAGAGAAAAGAAAGGAGGTCAACGAAGTCTGTCTCCCTGGGCCTGTTGCAGCACCAGCCTTTTGTTCTTTCCTAGGACCCTGCAGGACCCTTACTGGTTATCACAAATTGAGTTTCAGAATGGGGACCATCCATGGCAACCTCAGAGATTTTCAAGGGGATGGATGCTGTCCTCTGCCACAGCAATTCCTGGAGATTTTTGAGACCCTGATGACCCCTCACTGGATACAGATGTGGCTGGATGCAGAGGGGACTTAGTCCTCTTAGGCCTTCTGCTCAGTCATTCCCAGCATTGCTGGGGTCATTTGCATGCCAACAGTGCCCAGAGGGTATGTAATAATAACAGATACAAGAAAAGGTCTTGAAACTAATTTCCTAATTCCTTATGTGAAAGAGGAAGGAAGGGGGGATATAGAAGAATAAAACTTTTTAATAAAGAGAAAAAAGTTAAGTTAATAAACTAAACAAACAACTTTCCAGAGATTGACTTCTGACAGGAGATGGAGTTACACATGTGCTGAATCTTCCCCTATAACTGGGCATATCTAAATGTCTCTGGCTTTCTCTTCCTCCTAGAAGTCAAGACGGGCTTGAAGTCCAATCATCCTCCACAGTTTGGGAAAGACCTTTCTGAGATTATGTTGGGAGAGTCTCTAAACAAAAATATGGAGAAAGGACAAGCAGCTGGCAGAATTAATCACCTGAATTCACAACAGTGGAACAGTGAGACAGAAGAATAGAAAAAAAAACAAAACAAAACACATCACCACTGAGATGACAAAATAAGGTAAAATGTTCTTGTAGCCTCTCTCTCTGTAAGAATTAGTTCCAAAATGGTAACCCTAGGGTCAGGTTATAATGCTCTAGGACTTTTTCCTGTTCTTATCCCTCTGAACAGGAGTGAGCAACCCCTGGCCAAGAAGCTCCTGCCAGTGAATATTTTCTATTCTTCTTTTGTTAAGGTTTTCTTTTTCAAGCTCCCAACAAGATCATTTTGCCAAGGGAGTGTTTTCTTGTGTGAAGGGTTTCAGGGATTGTTTGTTCTGAAAAGCATCTGCAGACAATAATTGGGAAATGTGTTAAACCTGCCATCAATTTGCTTTATTGACATGGAAGCCTCAGTGGGTCCCTGAGCAGAATAGACTTTTCCCCATGTGAGCTAGTGACTGAAAAGGCTGAGCCGCTGAAAAGGCTAAGTCAGAAAGAGGCAGACACCAGGAGAGGAAAGTGACAGGGGAAAAACAGAGGGGTAGAAGCTGAGCCAGACAAAGCCTGTGATGAAAAACATCTCTTTTTGAGATGTTCAAAAAGAAAGCTGGTTATCACAGAAGTTCCTCCAAAAAAGGAATTTTCGGGGTTAAGACAGGGGTAGGTGTTGAGGAGAGGTGAGGGAGTATGTGTCTTAAAAGTACCCCATCTGGGTGGCATAGTTTCTGTCTGCCAAGTTGTTTAGTTTTAATAAACACTCTCTCCCTTCCAGTTACAATATCACATTTCCCTCTGCCATGGAGAAACCCAAAGTTGCTCAATTTGGTTCACGGTATTTGGACAAAGGATAATTATTGGCCTTTAATTCCCTTGAGGGGAGCTGATGTTTCAATAAATTAGAAGACCTGGGCTTAAGTGGTTTACGGCACCATCAACCCTTGGTATGGGCATATAATCTCATAACCATAACTTGCCAGCGAATAGGTGCATTTGCACAATGGGTGATATTAGGAGCCTTCAGACCTTGTCAGAGAGCACATGGGGCTGACACGCTCTCCCCAGCTCCCTCCTAGCTACCTCAGAATGGAACTGAAGACACTTTCCCTCTCAGGAAGTTGCCAAGACTCACTGCCTTAGTTTCTCCAAGGTGAACACATTTGAATCGACAGTGGTATACACATCCTTAAGTCTTAGTGATCTTCCAAAATAGTGACCTCCAAAATCACAACACATGTGTGTTCAAGTATTCGTCATATTCACAGGTTATCTCAGAACAAGGAAGAGTTTTCCACATTACATCCAAGGGCACAAAGAAAGAGGGAGTGCCTAACTCAGTATGCAACCTGGGTCACAGTAATGTAATATTAAAATACACAAATTCTCTTTTTTTTTTTTTTTTTTTTTTTTTTTTTAAAGATTTTATTTATCTATTTGACAGAGAGAGATCACAAGTAGGCAGAGAGGCAGGCAGAGAGAGAGAGAGGAGGAAGCAGGCTCCCTGCTGAGCAGAGAGCCCGATGCGGGACTCGATCCCAGGACCCTGAGATCATGACCTGAGCCGAAGGCAGCGGCCTAACCCACTGAGCCACCCAGGCGCCCCCACAAATTCTCTTTTGAAAACGTGTTAGAACAATGAGGCTCAGACACTAAAAATCTATTTATTGTGAGGCTCCTATGTGACCACATAGAAATGTCCTGTTAAATAGTCAGGTGGAAAATAAAGAGAAAAATGGCAGGATTGCTTAAAAAAAAAAAAACTAAACTAAAACAAAATCACGATTCTTTGTCTAATTCATGTGTAATATATACCCCATCTGACTTTCAAAGAGAGTTTGAAGTCACTTAGAATAAACTTTCGTAATATATATCATGCCAAATATGTCATATCATATATCATATATATATCATATCATATTAGATATCATATATATGTATCTTCATCTTTGTGTGTATGTAATTTTTAAAATATATCAGGAGAAGAGTGTAAGAGAATTGTGTTGAATATCAAGGATTAAGCACAAGTTTCTTGGTTCTAAATTTCTCTCTGAGGTTCCTAGAAGAAGAAAGGGAATGAAAAGAGAAGGAAGGAAAAAAAGAAAAGAAAAGATGATGGACACTACATAACTGTTGGGGAAATTGAGGTTCTGGTAAGAAACTTGCTCAGTGGCATGTCTTAGGTAATGCAGAAAAGGCTCCAGGGACCAAGTCTCTGTGAATACCATGGCAGATAAGTCACCATTTCTTAACAATAAGGTCTTCTTCCTCCTCTCTGCACCCACACAAAGTTAAATCACTTTTCATCCATCACACTATATCATAAAGAAAAAATATCTAGAGCCCTTTCTGTGTCTATGGCCACAAAGCAAGTAGACCACAATCCCACAATTAGACCTTGGGATTCAGGAAAGAAAAGCTCTGTTCCAAGAACATTGGCAGTACCCAGGCCTTATAAAGTCCTGGAATAAACCACTTAAAGCCATTGACTCACCAGGCAAGGGCCATACCATGAAAAGGGAGTTACCTATTACTATCTCCACACAGTATCAAATTCTAGTAACATATTTTAGTGTGCTTTCTTAAAAATATCTGTGCCCCAAACTGCCTGACAAACTCTAACACAAATATCCATTTGCCTTACAATCTTTGCCCTATGAATACTAAACACCTGAAGATTTTTAAAGGAATTATTTTCAAAAGTATTTATTGGACTTCCACACCTTTGCGTATCAGAAACCAAGGCACTTGAGAAAGTATTGGTTTGTTGGATGGATAACCCATTTTTGTAACAACAAATACAGATAGGCTGAAAATACTAGTAAGAATAGTCACATTATGCTCTCAGTGGCCTGGGGTGACTTCTGAAAATGGTTTGCTCTTCGTTTGACCCAGAAAACCTCATGAAATCATGCAAATCAAGAGGCTCAAATCTCCATGTTCACTTTAGAACACACGTGAAACTGCCCAGGCCATCAAGGGTATGCACATCTGAAAAGCCACCATGTATCTGAAAGACGTCACTTTACAGAAGCAGTGTGTGCCATTCCGTCGCTACAATGGTGGAGTTGGTAGGTGTGCCCAGGCCAAACAGTGGGGCTGGACAGAAGGTCGGAGGCCCAAGAAGAGTGATAAATTTTTACTGTACATGCTTAACAATGCAGAGTAATGCTGTTAAGGGTTTAGATGTCGATTCTCCAGTCATTGAGCACATTCAGGTGAACAAAGACCCAGGATACGGTATTGAATTTACAGGGCTCATGGTCGGATTAACACATACATGAACTTTCCCTGCCACATTGAGATGATCCTTACTGAAAAAGAGCAGACTGAAGAAACAAAAATTTATGGCCGGGAGTAAATTTGCACAGAATGTATGCAAGTAAAAATAAAAGAGAAAAAAAAAAAAAGAATAGTCACATTATAAGAATTTATGCATTAAAATATTTTCAGACTTCAGTATCAGCTCAAAAAATTTGTATCTCTGTATGCTTCCCTTAATTGGGCAATAAGTATTATATAATCTATTTTTTGGTTTATCTAAGGGAGGACAGAGTTAAATGAAACGTTAGTACTATTCACTACTTAGTAACTAATACTGGTAGTTCTACTCCTTTTAATTGATATCTTAAATGGTTCTGTTTGTATTTTTATTTGCCCTGTTACTATAAGCTGCCTCAAAGCTTTTTGCAAAAGCTGTAAATCATGTATAAACAAATATAAGAAAATAAAAATGCTTTCCACAGGGGCTGAGGTAAATTGTAAGGTGAACCATTAGATCCATATCAGGGTGGAAAAGAAGTAAGAGAGTAAATGCTCTTACTTGTGATATCCCAGGAACATTCCCTTTGAAACAATGTCAGACATGGTCTACAGGGCCAAGCAGTTTCAAGAGGCCAGAGGAAGAAAAACCAAGTCAATAACAAGGAGAATTCAATATTTGCTCTTCTTTTCAATAATATAGATTTGTGGCACCTAAATAAAAATCAATGGACAGATTCAAATGCTTTCAAGTTCCAAATAGGTAGTATAAATGAACAAAGTGGTGAAAAATCACAGGGGGTAGGCCTAATGGGTAAATGGCCCATCATTCAAGTTTAAACTTTTATAAAACCTGTTTCAAGGAAAACAAAACACCTCTGTTGACCATAGTTGTTGGTTCAATGGCCATTTTGTGACCCCTCCCTCAATCTAAATAATCAATATAGTCACTCCAGTAACGTATCTCAACAACAGAATCACCAGCACTTGGAATGGAACAATTTTTCACCGAGCAGATCTTTGCTGCGCATTGCAAGTCAATGAACTTGTATTTTTTCTTCTTCACGATAAAGATATAACATGATTTTCAGGATTGAAGGTGGACAGTATAATAGCCAACCCTTCCCTTTGTCTTACATCGAATTAGAAAGGGTACGATGAAGGGGTTGGCAGGAAATATGAAGATAATGAGATGAGGAGGAGGAAATGATCAAAGGACAAGTCAATGCAGTCACTAGGCAAAGGAAACGGCAGGGAAAGTATGTGGGAGTAGAGGCTGGACTAGTGATTTTATTATTGCTACCACTACACAGTTTTTCAAAGCTGCTCTCTTTCATCCTCTTCCATCATCTTGGAACTTTCCCAGAATGTCCAATTTGAGAAACTTTGCATTTGTATCTTTGGCCCCTAAATAAAAGTAGAATCCTGTCTAACGACTACCATTTATAACATCCAGTTCTACCTAATGAGGCCATTGCCAACTCATGGTCAACAGCCACACTAACCGAAGATTGCTGTTATGGATATAATTAGCTTCCTTAAATGGAAAACTCATGTAGGACAGATGTATTTTCAAGTCATTGTTCAGTCAACCTAGTTAATATAACTATTGAGATATAATGTTGCATTCAAAAGTAGAAATTACTTTTGGATGACTGCATGTTATAATATCCTTTGTAAATCTGGCATCATTTCTCAAAGTAGGGCTCTTTTGTTTCCTCTGAGGGCAGAATGTTATAACCTAGGGGACTTAAGGGCTTTATGGATTCCCCCTGATAGACTAATGATCCTCACTTTAACAAAAGTAAGAAGGTCTCAGGGATATGCAAACTTGAATATGTTTGGAATAAAGTTGTTAATAGAAAAAAGAAAATGAACCAAGGGTAGAAGTAGGTGTCAGACAATTTCAGAAGTTCAAAACAGAGGAGAGTCAGAGAAGAGTAAAGCAGAGTATAATGCCCAGGGCAAGGAAAGTTCAGGAGGTATAAATAGCTCTAAGATAGCTGGTTCTAGCAGAACCAACAGACCCAGGCAGAGGAGGGGATAGATAGAGGGACCAGGAGATAGAGGGGCCAGGAGGGGCCATCTATCAGGCCCCTAAGATGGGTCCCTCTATCTCCATCTAAGAGGCCATCGAAGACAGCATAAAACTGAGCTCTTAAATGTAGTATCTGTTGATGACAAGGAAAGGAAAGTTATAAAATAAGAGGTTATAAACAAGTTTCTACAGCCTCAGAAACTGATTCAAAATAATCTTGAATATTATTTTAGGCATCTGCACATTTTAATAATTACAAGAATACCAGCAACTAATATTCATTAGTTTTGTTGTAGGCAGTGTGCTACCAACTTTACATGGATTGGCTCTTTTCATCTCAACACTATGCGTAGTCTCAATCTAAAGCTGAAGAAACTAATGTGGAGAGGGTTAAACAACTTGCCCAACTTGGTCACACTGTTACAAAGGTTTCAAATCCCTGCTTTTAACCATTAGGTGACTCTGCCTCCTTTTATGCCTTACTCTGTTATTTCCTGGATGATGGACCCCTTTATAGTTATTATAACATCCTACAGTGGGCCCCAGAAGCCCTGTAAACACTATCCCCTCTCCAGGGCAGAATTGTTTGAATTGAGGTAGGCAGGTGGACTCAAGTTAGTCTATTCAGATTCTACCCACCCCTCTTAAATAATTTGAATTTGGAAAAGGATTAGCCAGTCAGTTTGGATTGGTCTTATTTGCTGAGGAACTATCAATGTAGCGACTATGGCATGTCTACCTTTTCCCCTTCAGCTCTACGGAAAGGCAAAAGGCAAAAGGAGAGGAAAGTGAAAGAACATAGAAAAGAGGTAGAAAATGAGCACTTCCTTATTTCTTTTTTCCTTAGTCCTTAGTGGTTGTCCAACTCCTTTCTGGGGCCAACTCCTTTCCTGACATGAGATTCAACAAGATGCCCTCTGTTCTCATAATAAATACTCTTTTTTTGCTTAAGTTGTCTGAGTTGATTTCTGTCACTTAAACCAAAGAGTTAGAACCAAAGCAACACAGATCTGTAGTTTCTATTTCCTCTTATGTATTTTACTGTCTAGCATTTCTCCCTTTTATCAATAGTGTATTCTTTCAGAAAAGTGTCCCTTCCTAAATCCCACTGAGATTTAGTCTTAGAACCATAATTATATTATAGCAATCAGCAGACCTCCATCTCCTACTGAAAAGACTGGGAACAAAATAACCCGATCAAAACCCAGTGCAGTTTGGATCTCCATACCCAAATGTCCCTCATTTTATGGTGAGCACTCAAATATGCCTATACAGTAACAAAGAGATGACAGTATACATTTACTTTATGGAAATGGTTTAAAAATAATAAATATAATAATAATAATAATACCATCACCATCATAATTATTGTCATCAACACCCTTTTTATTTGTAAAGTGGACTTTAATGTTATTTTGATATTTTGGTATTTTAATTTTAATGAGCTATTTTGATGGTCTACCAATTTCATTAAAATGGAATTCTATTGCAAACCTTAATAAATAATTAAAATAGTCCCTAATGAAAGCTCAACTGCTATATTCCCCAATAAAAATTAGCAGTGGGTTATTTTATTAGTGTGATGATCTTCAAAGCAACTATCCCACACGAACTATGTTTTTATGACGGAAATGGAGACAAGAATAATACCTGTGATTATTTTCTCATGTTGAGCTGAGCCTGCCTGAGCCACGAATAGGTCTGTGGATGAACACAGAATCAGAAGATTGTCTTCACCATCTTCCTCATTTTACAGATAAGGATGCTAAAGTGTAAAGACCAAGGTCATACAATTTAGTAGCCAGGTTTATGGATGACTTTTACAAGTTTCATAACCTTCAGAATTGAGGAACTCAGATCGATTCAGGTGAGAAACAGCCAGCAGAATAGCTGGGCACCGGAAGGGGAGTTCTGGTCCAGGCTCAGCCATTTATAGAGTTGTATTTCGAGGTTCTATTCATAAAAAAGAAGAACTATTATTTCCAAGGACTTCTTGACATCCTGGAGAGTCCTTAAAAGCCTCTAGAAGCCTGGTTAACCTCCACTGGGACTCTTGATAACAGCTTCTACTGGCTTTCCTAAAGAATGGGTAGAACTAGAAATTCATATGCTCTTCTTGTGAGCCCAGGAAGTCCTCCCCTCACTTCTTCTTCAGAACCCAGAAAAGGTACATAGGATACAACCAACTCACAGTGATATTCAGTTATCTGTGTTAGTCACTAAAGTAAGAGCCAGGTAGTTCACAAGCCTTGGAAATGTATACCTTCTACTTTTTTTTTCCTTCTGACTTTATCTTACAAAACTCTGCACAACACATTTTTGAGTTCAAGAATCTAGTTGTATGATTTAAGGTAAATGTCTTTATAAACATCAGTTCAAATAATTGATATATGATTTGGTCACTGTAGTTCTAAAGAAATGTAGAAGCCCCTGTATGTCTCTTTTATAATAAAATATCATCATAGATTTTACACTCCTGGTTTCTGGTATCAATTCAGCCTTCTATGATAGGTGTTACTAAAAACCTTTGAAGTGCTTGTTTGTACATGCCAGATTTTCTTTAATATGCCAACTGATAAATAATTCCCCTCTGCAATATTTCAAAGAAAAAATGCCAAAAAAATGCCTTGAAAAATGAAGTAAAAAGCAAAATAAAATGTTTTTCACATTTCTTCTTCTTCTTCTTCTTCTTTTTTTTTTTTTTTTAAATAAAGCATATGGAATATGGCTCAGGATCTCCACCTAGTGGAATTTTACAGATGGTAACTTGTAAAACCTCTAAAACACAAGAAACTTGGGAATGGATTAATTCAGATGAGCGATTTTCTCTCTCTCTCTCTTTTTTTTCCCTACACAAAATATATTTCCTGAGAGTCTGATATAATAAGTCAATGTTGCTTCTTTTTAAGTGAGAGGATTCACAGTTCTTAGGCTATTATTATGAGAACTTTTTCCATTAACATCTCTGACTCTTGAAAGCTATTTTGTCATATTGTATATATGATACCTGGGTTCTTCCTCCTTTCCTTTGCCAAGGATTTCACTGCTTTTTAAAAAATTCCACTCTGACTGGGTAGAGAAAGTAACTGTTTCTCAGGAAAGGCCATTTTTTTCCTCCTAGTTATTGTCATCAAATTTTAATGGAAAAAGTTGCTGATAGTATCTAACAAGTGATGTAAGTGCTCTCAGGGAGGTTAAAAAGACATAATAAATCATGGGGCTTCCATCTACTTCTAGGGCAAATACAGACTGTTTCTGTGCAGCCAACTGGAAAAATTTCAATGACAGCATGTCATTTTCCAGAGAGACCACTTCTAGTTCTTTTTTCCCCTTGAAAGATAAAACATATGCAATGCTACTAACTGTTGCCCTCAGAGCAATTTCTGGAAAACCTTTAGGTATATAGCTACTACCTTATATTACCAGCCCAGAGATCTAGAAAAGCTAAGAATTTCCCTGCTGATTCTTTCATCTTCTTTTCATTATGTTGGTATTTTGTTTCAGGCAAGTGAGTTTATCACCAATGATCCCTGAGAGATCACTGAACCAAGAGAAATCCCTATTTTCTAATTCCTCAGGTTTCAGACTCTACGAGTTTGTCATCACACTATCCATGTGCTGTCTAGAAAGTTGAGGAACATTTGGGGTTCAATAAACATCTAGTTATAGTTATACTGCTCAACAGACTAGCTGTTTATTCATGACTAGCACATCATATTTGGTAAATAAATGCTTATTAAATTGAATTAAATAACATCTAGTTTACATGATAATTGTTCTTTACTACAAAAATAAAGCTATCAATTGTCAGTTGGTACTAAAGACTGCTATCTATAAAGGTATAAATCTGTGAATGCTTCATAGCATGCTTCATGGGCTTTAGCCATATTCAGTATTACTTTCATGTTAGATTTGAGTTTTTATTTTGGATTGGTGGTGGGATAATTGCACTAATGGCTACACTTCTTCACCTTTCCATCCCTTTGCTATCCTTTTGTAGCACTTCTCACTCTGCCTGTGGCCTCAGCCATGTGGCTTGTTGGCCAATAGAATATTCGCAGACTTGGGTCAAATAGAGGCCTGACAAGGCACTTGAACATTTCTGCTTCCTCTCACGTGCTTCTGCCATCACCATGGAAACACATGCAGGTAGGCCTGCTAGAAGAGGAGAGGCAGGTGGCCCAATTACCTTTGTCACCTCAGCCAAGTATCAGACATGTGAGTAAGACCAGCTGGCACAAGAAGAATCAGCCAGCAGAGCAAAGCCTAAATTGCGGACCTACAGACTCTTGAGCTATTAATGCCTTTTTTAAAAAAAGATTTTGCTTATTCATTTGAGGGAGAGAGGGAGTAAGAGAGAGATCACGAATAGGGGGAGGGGTAGAGGGAAAAGCAGACTTCCTGCTGAGCAGGAAGCCCAATGCGGAACTCGATCCCAGGACCCTGGGCTCATGACTGGACCCAAAGATGCACTGAGCCACCCAGGCACCCTTAAGCTATTAATACCTTAATCCAGTGAGCTTTGTGATGGTTTTGTCATATTGTAGGCATGATACATGGTTTGTTACGCATACAGCATTATTGAGAAAATAAATTATAGAAGATGCACATTCAGTTTTGGAATAGCTTAGGGGTTATTCTGAAGGAAATTCTTATTGGAAAATAATAATCTGTGAACAAAAAAGAGCTGCAGTTTGGGATATTGAAAGATAAGAGCCAGAGGCGGAGAAAGGTATGAAAGTTCTTCATCTGGAGGATAATTTGACATTTTAAGACATCTTAAGAAAGTTGAAAAGGATATATCAGAGAACCAGGCCAGAATCAATATAACCCTATTTACCTAAAATATATGGAAGAAAGGGATTCTGAAGGAGGAAGGTAGCTACCACTCAAGATTTGTCCCATCACAGATTTTAAAATAATAAGTTTAAAACTTGAAAATGGATCATTTCTACAGCTAGGTTTTGTTCTTGTTTTTGTTTTTTTGTTTTTTGTTTTTAAGCTGTAAATGAAGGATTATACTAGAAGAGTTCCAAAACTCCTTCCAAACGTCCCATAATCCTATGATTTTAGTATACCAATTTATTGTTTTCTGAAACAATCCTTTAAAGGCACTGGAGTCATCCCACAATTGCTGTATGCAATCAGAAAGCAGTATTGATAGCATGAAGACCTCTATGATATGGGTGTACTAAGCTGAAGAATACCTCATGATAATTATGCTAATAGCATGTTTAGGGAGTTTAAGACACATGTCTTATTTAGAAGGCATGTCCCTTGAATGGATCTCAAGGGCACCTGGGTGGCTCAGTTGTTTGAGCAACTGCCTTCGGCTCAGGTCATGATCCTGGACTTCCAGGATCGAGTCCCACATCGGGCTCCCAGCTCCTTGGGGAGTCTGCTTCTCCCTCTGACCTTCTCCTCTCTCATGCTCTCTCTCACTCATTCTCCCTCAAATAAATAAATAAATAAATAAATAATCTTAAAAAAAAAAAGATATTTCTGCAGGGGACAGAATCAAAGAACTGAGGGTTTGACTAGAATAACAGGGGCAAGATTTACTCCCATGTATCTTCAGACAGGACTGGATAACAGGAACTTTAAAAATGCAGATACAGGGGCTCCTGGGTGGCTCAGTTGGTTAAGCAACTGCCTTCTGCTCAGGTCATGATCCTGGAGTCTGGGATCGAGTCCCACATTAGGCTCTCTGATTGCCAGAGAGTCTGTTTCTCCCACTGTCCTCTCTCCTCTCATGCTCTCTCTCTCATTCTCTCTCTCTCTCAAATAAATAAATAAAATCTTAAAAAAATGCAGATAGATCTCTCACCTACATGCAATTTTCCATACTGAATAATTTATTTATTCCTTTCCTATCATATACACATATGAAATGGTGCTGCCCTTAAGGTGATTTTGTTACTGAAATGAAAATGTGTGTGTACATTTGTAGGTATGTGTAAAGTGGAAAAACAAACTAATTTTAAGGTCTGCACTTATTATGCACAAACACTATTGAGTTTTGGGAGAAGAGGGATAGTTTCACAGGCAAATGACTCATTAATCTCAACTAGAAAGCTCTCTGTGACCAGGGACCCATCTCATTTTTATATACCTGTATCATCAAAGCCCATTGGAATGAACACATAGACCTTCAACAAATATGTTCTATTCTTCTCTTCTTTCATGATAAAGAGCCTTTAGTGAAGCCTTGCTTTCATAGGGGTGAAAAGGTTTAGAATTTCTTCAAGAGTAAGTATGAATCGTCTTCCACCCTTTACAGTATGATGTTTAAAAAATTCATTGAAGGTTTAGAAATAACAACCTATTTCCTTAATGAGATGGCCATTTAGATAGATACACAGTTTCCCAATTATCTTTGTTATTTCATGTGTTTCTATGACACCTCTTCATCTTATAACCTAAATATGATAAGGTATTAAAGAGGAAACCTAATGATTTAGAATTAACTATAGAGACCAACAGTAAGTATATATTTCCAGTCTTTCATTTCCTCAGAAATTTTTTTCTTTTTTAAAAATATTTTATTATTTATTTGACACAGATAAAGAGAGCACAAGCAGGGGGAGTAGCAGGCAGAGGGAGAGGGTGAAGCAGGCTCGCCACAGAGCAAGGGGAGCCCGATGTGGGACTCGATCCCAGGACCCCGGGATCATGACCTGAGCCGAAGGCAGTCTCGTAACAAACTGAACCACCCCAGGTGCCCCAACCAGTTCTCAATTTCTTAAAAATTCCATTAATGCCCCTTTAAGGAACAATCTAGTGGTTCCCCTACCCCCTTGAAATTTTAATGCTACAGATATACTATATATCTGTGCTTTATACATATGAAAGGGCAACAACATATGTCACCAGAGAATAGCAATTTAAAACAAGATACCACTACATATCTATTAAAATGGCCAAAATCCAGAACACTGAAAACACCAAATGATGACAAGTATGTGTGGCCTTAGGAAATCTCATTCATTGCTGGTGGGAAAGCAAACTGATACAGACACTTGGGAAGGCAGTTTCGTGGTTTCTTTCAAACTAAATGTACTCTTACTCATACAACCCAGTAATTGTACTTCTCAGTATTTAGCCAGAAAAGTTGAAAACTTATGTCCACACAAAACCTGCACACTGATGTGTATAGCAGCTTTATTTATAAGTGCCCAAACCTGGGAGCAACCAAGATGTCCTTCAGTAGGTGAATGAAGTAATAAATAAAATGTGGTGCATCTGGACCATGAGACATTGTTCGGTACTGAAAAGAATTGATCTGTCAAGCCATGAAAAGACATGGAAGGATACTAAGTGCATATTATTAAGTGGAAGAAGCCAATCTGAAAAGGCTGCTTACTATATGATTCCAATTATATGGTATTCTGGAAAAGACGGAACTATGTACAGCAAAAAGCTCAGTGGTTCCCAGGAGTTAGGGGGGAAGGGAAGGATGAATTGATGGAACACAGAGGATTTTTAAGATAATGAAATTATCCTGTGTGATACTATAATGGTGGACACCTGTCTGTACATCCACACACATACATATCTATGTATATGGATGGTATATTTGCTAAAACCCATAGAATATACAACACTGACAGTGAACCCTAATGTAAAATATGGACGTGGGGTGTGGATAATGTGCCGTGTATGTTCATCAGCTATAACAAGCATGCTGCTCTCCTCAGAAAATTTGAATGATCAAAATACATTCTCTTGAAAAGAGCTGGTATGGATTCTAATGTTTGCTCTATTTGTTGCAAAGTTTATGCCAGGCAATTAAAGATAAGTAGATAATAGCTACAGAGATACGCTCCATAACCATCCCACTTATCCCTCCCACTGGACGTTTCCATCTTCATTTCCGTTCCCCTCCTATTCTGTACACCAAATCCTCTTCATACAACTTTTATGTGTTGCTTTCATACAACAGCACAGAGTGATCAGATTAAAGGAGAAAATATATGTAAAATTCTCAGCAACTCACACATAGTGGATATTAAATATTGTTATTACTGGCAATTAAGATGAAACAAGGAGTTGGCAAAGTAAATGAAAGCAAAATTGTGTTGTATAATCTTCCAAACACAGGAGCGGTATCTTCAAGTCTTACAGCCTGAACTTACTTTGGACTCTGTATATCATCATGATTTTTCTATACTCAGAGACCCAAACATCTCTTTATTACCTTCCATGGATTTATACAATCCTTATCCATGTTAACATTATTGAAAACAAGCCTGTGTTAAATTCAGTTGCCAATACCAGCCCAATCTATTTAATGTTTTATTCTTCAGTCCCTAAGGTATTCTTCTGAAACAAAGGAAAAACCAGGAGAAAACATCAGAAAATGAGGTAACTGTTTCTTTTCTACACTATACAACAAATGATCTCTCTTTTGTTATTTTCCAAGAGTAGCCCTGTGGCCCCCAAATCTCCAGGAAGCTAGGCTAACTTGTAAATCCATGTTAGCCAATGAATAAAAAGTATATACAATCATATAAAATATAAAAAAATATAGTAGCAATTTAGGCCAATAGTGATATGAGGTGTTAGTACTCCAGGAAAAGGTCAATAAAGCACAGCAATCTGTGTTAGATAAATAAGAGCATATACTCTGGCTGCAATTCAAAACCTCCCCTGCCCCCAAATATGACACAGAAATGGATGGTGTTTACATGCAGAATATATTCATTTGAGTGCAGAGATAAGATATGCCAAGAGGCACGTGGAATTCCTAGAGAGCTAACTGAAGTTGTGGTCCCTTTTTCTCTGATTCAAGGAAAGGTATATGTGAATGCAAGTAAGTATGAATGCTTGTGGTAGTGTGGAATTCATTTTAACTAGATAAAGAATATAAATTTTTATCTTTCATTGATACTTTATCATCCATAATACACGACTAGCAACATGTCATATGTCTTAAAGAGGATTCGATCTCATAGGCACATGAATTCTTCACGTTATTCTACAAATTTAATGTTATCCCAGTAACTGCATCTAGATCTAGATGACTTTGATATGACATTACACAAGTGATTCATAAGTTAATATTGAAAATAAACAAGAAAGAATAGTCAGAAAAATTCTGGGAAAAAAGGGAAGAGACACTAGGCTTATCATATGTTAAAACATATTCTATAGCCATAAAAATTAAGATAGTGATGTACTGGGGCTTAAAAAGGAAAGACAATCAATAAATATATGTTTAGGAATAGACCCAATACATATCTGAGCATGGTATATGACAAAAATCATATCTCAAATAGATGGGGAATAGCTGCATTGTTCAACAAATGTTATAGGAATAAATAGATAGCTATCGGTGTGTGAGGTTGGAAGGGAGGTGGATAAAATTAGGAGACTTATATCATAACTTTTTGTACCAGAAATTGGAGTTAGATGAAATAATTAATCCAAACACAAACAGACATGAAAACACTTAAACAAAACAAGGAAAAAGTTCTAATGAAATTTAGACTGGAAAATACCTTTGTAACAATGACCTAAACCCTACAAAATGTGGTATTGGCACCTAACATCAGTTTCATGAAAAAAGATTTTCCTGGGGGCAAAAAAAGCCTTTATCATAAACAAATGACAAACTGGGAAAAAATGTTTGCAACTCACATCACAATGAACTAATCTCATTGAAGTGTAAAGAATTCTACAACTCAATAAGAAAAAGACAAAATAAAATACACAAAAGATACAGAGGTCATTCACCCAAAGAAAATATAAATGGCTCTTACACAAATTTAAAGATGCTCAGCCTTACAATAAGAGAAATGAAAATGAAAATGACAAGCTATTATTTTGCACCTATCAAAATGACAAAGATCAGATCAAAGGATTTGTAGAAGGAAAAATGCCTCCCCTGTAATGTTCTACTTGGATCCTTGATTGCAAGTACACATTTTATTATATTCTAGGCTGCTATGACAAAATAGCACAGCCTGGGGACTTCAACAACAGATAATTTGTTTCTCAGAGTTCGGAGGCTGGAAAGTCTAAGATCAAGGTGCCAGCAGATTCGGTTCCTGGTTGAGAGCCTGCTTCCTGGCTTCCGGATAGCTGTTTTCTCACTGTGTCCTCACAAAGTAGAGAGAGAGCTCTGATCTCTCTTCTTCTTCTTATAAAGACACTAATCATATCATACGGACCTCACCTTCATGACCTCATCTAAATTTAATTATTTCCCAAAGGTCCCATCTCCAAATGCCATCATATCAGGGGTTAGGCTTCAAAGTTATTAACGGGGATGGGGGGGGTGGAGGGGTATACAAATATTCAATCCATAACAACACAACAATGCAAAGAAACAAGGGAATCTCATAACAGGTCTGAATTGTGGCTGGTAAGAGCAACTATAGGGAATAGGGAAAGAAGTGTTCTCTAAATAGAACCAATATTTGCTGAATGCCAACCATGTGAAGATAGTGTTCTTTGTGATATTTTGGTTTTGTGACATTTTGAGTAGGATTCTGATTCAATTTCATGTAATGCATGGTGTGTACAAAAGAAGGGCTGTGAGGGAGAGACTAGATTGAGTGAAGGTTGACCTTCCAGATTAGTAATATCCTTATTAGTCAAACACACATACACAGAGACACCCTGAACTTGCAGAATAGATGCTGTGGGGGGAAGGCTGAGATCTCAAGTTCAAGGATAGCTAAAGATACTGAATCAGAAGTTATTGTTTACATTGAACTGTCCCATTTAAGCCTAACTTGTAATTGAAACTCCAGGAAACTCCTTAATTATAGCCAGCAATTTTATTGACATTGGGGTGGATGCAGTTAAAACATTATTATTTCCTTTCTACTACTGTTGCCATTCCTTGTCATATTTTTTGCTATGAAAGAAATGACTTAGACTTTTTTCTCCTCTTGCATCACTTGAAAGCCGGCAGTAAAGGACTTCACTTCCTCTTTCCATTTACCAGGAACAGAGAAGTGACTACATCCCATTCCTGAATTGATAGAGAGCTTTCTTTCCAGACTACCCTCCAGGCTGGGCAGCAGAAATGGAAAAAGAAATGCTCAAGGATGGCCAGATGGTCTGCTGAGCCACAGCTGGGCCTCAGGCCTAGGCAGATGGGTCCAAGGCAGCCTCAAAAGACCCTGGGAATGAGTGTGTGTGTGTGTGTGTGTGTGTGTGTGTGCACGCGTGCGCGTGCACTCATGAGGGTGGTGGGGAACCTCATAATGTTTCCCATAGGCCCAGAATGGCACACACATGACTTATACTGCCGGCAACCCTGGTGTGATTTTGCTGCCAGGATAAGGAAGGGTATAAGAAGTGAAGCATGTGGACCAACGCCTGAAGTCCAGATTACAGTTTCTCTGTGAATGTCAGTATACTCAGATAAAATCCAGGAGGGTCCTGCCCCTGAATACCCAAGTCTTCTAGCACTGGACACAATCCCGGGGAGACAAATTTAGTTTCAGCCACCCAGAATACTAGAGCCTCAAAATAGAAAATAATTTTAGTTATAGAAAAAAAAGTAAAGAACATTTTATTTCTGGCACATTAAAGCTTGTAGATTAAAAAATAGTTAGTACAATTCAGTACAGATATTTGAGAAGAAAGGTCCTAGGGCCTCAAATCCCAGGTTAAGTCGTATGTGGTATATTCTATAAGCCCAGAGGCTCTTTCATTGCTTCTGAGCATTTTCTCTGCCTAGTTGATATAAGAAGTGAAAAGCAGGTCCTGCAAGGAACTGCAGCACTTTAAACCCTAGTCGATAAATACTTCAAAATGCATTTTCATAACAAAATAAGAGTAGTGACCCTTATTGTGAAGTGCTAATCAGCATGCTGATTGGTTGCTTCAGAGGCTGGTTTGTGAAAAACTGCCAGATGACCAAGCTGTGACTGGAACCATTAGTGGCATCGCAGTGGTCTCCAAGTGGTCTTTACCAACTTTGTTTTAATTAAAATTTGTATATTTCTAAAATTTAATTTTTAATAATGTATTTGACAACTGACACAAAAATCCTAAAACATTAACTGTCGGTTCTGGTGAGGCAGTGTAAGCTGCACCAATTTGTCACTAGTTCTCACCCTGTCCCTAGCATGGTGATTGCCACTCAGTTGGTATTTTACACTTGGTGAGTGAATTGGTTCGTTAGTTAATGAGCAACTATCAGAGCCCAGAAGTTTTCCAAATGCAAATGCAGAAAAGACTCAGGTTTGTTTAAAATCACATAAAGGATATATAAGGGGTAATCCTTCCAAGTAAGGCAAAAAGTCATATAGGCAAAAACTGTGTCTTGTTGGTCTCAATAAATAGCAAATCAACTTGTAAACGTTTACCTTTGCTACTATGTAACATCCATATAACTTAACAGTTGATTTTTTAAAAGATTTTATTTATTTATCCGAGAGAGTGTGCATGTACCCAGGCAAGTGGTGGGAGGGTCAGAGGGAGAGAATCTCAAGCAGACTCCATGCTGAGTGTGGAGTCTGACATGGGGCTCCATCTCACCACCCTGAGGAGCTGAAACCAGGTGTTAGATGCTCAACCAACTAAGTCACCCAGGCGCCCCTAAGAATGGGATTTTAAACTCAATGAGATATACTAACCAACTGTGGCCTAGTTATTTGGCTTTTGTGGGAAAAGCGTGTTGCTTGGGGGCCTTCACTGGTACCAGGGATGTCTTTTATTTCTTCAGTTGAACTAAGGGTTAAAGGTGTTTGGTGTTTTATTATGCTTTCATAACTTCAGGTAGGCATAGAGTATTGGTTAGGAGCACAGACTGAAGCCAGATGGCTTGGGTTCGAATCTCAGTTCTTTATACTTACTGTCCATGTGACATCTGCCATGGTACTGGTCTGCGGTCTCCTTATCAGCAAGTTGAAGACAACAAAACACCTTCTTCATGGGATATGTGTGAGGACTGAGTATGTTAAGATACATGACGTGCTTGGAACAAAGTACATAAAAGATAGCCTACAAGCGTTAGCTATTATGCTGTTATGTGAATCATGTATCATATTATAAGAAGAAAAAAATAATTAAAAAAAAAACCAAAAGTTGAACTACATATTGTTGCAACATTTTCTAATTCAAAAAAATTCTACCCACATTTGCCCATTCTGAGCCTTTCAAATTGATCTAGTACATGTGGATAAGCTCACCCCAAGGCTGAAGGAAAATGCTCCATCCAGCATGTTCCCATTCCCTTCTCAGACCCACTCAGTCACTTTCTTGATCCATTTTCTCCTGAGCTCTCCTGGCTTCACAAATCCCATGGCAGCTCTTCACCATGGACCTTTATCCCCAGCTGGCCTAGAATAGGTGACCTGGAGTTAAATTTCTCAGTCCCACTGCTAACTTATGAGAAGGACCCCAGGTCTCAGGCCTCTGGTCTCATTAGCCTGAAAGATAGCAGCACCTCCTGGGACCCACCCCTACCAGTCTTGATCCTCACAGGCTCCTGCCTGGAGGGCATAGGAATCAAATAACATTTAAAGCCCGTATATGCAAGTATAAATAGACAGGAGTTGTAATTTTAGCTCTGGGAAGACCTGAAGGTAACAGGGAAATGAAGAGGAAAAGCATTGGACTAAATTCAGAGTTAATGAGGTCAAGTGAAATGATGCTTATACAGTGTCTGGCACTTAAGTGGTATTCAATAATTAATACTTCTCTGGGACACAGGAGAACTGAATAATAAATAGTTCACTGCGTTCAAACCTGACTAAATCATTTATCACCTCCAGATAAAATTGGGAGGTTAGATTAGTTGATACCTAAAGCAACTCTGCATCAAAAAGTCATCATGTATTTTCCGTCAGGCTAAAGTTAGATTATACACAAAGCCCAGGAATAAGAAACAACAAGCCTTGTTGAGTCAGTTCAAAACTGGTAAAATTGTGATTTATAAATTTTCCCACCAGAGGGCACAATATAAAAGCCAATGGCTGCTGAGTTACAGCTGGTGCAGCATTTTACTGTGTATAATTATTTCATTCTGTTGATTTTGGAAGAGTTTCAGCTTCCTAGGTGGTGAGAGTTGCCCCCTCCTGTTTAACATCCATTTTAATATAATCCACAAACCATTCTTCACATGTTTAGGATTTGCATGAGTCTGAAATCTGCAAGTAATTTTACCAAAATGGCTATTCACATTTGCTTATTGAAACAGATCTTTTAAAACTTCCAACTTTTCTTTCCAATAGGCAAGAGATTGTAACTTTGAAATGATCTTGAAATGTAAACTTAACAATAACACATGATGGTGCTTTTAAATACCACTAAAATCTGACTTCAACTTTGCATGGGTGTTAGTGTTTTGTTTTGTGTTCTAAATCTAGTTTATATGCAAATCCTTGGAACATTGAAGAAATGTGCATATCCTTACATGCTCTAAAGAAAATCTATCACCTTCAAAAATTTTAATGTATGTTCTTTAAATCTTAATGACCACATTTTAAAACTAATTTACTCTTCTTTTCTGCTTTCTCAAATGTGTTTATTGAAAATACTGACAGTTTGAAATGATTTTAATGTATATAATAGCAAACTATATATTATCCCTATCCTTTGAAGGAAATAGGTATAACAATCATTATTAAAAGTCCTTTCAATCTTTATGCCAGGAATTTTCCTTGTCTCTATTTGTACCAAATTTTGTTAGGGGCATTTCCCCCTAGTATGAGATGCTTTTCATTGTGATTTAATGGACTTAGTGCAGTTTTAGACTAGTGAGATATCATGAAATCTGAACAGCAAGGCAGGTAATGAAAAAAAAACTCCAAAGCATTATAAAGTGAACCCTTGTATTCTCAGGAATATAATTTGTTGTGTTTTCTCCACTCTCCCTTTTTAAAAGGAGAGAACAGGTAAGATGTAATTTAAAATATATATAATACTTCCATGTTATTTATTTATAGTATAAAAGCTATTTCTCATAGCTATAACTTCTATAGTCTCATATATTTTTATAAACCATGTAAACAGAGCAAAAAAGACTAAAATTAAAATTAATAACACAAAAAATCTCAAATATTTTAGATGTTAAAATAAAAAAGTCTGAGAGAATCTACAAAGTGGAAGGTATTTTTCTAGATTAGAATTCTTCACAATCATAAGTAATCATCAAAAGCAATATTTTATTTCCCTTTCAACATGAATGAATTTCACACCATGGTAGGAATTCTTCAACTGAGGAATATCTATCCCTACATATGTTTGTTATTTTAGAAAGACTGCAAACTTCAAACTCCTCCCATCATAAGATTTTTGCAAACTCAGTTAAGGAGCATTAAAATCTGTCCTTGATATAAAAATTATCTTTTGTTGAAGCAACTTACAACATTCAGGAACTAAATATCTACCTGATGAAAGATAAATTAATTTAGTTCTTTGGTTGGCTTCATTCTTTTCCTCTCTCTCTCTCTCAGACATACCAAGCTGGTGTTGGTGTACTCATCACGGAGATCATGCCTAAAGCTCAGTTCTACTGGGCCCTTCCTGGAAAACAGCTATTTTCATTGAAAACTAGACAAGCAGGGTTATTTGAAGCTCATTTGCTTCTAACACATTTAGTCAATATGGAAAACTTAAGGCAAGGAAGGAATGCAGTTAACTCAGGCTGCAAATATTCAACTGAATGAACAGCTTCCCTCTTCTCCCTGACTCTAATAAAAGAAAATCTGAAGCAAAGTTAATTGAGTGAGAATCATTTTTTTATCAATATTCTTCTGGAAAAGAAATGCCATCCCTTAAAAATGCTTGAGTAATTTTCTGATGAACTTTAATAAAATTAAGATTTGTTCTGAGAAATTAGTTATCTACCTGGTGAACTTTAACCAAATTATTTTTTAAACCATAATCTAAAAATGGTTTTCTAACTATTTTCTTTTTCTGTCTGAAATGCCCCTACCATGAAAAAGTTTTCAAATTGACTTCCTTGAGTACTGCTTCTCAAACTTTCTGTGGAGAAGGAGCAATAATTAACTAGTTAAATAGTATTACTATTATTCAAAACTATTGCCACTGATACTTTTGTAAAATACAATAAAAATGAAATGTTGGTATTTTCACATTATACAAAATATAAGCCCAGATACTTCATTAAAATTAAGCAGATATAAAATGATTATTTAAAATCACCGAGAACATTCCTAAATGCGTATTCTCAGTGTTTATACTTATTCCTCTCACTCTAGTAGCACCTAGTTCATAGACTAGCTCAGATCTGCAGACAGCACTTCCAACAGCATATGTAATGGTCTTTCCTCTTATAGCCAAGTTGTAAAAACTTGATGTGTTCTGCTAACTACATTGTCCAAAGAGTACTAACACTATTCAAAATATATTTCAAAGTATCCAAATAGCTATGAACAGCTCAAGGTTTAAGTGAAGTCCCTTTCACTTTGTGAAACTTTAAAACAAAAATCTTACAACAATTATTACATGCTGAAATTCTCCAACATGGGAGAAATGGAGCAAGAGAAGGCTTTAAGAACTATATATCAATGCCTAAGTATGTCCCTTGTAACCTTATCCATCTGGGAGGCAGGGAGGAAGAGAAAAAGGAAGGTTGGAAATCTATGTCAGAAAATACCTTTAAAAATAGCTGTATTTTGCTAATTGGATATATGGAAAATATTTTAAATTTAGAAGGAAAAAGAGAAAAATTGTTGGAAAGACTTTTTTTTTTCCAACAGAAAAACCAATTTCCTTAGAAAAAATTATTCATTAGAAGTAGTTAAAAAAAAAAAAAGTAGCCAAGCTAAACTGCACATCAGTTGAAGTAATAGATCAGCTGAGTCTAAGAAAAGATTAGAGACACAACTCCCAAAAGTATTATTTTGGGCTGCAAGTGAATGAGTTAATGCTGGTTGACTTGCAAGTTCTATGTATGTAATTTCTTCTAGAGATTATCTAAATACGGTTTTCGGAACTTCTGTGAACATAGCACTATTACCAGGGTGGGACTCTTACAGTGACATGAAGTTATATTTCCATTATTCTAAACAATTTCACTGGTTTTATATTCCTTTCTAGATCTGACTCGGGGAGGTTTCTGGGGAAATCTCATATCTCAGCTGACTCAATGTGCAATTGAAATAATAGATATAAAAAACACTTCATTAAAAATGGAAAGTGGTGTATACATGTGTGTGTATAGGTATGTTTATGTATATAGATACAGTATATGTAATGTACTGCAATTATTTATCTCACCTATCATAAGTCTCAAACTTTAACTTGTTGTATTGAGTGATTAACTGGAGAGTGGTTTCAAGGATGAAGTAGGTCATTATTAACACCTTATGAGAAGTGGATATTAAAATTTGCAGAGATCTAAGAATTTGAAAGAAATAGATACCATGTCCAGTTTTGACAAATAAAAATGAAGTATTGGAGAAAGTAATTTAACTTCTCTAACACTCAGTTTTCTCATCCATAAAGTAGGTTAATTTCTGTCCTTACCTATGTTGTATGGTGTGAAATGCAAATGAAAACACTATGTGAAAAGGAGAAAAACTATTTGACAATGGTATATTTTGCCTATATTTTTAACAGAGTATACTTCCTTTACAAACAGGCCACTTTTAAATTATTTACTAAAGCTTATGACAGCCACAACAACCACTTTCCAAATGAGTCTCCACTTACTTTCCACTCTTAGAGGATAATGTTTAATTTTTCCCACATTCCTTATTTCTCTATGCGGGAATAAAGTTGTAACTGCATTTAGCCCTATGAAGCACAGTGGGTAACTTAACAAATAATCAGGTTATTGATATCTGTAGAGGCCTTAAATTTGTAACCTAGGATACCTTTTTTTGCTGCAAATTAAAAGCAACACCCTGACAATCATGTCAGCAACTTATCTACGTATGTTAGAAGCCATTAGTACCATAGCAGTGGAGAAAATAATCTTCAGAAATGTGATTATTGAAGCACAGTCGATTAACTTGACAAAACACTAACAATAGATTATGATCAGTTCATGAAATCTTTTATCCAATCATGAATTATCAATAGGGTAGTTTGGACATTTGAAGAGAAGAGGTAGGACCTTTAAGAGGGCTAATATCCATTCTATGAATAGAAGAATTAAAGTTTAATTTGGGCAATTAAGACCTTTGGTCTCACAATACCTATTCTAAGGGATTGGGAAGGAGACCACTGGATAGGTAAGGCTAATCAGAGGAAAAGTTTCCCACTAGCCATGAGAATCCATCTTCAGTGCTATTCCTCAGACCCTTGATACAACAATAGAGATGAAGTGTAGTAAGGGCACTGCAAAACTGGTCAACCGAGATACTACCACTAAAACAGGCCAGGTGCACTTTGGGCATTCATGAGCCTATAAGAGTTAGAGTCCTAGATTTAAAAAACTAAAAATCTCCAGTTTATACAGTTTTGGACTACTGGGGACATAGAAAATATCTAACATGTTCCCTTTGCTATCAAGGAAAGAGGTTGTATTAAAGATTTATAATGTGAACATTCATTTTTAATTAACAGACTTTATTTATTTATTTATTTATTTATTTATTTTTGAATGGGTTCAGATTCATATAAAGATTGTGTAGCAAGTACTCAAATTCTCAAAATATGTACCCGTATAATCTCTTAATCCCACCCTCAGTATCTGTTAATATAAGCTCATATTGACACATCATTTTTAATTTAAGTCCGTAGTTTACATTAGGATTCATTCTTTGCCTTTTTGGATATTCTTTCTTAAGAATGCTAAGCTTCTGGGTGCCTGGGTGGCTCAGTGGGTTAAGCCACTGCCTTCGGCTCGGGTCATGATCTCCGGGTCCTGGGATCGAACCCCTCATCGGGCTCTCTGCTCAGCAGAGAGCCTCTTCCTCCTCTCTCTCTCTGCCTGCCTCTCTGCCTACTTGTGATCTTTCTCTGTCAAATAAATAAATTCTTTCAAAAAAAAAAGAATGCTAAGCTTCTACTATATGTTAACAAAATATTCAATAGGAATCTATGCTATAAATAAGAATATTTACAAAAATATTTTGCTAAATTCTTCAGCATTCTAAAGAAAAATTAAAAATTGTTTTAGTAAAGAAAGTGGGGAAGTTTTTATTATAGTTATAAACATATATTCTTATGAAGAGAAAAAACTTTAATGGGAACTTGGACTAATGAATAAACTTAATGCAATATAAAGCACAGAGCAGTGCTTGGCACAAAGTAAAATCTCAATATATGTAAGCAATTGTCATCATTATAGTATACTTCTCATAGCTATAGAACTTATTTAAAGAGGGGGACCAAGTGATATATGGTACCTTTGAGAAGCTGAGGAAAAGTACTTTACAAAGTACTGGAACAGGCATTCCAAAAAAAAAAAAAAAAAAAATCCAGTCAAAATTAGGTCAAATTCATACAGATGTTAAAATCACTTTCACATACTGGTGGAAGAAAATGCAACGAGAGGAAAAAGAGTCAAGAATCACATGAAAATAAAGATTTTAGGTACCTGTAATCTAGTAGCAATGACCTTCAAGATTATATTTGCTCATTGAAGCTAAAACAATGATGTCTTCATTCATGATCCTGTTGATAATGTAGCTTGCCAATTGGAAACCTTTATAGCTACCTAACATGCAGTGGGATTTAGTAAGTAAGGGTGAAATAGAGCAATAAAGTATCTCAGAACTGTAGTTAAGATTGACTTCTAGTCCTTTTATTGGGTCCATTTCATTTTAATGACATCAGAATGTAATTGCTAAATCAGGTTGAGCACCTCCCACACTGGTAGTGCAAAAACCCTTAGACCAGAACATTGGGCATTTCTCACTGTGATGGTTCTGTGTTCCTAACAGTATTGAACTAATTATCTTCTACATAATACACATACAATATTTGACCCAGACATGTGCACAGACACAGATTGTCATATAAACCTTGTAGATATAAATTATAAAATTGATTAATTTGGTTTAGTTTCAAAGATGCCTGAACAATATGGATGAAATGTAAGTTAAAATTATCTTGATTTTTATAAGTCTGTCCTTACTAAATCCCAAGTAAGGTATTAAATCTCCCTACCAGTGTGGAAGTACAACATAGCAAATTCACCTGGGCTTTGGTAATATACAGATTAGGATTCAGGAAGTTGAGACCTAAGACTACATTAATAAGCTCCAGGTATTCCTGATGCTCCTGCGGGTTGAAGGATGCATTTTCTAAAGAAGATTTTATTTATTGATTTGACAGACAGAAATCACAAGTAGGCAGAGAGGCAGGCAGAGAGAGAGAAAGGAGGAAGCAGGCTCCCTGCCGAGCAGAGAGCCTGATGCAGGGCTCAATTCCAAGACCCTGAGATCATGACCTGAGCTGAAGGCAGAGGCCTAACCCACTGAGCCACCCTGGTGCCCAGAATGTATTTTAAGTTGCAAGGGTGAGTGTAGCACACAAGCTCTGGAGTCAGTCACAACTTGGACGTTCCTTAGGCAATCTGAGTTTCAGACTTCTTACTTAAAAAAAAATTGAATAATAGATGTATCTATTTCTTTGTTGTGAAGACTAAATGAGATGATAAATGCAGAATGGTAAGTTCAAAGCCAGGAACATAGAAAATGGACCAAAAAAGCTACCTCCTGTAACTTTTATTATTTCTACTACCTCTGTCAGTGAAAGGATATGCATTTCTCAAAACTTTTTGTTAACTCATTGATTCACTTGGCAATACCTTAACTCTCATTGACTCTTACTAAAAATGAGGGCATAACTAAGAAGTTAAGTCTACTAGGGAACATAAAACAAGGATGGAAGGGAACAGCATATGAGGTCCAAACTGTACTAATTTAAAAGTCAAATTCAGAATGAGCCAAAAAATTGATAGGCATTCATAATAGCCTTTATTTCTATAAATCTGTTCAATAACCATGCCCTGTCAGTTCCATCTCCCAATCTGCTCTCAGAGCCAACCAAGTAGTCTCTGGGTTTAAACTAACAACACCTCCCAACTGGTTTCTTGCATACTATTCTAGTCAGAGCGAACTTTAAAAAACAAAAACAAAAACAAAAAAACCAACTCCCCCCATTTAACACCCTACAGCCTACAGAATCATGCCCAAACTTTCAACTAACGTTTCAGGTTCATGGGCTAACTTCTCCCTTCCATACCTTTATCTCCTTCTGTTTCCTGTCTATGGTCTGGCCTCCTGGGACAAAATGCAGGACCGAAGTTCCATTTTGCTACTAGCCTTCCTCATGGTACCCTCTCTGCTTATAATGTCTTCTCCCAGATTTTTGCTTGTCTTCCTCCTTGGAAATAAATGTTTAAGATCTCAGGTTAGCGTCATTTTCCCAGAAGCCTCTCCAGGCCCCCCGAGTGTGCTCCCATGACCCCTTCCACCTCACTTGTCATAGCTCTTACCACAACAGACCCTTTCCTCAAGCAGATCCTCCAAGTCTGTGATTTGCACCATTTGCTTCTTGCTCACACTCACTGCAGTTGTGCTTTTGCCCCACTCGTAGACTGTAAGATCTAGGCTACTTGGACCTGGGCCATTTTCTTACTCATCAAGCCTGCTCAACTGCAACACTAAGAAAATAAAATGTTGAAAATGAAGCTCTTTGTAATATAATACAATACTCTTAGGACTAAATGAATAAAAGTTGTGCAAGACTCTCAGAGTGAAAACTTTCAGTCTTTATTGAATGACATTAAGAAAACATAAAATGGAGATATCAAATTTTAAGAAGAAAAAGACAGTATTATATATATGGCAGATCTCCCTAAACTCATCTATGGATTTGATGTAATTCTAATCAAAATACCAACACAGTGAATCAAAAAATTAGATAAGATTTTATAATAAGAGAAAAAGATCCAAATAGTTATGATAGATATGAAGAATAATGTAGGGGAGGAGGTAAGATTTATCCTATTAGATGTCAAGAGTTAATTTCTCATAGGCAATAATAATTAAAATAGTGTGGTATTGTCCTAAGGCTAGAGAAATTGGTAATGAAAAAGTCTGACAAGAGTAAGCATTAATAAGGGTGTGGTGCAATGGAAATTCTTATACCTCTTAGTGGGGACATCACTTTGGAAAACAATTTGGTATTGCAAATTCCACTCCAAGTTCTTTACTTAAAGGATCTTTTACTTGGGCCCCAGGGGTCTTGTAAAAGAATATTCATAGACAGAAGCAACTCTGTCCATAGAATAATAGGTACAGTGTAGAATATTCATGTATTTGTATTTTATCAATAAGAGTGAAAAACTATAGCTGAAAACCATAACATGGATGAATTTTAGAATAATTGTGAGTGGGAAAAAAAAGCAAATGGCTTGACAACAAAGAGTGTGAAAATATTTTTATAAAGCTCAAAAAGAACATGAGAAAACTATAAAAAAATTCAGGGTAAGATTTTCCCCTGGGAATGGGAGGGAATGAAGAATAGGGAAGAATATACAGGTAAGTTTGAGAGTTTGGATAACATAGTTTATATTTTGGTGAAGAGTTCATGGGCTTCCATTTTTAAGAAATTCTTCAAGACTCTGGAACTGTGTAATTAAATCCATGTGTCATTGTTCCTTAACCTTATTTAGAAAACTATTCAAGCAAAGTAAATAAGCTGCCAAGATAAAGCTTTTGCCATCTCCAAAGCTACCCCTTTTCCAAAGCACCAACAGCCAAATGAATGTTCATGCAAACCAGGCTTGACATGACAGACCCTGACAAAGAAAGTATAACTATGAAAGAAACCCCCTCAGTAGAGATGTTGTTGTGTTTATAGCTAATCTGGCCATACTTCCACCTCTACATTCTCTGCATCACTGGTAGTAAAAAGAGCAACTGATGTTCTCAGATTAAATAAAACTTCTCCATAATTATCTGCTGTGGCTGGGCAAGGGCCAATTTTCCATGAATGTCCTTCAGCAACATAAAATATTAGTGAGCCAAGCTCTCTATCTTCTTTGAGCTTTACATATATTTTTCCATAAAAATTTTATATCCAAACACAGAGCATTATAACATACTTCTTAGTAAGTCACTTAAGTCATCAGGCTAGGAATCCATTGTTACTGCTTCCAGAATATCAGGAAGCCTCACAGAGGAGGACAAAGAGTTAGGCGCTCTATGGTTGACTTGATTTTTCCATCCTGTTTTCCTTTTGTAGCCATAGGTTTTATTCCAGGTTCTGAATCCCACTTGCTACGCAAGCTCTTAACTTGAAATCTCTGAAGATATTTATAAGTCCTTCCTGTGGTAGATTATTTACAAATATGACTACAATAATTTTTCCCATCCCTGTATGCATACACCTTTGTAATGTGACTTCACCATACCTCCCCATCAAGAGCTGAAGCCTATTTCCCCATGCTTTGAATGTTGGCTGCTCTTGTGATAATCTGACCAATACAACATGTTAAAAGTGATATTGTGTGACTTCTGGACCTGGGCCTTCAGAAGTCTTTCATTTTTGTTCCTGTCATCTTGGATTGCTGTCCTAAAACCACCAGGGTAAAAAGACAAGGCTAGCCGACTAGGAGATGAGAGGCTCCATGGAATTGAGCCGAGTCTCCAGATCAGCTAGCCAGGAGTCAGAATCAGCCACCGGACATTTGAGTGAGCCCATTTTAAACCACCTGATCCCAAATGACTGTGCTCACATAAGCAAGGCCAGACAAGAACCACAGAACTGCCCAGCTGAGTCCAACCCAAACTATTGAGCCACAAAATTATGAATAAAGTGGTGGGTGTCTTTAGCCACTAACTTTTGGGAGTGGTTTATTACAAAGCAACAGATAACTGGTATACTTCCCTTTTTTTTTTTTAATCTTTTATCCAAATGGGGTGTGGTGATGGTAGGGGGAGAGAGAGAATGAGAGAGAGAGAGAGAAAGAAAGCTTAGCCATGTTTACTATATAGCTCTTTCATCAGATTTTGAACACACAGAAAAATGTTTGATTCTGTGCTTGAGGGCACTGAAGAATAAAGGTAAACTGGATAATTCCAAGACCTGAATATTTCATTTAAAAAGAATCCCATAGCTAGAATCTTTTAGTATAGATTCTATAATGAGACTTCTCAGGTAAATTCATTTTTCAGAAAGAATATGTTTCATTATATTTATACATTTCTTTCTTTCATTAGTAGACATTTCTTTTCTTACCTTAACAGTCTAACGTATTTTTTTCCTTCTACATGGCATTCAACGTTACTTAATTTGGAGTTAGGTTTTATATGCTTTCCTTTATGATTCTTTCAGAATTTATTTTTCTTTGTCCTGTTCTGTCATTCTCATCCCTGACATCTGCTGAAGATATGATAGTAGAACTAGATTGGTGACTAATGCAAGTATCCATATGGCTCTGACAACTCCTTTACCTCCAAGCTACCTTGCTGATGTTCTCCACAGTCCCCTCCGTTCTACCTTTTGTTTCTTTTTATCAAAAACTTCACTCTCCTCTCTGTTGCCATAAATACAGTCCATGCATGCTATGATATGGATATGAGAAACAACACCGCTAAGCAGCTTGGGCTATATTTGACAGATTAGAGATTGTTTTTTCTTATTTGGCTGTGTCAGGGCAGTGGTATATATTTCTCTTTGACACGAGAGTGACAGCTATTACTGTGCCAGCTGCGAATCCAGAGAATAAATGAATGTACAGAGGAGGCATGGGGCCTTCCAGTCTGACTCAACACAGCCTCCCTGAGCTCTGCTGTTCTGTAGCCTACTGAAAATGGAGTCTCAGAGAGCAGCAGCCGAGTCGGTGTCTCATGGGATGGGAAGAAAAACATGGTTGGGAGGGAGAGGAGAGGGGAGGGGAAAAGGAAGAGAGAAGGTGGAGATAAATAAGAGAAGAGAAGAAAAATATAGGGCTTTGTGGCTGATAAGAATTAACCAGGGGAATACTGGCAAGTACACTCTTGGCGCCTTTGCCTCCCTGCTACTGCCTGCCAAACTGAGTTGTTACTAAAACACACAAAGAGAAACAATAAAAGAATCAGTATTTCCCAGAAATGGAAGTAAGCAACATAATCAAGCAGAGTTTTGTAAATCTACTCAGTAGCTCCTTTTATTTGTTTTTTCTTGTATTTTCTTTTTAACATAATTGATATATACAAGAGAATATATAGAAAATATATGCAAGTTATATAAAACACCTGAAAATATGCTCCAATTCATGAGCTAGAATATTGCCAATAACTTTTCCTTCTATGTTTCTTTCCATCCCATTCTTTTCCCTCTTGCCAAGTAATTGCCACTTCCCTGAATTTTTGTTTTTAATTCCCCTCCTTACTACACAGACACATATATTCCTTCTCACCCACATGCATGCATGCTTAATACTTTTTAATCTTCATCACTTATGGGCATTATAAAAATGCTGTCATATTACATGCAGTCCTATGGGACATGATTTAAGGATCTCACATTAAGTTTCTGAAATTCATCCACACTATCATAAGCAACTTGATTTCATCTTTTTTTTTTTTAAATTGCTGGGTAATATCATGCTATGCAGGTTTATTTGCCCATTCTCTTTTTAGTGAAATACAGTTATTTCCAATTTTTTGCTATTGTGAACAATGCTGCTACAAATATTTTTATACATGTCTCCTAGTGCACATGTGCAAGTGGGTCCCTAAGGAAAATACTAAGAAACAGAGTTATAGACATACCAACCTGAACAAAGTATAAAGAATATATTTATAAATTTATATACTCCTAGATATATATACTAGAATAAATTTATTAAAGTTAAAAAGTAATAATAGGTAATCCTGAAGAAGAGTGTCCTTTTTGCCTTATCCTGTAAGATACAAAGACTTACAATGTAACTATAGCAATTAAGACAGTGAGATATTAGTGCTGAGATGGATTATACACCAAACAAATAGAATTAAGGTCTAGAAACAGAAACCACAATACATAGTAAAAGAGGCATAGTAGATCCTGGGGAATGGCAGGACTAGACGATAAATGATGTTATCTATCTGAAGAAGAAAAATTGGTTGTCTATTTTGTATCGTATATAAAAAATCAGCTCCAGAAAATGAACCTACTGTAAAAGGCAAAACTCCAAAACACTTTAGAAGAAAACGTACTTCTGCCTCTGGGGTAAGAAAGATTTATTAAGCAAAACACAAAAATGCTAACCTTTATAAAAGAAAAAAAATTATAAATTTGACTACATTAAATTTCGGAAATTCTGTTCAATAAAAGATATCAAGAACGAACTCAATGCAAAAGACACAAAGTGGGATAAAATATTTGCAACGTACTTGGAATATGGATTAACATATAAAGAAATATGCAAATAAATGAAATGTGAAACAGGTAAAGAAAAATGACAAATTAATGAAAATGTGACAAAACAATTTGCAGGAAAATGGAGAAAAGTTTTGAGCAGGTTTCATATGAAAATATAAACAATTTCTTTAAGAATCAGGGAAATACAAATGAAGACCACAATATAATTCCATTTCACACCTACTACATTGCCAGAAATTAAGAGGAAACTGGTACAATTGCTTTGGAAAATGATCTGGCCTTATTCTGTAAAAATGAATGTTCATTTGTAGACCCTACCACCTGGCATTTCCACTCTTAGGTATGTATATGGGATGGCTACCAAGTCTAGGAACACAGACAAAACATAATAACTAGTTTATTGTTATTATATATTATAATACATGATAAAATAATAGCATGCATATTTCCAGCCTTTATGACCACCCTGAATGCAGCCTAGAGACTTCTTCAGTTCTAATTAAATACGGCAATATGTAAAATCCTTCCTGTCCCAACTATCCCTGCTCAGGCTCTTGAAAACACATACTAGTTCTTTGTGTCTGGAAACCGAAATTCCCTAGAAAATCTGACTACTTGTTGAAATCTATGCAGACCATCTCCCATGAAAAAAATCCATGGAGAATATAAGGAGGTTCACATCCTTATGCCTCCCCAATCTCTTTGTGTACCAACTCAGGGTCCATGTTTTCTTGGTTAAGAATTCTCTTCTGAGTCATTCTCTTTCTAGGGCTAGAATTTAAGGAGCTGAGGTGTGGCTTGGCCTCCATCTTGGAACTATACCTGTTCAGGTTTTGATTTTAGATGAACAAATGTGTTCCTTTTTCCAGGTATAGGAATCAGCATTTTGAGAATACTGACACTCACCATACTTTGTCCTGCTTAGGAACAGAGCAGTAGCAATTCCAGAACCAGTGCCAAGGGTACTTAAGCACAAAGGTATCCAGATCAGGAGGTATGATGATACGAGAAGGCAGGGCAAGAGCTTCCATGAGGCCCCTTCACTCATATGTCTGATGGAAAGATAGGCCGAGTGTCAGGCTCAGTTTCCACTATGTCCATATAAGAAGCCTAATGGGAAAATCAATGCTCCTGAGGAATGTTGAATAATATAAACAACCTCACATTTAAGAATCCTGGTTATCCAGAGCAGGCTACCCAGAGTGCAGCAATTCTAATCAAGTAAAATGAATTCATATCATCACTCCAACTACCTCCATTAGGAAAAGACAGGTACCATTTCTACTTTGCAATTATATTTATAGCTCATTCTTAAATCTTCAGATTTTTAATAATTGTCAGCCATCATGATAAAATAAGAATGTGAAATAATTGAGGACATGGTTTGTCTGACATATATAGTTAATAATTGAAAAGCACTATTAAAACGTAAAGTGTCATATTAGGAAAAGGAGCAGGATAGGGAGAGTCTAAGATTGTGTGTTTTGAAGTGAGACTGGGTGTGCCATTGACTACCACTCACTTATTGTGCAACCTTGGGCAAATCTCAACCTCAGCATCCTTCCATGTAAAGTAAGGATAATAGTACCTACCTTACAGGGGTACTATGAGAATAAAATGAGACAATGTCTTTTAAAAGCATAGGCCAATATAAAAAGCAGGCTATTCTTAAAATTAGCACCCCATTCTTCATTATTTAGATCCATGTATCCTTTTCCAAGTATTTTTGAAATTATGGTATTTGTTTTAATCCCTCACTAACAGAAAAACTAAAAGAATATAATCCTCATTACTCTTAGAGAAGCATTTCTTGGAAGCTAATGAGTTCTAAGGACAAAATGTATGTGCTAACAGTAAGCATTAGGTAAGTTACCCTTGTGATGATACATCGGTATAACATACAAGGGTAGAGACATACAGCCAAAGATAAAGGAATATCTTCCAGAGATGGAGAAGATGAATAAAGAAATATCTTAAATATATGGGTTTTATTTCAAAAGAGATGTAGCTAAGATTTTTCTTAAGTGGTAAGTTGGGGAGGAGACTATAAAAGATGGATAAATTCTTTAAGAATATTAAAAAATTAAAATTAAAATTTTTCTAAAACGTCTCCGATTTTATTGCCAGAAATGATATTGCTAAACTTTGTTGTGAAATATAAAAGATGGTTTGCATCTGATTTCTGAAATGACATGAAGTTAATAAAACTTAATGCAGAATTCTTTTCATTCAAATAGACCCAGTGATCTCAATTCCTATAAAGCAACTGAGTCCAAATCTAAAGCCAACCTGTAGCTTGATTCAATCCAGTCCTTACCTAGAAAAGACCACAGCCCACTAGCTGTTTCCATTCATGCCCCGTTATTACTCTTCATAGCCTTTACTTCTCATAAATTCCTGTTGCCAGGCTTCATTGCTGTTTGTCAAGCTGATTCTCCATCATTTCAGTTTCCACACTCTCTAACACTGCTCTACAAAACCTGCTCTCCAGCTTTGAATCTGACGCAATATTCCCCATACCCACTATGACTAATGCACCTGATGGCTTGGAAAATCCAACTATATATTCCTCTCCACTAAATGACTACTCAGAATCTACCTCCTCTATGAAATTATTCTCAGTACAATCTAGGACTGTCCTGAATATCTTCTTCTGCCCATTTCATACAAGTATATCTCCATAAACCCAGACATTCCTTTTTCCTCTTAAAAATGTGAATTCATTTTGAATGGGATTCCCAAATAAAAATCTTTCATATCTGTGAGAAATCCTATGGGGCTAATGAAGAAATATGTGGTAAGCAGTGAATATTTAACTGATTTATTCAATTTTATCTTTTTGTTTAATGTCTTACTTTTTTTATTTATTTTTTTTAAAGATTTTTATTTATCTATTTGATAGACAGAGAGAGATCACAAGTAGGCAGAGAGGCAGGCAGAGAGAGAGGGGGAAGCAGGCTCCCCCGCTGAACAGAGAGCCCGATGTGGGGCTCGATCCCAGGACCCCGAGATCATGACACAAGCTGAAGGCAGAGGCTTAAACCACTGAGCCACCCAGGCGCCCCTACATTTTATTTTTTAGCAAGGATAAAAAATAGAAGTAAAGCACATTTTTGGCATCGAGAATTTGACTCTGGAGCCAAACTATTTAGTTACTAATGCCAGCTCTATTACTTATGCTGTGTTCTCTCTAAATTTCAGCTGTCTCAACTGTTAAATGAGGGTAATGATAGTATCTACTTAATAGGATTTCTTGAGGATTAAATTAAATAATCCAAGTACTTTTTAAAAGGGCATATTATATATCAAGCACTCAATGAATGTTTGTTGTGTTGTTCTTATTACTATTAATTTATCAGAAAAGCATAACCAGTCATTTTTTAAGGTTTGAGTGTGTGTTTGAATGACTCATACAATGAGGGTCACTAACTTGCGTAAATGTCAGTTTGGCTTGAATTCAAGTTTGTGCCTTTCCTTCCAAGGTTCTGAAATTATATCCAGAGATCAAAATAAAATAAATAAAAATAAAATATAATAAATATAATATATAATAAAATAAATAAAAACAAAATAAAAATAAATTCTTGTTTCCCATCACACAGCACCTGAAACTATTAGACTTGCCAATACTCTCTTTATTTTTGCCCATAGGCCGAGTGTGAAGTCATCCATAACCTCCAAGGGATTGAATACAATGGATACTCCAATTCCTGTCCCATTTGACTTCCTTGTGTTAGACACCATCTACCCTCCCTTTCCCTCTTCCTTTGACTTCCAGGCACATGTCCTGTTTATTTTCTTCCTGTATCTTGGGCCCAATACTTCTTAGTCCCTTGTGGTTATCTCTTCCCTTTCTTCAGGATTGTGCTGATGCCTATGTAACTTCCTTCTCACTCCATACACTTGCCTTCCATTAGGGCATTATCTCTCAGGATTTCAACATGTGGATGACTCCACCTCCATCTTTACTGCCACTGTCTCAGGCCAGGCCTTTACTGTTTCCAACCTAACTTATGGAAATTGCCTCTTAAATTGTCCCCTGGCTGCCATCTTTTGCCCACTTAAAATCTCTCCTTTACACAACAACCAGAATGACCTTCCTGAAACATAAATCTGACCTTGTCACCACCAATCTAAAGCTCTTTAATGGTTTCCTTTACTTTGCTGGATAAGACCTTTAAATCTTAAAACTACCCATCCCTTCTGTACTTTAATGACCACATTAAGAAGGCACCCTACAGGTTTTCGTTGTTGAGATTATGCCAGTTCAAACAAAGCACATCATTCTAAAAGTTTTTCCAGGGCTATACTTTTTATTCAAATCACTTTCCATCAAACACTATTGACTGCAGCCTTAAAATCAGAAGAGGTCATCAATTCCAGTAAATGAATTTTACCAAATCTCCTGAATTGAATATTTTTTTGTTAAGTCAATTATACACAATTATACACACACACACACACACACACACACTACATTGTCACTCTTTTTCAAAAATAGGTTATAGAGTTCTCATGATGGTGAAAGCGTATTGTATAAATACATATACTTAAGTATACTTAAAATCAGTTAGACAAAAGAAACAGGGTAATAATGAAAACTGACTATCCCAAAATTTAACAGCATTGTCCACAAGTTTAGAATTTAGATCCATAATACATTCAGATCCTATTATAGAACTGCTAACCAGCAATATTTGCTAGAAACTGATGAACACTGTTCACACATCTCAGAGACTTCTGTCAATGTGTATGAACGAACAGTGGAGAGGAATGTATAGCAAATCCAAGAGAAATGGCTAAAGAAAGAGGGGATGATGGTGAGACCTGCTGAGTCTCACCTGCTGAGTCAAAGTCTGAATTACATCCTGACCATGGCCCTATTTCATACACACAGACACACACATGTACACACGTGTACACACATGTACACACACACTTCTTAAGACAGCTAATTAGACTTTCAAAATATTACTTTCTTCATCTTTAGAATAAGGTGCTTTAATCACACAAATCTCGAAGGCCCTTGCCAGCTTTGAAATTTGAATATTTAGTTACAGTATACCCACAGAATAGAACAGCTCTCCTCTAAACTATGCTTTGAGAAGGATAAAATCCATGCTTGCCTCTTAGTCACAGTTTAAAGGCCTCTTAGGTATCCAGACTTAATGAGGCTCCTTAATCTATATCCCTGCAAGTCTCCACCTTCAAGTGTTAAAATCGTTAGCTTCTTCACTGCCCTAACTATGCTGGACGTTTTCATATAATGTAGCCTAAGTAATTCTAGGCTTAAAGCAATAAAAATTTAACAGAGAATTCAACATAACTCAACCCCCTGCTTTCAGGTCCAAGTAATGATACCTTCTTAGTCTTCCAGTGACACACACTAAATACTTCATAAGGAAAGAGCTGGATAAGTGGCTAGCATGTGTTTTTAGCTTCAGCTTCTTGCATTAGGGTTATAACAGCTGTATGCAGTAAAATTCAAGGGTAGAGTTAGCTGTATCAGACAATTTAAGACATCTACACCATCATAGTCATAGCAGTTGGACATATTTTCTTCAGTGGAGATTTAATGTACTAGATGGGATTATAAGTGAATTGAATTGGCTTCACCATTTTGTATCATATTTTGCTTTGTGAAGAGCCATAGGCTTGAGTCTATATAGTTAGACTTGGGGGCTTAAACATAACCAACAAAATATAATGAGAATAAAACAAGGCTTCATTCTATAGTGTATCAACTGAAAAGCTATCCCAGCATTAAATAGCTCTGCTGATATGTGGAAATGTCTGTCTTAGACCGTCCTCTAAGACAGACTTTAGAGAGCAAACCTTTGACGTATAGCTACAATTGTACTCCTGTCAAATACAGGTAGGGTCCTGCAAAGTATATGAAAACAAGAATCCAGTTGCTTACCTGCATTATTAAGCAAAAAAAAGCGGGGGGGGGGTGTGCAATGTGCTTCACATAACTCAAGCCAAATTATCCACATCCCCTAAATCAGAAGTCCAAACCTCACAGAGAAAATCTAGCAACCTAATTTCAGTTTGCTTTGATTTGAAGACATGTAAGCCTTGGAATTGAGTCAGAGAAATGTGTGAAGATGTGATATTCAGAAAAAGAAAGACAATTCACCCAGTCAATGTAAGTCCAGGAAGAGTGAGATTCCTCCCACATATCACTGGCCTCACAGCCACCTGGAACTTGAACTCTGAGCATCACTTACCCTATGACGATACAGGAGATGGCAGTTCCCAAGAAGGCATATGTTAAAATAGATCCTAAGTTTTGAAAAAAGTGTCTCTGGGGAGAAAAGAATATTTCATATAATACATCCATGTATTTTCTTAGTGTAACAGGAAATAAAAATAAAGGTATGCACTTTCACAGCCCCTCCCTCCCTTCACTGTTTAGGCAGATTTTGGTTTTGAGCCTCAGTTCCTGGCTTTATCGTACAAATAAGGTTGAACCAATTTATACTGCAAAAGACAGAGTTTTCTCAAAGAAATGGGGGAACAAATACATCCAGAAAAATGACAGGATAGAGATGAGAACATGACTGCCAGAACTGGCTGGACCTGAGAGAGAGAGCAAAGAACTGGGGTAATGTCCATGGAGGACTCTGGAATGATTAACAGAAGACAAAGATTTTAAGAAATTTTATTGTCAGTGGAACCCCTTCAGTATTTTAAAAAGAATACTCTAAAATATTTCAGTTGCCCTTTGACTTATTGAATCTCTGACTTATATTTCTTCTGAATGTAATGAAACAAAACCTGACCACCTACAACAATTTATTTTAACAAATCTCACAAAATAATGGCTAGTATCAGGGCTAGAGATAAGGAAGGATGACCTGAATTAATCCAGCCTTCTAAGTCTTCTCAAATGCTGGCTTGGGAAAACTCCCTTCCAGTTCTGTAAGTGGGAGCTGAGTAGTTAGAACTGACAGCAAGAGGGAGCCTGGAGTACACAAGAAAATCAGGTCTGTACTGAACAAGCCACCTGGCTGCTGGAGCTGATGGGCTAAAGGGGTGAGAGCCCCAAGAGTCTGTAGGGTGGGGTGTGGTCAGCAGAAATGCAATTCTACTCCCTCTGCATCTCAAAATTCAGACACACCAGAGCCTCAATCTGTAGTACAGGAGATGCTAGCACTTAAACTATTAAGGGAATGACTAATCTATGAAAAGTGCACATTCAGGCAGTACCTAAATAATGTCAGGCAAGAGCACAGAAGCTACAAAAGTGGACTTCCTTTCTGTGAATATCAACAGCTGAATATTAGCAAGACATGTTGAGTTTTCACCCTGATTGATAAACCCCACGTCTCTCCAATTAACAGCTAATTATTTGGTTACAATCATCTAGAATAATATTGTCCAATGGAAATATAACGCTAGCCATATATGTCATTTAAGATTTTTCTAGTAACCATATTAAAAGTAAAGTTTTTTAAAAAGCAAAATGATTTTTGATAATGCATGTCTTATTTAACCCAATATATACAAAACATTATCATTTCTACATAAACTCAATAACAAACATAATGGAGATATTTTACATTCTTTTTAAATACTAAGTCTACTACATCCAATGCATATTTTACACTTAATGCACATCTTCATTCAAACTAGCCACATTTCAAGGGCTTAATGGCTGCATGTGGCTAATAATCAGTGTATTAGGTAGAGCAGATTCAGAAGAATTCTAAGTGTGTCAGAAATCTATCACTTAATCTATGATAATAATAACCTTTTGAATTAAATAAACCCATAAATAATTGTTTTTTCATTTGTGCTGGTACAATTCTCTACTGATAAAAGAAGAAAATAATCACTGTATATTTACCTTCTTCAGGCTGTATCCTGCATGAAATATAATTGGTGGCAGTAAAACATTGAAGAAGATTTCTGGATCAAATGTCATCTGCCAGAAAAGATAAAAATGCCGTTAGGAAGATGCTCCTTTTGGTCACTAAAAAAAATGTGCTTTAAAAGTACAGCTATAGTCACTTCTGCTAAGTTTGTAGGAGGTATATTAACATGCTATTAAATTAGCACAGATGAAAATAAGAAAAGTGCAAACTTAGAAATTAACAAATGCAATAAAACTGTGGGACAATATTTTAAATGTGAAGCGTATTCATTCTATAGCTAATAACAATTCAATAAAACCCCTCTGGGCAAAGAGAACTCTTCACATTTATTTTGGTTAGTTGTCTATTTACCACATTTCAGATGTTTTCATTCTATTTTTTTCTGGTCCAAGAAATTTTCTGGCAGTGCCCAGACATTTTAGCTTCTGACAAGAATATAGTTAAACTTTGCCCATATAAAATATTTTTTTAAATTTGGTTTTAGTTTTCCCTACTTTATCCCATTCAGGAGTTTGAAATCTTTTCCAGACTTTGTGAAAAATTTATTTGAAAGTGCAAATGGATTTTTCTAATATTTGTTTATTGGCTTTTACTTAGATGTTAAAGTTGGCCCCAAAAAGTTACTTGGTATGAAATATGGAGAGTCTTCTTTTTTTAAGATTTTATTTATTTACTGGACAGACGGAGATCACAAGTAGGCAGAGAGAGAGAGGAGGAAGCAGGCTCCCTGCAGAGCAGAGAGCCCGATGTGGGGCTCGATCCCAGGACCCTGAGATCATGACCTGAGCTGAAGGCAGAGGCTTTAACTCACTGAACCACCCAGGTGCCCAGCAATATGGAGATTCTCGAATCAAATATCCACTATTTACTGGGAGGTCTGAAATAAAACTCCTTTTTTTTTTTTTTAAATCTTTAAAATCTCACTGAGACTCATCCTCTTCCTTCTTTACGCGACTCCCCAGACACATACACAATGTCATTTATTATTCACCACTAGGGCCTTTTTACCATTATAGTATTCGACAAAATGTTTCAGATACATGGTTTCACAACTTTAGTATTTAATTTTCCCTCCCTTCTTTGCCTAATTCTAACTCATCTCAGAAGCTACTCTTCTCTGAAAACCACTTCAATTTCCCCAGTTTCTTCTATGCTTTTTTAGCACTTTGGACTCTCCTTCTCCCTTTCTATAACAGCCCCTTTACATTACTCATGAAATACCTGGAAAGGGGTGGGTGCAGGTAGGAGTTACCTAATTCAGCCAGGTCTCTTCTCATAAACTCATCCATTGATGCTACAACTGCTTGTATCAATGCGCATTCAGATCGATCAACTAGAGCTCATCCATAGCTCTCTGTCCCTGAGTTTCTTCATCTTTAGAACGAAGATACTTATGTGATACTTAATTCTAAGGTGGTTATAAAAATTAAATCAATTAATATTTGTAAAGCCCTTGTAGCACTGCCTAATATCTAATACGCACTTTTAAGTATTTATTAGTAAGGAAAATAAAATATTTCTCAAGTTATTCTATTTGAAGAAACTGCCCTAATGTTAGGAACCTTGAAGGTTATGGCTATGTAAAATTTGGGCAAAGATACTACATTTCCTTCTAAGTTTGTTCTTTTTTCTAAGATTATCTGATATACCATTATTGACCTATTTTTATGAGGTCTCTTTGAAAGTATATCAATTACATATTTGGAAGTTTTTAGCAAAGAGATATATTTCTGAGTGTTGCAGGAATAAAACAAGGCAGCTGTGATCATCTGGAAGAAAAATGTACAGTGGCACAAACATTTTGGATAGAAAATCCCTTGCCTCAGCAGTTTTTCTGCAAAAATCAGGTTAATCACTCAACCAGAACATTTCAATAATCAGAATGCCCCATTCCCTGCCTGCGGGTTAACTAATGTGCTATTGAATTATATTTTCTGGAGCAGCCAGATGAAACTGGCAGGCTGAGAATGGCATGCAGCATACGAGGATTTATTTGTATATACAAAACAGATTTGTGTTCCTTTCAGACTTGCTATAAGCTTAGGAACTGCTAAATCAGAGTTCTGGGAGTAACTCCAAACCCAGACAATTTCTCAGAAATGGTTGGATCTGCTGCTGTACCAATCTCCAGATGGCGATTCCACATGTCATTTTCCTCAGATTTTGTGTTCAAATCATGGTCTTGGAGGTGGGACTATTTTTAAAGTCCAAACAATTAAAATTTTTCAATATAGTTTGAGGGGGAAAAATCTAAGATAAGAGAAAACAGAAAGCTAAAAATATTTCAGCTAAAAATGTTAATCCTTTAAGATACAGAATTTAGTGATGCCTGAGTGGCTCAGTTGGTTAGGCAACTGCCTTTGGCTGAGGTCATGATCCTGGAGTCCTAGGATCCAATCCTGCATCCAGCTCCCTGCTCAGCAGGGAATCTGCTTCTTCCTCCCCTATCTCATGTGCTCTCTCTCTCTCTCTCATTCTTTCTCTCTCCCAAATGAATAATAATAATTTTTTACAAAGGTACAGAACTTAGAGACTAGCCTTGTCCAATAGATGGCCTGTGATGATAGAAATATACTATAATTGTACTATCCAGTGTGGTAGCCACTAGGCACATGAGCTAGTAAGCAACTGCATTGCAGGCTAGTACAACTGAGGGTCTGGGTTTTTTATTTTCACATCTCCTGTGTGGTAGCTGGCAAGTGCAATTATCCTTATTTTCAAGAGACAGAGGAGAAATGAGTGGCATGCTCAGTGTTAATCAATGTGACAGATATTTCACTGAAAATTGAGTCTATATTCATAGATAAACTAAATGTGTAGTTTCTGAGGAAACATCAGGCTAACATAACTACTTAGAACACGATGTAGGAATGTTTAAGAGGAGTTGGGACTCTGAAGTATATTTTGTTATTTTGGTAATTCCTGATTCCTTTGGAAAAGTAGAAGTGGTTAACACAATAATGTATTCAATAATTTTCAATGTTTTTTTCATTAAAAATTTAGTAAGTCTCTTCTTTGCTACAAAGTACTTAAAGACATGTGATAGATACATTAAATTCATGAAGGCTATAACTAAAGAAAGGAAAGATAATGTGCAAGCACAGGCACTGGGCTAGGCTATAATTCAAAATTCTTTAGGACAGAGACACCATTCTGGGCTTGCTAACCTTGCAGGGAGGCTTGATGTTCAGGCAGCATACGAACTGGGTTTTGAAGGATGGATAGGAGCCTATCCATGGACCACCATAAAGAACATGATCCTTTGTCTGCCCTGGGGGCAAGTGGGCCAATTCACCAAGCCACAGAGGTTACTGGTAGCTTCTTGGAGTTTCAGCTATACTCAATAGCAAGTGATTTGAAACATTTTAAATATTCAAATAAATGCAGACAAAGTAAAAAATCTCAAAAACCCCATAGGTGCTTTTACTATAAATAGACTTCAAAGAAAACTTGGCTGGCTCAGGGTCGACAGAGTTGGGACATACCTAGAAACAGTTCAAGAGTGTGTGTTTCCTTTCCTCTGCCCTAAGTTATGCTTTTGATAGGAGGTCACACACTTGGGAAACAGAAATAGACAATGTAGAGCTCCTAAGGGATAGGGGAGGAATTTAATGCAGATGATATTACCTAGACTATGAGCTCTCTCTGACCCTGTGGAGATGGATTTAAACTACACTCATTCAAACATGGAGTAAAGTAGAAGTATTTTATACAAGTAGGATTAAACAATAAAGTGGCCAGTGGGAATATAAATTTGTAGACCCTCTTAATAGGGTAATTTGGCAATAGGTATCCAAATGTCAAATGTCCATACCATTTGATTCAGCAATATCTCATCTGAGAATTTATCCTACAGATATGCTTGTATATGTATGGAATTACATAAGGACAAGAGATTCACTGCAGATGAAAGAATAAAAAAAGTTGGAGATGATTAAACCATGAATTGATTAAATAAATTACGTGTGATTCATACAGCTGAATACTATGTAACTTTTAAAAAGTCCAGGGGAGGGGCACCTGGGTGGCTCAGGGGGTTAAGCCTCTGCCTTTGGCTCAGGTTATGATCTCGGGGTCCTGGGATCGAGCCCCACATTGGGCTCTCTCCTCAGCAGGAAGCCTGCTTCCCCTACTCTCTCTGCCTGCCTCTCTGCCTACTTGTGATTTCTCTGTCAAATAAATAAATAAAATCTTAAAAAAAAAAAAGAAAAAGAAAAGAAAGTCCAGGGAAACTGTCGATGCATTGAAATGGCTGCTCTCAGGGCACCTGGGTGGCTCAGTAGTTAAGTGTCTGCCTTTAGCTCAGGTCATGATCCCAGGGTCCTGGGATTGGGCCCCACATTGGACTCTCTGCTCAGTGGGGATCAGTGAGGAGCCTGCTTCTCCCTCTCCCTCTGCCTGCTGCTCCCCCTACTTGTGCTCTCTTTCTGTCAAATAAATAAAATCTTTTAAAAAAATGAAATAGTTGCTCTCTATAATTTGTTGTCAAGTTAAAAGAGCAAGAATAGCATGTCTAGTGCATATAACAAAGATTGCTATGGACTCACCATACCACACTTCATTTTGTCCTTGTCAGACACCTAGACTTCATTTCCTTGTAGTCATATGGAGTCATATGACAGAGATCTAGCCAATTAAATATGGGCAAAAGGAATATAAATTATTTCCAAGCCTGGTCCCTAAAAACCTCTAAATCTTTCATGCTCTATTCCTTTCTTTATTAGCTCATATAGAGCATCTGGCAGAGGTCTCAGATCTCTAGGGACTGCCAGAGCCAGTAGGTTAAAGGAAGTTGGGATGATTAATGGCAACTGGAGAAGACTGTAGTTCTCCCCTCACTGGCCCAAAGGCCATACTGCCCTGGGACATGAGCAAGAACTAAGCCATTATCATGTTAATCATTGAGATTTGGGGGTAGTTTGTTAAGGAATTTTGCCTATTCCAAGATTTGTGCAAAAAAAAAAGGGATGCAGAATATTTACATATATATGTAAATATGTATATATTTACACACACACACACATACATACATACACACACATAAACTACTGGTTGCCTCTAGTGAGGCTAGGAAAGGAAAGTTGGTAGTAGAAAATAAAGGTAGAAGTTGGAAGAAGGATTTTCTGTATATTTAGTGAGCAGGTGATTATCTTTGTCTGGCTTCATATCTATAAATACAGAGATGACCACAGCTTAGAGCAGTATATCCCAGCATTTTCCCCATCATGATACAGAACATGATTATATTGGGTCAATGGGGGCAAGCTGCAGGAAAATTAGGGTCCTGGTGAGACTACACAGGGCTGAAAGGATTAAGCTTGGGCCTCTGACCACTCTTAGCCCAAGGATGAGGGAATGGATATGTTGTGGCACACCTGTAACCCATCAGTACACCAGCTGAGGCATGCTGTGCAGGATTTAACACTCCTGGCCCTGGTCCCACCTTTCACTCATCCCCAGGAAACAGTGACTACTCTGATTATTGAGTTGGAAAAAAAGGAATTGAGTGTATGCAGCTTAGTGCTGTCCTCTCTCCACGTTGGAATCAGCCTGCTTGCTGAGAGTAGATGTCCCTGGCTCCACCAAGACCTAAATTTAACAAAAGCGAAGACCAGCAGGAAGGCCCTGACACTCCAGCTGAGTCTGCAGCTAGGTGTGTAAGTCTTTCTAGTTCTAGTGGAAGATGAGCAAGCCAATTCGCAAACCAATCCTCACTATTTCAACTAGTTTTTGATCTCCATCTTTATCACTTTTGTACCTATGTCTCAATTAGTTACAAAACAGATGTAATTAACAGGGAAATAACCTATTCAAGATTCTAACTTAACTATTTTGTATCTTTTGAACACTGAGCTATGTGAATGTATTATCTACTCAAAAAATAAAGCCATTTATTTATTTATTTATTTAGGAAGATGTCTTGAGTAGATTACTTTGGAGGGGCCTCAAGATTGTCCTGAATGAAGTGAAACTATTGTCAAGTTGCAGTTACCAAAATAAGTCAAAGCAATGACCATGTGAATTCAGGTGGCCATGACAGAATGGAAAGAAACAAACCGAAGAGATATTAATCTATTCAACAAGTATTTACTTAGAATAAACTAAGCATGTGGCAAAGAGGATTAGCAGGACTTGCAGGTAAAATAGAGCACAAAAAAACGAAAAACTCCAAAAGGATCAATGTTTTTGCCACCTGGATGAATTACTGTGAGAATGTGGTTGGGGAAAAGCTGATGGTGGCAGAGATTAAGAGAAGTCAGAAAAGCTGAATGCTAATTGACACTTTTGCTCATTGAGTCCAAGATGTCTGTGAGACACTCAAAAATCCATGCTTGGAGGAAAGGGCAAGGCCAAGGAGAAATGATCCAGAATCATCAGCATAGAGGAAATGATTTGACAAGTTTAGTTGAGATCTCTGAAAGAGTGAGCACCATAGAGAAGACAAGAGGACCAAGGACAGAATCCTGGAATTGGAAAGAAGGATACTACCAGGGAGAAGACAAGGAAGAAATAGAGAATGGGAAAGAATGATGCTCAGGGCCATAGAGAGGCAGAAAGAAGTGTGGTATAGGGAGGTGCTACTCCCTAACGCAGGGCTGCCAGATTTAGCCAATAAAAATACAAGATGCCCAGTTAAATTGGAACTTCAGATAAATAATTCTTTTTCAGAATAATTCTTTAGTACTACATCTGGGACACTTCTCAATTATTAATTATTTAACTGAAACTCACAAAGTAGAGTTAGAGACAAGAATGAAAAAGCCCAAAAGGAACCTAGGTGTGTTTAGCCCCTGGCTGACTGAGGGAACAGCAAAGGAGCAGCTGACTCTCCCTATCCAACTCTGATGTCCATGGCTACAAAAAGGGGTTTGAGAGCTGGAAGAAACACTTTGGGTTTCTTAATTAGGAAGTGGTTGCTGATCCTTTTCAACTGATTTTCAACCAGAAGTGGGTACAGAGAGTTGAGGAAAAAGTGAGTGGTGAGAAAGTGAAAGCAATGGGTTCTTGACCCCTCGTTTGGGAGGTTTGGTGGCAGGGTCCTTTGAGAACCTGATAAACGTCTGTAGCTGAGATAGAGAAATAGGAAACAAAGAGACAAAGGCCACAAGAAAAGGAGGCAGGAGAGGAGATCAAAACACGGAATGATAAAGGCATAAGTTTAGGGAGGTAAGGAAGTGACATGAGCAGCAAAAAGATAATTCATGTTTTCTTAAAAATAGGGAGAAATCCTACTTTTTTCAAAAGATTTTATTTATTTATTTGACAGACAGAGATCATAAGTAGGCAGGGAGGCAGGCAGAGAGAAAGGAGGAAGCAGGCTCCCTGCTGAGCAGAGAGCCTGATGCAGGACTCGATCCCGGACTCGATCCCAGGACTCTGGTTTCATGACCTGAGCGGACGGCAGAGGCTTTAACCCACTGAGCCACCCAGTTGTCCCCAAATCCTACTCTTAACATTCAAATCTGTGGAACAGACACATTAGGAAATAATTATTCACAGTAAAAAGCATTCTTCCATTCCTCCAGATGTTTCCTACAGAGCCCTTGTCTGTGGCAAGCACTCATCAGAGAAACACGCTTTACCTCATGCAGGCTGATGTTTAACATGATCCCAGGATCCTGGGATCGAGCCCTGCATCGGGCTCTCTGCTCAGTGGAGAGCCTGCTTCCCCCTCTCTCTCTGCCTGCCTCTCTGCCTACTTGTGATCTCTGTCTGTCAAATAAATAAATAATATTAAAAAAAAAAAAAGAAGTAATACCACAAACACTACAGGCTGTCAGAGGGAGAAGCTGCCTTAGAGGTCACCTGACCTTGGGATCTGAAATCTCTGCCAATGTCTGGGAAGAGGGGGAATGATGGGAAGTGGGAGCAGCTGCTCTGTGCCTGCCCTGGATCTGTCCTCCCATTTCTGCCTGAGCAGTTTTGATTTTACATATTATGAAGAAGTGTCAGATTTCCTTTGAATGAAGGGTTCCTCTACTAAAAAATGTTGAAGCCCTGACCTAATATTATCCCCCAGAAAGTTCAAGGAACATGTAGAAGGTCAATGGGCCTCTCAGAGGCAGCACTGAGCTTAAAAATCCTAAAGCACAGTTATTTCTCTTTTATGACATTTATGTTCTTAATTTTGTTCAAATATCTTAAATGATATCTCAGAGTTCAAGTCCTTCCCTCCACTCCTCCCTCAAAGCCAGCAATACCCTTAAGTTAGAAAGGGTTTTTTTCTTTCCATGACTATGTTATTGTACTTCACATATATGCACCTATAAGAAATAACTGATATTATTTTTAGTATACAATATTATATATAATCAGTATTTTAAAAAATTCTACAGAAACTGAAAAAACATATAAATACCGTATTGCATTTGGTATATTTTAAAGGTTTACATAAATTTAACCATAAATATATTTTTGCATTCTGTTTCTTACATTCAACATTATTTTTAAAGATTTATCTATATTAATACATGTGGATTTTGTACATTCATTTAGACTGCTGTATAGTGATCTAGTGTATAAATATACCACCATTATTTTTTCCCTTCTCTACCAAGGGAATTAGGACAATCAGTATATTTCTTATTTTTTGCTATTATTAAAAATAATGCAATAGATATTTTTTGTACTTAAGTGTATACATGTGAAAGATTCTTTACAAGAGGAAAATACCTAGAAGTGGGCTGGATGATAAGGTGTATGACTATTCAACTCTAATACGTATTAGCAAATACTTTAAAGTGGTTACACAAATTTAAATTCCTACATGAGAGTATAAAAGTATTTCCCCATGTTCCAGCGAATGCTTAGTATTGACAAATTTCTAATTTTTGCTAGTTGGATAAGTATGAGTTTTTATCACATTATTGTTTACTTTGTATTTCCCTTTATGAAATGAGCATATCCCTAATGAAATGAACATATTTTCCTTGCTAATTGATCTTCTGTGATATCTCTTTAGTGAATTTTTTGGGGTCATATCTTTTATACAGTATGACTTTTTCATACTAATTAGGTCATCATAAAATCTTGTTACTATCATGGTTTGGTTATCTATATTTCAAATATATTCTATTCTGTCATCCCTTAAACTTTTCACTTATGTTTTAATACTGTTTTCAGTCTTTTTCATGTAGAAATTTTTTTTATTTTAATGTAGTGAAATTTATTCCTTTTTTCCTGTGATTTTCACTTTCAGTAACTTCTTTAAAAAAAAAAATTCCTGTCTTAATGTTATAAATATATTTTCTCCTCCTAAAGTTTCATAATTGGCTGTTTGCAATTGAGTCTTTAATCCAATCTCAAGTTTACTCATTATATGATGTGAAATAGTAATCAAATTTTTTTTCTTCCTAATGGATAGCCAATTTACCCAAAAATATGCATAGGTATTTGGTAGTTCATCCTTTTCACACTGATTTCAGTTGGCTCTCCTCTCCAGTACTTTTTCAAAGATCCATAAGACATTCATTCTAATAAATATTTGATAACTATTACCCAATAGTCTATTTAATAATTCAACTATAAGAAAGCTTTATACACATAGGTATTCACTGAAGTGTTATTTACAATAGTGAAAATTTAGAAAAAACTCAAGCACATTTACATCCATTACCTGCATTTTTAAAACCCTGAGGAAAGGGTTAGTTTACGATTATAAGTAAAGTTACAAAGTTTTAGAGATCGTCTGATATAAGCCACATAGAAAAAAATATATGTAAAAAGACTAAATAGAAGTTTATTTAATTTATAGTGGTTGCATAATGTTACAAGATTATTGGAATTCTTCCTTAAAGGAAAAAAAAAAAACACCTTTCCAGACCCTCCCAAATGAACATCTTGTAAAGTTATCGTTTAGAATCATGAACATTTGAAATAGAATAGAACCTTTATAAAGATTAAGGGTTAATAAAAGGGATAATATGTGAGGGAAAGTTAAGAATTGAGGACCCAGATTTTTATGGTTTTTTTCAGTGGGATAAAATACCTAAAAGTCCTATTACAGAATCAGGGAAGTAAACAGTAAGTGTTACTTAAATAGTTAACTTATGTCTTGTCCAATCTATTGAGTTGTTCTCATTCTTTTCCAATATTACTGAAAAGCTGAGAATACTCCCCCCATTAGAATATCTCGTATTATGAATGCTAATATTAAAAATTGTGAACCACTGAAATATAAGCATTTTTGCATTGCAGTTCGTAGAAGCAGAACTGAATTACAGAGAAATCGCAAAAGGAGAACTTTTAATAGAAGAAAAAATTTTAATAATCATAAGTTACCATTGAGAAATTATGAGACTATTATACCATAAAACTTCTGTTCATTTTTGAAGTAAGAAAAATTCGAGAAGTTAGAAATACACTATGAACATCATACATGCAAAAATGACAGATATAAACACTGGCATTTATTGGAGGTAGGTAGTGTTTAGAACTCCAGGCAAAATTAGGTAAGAGAATTGAGAACAAAACATTTTTATAATTAAATATTTAACTTGGCAGTAGGGAGTTTTTAAAAGAACATTGAACTATGAGTCAGGAGGCCTGGTCCCAAAACCAGTTCTGTTATAGATCAATCTTGATCAAGTCACATAAGCTTTCAGAACCTCAGTTTCCTACTCTGAAGCATGGGGGATAATACCTATTCACCTCATGGAATAACAGAGAGGTTGAAATGAGCAATGCAGGGGCACTCGGTGGCTCATTTTGTTAAGTCACCGACTCTTGGTTTCAGCTCAGCTCATGATCTTGGGTCATGGGATTATGCCTTGTGTAGGGCTCTACCCTTAGCAGGGAGTCTGCTTAAGACTTCTGTTTCTCCCTCTCCTTTTGCCCCCTTTTTGTGCACACATTCATCTCAAATAAAATAATTAAAAAAAAAAGAAATGGACAGTGCAATAAGAAAAGTCTTTGTAAATAACAAACTACCTTGGTAGCCATTATAATTTAGGGAGGGCCGAGTTCAGAATCTGTCTTCCTCACTTATAGACTGGTACAGTTACCACTTGTCAATTAATCATAATAGGTAATAATAAAAATAACAACTGACATTTCCATAAAGCTGTTACAGTTTGAAAAGGTGCCTTCATATGTAGGTTCTCATTTATGTTCTTCACAACAACCCTCTGAAGTAAGTATTCTGAACACCCATTTTTAAGAAGTAAAACCAAGGTTCACAGAGCTAAGTGACTTACCCAAAATCACCTACCTTGTAAGTAGCAAGATTTAGACTTAAACCTTACTTTCTATTTATGAGTCCATTGCTTTATTGATAACAATGCTAACAAAATTAATAGGTAATATAATTTGAACACTTACTATGAGTCAGGCACTATTCCTTTTTTTTAATTGGAGTAGAGTTGATAAACAATGTGACATTAGTTTCAGGTATACAACCAAGTGATTGGACAACTCTATATAATATGTTATGCTCACAAATGTAGCTACCTTCTGTCACCATACACCACTACTATAATTTCATTGACTATATTCCTTATGTTGTAGCTTTCATCCCCATGACTTATTCATTCTTTAACTGAAAACCTGTACCTTCCACTCCCTTTCACCATTTTATCCATCCTCCTAACCACCTTCCCTCCGGCAACCATCACTTTGTTCACTGTATTTATGGATCTGTTTCTATTTGTTTGTTCATTTGCTTTGTTTTTTAGATTCCGCATAAAAGTGGAATGGGATATTTGTCTCTTTCTGACTTATTTCACTTAGCATAACACCCTCTAGGTGCATTCATGTTCTCATGAATGGCAAGATCTCACTCTTTTTCATGGCTGAGTAACACTCCATTCTCTCTCACTAGATATCACATCTTTTTCAATCATTCTTCTATCAGTGAGCACTTAGGTTGCCTCCATATCTTGGGTCTTGTAAATAATGCAGTAGTGAATACAGGGATGCACATATCTTTTTGAGTTAGTGTTTTTGTTTTCTTTGGGTAAATGCCCAATAATGGAATTACTGGATTATATGGTATCTCTGTTTTCAATTTTTTGAGGAAACTTCAAACCATTTTCCACAGTGGTTGCACCAATTTACATTCTCACCAACAGTGCATGAGGGTTCCTTTTTCTCCATATCCTTGCCAATACTTGCTATTTCTTGTCTTTTTGATTCTAGCCATTCTGGCAAGTATAAGGTGATATCTCCTGGTGGTTTTGATTTGCATTGCCCTGATGATTAATGATGTTGAGCATCTTTTCATGTGTTTGTTGGACATTTGTATGTTTTCTTTGGAAAAAATGTCTATTAGGTCCGCTGCCCAATTGTTAATGGGATTATTTGAGATGGGTTTTTGGGTTTTTTTGCTTTGGTTTGGTTTGGTTTGTTTGGTTTGGGTTTTGGTTTTGGTGTTGAGCTGTGTAAATTCTTTATATATTTTGGATATGAACCACTTATCAGATATCATTTGCAAATATCTTCTTCAGTTCAGTAGGTTGCTTTTTCATTTTGTAGATGTACAAAGATGTGTAAAAGCTTCTTATTTTGGTGTAAGTCCCTAAAGAGACATATCTAGAAAAATACTGCTAAGGCCAATATCAAAGAGATTACTGCCTACATTTTCTTCTGGTTTTATGGTTTCAGGTCTCACACTTAGGTCTTTAATCCATTTTGAGTTTATTTTGTATATAGTGTAAGAAAGTGGTTTAATTTTGTTCTTTTGCAGGTATCTGGCCAATTTTCCCAGCACAATTTACTAAAGAGACTGTCTTCCTCATTGCATATTCTTGCATACTTTGTCATAGATTAATTGACCATGTAAATGCAGATTTATTTATGAACCTTCTATTCTGTTCTATTGATCTATGTGTCTATTTTTGTACCACATTATTTCAATTGTTATAACCTCGTAGTATACCTTGAAATCTGGAATTGTAATACCTCCAGCTTCTCAAGACTGCTTTGACTATTCAGGATCTTTAGTGGTTCTATCCAGATTTTAGAATTAGTTGTTCTAGTTCTGTGAAAATGCTATTGGCATTTTTATAGGAATTTCACTGAATCTGTACATTGCTTTGGGTACTATGGTTATTGTAACAGTATTAATTCAGCCAATCCATGAGCATAGTATGTCTTTCCATTTGTTTGCATCATCTTCAATTTCTTTCATCAATGTTCTATAGTTTTCAGAGTATAGGTCTTTTACCTACTTGGTTAAGTTTATTCCTAGGTAATGTATTCTTTTTGGTGCAGTTATAAATGGGATTTTTCTTCATTTCTCTTCCTGTTACTTCATTATTAGTGTATAGAAATGTAACAGATTTCTGCATATTAATTTTGTAACTTGTAAATTTACTGAATTCATGTATTACTTCTAATAGTTTTCTGGTAGAGTCTTTAGAGTTTTCTATGTATAGTATCATGTCATCTGCACATAGTGACGATTTTACTTCTTTATCTATTTGGATGCTTTTTATTATTTTTTTTTCTTGTCTGACTGTTGGGGCTAAGACTTCCAGTACTATATTGAGTATAAGTAACAAGAGTAGATATCCATGTCTTTTTCCTGATCTTAGAGGAAAAGTTCCCCATTTTTCATCATTAAGTATGATGTTAATTGTGGGTCTGTCATATATGGCCTGTATTATGTTGAAGTATGTTCCCTCTAATCTCATTTTGTTGAAAGTTTTTATCATAAATCAATGCTGTAATTTGTCAAATACTTTTTTTGCATCTATTGAAATGATCACATGATTTTTATTCTTCATCTTTTTAATGTGGTGTATCACATTGATTGATTTGTAAATATTAAACCATCTGTGCATCCACCAAATAACTCCCCCTTGTTGAATGCAGTTTGCTAATATTTTGTTGAGGATTTTTCATCTCTGTTCATTAGGGATATTGGCCTATAGTTTTCTTTTCTTTTCTTTCGTTTTATTTATTATTATTATTTTTATTATTATTATTTTCATTTTATTTATTATTTTTATTTACTTATTTATTTATTTATTATTATTTATTATTATTATTTTTAGTATCTTTAGCCATGCAAGTGCTTTACATGTACTTTCTAATTTGAAACTCACAATGACCCTACAGAGTAGTTAGAGTTATCCCATTTTATAAATAGGTAAATTGAAGCATAGCGACATCAATTATTTCACCCAAAATTGCACACTGCTAAGTGGCATCTGAACCAAGTAATATGGCTCCAGGAACTATCCTGTTATCCACTCCACTGCTGGATATTTCCTTATTAGCTGCAAATACATAAAGCCTACCTAGGTTTTCCAGATTGTTGCCATGGCACGTAGTCATCAATGGTTAGAGTATCTTATGTTCTTAACACATAAACTTAACCCTATTACCTTTGTGACTCTTTACTAAGATAGCCATTCATCCTGGTTTCATCAGAACAGTTCCAGGTAATGTCTGTTGTCCTGGCTTAATTATTCATCATCTCCTGCTCACCTTCATAGTTAAAAGTTTCAGTTTGAAAGACAAATAATGTAGTTTCCTATTCCTGATGTCCAGATTATTGACCTTTTAAAAAACTACAAATAACTTGGATTGGCTGCTTGTGGTACAGCTCTTCATTGTGTTGGTTGTCTATTTCCCTCACTATGTGTGGCACTGACGTGACAGTGAAACTCCATTCTAAGGCTGACTTGATATCAGCAGGAAAAGGAAAAATAACAAGTGGGTGTGAGAAGGGCCTGGTATCCCATCTCAAGTACTCATTCCTAAATACCCAGGTAAGAATTGCAAAAGGAAAACATCCAACAGAGTTGAAAATTAATGTGATTTCCCCCCCACTCTGGAATTGATCCTAATCTTGGCCAATCTTTATTTATAGGCAGAAGAAACTATGCCTTTTAATCCTCAAAATATACAGGAGCATTGGTCTCACAGAGTTTTCCTTTTTGCCTTACAATTTTTCTCAGTTTGCATAATCTTTACAGGCCTTAGCTCTGAAATGTATGTGCAGCTTCCCCATCACAAGACTTCACCAGGGAGCAACTGGCCTAGGGAAGGAGGACAGGGAAGGGTTGAATCAGCAAGGACCATAGTCATAATAGACACGCTTGAGAAGGTATTGTGGTGGTGGGGGCAGTGGGGAGGTGCTGAAATCAGCAAAAAGTAGATGCCAAACAGCTTGATTTAAAATTAAAATTATGTGTTTTCAAATGGCGTGTTCACCTAAAAAATGGGCATTAAAAAACAGCACTAAACTTCCTCTGTCATTGCCTACCTCACACTTCACCCTAAAGAGAAAATCCATGCCCATCAAGGGCAGATTTTCAGGAAGCACAGTAATATTTACAGCATGCCTAACACTAAACATAATATTTTCTAGTTTATTTTGAAAAGAAACCCTCTAAAGTGGGTATCACTAATCCCTGTTTTACAGATTTTATAGATAAAAAAATATATAAAATAAAAGAAGTTGACTTGTCCAAGGTCTCAATACTGGAAGTGGCAGAGCTAGGATTCAGCCTGTTTAGCTGCAAAACCACAATGGACTAGATATTTGTGTCTCCTCAAAATTTTTATGTTGAAATTCAACCCCCAAGGTGTTAGTGTCAGGAGGTGGAACCTTTAGGAGGTGATTAGATCATGAGGGTAGAACCCTTGTGAATGGAAATAATGTCATTACAAAAGAAATGCAAGAGAATTCTCTGTTTCCATCATGTAAGAACACAGTGAGAAGACAGTCATCTATAAGCCAAGAAGCTTGCCCTTACCAGACATACAATCTGCTGGTGCCTTAATCTTAGACTTTCCAGCCTTTGGAACTGTGAGAAGACATGTTTGTTGTTTAAATCACCCAGCTACAGCATTTTTGACCAAACAGAATAAGACAAAAATCTTATGAACTTCCTTATATCACATTGAAGGCAATTAGAGGATAAGCTGACAATATAAAGCCCAAATAGTAGAATTTTAAGACAACCATCTTATGGGAAAGGACTTTTTGGTGAAGTAAAAAATGAGGTGTTTGGATATTTCCAATTCTCCTAAAAATGTGGTTATATAAGAATATATTCAGTGGTGTGCTGATAAACCATCTCTGTGGAGGGGGAAAAAAGCTCATAAGCCCTGACTTGACAATTTCTGTGGTGTAAATAAATATTCCTACCATGGTCTACTTTAATCTACTAATGTTTTAACAACTGGCTTATAAAATATCTGAATATTTAATATATATAAGCTGTCAAAGTCTAGGCAATTCTACTCTAGTACTCCACTATCTCGTTTTATTGAGATATGTTGACTATATGTTAACTCATTCTTTGGGTACTGCACAAAATCTACATAAGGTTCCCAGTCTATGGGAAGTATAGAAGACTAGAATATGCACCCCTTACCTACAATTAAAAAAAAAACATTAAAAAAAATTTTTGGCTTAAGGGTCATTTTGAGAAACCGGAAAAACTCTGAAGACAGACTAGAAGATACCATTTTGTAAGGAAAATCTGCATTAAGGAAAACTCCATTTGTAAGTCTATCTCTGTCTTAGTACCAAGAATAAAATTATGACCCTAATTCATAAGAAACTTATCAATGGGGAAGGTATAGACTTAAATCTGCATAACAACCTTATTCTTGTTTATAGTAGTTTTCCTGGTCACCTTCCTAAAACTGGCCTTTCCCACACCCTTCTTTCTTTGTTTTAGCTGAAAATAGTATATAATCCTGAATTCTAAGCCATCTTTTGACTAGGGTCCCTAGTCAAGAATACAGACAGGTAGAAAAAAAGATTTTTTTTCCTCTCCTACAGGTGTCAGCGTTGTTGCTCCTGCTGCTAGGAGTGCTAACAACCCCTTCAGGGATTGTCAGCACTGCAAAAAGCCACCACAATCAAGATCAGCCCCTTTTCAGAGTGGCCCACATCCAAAGTCAGAATGATTTAGTATTTTAGAGGCCAGGCCATCTCAGGCCAACTGGGCATAAGGCTGAAGAGCCGTTAAAACTCCAGAACTTCCCAATGGGTTAGCCAAAATTGTTGGGTTTGCATCATGGCTTAACTTCTCCCTTGGCCCACTCAGCCTTCTTTCCTCTTCCATTCATAAGGTGTTGATCTCAAGTACACTTAACCGTTCCATTCACTGAACTCCACCTAAGAGTCTACTTCTTTGGGCACCCAGTATACAACAGTCAGAAATAAAAGTGAAAAGCACCTAAACTTGCAGGACATTTTTGCTCCACACACCCAAACCTGAGGCAGAACGCTGTAAATCAGACAGTGTTCAGCTAGTCTGACAATCAGAAATGGCTGAAAGGAGCATCTGAGAGACCCCTAACTCATCAAATAGCAACAGGAGAGAATCCATTTAAATGCACAGCTTCCTTAGGGTTCACACCCTTCTTGATGTTTTGCACCCCTCCTGTGTTGATGGATGTGGATCGTGGCTTCAGACTGTATAAGTTACTAATGAGCAGCTTCTTACTGACCTTAGGGAAAAGGCAGGAAATACAGTGGGAGGGAACCTTATATAACTACTCAGTGGAAGCCAGCAATGATAAGTATGCAACCTTGCCACAGTATAATGTTTTAAAAAGAACAAAGCAAAGGGACAAAGAATTGAAAGATCCATTTTATCTACTCAGACTAAAAGATTGATGGGAAATCTCTCTTTCTCCCTCCCTCCTATTTGTTTTTCCTGAGTCCAGCCTCCTTTTCTCTCTCTCCCTCCATCCCAGGTGGATTATTTGGTGGTGAGACATAGAGCAATTTAACCTTCTGAGTAGCAAACAACCAATCACAGAGCCCTGGTTCTTCACTCTGAGAGGAAATCTGTGACAGATAATCTGGGTGTAAGATGGCCAGCCAGTAAGACAGTTCAGAGTAGCAGTGAGAAGTAGCAACTGACAAGAGAGGAATGACACTTCATTATACTATCCATTTACTTACCAAGATCCACAAAGGATTTACCATGTGCCAGGCATCCTGAGTTGAGCTGGAGATAAAATATAACCATAGAAGACCTTGTCCCTGCCCTCCTGGAGTTTATAGTCTAGTGAGGAGATAGATATCAATGCAAACATTACAGATATTAATGAGAGAACAATAGGTGGAACTATGAAACAAAAGAACTGGATACTGGTGTATAATCACTTGGGGTTAGTACTAGTATTTCCACAAAGCTAATCAATCCTTAAGAACACCCTCATCCCAGGCCAAGAGTCCATGTATATACTGGCACTGCTGAGATCAGAATACGGTATTTAAGATTACAGAAAACAGCAGAATTTTTAAAGAAAGTTGTCTAATCTAAAACAGTTAAAATAAAAATAAGATTTTAACAAAATATGACCTGCTCTATTGGTCTCTAAGTTGAGGTGTGCATATGCTAGGGAGTGAACAAGATGATCCACTTGGATGTGCCAAAAATTTTTCCTATTTCATTTTTATCTCACCCTTATTAAAATTCTCATTTGATATTGCTTTATAATGTATATAACATATTAGTATAATAGTAATGTTCATAATATAATTGTACTTGCATTTCATTTGTAAGTATGTAGGCGTATATTAGATACAGACACTCAAGAGTATTTCATTGATGGGGTACATAATCAAAAGTTTGGAAATCAATGTTTTAAAGTGCTTAGCAGTTTGCTGGTACATAATAATAATAACTATTTACCAAGAAGTTACTGCATGCTTGACATATTAGCCCTTTATATGAATAATTTCATTTAGCCCTATAATAGTCTTTTTATTTATGTTTATTTTACTTTTATTTATTTGAGAGAGAGAGAGGAAGAAAGAGGAAGAGCATGAGTCGGGGGAGGGGCAGAGGGAGAAGGAGAAGGAGGCTGCCTGCTAAGCAGGGAGTCCCACTCAGGACTTGATCCCAGGACTTGAGTTCATGACCTGAGCCAAAGGCAGTTGCTTAACCAACAGACCCACCTAGGTACCCCCATAATAATCTTTGATGTTACGAGTATTGTCTCACTTGACAAACTAAGGCATGGAGGGTTAGTTCACATGTTGAAGATCACCCAGCAGATTAAAGGTACACATGGGGTTTGAACCTAAATATTCCAACTGTGGAGTGGTGCTCTAAGCATGATTTCATGCTGCCTATATACACCAGATTGCTACCACATATATGTTCAAAAGAATAAAATTTTGGGATTTTGGGGGGAAGGTTACTTAGGAGGAATATTTTGGGGATAACACATAATAAATACATGGCTTATGAATAAGTACAAAAAACAGTATCAAATAACAAGGTATGAGTCATACTTATTAAAGATCAGCCTCTTGTGGAACATACTTCATCATGATCTTGAACTGAGTAGGATAGGGAAGTAAATAGAACAACTTCAAAGCCCCCAGATACCCACTACCCCCGAGAACAGCTGTGCAAACCTGTCCTTTGATGCCTAAATGGGTGGCAGCTACCCTGCATCACAAAGCACTGGTCTATTGTGTGTTCTGCAATGCTGGCTTGCATAGTTCCTAAGCGATGTGTCTGTACTACCACTGTCAGTCATTTCTGGGACTAGGCAAGTGGATGATCAGATGGATGAAACCCCAGGTTTCTATTCATGACTAAGGCTGCAAAGGCCCAACAACTACCATCATGTTCTTGGTGACCTAATATGGTCTAAGGCCAGGCAATAGTCAGAAGGCAGGGATGACTGGGAGATAAGTGGGAATCCCAACTGTTTCTTCCCACTATGGTCTGGGATATTTTCTAGACCTTGAAGCCAGAAATTTGACAGCTATTTCCTTCCAGCCAGTTTCCTCTTACCAAATTTTGTCATGTTGGAAAGAGCACTAACCCCAGTATTAAACATATGCAGACACTTCCACATGACTCCTTTCTTTTCCCAACCAAGAGTGAGTGTGAGATTTTGTGCTCGAATCATATGGCATTCCAAGAGTTCTTTGTCACCAAGAGCCTTTACATTATTTTGAGTAGCTAGAGTTTTTGTTAAGAGGTAAAATTGGACAGCTAGTTGGAACATAATCCCTGCCCTCAAATAAATGTTCCATGGTTAGTTTCTTTAGATCTTAAGTCCTGAGTGATGATTTGCAAAGAAGAAAAAAGTCCTCTAATCTAGAGATCAGAAGAGTTTCCTATTGGCATGCCCATAGCCCTATATCCTACGTTCAGCTACATTCTAGGCGACGAGAGCTTAACCCAAACTCTCCCAAACATATCTGGAAAGGGAATGCTATCTACTGTAATTCTTAATTCTGTAGTTTGGGGTGCTCGCAGTTACAAAGTATAGTAGAACAACTCCTTAGTGCTGGGCTGTGCATTCGGAAGGCAAACCTACAAAATAGGCTAATGTCATGTAAAGCCTACCAGGCTTCCTGTTAATTCTGCATTTTGTGTATTTTCACTCCCCATTCCAAGTCAATGTCTCTTCATCTCCTCCACCCTTATTTACTACAACAAATAGAATTTTCCAGGGTTTTTGGTATAGACAAAATGACCTTAAATATAAATGAAAAATATAGCAAAGATCTGGCAAGGGGGAAAAAATGACTTAGAGTAAGCAATGACATTTAGTGTTATTTTATTTTGCTCCCTGCTTTGAAATTCCTTTCCACATCTGCATGGCTTACTTCCAGCATCATTCAGTTCTCAACTCCAACTTCACTTTCTCAGTGAGGCTTTTCCTGTAGAACATACCCAAATATACTTTGCTTCTCATCCTCTCATTTTGCTGACTTTTCTTCACAGCACATGTCTCTACCTGACATTATAAATGATTGTGCTAAACTGTCCCTTGTCTGTCTCTACCCTAGAATCCAAGCTGCATGAGAATAAGGACTTTGTTTTGTTCACTACTGTCCTTGCAGCACCTAAAACAAGAGCCTGGCATATAATGAATGTCCAATAAATAAATATTTGTTGAATGACTAAATTAATGAAGAAAATAAATTCAATGACTAAATTACAACCATATGGAACTAAGCAGGGATATGTAAATCAAACCTACAGTGAGGTATCACTTCCCACCTGTCAGAATGACTATTCTCAAAAAAACCCAAGATAGTAAGTGTTGACAAGGATGTGAAGAAAAAGGAATCCTCGTGCACTGTTGGTAGGAATGTAAACTTGTGCAGCCACTGTGAACAATAGTGTAGGGGTTCCTCAAAAAATTAAAATTAGAATTACCATATGATCCAATATTCCTACTTCTGGGTATATAGCCAAAGGAACCGAAATTAACATCTCCACAAGATATCTGCCCTTTCACATCCATTGCAGCATTATTTACAATATTACTATTTACAATTATTTATGTTACTTTTCAAAGCCAAGATATGAAAACAAACTAAGTGTCCATCAATGAATGCATGGGTAAAGAAATGTGGTGTGTACACACACACACACACACACATACACACTTAATATTCAGCCATAAAAAAAGAAGGAAATCCTGCCATTTGTGACAACATGGATTGGCTTTGAGGACACTATGCTAAGTGAAAAAGGTAAAAAAAGACAAATACTATAAGATATCACTTACGCCAAATCTAAAAAAGTGAACTCAGAAACAGAGAACAGATTGGTGGTTGCCAGAGGTGAGAGGTGAAGGTTGGGGGAAATGGATGAAGGTGGTCACAAGGCACAAACTGGCGGCTGTAAGATAAGTCAGTCCTGGGGATGTAACGTACAGCATGGTGACTATAATTAATAATATCGTATTATATATGTGAAAGTTGCTAAAAGTAGATCTTAAAAGTTTTTATCACAAGAAAAAAATATAAGTATGTGAGATAATGGATGGTAACTAAATTTATTGTGGTAATCATTTCATAATACCTACATATATCAAATCACTATGTTGTATACCTTAAACATATACAATCTCATATGTTGATTATATCTCAATAAAATGAGAAAAAATAAAAATTAAATAAATAAGAATACTTTCACGGGGGGGGGGAGGCAAAAACAGCCCAAATGCAATACTTGGAGTCTTGAGACATTTTTGAAATCATTTTTCAGGCCAACTTTTTGAAAAACAAAATTGGATAAATATGGAAATAAAACACCTGAGATGGAAAAAAATTGATGTTTCTTTAGTAACAATGGTAAGGTTTAGGATGAAGGTAGCTAAGTCTATTCAAAGAGCCTATCCCATTCACTGCCAAGTTTTAGATCCCCCAGGTTCATGTTGTATGATCGAAGACTTGTCACAAAAGAGAAACATAGTTCATGAATCTCTTTTCTCTATAGAATGGAAGAATAATTGGTAATATTATGCAAATGTTTCTCCAAACCCCAAGGGCTGATCTTGTGATGCTTGCTTCTCTGAGTGTGCTCAGAACAATTTTAGAGGAGGTTTCTTTCCTGTCTTTTCTTATTCTTCCTAAAAGTGTCCTACCATTAACTGGACATATTTATCTCGTGGTCCAGTGACTTCGGTCAAGCTGTTCCTGTTACCAGAAGAGCTTTGTCCTCTAGCCTCTGAAACCAGAATAATGAAGCAAAAGGGAAAGACTGGAAAAAACAAAAATAGTTCACAAAAAATATATGAGAATTAAGACTCTAAATCACAAAAGTCTAAATACATTAGAAAAAGTTGGACAGTGAGAATTAAGATGCCGAGGTTTTAGGCCTGCAAATACAAAATTATTTATTAAAGCCACATGATTAGCTGTTGCTTTCAAGGTGTCCTTAAAATATCTCTAAAATATAAAGTATTACCAACGCAATTGATAGTAGCCTCAATGTGACCTATTTGCAGCCTAGCAATTCTCTTTATTTTAACAACAAACAAGACTGATTATTCAGCAGAGTAACTTAGGCCAAAATAACTTCCCTGACCAAATGATAGCGTCACTTCTCATGCAGGAAGTGAAGACTTGGCAAAATTTTCACTGGGCAGTTTCCTTTGACTTTTCACATTACAGTCAACTGATTTATGAATCATAGGAAGTATAAATTTAACTGTGCTGACAACTCTTTGGAAGTAGACTAGATCTGCAAGACCTTTCCAGCCAAATGGCCTACTGAATCCTCCAACTGAATATTGTAAAAACATAATGTGTTAAATCATTAATAGATAAATTAGTAATGAGACTAGATTGATTTATTCATTCATCAATTTTAAACTAATTATGAGCTCCTTCCCCTAACTTCTAACTTCTCCATTTTTGTCCTACCACCTCTATGAACCAACAAGACCTGGGAGCAGAGTAAGCCATTCTCCCTTCTCAAGCTCACTAGATCCAAATTGTACAACATCTTCCTTCCTTGTTTCTCTTCCATGTGCCCCTTGGTTACCATCCAAGCTTAGGCCTCAATTGTCTGCTTGCTTTCACTCCCTACCCTCTACACAGGAGGCTGTGTAGCAACTATCCCTTTGTTTTGGTCAACACTGTCAAATAGAGAGTGCATTATTCAACCTGGCATTTAATTGTTTCTGTAATCAAGCTCTCCCCTTATTTCTAGCCCTCTGTTTCACTGGTCTTCCATACTTCAACTAACTGGAATTGTTTTTCTTTCTTGGAATAATCTCTACGCCTTTTTTCCACTTCCATATCATGTTTTTGCCTTTGTTTGTAATGACTCTCTCACCTCCACACATTATATGCACTATCACCACTGCCAGAGTCAACCAACTCTCTTTCTTTGAAATCTTTCCTATCACCCTAGTAATAAATAATATTGACCTTCCTGAGTGCCTGAGGACTTGACCCCCTCCCTTAATAACAGCTTTGTGGTATATTTACTCTTTTATTTATTTGTTGTGTTTTCCCCTGATTCATTATTAAAATCCTTGAAACAATTACTTCAGAAATGAAGCTGATAGAACTCACTCAATTCATTTGTGTTGAAAGAATGAATGAATGAGTGATGAAGAAAGTTCTTATATCACCTGCTTTTCAAAAGCAAGTTTTAAACTTCCTATTAATATAAAATTCAGAAATACTTAGCAGATATTTTGGTGTTCCTAGATATTACATAACAAATTAATGTAAAGCCATCATGAGACAGAATATAGGCCCCATTCAGCTAAAACTAGTTACACATGTCTTGGGTACACAGAACAACTGATGATATTGGAAGCATTAACTAGATAAATACAAGGCAATATAATCTAGTTTTATTTTCCCAGAAGGTTGTTTTGAGACCATCAGTTGTTCATAATGTATAGGAAAATATTGTTTTCATAAATTTTTAAGTGAAATTATTTTATTTTTTTCTATACTTCCCTATGTATTGAGCATGACTGAAACAAGCTTGGCATATGGTATTTTATAGTCCTCACAATCTATGTGACATAATTTAGAACTTAATTATATATAGGTATAAATTATATAATGATTTTTTTCTCCCAAACAAATATTAAATTAATGGGGAAAAACCTCCACACATTTCCTTAATTCCTGGCAGTTATTAAGCACTTAAACATTATCTTGTAGCAGCAGTGATACCATTAGTGTTAAGAGGTAGTGCAGTGGTGATGGCACCAGTGGTTGTGGTAGTGGCAGTGGTAGTAATAGAAGAAACAGTAATAGCAGCGCAATGTAAAGGGTTTTGTGGGAGATTCATTAGATACATCACCTCATTTAAATATTAAAACAACTCCACAAAATAGTTCTAATCCCTCCACTTTATAAATAAGAAAGCTGGAGTTCAAGGAACTTACTAAGGATATAAAAAAGATCTAACTGGTCCTGAGTTTTTTTTTCCTATTTCACAGTATTACCTCCTTATAAGCCATCCAATGAACAAATGCTTTTTTGGAATCCTTTTGCATCTGACATAGATTGGTTGAATAATTGATTGATATGAACAGCTGAGTGCAGTGCAGAGTTCCCAGTAAGAAAGCAAATCATGTTTTTTTTTTTTTTAATTTTCGCAGATTAACTAGGCACCCCCCTACCAACATCAACATATAAGAAACAAATTGTGAATTAAAATATACTCTAGCCCCTTATAACAAGACCCTTTCCACTTAAACTCATCTAATATGGTTAAGTGTACCAGTGGATGCCTCTTTCTCCACCAGCAAGGAGGGAAGGATTTACGCTGGGTACTGAGTCGCCTATTGCCAACCATGGATGCCTGGGGGGACAAGCGTTAATTATGACAAATGAGTCACATGATTTAGACATTAATCTAGAAAATACTTTAGCCAGTCAACATCAATTAAACTTTTTTATGTATTTAATTCATAATCTACTGAATGAAAAAAACAAGAAGACCCTAGCAACTTGGACATTTTCTCTTAACTCTTACCTTAGTTTTTCAAAAGCAAACCCTGGAGTTTGGCTACTGGTAAAGGAATCCATATGTTAATAACACAGTAATAAAATTTCTGATCAGTTACCAGCAATCCCGCTGAAAAAAATTGCTATAGTAACAAGGATAATTATCAGCATCTTAGGGGATCAACTGTTTTGTTTTGTTTTTCCAGAGATTTTATTTATTTGACAGAAAGAGACACAGCAAGAGAGGGAACACAACAGGGGGAGTAGGAGAGGGAGAAGCAGGCTTCCCATCGAGCAGAGAGCCAGATGATGGGCTCGATCCCAGGACCCTGGGATCATGACCTGAGCCAAAGGCAGCCACTTAACAACTGAGCCACCCAGGTGCCCCTGAAAAGTATGTTTTAATTAAAATCCTATGCTGCCAACAAAGTCATTTAAAAATTATTTATTTTAAGATAGATAATTTTCCATTATCCATATGAACAGAAAGAATCATGTGGAAGAAATCATCCAAAACAGCAGAAGATCTAGAAGTTGCTATTTATTTCAGAAATACATTATTTAATTTGTTTTTTTCATGTTTCAATTCACTTTTCTAAGTCTCATTTAGGCTAATATTATAGTTTGACTTTCCTGAGTCCTCATCAAGTGCTAGAAGGAAGTTAATCTAGAAATGTGCTAGTGGATGATAACGTGAAAAGAAAACATTAAAAATTATCTACTTTGAATGAGGAAAAATGACAGACCAAGTATCTCCTCTTTTATCCCAAAACTCTCAAAATGGAAACAAATAACTATATATTAAAAGAAAACTAAATCTGTATGAGTGAAAGTGCTAAAACAAACTTCCCTATTTTCAAGGAAACTCTCAGGTCTGACTCAAAATAGTCCAGAATGAGTCACATAAGATCCTGGTTCTTAGCATGTACTTGCATTGTTAAACACAAATTCACTTATTCCTTGTTCCAAGGACTGATCCAGAACGCATAACATAATATAAGAGGTAATCTTAGGGCACCAGGGTGGCCCAGTCAGTTAAGCAATAGACTCGTGGTTTTGGCTCAAGTCCAGATCTGAGATCCAGCTCTCGCTTACCCCGAACAGCAGGCTTGTGCTCAGCATGGAGTCAGCCTAAGACTTTCTCTCTCAGGATGCCTGGGTGGCTCAATCAGTTAAGCATCTGCTTTGGGTTTAGGTCATGATCCCAGAAACCTGGGATTGACTCTTGCTCAGTAGGGAGCCTGCTTCTCCCTCTGCCTCCTGCTCCAGTTTGGGCTTCTCTCTCTCTTTCTCTCTGATAAATAAATAAATATCTTAAAAAATAAAAAAATAAAAAAGATTCTCTCCCCCTCTCCCTTTGCTCTGCTCCCTTCTCTCTCCCTAAAATCAATAAATAAATCTTAAAAAAAAAGGAAAAAGGTAATCTTGTCTGTTTTCTGACCCAGAGTCCTGAGAGCAGAAGGAAACCTTCCAATAACTGAAACAGCTCACAAATTTACAAAAGCAAAACCGTTTTTCAAAGAGGGGTCATGGGAGCACCTGGGTGCCTCAGATGGCTAATAGTCTGCTTTGGGTCAGATCATGATCTCTAGGTCCCAGGAGTGAGCCCCTTGTCAGGCTCCCAACTCAGCAGGGGGTCTGCTTCTCCTTCTCCCTCTGCTTCTCCCCCTGTTTGTGCTCTCTCTCTCTGTTTCCAATGAATAAACAAAATCTTTAAAAAAATAAAATAACAGATGTGTCACTTCACAATTTTTCTTTTTCCTACCTAAGATTTCCTAACTAAACTGGTGGGGTGACGATCTCTTGAAATTGACTGTGTGTCGTGTATTTATAAACAGCCAAGTGGCCAGTGTTTTATGTTGGCAGCCAAAAGCCAGTCATCCTAAATCAAGGTTTATAGGTGCAGATTTTTTCACTCCCCTCTATATTCCTTTTGATTTAAAGGAGATTTGATGTGAGTAGCCAGCTGGCAATATATACAATGACATTTAGAACACATGTGTATGAACTTGAAACAAGTAGGGGCACTTGGGTGGCTCAGTTGGTTTAAGCGACCGACTCTTGATTTTGGCTCAGGTCATGATCTCAGGATCTGAGATTGAGCCCCAAGTCTGTCCTGGGTGTGGAGTCTACTTAAGATTCTCTCTCTCCCTTCCTTTGCCTCCCCACCCTTTCTCTCTCTCTTTAAAAAAACAAAACAACAACAACAACAACAACAAAACACAAAACAAACTTGAAACAAGTATCATGAAAGAGAAGAATTATTATCTTTTTATTGAATGTACTGTGATTTGCAAACAATTATATTAAGTATAGACTTAATTGGCCTTAGTCAACTAAATTGGCCCAATAGTGTGGTGTTTAAAAAGGACACATACATGTGTGTTAATATGTTGCATATGATGATGGCTCAATTATTTAAATAAAAATATATGACCAGATGGAATCCTTACCTTTTCAAGTATAGCATTGCCTTGGTGAGGATTGATGTTATGCTGGCTTATTTCTCTCTTGTATTTGTATTCATAAACTTGGTCAGTGATATTAATCAGCAGAGTTGATGGACTGAAGGCCAGTTTTCCACAGTCATACACAGTTCCACTTTCAATATCTGTTGGTGCTGTAGCATATCGTAAGATTAATCCCATTATGAGGCCTAGAATAAAGAATAAACAATTACAATGGAGGAGCTGAATCTAAAATGTTCTATCAGATGCTTTTAAGTATATGATTTTGAACTTGTAGAAGTAGTAGGAGATAAGTTTTTGTCCTTACCTGCCTTAGAAAATTGTTCACTCTTCTAAAGATACCAGTTCAATAGATTTCATTAAGATATTTGTGGTGTGGACACTATTGCTTAAATATCCAACACATATTCCCCTATTTTTCCTTTCCAATAGAGCCACAAATTTTTGAAAGAAAAGCTACCCACTTCTTCTACCCAACCAAATGCTTCAAGAAAACCTTTGCTTTTTAACAGATACTGTAATCTGATCAGCCAGAAGATCAAATTTCTCAGAGAGTTTTTGCTCCACAAATCAGCACATATCTAAAACAGTGCCATCAAACTTAAATGAGGCACTTATATACCACGGTTGGGAAAGAAGAAGTGTTATTCATTTTCTCCTTTGGGACATGACAGAGGTGATTTGTTCCCTGTTCCCTACCACCACCCCCCCACACACACCTTTTTTTTTTTTTTTTTTTTTTTGGTCGCTGGCAGATATCCTATGACCTTGAGGGGACCCATCCCAGGGTATGGTCAACATATTGGACCAAGATACAGACAGAACATAAGTCCTGATGACTTCACTGAACCACTGGAGCAACCTATTCTGGAGGTACCCTACTTCTAGGCTTCTTGTTATGTGATACAATACATTCTTTAATTTTTTAAACAGCTTAAAAAAAAAGACTTTATTTGACAGAGAAAGAGAGACAGCGAGAGAGGGAACACAAGCAGGGGGAGTGAGATGGGGAGAAACAGGCTCCCCAATGAGCAGGGAGCCCAGTGTGGGGGACCCTGAGATCATGACCTGACCCAAAGGCAGATGCTTAACAACTGAGTCTCCCAGGCACCTCTTTTTCAAACAACATTGAATCAAGTTTCTGTCTACCTGTAGCAAATGCACTCTAAAGAGACAACATTCCTTTCAGTGAAGAGTTGAACCCAAGTAACAGTTCTTGACTTTTAAGTGTACATATGTACATGTTAGGATGCTCATGGTAATCTGGTGACTGTAAACTCCCCTAATACTTTGGATTTGTTACTAAATAGCAACGAAACTTCAGAGGCCTATCCATTCCTCAATTTAAAATTTGGACTGATCTATGTGTTTTAGGATAAATCCACAATCTCCTCTTTAAAACACCAAATGTTTAAGGTTTTACCACTCTTGTGAATCCAGTCACCTAGCAGCCTTTTTTTATTTTATTAGTAATTATTTTTATTACTTTATTATTAGTATTTTCTAACTAACAAATAAATTAATAAAATAATAGAGTAATAAAATTATGAATTTTCACTAATTACTTAATAATTTGAGGGTGCATATTTCGCACAAGACATTTCTAGACTTAAAAATGCAGCACCAGTTCTATAGGAGGTCAAGTTTGTAAAATGCAAACCCTTAAGCAAACAATTATAATACAATGTGACATGTGCTATGACAGCTGGTAAGCCCTCTGTGTTATATGAGTATAAAGACAAAACACTCCAAAACCCTTTGAATGATGCAAAGCTTTAGATGAATCTTAAAAGGTCATATAAGATTTGTCGAAATAAGCTGAATCAGGGAAAAAGTTGGGGTCCAGGCTGCACATGTGGATGGCAGTACACAACAGCAAAGACAGCTAAAAGATCCCATTGAGTTCTGTTCACCAATGTGTAGCAGAGTTGTCAGGAAAGTGGACACTCAGGCAGAGATTGTGTTTGCTGACTGTTTTGGGTCTGGCTGGGTTCTCACCAATGGAATATAAGCAAATGTGATATGTGTCACTTCTGGAATATAGCTTTGAATAAGTAGGTGAGTTTTCCTCTTCTCCTGCCCAATCAGATAGATGGGAAGGAAACAAAGGCCCTATGAGTAGACAGAGTCACCAGACTGAAGGAGCCTTGGTCCCTGAGATACCAGGTGGGGGAAAGCCATCTGCCAACCCGGAATACCTCATTGGACTATTATGTGAGTGAAGAGTTAACTTCTGTTGTGCTGTCACTGAAATTGTAGTGTTAATGTGTTAAACAACACCAGGATAATAACCTACTGGAGATTATGTATAAATACAAAAGGACTGAAGAAACATGGTAGATTTATAGAGTCTATAGTGGTGTGAGGAGAGAATAAATGGAGGAAGAGAAAGATGAGAGAGAGAGAGAGACCACAGACCAGAGGCAGAGGCCCAGTCATAAAGAAGATCCTTGGTCATGCTAAAAAGTTTTTATTTTTAACTCAGTGGTAATGTATAACTACTGAAATATTTTAGGTAGGAGAATAAAACAATAAAATTTTTATGTAAGTGCTGTCACTTTGGCAATAATGTGGAGAACTAAAGAGAATGATGAGTGAGAATAAAAACGTATTTTATTTCAAGAATATTTTTACCTCCTTCTAGCTTCAGTATTTGGCCTAGTCCTCCATCATAGTGCGAAATACTGTGTCCTAACCTTTGTTGGCAAGAGAAAATAAGTGATGGACACATAACCCCCATGAGCGTCTGATCCACCATAGAACAGTGGGCAGACTTTCACGTGCCGTATCAAACGATTACAATAAAACCAGACAGGAAAGAGAGGGTGAAACACGTGTTCTACACTGCAAGTGGTTTAGGGTGCCTGTGAAGAACATCACTTTGCCAACACCCTTTGTCTAGGAAAGATTCATTTTCTAAGCTATTGGGCAGGTACCATGAGTGATTCTGTGACCTGTGCAGGGGGCCTGAATGCAGAGAACCTATATTAATACTGCGCAGAATTCCCAGAAGGTGAGCCACTTATTTTTGCAATGTGCTTTCAGTACAATAACAAGTAAATATGAAATGCCCGCTGTGTTTTTCGAACTCAATTATTTGTCATAATGAGTGCCTCGTCCCTGGGCCGCTGTGGTTAAAAATTCATAGAAGGCTTCAAAACCTAAATGGGCCTGCCTGCTCCTTAGTACCAGCTCTGGTCCCAGCTTTCAACAAGATACTGCTGGAGTAAATGGAGAAAGCTGCTTCTCACCACAGGTGACCAGATGGAAGAGCCATAATGATGAATCTCTCAGACACATCTCCCACTCTGAAGGACTGCAGCTCATCGATGGTCTCAGCTACTGTGTTCAGGAGTCCATGACCAAATTCACTGAGGCCAGGCAATGACTGACTTCAGTAGGGGCACCACGGCAGGGAGGTGGGGCTGTTCTGAAGGGTCACCATGACTTAAGGATCTCCATCAGCCTTGCTAAACCTTTCTTAGAACTGTGCCATCACCTAAACATTTTCTTACCTAGCCTTTCTGCACCTTCTTCCTCCCTTCGTAGGCACTGCAGCTGCACCAAGATATAACTGTCCCAGCATCCAAAAGCTCTCTCCCCATTTTCCCTCAAAAAAGTCCCCGCAAGAAATCTTTCACACAACTAATCTCTTCCCTGTGTTTGTTTCTCAGATGACCCAAATTAACACACGTGACAAAAGGCTCTAGTCAGATTTCTCCTCACCCCAAGTCTCAAGAGGAAGCAACATCTTGATATAAGGTGAAGGCCCTTCGGGAAACTGCAGCTGTGCAGTGCACACAGTTAACAGACACATTTGCCCATCTGCACACTCCCACTGCAGTAGCTGCGGCTGAAAGATCCTTAATGTCTGAGGCCAGACACCCATCCATAGAGTCTATCAATGCTTCTGACAACCAAACGTCCACTCAGTGCTTTAGCCATATGTTGAAGTGAATATGGAGTGTCAAATTAATGCACTCCAGCACAATATGCTTGAAAACAGGTGACAGATAAAGTAGGACTGCTAGTAGGAAAAAAAAAAATTCTATCGAAGAGGGTTGTTTGTATACCCCCACAAAGGTATAGGATAAAGAAAGCACCAAGCACCTCTGTGCACAGAAGGAAAGAAGAGACTGGCTGCCACAGCTTATGGATACAAACCACTGCTCTCATCGGTATGCCATGAGCCCCAGCCTTATCGTCCCAGGAGGAAAAGAGGCAGCTTCTCCCAGCAAAGCAATACCATGCAGAGGCCTGGTTCTAGTTTATATTCTCACAAGCATGACACTTCCCTGGGCTCTGACCCCTAGCTAGCTGGTGGCATCACCTTCTCCAAGCACAAATTCTAGTCCAGATGTATGCCCTGCTTCTGCCTACATGTTTGGGCATTTGGGCAACGAGGAGGGCAGTAGCATAGATGTGCTCTCGAGTGAACCCTGACCTCTTCCTAACAGCCCACAAGCCCCAGGATGGAGCCTGGACAATATACCTCATTCCTAAACGACTCATAGTCCTACAAATTCCATCTCATGTTCTACCTATGGAGGCCCATGCTCTGATGCAGCCTGTGCTCAATGAATTCCCTCATCGTTGAGTTTTTATAGCACTCACAGTTTAAACCACACCCTTTCTGGCCCAATTTTATAAAGCCTTACATTGTTCAACACTGCTTTGTGGACGTTGGCTTTGTCTCACCCACTAGACAATGAAACTGTTTAGGGCAGAGACTCCATGTTATTCTTCAACTCTGTTTCCTTCCAAAAAGCTACACTTTAGGCAGAATTATAACCCAACTTTCTCTAAGTCCACAAACTCTCTTGGAGTCAAGAAGAAAAAGGTCTTCCAAGCTCATGTAGTTGGTCAGTGAACAACATTTGAAAATGTCACATGTAAGAAATATCACACCGAGTGCTGTGATGCTCCTGTCCTTGCATAGCTTGCAGTGTAACCGCCCATAGCAAATGCCTGGCAGGCAGCTGACATGATGATGTTTGTAGGAACAGAAAGGAGGGAAGAAGGAAGAAGGAGCCTCATGGGCACTCAGAATGAGAAACATTTAGGAATATGACCCTTGTCTTTCTGAACTGGCTTTCACTTCATGCTCCACATTGAAAATATAAGAAAACTCCCCTCCCTCCTTCCCTCATTTGGCTTTCATGCCACAGACACACGAGGCATTGTTCTAAGACATGGGAGAATTATAAAAATGAATAAAATATGGCCCTAACCCTAAAAGATTAAAATATTTTAAACTACCAGGCCTTTTCCTCTTCCCAATCTGTGATCCTGATTTCCAATAAGTATAAGGTATGAGTATTTCCTAAGTCTCTTCTATTAATCCTGTGTTTCACCACCAATCTGCCTGCATCTTACTGACAGTCATTCTACATGATGCTGAAGCATCTTCCTAAAGGGGCTTTTCTTAGAGAAATATGGATGGGCATTTACTTTTATATATAATGACTATATTTATATATAATGTAACAGATCACAGAATGGTTTTGAAAAAACAGTGTTAAAATCTCTCTGGCTATGTTCAGACCTATGACTGGGTTCATACACTATCACACGCACTGCCACATTGCATGTGGCTCCCTTTAGATTATTTTTCTGTAGGAGTGGTACTCCCCTTGAGTCATACGATGCAATAAGACCATCCCTACACATGTATCTAATCTGACTAGCCCATGGTTATATATTTCAATGCTACATGATATCAAAGAGAGTTTAGAAGCCTAAAACAAACATATGTATTTAATATGTAAAGACTGAAGAAGAAATGAGTTTCGTCGTTCTTTCATTCTGTATGCATGTCGTGGCCTCCAAGAATAATCTAGATAAACGAAGCATTGCCTCTTACTAAAACAAGAAGATAAATCCTTAAACTATATATTATATATCAACTTGATTAGTGTATGAGACACAGTTGATTGCCAATCCAGCATTCATCCCCCTGCTTTTCCCAACAAAGCCCTGATTTGTTCAGCTATCACCCCTCCTCACACAGCAGTGTACTGAGGGTAAGTTGACTTCTTCAGCTCTAACAGTGTTCCCATTCCCCTTGCTGGTCATTGGTACTAGAACAGCATGTGACTCTATTCCAGTTGATAAAAAGGGAAGGGAAGCTGGCTAGGGAGCTTCTTAGAAAAGCTTTGATATCCTAAGGGAGAGAGAGAGTAGTGATGAGTTCCTTCCTTCCTTCGGATATTATTGGGCCTGGATATTATTAGGATACCAGGAACTTCTGTACTCACCTAAGCTCTCACCTGATGTTAATCAGCATTTGGAATAGCAAAGAGAAGAAAAGGAAAGAAGCTGGGTCCTTGATGACAATAATGGGCTCCTAAATCAACAGCCCTGAAGACTATTCTTCTCTCTGGAGTTCTATTTGTGGAAGATAATAAATGTCTTTATCGCTTAAGTCTGTTTCCGCCAAGCGTTCTGTTATTAGCAACTGAAAGCAAACTATTTTTTTAAACAAGTAAATGTATAAAGTCCTAAGGAACCCTAAAGGAAAGACCCAACTAAAACTCCACCCCCCAATGTTAGGGAAGGTCTCATACAGGAGGTTCTTAAGGATGTATAGGAATTCTCCAGGTAGAATAGAGGGCAAGAACTTTCTAGGAAAAGTATTCAGAAATCAGTGAGCATGTTGCTAATCAGACACACGAAGGAGTTTGGGAGGGTTAACTAGGGCAGCTGAGATCAAGGGCCCCAGCACAGCTGGAGAACAGAAAGGGAGTTCAAGAGGGAGAGACAGTTGGCAAAAAGGTCTCGAGAAAGAATGGTGGGAGGTTTCTTGTTAGGAAAAAGACTTGCTGTGTTTTTCAGCTAAGGAAACAGCATTAGGAGACAGTTATCTGAAGGGAGAAATGAGAGTTAAGATATGGTGAGGACATGGAGAGGAAGTTAACATCAGAATTTGTCTATATTTACATGAGGAAGAATTTAGCAAAGGAATTTGGGTACAGGAGTTTTAAGATGACAGTTATAAAATTAATCCAAGGAAGACCATTGTTTACCATTACCAGGACTTGTTACAGTGGGGGACTCTTCAAAGTAGGGAATCTAATATAATATTTCAGTCATCCAGGTTCAAAAAATATGTACTGGGGATTCAAAAATATGGAAATAAAGAAGGAAAGGGTGTGACAAATATTGTAAGGAAGCCAAATCAGTGGACACCAATTAACTGTCTGCAAGTTAGTATTCACAAATATTAGACTTTGTGTCATCTTCACAATTTTTCCCTTTCACTTGATAGTTATCTACCTCCTCCATCATATCAGAGTCTTCATCAGAATAGTGATTTAGAAAGATGATATGGGCTTGAATTTCAAACGCTAAATGCATGTCCTAACGTTTTTCTGTTGGCACTTCAGTCTTACCCTGAGATTAATCACAGACAGAACCGAAAGTAAAAATATACAATGCTCTCTGATTATATAGGGATTTCATTCCTTCTCTGCCCTCCCACCAATCTTCTAAATTCAAAGGACTAAAGGAAAGTGTGGGTGTTGCTAAAAGGGACACAATTTATTGCTTTATGCTGGCTCATTAACAACTTGCTTTGGTGAAGAAAAAAATTCTCTAAGGGTTTCAGAATAGGTCTGGGCACCTTCCAGTAAAAGTATCCATGATGTTCCAAAGTGGAAAGGGGTTCATGAACCTATTCCACCTTTGGATGCCTCCCTCCAAGTTCTTTCTTCTCACAGGTTAGAGTCACATGGGAAATAATAGAAAGACCTGACGATCAGATCTTCTACCATAGTAGGGTGTCCACTGTTTATCTCCATCTTTGGTGGATACTAAACAACACACAGAGGCATTCACACATATACACAGCACACATTTCATACCACTCTGGGGTTCCTAACATGGGATTATAGATAACTTTCTAGAAACTATCTCATTTACCAGCTTGTACATAGCTAACACCCTTCTTTACAATTGTTTTAGGAAGTTTACAGAAGAAATGTAGAGATAGAGATATCTAATTAGCCACATACTGACTAAAACAAAATGATTTCTTATCTTATAATGTTCATACAAAACAATATATTTTTTCCTCAAGCCGGAGGGAGAAATATTATAAAAACAATAAATAGTAAAAGAGCAGGAGGGGTAGGGAACTCTCTAATAAGTGAAGATTTTCTCCCAACCCCCCATTCAGCTAAGGAGGACAACGGAGAAAGAGGAAAGACAGAAGGAAGTAAAGGAGACAAAACTAGGAACCACTATATTCAGCTTTATTTTCCTAGTGAAGTAGTTATTAAACTCTAATGCATTAGGAACCTCTGGAAGATTTGTTAAACACAGATTGCTGCATTCTGCCCCAAGTTTCCTACTCAGTAGGCCTGGGTTGCGGCCCACATATTTTCATTTCTAAAAAGTTCTCAGGTGATGCTGACACTGTGAGAAGCACCTTCGTATGAGACAACAAATAGTTCCTACCATTAGGACTGCCATTGCAGTCACAGAACCCTGTCAAAGTCCATGCCACCAGATTCATTCATACAGGTTTCAAACAGCATGGAGAGTCCAGAAGCATAATTAAAGATTCTACCTTCAGTCCCTTCCAAAAATTCAGTTCAATTAAACTAACATCTGATGAAAGCCTATTTTGCATGATTCATGAGAACAAGGCATTTACAGTAACTTCTCCACCCATTCTGACAGCCACAGACATTTAAAACCAGAGGGACTGTAGACTTGCAATACCGCTTTCCCTGATGCTGTGGCAGGTGTTTCCAGGGCAGCCTCATCCCTCTCCCTGGGACATTTTAACCTAGCTTCTTGGCATGGCTTCACATTCACAATATTGCTCCCACTCTATTTCCCACACTGGGCTTTTTGTTATGATAGAATAATACTTCTGAGGCCTTAAGGTAAAAACGACAACAACAAAAAACAAAATCAAAACTTTACTACTTGCCTCCTTTCCCCAATCTTTCCCCATCCCTGACTACACATTAGCATCAGACTTTGGTGAGAGGACAAACTTTGAGAGCCCTAGCTTTCAAAATGGTCTTGTCAATTATTCTGTGAACCCTTGGCTAAAGTTGTAAATTGTCCGAGCTTCTTTGTCCTTACATGCAAACTGAAGATCATTGTATTTTGCATGGATGTGGTAAGGATTAGAAATAATATTTATAATTAGATATCTCAGTCTCTATCTTTCTTCTGTAAACTTCCTAAGATACTATCACCTGGCACAGAGTAGACATTTATTAAATAATAACGACTCTCCCAGGGCTAGGTGTGTGAAAGGACATGGGTTTTATGGTCCTGGACTTAAATCTTGGCCCCATTACCAGCAAGTCATTTCATGTCTCTGAGGGTTAGTTTCCTCTTTTGTCATGTGAAAATGATAATATCTCCTCCACAACACACACATGCACACACAAACACCCAGGTTTGTGATACCCTGTAGTCACATGGAGCCAAACTACCAAGGTTTGAGTCCCAGTTGTGGCATTTTGTAGATCTGTGAACTTAGGGAGTTATACTTGATTTTTGGTGCCTCAGTTTCCCCATCTAAAGAAAGGTTGTTGTGAGGACTAAACGACTGAACATAAGTAAAGCCATATGACAAAACAGTTCACATTGTAAACACTAATTGTGGTAATTATTTTTACTATTATATTTTGATATAAGTTTCACAAATGTTAGTTCTTTATATCTCTACTTCCCTGGCCATATAATTTTAATTCAACTTAGACTACATATAATGTCTCCATAAACAGTTTGAATCATAGATTCATTTTCTTGATATGTTTACTTCTTACTTAGCCTTTAATATCCTGAGGGAGGATGTTCTGAGGTACCACAAGAGTTTGCACTCAAGGGCTTCCTCTGTAGCTCCTTAGAGATTCAGAAGCACAACAGAATGTATAGGAGGTCATTTTCTTAAAATCAACTTTTGAAAACCTACAGAGAGGAATGCGCCTTGAACTTTTGTACTTGTTCAACATTTATTTGGCTAACACTTTATAGCACAGAAAACCTTGTCCTCTGAAGCTCCTTAAAATCAACCTTTTACATTAAAGGGAGAGTCAAGTTCAGTTCACTGGGCTCTTAATCCTAATTACCTGTCCTACAGATTTCTTCAAATTAAACCAGAAGCATTCTGATTTTCACATGACATGCATCCATGAACCCCTGAGTTTTCAACCTGTTCTCTCTGTTCTGATGATATAACTTGCTCTCCTTACTTTTCTGACAGGAATTCAATAAGATTTACTGAGCACTCATTACAAAATCAGAGCAGAACTGAAAGCAGTAAGAATGGTGAAAAAACACTAACTAAATTCCTGTCTGGGAGGGTTCTGGGAAGAAAGTTACTGATTTGGGTTGGAATGGCTTTATGGCTGAAGTTAGTCTTGGCCTAAATTTTGAAGGACCTTGAAGTTGGAAAGGTGTTTTCATTTCTTCCTCATTTGACAGATGAGACAAGTAAGGTCAGAGATTAAGTCACTTGCCCAAAGTAATGCATCTAGCTACTGGAAGAAAAAAAAGAAAGAAAGAAAGAAAGAAAGAAAGTAAATCCTTGGGATTAAAAGTCCAAATTCCCCAAAAGAGCATCCAATGCTTTCTCTGTAAAGCAAACCACGTTTGAGTGAGTACAAAGCCTCAGAAGGGCCTTCCAGACAGGGGGAGGAGTGCAAAGTGGTAATAATCATCTTTTACAGGCCTGGCAGCCAAGAAGGCTGTGCTGGACCAGAGAGGAGCAACATGGATCAGGAGGGTGGAGACACATCATGTTGAACAGCACAATTTCACCCTGAGGAACCTCCTAGCAGTGATATGATGAATTTAATGCCCTCTGATTTTTCAAGAAACATTGCTTTTAAAATCTTAGTGATTCATCATGTAACTATATTATCTATAAATTTTTTTAAAAACATGCTTCAAGTAAATTATTTAACCCTATTATATTGTTAAGTGTACTGTTAGACCTAGTTTACCTAGTTCAACATGACATAGTTTAAAGAACTCAAAACCTAAATTTTATGGCTTGGAATTTTCCTTCTGTCTACTAAACAGGGAGCAAATTTTCACATGAATTCAGAGAGTGTCCCTCAGAGTATAATGCCGTAGAATCAAAGATAGAATTCTAAGAGGTTTAAATTGTTCTGTCCCTAAGCTTAGATTCCAAACCTCAAATATATAGCATTATGAATGTCCTCTAAAGTATGAGAGCCCCCAGTGAAGTGTAACGAAATTCTTAATGTCATCGGGGAAAAAGGAGCAATTTTCCTTTTATGAACAATGAACATGGGATACAGGGCCCTAAGTGAGTGGCACTAAGTGAGTGCACCAGCTGCTGTCAATCAATATTTTGACCATTAATAGTCATGTAAGCTATTAGTCCCATTTAAATGAATATCATCATTGCTTAGCTATTAAGCCAGTTATAGATTTCGATCCTGAATTTTGAAATAATGAGAGCCATAGAATGTCATAAGACAAAATTACCCATTACTGTTCCTCATGAAGTAAAGATATGGTTATCATGCTGCCACTGATTTTCAAAAGCATCTTAGGACCCTTCATATAAAAAAAAGATATTTTTCAATAATAGATTATTTGTAGTTGGAGTACCAGATTTATCTCTAATGAACACAGAATCAGACCAAACACTACACATGATTTTTCTTGGCTTTATACAACCTTTCATATGACATCTTCAGGTTAACAACTTTGAAATTGTTTCTAACAAAAACTGTGAGAGCAGTTAAATGTTCTGTTTGATAACTTTTCCTCCTACTTTTCTTTAACTGCTCATTTCCTAAGCCCCTGCTCCTTAGAATTTTTAAATTGGATTCCTGATATACTAATAAATGTATTAACATCTATTGTGTCTTCTTTTTTTATTTATTTTTTATTTTTTTTAAGATTTTATTTATTAATTTGACACCCAGAGATCACAAGTAGGCAGAGAAGCAGGCAGAAAGAGAGGGAGAAGCAGGCTCCCTGCTGAGCAGAAAGCCTGATGTGGGGCTCAATCCCAGGACCTGGGATCATGACCTGAGCTGAAGGCAGAGGCTTTAACCCACTGAGCCACCCAGGCTCCCCTCTATTGTGTCTTCTAAAGGATATTAGACATTTCAGCAGAATACCAGCAGAAAGGCAGGATGTCTTTAGTAGAGATGGAGGTTGAATTTCAATTTTGCAGTTAATTACATGACCTTCACCTCAATAAGTTTTCCTTTCCTTGTCTGAAATTAAGATGTGGAATTATCATCTCAAGACTTCCTTCCAATGCATGAATTTCAAATTCATTTTTAGGTGCTGGGCACTTTATTCACTTGGCATTTCCTTTCCCCTTCTCATTTAAACGTGTTTATTAGAATGTCCAATCTTGTTCCTTGTTGTAGTCTCAGACTATTTTATCACTGACAGAAAGTCAGTGATAACATTTCAGGTATAACATTTAGATCATGCCTGAAGAAGAAATCTTATATGTCATTAATGCCATCCATATGGACTATTTTCAGAGACTTTTGGTAAAAGATCTTTTATGATAAATAGGAACAAACCTTATTAGACACATGTATAGATGTATAAGAGCACATGGACCTTGCTATGTATGGCTGTTCAGTTTGGGTGAAGTTACTTCACTGTTCTGAAATTTAGTTTCTTCCTCTGTAAAATGAGGAACTGGAGGAGATAACCTCTCAGAGTCCCTTAAATTTCAACAATTATAATTCTATACCAACAAAAAACTAAACAATACTAAAATAAAAGTATTTTCAGCTATTTATATAGTTTAAGATAACTCAAGGATACTCAGAATTCTCATAAAGGAATACTTATGCATATACATGCACAATTTCCTAATTTTTTAAAGTTTTATTTAGTTATTTTAGATAGAGAGAGAGCATGAATGGGGGGAGAGGCAAAGGGAGAATGATTGAGAGAGAGAAGCAGACTCTGGGCTCAATGTGGAGCCCAACATACGGCGATCTCATGACCCTGGGATCATGACCTGAACCGAAATGAAGTGTCAGCCGCTTAACCAACTCAACAACCCAAGCGTTCCTGTTTTCATAATCTTTATAATCATTTTACTTTGCATTGTGTCAGAATTTGCTTTTAATAACTTACAAATAAAAAGTTTATGAAGGAACAAAAATCAGACAACTTAATCCCACTCTTATTAACCATAAGCCTTAAGAATAGCAATTTAAAGAAATGCTATCTGAACTATTGTGCAATGTGCTAATATTTCATGACTTCAACCGCAACTTCAAAGCATTTCATGAAGTTGTGAGAATTAAAGATAATCTGAGATTTTTTTCAGGCTCAAAAGTAAAAGTTGCATTTATATATTGTGAGTAAAAAGTATGGTTCAATTTTAGTAAGTCATCAAAATTTAATCAAAAGTTTTACAAAACAGTATCTCCATGATAGATAAGCTGATATTGGCAAAATGAGCCATAGTTTAATTAAATTCAGTGCTATGAAGAAATCTTTTCTTATTAGAAGGTTTATAATTTTAAAATCTGTTTTGTTTTGCAAAACCATATGCAGCCCTTTAATATAATGCCAAGAATTACATTGTTTCTGGCTTCTCAGATTACATCCCATATCCTCATTGATTATTTATTAGCCAAGTCCAGAGAAAGAAAGATCATGGTTCACTGTTGATGGAGAAGGGCAAATGACTGCTGCCTAGGGCTTTACATCTGACAGAATCTCTTCCTTTCTCTTTGACTTTCTCTTCAACCTGATTGTGTTTTCCCCTCAGAAGAGAGTTTTGTTTTGTGCTTTAAAACTCTCAACACAAAGGAATTTAACTTTGTGCTCTGAAGGGATCAGTATATCAGTCTCCTGAAAGAAATTATACTTCTTAGCCTACAACTTTTAGTTCCTAGCTTAAGTATCTCACAGTGGAATTCAGTTAAAGCATAGAATTTCTCGTGGTCTCAAATCATGATGGTACATTTTCATCATCAGGATATCACATAGCTAGCATATAAAATGTTCATTGATCCTGTTCTCCAAACCTCAGAGATACAAATGGCTTCAAGACTTCCAAAATGAGGGAAACAAAATATAAAAGTACATTTTTTGCAATGTATTATCCCAATGCCCCACCTGTTTTCATTGCATTCAAAATTTCTATCCATTACCAGGTTAAGATCAGAAAGGTAATGTGAAAGTGAGTAGGTTTTAAAGCTACCAGTGTCTTGCTTTACTTTCAAAGATGAGAGTACAGTGTGGATAATCTTTGTCACATTTTATTCAAGTTTCTGAAAGGCATGACATAGCAAATTACGTAGAAAGAGTAATATTTTGGAAGTTTAAAATGTTAAATGCTTTTCCACATCTTGCCCTCTCTCCCCCCCCAAAATGGTACATAACAAATAACATTAAAATGACAATTATAAATTAGAAAGTCTGAAATCAGCCTAAGAAATGAAAACTATTGCATAAAGAAACTCTCTTATAAGAAAATAAAACATTGCCCATATAATTAAAATGGATTTGGATATAATTATTCCAATAGGAGGACTGGAGTATGTTTCTGAACATTTCCTTCTTGAAACTAGTTGAGAAAAGAGAATTTACTCCATACATTTTAAATGATGTTATTTCTAGAACTTTATAATGCTTCTCAGTTCCTCCTGTGAAAGATGGGCTGCTCTTTGTGACTGTGGAGCCATGACTTCCCAACATCAATCATTACAAAAACAAACAATTTGCTCTGTTTGACTCGGTTTGACTCCCCACATGACAACGGACCCACATCTGTCAATAGACATGATGTGTGCCGTGTGAGAACATGACTGTGACATTTACTCTTGTGACAGGGCAAATTTCAGCAGCTCATCTGGAAAGAGATGAGCATTCATTATGCTGCGGCACCTTTCATCAAGCTAATGACATTTCAATCAGCACATTTTCTCCAGTTTCAATACTTCGCCATCTGAGCACAAGACTCTAATTACGCCCAAGCAACAAGTTTCACATCAATCCTACAATTTCTGCACTCACCATATACCATAGCTCCTCCGGTTTCATGCAAGAAGCGAAATCGATGATTTTTAAATAACCAGATTGTCAAAATGGTAAGGATGAGCAAAAAATTAAAGACAAGCAGCTCCACTGCTCCCTGATGTTGAAACTGATACTCATCCTTCTCTGACATAAACCTTTGCTGTCTCTCCATTCTCCGGTCTTCTTGGGATTCCTTAGATTAAAAACCTGGATAATAAGGGCTATCAAGATTTGCCTAAGACAGTCGGCTGCCTGAAGATCTCAGAATAAACACTGCCACTTAAGTTGCTACTTCATGAGCGTTCTGCCTTGGCTTAGTATTCAGATGGCTTCTAGTTACAACTTCCTGTTTCTCTCTTAAAGCAGCCCTGTCTCTTTTCAAACTCCAGACTGTAGTTTCATCATGGACTCTCACTGTCTTTAAATGATTCATTCCACGAAATTATCTTTCATGCTGGATAGACCTGCAAGCAATCATTCTGAGATCTTGAATCATGATTCTTATTGTCTCAAACAAACTCCTGAAGCTGCATAACTAGTGAATTGTAGATTAAGAATAAAACAGATCACCTTTCATCAGTAACATTTCTAAGTTCGAAAAGCTAACTCCTGAATCAGAACCTCACTCACATGCCAGATTTCTCCTCTTCAACCAAAGTCTACCAGTGTGAAAGGGATTGATTAAGAGCTCTTATTTGACCTAAAATGATTTCACAAGAATTTTCTTTTAAGTTGAGAAGCAAGAAAGAATTTAGTATATGATTCTCTCTCTCTCTGGCTTTATATAACTGGCAGTCACAAACGCAGTGTTTAAACTTTGAACCAATTGTTTCCCTTTTAACAAGAATAAATGAAAGCAAAAGACAAAAAGAAAATCCTGTACTGTCTCTACAGCTGTGCTGTTTGGATATGCTGAGTCAAAAAAGAAAAAGACACTAAACACATATTTCTGAAGAAAAAAAATATATGGCCATCCTCAGTAATACCACATACACAGATTTCTCTTTATAGGGTTTCTGGTCCAGGCATTCGGGACCCACAGAAATCTGCCACAGATCCCAAACCTCTTCTGTCCTGTGGCAAAACAATGTGATTAGGTCACTGAGGAATAGTCTGCCATCAGCTATAAAGGCTCCCGAAATCTCAAGGCTCAGACTATAACAGTGATGATTTCTTCAGATCATCTTCCATTTGGCAGGCTGGTTCTGTCTGAATTTATATCTTTATGCTGTTTAAAAACATTCAAGACAACACTACTACCATGGGTTCTGCTGCTTTGCTATGATTTGCTTGCCTTATTGGTTCTACTGTGTGATTAGAGACAGTCAAGGGTTAAGTGAGTATTTTCTTCATTTCATGGCATTATTGTAACTCAGAGGAGTATAAATCATTTAGTATCCCCATACTTGACAGAATTGGTATTCAACTTATACAGTGTAAATAATTCCTTGAGTAGGAAGACTCCAAATATATCCTTAAAGGTTCTTGTCACCAAAAGCTAAAGGTCAAACATGTAATATATTGTGAACTAACTAGCTCCTCAATAACAGTTTCACCCGCAGGAAAGCCTATCAACCACTTACTGTAAAACTGCTGTTTCAGCTTCTTTGCCTTCTGCAACTTTTGAAGCTGATTTCCTCTCTGCGTTTAACTCAGCAGGGGGTATTTATGTGGGCTGCAGATGTTCCTTTAACACACTACCCTTTTTGGCAGGCGTATCTGGGATGACTAATATTCAAACTGTTTTGAAATCTGTCAGGTAATGCTTGCAAGAATTTCATGAAGCTTTGTTAGCAGGTTCTACCTTTGTAATTTTGCAACCCCACAGGTTTAGTCTTGAGTTGCTAGATTTACAAGATAACCCAAATTCAAAGCCCAACAATTCCATGTCTTATTTTTTTGTTTCAAAAATCATTTAATTAGTTTGGTTTTCTTTTAATAATGGTGATTATTCCATCCGGGTAAAATAAACTTTCTTTGGTTGTCTTATTATGACATCCAATTGCATTATCTCCCCTAGTAAAACAATTCAATGAGAGGATTAAAAGTCCTTGGAATATTTTGATTGGCTAAAACACTATTTGTAGAAGGCCTAAATTTGATGTCAACATATTCAAATAAATATATTTCACATTAAAAATTATACACATGGCTCTTCTAGGAAAAATCTGGTAAGATCTGGCACACTTAGGGCTCTCCTTCGCATGTGGTCAAAATCTGTTAGTGCCTATTTGCCACAAGTCCCACTCCACCCATTTCAGTCATTCATGTTTCCTGGATAGCCCCTGAAGTCATTTGATATGTGGCCCCTGGTTTGTTCTAGGATTGGAATACATTCACTGTTGCATTGTCTAATTCTGATGCTGCTTACCAGCAGCATGGAAAGCTGAGAAGAAAAGGGGATTCAGAAAACTTCTCCAATTCTTTTTTTTTTTTTTTTTAAGATTTTTATTTATTTATTTGACAGACAGAGATCACAAGTGGGCAGAGAGTCAGGCAGAGAGAGAGGAGGAAGCAGGCTCCCTGCTGAGCAGAGACCACCCCCCCCCCCCCGCCCAATGCGGGGCTCAATCCCAGTGCCTTGGGATCATGACCTGAACTAAAGGCAGAGGCTTAACCCACTGAGCCACCCAGGCTCCCCTCCAATTCTTTAAATCAGAAAAGTACTTCAGTTTTTCCTATTTTGTGTTTTTTCCCTCAGAATATCATTTTATTTTCTGCTGCACCAATAAAAGTAAAAAAGAAAGAAAGAAAACAAAGAAAGAAATAGAAACACATATTAATGCAGCATCTGCTATAGACCAGGAAATATTTTAGGACATTTAATGTAGTATGATTTAATATTCATAAAAACCTTTCTACAACCAAGAAATTTAAGGTTCAGACAGAATTGGTAACACTTCCAAGGTTGTACAACTAGTAGAAGAAGTTAAATTTATATCTGGGGTTTAATCACCTTGATTAACTCATGTTGGCTTGTCAGTGACTTTCCTGGTTTTAGCAATCAAAATCCTGTATCCCAAGAGACTCTTAACTCACAGGCAAACCAGTCATCCTGTTAGACAGGGTTTCCCAAAAGTGAAAATCCTGTACTGTTAATAATAGCTGTTCCTTTTGACATTCCAGAGGGAGAATTCACACAAAACAGGAATATCAATTTAAAATTAAGGAGCTGTTTTGTTAGCTGGTGGCAATAACCCTTAGTGCCATGTTTTCTGATGACGTTGGAATGGAACCCAAAACTTAAGCATAAGCCCAAAGAAACATTCTTGATTGTTCCTTAATCCCAGTCTTAACACCTGCTGACCAGTGAGTCAAAAGTTCTTGCTGCAAGATGCAACATGCAGGTAAGAGGAAGTAAAGAGAAAAACAAGAGGCCCAGCCCATTGCTGTTGAGTACGCCCTGCCTTAGCTTGCCCATCCAGCACCATGGAAGGAAGGACTTGAAGAGAAGAGCCTCCCAGTCCAAGTAACCTTGTATAGCGTAGTTATCCCACTCACTAGTGAAAGTGACCAGTTAGAACCCACAGACTGTGTTTCAGAATCTAAGCAATCATTTGAGAGTTCCTTATTGTTAGAAAGGATGGTGGAGACTGTGGGCTCAGAGGATCAAGAAAGGATATTTTTCCTAGGTTCAGGAGAGATGCTGAGAGTTCCTCTTCCTCACTTGCTTGAGTCTCACCCTGCCAAGTTCTCTCTCAACCATTGGGCTTCACAGGAAATACTTAAGGCAACCCATTGCCTCATTCCCTTGGCCTCTCCCCCAGTATTCATCCCTATCTGAGACCAGTGAGATGGAGTTGTGTATTTTGCCCCCAAAACTTCTGAAATGGTCCAGGGCAGGACGGCAATTAAGTTTACTTAAAGACATACAATGTCATGAACCAAAAATTCATCCCCTATTCTATTGTCAAACTCACCATAAATCCATCTGTTAAAATAATTAATAAGGAGACAACTAGGCCAGGGTGGCACTAATGCATTGGTAGCCTATGTAAGCCAACCAAATCTAAGCCAGAATCAATGCACTAAATCCAAGAAAGTGACGCATAAGAACAATCAATTATAAATAGTCACCAAGACTTTCCCAAATAAGGCAATCACTTAAGTTATTGTCAATCAAACAATTTCCTGGGTTCAATTCCACATCTTCTCTATAAAAACATCTCTCTTACTTCCTATTGACGAAGTACTCCTACTAAGCACTTTCAGTTTAGTGTTGTCCCAGTTTGAATGGATGTACACCCAAAGAAACTCTTGAAAATTTTAATGTGCCTCATCTTTTAACACATTTAATTTAACACATTTAATGTGCCTAATTTTTTAACACATTTAAGCTTCTCCTACTCTCCCCAAAAGTCACATTAGCACACACACACAAAAATGCTCCTAATTTGAACAATATTTACCTTTCCCATCACCAGATTCCACAGAGAAATGAGAGTTCAAAAATTTCACAGGTAAGTTAAATTCCATAAAAAACACTTAGACAATACTAACTCCTCCAGAAATGCAGTACCCACACCTGCTTTTTCCTTTTCCACCTCTGCAGAGTCCTGGGTCTCTGGAATGCAGGGCCATAAACCAAGGAAATAACCATTAAGTCCATGTTCTTTCCACTACTCTTCATTATGGTGGCAAAGTAAAAGAAAAGTCATTGCAAACTACTGAAGTGAGAGAATTTGTATAGTTTTATTTAAACAACTCAGGTACAGAAACATATGTGGCATGAATGAGGATCTCTTCCTTTTAATATCCTATAGGGTGTGTTCCTTCAGCGCTCTGAAGTGGGAAAACTGGGACACTGTTTTCCCAGGTGAGCAGTTATTTCTGGATTGTTGATCCTTGATGCCCAGTAGTACATACAAAGGTCCCCCATCCAGGCATAAGCAGAAAGAAGGAGAATCCACTTGCATTGCTTGCCATTTGCTGGTCTTGCCACCACAAATACATACCAGACTTTTTATTTAGGCATTTATTCACTGAATATTCCCAAAGCTGTACAGAGTGGGAGGAAAGCAAATCTGTCATTGTTCCTGTTATCTAGATGTGTCAGCTCTATGCCATCAAAATGCAATGGCTTCACAGCTAAAGCCTCAGGAGTAAGGAGGTTCCCAGATGGATAGTCTTCAATTCCTAATGCAGTCTCTTCTTTCCCTTTTGTCTCTAGCTTTCTCTTGGTAGCACATCATCCCTTTTTGTTTACAGAGACCATCTCTTCAAGAAATAATAATGTTACACATCGATTATAATTAGTTTTAAAATGTTAAAAAAAAAAAAGAAGAAGAAGAAGCTTCAGTCCATTGGTCCCCTGTTCTGTCTTGTACATATACTGGAAGAGTCAGGCATGAGAAACTCATTGGCTTTTTTACTCATTGACTTTTGATTTTATTCAATTTCTGTCAGCTTTTCACAAGGTAAGGTAAGTGCAAGCTGGTCACAGTGACTTCCCCCAACCTAGGAATAAGGCTTCAGAGGTAAAGGGAAGTACAAACTCTGAGCCAAGGACGGGGAACACAAAATGGAGAACTACCCCTCTAAACTGCAGCTTATTTTAATAAAAATCTCTTGCAATCAAAGACCTGAGGAAATGTATTTCTTTGATTTCCTATTAAGTGTCCACATGACAAATTAACATTCTTCTTAGGATATAATTTCTATCATGTCTTAAAAACAAATAACTCTGACCTCATTAACTAAAATACACTTTACCCTCTCACTTCCTATCAAGTTATAAAATTTTTTTTAAAGATTTTATTTATTTACTTGACAGAGAGATATCACAAGTAGATAGAGAGGCAGGCAGAGAGAGAGAGAGAGAGGAGGAAGCAGGCTCCCTGCTGAGCAGAGAGCCCAATGCGGGACTCGATCCCAGGACCCTGAGATCATGACCTGAGCCGAAGGCAGCGGCTTAACCCACTGAGCCACCCAGGCGCCCCAAGTTATAAAATTTTTATATGAACTAGCAAAGAAAGGCACCAGGACCTTCACCTCCCCCTAATTTCTACACTATTTTTTCTAGAGAGAGAAAGGGGAAAAGAAGGAAAGCAGAGTTTTCAACAAGGTGAAGTTGAATATTCTTTTTTTTTTTTAAGGTTTTATTTATTTATTTGACAGAGAGAGATCACAAGCAGGCAGAGAAGCAGGCAGAGAGAGAGAGAAAGGGAAGCTGACTCCCCGCTGAGCAGAGAGCCCTATGTGGGGCTCCATCCCAGGACCCTGGGATCATGACCTGAGCTGAAGGCAGAGGCTTTAACCCACCGAGCCACCCAGGTGCCCCGAAGTTGAATATTCTAGAAAATATTTTTCTGAAATGAAATATGTAAATTGCAAGCAGATTTTGACAGAAATGCCTCTACCATCTCTTAAATCTATTCAAAATACAGAATCTGAGGCAAGCTTTGTTGGATAATATCTCAATGTGGGTTTCCTCAAGAGCAGAGTCTGAGAAAAAATCTCAGGTGAATATGGTTTATTTAGATGATCCCAGGAATCACAAGTGAGAAAGTCTGCATAAAAGCTAGGAAATACCATTATTCAGAAATAAAAATTTAAGCTTCATTGTAGCCTAATCCATTCCCCACTTCATCCATACCTTTACAGGGTCTATGTACTTTGAAAATCTAGTAAATTAATTTATAGGTATGCTGAGAACATCCCTTAAGCAGCAACTAAAATTAATTTTATTATGTTTAAGGCAACTAAATTACATAATAAATTTCATGACAAACAATATGGGTTTCTTAGATAAGAAAGGAATCATGCCCTATGATCAGTTGAGTTAAAGTCCCATATCGCAGGTGGAGAAGAAATTCAATTTGCTTTGAAATGTTATTTTTTTTAATGGTTATGTAAAATTTAAGTTTTAAATTTAAACTTTAGAAAACTACTCTAAAGTTTAAGTTTTAAATTTAAACTTTAGAAAACTACTCTGGGACTCTTTGAAGACTATGTAACTTGGTGTATGCACATACAAACATACATTACACACAACCCTAAGATCTCACTCCAAATAAAGTTTAAACAATAGGTTACATATTCATTTTAATCGAGCCTCACTAGTATTAAGGTATGTCATAGAACAATGTGATTTTAGCTCTGAAAAACTGTCCTGCATCACTGTGTGGAAAAAAAAAAACAACAAATTCACAAAGCAAGAGAGAGTTTTTCAATGGCATTTTGTTGTTGTTGTTGTTGTTTGTTGTTATTACATTAGCTACCAGATCCAAGAATGTATCTTGCCCTTACCATGTGAGGACACAGCTAGAATATAACTGTCTATGACCCAAGAAGTAGATTCCCACAAGACATCAAATCTGCTAGCACCTTGATTTTGGGCTCCCCAGCCTCCAGAACCTATAAATCTCAATTAAAGCCATAACACAGAATATCATATTATAGTGGCTATAAGAAAAGTTATTCAAGGTTCTCAGACTGCTTAGCAAAATTCCTGAAAAGAGAGACACTTATAAATATTTTTTTAGTCTTAGTATTCTCTCTACAGAAACAGTTTTCTCCAGCACATTTGGACTCCACAATTGAGGAAATATAAATAATATGCAGTCTATAAATGTTAAATGAAGAATCTTTTTTTTTTTTTTTAAACAAAAATGTCTTGGAGAGGAAGGAAGCTGGCAGAGGAATAGGAGATTGAAATATCATTGGGTCCCAGGAGTTCAGCTAGATAGTTTATCAAATAATTCTGAACATCTAAAAACTCAAAAGGAGTTAGAAGAGAAGAAGAGCAGCAATTCTAGGAATAGAAAATTGAACAGAAATTCTAGGAAGGTAGGATGTGTGGAGAAGTGAATCTGAAGCAATGGTAAGATAGACCATGGGGAGTGGGGCTGGTTCCCGGCGAGCAGTGAAGCAGTTGAGCACAAAATCAGAACTTTTAGAAGTCTGCTCCTCTGAGTAATGTTGGCCCAGAGGCTTGGCGGGGCTGGAGCCTTCACAGGGACAGTGTGGTCTCAGGACTCATGGGATCACAGAATGACTGGGGGTGTCTGAGTGCAGCAGAGCTGCCAGGTAGCAGAGCGGGGAAGCCGGCTATAGAGACAGAGCTGAGCAGTGTGCTCTCAGCTCAGGATTACCTTAAACCATGATCCAAGGCACAGTCAGACCACTGTTCTTCAAGCAGGGACACTACAAGTGACAGATCCGAAGAGACCCCCTCCTTCCTCCTCTGGGAGGAGTAGCCAGGAGCACACGACAGGAATCTACTGGGTTTGGATATTCCAAATGGGACTGGCACCAGAGGTAAAATTTTGGGTCACAGGCCAGATGAGGACAGAGTGTGGCTAGAGACCAGGGAGAGGGGTGGGATTGACTTCTTTTCACTGAGGGCACACTGAGGAGTGGTGCCCTGAGCCCTTGGGTCCTACAGGGCTGGAGGCTGGGAGGCTGCCATCCTCATTCCCATCCTCCAAAGCTCTATGGAAAGTGTTCATGGAAGAAAAGCTACTGAGAACAAACCTGAACAGATTACTTTGCCTGGCCCCTGGCAAGGACAGTGCAATTCTGACTCCAGCAAAGACATTTGAGAAGCATGGCAACAACCCCTCCCCCAGAAGATCAGCAAAAACATCCAGCGAAGACCAAGATCACCGATCAGTGAGAACTGTGGAACTCCAGAGCTAGGCAAAAGCAACACATGGACTTCATGGCATTTTCCCCATGATCCTTTAGTCTTTTGAAGTTAAATCTTTTTAATTTTTTTCTTATTCTATTTTTTAAATTTTTCCTCTTTTTCTCTTTTAATGTTTTTTAACTATTTTATCTTATCAATAACTTTTTTAAAATGTTTTTAAATTTTCATTGTTATGGTCCTATTTTATCACTTCATTGTATTTAAACTTATTTTTTGTATACATATAGGGTTTTTTTTTCTTTAAAATTTTGGGATACAAATTCATATAATAGATCAAATATACCTTAAATCTTTGTTCGAGTCTCCAGCCTGATCACATTTTCTCCTCTTTTTCTTTCTTTGCCAACCAATTATCTTATCAAATCTTTTTTTAGAATTTTTTTTAATTTTCATCTTTACAATCATTTTCTATCCTTTCATTGTGTTTACACAAATATATATATATATATATATATATATATATATATATATTTCTTTCTTTCTTTCTTTAAAATTTTGGGAGGTAGTTTCTTCTAAGAGACCAAAATACACTCAAAATCAAGTGGGTCACTCTGTTCTATTCACCAGTCTAACATATATATTTTTTATTTTTTAAATTTCCCCCCCTTTTTTCTCCCCCTGGTTTCAGGTCTCTTCTAATTTGGTTAGCATATATTTTATATTTTTCTGGGGTCTTTACCACTCTTTTAGTATTTTGTTCTCTCATTCATCTATTCTTATCTGGATAAAATGACAAGATGGAAAAACAACGCACACACAAAAAAGAATAAGAGGCAGTACCAATGGCTAGGGACCTAATCAATACAGACATTAGTAATATATCAGAACTAGAGTTCAGAATGAAGATTATCAAGGTGCTAGCTGGGCTAGAAAAAAGCATGAAAGATGTTAGAGAATCCCTTTCTGGAGAAACAAAATTCCTTTCTGGAGAAATAAAAGAACTAAAATCTAACCAAGTTGAAATCAAAAAAGCTATTAATGAGGTGCAGTCAAAAATGGAGGCTCTTACTGCTAGCATAAGTGAAGAAGAAGAGAGAATTAGTGATATAGAAGACCAAATGACAGAGAATAAAGAAGCTGAGCAAAAGAGAGACAAACAACTATGGGACCAAAAGGAGAGAATTTGAGAGATAAGTGGTACCATAAGATTAAACAATATTAGAATAATTGGGATCTGTGAAAAAGAAAGAGAGAGGGGGGCAGAAGTTGCATTGGACCAAATTATAGTAGAGAATTTCCTTAATGTGGTAAAGGGAACAAGCATCAAAATCCAGGAGGCACAGAGAATCCCCCTCAAATTCAATAAAAATAGGTCCATACCCTATCATCTAATAGTAAAAGTTACAAGTCTTAGTAACAAGAGAAAATCCTGAAAGCAGCTCAGGACAAGAGGTCTGTAACATACAATAGTAGAAATATTAGATTGGCAACAGACTTATCCACAGAGACCTGGCAGGCCAGAAAGGACTGGCATGATATATTCAGAGCACTAAATGAGAAAAATATGCAGCCAAGAATACTATATCCAGCTAGGCAGTCACTGAAAATAGAAGGAGAGATAAAAAGTTTCCAGGATGAACAAAAATTAAAAGAATTTGCAAACACCAAACCAGCCCTATAAAAAATATTGAAAGGGGTCATCCAAGCAAAGAGAGAGCCTACAAGTAATAGAACAGAAAAGAACAGAGACAATATACAGTAACAGTCACCTTACAGGCAATATAATGGCACTAAATTCATATCTTTCAATAGTTACCCTGAATGTAAATGGGCTAAATGTCCCAGTCAAAAGACATAGGGTATCAGAATGGATAAAAAAACAAAACCCATCAATATGCTATCTGCAAGAAACTCATTTTAGACACAAAGACACCTCCAGATTGAATGTGGGGGGTGAAACACAATTTACGATGCTAATGGACATCAAGAGAAAGCTGAGGTGGCAATCATTAGGTCAGAAAAATTAGATTTTAAGCCAAAGACTATAGTAAGAGATGAGGAAGGATACTATATCATACTTAAACGATCTGTCCAACAAGAAGATCTAACAATTTTAAATATCTATGCCCCTAACATCAGATCAGCCATTTATATGAACCAATTAATAACAAAATCAAAGAAACACATCAACAATAATATATAATAGTAGGGGACTTTTAACACTCCCCTCACGGAAATGGACAGATCATCCAAGCAAAAGATCAACAAGGAAATAATGACATACTGGATCAGATGGACTTCACAGATATATTCGGAACATTCTCTCCCAATGCAATAGAATACACAATCTTCTCTAGTGCACATGGAACATTCTCCAGAATAGATCATGCCCTGGGTCACAAATCAGGTCTCAACTGGTACCAAAAGATTGGGATCATTCCCTGAATATTTTCAGACCACAATGCCCTGAAACTAGAACTCAGTCCCAAGAGGAAAGTTGGAAAGAACTCAAATACATGGAGGCTAAAGAGCATCCTACTAAAGAATGAGTGGGTCAACCAGAAAATTACAGAAGAATTGAAAAAATTCATGGAAACAATGAAAATAAAAGCACAACTATTCAAAATCTTTGGGACACAACAAAGGCAGTCCTGAGAGGAAGGCATATAGCGATACAAGCCTTTCTCAAGAAACAAGAAAGGTCTCAAATACACAACCTAACCTACACCTAAAGCAGCTGGAGAAAGAACAGCAAAGAAAGCCTGAAGCCAGCAGGAGAATAGAAATAATAAAGATCAGAGCAGAAATCAATGAAATAGAAACCAAAAGAACAGTAGAACACATCAAAGAAACTAGAAGCTAGTTCTTTGAAAGAATTAATAAGATTGATAAACCACTAGCCAGACCTATTACAAAGAAAAGAGAAAGGACCTAAATTAATAAAATCATGAATGAAAAGGAGAGATCACAACTGATACCAAAGATATACAAACAATTATAAGAACGTATTAGGACCGGGGCGCCTGGGTGGCTCAGTGGGTTAAAGTCTCTGCCTTCAGCTCAGGTCATGATCCCAGGGATCTGGGACTGAGCCCCACATTGGGCTCTCTGCTCAGCAGGGAGCCTGCTTCCTCCTCCCTCTCTCTCTGCCTGCCTCTGCCTATTCGTGATCTCCATCTGTCAAATAAATAAATAAAATCTTAAAAAAAAAAAAGAACATATTAGGACCAAATATATGCCAGCAAATTGATAATCTAGAAGAAATGGATGCATTCCTAGAGACATATAAACTACCAAAATGGAATCAGGAAGAAATAGAAAACTTGAACAGACCCATAACCAGTAAGGAGATTGAAGCAGTCATCAAAAATCTCCAAACAAACAAGAGCCCAGGGCCAGATGGTTTCCCAGGGGAATTCTACCAAACATTTAAAGAAGAATTAATACTTATTCTCCTGAAACTGTTCCAAAAAATAGAAATAGAAGGAAAACTTCCAAACTCATTTTATGAGGCCAGCATTACCTTGATCCCCAAACCAGCAAAAAAAACCCTATCAAAAAGGAGAATTACAGACCAATATCCTTGATGAACACAGGTGCAAAAATTCTCACCAAAATAATAGCCAGTAGGAACCAACAGTATATTAAAAGGATTATTCAACACAACCAAGTAGGATTTATTCCTGGGCTGCAAGGTTGGTTCAACATCTGCAAATCAATCAATGTGATACAATACATTAAGAACAAGAACCATATGATACCCTCAATAGATGCTGAAAAAGCATTTGACTTTTTTAATGTACTTTTTTAAAGTACAGCATCCTTTCCTGATCAAAACTCTTCAAAGTATAGGCATAAAGGGTACATACCTCAATATCACCAAAGCCATGTACGAAACACCCACAGATAATATCATTCTCAATGGAGAAATACTGAGATATTTCCCCCAAAGGTCAGGAACATGGCAGGGATGTCCAACATCACCACACTATTCAACATAGTACTAGTACATAGCCCTAGCAGCAATCAGACAACAAAAAGAAATTAAAAGCCTTCAAATCAGCAAAGAAGTTAAACTCTCACTCTTTGCAGATAATATGATACTTTATGTGGAAAACCCAAAAGACTCCACTCCAAATCTGCTAGAACACACACAGGAATTCAGCAAAGTGTCAGGATATAAAATCAATGCACAGAAATCAGTTGCATTTCTTTACACCAACAACAAGACAGAAGAAAGAGAAATTAAGGAGTCAATTCAATTTAGAATTGCACCCAAAACCATAAGATACCTAGGAATACACCTAACCAAAGAGGCAAAGAATTGTACTCAGAAAATATAAAATACTCATGAAAGAAATTGAGGAAGACACAAAGAAATGGAAAAACATTCCATGCTCATGGACTGGAAGAACAAATATTGTGAAAATGTCTATGCTACCTAAAATAATTTACACATTTAATGCAATCCCTACCAAAATACCAACCAGTTTTTTTCCAAAAAATGGAACAGATTATCCTGAAATTTATATGGAACCAGAAAAGACCTCGAATAGCCGGAGGAATTTTGAAAAAGAAAGCCAAAGTTGGTGGCATCACAATTCCAGACTTCAAGCTCTATTACAAAGCTGTCATCATCAAGAGAGTATGGTACTGGCACAAAAACAGACACATAGATCAATGGAACAGAATAGAGAACCCAGAAATAGACCCTCAACTCTATGGTCAACTAATCTTCGACAAAGCAGGAAGGAATGTCCAGTGGAAAAAAGACAGCCTCTTCAACAAATGGTGCTGGGAAAATTGGACAGCCACATGCAGAAAACTGAAACTGGACCATTTCCTTACACCACACACAAAAATAGACTTCAAATGGATGAAAGACCTCAATGTGAGAAAGGAATCTATCAAAATCCTTGAGGAGAACACAGGCAACAACCTCTTCAACCTTAGCCACTGCAATTTCTTCCTAGAAACATTGCTAAAGGCAAGGGAAGCAAGGGCAAAAAGGAACTATTGGGACTTAACCCAGGTCAAAAACTTTTGCACAGCAAAGCAAACAGCCAACAAAACCAAAAGACAACTAACAGAATGGGAGAAGATATTTGCAAATGACTAATCAGATAAAGGGCCTAGTATCCAAAATCCATAAAGAACTTACCAAACTCAACACCCAAAGAACAAATAATTCAGTCAAGAAATGGGCAGAGGACATGAACAGACATTTCTGCAAAGAAGACATCCAGATGGCCAACAGACACATGAAAAGGTGTTCCACATCACTCAGCATCGGGGAAATACAAATCAAAACCACCATGAGATACCACCTCACACCAGTCAGAATGGTTAAAATTAACAAGTCAGATGTTGGTGAGGATGCAGCGAAAGGGGAACTCTCCTACACTCTCGGTAGGAATGCAAGCTGGTACAGCTACTCCAGAAAACAGCATGGAGCTTCCTCAAAAAGTTGAAAATGGAGCTACCCTATGACCCAGCAATTGCACTACTGAGTATTTACCCTAAGGATACAAATGTAGTGATCCAAAAGGGCACATGCACCCAAATGTTTATAGCAGTAATGTCCACCACAGCCAAACTATGGAAAGAACCTAGATGTCCATCAACAGATAAATGGATAAAGAAGAGGTGGTATATATAGACAATGGAATATTATGCAGCCATCAAACGAAATGAAATCTTTCCATTTGCAATGATATGGATGGAACTAGAGGGTATTATGCTGAGTGAAACAAGTCATTCAGAAAAAGACAATTATTATATGATCTCTCTGATATGAAGAATTTGAGAGGCAGGGCGGAGGCTTTTGGGGGGTAGGAAAGAGAAAAATGAAACAAGATGGGATTGAGAGGGTGACAAACCATAAGAGACTCTTAATCTAACAATACAGACTGAGGATGGGGTAGGGATAGGGTGGCTGAATTATGGACATTGGGGAGGGTATGTGCTATGGTGAGTGCTGTGAAATGTTTAAGCCTGATGATTCATAGATCTGTACCCCTGGGGCAAAAAATACATTATATGTTAATTTTTTAAAAATGTTTTTGTATCTGTACTTGGAACTTTGTTAATGTACTATAATCTTGAGAAATGTCAAATTTAGAAAAAGCAGAATCAATTGGTTGTCAGCAATTTAAGATTGAAACAGTGTTGAATTCCACCAAAACTTACTTATAACTAGATTTATATCCATGTGGAAAATGGAATTGTTACATTAGGATTTAGCTGCTTAATCTCATTTCCTCCCTTCCATCATCTTAACAAAAGGAGAATACACAAAAAACAAATAGCTGAGCAAAAATATAGTCACACCCAATGCATAAGTCTTTTGGTGAACTATGTTTGAGAATCTGGTTTAGACCAGAGGCCTCCCATCTTGCCCAAAATCTACAACAAAAGTGAGGAGAGCACATTCAGAGACACAATCCTGAGTTAAGACCTGCTCTGCAGGGAAGACTCCACACCCATGAACTTAGCTGTTTTAAGAAGGGAGGTCTCCTAAAAAGACACAGCAGGAAAAAGAATAACAGAATGTTCTCTACCTACCCCTCAACTTTCAGGTCTCATTTGGACTGCAGTGATCAAAGAAAAAAAGAAAAAAGTTCAACTTTCTCTGCTCCTGAGCCGGGGAAACTCACTCCAGTGAAGTATGACCTAAACTGATAAAGATAGCAGGATCACCCACTGAACATTTCTGTTCCAAGGGATCAAGAGACAGAAGCTCCCTCATGGCACTTCCAAAAGGTCAGATGTATAGGTATAAATTTCCTCCTGCAGAAACCACTGTGAAAATGTAGGGGACAGTAGCAAGAGGATTCCCTATTAACTCTCCTGAGATATTTGTTCTTTAAACTTGTTGGACTTAATTGCCAAGTCTATATGGCTGTCTCCAGAGAGGAAACCAGCAATGTGTCTAAGCAGTCCTCCTGTGTCTGAGTATGCTTCTTTTAAATATTCCTGGGACCAGTGTATTGAGTGCTCTAACTGTTGCCCCCAAAATCCGTGAGAAGGGATGAGAACTTATAAATTTGCCTTCACTCCACTTTACACCAAAGGATAAAAAGTCATTTATGAAAAGCCATAAAACCACAAACATCCCAAATTTGAACATTAATTATTAAGTTGTAATAGAAAGCATTAAAAGTTCTAAATCATATTCTCCTTCCCCTTGTAAGCTAACTTCACTTTTTACTACTTTCTGATTTTATTGGATTGTTCTCATTCTGACAAGGCCAGATTTCCTTAAGCAGCTGTGGTACTTGAGTCCATCTTTGAAGCACTGAGATGACTATAGCTTCTTCAGCAACTACAAAGTTGAATTAATCCAACCACAAATTCATTCTGGTGTGCCAAAGAACAGGACATCTGAGAATCACAGCACCAGATTTACTCTAATAAGTTAAGAAAATACAAGTGAACAATTCCTGTGCAACTAGAGGATCATCCCAATCAAAATTATCTGTCCCCATTTTTGTAAATAGTAAAACCCAAGTCTGTATTTTTGCTATCATCCACAGAACATTGCTGAGAGTTTAACTATTGGGAAAGGTAAGCATGTGAAGTTACAAGTAAAATATTTTGATATCAGGCTGACCAACACAGACCTCAATCTGGGCATGTGGTCCAAAGGCCAGTGCCAGTGAATTTAAACCCACAAGAGAGAAATTGCCCATCATTGTCACATTGTGTTTCCTAAACCAATGGGGAAATTCACTTGGATATATTGTCTCACCATAAGAGAGTAACATTTAAAATACTATCTTCTTTTAAAACTATGAAATATGCAGTTGGGGACACCTCTAGCTCAGTCTTCCGGTTTTACCCAAGGCTTTATTGGTCCTCTCTGTATGTTGAAAAGCTCTTAGTTATTTATTAATGAAATGATAAGCATCTTTAACATACTCCATCAAAAAATCATGTGAGGGGATAGTTAAAGCCAGAATGACAACAATGTTATGGTTTTTCAGGGCTGCATGTTGGAAATATTGAATCATTCTCTCCACTTTTGTGAGAGCTGATCTCCATTTTTGGGTGAGCTGAAAATTTTCACAATAAAATTTTTTCAAATGGATTTTTTTATTTCTGATTGCTGCCTTATGCTTTTTCTTTTCTTTTCTTTTTTAATGTTCTTTTCTCTGAAATCTTGCCTTTCCTTGGCTTTTGGACTTTCCAAAATTGTTGCATACATTTTCCCCACATAATCAGTGGTAGAACTTTTCCTTCAGATACATCTTTTCTTACAGCGGTTCGATAATCCCTTAATCTTATATTCCTTTCTGTTCTTCCATGAATCCTACAAGATCAGCAGAACTTTGCATTTTTTTTCCTCCTGGGTAGCACTGATAGTTGGATTAGAGTTCCTGACCTCTTCTTCCTCTAAGGCAATTGTTCTAGGGTCCCCCATATGACATGGATGAGATCCAAATCAATGAAATGTGTTCACTATTCAAACATATACAGTCACCTTCTACATTCATATTGGAAAATTCTACCCATAAGTTACCTTCCATCAGCCTAGCAGCTAACCCTGGCCTGAGAATTATCTCTTTTAAACTACTAGGCTCCTTTTTCAGAGTCCTGATGCCATGAATTTCCTGGACATTTCCCCCAACCCATAGCCATAGGAGATTTGCCAACTAAAATAATTGTGTCACCTTCAAACTTACCAAATAATGCATTCTCTGCTAATCTTCCAGTCCTTTTATCATATGTTGTCCTATCTTTTCTGAAAGCACCAGTGCATTTCCAATATACATGTGTATATATAATCTCCTGTATATATATTAATATATATGCACATATATAATATGGAGTTATTATTAATTTTTTGAAGATAATTTGGGGAGTAGTTTAAGGTTTACAAGAAAATTAAGAGTAAGATACAGAGATTTCCCTCATACCTCTTGCCCACACATATGCATAATCTCCTCATTACCAGCATCACTCATGAGAATGGTACATTTTTTACCAAGAATGAACCTACATTGACACATCATAATAGCCCAAAGTCCATAAGGTTCACTTGTGGTATTGTAGACTCTGTGGGTTTGGAAAAATGTATGACACATGCCCATCATCATAATATCACATAGAATATTTTCATTGCCCTAAAAACACTCTGTGCTCTGCAAATTCAACTTCCCACTCCCTTCACCCAACCCTGGCAACAAGTGATCTTTTTATCTTCATAGTTTTGCTTTTTCCAGAATGTCATATAGTTGGAATCATATAGTATATAGCCTTTTCATATTATTTTCTTTCACTTAGTAACATGTATTTAATGTTTCCCATGTTTTTTCATGTTTGATAGCTCATTTATTTTTAACACTGAATAATATTCCATGGTCTGGATGTACCATAGTTTATTTGTTCATTCACTTACTGAAGAACATTTTCGTTTCTGCCCCTCCCCCCACTCGTGCCTGCTTGCTCACACCCTCTCTCTCTCAAATAAATGGATACAAAGACCTCAAATAGTGCATACCTCCTGTTGTGAGGTGGAATTCTCTAACTGGAACTCTGTTTCTGAGCATCCTTGTGTCTGATGTACCTGCTATGGATACGTTATAAGCCATTATGAGCTGCCCCAGCCCGATCCAGCCACCAAGTCCTACACTAAGATCTTCAGTCTCCCTAGGTTTCCTTATACTGCTCAAGTGCCCATCTTGTGTATATACTTGTTTCCCAGCCCATATTTTAGAGGTATTTGGGGCCTAAAATCTTTTCTTGCTCTCCACCAGGGTGCTAAGTAAATACTTAAAAAAAAAAAACACATAACCAGCTATAATAATGGCTTAGCAGTGCTTTTGATAAAGTATATTGAAGAATGCAGCTTAGATTGGGAATCTTCTTAGATCTAGAATCTGCACATTCACAGCAGGGCTGTGTCCAGGCTGAAGATAAGACTAGGTGACCCCTGGCCCAGCCAGCTGTAAGGACAAGCCTACACTGGGCACTTTCTCCAGTACGGAGTGCTGTCAGTAGAAGGATGCTACCCAGGAGGGCTTACTGCCCTCCTCATGTCACAGAAGTGAATGTGGGCTCGTTTGGACCTGAGAGCTCAGGGGAACAGAGAAAGAAAGGTCTCCTCCTCTGTGATGAGTATAGGCTTCTAGCATCCAATAGCTTAACAGGTATCATGCTCTGTCCAAAGAGGGTGGAAGGAAGGGCACAAGCTTCCTGGCCAGGACTATTCCAAAAGGACAGAAGTGTTGGTGAATGTGTCTTTCCCTCCAGGCCAAGATAGAAATTTTCCTCCACAAATCTTAAGATGGAGGTTTTGAAAATTGAAGAGACTGCACTGGGAAGGCCAGACCTTCAAATAAGTCATCTAACCTGAGAAAGTCACAAATTCAGCAGCTATCCCAACAAAACATCACAAAACTCTTTCACTTTATTATTCATATGATAATTTTGTATAGTAGTGCTTCTGACAGAGTTTCTAAACTCTAAAACCTCCAACCTTGAAATACAATCTTGCATTTCAATATCTCTGCAGTAATAGTAATTTCACATAGTAATAACACTACTATTTGTCAAATATTGTGGTTCCCAAAGCAAGGTCTAGACCAGGAGCATTAGCATCAGCTAGAAACTTGTTAGAAATACAGATTCTTCTACCCCAGACCACTGCATATGAAACTCAGTGGGGTGAAACCCAGAGATCTGTGTTTGACAAGCCCTCCAGATAATTCTGATGCTTACTAAAATTTGAGGACTACTGGTCCAAGAGATGTCTTGGATAGATGAATGTATTGATAGAACAATAAAGGACGCATGTCAAAAGTAAAAGGATCTAATACGCAAATAAAAAAGTGCTAAAGTGTGGTTTAAAAATACATAGTAAAGGGTCACATGCAGCTGAATGTTTATAGCAGCAATATCCACAATAGCCAAACTATGCAAAGAACCTAGATGTCCATCAACAGATTAATGGATAAAGAAGGTGTGATATATATATATATATATATATATATATATATATATATATATATTATGCAGCCATCAAAAGAAATGAAATCTTGCCATTTGCAATGATGTAGATGGAACTAGAAGGTATTATGCTAAGCGAAAGAAGTCTATGAGAGAAAGACAATTATCATATGATCTCTCTGATATGAGGAATTTGAGAGGCAGAGTGGGGGCTTGTGGGGGGGGGTGGGGAAAGTGAGAAAAATGAAACAAAATGGGATTGGGAGGGTGACAAACCATAAGAGACTCTTAACCTCACATAAAGGACTGAGGGTTGCTGGTAGGTGGGGGGGGGGTGGGTAGGGATAGGGTGGCTAGTTATAGACATTGGGGAGGGTATGTGCTGTGAAATGTGTAAGCCTGATGATTCACAGACATGTACCCCTGGGTCAAATAATACATCATATGTTAATAAAAATAATTAATAAAAAAGGTCTAAAAATACATAGTGAAATAACTACTGCATAACATCACAGGTAAATAATACCACACATGCAAAACCTTGGGATGATACTAATTAACCCACTCATGCTTAGAGTGGATGCCAATGTGTTGTTCTTTAAGAAAGAGTTATATGTAGCCAGTGCCATAATTTTTTTTTCTTTTTTTAAGCATGCAAAAAGACAGTAAACATCCTCCTCATTCTCCTAGGCATTGCATCATGATCTTCCATCCCCAAGGGTTCAGCATCAGCTTCTGTCTGCAGCGTCTCATAGGACTGGCCTCCTTCTTCCACCTCCATCACTTACCTGATTCCCCCCCACATTCTGCCTCATGAAAAGGTATATTGCTGTCTTGAAATAATATTCTATGTGGTTCTGTCCACATTGCCACTAAGAGCATTGACACAATAAACATAGATGGTTATTACCTAGATATCTGAGATAACAAATAGTGTTTACTTAACCTCTATCCTCTCTTTTCTCCTCTCTCCCTAACTCCTTTACTCTGGGGAAGCTCCTCCAGATACAATATCCCCTTCCTCCTTTTACGCATTTGGTACTAGCTCAACCCTCTAGTCCCAGCTCTCTAGGAACAGCTTGGGGATTCCAAGCTTGTCCCATCCTCTGATTTGCTTTCTTTCTTCCTCATATGTTATCTGATTTTCTACCTTCATTTCTTTTCTCTTTCTGTTCTCTTTAATTCTCCTTCACTCTTTCTGTATTCTTCACTAGATCCTGTATTCACCCTTTTGTCTCTCCCTCACCCTTCTTTCATCTTATTTCTTCTTTCAGTCCAACTCAGTCAGTAGAGGCCGAGCCAGTTGGGAGGCAGATAGGAAACATGCAAAGTACTTTTGGGACACTGAGAACACTCGGTGCCCTGAGGGTAAAGGGTCAAGTCCTCTGCTGGGTGCTCCTGGCACCCAGCAATATCTTAAGCCAGAATTGGCCTGATGTTCATATTTATGCACATTTTTTTCTCAGAAGGTCACCCCATTTAATTATTCTAATTTCAAGCACTTGCTTTTTCTGGCTTCAGTTTCCTCTCTCTCCTGCAATTCCAACTTCACTACACCTTGGGAATATCTGTTATATAAAATAGGCAAGAGTGTAACATTGCAGCCCTATTCTTTTATTATTATTATTATTATTATTATTATTTGAAAGAGAGAGAGTGTGCACACAAGCAGGAGGAGTGGCAGAGCAAGAGAGAGAAGCAGGCACCACCCCCCCACACACCTTGAGCAGGGAACCTGATGTAGGGCTCAATCCCAGGACCTGCGATTATGACCTGAGCTGAAAGCAGATGCTTAACCCACTGAGCCACCCAGACACCCCTGACCTCTATTCTTATTAGTATAAAACTACTAGAGAAGGGGTGGTTAACAAACAAAATGTACATATGCAACAGCCTTAAATCACCAAGTAACAAAGATTTAAACATCTCACAGAATTCTCGTTCTCCCAAGACATGTACTATTCCTATAAATTCCTAAGTATCAGTAAGAAATCCAGAGGGCATGTTATAATTCTACTATTCTGGCTTTCTGGAAAGCCCATTTCTGGGCATCCATTTGTTTCTTACTGTGACAAGTAATGATTCCTCAATAATTTTTTATCATTTTCTTCCACTAACAGTAGATTTCTAATTAGGAACACCTCTGTTTCTTGCTGAACACCACCTCTTCATTCCTCAGTTTTAACCATGGCCCCCTACTTCAATGTCCAATAGCTTTAATACCCTTCAACAAGTGAGAACTGGACGAATGTGTGTTCTTTGTCACTTCTCAACAATCTGCACCTTAGTATTTTACAAAATGTATTTGACATAGATCCTGAAAGACACTTGTTAACAAGTCAAGAGAACAGATCTAAATAATAATAATTTCAACTCCCAAAGTTAGGAGATGCAGCAGTGTGGTCCTGGAAATCAATTCCACCTTCACTACCTCTCTTCCTGGGCTAGAAATTCAGACAACTTTTACAGTATTTGTCTTATGAGCCCATTTCATGGTTTTGCCCATTGCTTTATGGTTTTTACAGATAGTAATAATAGCTAACATTACTGTTACCATACCAGTTCATAAATCAGCTCATTCTCCCATTGAAGTAGGTACTGTGATTATCCTCATTTACAATAAGAGGAAATTAAGTGCAGAGGAAGGACAGTTGTCCAAAGTCCTACAGCTAGAAAGTAGTAGAACAGGGACAGGAAATCCCTCTATTAGCCATCTCTGGATTTGAAAATAATGATAGTAAAAATATAGACTTAATTTAAAACCTTTTTGTATTTCTGTTTGAGTTCTTTCTTCTTTTTCCCTTCTCTAATATCTTCTCACACAAATCTTACTAAGTCAGAATTTGGATAAAAGGCCATGAAGCACATAAACTTAATCTAAAAAATAACACCATTAATCAAAAGTAAAATTTCTGTTTCATCAGAAGAAAATACGATTAAAGTTGCCAGAATACTTTCTTGGGTTGAAAGTGGAAGAAGATTCTGACCACCACACTTCTGAAGGAAATTCTGATAACTATTCTTTGTTTCCATTTTTAAGGGGGAGCGTGAACCCACTTCCTGCTTTGATATCTGACTTTATTTTCCCCATGTTTTTTTCAACATGTAGTAATCAAAAGAACCATTTTACTGCTTTTAACAATGCACATCAAGAAAATAAGAAAGTAATCTGACCTCATTTATTCTATGTCAGGATTGGATAAGGCTCTTGGTGTATGTCTTAGTCAATTTGGGCAGCTATAACAAATTACCACAGATCAGGTGGCCTATAAACAACAGAAATTTATTTCTCATAGTTTGAGGCTAGGAAACTGAAAGTCAAGGTGCCAGCATATTTGGTGTCCCATGAAAATCTACTTCCTGTTTTACAGTTTCTAGCTGTGTTCTCACATAGTAAAAGAGGTAAGGAAGCTCTCTGAGATCTCTTTTGTTTTTTGTTTGTTTGTTTGTTTTGTTGGTTTTTTTTTTTAAGATTTTATTTATTTATTTGACAGAGATCACAAGTAGGCAGAGAGGAAGCAGAGAGAGAAAGGAGGAAGCAGACTCTCTGCCAGGCAGAGAGCCCGATATGGGGCTCGATCCCAGGACACTGGGATCATGACCCCAGCTGAAGGCAGAGGCCTTAACCCACTGAGCCACCCAGGCTCCCCTCTGAGATCTCTTTTGTAAGAACACTTGTCCTGTTAGGTTGAGTATGGATGAATTAATCACTCCCCCAAAGTCTCTACCTTCTAATACCATCCCATTGGGGATTAGGTTTCAACATATGACTTTTCAGAGGCAGGCAGGGGGAGGGGTGTGGCATGGAAGAACTATTATGCAGTTTATGATAGTATACAAGTAGACTTAAGATCATTACTGGTAAAAGATATTCTTTCCTTGCCCTCTTCTAATGTTGTATATAAAGGCATTTTATTCTGAAGTATAAGAAGTTTCATAGGTTAGCTGGACTTTATTTTGAACATACATATATAAGATGTAACTTTAAATGCTTAGGGCTTCCATGGGCTGTGTCACACCCTGCATATCAATCTTACATGAGAAAGCCAATTACACACTGGACTATTAGATTCTTTGATTTTTAATTCTGAGTCTGCCATAGGCATATGTCTCTGAGAAAGTCTTTGAAAAACCTTGTTTTCACTTCTTTCCTTGTAAAATGAGATTTTACAATCTTCTAGGGAAATTCTGAGGCTTAAATATCAAATGATGCCAAAGCACTTTGAAAGTACTAAATGGGGTTATTAATAATTTAAGAGAGAAGCAAGCCTTCATCTCAGTTGTTGAAAGGAATATGTGGCGTATTTATTTCAATCATTTATCATTTCACTGAAACTTCCTCTACCTTGAGCTACTCAGAAACATCTGATTCTTTTTAAAGTAAGACTTTAAAACTGGTTCTCTTTTTATAGTTTTTCAAAGTACTTTCACACCAGTTATATTATTGGATCCTCAAAACAAACAAACAAACAAACAACAACAAAAAAAAACCCCAGGAGGTATAAATAACATATTATGTAGGAATGAGACTGCAAGAAATAGAATAACCAAAAAATACTCATTTAAACAAATAGGGGTTTATTATCCTCACTTAAGGAAAAGCCCAGGATTAAAAAATTTAGGGCAGATAAAGAGGCTGTCGTCAAAGATTTAGACTTTTGTCTTTTCCCTCTGCTATCTTTGGTGAATTGGCCTGTCACTCCTGTTCACAAAATGGCTGCTATGGCACCAGATAACGTATTTATTTTCAAGGTAGAAGGAAACCACACTAATCTTTGTTAGTATTCCTTTATAAGGAAAACAAAAGTTTTTCCAGAAGGTACTCCAGGCCGAGTTACTCTAAAACTAGATCATATGACTCTTCCTAGGGCAATAAAAGGGAAGGCAGAGAGTATATGGTTTTTAAAGGCTCTGTAGAAAAAAGCAGAAAGAAGAGGGGGACTGAGAACAACTTTGAGAACCAATGCTAGTGTTGATGAAGAATGAGAATCATTAAAAAGTTGCTTTTTTCAAGATGGTACAGCAAAGAAGATTAAAACAGATCTGAATCTTTTTGCTTAAGTGGAAACATCTAATAATAACTTGCAAAGTCAACTGAAAATTTTTAAGGGTGACCAGGCTAAGGCCTATTCCAGATACTCTAACTGTATGACTCCATGAACCTCCACAATGGTACTACAGCAGAAGAATGACTTTCTCCCATGCATATGATGAACTTTTTAGTTTTTGAGGAATCATTTTTTATCAGCAGTCCAACACTCAGTCTGCCCTCCTTTTCTTGTTCTCCATTATAAATGGAAGCTCAGCAAGGCCATACTGAATAAGTTGAAAACAAAAAAAAATAAGAGGACAGCAACAGGGAAGACAACTTCTGTGGCTTCCTGTCTGAATCAGTCATACTCTGACTGCAAGAAAAGGAGCTTAAAAAAAAAAAAAAATATATATATATATATATATATATATATATATTTATATATATTTTTTTTTGCAGGAAACTTGGTGCTTATGTAAGTGTTGGGAAGACTAGAGGAGTAGGATAGAGAAAGGACTCCCAGCCAACATCATACAACACATTTGCCCAGAGAACTGCTACCTCTGACATATTCAGAGACATGGGACTTTAGAGATGACTTCTGTGTTGGGTCACCTCAAAACTCACTGCCAGTTATGTGATCCAGGTACCAGGAAGCAGCAGCCGCTTCCTTCCCATCACAGTTGCCTTTCAATGCACACTGACCTACTGATCAGACACTGGACTTTTGCTCCAGAAAAACCCAAAGTCATCACAACAATATTTGCCAGTAGACAGAGCCAAAGCAACTGGAAGATGGCACTCCTCTCACATTCACCTTAAGGACTCTGTGTAAGTGCATTCGATTGAAGAGTCTAATTTGCATCCAGAGCACCAGCTGTGTGGGAGTTTAGGAAAGGTAGGATTTAGTATGCCAGTCTCTGCAATGACTTTAGGCACATATGGAGGAAGTTGGAGCTGACGCTTTGTTACCATATCCATAACATTGCTGCCCCTTTCAAATACAGATGGAAGACAGGGACCAAAGGGTTAGCAATAGGAAGGATTTCCCATTAGTGTTAACTTTTGACCAGGACTTGCTCATGCTGTATGAATTTAACTTGACCATAAGTTCCAGTGGCAAAGGTTTATTTTAGCATAAATTCCACAGGATATCAGATCTGCTATCTGATATAGAAAAGCAACAGTCATTATTTACTGAGGACTTCTTTTGTGCCAGATACTACATATTATTTATTAATAAATTCAAAATAACTTTGTATGGCAGGAAATGTTATTAGAGCCAATGTTCAGATGATGAAGTTGAGGCACAGAGAGATAACTTCCTGGATGTTGCAGGGATACCAGTGGTAGAGCCACATTTAGCAGAGCAGTCTGACTCCAGAGTCCAGGTTCCTAGCAACTATAATGTATTGTTGCTCCATAAAATTAGTTTAAGTGTAAAACCACAGTGGAGGAATTTGCCCTTCACAATCTCTCTTCTGATTTACCATTAGGACCCTGCTAGCTCCCTAATAAATCAATCTTGAAGACTTTTACAGAAATAATCCAAGATGGTATAGTTATAAGAATTCCTGTTCAGCTAATCCTATTTGCTACTGATATCTATCATAAAATTAAATCTGTATTTTTCTTGCTATTCTTTCTGAGATATAAACTCACACTGAAAGAAATTTATTTTCCTGAGTTTTCCCAAAGTCAAAAGTGAGGACTACGTATTTTACAATTTTCTCAGAAAAAAAGTCGTAATTCTCCAGAGGAGCCCTAAGGGACCAAATGTTATAGGACACGCCCCACCCCAGGCACATTTGATTAATCCAAGGTTTTTCACAGGATATGAAAACTGTAACTAAGAAAAGAGCCTGAGTTCTTCTCAGGGCGCCAAGCTATGAACTGGGAATTGGGAAAGCATGCCATGCAAATGAAGCCACATGAACTGCAAAAATGATACCCAGGAAAAGAGAAGCAGCAAAGACCAGTGGATAGGGAGAAAATTAATACAGAGAGGAAGAACTGTGGAAGTAATCAATCTGATGCTAGCTGTGCTTGACATCAAGCAATAGCCCTGTTTTTATTTCATGCAAGTACCTCAGAGGTCTTTTCAAAAACTTTCAACAATTTTCGGTTTTATTCATTCATTGCTGTGTAACAACAAACCATCTCAAAACTTAGTGGCCTGCAACAATGTATCACTTATTCTGCTTATAAATCTGCACTTTGGACAGAGCTGGGAGGGAGCAGTTTGCCTCTGCTCCAGTCAGCACCATCTAAGCATAAAGGCTGAGGACTTCAGGAGTCTGGAGGCTGGCTCACTCACTCCCAAGCCTGGAGGTTGATGCTGGCTGTCAGCAGGGACCTCAGTTGGAGCTGGAGTGGGAACACCTTCAGAAAACCCTTCAGTGGGGCTACTTGATTTCCTTACAACCAGGTAGCTGGACTGCAAGGGCAAGCCTCCCTGGGGAGGAAGAGAGTTGGGGCAGCTGTATCAGTTCTTTTTAAAAATATTTTATTTATTATTTGACAGAGAGAGACACAGCGAGAGAGGGAACACAATCAGGGGGAGTGGGAGAGGGAGAAGCATGCTTCCTGCTAGCAGGGAGCCTGATGCAGGGTTCGATCCTGGGACCCTGGGATCATGAACTGAGCTGAAGGCAGGCATTTAATGACTGAGCCACCCAGGCGCCCCTATCAGTTCTTATGACTTAACCATGAAATTCACATATTCAACTCCACGTGGTCACAGGCCCAGCCAAATTTAGGTGGAGTGTCAGCATTATATTGTAAGAAGAGCTTGTGCCTGTAATGTATGATGTAGGTATCTTTGGAAAATATGATCTGCCACATCCTCTGTAAGGTGATACAGTGTCATTGTGATGCAATAGACAAAGATACATTTATATATTTATAATATAACACAGACGTAAGTGTTTGATCCTTGTCTCTGGTTCCTGGCACACAGCTCCTAAAATCCTTGGAATCTCTAGAGTAACAATGTCTTACATTCTAATGAGACACCTAGCTGGCTGGGGAATCCCTAGATAGTTTCAGGATGGGGGCTGGTTGGCAGAAAAACCATGGCATGATTAGAGGGTTGGAACTTTCATCCCCACCCCCTGACCTACAGGAAAGAAGAGCCAGTGATTAAGTTAACCACCTATGCCAATGATTTAATCAATAGTGCTTACACAGCGGAACTCCCATTCTAACCTTTAAACAATGGATTTCAACAGCCTCCAGGTTGAGGAACACTTCCCGGTGCAGAGAGGGTGGCACACTGAGAGAAGACATGAAAACTCGACACACCCTCCCTGCCCATACCTTGACCTATGCATCCTCTCCTTTTGGTTGTTCCTGAGTTGCAACCTTTTTAATAAACCAGTAATTATAAGTAAAGTGGTTTCCTGAGTTTTGTGAGATGTTCTAGTAAATTAGCAAACCTGAGGAGAGAGTCATGGAAACCCTCAATATATTTTTTCTAAGATTTTATTTATTTTTTTGACAGACAGGGACCACAAGTAGGCAGAGAAGCAGGCAGAGAGAGCAGGAGGAAGCAGGCTTCCTGCTGAGCAGAGCGCCCAATGTGGGGCTCGATCCCAGGACCCTGGGATCATGACCTGAGCCAAAGGCAGAGGCTTAACCCACTGACCCACACAGGTGCCCTTGGAAACCTCAATTTTTAGCCAATTGGTCAGAAGTAGCCTGGTGTAGCCTGGGAGTTGCAAATGGTATCTGAAATGGGGGGAGTCTTGTGGGAATTAGTCTGTGCAGTCTAGGTAGTTAGTAACAGAATTAAATAGAGCTGCAGAATACCCAGTTGATGGCTGGAGAGTTGGAGAATGTGTTGGTACTGGGAAAATACCACAAGTTAGGTATCAAAAGTGTTGTGAGTAAAAACAGTTCATGGTTACTTAAAAATAAAAGTATTTCTACTTACAAACAAAGGTGTGTTTAAATTTTAAATAGATTCTTTATTTGCAGGGCACATAAAAAACAACTTGAGCATGTATGCATATAGATAGAAATCCAGTAGAAAGTGTCCCTCCCTTCCTACCCCCTCAGCCCTCCGGTTCCCCTCTGTAGAGGCAAAACATATTATCAGTTTCCTGTAAGTCTTTCAAGAGTTATTTTTTGCTGCTTTAAAAAAATGTGATGCACACACATAGACCGCTCCGACTATTCTATGCAAATGGTAGCCCTTTTTCAGTACTTTATCCTTTTCACTTACATTTAGAGATGGTTATGTATCTGTGTATATTTTCTCAGTGTTCTTAAGAGTACTTAGTATCCTAATATAAGGATGTACTATAATTTATGTAACCAGTAACCTATTAATAAACATTTAATATTGTTTCCAATAAAGCTATTACAAACAACTCTGCAATAAACAATCTTCTGTATCTCTCACTTTGCATGTATATGAGTATATTTATAGGATAAGTTTACTGAAAGTGGAACAGACAGGTTAACACTTATAAGCAATGACAATTTTGTTAGTTTTTGCCAAATCCCAGCACCATCTCTGAGTACCTGTTTCCAAAATGTTCCCGAATAGGATACTATCAGAATAGCTGATTTTTGTCAATCTACTAGGTGAAAAATAGCAAACCTGAATAATATGTGTTTCTTTCATTATGAATAGTGCTAAGAATCTGTGTATGTGTGACCTAAGAGATGTTTATATATGCTTTTATTTGAACTGTCTACCCATATCCTTTCTCCTCAAGGACCATTTTAAGAAGCACAAATTTAATCATCATCATGACCACCACCACTACCAACACTACTGGTAGTGTGCTTCTTTGCAATGAACCAGCTCTGACCCACTGGCAGATATCTGCAACCTGCCCTAAATGCCTTTGCCAATGCAGAAGTCTAAAGCAGGGTCAGAGATAGGACCTAAGATGGGCAGGATCTTAAAATGCTGTACATCAGAGAAGGCGTATCTTTTAAAGAGGGGTTTTCTTTTCTTAATTTCATGATTCACATATTAAAAGATCTCTTAGCAAACCAGTGATAAGAGGGGAATTTTCTTTAACTTAAGGAATCAAGTACATGACAATATTCAAAAGGGGAAGATGGGATAAGACCATTAAAGACTAACTTAGTTCACCTTAGTTCCAACTTCCAAAACTTTGTGTCTAGAGCAGGACAAGATTTCTTGAAGGATTTTTCCTCCCCTTAGTTGAGCCTTTTATTTTTCTCTTTTTTAAAGTTTACTTATTCATTCAGGAGAGAGGGAATGGGGGAGAGATAGAGAGTTGGGGTAGGAGCAAAGGGAGAGTGACAAGGAGACCCCATGCTGAGTGCAGAGTCTAATGAAGGGCTCAATCTCAGGACCCTGAGATCATAACCTGAGAGGAAACTAAGAGTTGGGTGTTTAACCAACTGGGCCATCCATGTGCCCCTAATCTTTTAAAATAAGAAAGAAATGAATTTCACAGGGGTATGGACTGTCTTTTGACACAATTTTTAGGCAAGATTGCTTTATTAAAATTATTATGGTAGGGGGACCTGGGTGGCTCAGTTGGTTAAGGAACTGATTTTTGGTTTTGTCTCAGGCCACAACCTCAAGGGTGTGGGATAGAGCCCTTCATGGGGCTTAGAGTCTGTTTGAGATTCTCTTTCACCTTCTCCCTCTGCCCCTCCTGCTGCTTGTGCTCTTTCTGAAATTAATTAATCAATTAAATCTTAAAAAAGTTATTATGGTAACAAAACCTGAGTGAAAAGTGATCCTTCTATTTATTTTTCTTTTGTTATAAGCACAATCTGTAGGTTTGTTTGTGGGTTTTTTTGGGGGGAAGGTTGGTTTTTTTTTTTTTTTTTTTGCTTCTTTCCCTTTTATTCACCTTATTACATTCCCAAAATGGAAAATATATATTTAATTATAGAATAGGACTATCTGGGCTACTTATCATCAGCTATAAGCCTAACTGAGGATGAAGATCCTGTTCAGCTGCAGTTTGGGGGTGCATTATGGCAGTGAACATGGGAGGAGAGGGGAAAGGTGACAGTCTACCAAAACTGAAGAGTTAATAAGTAGTCTCTTTACTAGTCTATGATGCAACTGTTCTGGACATGACCAACTTGGGATTTTTCACGATACTGAGATTAGTAGGATAGAATAGGAAGTAGACACCAAGGCAAATACAAAACAGATGAAAGAGTGTGTTGCCATTACATCAAGCTTTTCCAAGAGACATTAAAAGTAACTCGGGTGACAAACTGGACTTCCTCCTTCCTTGCTCTGCCATACTCTGGGGAATCTTACAAGGCAGTAGAGGGACCAGATAAACCCTAAACCAGTAGTCCACATTCAGTGTGTCTTATAATCTTGCCACTCCAATTGTCCTAAGTGGTAGGAGGTGTGAACCAAACATACTGTATGTATCTTAATCTTGAGGTTGAAACAGCAGCCTTGAGTTTTAGAAGTAGAATAGAGTTATAATGTGATATAAATGTGATATATAAAGGGAATGTTGATTATTTCCCCTGCATGAGGAAAACATAACCTAGAATCAAGATGTGTAGACAAAATGAAAGATATCAACTAAGACTTGTTATCATCAGCCTTGTGATTCCTATAGATAAATGAAATTGCAAGTAATTTTCTGAACAGATAACACAACTTTTTTCAATGAGAACATTCATAATAGAAAGAATTTTTTCAATGAGAACATTCATAATAGAAAAAAGGTATTTTAGGGCAAAATGATGTTGCTCTCACGGGCCCTCTATGGGCTTCCTCTCTGAGTGCTTTCTCCCACTCCTACTTGTCACACACATCTTAATTATAGCTAAGATGTCAGTTTTGATGTTTAAGATTTTCCTTTCACCACTGCAAAGTTTAAGTAAGGGTCCTTTGAAATCCAAGGGCTTTCCAAATATGGATGTGACTGGCTGAACTTAGATACTAATAGCTCTTGAGTGTGTTGGCAGGAGGGAAGCAGAACAACTGACTAAGACAGGAAGGTGGAAATGGCCAAACTAGCACAGATCTGTTAGGGTTAATGAGATTAAGGATAAGGGTAATGTTGTCAAATACCACCCAGTGTCTTTTCAGTACAATGCAGGTTCCCTGCACGCCTCTTTAGCAATTCACTGTAAAGACCAATGGAGGAAAGCAACAAAATGAAATAATACCTGAAGTTAAGAAAACTTGTTTGAATTTTCTTTCTAGTGCGTCTTTTATCTCCTAAAAACCAACTTTTCAATTTTTTTTTTTCAAATATCCCATAGCTGAGTTTTCACACATCAAGATCTAAAGTTTGAAGATCAGACAAGGAGGAGAAAGGGCAAAGCTCAGAAGGAAAAGGTTCATACGAGGCTAGAGGAACAGAACTAATGAGAAAGCAAGTCTCATGGAAGTCTGCAGAAGATGAGGCTCTGGAAAACTGAAGTCAAGGGGACAAATTATCTTCTTTCTCTGTGAGGACTCTGGGAAAACTATCAGCCTGTCATTCTTGCCTCCAATCCAGCCTGGACAAGCTAAGGCAGCAATGTTTGGAGAATTAAGATACAGACATCTCAGAATAGCTTCAGAGAGCCTGACCACTCCACTAGTCTGTGGAAATGCAGCAAAGTGTTTTGGAACCCTGGGGTCCCAAGGAGATTTGGGGTCAACTGAATGAGGAGAACAGCAATGTGAGGAGAACGGACAATGTGACAGTGGCGCATGGTTCATGAACATTCTAACTTTGACTTTACAATCTCTGGGCAAGGCATTTGGTCTCTATGAGCCTCAGTTCCCTTATTTGTATCTATGTCACAGAGCTAGTATGAGAATTACACAAGCTAGTACACTCAAGCTCTTAGGACAATGCCCTTTCACATGGTATGTGTTCAATAAAAACGAGTCATGAAAAACATCAGCTGCAAACACTAGCCCTAACTCCAGGTGAAACCAGCTTCACTCCCTTCACAGAACAGGACCCCAGTCACTAAAAGGCAAAAGACATGGCAGGAGATATGGCAAATGGCCAGATAAGGTGAGATCCTGTAACCAGGACCAACAAGGATGAAATGAAATTTCTAGAGATAACTCATGAAACATGCCCCAGATTTACAACAACCAGATAAGGAAAAGATGGATAGCAAAGAATAATTACCTAAAATATATTCTTTTCAATTGAGTGAGATGGAGAAAATTAACCTAACAAATGAAATATTTTCTACCATCAAGACACTTGCAAAAAGGTAGAGTAATATGGGACCAGATATGAAAATTAAAGGAAGTTCCTTTTTATATACAGTTGACCATAGGAGTACATTAAATCCTGTCATATCATTCTCTGGCCTTATTTTTTAAGGAAATGAATTTAATTTTATGCACATTTGATGTATGTTCATCAATCTACTGTCCTATACCTGTCTATGGAAGTGTTAAGGACCACAAGCATTCACTGATCAGTAGTTTCTCTGGCAATGCCAGTAATTTTTAAAATTAATTTTATATACTTTCCTGATTCTACACAGAACAAAATTTAAAATTTAAACAAGGTATAAAGAAGAAAACTTATCCCACCAACCAAAATTAACTGTAGTTAACATTGTAAGCATTTCCTTCACTCTTTCATTTATGGATAAATTTTTAAAATTAGTCATACAATATCTAAAATTTTACATTTTCTAAATGAGCATTATAGCATGTAAACTTTCTTAAGAATTACCTAGAAGTAAAATATCTATATAATATTCCATCATGTGAGTAAAATATGTGTTAAACTTTCTCCTTATTGTTGGACATTTAAACTTTTCCAGTTTTTCATTATGATTAATAATGTTACAATGAACTCCTTTTACCTAAATCAATTAACAGGTCATATTCTGAATTTCTAGAATTGAAACTATTACATCTTAAAATGATATAAACTTCATATAGTTGACATTCTTATTTCCAAATTATTTCCCAAAATTGTTTCTAAATTTCTGTTTCTTCAAGCAATATATGAGAGTGCTCTTGTCAACTAGTCAGTGATGAATCCTTCCTTTAAATAAGCTCCTTGTTTCATTGGTGTTTTCTTTCAGTCATCCATCCATTAATTCATTCATTCAACAAAAACTCAGTGAATGCCTGCCTGTGCTAAGCACAGTTTTAAGTGCTGAGTGATAGTCGTAAACAAAGTCCCTGCTCTCACAGAGGAGTAGGTTGTAAATTATGTCAGAAATGCAGCCAGCACCAGATGGCCTGGGGCCCTCTGTGCCATACTATGTAAGGACTTTGAATTTCATTTCATATGTAATGGAAAGCCATAAAGAAAGTTCAGACAGAGCAATGACATGATCATGTTAACGTGTTTGTTTGTTTGTTTTTTAAGATTTCATTTATTTATTTGACAAAGATCACAAATAGGCAGAGAGGCAGGCAGAGAGAGAGAGAGGGAAGCAGGCTCCCTGCTGAGCAGAAATCCCAATGTGGGCCTGGATCCCAGGACCCTGAGATCATGACCTGAGCCAAAGGCAGAGGCTTAACCCACTGAGCCACCCAGGTGCCCCTTGTGCTTACAAGTTTAAAGGAGCATTCTGACTTTTGGTGATGGAAAGAAATAAGGAGGTAAGGGAGACATCCATTATACTAAATTCCTATGCTTCTAGGCCAGGAAATTGGTCAAGAGTGGCTAGGACAGGGGAGGGAGGGTGCAAGTGGTGAGATGTGGACTCTAGATTATTATTTGTAAACTTTTTAAAAATATAATTGTGTTTATCAGTCTCTTATTATTTTGTTTGAGATATATTGCTAGTTGTCATTTAACTTTCAAATTTGTATATCATTTTTAACATGTAATTTTTAACATTTCTATATATCAAATCAGTTATTTTCATCCTCTCTTGCCCTGATATTTTCTTTTTTTATGGTTAATGGGTTTATGAAACATGATATTAAAACTCTAATTTTTTTCTGTCACATTTTTGTCTAAGGTCTAAAGAGGTTGTGACAAAAACAAATATGTGGCAAGTACTCCCACATTCCCAAGAACCTCAGCAGCACTAGCAAAAGTATGACAAACACCAAAGCATGGCCCTTAGCCAACACATAGAAAGAGGCTTAAAAGAACTGACAATGAAAAAGACAAGGAAGTGTGGTTTTTTAGAGAGAGTAGTTGGTGCAGGTCCCACACCTACCCAGAGGACAAAAGTTGGGAACTCTTCCTCTTCATCTGAAGCCCAGTTGGGGGTTTCTAGGGAGCCATCCTGGGAGCATGTATGTGGCTCCTTGGCATTTGGGGACTCAGAGGACTAGGATGACTCAAGCCACTTGTCAGTAGTCTCTGGAAACAGATTAGCCAAAGTGACCCATGGAAGCAAAGGCTGCATTTGAAAAGCAGTAGTAGATCAAAATTGCTTATTTCTCGGGGCGCAGAATTGGACAGGCACGGTGGTACAGAGTTGTTATTTAATAGGGACCTTCTACAGTGACCAACTCTCTTGATTTGTCCAGGACTATCCCAACTTTAGTGTTGAAAGTCTTACTTCCTGGGAAACCCCTCAGTCCCAAGTAAACCAGGATGGTTGGTCACCTTGCATCGTAACAAAGAAGTCATGAGAAAAGAGGGGAAAAGGCTAAGGTAGGAGGTAAAAATTAGCCCATGAGACACTCTGCAGTGGGAGGGGCCCAGCAGGGGACTCTTAAAAGTAGCATCCAGAAAACCCTTATATAACAAAGAGTCAGTTTTAAACATCTATGACAGCAAGGGGGAGCAGGGTCAGAGTACCTCAATGCCTGTCAGAATTTTCTGCTCCTCACCACTCTTACTTTTACAAATGATTGTGACCTGAGAAACTTATCTAAAAATGGTTGGATAAATGATGGGACTTACATGCCCAAGACAGTACCCAGGTACATGGGGGGAAAAGTGCTGATGTGGAAGGTTCACAAGAATGGCAGTGAAAAAGCATGAAACTGACTGATGTTGCCTCTCCTCTTTCAACGTTAGTCACAGTGTAATTCGGAGAGATGAAGTCTCACTGGTTTTTTACCCAGAAGCCAGTTATCATAGAGTGTATTTGTCAAAGTCTATCTTTTTCTCTAGGAATATATGTTAAACTCTGTTCAGGGATATCTTTGATTCTTTGTTGATTCTTTAAAAATATGGTATTTCTATAATTTTGTATTGTGAAATATAATTACTGTATTTCAGTTACTGAAGTTTTATAATTGTAATCACATGTTTACTCTTCAAGTTACCCTTCAGAAAAACTCAAAAATTCTCAATACTTAGCACATTAGGATTTTAATTGAGATTATATTAAAATACATTAACCTGGGAAGCCCTGACATTTTAAAAAGTGCAATCTTTCTAGACCATTTGGGTTTGAATAATGGCTTTGCCACTTGTAAGCTCTGTGGCCACGGACAAGCTAAGAACCTTCTAGAACTCAGTTTCTTCATTTATAAAATGAGACTAAAAATCATACTTACTTCAGATAGTTGTAGTGTGGTTTTAAAATGAGTTAATAAATGAAAAACACTTAGAAAAGTGTCTAACATGGAGCACATGCTGTGTGTTGACTATTACATTATTATTATCATCCAGAGACATGGTATGTATGGTTGCTTTATACAGGGTCAACTTAACTAAGCTGGACCTATGCTTCTTACACTTTCCTCCCCTATATGGTTCTGGTTAGTGTTGGCCATGGAAGAAATACAAACAACATTTGAAGGGAAGAAATGAAACACCAGCTGGGCCTACAGCTCTTCCAGTTAATGCTGCACTTCCTTCTTCAGCTCTCTGAATCTGGGTCAAGTTCATGCGTCAGGCTCACCCTGGGGAAGGGTGCCAGCTTGTCCTGCAGGTCACCCCCACCACTGAGGCTGGAGGTGATGAGAGAAAAACACAAATCCCAATCTTTTCCTGTCCTTCCTCCCTTTTAAGACCATCTTTCCTTATCATTTGCCAACTCTGCAAGCACAAGGCCAGTGCCAGATGCAAAAATAACTGCCTTACATTGATTTCTCAACTGGTTCCCATCGTGGGATGGTCTAACTCTTTAACAAACACTTTACTCTCCATCACTAATGGATTTGCTTCACTGATAGAACCCTGACTAAAACAATTCCTCTCCATTTGTTCAATTTGTTTTTGGTACCTGACAGTAAAACGTTGTAGTTTTCATTATGTATGTTTTGTACATTTCTTTCTTTCTTTCTTTTAAGATATTATTTATTTATTTGAGAGAAAGAGAGAGAAGGCATGAGAGGGAAGGAGTCCCAGGGAGAAGCAGACTCCCTGGCGAGCAGGGAGCCTGACGGGGGACTGGATCCGGGACTCCAGGATCATGACCTGAGCTGAAGACAGTTGCTTAACCAACGGAGCCACCCAGGCACCCCTGTTTTGTACATTTCTTAATATGCTCAATTCTTAGTTATTTTTCTTAGCTATTTTATGTCTTTTGTTGATATGGAGAATGGGATACTGTATTTTATTTACCATGTCTTCTACTAGGTAAACTTAGAGAAATTACTGATTTTTGTATATTTTATACTGTATCTGGACACTGTAGCAAACTCCCTTATCAGTTCTAGAAGTTTTTTCAGGTACTCTGTACACCATTTAGGAAAGGAGAAATTACTGGAAACACAATATTGAACCTCTTTCCTCTTCTTAGGCATGTCTCAGCATTTCCTTTTTTGTTCTCCTCCCATTCTTTCTTTCTTTCACCCTGGCAAGAGGCAGTTTTCCCTCCTTGGTTCTTTAGCAAATATTTCAAGCTTTTTTTCAGTTGTTCTTTGGAAATTAATGTTTGTGAAACTCTTCCATGATATGTCATTGCTAAGAAATAAAAAGAAAGCAACTGCCCTCCAGATTCCCAATTTCTCCCAATTTTACCCCAGCCTTTGGGATGGGTTATCCAGTTCACTCCACATAATAAAGCTCTTAGTGTTTCTTTTCAGCCAGTGATAATCAGATCAAATTGCAGGCTGGAAATGTAAATGGCCCAGAATCTGAATGAACTCACCACTGCTGAAATATCAGCCCCATAGAAAACTGGGTCTGCTTCACTGTGAAAATCCAGAACTGAGCTAAAAAAAGCCAAGAAGGCTGAAAAGGAGGACAAAGATTAAATAAGCAAATCATAAACACTTAAGAAAAAGAATAATTTTCCTCAGTCCATGAGCCTATTAAATATTCAGTTCTTAAGGACCAAAACATAACATGATTGCTTACATAAAAAGGACTATTCTTCATCCACAGCTCTTCTTAGCTGAATCACTGGTATTTAATACCCAACACAAATCATACTATAAAATGTTGTTAAGTTTTTTTTTTTTTTTAAGAATAAATGCTTTTGCTGAATGAAAATACTGTTCTTCCTCTAAAATAGATGGAAGCAAAAAGCTTTCTGTTCACTGGGACCATGAGTTAATTCGTGCCAACCACTTCTTATTTTATGGGCTGCAGGCTAAGTGATCATTTTTCTTTTATATTTTTAAATTTTTGAAAAAACATCAAATGAATATATTTTGTGATATATGAAAATTATATGAAGTTCAAATTTCAATGTTGAAAACGGGCATATTAATTTTTTTTAAATTTATTTGAACAAAAAGAATCTGTTGTAATCAGTTATTGGCGAATCAGAAGTTATTATCAGAGCTCCAATGACAAGGAGCTCAGGGAGAGAAAAAGAGGGGAAGAAAAGGGGGGCAGTGGAGTGCTTGGGTGGCTCAGTGGGTTAAGCATCTGCCTTTGGCTCAGGGACATGGGATTGAGCCCTCCGTCAGGCTCTCTGCCCAGAGGGGAGTCTGCCTCTGCTCCTGCCCCTACCCCCTCTCTTGCTCTCTCTCAAATAAATAAATAAAATCTTTTTTAAAAGGGAGAGAGAAAAGGGGGAAGCAAAGTAAGGAAATTACTGATTGATTATAACTTAAACCCTAGTTGGCTATTTGTGATTGGTTATCTTGAAGTGTCAGTTTCATAAATCTGAATCATTTGTAGGATTAAGTTTTAGTTTACTTATGTAGGCCACCATGGCAATAGAGCTAACTCAACCTAACGGCCTCTTTCTTTATTTATAAACAAATAAATTTTATTGGAAAACAGACTTGATTACACATTGTCTAGAGCTAGTTTCATATTACAACCTGAATAGAGTTGTTCACAGAAACAGTCTGCTGACCTCGAGGTAGGCAGTTTCAACAACTTGGCACTATTAATATTTTAGACTACTCCCTATCCACCCTTCACAAAAATATCTCCAGATTAAGAACCACTGCTTCAGATGATGAAAACAGAACTTTGTAATCTTCACAAGGCTTTAAAGGCAATTCAGGTTGTTTAAAGCTAAGAAAGGGTAAGGGAAGGGAAAGAAAAAGGAAAATATTGCAAATACCATTTGTAATGTAAAGACTACCATGCAAAAAGTATATGATAGTATCAAAAAGTACAACTCAGGGGGAGGAGTCAAGATGGTGGAGAAGTAGGAGGCTGAGACGACATCAGATAGCAGGAGATCAGCTAGATAGCTTATCAAACCATTGTGAACACCTACAAATCCAACAGGAAATCAAAGAGAAGAAGAGCAACAATTCTAGAAACAGAAAATTGATCACTTTCTGAAAGGTAGGGCCAGCAGAAAAGTGAATCCAAAGCGACAGGAAGATAGACTGCGGGGGGAGGGGCCGGCTCCCAGTGAGTGGCAGAGCAACGGAGCACAAAATCAGGACTTTTTAAAAGTCTGCTCCATGGAGGGACATCGCACCAGAGGCTAAACTGAGGTGAAGCTCATCTGGGGTCAGTGTAGCCACATGTCCCATGGGGTCACAGAAGGACCAGTGATGTCACAGAGCTCACAGGTATTAGAGCGGGGAAGCCGGCTACAGTGACAAAGCCAAGGAGTGAGCTCTCAGCTCAGAGTTACCTTGAATCGGGCACAGTCTGGGTGAGCTCGGAGCACGGCCAGAGACCAGGGAGCCAGTGATTGGGGGTTTTTCCCCAAGCATGAGGCTGGAGGCCAGGGAGACGAGAGCAACCAAGTGCTTTTCTCCAAGCACCAGTGATTGAGCGCTTTTCTCCAAGCCAGCCAGAGGCCAGGGAGATGGGAGTGATTAAGCGCTTTTCTCTGAGGGCGCACTGAGGAGTGGGGCCCCTGGACTCTCGGTTCCTCCAGCCCGGAGACTGGGAGGCTGCCATTTTCATTCCCGTGCTCCGGAACTCTACGGAAAGCATTCAGGGAACAAAAGGTCCTGAAAGCAAACCCAAGCGGATTACTTAGCCTGGCCCCTGAGAAGGCGGGGCAATTCTGCTTCTGGCAAAGACAATTGAGAATCACTACAACAGGCCCCTCCCCCAGAAGATCAACAAGAAATCCAGCCAAGACTAACTTCACTTACCAAGGAGAACAGCGGAATTCCAGAGGAGGAGAAAGTAAAGCAAGGCATTCATAGCTTTCTGTCCATGATTCTTTAGTCTTGCAGTTAATTTTTTTTTCTTCAACTAATTTTTTTTAACTTTTACCCTTTCCTCTTTTAAAGTTTTTTTTTTAAACTGGTTTATCTTAACAATACTTTACAAAAAAAAATAATAATCTTTTTTTTACCTTCATTACTATAGTCAAATTTTATCCTCTATTGTATCTAACTATATATTTTTTTATACATAGAGGGTTTTTTCTTCTAAAAAAATTTGGGGTACAACTACTCCTAATAGATCAAAATATACCCTAAATCTATCTCCAGGTTTGTTCTAGTCTCCACCCTGAGCAAATTCTCTCCACTTTCTTTTTCTTTTTTCTCCCAACCAACCTGCTTTATCAACTCATTTTTTAGAAATTAAAAAAAAAAATTCTCATCTTTATAGGCTTATTCCATCTCTTCACTGTGCCTACCCTTATGTATGTATTTCATCCTCTAAAATTTTGGGAGGTAGTTCCTACTAAGAGACCAAAATACTCCCAAAATTAAGTGAGTGACCTTGTTCTAGTCGCCAGTCTAATATATGTATATTTTTTTCTTTTAAAATATTTTTTCTTAATTTGTTTTCTTTTCTTTTCTTTTTTTTTTTCCTTTTTTTTTTTTTAACTTCTTTTTTATCCCCTTTCTCCCGCCCACGATTTGGGGTCTCTTCTGATTTGGTTAAAGCACATTTTCCAGGGGTCTTTGCCACCCTTTTAACATTTTATTTGTTCCTTTATACATTCCTATCTGGGCAAAATGACAAGGCGGAAAAACTCACCACAAAAAAAAAGAACAAGAGGCAGTACCAAAGGCGAGGGACCTAATCAATACGGCATTGGTAATATAACAGATCTAGAGTTCAGAATGACGATTCTCAAGGTTCTAGCTGGGCTCGAAAAAGGCATGGAAGATATTAGAGAAACCGTCTCTGGAGAGATAAAAGCCCTTTCTGGAGAAATAAAAGAACTAAAATCTAACCAAGTTGAAATAGAAAAAGCTATTAATGAGGTATAATAAAAAATGGAAGCTCTTACTGCTATGATAAATGAGGCAGAAGAAAGAATTAGTGACATGGAAGACCAAATGACAGAGAATAAAGCAGCTGAGCAAAAGACAAACAAATACTGGACCACGAGGAGAGAATTTGAGAGATAAGTGACACCATAAGAAGACACAACATTAGAATAACAGGAATTCCAGAAGAAGAAGAAAGAGAAAGGGGAGCAGAAAGTATATTAGAGAGAATTATTGTAGAAAATTTCCCTAATATGTCAAAGGGAACAAATATCAAAATCCAGGAGATGCAAAGAACACCCCTCAAAATCAGTAAAAATAGGTCCACACCCTGTCACCTGATAGTAAAATTTACAGGTCTTAGAGACAAAGAGAAAATCCTGAAAGCAGCCTGAGTAAAGAAGTCTTTAACATACAAGGATAAAAACGTGAGATTGGCAGGGGACTTATCTACAGAGTCCTGGCAGGCCAGAAAGAACTGGCATGATATATTCAGAGCACTAAATGAGAAAAACATGCAGCCAATAATACTCTATCCAGCTAGGCTATCATTGAAAATAGAAGGAGAGATAAAAAGCTTCCAGGACAAACAAAAACTGAAAGAATTTGCACACACCAAACCAGCTCTACAGGAAATATTGAAAGGGTCCTCTAAGCAAAGAGAGAACCTAAAAGTAGTAGATCAGAAAGGAACAGAGACAATATACAGTAAGAGTCACCTTATAGGCAATACAATGGCACTAAATTCATATCTCTCAATAATTACTCATAATGTAAATGGGCTAAATGCCCCAATCAAAAGACACAGGGTATCAGAATGGATAAAAAAACAAAACCCATCAATATGCTGCCTCCAAGAAACTCATCTTAGACCTGAAGACACCTCCAGATTTAAAGTGAGGGGGTGGAAAACAATTTACCATGCTAATGGACATCAGAAGGAAGCAGGGATGGCAATCCTTATATCAGATCAATTAGATTTTAAGCCAAAGACTATAATAAGAGATGAGGAAGGACACTATATCATACTCAAAGGGTCTGTCCAACAAGAATACCTATCAATTTAAAATATCTATGCCCTTAACATGGGCGCAGCCAATTATATAAACCAATTAATAACAAAATCAAAGAAACACATCAACAATAATACAATAAAAGTAGGGGACTTTAAAACTCCCCTCACTGAAATGGACAGATCATTCAAGCAAAAGATCAACAAGGAAATAAAGGCCTTAAATGACACACTGAACCAGATAGACTTCACCAATATATTCAGAACATTTCATCCCAAAATAACAGAAGACACATTCTTCTCTAGTGCACATGGAACATTCTCCAGAATAGACCACATCCTGGGTCATAACTCAGGTCTCAACTGGAATCAAAAGATTGGGATCATTGCCTGCATATTTTCAGACCACAATGCTTACAAAGCTAGAACTCAATCACAAGAGGAAATTTGGAAAGAACCCAAATACATGGAGACTAAACAACATCCTTCCAAAAAATTAATGGGTCAACCATGAAAGTAAAGAATTGAAAAAATTCATGGAAACAAACGATAATGAAAACACGATGGTTCAAAATCTGTGGGACACAGCAAAGGCAGTCCTGAGAGGAAAATATATAATGGTAAAAGCCTTTCTCAAGAAACAAGAAAGGTCTAGGGCGCCTCGGTGGCTCAGTGGGTTAAACCACTGCCTTTGGCTCGGGTCATGATCCCTGGGTCCTAGGATCGAGTCCCACATGGGGCTCTCTGCTCAGTGGGGGCCCTGCTTCCCTCTCTCTCTCTGCCTGCCTCTCTGTCTACTTGTGATCTCTGTCTGTCAAATAAAGAAATAAAATCTAAAAAAAAAAAAAGAAGAAGAAGAAGAAGAAGAAAGGTCTCAGGTACACAACCTAACCCTACACCTAAAGGAGCTGGAGAGAGAACAAGAAAGAAACCCTAAACCCAGCAGGAGAAGAGAAATCATAAAGATCAGAGCAGAAATCAATGAAATAGAAACCAAAAAAACAATAGAACAAATCAATGAAACTAGGAGCTGGTTCTTTGAAAAAATTAATAATATTGATAAACCCCTGGCCAGACTTATCAAAAAGAAAAGAGAAAAGACCCAAATAAATGAAACCATGAATGAAAGAGGAGAGATCACAACCAACACCAAAGAAATACAAACAATTATAAGAACATACTATGAGCAACTCTACGCCAACAAATTCGACAATCTGGAAGAAATGGATACATTTCTAGAGACATATAAACTACCACAACTGAACCAGGAAGAAATAGAAAACCTGAACAGACCCATAACCAATAAAGCAATTGAAGCAGTCATCAAAAATCTCCAAACAAACAAAAGCTCAGGGCCAGACAGCTTCCCAGGGGAATTCTACCAAACATTTAAAGAAGAATTAATTCCTATTCTCCTGAAACTGTCCCAAAAAATTCAAATGGAAGGAAAACTTCCAAGGCCAGCATCACCTTGATCCCAAAACCAGACAAGGATCTCATCAAAAAAGAGAATTACAGACCAATATCCTTGATGAACGCAGATGCGAAAATTCTCACCAAAATCCTAGCCAATAGGATCCAACAGTACGTTAAAAGGATTATTCACCACGACCAAGTGAGATTTATTCCAGGGCTGTAAGTTTGGTTCAACATCCACAAATCAATCAATGTGATACAATACATTAATAAAAGAAAGAACAAGAACTATATGATACTCTCAATAGGTGCTGAAAAAGCATTTGACAAAGTGCAGCATCCCTTCCTGATTAAAACTCTTCAAGGTAGGGATAGAGGGCACATATCTCAATATTATCAAAGCCATCTATGAAAAACCCACTGCAAATATCATTCTCAATGGAGAAAAACAAAGATTTTCCGCTAAGTTCAGGAACATGGCAGGGATGTCCATTATCACCACTGCTATTCAACATAGTACTAGAAGTCCTAGCCTCAGCAATCAGACAACAAAACGAAATTAAAGGCATGCAAATCAGCAAAAAAGTCAAACTATCACTCTTCGCAGATGATATGATACTATGTGTGGAAAACCCGAAAGACTCCACTGCAAATCTGTTAGAACTTGTACAGGAATTCAGTAAAGTGTCAGGATATAAAACCAATGCACAGAAATCAGTTGCATTTCTTTACATCAACAACAAGACAGAAGAAAGAGAAATTAAGGAGTCAATCCCATTTACAATTGCACCCAAAATCATAAGATACCTAGGAATAAACCTAACCAAAGAGGCAAAGAATCTGTACTCAGAAAATATAAAATACTCATGAAAGAAATTGAGGAAGACACAAAGAAATGGAAAAATGTTCCATGCTCCTGGATTGGAAGAATAAATATTGTGAAAATGTCTATGATACCTAAAGCAATCTACACATTTAATGCAATCTCTATCAAAATACCATCCAGTTTTTTCAAATAGATAGAACAAATAATTCTAAAATTTATATGGAATCAGAAAAGACTTCGAATAGCCAGAGGAATATTGAAGAAGAAAGCCAAAGTTGGTGGTGGCATCACAATTCCAGACTTCAAGCTCTATTACAAAGCTGTCATCATCAAGACAGTATGGTACTGGCACAAAAACAGACACATAGATCAATGGAACAGAATAGAGAGCCCAGAAATAGACCCTCAACTCTATGGTCAACTAATCTTCGACAAAGCAGGAAGGAATGTCCAGTGGAAAAAAGACAGCCTCTTTAACAAATGGTGCTGGGAAAATTGGACAGCCACATGCATAAAAATGAAACTGGACCACTTTCTTACACCACACATGAAAATAGACTCACAATGGATGAAAGACCTCAATGTGAGAAAGGAATCCATCAAAATCCTTGAGGAGAACACAGGCAACAACCTTTTTTATCTCAGCCACAGCAACTTCTTCCTAGGAACATCGCCAAAGACAAGGGAAGCAAGGGCATAAATGAACTATTGGGATTTCATCAAGATCAAAAGCTTTTGCACAGCAAAGGAAACAGTTAACAAAACCAAAAGACAACTGACAGAATGGGAGAAGATATTTGCAAAGGACATATCAGATAAAGGGCTAGTATCCAAAATCTATAAAGAGCTTAACAAGCTCAACACCCAAAGAACATATAATCCAATCAAGAAATGGGCAGAGGATATGAACAGACATTTCTGAAAAGAAGACATCCAGATCGCCAACAGACACATGAAAAAGTGCTCCACATCACTCAGCATCAGGGAAAAACAAATCAAAACCACAATGAGATACCACCTCACACCAGTCAGAAAAGCTAAAATTAACAAGTCAGGAAATGACAAATGCTGGCAAGGATGCAGGGAAAGGGTAACCCTCCTACATTGTTGGTGGGAATGCAAGCTGGTGCAATCACTCTGGAAAACAGTGTGGAGGTTCCTCAAAAAATTGAAAATAGAGCTACCCTATGACCCAGTGATTGCATTACTGGGTATATGCCCTAAAGATGCAAACGTGGTGCTCCGAAGGGGCATGTGCCCCTGAATGTTTTTAGCAGCAATGTCCACAATAGCCAGACTATGGAAAGAACCTAGATATCCATCAACAGATGAATGGAGAAAGAGAGGTGGTATGTATATACAATGCAGTATGTATATACATATATGTATGTATATACAATACTATGCAGTCATCAAAAGAAATGAAATCTTGCCATTTGCGACAACATGGATGGAACTAGAAGGTATTATGCTTAGCGAAATAAGTCCCTCGGAGAAAGACAAGTATCATATGATCTCCCTGATATGAGGAAGTGGAGATGCAACAATGTCAAAAAACAGACTGAGGGTTGCTGGGGAGAGGGAGGTTGTGAGAGGGTGGTGGGGACATGGTGGTGGGGACATGGACATTGGGGAGTGTATGTGCTATGGTGAGTGCTGTGAAATGTGTAAACCTGGCAATTCACAGACCTGTACCCTTGGGGATAAAAATACATTATACGTTTATAAAAAAATTTTTAAATAAAAAAATAAAAGTAAAAGTAAAATAAAATAAAAATAAGTACAACTCACATGGATCCTAAGTATGTAGGGACCATAAAGTTACTCTTGGTTCTCAAGACAGCAGTCTTCCTCTTAGCAGCATAATATAATGTAGAACCTCCTACTTGCAAAGACTTCTTACATGTTAATTTTCTGATACAGTCTCAATTGTATGCTGAGGATGTTATACATTTACTTTGCTACAGGCCATGGATCTTATTTCCTTAGTTTTCAGAAAGATCTATGATGAAAGAGAATTTCCTCAGTTCCCAGAAGATTCACCTCTGGGAAGGGTCTTTCCCCTCACAACTCTTTTTGGTTTAATCTTTTTAAACCTTTATGACCTCAGCCTCCTTGATTTTACTCTTGTTGGGACCCCAAAGAGCAGCTTCCCACCTGTCTCTGGAAGTCACAGCTTGAGTTTAACCTGGGATTCAGACATGTGTGACATTTCTAGAAATTGTGCAGTGGGTTCAGTAGAAGCTTGTTTTCCCAAGGACTAGGAACCTCCTAAGGGAAAATTCATCCTGAGGGAAATAGGTACCAGCCACAGGGGACTTAACTCAGAAACATGTGAAGGGAGAGAAGGCTGTGAACATAGTGAATTGTGTGCCGTGTCTCTGTCTCAGGGTCTAATCCCCACTATGCTGGGATTCATACCCCTATGATAAGTCTGGGAGAACTATTGCACTAAAACACTATAAAACATCAAGCATTTGTCTACCTACATAATAAATTTTGAAACCCAAAAGTGTTAAATTTTCCATTTTAATATTCAAAAAGTTAAAAACATAACTCTCTATAAATGTAGTGAACTTCATCAAATATTTAATTCAGTAGTGAAGGAAATAACAGGATAAAATTCTGGTTCAAAAAAGAATATAAGAAACTAATAAAGTAGATCTACATTATTCACAGATTTCATATTTGTAAACTGGTCTACTCACTAAAATTTAACTATAACCCCAAAATCAATACTTGAGGCACTTTTGTGGTTACTTATGTAGCTTTCACGGACATGCAGAAGTGTGGTGCAAAGAAGCAAAAAATTTAAGTTTCCCCAAACCTAAGTTCCCAGCTGCCATCAAAGAGGAAGACACTGTGCTTTCTTGCTTCCACTCTCATACTATAAATGAGTGTCCTTTTTGAGGTCTACTTACTGCCACATTTTTAAAATTTTTATTTTTTCTTGGTGATTTTACTGTTCAAAATGACCCCCACACACAGTGTTGGGATGCCATCTATTGTTTTTAAGCTCAAGAAAGCTGTGCTATGTCTTACAGAAAAAATATGTGTATTAGATAAGCTTCCTTCAAATATGAGTTAGAGTGCTGTTGGCTGTGAGTTCAATGTTAATGATCAGCAATATACATTAAATAAGATGTTTTTAAAGAGAAATACATAAATCAAGGTTATGTGTTGACTAATCAATGAAAATGTAATGAAAAGCTTGAAAGAATCTCACCATGTATTTCCTTGATAAAAGTTTTTTGTACTAAACAGAAATTTTTGGCAGCTTATCAATCTTCTAGATGTTAACATTCAACTTTACACAGTAGAAACCTAATGGTTCATTATTCACTAGTTCGGGGTTTACAGTGACTTTACAGAATGTAACTGCCACAAATACTAAGCATCAACTATATATAAATTAAGAGAGAAAAAAGAATGCTGGAATGAAATTGCAAAGTTAGATTTTAAAAAACTGGCTAATGCCTACAATTAGTAGTACAATAAAACTTCTATACTAGACAGAAATCATTCGCAGCTTATTAATCTTCTAGAAGTTAGCATCCAACTTCACACAGTGGAGACATAATCAATAGTAAATATAAGGTCAAACTTGCAGTTCCCTAGAACATCAGATGACCCTTAATCAGGTTTGGTATACAATGATCTAGGATGGGTTTCTTGACTTAAGTACTACTGACACTTTGGGTTTGATAACTTAGATAACCACTGTGGGAGGTTGTCCTGTGGGTTGTATGATGTTCTGCAGCACCCCTGCCTCGACCTACTGAATATCAGCACCAATTCACCTCCCAATCATAACAATTAAAACCGTTTCCAGATATTAGCAAATGACCTCTGGGGGACAAAATTACCCCTGGTTAAGAACCACTAGTGAGTATGATTTTAAAAGAACACACAATCAATCCTCTTTTTCCTTTTTTCCAAATTTTGGGTTCTTCCTTTCTTCCTTCCTTCCTTTTTAAGTTTTTATTTAAAGTCTAGTTAGTTAAAATATAGTGTTATGTTGGTTTGGGGAGTAGAATTTAGTGATTCATCACTTACATACAACAACCAGTGCTCATCACAAGTGCCCTCCTTAATACCTATCCAACATATAGCCCACCCTCCAGCAAACCTCCTAACACTAGTTAAAAGCCTCTTGTGGTTTGCCTCCCTCTTTTTTTTCTTGCCTCCCTCTCTTTTTTTCCCTTTCCCTTATGTTCATCTAATTTGTTTCTTAAATTTTACATATGAGTAAAATCACATAGTACTTTTCTTTCTCTGACTGACTTACTTCACTCAGCATAATAGTCTCTAGCTCTACATGTCATTGCAAATGGCAATATTTCATTCTTTTTTATGGCTGGGTATGGGTGTTTTTTTCTTAATACACTCATAAAAAGGGGAAGAAAGATGTCTTTTGCCCTCTGCAACACACATGCAAACATGTATCATAATGTGGAGTCATTCATATATATATATATATATATATATGATTTTTCACTTGTTTATATTCTATTTTGGACACAGAAAATATTCAATAAACATTTCCAGTAGGAAGTCATAAAGATTGAGGGCTCTGGGATATCATCCCAGGGTGAGGTATTGGGACTAGGAATGGAGAAAACAGACGACTGGGGAGAGAGAGTCCTAAGTCCTACTGAAGCCGAATTATTGCTGCCCATAGGAAATACCTGCCTGCCATCTCCCAGAAGAACCAGAGGGCTATACTTTATAAGGGATGAGGCCCTGAATGATCAAGAAAAGAGATGTTGAGCTGGAACTGTGAATCATTTGTAGACAAAAGCTGCTAAGGTCTGGGGAATTAAGTGATACTGGCACCAGCTAGTTAAATTGTCCGAATGATGGCCCCACAATGGCAGTATGACCCCCAAGGGATCAGAAAGGGTATAATTCCTGGTTCCCTCACTGATTGGCTAAACTTTTCAGAGCTTCAATTTCTCCATTCATGAAATGGATATAATAGTAGTACTGCTACAAACTGAATTGTATCCTCCAAAATTCGTATGTTGATGTCTTAATGCCCCATGTGATGTTACTTGGAGGTAAGGCCTTTGGAATATAAGTTTAGATGAGGTCATAAGGGTATTGGGATTATTGCCCTTATAAATAGAGACACCAGAAAACTTTCTCCTTTCCCATCCAAAAGAACTCACACACTCTCTCTCCATCCAGACAAGGAAATGTCGTCTGAGGACATAGTGAGTAAGCAGTAATATAGTAACCAAGGAGAGAACTCTAGTCAGATACCAACCTTTATGACACACTGACCTTGCCCTTCTAGCCTCCAGAGCTATGAGAAATAAGTTTTTGTTATTTAAGTCACCTAATCTATGGTATTTTCTTATGGCAGCTTAAACTAAAACAAATACTAACCTTATGGCATTATTGGAGGGATTAAATGAGAAATATATGTGCATTTCCTAACACAATGTCTAAGAATTTCTTATATCTTAACCAAATGACACACGTAAGAACTCCCTACATTTTAACCTAAAAAGAACACAAAAGCACAGTGGACACAGGCTGACTGTTCAGTTGATTTATGAGTGCCCTCTACACACTATATTTCTTTCTTTTTGCTAAAACTTTTGGATCTTGTGATATTTTTATCACAGAAGATGCTACTTTTACTAATGTATTTTGAATTTAGAACTGTGAAGTAGTACCAATCTCCAGTGTGCAATTTGATTTTTTTTATAGTTACCAAAAAATGTACTGGGCCTAATATATGAGTAGATAAATAATAATTTATTTATATTTAATTATATTTAATTATTATTAAATAATAATTTATTCAGTGTTGTCTTTTTGAAGGGGTACTGCATGTATATTCCATTTATGTCACATCCAATAGAACCATATGGTATATGACCTGAGAGTTCGTGTAGGTACAGAAAATGAGGAATTGTGGACTCTATACGAATAATGTAAAGTTTAGCCTCAGACTAAACTTGGCAAGTTCTATGTCAAATAGTTGTGTGGTCTGTACCCAAGAAAATATGCATTAATGAATGATTCATTATGAATACAATGTTTTTATAATAGGGACATTTCTATTTTCTTTCACAGTGGTTTGTCTCACTGTCAGTACCTGTTGAATATCTAAACCTTATTTACATCACTCTCTCTTTCCATTGTAAGCTCCTTTAAATATAGTGACCCCCTCCTTCCACACTTCTGTGAAACGGTCAGAAAATAATACAGAAACCCGGCATTATTTTTGGCTATGCTTAGAACTTCAGTCAATAAAGAACAGGCCAAAGCCAAAATGAGGGGTAATTTTGAAAGGACAGAAGAAAGCATTATATGACATACTCCAGATATTTTGGAGATTTCCTTGACACGTTTCCCAGAAAAGAAATTTTGTTCCAGAAAACACATTATTTGGTTAAGTACCTGGCAAATGGAGAAGTGTCTTTGTTTATAGAGTTCTGATGGTAAACATTTCTGATTTAGAACACTTGTTTTAAACATCTGTGTATACAAAATGGCCTTTTGTTTGGGAGAATTGGGGAACAATAATTTTTGCAAAAGGTTTCTCCTGTTGCTTAAATGTAAAACTGTTTATAGATGTATGGTAGCAGAGTGTTGTTAAAGAAAATGAAGGGCTACTGAACTACCGCACCAGGTTACCTCCCTCATAATCTCACAACACCTATGCTGGCTGGATAGGCAGAGGACAAGAGTCATGGGGACAGCCTTGAGAAGCATTCCTCTTGCCCCAATCCTCTTTCAGATCTAAATCACAGGGCTTGTAGGTAATCCTTTGAGGTACTGTTCCTGTGGCCTTAAAAGATTTATAAGGATAAAGAGATGGGTTAGTGCCTTAAGGCAATTCTTGGTTAGTAACCTAGTCAATGAAACATGTGAAAATTTTAACCCACAGATCCAGATGTGCAAGAATGTCATGTTTCTCTATTTAAGTCAAATTCAATTTCTGTCTATGTCTCCATCAGCCAGACCTTTTGGGAATTGAACTTTGGGATTATTAGGCCTCCTCATGAGAGTTACGGGAATGTCTGGGGGACCTTACCCAGAAGAAAACATTTGGAAGGGTGGGAAGCAGCCAGGAGTTCAGTCCTTCTTTGTTTTGTGAGTTAGCAAAACACATATGTTCCCTTGAGGCCAGGGGCACTGCTCCTCTTTGGGCTAAGATGATAGACTCTGATGGCAGCTGTTTTCTGGTATCTCACATCTCCCCAGGACATCTAGAACCGCTCACATCCCTGGGACCTTTGACCCCCTCTCAGCCTAAGGAAATTGTTTTCCTTTCTTATGCTGCTTCTGAAGTACTCTTGGGAGACTCTTCTCTCTATCCTGAGAGCAATAGCATCAGCAGTCCCAAGGGAGCTTGCTAGGAATGCAGACTATCAGGCCTTCCCCAGACCTACTGAACTGGAATCTCTGAGGTAGGGGTCCAGCAGGAAGTATTTTAACAAACCCTCCATGTGACTCTGATGCAAGGCTAGTTTTGAGAAAGACTGACCTAATACAATCCATTCAAATAACTCATATTTTTGAAAGCAAGACATCAGGTAACTTCTGTTTCCAGGTTTCAGTATAGCTCACCTATCATAACTCAATGCAGAGAAAGGAAAAAACCTACCTATATAATCAGAAAATAAACATTAAATATAAAACATAAGCATCTCACACAGCAAAAGATCTAAACAGACATTTCTCCAAAGAAGAAACACATATAGCCGAAAAGTACAAGAAAAGATGTTCAACACCACTTATCATCAGGAAATGCAAATCAAAACCACAATGAGAGACCACCTCCCATCTGTTAGGCTGGTTATAATAAAAAAGACAATAAATAACAAATGTTGTAAGGATGTAGAGAAAGGGAACTCTTCTTCACTATTGGTGGGAATATAAATTGATAGAGGCAATATGAAAATTAGTCTGAAGTTCCTCAAAACATTGAAAGTAGAACTACCAGCAATTCTGCTTCTGAGTATTTATCAAAAAAAAACCCACAAAAAACAAAAAACAAAAAATATACCAATTCAATTCAAGAGATATATGTACCTCTGTGTTCATTTCCAACATTATTTACAACAGCCACGACGTGGAAATGACCTATTGATGAATAGATAAAGAAAATGTCACACACACACACACACACACACATAATTCTGCCATAAAAGGAAATAACTCTTGACATTTTGGGCAAGATGGGTAAACCTAGAGGGCATTATGCAAAGTGAAATAAGTCAGAAAGAAAAAAGACAAATACTGTATGATTTCATTTGTATGTGAAATCTAAAACAACAACAACAACAAAAAAGAACAAACAAAAAAACAGAAACATACTCATAGGTATGGAAAACTATTGGTTACCGAGTGGGAAGGAGTTGGGGGACAGGCAAAATAGGTAAAAGGGGATTAAGAGATACAAATTTCCAGTTATAAAATAAATAAATCATGAGAATGTAATGTACAGCATGGGGAATATAGACAATAATACTGTAGTAACTTTGTGACAGGTGATAAACTGGACTTATTGCAGGGGTCATTTCATATTATACAAAATATTTACCTGAAACCAACAGGATATTGTATGTCAATTATACTTCAATAAAAAAAAATAGGAAAAAAAAGTGAGGCTTCAGAATGGCTTTAAGATGGTAATTTTAAAAGGCAGTAAGTTACACTGCTCAAAATACAAAGTACAAAGCATAAGGATTCGTAAGTGTCCTAAAGCTGTGACAGAACAATTTCCATCTTTTCTTCCTACATGCAAGTGTAGCTGGACCTGTGCATATGGACACTTAGCTAGGGATTACCATGTTCTAGACCCCTTTGTAGGTGTGGCCAATGGAATATGACCAGAAGTGTGTGTGTCACTCCAGACCTGGGCTGTAAAAAAATGAACATGCAGCTTCCCTCCTACTTTTCCTTTCCGTGAACTGGAACAGCGAAGTGTTTGTGACCCACCTTTGGCCTTTCAAATAACGGTGCTGATCCTACACCAGAAGCAAGAAGACAGCTGGATCCTTGAATGGTCAGGTGGTCCAGAAAGTCCAGCCACTTATCCTGGACCATGAGAGGAATTATATTCCTTAGTCTGCTGGTTTATTGGTTTTTTTGTTACAACAACTTAGCTTTCCACATTACTAATATAAAAACCAAGGGCCCATGTGGAAGATTAAGGCAGCACTTACAAGTCATTTAAGTCCAAATAGCGCCAAAGTCCCTACAGAGCCTGGCACACAGCAGATGCTTCATAAATAGTTATTAAATGAATGAATGCAGCACCATTAGGAGCAATTGGGACAAGAGATTCCCCATTGTTTCATAAAATAATCTGTCTGAAACTAAATCTAAGTGGTGTGTTGCAATCTACAATGAGAGAAGTTAAAAGCACACGAATAGCAGCAATGGGTTAAAATCAAATGGAATTTTTGTGTGTACAATGTAGAAATGATGGCTAATTATATAGCAGTCATTTAAATGATCTGCAGATAGTAATCGCAGTCACCATCATTTTCCAAAACAAAAGACCTATACATGCACAGACATATACAGACAGGTAAATTCTTCTTTTAACAAGTTTGATGAGACATCAAGATTGCTATGCTGTACATGATCCACAAGAAAATGAAAATCCATTGCCACAATAGTTCTAGTGAACACAAAGTAGCTTTTTACTTACTCTAAAAAGGGCGATTTGGGGTAGCATATGGCCTATGACTCCAGTGCCATTTGTTAAGCATTTTTGAGGATCTACTATGTAAGAAGTATTGTATCAGACACAGTGAAGAATTCAAAGATAACAACAAAAACAGTAATAAAGATTTCGAAGGAAGAAAGTATGACCTAAAGTAGAGGTTTAAATTTCTAAGAAATGGCAATTAAAGTATGCCTAAGCAGCTCTGGCTATCTTAAAACTTTTTGTAGAGTCTCTGGTGCTTATGACAAAAGTTGCTCTGGAGTTGAAATAAAATAACATACATAACGCACATGGTATATTCAATGATGGTCAGCAAATGCTAGTTCTTTTCTTCAGACCTTGTATTACGGGGTCTTAAATATATGAAAAATTTTCAAAGTGTTTCACTGGTAGTTTATTCTAAAGCCATAAAAATTGTATTTACCTATTCCATACCCCCACATGTATGCATATGCCCATACACACACTTCATCCAGAGCAAGTAAAGAGTATTGCATTTTATAAACCAAAGGATAATGGGCTATGATGGAAATCAGGGGTTTCAGATGCAAGCAAGAAAATTCCACTCTATTTATGCTGAAAGCTGGTGTCTTAGAAAGAAATCCAGTAGCTTACAGAATCCACAGAAAGCTCAAAAATGACTTTGCATTTCCATTCTTCGCTAGCCAAGGGGACAGTTGTAACGTCGCTGTTGGAAGTACCAGATACCTCCTCCAGGGTTGTGAATAATAAACTTCTCTATTTGAATTTCTCTTGTGGTCTGTTGTTGTTAACCTGAAGATCACCATCTGGCACCCTATACTCCACTTAACAAATGATAATTTAACAAAATCATAACACAAGTATATTAGAACAATTTCCCGGCAGAGGTAAGTAAGGGGTACTGAAGAATGAGCACCCTCTACTAATTTTTATAAGGGTGCCATAAGAGCTTGTAGCAGCTCTATCCAGGTTATTTTGTTCTGAATTCAGAGCTTTCTGTGCACATTGCAAGGTACCTTCACTGCTCTAATTAAGCTGCTTTGTCCTGAGTGGACCCTACCATTCGCTACAACTCAATCACCATAGCTCAACTGAATCCAGGCTAGAGTATTTAATACAACTGGAAGCTGGGAGCTTAGAGAGGAAATTAAAACAGAAACAAGGAAAAGTAAGACTCTCTCAATGTTCTTAGCTTGGGCCTTTCTGCTACCCAACTATCTCTATAGCCCTCAGATAGATTCCATGTTTTAGGGCCAGCTTCCTGTCCAGACCTATAAATGCCTTTGACCATGTCACAAAGGTAGAGATCTATTATTTCCTTACTCCAACCTATTTCCAGCCTGTTGTCCATTGAATGCCATGATAATCTCTGTTAAAAAACCAAAACCAAAAAACAGAAAACAGAAAACAAAACACCACTCTGATAAAAATGAAGACAGTCTACTACATATAATAATGTGGCTCAGTTCAGCTTCTCTGTGTCCTGACTGGACATACAGAATTGAATTTGTCTTTATCTTTGCGTAACAAAAGGCCTATTAATAGATTTTCTTAAAATAAATTTCATTTGCCCCTTAGCTAAAATAACAAGTCATCTAACATTTCCTGCAATCACTCCTTCAGAATCACTAAGGTTCAGCCTTGAACCATCTTACTACACATTTAACAAATATTTAAGGAGCTCTTTTTAGGAGCCAGACCCTGGGCTAAGCACTAAGAATATTAATTAAGTGTGACTCACTCTTATATGTCAGCTTAGAGAAAGACAGGTAAATAAATACGCTTGATAAATAGGCAAAATAGTGTCCATAAAAGGAAACAGGTTCAAATAGTAGCATGAAAGGGGAAATGGCTCTTTCTAATTGAAATGGGAGGGGAAGAATTACGCAAGCTTCAAAAAGGAGATCCTCACAAGTGTTGGCATGGTGAATAAGAGAGGAAAGGATGTTCCTAATGGAATAGCTTATGCAAACATGTTTTCAGAAAACCCCAAGCAGCTGAGAATGTCAGAGTTTAGGGATGTGAGGAAATGTCTACCAAGAGATGAAACTAAAAATCCAAAATCATCTAGATAATGGAGGGCCCTTTAAACTGTACCAAGAAATTCTGACCACAAAAACACTTAAGACTGAGATAGAATGGGTTTTCTCTCTGTTTTTTCTTTTTTAGAATGAAGTATAATTGACATATAATATCCTATTAGTTTCAGGTGTACATTATTGTAATTTAGTATTTTTATACATGATGAATGTTTTAATTATAAGAGAGCTATTATTTTAGTCCTGCCATGTGGAGATTGATTAGCTGGTGACACTAATTCTTAGACTGTCATGGTAGTCCAGGTGAAAGATCATGATGACCTTCACTGGGAACCCCAGTGCATTCCAGAAGCTGAAATGAATGGATACAGAACCTGTTAGGAACAGGAGATCAGTAGAACGTGGTAACTTTTTGAGAGTGGTCCAAATAAAGGAGAGAAATGAGTGTGCTGGTATTCTGCATTTTGGGGTGAGGAAAGAGCTATTTTATAGTGTTTTTTTGAGGCAGAAGATACAGAAAAAGTATAAGTATGGAGTTCAAGGAGAAGGAGAAGTAAAATTAAAGCAATTCTAAAATTATCTAAAATTCTAAAATTTCTTAATTTTCTAAATTTAGAATTTAGTTCTAAAATTACCATCATTCCCACATGTTGTGCACCTGAATCCCTCTGGGTATGCCCCATTCTCTGCCCAAGGAACTCTGGATAAACCTTCCCAGCTGGATGGGAGTTGGGGCAGGGAATTTCTCCAGCCTTCACCTTCCTACTTCAAGCTGAGGAACATCCTCATGCATTTATCATGTCAAGTCTGGATTCTCTTGATTTCCCTTCTCAGCTGGTACTCCTCATCTTCAGTCTTCATGATTTGCAATCAGACTCCAGATATAACACCAGCAGAACCCCATTAAAGAGAAAGTACATAACACCTAACTTGGAATAAATTAAATTAGTGGTAAAGTACAAGTTATATGCATCCACCGAGCTATAAAACTATGGACTATGCCCTAGGATCAACTGCCACCTCCACAGATAGTACATCTTAAAACCAGGTAATAGGCCAAAGAGAACCTGAGGGTTGGCCATGCACCCTACAGAGTACAGGACTCCAGAAGTGCCCTTGGTATATGGGGGATCAGCTCGGTATGAAGCAAAGAAATATGGATCTCAAGACATGCAGAGAAAGTTTTACCCAAGCTTGGAGATCAAAAGAAAATCAAAGAGGTAAATATCAAGGAAAACCCCAGTGTCCCTTATCATAGAAATTGTTCTGTGGTAGAGGTTAAATATTTTCTATTTCTTGGAATAAAATGCATTCAGAAGTATTATCTTAAAGCCAGTTAAGTCATAACTATTTGTTTTTTTCTATAGATTCTGTGGGTTGGTTTAGGCATTCTCTTAAAATAAAAAGAAATTTTTCCAGCAGGGGTCTCTCTTTGCACATGGCACAAAAATTCTTAGCCGTTGCATTGGAATATTTTTGTTTTGCTTATCCATCTTACAATGTAAATGGATATGGTTGCAAATTATGTCAAACCTCTTTTCTTACACTATTAGAAAACCATGGAAAAGATATAATGCTTCACGTCATGATTTTGATGATGATTAAAGTAGTGTGTTCACTACAAGATAATGCAGCAAGCAACACATTTATAATTTTTAGGCACTTTTTATTTATATATTATACTTCCAAAAAGTTTACTTTTTAAAAGGTATAGTCGCTAAATTGACTTCTGTTTGCATGTTTCCTCTTTTTTGTTTCATGTTTCAAGTAACTAGAACATTCAGAATTGACTATTTTATTTACATATTTTATTCAGTTTTATACATATTTTATAAATAAAGACACTTTTTGTGTGTTTTGGCAGAAACGTAGGGAAAAATTCAAACATAGCTGTAATATCGAAAAGAAAAATGAAACTTGTTTGAGAGTGAGGATTATGCAGTACAAAGCTTTGCATGGCTTGAAAACCATGAATTTAGAGAAAGAGGCATCATTGTTGTTGGTATCCAAGTTTTTGGGATGGATCCAAAGACCAGATGGATATTTGTTCTGTGATGTATGCTGGGGCTTGGTCTGTACTTCTGGTGGCAGCAGGTCAGCAGGGGACTCTGGCCACTGAAAATGTGGGCCATCTTAAAGAGATTTGTTCATCCCTACTGTCAAAGAGTTGACTTATCCTGAGCAGAGGAGAAATGGCCACAAACAAGCCCTTGCCAAGTTAGCAAATGATACCTAAAATATAATGCTTGAGAAAAATGCTTGCCATTAAAAAAAAAAAAAACAGGGAAAAAATCAAATCATATTAAAATCCTTGGGACCAAACTTCTGAAAAGCAGACAAATTGCTGGTTTTATTTCTGTGGTTTTATCTCAGGTTTTGTTAATTTTCTTTTGTTTTATTTCTTTAGGACTGCCACTATCACTTCTTTCTCGGCCTCTGTTTCCATTCCCTCGTCAATCTCTAATTCTCAAAATCTAAAAAAAAATATCAACATTTTAGTGCCACCTTTTAATAAAGTATACATTTCCCTTCACAAAAATTAATACTGGGCCATAAAAACTTTGATCTGTCCGACCACTAATAAAACAGAAAATATTAAGTGAAAATGTTTTATTCTAAATGGCATTGCCACTTACTTTTCAATAGTATTACAGTAATTATCTTAATACTCTCTTGGAAAAAAATCCATTAAGATCCTTTAATGAAGGAAATATATATTTGTAATGGACCAAATGGCATCATGCCCTTGTCTAAAGCAATCATACTGCCCAATAAAAGATCCATGTTTAAATGTGGTATCTCTGAACACCAAATATTATAAGAATTCCTAGTCAGCAGTATGCTATGCCAAGAGTACTTCACCAATTGGTTTACCCATTCCTACCATCTTGTAGCCTCATTCTAAATTTTAATATTAACAGTATCATACTGGATTATTCCAACAACATAGAATTTAACATCCTATGTTTATTTATCTCTGGATCTCTGAGCTATTCAAATCAATAAATATTACAAATCCTTCTCACTAGAAATGCTTTGTCACTATTTTTTGTTTATGTGTTTCTCCCTGCCCTCCTCATTCCTATGCAAGCCATGTCTCTGCCCTCTGTTTTGCTTATTGTTTCCTTTCTCTCTTGTTTGTTCAGCTTCTGTACAATCATTTCTCTTTGCTCTGGCCTTTGCTCCAGTTTCATGTTCATTTCAGCCTCCACCTTTTTTTCTTCACAAACCTCTTTGATTCCAGTTGACAGTTTAAGATTTTTTCTTTTACTTTCCAGAGGCTCCCGTTGCCATAGTGACACATGAGGATGATAAAGACCATGACTGCTTCCACTGGCACTCCAGTTGCTATAACAATGCCAGTTAGCTGAGAATTTTGTGGAAACTTGTGAGAAGGATGCTAGTTCACACCTTTCTATGGGACAGCCTGCCAGAAAATGTTTCTTAGTAGTAGTTTGTATCAGTAAATCTTGAGTCCATAAATGTAAGGGCAGCCCATATTTTGGTAACTAAAAAACTGGAACAATATTTACCTCTTTGTACCCTGAAAAATTCTCCCTTCCCTGCTGTTTGCCCTTCTTTCCAACTCTATTTTTTATATTAAAAATACGCCTGATGTTGACTGAATTGTGTCCCTCCAAAATTCTTATATTGAATTCTAACCCTCAGTGTGACTGTATTTGAAGATAGGGCCTTTGAGAGATAACTATGTTTAAATGAGGTTATAAGGGTGGGGCCCAAATCTGATAGGATTGGTAGTGTGTGTGTGGGGGGGGGGGGGACAGAGAGCCTTCTCTCTTTCAACCCTATGAGAATACAGCAATCAGACAGCCATCTACAATCCAGGAAGAGAGCCCTCACCAGGAACTGAATCTGTCTGCACCTTGCCAGCCTCCAGAACTGTGGGAAAATAGGCTTAAGTCACCCAGTCTATGGTAATTGTTATGCAAGTTTGAGCTAATGCAATACCTTAATACTAACATTTCTAGATCTTGTTAAGTGCTTTTCATTTTCAAAATTCAATTTCTGGAAATGTATCCAAATAAGGGAATTATAGAAGGCAGTGGCTTAACCCACTTGGCACTCAGGTGCCCCTAGGCAAAACTTCTGTTTTGTTGCAATTGTGTCATCTCCCTAGGATGTGAATCTTGACAATTTGCAACCATTTATACTGGTCTTATTTGTGCCAATCTCATGGAGGAAGGGAGCAGCTATAGCATCAAATCTCGCTCAGGACTGATGTCTGAAGACCTAAAACTACTTTTAAAAAATAAAGTCTATTAAAATAAACAAAACAGAGGTGCCTGGGTGGCTCAGTGGGTTAAAGCCTCTGCCTTTGGCTCAGGTCATGATCCCAGGGTCCTGGGATCGGGCCCCGCATCAGGCTCTTTGCTCCGCAGGGAACCTGCTTCCTCCCCTCTCTCTCTGCCTGCCTCTCTGCCTACTTGTGATCTCTGTCTGTCAAATAAATAAATAAAATCTTTAAAAAAATAAAAAACAAAACAAAACAAAACAAAACAAACCTATTTAGTGACACAGTTCTAGTATAGAAAAATGCCAGAATAAGACCAATACTGACCATGCACAACCAGAAAGGAAGAATACCTTGGCACATTTATCTCAAAGTTAAAGTAAGGGACACCAAAACACAGAATTTTGCTAATGAAGACACAGATAGGCTTGTTCTTTGGCTCCTAAATTTACTTCTACCAAAGGTGTTAATCAAGATAACATTAATTTGGGGCACCTGGGTGGCTCAGTCCGTTAAGTGTCTGCCTTGGGCTCTGGTCGTGATCCAAGGTCCTAGAATGGAGCCCTACGAATGGCTCTTTGCTCAGCGGGGAGTCTACTTCTTCTACCTGCTTCTCCCTCTAATTGCCGCTCCCCCCGCTTGTGCACACGTGTGCTCTGTGTCAAATAATAAAATCTTTAAAAAACAACAAAAAAAACATTAATTTGGGGTGCCTAGGTGGCTTAGTGGGTTAAAACCTCTGCCTTTGGCTCAGATCATGATCCCAGAGTCCTGGGATCAACACCCATATCAGGCTCTCTGCTCAGTGGGGACCCTGCTTCCCCCCTTCTCTCTCTGCCTGCCTCTCTGCCTACTTGTGATCTCTGTCAAATAAATAAATAAAATCTTAAAAAAAAACATTAATTTACTTCAGTAGATGTAAGACACATCAGATTGAAAAAAAATGTCAATATGCTATATTATCAGTGTAATTTTTTCAGAAAATTTTGAAGTATAAGTACTCTGAAGTTGTTTAAGAATTCCTAGGAAATTTGAAGGAAAATGAAAGTGATGCTTGTGGAATAATTATGGAAAGTAGTTTCTAGCAAAACAGTCCCCAGTTTATGATGGATCAACTTAGGATTTTTTAACTTCACAGTGGTGTAAAAGTGGTAGGTATTCAGTAGAAACTGTACTTCAAATTTTGAGTTTTGATCTTTTTCAGGGCTAGTGATATGCAGGACCATAATGTCAGTGATGCTGGGAAGCAGCAGCAAGCCACAGCTCCTGTTGGTCACATAAACACAAAGGTAAATAAGTGATACACTTACAACCATTCTCTACCTACACAACTATTCTGTTTTCACTTTCAGTACAATATTCAACAACTTAATTAGAAAGTCGACACTTTATTATAAAATTGGCTTTGTGATGATTTTGCCCAACCATAGATTAATGTAAGTGTTCTAAACATGTTTAAGATAGTTCACACTAAAGTATAGTGTCTGGTAGATGAGGTGTACTAAATGCATTTTTTTTTTACTTAATATATTTTCTTTTACTTACTCACTTTATTTATTTATTATTAACATATAATGTATTGTTGGCCCCAGGGGTACAGGTCTATGAATCACTAGGTTTACACACTTCATACCACATACCTTCCCCAATGTCCACAACTCCACCACCCTCTCTCTACCCCTCTCCCCCCGGCAACCCTCAGTTTGTTTTGTGACATTAAGAGTCTCTTATAGTTTATCTCCCTCCCAATCCCATCTGGTTTCACTTATTCTTTTCCCAAAGCCCCCACACTGCATCTCCACTTCCTCATAACAGGGAGATCATATGATAGTTGTCTTTCTCCGAGTGACTTATTTCACTAAGCATAATACCCTTTAGTTCCACCCACATCATTGCAAATGGCAAGATTTCATTTCTTTTGATGGCTGCATAGTAATCCATTGTATATATATTCCACCTCTCTTTCTCCATTCATCTGTTGATGGACATCTAGGGTCTTTCTGTAGTTTGGCTATTGTGGACACTGCTGCTATAAACATTCAGGTGCACGTGCCCCTTCAGATCACTACCTTTCTATCCTTAGGGTAAATACCCAGTAGTGCAATTGCTGTGTCATATGGCAGCTCTATTTTCAATTTTTTGAGGAACCTCCATGCTATTTTCCAGAGTGGTTGCACCAGCTTGCATTCCCACCAACAGTGTAGGAGGGTTCCCCTTTCTTTGCATCTTTGCCAGCATCTGTCATTTCCTGACTTGTTAATTTTACCCATTCTGACTGCTGTGGGATGGTACCTCACTGTGGTTTTGATTTGTATTTCCCTGCGGCCAAGTGATGTGGAGCACTTTTCCATGTGTCTGTTGGCCATCTGGATGTCTTCTTTACAGAAATGTCTGTTCATGTCCTCTGCCCATTTCTTGATTGGATTATTTGTTCTTTGGGTGTTGAGTTTGTTAAGCTTTTTATAGATTTTGGATACTAGCCCTTTATCTGATTAGTCGTCTGCAAATATCTTCTCCAATTCTCTCAGTTGTCTTTTGGTTTTGCTGACTGTTTGCTTTGCTGTACAAAAGTTTTTGATCTGGATTACATCCCAATAGTTCATTTATGTCCTTGCTTCCATTGCCTTTGGCAATGTTCCTAGGAAGAAGTTGCTGTGGCCGAGGTCAAAGAGGTTGCTGCCTGTGTTCTCCTCAAGGATTTTGATGGATTCCTTTCTCACATTGAGGTCCTTCATCCATTGTGAGTCTATTTTCGTGTGTGGTGTAAGGAAATGGTCCAGTTTCAGTTTTCTGCATGTGGCTGTCCAATTTTCCCAACACCATTTGTTGAAGAGGCTGTCTTTTTTCCACTGGACATTCCTTCCTGCTTTGTCGAAGATTAGTTGACCATAGAGTTGAGGGGCTATTTCTGGGCTCTCTATTCTGTTCCATTGATCTATGTGTCCGTTTTTGTGCCAGTACCATGCTGTCTTGATGATGACACCTTTGTAGTAGAGCTTGAACTCTGGAATTGTGATGCCACCAACTTTGGCTTTTTTTTTCAATATTCCTCTGGCTATTTGAGGTCTTTTATGGTTCCATATAAACTTTCGGGTTATTTGTTCCATTTCTTTGAAAAAACTGGATGGTATTTTGATAGGGATTGCATTAAACGTGTAGATTGCTTTAGGTAGCATAGACATTTTCACAATATTTGTTCTTCCAATCCAGGAGCATGGAACATTTTTCCATTTCTTTGTGTCTTCCTCAATTTCTTTCATGAGTACTTTATAGTTTTCTGAGTATAGATTCTTTGCCTCTTTGGTTAGGTTTATTCCTAGGTATCTTGTGGTTTTGGGTGCAATTGTAAGTGGGATAGACTTTTTAATTTCTCTTTCTTCTGTCTCATTGCTGGTGTAAAGAAATGCAACTGATTTCTGGGCATTGATTTTATATCCTGACACTTTACTGAATTCTTGTACAAGTTCTAGAAGATTTGGAGTGGAGCCTTTTGGGTTTTCCACATAAAGTATCATATCATCTGCAAAGAGTGATAGTTTGACTTCTTCTCTGCCAGTTTGGATGCCTTTAATTTCTTTTTGTTGTCTGATTGCTGAGGCTAGGACTTCTAGTACTATGTTGAATAGCAGTGGTGATAATGGACATTCCTGCCATGTTCCTGACCTTAGCAAAAAAGTTCTCAGTTTTTCTCCATTGAGAATGATATTTGCAGTGGGTTTTTCATAGATTATTTCGATGATATTGAGGTATAAAATTTCTGTGCCTATACTTTGAAGAGTTTTGATCAGGAAAGGATGCTGTACTTTAAAAAAGTACATTAAAAAAGCCAAATGCTTTTTGAGCATCTATTGAGAGTATCATATGGCTCTTGTTCTTTCTTTTATTAATGTATTGTATCACATTGATTGATTTGCGGATGTTGAACCAACCTTGCAGCCCAGGAATAAATCTCACTTGGTCATGTTAAATAATCCTTTTAATCTACTGTTAGATCCTACTGGCTGGGATTTTGGTGAGAACTTTCGCATCTGTGTTCATCAGGGATATTGGTCTGTAATTCTCCTTTTTGATAGGATTTTTGCTGGTTTGGGGATCAAGGTAATGCTGGCCTCATAAAATGAGTTTGGAAGTTTTCCTTCCATTTCTATTTTTTGGAACAGTTTCAGAAGAATAGGAATTAATTCTTTTTTAAATGTTTGGTAGAATTCCCCTGGGAAGCTGTCTGGCCCTGGCCTTTTGTTTGTTTGGAGATTTTTGATGACTGCTTCAATCTCCTTACTGGTTATGGGTCTGTTCAGGTTTTCTATTTCTTCCTGGTTCAGTTGTGGTAGTTTATATGTCTCTAGGAATGCATGCATTTCTTCCAGATTGTCAAATTTGCTGGCGTATAATATGTTCTTATAATTGTTTGAATTTCTTTGGTGTTGGTTGAGATCTCTCCTCTTTCATTCATGATTTCATGTATTTGGGTCCTTTCTCTTTTCTTTTTGATAAGTCTGGCCAGGGGTTTATCAATCTTATTAATTCTTCCAAAGAACCAGCTCCTAGTTTCATTGATTTGTCCTATTGTTTTTTGGTTTCTATTTCATTGATTTCTGCCCTGATCTTTATGATTTCTCTTCTCCTGCTGGCTTTAGGCTTTCTTTGTTGCTCTTTCTCTAGCTCCTTTAGGTGTAGGGTTAGGTGTAGTTGTTGTGTATTTGAGACCTTTCTTGTTGTTTCTTGAGAAAGGCTTGTATTGCTATATATTTTCCTCTCAGGACTGCCTTTGCTGTGTCCCACAGATTTTGAACCATTGTGTTTACATTATCATTTGTTTCCATGAATTTTTTTCAATTCTTCTTTATTTTCCTGGTTGACCCATTCATTCTTTAGTTGGATGCTCTTTAATCTCCATGTATTGGGGTTCTTTCCAAATCTCCTCTTGTGATTGAGTTCTAGCTTTGTAAGCATTGTGGTCTGAAAATATGCAGGCAATGATCCCAATCTTTTGATACCAGTTGAGATCTGATTTGTGACCCAGGATGTGATCTATTCTGGAAAATATTCCATGTGCACTAGAGAAGAATGTGTATTCTGTTATTGTGGGATGGAGTGTTCTGAATATATTGGTGAAGTCTATCTGGTTCAGTGTGTCATTTAAGGCCTTTATTTCTTTGTTGATCTTTTGCTTGGATGATCTGTCCATTTCAGTGAGGGGAGTGTTAAAGTCCCCTACTATTATTGTGTTATTGTTGATGTGTTTCTTTGATTTTGTTATTAATTGGTTTATATAATTGGCTGCTCCCATGTTAGGGGCATAGATATTTAAAATTGTTAGGTCTTTTTGTTGTACAGACCCTTTGAGTATGATATAGTGTCCTTCTTCACCTCTTATTATAGTCTTTGGCTTAAAATCTAATTGATCTAAGGATTGCCATCCCAGCTTTCTTTTGATGTCCGTTAGCATAGTAAATTGTATCCCACCCCCTCACTTTAAATCTGGAGATGTTTTTGGGTCTAAAATGAGTTTCTTGTAGATAGCATATTGATGGATTTTGTTTTCTTATCCATTCTGATACTCTGTGTCTTTTGATTGGGCATTTAGCTTATTTACATTCAGGGTAAATATTGAGAGATATGAATTTTGTGCCATTGTATTGCCTGTAAGGTGACTCTTACTGTATATTGCCTCTGTTCCTTTCTGATCTACTACTTTTAGGCTCTCTCTTTGCTTAGAGGACCCCTTTCAATATTTCCCGTAGAGCTGGTTTGGTGTTTGCAAATTCTTTTAGTTTTTGTTTGTCCTGGAGGCTTTTTATCCCTCCTTCTATTTTCAATGATAGCCTAGCTGGATAGAGTAATTCTTGGCTGCATGTTTTTCTCGTTTAATGCTCTGAGTATATCATGCCAGTTCTTTCTGGCCTGCCCAGTCTCTTTGGATAAGTCTGTTGCCAATCTAATATTTTTACCACTGTATTTTACAGATTTCTTGTCCCAGGCTGCTTTCACGATTTTCTCTTTGTCACTAAGACTTGTAAATTTTACTATTAGATGACAGGGTGTGGACCTATTCTTCTTAATTTTGAGGGGGCCTCCTCAAAATCTCCTCTCTGTGCCTCCTGGATTTTGATGCTTGTTCCCTTTGCCATATTAGGGAAATTCTCTACAATAATTCTCTCTAATATACCCTCTGCTCCCCTCTCTCTTCTTTCTTTTTCTGGAATCCCAATTATTCTAATGTTGTTTCATCTTATGATATCGCTTATCTCTCAAATTCTCCCCTTGTGGTCCAGTCGTTGTTTGTCTCTCTTTTGCTCAACTTCTTTATTCTCTGTCATTTGGTCTTCTATAGCACTAATTCTCTCTTATGCCTCATTTATCCTAGCAGTAAGATCCTCCACTTTTGATTACACCTCATTAATAGCTTTTTTTTATTTCAACTTGGTTAGATTTTAGTTCTTTTATTTCTCCAGAAAGGGCTTTTATTTCTCCGGACAGCATTTCTCTAATATCTTCCATGCCTTTTACGAGCCTGGCTAGCACCTTGAGAATGATCATTCTGAACTCTAGATCTGACATATTATCAATGTTTGTATGGATTAGGTCCCTAATCTTTGGGACTGCCTCTTGTTCTTTTCTTTGTGGTGAGTTTCTCTGCCTTGTCATTTTATACAGATAAGAATATATGAAGGAGCCAATAAAATACTAAAAATGTTGGCAAATACCCTAGGAAAATGTGTTTTCACCAAATCAGAGGAGACCCCAAATCTTAGGGGGAAGATAGGGAGAAAAAAGAAGTTCAAAATAATTTTTTTTTTAAAGAAAGAAAATAAAAATATATATATATATATATATATATATATTAGACTGGTGCATAGAACACGGTCACCCACTTAATTTGGGGAGTATTTTGGTCTTTTAGAAGAAACTACCTCCCAAAATATTTAAAAATGAAAAACATAAAAGGATAAACACAATGAAGGGATTGAATGTGACTATAAAGATGAAAAAAAATCTTTTTTTTTTTTTTTAATTTCTAAAAAAGGAGTTCATAAGATAAGTTGGTTGGGAGATTAACAAAAGAGAAAGTGAAAAGTATTTGCTCAGTCTGGAGACTAGAACAAAATTCTGTGATAGATTTAGGGTATATTTTGATCTATTAGAAGAAGTTGTATCCCAAATTTTTTTTTAGAAGAAAAAACCCTTTCAGAAAGTGTTCAATTTTCTGTTTCTAGAATTGCTTCTCTTCTTCTCTTTAATCTTCTTTTGGATTTGTAGGTGTTCGGAATGGTTTGATAAGCTAACTAGCTGATCTCCTGCTACCTGATGTCATCTCAGCCTGCTACTTCTCCGCTATCTTGACTCCCGACCCTTAATATATTTTCAACTTATGATCGTTTTATTGGGACACAACTCTATAATCCCATAAGTTGAAGAAGAGCTTTATAATTGTTTTAATTGTGCTATAAAACTGGCTGCTTTTTCTTATTATAGTAGAACAGGATCCTCAGTGCTATTATCAGTAATAATAATAACAATAACTTCCTATTATGTGTCAGGCACTATTCTAAGTGATTGATATCTATTATCTCTACTTCTACGAACTTGAAAGAGAAACTAATACATGGGGGAAAAGGTTCTGGGAAGTAAAGTGACATTTCCAATATCTCCATTAAGGCTCAAGAATTTGAACTAACACCACAGTCCAAAATATAATCAGTCCAAGAAACATACCAGAAACCCCAAGGTAGGCTGTAATATTCAGTTGCAAAATTTTGGAATCACAACGACTGTATCAAATTTGTTGGATAATTGCTACAAATGTATATTACCTTTAATGTGGCTTGGTTTCTTTCTTTTTTTTTTTTTAATGTTCAGTTAGTCAACATATTGTACATCATTAGTTTTTGATGTAGTGTTCAATGATTCATTTGTTGCTTATAATACCCAGTGCTCATCACAACACGTGGCCTCCTTAATGCCCATCACCTGGTTATCTCACACCCCTCCCTTCTGTAGCCGTCAGTTTGTTTCCCAGAGTCCAGAGTCTCTAGTGGTTTGTTTCCCTCTCTGATTTCTTCCCCTTCAGTTTTCCCTCCCTTCCTCTGTGGTCCTCCATGCTATTGCTTATGTTTACAAATGAGTGAAACCATATGATAATTACCTTTCTCTGCTTGACTTATTTCACTTAGCATAATCCCCTCCAGTTCTATCATGTCATGGTAGGTATTCATCCTTTCTGATGGCTGAGTAATATTTCATTGTATATATGAACCACATCTTCTTTATCCATTCATCTGCTGATGAACATCACAGCTCCTTCCATAGTTTGGCCATTGTGGACATTGCTGCTATGAACACTGGGGAGCAAGTGTCGCTTCTTTTCACTACATCTATATCTTTGGGATAAATACTTAGTAGAGCAATTGCTGGGTTATAGGGTAGCTTTATTTTTAACGTTTTGAGGAACCTCTGTGCTGTTTTCCAGAGTGACTATACCAGCTCACATTCCCACCAACAGCGGTTTCCCTTTCTCCACATCTTCACCAACACTTGTTTCCTGTCTTATTGATTTTTGTCATTCTAACTGGTGTAAGGTGGTATCTCGTTGTGGTTTTGGCTTGTATTTCCCTGATGGCAAGTGATATGGAGCATTTTTTCATGTGCTATTGGCTATATGTATGTCTTTAGAGAAGTGTCTGTTCATGACTTCAGCCCATATATTGACTGGATTATTTGTTTTCTGGGGGCTGAGTTTGTAAGTTCTTGATTGATCTTGGATACAACCCTTTATCTGAAATGTCATTTGCAAATATCTTCTCCCATTCTAAGTCTGGGACTTCATCAAGATACAAAGCTTCTGCACAACAAAGGAAATGGTCAACAAAACTAAGAGGCAACCCTTAGTTTTGTTGACCATTTCCTTTGTTGTGCAGAAGCTTTGTATCTTGATGAAGTCCCAAACTTCATTTTTGCTTTTGTTTCCCTTGCCTTTAGAGACATATCTTGAAAGAAGTTGCTGTGGCTGATTGTCAATGTAGTTACAGTCAATGTTCTCCTGTAGGATTTGGATGGATTCCTGTTTCAAATTGAGGTCTTTCAACCATTTTAAGCTTATCTTTGTGTATGGTCTTTGTGTAAGAGAATGGTCTAATTTCATTCTTCTGCATGTAACTGGCCACTTTTCAGCACTATTTATTGAACAGACTGTCCTTTCCATTTGTTGTTCTTTTCCTGCTTTGTCAAAGATTAGTTGACCATAGAGTTGAGGGTCCATTTCTGGGCTCTCTATTCTGTTCCATTGATCTATGTGTCTATTTTTGTCTTGGTGATCACAGCTTTGTAATAGAGCTTGAAGTCAGGCATTGTGAGACCCCCAGATTTGGTTTTGTTCTTCAACATTTCCTTGGCAATTCAGGGCTTATTCTGGTTCCATACAAATTTTAGGATTGTTTGTTCCAGTTCTGTGAAAAATGTCAATGGTGTTTTGATAGGGATTGCATTGAAAGTATAGATTGCTCTGGGCAGCATACACATTTTAACAATGTTTATTCTTCTAATCCATGAGAATGGAATGTTTTTCCATGTCTTTTTGTCTTTCTCCATTTCTTTCATAAGTGTTCTGTAGTTCCTAGAGTACAGATCCTTTACCTCTTTGGTTAGGTTTATTCTTAGATACCTTATGGGTTTTGGTGATACTGTAAATGGAATAAATTCCTTAATTTCTCCTTCTTTAGTTCCATTGTTATTGTATAGAAGTGGAACTAATAACTATGCATTGATTTTGTATCCTGCCATGTTCCTGCCATGTTGCTGATTGCTGTAAGAGGTCTACTAACTTTGGGGTGAAGTCTTTTGGGTTTTCCACATAAAATGTCATGCCATCTGTGAAGAGTGAGAGTTTGACCTCTACAAGACTGAAAAAGGAAGAAATAGACAATGTGAACAGACCAGTAACCAGCAAGGAAATTGAAACAGTAATCAAAAATGTCCCCCAAAGCAAGAAGCCAGGGCCAGATGGCTTCCCAGGGGAATTCTACCATTTTAAAAAGAAATAATACCTATTATGCTGAAGCTGTTTCAAAAAATAGAAATGGAAAGAAAACTTCCAAACTCATTCTATGAGGACAGCATTACCCTGATCCCATAATTAGACAAAGACCCCATCAACATGGAGAATTACAAGCCAATATCTCTGATGAAGATGGATGCCAAAATACACAAGATCCTAGCCAATAGGATACAATGGTACATTAAAAGAATTACTCACCATGACCAGGTGGGATTTATTCCTGGGATACAAGTGTGGTTCAATAGTCAGAAATCAATCAATGCCAGAGAGCACATTAATAAAAGAACCATATGATCCTCTCAATTGATGCAGAAAAACTATTTGACAAAATACAGCATTCTTTCCTGACTAAAACTCTTCAGTATAAGGATAGAGGGAACATATTTCTAAAAAACTGAGAGATTTTCCCTTAAGGTTAGGAACATGACGGAGTTGCCCACCCTCACCATTATCATTCAACATAGCACTAGAAGTCCTAGCCTCAGCAAGGATTCAAATTGGCAAAGAAAAACTTGGTTTATGTCTTAAACCATCTGGACATTAACAATGAACCAGGTAGAATGGAGTTTGAAAAAATCAAATGAGATTTATGAAAACTGAAGTTGTTGCAGAATGTGTTTAATTATTTAAGAGAACTTCCAACCTGAAAATTAGAAACTGTGATCTCCAAATTGCTCCATCTTTGAGTGACTGGATTGAGCTCTGTGTGTGTTTATGTGTGTGCATGTGTGTGTGAATGTGTGTGTAGAGAAAAAGTGAACATGTGAGCCAGAATGGGAGTGGACTGACTCAAAAGGAATCAAATCTGTTGCTGTATTTTGTAATTTCACTGGTCGCCTTAAGAGTAATAGATTAGAAATTACTGTAACATAGAATCATAACAAACTTTAAGAAATCCACATATTACTAATTGTCATACAATATAAATAAATTGCCCTTCTGAGTGTTGTAATTTTGCACATACTTTGGTCCCTGAAACCCCAAAGTATGAATGATTCCATCTAATATCCAGACTTCCCAGACCAAACCTGTCTTATTTCTTAAGGGGAAAAATCCCATAAATACCATGTTCCTTAAATAAATGTATTCTCTTTGAAAATGTTCATATTATACTGAGCTGCTCAACAGAAATATGAGGATTTTCTTATTTCTAAGAGAAATTCCCACTAAAAGAAGATGAGACACTGGAATTATAAGGATAGCATAGAGGAGGACTAGACAAACCTTGTGGGGAATGAGGCAAAAGCCTGTGGACTTCTGGATTGTTTAATATCTGATCCTTCTAGAGTCCCTTGGTTATCAACTATTTTCATGTGCTAACCCCAAAGAATGAGGTATTATCAGTTTTTAAGTCTTGGGTCATCCAGAGCACCTCTCTCAGGTTTACAGGTGTTTAGAATATGTCTACTTGTAATGAGAAGTAAGAGTCCTCCTTGATTGATCCCTAGAAATTAGCAAATTGGCAAGTGAGGTGGATATAAGTACAGTAAGAAAAGAATTAAGAGTTTTGTCTTTATTCTAGCCTTCTCACTCCCTGAGTAACTTTTGATCAATCAGTCATTATTTCTGGGCCTCAGTTTCTTCTAAGAATTTAGGGGTGTTATGATATCTTCATAATTAATATTGTGGCTAATAAACTAAGGAATAACCTATATGCATTTCAGCTACTCAGGCAGGAATGATGTATAGTTGTTCCCTGGGGACAATGATGCCATAACACATTCAAGGGAGGAAAGACCCAGGACTAAATGAAATAGGCCTCTGGTGCTTTAGGCTAAGATCTTGCATATTTACAAATCTATACCCCCTGTTACCAAAAGTATTTGAGGTGACATACAAAGATGTATAAAGCAGAATAAAATAAGCTGATGAGGTAAATGGAGTAAAAGGAAAACAAGTTTAGTCTAACACAAGTACATCAAATATAAGGTGGAAAATTTGGTTTTGACTATCCTGATATTTGAATTAAAAAGAAAAATATGACCAATTAAAAAATTGGCTGTTTCTTAAGTCCTATGTTGGTGGTGGTTGGAATGTAGGTAAGAATGGGGTGATCTGCTCAGAATAGTTGTTCCTAGAACTGAAGTAAGGGAAGTTTTTCATGATTTCCTATAAAGGAATAATATGTGATGTACTATAGTGGTTTTCAGCTGGATATGCAACAAAAGGGGACCTTTGTTAATATATATGATTATATGTTAACATACAGAATTATAACCCCAGGCTCCAGCCTCAGGTTTATGGTTGAGTAGTTTTGTATCTGTGCGTTTGACAAGAGCTTCAGGTGCTTTTGAGGTAGACAGGTCTATACACAGACTTTAAAGATCCATCCCTGCAATAAGGATAATGTTGAGTCTCAAGTGCTGTTTTTCTCAACTCACTCTTCAAGAGAGGCAGTGGCAAAATGACAAAGCATAATTAAATAAAAGCAATTTTAGGAGGACCAAAAAATATAGTCGGGGCACATGGCTCTCCAAGGTTCGTGTTTGATCCAATGTTAACTTTAAAACAAAAGAGGAATTCAAAAATAGGTAACTCCTTATTGTGAATTTCCCTTTATAGTGAATGGAACTGGTCCCAAACAGCACCACTGTTTGTTAGATAGAAAGGCATGCAGAGGGAGTCCAGAAGCATGTGCAAAATTGTCTCTTCCTTTGATTCAGGTTGATTATCCCAATCACTACATAGTGCATGGAGAGACTGAGATTTAGGATTGGCTTCTTGTCTTTTACTTGTCTATAGTTCCTTCGAAACTTGAAGCTTAATTTTTAAACTATAAAGTTATCCCCAAGAGGAGATTCTTCTGAGGTTGGAATCTGGAGGATGGCCAAGAAACTCCTTCCCTTTCAAGCTTCTCTTTCCATCTCCATCTCCTCCCCTCCCCTGCATTTCCCACCTTGGTAATTTTAGCTCTTGGTTTGCCTCACTCTCTCTCTCTCTTTTTTTTAAAAATGACTTTATTGAGATATATTTGCAAATCAGAAAGTTCAAAGAACATACTTCTATTGCTGCTAGTATATTCACAGACTAGTACAATCATCACCACAATCAGCTTTAAGACACTCCAAAGAAAAACACTTACTCCTCAGCAGTCACTATCTGTGGCCCTTCTTTCCAGTTCCTGGGTACCATTAATTTATTTTCTGGTCTCTAGAGATTTGCCTATTTTTGACACCGTACTTAGATGGACTCATAATTTGATCCATTGGTTGTTAAGAATGTTTAATTCCCATGTTTTTATTAATTGTCCAGTTTTCCTCTTGTTCTAGTTTTATGTTACTGTGCTCAGAGGAGATACTTGGCATAATTTCAATCTTCTTGAATTTTCTAAGACTTGCAGTCTAATATATGACTATCCTAGAAAATTGCCAACATACATTGGGAAGAATTTATATTCTGCTGTTTTTAGATAGGAAGTTCTGTGTCTGTTAGGTCCATTTGATCCATAATTTGTTCAAATCTGCTGTTTCTTCATTGATTCTCTGTCTCAATGGTCTATCTATTGTTGAGAGTGGGGTATTAAAGTCCTCAACTACTATTGTATTATTTTTGTTTCTCCTTTCTGATAGTTTTTGCTTCATATATTTAGGTGCTCAAATGTTCAGCACATATATATTTACAATTGTTATATACTCTTGATGGATTGACCACTTAATTATCATGTAATGACCCTGTCTCTACCATTTTTAATTTAAAATCTATTTTATCTGACATAAGTGTAACTTCCCCTGTCTCTCTCTCTCTCTCTCTGGCTATACTTGCTTGAAACAACTTTTTCCATTCTTTCACTCTGAGTTTATGTCTGTCTTTTTTTTTCTTAAGATTTTATTTATTTACTTGAGAGAGAGTGAGAGAGAGAGCATGAGAGGAGAGAGGGTCAGAGGGAGAAGCAGACTCCCTGCTGAGCAGGTAGCCACATGCAGGACTCAATCCCAGGACTCTAGGATCATGACCTGAGCCAAAGGCAGTCACTTAACCAATTGAGCCACCCAGGAGCCCCAATGTCCGTTTTTAAGGCTGAAGTGAAGCCACACCCAGGGTCCTGAGGGAAAGAAGAAGGTGCAGTGACGGCTGGCACCACTGAGGAGTCTGCGTATACCAGCCTCCCCTCCAGCTGAAGATGACATCAACCATCCCACATGAAGACCCTTGTTTCCTTCCAAAGAAAGACAGAAGACGAAAGACCATCATTCTCCCAAGAAAGTCCATACCTTTTTGGAGAAAGAATGGAAGCCACTGCAGCTGCCCACCACAGCCAGCATCCTGGTGACAAGATGTCACATGCCCGCATTATGATGTGACAGTCACCTCTGTGTTCTTCTGCCTAAATGCCCAGAACCTCACCTTACATCAGACAGTCCCTGAATAAGGCTCACCGAAAAACAGTCACAGCCCAGATCGGGCTCAGAAGAACTGTCGCATGGGAGGTGGGTATGGTTGGGTCAGGCTTGAGAAGGATGCCTGGAGGACAGAGCCTGTGTCAGTCAATGAACCAATCCTCCCTCTATAGTTTGGACAAAATAACCATGGAAATCTGAGAGGCTGGCATCAGGGTAAAATGAACAAAGGGTATAGGAGCCCTCTGCACCATCTCTGTAACTTCTTTATAAACCTGAAATCACTTCAAAATAAAAAGTTAATTTTAAAAAATAAAATAAAGTGAATCTCTTATAAGCAGTGTTTCATTGGATCTTTTTTCTTAATCCATTCATACATTCTATGTCTTTTGATTAGAGAATTTAATCTATTTACATTTAAAGAAATTATTATAATAATTTTTTAAAGTAGGCTTAACACCCAGCATGGAGCTCAACTCAGGGCTTACACTCACAACCCCAAGGTCAAGACCTGAGCTGAGATCAAGAGTCAGACACTAAACTGACTGAGCCACCCCCCTATAGTAATTATTGATAGGTAAAGACTTACTATTGTCATTTTGTTTGTTTGTTTGTTTTTATTTTTTCAGTGTTCCAAGATTCATTGTTTACATACCACACCCAGTATTGCAATATCGTTAATCGTTTTCTGGTTGTTTTGTATATCCATTGTTCCATGTTTCTTATCCTTCTGTCTTTATTATGTTTTGATGTCTTTTGGTATCAGAATGCTTTTATTTCTTTATCCTTTTTTTATAATTGATACAGATTATTCCTTTGTGGTGACCATGAGGCTTACATAAATATCTTGAAATTATAATTCCCTATTTTATTCTGACAACTTAACTTCAGAATTCCTAACTTTTACACTTTTACTTCTCCATCACCCTCATAATTTAGGCTATTGCTGTTGCAGTTTACATATTTTATAATGTATAACTAATAACAGGTTATTGCAGTTATGGTCATTATTATTTTATTCATTTTCTTAACTTTAAACCATAGTGGTAAGTAAATTATACACCACAATTACAAATTACAGAATCTAATTTTGATTATATATACTGTAACCAGTGAGTTTTACACTAACTTTTTATGTTTTTATGATGTTATGATTCTTTGAGAATTCAAAGAATTCTCTTTAGCATTTCTTGTACGGCAGGTCTAGTGGTAATAAACTCCCTCAGTTTTGGGGAAAGTCTTTATCCCTCCATTTCCACAGAATAGCTTCACTGGGTAGAGTATTCTTGTTGATGGGTTTTTTCTTTTAATATTTTGAATATATCAACCTATTCTCTCCTGACCTGAAATATTTCAGTTGAGAAATCTACCAATAGTTTTATGAGAATTCCCTTGTATGTACTTCTCTTTTCTCTTGCTACTTTCAAAATGCCTTTTTTTTTTTGTCTTTGACTTTTGACAATTTAGTTATAATTTGTGTTAGTGTAGCCTTATTTGGGTTCAATCTATTTGGGATACTTTGGACCTCATGGATTTGCACGTTCATTTCTCCCCCAGCTTTGAAATTTTCAGCCATTAATATTTTAAGTATATTTTGTCTCTCTTCTCTTTCTGGAATTCCTATTATGCAAATATTCTTTCTCTTCATTCTGTCCGAGAAGTCTTACAGACTCTTCATTCTTTTACATTCTATTTTCTTCTTTTTGCATCTCTGAGTTCATAATTTCTAATGTCAAATCCTCCAGGATGTTAATTCTTTTGCATGGTTAAGTCTGCTTTTGAAACTTTCTATTGAATTAGTCAGTTTAGGTATTACTTTTTCTATTTGGTCTCTCATATTGCTTTAATCCATACTTAGTATATAAACAAATGTGACAAAAACCTCCTTTGATAATCTGCCAGCCAACATGATTCATGGAACTATCATGCGTCTTTATGTCATTCTCTCCTCAATGACCAGGAGAGTTTCCAATTTCATATGGATGTTGTTGCATTGTCTATCCTCTAATTATCTTCTATCTATCCTTTAATTATTTTGATCAATTATAAGTTTTCTGAAAACTGCTTCTGCAATGGGTGACTGACATATGTTACCCAGACACACAAACACCACAGACATGGGTACCTTCTCAGCCATCTTCCTGTGCATGAGTATTACATTTTTCAACTTTACATTTTTTTCTTTTCCTTTCCTTTTTCTTTTTTCTTTCTTCCTTTCTTCTTTCCCCCTTCCTTCCCTCTTCTTCCTTTATTTTTTCCTCTTTCTTTCTTTCTTTCTCCTTCCTTCCTTCCTTTCTTGTTTCTTTCTTTCCCTTCTTTTTCTTCCCTTCCTCCCTCCCTTCTTCCCTTCCTTCCTTCTTTCAATGATTACTATTGCCTAGTCAAACTTTTCTTTTTTTTTCATGCATTGCTTTCCTGATTTTATTTTATTTTCTGTGTGTTTTTATAGTTCACTAAACTTCTTTAAGAGGATAATTCCATATTCTTTGTCTGACAGTCTGTAGATCATCAGTTCTTTAAGACCATCTAGTAGAGCTTTATTAGTTTCCTTCCGTGGTATCATATTTACCTGCTTTTTGTGATCCTTGATTCCTTATGTTGTTGTCTGTGGATTTGAGTAATCAGGTTCCTCTTCCAGACTCTACAGGTTTGCTTTGGCAGAGATAGATAGTCAATAGTCAGATTCAAATAGTTAACAGTTTGACTATTATGAGCATGTCTGCTTGGCAGGTGGGAACTTTTATTATGATTTGTTTTGGGGTGAGACAACTTCCAAATTCTGAGGCCAGGGATGGAGTGAGGAGGCATCATTAGCTAAGAACAGTTGGATAGGACTGCTGGTTTGTTTCACTACCCAAGTGAGGCTGTAGGATGGGCTCCCTGGTTGCCTGGATTTTCTGGTCAGGCTTACTAGGTAATATATTCATGAATAGATGGGGCTATGATCTATCTTTCCTGCCCCAGCAGGAAAGAAAAGTCAGCAGGATGGGACCTAGGACCTGTCCAGCTCATTGTTTGGGGACCTGAATCAGGGAAAAGTGTGCGCTAAATTCACTTGTCACGTGAGGTCGCAAGTTCTTCTCTGCAGAGAGGGAAAGCCACAGATGGTGGCTTTCTTTTAGTCACTGTAAGCAGGGATGCTGGATGGACTATGCAGCTTCCCAGGTGCTCTTCTTAGGTACCCTGGTTAGGTAGGCTGCAGGCTATATTCAGTGACAAGTGGGACTACAATTTAGTTTTCCTATCTAGGCATAGTGGGAGAAGCAGCTGTAAAACTGATAAAGTTATTTGTTGTCTTAACTCAAGCCAAGCTGTGCCCCAAATTCCCTGGCTGAAAAGAGCCACTGGTTTTGCTCTGAAACTATTGTGTGTGTCAGCTTAAGCACTACTGGGCTACACAGCTTCCAAGCATTCTTGCCGGCCCTTCTGGTCAGATGGGACAGGGAGCCACAGCAGGTGGGCTATGTCCCTGCTCCCTTGTCTGGCCAGGAAGGCGAGGGGTCACTCCAGGCAACTCTCAATGTCCCAAACAGACTGTCCAGTTGAGAGGGACTGGGATTGCTCTCAGCTTTGGCTATGGATTATGCCTCCTGCCTATGTATAGCACAGAAACCCTCCATACCTGGACTGATTTTTCTCTGGAGGTGATCAGCTCTACCTACCCACCTCTCTGCTTGAGCATCGCTGTGCTACACAGCTTTAAGGTGTTCCTCTGATTAGATGTAGCCAGGAGACACTCTGCATAGTCAGCAGGGCCGTGATTCAGCTCCTTGCCTGGGCATAGGCAAACCAGGCTCTTTGGTTAGCAAAACTCCTCATTTGAAAATCCAAATCAGGGAGATCTGCACCCAGGTGAGTTCCCTAGTCAAAGTGCACCACAAATGTGATTCTTCAGATGAGCAAAACCACTGGGTGGGATTACTACTCGAACACTGTGGGTATAAACTCAGTCTACCAAGATCTATATCCTGGTGGTTATAAGATCTTCCCTGCTTCTCCATCACAGTCACATTCCCAGTGGTTGAGCCCCCAGGTTCCCCTGCAATCTCCATGGAGTGAGATTAGAGTACAGGCTCTCACTAAGCAAGCCCAGTGGTTGGGGGGTTGGACTGGTTGCCTCCCTTGGGTTCTCTTTTCTTACTAGAGGACCACACTTTCCATGTGGTGATGCACTGGCTTGGGGGAGGTGCAATGAAATCAATATGTAACGACTTGTCTTGTCTCTGTGGTGCAGGGGATTGCTTCAGAATTCTCTCAGTGCACCAGAATGCCCCAGAATTCTCTCAATGATGTCCTTGTCTGAATGATTGCTAGTTGTCCTTTTTGTGATGGTGAGCAAAAGTTAGAAAATGATCTATGTCACCATCTTGTCACATCACTCCCCTAACAGAAGTCTAAATTTAATGAGGTCCAACTTACTGGCTGCCTCTTTTATGAATAGTACTTTTGGTGTTATATCTAAAAGTGGTCACCATAACCAAGGTACCTAGATTTTTCTCCTGTTATTTCCTATGAGTTTATAGTCTTTTGTTTTATATATGAATCTCTGATCCATTTTGAATTAACTTCTGTGAGGAATGGTCTTTCCAGATTTACATTTTTGCAGGTGGTGTCCATTTTTTCCAGCAGCATTTGTTCAAGAGACTATCTTTGCTCATTTGATTTTTCTCTCCTTTGTTAAAGGTAAGTTGACTGTATTTAAGGGGGTCTATTTCTGGACTCTCTGTTCTTTTCCATTAATCTATTTTTCTATACTTTCACTAGTAACCACATTTTCTTGAATATTATAGCTTTCTAATAAGTTTTAAAGTTTGGTAGTTAGTTCTCTGAATTTGTTCTGTCCTTCAATATTCTGTTGACTATTCTGCATCTTTTGCCTCTCCGTGTAAACTTTAGAATCAATTTGTTGATATCCACAAAATAAGTTGCTGAGATTTTTATTGGGATTGCAATGATTTTCTATAGATCAATTGAGAAGAACTAATATCTTGACAATATTAAGCCTTCCTACCCATAAACATGGAATGTGTTTCCATTTATTTATTTACTTACTTAATATCTTTCATTAGAGTAGTTTTCTTCATGTAGGTCTTGTCCATGTTTTGTTAGGTTTATGCCTATGTATTTAAATTTGGGGGGGTGTTAATGTAAATGGTAATGTGTTTTGAATTTCAAAGTCACTTATTCAGTGCTTGTGTATAAGACATTAATTGATTATTATATATTAACTTTGTATTCTATGATCTTGCCTTATCGCTTACTAGTTTCAAGAGATTTTTTTTTTTGCTCTTTTGAGTTTTCTATATGGATGATCATATCTTCTACAACGAAAAACTTTTATTTTTTCCTTCCCAATCTATATGTTTTTTTTTATTTTCTTTTCTTGTCTTGTTGCATTAGCTAATACTTCCAGTATGATGTAAAAAAGGAGTGGTGAGAAGGGATATCCTTTCCTTGCTACTGATTTTACAAGGGGAGCTTTGAGCTTTTAACCATTAAGTATGATGTTAGCTGCAGGCAGATAGTAGATATTCTTGATTAAGCTGCGGAATTTCCCTTTTATTTCTCATATGCTGGGTTTTTAACATAAATGGGGATCACATTTTGTCAAGTGCTTTTTCTGCATTTATTAATATGACCATGTGGTTATTTTCTATTTTAGCTTGCTGACATGATAGATTACATTATTTTATTTTCAAATGTTGAAACAGCTTTGCATACCTGAGATAAATACTACTTTGTCATGATATATAACCCTTTTTATACATTGTTGCATTTCATTTATTCATATTTTGTTAAGGAAATTTTTAATCTATTTTCATAGGACATATTGGTCTGTAGTTTTGTTTTCTTGTAATATCTTTGTCTGGTTTTGGAAATAGGATAATGGTAGCCTCACAGATTAAGGTAAGAAATACTCCCTCTGCTTCTGAAAGACACTGTTGAGAATTGGTATAATTTTTTGTTTAATTTTTGGTAGAATTCACCAGTAAACCCACCTGGGCCTGATATTTTATTTTTCTGAAGGTTATTAATTATTGGTTTAAATTATTTAAAAGATATAGGACTATTCAGATTCTCAGTTTACTCTTATGGGCATTTTGGCAGATTGTGTTGTTCAAAGAATTGGTCCACTTCACCTAGATAATCAAATTTGTAGGTCTAGAGATTTTCATAATATTAATTTATTATCCTTTTAATATCCTTGGGAACTCAAGTCATGTCCCCTCCTTAATTTTCAATATTGGTAATTTGTGTCCTCTCTCTTTTCTTAGTGTGGCTAAAGGTTTATCAATCTTCCTGATTTTTTCAAAGAACAAACTTTCGGTTTTTGTTGGTTTTCTTTCTTTTTCAATTTCATTGATCTCTGCTCTAATTTTTGTTTCTTCTCTTCTGCTTACTTTGGCTATAATTTAATCCTCTTTTTTCTACTTTCCCAAACTGGAAGCTTAGAGGATTTGTTTTATATTTTTCTCCTTTGCTAACATAAAAGTCAAGGCTATACATTTCCCTCTAAGCAATGCTTTTACTGTGTCACAAATTTTTTTAAGTTGTGTTTTCATTTTCATTTAGTTCAAAATATTTCTTAATTTTTCTTGAGATTTCTTCTTTGAACTGTGTTATTTAAAAGTGATTGTGTTAATCTCTGGGGAATTTTGTGATTATCTTTCTGTTATTGATTCTTATTCTATTTAGCTTGATTGTGGTTGTAAGAGTAGCACTGTATAATTTCCATTCTTTTTAATTTGTTAAGTGTGTTTTAAGGCCCAGAATGCAGTTTATCTTAGTGAATGTTCTAAGTAAGCTTGAGAATAATGTGTAATCTGCTGTTGTTGGATGGAGTAGACTATTGATGTCAACCATATTTAGTTGATTATGTGCTACTGAGTTCAACGGTGTTCTTGCTGATTTTCTACCACTTGGACCTGTACATTTCTGATCGAAAAGTGTTAAAGTATTTGGATTCTTTTACTTCTCCTTGCAGTTCTATTAGTTTTTAACTCATGTATTTTGATATGCTGTCATTAGGTGCATAAACAAAATGATTATTATTTCTTCTTGGAGTATTAGCCCTTTATCTTTATGTCATGTCCCTCTTTATCCCTGATAATCGTCCTTACTCTTTAATCTGCTAAGTCTGAAATTACTATAGCAACTCTCACTTTTTTATTAGTATTGTATATCTTATATACAATATATCAATGTATATTGATTAGTATGATATCTTTTTCACCCTTTTACTTTTGGTCTTATGTATCTTTATATTTAAAGTGGGTTTCTTGTAGAAAACATATAGTTTGGTCTTTTTTTTATCTCCTCTGGCAATCTTTTATTTGTATATAGAGACTATAAATTATTAAAATGATTCTTGATAATAATATTACATGGTTTTTTTGACTCACTGCTCCTGTTCTTCTTCCTGTTTTTGTTTTTGTTTTTAAATTTTTATTACTTATTTATTTAAATTCAGTAAGCAAATCATTAGTTTCAGATATAGGGTTCAGTAATTCATCAGTTGCATGTAACACACATCATGTAATTTGCTCATCACATCATGTAATTTCCTTAATGTCCATCACCCAGTAGCCTATCCCCCACCTACTTCTCCTCCAGCAACCCTCAGTTTTTTTCCTATAGTTAAGAGTCTCTCACGGTTTGACTCGCTTTCTGATTTCCTCCCATTCAGTTTTCTTTCCCTTCTCCTATGTTCCTCTACACTAATTCTTATATTGCACATATGAGTGAAACCATATAATTCTTTCTCTAATTGACTTATTTCACTCAGCATAATACCCTCCAGTTCCATCCATGTCAATATAAATGGTAAGATTTCTTTTTTTTTTTTTTGATGGCTGAGTAATATTCGTGTGTGTGTGTGTGTGTGTGTGTGTGTATCACATCTTCTTTATCCATTCTTCTGTTGATGGACATCTGAATTCTTTCCATAATTTGGCTATTGTGGATATTGCTGGTATAAACATTGGGGTATTGGTATCCCTTTGGATCACTACATTTGTATATTTGGGGTAAATATCTAGGAGTCCAATTGCTGGGTCATAGGGTGGCTCTATTTTTACCCATTTTTGTTTCTCATTATTTTTCTTCCTTTTGTGGTTTTAATTAAGGATTTTTAAAAATATTTTATTTATTTGAGAAAGAGAGAGAACAAGTGGTGGGAAGGGGCATAGGGAGAGGGAGAGAGGGAACTAGACTCCGTCCTGAGTAGGAAGCTTGATGCAGGTATCAATTCCAGGACCCAGAGATCAAGACCTGAACTAAAGGCAGACACTTAACCTACTGAGCCATCCAGGTGCCCTTTAATTAAGTATTTTATATGATTCCTTTCTCAGCATATTAGTTGTAATTTTTATTTTTTAATTTTTTAATGGTTACCCTGCAATGTATATTTATAACTAATTCAATTCACTTTCAAATAAAACTATAGTACTTCATAAGTAGCACATGATCTTATAATAAAATATACCTAATTCCCTTTTAATCCATTGTACCATTGCTGTAATCAATTTCATTTATACATAAGCATTCATAATTGAATAATTATTGATATTATTGCTTTGAACAAAATGTTAGATCGATTTACAATAAGAAAAACAATTTTATTTTAACTTCACCAATTTATTCTCCAATGTTCTTCCTTTCTTTATGTAGTTCCAATTTTCTGTCTTATATCATTTTCCTTCTCTCTATAGAGCTCCTTTTAATATTTCATGCAAGGCTGGTCTACTGACAACAAATTCCCTCAACATTTGTTTGTCTGAGAAAGTATTTATTCTCTTTCATTTTTGAAAGATAATTTTGCAAGGTACAGAGTCTAGATTGGTGGGGGGTTTTGTTTGTTTTTTTGTTGCCTCAAGATTTAAAATATTCCACTTCATTCTCTTCTTGTTTGCATGTTTTCTGAGGATAAGTCGGATGTAATTTTTTTTTTTAAAGATTTTACTTATGTATTTACAGAGAGAGCACAAACAGGAGGAAAGGCAAAGGGAGAGAGAGAGGCAAGCTCCTGGCTAAGCAGCGAGCTTGACCTGGGACTCAATCCCAGGAACTCAGGATCATGACCTGAGCCAAAGGCAGACCCTTAACTGAGCCACCCATGTGCCCAAGTTGGATGTAATTCTTATTTTTGCTTTTATACTAGGTAAGGTATGGCTTCTTTCAAGGATTTTTTCTTGTTCTTTAATTTTTGGAAGTTTGAATATAATATGTACAAGTGTAGGGTTTTTTGGGACATCTATCCTGCTTAGTGTTCTCTGAGCTTCATGAATCTGTGGTTTGATGTTGACATAATTTGGGGGGAAATTCTCAGTCATTATTGCTTTAGTATTTCTTCTGTTCCTATATTTCTTTTCTTTCTGGTATTATCATTATGCATATATTACACTTTTTGTAGTTGTCCCATAGTTCTTGAACACTCTGTTCTGGCATTTCTTTCCAGTCCTCTATTCTCTTTGTTTTGGAAACTTCTATTGGTATATCCTCAAACTCAGATTATTCCTCAGCCATGTCAAATCTACTGACAAGACCATCAAAGGCAGTCTTCATTTTTGTTACAGTGTTTCTTAGCTCTATCATTTTTTTTATTCTTTCTGAGAATTTTCTTCTGTCTGTTTACATTATCAATCTATTCTTACATGCTATCTACTTTTCCATAATAACCCTTAGCATATTAATCATAGCTTTAAAAAAATTTCCTGATCTGACAATTCTAACACTTCTGCCATAACTGACACTAGTTCTGATACTTACTTAGTCTCTTCAATTTTACCTATTTATTTATTTATTTATTTTGCCTTTCAGCATGCCTTATAATTTTGAAAAGCTGATATGGTGCACTGGGTAAAAGAAACTCTGGTAAATAGGCCTTTAGCAATGTCGTGGTAAGGTGAGTGAGGGTGTGAAAAATTCTACAGTGTAAAGATTAGGTTTCAGTCTCTTGATGAGCCTGTGACTCTGGGCTGTGAACTTCCTCAGTGCTTCTCGGTTAGTACCCCCAAACATAGGTGGGATAGGACAGCAGAAAGGGCAAGAATTGGGCATTTTCCTTCTGTGACATGGAGGGCTAAAACATCCCTCACATGGAAGGTTAGAGTCAGCTAAATTTGGTTATTTCCCTTTCTCCAAGTAGATTAGGCTCTGAAAAATCCCAGCAGGTTAGGCTCTTGTAAAATACTTTCTCTTGAGGGCAGATTTTGCTAATAAGAACAGAATGCCCTGGTGTATTTGAAAATGTTCCTTTTCATCTACTTCTACTGGGAGCATGAAGGGATTTGCCTCTGATATTCACTATGAGGATCTGGTAGAGCTCCTGGAGGTAAATTTTACAATACTGTGGGGGCTTCCCTATTACTGGGTCTTCTTGGAATTTTTAATTCTCAAACTTGTCCACACTGAGTCTCTAGCAATTCATCATTACAGTTTAAATTTTCCTACTCTGGTACTAGTGCTCATAGTTTTCTAAGCCAATAAATTGTGATTTTTGTGTATCCATCTGATTGTCTCTGACTGTGATGCTTAATTTTATGTCAACTTGTCTGGCCATGGGGTGCCTGGATTAAACATCATTTCCATGAGTGTTTCTGAAAATGCTTCTGGAAGAGATTAGCATTTGAGTCAGTGGTATCTTTAAAAAATAGACTGACCTAGTGTGGGTGGGTGGGCATCAGCCAATCAAGGCCTTGAATAAAAGACACAAGAAGGAGCAATTTGCTCCTTTTTTTTTTTTTTCTCCTCAACATTTCAGCCGGGACATCTCGTCCATCTTCTCCTGCCCTCACATTAAGATTTGCACCATTAGGTCCCTTGCTTCTTAGGCCTTCATATTCAGACTGAATTATATTGCCAGCTTTCTTAGGTCTCCAGTTTGCAGACAGCAGATTATGGGATTATCCAACCTCCATAATCCTGTTAGTCAAATCCTCATTTTATATGTATATATGTTTTATATATACACAGTCTCCTATTGATTTTGTTTCTCTGGAGAACCCTAATACAGGAATTGGTACCAAGAAATGGGAATGCAGCTGTTGCAAATGCCCAAGGATGTGGAGGCACCTTGGAACTGAGTAATAGGTAGAAGATGAAAGAGTTTTGAGGTACATGCTAGTTAAAGGCTACATTGCATTGAATGGAGTGTTGAAGATGATCTGGTGAGAGCTCAGAAAGAAAAAAATAGAGCTGTAAAGAAACCTTTAATCTTCTTAGAAAATACTAAAGAAATCTTGAACAAAATGTTGGTAGAAACATGAACAGTGTAGGCTATTTTGATATAATCTCAGGTGGAAATGAGAAACAGGGTATTGGAAACTGGAGAGAAGGTAGTCCTTGTTATAACATGTCAAAAAAAAAGTGGGCTGATTTGTATTTGTGTTCTCATGTTTTAGAGAAAGTAGAACTTATAAGCAATGAAATGGGATATTTGGCTGAGGAGACTTCTAAGCAGAATTTTGAAGGAGTGGCCTGGTTCCTCCTGACTTTTTATAGTAAAATGTGACAAGAGAGAAGTCTTTTGGAAATGGAATTTTTAAGCAAGAAGGAACCAAAACTTAAAGATTTGGAAAATTCTCACCCTATCTTTATTGCAAAAAAATGAGAAAGCATGTTCAGAAGAAAACACAAGGATACAGCCAAGAGATAATTTGATGAAGAGATTAATGTAGATATAAACCATGGACATAAATAGCCATCTCAACAAAAGCCTTGTGCTATTCTTCAAGACAAAGGAAGAATGACATCCTCTTCCCTCAAGTGATTCAAACAAAGATCATTGGAGCTGCCAATTCCACCATGTCCCAGATGGAAAGGGTTCAAGGAACCGAATAGTTTCAAAGAGTGAAGCTGCAAAGCACCTGGGTGGCTCAGTGGGTTAAAGCCTTGGCCTTCGGCTCAGGTCATGATCCCAGGATCTCTGGGCCCCACATCAGGATCTCTGCTCTGCAGGGAGCCTGCTTCCTCCTCTCTCTCTCTCTCTGCCTGCCTCTCTGCCTATTTGTGAACTCTGTCTATCAAATAAATAAATAAAATCTTTAAAAAAAAAAAAAGAAAAAAAAGAGTGAAGCTGCCTCTCCAGTTCAGGTGCACTAGAATCCTATGACCAGTGTCTCAGTGGTGGGGCCCCAGCAAAAAGCTACATCAAGGGCAGTGTCACCACAGAGAGCAAGATATGGATAATACTCTCACTGAGTCTTGAGGGTGATATTGTTACCCTAGTGAGTCCAGAGGGCAGAAATTTGAGCCAGATAGGATTATTCTTAGACCTCAAAGCTTAATATTATTTGCCCTGTTAAGTTTTGGACTTACTTGAAACCCATAAGCCCCTTCTTTCCTAGTTTTCCCTTTGGAATGGAAATGTCTATTCTATGCCTGTCCCAACATTGTATCTTGGAAGCACATAACCTTTATAGCTAGAGAGGAATTTGCTTCTGGATATATCTTATCTTGAGTCTCACCCAAATCTAATTTAGATGATATATAGATGAGACTTCAGATTTGGATATTAGAGTTGATGCTGGATTAAGTTTAGACTCTAGGGGTTGTTGAGATGGAATGAATGTATTTTATATGCAAGAAGGACATGAATATTAGAAGACCAGGGTTGGAAAGTTCAAAATACTTCAAAATTCGTATGTTGAAATCCTAACCTCCAATGTGATGGTATTTTGATATGGAGATTTGAGGATGTGATTAGGTCATAATGATAAAGTCCTCATGAATGGGACTGTTGTCTTTAGAAAAGCTCTCTTGCCCTTCCTCACTATATATGGACACAAGAAGAAGACAGTTGTCTACAAATCAGATAATGGGCTCTCACCAGACACCAAATTTGCTGCTGCATGATCTTGGTCTTTCCATCTTCCAGAATTGTGAGAAATACATGCTTATTGTTTAAGCTACCCAGTTTATGGTATTTTCATTAGGATAGTCCAAAATGACTATGATTGATTTTTAGGACACTGAATTACCCTGGAGCCTCACTACTCTGATGGATCTAAGAAGAAATGTGGATTTTCCTGTTTGTTCAGCTTTTGTTATTAGAACAGATTAGCGACTTCTAGGCTCCTTACATGCTGGTCTGGATACCAGCAGTCCCTGCTGAAATTATTTCTCAGAAACATATTTTTGATAAGAGCTGAGAAGCAAGATTCATGTTATATTACCAGGTTAGTAACAGACTACTAGAATACTAAATATTTATTCAATATGCATTTATTTAGTCCCCACTAAGTTGTGTAATGAGGACTCTGCAACTGTACTAGTTACCGGGCATATATAAGAGAAGCCAGTTATAATTACCAACCTCAAGGAGCTGGAGGAAAGAAAGATACAAGGAAATATGTAATCACATTTTTTTTTAAGATTTTATTTATTTATTTGACAGAGAGATAGATCCCAAGTAGGCAAAGAGGCAGGCAGAGAGAGAGAGAGAGGGAAGCAGGCTCCCTGCTGAGCAGAGAGCCCAATGCGGGGCTCCATCCCAGGACCCGGGATCACGACCTGAGCCGAAGGCAGAGGCTTAACCCACTGAGCCACCCAGGTGCCCCTGTAATCACATTTTTTAAAAAAGAAAAAGTTATCTTAATCCTGATCTGAGAAAGAACATGTTTTGAGTATGTAATTCATGATGTCATTTTGGGATAAAGTATTAACTTCTGATTAATTTTTAAACAATTTCCCTACAAATTTTAATAGATAAAAATTTGCCCAAGTAATCAAGTGACCAGTTACTCTGATGACTGTCAATCAAGAATCTGGTGATTTTTGACCATCTAATCTTCTTTAAACTCTAAAATTTCTAAAAAAAAATCTTTAAATAGGCCAATATACCCTCTTACAGGTCTTTTCCTTACAATAATGTTCTAATAAACCTTTGATATATGCTCATAAATAAATTTCCTGAAAAACCTTATTTAACATTGCAATAAAAATTTCTTAGAGTTATAATAAAAGTTATAACAAGGATGTGGGGAACACTTGAATCTTGGGTGTATAAATTGGGTGGGGGTGGAGGAAGAAGGCATTTATTCAGAAGGCACATCTAAATCGAGTACCATGAATTAGTAGAACAAAGGGCAGTGGAGAGATGGGAGCAGTCTGAGATAGTAGCAAAGAAAAGGACCTAGAAGAGGAAAAGTATTACCTGTGTACAGGTGGTTACCCTGCCCATGTCCACTGGGCCTAACAATATCCTTATTCTACAGTGCACTTTCACCTGCCTATATCTGCATCTCCATCTGAGAGTTTACCCCCAGGAGGCAGAAGGACATTCATCCTTCTTCTAGGAAATGCTAGTAAAAAACCTGGGAGAATGACAGACCTAAGAATTGTCCTCAACCAAAGACAGAGTGGTGTAATTGATATGTAAATTCTCTTACTCATTCTCCCCTCACATGGAATAATTCTAATTCTGTTTCACAATGTTTCCCAGAATTTCCCCAGGGATTTGGCTCCAGTCCCCACTGTGGGCATTCACTTCCTCTTCCTGTGTCACTGCCCTGCTTCTCCACCAGTATTTTCTAGATAAACAGCTTTGCACACCAGTCCTTGTCATAGGGTCTGCTCTGGGGAATTCAGATTGAGCAGTCTTTCGTGGTAACTGCAAGCAGCTAAGCAACAGAGAGTTAACTTGTGATATGCAAAAAGGTAAAAGCAAGGTTCGGCCAGAGTATATAAGGCCTTGATTTGCCATATTTAGCACACAGAAATACAGGATGCTCAGTTAAACTTTAATATAAGTATCAATGGCACATGAGTATAATAAAAAAAAAATTATTGTTTATCTAAATTACACTCACTGGGTATCCTGTATTTTATCTAACATTTCTATGAGATCTAAAAAGGATTTGAAGATTTATCAGTAGGACACGTTGGTTCCAATGTAGAGCATGGATTTGAGAAAGGCTGGGGAAACCAGTGAGAAGATAATAGCCATTGCCCAGAGACAGGACCTGGGCCTGGGACAGTCAGGGAGCTGGGAGAAGTAGATGGAAGGCATAAGAGAAAGCTGTCTGTATTTAGACGAGCTGCCAGGGCAAAAGAATATCTTATTAGATAGAATGGGATAAACCTACTAAAAGTGAGTACAAGCTATCCTGAAAATGCCCTCCCTCCCCCCCCCCCCCCGCCCCCGGGAATCTTTAGAAAATGACAAATTAGCAATGCAGGGCTTCCCTTCCTTACCTCCCTGATGTGCTCATGCCCATGGAGTAGAACAATCTTCCTTAGGTACAAACACCTTGCCCCTGAATCAGGCTGCAGGAGTAGATTTGGGCCTGAGCACTCCTCTGGAATTGCTCTGCTGACCTGAACTAGAGTGGGCTGAGCTCAGCCCTGTCCCCAGATGAGCCCTTGACCATAGTCTCTGGAAATTACCAGCTGTGCATGGCAAGGGAAACTAATGAAAAACAAATTCTCTTTAGCTCATTTTCTCTTTGTTGTTGTTGTTGTTGTTCTCTGAAATGGACCTTCCCCTATTCGATAACCCCAGCCATGATGCACACACGCCAAAGATTATTACAGAACATAATATGAATTGTTTTACTCCAAAGTTAAAGAGTTAAAAGATTAAAATAAAAAAAGTAAAGCTATACTAAAATGAAAACAGGCTTTCTTTCATTTTCTAACACATGAATTTGACTGCAACTTCCATTTCCAAAATTGTACATGGATATTTCCTCACACTAAATTATAAATGCACATATCAGACACTGAAAAGATATATGTATGAGTAGTTACACAGAAGTCATATGGTTTTTACTACATTCACATATACACACAGACACTGAAGCCAAGCTACTGATTATATATTCATCCAACCTACAGTGGTCAAGTTACCATCCCAGGGTCTCTGATACTATTCTATGCCAAGGATCATTTTGATTATTTACATGTAGTATATATTTAATTATCACAATAATCTTACAGGGTGGATATTCCTCTCTCTAATCTACAATTATAAAAACTGAGGCTCAGAAATGTTATATAAAACTTTCCCAAGATCACCAGTCTAAGTGACAATTACGGGCTGAATTATGTCCCTTCCAAAATTCATAAATTGAAGATCTAAACTTTAGTACCTCAGAATGTAACTATATTTGGAGATAAGACCTTTAAAGAAGTAATTAAGTTTAAAAAAAGTCATTAGGATGGACCTTAATTCAATATGATTGGCATTCTTATAAGAAGAGAGAGACATTAGGGATGTGCATTCACAGTAGAAAGACCGTGTGAGGACACTGAAAAAGCAATCATCTACAAGCCAAGGAGAGAGGCCTCAGGAGAAACCATCTCTGCTAACTCTTCAATCTTGGCCTCCAGAATTGTAAGAAAATTAATTTCTGTTGTTTAAGCCACCCAATTTGTGTTACCTTATTATTACAGTCCTGGTAAACTAATTATAGTAACCAACCCAGAATTTGCATCTGATCTGCAACTATCATGAAATCATCATTTTTCACCAGAAAATCAAGCCTGGAAGGAAACAGGGTTAAGCGAGAATTAATTTTACTTAGTATTCAATATGCTAAGGCAAACTGGAATTTAGCTCAGGATGACCAAGTTATCCAAGATGGCCCAATGTGGGCATTATGGTGGTGATGTGGTGATGTTGGGAGTTCTAGGGAGAAAAGATATAGCAGCAGAAGGTTCTTGGCAGTAACAACTCAAACCCAGAAGAGCTGGCAATAGCATCGTTCTTTTAAGTATTCAGTTTCTTGAATCAGACCCCAGGCTATGACCAAAGTCTCATGCAGGATCCAGTTCCCCTTATGTAACTGAGCACAGGGAATTAGAAAAAGTGCAGTGAGGGGGCCCAAAGCACCCACTCTCCCACCAGTTTTCTGTATATTGTTCTGGAGCCTTGATGACTAAGGGATTAGTCACCTCTTCTGGTATAGCACAGATCTGCTGGAGTAGGGCAGGGCAGAGCAGAAATTGGGCCCATGCCTGGTGACCCATATAAGCTCTCCAGAATGCTGAAGGGGATCTGTTCTCCTCCCCATGATAAATTCTTCATCTCAGAATTTGTAGGGTCTCCCACAGGGAAAAAAAAAGGGGGGGGGGACATAATTATTTATGGAATCCAGTTTGTTAGATGCCACTTTAAATGAATAGGGGCCAGCTTCAAATAAAAATAACTACTCTCTCTTTCTCTTTGGTTTCCCAGGGCAAAGTCTGTGATTTTCTCTACTCATTCTTCCTCACCCTTCCACCACTATCACAAGTAAGGGGTTTTAGCCCTGCATCCTCTGGCCTTGATGGGTACCCAGTTCAACTCAAAAATCCCTCTCTTATAATTCCCATTTTTTTCTATTAGTTACCAAACGTTCAAAAAAAATTCTCATAGTTTTCACAATTTGATATTTGTGATATGCAAGCTGCCCAAAACCCAGGGCTTGGGCCTAGAGTCCTTTCTACCCAGGCTTAAGGGCTATACAAGGCTATATAGTTCCCTAGAGAACTAGAGTGCTGAACAGAAAATTGAGGTAGAAACAGTACTGACTTTCACTAGTCCCCTAATGCAGGGACTTAACAGCATGGAAGACCTGAGGTTTAATACCCCAAGGCTTGCTAAATATTGAACCTAAAACTATATCCCACTCCACTTCCCACTGTCCCCCTACTGGCAAGATGAAAGTTCCTAAGGAACCTCTTTGGTCCTGCCAGAGTCAAACAGAATAGAACTCGGCAGATCTATCAGTATCTCAGTATCTCAGGATCTCAGTAGAGTGGTTGAGTAAGACTTGCCTTGGTTAATAAAATCACTGGGAATCCTCTTATTGCCAGAAGAGTCCAGCCCTGGAGTTGGGGACACTCTGGAAATGACTCCAAAGTACTGAGATATTGAAACTAATTTCTCCAATATTCTGGTGGGTCTGAGATGGACAATGAATAGTGTAATATACATGGCCTTGCTGTAGTTAAGTGGAAATTGGCCAGAGTAGCCTTCTCTTATAGTTATTACAGAATTATATTACAAATGTAGAACTATTTTTATTAATACATGTACTACCCTCCCCCCATAATACATTCCTTAGGGGTAGGGTCTCCAGGTGGGTAGCTGCATTGGTCAATTGGTCATCTTCTAGGTATGGTGTTTTCTCTTTCCCGGGAAACTGCTTGGATTGTCTTCACAGATCAAACAGTATTTTTGGAATCAAGTAGGATTCAGTGTCTCTGGCCAGAGTCTCAACTTTCAAGTATGGGGAGAAGAGAAATGCCATCCAGCCATGGATAACTGGGTTCTGCTGTAGAGAAGTGCTCCTTTCTATGGTTATTTCATCTAGGACTACTGCTCTTTATACTCTTGCTATTATTAGACATATGCAAATTAAGATTGCCTAAGATGTAAATACTGGAAAGCTTAGGTAGCCCTTAGCAACAGCAGACAGACTTTGTAGGTTGGTATTGATAAATTTCTGTGGCTAGACCTGGCACCCACAGTTATAATTCATAGAATCATATATTGTATATATTCAATATTATTTTACTAAACTAGTTGTCTATATTTCAGTTGCCTGTGGTCTCTGTCCCCTGCTAAGATGTCCTACAGAATGAGGAAATCCATGGACACTGGAGTTATAATAAACAGTCAGATATCATCTGAGCCAAAGTCCCACCTGATGAGGAGAACTCTACTGCCATTTGGCAACCATCACTTCAATACTTACAGTGTTGGGAAGTTCACTGCTTTGTGGAAGAGCCTATTCCATTCTTACATAGGCTTTAAACAAAGATGTTTCTGGTTCTTTATCGTCTTTCTTTCTTTCCTTTTTTCTTTCAAACTAACCTAAATTCTGTCTTATAATATCCAGGCTCTTCTCTTAACTCCATCATCCTACATAGAATCCATTAAGCGAGTCTGCTGGTGAGCCCATGCCCAAAGCCAGTATTCTCAAAGTGGGCCTCTTACTGAACTCACCACATTCCTGCTCCTTCAGCAAAGCCATCCCACTTTAACCTGCTCTTCACATTGGGATACTAAGTGAGATTTCATTTTCAGAATAGGCTGTTGTGTTCCCCTCAAATAGTCCTCTGCCTAATCCTATAAAGCACACAGAGAGAGCATCCAGCCTCATGCAGTCTGTGAACACACACAATGGGTAACCACTCTCCAGGAAAGCCTCACATAGGAAACTTAACCTGGTCCATTCCCATAAAGTAATTTACATAAGTAAAAGCAAGGGGAAAAGAACAAAAGCATGTAACAAAAATATTCTTTATCGCTTGCTCTTTGTCCTATAATTTTATATGCTTGTGAACTTATAAATCTGTCAGAGTAAAGGGAATAAAGGAAGCTGACCTCTTGTCACCCCAAACAAGAACAGGAAGTACGTTATAGATGATGTCTTCACTGTTAATTATCCATCTGAGGTATAAAAATGAGAGATACTTCATTCCAAAGAGGAGGAAGAATAACCAGTTTGTGTCCCTAATCTTGGGCGTAAGTCTATCCTTCTTAAGATGCGTTGTTGTTCAGATCTTTGAAATAATTGAAGAAGCAAAGACTCATCTATCAAAGATGAAAAAATAGTATGGGCAACATCTGACAATTATTACTTCCCTTTTTCTTGAATAGACAATGAAGCGGCTTTATGCAAAATCTTGACTAATGTCTATTTCTTGGCATTTTGAAACTTTTATTCACTGGTGTACAAAAGAGTTTATTAATTTATTTGAGGCCTGGCAGAAAAAAGGGAGTCCTCCCTCCCTTGAGCCAAATGCTCCTAATATTCTGGAAGAAAGATGTGAAGGAGCTGAGATGAGGAAGGAGACAACACAAGGAAGAGAATGGATGAGCAAAGAGAAAGAAGGGAAAATTTCTTGGCTCTAATGGATTAAGCTGCTTCTGTGGCCTATTGGGATGAACACTCTGTTTGAGTTCAGTTCCATCTAGATAATGAGCAGATAACAGCATATCTACCCCCTGTATAGGATCTCATGATGACTGCTATATCCTGGGGCTTCATTATCCTTGGCATGGGTCTCTGTAGCTCTGTAGCATTCCATTATATGATTACGGAAAATGACTTTGTGAAAAGGTAAACTAGGATCTGATCCTCAGGGAGCCTCAGCCAGCCTCCAAGGTAGATCCCATTTCTTTCTTTTGAACCCTTAACCAAGCTCCAATTTCTCTGGCTCCTCCTAGTATTATAAGAACTACACTTATCAGGCTGACCCTCCTGGTTCCTCTGGCATAGTAAAAATAGATATGGCTTCCCTGTGCCAGGTTCAGCCTTTCCTGGGTCAAAGGTTCAAGATATACAGATGTTATCAATTGAATGTTCGTGTCCCCACAAAATTCAAATGTTGAAGCTATATCCCCCTAATGTGACTATATTTGGGGATAGGGACTTAATAGAAATAATTAAGGTTAAATGAGGTCATTAGGTAGGGCCCTTATCCAATAGGATTAGTGTCCTTGTAAGAAAGACTTCGGAGCTTTCACTCTCTCCCCTATAAAGGCACAGGGAAAAGATGGCTATCTCTACATCAGGAAGAAAGCCATTACTAAAAACCAAACCTTATCAGACACTAATGTTAGGCTTTTCAGTTTCCAGAAATGCGAGAAAATAATTTTCTGTCACTTAAGCCAAGTAGTTCGTTGTATCTTGTTACAGCAGCCTGATCACACTAAGACAAAAGAATAAAACACTTACCTGCCGCCGTTTTCCAAGGCAAACATAAAAATAATACGGTTTCCAAGTGTCTATCATTAGACAATCTACAAAGGTTGTCACATCGATTATTTAAAAAGTTTCTAACTGCAGACCTAAGTGGTACATTAGAACACTCATTTTACATAAAGGGAAACGGGAGAGAAGAAGGAAGGCGATTTGTGCAGTGTCACCTCGGGGGAAGGGGGTCAAAATCAAAACTTGCACCCAGGCCACTGTTCTCTGTACAATGCTCTCATAACAATCAATCTTCTCTGTTCTCTAACGCGCTCTCACAACAATCAATCTTCCCGGCACGATATCATATGCAAATTTGATAAGAAGGTTACAGTGTCTTCACACAAATATCAATAAAAGTGTTTGAGGGGAGATGTTACTCATACTTTCTAAACTGAAGATGACAGGTGGGTTTCATCTTGTAAGCCAGTTGATTTCTTGGCAGTGGCTGCCAATCCTGTGTATTGACAAGGATTGCAAGGTCCTTGATAGGACCTTGTTAGGAAAGAAAACTTAGATTAACTAGCAATGTTGGTTACAAGCATAGGAAGTAGAGTAAGTAGCATGTGAATCTGGGATTACAAATGCTACTCCAGCCCTCAGGACAAAATGGAGTCCTCGCGGATGAATAAACTAGTTTTCCAGTGTAAAGAACAAAAACATTATAAACAAGGTTGGCCAAGGAAAAATTTTTAAATTATTTATTTAATTAAATATTAAATTAAATTAAATTAAATATAAAATTAAATTAAATATTTAATTAAATTATTTAAAACATCTTAAATTATTTTTTGAGTTGCTTCTCTTTGGTTGCTTCTCTCATTCTTCTCTGTCAGTATAGAAAGTCAGAGCCCTCAAAACTAAATTCTAAAAGAAATTCCTCACATGAAACTTTATACAGAAGATAATGAGTGTCTAAGAGACAAGTTCTGCCAGATTTTACAGTAAATGCAGAAGCAGATTTCATGAAGGACGGAGACAGAGGAAAAAAATGGTTCTCAAGAACATTCCTAGCCTGTTTCATGGTTGGTAGAACAATTGGATATATAATCAGAGAGTAAACAACTTTGATTATAGTGGATTACACCAAGAGACATAATAATACGGCTGTAATTATATATCAGCAGTTGTGCCTCAAATTCCTCTTTTAGAAAATAGCTACTACAAGCTTTACAGAAATAGATTCAAGATAACAAGAAACATAAGGATCACAATAAAAGCCCTTTGAGACTAAAAAAGTGGCATCTTGCCCCTCCCCATTCCTCCAATCTTAAACATGCTCAAAAATAAATCTTTACTGTACAGGACAGTAAACTGCAAAGCATTTCCAGCTTTTAACTGGATTTTTCTCCCTTAATTATTCAGTCCTGCATAAGCTAGATGCATGTTTTCAAAAGAGATCCATGCTTAAAATTATTTAAAAGGAAAATGGCTTGGGGGCACCTGGATGTCTCAGTAGGTTAAGCATCTGCCTTTGGCTCAGGTCATGATCTCCAGGTCCTAGGATCGAGCCCTACATCATGCTCCCTGCTCAACGAGGAGTCTGCTTCTCTCTTTGCCTCTTCCCCTGCTTGTACTCTCTCTCTCTCAAATAAATGAATAAAATCTTTAAAAAGAAAAGTAAAATGGCTCAAATAAGGCTAAATTAGTAATGCTTAATAAAAGAAGCAACTTCATCTAACTGCTTTTTTTACCAAAACGTATATATAAAATGTTACTTTTGTTTACCAAAACTGATAAAAGCTCTTTTCATTGTTATAGAAACTAGAGATAGATAACGATGATTTTAGAAAAAAATTAGAACATGTTTTCATTCCATCTTGTTGATTTTTACGAGTAAGTTATGATTCTTGAAGCTAATGCTTCTACCATTAATTTTGAAAAGTAATGTTCCTAAATGTTTTATCTGAGATTTCTTTCATTTGGGTTCTATGAGCTAGACATTCTCTAATCCTAATATTTATGTTCCTGAGAAAAACTCTCTGATAACATAGATAACAAAGTTGAACTTTGGATATAACTCTTTGTAAAATAAAAGTAAATTATAAAATTGTTACACAGAAAAATTGAGAAAGTATACAGCACTAGCAAAAGCACTAGCAAAAGCACTTTCATGTAAAAAACTAAGTAAGGATGATCTAAACCCACTTAGTGACAGGTCTGATTTCAAAAAAAGTATGATGTTTCTATTCCTATTTCATAAAGTATTTATTTTCAAATTAATAACCAATTACTCAAATATTCTTTCTTTGAAAATAGGTCTCAAATGAGAAGAGAAAATTAACTTGAGTTCTAAAATTATACAAAGCCTCAAACATAATACATTTTCTTAAAGTCAGGATTGGACACTTAAAGTACTCCACTGTATTTGTATCAGAAGTAGTTGACTTTTTGATATTAGATAGAAAGTAGTTATTAGGGGTGCCTGGGTGGCTCAGTGGGTTAAGCCTCTGCCTTCAGCTCAGGTCATGATCTCATGGTCCTGGGATCGAGCCCCGCATTGGGCTCTCTGCTCAGCAGGGAGCCTGCTTCCCTCTCTTTCTCTGCCTGCCTCTCTGCCTACTTGTGATCTCTGTTGGTCAAATAAATGAATAAAATCTTTAAAAAAAAGTAGTTATTTGATAGAAAGTAGTTATTAGATAGAAAGTAGTTATTAGATAGAAAGTGGTTATTAGATAGAAAATTAGTTATTAGATAGAAAGTAATAATAATAACTAACCTTTATTAAATGCTTTAGTGCTCCTAACACACACGTGCTTCTGTCCCACTTGTCATTGGTGTCCCCTTCTTGTGGGGTCTGGGAGAGACTGACCTGACTTCTACTTGGTGAAATCTCTGAGCTTTCCTCAAATTTTTCACAAGTACAAGGTGAGAAACAAGGAATATTCTATATCTTAAGGTCATTTGGCCTCCAGGCTTCTTGTGCCCCAGTTCCAGTATTACTCAAGATGCAAGACATCCCCCTTCTTGTGTTCCACAAAAAAACTCTATTCTCACAAAGCATATGAAAGTGTGTAGATTTCTAAAGATTTGGGGGGTGACGGGAGACTTAGAAGGAATTTACATTTCAGTACACAGGTAATCTTAGATGAACATATTAATCTCTATCCTTTCCCTGTAGTTCAGTCTCTCCATCACTGGAAATGTGCACTAGCCCATCTTCCCATACTTTCGGGTGATTATAGCCTTCTTGCTCCCTACTCTCAGGGGCAAACAAACTCCTCTATTCATCTAGTCACAAATTCTCCAACAAGATGGTCATCAAGATACCATCTGTGCCTGAATGTAAGAGATCCAAGAAAATGCAATTTCCAAAAGAGAAGATGCCCTTTAAAAAGTTTCTGACCAACTTAAATATGTATGTAAATGATTGATATAGGAGAAATAGTCAAACATCTTTTTACAATATTGAGTTCATCAACTGAATCACACAATCATACTTAAAAACACACATGATACCGGACCTATACTGCCTTTTATAATACAGGGTTTTTATCCTCAATCTCACAGTTCATGAAAATTCTTCACACTTGACATAGATGTCTTTGCCTTCAATAGAGCCATTGTTAAGTCATTTAACACAGTTCTCCAAAACACATCAAGTTCATTTCTTTCTAACTAGTTGTTAGTACAGCATGTTTAATCCTGCCAGACTGCTTACACTCAAATTTTATCCCAAGTCATAAGAATGAACTTGTTATTTATATTCTCCATAATGTAACCATTTAATTTATTGCTTTTAAAGTGAACTTTAAGACTTATTTACAATGACATTCAACAGTTACAATTCAGAGGTCACCCTGGGGAATAATGACTATAGCTGGGTTAAATTTCCTTGCCTCCTTTTTTTTCTTTTCTTTTTTTTTTTTTAATTAAACGACCAAGTCTCTCAGGTGACCTTTATCAACAACTGAAATTAACATTGATTGAAACTGTTTCAGTTAGATCTTCCCCAAATAGTACTTTGCTGTCCAACATGAAACTAATGAAAGAATGATGTATAATATGAGACTTGAATTTAAAGTTGCTATGTTTTTTGAAGGGATAAATGATTTTGGGGGTACCCAAACTCTCACTTTATAACCTAACATATAGGAAACTGTCCCTTAAGTTCTTCCTTGGAAAGATTGTGGAGCCAATTGTTAAAATTTTTCATATTATACATATGTTAATAAAATCATTTAATCTTTATAACAGTACAAATATTAGTCCTAAGTTACAGATGAAGAAACTGAAGTTCAAAGAAATGTAATGATTCACCTAGTATAAGATTGCTTGACATTGGGTGAAGATTAGCCAAGTGGTTTTCCTTAGAATAACATAAAAACAAAATATAGCAACCTTTCAAAGTTGCTAAGAGAGTAAATCTTAAATGTTATCACCACAAAAAAGGAACTAATAATGTGATGGGATGGCGGTGTTAGCTAATGCTCTGGGGCGATCATTTTGTACTGTATAAGTATGTAAAATCAAAACATGTTGTACACCTTAATTTACAAATGTTATATGTCAATTACATCTCAGTAAAGCTGGGGGAGAAAATATGTATAATAACCTCACAGTACTTTGTAATAATAGAAAAACAAAAGACCACCAACATAATTATTTTAAAAAAATAATAATGCAATAACCTGGATAATGGTCTGAGATTAAGAGGAATGTCTTTCTAGCAGTTGGCTCTGTAATATAAAAAATAAATATAATTCTTTGTGTATTTTTTCATTACCTAACATTTTCAAACTTCCCTTGGAATTCTTTTCAAAGCTACTTATCACCAAATTCAAAGGTTTAAATAATTATTTTTTCTTGCTTTAAATTTTTACATTTTAAAAAATTTGTGAATATGCTAAGGTAAGAAATCATCCCTTTGATACTAGCTTATTTTTAAAATAAAAATGTTACATCCTTTCAAACTGTCTTTCCAAGGAAGTTTTTGTTCTCACTGCTGTACTTAGGTAATGGTTTTTTTTCCTCTGGAATCTTAAGGGGGCTATTCAGCAGAAGGAGAGTACTCTCAGACAAGACTGCTCTTCTTGGGGAGAAGAGGCCTGATATTAGGTAGAAATTTGAAAGGGGTAGGGTCCAGGCTGAGGACTCTGAAGTATATGGTGTGTGTATGTGCAAGAAAGAAGAGCTCCTGCAAAGAAAAGGGGGTAGGGAGAGAAACTGATTTTTAAAGAGTTGTTCCAAGGGTGAAAACATTGAGAAGGAGAGCTAATAGATTTGAGGAGAGCTTTGCTAAAAAATCTACAATGTGAAATTACTGTGTCACCGCTTTAAAAAACATAACAAAGTCCAAGTTTCGTTGTTGTCTCAGGTAGACATGAAAGTATTGTGTGCATTGTATATAACCCCTTTTGGGGTTTGGGTCACTCAAGAAAGTGCAAGAAGAGATAGCCAAACTAAGTTCTTTAAGCAGAAGCTGGGTGGAGCTCAGTGATCAGCCAAATCCAGAATTCTGGTCAACCTTTTAACATTTCAAAATGCCAAATACTTTGCTTTTGTCCTCATTCAAGAATGGTAAGACCTGAGTAGTTTTCATGATTCCTAAAATGATTCCAAACTGAAGAAAGACCCCAGATCATGCATAACAAAAACTCTGTCTCATAGATGGCAGTGCCTGCATCTTTGGCAAGGTCACCTTATCAGCTTGAGCCCCAACATCATCAGAAACCACTTAATTAGTTCACTTTAATAAAACACTATCACAGGAAACAAAAGGGACCCAAATTCATATAATCAGTATATTTTTCTTCCTGTGAGAGTAGCTGAGCAAGCAAATCAGGAAAAGGCCCCTTGTTCAGAAGGCTCCTTAGTGCTATAAAACCAGATCAAGCGGACAATATTTTGAACCTCAGATTGGGAAAGGTTTTATTTAAAAAAAAAAAAAAAAAAAAGGCAAAAAACCCCAAACACCCTTGAAAGTCCATTGGCAACACCCCTGCATCTATAAATACACTTTGGAACTCACCTAGGGACAAATACTCCGAAGTCTAGCATCTAGGTAGGCTGTGCTCCTTGACTGAGTAGGCCCCACCTTATTAGGAACTATCTTTCTTTGGATATAATGATTCATTCAGTCTGGGGACAGCTAAGACTGTCTTTCCAGTGACATTGCATACCTACGCAATTATCCTCTCTGCTTTGTCCTTCAAATTTAACTGTCAATAAGCAATTTTATTTCATTTCTAATACTTTGCTGAGGCCCACACTACAGGTCCTGGGAAAATACTACCATTTTCTCCAAAATAACAGTGCTATAATTTCTGTATAAGAACCCATGCTGTCATTCATTCCTTTTTAAAAATAATTATTTTCTAAATTTCTATTTAGTCCTTTTCACTTAATTTTTGTAGAAACTTAAAGATATAAAGTCTGTAAAAAATTTTAATGACATTAAAATTAATAAATTAACTTAATGACATTGGCTTTGTTCTTAAAAGTTTATGCTTTGAACATTAGTAGGAGACATGTCTCTGTAAGTATCCTTGTCAACACCTCACTTTGCTCCTTTTCATCATCTTTAGATTCAATAGTAAGTTCTTTTTTTTTTTTTTAAAGATTTTATTTATTTATTTGACAGACAGAGATCACAAGTAAGCAGAGAGGCAGGCAGAGAGAGGGTGGGGGAAGCAGGCTCCCTGCTGAGCAGAAAGCCTGATGTGGGGCTTGATCCCAGGACCCTGAGATCATGACCTGAGCCGAAGGCAGAGGCTTTAACCCATTGAGCCATCCAGGCGCTCCTCAATAGTAAGTTCTTACAAAATTTAGCCTCTTCACTGTTAAGTCCAAATGCAATTCTAATATATTAACTACTTATGTGGTTTAATTATTTGTTTTTATTTTTTTGTTCTGCAGTAAAGCTAAAACAATAACAAAAACGATGGTGGAATGCATTTCAAGGGCTCTGTGCTTCCTGGGATAACTGAGTATCAAAACAATCACTAAAAGTCTAAGTGTCCTGAAGAAAATAGGTCTAAAAAATGTTTATTTGACCTGCTTATATATTGGGCCTATTTCCATGGCATTCCAAGATTTAAATAATGCATGGAGCCCTTCCCTACCCATTCTGATTAATTATTCATTCACAAATATTTACTGAACATTTCTATTTTGTATCAAGAACTCTATTAGGTACGATCCATACAACAAACAACCATGAGGTTTATATCTAGAGTCAGTGTCTATAAAATCTTTAAATTAAGCAATTCTATTAGAAAAAAAGGTACTATACCCATTAAATATATTTATTTATAAATTATATACATGTGTTCCAGTACTGATACCTTATATATTATGGAAATTCATAAAAATAGCCATTTTAAATAAATAAGATTCTAAAAGTTAACAAGAAACATGTGTTTTAATATTTCCTTCCTATATCCTCCTGGATTAATCTGGAACTAAGGTGTGTGCATGCCTCACTTTGAAGAGCACTGAACCTGTTGTCCAATGTTTAATGCATCTGTCTTTGATATTTAAATAGTGAATTTATAAAGTGCAAGTGTATTCATTGAACTATTTTACAGATGAATATACTTCTTTCAAAATGTAATGTAAACTTAAGAATTTCATGTCATTGCAGGAAAACAACTTAAGAAGAAACATATTTTTCTTCAAACTTAGGCAATTGCCCAGACACCAAATTATGTTATGATTTTAGATTGGTAACTTAAGTAATACATAGTATGAACTAAATATCCCAGTTTGGAATTCTGACAAAGAATATAAATATTTTATTTTATAGTACTATCTATTTTTTAAAAAAATATTTTATGTATTTATTTGTCAGAGAGAGAGAAAGCGTGCACAAGTGGGCAGAGTGGCAGGCAGAGGCGAGAGAGAAGCAGGTTCCCTGCTGAGAAAGGAGCCTGATGCTATACTCCATCCCAAGACCCCAGGATCACCACCTGAGAAGGCAGTGGCTTAACCGACTGAGCCACCTAGGCATCCCTATAGTACTATTTCTTTACCTTTGTACCAATCAATATGAATTAAATTTAATGGCATACCCATACAATATACAGGATAATCATTATATAGTCTCTATTATGTAGTTGATAAAATATTGACTGATTAATAGCTATGATTCTTTATTGAATTTTTCTTCAACAAACAATGGAGGTGCTATTGTTATAATTCATCTTATTGCTATACTAATAATTCTTTAAAAAAATTTTTTGGAAGATGAATGAAAAAGGCAGCAGCTATAGATAGACCTAACTGCTAAGGATGTGTTGGGTAAAGTGAAATATCTTGTCATTTTTAAGATACTAAAATCTTAAAATTTATATACATATTGATAAATAAATGAATTTGTGTGTGTGTTTGTATCTACAAACCATAAGGTTTGAAAAAGAAAGAAGTAATGCTACAGTGGAAATTCCCTTCATAGGAGAGCAAATCCTCGAGATTAAGGAAGAAAACAAAATATTGGTGGCAAAAAGAGAGAAAACATCTTCTTGGGAAACCTCAGTAATGATTCCCAAGGCTTTTAAAAGACTCATTTTAGATCTAATGTGAAATAGAATATTTTAAATGAAAAAAATTACTTCAAGTGAAAATTATCAGCTGGACTATTATAAAAAGATTATGGTTATATTTGAGCTCTCTTGATCTCAAGGAAACTTAAATACAAGTAATTAAGAGAAAAAAACTTACCTAAAAAGATTATATACTATATGATCCCAACCATACATTTTGGAAAAGGCAAGGCCATGCAGATAGTAAAAAATACAGTGGTTGCCAAGGGTAGTATGATTTTTAGGGCAGTGAAACTATTCTGTCTGATAGTGTAATGGTGGATATATGTCACTATACATTTGTCAAAACCCACAGAATGTACAACACCAAGAATGAACCGTAATATAAACTATGGATTTGAGGTAATTATGATGTGTCAATGCAGGTTCATCATTTATAATACATGTACCACTCTGATGGAAGATGTTATAATCAAAGAGGTTATGCATGCGTGGGAACAATGAAGTATATGAGAACTCTCTATACTTTCCTCTCAATTTTGCTATGAATCTAGTACTACCTAAAAAAATAAAGTCTATTAAAAAAAAAGATCTATAGGGGCACCGGGGTGGCTCAGTGGGTTAAAGCTTCTGCCTTCTGCTCCGGTCATGATCCCATGGTCCTGGTATCGAGCCCCACATCGGGCTCTCTGCTCAGCAGGGAGCCTGCTTCCTCCTCTCTCTCTCTGCCTGCCTCTCAGCCTACTTGTGATCTCTTTCAAATAAATAAATAAAATCTTTAAAAAAAAATCTATAAACTTGGGGCCCCTGGGTAGCTCAGTGGGTTAAGCCTCTGCCTTTGGCTCAGGTCATGATCTCAGGGTCCTGTGATTGAGCCCCACATCAGATGCTCTTATTGGCAGGAAGCCTGCTTCCCCCTTTCTCTCTGCCTGCCTCTCTGCCTACTTGTGATCCCTCTCTCTGTCAAATAAATAAATAAATAAAATATTTTTAAAAATCTATAAGCTCTAGTGTGCCAATTTTTAATAGGAAGCAATTTTTTTCTCAAAATTGTAATATCATTTTCTTAGGTTTTAATTAAAACGTTTCATTATTATAATTTTACAGTGATATTATATGACTAAAATGAACCATTTATACATAGATGGCCTGATAAGTATATTAAATATTGACCAGGTTTTGATTGGTGAACTACTTTTCTATAAATGCCATTGACTATTTCCGTACTCTCATTTAAACAAGTAAAAATAATGATTAATTGGAAAACATTTTTTGTTTTGCATGTGCTCAGAAAGATAATGACTCAACATATTCAATAAAAGGCTATTCTAGAGACTATACTTTGAAGGAAAGTGGGAGACTGAATGAAAAACAAATAATAGATAGGTTAGAGAGAATTGTGAGACAATTGATCAAAGAAAAATTATTGAACATCCCCAAAAACATTCTAATGGCTTAAATATGCCCTACTAATAATGTTAGAAGAAACAGTTCCTTAGAATTGCAATTTTTATCCTTAAGGCAAGACCTAGGAAGAAAAAATGTTTCTTTTTTTGTGTGCTTCTATAGTACCTATACCTCATTAAACACAAATGTTAACATGAATATCTCCTCTTATGTCTCAGAACTTCTGATATTATAAGAAACAGAAAAAAACTAAAACTTGTGTGACAGATTGTTAGCTATTTCCTAAATCTATTTTCTCCTTCTTACTCATAAGTTTTAGATAGGCATGCAGCTAGAGACTACATCTCCCAGTCTGCTTTGTAGTTTGATATGGCCAGGTAATGAAACAGACCAATGGTAATGTGGGTAGAAGTAATCTTTGCCATTTCTAAACTTTGGCCTTAAAACAGAGGGATATATTCCCCAATCTCTCTTTCTCTTTTTCCTATACGCTAGGCTATAGACATGGCACGTGACCCAGCTTCAACCATCCCTAAAAGGAGGTCATCCTGGTGAAAGCAGGACTTGCAGTCTCTGGATGATCTTATTTAACAGCACCTCTTCACCCTTAGATACTGAAGTCAAACTATCATGCAAGAAATAAACTAACATCTTATTTTAACAACTAATTTTTGGTTTTGTTTCTTTGTTACAGCAACTTAATATTTATTGAAAAACAAAACAAATTTAAAAACAAAAGACATTTATTGACGAATACAACTGGAAAGCCGAGGGCTTCAGTGGGCTTCAGGATTGGCTTTCCAGGTCTCTGTCTTCTATGTATTAGCCTCATGCTGAGCCTGGCTATCTTAGGGCGGTGCAAACATTAACCAATCACTGTGATCAGCACATGAAAGTAAGTTATCTACCTGAAACCTGATCATCCTACCTAGAGCCAGAGGTGTATGAAGTAGTTGTGGCTACCAAAATGAAAGTTCAGGAAAGTTTCTATGAAGAGACAAATTGATGCTGGAGAGATAGCCACACCACAATATTCACTACATTTTTTTTGTAGTGGAAATTTTTTTTTCTTTTTGAAGAAAAAACATTCCCAGATCCACCCTTTCTCTATAACCTCTACCTTATAGACTATGATCTTTTTATTTGTTGTTGTCTCTCCAGGACTTTGAATATATGTCAGGCACATAACAGAAGCCAAAAAAAGATTTGTTTAATTGATTTCATTTAAATTAAGTTTAAAAAGAATAATGAAAAGGGAAAAAAATAATTATCTAGGCAAAATTCCAGGCGGACATTTTTTAACTTGAATTTCAAGTTTGGGATATTGAAGGAACTAGACTGAATCAAATATCCTTGAAAAAAAAGCACAGGAATTTTTAGAGGGAATAATAATTAAAATTAAATTAAAGGGAAGATACAGAAATCATTATCCTTTCTTTCATAACGCTTTTGTTACACTCCACCAGGGGAATCAACGGGTAAGGTGGGGATGGGTTGTTGATCACCAACAGCAATAGTCACTATATAATATTGGATGAAGACATTAAAATTACAGGGGGTCTAGTCAACCTCTAGCCTGAACCCCATTAACAATTATAGACAGAATTGTGGTGTTCAGAGTTGGGCAGCAAGCCAGAAAGCAACACCCAAAGAAGGCTATCTTGAGGAGTTTTTTCATTCACATTCTGCCCCTTCTCAAAAACAACCTGGGAAGCAGGAAAATTCTAGACCATACAAAATATAATTATTATCATTCCAGACTCTGAAGTCCATCTTGCCTGTACAGACACATTGTGGATAATCATGCCCTTTAGGTTTTTCCCAGAAACCATCTGTTCAGGGCCTACAAAGTTCCACTTGAGCAAGAGTATTCGGCTTTGTGGCTACATCTCTGTGGCCCATGTGAAAGGAAAGATCTTTTATTTTTCTTTTTACAAGATTGATTTAACCATAGGGTAAAAGTTGTGGAGAACCAGATTCCAATCCTAGACTGACTTTAAACATACGTTAGGAGAGAAAGTCTAATGAAGTAAACAGTTGGTGAATGGTGAAAGGCATGTAAGATCTACAGATATTAGATCATAAAACTCTTGACAAAAGTATATATGTCTAATCTGTACTCCTGGTCCTCTAACAATGGACTTAAAGAATATAAAAACTTTCTTCATACGGAAACAGTCATGAGTTTAACTGAACTGTAGGCAGAGTAAATACAATCTGTAATAAATGACAACTCCAAAAGTCTTGGCAGATATTTGTGTTTGTTTGTTTGTTTGTTTTGTCATTGTTGTTGTTTTTAAGTTTTTTTAGTTTTTTAATAAACATATAATGTGTTTTTATCTTCAGGGGTACAGGTCTGTGACTCGCCAGTTTTACACATTTCACAGCACTCATCATAGCACATACCCTCCCCAATGTCCATATCTCCACCACCCTCTCCTGTCCCCACTCCCCCCAGCATCCCTCAGTCTGTTTTTTGAGATTGAGTCTTTTATGGTTTGTCTCCCTCCCAATCCCATCTTGGCAGATATTTTTTTTTTTTAAGATTTTATTTATTTATTTGACAGGCAGAGATTACAAGTAGGCAGAGAGGAAGGCAGAGAGAGGAGGAAGCAGGCTTCCCGCTGAGCAGAGAGCCCGATGCGGGGCCTGATCCCAGGACTCTGGGATCATGATTTGAGCCGAAGGCAGAGGCTTTAACCCACTGAGCCACCCAGGCGCCCCTTGGCAGATATTTTTTAAAAAATCACTTTGATAAAGTATTTCTAGGTGCCTGAGAGTACAACCTAATCTGTTTCATATTCATTTGCCCACCTAGTACCGAACAGTAATTTTTCCTTTTAATATATTTTTTAACAACAACAAAAAATACATTGTTAAAAATATGTATTTTACAGGGAAAATTAATCTATGATGGTAGAAGTCAAAATAATGCCATGGGAAGGTTGGGAATTAACAAGGAAGGAGGAGAAGAGAACTTTCTGGCAAGGTGGAAATGTCTACATCTTGATCTGGTGATGGTTATAGAGGTTTTATATGTATATAAAAATTTATCAAGCTTCACTTTTTTTTTTTAAGATTTTATTTGTTTATTTGACAGACAGAGATCACAAGTAAGCAGAGAGGCAGGCAGAGAGAGAGGAGGAAGCAGGCTCCCCACAGAGCAGAGAGCATGATGTGGGGCTCAATCCCAGGACACTGGGATCGTGACCTGAGCTGAAGGCAGAGGCTTTAACCCACTGAGCCACCCAGGAGCCCCTCAAGCTTCATTTTTAACATTTGTATATTTTACGATATACAGAACACATCTTAATTTAAAATATTTTTTAAATATGCATTTTGCTTAGGTGAAATTCCAGATTTAGATGCCTTTGGCTTCAAGGGATTATTTCATTTACAACATGAGCATAAATACTACATGTGCAGGCAGTATTTTCTTCATATGTGGTCATAAACTTGTATCGAAATTCTGATCACATTCCATACAATAAATTAGCTCATGAGGTTGGATAATATCCCTGGAAATTAATGGTCTTTTAAGATCATTTTATTTTTTTTCTTTAATAGAGAACTTGGGGCACCTGGGTGGCTCAGTTAGTTATGCATCTGCCTTCGGCTTAGGTCATGATCTCAGGGTCCTAGGATTGAGACCCTCATTGGGCTCTCTGCTCAACAAGGAGCCTGCTTCTCCTTTTCCCTCTGCCTGCCATTCCGCCTGCTTGTGCTCACTCTGTCTGTCAAATAAATAAATAAAATCTCCAAAAAAAAAAAAAATGGGAGACTAATGAAATACTGCAACTTCAGCTAATTTTTATTGCAGTTCTGTGGCAGTTCTAAGTATGTCTTTGTCTGTAGGCCAACCACCGCAAAATCCTATATCCCTGAGATTATCATTTGTGGCTATGATTATGTCACTGGTTTTAATACAAATCCTTCAACATATTTAAAATTTGAGAATAAACATAAAATTAGAAGGAAAAAATAATATATGGTATAATATATGGAGATATATATATCTATGTATATATATGTATATAAATAAAATTCAGCGTTAGAATCAACTCAAAATATTTTCTTGCATTTTTCATTCTTTTCAGACACTCCCACGCCCACCCTACCTTTGCCCACTGCTCAAAACACAAAGCCTATTTTGGACATTAATGCCTCCACATGCATTTATTGAGGGCTTATAAGTTATTGTTATTACTATTTATTGAGGGCTTGTAAATTCCTAGGCCTTGGGGCATTAAAGGAAAAGAAAGCAGTAGCCTTTTCCCCAGAGAATTTGCAATCCAAATGAGAAGACAGAACAACTCATTTAAAAATTATTATTTTTAAAATGTTAAAATTATTTTATTATTGTTTATTAAATACCAATTTGATAAAGAATAATAAAATACATATAGGCTATGCTGGAAAATATTTAACAACTGGCTCCCTGGGGGGGGGGGGTGGGAACAACTTTGGTTTAGTTTCTGCCAGTTTCTGTGGTATAAATACTCTCACCATTAGCTGATATCAAGGTACCAAGGTGAACTTAATCATCTTGCAAAATTCCTCAAATTTTGACAATCTGCTCTGATAGAGTTGGTACATGCCAGTTCCAGCATACCACTGCCAAAATATCTAGTGAGAGTGCAAACTATTTCTATAGGAGCCTCAAACTATTTCAAATTGTCATAAGAATACACTTTGTTAAGCATCTACTTTAAAATCAAATACCGTGTTATATATTAGGAACAAAGATGGTTTTTTAAAAGATTTTATTTATTTGACAGAGAGAAATAACACAAGCAGGGGGAGGAGTCGACAGAGGGAGAGGGAGAAACAGGCTCCTCACAAAGCAGAGGAAGCCTGATGTGGGACTCAATCCCAGGGCCCCAGGATCATGACCTGACCCAGGGCCCCAGGATCATGACCTGAGCTGAAGGCAGTCGCTTATCCAACTGAGCCACCTAGGCACCCCAATAATTAATTATAGTTTCCACCTTTAAGGAATTTCTGATGCAGTGGGTATGGGCTTAGGTAAGTAAATCAGGGACTATAAACACAATCATTAAATGCTGTAACAAGGGAAGTGTAAAGGAGGAGGCAAACAACTGGATCCACGGGTCAAAACTGCTTCCAAGAAAAGGTGATGCTGAATGTTGAAGATGGATAGGAAGTCCTTATTCTCAAGGACTATAGGGGACCTGACTTTAGCAGTCATAGTACCTGGAGGCAGGCAAAAGCTATGTGTACCAGGCTTTTGGGGAAGTGTCTTATTTAATTTTTTCTTTCTAAATCTTTTCAAAGATAAGAATTTTAAGTAACAAATACTCAAATTAACTGATAGATGCCAAAAATAATTGAATGGAATAGTGGCGATTTTCCTAGTGATTAAAACCAGATTTTTTTTTTATTAAGATTTATTTACTGAGAGAGAGAGAGAGTGTGTGTGTGTGCATATGTGCACCACATGTGGGTAAATGGGTAGAGGAAGAGAATCCTCAGGCTGAATCCCCATTGAGTGTGGAGCTGAGCCAAAACCAAGAGTCAGACGCTTAACCAACTGAGCCATCCAGGTGTCCCAAAACCAGATATTTTGATACCATTTACCAGCATTTCCCAAAGTAAATTCTATGAAGTGTTATAAAATCACATTTAAAATAAGATTTCATGGTTAAGTAGGCTTGGGAAACATTTTTTGAAGAAACTTCAAGAGGTTAGTTACTACAATACTTCCCAGAGTCTTCAATCTGTTCCTGCACATTGTCTTCCTTTAAGAGCAGGCTATAGATAATATGTCCACACTCCTTTACAGAGACTCATAAGATTAGTATTCCAGGAAGTGCACTTTAGGAAATACAAAAGTACAAATGGTTCATTAACAGAATTGTAAAGTGATTTTTTTTTTTTTTAAACAACAGATTGGTGGTTGGCTGGTTAGCTCAGTTGGTTAGAGCGTGGTGCTAATAAACATACTTGGTCAAACCAGCAACATCTCTAATTTTCATCAAGATTACATGAAAAAAAATTATCACTTTAGTTCTATTTCACCATCTCTCAATTACATCATGGGTACCATAGCACCTGACAATTTAGACTAATTTAAAAATAAATATAGACTATTGGTATCACAGATGAATAAACATTCACCACTTGTTTTTAAAGGCCTAACTTGCATTTGGTGAGGTGATACAAAAACATCTGTGTCCCCAAATCTTGATTTGTAACTAGTATCACGTTTGACTTTATGGATAATTAATTTTCTCTAAGGTAGGAGTTGCCAGAATGGCTCTTTGGCCCCCATGTTCCACAGGGTAGCCTTCAGTACCATCTTTATAAATTCCTTATTTACTTTTTAATACATTTCTTGAAATCCTCTAATAAAGAGAAGTCCCTCCTGAGGCTTAGTTAATACTCAGCAGATTTATCAGGTATTTTCTAAGTAAAAATCAGCAGGAAGCTTACCCTGGGAGAATACAGAAGCAATACACTTTAGTTTGGAGGAGAGGGAAAAGATTGGTGCACAGTGTGGATTTCCCTTAGGACACAGCAGTCCAGGTTTGGAAGGCAGTTAAGTAACTATGCCTGGGTGAATCATTCCAAAGTTGCAAGAATTTCTCTCTTTTAGCTTCTCATGTCTGGCTAGTGTAACCCCAAAGTTGGAGGGTGATGCAGTCTGTTAAAGTTAGCCTCCTGGGGGACAAAGGAGGTCAGATAAGGAGAGTAAGGAGATGGGGATAAATGAGGTATAATCATTATATCTTCAAGGCCAACTGGATAGAGATAGGTCCCACTATTTTGAAATTTTCTCCTCCCTAACTTATATATTTACTTATTATCCAAAATAGAATATATCTGGTATATTTAGTATGGTTAGAACCAGGCCAACCAAATATGGCCTACTGCTGCTTACTTTTGTGAGTAAAACTTTATTGAAATTCAAACATGCCTATCAATTCTACAAAGGCAGTAGTTTCAAGTGATCATGTGACTTACAAAGCCTAAAATATTTACTATCTAGTTTTTGACAGAAAATTTTATCAATCCCTGGCTTGAATAGTCCTTCTTTTTCTTTCCATTCTAACTTTCTAAAATATTTTCGAAGTTACTTAAAGTTTATACTTTTGGAATTGGATTTTCCCTACGAAAAGATTCAGGTTATTTTATACTAAAAAGGAAATTATAGTTAAATCAGTGTAATAGCTCAGCTAGTATACACAGATGAAAAGCGGGAAAATAAAATGGTTGTTTTGAAAATATCCTTTTTTAAGATCACAAACATCTGGATATTTACCAAGACATCTGGAACACTAACTGATTGACTTATTTATATTTAGCCAGGTGCATTTTGTAAACACCTGAGGTAAAAACTAAATATTAAAAGCAAAAATAAAAATTTCACTTAACATCTTTGTTCAAAATACTTCTAATTTTAAATATCAGCTTCCTTACTCATTTAAAATGCACCAAAAATTGTAACTAAGTCTATAATTTTAGCAGATATTTTGGAGAGTTTATTCCTAGGTATCTTATGGTTTTGGGTGCAATTGTAAATGGGATTGACTCCTTAATTTCTCTTTCTTCTGTCTTGCTGTTGGTGTAGAGAAATGCAACTGATTTCTGTGCATTGATTTTATATCCTGACACTTTACTGAATTCCTGTACAAGTTCTAGCAGTTTTGGAGTGGAGTCTTTTGGGTTTTCCACATATAGTATCATATCATCTGCGAAGAGTGATAATTTGACTTCTTCTTTGCCGATTTGGATGCCTTTAATTTCCTTTTGTTGTCTGATTGCTGAGGCTAGGACCTCTAATACTATGTTGAATAGCAGTGGTGATAATGGACATCACTGCCGTGTTCCTGACCTTAGCGGAAAAGCTTTCAGTTTTTCTCCATTGAGAATGATATTGCCCGAGCGGATTACTCACCCCGGCCCTGGGTAAGGGCGGTGTAATTCCGCCTGGGGCAGACACTTGAGAATCACTACAACAGGCCCCTCCCCCAGAAGATCAACAAGAAATCCAGCCCAAGTTCACCTATCAAGGAGTGCGGTTTCAATACCAAGGAGAGCAGCAGAATTCCAGAGGAGGAGAAAGCCAAGCACGGAACTCATGGCTTTTTCCCTGTGATTTTTTTTAGTCTTGCAGTTAATTTAATATTTTTCTTTTTCAGTTTTTGGTTTTTTTTTCTCGCCTTCTGGTAAAATTTTTTTTTTAAACTGTCACCTTTTTCTTTTTTAACGATTTTTTACTAGTTTATCTAATATATATTTTTTTTCTTTTTTATATTTTTCTTAGGTGTTTTCTTTTTTTTTTAATTCTTTTTTTTTTCTTTTTCTTTCTTTCTTCCTTTTTGAACCTCTTTTTATCCCCTTTCTCCCCACTCACGATTTTGGATCTCTTCTAATTTGGTTAAAGCATATTTTCCTGGGGTTGTTGCCACCCTTTTAGTATTTTACTTGCCCCTTCATATACTCTTATCTGGACAAAATGACAAGACGGAAAAATTCAACACAAAAAAAAGAACAAGAGGCAGTACCTAAGGCCAGGGACCTAATCAATACAGACATTGGTAATATGTCAGATCTAGAGTTCAGAATCACAATTCTCAAGGTTCTAGCCGGGCTCGAAAAAGGCATGGAAGATATGAGAGAAACCCTCTCGAGAGATATAAAAGCCCTTTCTGGAGGGTTTAAAGAATATCATATTAGTTTGTTTTTTTATTTGGTTGTGCAATCTCTATATTCTCACTGTATGAATGAAAAAAGATCATTATGGTGTTTTTTAAAAGGCCTCAAAATTTAGAGTAAACAATGTATTTTTCAGTTATTATATAGTAATAAGCAAAGTGGTAGGAAGAATGTCCTGTCTTTGAGCAACTGAACTGAAATAAAACATGTTTCTTGGTCTCTTGCTCTTAGTTTTTTAATGACAGAATTACCCTCGGTTAGAGCCAAATAGATTGTCATGAAAGGAGGTCGGTCTTTGGAGCCAGACCAGGTATGACTGCTGGCCCAATTACCTTCTAGCCTATTTTGGCCCAAGTTTCTACTCAATAAAATGAGGGTGATATTTTTATTGGTGAATAATAACAACAAAACAATGGCTCCCATTTATTGACTTGCTTACTATATACCAGCCACTAAGCTTAGTGTAGTAGACACACCTTACTTCATTTAATCCTCACAAAAATCCTAAAGGTAGTTACTGTTATTATCTCTAGTTCAGAAATGAGTTCATTAAAGTGTTAATTTCCAGTTTACAGATTCTACCCTTAGAAGAGCAGCTACCAATCACCTACTGCCTTTTGTGTGCTAGGGAATTCGCATGTATTTTCTCAGTTAGCCAACAGTGCCAACAGGTAGCTATTATTATTATCTCAAGTTTTCAAATGAGGAGATTAAGGTTTGGAGACATTAGTTTTGCCAAAGTTACACAGCTAGTAAGAGTTAGAGGTAGGGTCAGAACACAAGAAGAAAAAAACCCAGGGCCCATGCCTTTAACCTTAACTATAATGCCTCAGCAAGGAATAGTTCTTCTTCTTCTTCTTATTATTATTATTATTATTATTAACATAGATATCCTATTTAAAAAAAACATAAAATCAATACACTAAGAAAATACATATACACATATGTTTGAAATGTGACAAACATTGTTAGGGAATCAAATAGTTCCATGTATAATATCTTGAATTGAGAGCATTCCCTTTTATACTGAATTGCAAGGTAAATATGAGGACTACTAAAAGTCAAAACAGAGCTAAGCACTTCCACCTGGATCCACTTCCCCCGGACAGTCTTTCTTCAAATATAATTTGAAATTTTGTACTTCAAAGTTACGTAATACCTACATCAGATATCTTAAATAGTGTGTGTTGCTGAAAATGTACAAATCCTGCAATTATGTAATCTTAAACTCTGAGAAAAGTGCAATAATGTTTATGAAAGAGCATGGTGCCAGATACACTCCATGTCAGAAAACTCAATTTGAGTTCTAATGTTCTTGTATTGTCACTGCAGATTGTCAGCTAGAGTGATATGCAGAAAATACATAGCTTACTTGACTTTACCTTTGTTGAAGTAGTCTCAGAATTATGGGATGGATGAATTAAAATTTCTATCTGAATAGACTTTCTCCTTTTCTGATTTTTTTTTTTAATCCATTATTAGATTTAGGGATGGTTACTAAAATGCCCACAAAAAAAATGGCACAGAACCTGGAAAATTGCTATAAAAGTTTGGTTTTCATTACATTTGGGCAAATTTTGAAGAGGAGGTACTCAAACAATCAAAGACATTGTGCAAATAAAATCAAATATTTTTCGACCATCTAACTCTTAGCAAGCCACTTCTTGCAAATTCTTCAGGAAGCATAGAATCTAGCCCATACTGTGCTTTCTCTAAATGGAGAAAGAAAATGTTAGAAATGTGGATAGCTTTTCCTGTTTTATCTTTTCAACATTTCATTCTTTCCACATTCAAAATGAAACATAATTGATACTTTTGGGGGGTCACCCACCCATTGGAGAGTTTCTGAACACATGAGTAATGCTACCTATTGGTGGAAAGGCATTTATCTGCTATCTGCAAAAGATGGGGACTTTTACGGATCTTTTAGGAAAAAGGCAGTGTCTTTGAGACTTCTGCTTGTATGACCAATTATTCAATTGATTTGTTTCAATTATTTTATTTTTCCAGCATTAAAGTTAAGTTTTATTCAAGATCACCATTTAATCTTCACTTTAACTAGTCAGTATAATGAGCAGAAAATAGCTGGGGAAAAATACAGGTCTAGAGCCTGAGTGACTGTCTTTCTCACACTTCATATGGGTATGAAGAGAATTAAAAATATAGCACCTGATAAAGTCTCTGATTCAGAGGTTATGCTGATAGTATACTTCACAGATCTTAAAAACACTCTGAATTTTCTTGTTTTACTCTAGTGTATAAGATTTGATAGTTCAAAAACAGATACTGAAGAATTTAAATTCTAAGTTCATTTGAAAAATCTATAATGTGGAAGAATTCACTTCTTTTTTATGATTACTTTATTAATAGCTTAAAAAGGCAAAGTTAATTCCTAAGAATAATAGACTGTTTTTATGGTAGCTTTGTACAGCTGAAGATAGAAGATTAAATTCCCTTCAACAGGGAATTATTTTAAATATTTTAATAATATGCTGAATTTTACAAGAAAACCTTAACTGTTCCTTCATTAGTAGGTAGGGTTGCCACATAAAATACAGAATGCCCACTTAAACTTCAATTTCAGGCAAATAATGAGTATATTTTTAGTATCTGTATGTTCCCTGAAATATTTGGGACCCACATTACTTAAAAAACAAACAAACAAACAAACAAACAAAAAAACCTTTCTTTATCTAAATTTCAAGTGTAACTAGGGATCCTAAATCTACCAAACCTACCAGCCAAGCCCTCTGAATGGTTTTCAAGTGATGCTCAGTTCAACTGGCTATCAACACACTTTACACTTACCCATTCATTAACCCACCCATTAATTAATTCAACAGGTACTGGAATACCTCATACACTATTGTAGGCATCAGGAATAGTTTCGCAAAACCCTTTGCCTCTTGGATCAGTGGTTCTCAATCTTGGATATCCATTATAATCAGAAGGGGAGATTTTTTTACATGTTAATGGAGTCCTAAATGCAACCCTCCAAGATTCTGAGTTATTTGTTCTGGAATCTGGCCTGCTTATCAGACTCTTACTACTTCCCCAGGTGATTCTAGTGTATGACCAATGTTGAAAACCACTGCTGTAGATGAAGACAGACTATATATTTTTAGTCCTCATTTTTGCACTGCCTGCATCTGCCATCAGGTGTGCCTATTAAGGGTTGAGTCACTCAGCAGATCAACTATACAGGGAAGCAAATTGCAGACAATTTTAACTAAGATTTTTCCAAAGCAATGTAACTATTAAGCTAGCATTATATATTTTTAAATTAAACTATTTTCCCTCAATTTTAGAGCTCTGAATATTTAAATAAATGCATTCATCCATTCATTCAAAAATACTTATTTCTCTCTAAGCACTGGGCACTACACCAGGCACTGGGGATGGAGCCATGAAAAACACAAACCTCCTATTCATGCAGGAGGGACAATTAGTGTAAAAACAGAAAGTAAACACTTCCTAAGAAGAAAATGAATCAAGGAGTCAAAAGCAATTAAGCAGCAGGGAGGGTACATTTTAGATAGAGCAAGCAAGAAGTTTCTCGGGGAACCTGAATGATGTGAAGGACGGAATCATGCAAATATCTTCAGTGGAAGGTAAAGGAAATACCAGGTGGGAAGGCCTTGAGATCTAAACAAGCTTGGTGTGTTTATAGGACGAGCTGGAAAGATAGTGTGGCTAGAGCAGTGGTAAGGGGAAAGTGGTACAAGATGGGGCCAGACAGAAGGCTATGTAGGCCCTTAAACCAAGATAAGGACATTGGGCCATGTTGTGGGCTGTGGAGTAACAGACATGGTTTAATTTACATTGTAAACAAATCAGTCTGGCTTCCATGTAAAGACTGGATGGTAGGATAATGGTCTCATAAAAGCAGGCAGACTACTGCAGTAGTTAGGGTGAGAGATGATGGCAACTTGGACTAGGGCAGTGGCAGTAGAGTTTTCAAGAAGTGGTTGAGTTATAATTTGAAAGTAAATCCAACAGTTGCTGCAGAAAGGATGGATATAGGGTGTAAAGGAAAGAGGAAATAAGAATGTATTGGATTTTAGCTTTTACGAAGACAGGGATAAAGGGCTAACACAAGAGTTCTGGCAAGACCAGGTTATGTTTGAAGTGTCTATGGCCATCCCAGTGGATAGGGTCATTATGACAGGTAAGCATATCTGGAGCTCAGAAAAGCAATCAGGGGTGCAGACAGATATTTAGATCATCATCTTTACTTAAAAGTATACTTTTTCCTCTCTTAAATTAACACACAGGACTGATTTTAAACAAAGTGGGCAGTCATTTCCTTTCTAAGTAGATTACTTCTTTTAGGAGTTATACCTGTGACCTAAACACTGGCACCTGATGACTTGCAATGCTTTACTACAGAAAACATAAATAAAAGGAAATATTGCCCCTACAACTTGCTAAATGTCCTTGGGATAAATACATGAAGTAATTTTGAAAATTATTTTGAATGATGCATGAGGTCTTCTTAAACTATAACTAAAAAATTTTTCATTATTAAGAAATGATAATTTTCAGCTGTAACTGTTTTCTGTTAAAATTGTTTTATTATATACTTTAATATTCAAATAATCCAGAAGTAGTTTTTAGAAGTATATTATGAAAAGGGACACTTGGGTGGTTCAGTCGGGTAAGCCTCCAAGTCTTGGTTTTGGATCAAGTCATTATGTCAGGGTTGTGAGATCAAGTCCCACCTTGGGCTCTGCGCTCAGTGTGAGTCTGCTTGAAATTCTTCCCCTCTCCTTCCCCCTCTGTTCCTTCCCCCTGCTCACACACACACACACTCTCTCTCTCTCTCAATAAATAAATAATAAATAAATAAACTTTTTTTTTAAAAAAAGAAGTAAATGATGAATGAAAATTAGATTTTAAGCTATTATATTTTTTAGGACAAGATTCATACAAGCAGCATTAGTTTTAAAAGTTTAAAAGGAGAATTTTAATACACTAGTCTTTATTACAATATTTGTTAGAGGATTTCATTTGTAAAGTTGTTCTAAAGCTGAGCAGTAGCGGGAAAAAAAAGTAGAATTTGAGCTTCATATTTGCCACTAAACTAGTTACATGTCTGAACACAAATTGTTTAACTGCCTTAAACCTTAGTTTTCTTATTTTAAAACACAATAAATCTACTTCAAAGATCTTTTGTTTAAACAACACAATAAACGTAAAGGTATTTCAAAAATAATAAAGTTACACGCAAAGGAGAGGTGAATAGACCATGGCATAGTGTCCACATACTTTTCTATTGGTAAATATATATCCTATACTCAAAAACTCAAAGTGAATGACAATGATACTAACCTCACTATGGTAAGCTAGTACAGCAAACTCAAGAATATAAAGTCAAAAATCTGCCTCTCTATTTTTTTTTACTTGCTTCACAGGAGGTATTATTTTTTCTTGAGCTGTTCTGGTGATTGGGTTTATCTTTTTCCCTCTCCGATAGGGATAAATGAGGTATTTAAGATGGTAAGATTGAGGAGTAACAACTGACAGATGGAAGGGAAAAAACTATAAAGAATTCAGAGAAGACACAAATAAGCAGCTACTTAATTCTTCTAAAAATTTACAGTATAAGCAATATATAATTATACAGTATAAGCAATATATAATTATCTATTTATTTTACTAATTATTTTCTACTGAGAGGTTTTGTTGTTGTTGTTGTTAAGAGAGTTCATTTCAACTAATCAGTAAAACACTATTACTGGTCAGCCTTTGGGGTATGGAAAACAGTTGCATCAATCAGTAACAGGATTCATTCCCAGTTCGATCCTTTGATTCCTGGACCTGTGAATCCTGGCTAAGGGAAAAACAACATTGTATACAGGATACTAACTTAGACAGAAATATGCTCCTAGAGGATATGGGAGTGGCATCACTCACCATCATTCCTAGTATCCACTAGCAAGTTTTTTGCTTCCTGTACCCACAAACTTAAACTCTACTCTTCCAGAAGTCTGAGCTTCAAAAGGAGGAAAGCTTCCAACAGGAGATGTAGGGAGAATACCACATGAAGATAGAGGACTGGAGTAATGCTTCTACAAGCCAAAGAATGCCAAAAATTGTTGACAAACTACCAAAAGCTAGAATGATATGATGGAAAGGATTCCCTTACAGGCTTCAGTGGGAGCATAACCCTGTAGACACCTAATTTTAGACTTCTAGCCTCCAAAACTATGAGACAATAGATTTTGTTGTTCTTTCTATAAACTACCTAGTTTGTGATTCTTTTTATGGCAGCTTTAAAAAAGTAACACAACCACTATTTTAATAAATTCTCATCATTAAACAAGGATCAATGATTGTTTAGGAATTTACTATTTTTTAGGAACTATTAGCTAACAGGCTGTGTCTCCTATTTTTCAGAAACAGTTAAGGAGGAACAAGAAGGAAAATTAAATCAAGGACTATAATCTTTAAGTGAAAAAAATGTTTATGTTCTTTATAATAAAGTACCTTTTATTTTTTCATTTTAAGAGAACAATAGGGTGATTTAGATATGGAATAACATTGACAAATAGACTTGGAGAATATGAGCCAGTTTTATAAGTGTAATAGAGGATGATTTAACATTCAATGATGTACTTTTAAACTTTACCTTAGCCAGGGGCCTAAGAGACAAAGGAGGCCATTATATTGCCCGAACTCCTAAAGCAATGTTTGATTTGGGCCAATGAAGCATAGACACTCCAGACATATGGGATAGGGAAAGCAGGGGAAATTTTAAATAATCTCATAAGGAAACTTTTAAAAGAGTATAACATCCATCATTTTGTCAACAGTGATTGGTTAAGGCTGAGATTTTAGAGCAGTTCAATAGGACTTTGAAATCTAAAATGTGGTGCTATTTTACTGCTCAAACACATTTTAATACATTGATATAATTTGACTCTTTATTACTAGTTACAATCACCAGATCATCTGCAAAAAATTCTATAAATATCATAGCAAGAAATTCTTTACATCTTAAAGAGAAAAAAAAAAAAAACCAAACCAAAACAGAAAATTCCACTTTGTATGAAAGAAAATCATAGGATTGCATATGGGTTAAATGAAAGATTTGAAAAGTGGTTCCAGGAGATAGTAACAGGATATATTTAGCAATAAAAGTGGTAACTAGGAGTTGGCAACTAGTTTATACTTAAAAGATCAGCTACCAGAAGAACCCCAAATCATAACGCTATGCCAAGAGTTAGTACACAATATAGTAATAGAAATTATATGGACAAAGGGATATGACAGGAATGAGATCATTCTCATCAAATGGTTGTACTGACCTGAAATTATTAATAGTTGTATAAGACTTTGATGATTCATAAACTCTATATGGTGGAAAGTAGCTGAATGAAAATGGTTTTTATATTGCACTACTCTCAGCAAAATTTAACATTACCTTTCCCCTGAAGTTTAAGGATAACTGATAGTTGGGATTTAAGTAGAGCCCCCAGAAGGAGAAAATCACCCCTGAAGATGTCACCTGTTTATGTGGAGGGCCATACTCTCTAGAGGAATAAGCATACTCTATCAACTATGTACTGATATTTAGAAAAGAGCAAATTAGTTCAAGTCATGTTCTTTGGCCCCCTCAGAATTTTATGTTGGGTCTTTTGCTTATTGTTAATCAATAGAAAAAGTGAGAAGACTGCATGAAACATTTTATTGTCAGACATGCAAGTGGGTGTATCCTGTCCACCACATTACTTTAGCCAGAATCCAGTCACCACGCTATACCCATATTGAAGTTTGGGCTGGGAAATGTAGTTTCCCCATGTGGAAGAGGAAATGGGATTGATAAGTATCTAACAATTAGTGCGAAAAAATTGATATATATAAACATGCACACTAACTTGAAAAGATATCTATAGCCCCATATTCACAGCAGCACTATTGACAATCACCAAGAATAAAAATAAACCTAAGTGTCCACTGATGGATGAATGGATAAAGATGAGGGATATATATACACACACACATATATATATACATATACACATACATATATATACACATATACATATATCACACATACATATACTTAGTTGTACTTAGTTATAATTACATCAATATAATAGAATATGTATGTATGTGTGTGTGTAACGGAATATCACTTAGCCATAAATATGAGGAAATCCTGCTATTTCCAACAACATGAATGGGACTTAAAGGCATTATGCTAAGGGAAATAAGCCAGACAGAAAAAAAAACAAATTCAGTATTATCTCACTTATATACAGAATCCAGAAAAACAAACAAACAAACATTAAACTCATAGAAAGAGATCATAATTGATTACCAGAGGCAGGGATGATAGGAGGGGGAATTGGAAGAAAGTGGTGAAAAAGTATAAACTTCTGGTTATCTTATGTTTACCTTATATCTTATATTTATCTTTATCACATCAAGTAATAATACAAATATAATATACAGCATAATGACTATAGTTAACATTGCCGTATGGTATGTAGGAAAGTTGTTAAGAGTAGAACCTAAGAGTTTTCATCACAAGGAAACATTGTTTTTTCCTTTTCCTTTTTATTTTATCTACATGAGATGGTGGATATTAACTAAACCTATTGTGGAATCGCTTTACAATACATGGAAATCAAGCCATCATGCTGTACACCGTAAGCTTACACAGTGACGTATGCCAATTCTTTCTCAGTAAAACTGGGGAAAAACATGCACAAATATCCCCTATTTTTATTTTGTGGATACTTGTAGTTATGTCTATACCAACTATTAATTTTCAACTTTTCTGGATTAGATCTCTTTAATCTATAGTTTATACTTGGGTTTGCTTTGTGATTCAATCTAAGAGTTTTTCTCTTTTACTAGGTAAGTTTATTCCATGTAAATTTATTCATCTGAGAGATATGTTTGGACTTGGTTCTGTCAAATTATTTTATGGGTTTGGTTTTTGTTGTTGTTGTTGTTTTTTTTTTTTTTTAAGTAGGTTCCATGCTCAGTGTGGAGCCCAACACAAAGCTTTAACTCACAACTCTGAGATCAAGACCTGAGCTAAGATCAAGAGCCAGACACCTAACTGATTGAGCCACCCAGGCACCCCTTCTTCTTTTACTTTTTAAATGTTTGCTACAAGTTTTTGTTTTTTCTTTTTTTTTTTTTAAGTTTTTGTTTTTTCTTTAGGCTCATTTTCTTTTTAATAATTTCAGTGTTTTCCTTTTTAAAAGTGATATAATTTATCCTATGATTTTTATAGGTTTATAACATCTGTTAGCCTAAACCTGTGCAATAATTTGGTTTCATATCAAATTCTTTGGATGTTCTTTCTTTTTCTGGGGAAATGTAAATGATGTTTCATAGCCTTCCAGCACTGATTATTACTGGGATGAAATTCTATATAATTTTCTCCTCATTTTTGGAATAAGGTAAATTATTAGGCTATTTCTTGACATCGACTTATTTGTATAAATGTTTTCTAAGATGTTGTAAAACTGTTAAACAGTGTTCTAAAGTGTGCAGTTTTTCAATACCACCAGCAATGTTTGAGTTTCTGTTGTTTCACATTCTTGCCAATAGTTGGTATTCCTAGTTCTTTTCATCTTGATCGAATTAAAAGGTTTATAGTCATTTGGTCATCTGGGTTTCAGTTTGCATTTTTCTGACTATTGATAATAAATACCTTTTCAGCATTTATTTACTAGTAATATATTATTTAAAAACAAATAATTTTATATAAAATTATATACAATAGTTTTTATATAAAATATAATTATAAATATATAATGTTATATATATATATGACTTTTTCTCCCAATCTATGGCTTGCCTTCTCATTTTATTAATGGGGTGTTTTAAAAAGCAGAAGTTATCCTGAGAAAAGAAAAAATAGGAGGCATCATACTTCCTGATTTCAAGCTATATTATAAAGCTATACTAATCAAATCATATCATACTGGCATTAAAACAGACATATGGACCAATGGAACAGAATCAAAAACACAGAAATAAACCCACGTGTATACAGTCAACAAATATTTGACCAGAGAGCCAGGAATATGCAATGGAGGAAAGACAGTCTACTCAATAAATGGTGCTGGAAAAATTGGGTATTTCCATGTAAAGAAATTAAACTAAACCCTTATCTTATACCACACAAAATGAATTAAAATAGTTTAAAGACTTAAAGATAAGATTAGAAACCTTATACTCCTAGAAGAAAACACAAGGAAAAAAACCTTGAAATGGTCTTGGCAATGATCTTTTTGAGTATGACATCTTAAGTACAAGCAACAAAGTAAAAAATAAGTGGGTCTCCTAACACTAAAAAGTTCTGCACAGAAAACAAAAACAAAGAAACAAAAAAAAATTTGATCAAAGTAAAAAGACAGCCTACAAAATGGGAAAAATATTTGCAAACTATATATCTGATAAATAAAATACCCAAAACATATAAAAAATTCATACAACTCAATAGCAACCCCCCAAAATACAATTAAAAAATGTGACCAAAGAAAATATACAAATGGCCAACGGATACATGAAAACATGCTCAATATCCCAAAGGGAAATCCAAATCAAAACCACAGTATTACCTCACAGCATAATCAAAAAGATAGAGATAACAAATGCTCATATGGATGTGGAAAAAAGGGAACACACACACCATTGGTAGAAATGTAAATTGGTATAGCCACTATGGAAAATAGTAAGGAGGTTCCTCCAAAACTTAAAATTAGAACTAACATATGCTCCAGCAATTCCACATCTGGGAATATATTGGAAGGAAATGAAAACACTGTCAAAAATATCTGGACTCCTCTGTTCATGGTAGCATTATTTATAATAGCTAAGACACAGAAACAACCCAAGTGTCCATTCATGGATAAATGGATAAAGATGTTGTGGTAATACATACATAATATACAAATAATACACATTCAGTGGAATATTCAGCCATTTAAAAAAAGAACAAAGTCCTGCCATTGGGAAAACAGTGATGGACCGTCAGGATATTATACTAAGTGAAATAAGTTAAAAAAGGACAAATATCACATGATCTCACTTATATGTGGAATCTGAAGAAACAAACAAACAAAAAAACCCCTCCAAACTCATGAAAAAAGAGATCAGATTTCTGGTTACCAGAGACAGTGGGTTGTGGAGGGTGGAATTGGATGAAGGTGGTGAAAAGGAGCAAACTTTCAGTTCTAAGATAAATAGTACTACAGATGTAATATGCATAATAATGACTACAGTTAACACTGCTCTATGGTATGTTTGAAAGCTGTTAAAAGAGTAAAGAGTTGTCATCACAGGTAAAAAACACTCAACATCACAAGGAAAAAAACATTTTCTTTTTCCTTTTTTTTTTAAATCTATATGAGATGATGGAAATTACCTAAATTTACTGTGGTAATCTATTCACAAATATGTAAATTGAATCATGCTATACATCTTAAATTTGTACAGTGCTATGTATCAATTATATCTCAATAAAACTGGCAAAAAATAAAATAAAAACACTGTTGCAAAACCTAAAATAATATTTCTTAAGACCACTCTGAAAGGAATGGAGACTGCAACTGTGTCATAACAAAACACACTATAATACAGGTTTACACCTAGGAAATGGATAATAAAACAATCCTGAGTGGGAAGCACAGAAGAAAAGAAGAAAAGCAGTTATCACTATGGGCTCTTTCAGCACTTCTACAGCATCAAGCAAAGAAAGACAATTCAGTAAGGATGAGTTGGATGAGCACTGTTAATAGCTGATGATTGAGAAGAAACTGGAAAGAACAAAAGGAGTAGGAAGGTCAGAATCAAACAATAAGTGATGTTTGCAAAAGAATAATAGATTGTAAGTTAGTCCTAAGGTATATAGCTGCTTTCACATTCTACCTTGGGATGAAGTATGGCCTTACCTTGCCAAATAGGTTTTTAAGGTCAAGGAGATTTCTTGGCATTGAGCATTACTTCAGGATGTCAACAGAGTCAGGATGATCTCCTCATGGATGCCTGAAATTTACATATTCAACCAATTACATCTCAGATCCCACATGCCCACTCTCTCAATAACTTTTGTAACCAGTTCCCCAGTCACTTTAATTCCTTATTTTATTAAAGAATATATTAAAATTTATAAAAGACATTTAAAAAATTAAAGAGTTTTTAATTGTGATAAGCTTATTATTTTTTGCTTTTATGATGGGACTTTTTGGTGTTTTATTTCAAAAATTTTTGTCTACCTCAGTTTTGTAATGATTTTCTACTTGGCTTTCTTCTAGAAGTTTCATAATGTTTTAGCTTTTATTTTCAGATCTCTGATCCATTTCAAGTTAAATATCTGTATTTTTTAAAAGTTGAATCAATTTTACTTATCTGGGATAAATACTACTTGGTAAGGATACATTATTTTTATGTATTACTAGATTAGATTTATAGTATTTTGATAAGAATTTTTGCACCTACCTTCATAAGGGATATTAGTCTGTAATTTTATTTCCTTGTAACCTCTCTCTCCAGTTTTAAGTATTAGGACAATGTTGGTCTCCTAAAATGAAGTATTGGAAGTATTTCATTCCCACTGTTTTCTCAAATCTATATAAGATTAGTGTTACTTTTCTTCCAATCTTTTCTTAAATTTACCAGTCCTATCATGTAGGACTAATGACTTTGATTTTGTTTTAAAGGTGGGGAGTTTTTAAAAATAAATTTCATGTTTACTGGGAGAGTTTTTCACATGTAACTTTTTTCTGTGCCAGTTTTGTTAATTTGATCTTTCAGATTATTTCAATTCTATCAGTTTTAAGTAGTCAGTTTTTTTTTTTTTTTCACAAAATAGGTAGTTATTATTCTTTTAATGTATATAAGCTCCATAGAAATTTATCCTTTTTCATTCCCTTATATTTGACATTTTTTATCTTCCTTTATTTTTTTGATCATTCTAGAAAGAGGTTTATCAATTTTATTGATCTTTTCAAAGACCTAGCTCTTTGTTCACTGGACTTTTTTCTATTTATTGTTTAATTCAAATTCTATTCTTTATTTCATTCATTCTACTTATACTGGCCTTAATTTTCAGCTCTTTAAAATAGATCATTGATTTTTAAAATGTTTTCTCTTACTATTATTATTTTTTAAAACATTAGCACTTAAAGCTACAAACTCCCTTCTAGGAATCACTTTATTTGTACTCTACAAGTTTTGATGTGTATTCTAATTATAATTAAAAAATAATTTCATATCATTTCGGTTTAATTCAACATATTTTCTAAATTACCATGTTATTTATTCATTGAATCATAGGTCATTTAAACCTGTGTAATTAATTCTCAAATATTTAGGTATTTATTTACAGATAATTTTTAAATTATTTTTATATTTCATTTAATTATATTCAGAGAATAATGCTGTATGATATTGACTGCCTTTCACTTACTGGAATGTTTTTGTGGTTCAATATATAATCTATCTTGATGAGTATTTTCTGTGCACTCAAAAGGTACATGTATTTTTTGCTGGATGTAGTTTTCTATATTTCGATTAGGTTAAGCAGAATGATATTGCTGTTCATATCTTCTATAAACTTAGTGATTTGCTGTCAACTTCTTTCATCAGTTACTAAACAGTGTTGAAATATTCAACCATAATTATAGATTAATGTAATCTTCCTTTCAGTTCTCATAGCTTTGGTTTCATGCATTTTGAAACTCAGTTTGTTAGGTGAATATACATTCAAGACTTGTATCCCTTTTGATGAACTGATCCATTAATTTGATGCCATTCTTTACTTTGGTAATACCATTTCACCTGAAGTTCATTTTTCTGATATCAGTATAGTCATGTTAGCTTTCTTTTATGATTACAGACCTACCACTGTCTTCATATTCAAAGTGATTATTGTGCACACCATACAGTTTGCCTTGCTTTTTTACCTAACCAGGTAAAATGCTTTTAATTAGGTTGTTAGAACATCTGTGTAGGTCCACATTTCCATCTGGCATTATTTTTATTAAGTCTAAAATAACTTCATCATTTCTTATAGTGTTGGTTTGTGATACATTTTCTTAGCTTTGTCTGAAAATGTCTTTACTTTGCCTTCATTTTTGAAGGATATTTTAACTAGATATAGAATCTGGTTATAGGTCTTTCTTTCTTTCAGTACTTTGAAGATGTTTTTCCATTGCTCTCCAGCTTATATTGTTTCTAATGAAAAGTCAATGTCAACTCTTATTTTATTAACTGCACTATATGTAAAATGCCTTTTTTGTCTTTGGCTCATTTAATTTTTTTTTTTTGTCATTAACTTTCAATAATTTCCATATGTTGGCATGATTTTCTTGGCGTTCACTCTGCTAGGGACTCACTAGACTTTGGGCTCTTGTGCATAGACAATTTTCTTCAAATCTGAAAAATATTTGACTGTTATTTCATTAAAAAATTTTCTGCCCCCCTCTTCTAGGACACCATCTATACTTATTTTAGATTACTTGATACTTGATATTGCCGTACAGTCACAAGAATCAATGTATTCATTTACTGTCAGCCCTTTTGCTCTTTGTCCTTTAGCTTCAAAGTTTGTTGTTGTTTGCTATATCTTCAGTTCATTTATCTTTTATTTTAGTGTACAGTCAGCTCATTTATTGCTTTTGTTTTTTTTCTTCATTTGGATATATTTTTTAGATATAAATATTTCATTTTAGGGTTTTTTCTTATCTTCCATTCCTCTCATTTTCATGTTTTCCTATAAATCTTTCAAAATATTTATATTTTAAAGAATGTGTCTGCTAATTTCATCATAAGTAATTTCTTGAAGCAGCCATGGTTTCCTTTAAACAAACAAACAAACAAACAAACAAAGGTATGTCCAAACAATAGTCTGGAAACTAGGGCTACTATTTGCTATTGGTTGGTAATTTTTTTTCTAGGATTTTACAAATTCAAAACTACATGGTTTTTATATAACCTTTTTAATTTTACATCTGTACTTTGTTTCTTCTGTACTGAGAATCCTGGCCACACAAAATAATAGATATAGAATATATCATTATTACTCATTTGCTTTATCCTATTTATGCCTTGTTACATTTAAGTATTTTAAATGTGTTACTCTATTTTTGTGGCTTAAAGTATTGATGCTAAAAAATAATTTCATGGTAATATCATTTTGATGCCCTTACTAAATATATGCTCTTTTCCCTAGATTCCCAAAGGATTTTTTTCTGTTTCTTTTAAGTCCATTTTATTAGAATATGTCTTGGTCTTGGTTGTTCTGGGTTGATATTTTCAGTTAAAAGTATGCTCTTTTAATACCTATTTTATAATAATACTTCCAGCAAGTTTTTCTTTTTTTTTTTTTTCCAAGATTTTATTTATTTATTTGACAGAGAGAGCGAGAGCGAGAGAGGGAACACAAGTAGAGGGAGTGGGAGGGGGAGAAGCATGTCTCCTGCTGAGCAGGGAGCCTGATGTGGGGCATGATCCCAGGACCCCAGGATCACGACCTGAGCCAAAGGCAGATGCTCAACAACTGAGCTACCCAGGCACCCCTCAGCAAGTTTTTTATATTTGTTCTATTACCTAAATTTCTATTCTATTCTATTACCATTTCCATATGTCAAATCTTTTTAACCCACTGAGCCACCCAGGCACCCCATCCATATGTCAAATCTTTTTATCTCTCCAATATTTGTCATTTTCTCTCAAATCCTTTTTATCTCATTTTTTGTTATTTTAAGTCTTTTAATCTACTCTTTCTAATAAGATATTATTTGTTATATTTGAGTATATGCTTTCTCTAGTTTATTCATCAATTATCAAATAGATTTTTATTTTTTGAGTTATATCAGCTAATTTGAGTTTTTCTAGTTCTGATTCTTATTGTTTTTACATACCTTCTAACTTTTTCTAATATTTTTAACTCATTTTGAAATGGTATGTTTCAATTTGCATGTATGTTCAGTATGTCTTTCTAGTGTGTTTTCTTTGCCTGCAGGGCTATTCTATTATTGTGTTTTCTTATAGATACTTGCCTAGTATTTGACTTCAACGATTTTCTATATCATGGGGCACCTGGGTGGTTCAGCGGGTTAAGCATCGGCCTTAGGCTCAGGTCATGATCTCAGGGTTCTGGGATCCAGCCCTGCATCACATCAGGCTCTCTGCGCAGCAGGGAGCCTGCTTCCCTCTCTCTCTCTCTCTGCCTGTGTCTCTGCCTACTTGTGCTCTCTCTGTCAAATAAATAAATAAAATCTTTAAAAAAGTTTTCTATTTTTATTTTCTATTCTTTTATATAAATTTAATATTCATGATTTCTTAGATTTAGTTCAGATAGCTTTTCTAACTAGTTATGAGATCCTTTTTTGTGTTGTTTTCATGTATTAGTAATGGCTTGGTTGGGGCAGTTTCTAGCTGCTTCCTTTTCTCTTTTATCTAGACCTTCTTTTTCCTTTATTTCAGTTGTTTCTAATCTGAAAAATTTTGTTTTATCACAGCAATTTCTCTTCAGTATGAAACCTTGTACTTGGAGGAAACCCTATGAGAAGTTAAGGGAATTAGCAAGTTCTTAAGACTTACTGGTTATTGAAATATGCTAAATCTCTTCAAGTTTTAGTTATTGTTCCCAAATTGAATTGCCATGATTTCCAGTGAATAATTTTTAGTTTATGTGGGGCTCTTCTGCCCTCAGGTCCATCAAATACCCTATTACTTCTCTCTGCTTTTCCCTGCATAGACACCCAGAAGATATAGGTCTCATGTCTACTGATGGCTTTTCTCCACCTGCTTCTATTTTGAAGCTTGTAAGGATATACTGTTGTCTTGTTTGTAAATATTATCGTTGCTGACTTTGTAATATGACATTATAATTGTAACATCTGTTTTTATGTGCAAATTTAAAAAATCTCACATCTATGGTACCAACTCTCTGACCATCTTCTCAAAACCATAATTTTTAATTTTTTTTTAATTTTTAAAAAAGATTTTATTTATTTATTTCACACACACACACACACACAGAGAGAGAGAGAGAGAACACAAGCAGGGGAAGTGGGAGAGGGAGATGCAGACTTCCCACCTGGCAGGGAGCCCTCGCCAGCAGGGAGCCCAGTGGAGGGCTCAATCCCAGGACTCTGTGATCTTGACCTGAACCAAAGGCAGATGCTTAACGACTGAGCTACCCATGTGCCTTCTTATAGTTATTTAAATGAGATAATTCAATATAAAATATCTAAAAGTTAATTAGGTATTAAAGAACCAAAAGGCGTGACAAGAACCCTTGAATAACACAGAGCTAGAAACTGCAGAAGCAATGACAATATCCAGAGCGGAGATGCCAAAGAAGGATGTATTGTTGGTTGATACTGGCATTTCTGAGCTAAGATGAGTGGACTCCTGGGATTGGGGTTTAACCCTAAAAAAAGCTGGAAGACCATTAATGTTGGTTTACCTGAAGTGGCACAATAAACATGGTGTTCAGAAAACTGCAGAGTCAGCTGCTGCTACCGTAAGGAAATGTTACTGCAGAGTAAAGATGTATTAGGGTGATGCTAATAGGAACAAGATACAAATGGTAAGAAAAAGAACAGTTTCTTTCATCTATCTTTTGATAACCCTTTATTGCCCCTTATTGCCAGAGCTCAACAGGGAGCAAACTGATAAATCAGAAATGCTTTTCAGAGTTCTAATTCCAGAATTACAAAGCAAAATATTGAACAGTAAATTTGAAGCTGGTAATACCTTAAAAACTGGCTTATAAGTGTTATATGCTCTTTGTAAACTGTGCCTTTGTCATTGCATAGTCTTTATCTTATTTAGAACTTTTAACCTTAATTCACTTTATCTGCTATTAATGCTGTCTTTCCTCAATTTTTCTGTATGCAATTGCTTATTTCTTATGCCATTTTTAAATTTTCAACATTTCTTCACTACTTTGTTTAAACACTTTTTTTAAGGGGTATATTGATAGGTTTTGTTTTTTTTTTTTTTCAAGCCAATCTGAGAATCTGTTTTATACATTGGGAAAATTAAACATTCATGTTTTATTCTTTTCACCCTATTTGTTTGCATTTTTAAAAATGTGTCCTTATTTTAATTATTTCCCTTACATAGTTTTCCTGTTTGATCATTACTCTTATCTTTTCCTCTTTGTAATTATGAAATTCTATTGCACTTTTTCATGCAACTGGTGATTATATTTTCATACATTCAAAGTGAAATCCATACAAAAATAAGGGTTATATGCAAATAAGATTTCACCTATTTCTGTTTGCTCGGTGCTCTGTTCCTTCTCTGGATGAGCCCTTTAGAACACTTTCACTTCTCCTCTCCCCACCCACAAGTTCCTAGAATTTGTTGATCTATTTTAATTGCCTTTAGAGTCTATTATCAAGATTCTTATTCAGTATGCCACTTATACTTCAAGAAGTACCAGTTAGTATTTATATTACACATATTCAGTCACTCTACATCTGTTTACGTATCTCCTTAGATAACAGATGTGTCAGAGCTCATCATTCTTTCATTTACTCTATCTTCTCATGTATTGAGGTGGGTTTTTTTTTGGGGGGGGTTGGGGGTTTTTTTGTTGTTGTTTGATTACAGTCTTTTCCTATACTATTTCCTCAGTTTTTATGCTGAGTGATATATTCTAGCACATATTTACAAACAACTTTCTTTGACACTGATAAATGTTATCTTGATTGCATTATAGTCAATGGATCATATCTCTATAATATTTAGTCCTTTCTCTAAATATATATTTAGTCCTTTCTCTAAATATAATTTATATTAAACTTTCTAATACTTTGAGTAAAGAGTTGGCTCCTATCTGATTCTTTTTTCTTTCATAATTAGTCTTCCTCCATTAGCTAATTTTACTTTTCTTTATCCTCTGGATTCAGAAATTAAAATAGATTATTTCTAACAGGTCTATAACCAGGTAGCATTAAGTCAATATGGGGAAGAAGTTGATATCTCAACAAAATGATGGGTCCTTCAGATATTAATAATAGTTTCCATGACACATTTTCATTGTATGATACTGGCACCTCTTTCAGGTAACTGTTTTGTTTGCTGATTTGTGACTGCTGATATTTCCTTTCTCATTAATGGTCACTTTGGTCCTGTCTTCCCTGCTGACTATAATGTAAATCTTGGAACTAGAATTTGATTGCACTATTGTGTAGAAGCAAACCATGATAATTTTAATGTATTAAGAAATCAGTTATGATTACTTTGCAATAGCTGATGGGAACTCCCCTCCTTTTCTGCCTTATCATTCTTAGTAAATTACATTGTGAGCCTGTGGTCTTATTTTCCACAACAGTGTTTTTCTTCATCAATCCTGCCTGAGCTCTTTTATTCTATAAACAGATATCCTTCCCCAATTCAAGACAAGTTTTTTTCTATAAAATGTTTAATTATTGATATTATCCCATTTTTTATTCTTCCTTCTTTTGGAACTCCTGAGTTATTCACTATTGAATCTTCTGTATGTGTCCTTCTGTTCTCTGATCTTTTATACTTTCCAACAGTTTATGTTTTTGTTCTGTGCTTTGAGATATTCCTCTACTTGATCTTGATACTGCTGAATGTATGATTCATGTATTTTTTTTAAGTATGAAAATTATGATTTAAATTCTTAGGTTGGGATAGTGTGAGCTAGATATTAGTTAATGCATTCCTAAATTTCCAGGCTAAAACCCCCTGGTCTGAAATAAGCACATAAAATCAGAGGAAGTGAATCTGATCAAAAATAAGCATATAAAATCAGAGAAAAGTAAATTGTGTTAGTTTGCTAGAGCTGCCATAACAAAATACCACAGACTAAGTGGCTTAAATAGTAGAAATTTATTTTCTTAAAGTTCTGAAGGCTAAAAATAAAAATCTAAGATTAATGTGCCAGCAGTGTTGATTTCCTCTGAGGCCTTTTTCCTTGGCTTGGAGATGGCTGCACATTTGCTCCTTCTTCCTGTCTTTTCTCCATTTGTACACACCTCTAGTGTCTGCTTATACACCCAAATTTCCTCTTTTTATGAGGACACCAGTCAGATTGGATTAGGATCCAAGCTAAAGGTCTCATTTTAGCTTATTCATGTCTCTAAAGAATTCATCTCCAAATACGGTCATTTTGTAATGCTAGGGGTAAGGATTTCAACATAGGAATTGGGGAAACAGGGGAGGGGGGTCACAATTCAGATGATAACAATTGTCATTGTGAAAAGAGATTTTTTTTAGAGTTTTTTATTTCACATCAATAAATTCTTATACCAACTAGGTGTCTAACAATTCAATTCAGTTCAATTCTGGCAGGAACTCTTAGGAGTTAGCATCAGGCTCCTCAAATGTCAGAGCTTAGTCCCTCAAGACCACTTGAGAAGCTAGGGACATAGAGTGCCAAGGGTACCTACATTTCTGCTCAGCACACCAAGTATTCATGAATTCCTCTGACTGCCTCTGTTGGTTTAATAGCTCACTAGAACAACTTGCAGAACTCTGGAAAGCATTTTACTTGTGATTACTGGTTTAATATAAGACACAACTCAGAAGAGTCAAATGGAAGAGATGCATAGGTCAAGGTAGAGGGGTGGCTTATGATGTGGAGCTTCCACCCCTCCCTGAGTGCACTACCCACTCAGCACCTTGATGAGTTCAATTGGGAAACTCCAAACCCCATCAATTAGGGGTTTTTGTGGAGATATTATTACACAGACACGGCTGATTAAATTATTCTTGGTGATTAATTCAATCCCCAGTCCCTGACCCCTTTCTGGGATTTAGAAGTCAGACTGAAAGTTCCCAGCTTTTAATCATGGTTTGGTCTTTCCGGTAACCATCGCCAATTTTGAAGCTACTGGAGTCCTGACTTATCTCTAAGGAAATTCCAAACACTTTAGGAGCTTTGTGTCAGGAACCAGGGGCAATAATAAAATATTTTATCATACCCTATTTGTGCAAAAAGGTGGCACATTGCTTTTAAAACCTTGATGAGTACAGACCATAAAAAAAATCTTTTTTTTTTTTAAGATTTTATTTATTTATTTGATAGAGAGAGAGAGAGCACGCATAAGGAGGCAGAGGCAGGCAGAGAGAGAGAGAGGGAGGCAGGCTCCCTGCTGAGCAGAGAGCCCAATGCGGGACTCCATCCCAGGATCCTGAGATCATGACCTGAGCTGAAGGCGGAGGCTTAACTCACTGAGCCACCCAGGCATCCCCACCATAAAAAATCTTTTAAAAGTTATGTCCGCCTCTTAAGAAGTTACTTACCTTTGTCTCTTTAAGAATCATCTATAAAGCAAATGCAAATCATTTTTTTTAAAGATTTTATTTATTTATTTGACAGAGAGAAATCACAAGTAGATGGAGAGGCAGGCAGAGAGAGAGAGGGAAGCAGGCTTCCTTACTGAGCAAAGAGCCAGATGTGGGACTCAATCCCAGGACCCTGAGATCATGACCTGAGCCAAAGGCAGGGGCTTAACCCACTGAGCCACCCAGGTGCCCCAAGCAAATGCAAATCAAATGCCTACTTATTCCTGGGAAAACTTCAGGTATCTTGAATGTAAATACCTTAGAGAAGCTAAGCATTTTGTTTTGTAAATTGAAATGTATCTAGGTATCAGGTTTCTGCACACTTTTTGGCTTCCTTGAAAAAGTGTCTTTCTCCTTGGATTTGCATTGCCATGTATATTACTGTTTTTTTTCTTGGAACAGTTGTTGTTGGAACCTTTCTTGTGCACCTTCCAGTCACTATATGCCTTTTGTATTGCTTAAAAATAACTAATAAACTGATTCCTAATTTCTGATTTTCTATTTTATGTAAGTGCAATAATACAGAATTCACTGCCTTTTCTGGGTTTTTCTTCAATATTTCGTGAAATTCATCCACATCATTTTGCATAGCTGTAGATCGTTAATTCTCAATGCTATATTATATTCTACCATGTGAATATACCACAACTTATCTATTCTTTGTTAATGGACGTTTGAATATTCTTCAGTTTTTTTCTGTTATAGTGTTGCAATGAATACTCTAGTGTATGTCTGTTGGTGAATGAAGGTGTGAGTTTTCCCTTGCGTATACACTTAGAAATAAAAGTGTTAGGTCATAGGGTATGCATATGTTCACTCTTAGTAGATACGGCCAAACAGTTTTCCAAAGGACCAAGTGACCTCCCCACTAGCATTGTGTAAGAGGTATGACTGCTCCACATTTTTGTTAAGTCTGGTATTGTCTATCTTTTTCATTTTATTCATTTTTGTCTAGGTACATAGTGGTGTCATATTATGACTTTAATTTGTTAGCCTAGTAACTAATAAAGGTGAGGTTTATATTTTCAAAAGTTCCCTCTTAAGTCTTTCGCTTATTGTCCCCCAACCGCTACTGTCATTGGGGTGTTTCTTCTTACTGATTTCTAAAAGTTCTTTACACAATCTAGATGCATCTTTGTCAAATATATGTATTGGAGATACTTTCTCCTACTCTGAGTTCATCATTCTCTGAATGAATAAAAGTTCTTAATATATAGACCGATTTATCATTTTATCTTTATGTCTAGAGTTTTTGATATTTCCTGTTTAAAAACTTTTACCCAAGTGTACCAAAGATTAATCTTGTCCAAAGACACATACAGCCCTTATCCCTGGCTCCTGGAAGTTAACTTGTAGGCCCCTGGAATGTCCTGCCTCAAAAGAGTGTCTTTGTTCACCTGGGGCCTCAAACCATGCCAAATAGTCTATATTAACAATATGATTTATGGTGGGGGCCTTGGCCCATATGATATCACACTGACTTTTGGAAGAGCAGGAGACTAAGATTAGCAATGTGGGAAGAGAACCATGACTATGTGACTGACCCCCCAAAAAAACCCTGGACATCAAGATTTGGTTGAGCTTCCTTGGTTGACAGTACTCTGTGTGCATTGCCACACATCACTGTTGGGAGAAGCAAGCATTGTTCACACAATGCCACTGGGAGAGAACAACTGAAAGCTCTCTGTGCCTAGTCTATCCTGCACCCTGCCCTATGCATCTATTCCTGTGGCTGATTTTAATCTGTATTCTTTCACTACGGTAAATTGTAACCATGAGACTATCAGCTTTGCTGAGTTCTGTTGTTCTAGTAAATTGTTGAACCTGGGGGCAGTCTCAGGGATTTCCTGAATCACAGCCTACCAAAGATTAAGCAGATGTTCTCCTGTTTCCTTTAAAAACTTTAGTATTTTATCATTCACATTCAATTTTTCCTTTAGAACTGATTTTGGTATTTGGCATGTGAAAACACAGGTCAAGATTGTCATAAATCAGCTGACCACCTGTGCATGTGTTTCAACTCTTTGTATTTACTCAGTCTTCCAGCCTTTTTTTTTTTTTTAAGATTTTATTTTTATTTATTTATTTGACAGAGAGTGTGAGAGCACAAGCAGGGGGAGCAAGGGGAGAGGGAGAAGTAGATTTTCTGCTGAGCAGGGAGACTGGATGTGGGATTTGGTCCCAGGACCTGAGCTGAAGGCAGACGCTTAACCATCTGAGCCACGGAGGCACCTAGTACTCCAGCTTTTTGTTCACTAAGAATAACTTGGTTATTCCTGGTTCTTTGTACCTGTGTGAGTTTTCAGTTTGTCAATTTAATTTTAAAAACCTGTTGGAATTTTGATGAGGGTTATGTTGAATTATAAATTAACATCTTTACATCTGACATCTTTATAATATTAAATCTACTAGTTCTTGAACATGGTATATCACCATCTCCTTTTATTTAGATTTTTTTGGTGTCTCAATAATGATTTGTAATTTTCAGTAGAGTTATTGTCCATCTTATTTTCTTTAGATTTATTCCTAAAAATTGTTTTTTAAATGATGCTACTGTAATTCATATAATTGGTATGTGTAAAAATCCAAAGAATCTACAAACTATCAGAATTGTTGCCACTATAAAGACAATAAACAAAAATACTTTATTTCTATATACAAGCCACAGATATAAAATAGACAGACTAATCTTTTATTAGAAAAATATTTCTCTTTAAATATGGCTTTTTAAAAGATCTATGGAATCGGAAAGTAATTTTTAAAATAAAATTCTTAAAATATTTTCCCTGAAATTTCCTTTGCAGTTATTTCCAGCTTCAACAGAAAAACAATGTATGAAATGTAATTCATTGGTAGTCATTTTGGTAGAAACATATATTCCAAAAAATGAATAAACAGACATGTTATAATTCAATGATTTTTATAGTAAAGTTTTAATTATTTACTATTTGAGATTTTAACAATTTGAGACTAACAATAACTTTCTTTTCTTTCTTTCCTGATATTGGAGATTACATAACTGTTTTTTTCTATTGTTTTTTCATTACATACAGTTCAAAACTAAGTATTTGTGTCTTAAAGACTTCGGAATCAAAACCGAGTAACAAAATTAAAAACCTACCCTTATATAGTTTAAAGCTTGCTTTTATATAAGTTCTAGAACTCCAATTACTGTATTTACTCCTGAGTATGCAAACTCATAACTGCAATTAGATGCTACTTTACCTTAAAATGATATAACATCTATAAAAATACAAATTATCATGAAATTCCATTTTAATCTACTAAGTTGCTATTTTCAGTCTGTCAACAAGTTCTAATAATGGTCTTGTTACCTTCTGATTAGATTAGCACACAATATTTTTTATTTATCTATAAATATTCAAGTTCTACTTTCTAAGTATCTAGCAAATCTTTAAGGAAACTTACTTATAATAAAGACATGTATTAGTTCTGTGATTTCAATTCTTAATTCCTGGCTTCTTAAAAAAAATAACTAAAGCTTTACTATTTCCTCAGCGGGGAAAAAAAAGGAAAAAGCCCATATAGCAGTCTACTTTCTACAGTAAGTACATGGTAGCACAATGATAGAAAGTAGCAGATGAGGGCACTTAGGTGGCTCAGTCAGTCAGGTGTCTGCCTTTGACTCAGGCCATGATCCCAGACTGGGATCGGGCCCCACATAGGCTCTCTGCTCAGTGGGAGTCTGTTTCTCCCTCTCACCCTCCTCCCTCTCATGCTCTCTCTTTCACTCTCTCTCACAAATAAATAAATTTTTTAAAAATCTTAAAAAAAAAAAAAAGACTTTTAAAACAAGAAAGTAGTAGGTGGTCCATCTAAGCAACAGCCGAGTGAATCAGTAATATTTTGAAGATGGTAAATCTGTTGTGATCTCATACTTCAATGGACCACACTCTGTAATTAGTTTACACTGGATGACAGGACAACTCTACAATTAGTTCCTGTGATACCGTGATTTATAATACATGTATATTTGGTCTTCACCAATGCTTACTGGTTCACAGATCCCCAAACCTTGGAATTTTTGAACACAAGAACAATGAAAGCATCTTTCGTTATAATATTTTGTCTTTTGTCCTCAGTTCCTGAAAGCACTTCAAAGACATAAAGATAAAAATGAATGTCTTGTTATTCATAACAAGCCTCTTTCCACCACAACCAGGTTTATGTTAATGGATGACTTTTGAAAAGCACAGAAGGATGGAGGTTGGTTGCCAAGGGAACCAACCAGGAATCCAGGAATGGAGGGTTGGAACTTTTAGTCCCATCCCTTGATCCCTTGAAGAAAGAGAGAAGATGGAAAGGATAGGGAATGGAGGCTGAATCAGTCACCAATGGCCAATGATTTAATCAATCATACCTATATAATGCAGCTTCTATAAAACCTGAAAAGATGTTCAGAGAATTTCCAGGTTAGTGAACACATGGTCAAGGGAGAGTGGCACATGTGGGGAGGGCATGGAAACTCTAGACCTTTCCCCATAACTTGCCCAATGCATCTCTTCCATCTGACTGTTCCTGAGTTATATATTTCTATTGTAAATCAGTAATCTAGTGAATAAAATGTTTCTCTGAGTTCTGCGAGCCATTCTAACAAATTAATCAAACCTGAAGAGGGAGTATGCAAGAAAGCATAGATGATAACCTGGACTTGTTACTGGCATCTGAAGTGGGAACAGAGATAGTCTTGTAGGACTGAGTCCTTAACCTGTAACCTTAACTGTAACCCAAAGAACTTCTTTGTTCATGGGAACTTCTGATTTATAGCTGGTTATTTGAAGAACAAGTAACCACCGGGAATTGCAACTAGTGTCAAAAACAGACGGCAGTTTTAGGGGACTAAGCCTTTAACCTGTGGAATCTGATACTATCTTCAGGTAGATAATGTCAGAATTGAGTTAAATTGTTGAATACCCGGCCGGTGTTGAGAGAATCGCTTGTTGATGTGTGGTGGGGAACCACCCCTCCACCCACACATACACACATACATATCCTACATGTTAGAACTGGTGGCCAGCATTTTTAGTTCCCCAAATTGGGAATTCTTAATTATTTACCTACAGGGTTTATAAGCCTTTTGGTAAGGGAAAAAAAAAAAACAAAACAAAAAACAAAAAACATCTAAACAATATAATTTTGAACACTAAATCACTAAATACATGTTATGTTTGCTACCCAAGAACAAAACATAAATGGCCTTCTTCAGCTATGGCTCATCTTTACAAATGGCATAGCCATAAGGCTGAAGAATATGGCAGGTCTTTTACATGTGGTTTCCATAAAGGGATCTTGGTAAAGATACCTTACTTAAAAGTCCAAGCTTTAGCTACTCAAGAGGATGCTTTTGTTCTGTAAAGGGCAGCTGAGGTTCTCTAAGCTTTCTGACATGCTTGCTTATACAGAGCAGTGGTCTGCAGCTGTCATCATCTGCCAGAGGTAACAGGAACATCATCTGCACAGGCCCGCAGACTTGGGAGAGTCAAGAGACATAAGTTGTAAGACTTAAGAAGAAAACAGGCTGTCAAAGGAGAAAGAAGCAAAATTACTCTAGTGCACACAACTTCCTCTCTGGACAGCAATCAATGCAAATATAATGCTGGTAACTACAGGCATTTCTAACTTGTTTATGATCCTTCAGTATTTGCTTATACTTCAACATTTATCACAGACATGTAATAAAGGAGGTAAGTATGTATGTTTTATCCACTGGACTCTGAGAACCCTCAAACCTTGAACTTGGGTAAAACTGAGTAAGGGGCACTTTCAGTATGTATGCCAACCCATAAAATAGGTGATAATAATGTTAATTTGCACAGGTCACACATTTTGGATTAACTTTTCAAAAGATCTTAACAACTGGGTACACAAGAAACCTGTCGTTGAAATGGTGCTAATTTTTCTGTTTCTGCATGAATTATTTTCTTTGCTGAAACAAACTGGGGAAAACAAAAAAAACTCTTAAGTATTAAAATTTACTAAGAGAAAAATGTGCCTCTGGGTTAGCCTAGCCAATAACACAGCATGTTAATTTGAATTAAATATAAATCATGAATTACAGGTTGCAGTTGCATTTGAGCTAAGTTGCACTGTTCTGCACAAGTCAGAAACTATGTAACTCAATTATCAAACAAAATCATAATTTGGGTATTTATGAGTTTTATACACCCAACAAAGCCAACTGTTTGATATTGAACCAATCCTAAAAAAATACCTGTGTAGAGTTGTTGAGTTAAAATAAAATAAAATGTGTTTAAAATAAATAAATAAAAATAAAACACTGACCAGCTTTCAACTACAAAAGGTGTCCTCAAGGTAATCTAGTATACACAAATCAGATTATTAACATTACTTAGTGAAGAGTTACAATTAACATTGTCAAGTGTTTGCCTAAAATTTAATGGAGTTAGAAACAAAGGAAAAGATTCCATCATTTTGTGGGATGTCTTAATTGGACTGAGAGTAATATATATTATAATTTACATTTTGATGGATAGTTATTGGTTTCAAAACTACCTTAAGCTTAGAAACACAAAAGTGGCACTAAAGAAAATGGACAGGAGGAAGTCTATTTCTAGCTGCCTCATTATTTTTTTCTCAGTATCCCCTAGCTCAGCAAAGAGTAAATCTTTGGGTAGTTTAGGATAAAACCACACAGTGATAGCTGATGCTTCTCCTTCCCTTACATCTCCTTTACTCATCTCCTTGATTAAATCATGTTAAGTCTGTCTTCAGAATATTCCCACCAACCTCCTCGCTATCAACCATTATTTCTGGCTTGGATTTTTACAATAATATTTAGTCCTAAAGTGTTCCTTCACTTGTTTATTCATCTACCCATCAAATAACTACAAATAAACAATCACTTTAGTACACAGAGAATTACCCTTTTGGCCTTTACAAAACAAACACCTCTTATCTAACCTGAATCTCACTACAGTGCATTGTTCCAGGACATAACTGCCCAGGGCACCTAAGTGTCAATACTGAGAAAATGAAATGACTAGGTAAAGTATCATTTTCCAAGTTGGGATCCTAATGCTTTCATTCTAAATCAAACTAAACTAAAGAACCTAACTGATACGTCATTGAGAATATTCTGAGAGGCCACTGGAATCATGATATGCCATAATTTTTGGCATATAACTCAATAGGAGTAAAAGGAATTGAACGATACTGCTATATTCTTTTTATTCCTCTCAATTTTGGCCTTTACATCTCTGAAAAGGAAAAGAAAAACTGATGTTGAACTCTGTCAGATGCTAGCAATAAACAATATTTATCCGTGAAAACTTCAGCTAAATGATAAAAAGCCCAATGTCACCCAGAAATACATTTCAACAAAGCATTACTTTTTATAATTATTCAAAATTATGATATTTATATGTTTATTAGCTGTATATTAATAGTTATAATGATAAAAAAAAATTTCCCTGGACTGACTTAACATTTAGAACATTATGACCACAAGATATGCAGTAAATAATTAATACGCACTTTTTTTTTTTTTTTTTGCTGCAGTGAAAAATGATAACCAGCAAGACTTTTATGCTTAAAACCATACTACATAAGAGTAGAATTCTATAGGTCTGCGTTTCTCAGAGGCATGGCACTATTTTGGGCTGATTAATTTTTGTTGTTGAGGATTCCTTTGTGCAATGCTGGATATTCTGCAGTATCCCTGGCCTCCTCCCACTAGATATCCGGTAGCCCCTATTCCTAGCTAGGACACCAAAAATGTGTCCAGATACAGTCAAATGTCCCGAGAGGGAGGCAATAGTCCCTGAAAACCACTATTGTAAGGGACAGAACAGCAATGCAATATAATACTTAAACTATCAAAATGTTAGTTCACTTTTTAAAATTGGATGATGGGTATCTATGGTACACATTTAAAAGAGTGTTATTGTAAAATAACATTTTATGATACACTGTAAATTACCTTATTTGCCATTATTTAAACTTATGGGGAAGAGCTCTGGATGTTAGTTTATAATCTATTAGCCCAAAGCATCCTGTAATTTATAGGACAGGTGGGTAATGTACTTTAACATTCAGTGTACTTTAACATTCACTTATTGATCTTCCTCCAAACCCTAATACAGTACTTAGCTATGTCTTTTTAAAAATATACTTTAAAATTTATTAAATTTTTAAACACTTGATAAAAGTCTAGAAAACTGGAAGTATCAGGGCTTTTAAACAAATACAACATATGTAGGGAAAAAGCAACTATTTTTCAAAATTCAACTTGTATAGACTAGTAACCCTTTCTACATCCATTCTTCAGATGATATCTTAGAACTCCAAGGATTTGGAGACTGATTAAAAACTCCAAAGATCTTTTTCATACACAGAAGCAGTACTTGTTAAATCCTGTTACTAGTCACCTAAATAGTCTCTAACTAAGCTCCTATTCTCTCTGCTTAATCAGTTTATCGTCAAGAATGCTTATGGAATCATTCACTTCAGCTATAAATATTAAAATGTATGTAGTGCTTTTATTGTTTTAAAGCATTTTCACATAAATTATCTGGTATTAATCAAATACATCTACAGGACAGGTAAGAAGGTATTAGGGAATTAGGAAATTTGTTGTTTAGTAATGACTTGCCTAGTTTACAATTCACAGCAGCAGCAGCAGTGTTGACATTTCCAGAGTAATCACACCAAACGCTTTCTCAGGAAATCCTCATTTGATGTTGTGATCATAACTTCACATTGTATGGAGTTTTAGGATGCTTGAAGGCAAGTTCAATAAAATTACTGCAAAGGGGGCAGAAAGTCTTTAGCTGTGGCAGCCAAATTTCTTAATCACTTTATATGACTCTGAAACCTAAATCTTCCAAATTGTCTGTAATATAGTATTATTTAAAATTCATTTCTATGTTGAATATACGTATTGTCAAGTTTTTCTTTTTAAGTTTTGAAGTCTTCTATCTGGAAAGACAAAATATTAACAGTACTTCTCGAGAGGATGGCTGCGCTTTTTACAGTCAAGTAACTTGAGAATACAGAGAAGCGAAGTCTGTCAATACGCCCCTGCAGAGGTGATCTATACATGCCAGTTACCAGCGTCTTCTAAAAATCCCTGTCCAATCCTTAAAGTTAACTCAGTTAGGGCTCTGGCTTTTAAGACCATATCAGGAACCACCTTCTTCTCAGAACCACCAACACCCCTCATTTTAACTCAGCGCTCAGACTAAAAAGGATTATATGTTCTCAGCTACTGCTAGAGTCCGGGTCCCCTAAAACTCAAACCAAAACAAGGCGCTATAGTTCAGCATTTCCGAGTTATTTTTGCAGTCGTGGCGTGAATCTGAGCCAACGTGCCTGTGTGGAGCGCCAGACAGCCCAGGGTCCCCATGGTTACCGCCACAGCAACGCGTCGAGGCCCGCGGGGCAGCAGGCTCCAGCCCCGCGACCGCCGCGGGGCGGAGTTGTGGGGGGCGGGGGCTGGAAACACCAGCCCGCGCCTCACCGACCGCGCCGGAAAATTCACTTCTCCAAAGTGCAGCAAACGGCTTCAGGGCCGCGCCGTGAAAACAGCGGGAGCAGGGCAACCCCGCCAACTGCTCATCCCCGCTCGCCGCAGCTAGGACAGAACTCCCGGCTACACCAGGCCGCGTCGGTTCTCTCTTCATGGCACTTTTCATTTAGCTTCGCTTTTTCGTACCCGCTCAGGAAATTTAAGATGCCTCCACAGATAATAACAGACGCCAAAGACGCGGCGCCCCACCCCGCCCGCCAACAACTCACGCCTTTCCCACGTTTTCACCGCAGACCCGCCCCTGGCCTAGAGGCGCGCGAGCCGAGGGAGACGCGAACTCCCGCCAGGCGTGCCCCGCCTCGCCCCGCCCCCCGGCGCGCGCCCCACCCGGGTGAGAGGCGTGGAGCACGTTGCCCCACCCCCCTCCTTCCCAGGCGAGAGCAGTTGTGGGTGGAGGGCTGGTAATTCCGCAATTCATTTTTTACTCCCGCTTACAGGAGCGTTTCCATGATAGCAAAAGAGAGGCCCCAGTAAAACTCAACAATCATAAAAGATTTACTGTTAACTGAAAGTCGTTTCGCTACCACATCTCGCCAGCTTATCCCTCCCCGAAGAGCTCGAGCTCCGCCCCCGCCAAGCCGGCCCCGAAAGCCACCCCCGCGGGCTCGCGCTTACGCTTTCCGGGCGGCGCGAGACGCGCTCGCTCCGCCCCGCGAGCCCCGCCCCCTGGCCCCCGCTCCCTCTCTCTGGAGAGCCAGCGCGTACGAATCGGGGCGTGAGGCGTCAGGGACGCGCGGGCACCTCATCCTTCCCACCTTCCTACACTGTTGCTACTTTTCGGTGTGAGCTATTCCAGCTTCTCTTCCCCTTCCGTGAGTCCCTCTTTCTCTCTCCTCAGAGACCCCGCTCGCCCCACAGGCGGTCGCCGCCGCAGCTCTCGCGCCCCCTGCGAGCAGTGCGCGTGCGCGCGCGCGGACGCGCGGCCGTCGGGTCCCCGCGCTTCCCCCCTCCCTCCCGCTCCTCTATAACTTGGTTGGCGTGCAGCAGGCGCCGCCGGAGTCGGAGGGCGGGGAGCTCGGAGGAGGGAGCTCGAGAGTTGTGAAGACTAGTGACTGGGAGAAGTCGCAGCCTGCTTTGGTCGGCTCCTTCCCGCTCCCCGTCTTTCTCTCTTACACACCTACTCCGCCTCCCGCCCCAGCCCACGACCTCGCTCCTTCTCTCGCCCGGGGACCCCTGCCGGTCTCTCTCCAGGTTTCGGCGCGGCGGGGGCGCCCACGGGTGCCCTCGCCCTCCGGGTGCGTGTGGACGGGCGGCGGGCGGGATGTGGCGCCTGGTGCCCCCGAAGCTGGGCCGCCTGTCCCGCTCGCTGAAGCTGGCGGCGCTGGGCAGCCTGTTGGTGCTGATGGTGCTGCACTCGCCGTCGCTGCTCGCCTCCTGGCAGCGCAACGAACTGGCCGACCGGCGCTTCCTGCAGCTCAATAAGTGCCCGGCGTGCTTCGGCACGAGCTGGTGCCGCCGCTTCCTCAACGGACAGGTGGTGTTCGAGGCGTGGGGCCGCTTGCGCCTGCTGGACTTCCTCAACGTGAAGAACGTCTACTTCGCGCAGTACGGCGAGCCCCGCGAGGGCGGCCGCCGCCGAGTGGTGCTCAAGCGCCTCGGCTCGCAGCGCGAGCTGGCGCAGCTCGACCAGAGCATCTGCAAACGGGCCACCGGCCGACCTCGCTGCGACCTGCTCCAGGCCATGCCCCGCACCGAGTTCGCGCGCCTCAACGGCGACGTGCGGCTGCTCACGCCCGAGGCGGTGGAGGGCTGGTCGGACCTGGTGCACTGCCCCTCGCAGCGCCTGCTCGATCGCCTGGTGCGCCGCTACGCCGAGACCAAGGACTCGGGCAGCTTCCTGCTGCGCAATCTCAAGGACTCGGAGCGCATGCAACTGCTGCTGACCCTGGCCTTCAACCCCGAGCCGCTGGTGCTACAGGTAGGCGCGGAGCCCAGGAAGGGGGTGGGGGGGGGTCCTACCGGGAAGGGCCGCGTGGGGTAACCGCAGTCGGAGAAGTGGCTCAGCCGGCGCTCGTTGCCGGGTTTGGACCGACCCGGCTGGGCCAGCCTGCGAGCGTGGGAAGGGGGCGGCACGGGGGGACCTTTGGGCGCTGTGTCGGATCGGGGAGGGCGACCCGGAGCGGGGAGAGTCCGTTCTTGGCAGCTAGACGCGGGCGCATCTCGGATTCGACTGCGGGTCCTTTAACAGCAGAGGGAGCGCGTCTTGTACGATCCTAAAATGTCTCTCCAGTGAGTTTCCTTGGGTTCTTCTCCCTGCCTTTCTGCTTTTATCCACCGGGGTTTGCACTTCCACAGTGCGGTCTGTTCACGAGCCCTTGGATGTTTAATTCTTTTCAAGTGTTTCTATACTGCATTCGCTGTCCCCTTTGGTACTCTTCGTGCCCGGCCTAACTTCGGCCCCAAAGTCTTAGTTTTATCCTTTAGCTAAGTTATCTGACGGGTCATTGGGACAGTTAATTTGGGGACGAGCTGGGGAATTGAGGCTGTGGTCAGCATAATCCATTGAGCCGCGCTTTGAGTGGGATTAGGAAGAGGAAAAAGTAAGGCACCGTTGGACTTGGGGCTGGAAGGATTTGAGGCCAACACGGACATTTTCATCCTGATTCTGTGACCTGCTGTATTCATCTAGTAATTTGGCTGCAGGAAGAAGATGAAATGTTCAGCCAGGGTGAGAAATAGGGGAAGGAGATTCTTCTCCTTATTGGCTCTCTCCTGACTTTATTTTGAAAACAAACACACCTTTTCGGGGAGTAGGTTGGCGTCTTTTTAGTGATGACAGCAAAAAAAAAAAAGCCCAAAACACTGTTGACCTTTGGAGTAGTTACTGAGTTTCTGCACATTCCCACCCGGCTTTAGTGTGTTGTCCTTGGGTAGTGGTTACAGCTGTGGGGTGGTGACCCTTCCTGTAACTGCAGGAAAGTTACCTTGCTCCTCTCCCATACCAGCTTTGCTGTTTATCAAATACAAGGCGGGGGGAAATCACTTAAAATTAATAACTAACTTTGGTATATTTCATGCTTTTTCTGTGCTCCTGAGAATGTTACTAGTGGGGGGTGTGGTTGTACAGAATTCTTGTTTTTTTTTTTTTTAATCTGAAGTGCATGAATAGGAATGTACGGTATTCATTTATATTGCTTTCTTTTCTCAAGTTGTTCGCTGCCCAACTTAGCTAAGAGAAACCAGCTTTGTTTGATTAGTTCAGCCAGATAATTTTAACACAAAATAAATACTTTGCCTCAAAACTTTAGTGTAGGGTCTTAGTAAATCTTAAACTATTATTGGTTGTACCTAAGGGATTACATTTAAAGTACAGATTGTATATTAAATACTGCTCTCTTTAACAGTGAATGGTGTGTAAAACTGGTTAAACTTCCTTCTAAGAAATTATTTTATTAAGTGGTTTCAATAAAACTAGCCAGTCTATAAAGCTTAAGTCCATATTTGTGATATACATTTGACTTGAAACTTTTTTTTTCCATTTAAACTGTCTTTTATCTTTGAGAAGTAGATGTTTATATTAGAAAGGTTGGTCCCTGTAGAAGGCTTTAGCAGTGTATTTGCAGATAACCTGTCAAATTCTCTGGGACCCAAAAATTTGGTAAGGAGCTATCTGAGTAGTAGTACACATTTTCTGCACTTGTAATAGTGGGTACCAATTGAAAGATTTTTATCAGGTGATTATGAGTATTGGTATATTAGAAACAATAGGACTAATATTTTAAGATTAAAAATCCAGTCCTTTATAAAGCTGTCTTGGCATTTGATTTGCACTAAGGAAAATTTGCCTTATTTGGGAAGCTTTTATGTTAAATTTTTGAAGTTTGAAATTGTTTTCACATTTTCAATTTACTTTGTAGTCGAGATAGGCAAGTGAGCTCATATCTCCTTTTCTGATTAACTCTTCCCTCAAACTTCCTCTTTCTGTTTTCATCTTTAGTGATAAACAACTTAAAAAAATCAGTTATATCCTTGTTATTTAAACTTAGTGACACCATTACTCTGAGTGGGTGATAGATGGGTTATAGGATAAGAGTTTGTTTTTAATAGGTGAGGAAATATATGTTAACCTGGTTAATTTTGGCTTTTGTATATTGCATTTGAAATTTAGGCAACCCCTTTCTATAACTAGTAAGTGCTGTGTTAAATATAAATTTGGGGTCTTTAATACCAGTCAGTCATATTGGTAGGTTTAATTTTTTTACATGATGAACAAGCAAGTTGAGTAAGACTTATTTTTAAATAAATTTTCACAGAGCTGGTACTTTGTTTATAGAACCTCTTCATCTATGGGGAAATATTAGTGAGTTAAGTATGATCAATGCACTTGAGGTTTGATGGTGGCGTAAAACCACTAAAGTTAAAGGAATCTTGAAATTCTGTGATAAGGTGCAGATTGTTACAAAGTCAAATCACGATGTTTGTTACTTCTGCTAACTAGATAAATGAGTTCAAGTTTAATATTTATATGGGTTTCTATAAAACTAATAGCTATTTAAGGTACTATGCTGTATTAATAATGATAGAAAACCTCACTCATATTTGCCTGTTTGTGCATTTTTGTTCACGTACCTTAAAAAATACGCTTAAAGATCAAGCCTGTGTTTTACAGCTCAAAGAGGAACGCAGCATTTTTTTGTTTCCAGGAGAGGGAGCTACTTATTGAATTTTTGGACAGTTGGTGACAAATTGGATTTTTCTTATATTGATTGTCCAAAAATTAACTACTTTGGGGGGGAAAAAAGTCTTTTGTACTGACTTCATCAAAGTATTCTCAACAAAAGTTCCAGTGTGGTAAACATGCTTCCAAAATAAATACTTAAAAATCTCTTGATGGATACTAAAGAAAGAACTGAAAATGTATATAAATTTTGCCTGTTAAATTTGCCTCTTCTGATTTCAAGAAACAATAAGCAATTGAATTTTCTATTATGCCTTGAAAGAAGACATGGAAGATACTAAGTGTCTGTAAGATCTATTATACACATACCTTATCTATGTAAGGCTATGTAGATTTTAATATGGTCTTAGCCATTATGAAATGGTATGAAAGTACAACTCTTTTTTCCCATCGTTGATTAGTTTTGCTAGCTTACAGCAGCTTATCTAGTTCAAAGAAAAGTTGTTTGGCCATAGAATTATCATCTTCTAAAAAAAATTTTATAAACATCAAGCAAGATAATGCTAGAACCTTTTTTCCTACACTGATACTTTTTTTCTTCACAGTTTTACTTCACCAAGAAGTTATGTTTTAATTATAAGTATACCAATAATCCTGTGAAGAAAATTGGAGAGAGGGACTTTGTTGATTTTTTATTGTGTATAGCATTCTTGGAATACTGGAAAATCAAGGAATTGAAGTGTTTTGACAAGATGTCAAGGTTATTGGTAAATTTTCTGCCAATATTGTAGTTACCTGTTCTCGAATTTATAAAAGTTGTGTGTGTGTTAGAGAAAAATACTGTCTGAGTTTGCTGAAGCCCAAACTATCTCTGACTTGATGACCTAGAGATAATGACGATGGTCTTATTTATAGAAACAAAGCTCTTACTTGTTTAAGATGGAGGAATTGGGATTTGTTTCATTACATTTATAGAACTTTATCTTAAATTTTCTGAATCATGGTTTTAATAGGAATACCTTGATTTATCAGCATGTAACTGTCATTTATGCTATAGATTTTAGCTTTTATTTCAATTTTTATAAATGACATAGTACATGCAAACCACATTATATAGTGCCAAATCCCTGTTAAGGAAGCACTCAATGTTAGACATTAAATAAGGTAAAAGTAACTTTAACCATCAGCTAGTTAATCAGCTGTTTTGAAGCTTATATGGATCATCTTAAAAATAGTTATGATTCAGAATATGAGCCATACCCTTGGTTACATTGATTTAGTCCATCCCTATATTACATGATGAATTTTTTACAGAAAATGTTGAGTGAATGTTGTTTTGTCCTTAAAAATACTTCCCAAAGGAGAAAATATTTTTAAGGTGCACTGCCCAAGATATGGTTTTTGAAGTATACAAAAGATTATGGCCATTTAGCTGTCTTACTTTGGACAAGATGATGAACTCTTAATGGGACTTACTTATTTATAAAATAAGACTGTTGTATTAGGTCCTTTCCTTTTTAGCCCCCAAATCCTTAGTCTCAAACCCTTGATTTGAGAAATTATTTTTTTCTACTTCTGAGTTTGAGTTTTAAGTGGTGGGTTTAAACTTCGAAAAGGGGATTGGGGGATTTGGTACTTGGTCCCTGCTAGAAGGTATGGGAAGGAGGCCAGGATAGATAACCGTGTTTTCAAGCTTCCCTTCCTCCCAGACTTTTACACACTGAATCAGATTAAAACAAAACGAAAAACCAGAGATTTCCTTTAAAGGAAAAAAACATGGAGCTCCATGTGGCCAAGTATCTTGTGGGGCAGTAGCATTTTGAAAGAATGTTCCAGACTTTATCTCAGGAGTGTCTTTGCAAACAACAGCTTAGGGAGCCACCTACTTCTCTCCCACTGGATGCTACTGTGGTAACTGCATTCCCAGATTTTCAAAGATGGTTCTGAGTAGGTAGTTCTAAGTAGAGCACCTTTTTTTTAAAATCTAATTTGTAGCCTTAAATCTAGAGGTTTTAGTGTTTTTCTTTAATCAGAGGTTTTATTGACACTTGAAAATGCTTCATGAAAAAAACAAAAATAATGCTATAATTATGTGTACCTCTCATCCAGAGACTCTTATTTTGGAAAGACTGTAGAAACAGGCAATCACCCTTGGGATAGCACCACTTCCAGATCAGTGGAGCAAAATAATTTTGCCCCACTGGCCTATTTTCTGGATTTATTCATATCTTCTCACCATTATTAATTCTGAGGTCCCTTTTGTACTTTGTCTAATCTACAAGCAATTTTCCTTCATATTTCCACCACGTAGATCATCTCCTCACACATGTTGGTAGGGAATAGAAAGCTTACTTTTGGGGGATTTGCTTTCTAGACTTGGATAATCATTTTCTCAGGATCATCAACTGGTTTTTATTTTCTGTTTTTCTGGTTTATAGTTTCTGGCCTACTTCCTGTATTGCAGTAAACTTCACAGAATGGCTGACATTTTTTCCTGTCTTCACTTTTTATTCATTATGCATATATTGAACTAATATAACCTTAGAATATAGGCCCTGCATTTTCCCTACACATACAACTAACTTTAGTAAATAACTGTAAATTATTAGTAAGATGTGGATAGTTATTCATCCTGGTCATAGACCTTGAAAGGTTTTTAATTATGTATCTAACCTTTATCCAATTTGTATGTCTTTATTAAAATAGATTCTTGATAGAAAGTTATCTGAAATAACCTGGAAGCTTTTTGAACCTATAGCTCTGGATTTAGAATCAGAAGAACTGGACTTTATTTATTTGGTAAATGGTCTGTTATAAGGCAATTGGAGTCAAAGGATCTGTCTAGAGAGATAGATAAATAGTGTACTGTATAAGAGGTGGGTATATAAATGAAGAGTTGCAACCAGTATAGTATAATAAGCCCTATTAAAAAATATATATACCTGCATTCTGTCAGATGACTCATTTAGGGAGAGACATGAGTGTATCTTTATAGGTGTGGATACCAAGGAAGATTTCATGCGAATTGAGTTCTAAAGGATAAATAGGATTTTGCCCATGGATGAGGCTAGGGGAGGCAGGTAGAGTGGTGGGGTAGTATCGAGATAGTATTCTGTACTAACTCAAAAGTTGTTGAATGGTCACTTAATGTTTTAGAGCCTTAGTTTCTTAACAAAATAGGAATTATAATAGTTACCTATAACAAGATTGTTTTAAAGAGTAAAGGAGACAGTTATTCCAATAATATACACAAAATGTCTTTGTTTTTTTAACTTTGCAAATTAATTTATTTCATTTTTAGTTGTACTTGAAAAGTTGTTCAGTACATTAAGTTGGCATCTATCTTAGAAATATATACATTTTGGGGCACCCAGATGGCTCAGTCGTTAAGTGTCCACCTTTGGCTCGGGTCCTGATCCCAGGGTCCTGGGATTGAGCCCCTCATCAGGCTCACTGCTCAGCAGGAAGCCTGCTTCTCCATCTCCCACTGCCCCTGCTTATGTTCCCTTTCTCACTGTGTCGCTTTGTCAAATAAATAAATAAAACCTTAAATAAATAAATACACACACACACACACATTTTATTCTTTCTATAACAAACCTTCAAATGTTACCTTATTTACATATATACACACCTTAAATACCTACCTAGTTGCTGTTTCAGGCTATAGATTTTTTTTGAATGGTAATTAAAAGGGTTAAGGATTTGTCCCATATGAAGTACTTTGAATAGAAAGAATATTGTAGGCAATATTAATCAATATTTTAATTTTTTCTAAGTTATTATAGTTCAATAATTGTAATTAGTACAGTAACAAGTGATAATTTTTTTTAAAGGGTTAATTCTGGTCTAATTTCCTAGGCTGAGATACAGTCTTAAAAGCTAGATCATCTGAGGTAGGTGTGATGCTTCAGGGTCTCCTTCATATTTTGACTTTCCAGTGCACATTTGGAGTTTTAACTATGAAGTGAAAAGTTCTGGCAAGAATTGTGTGACATTGCTCAGTAGTTCCAGGAACTGATCTGTGTACCTGTAGGATACTGTGAAGATGGCAGGCCAGGATAGTTTGTGCAGACTTTGTGTTGTCAGACACTAGGTGAGGACAGCAAACAAAAAACAAGGTAATTTCAGATTTTACATACTATAAAAATAATACAGCAGACTCCTGTGATGGAGACTTGGTTTGGGGATAGAATACTCTAATTTCAGTGGTCAGGAAGAGTCCCATTTCAGCCGAAGTATAAATGATGGGAGATATAGCTAGTGGTGCAAGGATCAGAGGGCACAGTGTTTTTGGACAAGAAATAAGGCAAATCCAGAGGAGCAAGGGAGCATGGGAGTAGGGAAGCCTGGTAGAATAGAAGATCATAGAGGTAGACAAGGGTCATATCCTGTACAGCTTTGTAACCATGCATAATGAGTTTTAGGATTTTTTTTTTTTTTTTTTTTTTTAATTTCAGGGCAGTTTGAAACAATGGAGGTGTTTTCAGTAGGGCTTGATTTGGGAGAAGCATTGTAAGGGGTAAGAGAGAAATCTGAAAAGCTTTTGCACAAGACTGTGGGAGAGAATGGTGGTTTGGATTAAGATGGTTGCGATGAACATTATAAAAAATGGACAGAACCAGTATATTTTGGAAAAATAGTTGACAAGACTTGCTGATGGGTAAAGGTATGATGGAAAGGGAAAAATAAAGGATATATCCTGGGGTTTTAGTCTGAGACACTACTAAATAATTCCTTATCATAATGTGCAAGCCCAGAGAAGGAATGGCTTTGGGGTAGGGGGACCAAAAGTTTTTGTTTGTCTGTAGTGAATTTAAGGCAACAACAGGAATACAAATTTAAAACTAGGCCTCGGGTTTAACACATACAGTGTGCTACTAGAGTATAGTTTGGTCTTTTTCAAAAGGGTGATGTTAATTCAGTTTATGTTTTATTAAAGGAACCAGGGGAGTAAGTTCGTACTTACTATTCTACTTGTCAGACCTTAAAGAAATAAAGTCTTGACTGAAGAAAGCGAAGTAGTGTTTTTGGGTTATTGGGTCCTGAAGAAGCTTATTATATCCTTTTTCTTTATTTGAAATTTTATTTCAATTTTTCTTCCAACATTATTGGAAGAAAATAAGTATGAGTGTATGAGTATGGTGTTTTAGATTTGTATTTCAACTTAGAAATGTGGATCACACTTGCAGATGTAACTATAGGTAAGAAAGCATCATTTGAGATAGGTAAATTTATGCATATTTAAAACTTGTAGCCAAGTGATGGGGGAGGGGAGTGCATTGCTTAAACTATTTATTCTAAAAGATTATTGTTTTCTATCAAACTTATGTAGATTTTTTGTTGTTGCATTTTGACATTAGTTTCCAATTTTAGAAACAGCTGTTGGACATATTCAGTGAAATAGCATAACCTTGCTATTTTCAAGGAATTGCTTAACATATTTGGAATTCTAGGTGGGTGGAAAATGGCATTCAGGAAATTATTTAATGAAATAAATGGAACATAACCTGCAACTTAGAAATCTTGAGATTATTAAGATTCTACAGTATTTACAATGGATTTTGGCCACTATTTAGCAGTATACATTAAGAAGCTAAAGTCTTAGAGAAATTTTAGCAAAAATTAGGTAACCATTAAATCATCCCAGTAATTTTACTATATTCCCCCTCCAGACAGTTCACAAAACTGTGAACACATTAGTCTGTCACCAGTACAGTTGACTAATCTCTGTGAACAGCTGTTATAACATGCGTTACTACAATGGGATTTTGTTCACATTTGTGCTTTTAAAAATAATTTTAAAGTTAAATTGAACTTTTAAGCATTTTCTTGTCTTTTGATAACATTAACTTTTGATAAGTATTCTCAAGTTTAAATTCCTGTGTGTTCAGAAATGCCAGTTCTTTAGAAAACCTATAACCAGATTTTAAATTGTGTGTTTTGATTATTAATAAATTAATGGAATATTGTTAGTAAATGACTGTAAAATATTTCTTGCATTAAACGAAGTATACGATCTTTTTTAAAAAAAGATTTTATTTATTTATTTGAGAGAGCGAGCACATGAGAGGGGAGAGGGTCAGAGGGAGAAGCTGACTCCCTGCTGAGCAAGGAGTCCAATGGGGGACTCTGTCCCAGGACTCTGGGATCGTGACCTGAGCTAAAAGCAGTCGCTTAACCAACTGAGCCACCCAGGCACCTGATCTTTTATTGTTTTTAAGACTTATTTATTTGAGAGAGAGAGAGAGAGAAGCATGCAAAAGGGCAGAAGTGAGCATGGAGTAGGGAAGCAGAGAGAGAGTCCTAAGCAGACTCTGTGCACGAAGCCCAACACAGGGCTCCATCTCACAATCTTGGGATCTCCACCTGAGCCAAAACCAAGAGTTGGGACACAACACTCTGTTGTGCCTATCAGGTGCCCCAGTCTTTTAAACGTAATATACAAACCCTACTGTTGGTCATGTAAGGAGGAAAAACAAAAGAGTAAATCACAAGTTCTAGAGTTGACCTTACTTGAATCTGTCAGTTTTACTCATACACTGTATGTCTTTTTAAAAAACTGTGTTCTGACATAATATAATAAAATGACCTTATTAATCTGGTAAGACAGTGGTTAGTGATCAAAGGATATTGAGGTATTATAAAAGCTTGTGGTTCTTTTTAAAGAATAACATTATGTATTACAAGATATTTGTTAATTCCAGTATGTACAATGTTTCTGAATGTTAAGGCTTTGTTTTTTTTTAATTGTTTTGGGTTTTTTGTTTGTTTTGTTTGTTTGTTTTGTTTTGCTTTTCCAGAGCATTTAGGCCATGTTGAGGACTTTGTTTTTGTTTTATTCTGTAAGTCCCAGCATGATTTGGTCCCTGCTTCTCTTTACAGACTCTGTTACCTCAAGCCATTTCCTCCTCATTCATTTTTGTAAAGCTGCTTTTGGCCTTTTCTTCAGTACTGAGAAAACTGTTTCTGACTCTTCTGTGGCCTGGAACATTTTTACGCCCCCTCCCCAGTCTGTCTAATATTACACCCATCTTTTTTATCTCAGCCTAAGTAGCACTTCCTTAGAGAGGCTGACCTTTACCACACAATCTGAAATATGTCCCTACTTCTCTTTCTCAGCATACTCTACTTCATAATTTGTAACAAATTATGTAATTTATGATTTTTGTATATTTAATAATCATTCTCCCAACTCAGGTTGAAAATGCTTCCTGAGAATAGGGAGTGTTTTATTTACAGCTGTTTACTTAGTATTTCATGATGTTGTTACGCTAGATCTAGAACTTTTTAATATAAAATTCGTATTCTCTTCATTCCATAGTGACTCTCTCACTTTCTAACTACTACTTTAGTAGTAGTCAGTGAAATGTGGGTTAACCTACAATCTCTTATCTGCAATTCCAAATTTAAAAACCTATAGTAAATAGGGTTTATCAAATCAAAAAATATATGAAAACATGGGAGTTATGTGCTTTATCCTATTTGGTAATTAGCTTACATTATTTTCACAGCATAATGTGTCCCAGGTTCTCCATAATAGGAGAATGCAATATATGCACTGTTACCTTTCCAAAATTTAGAAACTTTTGAAACAGGAAGATATTGGATTGAGGGGTTGTACTAGCCTAACTTTACGACTTTAGGCAGATCACTTAAACTGTGATAGTAAGATTGCGCTAGGTTTATAACTCACGGACTTCCAACTCTAGAATTCTTAGATTTCACATCCCCGTTATAAATCACGTAAACTATTATGATGGTTGGTTTTGATCAGTAAATAGATGATAGAATACTTAAGCTTTTAGAATTTATTTTGTGGTGCTAACTATTATAAATGAAAATAAATTACAATGCTGAGTTTATGTATGTACAAGTTACCAAGTTTTAATTTCTTTTATTTTTAGTGCTTATGGATGCCCTATACATTTTTCATAGTATTAAGCCTTCTTAAACCTTGGTAGCTAATTTATATATTTCACTGTAAATTACATTAGGAACTATTAGAGGATAGTGATGATGCTTTTCTAATTTGGTGGTTCTTGACTATTTTTGGAATATATTCATTATTTGTGGATGACTTTCAGTAAGTGATATGAAAATAAGTGTAACTCTTGAATATCTGGACTTCTTTTTTAATGGGTTTAAATAGGAAGCATAAAATGTTTTGGTAAGCAGTTCTTTATAAAGTAGTATAAAAATTTCTTTTTAAAGTAGTATATCTGCAAAGTACATTTTCTATTTTTTCCTTTGGTTCTTGGATTGTCTTAATGAATATATATGGTGGTACAAATAGTCCAGTTTTACAGAGGAAAAGACTGAAAGCTCTAAGAGGTTTCAGTTTGGCATAGTCACAGTTCATGAGATACAGAGTGATTTCAAGTCCACTATTTACTTGTATATTTTATTGTCTTTTAAATATATGAATTTTATAAAATGTTACATTACCATAAAGAATATAAAATACCTAAATTTTCTAATCTTTAATATCGAGTGTGTACATTTTATGTCAACTTCGTTTTCTCTTAAAATGGAAGGTGACCTTGGTGATTTTGTTTACTTATTTCTGAAACTGACTTTAAGATACTGTGAATGCCTATAATATTATTATTAGTATTATTGGAGTTTTATGGTATCCAAGAGGTAGCTTGCAGTTTTCTGTTACAAAAGGAAAGAGAGAAAGAGACATAGTGAATTATCTTGGGTTTCATATTCAAAATACCTTTATTTTGTAAATTAACTGAAGGCATATAATATATTTTTTAAATCTTATCAGTTATCCGTGTTTATCTTGATACCTAAATTTCCATTTTTAATTTTTACATTGGTAGGATTAGTCAGAGAAGTTTTCTTTGGGTGCTCACCATTTTTTTTTTTTTAAGTACAGTCCAGGAAAGGGAATACATAATTTTATAAATGTTTTGTACCTTTTGTATAATTTTAAGCTAATAATTTAGTTTTAAAACTTTAGCTATTACACTTTGATGTACATTCAACCTGGTGTAAAGCTCTTAACAAATCATTGGACTATGAATCTCAGCAATAAACTTCTTATTCTAGCTGCCATGGGTTTTGTTTTTGTTTTTGTTTTGGGGGTTTTTTTTTGCTCTGTTGAGTTTAATAATCAGAAAGTAAGAAATTGTGTTTCTCATTGTGTGATTACTTAACAAATCCAGGCTGTAACCTCTTAAAAGTTTTGTCTGTTACACTCTGCTTGACCATTGTAATTTGGTTCTAAGCCAGAATTGTTTTAAATAAAAATTATGTTTTGGCTTCCTTTGAGCATTTTCTTTGTCCTATAGTGTTTTCAATAGAATTCTTTTCTCATTAATAAAATCTGACTATTTTGATTATACCCTGAAAAATTCTTGTCATCTGAGTTAGTGGTGTGGATTCATTTGTTAAAGTTCTTCCAAAAGATTAGGTAGCAAGCTATATGAAAGAATTTTAGTGCTCTTCTTAAAATGAGGCATAACAGTATTTCAGTTAACATTGTCAGAAACCACTGTATGAATGTAAAATTGTTCAGTCTGACATTTGTTCATATATTTTATCTTCTTCTATGAGGGACTTGGGTAATGAAGTGTATATTTGACTGTCATTTGCCAGTTGGAAAGGCTCCAAAAACAAGGAGGCATTTGTACATGTGCAGATATTGGCAAGGTTCCCTTTTCTCCTGTTGTCAAAGACCATTTTATTTTCACAAAGATATGTTTGTATCTGTTCTACGGTATGACATGTGAATAATATACCAATAATGTATGGAGGAATTTTTTTGTTTCACTTTTTGTGGGACAAAACTATATAATCTCTTATATTACAATTTTTAGTTCTTTCCCCTTTTTTTCTTTTAATGTCATGGACATTGTACATAAATACTTCTGGGAAACACTTAACTCTTTTGTAATTATTTGTAAATTTTCAAGGTTTTTGAGGTATTTTACACTTGAAAGAAAAAGTAGAAAACAAGATGGTTAGCAAACAGATTTTTGCAGCTCACATTGGACATGAGCAGTCTCACTTTCCCAGTACCCAGTACTTTTTAAGGTACCTAGTACCTAAAAAATTCTTAGGTATAAGATGAAAAATGGGCTTCCCTCTTCCTTCTTGCTAAAGAATCAGATGTTGCCTTTGAATTAAAATTGAATCAATTCATTTACTAAAGATTCTTACTATCATATCTAAATTTTAATTTATTTAATTAGTGTTTTATCACAAAACTGCAGATATTAAAATTTAAAAGAAATTATATATACAAAGAAATAAATACAGTTACTGTGCTTTAATAGTTATAGTTGAAGCACAAATGAAAATAGATGATTATGGATCAAGTTTAGTTCTAAGAACATTTTGTTTTAAAGTTGATAAACATGTTAATATTAAGGATATTACTGAATTTTTCAATTTTATGAAAGTTCAGGGCAAACTTAATGTTACTTATTTTCATAAGTGGTCCAGGAAGAAGAGCCTTTAGCTCTTTAAATGTATGTAGATTGGGGCGCCTGGGTGGCTCAGTCAGATTAGGCTTCTGCCTTTAGCTCAGGTCATGATCCCAGGGTTCTGGGATGGAGTCCTGCATTGGGCTCTCCACTCAGTGGCAAGTCTGCTTCTGCCTCTCCCTCTGTTGCTTTCGCTCTCTCATTCAAATAAAGTCTTCAAAAAAAAAAAAATAGTGTGTAGATTGTTCAATTTTTAACAATAGAAGTAATCTGTATTTATATTATGCACTGTTTTGTTCTGTTTCCCCTATAGTGTTTATATAAATATCATCTTGTGATTTTTTTTCCCCCATTTTAAGGAAAGATGCCAGGCTTCCTCTGTACTTCCTCTAGTCATATTATCTTCCCAGAAGTTGTTTAAAACATTACTTCCCATCCTTTTGCACCACAATGCTCATTTTGCCAGGTGGGTGTTTTAGCACTGGAAAGTATCTTAGATAAAGCCTGATTAGGAGAATAAATAATTTTGAAGTTGAGCTAAAGGTGAACAGAAATACAGTGACAGTAGAAAGGGAAGCAAGACTGTCTTGGGACCAAAGGTACAACTTGCAGGTTGTATCAAAAGGACATCAGATTGTGCTTTACTAACCTTTAGTTATAGGTTAAGAAATACTTCTGTAGGGGCGCCCGGGTGGCTCAGTCGTTGGGCATCTGCCTTCCACTCAGGTCATGATCCCAGTGTCCTGGGATGGAGTCCCCCCTGCTTGTGTTCCCTCTCTCACTGTGTCTGTCAAACAAATAAATAAATCTTTAAAAAAAAAAAAAACAAAAAACACTTCTGTAAATTCCTCTCTAAATTGTACCCCCACCTGTTTGTGGACTAGGTAAGGTCTCTATTAAATGCTCTCAAGACTCATACCACTTCCTGGTAACTAACATTTAGATTCAAAGTTATTTGCTTAGTATCTGTCTTCTCTTCTAAAATTTTTATTTTAGAGACTCTTCATTTAGTTCACTCCTAATTGCCAGCACAGCGCAGTGAGTGGTGCCTGGTAAATACTTGCTGGCTAATAGGCCTGCAGTGCTGTTCACTCAAAAGAAAGGATGGTTGACTGTACTTACACCAAGTCAAAAAGAAATTGTAAATACTTACAGGTTTGGTAATAAGGAAGTTGCCTTATGTTTTGTTGATCAGTTTGGTTCTGAAATTTAAGATAAACAGGACTTTCTATTTTAGCTTTATAGTGTAAAGTTATGTATTTAAAATTTTTTCAGGTCCATAGTAATGATATGAATTAGAAATCAAATTATCTCTCTTCAGCTCCTGAATATAACAAGAAATCCAAGCGCATGCCTAGTAATAATCTCTGCTGAGAGGATCTGAGGAGTAGACTTAGGATATCTTCATCAGAATCTCTTGTAATATTAGGATAATTCTTTTGTAGAGTTTTCCATCTGATGAAGGTTGGCCATTTGCAAAATATCTTGGAGCTTGTGGAAGAATGGTGGCTGTAAATTATGTTGGAGAAGAACTGTGGAGTTACTTTAATGCACCATGGGAGAAACGAGTTGACCTTGCATGGCAATTAATGGAAATAGCAGAGCAGCTTACAAACAATGACTTTGAATTTGCACTCTACCTCCTGGACGTCAGCTTCGACAATTTTGCAGTTGGTCCTAGAGATGGGAAGGTAATCATTGTGGATGCTGAAAATGTTTTGGTTGCTGACAAAAGGTTAATTAGACAAAGTAAGTATATAACTTAAATTTGCTTCTTATACACATTTTTTATGTCAAAGTTTACATTTATATGACACAAATCTTTAATTTCTTTCTTAGATGAAAGCCTTGCCCCTTTTTTCTTTTTTAATTTGACCAGTATCAGTAAACAGAACCAGTTTATTATATTATTGTACTCTTAATCAGTTTCTACTAGTAAAATATCCTTTGGATCAAATGGACACAGATATACTCTGTGTGTGTGTATGTGTGTATATGTATGCATGTCTTTTTCTTAACAGTCTGCTACATTCTGTAGTTTAGGAGTGTAATGCAGAATTAAGTTTTTATGTAGTTACAGACTATCAGAGAAACTGTTATGCTCTCAAGGAGGTCTTATTTTTCTGTGGGATCACTTAACACAGTGATGTTCTGTGTTCCATTGTTCTGTGGGGTCCCCGTGGTGATTTTCTTTTTCTTTTAACCATTTAGATGATTTCTAACACTGCAAATCCCTAATTTTGATTTGACATTATTACATCTTACCCAAAACTTTACTCTTTATATATTTGTGAGCTTGTCATGGCCAAAGTGGATAGATTGTCTGAAGTATTCTGAAAATTAAATGCTACAGGAATTTTAAAGTGTCAGAGACAAAGTCTATAACTCTATAACTTAATAAAAGAAACTGAAAGGGGGTTGTTCTATGATAAGGGTCTTATATTATTAATCCCCTTTGTTCTTGTCATATGAGCATCTTTTTATGAGCCCAGACCAAAAATGTGTGGCACCTGGGGAATGCAGTGACAGTAACAGCAATTTATTAGGTTCACACTTAGGTTTTGCATGATCTTATATTGATCCTTGGTTTTTCCCAGTACCTTCTGATTCCATACTCACCCAAACTACCTTCTTAATTATTTCTCGACTCACCACGTAGCTCCTTCCAGGAAAGAGACCCTATCCTTTTCTTTTTTAATGTGTAGATCAGTAGTTTTTAGTATACTCACAGAGTTATGCAATTTGCCTAAACTTTTAAAATTTTCATTTCAGTGTTTGTAAAAATAATTTCTGACAGTTTTTTATGTAGACATTCTTGGAATACATGTCACAGTTTTTTATACCAACTAATTCCTAATCTTGGATGACTACAACCACACAAGTATATTTGTACAGTGAGCGTTGCCCCAGTAATACCTTAGCCGTGACCAGTTCTTTTCAAATGTCTCATGGTAGGGTTGTTTAAATATCTACTTTTCAAAATGCTGTATTTATTGACATTCTTTGCTGAACTCTTTATAGTAAATGATCTTTATTTTCTCCTTCACAGGGAAACTGAGGTTTTGCTGTGACAACTCCCTAAGTGTCCTTTTCTTTATTACCTAAACTAGTAAAAACAATACACATTTATTCCTCTATTTCAGACAGAGTAGATCCTTCTCTGAGAACTTACTACATTTATCTTCAACTTCCCACTCCCTTCTTAAAGTCCAGTTTAATCCAGTTTCACTTCTGTCCCCATAAATAAATATGTCTAAGACTTTTTCTTTTTTCCCCATGCTTTTCAGTTGTTAAAAGTATTGCTTACTCCGCCTCTTTCTACTCCCTCAGCCTCCATTCATTCCTCCACCCATTAGAACCTGACAGATTTCTGCATTACCATTAGCAACCACCTAATTGCAAAACTTATGAAGTGACTGATTAGTAACAACTTCCTGAAATTCTTGAGTCCTTTGATTTCCTTCTATTCACATAGTTTCTTTCTTAAAACATAAATCTGATCTTACCACTTGCTTGCTTAAAGTTTTTGATGAATTCCCATTGTTCTTTAAGTAAAACTCAAATTCATGTTTACGTACTATCAATACCACAAAAACAAGCAATCTTACTAAAAATGAGCAGAGAACTGAAGAAACATTTATCGAAAGAACACATACAGCTGGCCAACAGGCACATGAAAAGATGTTTAACATCACTAGTCATCAGGGAAATGCAGATCAAAACCAGAGTGAGAGAATACTTCACACTAGTCAGAATGGCTGGTATCAAAAAGCTAAGTAACAAACATTTCCAAAGATGTGGAGAAAAGGGAACCATCATGCACTATTGGTGGAAATGTAAATTGGTGCAGCCACTGTGGAAAATAGTGTGGAGGTTCCTCAAAAAATTAAAAATAGAAATACCACATGATCCAGTAATTCCACTATTGGGTATTTATTCAAAGAAAACAAAAACATTAATTTGAAAAGATATATGAACCCCTATGTTTGCTCTAGCATTATTTACAATAGCCAAGACATGGAAGCAACTCAAGGTGAAAGCACAAAAGAGGAAGTGATGTGTATATATTTATGTACATATACACAGTGGAAGTTTAGCCATAAAAAAGGATGAGATCTTGCCATTTGCAACAACATGGATGGACCTAGAAGGCATTATGCCAAATGAAGTAAGTCAGGAAGAGAAAGGTAAATACCATGATTTCACTTATTTGGAACATATTTAAAAAAAGAAGAAGAAGAAAAGAAAAGAAAAAACAAAGTCTCTTAAATACAGAGAACAAATTGATGGTTGCCAGAGGGGAGATGGGCAAAATAGATAAAGATAGATGCAAGATAGATACAAGATTAAGAGATACAAACTTACAGTTATTAAATAAATCGGAAAGATGAAAAGTATAGCATGAGGAGTATAGTCAAGAATGTATGGTGACAGTTGGTGACCACATATCGTGGTGAGCATTGAATAATGTATAGAATTGTCAATCAATATGTTGTATATATGAAACTAATATAATGTTGTATGTTAATTATACTTCAATTTAAAAGCAAGAGCTTAAGGTGAACCAATTTTTAAAAAATTATATAACATTTGAATGTGAATTTCAAGCAGAAGTAGAGTAAGTTATGTTCTTTATGTACAAAATAAACATTAAAGAGAAAGAAAAGAAAAGAAGGGAAGAAAAAGAGGAGGAAGGAAGACCTTCTTAATCAGGGCCTAAGGAAAGGAAAGGAAAAAAGAAAGGAATAAAGGAAGAAAAAGGAAGGAAGAAAGGAATGAAGGAAGGAAAAGAAAGAAAGCGTTCTTAATCAGGGCCTAAAATGCTTGAATTTTAATATCCCTCTGTCTACTTCCCTTGATACTTCAGCTACAATGGCCTTTTGGTTTTCTAAATGAACTTTTTTGCTTCTGGGCTTTTCCATATGCTCTACCTAAAGTGCCTCATCTGTCTTCCATATTCATCTAGGTACCTGTCCTTTGAACCTTAGCTTAAAAGTTACACTTGACCACTGTAACTGATGGAAGGGAAAGCTGTTTATTTCAGAAACCTTTCTACTGTTAAAAATGTGTTTTCTTTGTAGCATTTTCCACTACTTAAGATAATGTTTATTTATTTAATATCTATTTCATGTACTTGATAGTAAGCCAGTGAGGGCAGAAATCATCTTATTAATTATTTTTTTTACCTAGTATATACCCTTTATTGTCATAGAGTACGCATTCAAATTATTATTTGCTGAATGAATGAGCTTTTTCACTAGCCTCTCCTCTGCTAACCCCTTAAGTTCCAAGGCTCCATCTTGTCTTCACATCTTTCCTTTGCTTTCAACATGCTTTCCAATATAATTCAGCTCTTTTCTTGGCTCCATCAAGCACTTGTATATTGATGTGTTTTAAATACGTGTACTGTAGCTTTGACTTTAAAGCCCTAAGTTTCAAGTCTGTTTCTAGTTGCATGTGATATGCTCACCCGAATGCCTGGTAATTACTTTATATTTACTCTATATATAAAATGTTAATAATATTATGTAAATAATATCTACCTTGTCATCCAATTAGAACCTCAAACTTTCCTCAAAATTAAACTCCTGTGTTTCTGCAATTTGGCTTTTTTTTTTTTTTTTCTGGACCATTAGTTACTATCCTCATCTTAGTCACTCCAGTCTTCAGTGCCAGTTATCTTTCTATAAAAGAAGTCGTCTTCATGACCACACAAGTTCCAAGCTATTTCTCTGGCCTCATTTGTACCTTCTGCCCAGGTAGCTTTCTCACACTTCAGCCTCCGTGATCTTATTGTCCCCTGAATTAGCTGGAACAAGCCCTTAAATCCATGCCTTTGCACATTTTATACTGGGCCTAGCATACTGTTTTCCCACATTTCTTTGCACACTTGCTTATTATTTAAGACCTAAAACATATGTTTCTATGCAGCTTTCTATAGCCCCAGGCAAAAGTACTGCTTCCTCTGTACTCTTGTAGCATTGAGTCTTCTGTATGGCACTTTCTCTTTGTGATGGAAAGTTTCCATCCTCTAGGATCTTTAGGCCTGGCCTTGGTGAACTCCCACTGAATGTTTATATATAAATTAATAAATTTCAGTGTTTAAAATTATATAATTTTAGGAACAAATACTACTGTGTTGATTAGTAAATTTTATATTTTGGGAAGGAATGAGAGCTTTTTTAAAATGTATTTTTCTCTTTCTGCTTTTCCCCCTTTTACAGATAAACCTGAAAATTGGGATGTATGGTATGAAAGCAAATTTGATGACTGTGATAAGGAGGCTTGCTTATCATTTTCAAAAGAAATTCTTTGTGCTCGTGCAACTGTGGACCACAATTACTATGCTGTTTGTCAGAACCTCTTATCCAGACATGCCACCTGGCGTGGCACTTCTGGAGGACTTCTTCATGACCCACCAAGTGAAATTGCCAAAGACGGCCGACTAGAGGCCTTGCTGGACGAGTGTGCCAACCCAAAGAAGCGCTATGGAAGATTCCAGGCTGCAAAAGAACTGCGTGAATACCTAGCACAATTAAGTAACAATGTGAGGTAGTCTATGGCGAATTTTTTCTTTTCTCCGTTTAAATAGCACTGGCTAAAACTAAACCACCAAAAACTATCTGGAAAAATGGATTTGGAAGTAATACATTCAGAAGATGATAAACTTGCACTGATATATCTTATGTTAACATCAAAATGAGACATTACTTCAAAAATCTCGTGACGCTTCTGCAAATAAGTTTGTTCTTAGACTTTGGAGACTTGAGCAATCATCATTGACTGCTTCGCTCCCCTGAATGCCTGAGTGGATTGATGAATATTGTGAAGCTATTGGAAATGAGTCTGATAGTTGCATTGGCTTGTGTATCAAAGGGTACTTGGTATTTGACTTAATTTGCATTACTGTCATGATTTTGTGAATCTCTTGCATTTACTTTGAATGTTAAGTTAGATTGGCCTGTTTTATAGGCCACTTTTTCCTTCTGATATAGAGGTGTTTTTTTTTCCCCCCTCATTTTTATGTTTTTTTTTATTAAACTTTACACATTCAGGTTATTCTATGTGTTTATTTAAAGTTCAACTAGTTTCTGTTCAGTGCTATGCGGTACACATTTACTATTAGGGCAAGATTCCCAGGTTTACTGTATTTTCAGAGAGCTGAATATTTTATTATGTAAATACTTTTCTTCCCACTTTCTGTGGTTTCACCATTGCATGAAATAATTCAAGGTTATTTAACAGTTACGTCCCTCTATGCCTATAATTACAAGTGTACACTAAACACAAAGTTTGGCATATGTTGCAAAATGTCATCTTGTCCTTTTAAAGGCTTTAAGAAGAGTATACAAGCAATCTACACCTTTTGTTAATGTTGATTGAAGAAAAAAGAAACAACAACACAGTATTTTTAAATGCTAACTAGTCCAAGATAGTAATGCATATGCCAAAGAAATGTTAGATCTGGTGTCATGGTTAGATTTTTAAAGTTCTTATTATCACACTTGCAGTACTAGAACTCTGTCATTATTAAATTCAGATCTAACTGGTTATTCTTTATGTTGCAAAGAGGTAAGCTGCTTCAGGCATATGTGACTTAAAGATATCCTACCTTATAGTCATTGGTAGTTTTGCAGAAATTAACATGTTATAGTCATCATGAGTTTAATTGGGCATCATAACTTTTTATTTATCGATGGACTAGTTACTTTTATCGAAAAGCATAGTTTAGCCAGTCTGCCCAACTTGGTATTCATTACCCCAAATTTAAGTATGTGGATAAAAATTAACAAACATGTGAAATTTGTGGGTTATTTTTAAAAGTTAGAATATATAAATTAACTATCACTAACATAGGTGATACTTTTTTTTTTGGTCGCTTTAGCTTACAGCAAAGTTTGGTGTAGTGCGTAATTATTTCTTTCTAGGTGGACCTTATTCTAAATCAGAAATTGATTAAAATATGCACACCAAAGCCAGGTTTTTCTTTTTTTTTTCATTCATTCAGCATCTATTTATTGAGCATCAGCTCTGTGCCAGGCACATTACTAGCTGCTACACACTGTCTAAAGGTGACATGGTTAAGTAACTTTACAATGATTATCAAATACTTTAATGTAGGTATTTCTTAAGTTGAGATAGCATTGAGTTAGGATGGTGCATTCATGTTATTTTACTCTTGTGATAGAAATTCTACTTGTACCATCTATAACTGGGTTGCTACAAAAAAGCATGATGAAATCAATAATGTTAACCCCAGTATAAAAAACTGGGAGAAGGGTAAGTTTTCTCCATTATAAAATAGATTGCATTATGTTAATTTTTATACATCCGTACCTTACAGATATCAACTAGCCCTCAAACATTTAAGTGCTAGAAGTTTCACAAAGCTGACTTTTTACAACTTCAGAAAACTTTTGAGGGGAGCAGGTAAAATTATGTCAAACGTTCACTGCTTAGAACTTCAAATAAAATACACATTTTCAAAACAGAGCACCTTTTATATTTGATAAGTGTTCATTACAAACTTTAGAATGCCAGTCACAGAGGGTTGTCTTTATGTGGGTTGGCAAACATTTATCTTACTTTGGAAAAGCAATTGTGATTGTAGAACAGGAAGTGAGAAAACACTGCCAGCAGTGACTGCTACTGGAGGTAGTTGTTACAACTACCATTTCCCCCATGAGATTATGTGGAATTTCTTTTATCTTTGGAAAAAGTTGAGAAGATAGTAAAAGAATTAGGAATTTTAAATTACAGGGAAAAATATGTATGTGAAAAGCAATAAATATTTTGTTCACTTTGCTATCAAGATGTTCACTATCAGATATTTATTATACAGCAGCAATTTATATTTTTAATCATTGCCCATTAATAGACACAGTAAAATATTTTTGAATCAGACATTTGGGGTTTGTATGTGCATTAAAATTGTCTTTTGTACTGTAAGTTACTGTTTAATTTGAATATTTTATCAGAACTGTCTCCCTGTGCCTTTATAATATAAAGTTGTTTCTACAACTTTTAATGATCTTAATAAAGAATACTTTAAGAACCACACTTTTCAGACTCTCTTAACTTCAGATATCTAAAATTTTTTTTAATGGAAAGTGAGGTTGTGTCAATAAGTTATTTTTTTTCCTCTTGCATGTATTTTGATACTGTTTTCAGAAACTATCTGGTGGGTTGTGTGCTAGACTTAAAGTTTGTGTGTTTTCTTTTGTTTTTCTGTAGTAAACTTTTTTCTAAAGTAGATAACTTACTGCTGATATGGAAGTTTTAAAAAAATAGGGAATTTTTCAAATGTATACAAAAGAATAATATAGTAAATAATAGTTAACTATGATTTTACTAACTTCAAAAGTTAGCAACATGTGGCCAAACTTATTTCCTCTATGTCCTAATCTGCTTGACCCCAGGTTATATTGAGCAAATTTGAGAGATGTTATTTGATTCAGAGATACATATTTCTCAGCAAAATCACAGTACCATATCAAGTCTAAAAATTAACAGTAGTACCTCAGTATCACCAAAGCAGAAAAGCTCTCAGATACCATTGTCTTTTCTTAAAAGTTCAATATCCAGCTGCAGGCATTCTAAACTGCTAGCTATTATATACATGGAGTTAATTTGATGGTCAATAAGGATAACTAAAATGGACCAAAATATTGTAAAAATGTAAATTATGTGTTCAAAATGTTAATAGCACACAGACAAACCAATTTCATCAGTTTTGGAAAGATATGAGGGAATTATTCTGGAAACTGGTAACTTGGAGACAAAGAAGCATTCATCCTGCCTTATTACCCCAGGGCAATCAAATAATTGAGTGGAAGAATTTATAAAATATGTAGAATTATTCAGTTAGGAAATGCAGATGGAGTGTTAAAATATCACCATTTCATAAATACTAATGAAATGAAAGCTAGGCAGTAGTCATCAATTGCTACTGAAACCAATAATTGAAAAGCTGATAAGGAACTTTGGATAGATCAAGGTGAGGAGACCTGAACTCCTTGGTTAATTGTAATGATAAGCCTTATACTATGACTCAAAAGTATACAGCACCACAAGAAAAGGAAAAAAAAATCTGATCAAGCCCCTAAATCTGTTAATGGAAATACTTGACACAAGGAAATGTGTTAAAAGATACCATTGGTGTGCAATCAACAAAATCTGGAACATGGGCAATTCTACAGGATAAATGACTTTTTTTTTTTTCTTAACAAAATACAAAGAAAAGGAGGGAGGCCTTTCACACTAAAAGAATCTTAAGTTTTAACACAGAGTTGTGTTAACACATGATTGACTTAAATATTCTTCCTACTATATCATATTGCAGCTCTTCAGAACCAGAAGCATATAGTTGGAGGAAAAAATACTTTCCTAAGAAAGTTGACCTTGTAAGGTGTAATTAAAAATTAAGCTCAACAGTTACTCAGGCATGGTGTTTTGTTAATTTTAGCTTTCCATTTCTATGTATATCACACGATTAGGTAAATATTGAAAGAGGTCTCTTACAGGCTATTTAGCTGAAGACAGAACTAGCAAAAGCAACGATCTTTCAGTATTTCATTTTAATTCTGAAATAGTCAATGGCCCTCCAGTGTCATTAAGTGGTCTCCCTAATTTCTTTTTGTATTTAAAGACACTATTACTGATTTTAGTTTCAAGCAATATGTCTTCATCCATTTTTTTAGCTACCTAAATTACTTCATTATACTTGCATTATCCTTAGGGCTTATGGAGGTTATCTTTCCATTTTTTGAATAATCAGTAATACTTTGCTGGTGGGGAGGGAGTGGTGAGGAAAACACCCAACCCAAATTATATATTTTCTGAAATGTGCCTTAAAGGGTATGTTTTTAGCTGCCATCAGCAACTCTAAAAATCAACCTTTTAGAGTTTATTTTAAATCAATGCCTGTATTTTTATAGTAATACCATGGGTTGAGTTTCTTGGTTTTCTCACATTTACTGGGACACTATGTAAAAGAAATTTTGTGGTCCTTTTATGTAATTATTTTCAGACAATTTATTTTCTGAAGGCTGGGTGATTCAGTCAGTTAAGAGTCTGCCTTCTGTTCAAGTCATGATCCCAGAGGCCTGGGGTTAAGCCCTGTATCAGGCTCCCTTCTCAGCTGGGATTCTGCTGCTCCCTTTGACCACACCCTCACCCTACCTCCTGCTCATGGTCTCTCTTAAAAAAAAAAAAAAAAGGACGCTTGAGTGGCTCAGTCGGTTGAGTGTCTGCCTGCCTTCGGCTCAGGTCGTGATCCCAGCGTCCTAGGATAGAGTCCACGTCAGGCTCCCTACTCAGTGGGGAGCCTGCTACTCCCTCTGCTTGTGCTCTCTGACAAATGAATAAGTAAAATCTTTAAAAAAAAAAAAAGTCACTTGCTGTTGTTAAAACCATAAATAAGAATCTCTAACACTCAATAACACTCATCTCTCACGGAGAAATAATGATTCTCTTAAGTCATTTGAGAAAAGGCAATTAAAAATTGGGGAAAGATAGACCTCTTTAAACCATTAAAAATGTACAGTTAGATGTGTCTGAGAGGGAGAGTATGAATCCCTCTTATCAGTTACCAGTTTTTACCCTAGACAAATTTTTTAACATCTATGAGAGTGTTCACATTAAAGAAACTCAGAATTTCTTCTTTGACTCCATTACAAGTTTACTGCACAGATGGGGTTATGTACAGGAAAACACATTTATACCTGCAAAGTACTGTACAAGTATATTGTAATAAACATGTTTATCCCAGAGAGAGAAGGAACTTCATTCAAGAATTAAGTAATTGGCTTCTTGCTAGTTGTCAGGGCATGACCACCATGCACTCTTTATAACTAAGATTAAATAGTTTTAACAGGAGAAGGAGCCGCAGATATTTTTGGAAAACACTTTGCATTTAGGTGAAATTGCCAAAGGTGTGATTCAGTATGATTACTGTAAGGGGTTCCAGTTTCTTCTGCTTCATAGGATAATAATTTATAATCAGCAGGCAAAAATATTCTCAAACTTTTGGGGAGGGGGGACTGTTAGTTCTCATTTCTGAAGCTTAGTTTTGTCGTCATCTTTGAAATATCAAAAGTAAGGGAAAATGGCAGTTATCATGATACTTGGCTACTTGTTTTCGGCTCATGGTTTCATTTAAAATTTTTTTTAGTTTATCTGATCAAAAGTAAATGGAGCCAGTTTCTAGAACTTAAGTGTTACTGAGAATTCTCAAAAAAGGAAATACAGTGGGGAGAAACATGGCAAGATATGCAAGCTTATTAATAATAATAAACCACTTCATCTCAACTTTCCTCATTGGAAGATGACAGTACCAGTAAAAATGATAGTTAGTGTTTTCCTTTTGGCTTGGCAAAATATGAGTCGTAGGCAAAGATTTAGTGGAGAGACAGAGAATGCCAGGAGCTAGAGAGAAATTCCTGGACAGATCCAGATATTTCTTTGCTCCTGCCACCCCCCCTCTTTTGCCCTTTTGTGATGTCTATAATTAATACTGTCCAAAAGGAGTACATGATTATATGCACATTAAAATCAGCCCCCTTTCCCTACTCCAAGCCCTTCTTTACCTCAAATAATGCTGTCTATGTTGGATTGCATTTAGGTAAGCACACACACATACAGATTATACCTATAGAGAGATTATGCTTGCTATAAAATAGGGATTATGTGAGTCTTCCCCTGTTGTTTCTTTTTGTTTTGTTTTTCATGATTGGCCTCACGGCCTATCAGTCTAAATGAATCTATTTTATTCTTCTAAACTGAGATGACCAATATTTTTTGTTAAAGATCAGATAATAAATATTTCAGATTTGACAGGCTATATAGTCTTTGTTGCAATTACTAAATTCTGCCATTGTATAGCACAAAAACAGCCATAGACAACACATAAATTCCTAAGCATGGTTGTGTTTCAATAAAGCTTTATTTGCAAAAACAAGCCAAGTTTGGCCCATGGGTTGCAGTTAGCCAAACTGTTCTAAATTATTACATAATATTCCTGCATAAAAATCATCATACTTAGTTTTAATTATTTCTCTACTTAATTATGTCTAGTTTTTTAAACACTACTGTTACGAATATCCTTTCACAAATAATCATGTATGTATGAGTACTTCTGTAGGAAGTAAAATTGACAGGTCAAAGATATGAATATTTAGAGGCGCCTGGGTGGCTCAGTGGGTTAAAGCCTCTGCCTTCAGCTCAGGTCATGACCCCAGGGTCCTGAGATCGAGCCCCACATCGGGCACTCTGCTCCATGGGGAGCCTGCTTCCTCCTCTCTCTCTGACTGCCTCTCCGCCTACCTGTGATCTCACTCTGTCAAATAAATAAATAAAATCTTTAAAAAAAAAAAAGATATGTATATTTATTTTTTTTCTCTCACAATTTCAATTTTTTTAATAATTTTTTATTTTTTATAAACATTTATTTTTATCCCCAGGGGTACAGGTCTGTGAATCACCAGGTTTACACACTTCACAGCACTCACCAAAGTACATACCCTCCCCAATGTCCATAATCCCACCTCCTTCTCCTAAACCCCCTCCCCCCAGCAACCCTCAGTTTGTTTTGTGAGATTAAGAGTCACTTATGGTTTGTCTCCCTCCCAATCCCATCTTGTTTCATTTATTCTTCTCCTACCGACTTAAGCCCCCATGTTGCATCACCACTTCCTCATATCAGGGAGATCATATGATAGTTGTCTTTCTCTGCTTGACTTATTTCACTAAGCATGATACGCTCTAGTTCCATCCATGTTGTCGCAAATGGCAAGATTTCATTTCTTTTGATGGCTGCATAGTATTCCACTGTGTATATATACCATATCTTCTTGATCCATTCATCTGTTGATGGACATCTAGGTTCTTTCCGTAGTTTGGCTATTGTGGACAATGCTGCTATAAACATTCGGGTGCACGTGCCCCTTTGGATCACTACGTTTTTATCTTTAGGGTAAATACCCAATAGTGCAATTGCTGGGTGATAGGGCAGTTCTATTTTCAAAATTTGAGGAACCTCCTTGCTGTTTTCCAGAGTGGCTGCACCAGCTTGCATTCCCGTCAACAGTGTAGGAGGGTTCCCTTTTCTCCGCATCCTCGCCAGCATCTGTCATTTCCTGACTTGTTGATTTTAGCCATTCTTACTGGTGTGAGGTGATATCTCATTGTGGTTTTGATTTGTATTTCCCTGATGCCGAGTGATAAGGAGCACTTTTTCAAGTGTCTGTTGGCCATCTGGATGTCTTCGTTGCAGAAATGTCTGTTCATGTCCTCTGCCCATTTCTTGATTGGATTATTTGTTCTTTGGGTGTTGAGTTTGCTAAGTTCTTTATAGATTCTGGACACTAGTCCTTTATCTGATATGTCGTTTGCAAATATCTTCTCCCACTCTGTCAGTTGTCTTTTGATTTTGTTAACTGTTTCCTTTGCTGTGCAAAAGCTTTTGATCTTGATGAAATCCCAATAGTTCATTTTTGCCCTTGCTTCCCTTGCCTTTGGCGTTGTTCCTAGGAAGATGTTCCTGCGGCTGATGTCGAAGAGGTTGCTGCCTGTGTTCTCCTCAAGGATTTTGATGGATTCCTTTCTCACATTGAGGTCCTTCATCCATTTTGAGTCTATTTTTGTGTGTAGTGTAAGGAAATGGTCTAACTTCATTTTTCTGCATGTGGCTGTCCAATTTTCCCAGCACCATTTATTGAAGAGGCTGTCTTTTTTCCATTGGACATTCTTTCCTGCTTTGTCGAAGATTACTTGACTGTAGAGTTGAGGGTCTTTTCTGGGCTCTCTATTCTGTTCCATTGATCTTTGTGTCTGTTTTTGTGCCAGTACCATGCTGTCTTGATGATGACAGCTTTGTGATAGAGCTTGAAGTCCGGAATTGTGATGCCACCGACATTGGCTTTCTTTTTCAATATCCCTTTGGCTATTCGAGGTCTTTTCTGGTTCCATATAAATTTTAGAATTATTTGTTCCATTTCTTTGAAAAAGATGGATGGTACTTTGATAGGAATTGCATTAAATGTGTGGATTGCTTTAGGTAGCATAGACATTTTCACAATATTTATTCTTCTAATCCAGGAGCATGGAACATTTTTCCATTTCTTTGTGTCTTCCTCAATTTCTTTCATGAGTACTTTATAGTTTTCTGAGTATAGAATCTGTGCCTCTTTGGTTAGGTTTATTCCTAGGTATCTTATGGTTTTGGGTGCAATTGTAAATGGGATTGACACCTTAATTTCTCTTTCTTCTGTCTTGCTGTTGGTGTAGAGAAATGCAACTGATTTCTGTGCATTGATTTTATATCCTGACACTTTACTGAATTCCTGTATAAGTTCTAGCAGTTTTGGAGTGGAGTCTTTTGGGTTTTCCACATATAGTAACATATCATCTGTGAAGAGTGATAATTTGACTTCTTCTTTGCCGATTTGGATGCCTTTAATTTCCTTTTGTTGTCTGATTGCTGAGGCTAGGACCTCTAGTACTATGTTGAATAGCAGTGGTGATAATGGACATCACTGCCGTGTTCCTGACCTTAGCGGAAAAGCTTTCAGTTTTTCTCCATTGAAATGATATTTGCGGTGGGTTTTTCATAGATGGCTTTGATGATATTGAGGTATGTGCCCTCTATCCCTACACTTTGAAGAGTTTTGATCAGGAAGGGATGCTGTACTTTGTCAAATGCTTTTTCAGCATCTATTGAGAGTATCATATGGTTTTTGTTCTTTCTTTTATGGATGTGTTGTATCACATTGACTGATTTCCGGATGTTGAACCAACCTTGCAGCCCTGGAATAAATACCACTTGGTCGTGGTGAATTATCCTTTTAATGTACTGTTGAATCCTATTGGCTAGTATTTTGGTGAGTATTTTCGCATCTGTGTTCATCAAGGATATTGGTCTATAGCTCTCTTTTTTGATGGGATCCTTGTCTGGTTTTGGGATCAAGGTGATGCTGGCCTCATCAAATTGGTTTGGAAGTTTTCCTTCCATTTCTATTTTTTGGAACAGTTTCAGGAGAATAGGAATTAGTTCTTCTTTAAATGTTTGGTAGAATTCCCCCGGGAAGCCATCTGGCCCTGGCCTTTTGTTTGTTTGGAGATTTTTAATGACTGTTTCAATCTCCTTACTGGTTATGGGTCTGTTCAGGCTTTCTATTTCTTCCTGGTTCAGTTGTGGTAGTTTATATGTTTCTAGGAATGCATCCATTTCTTCCAGATTGTCAAATTTGTTGGCGTAGAGTTGCTCATAGTATGTTCTTATAATAGTTTGTATTTCTTTGGTGTTAGTTGTGATCTCTCCTCTTTCAATCATGATTTTATTTATTTGGGTCCTTTCTCTTTTCTTTTTGATAAGTCGGGCCAGGGGTTTATCAATTTTATTAATTCTTTCAAAGAACCAGCTCCTAGTTTCGTTGATTTGTTCTATTGTTTTTTTGGTTTCTATTTCATTGATTTCTGCTCTGATCTTTATGATTTCTCTTCTCCTGCTGGGCTTAGGGTTTCTTTCTTGTTCTTTCTCCAGCTCCTTTAGGTGTAGGGTTAGGTTGTGTACTGAGACCTTTCTTGTTTCTTGAGAAAGGCTTGTACCGCTATATATTTTCCTCTCAGGACTGCCTTTGTTGTGTCCCACAGATTTTGAACCGTTGTGTTTTCATTATCATTTGTTTCCATGATTTTTTTCAATTCTTCTTTAATTTCCCTGTTGACCCATTCATTCTTTAGAAGGATGCTGTTTAGTCTCCATGTATTTGGGTTCTTTTCAAACTTCCTTTTTTGGTTGAGTTCTAGCTTCAGAGCATTGTGGTCTGAAAATATGCAGGGAATGATCCCAATCTTTTGATACCAGTTGAGTCTTGATTTAGGACCGAGGATGTGATCTATTCTGGAGAATGTTCCATGTGCACTAGAGAATAATGTGTATTCTGTTGCTTTGGGATGAAATGTTCTGAATATATCTGTGATGTCCATCTGGTCCAGTGTGTCATTTAAGGCCTTTATTTCCTTGTTGATCTTTTGCTTGGATGATCTGTCCATTTCAGTGAGGGGAGTGTTAAAGTCCCCTACTATTATTGTGTTATTGTTGATGTGTTTCTTTGATTTTGTTTTTAATTGGTTTATATTGTTGGCTGCTCCCACGTTGGGGGCATAGATATTTAAAATTGTTAAATCTTCTTGTTGGACAGACCCTTTGAGTATGATATAGTGTCCTTCCTCTTCTCTTATTATCGTCTTTGGCTTAAAATCTAATTGATCTGATATAAAGATTGCCACTCCTGCTTTCTTCTGATGTCCATTAGCATGGTAAATTGTTTTCCACCCCCTCACTTTAAATCTGGAGGTGTCTTCGGGCTTAAAATGAATTTCTTGGAGGCAACATATAGATGGGTTTTGTTTTTTATCCATTCTGATACCCTGTGTCTTTTGACAGGGGCATTTAGCCGATTCACATTCAGGGTAACTATTGAGAGATATGAATTTAGTGCCATTGTATTGCCTGTAAGGTGACTGTTACTGTATATGGTCTCTGTTCCTTTCTGATCTACCACTTGTAGGCTCTCTCTTTGCTTAGAGGACCCCTTTCAATATTTCCTGTAGAGCTGGTTTGGTGTTTGCAAATTCTTTCAGTTTTTGTTTGTCCTGGAAGCTTTTAATCTCTCCTTCTATTTTCAATGATAGCCTTGCTGGATATAGTATTCTTGGCTGCATGTTTTTCTCGTTTAGTGCTCTGAAAATATCATGCCAGCTCTTTCTGGCCTGTCAGGTCCCTGTGGATAAGTCAGCTGCCAATCTAATATTTTTACCATTGTATATTACAGTCCTCTTGTCCCAGGCTGCTTTCAGGATTTTCTCTTTGTCACTGAGACTTGTAAATTTTACTATTAGGTGACAGGGTGTGGGCCTATTCTTATTGATTTTGAGGGGCATTCTCTGAACCTCCTGAATTTTGATGCTCGTTCCCTTTGCCATATTGGGGAAATTCTCCCCAATAATTCTCTCCAGTATACCTTCTGCTCCCCTCTCTCTTTCTTCTTCTTCTGGAATCCCAATTATTCTAATGTTGTTTCGTCTTATGGTGTCACTTATCTCTCGAATTCTCCCCTCGTGGTCCAGTAGCTGTTTGTCCCTCTTTTGCTCAGCTTCTTTATTCTCTGTCATTTGGTCTTCTATATCACTAATTCTTTCTTCTGCCTCATTTATCCTAGCAGTGAGAGCCTCCATTTTTTATTGCACCTCATTAATAGCTTTTTTGATTTCAACTTGGTTAGATTTTAGTTCTTTTATTTCTCCAGAAAGGGCTTTTATATCTCTCGAGAGGGTTTCTCTAATATCTTCCATGCCTTTTTCGAGCCCGGCTAGAACCTTGAGAATTGTCATTCTAAACTCTAGATCTGACATATTACCAATGTCTGTATTGATTAGGTCCCTAGCCTTCGGTTACTGCCTCTTGTTCTTTTTTTTGTGTTGAATTTTTCCGTCTTGTCATTTTGTCCAGATAAGAGTATATGAAGGAGCAAGGAAAATACTAAAAGGGTGGCAACAACCCCAGGAAAATATGCTTTAACCAAATTAGAAGAGATCCCAAATCCTGAGGGGGGAGAAAGGGGATAAAAAGAGGTTCAAAAAGGAAGAAAGAAATAAAAAAGAAAAAAGAAAAAAAAATAGAAAGAAAAGAATTAAAAAAAAAGAAAAGAAATAAGAAAAATATAAAAACGAAAAAATATATATATTAAATAAACTAGTTAAAAAACGTTAAAAAAGCAAAAGGTAAAAGTTAAAAAAAAATTTAACCAGAAGGCAAGAAAAAAAAAACAAAAAATGAAAAAGAAAAAAATTAAATTAACTGCAAGACTAAAAAAAATCACAGGGAAAAAGCCATGAGTTCCGTGCTTTGCTTACTCCTCCTCTGGAATTCTCCTGCTCTCCTTGGTATTGAAACCGCACTCCTTGGTAGGTGAACTTGGTCTTGGCTGGATTTCTTGTTGATCTTCTTGGGGAGGGGCCTGCTGTAGTGTTTCTCAAGTGTCTTTGCCCCAGGAGTAATTTCACCGCCCTTATCAGGGGCCGGGGTGAGTAATCTGCTCGGGTTTGCTTTCAGGAGCTTTTGTTCCCTGAGCGCTTTCCATAGAGTTCCGGAGGATGGGGAATACAAATGGCGGCCTCCTGGTCTCCGGCCTGGAGGAGCCGAGAGCCCGGGGCCCCACTCCTCAGTGCGCCCTCAGAGAACAACGCCAGTTACTCCCGTCTGCCTGACCTCTGGCTGTGCTCCGAGCTCACTGAGCCTGCGACCAGTTCAAGGTAACACCGAGCTGTGAGCTTACTGTCAGCTCTGTCTCTGTAGCCGGCTTTCCCGTTCCAATACCCGCAAGCTCTGCGACACTCAGACACCCCCGATCCTTCTGTGACCCTGCGGGACCTGAGGCCACGCTGACCCCGCGTGGGCTTCGCTCCGGTTTAGCCTCTGGAGCGATGTCCCTCAGCGGAACAGACTTTTAAAAGTCCTGATTTGTGCGCCGTTGCTCCGCAGCTTGCCGGGAGCCCGCCCCTCCCCCCGGGGTCTATCTTCCCGTTGCTTTGGATTCACTTCTCCGCCGGTCCTACCTTTCAGAAAGTGGTTGTTTTTCTGTTTCCAGAATTGCTGTTCTTCTTCTCTTCGATCTGCCGATGGATTTTCAGGTGTTTGCAATCTTTAGATAAGCTATCTAGCTGATCTCCGGGTAGCTGAAGTAGTCTCAGCCTGCTACTTCTCCACCATCTTGACTCCTCCCCAAGATATGTATATTTAAATGTAAAATATAGCTTCTAAATTCTCCAAAGTCCTTTACCAGCATGTACTCCGAAAACCATATGAAAATGGACATCTTAATACTTGCCAACACTATTATTTTTTTAAAAATGTTTACCAATACTATATGCAAAAATAGTATTTCCTTGTTTTTATTACAGCTGCTTAATAATTCACTGGTAAGGCTTGAGAGAACTAATAACACCCTTTTACCTTCCTGCCTAATTTAGAATGAGTTAAGAGTCATATATAGGAATCAATATAGAGAATATCACCTATGCTATTGATGAAGCTGTGGATAGCTTGACCTATATTTGTGATAACAATAGTTTTTCAAATACTATATGTATCCTAGAACTAATTTTTGCCACTTTTATCACAGGCAGTGTTGGAAAAGTAACAGATCTGACATTAGCAGTCTCTCCTTGGAAAATGTACGTGAAGAAGCAAAATTTGTGATTCATAAGACAGTCATATCCCAAAAGGAAAGAGAGAGAGTGGCTGAACTACGCATGACCAGTTCCCTTCCCCAAACTTCCCGGTTAGGGGAAGGGAGGAAGACAGATTAGGAGCGCCACTCTTAGGCAGTCCTTCTACCATCAAACTTCAGGAGGAACTTAGTGTCTTCCCCAACACTCAAACTCCAGCCTCACTACGCAGTTTTTGTGAACTGCTTATTTTTATTCCTTGCCCATTTTTAAAAGCTGGTTTGTTCACATTCTTCTATAGCTTTGTAGGAGTGCTCCACTCTTATTAAAGTTATTAGTCTTTGGTTATTTGTTGAAATTACTGTATTTATTAAAATCTAAGATGCCATTACTTATAAGACACCATTATTTTATACACTCCTAAGAGGAGGGAGGTTAAAAAAACAATGTTAAGTAACTTAGAATTTATATTAATTAAAAGAACTTGCTTAGACATTTTTTGGCATGTATACTAAAAGGGAAAATATAAGCAAAATAAATCGGTTGGCTAAGATACTCACAAAACACCTCATATTCAGAGCTTACCCACTCTCTTAAGTCAGTTTTTCTGTCCAGAGCCTTTGCTGTTCATGGTTTTCCACACTATATATCATCCTCTGTGTCATCAAATACATTGGTGCAGCCATATTTCTTCATTACTGTCTTTAGAATTTTTTTTAAGCCATACCACAAATTCTATAAGTTTTGATGCTGCTTTCTTGAACTTATCAGACACAAAAAAACAGGACTCATATTTTCCTCCTGAAATGGTTCTTGAACAGTGTGTTGAGCGAAGTGTTAAGGGGTTGTACCTTTCCAATAATAATGTGAAAAACAACCAATTTTGAACATGTCCAGACAATGGCTCTACTTCACAACTACTCCCTGACAAACAGCAAATGTAAGACACCACTGATTGTACAACAAATGTTGACTCAAGATATGTGAAAATTTGAAGAAATGTTTGTTATAATTGACGATTTAGAGTTCTTTTTTCCTGTGTGTCATGAGTCTTTGTTTTCCTTTTCAGGTTTTGTGGTAAAATATATACAACAAAATTTATCATCTCCCCCCCCTTTTTTTTAAAGGATTGTATTTCTTTATTTGAGAGAGAGCAAGTGAGAGAGCACTGTAAGGGTTGGGGAGGGACAGAGGAAGGAAGAGTGGACTCCCGCTGACCAGGGAGCCAGATGCTGGGCTGGATCCCAGGACCACCCCCGTCATGACCTGAGCTGATACTTCACTGACTGAGCCACCCTGGCACCCTCATTTCACTACTTTCAAGTGTACAATTCAGTGGTATTAATTACATTTACAGTGTTGTGCAAATATCACCACCATTATTTCCAAAATATTTCATCACCCCTAGCAAAACTCTTAAGTATTAATAACTCTCCATTTCTTCTTTTCCCAGGCCCTAATTATTTCTAATCTATAAGAAGCATCTTGGAATTTTTTCATCTGATTCAAATTCTCTTCTTGTGATGCATACTTTTCTCAAGTACAAATTTTTCAGTTTTGATTTTGAGAAAATGGTTTGTTCACCCTTAACTGAATTCATAAAACTAAATTCTAAATTGCAAGTATGCTGTTACCATGTCTAACATCTAGAGGAAATCTTGGCAATCCTTGGAGGAAAATGTTAAGTTATCTAGATCTCTAGCAGTGTTTTTGTCATTTTGATATGCTGTCCGGGCTGAAAAAACGTATCTATGTAATCTGGTCCTTGAAGAAACATTTACTTATGTCATACCTTTGCATGAGGAAACCTTAAAAAAACAAACAAAAAAAACCAGTTCAGTAGTTTGGATCCCACTTGAAATTCCCAGTAATTCTTTCTCCATAGTTTTTATAGTTTTAATAAACTAGCACTAAACTGTTTTAACTAGGAAACATTTACTCACTGCCTTTTTTGTACATTCTATAGGGATAAAAAGTGATTTTTTAATTTTATTTTATTTATTCATTTGATGGAGAGAGACACAGGGAGAGAGGGAACACAAGCAGAGGGAGTGGGACAGGAAGAAGCAGGCTTCCCACTTAGCAGGGAACCCGATGCGACGCCCAATCCCAGGACCCTGGGATCATGACCTGAGCTGAAGGCAGACAACGACTGAGCCATCCAGGCACCCCAAGAGTGATTTCTTTTAAACCAGGAATTCAAGACATGAGTTTTTTTTAATTTACCCTTCATGTATTGTTTTAATAAAAATTCTAAATCTGAATACTGACAACTGTTTAAAGCACTGCTCATATCTGTTTTGTTTTTCCTTTTAAGATAGTCTTAAGTCACATGTTAGGAAACAACCCATCAGATGAGATTAGCTTTTGAGTTTACATGCCACCTCAGGTTATATTTAGTGCTACTGGCCAAAAAAAAAAGTATGGGTCTACAGATCTTTCAACTTTGTTCAAGTTTTTGGCAAGATTTTTCAGTGTGTATGATAGCTGTTTCCTTTTGGCAAGTTTCTGACAACTTGATGCTTTAAAAAATATATGTCTGTGATGTGATCTTCAATACTTGCCTTGCACCATTTTATTTTTTGACACTAAAAAGTTAGTTCGTACCAGGCCTTGAGCTGAACAAAATATATGCTCATATGTGTTGCCACACTTTGAGAAGTTATCCTTTCTTTGGAGGGCATTTCTATTTGTGGATGAATGTATCTGGAGTTACATAAACGAGATACTAGGTAAAGAAGAAGAGTTGTGGCCACAGGAACTTATCCTTCATCTATTTGCCTCCTGTATCTAATAGGACCAAAAAGAAATGCTCTGTTTTTAGACTGTTTCCAAATGAGAGACTATTGAAAAATCATTCTCAAAGGGGGGAAAAGGCTAATCTGAAAAAGTGAGACACGTTCATTAATCTTTTTTCTATTTTCATCTGAAGCCTCTAGGAAAACAACTTCATTTTTACCACTTTAAAGAGAGTTATATCACTTTGGCCTGTCTTATCACAGTTAATCATTCATCCATTAGTTTACTGTAAGTTAAAAGTTTAGGGAAATTCCGGGTTTCCCCTTTATTCCTCTGAGCAGCTGCCTTGTAAATAAATGTGCATGCCTGGTCAGTAGAAGGGTTGGCTGAAGGAAAGGGAGAATGTAGGACATTTCTTTGATCTCTACTCAGAAACATAAAATTCCAGTCGTGTGCTTTACTCTGCAATATGCAAGGAGGTGGTCCTTGACAAATCTCCAATGTGACTTCCACATGGACTCCAAGGAATTCTCTCTAATCTTCTGTCTTATAATGTTTCAGATTTAAATTCCATCTGCACACACCTTTCTAGCTCCTTTGCTGCCACTCTAGAGCTTAGTCACCATGAATAATCTCTTTTCATCTTTGAGGCTGGGTCAAGCCTAGATAATAATGTGGGAAAACGCCTCATCCTTAAGGTTGAATTTGTTCTATGGATTTCAGAATAGATGTTCTTTGCTGAGAGCTACTACAATGTCTGCCTAAATGTCTTCATCTTAGACAATGGCATGACAAGGTCAGGATGGCTGCAACCTCAAGGCAAATGTTGTGTTTACTTGTGTTAAACATGATTTGCCAGAGAAGATTTAAATGCTGCTATTTTGCTGTGATAAAACTAGTGGTTACCATGGATAGACTTAAAGTTATTATTCTCAGAGTATATTTAAGCATTTTAAGGACATTTTATCCAATTCTTTTAAAAGATTCAGTTTGCTAAATAATTCAGATATTAAGTTTTAAGATCAAGGGAATTTACTAAGTTTTAGAGAAAGGAGATATGATTTAGATGCCAGGATACTCATGACTCTTTACCACTAGTGGGCTGAATAATCATGGGAAAATTGCTTTGTTTATTTGGTTTTCAACTTTTTCTTCTAAAGAGGAAGTAGGATGAAATTATTCCTAAGGACATTTTCAGCTGCAGCTTCCTATAGTTTTAAGTTTATTTATATATAAGTTTATATATATATTTATTTATAAGTTTATTGTGGTCTTTAGAATACACATAAACACCATATTTTAATAATCCTCAAAAATTGATGTTCTAAAACAATAACTATGTTCTAAAACAATAAATGCTATGCTATTGGATAAGTAATAATGAACAAATTACTGAAGTACTGTTAAATAATTTTAAATATATTTTCAATAAATATGTAAGCCTTTAAGGAACTGGGAGTCTGCCAACAAGATGTGAGATAACCATTTATAACTATAGTGTGAAGCAAGATGACTTGCATTAAAAGCTTACTGGAGGATTAGATATGTTCTGTAAGCTGAGGTGGGTCATAGCACACTCTACATGAGAAACATGTTGATGCACACACTAAGACCAAGGGATAAAGTTCTTCTTAGACTTATTTTTACATACTTTCCTATGAGGGATCTTATTACCTAAATGAAATATATTTGCTTTCATACGCATTTGTGTATGTGTGTGATGTGTTCTTTGTTCAGGGGAATGTGGTGTTGATGGAGATGATTGTGGAGGTTGACCATGTTGCTAAGTAAGTGCTATTCTCTAGAATTTGGTAAGTCCTTTTTATTTTTTGGAACTGCTTTTAAAGCATTATGAAATTGTGTTTCCTTTGCACATTATTTCTTTTTTAACCTTCAAATGGTTCGTTTGTTCTTTTCTTTTTATTAACACATTATGTTTTATTTGTTCCAGGGATACAAGCCTGTGAGTCATCAATCTTACACAACTCACAGCACTCAACCACAGCACATACCCCCCCTAATGTCTATAACCCAGTTACACTATCCCTCCCCTCCCACCCTCCAGCAGCTCTCAGTTTGTTTCCTGAGATTAAGAGTACTTATGGTTTGTGTCCCTCCCCAGTCCCATCTTATTTCATTTTTCCCTTCCTTCCCCCACAACACCCCACCCTGCCTGCCTCTCAAATTCCTCATATCAGAGAGATCATATAATTATTGCCTGTCTCTGATTGACTTATTTTGCTCAGCACAAAAGCCTCTATTTCCATCCATCTCATGACAAATGTGGCAAGATTTGGGGGTTTTTGATGGAATACTATGCAGTCATCAAAACCCCCCCAAATCTTACATATATACATATATATATATATATATATATATATATATAACATATATACATACAGATATATATATCTGTATGTATCTTCTTTATCAATTCATCTGTTGATGGACATCTAGGCTCTTTCCATAGTTTGGCTATTGTAGACATTGCTGCTATTTAGGTGCATGTGCCTCCTTGGATCACTACATTTGTATCTTTAGGGTAAATACCCAGTAGTGCAATTGCTGGGTCATAGAATAGCTCTACTCTCAACGTTTTGAGGAAGCTCCATACTGTTTTTCAGAGTGGCTCCACCAGCTTGTATTTCCACCAACAGTGTAGGAGGGTTCTCCTTTCTCCTTATCCTCAATAACACCTGTAGTTACCTGACTGGTTAATTTCAGCCATTCTGGCTGGTGCAAGATGGTACCTCACTGTGGTATTGATTTGTATTTCCCTGAAGCCAAGTGATGTTGAGCATTTTTTCATGTGTCTGTTGGCCATGTGGATGTCTTCTTTTCAGAAATGTCTGTTCAGGGGTGCCTGGGTGGCTCAGTTATTATGTTTCTGCCTCCGGCTCAGGTCATGATCCCTACACTCTGGGATCAAGCCCTTCCTGCTCAGTGGGAAGTCTTCTTCTTCTCCCACTCCCCTTGCTTGTATTCCCTTTCTGTTTCAAATAAATAAATAAAATCTAAAAAAAAAAATGTTCATATCTTCTGCCCATTTCTTGATTGGATTATTTGTTCTTTGGGTGTTGAGTTTGATAAATTCTTTATAGATTCTTTATAGATTCTTTATAGATTTATAAATTCTTTATAAATTCTTTATACTAGCCCTTTATCTGATGTCATTTGCAAATATCTTCTCCTATTCTGTCTGTTGTCTTTTCATTTTGTTAACTCTTTCTTTTGCTGTGCAAAAACTTCATGATGAAGTCTCATTTGTTCATTTTTGCCCTTGCCTTTGGCGATGTTTCTAGGAAAAAGTTGCTGTGGCTGAGATCAAAGAGGTTGCTGCATGTGTTCTCTTTAAGGATTTTGATGGATTCCTGTCTCACAGTGAGGTATTTCACCCATTGTGAGTCTATTTTTGTGTGTGGTGTAAGGAAATGGTCCAGTTTTATTCTTCTGCATGTGGCTGTTCAATTTTCCCAACACAATTTGTTGAAGAGACTGTCTTTTTTCCATTAGATGTTCTTTCCTGCTTTGTCAAAGATTTGTTGGCCATAGATTTGACGGTCCATTTCTGGGCTCTCTATTCTGTTCCATTGATCTATGTGTCTGTTTTTGTGTCAGCACCATACTATCTTGATGATTAGAATAGAGTTTGTAATAGAGTTTGAAGTCTGGAATAGTGATGCCGCCAACTTTGGCTTCCTTTTTCAACATTCCTCTGGTATTCAGGGTCTTTTCTGGTTTCATATGAATTTTAGGATTATTTTTTGCATTATCTTTAAAAAAAGTTGATGGTATTTTGATAGAGATTGCATCAAAAGTGTAGATTTCTTTAGGTAGCATAGACATTTTCACAATATTTGTTCTTCAAATCCATGAACATGGAACATTTTTCCATTTCTTTGTGTTGTCCTCAATTTCTTTTATGAGTACTTTATAGTTTTCTGAGTACAGAACCACCTTTGCTGCATCCCAAAGATTTTGAACAGTATTTTTTTTTTGAACAGTATGTTTTCATTTTCATTTGTTTCTATGATTTTTTAAAAAAAATTCTTCTTTAATTTCCTAGTTGACCCTTTCATTCTTTAGTAGGATGCTCTTTAGTCTCCATGTATTTGAGTTCTTTCCAACTTTCCTCTTGTGGTTGAGTTCTAGTTTCAAAACATTTTAATCTGAAAATATGTAGGGAATGATACCAGTCTTTTGGTACCAGATGAGACCTGATTTGGTACCAGTTGAGACCCAGGATATGACATATTCTGAAGAATGTTCCATGTGCAATGGAGAAGAATATGTATTCTGTAGCTCTGGGATGGAATGTTTTGAATATGTCTGTGATGTCCATCTGGTCCAGCATGTTGTTTAAAGCCTTCATTTCCTTGCTGATTTTTTGCTTAGATGATCTGTCCATTTCAGTGAGGGGGTTGTGTTAAAGTCCCCTACTATTATTGTATTATTGTCAATGTGTTTCTTTGATTTTATTATTAATTGGTTTATATAATTAGCTGATCCCGTGTTAGGGGCATAGATATTTAAAATTGTTAGATCTTCTCTTTGGATCTACTTGTCTATATTGGTTAGGTCCCTAGTAGTTGGTACTGCCTCTTGTTCTTCTTTTGAGGTGAGTTTTTGTGCCTTGTCATTTTATCCAGACAAAAATTGATGAATGAGAGAACAAAATACTGAAAGAGTAATAATGACCCCAGAAAAATACACATCAACCAAATCAGAAGAGATCTGAAATTAGAGGGAGAAGAAAGGAAAAAATAAAATTCTATATATAATTAGACTGGTGAATAGAACAGAGCCACACACTTGATTTTGGGTGTATTTTGGTCTGTTAGAAGAAACTACCCCCAAATTTTAAAGAAACAAAACACACACACACACACACACACACACACACACAGACAAATAAGGGTAAACACAGTGAATGAATAAAATATGACTGTAAAGATGAAAATTAAAAAAGATTTTAAAAAAGGAATTGATAAGAGAAGTTTGTTGAAAAAAGAAAAAAAAGGAGAAAATGTGATCAGGTTGGAGACTAGAACAAAGCCATATGCTAGATTTAGTGTATATTTTGGTCTCTTAGAAGAAACTGTATCCCAAAATTTTAAAGAAAGAAAAATTTATATGTTTACAAAAAATAAGGTTAAATACAATGAAGAGATAGAATATGACTATAACAATGAAAATTTAAAAAGATTTTTAAAAAGGTATTGGTAAGATAAAATAGTTAAAATACGTTGAAACAGGAAAGAGGATACATTTTTAAAAATTGAATAAGAAAAATTAAAATTAAAAAAAATTTTAACTTTGAAAGACTAAAGAATCATGGGGGGAAAGCCTTGAATTCTATTTGCTGCATTCTCCTATCTCTGGAGTTCCATGGTTCTCACTGATTTGTGAACTCAATGTTGACTGGATGTTCTTACTGATCTTCTGGGGGAGAAGCCTGTTGCCATGATTCTCGAATATCTTTGCCTGAGGTGGAATTGCACTGTCCTTGCAAGGAGCCAGGCTAAGCAACCTGCTCAAGTTCACTTTCAAAAACTTTTGTTCCCTGAAAGCTTTCCGTACAGATTTGGAGGATGGGAATGATAATGGCCGCATCCCAATGTCCTGCCCAGAGGAGCTGAGAGCTCAGGACCCCCGCTCTTCAGTGCACCTCAGAGAAAAGCAGTTCCTCCCGTCTCCCTGGTCTTCCGCCATGCTCTGTATTCACTCAGCCTGTGAGTGTTTCTATCTCTGGTGCATGGCCCCGTTTGGAGTCTCCAAACCCAGCAGATTCCTGCAGGGTGCTCCAATGCCACTCCTCTGAAGAAGAAAGGTGAGTCCAGATTTGCCACTTTGGGATCCCTGTTTGAAAAGCAGTGGCCCCACTCTGCTTTGGATCATGGTTTAAGGTAACCCCAAGATGAGAGGCCCCTCCTCAGTTCTGTCTTTGCAGCTGGTCTCCCCACTCTGATACCTGGGAGCTCTGCTACACTCAGGCACCCCTGGTCTCATCCAATTTCTCTCAAATATTTGTAAAATAAAATTATTCTCACATTTGGAACAGAACATGAATGTTTTTCTATGGAAAAGATTCACTGAATATGACTATGCCCCTTCCTTGGTTTATTTTTCTCCATGGCACTTTTTATGCTCTATGTACTACATACTTCAACTGAAATATATTCATTTTTTTATTGCCACTTGCAAAAATGGCTGCCAGGATCTCACCTCGGTGTGTCAGTGGGGCATTTGAAAGAGAATAGGGTAAATGTTTAATGAGCTGGTCTAATATTTTGAAAATAGGCAATCCCACTTAGGGGTGTGTGTGTGTGTGTGTGTGTGTGTGTATGTGTGTGTAGGATTACTAGATTATTCCTTTACATACCATTATGAACTTCAAACACCAAACATGAACATATCATATCTTCAGTGTCTTTATACACTTGAAATTGGAGCTTCCATTAGCTATCACTTGTTTAAATAAGATTTATTTTTTGAATTAAAAACATTTATTGGCATAACTAATTAAGTCAAATATAAATGGATTACTGAAATCATCTTAGAAATGGTAACTGAATATCATTCATTCATACTAGGATGGAAAGTGATTTAAAAGTCTGAATCTTTGGGGCACCTGGGTGGCTCAGTGGGTTAAAGCCTCTGCCTTTGGCTCAGGTCATGATCTCAGGGTCCTGGGATTGAGCCCCGAGTCGGGTTCTCTGCTCAGCAGGGAGCCTGCTTTCCTCTCTCTCTCTTTCTCTGCCTGCCTCTCTGCCTACTTGTGATCTCTGTCTATCAAATAAATAAATAAAATCTTTAAAAAAAAAGTCTGAATCTTTCCAACAATTGTTTGTTTTCAACAAATTTTTCTTCTATTGAAATTGTTCCTTATAAATAGGAATGATAATGACTACCATAAAAAGAGAATTTGTTTCCTCAGGAAAACTTGGGCTTACCAGGAACAGATTCTAACCTATTTTTTTGTGAGATAGTTTCTAGTGCCTCTATTCCTGCAAAGTTTTTGCATCTACTCCTGATTTTGCTTTCAGTATATATTTGTACATGAGATTAAAATTGATACAGTCTATAATACTGACCAAATACACTCAACAAAATTAACAAGTGGGAAGAAAAATGTGACATTTCTTTTACACATTATTACTGATCAAAGAATAGAGTATGGGTATTTTGCTCCAATAAAACTCAGAAACTTTTAATGATATGAAGACATTATTATAAGAAGGCTTATTAAAATATTTATGGGCAGAAATAAGACTCTAATGTCAAAGTAAAACATTAAGAAAAACATGCAAACATGACAAGACCAGGAAAATGAACACATTATATTATCAAAGGGCACAACTATCAAATGAAAAATGTGATATTAATAGCAGCTGGGCAATCCAAAGGCTAAATACTTCCAGTATTATATTTGGAAAAGAGCAGAAACCATTGGCATTTAAAAAACAGCAAACTGTCTACTGAAACTTCTCTACCAAAGTGCATGGGATAGCTGACCAGATGTGGTCACTCATCATTATACTAAATTGCTGGAACATAGCTCAGAACTGACATTAAAGAAAAATACTTACATGGTAGAGGAAGAAGTAGAGAGTGCTGTGGTTAATATTTTTTTATTGTAAGTAACAGAGAGTAACTCAAACTAGTATATGTGAAATAAATATATTATGTCATATCATATTATAATGTTATATATAAATGTCTTATACTCCAGCAACATGAATGTGGCCAGGCTTTAGGAAGGGAGTGAATCTAGGGACTGGAAAACATCAGTTTTTCCCCATGCCTTGTCTCTGCTTCTTTCTATAAGTATGCTTTGAGAGCAGGTCTAACACCTGCATTTCTACAGAGACTTGAGAGATAAAGTTAATGTGGTAGATAGAGTGTTGGTCATTGGCAGAAGATTGGACCTGGGATGTGACTCTTCTGATAGAGATCGAAATCCTTAGGGCTTGTACTCAACATGGCAGGAGTTTGGGGGTAGAATAGGTGTGTCATAGTAGTGCAGACCAGAAAGTCTGTGTTCATGAGACCTGATGTCCAGGAGATAAAGGCTCCAGAAAAGGACTAGCGGCTTGGCTCAGGTCTTATAGGGCCTTACCTTGCCCTTCCTGCCATTTTAACTGAGAGAATGTTTTTTATCTAGGATCCTTGTGTGACTTGCATTCCATATTAGCTCAATGTCACCACCCAGAGAGGTCTACCCTGACCATTCTTTTAAAGAAACCCCCACACCACATTCAAAGTACTCTTAGAATTGTCTTGTTTTGTCTCCTTTAAAGAGATTATTTTTCTGAGATTATCCTCCTCCTATACTAAGATATTGTCTGTTCTCACCTGCTTTTTGTGACATCATAGGCCTTTTCTAACTTTTTCTCCTTTGTGTCTCTATCATCTAGCACAATGTCTAGCACATAACAGGTGCACAATAAACATCTGTTGGATAAATGACTAGAAGCATAGATTGCTACTATAGGATTAGAGCTAAGAGCAGTTTGTGGTACTAGGAGCCAGAAGGTTATATGGTACGTTGATGTTCTGGAGCAGAGGAAAGATCTTTCCAGTCCTATCAGAGGCAGGATCTACCTTCGCGTGCCATTAAAGTACTTACCATAGTACTTAATTAAGCCTTAAAGTACTTATTATACCTATGCTTCAGTAAGGTTAGAAAATCAAGATTTACCAACTGGTTTGAGGTCCAACCTTAGTACAGGACAGGGGATTATGTGCTCAAAGTGTAAAGGGATCTGGGGCACATCAGACACCTCTATACTCTGTAAGGAAGTGTTCAGCCATCACTTACAAGTTATTGTTTCATGGCTATGGCCAATCTCCTAGATTCAACTGAAGAAAAATAGAATTTTTGAAAAGAGAAGTGGTGACTATAGCTATTTACCAGACTGGTTTTCTAATAGAGTTGGGTTTTTGTTGTTGTTGCTGTTGTTGTTATTTGGTTAATGAAGCAAGAATTTATTTTAAACCATCTCTATACATTTGAAAGACTTGAATTAGATTTTATGAAAAGGTAAGATATCTTCAGTTAAGTCTGAAGATCAGTGTTAGGACCTCATGGTTTTCTCATAAAGTTTATCAAAGTCCTTGGTTCTTTATAGGAATCAAACAAGATAATGTAAGTATATGTTTTTCTTTCTTTTCTCTTCCATTTTGGCTATCTTCCTGAGGAATGAATTTCATTAGGATATAAGATATATGTCCACTTAATTAGGATGAGTTTCTCTGAAAAAGAATTTGGTGTAATGTTTGGAAGAAAGCAGAGAAACTGGTAGTCATAAGCATTAACTTTTTCATTAGAACTTCAAGTCGGATGGCAGATTTTGGTACCACTGCATTAAACGTGTTGTGTGTTGGCCTTTATTTATACACTGAAAATTAATTTTTTTCTGTAATGGTCATTTTTTAAAAATATTTTATGTATGTATGTATTTATTTATTTATTTATTTATTTGTGAGAGAGAGCATGCATGCAACCAGGGAGGTAAAAGGAGAAGGGAGAGGGAAGGGGAAAAAGTCTCAAGCAGACTCTGCACAGAGCATGAAGCCAGACAAGGAACTTGATCTCTGGATCCTCAGATTATGACCTGAGTGGAAACCAAGAGCTGGGCGGCTTAACTGACTGAGCCACCCAGAAGATGCAGGAATTGTCATATCCTTAATTGTTTTGCTCTAAGAACAAACTTGCTTTTGTACAGCCTGGAAACAATGTATTCTAAATGTCCAATTTCAGCCATCTCAGACTAAACAAATGAGCCTATCTTTAGTAACTTGTGGTTTTCACTACAGTCTCTTCTCCCTGTATTATGAATCTACTATTTATACTCTATTCTGGGGGAAAGCAAAATTAAATAATGCAATTAAGTGTTGCTTCTTCTATTATCATAAAATCCAAGACATAATGGGGATGGGTCTTGCTTTTCTCTGTGGTGTTTAGCCAGAGTATAGTGATATTGTCTAAGGGGTTCTGTTTTCTACCTTGTTCTTTTCCAGGTCCTTTGGCTAGAGGGAGCAGGCTTTTGCTGGGCTTTTTATTGTCTGCCTTCATTGGCATTTCTGGATCACCAGCTTTTTCAGCTCCAAGTCTGGGCTATATGAGGCAGAAAGAAAACCCATAGAACCCACCACTTTATCATTCCTCAGGTCCCAAGTTCACTAGCCAGTCTGCCTTTTCCTCTCCATCCCTCAGAGTCTTCTGAAGCTTGTTTTATATACAGTTGTTCAGAGTTTTTGGTTGTACTTCAAGGGAGAAATAGGGAAAAGTATATTAGGTCTATTTTCTCAGTAGCAAAAGTCTGGACCAACTGATTGTTGACAAATTACAAAGGTAATTACAAAGGAGAAAGAAGAGTCTTTTCAACAAATGTTACTGGAACAGTTAGAAATCACATGCAAAAAATGGACTTGATTCATAACCATGCAATATAATAAAATTAACTTGAAATTGAGTTTTAAGTGTAAACCTTATAACTATAAAACTTCTAGAAGGATGCATAGAAAAAAAATCTTCATGGTCTTAAGTTAAGGAAAGAGCTCAAAGATACAATAGTCCCCTTCTACCTATGGTTTTGCTTTCTGAGGTTTTAGTTACTCACAGTCAGCTGTGGTCCAGAAGTAGATGTTCCTTCTTCTGATACATCATCAGAAGATCAAGAGTAACCTAACCCTAGGTCCCAAGACCTGTATCATTCACCTCACTTTATTTCTCCATTTGGGCATCTTATTATCTCATATCATGACAAGAAGGGTAAATACAGCACAATATGAGATTTTGAGAGAGAAACTGCATTCACATAACTTTTGTTATAGTATATTGTTATAATTGTTTATTATTATTATTGTTAATCTCTCACTGTGCCTAGTTTATATATTAAACTTAAGGTAGACACACATAGGAAAAAATATGGTATAAATAGGGTGCTATACTATCCTGGTTCCAAGCATCCACTGAGGGTCTTGGAACATATCTTCTACAGATAAGGGAGGACTGCTGTACATCCCCAAACGTGCAATCCATAAAAGAGCAGACTAATAAACTGCACTTCATCAAATGCAAACATTTTTACTCTTCAGAAGTCTGTTGGGGCTCCTGGGTGGTTCAGTGAGTTAAGCCTCTGCCTTTGGCTCAGGTCATGGTCTCAGGGTCCTGGGATCAAGTCCCCTATTGGGCTTTCTGATCAGCAGGGAGCCTGCTTCCCCCTCTCTCTCTGCTTGCCTTTCTGTCTGCTTGTGATCTCTCTCTCTCTCTGTGTCAAATAATAAATAAAATCTTAAAAAAAAAAGTCATGTCAAGAAAGTAAGAAGACAAAGCCACAGGCTTGGGGAAAACACCTGCACAGCACACATCTGATAAAGATTTACATCCAGAATACATAAAAGTCCTCAATACTTCCTAAGAAAACAATTCAAATTTAAAATGAGCAATTTAAAATTTAAAAATGAGGAAAGGAGTCAAAAAGACAATTCACCAGGTAATAAAATTGAACTACACTGGTTCCTCATTCCTACATGGCAATGATTATTTGGAGCTGAAGAACAGTTGCCCCTTAGATTAGGCATGAATTTTCCAGTTTTCTTCAGTTGGTCCCCTCTGGGTCGTTGCAGGAATGTGGGTTACCTGATCACTCTCTTTTCTAAGTCCAAAAGGAGAAATAAAGCTATTTCCATTTGCCAGGCTACTTCTGTCATTGTCAAGCTTGTGTTTCACATTATTTAGAGCAGAATCAATTCTCCTCCCCCCCCATCCCTCACCCCCACCCTGCCCCACCTCCACCAGTCTTGCCCTTCCCCCAGCTCGGCTTCCACACTGAATCCCTCTTGGTTGCCATGCATAGCTACACAGTCTCCATAGTGACTTTGAAATTATTGGTTGTGAGGGCTTGATTCAATACTTTTTTTTCCCCTATAAACCATTTTTATCTCTAACAGTTATAATAAAAAGAATATCCTAAAATAACATGAACTCTACAAATAAAAATTTGTATTAAACACAATTCTTCAGATTCAAATGGATTTAAAATCCAAAAATGGAATTTATCCTATGTGTCCTTGTTTTAACATGATTGTCTAGGCCCATATTGGGCATCAAGCTCTCAGTGGACTTTATGACATGGAATTAATTATTTTGCTCTCTGCAGACATCACACCCTTCACCAGCCGCATGACAACACAGGATCTAAGGCCTGTGAGGATAAGGTTCTTGTGTTTGTTTATATAAAGTTCTTCTCTTCCTTTGTACGTTTACTCTAAAATATGCACCAAGAATGGATGGTATATGAATATATAATTCCTGGAAAATAATTCCTCTTTGTCATTTTCATTTGGCATTAAGGCTTTCATTTCTACCAACTGAAGAAAAGTGAAAATTAATTGAAAGTAATCTGATAGCCTTCAAATTGAATTTTTATAACACTAGGCTATATAAACTCTCTCTTAAAATATTAACTGCTAATCTATATTTCTAAAACATTCTCATGTTGTTTAGAAGATTCTTTACATCCCTGGGAAACTCCACTCAGAGGATAAGCCTGCAGTGTATCTTTTTGACAGTTGTACTTCTAAAGGATTTGTTGGGACTGGAAGCGACCAAAAATTGTTGGTCAGATTGAAAACTTGTCTACATAGAAGCCTGCACATGGGTGTTTATAGCAACTTTATTTATATTTACCAAAACATGGAAGTGAGCAAGATGTCTTTCAGTAGGTGAATGGATAAATACACCAATACATCCAAGCAACAGAATATTATTTAGTCCTAAAAAGAGAGGAGCTATCAAGCAATGAAAAGACATTGAGGAACCTAAAAAGCATACTGCTACATGAGAGAATGCTGGAATCTGAATGATTCCAGCTATGCGACATTCTGGAGAAGGCCAAACTATGGAGACAATAAAACAATCAGTGGTTGCCAGCTGTAGGACAGCGGCAGGGGTGAATAGGCAAAGCACAGGGTATTTTTAGGGCAGCGAAGCTATTCTGTATGATACTACAACGGCGGGTACTTTTATTACCCATATGTCTAAACTCATAGAATGTACAACACTAAGAGTGAATCAATTGCAACAAATATACTGCTCTGGTTGGGGGTACTGATGGTGGAAGGGGCTATTCATGTTGGGTGCAGAGGCTATATGAGAGCTCTGTACTTTTTGTTCAGCTTCTGTTCAGTTTTGCTACAAATCTAAAATTGCTCTAAAAATAAAGCTTATTAATTTCAAAGGAATGTTGGAGGGCATTTGGAATTGAGAAGCCATTTGACACATTGGAAATAACATGGCCCTTGAATCAGAAAGCCAGTATTTGAAGCTTTACCCATCATTTTCCTGATAATTTTATGAGATTTAACTTCTCTGGGCCTTGGTTTTCTCAGGAATGAGTTAAGTGAATAATATTTACGTTGCTGGATTGATATGAGGAGTAGGTGAGGTACCTTCCTACTGGAGCCAAGGGACTTATCTTTCATCTCCATTGCAGAATGAGGCATGTGTGTTAGTGGCATGTTCCCAGAGCCTGGAGGCCCTTAGAAGGCAACAGATGGACCTATACCCTTTTCAGAGGCAGTATATAGGAGACAGAGGAAAGAGTAAATCCAACCAGTCTCAAGTATATTGTGTCTTAAAGTTTTACCTTTTACTCTAGTAGTGATAAAGTGAGATCTCCTTAGATCAACTGATGCTATTTTAAAAATACCACACATACTGCCATCCCTGAAAAAAAATTTTGAAATGATACTCAGAAAGTTTTTATTTCTTGATGAGTTTTCTCTCCAAATATTAGGAACTTGAGTAATATTTCCAAAAATGGAGGAAAGAAAAATACCTATGTGAAAGGATTACTTGGAAGAAGAGGTCTCAAGATAATGGATCCTAGTCACTCATCTTACCGAGAAATTAAACTTGCAGTTAGACATCTAAATGAAGAGCAGTGACAGACAAAGTATCTTGAGAAATATAAAAAGAGAAAAAGTAAGGTAACTGGAAGGAGTGGATAACCATAAAAACTATCAAGTGGCTTCTTTTCCATTTTCTCTTTTACCCCCCAAAAAACTCCCCACTTCAAAAACAAATTAATGGTCAGTGGCATACCAACAAGCTACCCATAGCATCCATTTCTTATTTTTTCTCTTCTAAAAGTTTGCCTCACTTTTTTGTGATTATATCCCTCTTGCCCCTCCAACCTGTGAGCATCAAGTAAAAAGACCTTTTCCCCAGTTTGAGAGATTAGTGTCATTGAGTAAGATACTCCCCCTCCTTTGCCAGTGATTGCTTCAGAAATGGTCATGTGAGGTGACAGCTTGTGCCAGCGAAATGTGAGGAAAGATTTGATGAGGGTTTCCAGGAAAGAAATTTCCTTGCTGTTAAAAAGACCCAATCAAAAGGCATAGTCTCTCTTTCTTTGGTTGTATCATGGAGATGCAGATAAAACGCTCAGGACTGTCAGAGCTCTTTTTCTGTTATGCAGGATCTAATCTTAGGATGAAATTAATTCACAGTGGAAGACTCAGTGGAGGGAATTATGGGGAAGAAGGACTGGAGCTGCTGGCTTATTTCAAATAAACTATACCTTCTCTGGAATTCTAGATATAGGAGATAATACATACCTTTATCTGAACTAACTTAAATTAGATTTTTATTTGCAGCTGAAAGCATTCTAGCTAATATCAGCCAACTAATGTACTATTAAAAATGGTTATTTCTGAGAGTTGGCTTCTATGAACACATGCACAAAAAAGATAACAAATGTATGATAAGACCTTTAAATCATGGCACAGGATAAAGAAAATCAGCAATTTGATACCATGGGTAAGAATACTAAAAAGGCAGTTGACTTGCCTGTCTGAAGCTACCACTACTCATTCTTTGAATGACTAAGCTGTGACCTTAATGTCTTTTCAATTCACTTTTTTTTTTTTTTTTTACAGTTTTGTGAATTGTAATGTGATCTCATACTTATCTGGGTTAGAGACTTAGCAGAAACACCATGAATAACTGTGTAAGAGAGTTGGAATAGACTCAATGGGACTTAATCATATTGTGGATAATGGGAGCTGAGTAATATTGACAGTTAAAACAAAGATGATGGCAGGGAATTTTTCATAAGTGGGTTTAATGCAACGTTGAATCTAGATGCACTAGCATTTTTAAGACTAGGTTTGATAACAGGTAAATTTTTATAAAGTCAGAATGTGTTATCAAACTGTGGAGATAGATTCACACTGATATTTTCCATGTATGAAGAGTTTGCCTTGATTTTTCAACATATAAGTAATTTCATCATTTTTCAACAAATTTCAACAATTTTCAACATATAAGTAATTTCCAACATTCCTAGATATCCTGAATTGACTCTCACGTACTTTGAATTTTACTTGTCAGCTTTCTTAATGTGAATGGGATTAGAATGTTATTGATGTAGAATATACATTATAATTCATTCATAATGAAAGTAAATGTGTTTTTGTTGAATGAATGAATGAATGAATGAAAGTTATTTTCACTTTCATTTCAATGACCACTTAAGCTACTGACCCACATAAGGAGTTCTATACCATTAAGATGCTGGATTCTATAAACTACTCATGAAACTCTTCACCTTCCTTTGTTGTCAGATTTCACTGTACACACTGGGTCCAGGATCATAGTTCCAGACATCTACAGAGCATTTCCCACTATCGGCTCAAACTCAGAGACTCAAATTAAGGCTTCCTCTCATCTGGAACTTTTTCCCATCATCCACTCTGTTTTCATTTGGGGGCATACCTTTCTCCTGGTTGCTAAGGGATATCCATTATCTCTCTTGTTTAATCAGCCATGGAGTCCTGTTTACTCTTCTTTATAGTGTCTCTTGCTTCTTGGTTCCAAGGCTACAAACCTCAACTGATTCATTGTTTTTATAGACATGTCACTTCTTTCCCAGATTTTATTTACCCCCAGTTGAAATCACACCACACTACCCAGATTTATCTGTCTGGAACATTGCTTTCATTGTGTCTTTCTTTGGCTTGAGAACTCACAGGATCTGTATATTGCTAGATGTTTCAAATCCAATTGAACTTGACTGTCATTCCAGGTCTTTTGCCATTGGTCTAATATTGCTTATAAAAATTGTCTTTTAAATCTCCTGCTATAGATTGGTTTCTGGCTGTCCTAGGTGCATTTTCCAATGCCATACTTTTTCTTAGATTATCTCTGCCAGAGATACCCATTTTCAAATCCTTCTCCAACACAATTCCTTCCCTTGTTTTCTTAACTTCACCCTGACTCTCAAGCCAAGTATCCATGCCATGCTTTGGTTTTACATCTCATATTTAGGTTTTTAATCCATTTTGAATTTATTTGTGTGTGTGTGTTGTAAGAAAGTGGTCCAGTTTCATCCTTCTGCATATAGCTGTCTAGTTCTCCCAACATCATTTGTTGAAGAGACTTTTTTCACTTTGGATATTCTTTCCTGCTTTGTCAAAGATTAATTCACCATAAAGTTGTGAGTTTGTTTCTGGGTTTTCTATTCTGTCCTATTGATCTATGTTGTCTTTTTGTGCCAATGCCGTACTGTTCTAGATGACTGTAGCTTTGTAATAGAACTCAAAGACCAGGACTGTGATGCCTCCAGTTTTGCTTTTCTTTCTCAAGATTGCTTGGGTTATTCAGGGTCTTTGTGGTTCCATACAAATTCTAGGATTCATTGTTCTAGTTCTGTGGAAACTGCTGTTGGTATTTTGATAAGGAGTGCATTAAATGTATAGATTGCTTTAGGTAGTATACATTCTAACAGTATTTGTCCTTCCAATCTATGAGCACGGAAAGTTTTTCCATTTCTTTTTCTCATCTTTAATTTCTTTCATCAATGTTTTATAGTTTTTAGAGTACAGGTATCCCACCTCTTTGGTTAGGTTTATTCCTAGGAATCTTATTATTTCTGGTGCAATTGTATATGGGGTTGTTTTCTTAATTTCTCTGCCTGCTACTTCATTATTGGTGTATAGAAATGCAAGTTTGTAACCTGAGACTTTACTGAATTTGTTTATTAGTTCTAGCAGGTTTTTTGGTGGAATTTTCTGGGTTTTCTTTATCTAGTATCATGTCATCTGCAAACAATAAACATTTCACTTCTTCCTTACCAATCCAGATGTGTTTTCTTTTTGAGTCTGATTGCTGTGGCTGGGAAAAAAATTCTGTCTTAATCTTAAGTGCACTGTAGTTGTAAAATCTACCCCAGGGTTAGAGAATCTTTTAAAACCATTTAAAATATTTAGAAAAATACTGGAATACCTGGGTTCTATCATAACGCATGGAAAAGGCGGAATAAAAACTTGTAGATAATCATATCTTGAGTATAGCGAGATATAGCTACTCTTCAAAAAGACTAAAATATTAAAATTAATAGTGGTCATTTTAGGATGATGATATTAAGTGGCTTTCCATCTTTTAAAATATATTTTTTAACATGTATTTTAGAGGAGTGGAATAAGATATACTCCTATGTGTTCTGTATAAGTTACTGAATTAAGGCCTAGAATGCTTCTGCTATTTTGAAAACATTAAAGAATATGAATAAATAGAAATCAAAAATTATTTACTAGAACTTAGAAGAAAGTTTTTCTTATATAGAAGAAAGCTATATAAAATGCAGAGACTATCTTGCTTTGAATATCTAAAGTCCAGAAAGGATGTAACAGAAGCAACTTAAAAAATAAATAACTTTGTTTTGTTTTATTTATAGTTGTTATTACGATTTTAAAATGTACCCAAAAAGGGGCACCTGGGTGGCTCAGTGGGTTAAAGTCTCTGCCTTTGGCTCTGGTCATGATCCCAGGGTCCTGGGATCGAGCCCTGCATCGGGCTCTCTGCTCAGCAGGGAGCCTGCTTCCCTTCCTCTCTCTCTGCCTGTGTCTCTGCCTACTTGTGATCTTTCTCTCTCTGTGTCAAATAAATAAATAAATAATCTTTATAAATAAATAAATAAATAAATAAATGGAATAAAATGTACCCAAAAGGACAAAGAATACTATATTTATTTTATATATACATATAACATATGTATATATACATGTATACATATACATATAACATATGTATATATAAAATAAATCCACATATACCTACTACTTGTATTTTTAAATTGATAAATCTTTTGCCATATTTGCTTCTTCTATTTTTTCTAAAGTCTTTTAAAGTAAAATAAAATATGCCATTTTATTCCTAAGTACTTCAGGGTGGATTTTTTAGAAAATGAAGGAAGTTGCCCAATACTTACAATTCTATTGAAAATAGAAGTATAATAATAATTACCATACAGTGTTATTCAAATAACCAGTCCTGTTCCCACCATGTCTTTTAGAGCCAGTTGTTGAAAACAGTATCCTAATAGAGGGACATATAGTGCCGTCTTTTGTGATGTCTCTTGCCCGTTTTTATCTACAACACCCGCTTTTTCCTCACTCCATCCCTTACTTCCTTCCCTCTCCATGATATTAACTTGATGATGAGATTGGGCCACTTGTCTTGTAGAACAACATGTTTTTTAAATTAGTTTAATTGATTTTTCATGGTCCTGCTTTAGCTCCTTCTTCCAGTTCCTGTTTTTCTATAAACCAGAAGTTCTATCTTTAGAAGAGATTAGACTTAGTTTGAACATTTGGGGCACAGATTTTTTTAAAAAGATTTTATTAATCTTTATTAAGATTTTATTAAGATTTTTAAAAAGATTTTATTTGAGACAGAGACACACACACACACACACACACACACACACACAGAGGGAGAGAGCATAAGCAGGGGAAGAGGGTCAGAGGAGCAGACTCCCCCCTGAGCAGAGAGCTCAATGCTGAACTCCATCCCAGGAGCCTGGGATCATGACCCAAGCTAAAGGCAGATGCTTGACCGACTGAGCCACCCAGTGGGGCAAAAATATTTTATGAACAAAGGCATCTAGCTCCTAACACATGCCATGAGGAAGTGCTCAGTGTCCACCTGCCCCTCCATCATCATGTCAAGACTGATCCTTGAGTCAGAGAGGCCCCGGCTCAATTGATTGAGCAACTGCCTTCAGCTCAGGTCATATCCTGGAGTCCCTGGATTGAGTCCCACATGGGGCTCCCTGCGTGGTGGGGAGTCTGCTTCTCCCTCTGACCCTCCATCTTCTCATGCTCACTAGCTCTCTACCTCTCTCAATCTCTCTCAAATAAATAAGTAAAACCTTTAAAAAAATTAATAAAAAAATAAAACCAATGATGTTCTTTGGAAAAAAATGTTAAAAAGAGGCCCCGGCCATATTCCTCCCCATAAAGCCACACTTCTCCCATCCAACCTGTAATCTCTGTAGTGATGTTTTAGCACTAGCACATAGCTGAATTTTTAGACAGATCACTGTTTTGAAAAAATAGAGTCCTCTATATAATTTCATATTAAACACACTTAATTTTAGAAATCCCTTGGAGTATGTGAAAAATGTCTTTGACTTTGAAATATGCCCCCCTCCAAATCAATGTCCTAGAATGAGCAATAGAAACACATGGTATTAAACCAAACAATTTAACAGATTAATTTTTCTTCAAGTACAAGTTGAGTCCTTTAAAACTTTCCCGTGTGTTATGCTAAATAAAAATACCGATATGTTTCATTCATGTTGCAGAACTGCTTGTTTTTGCTGTCTAAATGTCCAGGGGTCTTCCCGCTGCCCTCTCTTCTGGGGCTCAGGACACAGAACACAAGTGTGCTTTTGTGTGCTTTCCTGTGCCTCGCAGAGCTCTCCTTCTGCCAATCAAAACTGACCGTCCGCTCTCTGCCAGCCTCTTTCATGGTTGCTGGGTTTTTGCCAGTTCCTAAACCTGGCAACAGAGCTTATGCTGCAACAATTTATGTTTCTACCTTTCCCACTCATTTTAACTTCTGGGCAAAAATATAGCTCTTTGTTTCTTTGGGAGAGTACTTAAAGATTCCTTTTGAACTTGAACTCGGCACATGTACTCATGAAAGGTGCTAACATTTATGCAATAAATAAAGATTGAAATGAATGCCTGTAACTATAACCAAGTGTGTGGATTTGTTATGGTTGCCCTGAGGCATCATTTTCTTAATTAGTGGAATATGGACTAGACTTGATATTTTAGCAGCATTTCAGAATGCCATTTAGAATGTGGCCACTGACTTGTTCTTGAATTTTGTACTATTTTTAGTGGCATTATCCTTGGAAGTTATGTGTTTAAAATGTGTGGAGGAGTGCATCAATCACTTAATGTTTAGCTTAGCAGACTTCAATTTCAGGATACTTTGTCGTTAAATTATTTTTGCATTTGCAAAAATATGTTCTTTTAAATATGGATCGTTGAAAACAATGAAGTTAGAAATACTAGAAAGGTAGACAAAAAAGAAATAGGTAGAAATGGAAACATTTATTTTTCACAGTTATGAGTAATCTGCTTTCCTTTTTAGAAATGCCTTTGGCTAGGAAGGATTATACAGTGTATGTTCTCCAAACTGTTATGTAAAATTTTATTTCTCCATGAGTTCTTAAGCTAGAAGCCAAAACAATGTTTTTGGGGGCCTAAGTGCATTGCTTGATCTTGCAAAGCCTATTTCATGGTCTGCTAGATTCTAATGGAGATGGTTGGTAATGAGATAATATTTATTTATATAGAAACTAAATTTACAGCAGAGTGCAAAAAGCATGTAAGCAAGAAGGACCAGCTTTAAAAAATTAATAGTGAAGTCATATGAATGTTTCTGTTTTCTCCAGGAAAATACTTTACTCATACATATACTACAGATACCTCATGCATATATCCATAAACATATATACTTTCCTTTTACTCAAAGGCACATGTGTATCTTGAGGTATCCTTGTGTGGGACTCTTACTATTTAAGGTTTAGAATTCTTATTATCCTAAAAACAATCTGTCAGCTTGCTGCTTTCCTTGAAATCGATTGATAGTAAATGTTGAACTTATTTGCTTAAAGCAACTTCTGTGCACCAGTTAAGTGATTTATTTATTTCGCTATCTAAGAACAGTAAAAGAAACTTCTGTGGTGTCTTTTGCTGACCTTGATAGCTGATGTGTTAATAACATTTCAGACTGACGATTTGCAGCCGGCTTTTTGCCCAAAGCTCTGTAGTAAATTATTGCTGCACTGCAGATTACAATTTAATTCCTTAAAAAAAAAAAAAATGCCAGTATCCTCAGATCCTTGTTGGGGCTACAGAATCTAAAACCACACTCAGCCTGTGGCATCTTGGAAAGATCATCCTTGTAGATGGAACTTAATGTGATTCATAAGTACGCTTTGTGCCAGAAAACATACAGCATGATACCTTGATTAGTGAAAACTCTAGGAACTAATCTTCATAATGAAATTGGCAGTATTAAAATGGTGGGAAGTGAAGCTTTGCATGTGCTAAGGCTTGACAAATGGCATGGCTTCCCATTGTTCTGTCTAAACACAGGCTGATGGCTCTACGATGAGCAAAATCGTGAGGGTTTCAAAATTTGTTTCACTTCCTTCTTGCTTTACCCCCTTAAACCAGTGTCTTCTTGTTCTCTTCACTCTCAGCATTGTCCAAAGAGGAAGCTTTAGTGACTCTCACTTCTCCCAGCTTGCCTAGATGACTAAATACTTTTTGATGAGCATGTTGCAAAATGTCCATCTATGTCCTGAGTTTGGTGGGAGAAACTGTTCTATTTGTCCTGGCAGTGTTTTATTTTGTTGGCCTTTATGAGTTTGTTACTGATGTTTGAAGATAACAAACATTTTACATAAAAATAGGGATCAGCGTCTCTCTTGAACCAGCTTGTAACTGTCCAGAATTTCCCTTGGCCACCCTCAGTTGAAACTGGGTGACATCTGTCCACTGTTGGCAGGGTGTGTCCTCTGCAGTTAGGTCTCCCCTCCCCACCTCCTCAACCACTTCATCTGCTGGCCTTTGTGGGCATTTGTTTTGACTCTTGTACTTAATGACAAGTAAGCACTTACGGTGTATGAACTTAAGGTTTTTACCTATTCATTCAAATATGAAGGGAAGGATTTGGTTTCCTCTTAAAAGAATCAGACCTTGGGAAGCAGGTATGTAAGAGACTCGGGTCAGGAGGTCTGTGGGTCGTGAAAGTGAAGCTGAATTGCTCCTATTGGAAATTTTGGTTTTTCTCCTAGACTACCCATCCCAGTCTCTTCCCTTCCTTCCACTCCCCTGTGTCACCAGTGGCGGGTAGAAAGATGGCTGCCACTAAGTGGAATTATGCCCTTCATCACTGTGACCTGCCAAAACCTATGCCATAGCCTTGTCCTTCAGCTAGGTCACCTGGGCACCTTTGCTGATTAACCTTTCCCCAAGCCTTCCACCTGTCTTGACAATGGGGCTGCTATGGGGTTCATTTCCTAAAACCTGTTAGCATAATTTCTCCTCATTTACTTCTATACTAAATCATAGGAGTCCCATTTCATGTTTTCCAGCAGGTTTGATGCTATTTTCTTTAATATTCTGTCATATTTTCATATTATATGTCATATTTTTACCCTCCTACATGAAGTTCTGAAGCTAACATCTCGATCTTTTGTACTTTTTTCTGCCTTGCTTGTGAAATATCTGATGAATAAGTGTGTCATTGGAACACATTCTCTTCATTAATGGAGGTATTACTGCAAGCCTGTGTTAACGTCCCACTGGAAATAAGCGAGCAGGAATGCTCATATTTTCAACAGGTTTTATTTGCTAAATTTCTCCCTGGTGCATTCTTTCAGAATAAGGTAAGAAAATGCATTTTTTATGCCTGACATTTGGATTTTATTTTAATACTGTCCATTGTTTTTACACACAGTTGTATACACTGCCGCCTAAGGCTGCTTTGCAAAATTGCTGATTTTAGGAACTTGTTGATCATAACGTTCTCTCTTGGGGCTTTTCTGTTCTGTCCCAAGTTGCGTCTACTCAATGAACATAGACCAGCCTGAGTTGTTCCTTCCTCAGCCCTATTCTAGAAGGGGTCATGTACAATGCTTTCTATTCTATCCACCTGGGATGTGTGGTGGTGGGATCTTACTAATTTTAATATTTGTCAGGGGCACTTGTAGCCTTAAAATTATATCCTTAGGAGGAGAGCATTTCTTTCACATATGAGCTTAGCTACAAAAGCTTAGTTACCGAAGCATATCAGAATATAGCCTGTTCAGAGTCCAGCTAGGTCTTCTGTGCCCAGTGACTATAGAGACCCAGTGGAGCTGAAGGAGTGTGAACTGGGAGGTCAGAGAAAAGCATGTGTAAGACACAGGAGGAGGACATCTGATGGGGAGGAGAGGTGTAGTGTGAGTTTTAACCAAAATCTCAAGAAGTTTGGGGGATATTCCTTTAATTAGCCCACATTTCCCTCCCATTTTACCTATTTCCTAACTATGTAGACGTTCCCAAGAATGAGCCTGTCAGTGAAACACTAAGATGATCCAGCCACGGCATTGGATCCAATTGTTTTGAGGGGCCCACTTGAGGAAAATTTTCAATGGTATTGATTATGATCATTAACTAGACAATTGCATTTAGAGACCGTTATGACACCAATAAAACTGCATCTGAGTAAAATTTAATTTTTTAGTTGCATTTTTTAAAAACTGCATTGAGGTCTCAAAATGGCCTCCAAGGCTGCCTGTGATTGACTCTAATTCATCTCTCCAGGCTTATCTCTCATGATTCTCGAATGCTGTGTGCCACTGAACTGCTTCTTCTCATCCTTTCCCTTGATCAGAGAATACGAAATAACAGAAAATATATATTTGTTACTGCCACTGGTTCCTGGAACAGAGCTCCTAAAACCTTTGTAATTTCCTAAGTGATAAGAGCCTAGGAGCATCTTTTGTTCTTATATTTGATCTTTGACCCTCGTTCCTGACACAGGGCTCCTAAATCCCTTGGAATTTCCTGGGTGATAGGAGAGTCTTTTGTTCTAATGGGGTAACCTTTGGTGAGCTGCACAGGGCCTGGTCACCAGAAAGACCAAGATGTGATTAAGAAGTTTGGAACTTTCAGCACTGTGACCCCCTGACCCCCATTCTCTGGAAAGGGGAGAGGGGCTGGAGATTGAGTTAATGATTGATCATGTCTACATAAGGAAACCTCTGTAAAAATCTCAATAATACTGGTTTGAAGAGCTTTTGGATCTACATGCTGGGACGGTGGCATATCCCACATCCTCAGGGACAGAAACTCCTGTTCTTGGGACCCTTCCAGACCTCAGTCTGTATGTCTTTTCATCTGACTGTTCATGCATACCCTTTATAGTATCCTTTATAATAAACCAGTAAATGTGTTTTCTTGAGTTCTGTGAGCCATTCTAATGAAGGGTTGAGCCCAAGGAGGGGGTTGTGAGAACCCCAATAATAGACAATGGGTCAGAAGTACAGGTGACAATCTGGGACTTGAGATTGGTGTCTGAAATGGAGGCAGTCTTGTGGGACTGAGTGTTTAACTTAGGGGTCGTGATGCTAACTTCAAATAGATAGTGTCAGAATTGAATTAAATTATAGAGCATCCACTTTGTGTTGTAGACAATTGCTTGATGTGTGAAAACACAAACATCTGGCATCAGAAAGAAAAACTAAGAAGTGTTTTTTCTAGATAATGGGAGATATATCCTTCTATGCATTTCTGCTTATTATATGCCACCCATATTTGAAGATCCAGCTCAAAGGTCACCAACACCATGAAGATTCCAAAAGCATCTCACCAGAAGTAATCTGTCTCTCCTTTATCTTCCCCATTATATTTGCCTTATATTTATAGTTGTTTGTGTTCTGTCTTAATTCTCACAAATTTATTTTCCCCCCCAGTGGGAGTCTCATCGTTGGGAATATATACATATTTAGCAAGTAGGTAAAGTTTAAGGTCAAGTTGCCGGTAGATTCCGTGTCTGGGGAGGACCTGCTTCCTCATCATAGACAGCCATCTTCTCACTGTGTCTTCACATGTCTGAAGAAGCAGGGGAGTTCTTTCAGGTCTCTTTTATAAGGACACCAATCCCATTCATGAGGGCTCCACCCTCATGACCTAGTCACCTTCCAAAGGCACTACCTCTAAACACCATCATGTTGGGGATTAGGTTTCAACACATGAATTTTAGTGGGGGAAATTATGCATTAAGTCTAAAGCACGTAACACTGACATATAGTCACTATTAAACTTTCAGTGTTTTATTTCTAATCATATTTTTACATACACACATAAACACACATTTGGAGGAAGACAAAATTCTCTCACTTATGTTATATAGTATCAAAACTTGGAAAGGGCAGTTGCTAAATGTTGTTATTGACTTTTTAAAAGTTTTTATGGTGAGAAATTTAAAAATATATACAAAAGGAGTTATGTGGTATAAATATCTATCCCCAGCCTTAATAATTATCTCATGACCAATCTTGTTTCATGTATTTCCTCACCCGCTTCCTCCCTCCTGTATTATTTTGAAACAAATCCCAGATACCATTATGTGTTTCTAAAAGATAATGATTCTTTTTTTTTAAAGCATAACCACAAAGCATTATCACAAATACATATAACTAACAATATTCTTCCTCACCATCAAAATCCAGTTAGTGTTCAGATTTCCAAGTGTCTTATAAATGTCATAGTTTTTCTGTATTTATTTGCATTTGTACTTGAATATATTTAAATAATTTAAATCAAGCCCACACATTCTGATAAATATGATCTTAAGCCTCTCAATCTATGAGTTTCATACACTTTCTTTCTTTTTACCTTGTGATTTATTTGCTGAAGCAACCACATCATCTATCCTGTACTTTCCTACAGCAATTTCTTTGTTAATTTTGATTCAAATAAAACCTCAGGGCTTACATCTACCCCTGATCTAACAAGAGAGTCAAAGGAATTAGAATTTATAGGCAGATACATTTAGCAAGCCATGTATAGTATCTGAAGGATGGCTTTTGTGTACTGAAGTTTCATTGGCATTAAAATCATTTCCATATGATCATGAAATTTCAAACTCAAAAGCATGAGATTTTTCAAAAGATAATTTCTAGGAAGGGTCTATTCCTTGAATAGCGTTACATATACTGCAATATCAAGTCTCTAGAGGTGCTTGCTAAGAAAGTCCAATGCTATGGGTTTAAAACCAATAATAAGTGTAGTTTATTATCTTTTTTTTTGGTCTGGTAACATTGTGTTAAGACAAAACAAAGCAATATAAAAACAAAACAAAACAAAACCACCAAAAAGAAAATAAGTGAGTTACTATTTGAAAAGTATAATTGTTGGGGTGCCGGGGTGGCTCAGTTGGTTAAGCACCTGCCTCTTGGTTTCTCAGCTCCTGATCTCACAGTTGTGCTTCAGGCTGTGTGCTGAGGGGAGTGTGGAGCCTGCTTAGGCTCTCTCTCCCTCTGCCCCTCCTCCCCTGCTCACATGCACACACTCTCTCTTTCTCTCTCTCTCTCAAAAAAATCAATAAAAGAACAAATTTCAAAAAGAAATAAGAAAATAAAAGGATAATTATCCTGAAACTCTCAAAGGTTCCCGCACCTGGTATTCTTGGTCTTTTGTTTGTTTGTTTTCAAGAAACAAGAGCGTGTTCATGCTGACTCAGGTGATGGGTGTTTGCTGTCAGGATGCATGGGAAGAGTGTAAGACTAGGAACAGCCAATATGGTCAGGAATGACTGGGCACTATGGTTGTTCTTCAGTTGACCTGCAGCACTCCTGAGGCCCAGTGGAAGCTGTAGAAGCTATTCTCCTCAAAGCCAGCAACCTTACTCTGGAAGGGCTGTGTGTGACCATCTCTGCTTCAATTGCCCTTGCCTCTGGTAGTTGATTCTCTCCACTCTCCTCTCAGAGGCATGGTGTTTGATACCCTATGTCTTTTACCACCTCATAACTTCTGCAGATAGATATATGCCTTCTTCTTCTTGAGTTCATTCTGAATGTCTCAACCTCTAATTCTGCTAACCCCTCCTATTTCTTTGTACTTGCACTCAAATGTTCCTTCCAGAAACTGATTCGGCTACTCCTTGTCCTTTTCCTGCAGAACTGGAGCTCCAATTAGGTTTTTGATTTTTACTTTCTGGTTACATTTGTCTCTTTGTATACTCCCTAGCTTAGCTAGTGGTATCAATGATACAAACCATGAACCTGTGAGTCATCGTTTCTCTAATGTCAACTAACCAAATGGCCACCACCTACCACTGATTCTACAACATGAAATGCTCCCGGATCATCATCTTAACCTCCTTGTCTTCCTTATTATCTTCCGTTAGGATTATTATAGCCGTCTGGTGGGTTTTCCCATCTCTAATTTCTTTCTTTACTCTAACCTCCACATTATCACCAGAGTGATCTTTGAAAACTACAATTTTTTAAAAGTATGATTTCACTTGATTTTAAACTTAAAAAAAATCTCCTATTTGTCTATGGCATAAAGTATAAACTCCTTTAAATGCCCTACAAGCTTCTTCATGAGTCATCCCTGTACCCACTTCCAGCTTCATTTCCCACCAGCCTCCTCCCAGGGGTGCTGTTCTCCAGCCACTTAAGAATTATCATCAGTCCCACAAACAAATTATTGCATATTATTCCTCTGTGCCCTTTCTCGTGCTGTTCCTCCTCCTTGAAATATTGACACCTTCTGCCTCCCTTCTGCATCTATTAAAACTCTTCTGCCCTTCAAGGCAAAACTAAAGGTCATTTCATCAGTGATTCCCCAGGATGATGGAGTTATTCACCTGCAGTGTTCCCACAATATTTTATATGCCTGTGTCAGAACACGAATCACATCACCCTATTGTTATATACTCCTACGACTGTTTCCACTACTGCCATGGGGCCTCTTTTAGGACATGTCCCATGATTTATCTCGCTGTCCCCTGAGGAGTGCAGGACTTGACACATAATGGGCATTGACTAGCATGAGTGGTTATTGTATAATAATAACTGTGAGTTATTCTTCTTGCTCTAGTGTTTATAGCTCTTTGTTTCTCTTAAGGATACAAGATTGTTAAGGCATCACTTCTGAAACATTAACTTTTCTGAAATATGCACAGAATAGAGTGACTGCTAGTGATAATTCTAGCTGAAGAGGAAATCCATTTTCTTAAACTTCACTAAATACCTTAGCTGCAGCTATTACTAGAATCTCTGCTTGGGAAGAAAGATCTCTTTTTGTTTTTTTATGAGTAAAACATTATCTTTCTGATTAGAAAGAAAACAAAAAAGACCACAGGAATTTTTTGTTCTTGTCAGAAAAGCATTATTTTGCTTTCTGTCCACTTTTTCTCCTCTGGTGTAGAACAGATAAAGGAGAGGTCCTGGGGGGTCCTGACTATGTGGGAAATGATTCAGCAGCAGGTCGCAAATGAGGAAAATCAAAAAACTTACTCTTTGACCTGAAATCCTCATGTCTCTCAATTACAAGATCTTTCAAAGATTCCAGTGCTAAGTCATTCTGAATTCGAACTTCAGAAACTTCCCTCTCTATTCCTTTTGCCATGTGCCTCCCAGGTGATTGTCTTATTAGTATTATGCTAAAGTGTGGAAAGGGGAAGTTGATTTTAAAAACTGATGTTTTAAAGAAGGTTTAATTTTTTAGGGGCGCCTGGATGGCTCAGTGGGTTAAAGCCTCTGCCTTCAGCTCAGGTCATGATCTCAGGGTCCTGGGATCGAGCCCGGCATTGGGATCTCTGCTTAGCGGGGAGCCTGCTTCCCCCTCTTTCTGCCTGCCTCACTGCCTGTGATCTGTCTCACTCCCTCTCAAATAAATAAATAAAATCTTTAAAAAAATAAAAAATAATAAAAAAAACAAAGCTAAATTTTTTAAAAATAGGCTTTTTTTTTTTTTCATGAAAAATTACCATTTGGGGTCTGCAAATAGCTGACTTTATCCCTCCTGAGACTTTGTATAATTGCTGAAAACTCAAAAGCAAACAACAAACAAAATTACAGCATGATTAACTTTTTTTCATTAGAGACAACTTCCTGTAGGTAAGGAGTTCAGTGTTAGGTTTTTATTTTAATTCTATGACCCATTTGCCTGTATGACCTTGGGCAAGTTATATGACCTCCCTGTGCTTAAGTCTCTTCATTTGTAAAGTAGAACTTACAAGGCTATCTACTTTTGGGGGCTGTGGATTAAATGAGCTGTTATTTACAAATTTCTGAGAATGCTGTCTGGATTATAGCAAGGGCTGTGTGAGTGAGTGTTTGTAAAATATATAAATATTCCCATAAGAGTTAATAGTGTACGTTAATGTTACCTGCTATATGCACTTTGGTAGGAAAAAAAGGTTGAGAGCTGTAGCCTTATTTATTTGTTTTTAACTTTTTGAAGGACTGTCCCCCCCCTAATGTCTTTTCTTGTTGGATCTTCACCACAATACTTTGTAAAACAGGAATGATAGATACAAGTACTAGATATCTGAATGACTTGCCCAAGGTAATATAGGAAGAGAGGTGGAACTGGGATCTCTTGGCTTTCCAAGTGCATATGCATTTTTAAAAAATTGGACTACATGATTAGAAAACAATATGCCAAGTTTAAAAATATTTTATTGATACAATGACAAACTTTAGCCTGTTTATTTTTTAAATGTTTATAAAAGTAGTTGAAAAATCACTTTGTCCAATATTATTGTACAAAATATGGTATGAATTCTGATTATTGATTTACTTTGATCTAGTCAGTAAGAATATTAATATTTAATATAGTAAAATAGCATTGTGCTATGACGAAAGCTGTTCAACAATTGTTAGCCTTTTACAATAAATATTAGGAACTTCTGGTGATTCAAGATCTTATAGGCCATGTCTGTCTCCCTTCACCATGTACCAGGATTATATTAGAATGAGGGCAAGTCTCAACAAAATTCTACCAAGCAAACCACTCCTTAGTAGCAAGGAGGTACCATACAACTTATTAAACACCCTATCCCCTGTCATCAGACAATTGATAGATGAGATACTAGGTTTTATGCCCAGGCTCTGCCATTGGTATGCGAAACTATTATAGACTCAGGCTTTTGAAAATTAATCTTTTGTTATCTATATATGATTTGCATGCAGGAAGAAACAAGGGAGCATCTGGTCAGTCAGAAATCAGACACTTCAGTTCTTCCAACACTATAAGGGATTCTAGTATATATTTTGAAAATGGGACTATTAACAGTAAATTAGGTCAAATGTGAATTTAGAAAATTAAAATACATATTTAAAAATGGGAGACAGTAAATAAAGTAAATATAGATTTGAAAAAAATTCGGATAGACACTGTAAAAAAATAGGGAATCATGATATTATTTTGGAGGAACAAAAAACAGTATGACATGGAAGGGCCCACGAAAATATGTAAACATAAAGGATTTTTTAAAACAAATTGAGATTTTAAATTTTAGAACATTTAATAAACATTTCTGTTAATTATACAGGGACTGATTTTGTCATCATATTCTATCCTTTTTGGATATAAAAGTATGTGTGTGTGTATATATATATATATATATATATAGTCTTAATTCTGCCTTTCCAAGCACTATCACTGTTCACCGTAAGAAAATTCTGAGGAAGGTGAGCATGGTAAGAAGTAGGTTAGAAGGAACCAATTGGTAGGCAGCAGCATACAACAACAAGAAAGGAGGTAAAGACAGAACAACTCCTATAGCCACTATTAGAGAATGGCTTTTCTTTTCTTTCTTTCTTTTTTTTTTTTTAGGAGGAAGCAGGCTCCCCACTGAGCAGAGAGCCCCATGCGATACCGGGCTTGATCCCAGGAGCCTAAGATCATGACCTGAGCCGAAGGCAGAGGCTTAACCCACTGAGGGTTAAGTGGTGCCCCTAGAGAATGGTTTCTCAAACTCACAACACAGTCCTGAGGTTATTTGTCCTGTGTCACCATGCACTCATTCCAAACTGCCTTGTTGTAGAGTTGTATTAGTGTTATATTAGGCAATTATATGGAATTGGCTCACACAGTTATGGAAGCTGAAAAGTCCCACAGTCTGCCATCAGCAAGCTGGAGACCCAGGAAAGCCAGTGGTGTGGTCTGAGTCCAGAGGCCTAAAACCAGAAAGACCAATGGTGTAGGTTCTAGTCTCAAGGTGTGAGAACTGGAGTGCCGATAGCATTAAGTCTAAGTCTGAGGGCAGGCGAAGACTGGTTTCACCTCAAGCAGTCAGGCAAAGAGAGAGAATTCTCCCTTCCTCCACCTTTGGTCCACCAATTGGACCTCCAATTGGTCCTCAGCCAATTGGATGATGCCCAACCACATTGAAAAGGCCATCTGCTTTACTCTCTCTCACACACATCCAGAAATAATGTTTAACCAGATCTAGGTACTCTGTGGTTCAGTCAAGTTGACACATAAAACTAACTGTCACAGGTATATGTGTGGAACATCAAGCATTTGATCTTTTCAGAGATATACCAAGCCCCATTTATGATTATTATTTCAATTATTCTAATAACTTCAAAAGAGTGGTGATCTCATAGCCTACTCCGTTGGATTCTGGTTATTCTTATTGCCTAATTCTTCGGCTTAACCACAGAATTCTTAGGTTCCCTCCAAGTCATCTCCTTCTCTCTCTGGTGTCCTGGGAAATACAAAGCCTTGGGATCTGATGGAATCTTGCATTCCTTTATATTCTTCAAGTCATACAATTTTTTTGTTGTTTTTTAGATTTTATTTATTAATTTGTCAGAGAGAGAGACCACAAGCAGAGGGAGCACCAGGCAGAGGGAGAAGCAGACTGCCTACTGAACAGGGGGCCTGATGTGGTACCCAGGACGCTGGGATCATTATCTGACCCGAAGGCAGATGCTTAAACGACTGAGCTACACACGCATCCCCAAATAATATAATTTCTTACAAATCCTTCATAGTCTTTCAGTTGAATGCATATATTTTACATGGCTTTGTCTGACTCCAGGTCATACCTTATGGAGTCTTTCTACTGATATTTTCCATGAATCAGAAAACTGATTTTCACTGATGTATTTATATTTGTTTCTTATTCTTCATGGATATAATAAACGATTCAGTAAGATCTATTTGATAGAATATAAAACTGAATAGAAACAATTTTTTTGTTATTGTTTTTCTCTCTCATATTATTTTTTGTTAGCTTTTCCATGTATCATTGTGGATTTATGGCTTTTCAGATTTAAAGTATGGCAGTCAACTTGAGCCACTTTTCTCCTTTTGAAACCAGATTATCATAACTTTGGTCAAAGGGACCCCCATTTTAATTGGCTCTGGTGTAATTTTGACATGACCCCATAAACTTTGAAAGTTGTCTTGCTCATTGGCAAGTAGAGGGATCATCATTTGCCTTGTACCTTCCTGCCCCAGACATGGCATCAGCCATTTTTCTAAGCAGCCTGGGGAAAACAGTATTGAAAACCGTAGAACCTCGTGCTGAGTGTTAGAAGTGACATTTTTGAAGTGACGAAGTGGAGCTAGAAAATAAATTTTTTGGGGGGGTGTTCATTTTGTATTGTTTTTAAAATTTTTTAAAGACATGAGAATTTTGCCTCATGGGCATATTTCCTACTGGCAATTTCCAGTCCCATTCTATCAATAGGCTGTTTAACTTAATTCTTTTTCTAAAAAAATATTTTATTGATTTATTTGACAGAGAGAGATCAAAAGTAGGCATAGAGGCAGGCAGAGGGAGAGGAGGAAGCAGGATCCCCACTGAGCAGAGAGCCCCATGTGGGGCTTCATCCCAGGACCGTGAAACCATGACCTAAGCCAAAACTGAGCCACCCAGGCACCACCTTAACTTAATTCTTGATTTTAAAATATTACCCCCTTTCTTTTGTACTATACAGTCTATAGTATACTTTTAAGTATATCTTATAAAATTCTAGATTCTTAATCAACATAATTGGTTATTTACTAACAATGTCAGAGTTCCATAAAAATACAACATTAATACAAACAATAAAATGACTACAATGAAGTCTGAACATTTCTATGTATTTCCTTTTAATTTTAAAGTGCATTTACTCTAAGGATTTGCAGAAAATTGCTTTGTCCTAGAAATTATATAGTCTTTTTGCAGCTATATAATTACTAAGTGATTGACAGTTTGGTTCAATTGTTCCCATTAGCTTTCATTTTGAGGGCTTTGGCATATTATCAGCTGATAATCCAACTCTTAAAAGAGTAGAAGCTTTTAGCTTCTAGTTTTTTCTTGGTGGCTATTGTCAACTTGGAGAGAGAAGAGTCTAGTCTATTTGAGATAAAATAAAATGCAAATAGATCAATCTTTGAAATTCCTTACATCATCTATAACATCATCCCTAATAAAAACATATAATGAAACTATATATATAAATATTACTGAATTTCTAGAATATCAGAGTCTATATAGTTTATATATTTTGTTGTGTATATTTTAAACTCTGCCAAATCATCTCCTGATCTTTCAAGGTTTTAAATTTATTTTGCTGTTTTTGCTGAGTTACAATTTCTTTTTTATTTTAAAATCTATAGCATCCCTTAAAAACCCAGCATCTCATGACTTATATTGCTATACCAAGTTTAAAATATATGAATACAAAGCTCCAGTTAGGGTCATATTAACCTAGTGTCATCAAAGCCTTTTTTTTTTTTTTTTAAGGTTTTATTTTTGTATTTGAGAGAGAGAGAGAAAGAGTGTGCATGCTCATGAGGGTGTGGGTATCTCAGTCAGACTGCCTGTGGAACTTGGAGCCAGCCTGAGAACTCTATCCCACCATCTGAGATCACTACGTGAGCCAAAACCAGGAGCTGGATGTTCAGCCCTCAACTGACTGAGCCACCCAGGAGCCCCAACCATCAAAGTCTTTAATTTTGTTTCAGGAATAGCAGTAACTCCAGTAACAACTCTTGGTGATTATCAAAGACAAAACATGGGTATATAGGCTTCTATATATGGGTCATAGTCAAAATAATGGGTCAAAAATATTTCATATAGATTATTGGTGTCCTTAGTTTAATAACAAGTCAAATAAACACAGTTATTTTTCAGAAGACTTTAGATAAATACAAATCAGTATTCTTTAAGGACTTATGAATTCAAACTTCTAAAATACAACTAACAATGTTAGAAAAAAATCAAGAGATATTCAAATAAAATACAATCAATTTAAAAAATAACTGGAAAACGTGAAAGATTTCATGCTCAAATTCAAGTGGAAACTTTGCTGTGGATTCATATAATTTTCAGATCATCTAGGTTCCATTAGAATGGTATTCATAAAGAATATGTAGGTTTGCCACTACAACCCATTGAAGTTGCAATCCATCTCAAATGAAAGAAATACCATGTTTTACATAAAATGTTAACTCTTCAGTTATAGTGCAGAAATTCAAATTCTTAAATGGAAACAAATATGCCATACCTCGGATTTCCAATTTCATTTCTATAGTAATGGCACCTATAATTATAGAGTACAATATAAAATTGTATTTCTTAAAATTTATGTAAAACAATATAATTTCATTTTTATTATACAATGTTTTCTAAAATTAGAATTTTATATTTAAAATGTCAAAATATAATACTTAAATAAATAAAAATGTAATACTCATGCAAATATAAAGTGAGTCAAAGATATGTTTAACTCATTAAATAGTGGGATGGCAAAGTTGGATCAGAGGAGGTTTCAAAAAAGAATGCTGAAATAAGAATATTAAGTAGGTGCCAAACAGGTCAATAAATCTCTAATATTTGGGGGGTTGTATTTTCTACCGGGTAGAAATTATTTACATCTCTCTCAAATCAGAATCATTTGCAACTTATCAGTTTGCTACCAGTTAATAAGTAAGTTAATAAGTAACTTCACAGAGTCTGAACTTTAATCAATGGTAAATAGTAAGTCAAACAAAAGTATAATCCCCTAAGCAGCTGACTTGTTAGCCAATGTACCTGTATGCCAGCGAAAGGACACAGCCATCCTTTTGCCTTTCTTCCATATAGTGGATGAGTTTTTCCTAACAGGGGTGTTAAAAGAGCAGCAGCATCGACAGCAACAAGAAACACCCTCAAATTTACAATCCATTTACAATGGATTTTAATGTTCCATTAAAAATCCATGTAATGTTTGAGAAATAAAAGTGAGATAAAATATGAATATTTTATTAAAGAAGAAGGAGGTAATAAGGCCACTCACTTCTTCAATTTTCTAGAGCTGAAGTCCTTGCTATTTGCAGACTGTAAACTAACATCTTTCCTGCCTTCCTCCCTCTCTTTTTATTTACCTTCAGTGGCTAGCCTCAGGCACAAGCCTATTATCAATTACTGGCTTGTTGCTGGTCTTTACCAGACCAAAGATAACATTTTCTTTCTGAGCTTAAGATAATTTTTTAAAAAAATTTTTCATGTACCCACTTTGTGTGGCATCCTGTCTTTCTGGTTAAAAAAAAATCAACTGTTATATTCAATCAAAATATTCTAATATAGATTCAACACATTTTATACTTCTTAATCATACATGTAAAAGTAAAATTTTGTATGGTAAACGTATTTCTCAGCACTCCTTTCCCAAAAGACAGTTCTTAGGATTCTGATAAAAAATTCTTTAACATCATTTGTAATTCAATAAGTTTATATTTGTAACTATCCAAGAAGGTATTATTTATTTATTTATTTGCTTGCTTACTTACTTACTTTTAGGGACAAGATATTCTTGTATCTATGAAAGAGCAATTACATTACAGCCTACAGTGGAGTTGCTTACACTTAAACCAGTTTTGATCTCAACATCTACTCAGTGCTTCCTGCTGGACAAATAATTTTTCTATTTCACAGTCCTTTGTAATTCAGGCTTATTTGGGGAGAATGGTTATTTTGATATACTTCCTATTATTTAAAAGTTAAGGAATGGACAGCAGAGGAATTAGTGTCTTAAAAATGGGCTTTTCGGCGGCTTGAGCGCTGAGAGGCTTGGCGGCCATGGCTCCCAACGTCCCCGCGCCCGAACCGGCCCCAGAGTGTCCCAAAGGCATGCGGGCCGTGCTTCTGGGGCCTCCCGGGGCCGGCAAGGGTACCCAGGCACCCAAACTGGCCGAAAACTTCTGCGTCTGCCATTTGGCCACTGGGGACATGCTGAGGGCCATGGTTGCGTCTGGCTCAGAACTGGGGAAAAAGCTGAAGGCCACTATGGATGCCGGGAAACTGGTGAGCGATGAAATGGTAGTGGAGCTCATTGAGAAGAATTTGGAGACCCCTCGATGCAAAAATGGCTTTCTTCTAGATGGCTTCCCTCGGACCGTGAGACAGGCAGAAATGCTCGACGACCTCATGGAGAAGAGGAAAGAGAAGCTTGACTCTGTGATTGAATTCAGCATCCCAGACTCTCTGCTGATCCGAAGAATCACAGGAAGGCTGATTCACCCTCTGAGTGGCCGTTCCTACCACGAGGAGTTCAACCCCCCAAAGGAACACATGAAAGATGACGTCACTGGGGAGCCCTTGATCCGACGATCAGATGATAATGAGAAGGCCTTGAAGATCCGCCTGGAGGCCTACCACTCTCAGACCATCCCGCTGGTGGAGTACTACAGGAAACGAGGGATCCACTCTGTCATCGATGCCACCCAGACCCCCGATGTCGTGTTTGCCAGCATCCTAGCGGCCTTCTCTAAAGCCACATGTAAAGACTTGGTTATGTTTATCTAATGTTGGGTCCAAAAAGGAATTTCTTTCTTCCTATCCCTGTTGAGGGAGGGTGGGAATTACAGAGCAGGCAGAGGGAAGCTTCCTGAGGCCAGCGAGAATACCATTTGTTATACTGATTAAAAAAGCGCTTGCTTGATGTCTCTTAAAAAAAAAAAAAAAAAATGGGCTTTTCCTGGGGATCAGTCTCTGTTGCATTCACTGTGAAGCAGAGTGGTCACCACGGGCCATAATTTCTGAGGTGTGACCTCCTCGGACTTAGGGACCTCAATAATAATGTTTGGGGTAGTTAATATTATGTTGAAGTAAGTGTGTAGAAACTTTTCTGGCATGTCTGAAGAAGGCAATCTGGAAGCTGGTAGGGGCTCACTGCATGGGTGGCTCATTAAATCTAGGAACAAGGTAGAAGGGTTATTGAGGTTATTGGATACTCTTTCCTTAATGCCAGGTGTTTCACAGTTTGTTGCTCCCTAATATAGTCTGGTGGGGGCAGCTGGGCCTGTACCCATTTAAGGAATGGAGACTGGAACTTTTGCTCCTAGGGCCTTTAAAAGATACTTCTACAAGGCTTTTCCCCAACTTCCGTCTCTGTCTCTCTGTGTCTCGTTCGGTTTATCTGTCTCTCTGCATTTTTCTCTCTGTACTCAGTAAGGTTTCCAGATTCTCCTGGACACCTGAGTAGTCAATTAAAATTTAGTTTTATTTTGTATGCGTCTTCTTCCCTTAGATACCAGACTTTATCTGGACAGGATGAAATTTTTCTATTAGAGAAAAAATTCTATTTTCTCTTAGGTGATTCATGTCATGATGGTCTTAGAAGTCATCAGTTGGATACTCTGTGTTACTTTTGGTACACCAAATTATGCAGAATGGAATCCATTTGATCAAAAATAACTGAGCAAGGGTGAGGCTTCACTTTTCTGACTGTTGGATAGAGGACGCCCCATACAAAGTGGGTCTTGTTGGGATTGCGTGGCTCAGTCAATTAAATGTCTGACTCTTGATTTTGGCTCAGGTGATGATCTCAGGGTCGTGAGATCAAGGTCCACACTGGGCAGAAGTCAGCTTGGGATTCTGTCTCCCTCTCCCTCAGCCCGTTACCCCTGTCTATCCCCCTGCTCGTTCTCTCTCTCTCTCTCTCTGTCCAATAAAAAAAAAAATAAGTAAATAATATCTTTTTTAAAAAGTGGGTCTTGCTTACATATGAAAATAGGTACAGAAAAATTAATTTATGAAATCTTTACAGAAAATATGTTAAGTGGTGGTAAGGGATAACAGGATAGACAGAACAGGTAAACACAGAAGACAGGCTCAGTATGATTCCTACTTGAAATGATGAAAGCCTTTTGAAGTGAAAACTGCTCAAGGAAGGGTTTTGGACTTGGTATTTTTTTCATGAGATTTTTCCTGTAGCCTATCTCTTCTTTGTCAAGATCTGTTCTGCCTGGTCAGCCTAAGACTACACCCAAGTGTGGTGTGGAAAGACCAAGAATGGTACTTGACACTTTAGAGGATAAAATGACAGGTCAGTCATTTTGACCCGAGTCCATGGATTATCATTCAATTGCTTTTAACACAGCACTTTAAAAGCAATTAAAGTATTCCTTTTGCAAATTTAGGAAACCCAGTAAAAAAGGTCAAATACACATTTGAAAAAGAGATTTAGGTAAACATTTTTTTTAAAAAGAAGGGGCATCACAGTAAACAAACATTTGAAAGAAAAAGAATTCAAGTGTTTCTTGGGAAGAACAGAGGAAAGTGTGACCTTGGAAGGATCATGTCACATAATATAATCAAGGCAATCAACATTTTAAGGATATTTTTATTTTTGGAGTTTTCTAACTTTTAGAATACAGGACATAATAAAGTTTTGTGGGCTAGGAAAGCTTCTCTCCTTCACATCACTTACTGGCAGTGAGACCTTCAGCAAGTTATATAACCTCTCTGTGCCTCAGTTTCTTTTTTTGTGATATATAGCTTTGCATATCTTAGAGGGTTTAGAGAGGCTGAACGAGTTTCTAGATATATGAGGCTTAGAACAGTCAGTGCCAGATACACGGTAGGTGACTGACAAATATTAGCTTTTACTATTTTATAGGTTCACTCTGACATGGACACAAATGATGATCCTCCAGTCTAGTGGACCAACCAGTGCTCTGTGTGGTCAAACCACAAGGTCATCTGGTAAGTGGGGAGGACCCAGAACCCAGTGGAACAAGTGGCTTAGAGTGTTGGGCTTCCCAGCTTTTTACACCTACTTCATTCAAAGGTGGTGTGATCTGTATAATCAGGTAACATACCAGTGAACATCTTTTATGTCACCCATGAAAATTATTTTATATACATACTCAATCTTAATTAACAGATATTCTGATACAGATTTTGATAATGGCATTTGAAATGGACTCCTCTGTCATGTAGATTTCTGAATGGGGGTCTTCCAACCACTAATAAGCCACTGTGGGGATACAGATTAAAATTAAGCTACACATACATCATACTGCTTATGCTTAAAATAAATCAGCAAACATAATTTGACTTCTCAGTAAGTATGGAGTGAAGTTTAAGACAGAAATAAACTCTGGCCTCTTGCCTTTTTTTTTTTTTTTTTTTAGGATTTTATTTATTTATTTGATAGAGACAGAGACCACAAACGGGGGAGAAGGAGAAGCAAGTTCCTACTGAACAGGGAGCCTGATGTGGGCCTCCATCCCAGACCCTGGGATCATGACTTGAGTCAAAGGCAAACACTTAACCTACTGAACCACCCAGGCACCACTGACCTCTTACTTTCTGTTTCCTCTGTCACATTAGACTGTACTAGAATGTTTATAAAGCAAAACCTGCACTTAATATTTTCATCCCTTTTCACCTTATCAATAAAGCCACATTGATTTAACTTAGGTATCAGGATGATATTTAAAAAGTAAAATATTATTACTTATGATAGTTTGTGACAGGAAATCAACCATGTGAGCCTTATGAAGAATCCTAAATCTCATTATGTCAAAGTAACAAATTTTTGTATTTGTGTGGAAAATTCTCTTAAACTGAATGATTAAGTTGAAGTTAAAAAAATTGTGGTATGATACATATAGAAGTATTCTTTTTCTGAGAAAAGAGACTTTGAGACTTGAGAAGGCATCTTTGAAAATGCAGAAGCAGAAGTTCAGAGAATATCCCTCCCTTGCTTAAAATACCTTATGGAGATATAACATTAATGAAAAATTTTAAATAAATTTAAGTGAAAAAATGATGCAAAAAATGAAGATTCTTAAATCTAAAAAAATTAATAAACTTTTAAACTTTAAGATAGATTTAAATTTTTTTAAAAACTTTTATTTATTTAAGTAATCTCTATACCCCACGTGGGACTTGAACTCACAATCCCGAGACCAATAGTTGCATGCCCCTTTGACTGAGCCAGCCAGGTACCCCAAGATAGTTTTAGGTTTATGGAAAAAAAAATGTGAAAATAGTACAGAGAGCTCAGATATACCCCCACCTAATTTTCCCTATTATTAACATCTTACCTAGTATGGTACATTTGTTATCATTAATGAATCAATTTTGATACATTATTGTTAATTAAAGCCCATACTTTATTCAGATTTCCTTAGCTTTTAACCTTTTGTCTGTTCCAAAAGACTACATTACATTCAGCCGTTGTGTCTCCTTTAGGCTCCTCTTGAATGTGATAACTTCTCACACTTTTATTGTTTTTGATACCATGACAGTTTTGAGTACTATAATTCAGGTATTTTGTAGAATGTCCCTCAATTTGAGTTATTCTGCAATTGCTCTCATGATTAGACTGGGGCTACGGTTTTTGGGGAGGAAGACCACAGAGATAAAGTGCCATTTCATCACATCATGACAAGGGTACTACCCCCAACATGGGATATCACTGTTGATCCTGACCTTGATCACCTGGCTCAGGTTGTGTTTGTCAAGTTTCTCCACTGCAAAGTTATCTTCCTCTCCCCTTCCCCATATTGGACTTTTTGCAAGGAAGTTATTAAGCACAACCTACATTTAAGGAATGGGGAGAGAACCTTAAACTTTTAAAACTATAAACTTCTAAGCTAAAAATAATGCAGAAAACCGAGAAAATGAACCCACAGAAAGAAATGCCTATATGCACTATTTAGTAGCTTACTTTTTTTTTTTTTAACCTGTGAATATATCATGAACATATTTTCGTGCCAATACATGTTTCTACAACATGATGGCAACAGCTGCGGTTCTTCCATGGTGCTAATATACCACCATCCATTCAGCTGTCCACTGTTGGCTGTGTAAATAGACCCTCAGAACAGTAAAGCCCAAGGACATGGGTGTGCAGAGCAACTTGGGAGAAGGCTGTGTGTTGTCATTAATTCTTTGAGTCTTCATAGTGCTCTGATGCACAGGTTACCTATTTCCTAACTCTATTCTCTTAATGGGTAAAAAAATATAAGACCATAAGATAAAATTTAGAATATATTTAATACATTTCAAGATGTTTCATAGATGTAGAGAAGATATAGGCTAATCCCCAATAATGTCAGGAAAATTATGTGAAACGTCAAAACAGGTATACAGTGCTGGTCTTCTATTGACTGAGCCATTTACAACTCTGGAGGACAAAGTTTAACTTGTAGATTTTTGTCAGGCAGATATGCAAGTAATTTCTGTCTAGTGGAACAGAGAACCTCTGTTGTCGGTAATTAATCAGATTACTAACCCAGTAATCTTATGCTAACATTTTCTTGTTGAATAGCCTACATATACCTTTTCAAATTCTCTTTAGATGAGTTTTTTCATCTTACTGTTTTTCTCATTAAATAATGACTTAAATAAAATCTTTTAACATGTGTTCATTCTATATTTGCTTGGGAACCATGATTTGCCTTTTTAAAGTTATATTTTTACAGTACTCTGTAATGAAAGTTGGTATGCTTACATTTCAGCACAGCTTTAAGATCCCAAAATGTGTCATAATTATGATGTTTCAGCAGAAAATTTTTTGCTTTTCGTTCAATTGTCTATATAATCTAATAGGATAATATTATAGGATGTATGCTTGTTTAGCGGATACTTAATTGAGAAAACTGTTAACCTGATTCTATGCTTAATCAGAATTTTTATTCCCTACTTATTTGTGAAAATATGAGTTTAGTATATATAGAAAATGCAGCCGGAATAAACTTCAAATGCTAAAATTATTAGGCAAATCTTGATAACATTTTTTTAAAGATTTTATTTATTTATTTGACAGCACAAGTAGGCAGAGTGGCAGGCAGAGGGAGAGGGAGAGGAAGAAGCAGGCTCTCCACTGAGTAGGGAGCCCAATGCGGGGTTCAATCCCAGGACCCTGGGATCAAGACCTGAGCTGAAGGCAGCCATTCAACTGACTGAGCCACCCAGGCACCCCTTGACAACAATTTCGGATCTGATTTTTATACTAGGTCTTGGCTTTACTCAGGAGTTAGCAAACTATGGTCTATAGTTCAAATCTGACCTGTTACTTATTTAGTTAATAAAGTTTTATTGGCTCACAGCCACATTCATTCTTCTATATATTGTGTGTGGCTGTTTTTGTGTTGCAACTGCAGAGGTGGGTAGTTTCAATAGAGACTATGTGGCCTGTGAAGCTTAAAATATTTACTATGTGGCTTCTAACAGAAAAAGTTTACTGATCCTTGGCTTTACCTATTCTAGGGTATGGCTCTCCGTATACTTGGGTGAATCTCTACTTTACTAACATAGATAACACTGGACAGCAAAATACCCTATAATGACAATAGCTGTTTTTCCGTTTTGCAATGGATATGCTTTAAAAAACCTAATCCACCTCTAATATTTTATTGATCAACATACATATTTATTATATTTATTAAATAAATATACTTTGAACTTCTCATTCATGAGCTAGTCTTAGGTAATCAAGCTTTCTAAAATATTTGCATTATACTGTTGACAATTGGTTCTGACTAATAAAATATTTTAATAGTTCAGTCTGACAAACAATTGCTTGCCTTAGGCATATAATGGTCTTTGCTGAGTGAGGAGTAAAGAATATTTCTGTCATTTTACCCTAGGCCTACTTTCTGATGAAGTGGTATAAAATAATAAAGTTTTAGTGATATTTGTAAAGCTACATTTTGGTAAGTGTATTTTCAAACAGAAAAGACCAAATTTCATGTTAGTTCAAGAATAGAGGAGAAATAAGTTTTTGTACATCGCCTGTAGAACATCTTTTATTCCCTGAATTGGTGATTTTCAGAAAAGAAAACTTCAGGCATTCTGTAATTAAGGGAAGGCAATTTCTGAAAATGCCATGTCTTTGAAATCCAGATAATACTGATGGTAACTTGATTAATTTCCATACTCAGTAAGCCAACTTCTGTCTACAATTCTTTCTTCCAATTTTTTTTTTTTTTTAATTTATAAGTGGATCTGTTGGCTCTTGTCCTTTAATCTATTGAAATGTTCTCATTCTCAGTTCTGGGCTATGTGCCTTTTCAACAGATGCTCACTGAGGGTTTCCTGGGGGACCACGGGGTTGAGTGGTGGTTACAGATACAGTAAACAAGAGGATAACAGGGAAAGAACGTTGCTATACTTATCTTTCTGTCTGACTGGAACCCTGAACATGAAAGACACCTAACATGCATTTATTAAGGATGACATAGGGCATCTGCAAGGAGCTCACGCTTGTTAGAGCTACTCCTGACTCTGGGATTATGTTTCCCAGCTGTTAGGCAGTTCCCACAGCTGCGGATTTCCAGGGCTCTCCACCACTGAGCCCTCTCTCTATCCTCCAGGGTGACTGAGGAATCATCACAAAGGATTTCTAACTTGCGTTAGCTTCACTGCTTCTTTTTTTTATACCCACAGAGGCTGTTGGTGGGAAGCTAAGAGGTCATCCCAGGATACTAGCTCTAAATCCGTGATTTAGAGAGTTAGTTGAGTTTATATAACTTCCCAGCACATGCTTGCTGTGTGTGCTCCATAACTAATGATTTCTTGCTTATTCCTTCCAAGCCAGAGCCTTGAAGTTAGCTGGGAGTTTTCTTGATAATTCAGTCACACAGGTGACTGGGATTTTGTGAGATGGACCACGGCAGCTTTTAAGGCCAGTCAGCTTCAGACGAATTCAGGCTTACAGGGGGAACCTCCCATTGCTCTCTTTTGCCCACTGAATGCCATTTTAGACTGACATTTTTGGTCTTGACTTTTCTGTGCTCACGGAGAAGGAATTGGGGAGTTCCAAAATTGGAAATGCAGGAAGCACTTCATTGCCTTTAGAGGAGGCTCAGAGGCTCCTCCACAGAGGAGGCTCAGTCTGTGCCTGTCAGTGCTCTGCTGACCACGGGATGTGGCTAAGTTCATTCTGTCCATGTTGTAAAATCAGATTCTATATTTGTTTGCCTCATTGGGAAAGTGAAGCAGTGCTTTTCTAAGTAATTCCTGAAAAAAATCATTAGGATAATTAAGATAATCTTTGTTTAAGGAAGCAGATATGGGAGCTGTAATCAGAATCATGCTAACGGATTAAGGAAGAAACCTGAGACAAATATCCTACTTTCTCTGATTCCCATTCTGGTAATCCTCTTATTTTTCATTGCCTAGTGTTATGGTTCACTTACTGTTGACTTGATGTGTCCTTTGTTTCTATTGATGCTTAACCTACAAAATAGGACACTTTCATCCAGTTCAGGAAGGACCCAACCTTCAACTCTCCTTCAGAATATTTCTCAGGAAAAATATATCCAAAATTGGGATTTCTTCTGTGTTGGTACAAGAATAGTTAACCATGCAGTCTTTAAATTTTTCAATTTTAAAATCTCTTCTCCTTCTCATTCATGGACATATATGTTTATGGAGGTTAAAAAAAATGACCATAAGGGAATTTTAATGTTATGCTGTAAATGATACTTAAACTTGACAATAACAAAACCTAAATTACACAAGAAGCAAAAATGGAATGACAGGTAATTTTCAAAAGTCAATGATATAGACCAGCCCTAAATCGAAGGTTATTCAGATAAGGGGAACTTGGCAGGCTTGCAGACACTGTGTTTGAGGTTTGTTCCTGTCGGAGAACTCCCTGAGAGGTGCCAGGTTTAATGGAATTTAGATAAAGACATTCTCATTTCAGCCAAAAGTTGAACATTCTTCTGTGTCTGATTTATCCCTGTAATATTGCCAAGTCTGATAGGATTGCAGAAGCTCTTCAACCTTTCTAACAGTCTCAGTTCCTGAGTAAGCTGTCACAGCGTCTCAACCTGGGGGTTAGGAGAAAACAAGGAGAATCATAGTTGCTCCAGACAGATGAACTTGAGAGGTGCCAAATAATGGAAATTTCCAGTGTAATGCAGTGTAATGCAAGAGCAAAAGTGAATCAGCTGACACAAGTGGATTTAGGTAGCTTCAATGGGTTGCTATTCAAGGAGCCCAGAAAAAGCCCCTATCCTAGCTCTAGACTCTTTCTCTCGCCACCCCAGACTAATTAGAGAATTATAAACAAAGCACGAGTCAAAAAACAGCTTTTAATATTTCTTGTGAGTCAGTTGACTAGCTTTCTCTTGCAATGTTGCAACCTACTAAGGATGGGCCCTTAAAGGACCCATGCAGAGGATGATGAGGAGTGATAAGGGACTGAAGTGGGGCAGTTCATGGCAGGAGGCTTGAGTAGGTTATTGCACTGTGGGGTGCTTTAGAGAAAAGAAAAATGGAAAAGGTTTCAGGGGAAGAGTTCAAAGCACCCTGTCTGGACTCTTGGTACTCAAAATGTGGTATGTGTGGACCAAGAGTAACAGAAGCACCCAGGTGCATGGGAGAAATGCATGACCCAGATCTGCTGAGTCAGAATGGGCATTTACCCAGATTCCCAAGTAAGTGCATACTAAAATATGCACACTAAAATTTAAGAAGCACTGGTCTTGTGTGCTTCTTTTGTCAAGGGTCTCTTCAAGCAAAATGGGCTTCTGTGTTCTCCCAAGGTCTCTGATAGGCTTTCAGCGCACCCTCTCAAGCACAAGGATTCATTGGCCAAATGAAGAACTGGATTCACTTTTCAGCAATGTCATTTCTCTTAGCAGCTGTTTTAGCAGAGAGAAAAGAAATTAAAACTTGTCGTTTGCTATGGATGAAGGTGTCTTTGAACTGCCAGAAAGAAGAGTCAATACCTGTTAGGGACCAAATCATGTCCTAAGAGAGAGTTAAATAATGGTTATGAAGAGGTAGGAATTTGCAAAGCTGGAAAATTTAGAGGTGAAATGTGACAGAGCTCAAGTCTTTATCATCATAAAACCTTAGGAAGATTATTGACTCTGTTGGACAGTTTTAATACTTTTTAGGTTTTATAGGAGATAGGATTTTGTGTCAGGAATAACTTCTAAAATGTGAAGGAAAGGCTAGTTTTCAAAAGACCATTTTCTTTTCTTTTCTTTTCTTTTAATATTTTATTTATTTATTTATTTTGACAGAGATCATAAATAGGCAGAGAGGTAGGCAGAGAGAGAGAGGGGGAAGCAGGATCCATGCTGAGCAGAGAGCCCGATGCAAGGCTTGATCCCAGGACTCTGGGATCATGAACTGAGCTGAAGGCAGAGGCTTTAACCCACTAAGCCACCCAGGCACCCCTAAAAGACCATTTTCAATACCAAGACACAACATGAGAACCAGCTGAGAGTATTATGAAAATCATACTTTGTAAACAGTTTCTTCATGGCAGATTCTGATGGGAAAAGTGAGGCCATTCTAGATAAGGCTGGCAGCAGAGCCAGATAAGAAGCTAGAGCAGATGTTTAGTGGGGAGTAGCTGGAGAAGAAGGACCTACCAGTAAGAATTAGGGAAATACCAACATCAATATGATTTATGTCACAGTTTATGGAGCCAGTGTTTTCTATGAGGGACCCTGCTAGGTGTGTTAGTGATAATTATGTAACCTTTTCCTGCTCTCCAGTTATTCAAAAAGACAATTAACCATAGTACAGGCTAGCTTTTGGTAAGTACCATAATGAAGGCACACGAGAATTTTGTGCTTTATCAGAAGAAACAAAAGAGTGAAAGCAGAATAGAAATAATTGAAATGAGGATTGGGGGAGTTGGCCTCATGGTACTTGGGATATGTAATTTATACTTATGTTAGTATTTTGGCCCTTTTTTGAGCCCTACAAGAACTTTCTAGTTTGCTACTCAATACCTATAAACAAATTTGCTTCTTGCAAAAAACACCAGCTGCTGTCCTATTAAAATTCCTCTTCTGCTTTGATTCCCATTGTGTCTTGGTTGCCAAGACTTGGTGGTGGTTTAATAAGATGATTCTTAAATGTTTGAATGCTTTGCATAATGTTTAACTTTAACATGATCTACGAAAATAAAAATGAGCAACTCTCCCCCTATACTGTACTTAGTTGATTAATTGATTTGGGGCTTACTACTCTAAGTTGTCAATAGAAATAGTTGTTTGAGAGCAGAGCTGGCCTATGGAAATTTATAGAAATCAAGGAAACCTTATTGCCTCATCCCTATTACTTGGGGCTTGTGCAGTGCCCCTATATCCACAAAGTCTCCTAAGTTCAGGTGCTCCATTTTCCTAAAAAAAAAAAAAAAAAAAAAAAAAAAAAAAAAAAATCTCTTACCCTTGCTTCATGTACATCTTGATTTTCTTGTGCTACAATCCACTGCAGCTTTCTTAACCAGGCTCTTTTCCTAATTTCCATCATCAAAGCCTAGCTGTTCTGGGTTTCATTTCTGTTAGTTTCAGATTAATTTTTTTCTGGTTGTATAAGCTAAGATAGTATGATAACTGCTATTATTGATGTTTTCTTTTCAGATAGCATAATTATATTTAACTATCATTTATATCTTTTTTTTAAAAAAACATTTTATTTATTTATGTGAGAGAAAGGGAGAGAGAGAAAGAGAGCATGAGCAGAGGGGAGGGGAAGAGGGAGAGAGAGAAGCAGATGCCGTACTCAGGAGGAAGCCCATTGTGGGACTTGATCCCAGGCCCTCGAGACCATGACCTGACACACACTTAACCAACTGAGCCACCTGTCACCACTCAGGCACCTGTCATTTATATCTTTTATATCATTTATAGCCCATTTATTTATTTATTTACTTATTTAAAATTTTTATTTATATGACAGAGAGAGTGAGAGAGCAAAAGCAGGGGGAGGAGCAGAGGGATAGGAAGAAGCAGGCTCCCTGCTGAGCAGGAAGCCCAGTGCAGGGCTCTATGTGGGGCTTGATCTGGGGATGGTGATCATGACCTGAGCTGAGCTGAGCCAGAGGCAGGCACTTAACTGACTGAGCCACCCAGGCGCCCCTATATCATTAATAGTCTAAGTGAGGAAGTACAGTGGGTATTTCAGGCATAGTTTGAGAAAAACTTTCAGCAAGTTACTTCTATATGGATTTCTATACCAGAAGAAGCAAAATGGTGGATGGACATGGGCCACAAACATTTTTTTGTTTGTTTGGTTTAACCTTCAGAGTTTGGTGTTTTAAGTAATCATTGGTAGCTAATGTATATAAATTTAAATTCCTAGCTTTTCTTGGTAAATCCAAAGTTTGGTTTCACCTGGTCCATGTTCCCTCCTGGCAAAAGTTGGCTGATACTGAGAGGCAGCTGCCTCCTTTGTGTGGGTTCTGTGTTCTTACGAGATGGGCAGTTCTACTTTTCTCATATTCTTGACCTTTTTGACCCTGACTGGCATTTACATTTGGAAATCCTGGTCTAGTTAGTCTGTGTAGTCCTTAGATTTAGGGAGCAAGTAAAAATAACTAATAAATTAAATACTCTGCTTTGATATCAAACTAAAGTTTTAGGTATCGATCAACTCTTAAATAATAATAAAAAAAAAAGTCTTTTAGGTTAATAAGTTGGCTAAATCTTTTAAAACCACAGCTAAGTTCTTTTATTACTATGGTCAAAATTAACCATTACTTAGAAAATAAGCCATTCTTGGGCCCCTGGGTGGCTCAGTGGGTTAAGCCTCTGCCTTTGGCTCAGGTCATGATTTCAGAGTCTTGGGATCAAGTCCACATCAGGCTCTCTGCTCAGCAGGGAGCCTGCTTCCTCCCTCCCTTTGTCTGCCTCTCTGCCTATTTATGATCTCTCTTTCTCTCTGTCAAATAAATAAATAAAATCTTTAAAAAAAATAAGCAATTCTATCAGTTGAGAGGATTATCATGCTTTGCAGATATATTTTAGAGACCTATTGAAAACTGAGTCCATAGTAATAAAAGGCAGAGGAGATGCTGAGTAAATTATCTTAACAAAGCTTCTACTGACAGGTCCACTTTGATGAAAACTTTGGAAAATCTAAAAGTTGGAATTCTATCAAAATGAAAGGTGGTTATTTTAGTTTCTCTTAAGAATTGAGGCAGAAAGTACAATTTAAAAATGATAGGTTTTTAATAAGAAAGGCGGTAATATTACCAAGCAGGATATTCTAACACATTACAAACTTAGTTGTGCAAATGTATGCTTTCCATAAAAAAGTGATTGTTCTTATTAACCTTTATGATTGAAATTATTACAAAACAGATGAACTTATAACTGAATTTTTTTTCTAAGATCTTTGTTTCAATGCAGGATTTCTTTGGAAGCAAGTAAAGCAGATAATAAAGGATAACCTTAGTTTACGGTAGATTGAAGTAAAAAGGAAGGGGTTTCTATCTTAGTGTTAGAGAACTTTTGAGGGCGTATGGTTGGGTGGAAGAGAAAAGTACCTATGAAGGTGCTCCAATACAAAATATTGGATTTTCTTATCTCAAAATTTGTCTTTTATTCTGGCAGTAACTTTTGCCACCAGGTTTTCAATGTTTCTTCAACCCAGGAATAAAGAGACAGGCATCTATCTCTGACACATATGTGTGTGTGTGTATGTGTTATGGGAGTGGTGTAATGAAAATTTTTGTCTATTTTCTATAATTGTTTTACTATATAGGTTTTTTTTTTGCAAGTAGATATTCTTTTATTTATTTTACTTTTTCTGATATAATGTTCAATGATTCATTAGTTGCATATAATACCCAGTGCTCATCATATCTTGTGCCCTCTTTAATATCCATCACTCTTTTGTCTCCTTTGCTTTTGGGGACATGTCTTGAAAGAAGTTGCTGTGGCCGATGTTGAAGAGGTTACTGCCTATGTTCTCCTCTATGATTTTGTAAGATTCCTACCTCACATTGATGTCTTTTATCCATTTCGAGTTTATCTTTGTGTATGCCGTAATAGTCAATTTTCATTCTTCTATACATAGCTATCCAATTTTCCTAGCACCATTATTGAAGAAACTGTCTTTTTTCCACTGTATATTTTTTTTCCTGTTTGTGGGAGAAGATATTCGCAAATGAGACTATAGACAAAGGGCTGATATCCAAGCTCTATAAAGAACTCCTCAAACTCAACACACACAAAACAGATAATCAGGTCAAAAACTGGGCAGAAGACATGAACAGACACTTCTCCAATGAAGACATACAAATGGCTAACAAGACACATGAAAAAATGTTCATCAACATTAGCCATCAGGGTAATAATTCAAACCACATTGAGATACCACCTTACACCAGTTAGAATGGCCAAAATCAACAAGACAGTAAACAGGTGTTGAAGAGGATGTTGAGAAACCCTCTTACACTGTTGGTGGGAATGCAAGTTGGTGCAGCCACTTTGGAAAACAGTATGGAGATTCCTTAAGAAATTAAAAATAGAGCTTCCCTATGATCCTGCAATTGCACTACTGGATATTTATCCCAAAGATAAAGATGCAGTGAAAAGAAGGGCTATCTGTACCCCAATGTTCATAGCAGCAATGGCCACAGTCACCAAATGGTGGAAAGAGCCAGGATGCCCTTCAACAGACAAATGGATAGAGAAGATATGGCCCATATATACAATGGAGTTTTATGCCTCCATCAGAAAGGATGAATACCCAACTTTTGTATCAACATGGACAGGACTAGAAGAGATTATGCTGAGTGAAATAAGTCAAGCAGAGAGAGTCAGTTGTCATATGGTTTCACTTACTTGTGGAGCATAAGGAATAGCACAGAGAACATTGGGAGATGGGGAAAAGTGAGGTGGGGCAAATCGGAGGGGGAGGCAAACCATGAGAGACTGTGGACTCTGAGAAACAAACTAAGGGTTTTGGAGGGGTGGGGGTAGGAGGTTGTTGAGCCTGGTAGTGAGTATTAAGGAGGGCATGTATTGTATGGAGCACTGGTTGTGATGCATAAACAATGGATTTTGGAACACACACACAAATTAAATTTAATTAAAAAAAAATACCCATCACCATGATACTCTTTCCCCCACCCACCTCCCTTTCCCTCAAAACCATTATGAGATTCTTGACTCCAAGTATTGTTTTTTATTACAAACTTCCAATTCTGATTTAGAAAGCACGTTAACATTGTGGAAAACGGACTCTTTTTTTTTTTTTTTTTTTAAACAGAGTGACTTGCTCCGGGCCTGAAACTCAATGACCCATTCAAAATGTACTCTATTGCTCTTTTGTTTTTTTTAGCTAGACGTTATTATCTAAATGTGTAAGCCTCCTCCCAAAGTGTCATTTTAATAGGCAATGGATTTGAACATTTAGTTTTGAAGCCAGGAGCCTAGATCAATTATTGTCCTTTACTTTTTTGCGGTTGTTTACTAGTTTAATATACACCACATTAGAAAGAGAGAGACAGAAATTTAACTCTTGGTATGGAGTTTCTCATTTTCAACCAGTTAACAGTTGCAGTAGCTGAATTGGCTAAAGAAATAGAAATGCAGACGTCTTGACTTGAGATGTGAGGCTTGCTCATTCATTCCGTATCTCTGCAACTCCTCCCAAGGCATTGATAGACGCGCAAGGGGCTGGCCCTCTGAGCTGAGGGGTTGGTATTTGTAAGAGACTTGAGAAATCATTTCTTTCCTAGTGTTAAAAGGAGAGATGGCAGGCCCCAAATAGAACCAGTTGTGCTAAACCCCATGTCAATAAACTAAGACTTAATACCTAATCTAACTGCAGTTTCAAACCCCAAGGAATAGAACCTTAAATCAGTCAACATGGAATTACATGGTCAGTACCAGTGAGATAATCTATTCCACAGACCCTGTCCATTCCCCTTAGAAAGGGGACTTTGTCTGAAACAATCTGTTCTTTGCCAATAATTTCCCTTCTTCGCACCCTTTCAACTTCTGGAGAACTTTCCTTTTCCACAGCTTGGTATAGTTCCTTTATATGGCTAGGTAGGATGTTGCCTGATTCATGAATTGTTGAATACAAGTCAATTTGATCTTTAAATTTACTGAATTACATTTTGATTATTAAACATTAGAATTTCTCCTTGACTTGACCCCTGGCTCATTCATTCTCTCCCATCTCATTCCTACAACATAGGTTTATTTTATGTGTTAAAATTAAATACAAAATGGAGACCAGATTTGAGAATTCCCTCATGCAAACGAGACCATGTGAGCCACATAAGCAAAACTAACAAGCTTATTTCATGAACATAAGATAAACTTAACTTGTAAAGTCCTCTGACAATCATAAAAGGAACTTGAGTCATCTTTCTAAAAATAGTAAGAGATGACAACCTTTAACCAGTCCCCTGCCTTCTAAAAACTCCAATTGTAATAATCAATCATTTAAAGGGTTAATAGCCTCCTCATTTTCACTGTATAAGGCCTCTTGTAACTTCATGTCTTTGAGTTTCATATCAGTCTTTGAGTTTGAAAACTTGCAGTTCAGGACATATATGTGCAATAATCTCTTACTAAATAAATACTATTTATTGACTTGGTAGCTTTAATTTTGCTATTTCTGGACTTTTTTACACATGTGAAAAAATTCTGGACCAATGTTTTCCACATTTGCTATAAAAAACCTGTTTGAATTGGTCAGACACATCATTTGAAACTTACATTTGAGTTGTGAAAATTGGCTTTAATATCACTAAAAACTCTAGGGAGCTCAGAGGTACATGAACAGCATCTTATTAAAATATGTATATAACTTCTAGTTTCTTCTCTATTAAAGAAACACATAGTCACAGTAGAAATATTGAGAAAAAAATTAAAAACAAAAGAAATTAGAAATCATTTATAACTTTACACAGAGATGAATTTGATTTATTTCGTTCAAATATATACAGATATGTATTTGAAGGAAATCTCTCTATATATTTATTTGTTGGAGAGCACAAGCAGGAGGAGCAGCAGGCAGAGAGAGAGGGGGAAACAGGCTCCCCGCTGCAGAGGGTGTCCAATGTGGGGCTCAATCCCAGAACCCTGAGATCATGACCTGGGCTGAAGGCAGTTGTGTACTCACTGAGCCACCCAGGTGCCCCTCCTTCAAATATATGTTATGTAATTCTACTTTTGTGTTTTACAAAATTTGAAATCATGCTACATATTTTTGTATTCTGATTTTTAAAAATTAGCATTTTATCATAAAAATTTCCCTGTATATTTTCGTATTCCCCAAAAGCATTTTAAATAGCTAAATAGTGTTCTATTTATAGAAGAAACATAATTTAATTACTTATTATAATTACTTATTTTCACTTGTTTATATTGTTTATAATAATTTCCCATTACAAGTGATTCTGTGACATCTTTTTACTTAATGCCTTCTGTGTTCCTTTAATTATTTCCTTTGATAAATTCCTAGAAGTAGAGTGATTGAAAGTGTTTGACTGAAACAGCAATGACCTCCAGGTTGCAAAATCCCAAGGACACTTTTTATTCTTGTATTTTTCTGACTTCTCAGAAAGGTTGCACCCACAGTACATTTTTTTTTCTCCAAATTCAACAATTTCACCAGCAACATCTTTTTCTTCCTCTAATTTATTTTTATTTATTTATTTTTTTTAGCCTATCTGATCTACTCCCTTGGCTTTAAATACAAACTGCTTGTTGACAATTCACTAATTTCTGTTTCCCGTACATACCTGTTTTTTTCACATCTTCACTTTCAGTGTCTCACAGGCATGGTGCACCTAACATCTTCAGACCCAATCTCTTCCTTCCCTTTCCAGCCTGTTTCATCTCGGAGGTTTGCCCCTGATTAATAGTAGGCACTGCCTACCCAGGTGCCCCGTTTGGCCACTTGCTCATTTTAGAAACTTGTTCTTAACAACAAATATTTCACATCAAGGTCTATGAATTCTATAGCCACAATAGATCTCAAGCCCATTTCCTTCATTCAGTGTTCATCCATTACCAGTGATTGTCACGGTTGGTGGGACAAATCGACCAGGAACGTGAGGGTAAGAGGATGAAGAAAAGAACTCCGGAAGCAAAGAGATGGGGGCAGGAGGAGCACTGAGGAGGATGTCCAACAGTGCTAAGATTATTCAAAGCATATATGTATAGTGATAGGAGACGCAATACACCTGTGTCTAGTTAAACAACCACGAGTTCCCATAATAAGTTTCACATTTAACTACAAGCAGACCTCGTGACACCAAACAGCTGATGCTAGTATGATTGTTCTGTATTGATACAGCAAACCTGAAAGTAATTTTTGAGCAGTACTGGGGCAGCAAGGACCAGCCACGAATTTTTGACCCCAACCAAATTGTTCTCATTTGTTTAGCAAGCGTGTGGGGAATCACGTAGGCAAGCGCACAACACATAGCACAAACCCTTTCTCAGTGCTGCTCAACTTTTCCCGTCCTAAACCTTTTGTTAGGTTATTTGGACTTTAAAGGAGGCGCAAGTGAGGGCCTGGTTTGGTCCCCATCTCAAGCCTTATTGCAGCCTCCCACAAGTGATACATTACTACAGCTGTTCGTCAAACAATTTAATACTTATTTCCCCCACCAGATTGTGAACTTTTTGATGGGGTTTTGCATGACTTGTTGCCTCCCCAGTCTGTAGCAGAGTATCTGACTTGTTTTAGCATTCAGCAAATATATCTTAAACAAGTGAGATAATATATGGCCAAATGACCTTTTGCAGATGCTCTAACAAATTAAGTCCCCATCAGCTACTTATGGTTGTGCTGGTCTTCCCTGAAACCTTTACCAAGTGGACAGGAGAAAAACGATTATGCTTTACTTTAATTTACCATTTTCATTATGATGAAAGTGGACATTTTAAAGATACGTTTGACTATATTCTTTTGTGAACTATCATCAAATTTCTTATTGTAATGTTTACTTTATATTAATTGATTCTGAGTTATTTGTATGTTAAGAATACTAATCCTAAAAAAAAGAATACTAATCTTTTTTATTTTTTTAAATAAAGATTTTTATTTATTTATTTGACAGAGAAAGATCACAAGTAGCAGAGAGACAGGCAGAGAGAGACAGAGAAGCAGGCTCCCTGCTGAGCAGAGAGCCAGATGCAGATGATCCCAAGACTCTGGGATCATGACCTAAGCCGAAAGCAGAGGCTTTAACCCACTGAGCCACCCAGGCACCCAAGAATACTAATCTTAAAAAAAAAAAAAGAATACTAATCCTTTGTTAATATGTTACAGTATTTCCTCAGTTTGTCATCGGCCTTGTAATTGTTTATTTGATTTTGTTGTTTTGATATACATAAAGTTTTAAATTCATTAAATTCTATCAGTGACTTCTTTGATGATTTTTAACTTTGCTTTTGTCCTCAGAAAGTTTTCATTTTCATATAAGAGATTAGTCATCTATTTTTTTTTTCTGATTGGTTTAAATAAAAGAAAAAACATTCTTTTTGTCATGTAGATTTTGTTTTGGTGAATGGTATGAAGTAGAGGTTTTTTTTTTTTAATTTTAAAATTCTTTATTTTTTATAAACATATGTTTTTATCCCCAGGGGTACAGGTTGAAGTAGAGTTCTAATTTTATTATTTTTCTCATGTATGCCTATAAGAAGAAAAAAATATTTTATCTACTGAAATAGTAAATACTAAGAATTTTTTCTTTAATGAATTAAAGGTTATCTCTAATTTGTTCTGAAGTGTTATTCTTTCTTTTATCACCCAATATTCATAGCTGACTTTGATTGATTAGGGATGGTGTGTGTGTGAGAAAGTGTTCTAATTCTTTGTGTCCTGAGTCCTTTACCATCTATTTGACATTGCTAATGGAGTATGGATTCATATTGCTACCTTTCCCATTTGTTATATATTAATTATTTACTGTAGCTGGAAGTAATAATCATCTTTATTTTAAGTAACGTTTCATGACGTTCAAAGCACCTTTATGCCATTTTCTTATTAAAATCTCAATTTCTTTAAGTTGATAGAGCAGGTATTATTAAACACGTTTTGTACATGAAGAGATAAGAAAGTTCAGTTTGTTTGCTTTAATTAGCACAACTAGTAGAGGATGTGTCTGACATTAGAATTTGGCTTTCTATAATTCTCTGTCCAGTATTATATTACTTGTGCATGATTAAGGTAGAACCTTGTAATAATGACCTGCTTTACTTTTGCTGTTGTTGTAGCTATGTATTATGAAATGAGATTGTTTACATTTCAAGTCACGTTAGTTTTGTGTAATTGAAACATTTACTTTTTTAAAATGATGCTAATTTGAGAGTGAGAACGATAGTTAAATTTGTAGCAATGTGAAAAAGATTACTCTGGTTCCTCCAGAGTAGACTTAGTGTTTTCCAAATGTATTTCCCTTCTTAGCACTATCACAAAATCAAATGACTCTCACATTCACCAAGAGCTACCTGGAACCACTGATCTTGGCTCAAAGTGTAGCAAGAGGTTAAAGCTGGAGATTTTGGTCCAGAGATTTGTACTTCAAATAGAATATAGTCTTTAACACAATTAAATTAGTCTTTTCAAAGAGAGGGAAATGATTTCCTATTTCTAATAACGCTATTATTTCTCACACTTTAATAGCTCTTTTGTTCCTAAGTTCTTGAATGGTAACCTTCATTTTTCTCTATCTAGTGGATCTTTTAAACTAGAGTTCTATTTGAATGGTTGTTCAGGGTGTTGGCAAGAGTTATAAAACATTTATATTTTATTCTTGACTGGATTCTGGTTGAGAAATCGAATGGCACAAATGTTGAAAGACTAGCTTGCTGGGGACATAATGAAGCAAGCAAAATGAAATCTCCCAAGGATAAAAGTGTAATGTCCTTTACTTTTTATCTTTTAGGTACAGGCTTGTGCCACATCTTACTTTCTTGCTGTGGGCAAAAAAGGAGCCAGGGTGAAGAGAAGAATTTTTATGAAAAAGATCAAAAAGAAAAAACAAATAGGGGTGTGGCGGGAAGGAAACTGAACTACACCTGGGGTGCAGATATCACTGCCCCTAAACTTTCTCTTTTGGAAAGAGTTTAAGTATTCAGTTGAATTGGGTTTAATTTAAATATCCCTTTAGCGTTAATGAACATTGGGAGTATATTTATTCTTTTTTCTTCTTTTTTAAAAAGATTTTATTTATTTGACAGAGAGAGAGAGAGATCACAAGTAGGCAGAGAGGCAGGCAGAGAGAGAGAGGGGAGGAAGCAGGCTCCCTGCGGAGCAGAGAGCCCGATGCGAGGCTTGATCCCAGGACTCTGGGATCATGGCCTGAGCCAAGGGCAGAGGATTTAACCCTCTGAGCCACCCAGATGCCCCAGGAGTGTATTTATTCTTGTGTTTAAAGGGTGGTTTCTCATAGTTCATAGCACAATTTGTAGGGTTAAGTTCTCAAACCCAGTTTTAATAACAAAGACTTATGAAGACATTCACATACAACCGCAGAGGGATGATTCAGATAATTGAGGAGATTCAACACTATATATGGATCTTTCTAGATTTTTAAAAAATTATAGCAATTCTTATTTTTATTTTCATTCCCATGGCAACGCACTAAAAGAGTCTAGCCAAGGTCTCTGAAACTAGAAATAATCTTTTCTTATCTGCCTCCAAGAGTTTAGTTCTTTCTATAGGTAACTTCAAAAAACAGAAATCTTGCTCATTATCAAAATGTTTATTGCATAAATTTTGGATAATTTAGAAGAATATAATGGAGAGAGTAAACATAGAAAACAACTCAAAATTCTGCCACTTGGAAATCAACATTCTTCTTTGTTATTTTTATTTTCTTTTGGGCTTCTCTCTTTGCACAAAAATGCATTTAAAATATTTGGGGCAACCTTAAAGCTTTAACTTTGTTATCTTCCTCTTAGTATTGTGGAGTGTTTCTTGTTATATAATAACAAATATTCCTCTACAATATAAAAAGTGTACTGAACCAAGGTCAGGTCATTAATATATAATACAAAACCACAGAACCTTGGAAAACAACTACAACCAAGGAATTCTTTGTAATATTCTTTCAGTTATTCTATAGATCTTTGTACATATAGGTGCTCAAAACAAACATTGCTGAATGAATGTTGAATTTCAATGAAAATAAGCTAAAGGAATAAGGAGCATTATTTTCACCTCTTTCCCCTCATTTATTATTTTGGGTTCTCAGAGAAGCAGATACCAGGATGAGAGCTTAGACTGCAAGAAATTAATTGGAGAAAACACCTGTGTTTTGGTCCATTTGGAGTGCTATGACAGAACAGTATAAACAAGGTGGCTTATAAACAACAGAAAGGTAATTCTCAAAGTTCTAGGGCTGGGAAGTCTTAGATCGAGGTATCACAGGTTCCATATCTGGTGAGAAGCTGCTTTTTCGTTTGTAGATAACTATCTTCTTGCTCTGTCCTCACAGGGCTGAGAGGCAAGGGAGATCTCTGGGGCCTCCCTGGTAAGAGCACTGATCCCATTTATGAAGCTTCTATCCTCATGACTCAATCATCTTCCAAAGAATCTACCTCCTAATACATCATATTGGGGAATAAGATTTCAACATATAAATGTTGGGGGGATACAAACAATTGATCGATAGCATTCCACCACTGCTCACCCTCCAGTTCATATCCATCTTGTATACAAAATACTTTCATTCCATCTCAGCAGCCCCAAAAGTCTTAACTCAGAGCAGCATCAACTCAAAAGTAGAAAGTACAAAGTCTCATCTAAATACCACCTAAATCAGATATGGGTGAGACTCAAAGTACGACTCATCCTGAGGCGAACTCTTCTCCAGCTGTGAACCTGTGAAACCAAACACCAAACAAATTATCTGCTTTCAAGATAAAATGGTAGAATAGGCACAGAATAGACATCCCCATTTCAAGGGGGAAAATTGGAAAGAAGAAAAGAATGAACATATCCCAATAAGTCCAAATTATATGCAAACTCTATGAAATCTGAAGGTTTGTACATAATCCTCTTTGACTGGAAGGTTGCTCTACCCTCAGGCCCATTGAGGAGGCAAGGTCATTCCTATGGCTCAGTGGGATGGCCCTGCACCAGCTCTCTCCCTGGGCCTCAGAGGTATCCTGGGTTGGGGTCCTGAGCCAGAGGCTCTTCTGAAAAGCCTTGTCCCTTGAGTTCCAGGTGGAGTCAGCCATGCACCCCAAGCTCACATGGAGGCTTCCAAAGTGTGCTGCCTGCACCCTCTTTAGGGGCACCCAGTGTAGCCTGTGATGCACCAGCCCCTCCAGAGCTGTGCCTGGGGTGGCTAAGGAGTGCCACTGAACTGCAGGGAATGGAAGCTGTGCTGTGAGGCAACACTGGGCAGCCTATGTGCATCGAGGTCCCAAAGGTGCTAGTCTTTTAACTTTGAAATTACTCAGCCCCGCTTGTCCCCCCCACCTCCCAACCCTACCAATCCCACCCTTGCCTCTGGGCCTGTGGTGGCTGTGGAAACTCTGATGCTCTCTGAATTGCCTTTGGGATCATTTTTCCATTTGGACACGGGCACTTGGCTTCTGTTGAAATAGCTGACTGGGTCTGTGGTTCACACTTAGACTAATCTCTTTATGAAGGGATCACTTGGCCATACCCTTAGCGTTCTCTTTCTATCATACTATCTCTCTCTCTCTCTCTCTCTTTTTTTTTTTAACAATACCATGGGCTCAGAATTTTCCAAATCTTTAGGTTATAGTTCCTTTTTGCTTATCAATTCCATTTTTAAGTCATTTCTCCTTTCTTACATTTTACTATAAGCAGTCAGGGGGACCCAAGCTGCACCTTCAACACTTTGCTTAGAAATTGCTTCTGCTAAATATCCAATTTCATTGCTCACAAATTCTACCTTCCCAAAACACTAGAACATGAACACAATTCAGCCAAGGTCTTTACCACTTTATGACAAGGATTACCTTTTATCCCTTGTCCAATACATGTGCCTCATTTCTGTCTGAGACTCTGCATTTCTGCCAACCTTCTGCTCTTAATTAGCTAGCCACTGCCTAGGAAGATGGAGAGACTTTCTGTGCATCTCTCCTCTTCTCTTTGGGAGCTGTCAGTACAGTCACCCTTAATAATAGGCTTTTCACGGCAATGAAGGCTTTTTCAGTTATGCACCTCAAAGCTCTTCCAGACCCTACCTGCTACCCCATTCTAAAGCCACTTCCACATTTTTGGGTATTTGTTACAGCAGCATCCCCACTTCTCAGTACTAATTTCTTTCTTAGAGTGGGTTGCTATAACAAATTACCATAGGTGGGGTGGCTTATGAACAACAGAGATTTACTTCTGGGCTTCAGATGGCCATCTTTTCATTGTATTGTCACATAGAAGAAGGGGTGAGGGAGATCTCTGGGGGGTTTTCATACAAGAGGGCTCCATCTTCTGATCTAATGACCCTCTAAAGTCTCTACCTCCTAACATCATTATGTTGGAGGTTCAGATTTCAACATGTAAATTTGGTGGGGGGCACATGCAGCCATTAGCAACCTGTAACAGCAAATGGGGAGGGAGCTAGAAGAGGCTGAAAGAGCTGTCAGGCCAGTGCAGGTCTGACCTCTGTGAAGGGGAGACGGAAGGAAAAGGATCGGACTGGCTGAACCTTGAGTCCCTGTCTAATTCTAAGAAAGCTGCAGCAAGAAGTTCTTGAGTCAAATTTGCCTCTCAGAGGAGTCTCAGCTTTTGCAGGAAGGGATCTGCCTTAAGAGTCCTACCACATCAGTAACTGACTGAGCCTGGGGAAAGCATAGCTTTGGTGCTAACACAGTGGGGGGGATTCAGAGCCTCTGAAGTCATCAGTCACTGCTCTCCTTGCAGTGGGAGCTCTCACTGCTGCATTTTCATGGACACGACACCCCAAATTTGGTCTTCACTGGTTTTTACTGTAACGATTAAAACAGATAATAGCATCCGTCTAATCTTTCAACCTAGAATCTTAGCATCATAAGTGACTTTTCAAGTCTATTTGACTTTTTCATAACTTTCACATACTTTTCTCCTCGTTCCTCTCAACTACTCTCACAGTTGCCAGGAAGGTTATAGCTCCCCTCCATTGGTCTCTCTGCCTCCAGTCACTGCCTCAACAGTTCACGTCATGTGCCACAGAAATTGTTCCTAAAACACGACTCACTCTCTTGCTGATAAACATTTCATCTCAGTTACCTTCAAGACAAATTTGGAATTCATTTACCAAATATACAAAGCCCTTCCCAGTCTCAACTCTTATGACTCCACACTTTGCATTCTCATCTAGAAAGGTTCTGGATTTCTCAAGAATCCCTTAGTACAATATGCTCTTTAATGCTTCCATGCTTGGACAATGCTCTTTCCTATCCTGGATTCCCTTCCTAGGTTTTGCTCTGAAGAACTAAAACTAACACCCTGTTCTCCCCTCTATCCATCCCCCCATCCCAAGGATTAAGAAACATTGACTGTGTCTTACTTTCTTCAGAAATTTTTATAGACTTATTGACTGATATATAATTCACAAAACACAAAATCCACCCATTATTCAATTTAATATTTTTAAAAAATTTATATTATTTTTTAAAAATTTAACTTAATTTCATTTTTTTCCAGTGTTCCAAAATTCATTGTTTATGCACCACACCCAGTGCTCCATGCAATCTGTGCCCTCCGTAATACTCAGCACCAGGCTCACCCAACCCCCCACCCCCTTCCCCTCCAAAACCCTTAGTTTGTTTCTCAGAGTCCACAATCTCTCATGGTTTGTCTCCCCTCCAATTTCCCCCAACTCACTTCTCCTCTCCATCTTTCAATGTCTTCTGTGTTATTCCTTATGCTCCACAAGTAAGTGAAACCATATGATAAATTACACTCTTAATCAGTTTTAGAATATTTTTATCACTACAAAGAAATCCTATGTCCATTAGAAGTTCTCCATTCCTCCCTTCTTCCAGCTCCTGGCTTCTCTCACTTTGCATAATATTTTCAAGATTCATCTATATTCTATCAATACTTCATTTTAATGCCAACTAATATTACATTGTATGGATATATCCTATTTTATTTGTGCATTCATCAATTGATGGGCATTTGGGTGGTTTTCAGTTTTTGGTTTTTATTAACATTTGTGTACAAGTTTTTGGGTGGGCATATATTTTCATTTCTCTTTGGTGTATACCTATAAGTGAAATTGCTGGGTCTTATGGTAACTCCATGTTTAATTTTTTGAAGAACTGCCAAATTGTTTCAAAAGCATTTACAATTTTATATTCCCACCAGCAATGTGTGAGGGTTTTAATTTCTCCACATCCTCATCAACACTTTTTATTATCTGTCTTTTTTTATTCTAGTCATCCTAGTGGGTGTGAAGTGGTATCTCGTGGCTCTCAGTTACATTTCCTTGATGGCTTAACATGATGGTTAAATATAAAATGCTTACTAATACTGTATTGCTTATTTGAAAGTTGCTAAGAGAGTAAATTTTAGAGGGTATTATCACACACAAGATAAACAAAACAAGTAAACAAAAAAACCCAGATATCTTTTCTCTTAGGTCTTCTTTGATTGCCTGGATCATCCCCCTTTTTTGTATTCTCATGGTTCTCCATACCCATCACAATTATTACCCCAAGTATTATATTGAACAGTCAACCTTTGCTGGTGTGCAATTCCTTTCTAAACTTTGAGCTACAAGGACAGAGACTGGTTGTTTATTCATTCTTCATTTCTACCTGTATCTCATTTCTCCATTGTGATTACAAATAATGTAATCACATTATCTGTACCCTTTTCAGTTCTGCCAGGAAGCTTCCTGGTCATGCTGTGTGATGGGATATGTTAGAAAAACATTCTCACAAAATTGAGATTTTCTATGTGTTTTTGTCTGAGTTTTCTGTGAACTAGTCCCCTCCCACAACCCCATTTGCTTTGGGGATATTAGGCAGTTTACCCGAAGTACTTCTTTATTCTTTTACCACATTATCTTATTCTACTATTCCTCTGACAAAATTAGCATCTTATTCTGTTTATGTTATTTAGTACTTCTAGAAAACAAAGGCTCCCCTTAGATGTGCATATAGTGATGAGATGATTTGTTGGTCATTCTATTATTGCCTTTCAAAATCCTATATCTTTTCTAACTTTTGAAAGTCAAAATTTATTACTTTTGGCCCCTGATAGAGGCTCTTTAATGAGTATATAACAAAATTAAATGCACAAACATACATATTTAAGATGAAGATGCAAATATGTGTGTGTGTATTCAAGTGTGGAAACATTATTTTAACAGTTGTATAAGTGTTCTTTGGAAGGGAAATTTGTTTGGAAGGGGAAAAAATGCTCTATAAGCTTATTGGAGGTAGAAACTAAGGTCCTGAGGGCAAAATGTGGAAGATTTCCTTTCCTTCTGTTCCTTCCTTCCTCTCTTCCTTTTTATCTTTCTCACCCTTCCCTCCTTTCTTTCCTCCTTCCCTTTCTCAAAAATATTTCTTGACTTCTTGCTCTATGTTAGTTACCTTTCAAGGGAATGGGGCTAATAACTAAATCTTAAATAGGTGAAGAGTTCAACATAAGGAACCAGTAGAAACTAGAGGAAGTAGGGAGGAAGAAAAGAATGCAAAGGAAGAGAGTAGAGAGAAGAGAGGGGACACGGTAAGCAGCTGGAACCGGCTGAGATGGGTCACCATTGAGAAATCCCAGTGTACTGCCAGGAGGCTGTTTATATTATTTGAACACCAACTATATTTTCATTAAGGTGATAAGGATTGGGGATATAAATGCCTAAGTCCTGCCATGTTTGGAGAGGTTTTTGTTTGTTTGTTTGTTTTTAAGTCAAAGATTCAGGTATAATTTATATAAGATAAAATGCACTCATTTTAGTGTACAGCTAGAAGAATTCTGTAAATGCAATAGTCATGTAATCAAGTCTATCACCCAACGGCAACATTTCCTAGTATCCCCCTGTAGTCTACTTCCCCTCCATCCCCAGTCCCTGAAAACCATTGATCTGTCACAAATTTGCCTTCTTCAAAATAGCATGTAAATGGAATTAGAATATGTAGAGTTTTTAGCCTGGCTTCTCTTGCCTAGCACAACGTATTTGAGCTTTATCCATGTTATTATATGTATCAATAGTTTGCTCCTTTTAATTGCTGAGGAGTGTTCCCTGCTAGGGATACTTTATCCATTTATTAGTGAAAGACACTTGAGGTTTAGGCAATTATAAATAATTGTGAATGTGTTTTTACCTGAAGATAAACCTTGATTTCTCTTGCATAAATATGTAAGAGTGGGTTTTGGGATTTCCTTGTAAACATTTGTTTAACTTTATAGGAAGCTACCAAATGGTTTTCTGAAATAGTTGTATCATTTTGCATTCCTACTACAGTTCTAATTGCTCCATATCATTTGTCTCCACATATTGTCTACCATCCTCTTTCTGGTTGTTTTCAGTACTGCAGTATTACTTCATTTAGCTCCCCAAATTCTTAGTAATTTATGATATGCCTGTTCAATTTTACATGGTGGGTGTGGGGGAGGGGGACGATGAGGGACATGAAAATATTGAGAAACATGGCTCGGGCCTGATTCAGCTCACCACAGATGACCCCACAGAGATCGTGAATGCCTTTGAGGGGGACTGGTATGCAGGCATAGAGGTCACCAACAAGGTCACTATGATCAGATTGGAGAGTGATAGGGGTAAGATCTTCATGAGGAATAACAAGGGCCAAATGAATGGCTCAGGAATAGAAATGATATCAACCTCTTTTTTCCCAGAGTCTAATATATTTAGGGAGTTCTGCTAGGTCCAAGATAGCCTCACCCACACTGATATTCTGGGACCCTGAAGAGGATATCTAGAAGGCTGAGAAAATTCTCATGGCCCTTCGTCAGTCAGTATCAAGCCCAGCTCCTTTACATGGTGCCCCACTTCCAAGAAGGTTAAAACAGAAGTTCTAAGTTCTCTGAAGACTTAGGTCCAAAACTCAAAAAGCACAGAAGTCAAAGTGAGTCACAGGCCAGCTCAAGAGGAGGGGAAAGAGACACCACCTTTCAGTGATAGGAGGATATGGTTACATTTGTGAAAGGTCACAGAGGATGTGAGGGGATCACCGCCATCATTCTGGGGCATAATCTAGTATACCAGGTGATTCTGGGGCCTCCCTAGGAACATGATTCTTTTAGTTTGAGAATCACCAGGGTGTAAACCCAGCTATTCCTATAATTCTTCTCCTGTATTTCTCACTTTTGTCCCCTCCACAAATGCTCTGATTCTGCATTTATTCCTTACAGTCATGAGAACTAAGACTCAGAAAAGTAGGTATCTTTGGGGGGAATGTATGAAATTATAGCAACAGATCAGTAAACTCTGTATCAAGGCTGTGGGAGCAGAAGCTGTGCTAAAGTATCCCAGTTTGTGAATCGGCTATCTTTAATATAATTGTATTTTTCAGGTAAGAAATCAGGTAGGTAGCTTCTGACTCAAAATGGGAAGAGCATTAACTTTGACATAATTTTTGGACTCACCCATAACCTTTCACCAATAGACCTTGTGGCCCACAAAACACATTTGCGAGATGGCTGCCTGGATCAGGCATAGACGAGCTGAAAAACTGCACAAAACAAACTTTTCCACATAAAGTTTGCATCCTCTCCCTTCACTTAATGAGAAGCAGATCAGTGTGGAGAAGCAGAAGCACTCAAGATTTAGAATTGTCTTTACTGCCAAGTTTTGGTGTAACTTTGGCTCGATCAACCAAGGCATTTTGTATTTCAGTGTCCTCATTTGTAAATTTACAAAACATCCCTCAGTGCTGGGAAACCAACTAAAATGACCTGTGTAACAGGTAGCAGTTGCATTCTCTGCTAGCACAAGTAAAGCAGCTAGCATCCAGAGCAAGTCGACCAGATGCGAAGGTCCCGCTGCTGTATTATGGTACACTGAGCTCTGATACTGGCCTACTACAACTATAGGCAATTTCCAGGTGCTTTTTCTGTTTGTATTTGGCTTCAACTCAGTCTAATTAAGTCATGGCTGCAGATGCTGCTGTGGTTGCTCAAACAAGTCAGATTTGGTTGAGGGGGCAAATGCATAATTAAAATCAAAAGGAAATACAAGCCCTGAGGTGTCCCAGGTCCCTGCTCAGCGGGGAGTCTGCTTCTCCCTCTGCTGCCTCCCCCTAACCCTATTAAGATCTCTCTCTCTCTCAAGTAAATAAATCTTTTTTAAAAATTGAAGGGAAATAGAAAAATGTCATTAGTTTATAAAATTTTATCTTATTATTCTTCACAAGCAATTGTATTTTTATCTTTTACATATGTCCAGTTTTTAAATTAGATTGGTTAGGTTTTGAGGGCAGACTTTGGGCACTTATGCTATTTGAATCTCCTGTATCCACACCAGCCTCTTCTTAAAATTTGGTGATAATCAAGGTCAATAACTTACTGCATAAAATGTGGCCCAGTTCTCCTAAACTATACACAATATTTAAGTAGTAATGTCTTCTTTTTTTTAAATAAGATTTTATTAAAAATCTCTCTGCAGTAGGCAGAGAGGCAGGCAAAGAGAGAGGAGGAAACAGGCTCCCTGCCAAGCAGAGAGCCCGATGCGGGGCTCGATCCCAGGACCCTGGGATCATGACCTGAGCCGAAGGTAGAGGCTTTAACCCACTGAGCCACCCAGGCACCCCAGTAGCAATGTCTTCTTATGGGTGGAATTGCATCTATTCCAAGTTCACATGTCCTATCTCTGGTATTTCAGAATGTGACCTTATTTGAAGATGGAATCTTAGGGCACCTGGGTGGCTCAGTAGGTTAAGTGTCTGCCTTTGGTTCAGGTCATGATCCCAGGGTCTGGGAATCGAACTCTGCATCGGGCTCTCTGCTGGAGATGGTTCTCCCTCTCCCTCTTCCTCTGCCCCCCACCACTTGTACACATGCACGTGTTCTCTCTCTCTCTCTCACTCTCACTCTTTCTCAAAATCTTAAAAAAAAAAAAAAAAAAAAAAAAAAAGACACCATCTTTACAGAAGTAATCAAGTTAAAATGAGGTACATAGGGTGGGCCGGAATCCAGTATGGCTGGTGTTCCAGTGAAAAGGGAAAATTTGGATACAGAGATGCATATAGAGGTAAGATGAACTGAAGAGACACAGGGAAAATACAGACACCTATAAGCCAAGGAGTGAGCTAGAACAAACCCTTCCCTCACACAGTCCTCAGATGGAACCAAGCCTGTTGACATTGTGAGTTTTAGATTTTCAGCTTCCATAAGTGTGACACAATAAATTTTTGTTGTGTAAACTACCCAATTTGCAGTACTTTTTTATGTAGCCATAGCAAAGTAACACGTGTCTTGGGAAAATGGACATAGCTCTGCCCCAGTGTCATTTGTACCATGTAGAAAGGAGTTGTGCATTGCCAAAGGACTCATTGGTAATAATCACAATAATAAATACAAATTAGGGAATTTCTGTAGCCCTCTTATGAGGCCCGTATGTCCCCTTCTTTGTAATATCCTATTTGATAGGTATCTGGAAGAGAAGTAATAAAGATACTTCTAAACTCATATCTTTATCATCTAAAAGAAAAACTGGAGACCAAGCCAGATTCTTATTTCTAGTTTGGATTGCATTCCTTTCTGTAAGAATCTTTTTCAAGTACAGGGACAGCTTTTTAGCAAATGGATGAACTGTATGTGTCTCAGTAAGAGTAAAGATTACTTGGTGTGTTGGTCTCAGTATGGATAATCTGCATCAGTGTTATTCTGTATGATAATAAGATAATGAGTAATGAAAACCCATTACTAACTCATGTGGTAACCTGTTAACCAGCTTTGGGAGAGCAATGAGTCTTCTTACTCCAGGTAACTCTGAGCCATAACAGTGTGGCCACATGGTGCATTTGGAGTAAAGCTTAGTGTTATTTTACTTATGTTCAGACTGAAAATATCTTGTTCTAACCCTTTTCCCTTTTTGCACTGAATATCTATTAAATGCCATGAAAATTTATGTTTGAGTTGGCTAAGGACATGTTGAATGAGATGAGTACATGTGAAACATCCTGGAGCTGATTTCATTATCAACCTCAGAGTCTAATTACTAGTCTAGTTTCATTTAAAGACATGGATCTCAGTACCCCTTCCCCCTTTTTCTGTGTAATTGTGTTGCTTTACTCACTAGCTTTTAAGGAAAGAAAATTGTGAAAAATTCAAAGCTTATGGAATCCCAAAGAAAATGATAAATTCTGCTTGCCTGGGCTTGTGTAATCACCAAGCTTGAGTAAGGAAAGGTGTACTATCGTAGCTTTTCTAATACATAAATAAGTAAATAAAATATATGATCACTGTGTGTGTGTGTGTGTGTGTACACACACAGGCACATATGTGTTGTGTGCTGTGAGAATTATGGAGAAATTCACTAGATCATGAATCTAGATTCTGTCCTAATTTTCTTTGAGGAAAGGGATGAGGAGGCAGCAGAATCTAAATGGAAAGAAGCACTAGGTTAAAGATGTGGATTAGGATTACATTCAACTAGAACATACACTTTCCATCCTTCAGCTCTGTTTTTATTTAGGAAAAGCTTTTGAAAAGGCTAAGACAATAAATGAAATAGGTCTTTCTATCCTCCCACATCTTTGAATGAGCTAGCTTAGATAAAGCAGTCTTCAGAAACCATGACTAATCATGAGATGTGGTAATTAGATTTTGTAGAGAGATATTGTAAGGAATGGGATGATAGATATGGATACACTGCAAGTTCTTCAGGAGAAAATTATTACTATAGTAAGATATCTTACTATATTACCATAGTCTTCTTTATACATCTGGGTAACACACTTTTTCTGATTTTAAACTTTATGTACATACATGATTAACTAAGGAATTGTGGCTTTGTTAGATTTGGTTTTAGAAGAAAAAAGTTGTGTTCAATCTGAAATATAAAAAAAAAAAAAAAAGCCACAACATCAAGGCAAGATATTGAGAATTAATCTTGTATGAGATGACAGGAATGCTTGGAAGAATTTATATTTTATTCCACCATTGTTGAGGTGAAAACAAAACTGGAACACCCAGAATGTCAGCAGGTTGTCCACATACTTGCATGAGATAGTGAGCTTTGGGATAAGCAGACCTTGGCCATTTGCCAGCTGTTTGGATTTGGTCAAGTTATTGAACTTTTCTGAACCTTCACTTTCTCAGCAATAAAAAGGGGGTAATACTGGCTTATCCATGCTTAAGTGACATACTGAAAGCTCTTGGCTGTTTGTAGGTAACCAAATGTTGGCTTTGGGCACTCCTTAGTCTGGGTCTCACATTCTTGGTAGGAAGCATGTTAGTAGTATAGAAAAAATCAATAGAACCCTTTCTGCAAAGAATGCAACATTTAAACAAGGAAAAAATTTTCCCAATCTGCTTTATTTTCTAAGCGATTGTCCAGTGAGCAGCCTTTTTCACAAAGAATATTTGATTGTGGCGTTCCTTCAGTAAACCATTACATGGAGGAGAAGCACTGAAGGATTCTATTGTAGTCCTTCTGAATAGAGATTAACATCTACCCTCTTTGATTTTACCTCTGTTCTGTGTGCGACTTTACTTTCTGTCAAAGAAATAAATACTGGGAAGTCAGAGGCCTGCTTTGTGAAACTCTAGAGTACTTAAACTTTCTCTTTTGTGTGGTGATTGCTTCAGTTTCTGATAAGAATGCTTATTTCCAGAAAGGCAACTACATCTAATTCAAGAGATAAAGGGCAGATCTCTGACAGAAAATTGCCATTTAATGGCAGAATTTTCCATTTATACAGTATAATTTATTTCAATCTTTTGTATTAGTGTGGTTTTGAAACATCAAAGTCTGATAAAACTCCAAGAGGCAATTTTTATATACAATGTATATCTAGCAGAACAATTTATATATGATATATTTAATTATATAAATGTTATTTCTTCTGAAATGGAAATTTTCAGCCATCCTAAGAAAGAGCTTCTCCTTCCCTGACCCCCCCCCACTCTCTTTTATCTTTTCCTATAATAGCATTTCTGTAATTTAATCAAGTTGCTTTGTTCCTTGAGCAGAAAGAAATAGACCAGCACAAATAAGTTTATGACTTAGCTCTTATTGCATCACTCATTAATTTTAATTTGATTCTGTTAATATTGCCTTAGATTCCACCAAAAGGGCAGGCTTCATAGGGGAAAAAAGTATGGAGTTTATAGACATTGGCTTTATCTGGAAGTCTCAGAAGGATAATCTCTTACAATTCGTAGTATGTTTAGATCTAGCAGAACAAGTCACATTCTTACTCACCTCTAGGCATCATTTGCTTATTTTCTAAGGATTATGAAGAAGGAAGAACAACTTTTGGATTTGTCTTCTTCTATTAGACTGGTTCAAGTAACTATTTTTTTCAAGGTGTTTGTATAAATATTTAAGTATATACAATATAACTTTTTTTTTAGAGAAAAATCATAAGAATTCTCCTATTTAGATTGGTGCGGCTGCAGGGTTACTCATAATTATTTGTTTCAAGTTTCTCTAATACATGATAAGAAAGGGGCTCAGAAGGTTGGAGTGACCTGTACAAAGGTATAACGTTAGCCGGTGACAGACCTGAAACTCAAATCTGGAAGTTTCCATTCAGTGCTGTTTCCTATGAGCCATTCCATCTTAGAGTGGGGATTTGAGTGGTGTGGTGGCAAAGCGGATTCATTTCATGGGAAAAATTCATATTATTTGGGGAAAGAATGTAAGGTCGGATATGTCCTTGGCAAGAGATGCTGTTTTGGAGTTGGAGAAGTACAACAAAGGCTTGGCTCTGATCTTATCTTAAAAAGTCAGCTCCGTCATTCACACTTTATCTTAAAAGCCTCAATTCCATGCCTACCATGATCCTGGTCTTGAAGAGACAAATAAAGACAAATAAAACATTGTTGAGGACCTTGAGGAACTTGTAATTCAGCACTGGTCTCTGGAAGGAACTATCCTTCCCCTGAAGAGGTGGAAGAAGAGATACTAAAAACTTTCTAAAAATTAGGAAAATATTAACCTTATGAAAAATTTAGCGTACAGATCAAAGTGACCATACAAATAATTTATAAATCAAATTGCCTACGTTGGAAATGGATATGCAAAATATTTTACTAAGAAGGATGTGTGACCAAAAATGTTTGCAGACACTGTACAGTGAGAGCAATAGGTAAACCTGGTGAATTTGCTGATGGTGTAGGAGATATACATTTTATAACATTTTTTTAAGATTTTATTTTTTTATTTGAGAGAGAGAGAGAGAGCAGGTGGAGGGGCAGAGGAAGAGGGAAAAGCAGACTCCCTCACTGAGCCCAGAGCTTGGCTGGCACAGGGCTCCATTTCACAGCCCTTCAGAGAGCCTGAGATCTCTGAGGTGAGACCTGAGGTGGAACCAAGAGGCAGATGCCCACTGACTGTACCAATTAGGCATCCCTATAACTGGTTTTAATGTTATAAAGGATTGATCCTCAAAATAAAAGGGGGAAACTCCCATATTAATGCGTATCATAATTTTTAAAGGGAAGATTATCATTTGAAAAAGGTGGTGTTTTTGTCCTATTGCTTCAATCTATTTTTGAAATGAAATAATTTTCAATATAGTTATGGGATGGTGAGAATTTGTGTTTATCCCTAAGAGTCATAGAACAAGAAAGAACTAGAAACCTATTACGTGAGGTTTAGAAGAGAAAAGATAGATTTGGGATTCAATCATTAAGACATTCACATCTTTGCTGGTAGTCCTGGTCAAATCCTTCAAACTGAGATTAACTCAGTTCTTCATCTGTAAAGCAGATACAAAAATAACAATTTGGTAAGGTTGTGGTGAAAATTAAATTGAAATAAACTATCTGACCGTGTCCATATAATACCCGATAGAAGCTAGAAGAAATAATAAATATTAATGTTCTTCCTTTAAAATAAGAGATCTTAAGGGTTAAAAACACATTCATGTTAGACATTAGCTTCTAAAGATTAAAATTCCATATGAACCCTTCAGTTCTTTCTAAGTGATTTTCACATTGCCTCAAGTTATTAACTGTGACTGTTGACATCTTGATAAGATCTTCATATTTGTTCCATAAAGAAGTACACAAGGAAACTGGCAGCATTGTGGGGAGACTTAAAATTCTATTATGGATTTAAAAATGAGTTGAGAGATTAGTAAAACAAGGAAGAGAAAAAGGCAAGTCACAGCATGAAAAGAAATTAATTGTACAACATCTTTGCCTTCTACACTGGGATTTGAAATGTTCATATTTTCAAAGACTTCTTTGACAAGCAGGGCTGAATGGTGAAGAAAGTTAACAGATGATAAATTATTTAGTCAGGGAAGAGATGAGAAAAGAGCTTTAAAGACTTCCAGGACATATTAAATAGATTAGATAATTGTGGAACAAACATAGTTAATTGAGCAAAATAAGAGCAGGTGAAATTCCACATAAGCCAATGTGAAGTAGGGCACACTGAAGAATAGGATGCAAATTACCTCCACACATTGTACATTCCTAATTGATTGTAAAACATCTCAGGGAAATGCACTAACAGGGATTGTGGGTTAAAGAAGCAACCTGCCTGACACCTGAAGCCTTCCATTGGGTGAAAGAGCATTTTCTTATTAAAATAGCTTTATCTTAATTCTTAAAAACATTATACAGTTGACCCTTGAACACTGTGAGTTTGAACCCTGGGTCCACTTACATGCAGATTTTTTTTTGCAATAAATACAGTATAGTGCTATATTCTCTTTCTTTTGATTTTCTTAATAACATGGTCTTTTCTGTAGTTTACAATAAGAATACAGTATATAATATATATAACACACAAAATATGTTTCTTGTTATGATTTATTTATGTATTTGAGAGGGAGATTGCACACAAGTGGTGGGAGGGGCAGAGGGAGAGAATCTTTAAGCAGACTCCCTGCTGAGTGCGAGCCTGACCCAGTGCTGGATCTCACAATCCATGAGATCATGACCTGAGCCAAAACCAAGAGTTGGATGCTTAACCCACCATTACCGAGCCAGGTACCATTCACACAAAATATGTTAATCAACTGTTTATGTTAGGCTTCTAGTAACCAGTAGGCTATTATCAAAAGTTATATGTAGATCTTTGACTATTTGGAGGTGGGAGTAGTCAGCACCCCTAATCCGTGCTTTGTTCAAGGTTGACAGTATTTGTATTAAATGTAGAACACTGCAAAAAGGAATGGGAAAATTTTGGGAAAACAACAAGTAGAAATAGAGTGGAGGGATAGGAAAGGCACATGCATAAAATTTGTTGAATATCTATAGGTGCCAGACACTGGGCTACCATAGTGGATTGCATTATTTTCCTCAGTTATTGCCATTTGCTGTATCCAACCCCTTTGTCCTATAGCTTTGCAGTTTTCCCCTACCACCGGTGTATATATATCCATGCTCCATTAATGTGGAACTTTCCATGAGGCTTGCTTTAGCTAATCAAGTGTTAGCAGACATGATGGGAACAGATGCTTACATGTGTTTGTGCATGCAGTGAACATTCTCCTGTGTTTCTGCCATTGCTCTGAGTGGGGTAGCCACTGGTCTAAGGAGGATGAATGTTCCCTGTAAATCACTAAGATTTTGTAGTGATGGTTAACTTTATGTGTCAACCTAACAGGGCCACAAGGTGCCCATTATTCTGTATGTCTGTGAGCCGTGTTTTAAGATGAGACAAACATTTGAATCTGAATGAAGGAGGTTGCCCTCCCTAAAGTGGGTGGGCTTTGTTTAATCAGTGGAAGGCCTGAATCAAACACAAAGGCTAACCCTCCTGTAAGAGAAATCTCTTCCTGCCTGACTACTTAAGCTGGAACATCGGTCTCTTCTTGCCTTTAACTCAATCCATCAACACTCTTCTAGGGGCCGGAGTCTGCCAATTTTTGAACTGGGAACTTACACTATCGGCTTTCTTGGGTCCCCAGCTTATTCACTTCAGATCTTGGGCCTTCTCAGCTTTCATTATCATGTAGGCCAATTCCTTATAATAAACCTCTCTCTCCAAGAGGAATCGGTGGTTTTGTTAGATTTGTATTTAAAAGAAAAAGTTGTGTTCAATTAAAAATATTAAAAAAAACCCCACAACATATTGTGGGTGTGCATGTATGTATATATATATGGGTGTCTCTATATTCTGCCTCTCTGGAGAAGTGGACTGATACAGTAGTTCTTTGCTACATGGCAGTTGGCTTCACTAGCATTAGGTTGATACATTTACATTTGTATGTTGTTATCTCACTTAATTTTCATGATTATCCCCCGTGGTAGAATTCCCTCCTACCTCTTTTACAGATGCAAAAACTCAGGTTCCAACTAATTAAATGACTATTATAAGATCATATGGTAAGGGGATAACACATGGTAGCACTGGGATTTAAATCCATGTCTCCTTAGTCCAAAACTTGTGTTCTTTCTAATGCCAAACTCAACAAAGATCACACGTAGTGGATATTAGAAAGTCAATTATGGTGCAATGGTTGTTTTGAGGAATTATTCTAGGCTAAGTTTAGTATCAAGCTGGACATCATTCTGGTGCTTCTGATACAGGGTCAGCAGTCTAGGCTGACCCACTGGGCTAAGAAATTCTAGATGAGCATCTAGCACCAAGCTACCTCCCACCTAAATATTATACAAGGAATGCTTATTGGTTCTGTCACTTTTTTTTTTTTAATTCATGATATCACATGGGCCACTTAAGTTTTTATCTATATCCAAGTGGCAATGGGAGAGTTCTCATTAGGAGAAATGAATGTCTCAGGCCATTTGGTGTAATGCAGATAGCTCCCTTTCAAATAGCTGGAAAGGGAAAATATGAACCACTTCCGGAGGAATCCTGGAAAATTGTATCTTGTTGACTACTGTATTCTACTCTAGCCTAATTATAGTTGGTGTTGCCATAAATGTGAGCCTGAGTAGACAAAACCAGCTTACTTGTTTTTATACTTCCGTTACATTTGACTTAACGAACTTAATTCTAGATTTAATAAAAGAGTCTCTTTGGGGCACCTGGGTGGTTCAGTCAGTTAAGCCTCTACCTTCAGCTCAGGTCATGATCTCAGGGTCTTGGGATGGAGCCCCCAGTCCAGCTCCCTGGTCAGAGGGGAGTCTGCTTCTCCCTCTTTCTCTCCCCCTCTACCCTCCTTCACTTGTGCTCTCTTTCTCTCTCTCTCTCAAATGAATAAATAAATAAATAACATCTTTTAAAAACGAAAGTCTCAGGGAGCCTGTGTGGCTCAGTCATTGGGCATCTGCCTTCGGCTCGGGTCATGATCCCAGGGTCCTGGGATGGAGCCCTGCATCGGGCTCTCTGCTCAGCTTGGAAGCCTGCTTCTCCCTCTCCCACTCCCCGACTTGTGTTCCTTCTCTAGCTGTGTCTCTGTCAAATAAATAAAATCTTCAAGTAAGTTAATAAAAATGAATATCTCTTTTATAGCTTAAGACTCTGCCTTATACTTGATATAGCTTTTTGTCAGGGGGTAAAGAACAGGATGCTTCCAACATGTATTAAGCCATAAAATGAAAACTGAAGTTTCATTTTTAGTGCTTGGAGATAGAGTTAATTTAATGGGACAGTATTGTTGAAACTCATGTTTTCTACCTTGACACTTAGTGTTATCTTTTCTCCCTCGGATGTCTTCTCTGTGTCCAGATATATCTCTGTTTCTCCTTTAAGTATACAGAAACCTGTTATGGTAGAAGATGGGTAGAATGTGCTTGATTCTACCAGGAATGTGAGAGTAAACAGCTCATTGTTTGTAACTGGAACTATATAGACTTGAGATAATTGATTCTTGCATTATGCCCCGTTGGACTTTAGTTAAGTGTGACTTTGGTCAGTATGAGCACTTATGAAACAGATCTGTTTTTCAGAGAAATTTACATTTAAAATGTCCTTTCAAGATTTAATAGCAACTTTTTGGTCTTCATTTTCTTTTTTGCATTTTCTTTTTAATTGTTTCTCTTTTCTGTTTATAAGAGCAATATATGTTCATCATGGGAAAGTAGAAGAATACAAAAGAAGTACAAAGAATAAAAATTTCTCATATATTCATAATATGGACTGAATAACTGATATTTCTATCTTTTTCTATGAACATATACTAGCATTCATAGTCACCAAAAATATATATAACTTTTTTTTTAATTGAAAATATTTTCTTGGCATTTTCCTATGTTTTTATAAACTCTTTGAAAATGTTTATTTATTATATTTTGATTTTCAATTTTTCCTTCTTAGGGGATGACTCTCACATCAATCATTTTAATTTCAAGTTGCCAACTCCTTGCTGGACATTTTGATCTCAACAATCTTCTGACCACTTAAACTCAATAAGCCCCAAATTCTTCTCACCTCCTCCTTCTAGAATACATATGATTTAATATCCCAATTTCTGTGAATGGTGCTAACATTCTGTAAGCTAACAATTTTTAATACTCTTGCATTTTTCTCCCCCCCACAGTGTCCTGTTTCCAGTCACTCAGTGTGACCCAGTGACTCAATCTTGGCAATGTCATTCACATTCTTTCTTCTTTCCCAATTCTATTTGAACAATTCTGTAAGTAAAGCCTATAGCCTAACAGTGTTCTAATACTAGAGACCCTACTGCCTTCTTCCATTGACACCTCCCTGAAGAGCTTTCTTGGCTATTATGATATACTTTTAACTAGAGTCCAGCTTAAGCCAAGGCAGGCTCAAAAGTCCTTGATGAATTACAACATATTAATAATGAAGGAAGCTTTTATCTAGGAAAGGAATGAGATTTAGAGAAATTGAGAAATGTTCTTGATATCAAATGAATATAAGTGGCACTAGAACCAGGTGTCCTAACTCTTACCTTAGAATTCTTTCAATTCCTTCACATTTTCTCTAGGACTTTCTTAGTGTGTGTTACATAAATACCAAAAAGCCTTAGCTAATAATTTGAGGTCCTCTACAACCTGACTCTCAGTTCACACTTCTAGCTTACCTCTCCTTATCCTTTGGAGACCTCTGGTCCTACTACCATATTGCTCCTGCCATTCTCCCCAAGGAGAATGACAGCTCTGCCTATATCCTTTTTTATCAGTTGAAAAGTTTCTTATGGTTCAAAGCCAAGATGTAACCTAGCCTCTTTAGTTAAGTCTTTCTTGCGGATTCTTATTGGAGTGATCTTTTGTGTGCCTTCTAAACTTGAAGGCATTTGAGTATACTGTTGTTATCACTATCACTTCATCGTAATATGGATTCTACATTAAAGTGTGGATTTCATCATCCCTACTAAATTTTATGCTTGTTAGGGGCAAGGAAAAGAAATTCTTAATCTTTATTTTATTCAAAGCATGTAGAATACAGCTTTCTGTGCAGTTTAAGATCATGAATTCTTTTGGATAAATAAGTCTCCAGATCTCTTTAGATACAGATATTAATTTTACTCACAAAGAATAATGTCTAATAGTATGACAATTTTGACAAAATAGCTAAATTACTTAATTTTGGGTATGTTAGAGTGTTCACACCAAAGGTGGTACATGATATTGGAGTATGGAAGAAAAGATTAGAACTTTTATATATGTTTCCCTCTTGAGCTTTTAAAAATTGCTATTTCTTGTGCAAGTTTCATAATGTGTATACTTTATCACTAAGGAAGTACATGTAGATAATATGCAAATGAGTTCATTTGTAAATAGGAGGCTATGAAGGATACAAAGTAAATTTTCACTGGCAGCATGCAACAGGAAATGTATGAATGGAAGTTCCATTTCTGGCAGAGGATGACTAGATTGTTCTGGACAACACTTCCACTGTTTTAGAGTTTCCCTGAAGAGCTTGCTATACCTAAAATCAGGGGAGTTTCTCGTTGCCCAGTATTCGAAATAAATATTACGTGTACTCTCCTAAATTGTGGTGTTGATTCCCATCTTTAAGAAAAGTCCAGTCTCCTTAATGATACAAGTGTAGCTCAGGGTTGATCTTTATCAAGGGTCAAGTCATGTTTTGCCGTCTTGTGGCAGATGAACCGAGAAACGGGGAAATAGACTGGTACATTTCCTGACCTGAAGGTTCTTCTGTGAGTGGACTACAGGTCTGCCATAGCAGCTGATGGCAGGATACTGAAGTTTGGATTTCTATACATAATCACTTTCGAGATGTAGTTTTATGAACCATCATCAGCTATCCCATATGTTCCCATATGTGTTGTTCCTAGGAACAGTCAATAATCAGTAAGCAAAAGACTGTTTAAGTCAGAAGGGCTATTTATATATTCTTTTAAATTGAACAAATATACCTTTTCTAAATATATATATATATTTAGAACCTTTTCTAAATATATATATATTTAGAAAAGTCAAATATATATATATATATATATATACACACACACACACACACACAGAAAGGGGGCTGATTTCACATATATGTAAAAAAGACAGAAAGAGAACTCCCTCAAGTTGGAAAGGAAAAAATCCGATTATAAAATGAGCAAAGTTTATGTCATATATACAGATCATATGACAGACCATATATATATATATATATATATATATATATATATATATATGGTTGGGGTTTTTTCCACCTATGATGAATACTAGGACATTTGGTGAGATAGGTATAAAACAACCTTTTATTTATTTATTTATTTATTTATTTAACTTTTTAAAAAATTTAAATATAATGTATTATTTGCCCTAGGAGTACAGGTCTGTGAATCATCAGGCTTACACAGTTCACAGCACCCACCATAGCACATCCCCTCCCCAGTGTCCCTAACTCAGCCTCTCTTTCCCTCCCACCCCACCCCTCACCAACCCTCGGTTTGTTTCCTGAGATTAAGAATCTCTTATGGTTTGTCTCCCTTTCTGGTCCCATCTTGTTTCATTTTTTCCCTCCCTACCCCCACGACCCCACACCCCACCCTGCCTCTCAAATTCTTCATATCAGGATGGAACTAGAGCATATTATGCTAAGTGAAATAAGTCAATCAGAGAAAGATAATTATCATATAAAACAACCTTTTAAATTTAGAAAGTACCTATCATAATAGTTTAAAAGTGCTTTTATTACCTTTGACTAGTACACCCATATAGTTAAAAACTCAAAAAAACAGAAAATAATTTACAGTAAAAAAGATCTTTCTTTCAACTCTGTCCCCCAGTTGTCAAAATCCCTTTCGTACATGTGATCAATGTATTTTGTTTCTAAGCTCTTTCTCCTTTTCTGGAGTTAATGGAATACTACATGCATTCTTTTACTGTGCCTCTTTGAGATATTTTCACATTAGTATATATATTGTCACCTCAGTCTTTCTTCTTCTCAGGTTCATACCATTTCTCTGTATGTATATAGTATATTTTATTTTTGTTTTGACACTGTATAGTTATTTTTTTAACTAATCCTCTATTGATGGACACTTAGAATTTTCAGTATCTTTTAAAAAATAAATTTGCAACGAATTACCTTGCTATCAAAGGTACAAAGGCAGGATAATTTCCTGAAATTGGCTTTTCTGGGACATGGCATGTTCATTTGTGATTTGGAAAGCTATAGGCAATTTATCCCGCATAGGAATGTCCACGGTCTCCAGTTCTGCAAGCAACACATGTAGTTCCTGCTGTTTTGAAGTTTTGCCCATAGAAGGAATTGCCAAACTTTTGGACTATTGCCAATCCAACAGGTAAAAAAATGGCATGTCAGTATAGCTTTCACGATCAATGGTCTCATCACAACTGCACTTTTGTCATTTTCATGAGCTTAAAACTCAATTGTATTTCTTCTTTCAGTATCTGTCTTTTCATAAACTTTGCCCATTTTATAATCGGATTTTTTCCTTTCCAACTTGAGGGAGTTCTCTTTCTGTCTTTTTTACATATATGTGAAATCAGCCCCCTTTCTGTGTATGAATGGCAAATACTTTGTTTTACCACTTCGTTTTCTGCTCATCATAATTTTATCCGAAATCCTTTGCAACATTAACTCACTAATTTACTGGATTTCAGTCAAAACAAAAACAAGATATACAACTAAAAGAAGAGTTTTGAAGAGAAAGATAAATTTTCATGAGGGATAAATAACGGTAAAATTTAAAGTAACACATGGCTTATTTCACTTAGTGGAACAAACAAACAAAAAGCAGAAACAGACCCATAAAATGCAGAGAAGAAACTGGTGGTTGCCAGAGAGGAGATGGGTGACAGGAAAGGCAAAATGGGAGGTACAGAGTTCCAGTTACAGAATGAATAAGTCACAGGGATGAAAGTTGCAGGACAGGGAATATAATAGCATTGTACGGTGAGAGATAGGAGTTACAGTTGTGAGCACAACACAATGTGTAGACTCAGCAAATCACTGCACTAATGTAACATTGTTTCAACTGTACTTGAGTTTAAAAAAAAGGAAAAAAAGGGACGCCTGGATGGCTCAGTGGGTTAAGCAGCTGCCTTCGGCTCAGGTCATGATCCCAGCGTCCTGGGATCGAGTCCCATATCGGGCTCCTTGCTCGGCAGGGAGCCTGCTTCTCCCTCTGCCTCTGCCTGCCTCTCTGTCTGCCTGTGCTTGCTCTCTCTCTCTCCCTCTATCTGTGACAAATAAATAAATAAAATCTTTAAAAAAAAAAAAAGGAAAAAAATAACATGTGTAGCTTATGTAAAATGAAGATATTGTGGCTCAGAGATGTTAAATGTCATACACAGTCATATAGCAGTATAGTGATACATGATTCTAGCAGGTGTTGGTTGTCAGCCTAAGGCTTTTCACTCTTGGTGGCTGACTTTGATTTTTTAGATGTCCACTCCTGTATTACTGACCCACAGCTAATCCTCATGGGTCTCAGCCTTAAGAAGGGGCTTGTCAACTCAAACTAGCAATGGAACAATGAAATGGGAAGGAAAAGTCTATTGACGCGGAGCTTCTTGTATCGGTTCTCTGGCTCATGAAAGTAGACACATACCTCCTTTCTTCAGCTGCACATTGCTGAACGAGATTTAGTGCTTAGAACTGACTAGTGCCCAATCACTTTGTCACCATGATGGGTGTTAGCCCAAAGGGAGCTGCATGCTGAGGGTGGCAAAGCAGAAGGATGGATATTGGGGGCTCTGGATGATGTTGTTGAGCTGTTGAATTAATGAGCTTCAGAAAATTTCTGCCTTGGATTCCTGGCTACATAAAGTGGTAATTCTTTATTGTTTAAGCTAATTGAGTTGGGCTTGCTCCCTCCCTCCCTTCTTTCCTTCCTTCCATTTTTTATCTATAAGGGCTTAAAACTTTCTAACTGACATAATCCAGAACCTAAATCTGCTACTCAAAGCTAAGTGAAGTTTTGAGTATGTTGTGTTCTCTGCACATAAACATTAGATATGAAAATCTTACCATTTTTATGGAGAAAGATAATGGAAAAGCTTTTTTCCAGGGCAAAAGCTGGTGTAGAAATACATATTGCAAAGTTAACTAAACGAAATGCATAGTTCTTTAACATTATTTCTCTTCAGGCAGGCTAAGTCACTTGTTCTTTATTGCCATTATTTTTTCAAGTGGATAAAAAAGTGCCTCTTTATGACATTGAAGTCCAAGACAATTTTGATATTTTAATTTGGTGCTCATTTACTGTAAATGATCACACTTGAGGGGCATCTGCACAGCTCGGTTGGTTAAATAACTGACTCTTGATTTTGGCTCAGGTCATGATCTCAGGGTTGTGAAATTAAGCCTCACATCAGGCTCCATGCTCAGTGGGGAGTCGGCTTGAGATTCTCATTCTCTCTCCCCACCCCACCCACCCCCCTCCTCTCTCTCTAAAATAAAATAAACAAACAAATAAATAATCTTTAAAAAAAAATCACACTTGTGCATTTGTTTCAGCATTCTCCTGTTCCCAATCCTGGGACATATGGTATAAAATAAGAGCCTTCCATGTACCCCTCAAGGCCCTCCAACTCCAGCCTCAATTTACCTCTCCTACCCAACTTCTCACTACATGTCTTGATTGATCTTTTGTGCCAGAAAACCTGAGTTAATGTCCTCCCCACCCCACCCTCTATAATCTCCTCATGTCTTTGCTGCTGTGTTTGCCTCACATTGTTACTTCCCTCTTTGCAGTCATAGCATTTTGTCTGTGCTTGATGCCCAAATCCTCTACCTCCCATCTTCAATTCCATCTTCCTTGTGAAATTTTCTATGATATTCCCTTTCTCTGCTCTCAACCCAGATGGAAGTATTTCCTCTTATCCTGAATTCCCATATCATTTTATCTTTGCCTTTTTAATAAATTAATGTTTTGTATTCAAGTTTATTTTTAATGTAGTTTTCTTCTGGCTACTTTTCCTTGCTTTTCAAATATTTCCAAATTTGTAAGTAGGACTTTAAAAAGGACTATCCAAAGAAAAAGGAAATATCCAAATAATTTTGAATTCCCCAACTGGACTTAAGCTCCTTGAGGAAATGCATATTTGCTTCATTTTTATAACTCTCCAATAGCATAGCACTAACATTGAGCCTTGCCCATAAGCTGTAGCAAATGTTTGTAGAATAAATAAAGATGTTGGCTATCTTGCCATATTTTTCTCAAACACCACTTTTATAGTTTGCTTGTATAGACTTGTATCAGTTCAACTCACCATCAATAAATCTCAAGAATGGTCTCTTGGCATTGAAAAGTAAGAGTCAATTACACCGTATAATTCTTCAAAAAGGAAAGGATTTCAATAGTGTCAGGTAACATTGGTCAGAGTAACTACAGCTGCTATTCTTGCTAGCAATAGTAGGATCCAATAATTAAAGGTTGGATTTTTTTTTTCTGAATTAATGTCCCACCTTGTCCCATTGCTCTCAGCATATCATAGAAAGACAGAAAGACTGAGAAATATATCCATTAAGTCGTTGAGTTTTATTAGCTTTTTTGGGGAGGAATAAATTATTATTGTTTTTCAGTAGACTGATAATAATGTGCTTTTAAGTTTTACATGTTTCCATTGTTATATAATTTATATGGGTTACATATGTATGTATATTACTAGATTTATATTCTATATTCCAAATCCTTTTGAGGCAACAATATTTATTTCTCTTAATGTCCGTTCAGGTTCTCCAGGAAGCAGAAGTTAAAACAGTAGGAAGTACAGGAGATTTCCTGGAGTGAAAGATGAAGGTGATAAAGAGCAGAAGTAGGCAGGGAAGCCTTTGGATTGGGGTACACAGCAAGTGTACTCTGACTGGAGATTAGGAAGGCGGGAGAACTGGGTAGAAAGAGACTTGCACTGTGGTGCAGCCCCGAGAAAATCTTGGCCAGACCAACAGAAAGCTCTGCTGTGATGATGGACCACAGAGAAGGCCCATGTTGGGTGGAAATAGTTGGGCTCTCACATCCCCCATGCTCAGAACTGAATGCTATGGTCAGTGAACAAGGTAGTACACTGGGTGCTATCAGCGACCTGAGATTTTTTGGAGCAAATTCTCTCTTGAAGGAAAAGCTCAGTGACTCCCTTCATGTTTAGTGCCACAATGAACATGATAGGACATAGAGACTTGTAGAGAGTAGAATTTTAGGAAAGTGAGTGCAGAAATGGAAATCATTTCATTTTTTTTAGGGCTTCTAACAAAGTACCTACTATGGCTTATTTGTAGATGAGCAAGTCTTTCTGTGAAAGGTATTGCTTCAAATCAGAGAATTAGCATAGGCTAAGATTTTTAATTTTTCCCAATATTGCCAAGTGCCTTTAAGGATTACTTATAGGGGCGCCTGGATGGCTCAATGGGTTAAAGTCTCTGCCTTCAGCTCAGGTCATGATCCCAGGTCCTGGGATCAAGCCCTGCATTGGGCTCTCTGCTTAGCTGAAAGCCTGCTTCCTCCTCTCTCTCTCTGCCTGCCTCTCTGCCTGCTTGTGATCCCTGTCTCTCAAATAAATAAATAAATCTTAAAAAAAAAAAAAAGGATTACTTCTAAATCATTGACTCCGAATGACTAAACAATGTTCTTCACTTGGACAGTGCTCACTTTGCTTGGATTAAAGCTATTGCCAAGTTTAAACATGGGTGGAAATACACACATCTGCATGTGAAAGCTGGTGATAGCCACTCCAACTTGCTGTCATATATGGTATGACTGCTGTTTACACTTTACAGATGAGCATACACATTGATCCTTCACCCTGTAAGGGAGGTTGTAAGTATTATTTAGATCTGATAGACAAGGAAGCTGAAGCTCAATATGGGGAAATCTCTCAAGTGAGGTCACACGTGTAGAAAGTGGTAGGGCTTGGAATGGATCCCAACTGTCTCTCACTTCTCAGCCTGTGGTTTTTCTACTGGTTGGGATGCCTCGCTTGATGGTTTTCACACAAACACACACACAGGTAAAATCTTAAGGTCCACACAAGAGATGAAGAGAGGAGGAAGCTAAGTTTTACAGAGTCTTCTTTGACTATTTCACTATATTAATTCAAGTATTTTAAAGTTGAAAGTGGCCATTTCTTTAATTGTTAGCACATATAATTAAACTGGAGAATATTAGCAAGGTTTTGTTACATATCTTGCCAGTTATAGTAGTTAATGTATATGCAAATAAAATGAATACATATCACAAATTTTTGTTAAAAGGACTAACTATATTTTTTCTTCCCGTTGGCCAAAAACTATGGGTATTTATCTCTTCCTTTAACAATTTACTCTATTTCTGTTTTTTGGCAGGTCTCTAAATTTCTATCAACCAAAGCATCTCTTAAGAATCTACAAGTTGTGTGATATTAAAGAGAATGTGTTCTTAGTGGAAATTAAGGATGTTCAGAGTGAGCTAAATGGAAGTCATTTCACCAACTCAGAAAACCGCTTTACATTTTTAATACTCTGTCCAAAATATTATGTTTTGGGAATAGATATTGGCCTTTTTGTGACAGAGGTGGTTTAAAAATTATAGGTTTCTAATAAATTCTTACTTTTATTTTGAAAATTTAAAATATAACAAACAACATGAAGAACACCTATGTCCCCATCACACTGCTTTATCAAATTACATTATGTTCTTGCTTCATATTGTTTCTTAAACAAAATATCACACAGATGAAGCGTTTCTCGTCACACTCCCAGATCTCATTCCTTTTTGATACGTGACTCCATTAATGTATGTATGTACATCCACATAACTTATATGTAGTATGTAACACCGGGTTGCATGTTTCCAAAATTTGTATACATTGTGTTTCTGAGATTTATCTACTTGATACATGTTATGTATTCTACGATCTAGAGGTCATTCATTTTAGCTGTTGTGTAATATACTATTGAAAGAAGATTGAATATCCTACATGTTAAGAATCCATTCTCCTTGATAGGTAGGAGGTTGCTTCTGATTTTTCACAAATTAGTGCTTTTGTTGTGTTTAATAAACTCTTCTCAAGCCTCGGGCAGCAAAAATATTTTATATTTTTCTCAGTGTTTGAGAGTTCTACTGCTTTACATTTAATTCTTCAATTCATCTAGAATTAATTTTTGGAGCGAAGGGAGTGGGGATCTAATTTTTTTTGCCCCATCTGGATAATTATTTATCCTAGCATCAAATTTGGGATAGGTCTCTCTTACTCCACTGTGATGGTTAATTTTATATGTCTACTTGGCTAGGCTGCAGGACCCAGGAATTTGGCTGAACAGTATTCTAGATGTTTCTGTGAAGGTACTTTGAAATCTGAGATTAGTATTTGAATCAGTAGAATTTGAGTAAAGCAAATTACCTTCTGTAATGTAGGTGGGTGGGCTTCATCCAATAACAGAGAAAGACTGACTTCCCCGGAAAAGGAGGGAATTCTGTCAGCAGACTGCCCTTCACACTCAAAGGGCAGCGTCCACTCTTCCATGGGTCTCCTGCCCACTGGCCTACCTACTTACTAAGATTGGGACCTGCCTGCCTCCACAACCATGTGACCTAATTCCTGAAAGTCAATCTATTTCAGTGGAACTATAGGTAGAGATATATAGATGTATGGATGTACACATGGATACTTCTGCTCCTGTTTCTCAGGAGAAACCTAAAACACTCACTGATTTGTATGTTCTGTTATTCCCCCTCAGCCAGATATGAAGTTTCTCTGTATGCTCAGATCCTTTTCTGCTTCTGTATTCCATTTCATTTGTCTATGTTTCTACTCCTTTTCAACTTAATTATTATCGAATATCTGGTAGGATAATTCTTGCCATTTAATTCCTCTTTAAAATTGATTGTTGACCTCTTATTCTCCCACATGGATTTTATGACTCAACATGATAATTTCATTAAAAATCCAGCTCAAATTTCTTTCAAATTGCTTTGAATTTATTGATTACTATGGTGAGAATAAACTGTGCTGAGTCATTTTACCCACGGCTACTATATATATCTACTTACTCAAATTTTCTATTTCATTCTTTAGTAATCTTTAATAATTTTCTCCATCTTTGACCACATATTTTTGTTGTTGATTTTTAGATTTATTCCTATGTACCGTATCATTGTTATTATCAGTTGAAATATTTTAAATTACATTTTTTAAGATTTCACTTATTTATTTTAAAGAGCAGGCACATGTGAGTGTGGGGAGGTGTGGAGAGGGAAGAAGGACAAGCAGATCTGTGCTGAGCATGGAGCTTGATTGGAGGGTGGAGCCCGATCTCTGGACCCTGAGATCACAACCTGAGCTGAAATCAAGAGTGTTGTTTAACTGATTGAGCCACCTCGGGGCCCCTTCTCACATTTTCACTATTGTGTTTCTACCCATTTTCTGCCTGCCTATTTGTACATCTCTCTCTATGTATCTATTTTAGTAGGGGATCTACTGACTTAACTGAGAATAGGGTTGACTGGAACAGAGACCACATTTCCCAGATATGTTTCAGGTTGGGGGTGGACATTTCACTAAGTTCTAGTAAGTGATAAATGAGTATGTTCTATAAGGCTTGGAGGAAATGCACTTAAAGGAGGGGTGATGCCTTTCTTGCTGTTTCTATTGGCTGAGCATGGTGAAGGAAGCATCAGGCAAGTGGTTTTAAGGTCCTGTTTAGGTGCACTTTATTTGTTCCCTTGATCTTTGTACTAAGGAATGAAGTATCTGGTCAGGCTGTCAAAAACTGGAAGTTTCTGACTTACAAAAATCTAGAGTTATTTCCTTTTGACAAAAACCTGAAACTTTAAGACTGAAGTAACCATTCTCATTATTTTTTTTAAACATGCTGGAAAAAAAAACCCATAAATTTAATGTGCGATTGTTTACTTAGTATTTTTGAATCTATGTTTATAAGTGAGACAGATAGAAATTTTCTTTTATTTTGCTGTCACTATCCAGTTGTTGTATTAAGGTTATACTGGCATTCAGAAATGAGTTAAGCACTATCTTACTTTTTCTGATCACTGAAACAATTTCTGTAAGTTTGCTATCACTTACTAGAAGTTTTGGTAAAACTACCTACATAATTTTCTTTGCCTGATTTCTTCTGGTCGAGCAAACTTTGGCTCACTATTATTTCTGTAATAGCTATTGTTTCATTTCAGTTTTCCTATTTAATATCTTCCCCTACCCCTCACCACCAGTGTTTCTCTGACCCATCGAGTCTTCCTGCCTTTCCTGAGTTTACTGACTTCATTAACCTGTACCATTGATCACCTGGAATTTCAAGATGCATTTCTTTTTTTTTAATTTATTTTTTATTTTCAGCATAACAGTATTCATTATTTTTGCACCACACCCAGTGCTCCATGTAATCCGTGCCCTCTATAATACCCACCACCTGGTACCCCGACCTGCCCACCCCCCTCAAAATCCTCAGATTGTTTTTCAGAGTCCATAGTCTCTCGTGGTTCACCTCCCCTTCCAATTTCTCCCAACTCCCTTCTCTCTTTCTCCCCAAACCCTCTTCCACTGTTGGTGGGAATGCAAGTTGGTGCAGCCTCTTTGGAGAACAGTGTGGAGATTCCTCAAGAAATAAAAATAGAACTTCCCTATGATCCTGCCATTGCACTCCTGGGTATTTATCCCAAGGATACAGATGTAGTGAAAAGAAGGGCCATCTGTACCCCAATGTTTATAGCAGCAATGGCCACAGTCGCCAAACTGTGGAAAGAACCAAGATGCCCTTCAACGGACAAATGGATAAGGAAGATGTGGTCCATATACACTATGGAGTATTCTGCCTCCATCAGAAAGGATGAATACCCAACATTTGTAGCAACATGGACGGGACTGGAAGAGATTATGCTGAGTGAAATCAGTCAAGATGCATTTCACCTGATAGTTGGCCGCTGCCTCTCTGCTGTGCTTGGAGACGACAGGACCAAGCAGGCCCCTTTCCTTGGTCTTTCCACCCTATATCTTTAGTCTCACCACAGTTGGCATTCCATACTCTGCAGATGTAAGTAGTTCTCCTTACCAGAGTAGTGGAATTATTTTGGATTTTCTACTGGTTCTCACATGGAAAGCCTGATGAAGTCTGAGGTACCATACAAAATATGTTGGGGGTTATCTCTGGTGACATTTCCTTTTTCTTCTGACCTGACTCCCCTGGGCTCAGATTCTCCACTCCCATGCCCCAGACACTCCTGTCTTTTCTCCTTATCTAAAAATACCCATCCTCAAAGTTAAACATCTGTCCCCTTAGATCATTTCTCACTTCTCTTATTTGTGAAACTTACTGTTTTGCATATGGGAAAAGAGGAGTTTCAGTTCCATGGGTGGGGGTTGTAACGTCTCCAGTTTAAGTTTTCCTCTGGACAGCCCTTTGCTATGCACTGTGAATTATGAGCTTTTAAACTGTATGCTTAATAAAGAAAGCTTGTCCTCCACAAGTAAATATTAGTGCTGGTGAAAGGGATATTTGTTTTTCATTTTGTTTTTCCCGAGAATTTAATCAATGGTAAGGCCCTAGCTCTGCACTTCGAGGCATAAGGAACACTTGATTTCTTTCTTGCTCATCTCAGGAGCGGACTGGTCTTACAACAGATCTTCACTAACGTTTAGTAGCTCTTCTCTCCCACCCTGGAAAGGGTGACCTTTATTAAATTATTTGGAATCAGCAGTTCACTTATGATTGGGGGAAAGAAGTAGGAGAAGGAGAAGGAAGAATTAGCAATTCCTTTCATTCTACATCTTTTTGAGTGAGAATATTGCTTCTGTTCTCCAAATTTCCAGAAAACATAAGGAGTAATGATAATGATAATAGTAATGACGATAAATATATATTCCATTCTTCTAGGCCTCGGGCCAAGAAATTTACATGCATTACTTTATTTAATTTTTACAACAACCTTGTAAGTTACAATAATTATCTCCATTTTATAGATGACAGAACTGGTTTAGATGATTAAGAAGCTCATCCAAGATCACAGAGCTGTAAGTGATGGGACCACACTGAGTAATAGGTCTTATTCCAGAGACCATATTCTTGGCTTCCAAAAGAGCTTCTTCCCTATACAACAAATAACATGTCATCCCTTGTGAGAGAGAACTCCTTCCCTTAAAATGAGAACATAGCCAGTTTTGCACTGGGGGAATGCACCTGAACAGAGCAGCTCCGACCCCACTGCCTCCCAGGCACTCTCATACCATGACCACTGCTGCTACGTGCAGCTCCGGGTTGGGGCAAGTCCCGTTTTCTCTGGAAAGTTTCAACATTGAGATAAGCTGGCACGAAAAGACACAATTACTTTAGTCAGTCCTGAGGGAGAACTTGAAAAAAGGAAACCAAGAAAACAGCCAGAGCATAGAAATCATCCAGCTGCCTACTCTTGCTTGTTTTCTCTCTGATCCAGGGGTCTGTCCTCATCCATATCCTGCAAAGTTGTCCTAAAGGACTAGGACATAGTTTTGCTTACCTTATCAGGGAACTAGTTTCCAGCTTCAGGGCAACAATATGAGAGTGTGAACATTGTTTCCCTCTGTCACATGAGGCTACTTCTTCCGCACTCGGTTTGCTCCTATATCAGAGAACGGGGTCTGCTGCCTACCAGGTGCCTCCTCCCAGGTTGACTGTCCAGGCCTGGGAGCCTCCTTGTCCTCCAGCAGCTGATATGACTCAGGTGATTACCACAAGAATGAGCTGTGTCTTCAGGCTGAGGTATTTGCCTGAGCCTGGAGGCCCACAACAGTAACACCTCCAACACTGAACAGCACAAGCAGAGGTGACAAGGACCAGGTGGCTTTGCCAGCACGCCCTGCCAGGCATCACCTGAGGTAAGCGGTTTTCGGAAGAAACTCACAGAAGCTTGTTTGTTTGTTTGACAGGCGAACTACTTCTGTGGAGGGCTAACGCAGCACCTGGCCTCTTCCCATGATCCAAGTAGACCAGAGCACCTGGCACCCTTGAATGGGCTGTGCTGGCTCGTTCCCTCTGATCCCTCCTCTTTACCCGTGTTCAGGGAGCCTAAACCCATGGAGTGTGTGGAAGAGACAGAGCTTGATAGAGATGGGGATAGAGTTCTAACAGCACCTGTGATTACTCCAAGAAAAAAATGGAGTCCTATAAATGATTCTTGGCCTTCCTCACTCCTGTTCCTGTTATCTCTCCCTATCTTGACATAAATTCAGAGAACATAAATTCAGCTTCAAAGTGAAATCTCTTTCTCAGGGCAGTTATCCCAATAAGTATCTCTCTCTTTCTTTTTTTTCCCCAATAAGTATCTCTTAACATATTTATTTTGGGTTCAGCCTAGGCCTTTAGAAACTCTCTTAGTTGTGATTTTCATTTATGGAAAAGATGTTGCTAAATCTGTGTAATTCTAGCATTTCTCTCAGCAAGGCACTCAGGACTTTGGAATTCCATTCCCTTCAGAGTTGCTTTTCTGCTTTTTAGGCTGCCAATATTGTCTACACTAAAAAAATCGCATTTGGTAGAGATTGAAGCTCACAGAAAATGAGTAACTTACAAAGAGAGGTCTCCTATTTATTATCAAAGTATGTCCTTTCTCTTTCTTTGTTTCTTTTCTTTAATATTGAAATTTTTGGAGGTACAAATTGAGCCATGTGTCAGTATATTTTAAGGAGTAGAGAAAATTGAGAATCATGAAAGTAGATGTTGGAAGTTGGGAGCAAATGTGTGAGGTTAGGAACTTTGGAGAGAACTATGCTTCTCAAGTCATGAATGGTATGTTTTTTCTGCTTCTTATGTTTCAAGAGATACTTAAGAAGTGCCAACATTTTCTCACATTTGATTCTTGTTTTTATGTAATTAATTGCTGAGTGTCAGGAAGAACCTGCCTTAGGTAGTCACTTTTCCAAGGAAGATGAAAGACATCTGGGGTAGGTCTGGTCCCCATGTGCATTCTGGAGTCAACTCACAGCCTGGAGCTGTTACGCTTGCCAAGCTAAATACCTGTGTAAAAGAAAAAATGATGCTTATGTTGCAGTCCACTGCATTTTGGGATATTTGTTAAGCTGCATTATTGAAGCAGGAGCTGACTGATACATCATCATTCTTTCTCCATTCTACTTTCTCTTATGAAACAACACAATTCCTGCCCCTCTGGACCAGTCTCCATTTCTTTGGATCACCAGGACGCACAAAAAAATTCACCACTCTTTTCCTCTTTAGGACCTCTGTCTTAAAGCTGGGAAACCACACAGTCTTTTTTTAAAATATTGTGAGCCTGAGGTTATCAGAAACTGAGTGTTGCCTGTGTGTAATCTCAGATGTCAAGCTATGAAGCTAAAAAGTTTGCCCTGTGCTCTGAGAAGAATTGAATCATTCCTTCCACTACTGTTTCATGTTCTTTGGAAAATCAGAAATAATCACTGGTACTTGTCAGGACAATTGTACAATGAATAGGCGAGGTACTTAGCAGTAAAATGGAAGGCTTCCTCCAGAGGGGTTAAATACTCTAGACATGGCAGGATCCATTTAACTAGATCTTGCTAAAAAGAATATTAGTTTTATATATAAAATTTTGTCTTTGAGTAGTTATCAAAATCAGTATGCATTTTATAGTTCTCACTTTAGAATTTCCCACCTAGTAAGAATATAAGCAGTGTGCTAGAGATGATCTGGCCTGATCCATACATTTCAACTGTGAATTACCTAAGAGGCCTAGAAACATTGTGATGGAAAACACGAATAACTTCCATGGTTATTTGTCCAAGAGATTATGAGGGACAATTTCATTCCAAGTAGGTACTTCCATGACTGTATTAGATTATGGCCAGAGAAATCCATGAAAAAAAAAGGAGAGGCCAGAAATGGCATTACTCTGTATAAACCCCCAAATTCAAAATTCATGCCTGTGTCTCAGCCTTAGCTTCAGCTTCCTTCTGCTTTGAATGATTTCAGGCTTATTTTCCAGCCCACATTATACTAGTACTTCTTTGTATATCCTAATTTCCCAACTCTCCTATCTCTTCGGACTCATTTTGCTTTTTGAAATTTAAAGCATGCTGCATTCTTATTCCAAGGTGTTCTTGAATCCCACTTACATGTATTTGCTCAGTCAGTAGATATTTCAAGTATGATCACAGTCCTACCATCCTGTCCCGCCCCCGGCCCTGCAAACACACACACACACACACACACACACGGATCCTTACAGGGCCACCACATACAACTGCATAGCTTCTACACAATCAACTGTATGTGGCCCTAGATCCTCATGTCCAGGGTGAGATTCACTTGTCTACACCACACAATTTACCACAGTCTGTCTCCTTGACAATGCAAAATACTTAAGGGACAGTTCTCTAAAAGAAAATTCTGATAGTTGCCTGAGTGTGACTCAACTAATAGAAGTAAAATAGGCACGTCTTGCGGCACGCATTTGTCCGGCCATCCACCCTTCCCTGTCCACCTGCACAGCCACTGTGCTCAGCCTCCAACCCCTCCTTCTTCTTCAGGAAGGGCAATTGGGAAGACACGTAATACCCTTTTCTCTAAAGACTAATGAGTTTGCCTCTTATTTCGGTTACCAAAGTCAGAAGAAAACCCTCACAGGGTAATAACTCCCTTCCTGCCTGAGCTGTCATAAGCGTTAAATGGGTTCACACGTCTAAATCCTGTACAGTGTAGACCCTCAGTTCAGTCTCTTCCTTCTTGGAGCTTCAGATTCCAGATGCTAATACCTGTAGGATTCAAAGAGGTCAGATGGGGTAAATACGGGGAAAGCACTTGGTTATGTGTAAAGGACATCGCAGATATAAGGCATTGTTTCTCTCAAAGGGCCACTTTTAAGCAGAGTACTGATTTCTTTGTGTCTTCTTGGAAATTTCTCCCCAATTGCTGGGTTCTTTGCTTGTGGGGCTGGAAAGCAGAATCGTGTTGGATATTACTTTAGACACTGCTGTGATGCTGTTGCTAAGTGAAAAATGTCAGAGCGTCCCTCTGAAAGTTAATGTAAGGAACAAGGTGGAGTGCGAGGGGACGAAAGGAAGTGAGACTTGGAGTTGAGCTGCGCGGAGTGTGAAATCAGCAAAGGAGCAACCGCAGATGTGGTCAGCTCCTTGCCTTACAGGAATACTCCCCTCCTGGCAATGCTGTGACACTCTTGAGTGTCTTGACAGATGAGGGACCCAAGTCATAGGCACTGTCCAGTGGCAGACAAAATCCCATGCTGCTTTTGCTGGTACCTCCCACCCTTGACCCCACTGCCCGCTGCTGCACAAGCTGTCAGGGTCCACCAAAAAGCATGCCCTGGACCCCGTCATCTCCTCGCACACAGAGGCTTGTTCTGGTTCTCTGCCACCTGACCTCTAATTCAGTGTGCTGATCCATGTCGATGTGTAGGTGACCTGCTACACTGATGTCATTCGAAATTATTTAAATCAGGGCACAAGAATTGCCTTGTGGGGAATTACTCATCCCTTAGTACACTGTCTGGCTTTCAAATTGAGGGTAGGCTTGGGCAAACACGGACACCTAAATGAAGGAGGTACAATTGAGGATGCAGGTCCCAAAGTGCCTGACTCTTAGCCTCTGTAGCCCTGCAGCAGGTTCCATAGTTTTGTCTGAATCCCCCCCTGCAAGTTTAGCCCTAGGCCCCTCTGTGTTAGTCTGTCTGTCCTCCCTCCCTCTCCCCTTCCCTCCCTGCCTTCCTCCCTCCCTTCCTTCCCAAATATTTCTGAGTGCAACTCTAGGTCAGAGAGCCAGGATTCACCAGTAACTAAATCTGCATCCTCATGAAGCTTATATTCCAATCTTTAAGATGAAACCAGACTAGATTTCACTATTTTTATTTAAAAACTTTTAAGTAGTTGTGTCTGGGAGCCTCAGTTGGTTGCGCATTTGACTCTTGGTTTCAGAGTCCTGAGATCGAGTTCTGCCCTGGGATCTACACTCAGCATGAAGTTGGCTTCTCCTCTCCCTCTGCTTATTTACCTATCATATAATTCACCCATTTATAATGAATAGTTCAGTGGTTTTTAGTATATTCAGAGAGTTGCACATCCATCACCACAATCAATTTTACAACATTTTAATTACTGGGGTGCCTGGGTGGCTCAGTCAGTTGAGCATCTTCCTTCAGCTCAGGTCATGATCTCAGGGTCCTGGGATCGAGTCCCACATGGAGCTCTGCACTCAGCAGGGAGTCTTTTTGTCCTTCTGCCCCTCCCCCAACTTGTGCACGTTCTCTCTCTCTCTCTCAAATAAATAAAATCTTTTTTTTTTTTAAAGAACATTTTAACTATTTCAGGAAGAAACCGTGTACCCATGAACAGTTACCTCCCATTTTTCTCCATCCGCCCCCCTCCCAAATTCTGGCAACTACTAATCTGCTTTCTGTCTCTATAGGTCTGTTTTGGGGATTTACTTAAAGTAGAATTGTACAATATGTGATCTTCTGAGGATGACCTCTTTCACTTAGTATAATGTTTCTAAGGTTTATCCACATTGTAACATGTATCAGTACTACATTCTGTTTTATCACCAAATTATATTCCATGGTGTCCATAGACATCATTTTGTTTTTTCATGTATCAGTTGGTAGACATTTAGAAAGTTTCTACTTTTTGGCTGTTGTGAATGTATTTGCACAAGTTTTTGTGTGGATGTTCATTTTCCTTTTTCTTGGGTATATAGCTAGGAGTAGAACTGCCAGATCTTATGGTAACTCTGTGTTTAACAGTTTTAGAAACTGTCAGTCTATTCACCAAAGCAGCTGCACTGATTTACACTCCCACTGGTGGTGTCTCTCCATCCTCCCCGACACTTATTATTGGACTTTCTGATTTTAGTTATCCTGATGAATGTGAAGAAGTATGTTATTTCAATTTATTTTCCCCTGATGGTTAATGGTATCTCTTCATGTTGTTCATGGCCATCTATATTTCTTCTTTGGAGAAATATTTGTTTAGATTATTTGGCCATTTTTAAAAATTGGGTGATTTGTCATTGTAGCATGTCTCTTAAAACGAGCTATTACTTAAAGGTCAGAAGAGTTTACATATATACCTGAATCTCAGATGTCTGTGATAAAAATCTCCAGCTCTGGTTCTACTGGGCTCTAATTAGGAATCTGAGTAGAAGACTATCCTTTAATTAGGAAAATTGAAGCAAGTTTCTATACACTAATTTTAGGGAAATTTGCCTGCCTTGAGGTAACCTGAGTATGAATATTCATAACTTTTAAAGTAAATTAGGCACATGTCTGGCATAGAAATGTTCCTGTGAACTTCATTGCTTCTCTTGAAGAAATTTCTTATGTCCGCCTGATTCACTGGTTTTGTTGCTTGCCTTGTCCTGTAGGTACTTACAGTGTCAGCCCCTGGTGCTTCATCTGCCTGGTACAGCTACCATTACTGGTTTGCTTTAGATTCTTTCTGGTGCTATCTATGCACAATGAGATGAGAACATTTACCATTTCCAAAATAGCCTTCACTCTGAGTAGATTGATCTAGGAGGGCAGAAAAATTGTTTTAGGGAGATCTCTGCATATTGATGGGAGAAAATAATGGCGGGTTAGTTTAGTGGCTGTGAAAAGGATTAGCTAAATGAGAGTGTGAGAGTGCTTCAGTCCCAGAAGAAACCAAAATTGCTGTGTGTTATCAAGTAGGTGCTGTTTTCACTGTTGGAGCTACATGAGTATGCGCATGGGTCTCTCCATGGAGACCCCAGGCTATGGGGAAATAGGAGATGGGAGTCCATGCCCTGCAGGAAAGAGCTGGTGAAGGGGTTTCATGCAGATGCTGGGAACTGGGAAGTCTGCAAGTACCAGAAATCCTGCCCCGTGCTTTTAGGAATCATGAGTGATGCACCATGCTTTTTTTTTTTTTTCAAATTGTACTCTCTACTAAGTTGAGATAACCATTCCTTGTTCACAGATCTCCAATGAAAATACACTGTATAAATCAGCCTTTTCGGGGTGCCTGGGTGGCTCAGTGGGTTAAAGCCTCAGCCTTCCACTCAGGTTATGATCCCAGGGTCCTGGGATCGAGCCCCACATCGGGCTCTCTGCTCAGTGGGGAGCCTGCTTCCCCCACACCCTCTCTGCCTGCCTCTCTGCCTACTTGTGATCTCTGTCTGTCAAATAAATAAATAAAATCTTAAAAAACAACAACAACAACAACAGCCTTTTCTTCATGGATGTAGAGGGAATGGAGAAGGGGACAGCCCATGTTTGTGCCACATGGTCCAGGGCAGGACAGAGACATGCTGGAGGGAGGGCCAGCAGGGGATTGAGCAGGGAAATGGACTGAGAGGTGACAGGCAGCCTCTAAGACAGCGTAAGCCCCCCTCCCCTAGAAATATGCCCCCACCAACACAAAACAAACAAGTTAAAAGTGATTAGGGCCAGAGTAGTTAGATTTGAATACTTCAAGGAAAAGGATAAAAACTGGAGAACTTGGGACATCTACATAAAACTCAGATGAGATTAGACTATTATTCATACTATTTTGCAAACTTTTTAAAAAAATTAATATTTATTCCTTTATATACTCAACACATATTTACTGAAAAACAGCTGCTTGCCCTGCTCTTTTCAGGCACGGGGGATAGAGCAAGACATGATGGTGTAGACGAATTGTCTGCTCCCTGGACTGTAGTCAGAATAGATCGTTAGGTCCCATCCATTTAAATAGTTGTGAAGCGAGGGACTGTACTCCTGAATTACAGCTTCCTTAACCAGTCACCTATTGAAGGACCTTTAAGTTTGTCCCCCAGCTTTTTATTAATAAAAAGAGTCCTACAGTGAACAGAGGGGAAGAGCTGAAGGAATGCTCCTGGGCTCAGCCTCTCACCGTTCTTCCTATGTGTGCTGTGTGACTTCTGTGTGCTGCTCTTTGTGGGCTGCTGGGCTTCTGTCTGTGCCTGAGATTTCCCACAGTCTTCGCTGGACTCCACACAGGAATAGAATGTTGATTCCTGCCTGATGAGTCCAGGGACTGGCTACTTGCCCTCCAGGAACTTTGCCTCAGTTTGATGACTCAGATTAGCTTCCTCCTGCTCTGCGCCCCCCCCTCAAGCCCCCACCCCCGCTGCAACTTCCTTCCCTGCTTATTAGCAAAACCAGAAGTCTGGGAAAGTCTGGGATAGGCATTGGCTTTGTAATCTTAAACTGGATTTCAAGCACTGGCCTTGAGTGTAGTCCTTTCCAAAGCCAAACTTTCTGTTTTATTTTTTTTATGTCTGGTTTTTATTTTGAAATGTTCTCAACGTTTTCAAAACGGTGCAAGCATGGTAAAGGAACTTTGTTTTTACAGAATGGCTTTAGGGTAAATTGCCGCTGTGACACTTGGTCATCTCTGCATAATTATTCATGTAATTCTTACAGGCAAGATCATTCTCACAGAGAGTCATAATACAACCATCGAAACTGAGAAGTTAGCATCGACATATTATGAACATTTAATTCTGAGATCCCATTCAAGTTTCTTCAGTTTTTTTTTTTTTTCGGTAATGCATCTATAGCAAAAGTATTCAGTCCAGAATCACATGTTGCATTTCATTATCATGTGTCTTTCTGTCTGGGACAGTTTCTCAGTCTTTTCTGGAGTTTCAGGCCAATTATTTTGTAAAAGCCCCTCATATGGGCCATCTTTTTTTTTTTTTTTCTTCTGATTAGATGCGGGCATCTTTGTCGGGCCTATCCCAGAATAGATCGTGGGCTCTTCTCCTTGCATCCTTTTGGTCAGATACATAATTTCAATATTTTCTATGTCTGATGATTTTCATTTTGATCACTTGATCAAAGTGGCTCCTGACAGCCTTCTGACCATAAAACTATTCTTTTCCTCTTGCAATTAATAAGTAATTTTTGCAAAGGCAATTTGAGGTAACTGTTTCTTATCAAAGTTTTCATTCTTTTTAAAAAGCAACTTAAATATTTTATTTATTTATTTGAGAGAGAGAGAGACAGTGTGTGAGCAGAAGCAGTAGGCAGAGGCAGAGGGAGAAGCAGGCTCCCTCCCTGCTGAGCAGGGAGCCTAATGTAGTGCTCGATCCCAGGACCCTGGGATCATGACCTGAGCTAAAGGCAGATGCTTAACTGACTGAGCCACCCAGGTGACCCTCACTCATTCTTTTACTTATTCATTCATTTATTATAGCTTTAGGCTCATGGATTCCTATTTTATTTAGTGAATTAGTATCCATTGCTTTTATTATTTATTTAAAGACTCAGATTGTCCCAGGGGAGATCAATGGGAACCCCTTCAAGCTCAAAGCCACAACTCTTATCCCCTGCTTCTTTCGAAGTGTAACAAACTCTCTCCACAGGTGATATGGTCTTCTACTTTTGGCTTGTTAGCTTAGGGAGCTTTCTTACCACTGAGAACTTTTATTTTTTTCCATCCCAGAAAACCTGGGTAGATTACTACACTTAGGCAATATCATGGTATCAGTTCTTTTGGCTCAGGTCAATGTTTATTCCTACATATTCCTTACAGTATATACATTAAATTATTTTAAAAGTAACTAAAAATTATTAGTCTCTGAATACTAACATCCCTTCATTATGATGTAGTCTGCTATGAAATAATCAGCTTTGCATCTTTTGTGTCCCAGACCTGGAAATATTTATGTACATGCTTGATTTCTAGCTACCTCAAAAAAAGAACTAGAATGATCTTATAAAAATAACATTTATGAAATAAGAGAATTAAAAGGATGCACGAATAGAAACCATTATGAGGAGAATAAATGTATCACTCTCCCCTTCCCCTCCCCTGCCACTACCAATCTGTTCTTTGCTTCCATGATTCAGGCTTTTTTTTAAGATTCCACATGTATGAGAGATTGTGTAGCATTTGTCTTTCTCCGTCTCATTTATTTTACTTAGCATAATGCCTTCAAGGTCCATCTGTGTTGTCACAAATGTCAGGATTCCCTTCCCTTTTATGGCTGTATAATATCTATCTATCTATCTATAATCATTTTATATATATCACATTTTAATTTATTCATTTATCAATGGACTCAGGTTGTTTCCACGTCTTGCTTCTTGTAAATAATGCTGCAATGAATCTGGAGTTCTGGATATCTCTTTGAGATAATGTTTTTCTTTCTTTGAATAAACACTCAGAAGTGGAATTGCTGGATCAGATGGTAGTCCTATTTATAATTTTTTGAGGAAACTCCATACTCTTTTCCATCATGGCTGTACCAATTTACAATTCCACTAACCATGCACATGGGTTCCCTTCTCTCCATGCCCTTGCCAACACTTGTTATCTCTTGTCTTTTCTGATGATTGCCAGTCTAACAGGTGTGAGGTGGTATCTCATTGTGGCTTTGCTTTGCATTTCCCTGATGATGAGTGATGTTCAGCTCTGTTCATGTACCTGCTGGTCATTTGATTATCTTCTTTGGAGGAATTTACATTTCTTTTTTTTTTTTAAGATTTTATTTATTTATTTGACTTATCAAAAAGGAATTTACATTTCTAACAATTTTCCATATGATGCTGGTACTGCTGGTCCAAGAACCATATTTTGATAGTCACTGTTTTAAACAAATTGCCAGTTCAGTGTACTACTACCACTATTATTAATTACATATTACATATAATTATATATAACACATTATTAATTGTGTATTATATATAACATATATACTTTCTTATATATTATATAGGATATTAATATGCTTTATATTATTATTATTGATTTTTAGCTCTTATTCCTTTCCCTAGAGACTATTTCTCCTACCTCCACCTGTGAATACTCACTGTTCCTTTCTTTTGTTGCTTATTTCAAATATGCTTCATCTATAAAGATCCTACTCTTACTTCTAAACATATGGGTTCTATCCTTCCCTGGGCCCCCATTACTGCTCTGATTATAGAATATGCTTTCTTTACTGGCTGCCAGACAACACATTCCTTGATGAAAAATGACAGAATCTTAATCTTTTAAAAAATCCTTTAAAATTGTTTTTCTAATTTAGCAGCTCTCTTAAGTGGGGCTTAAGTAACATACAATGATATCTTTGGCACATTTGGGCTATTTGTTCTACCTTTTTTGTACAAAATCTAATATTAACTATGGTAAGACCCCATATGTACATTTCCCAGGTTTTTCTGTACTGGGCAGCAGGCTTTAATTTAACCTATTATATTAAAAAGGTGATGTTTGTTTAGTGGTTTTTGAACCCCAAATCTCCTCTTTAGCATTGTGTTTAATCCCTTCTAAAACAGTTTGTGACAGGACAGGGAAAGATTCTCAAATAATCCAGATTTAATTAAGAATACTGGATGCTTATGTGTGTGTGAGAGAAAGAGAGAGAAAGAGAGAGAGAGAAGAGGGAGAGAAACTCTGAGCTCTGTCCCATCCCTTCTGAAACTACTTCCAACCCTGCCTCAACCCTGTCTCTCTTTTTGGCTATTTCTCTCTGTCAGCCATAAGATACAGGGCCTAATTCCCAGAGCTTTCATTTTTTGTGTTAGCATGTGGCTTTGGGCTGTTACACAGACATTTAATTACCAAAGAAGTCTAATAAGCTAATGACTGCCTGAGGCATTTGCTGGGAAGGGGCTTTGTTGACCCCTCTCTGAAACTCTTTCTGCCAGTCATCTGCCTAGACATAGAGCATCCTACTCCCATACAGCTTCCCCAAAGAAGGGTAAACATGGGGGTTACCTTGGAGATGGCTTTTCCCAGTCTGAATACTTGCTTTTCCCACCCTTGTCCAGAGAGGCAAATTGCCAGAACTTATACAGAGTTAGCTTCTTAGTTACCACATAAGAACAAATATGCCCCAGACTCTTACTGTGGGAAAACATTAGAAATAATATTTTTCAAACTCTTATTATAAAACTTTGTCACCTATACTGTTGCTGATTTCTGTAAGGAGGGCAAAATATACATTTTATTTGGAAGTTAGTCACACATTTTTTTAAGAAAGGAAAAGGAATTGTTTAAAATTGTTTCATAATTTATTTGCAGAAAGATTAGTAATTTTTATTAATTAATGCCCTCACCTACTCCCAAGAAATTATCCCAAATGGCAGGACTTTTTCTCTGATATGGAAACTCAAATTGGTTTATGGTATATCAAACCTTTTAAACATGAGCTGTGGCCTTATGAAAGTTTCCCAGAGTCTATAAGCCCAATTTGGAAGGCCTCAGATGCCTTCTCAGTGTAATAAGGCCTGATATTTTTTGACTAATTACTCTTCAATGATTAGAGTTTCTATATGCAAAGAAAATAGAGAAATAGCATGGTATGACTCTAAGACAATATAAAAAGTGCTTGTCAATATAGTCATAACAAAAATGATCTGCACATAAAACTGACTAAATAATAATAAAAAGCATGATTTGGTAGGACAAAAAAGGGGTCTGAAGAGATATACTCCCCAAGTGAGAAAAATACATTATGGGATAAGTCATGGACCTGACCATTCTCTAGGACTTTCCAGGCTACAGAATTCCCAAGATGATGTTTAGGCTAGAACTTGAAAATGTGGTTAGAATGGACCACTAGGTCTAGAGGTCAAAGGAAGAAAACATTTAAGTAAAACTCCTACAGTCCTAAAACAACCAATGTGAGTTACTTATCTACAAAGAAGAAATAGCTTCAACAAAAACAATGTGGAAGAATATTGATTAAACACAAAAGTGACAAGTCAAGGGGTCAGTATCTAGATACTGAGGTTCTCCTTTGGGTAAGAAGGTAAGCCGGAAACACATGACGTAGCTGGTAGGGACAGGCAAGAAAGAGAGGAGTGGAGACCCGTGGTTGGTAATGGAATCCCAATTGGGGCAGCGTATATATGCTGTGTTGGGTTGTGTTTTCACTGTGCATCTCCATGCCAGTCCCCGGGGATGCTCTGTTTAGCTAGATCCCTCTTGGCCTTTCTAGAGTGACAGCTTGATGGGAGCAGCCTTTCAAGGTATGTTGGGTTCTTTCTTCTGAGGAGGTCATGCCAAGTTTCTATTAACTGTTTAGTCATGAATTTGTAATACAAACTAATTCTCCTTGAGGCAACGTCCGCAGAAATGAAGCAGAAACATTCTGCGTTTTAAGGGGCAGACTATTAGATGTCCCTGCTGGGATGCAAATTACAGTTCCAAGAACAGTTAACCTGTGGGCCCCTTGATTGGGGTGGATGGCTTTATCATTTCCTCCGCTTTGCAACATGTTTGTTTGTAATTTGTCTATCATGCCCGCTAATAGAATAATGATCATAATAAATTCTAAAGTAAGGTTCCCCTCTCCCATCCATTTTTTTGAGACTCTTTAATGGGTTATTTAACAGTATGTGATTTAGGACAAATTTTCATAACCAAATAAGTTGAATTTGAATGAAAGACAGAAGGGGATAGTGAAAAAAGTATGGATGTAGGAGGTATAGGCAATCCTATAATTTAAAAGCTGATTTAAAAAAAAAAAGCTGATTTTGTCCTTGAGACATGGGTGACCTTGGGCAAGTTAACTAAACTTGTTGACCTTCAACTTCCTCATTTGTAAAGTTAAGGTAATCACATCTATCTCACAGAGTCGTGGTCGGAGTAAATGTAGTGTGAATGCTCAGCATTAACACAGTGCCTGGTTCCCAAACAGCCTGCAATCAATATTCATTTCTTTCCTCCTTGTAACAGTGGTAAAAACTAAATGATTAATTTTTTCAGCTTTGTCTGTTAGGAGTGCTATTAGCTGGTTCTTGTACATCTGTCTGTCGGTGTCTGTGTGTGACTGCTTTCTTACTTTCTCATGTTACAAGATGCTCCAGGTTTTATTTCTTGTTCTAATCCAAGAATCAGCCATTTCTTTAAAGAGCCTTTAGGACTAGAAACCAAAATCTAGGCCCTCAGGTGCTCACTTACATTAACATAATGTTATAATAAAATTTTTATTAATGCTATATTAGTCACCATACAATACATCATTAGTTTTGATGTAGTGTTCTAAGATTCATTGTTTACATATAATACCCAGTGCTCCATGCAATACTATCATTTTAAAGACATTTTATTTTCTACATGAGTTTTAGATTTGCAGATAAAATTAGAAAGGTAGTTCAGAGAGTACCCATACATTCTAGTTTCTCCTATTATTAATGTATTATATTATTCTATTACAGCTAATGAACCAATATTGATTCATGGTTAACTGAAGTCCAAACTTTCTTCAGATATTCTTCATTTTTACATAATGTCTTCTTTATGTTAGAGAATTACATCCGGGATGCCATATTACATTTAGTTGTCATGTGTCCTTGGGGTCCTCTCAACTGTGACAGTTTTTCAGACTGTAATTGTTTTGGATGACCTTACATGTTTTGAGGTGTACTGGTCAGGTATTCTGTAGGCTGTCCCTCTACTGGAATTTGGGTTTTTCTCATGATTAGACTGGGGTTACGGGTTTTGGGTGAAGTATAGTCTCATAATCTATTGGGGGCACACGCTGTCATCGTGAGTCATCACTGTTGGTACTGACCTTGATCACCTAGGTGACAGGATATTTGTCAGGTTTCTCCACTGCAAAGTTATTCTTTTGTTCACCCCTTCTATGGTGGGTTCTTTGGAATAAAGCCGCCATGCACTGCCCAACCTTAAGCAGAGAGACTTTATGCTCCCCTTCCTGGGAGCGAGGTGATCTACATGAATCATTTGAAATTCTTTGCATGGATGGGATCTCTTGTTTTGCTTTCTGGGTCTGTTTCTTACTGATAGAAGCAAAATGCCTGTTTCTACCGGGCAAATTTAATTAAGCAAATGTATACTCCTGGACTTGCTAAATACTCAGAACAATGGATAATAGATAAGTGTACTTTTAGTCCAACATTACTCATTTCTCAGTCATTGAATATCTGATAATACTGTAAACCTGGTTCTGCTTTTCCTATTTGAACACCCAATTCTTTAAATAACACCATTTTGGCTTAAATATATTGAAATATCAGTACTAATGAAAAGTCACTTTTTATTTTTAACATAGCTCTAGTTTCTACATGGTGAAACATTGGTGAGTTTTCTGATGGCCAACCAGGGAAAATCAGGCTCTGATCTTATTTTGAAGAATAATTGACCACTAAAATCATGAGGCGAACAGGACATACTGTGAAGTGTACATTTCCCACAATGATTACTGGGTTGTTTCCTAAGAAATGGCAGAGCTGTACAGCATCACATTTAGTAAGAGAATACATAGAAGCTGAGAGGAGTTTAAGGTTAAAAGGAAAACAAAATACTCCCTGGGGTTTTAATCACTAATTACAGGTCTATAAATAACCATTTCTTGGATTCAGCAGGCATTTGGTCTCCTGGATATGATTTAGTTTGGCATATGGGCTTGCCAGGTTTTTTTCCTTTTTCCTTTTGTGAACTGCTTGAAATGACTGGAGAGGTCAGACATGAAGACAGGTGGTGAAAGTGTTCAGGGGAAAAAAATACAAAAAGTAATTGTCTGGATTTGCCAGCCATTCTGTTTAGTGACCTAAAGGAATTGACCCAGCTCTATATTTAGATTTTGCAAGATGGTATACCAAATACACTGTTTGTATGCCTTCATTTTTCTGAGTAACTATTGTGTTTTTACTGAAAAGATTTATACTGGTTTGCTGTAGCATCTGGTCAATGCAATGTATCAGGATGAGAAATATTTACAGAAAAAAAAATTCAAACCACAGAGAATTGTAGTTATTTTCTCTCCTTTTGAACAAAGATTTTGATGCATTGCAAAGTCACCCCCAAACTTTAATACACCTATGATAATAAGGATGGGTTCCTCAGAGAAAAGTAATATTTTAAAATTGAACTTTGCATAACCTGAATAAAGCTTTATATGGTTACCTGCCAATATGTGTACTCCTTGTTGTATATATCATTATTCTGTGTAATTTAGGATTATGTCTATTTTTAAGGCCCTGCTGTCTCTGGAATTATTATCTATTTCTTACTACTTGAAGGAAAATTAACACCCAGATGCTAGTTCTGTCGCCTATTTTGATAGAATCTAAATTCATGTAAACCATAATTAGGTAGGTTTCCAGGCACTTCCCAAGGAATCAGAAAATCTCATCTTCTACTTCAAGAGATAGATGGTTGAATGTGAGTTAAAAGTTTCGCTCCAATCAGAAAATAACACCGTTTCTTGATTTCATAAAGTTCAATTTTCCCCTCAAGCTAGTCCATGTTTTACATACAATATTTCACCTTTTTTGAAGGTATACTGGGGTTTAACTTTATATTTGTACATTTTTTAGAAGAATAGGAGCTTGGGGGCATTGAGACGTTTAAGTCAAAGGGTTTGCCATAGACCAAGCGTTTTGAATGTTAACTGAGGATTCACTCTACCAGGGTCTCATAATAAGACTCTGAAACTACAGAAATAGTGGTAGGATAATCATCTTCTGGAAGATTCTCTTTGCTTCTTCCTCTTTCTATCCCAGTACCTTCTGGAACTTCAGAAAGGATATTTAGAGGGTTTTAGGGCCTGGGCTGAGTGATTTATAAGGTGGGTCTAACAAAGCAAGAACCTGGTTGAGAATAGATGGAATTTATGACCTAATATCTTTGGATAAATAGGTACATTGAGGTAGTAGTTGACATAGTTTGTTTCCTTGGGTAAATTATTTAGTTGGTTCCACAATGCTGTGTTTAAGGAGCAAGTGTTTTCTCAAGCAATTAGAAGCAATTAGCTGAATTATTTTATGCTTGTTCTCATTAGTGTTTAACATAGGGAAAAGAAAATATGCCTGGTCCTAGGACTATTTGACACAGGGACAGAGATCACGTTGGTTTCTGTCCCCAACATACACACACCCAAACTCTCACCCACTCTCGGTGGCTTCATTTCCTCTAACCTTCCCTGCTACTAAGGAAGTTTAATCACCATCGATTCTCACCCAGAATGCCATAATAAATTCCAAACTCTTTTTTCTTTTTACTTTTCTAAAATCCATTCTCTACACAGTTGCTTACTGAACACTCTTTTCCCCTACTTAAAATCTTCCACAAGTTTCACACTGGACTGGATGAGCAAGTCGCATCTGTTACCTATCACTAGAGGTAGAAGTCTGAACACTTCTGCCCCAGGCATCCTCATATCAGGGTTGCCAAGGAAAACAAAATGCAGGCAAGCCCTGGATGCAGCGACACTTGACTCACACAGGGAAGAAACAGAGAAAGATCAACTTCAGTAACGGGCGTCAGATGACCAGTGGATCCCTCCAACACAGCCGATGCTGGGCAGTTGGCTTGTGCTTCCTATCCCCTCGCTAGATGGGACAAGTGTAGTAATGGGGTGACCACTTGCCACATGCCCCCCCCCAAACTATGTAAGCAGACCAAGAGAGTACACACTGAGTCTGAAACAGGGAAAGATAAACCCACACAAGGTAATAAGCCCGGCACAGGCTGTGAGGCTGTGAATACTCTTTAAGGAAGGCCCAAGACCCATTCTTAGTAGCCAAAAGGGGATCAAAAGACTGCATGCACGAAGTTACTTTTCCTACCACCACTCAGAATGAAAACGAAAGTTCTCACATTAACAGAAAGCCCCTACTCTTCTCTTTGACTTTAACTTGAATTATTCTCCCCTTTGGTCCAGCACTATGTTGTGGTCATAGAGACTTTTCTTCTGTTCCTGCCTTCTGGCCTATGAACTATTCCCTTAAGCTTGTCTGGTAGGCCTCTGCCTACAGTCTTGAGATCTCTCTTTTTTTTTTTTTTTTAAATAAATGAGAGCTTATCTCAGTGATCATTTTATCAGAGAGAACTTTGTTGACTACTAAATCCAAAGTAGTTCCTTTTGCCCCATATATTCTGTGATCTAATTCTACTTTTTTTTTTTTTACATATGATTTACTGTTATTTGGAATTACTCTGTTCACTTACTCATTTACTTGTTTATTTCTGCCTTTTGTCCTGGAATATGAGCCATACCTCTGCCTCCTTTAACGCTCTATTCCCAATACTTAGTGTTGCTTTGTACATAGTATTTTTAAATAGTTATTTCACTGTGTTTCTGGCAATTAAGAGGGAACTCCAATACCTTGCAAGTACAAGTGTAAATTGTTATAGGTCAGCAATATCTATTAATATTAGAAATGTTCATGCTTTTTGATGGGACATTTCTGTGTCTAGGTGTTTGTCCTACAGATATACTTGCACCTGTGAAAAAATCAGGTATGTGCAAAGATGTTCATTATGTACCCACATAACAAGTCTGAAGCTGCTACCTTGGAAGGGCTTGCTTATAAGATTGGCTTTTGGCTGGCTTCTGGTAACTTGGCTGGTAAGCAGCTCCCTGAACGGATACAAAATGTTGCCAGAGTGCCAAGGCTATTTTACCCACTTGAAATACTGAACACCTGCTTTGTAAATGGGAATTTGGAGCTTCAGTAGTTGCTAGGCAGGGGTTATCTATGTGACCAGTCCCCAGGGAAACCTTAGCAGTGAGTCTCCAGTGGGTTTCCCCGGGAAGAACCCTTGCACGCATGTTACGGTATGTTTTGCTGGGGAAGGAAGGAGCACAGTCTGTCTGTGTCTTCTCACCAGAGAAAAGATGGTAAGAAGCCTATGCTTGGATTTCTTCAGGTTCTGCTTGTGTCTCTTCCACTTGCTGACCTTGTCATGTATCCTCTTGTTGTAATAAACCTTAGCTGTGAGCACAAGTATATTCTAAAATCTGAAAGTTCTTCTAATGGATCATGAACTATATGGATGGTCTTGGAGATCTGTGAAACGCTCATTATAAGTGGTCTTCACAGGAAAATATTAAAGCAAGCAAAATGTCCATGAATAGTGGACTAGTTAAGGCACATATACAAAAGGGAATACTACGCAGTACTTCTGCATGAGGCAATCGTATACTCTGATACGGAAATATCTTAAAGGAAAAATATCTTAAAGGAAAACCCAGAATTCAGAGTGTTTTGTGGAAATTGTATGCTACTATTTGTGAACACACATATTTTATAAATGTGTAGAGTATCATGGAAAATATGTTTAAGAAACTGATAATAATGGACACCTCTGAGAAGGAGGACTTGGTGGTTGAGGGGAAACAAAGGGCAAGAGAGGCTTTACACTCTATCTTGCACTAATCCATCGGCCATTAGTCCCATGTGGTTATTTAAATGAACTAAATCTAAAAATTCAGTTTCTCACTTGTACTAGCCATGTTTCTTGGTAGCCACATACAGACAGTGGCTCCCGTACTGGATCACGCAGATACAGAATATTTTCATCATGGAAGAACGATGTTTTGGATGGCAGTGATTTCTATCATTTTTTTCTTTTTTCTTTTCTTTTTTTTTTTTTTACTATTTATTTTTCAAAGAATGAGTTAAAACAAAATACGAGTTGAATGAATGAATGATGAATACTGGCTAAAAATTTTTCTACTAACCTATTCTGGGAATCTCAACAAATGTTATCAAATCAGCCGTTGTTGTGGAATTAAGTAACATCCAGTTCAAGTAGGTAAACGGAAGAGCAGCTTGAATTCTCAGTACTTATCTATAAAAACAAATCTTCAGCCTAAGGGCTTAGGCCAATTCCAGATCTAGGAAACCCTAGCCAGTTCACCACAGAGTGCCAAGGAGCACAGAGTGGGATTATTGGCCTCCCCCCTTCACCAGCTCCAGCAACTTAGCCCATAGGCATTTGGCTGGCTCCAAAACACTCCTATGCAGAGTCAGACAGACTTCCTTGCTGTTCACTCCCTCATTCCCTCAGGAAATAGCTCTTGTCAATGTCCAAAAACAAATGATAATCAATTTTATACATTTGAACTGAGAGCTGTCAGTAATGGTACTATTAGTATTTTTACAGTTCAGCTCATTATTTATTAAGTGCTTACTAAATAATAAATGACCTTTATCTTTGAGGTCCCCATGGTCTAGTATGGAAGATGGAAGAGAGCAGATTGTGTTGATACAATAGCATGAATGGTGCCAATGTAAAAGTTTGCTCAAGATGCAATGAGACACGGAGGGAGCCTGCCTGGTCCAGTCAGGGAGGTTGTGTAAGACACTGCAGGCATGGAGAGTGGGAAGAGTGCTCTAGGCAGAGGAATGTCACCTTGGCAGGGACAAGAAGGTATGAAAAAGTGCCTGGTGTCTCACAGTTATTGAATACTAGAATGTAAAACTATGGGGTGGGGGGACCTGGGTGGCTCAGTTGGTTAAGTGTGTGTCTTCAGCTCAGGTCATGATCTCAGGGTCCTGGGATCGAGTCCTGCATCAGGCTCCTTGCTCAGCAGGGGAGTCTGCTTCTCTCTTTCCCCTGCTGTGCTCTCCCTCTCTCTCTCAGATAAATAAATAAAATCTTAAAACAAAACAAAACACAAAACTATAGGTGGAGACCATGGCAAGGAATGACAAGAAAGGCAAATAAAGGTCAAGTGGGGGGAGGCCAAGGAGACAGGATTTATCTGGTAGGGCCTTGAAAGAGGAAAAGACTTGGAGCGGGGAGTTGACTGTCAGATATGCAGGATTTCCCTGACTGCTTTTTGAGGGATAGATTCAGGCAGGCAAAACCCAGGCAAGGTAACCCATTAGGACATTGTGGTCACAGTCCAGATGAAAACTGAGGAAGGCCTTTTTTCTTAACACCTTTTTATTGGCATTTTTCTCTCCTGTGTCTCACTTTTTTTCTACTTCCTCACTGATGCTTCTTGAGATCATCTTTCAGATAAACTACTTGAACCCAAGTCCCATCTCAAGTCTGCTAGTGGGAGAGTACAAAGTAAGCAAAGAAGCAAGTGGCCAGTAGAATTAGATGTTGCACAGAGAGACCAGTAAGGTAAGAACTAAACTTTTTTGCCGCTTCCTTGATGGGGATGTCATTGTTTACTTTTATAAGAGCAGTTTTCCGTGAAGCTATGGCAGCAGAATCCACACTGCAGAGAACCAAGGAGTGGTTTTGCGTTTTGGAAGAAGAAAAATGAATACAGAGGAAGCTTCTGAAAAATGTGGCAAGGGATACGGTGATAGCTACAAGGAGACACAGATTCAAGGGGGGGGGGATCTTCCAGAATAGGGGAGGTTTTTACAATAGACATTTCAGAGAGTCCTATTGTCCTACCCCTCATACAATTGCTTCTCAAATAATCTTGCCATGCCTGAAAAGACACCAACATTATAAAAGTAGGGCAGGGATAGATAAAGGTAGATAATTGACAATATAATTTGAGCTCCTGGATCCAGCTATCCCTGAAGCTTCCAGATTCCTCACCCCTTGCAGCTGGACTTATAAGATAAGTGAATTTTCCACATTGCCTGAGTCAGAAGGAGTTAGGTTTCTGTAGCTTGAAAATTGTGAGTAGTATAAAGCCTTTCTTCTAGAAGACTAATTGGAATATATTTCTATTTTTACAACACATATACATACAATTAAAAGTGGTGAAAGGTAGAACAAGCAGAGAGAAAATGAGAAAGTGGTGTAAGACAGACCAAATGTATGAAATGATGCCCTTGAGAGGAGGGTAGCTGATGAAACGAAGAACTTGAATGAAATAGTTACTCACAAGTTTTTTTTTTTTTTTTTACAGCATTTTGGTACAATGATTTTAAAATACACTGAAAAATTAAACTATTATGAAGTTAGCAATCCTATATCTATCACCTAGATTCTGCCATTAACATTTTGCATTTCCTATTTTTGCTTTATTACATATCTCCCTTATCCATCCTTCTATCTGTTCATCAAGGCATCTTATTTTTTTGCTGCATTTCAAAAGAAGCTGCACATATTAGGACACTTTACTCCTTAAATATTTCCACAAGCATATCATTAACTTGATTTCTAAATTTGTTTATAGTGAAGTACCTAACATTTGGGGGGGGGGGAACTTTGATATTTTAAAATTCAAGCACTGTTATTATTTTTGTGTCATTTTTATAATTTTAAAGGATATTTGCATGTTCCCATCATATTTCACAGCATGATCTATCAGACACATTTCTGAAAAACATAAACCAAGCTCATTCAAGTAGGTTTCTAGTATGTTGCCTTATGAAGGAGCCTGAAACAATCATGAATGCAGGTGTGAGGTTTGACATAGATCTACTGTGGTCTAGAAAATCAATTGCATACCAGTAGCACTTGCCTTGTCATATTGATAACAGCTTTGCAAATGACTATGCATACTAAGTTTCAATGACTGTCTTTCCTGATTTAATGTTGACCCTGGAAGGCATTGTGAGCCTAGGCCTATGAAGATCTTTGGCTTTGCAACAGAGCCTAGCAGACCATTTTGTGAGACAATATAAGAAGTGTTAGTATTCTACACAGATAGTATTTGGTGTAAGAATCTACCTTAGTTCTTGTCCTAGCCTTCACCTATATCCAAATACTGTGTTCTCTTTTTATTGTAAATCCTTGCTGTCTGAGTTTAATTTCTGAATATCTGCATATTTTTTGGCCTGGCATTATTTACTCTATTGCTTCTGAATCCTCCTGATTGTTCACTAACCCATCCTCGCCCCTTCTTCCTGACCTCACAAGGACTCTTTGAACAGTGACTTCACTTGGTTTTATCACTGACATACAGAGGACGAGGGTGTGAGCTGCAAAGAACCTAAAGTCCAGGTTCATTCACTTCGCTCACATTTCTGTGACTTTTTAGTTAAGTCCTACGTGTCATACGTCTTCGTGTCCTCTTCTCTATGATGTGTTGAATAAAAATATTCTTTGATTGGACAAATACAAACAATTTGTCTGGAAAAGAGTATCAGAAAGATCCTTTTGGAATCTGAAAGAGCTGCTCTTGTCTTTCCTGTGTGGCTGATTCCCCCAGCTCTGCTCTGGGTCCCCCTTCCTCTCTCCTTTTTGTGGAGCTTATGCCATCACATATACCTTTTGTTCTGGAAAATTCTAAGTTCTCTCTCTATTGTCTATTTTTTATCAACACAAATCCTTACACATGTCACCTTTAAACATTTTTTTTAAAAGTCCCTTTTTGGCCTCATATTTCCTCACATTTCCTTATTATTTTGCCTCTTATCCATCTTTCTTCTAGTGCTTATCCACATTTGCCAATCCCTCCTTTATCTCTTTTACTCCTCAGATCACTGCAACGTGCCTCAGTTCTCCCCCTCCCATGTTAGAGTTATTTTCCCCAAAGTCACTAAATTAATGGACATTTTCAATCCTAATCCTATTTCATTTTCTTTGCAACCTAATAGCTAATATTTATCAAGGGCTTATTTTGTGTTAGGACTTAGTGGAACTGCTAACCTCAAAATAATCTATAGGTACTATTTTTACCCCTGTTTGGTATGTGAGAAAACTATTGCAGAAGAGGTTGAGAAAGGACCTCAAGGTCACCTAATAAATAGTAAGTGGGGCATCTAGAATCCCACACCAGACGAGTGAGCCCAGAGCGCCTGGGGGATGTCCTTGACCATTCTTCCTGTCCTCTGACCTGTGGACGTTCTCTTGACTCTTTTTCCTCTCAGTCTGTGCACTTTTCTCTACCTTACGCCCAACATCCTAGTTTGGAAGACAGCACCTCACGAGGATTATTTAAAAGGCTGCCCAATCAGCCACTCTGCTGCCAGGCTTGCCCAGTGCAATGCATTTTCCAGACCCCAGACAGAGTGACCTTGCTGAAGCCCAAATACCACCACAGCAGGCTCTCTGCTTAAAATCCTTCAAGGGCTTCCTGGTTTTTAATCAAAAGCACAGTTCCTTGTATGTAGTTTAAAAGGAGTTTCCAGATCTGAATCCTGCAAATTTACCTGTTCGGTTGCACCTCTGGGCAGTCTCCATGGGCCGGTGAGGACTCCAAGCTACCGACCAATGGCCCACACTCTCTCTTACTTCAGCTTTTTTTTAAGGCTCTCTTTTTAGCTCTTTCTGGAAAGTTCTTGCTCTCGGCTTCCTTTGTTTGCTGTCATTTTAGGTATCACTAGCAGGAAGCCTTCCCTCGGCCCCTTGTCCTGGATTATGTGGCTCTCTGTGTGCCCCCACTGTTTCCACCCTATACTTGAAGACCCGGACTTACCACTGTATCTTTTTAATCACTCCTTGATGCTTGCCTTACTCTTTCGAGTATGTCTTGCTCACCTAGCCCAATGTCTGGTAGATGGTGGGTGCTCAATAAATATGTATTGAATGACCAACGAATGTTAAGCTTTTCAGAAGTTTTGAATGATACTCAAAAATGGATCCGTAAATGTATTTTCACTGGTTTCATGATGCTTCTGGATAGCTCTTTCTCCACTTATGAAATGGGACTATCAAAGGTATCATCATTCTAATATATTTTTTATGCTGACACCACAAGATTTAAGCAGTACATATTTGATCTTTCAAAATTCACAGAGAATTTCTTGCTATTAACAAGGAAAAGCAAAATTAAATGTTTTATGGAAATCTATGTCCTTCATATTTTTATATTTTAATCTGATTTTTTTTTTGAGAAACAGCTGGTTTAGGATGAAAGATTAACTAGTTGGCTGTGTGTTTATTTTATGTGTATAATAAAACCATGATCCGATAGCTTTTCAATTGGCAGTTCGCAGAAAAAAGTGACAGTAGTGTCGAGATGATGAAATGGCACATTTACTACAGAACGGTGTACCAAAAGTAAGGAGATTATTTCTAAGCACTTTTGAAAATTAATTATTCTATGAGCTGTTTTTACTTTACTTGAAAAACTCTAGGAAACATAAGGGAATTGCTGTTTATTGGATTTATGCTTGTAGCTCTTGGTTCACTCCTTTCCTCTTCAGGCAGATTTTCCCCCCAAAATCTATCTGTTCAAGGCTGCTTTGCTATCATTTTTACATTCTTCACTTCTGACTCTTCTTGGATTTTTTATGGCCTTTGGGTCTTTTTATGACTTTTATAATTTATGTCTGTTTTCTTGAGTGACCAGTAAAAGCTTTATCTAGGCTATATCCATTTGAAAGTAACTGCATATATCGTTAGGATATTGGGTTATGCAGAGATAACAAACAACTCCAAATACCTGTGGCTTCAAGTAATCAAGTTTTATTCCTCATTCAATCATGTGTTCTTCAGAAGTTAGAGTCATCATAACTGCTTAGGGGTGAAGGTTGAGAGACTAACCCTCACCTGCTCTCAACTGCCTATCTTGAATGTGGCCAGCTACCATGCCAGAAGGACCAAAAACAAACAAACAAACAAACAAAAACAAAAAAACAAAAACAACAACGACAAAAACCCCACAACAGTTGAGCATCTCCCACTGGCCATTCAATCCTCCATCCTGGAAGTGACACATTTCATTTAAGCTTATGGCTTATTAACCAGAAATAGTCACATGGCTATACCCATAGGGACACCTGGAATCTCCTGGAACTCAGAGAACTGGATATACATGGCAGAATATGCTGGCTACCTGAGTAGATCTCTGATCTACTAGATCATTCCCACTAGAACACTTCTTCTAGCAACTCTTTTTAACAACCTTCCCAGGATTCTCTAGAGTGATTCTTATTAATACCATGCCAGAGTGTAAGACAACCTGTTTATCTTATGCTCATGTCTTTGTCCAAACTCAACGCAAAAGCACAGTCACTGCACTATCCCTTAGCACATTTCTCCCCTGTCTGGCCTCTGTACTGCCTTGCAGCTCTGACCTAGGACTTGTACTGTTTCTGGGTATCAAGCCATGACTTCTCCATCACATTCACTTCCTGCTCTCCCTCAAGAGCATCAGCATCTGAAGGGAATGGGTAAAGGTCATTTCTGAGATCTACGAATCTGGACTCTTGTTTTGGGGTTTTTTTTTTTTTTTAAGATTTTATTTATCGATTTTAAGTAAACTCTACACCCAACATGGGGCTTGAACTCACAACCCTGAGATCAAGAGTCGCCTCTTCTACCCATTGAACCAGCCAGTCACCCCTGAATTTAGATCCTTGTAAAGGAAAAAAAAAACTTTAAAGGTTTTATTTATTTATTTTACAGAGAGAGAGAGGTCACAAGCAGGTGGAGAGGCAGGCAGAGAGAGAGAGAGAGAGGAGGAAGCAGGCTCCCCACTGAGCAGAAAGCTCGATGTGGGACTCAATCCCAGGACCCCAGTATCATGACTGGAGCCGAAGGCAGATGCTTTAACTCACTGAGCCACCCAGGCACCCTGTAAAGGAAATTTTGTATCACAGAATCCTAAATTACTTACACTACTTAAAAAAAAAAAAAAAAGTCTCTTAAGCCTGGCTTCCCATATCCAAAGATTCCAGTTTGAAGGCAGCAAATGGCAGTGGAGCACAAGAGGTATGACTCTGTAGTTAGAATGCGACTCTGAACACCAGAGTAAGGATCACCCATGCCCTTGGTCTGTTTCTTTGTTTGTGACGATATGGCTCTATGAGCTGTGACCACCTTTCATGGAAAGGGATTTTAAGATTTTCTTTGTTGTGTTTATCTTAGTTTTTTGTTTGTTTGTTTGTTTGTTTGTGTTTTTTAGCACCCAACATTGAGAATGAGAAAATGGGCTTATAGTTGGTAGTTTGGTTACCTGCACTCTGAATGTGATGGCAATTGACTTATTACACGTATATTTATTTTTTTATCTATTTATTTAGTTATTCTTGAAGTATAGTTGACATACAGTTTTATACTTGTTTTAGGTGTACAACACAGTGATTTGACAATTCTATACATTCCTCAATATTCACCACGGTAAGTGTGTCACCATCAATCACCATACAAAGTTATTAAAATATTATTGACCATATTTCCCATGGTGTACTTCTCATCTCTGTGAGTCATTTATGTATAACTGAGAATTTGTACCTTTTTTTTTGTAATTTTAAATTTTTTATAAAAATATAATATATTTTTATCCCCAGGGGTACAGGTCTGTGAATCGCCAGGCTTACACACTTCACAGCACTCACCATAGCACATACCCTCTCCAATGTCCATAACCCCACCCCCTTCTCCCAATCCCGCTTCCCCCAGCAACCCTGTTTGTTTTGTGAGATTAAGAGTCACTTATGGTTTGTCTCCCTCCCAATCCCAATCCAAATCTTGTTTCATTTATTCTTCTCCTACCCACTTAAGCCCCCATGTTGCATCACCACTTCCTCATATCAGGGAGATCATATGATAGTTGTCTTTCTCCGCTTGACATATTTTGCTAAGCATGATACACTCTAGTTCCATCCATGTTGTCGCAAATGGCAAGATTTCATTTCTTTTGATGGCTGCATAGTATTCGATTGTGTATATATACCACATCTTCTTTATCCATTCATCTGTTGATGGACATCTAGGTTCTTTCCATAGTTTGGCTATTGTGGACATTACTGCTATAGACATTTGGGTGCATGTGCCCCTTTGGATCACTACGTTTGTATCTTTTGGGTAAATACCCAGTAGTGCAATTGCTGGGTCATAGGGCAGTTCTATTTTCAACATTTTGAGGAACCTCCATGCTGTTTTCCAGAGTGGTTGCACCAGCTTGCATTGCCACCAACAGTGTAGGAGGGTTCCCCTTTCTCCACATCCTTGCCAGCATCTGTCATTTCCTGACTTGTTGATTTTAGCCATTTTGACTGGTGTGAGGTGATATCTCATTGTGGTTTTGATTTGTATTTCCCTGATGCCGAGTGATATGGAGCACTTTTTCATGTGTCTGTTGGCCATCTGGATGTCTTCTTTGCAGAAATGTCTGTTCATGTCCTCTGCCCATTTCTTGATTAGATTATTTGTTCTTTGGGTGTTGAGTTTGCTAAGTTCTTCATAGATTCTGGACACTAGTTCTTTATCTGATATGTCGTTTGCAAATATCTTCTCCCATTCTGTCAGTTGTCTTTTGATTTTGTGAACTGTTTCCTTTGCTGTGCAAAAGCTTTTGATCTTGATGAAATCCCAATAGTTCATTTTTGCCCTTGCTTCCCTTGCCTTTGGCCATGTTCCTAGGAAGATGTTGCTGCAGCTGAGGTCGAAGAGGTTGCTGCCTGTGTTCTCCTCAAGGATTTTGATAGATTCCTTTCGCACATTGAGGTCCTTCATCCATTTTGAATCTATTTTTGTGTGTGGTGTAAGGAAATGGTTCAGTTTCATTTTTCTGCATGTGACTGTCCAATTTTCCCAGCACCATTTATTGAAGAGGCTGTCTTTTTTCCACGGGACATTCTTTCCTGCTTTGTTGAAGATTAGTTGACCATAGAGTTGAGGGTCTATTTCTGGGCTCTCTATTCTGTTCCATTGATCTATGTGTCTGTTTTTGTGCCAGTACCATGCTGTCTTGATGATGACAGCTTTATAATAGAGCTTGAAGTCTGGAATTGTGATGCCACCAACTTTGGCTTTCTTTTTCAATATCCCTTTGGCTATTTGAGGTCTTTTCTGGTTCCATATAAATTTTAGAATTATTTGTTCCATTTCTTTGAAAAAGATGGATGGTCCTTTGATAGGAATTGCATTAAATGTGTAGATTGCTTTAGGTAGCATAGACATTTTCACAATATTTATTCTTCCAATCCAGGAGCATGGAACATTTTTCCATTTCTTTGTGTCTTCCTCAATTTCTTTCATAAGTACTTTATAGTTTTCTGAGTATAAATTCTGTGCCTCTTTGGTTAAGTTTATTCCTAGGTATCTTATGGTGTTGGGGACAATTGTAAATGGGATTGACTCCTTAATTTCTCTTTCTTCTGTCTTGCTGTTGGTGTAGAGAAATGCAACTGATTTCTGTGCATTGATTTTATATCCTGACACTTTACTGAATTCCTGTACAAGTTCTAGCAGTTTTGGAGTGGAGTCTTTTGGGTTTTCCACATATAGTATCATATCATCTGTGAAGAGTGATAATTTGGCTTCTTCTTTGCCGATTTGGATGCCTTTAATTTCCTTTTGTTGTCTGATTGCTGAGGCTAGGACTTCTAGTACTATGTTGAATAGCAGTGGTGATAATGGACATTCCTGCCATGTTCCTGACCTTAGTGGAAAAGCTTTCAGTTTTTCTCCATTGAGAATGATATTTGCGGTGGGTTTTTCATAGATGGCTTTGATGATATTGAGGTATGTGCCCTCTATCCCTACACTTTGAAGAGTTTTGATCAGAAAGGGATGCTGTACTTTGTCAAATGCTTTTTCAGCATCTATTGAGAGTATCATATGGTTCTTGTTCTTTCTTTTATTGATGTGTTGTATCACATTGACTGATTTGCAGATGTTGAACCAACCTTGCAGCCCTGGAATAAATCCCAGTTGGTCGTGGTGAATAATCCTTTTAATGTACTGTTGAATCCTACTGGCTAGTATTTTGTTGAGTATTTTCACATCTGTGTTCATCAAGAATATTGATCTGTAGCTCTCTTTTTTGATGGGATCTCTGTCTGGTTTTGGGATCAAGGTGATGCTGGCCTCATAAAATGAGTTTAGAAATTTTCTTTCCATTTCTGTTTTTTGGAACAGTTTCAAGAGAATAGGAATTAGTTCTTCTTTAAATGTTTGGTAGAATTCCCCCGGGAAGCCGTCTGGCCCTGGGCTTTTGTTTGTTTGGAGATTTTTAATGACTGTTTCAATCTCCTTACTGGTTATGGGTCTGTTCAGGCTTTCTATTTCTTCCTGGTTCAGTTGTGGTAGTTTATATGTTTCTAGGAATGCATCCATTTCTTCCAGATTGTCAAATTTGTTGGCGTAAAGTTGCTCACAGTATATTCTTATAATAGTTTGTATTTCTTTGGTGTTAGTTGTGATCTCTCCTCTTTCATTCATGATTTTATTTATTTGGGTCCTTTCTCTTTTCTTTTTGATAAGTCTGGCCAGGGGTTTATCAATTTTATTAATTCTTTCAAAGAACCAGTTCTGCTCCTAGTTTCGTTGATTTGTTCTATTGTTTTTTTGGTTTCTATTTCATTGATTTCTGCTCTGATCTTTATGATTTCTCTTCTCCTGCTGGGCTTAGGGTTTCTTTCTTGTTCTTTCTCCAGCTCCTTTAGGTGTAGGGTTAGGTTGTGTACCTGAGACCTTTCTTGTTTCTTGAGAAAGGCTTGTACCGCTATATATTTTCCTCTCAGGACTGCCTTTGTTGTGTCCCACAGATTTTGAACCGTTGTATTTTCATTATCATTTGTTTCCATGATTTTTTTCCATTCTTCTTTAATTTCCCAGTTGACCCATTCATTCTTTAGAAGGATGCTATTTAGTCTCCATGTATATCGGTTCTTTCCAAACTTCCTCTTGTGGTTGAGTTTTAGCTTCAGAGCATTGTGGTCTGAAAATATGCAGGGAATGATGCCAATCTTTTGATACCGGTTGAGTCCTGATTTAGGACCGAGGATGTGATCTATTCTGGAGAATGTTCCATGTGCACTAGAGAAGAATGTGTATTCTGTTGCTTTGGGATGAAATGTTCTGAATATATCTGTGATGTCCATCTGGTCCAGTGTGTCGTTTAAGGCCTTTATTTCCTTGTTGATCTTTTGCTTGGATGATCTGTCCATTTCAGTGAGGGGAGTGTTAAAATCCCCTACTATTATTGTATTATTGTTGATGTGTTTCTTTTATTTTGTTTTTAATTGGTTTATATAGTTGGCTGCTCCCACGTTGGGGTCATAGATATTTAAAATTGTTAGAGCTTCTTGTTGGACAGACCCTTTGAGTATGATATAGTATCCTTCCTCATCTCTTATTATAGACTTTGGCTTAAAATCTAATTGATCTGATATAAGGATTGCCACTCCTGCTTTCTTCTGATGTCCATTAGCATGGTAAATTCTTTTCCACCCCCCTCACTTTAAATCTGGAGGTGTCTTCGGGCTTAAAATGAGTTTCTTGTAGGCAACATATAGATGGGTTTTGTTTTTTTATCCATTCTGATACCCTGTGTCTTTTGATTGGGGCATTTAGCCCATTAACATTCAGGGTAACTATTGAGAGATATGAATTTAGTGCCATTGTATTGCCTGTAAGGTGACTGTTACTGTATATTGTCTCTGTTCCTTTCTGATCTACCACTTGTAGGCTCTCTCTTTGCTTAGAGGACCCCTTTCAATATTTCCTGTAGAGCTGGTTTGGTGTTTGCAAATTCTTTCAGTTTTTGTTTGTCCTGGAAGCTTTTAATCTCTCCTTCTATTTTCAATGATAGCCTTGCTGGATATAGTATTCTTGGCTGCATGTTTTTCTCGTTTAGTGCTCTGAAAATATCATGCCAGCTCTTTCTGGCCTGTCAGGTCTCTGTGGATAAGTCAGCTGCCAATCTAATATTTTTACCATTGTATGTTACAGACTTCTTTTCCCAGGCTGCTTTCAGGATTTTCTCTTTGTCACTGAGACTTGTAAATTTTACTATTAGGTGACAGGGTGTGGGCCTATTCTTATTGATTTTGAGGGGCATTCTCTGAACCTCCTGAATTTTGATGCTCGTTCCCTTTGCCATATTGGGGAAATTCTCCCCAATAATTCTCTCCAGTATACCTTCTGCTCCCCTCTCTCTTTCTTCTTCTTCTGGAATCCCAATTATTCTAATGTTGTTTCGTCTTATGTTGTCACTTATCTCTCAAATTCTCCCCTCGTGGTCCAGTAGCTGTTTGTCCCTCTTTTGCTCAGCTTCTTTATTCTCTGTCATTTGGTCTTCTATATCGCTAATTCTTTCTTCTGCCTCATTTACTCTAGCAGTGAGAGCCTCCATTTTTTATTGCACCCCATTAATAGCTTTTTTGTTATCAACTTGGTTAGATTTTAGTTCTTTTATTTCTCCAGAAAGGGCTTTTATATCCCCGAGAGGGTTTCTCTAATATCTTCCATGCCTTTTTTGAGCCCGGCTAGAACCTTGAGAATTGTCATTCTGAACTCTAGATCTGACATATTACCAATGTCTGTACTGATTAGGTCCCTAGGCTTTGGTACTGCCTCTTGTTCTTTTTTTTTTGTGGTGAATTTTTCCGTCTTGTCTTTTTGTCCAGATAAGAGTATATGAAGGAGCAAGGAAAATACTAAAAGGGTGGCAACAACCCCAGGAAAATATGCTTTAACCAAATCAGAAGAGATTCCAAATCGTGAGGGGGGAGAAAGGGGATAAAAAGAGGTTCAGGAAGAAAGAAAAAAAAAGGGAAAAAGAAAAAAAAAAGAAAAGAATTTTTAAAAAAATGAATAAAGAAAAGTATAAAAAAGAAAAAATATATATGTTAGATAAACTAGTTAAAAATGTTAAAAAAGAAAGGGTAAAAGTTAAAAAAACATTTTAGCAGAGGAAGATAAAAAAAATGAAAAAGAAAAAAAAATAAATTAACTGCAAGACTAAAAAATCACAGGGAGAAAGCCATGAGTTCCGTGCTTTGCTTTCTCTTCTTCTGGAATTCTGCTGCTCGCCTTGGTATTGAAACTGCACTCCTTGGTAGGTGAAGTTGGTCTTGGCTGGATTTCTTGTTGATCTTCTGGGGGAGGGGCCTGTTGTAGTGATTCTCAAGTGTTTTTTCCCCAGGTGGAATTGCACCACCCTTACCAGGGGCCAGGCTGAGTAATCCTCTCAGGTTTGCTTTCAGGAGTTTTTGTTCCCTAAGTGCTTTCCATAGAGTTCCGGAGGACGGGAATGAAAATGGCAGCCTCTTGGTCTCTGGCCCAGGGGAGCCAAGAGCCCAGGGCCCCACTCCTTAGTGTGCCCTCAGAGAACAGTGCCCAGTAACTCCTGTCTGCCTGGCCTCCGGCCGTGCCCCGGAGTCACCGAGCCTGCCACCAGTTCAAGGTAACCCCAAGCTGTGAGCTTACTGTTCGCTCTGTTTCTGTAGCTGGCTTCCCCGTTCCAATACCTGCAAGCTCTGCGACACTCAGACACCCCCAATCCTTCTGTGACCCTGCGGGACCTGAGGCCACGCTGACCCCGCATGGGCTTCGCCCCGGTTTAGCCTCTGGAGCGATGTCCCTCAGCGGAACAGACTTTTAAATGTCCTGATTTTGTGCTCTGTTGCTCCGCCGCTTGCCAGGAGCCGGCCCCTCCCCCCGGGGTCTATCTTCCCATAGCTTTGAATTCACTTCTCCACCAGTCCTACCTTTCAGAAAGTGGTTGTTTTTCTGTTTCTAGAATTACTGTTCTTCTTCTCTTCTATCTGCTGATGGATTTGCAGGTGTTTGCAATCTTTAGATAAGCTATCTAGCTGATCTCCTGCTAGCTGAAGTAGTCTCAGCCTGCTACTTCTCCGCCATCTTGACTCATTTCTCGCATTTGTACCTCTTAATCTCCTTTTCCTATTCTCCTATCCACCCACCTCCTTCCCTCTGGCTACCACCAGTCTTTTCTCTGTATTTATGAGTCTGTTTCTGTTTTGTTTCTTTATTTTATTTTTAATATTCTGCATATATATGAAATCATATGATATTTGGCTTTCTCTGCCTGGCTTATTTTACTTAGCATAATACCCTCTAGATTCATCATCCATGTTATCATGAATAGCAAGATTTTCTTCTTTTTTAAATGACTGAGTGACAGCCCATTGTGTGTGTGTATTCATCTTCTTTATTCATTTATTTATTGATATACACTTAGGTTGCTTCCATATCTTGGCTATTGTAAATACTACTGCAATGAATGTAAAGGTGCATTTATCTCTTCAAATTAATGTTTTTGTTTTCTTTGGGTAAATACCTTGTAGTGGAATTACTGGATTGTATGTTGTTTCTATTTTTAATTTTTTGAGGAAACTTCATACTGTTTTTCACAGCGGCTGCACCAATTTACATTCCCCAAACAGTACGTGAGGGTTTCCTTTTCTTCACATCATCACCAACACTGGTTATTTCTTGTCTTTTGATACTTGCCATTCATTACAGGTGTTTCCCCAAAAGGTTCCTTAATTAAGAGGCTTTAGATGTACATGTGTTTGATTGTAGGTACAACATTCAAAATTAAAAAGGGAAAAGCCAGATTTTCTAATTTTTTCATGGTACTTTAGTATTTGAAAGTCTTTTCTTCCCCTCCCTTTTTTTTTGTTTTAATAATCATGATTTGAGTTTCAAAAATCTTTAATATCTCTCTGAGATACACACTAGTGTTCTGCAATTTCTTTGCTTTTAGCAAATAATCAGTTCTTTCACCTGTATAATGTAGGGATCTGATAGAAGGAAAGAAAAAATGACTCCAGGAAGAGGCTGCTTTGGGTAAAATCTTCACAAGGATTCTTTCTTTTTTTCCCAAACAGAACCTTAAAATAAATTTGGAGTGTGGAGCAGAGTATAATGGTGACAGCAGCGTGCCTGCTGCCTACCAAAAGTTGAATTCTGTGTCAGGAATGATAATTACTGGCTCTGAAGCAGAAAAACTATCTACTCTGTCCTGATTACTAATTAATCAGGTGCTAAAGGCATTTAAACCAGTGACCTTATTTCAGGGATGGAAGTTACAAAGTGATGCTTAAGATTTAAAGGGACACTGGGTCCTTCTCCTCGCCCCCCCACACTGCCAAAAGGTTAAATGCAGTATGAAAATAATTCTGTGTGTGCGTCTGTGTGTGTGTGTGTGTGTGTGTGTGTGTGAGTGAGAGAGAGAGAGAGAGAGAGGGAGGGAGAGATCATTTGTCTTATTCTCATTGAAGCAATTTAACAGAGAGAGTGTGGCTTTCTGAAGGCTCAGATTCCAACTATAGAATGATATCCTTGGAAGGGTCCCTGCAGATTACAACATTCTACTTCCACATTGAAAAATAAGTCAGGTTTATTTTAATAGATGCTTTGTTGGCATTTAAATTGCTTGGATTCTGTCTTTATGTAATGCATGCTTATTATTGGTAAAACTTTGAAAAATTGTGGAAAACAAAGCAGAAATATTTAGAATGCGACTGCTGTACATTTTGTTATCTCTTTTCCATATATTTTATATTTTGTTTCTTATTGACAGGACAATGTTTTAAATCACACTGTACCTTTCTTCTATAATCTGATATTTTTACAATTGTTTTTTTGTGGTTTGAAATTTACTTTGTCATATGACATGTTACTGGGTGATACTCAATTGAAAGAATGTAAAAAATGCATTTACACAGTCCCTATTATGAGACATTTCTATGATTTCAACTCTTCACTCCTATAATATTGCATTTTATATAATTACTAGTGTACATCTCTAATTATCTGTTAGGATAAATGGTTAGAAATTGAATTAGTAGGTCAAGGGACATAAATATTTTTAAGGCTTTTGATATATTACTAAACTGCTGTTCAGAAAGTTTGTACCAAATTTTATCTGTACCAGCAGCATATAAAAGAACCCTTCTCTATAACCCTCAGCAATAGTGAATATTAACCTACTTAAAAATCTTTTATCAATGGATAGGTGATCATGAACTTTTCTTATTTCAATTTGCATTTCTTTACTTTTTTTTAAGATTGAACATTTATCAAGAATTCTTATGGATGCTTTTCTCAATTGTCTATGAATGTGCTTTCTCTAGTTTCCCTTTGAGCTGTTAAACATTTTATTGATTGATAGAAATTTCTTTTTTTTGTTTTAAAGATTTTATTTATTTATTTGACAGACAGAGATCACAAGCAGGCAGAGAGGCAGGCAGAGAGAGAGAGAGGGAAGCAGGCTTCCTGCGGAGCAGGGAGCCCGATGTGGGGCTCGATCCCAGGACCCTGAGATCATGACCCGAGCCGAAGGTAGCAGCCCAAACCACTGAGCCACCCAGGTGCCCCAATAGAAATTTCTTTATATGTTAAGGTTATTAGCCTCTTTATCTTATATAATACAAACCTTTGCTCCAGATTGTTATTTACACTAGAATTTCTTTTGTCATTTTCTGTGCTAAAATGAGTATATAGGCTTTTAGTTATAATATTTAAGTATGTAACCTAGAGAAAGGAATTTTTTTTTCTGGGACTCAGTTGCTTTGTCTGTAAAATGTGTGTGGGGAGAGGGAGGCATGGGGGCATGGGTTGGGAGGAACAAACTAAAGACATTGGATGAAATAATCTGTTACATCTCTTTCAGGTCTAAAAGTTCTGTGATTCCATTACTTCTCAATTCTATCCTAATTACCACATATAATCAAGCCATATGGTACTTTTTTGATCTGATAAATTTGGGGCAAGAATTACCATTGCTTATTAAATCTTGGTGCTACAAATTCAGGGTTAATTTTCTTTTAATGAAGAAACTTCTGCATGACCCCAGGGCTTTTTTCTTCTGTTAAATTGTTATGAACCGTTTCCATTTTAAAAACACCAATGGCTTTAATGAGTTAGGCCTGCCACTTTCATAAAATTGCAGCTAATGAATGACCTTGCAGACAGAAATGGGCAACACAATTACAGTCACCAAAGTTTTCTTCATGACTTTGAGCCTGTTTACCATTTTCATCCTGTGCGTGGACACACAGAGCCTCAGAAAATTAAATACAGAATACACTTGTGGCTGCAGTGTTAATAGAAGAGACAGAGTAGTTTATACCTGAAACCATGAGCAGGGACATCTGCTTTGAAGGAGATACTGTGGCTTGTTCATAGATGGTTCGCATGGTGATTTACAGCTAGGAAGCTTGGAGATGTCTGGATTTCTAGATTTGTATGTTCCATGGAATATTCTCTATTTTTATATTTTAGTTGGAGTAGCTTAGAGAAGTCCCAAAGCAATATTTTTATTTTTTATTATTATTTTTTTTGTATCAGAACAGCATGGTTCTTCATGGTACTGCAGTGTTGAACAGGAAGGTCTTAAACCTGTATATGTGGTCTACCTTCTTAGATCATAGGACGACGCTACCAGGAGCTGAGTGAGTCTCCATTTTTAGACTAATTTTTTGGGTATCATTTTAAAAAATTTGTTATTGGTCATCAACTATAGAAATTGGCCTTCCCTGTAGAAAATGTCTAGAAAGAATCCTGACTCCAGGTTGTTTCTCATTAAGGTGCTGTGTTTCCTGCTTTGTTCATGATAGTTATTTATTTATTTATTTATTTGACAGACAGAGATCACAAGTAGGCAGAGAGGCAGGCAGAGAGAGAGGAGGAAGCAGGCTCCCTGCTGAGCAGAGAGCCAGATGCAGGGCTGGATCCCAGGACCCTGGGATCATGACCTGAGCTGAAGGCTGAGGCTTTAACCCACTGAGCCACCCAGGTGCCCCTGTTCATGATAGTTTTGAAAGATGCATCTTACAGTCAGTTTTTCCCAGAAAATCTTAATTTATAATTATCTAGAATCAGTACTTTATTTCTAGTTAAAATGTTTCCTTCTCCCCAAAAATCCCTGGAAGGAGACCTGGAGAGATCTCTTCAGGAAATCGCTTCCATGGGCTGAAATATCCTGAATTCCTGCTACTTCTCTGAATTCCAGACCCCAGACCCACTTAGTTGTTGGTACTTTTCTTCCTTTTATCCCTGACGATTCGAAGATGGTTCTGGCTATATTTTGGTTTATGAACTAGTGTGGTACGTATGATATTTTAGAAAGCTTCTTAATTAGGTCTCAATGTTAGTAAGTTCTCCTTCACTCTTTCACCCTTTTATCATAGCCAACGAACCTGGAGTCTGGAAGAGGAAGATACGACGCAAGGGAAGGGAGACGGGAGGGACAAGTGAGGGACAAGTTCCTGATAGCATTTTGAGGATTGTTGGGAGAAGAGGGGGAGAGGCAAGACAGATGAGGTGAGACTGAGCTCTGGCTCCTTTCTCTGGCTTTGGCCCGGGCATGGCGATCAGGCAAGCCTAACCAAATGATGTGGGCAGAGTTTTCCTTGATTCATTTTGGGATTCTAGGAGAAGATCTCAGCTTGCTCTGCTACTAACCTGGGGCTGGTCACAACTGAGAATGCTGCATGGCCTAGCATAGCAAAGATCTGCATTTTCCTTTGGCTGGTTGTCACATAGAATCTAGAGGTTGTCACATGTTTGCATGGCACATGTAGACGTAAGCTGACTCTGACTGCATACCTTCCTAGCACAACAATGATAGCACTTGTAATAAATACTTACATAACACTTACATGTGCCAGGTGTCACTCAAAATACTTCATCTTTGTTAACTCATCCTCATAGCAACTCTGAGAGGTAGATGCTGTTATTATTAGTCCCTCCCCATTTTATAGATGAGGAAACACAGACACAAGGATATTGAATAATTTATCCAAGGTCTCAGATGGGAAGCAGTGATCTGGAATCAGGCAATCTGGTGTCTGAGTCTGGAGGATGATCATGGTTAAGAGTGAAGTGGTCCTCTAACCAAGGCCTACGGTGCCAACTGCCTGGGCCAGACACCTCAGGATGCCCATCACCAAGGGTCAGCTGAGAAGCTTGTGGAACCCTAGTTGGATGAAGAGGTAGATAAGTGGTGGACTAATCTTTACTGTTTAGCAAGGGTTGTTAGAGGGTTCAACAATGAGAACTACACAAGGAACACAAATACATGTGCGCCACTCCCTTTACCTGCTGTTCTAATAGCTTATCAGTCTCTGTCACTTACCCACTGCCAACTTAAGGAAGGAAGGAAGAAGGGTAAAGAACAGCCTTATTAGAGTGAGACTGTGTGGCCTAAGTTGATGTTTCAGTGATGGGGTTGGCCCGGGATTAGTCTATTGGACTAATTACTGGACTGACAATTTTTTCTGCCACTTTTTGGGTGGCATCCAGTAGGGAAGCTAAATCTTTATGGAGAAGTTAAGGGAGCAGCAATTTCTTTGCACATCTGTATAATGGAAGCACTCAAAAGACTGGAAGTAATTTTCTTTTTTCTGTGCATAGAAGGTACTGAAATATAGGTTTTTTTTAGCATCCATGGGGGCAAAATAAATTCTAGGTATATTATTATCGTTTTCCACTAACCAGAGTGGAAAGTGGAAGTATGACTCAACCAAAATTATCTAAGTGGTTTCTGTTTTGTTTTCTATGTAAAAATGATTATAATTACATGACTCCTGAATTATTTAAGATGACTATATTGCATTTTTCTTTGAAAATGACCATTAGAACACAAATCCCTTCAGCCACACAATTTATTCTGATGACAAAGGTAGAAACCAATTACGTTTCTATTTCTGGAAAGATAAGGGACAGTAAGACCATATAGGACAATTGCTTAATTTAAGAAATATAGATATAGATAGATTATGACATTATCTATCTATCCATTTATCTATCTATGACTCTCCTGACTATTACATAGATAGTGGAGGGAGTTGGTGAACAACACAGTTCAGACATGCCAGAGTCTGACCCAGCAGGATCTTCAGCTGTACTTTGGGATTCTCAGGCAGAATCTACTAAAACAACCGGAGAGCAATTTAGCTAGACAGGCCAAATTCTCCCCTTCACACTCCGGCTTTGTGTGTCTCTGTAAATTATTTTTAGTAGGTGCTGTAATTGTGGTTAAGCGTGGAGTTTACCAAAGCTCTTAAACATGAACCTGTCGAACAGCTTTACTTGGACAGAAGTTTCTCAAGGGCTACAAAACAAATATTCAGGCAGGAACAAACCTGCCTGGGATGCTTCACTCAAGGCCTAGGCTTGGGGAAAATGCTAGCATTGACTTCCATATCGCCTCCTTCAATTTAACTGAAATTAAAAAGCAAATTACGATGAAATCATTTGCCACAATCTGGTTCAGTGTGGTTTTCTAATTGTTTGTGTTGGGGACTAAGCTCAAAGAGGAAGTGGGGCAAGGAATGAATCCCTTGTAGACAGGAGACACGTTGATGCTGTTTAAAACTCCTGTCAGGGTCTGGTTTCTGAATTCCAAATAGAATGCTGCTTTACATGAGGAGTGGAAAAGAAGTGACCTAGGGCATCTATTTGGGGGCTCTCTGTTGACACAAGATGGAGGAACAGACCTTTGGTGGATTCTTCTAAGAGAGCATTCAGCATTTTGCTCTAAATATAAAACCGTAACAGTCATTTGCTTGTTTTTGCAGAGGAGAATCTGACACCTACAAATAAACAGATTTTGGTCATCATGCACGTAGGAAAGCCAGACTCCATACTTATGATTCAGAGCTGTTTGCTTTGGAATGCTGCATTTTCACTTCGCAAGTTGGGTGAAGTGAAGTTGTTGTCTTTCTAGGCCCCCTTCCTCCTACATCCCAAACTTCAACCCCAGGCAGTTTTCCGTGATATTGAACAGCTGCTCCTTTCCAGTTGCTAAAGGTTTATGCCATGGCTCCGTATTTATCTTGGACACTCCACTGGGTTGAGCTTATTATCTTACTGCATTGCCATTGCAGAATTTATTGAATAAAAGGGGGCTGCTGCTGGCTGTGAGCTGAGTGGGAAGTCCAGAGTTTCAGAGTCCTCGTGAATTAGGGCACCAGATGCATAAGTAAGATAAACCTGTTACCCCTCTAGCCCTTGGGATGCGATTTCTCTCTTCTGAATGCACCTTCTGCAGAGTTAACAATTTAGATTGAATTAGTTCAGAACACAAGAAGGCAATTTTCATTTATAAAGGGATTAGCTTTTTTTCCTTTCTTTTTCTTAGGCTAGAACAACAATCTAAACACAAAGATAAATTGAAATGGGATTTCCTTTTTAAATGGCTTTCACTAATACAAATAATAATAAGAAAGGAAAGCTATTTAGGGGATGCTGAACGGCCTCTGACCAAGGCATTTTAATAACTGTAGGTAATAAATTTAAGGTTTTAATTTGGGATGCTGGTATTTTTAACTGCTTTACAGAAATATATCCACATGGACTGATGAGGCCTATTAGGACCCTTTCTCCAGGAAGACTCACGGAGGTGTTGATCTCTCAGGTGCTAGGGTGACATCCTAGGGCTGCAGAGATGTGACCCGGAAAGGAAATAGTCTTTGGCTTAGAATAATTTACATTCCTAATGCACCTTAATCTGTAAAAGGTTGGGCTGAATGCTTTATACTGGGGAAACTCCTATTCATGCTATAAAATATAATCAAATGAATTTCATGGTAATGAACTACTCAGGTTTAATGAATTTTTTTTTTAAATGTGGAGTTAATGTTCTATTTTAGAATTACTTTTGTCCAGTGAGTATTTAAGTGAGTAATCACTCACTTAAATATTCTATGGAGTCTTTCATAGATGCCGGGAAAATGGAGATAAAATGTTTCCCTCATTTCCATTTGCTTAAGAAGCACAATTATTAAAAATAAGCGCTATGGAGATTCTAACACGTTGAGACAATTCATACGTCTCTGTAGCTCGGGTGACTTCTGAAGGAAATCGCACGGACTCGAGTTGCCACCTGCTCCTCTGGTCACAGATTAATAACATCTGACCAAGCATGAAGGCATGCTGAGGCCATCTGCCGTCACACAGAGCAGAATGTGTCGCAGCTTCCTCAAGCGGAGCTCTGACTAACGGCATGGCTCCACTCTCGGTCAACAGTCATCCTATCGAGCTGCGCGACCCAGTTCTTTCGGTAACAGGAATTCAGTTCTCATCTCGGTCAAACCAGAGCTATGGAACCTGCTCGGGAATGGCTGAGCTGTTAGGCCAGCTGTATACTTTTGTGATAATTATGAGCGCTCTTCTCTGTTTACGTAGTAAAAGGATGTCAGATGAGAGCTTTTGCGTTTGTCCCTGTGCATCGATGTGGGGCACAAAGCTAATAAATACATACCGAGAACATCCATATTTTAAAATAAATTGGATTCTCTCTCCTCCACACTTCCTACCCCCTTCACCATCACAGTCATCACAACTGTGGCTGCTGTTCTCTTCACCAAGGTTTCCATATGCTCTGGCCTTTTGGTTCCAAGGAGCAGAGAGCTGACTCTGTAGCAATAGAAACACGTGGGATTTTAGAGAATGATGAGAGAGAAGAAATTCCTGCTCACCTGGTATCATACTAGGAAGGTTGTTAGACATCAGTGGCTGGACCCTTTCCTACCCTGTCCCCCTCAGGATGAGGACAGATCCCCAGCACCATCATCACTAACATTCCAAAGGAAGCCCACGTAAGAGCCATAGAGTGGTGGGTGCAGGAGAGATGGCATTGGCCCAAGGACTACAAGGACTTGTTCTTGTTCTGAAAATAACAACTGGGCCACCTAGCATAACCTCTTTGATCTAACAGTGTTTTAGGTTTTTTTGCTGAAAAATGAGAGGACTGGAATTGATGGTTTTCAAATCGTGTCATAAAATTTCAGAATGGTGCCTCTAGGACTGCTGGCCAGATCTCATCTCACCCAGAGTGAGAATAGTTACCGGGCAGTGAAGCTGCTACTTTCTGATCGTGAGGATGAAGGCCTGTACATGAAGATTTGTGGACCTGGGCCCCTGAGGAGATCATCTAAGTGCCATCTTGCCTTTTCTACACTTCTTGTTGTGCAAAACAATGCACTTTTTTTCTCTTCTCTCTAGCATTCCTTGACCCCCAACCCCTACCCCCACCGTCTTCAAACAATGCACTCCTGTATAATGGAGCTACTCTTCTTTTTCTGTTGCAGATTGCTGCAGGCATTTCTGAGGAAAACAGCATTGAACTTAGTACTGCTCAATACTGAGTACTGAGTACTGAGATCAATAACCATAGTTAGCATTCATCTAGTATTTTGTAACCATCTTCAGTACAAATCTTGTTTTTCTTTTAATGGGGGCATTTTTAGCCCCCCTGCAGATAATATTGTTTTAATGTTCTTTTATAAATGTCTTGTTTTTAGATGACTAATCTGAACACAATATTTATAACCCACCCCTTCCTTTCATACCAATAACACAGAGAAGGTGATTTCATGAATCAAAATGTGAAATATTAAACCAGAGAAACTGCTCCCTCACTGACAACGAGTATAGTTAAATATGATGATTTTTAGACTAAAAGGAGGATTGTTCTCTTATGCCCTAAATTAACTAACTTCTTGTGAAGGTTTAAATAAACAGACATTTACTTCTTTCTGCTTTTAATAAAGCAAATACAATTATTTCTTGCAAAACTGAATGGCAATTTTAACTCTGAAATTAAACTTGGATCTGAATTGCATTTCAACAGTGTAAGTGAGTTAAGTAAATATGTCTCTTTGAGGAATTAGATTGAAATATTCTAGTCTTCTGTATACTCACGTCTTGATGAATATTAGTAGATTTCTGAAATAATTTGAAATGCAACTCTGGTCCTCAAACACATACAAAAAATTCTTTAGAGAAAGATTCTGGCTTAAAATTTGAAAATGTTGAAGACATATTTGGTTGAAAGATAGAGTGGAAACATGTTACCTAGGTTACATGAATTTGTGATAAAAAATAAAAAAATGGATCTCTGAAAAACATGTAATCTATCCTTCTTCATTTAAATATATCTGAAGTCTATTGCCAATTTGATGACTCTTGCTTTATAACATCACATATATTTTTTATATCAAACGGAAAACAAATTTCAAGAGTGTTATACCCTCTTCCATAATGGCACAATGGTATATTTATAATATGCCATTTTTATCATAGGTCACTAGAGAAGTAAATGGGCTTTCTTTGAAAGAGTTTAGAAAGGAAAGGCAGAAAACTGTAGTTTGGATTTTTTATTAATATATTAAATTTCTGTAAAATAATTTACATTTATATAACAAAAGATGTAGTATAGAGTAGCGAAAAGGATGCAAACTTTGAAGTTAAGCAGGCTTGTACTAGAATCCTAGTTCTTCCAGTCTCCTGGTGGCAGACATGGCCTCAGCCCATCCAAACCCATGCCCAAGCTCCTTAGCTTTCTCCAACATTCCACAGAAAGGCTGAGAAAGTAAGATTCTAGCTTCCCCAGCCTTCCTTCCAACTGGGCTATGTGACCCACTTATGTCCATTCAGCTGTAAGGGAAAGGTCCCAGGGCATTTCTAGAAAATATCTTCCTAAAATGAGAGAACAACATGAGGAGAAAGTAATTTTCTGTTTTCCACTGCCCCTCCTTCTTCCTGAAATGGATCTGTAAAAGGATAAAATGGTCATAGCTATCTTCTGACTGAGAAGGAGGAACAAGAAGATGCCTGTGACCCTGACCTAGTGCCCCTACCTGGTCAAATTCATTGACCCAACCCTGGGGTTATTAGCTTCTAATTCCTTGCAAGATGATTTAAAAAAAAAAAAAAAAGTTCATTGTTTGTAGCATTCCTTACTGACATACATTTATTTTAATGGACAAATATTTTAACTTCTCTGAGCTTCAATTTCTCTTTATGTAAAATGGGAATAATAGTACCAGCTCACAGTTATGGTGGTTGTTTTGGAAGAATTCACTGAAATATGTCTTTGAACAGAGCAACACATAGTAGATGCTTTTTAGTTATATTATTGGCACTGCATTGCCTTAACCAGCTTGAAGAAGATAGAATTAAATAAGGCTCTGCTAGTCTGAAAAACTACACAACATATTTTAGCTTATAATTTCTCACTTAATTCTTCTAATAAATCTACAATGAGGGTATGATTTTTCACTCACAGACAAGGAAACTGAAGCTTAGCGATAGAGCATTCTGAGGGCACATGATTTGAATGTGTCAGAGTTGGTATGTGTGCCCTAAGGTTCACCCCACATGTGTCAGGGAATATGAGAACCCTGAGCTGGGACCAGGAGAAGGCATCAACCTAGAGAAACAGGAGGTCTCAAACTCAGACAGGCTCACCATGTGTGCCAAAGAGAGATGCTAAGAGTTCTAGAATGTGTACTTGTGTATAAGCTTGTACTTGCATATAAGCATAAGTTCTAGAATGTGTACTTGCGTATAAGCCGGTGGTGGAAGGGAGGACCTGGGCAGCTGCTGGGTTGGAATATGAGAGCTATGGTCCAGAAACAGGAGCAAAGGATCAATGGTCTGGAAAAGTGCATAAGGCTGGTGGCTGACTCATATACCTTCATGAGCCAAGATGGTAACATGAATGTGTGGGTCTGGTAGAAGCAAGACAAAAATGGATGGAAGGGACTAAATGCTAGAAAGAGGGCACATGCCCTATCTAAATACATTTGAAAAAAATGTGAATGTTGTGCTGATGAAATAAGACAAGTCCTGGGGTAGTATATGATTGCTGGCCACAGGTTTGCAACCTGGACAGTAAGGTAGCAGGAGATAGAAGTCCAGGTTGTACATGACTTCAGATCCCAGGATATTTTCTCTCCTCTCCTTATTTGTTATTCATTTACTCCTTCCTTCCTTCATTGGTTTTACCAGTGAACAACATCATTTGGTTTCTTTCATTCAGTAGTGGTTGGAGTGGGGAAGATTAAGAAGAAGAAACTCTGCTTTAGGAATAGGCCCAAACAACTTTATGTATCAAAGTTTCCAGCTTAAGTATTTCATTCCAGGCAGAGGGAACAGCATATGTAAAAGCAAGAGACATTAGAATAGGTGAAGGGGTGTTGCTTATCAAGGCATATAGCCTTGAAGGAGGGCCAGATAATAAAGGGCTTTTTTTTTGACAGAGCATTTGGATTTTATCCTGCAGGCATTTGAAGGATTTTAGTTAGGAAACTTCACGGGCAAATTAACATTTAGAAGGATGACTCTGGAGTCTCCCTGGAGGGTGGGTAGAGAAGGAACAAGATTAAATCCAGGGAGACCAGACAGAGGCTTCTTCCACAGCACGGATGACATATGCTAAGGGGTTGAATTGGGATAGGGAAAAAGGGCGACTGACAGCAGAAATAGTAAGGGACAGTGATGGGCCATTTGGAAAACACAGGAGAGAGGAGTGTAGTGTGGTAGTTCTCAAACCCAGTAAGCACTAGTAAGCAACAGAAGTACCTAAAAGTCCTCTCCTACCCTTCTGTCCCCACGTCCTCCCGTAGCTCTGGGCTGGGAGTTGACTGCATTTCTAACAAATTCCCAGGTCATGCTGCAGTTCCACACTTGAAGGACCTCTGCTCGAGGCAACATGTACCACTCTGCCTTAGACAGGCAATGATTTATGTCTACTTTGCCTTAGAAGTAGTACTTGCCTTTTAGAAGTTGAGGCAAGTACTGAATTGGCAGTCTCTCTTATTAACAAGTTCTATATACAACACATATCAACATAGGTGCTCCGGTAGGAAATCTGTGATTTACCAAGTCTCTGGTTGTAATATGTACTAAGACCAAAAGGCTTTGAGCACCAAGCAGTTTTATTTTCCATGAATGATACAGAAATCGAGGCAGAAAGAGATGGAGGGAACTTCACTGATTTAGGCTTCCATAAATAGGAAGGTAAAATAATTTGGAGAGATAATGTAGTGAAATTTCTTTGTAGTATTTATCATGAGAAGAGCTTGTAAACAAGCAAATAGTAGAAGGATTGAAATAGTAATTCATACCCCGTTGAACATAGTTTTTATGAGGAAGTACAGGAAGTGCTGTTTTCTCAGAAAACATCCTATAAGCAAAGTTGGCTGGAAGATAATAAATGAGTCTATTATTTCCTGAGGCTTTTTATAGATTTCTACTGTCCTCAAGATTTCTTCAGTTCTTTGATCTCACTCTGCTGTGGGTTTTTCTAGGCACTGTAAACAAATTTGGGTGTTTGATGGCACAGCTGTGACTGCTGGGAGCAGAGTTTTAAGGATGTGGTCCTAGGACCTCTACCAGGGACTGACTGAAATCAGAATCCCGGGGGATGGAGCTCTGAATCTGTATCAACACGCTCGCCAGGTGATTCACACATGGAATTTGAGAACCAAAAGCATACATGTTTGATTTCCGGAGAAAGGTTTTCTTCTCTCAGGAGACATTCTTAAGCTCATGCTGATCTTCGTAGTAGTGACTCTACATTGTCTCTTTCTGCCCCTAGTTTTATTGAGATATAACGGACATAATGGGTAAGTTTAGAGTGTACAGTGTGATGCTTTCATACACATGTGTATTTTGAAATGATTACTATAACAAGTTGAGTTAATAGCTCTATAACCTCACATAATTTCTCATGTGTGCATGTGTGTGCGCACTGTGTGTGTATGTATATGGTGAGAGCATTTAGGATCCATTCTCTTGGCAGCTTTCAAATATAATACAGGATGCTTAACCTTGTCTCTTTATAGGAAATTGTGGTTGGGGGGGCACCTGGGTGGCTCAGAGAAGCCTCTGCCTTCGGCTTAGGTCATGATCCCAGGGTCCTGGGATCGAGCCCCACATTGGGCTGGCTCTCTGCTCCTCAGGAAGCCTGCTTCCCTTCCTCTCTCTCTCTGCCTGCCTCTCTGCCTGCTTGTGATCTCTGTCTGTCAAATAAATAAATAAAATCTTGAAAAAAAAAAAAGGAAATTGTGGTAGATGTTCTTCTCGGCCCACAACTCTGGTGGTGAAGAAAGCAACTCTCTTTCCTTCCTCCTTCCTCTATGCCTCTCTCCTCCCCTCCTCCTCTTCTTCCATCCTTCCCTTCCTTTCTTTCCTTTCTTCTGTTTTTCCTTCCTTCCTTCCATCCCTCTTCTGCATAACTTTACTTCATTTTCCCTTGGGTGTTGTCCCCTTCAGCGGGATTGAAACTTGGTTACTGTCAGTGGGAAGTGTTGGAGGGCAGTCTAGATTTCATTTCAAGAAAATGGCACAGGTGTTACACAATGATTTTCACTCGTGTCCTTTGGATGAGAACCCAGCCACATAGTGACTTCTGGGTACAGGGGGCCCTGGCCAAAGTCGTCGTGGCCAGGCAATCCCATGCCCAGGTAAGCTTTCATAACTTGGAAGAAGGGAAGGAAGGATTTTGGACAAATAACTAGCAAGCTGCCACACTTCTTGACATTTTTCTTTCCTCTTAATTTTGGCCAGCCACCTCTCTAGAGGTTTATCTACAGATTTAGTTTATATTGTTTTGTTTTGTTTTTCCCTTCAAATCTGGAGCAGTATTGTTTGAAGCCTATTTTCTTGAGAATCGAGGATGTGCCTGGGAAAGGACTTAAACCATGTTCACTGCCAACTTTAAGAAACCTGTAGGCATGTGGGGGACCTGGTGAATGTCCTGACAGGAGTCTGTGCAGAGGGCAGGACCTCCCCAGAGAGATCTCAGCCAAAGGCAAGAAGCCTGCCAAAGTCAGCAGGGTCTGAAAAACAGGGCTTTTGTCTTGGAAGGGAGTAGCCCAGCTGGTATAGGATCGTGATTTTCACCTAGCCACTGATAGCACATTGGAGCCACTGGGACAAAGTGTGTTGTATAACACCCAACAGAACTGTTTTACCAAAACCTATAACACTTTCAGACCTAAGACACACTGTTCTGTGGGACCTTCCCAGTAGTTTTTAACACGAATGGGAGAACCAATTTCCTCCCATTGTGCAATAATGACTATGCAGTTGGACCCCTCACAGACCCAGGAGTGCAAGTGTGCAGGACTGTGCAGTCTGAGGGAGCTCCAGGGAGGAGTACTTTCTATGTGGAAGTGACACAAGGTAGCTTGGGTGGTTGGTGGAGCTGTGGTGACTTGAAGGCACCAGTCCCAGCTAAGGGACAGATTGCCGAAATTGAGAGAAAGTGCTAAAGTTCTAAGGAGACACACTGAACAGATTAACAGCAGTTCCTGGGGAAGCAGTTTGGACAGTGGTGTGGGCTGGTGGTTGACCATGTGTGACCTGGTGGGGAGTTTCCAGTGCACCAGAGCTCTTGCTGAAGTTGATGGGAGCCAGAGACAGAGCAACTTAGATTCCTTCAGATAGAGACCTGCATGACTCACGGGAGGGGCAAAACCTTCCCCTAGTCTGCCAAGAAGGCACTTCTACTTGATGAACTCCACATTTTAAAGCTCAGTCATTACAATTTGAAAATATCTCATAATTTAAATTGTACCAGTTTATCCTAAAGAACACTCTCCCTGACCCTCATCTGCATGCCTTCAATGGTTTGGATTAGTAGAGAAAGGACAACAACGCAAGGTGAGACCGCGTGCATGATATTTCAGCTGAACCAAGAGAAATACGAGCAGCTGATTCTCCCTCCCTTGGGCCCCCCAGCACTTTGGCATTTCTCCTTTAGTTCTTTGCTGTCAGCCTTTTATTTTAAATTATTTGATTTTGAGAACCTGGAAGATATCTCGGAGATTAGTTATAATCCGGGACAAGTGCAACCTGGCTCAGAGAAGAAGGTTAAGTGACTTGCCTAAGATGACACAATTTCTTAGTTCCTCTGTTAGATTATGGCATCCCTGAAGGAGGCCGTTGTGGCAGCTGCTGGGCCTTGTCACTGACGGTGCTGTAAGAATCTGCTGAAATGAGCTAAACTGGATTTCCCTTATGTACAATGAATTTTTATCCTGGAGAATAGCAGCAAAACGAAAATCTCACGAGAAGCCATACTTTGACTCAAAAGACCCAGTTCTGTGTGAGAAACGAGGACTTGGATGCATCTCCTAGTGGAAGAAACTTAAACACAAAATGTATTTAACTAACACGTAATTCTTACCATGTGCCAGGCATTGTTTTAAGCGCTTTCCAAATTTTGCTTCCTTCGGCCTTCATAATAGGCCTAAGAGCTAGGTCATATTATCCTCAACTTACAAATAAGGAGAGTAAGGCTTGGAGGGGCAAGTTACTTAGGGCAGCTCAGGCAGTGAAGAATGACAGACCTGACATTCAAATCCAGTCAGCCTGACTCCACGCTGTGTCTCCAAGGGTGTGGTCCACGGTCCGAGTTCTGGGCAATTTTCTCTCTCTTTTCAAATTATTACTGAAGCGCAAGGCTTCCTTTGGCAATTTCTGCAGCCTGGTCACAAGCACCATGTGAGGTTCCAAGAGGCCGCCACTGGCACAGTGGACACATTTTCGAGTGTGTGTCAGCACAGGAATCACCGTGGCCAAACATGACACAACAGCCAATGCTCTGGGACGGGAGCCCTGACACAGCCTTTGGGCAGTGTCAGCTCACGGGGGCTCGTGTGGCTTTGCTGACACAGCTGGTCAGCCTCAAGAGGCTTCTGCAGTGGCCGGGGTGGCATGGAAGGAAGTTTAAACCTCAGGGGTTGTAACTTTCTTTCTGCCTCTTACAGAGGTGGTAATTCATTCTGGCGAAAGCGATGGAACTTCAAGCGTTAGAACCGTGTCCTTGAATAACTTCTCTTATCCAAGAATTGAACAAAGTACAAAAGTGGTTAGGTTGTTGTTTAGACTTGCCAGCGAACAGAGGAGTGACTGGAATGACTTACCATAAAAGGAAAAGTACTCATTTCCAAAGCCTTTGAGGGAAATGATTACTTTACTCAAATTTCAGATTTTTCCCTGTAAGACGCAAAACTAGCCAGACTCTTGGTTCATACTGAACTTGTTTCATGTTAGTGGTAACTAGTAGAAAACTAGGGAGATTTCATACCTCAAATGTAACCTAGAACGAGTATTTAGCAGGAAGAGTGGGAAATGATTGAAGTTATGGGTGAATACCAAAAATTAAAAAAAAATAAAAACTTTGAAGTGTTCTTGGCTGTGATGGTCATAAAATATCAACTTTCAATATTCTTATTTTAGCTCTTTTGAGTTCCTAGGCTGCTGTGATTTGAGCAGTGTAGAGAAAGGGGTCCTTCACTAATGTGTGGTAATTTCCCAGGCAAAGCCCTATCTTGAGACAGACTGCTTGTCATCTGCTTAGTTGTTTCACAGAGATTCAATAAAGGGAGAATCTTTTCCATTATAAAAAGGCAATTCCATTTTAAAAAGCTGGATAATTGTATAGTTTAAATCAACCCTGAAATAATATTGGAACAAGATCAGATTCTGAGGTTAAAATAGATGTCTTGGGATGCATTCAACAGTTTGATGACAAAAGCCCACCTCCTGGGATTTATAGCTTTGGAGGTTTTCACTGAATTGAGAAACAAATTAAATGGAAAGTCTTGAGCTGAAATGTGCTGCTCCCAACAATACGTGGGGCTTACACATTTCCCATACATTTTTCAAGATCAAAATATTTATTGAATCTCAACTAGATGGCAGGTACAATGTTGTACAGTATGAATAAGAGAGAGTTTTGACCTCAGGAAGTTTACAAAGTAGATGGTTTGAGGAACTGTAGTGTAGTTTTTAACTTTTCGGGGGTCATGGACCTCGGGCTTGTTGGGATTAGATTTAGCTGGAAGTGACAGAAAATCCCCAAAAAACTATGATTTAAACAAAGTAGTAGTTTATTTCTACTTGCTGAAAACCTGTCAATCTGTAACTAGACTATCATTCTCATGATTGCCAAGGCTGAAGGTCTCTAATATATTTGCTTGTCATCTTCAACATTTGACTTCTACCTCACATTCTAGGATGTCTGGTGAAGTTTCAGCCATTATGTTGGTGGAAGGAGGATGAATATCCTCTCTTATTATTTAGTGACATGACTACCTATTTATGCCACGATGTAGGGAAGTTGAATACTAGAGTCTTTATTTTGACATTTCCGTTCTCAGCTAGAAATGATGGCAAGAGTGGTCATTGAGAAGGTTGACAATCATCATTCTACATGACAGATGCCTTTAAGAATCTTTTTTAAAGCTAAGACCCCTTTAGGAAAATTCACATATGCACACACACATTTAATAGGATTTTAAGGGTTTTTGCAGGCTTGATCTCCCCTTGATTGAACCAAGTTCTCTAGCAATATGAAAATGCATCAATGATAATTTTCCACAGCCCCACTAGTGTCACAGGTCGGATTCTTCAGGCAGCAGATCTGAGACGGAGTTAGAAGTTTTAAAGGATTTGGGGAGGGGGTGGATAACACTTGTAGAAATAATAAGGGAGGAAATAGGGTTGGGCAGGAGGGAGGGATCCGATAACTATGTAGGACTGAGAAAACTCTGCTAATGCAATGGGGGGGAACATTCCAGCTCAGGGGGTCTGTTGGAGGAGTCTCACACTGGGCAGGAATGGCTTGGCCCTTACACCACTGCCTTGTTCTGTTGCTCACTGAACATTTTCTGGGCTAGAGTAAGACTTTGGGGATAATTCTTAAAGGAGATCCTAAAGGAGATATAAGCTGGGGGTTATCCACTAGTCATAGCCTTTGCAAATGAGCAGCGAGTCCTTTCTTGAAGGAATCTGATTGGTGCATATTGACGTCTGCCACAACCAGCCACCATTCAGAGGTTTAGATCACCATAGGTCCATAAAAACCAGCTGTGGGTGTTTATGTCACTCTTTTATAATTGTTCCTCTAACCTCTAGGTTAGCACTGACATTCTTGGAGATCTTCCTCATTTGCTTATCTTGCATATTGAGTTTATGATAAAGCCATGGAACAATGCCTCCTGACTCAATCACTTTGGACATTTGTAATGAATAGCTCCAGAAAGGGCAAGGACAGCACCACTCTGGGATAAGGAAGTGGAGGAGAGGCTTCATCACCTGAGTCATCTGTGGCTGAAACATCATCTCTATGACCACCTACTCACCTTGGAGGGGCTAATGTTGGTTGACAGTTTGAGCCATAGACATTCCCTATTATTTGAGAACAAGTTTCGTGGTAACAATTACTTATTAAGGCAAAAAGTGATATGCCACTGCTCTGTGTCCAGTTCAGGGAGGAAGAATGCAGATCCCGCATAAAGAATAGCGACAGAATGGCTTAATTATTGAAATGATCAAAATGGAGCTCAGAACTATACTAAGAAGTATAGTTCACATTCTGTCATGAGTCTTGGTTATTCATATAACTGAAAGCCTAGGAGCGGAAGGTATCAGCAAGATACTGCATAACTTATCTACAAACGGATGAGCTTGCTTGGTGCCAGGAGGGCCTTTGCTATGACAATATGTCATATATGTAAGAAAGAAACAATACTCAATCTTATTTAATGATAGCATGTGCTTAGCTCGTGTGGGATAGGATTCTCCTCTCATCCCCTGCCCCCCAAAGATAGAAGCGTGCTTTCAGTGTGCTGGCAAAATGCAGTTTGAACCCAGCAAGCTAAAGATACTAACCATCTAGTGAAAGTCTGAATTTCAGGGGCACCTGGGTGGCTCATTTGGTTGAGCGACTGTCTTTGTCTCAGGTCATGATCCCAGAATCCTGGGATCAAGTCCAGCGTCAGGTTCCCAGCTCTATGGGGAGGACTTCTTCCTCTGACCGTCTCAGCTCTCATGCTCTCTCTCTCTCTTACTCTCTCTCTTTCTCTCTCAAATAAATAAATAAAATCTTAAAAAAAAAAAAAAAGAACAAAGAAAAGAAAAGCTGAATTTCAGGTATATGGTATCATGTGTTTCTTCTTTTTTTTTCCTTATTGGACAGAAAATGCCAAGGATTAATTTAATTATACTCTTCGGTTCATGGCATAATGATGCGTACTATACAAGGTTTCATCCTTAATTTAATTTTATTTTCTGTTATTGTCCGTCTTAGTCCCCACCCCTGTGTAGGCATTCCTTCTAATATGGTTGATACCTGTACTGCAGTAGTCTGTATTCTTGTGAAATCTGTAGGGTTATGATGTGTGTGTTTGTATTATAACATTTTTTAAACTATATCAATCTTTCTTAATTTTGAAAAAAACTTAACCAGCATGTTTTAAAGTTATACTCATGTTGCTATACATCCACCTTATTCTTTCTTCTAACAGCTGCCTAGAATTCCAGAGCCTGCTTCCACACCACTTTTTGACCCCTTCCCTAGTGACACCTCCCTGATGCATCTCCCTGATGCACAATCAGTGCTTTTGAGAATCACATCTCCTGAGATAAGATACAGGAAATATAAGCAGTAAGTTGATGCCTTTAAGACATTTCCTGAGCTGGAACTACAAAACCTGCTGGAAGAGGAAGGAAAGTTTCCAGAACTATGGTACTCAACAGGGTGCTATGGTTCTCCTCAGGTGAGAAGACATTACACAATTATCTGGAAACATTTAGGATCATGATGACTGGTATCTAGTGGGTAGAGGCTAAGAATGCTGAAGTACAAGACGGATCCTGACAATGAAGAATCAGTCTGAAATGTCAATAACACTGAGTCTGAGAAACCTTATTATAGCAGAATTATTTTTAGTGCTGCAAATGTATTTCTTTTACACATTCTTTGAGTTTTGATCTGGATTTCTTTTCTTGTTTCTGCTTCCTTGCTATTCTGTTACCCTGGCATTCCTTTCCTCATTTGTTCTCTTTTATTTATTGGCTCTGACTTCTGTTCTCTCTTGTTCTGTTGTGACCACCTGTTTTGATTGGGATCAGTTCTTGGCAACGGCTTTCTGCATACCTGCAGCCAGGTCCTAGTGAATGGCTTGATCTGACTTTCCATCTTAATTCTGACTACTCCTTATTATAATGCAGTAATATTTCTTGGTATAAATCAATAACTTAATATTCTGATTCATACATCTGCAGTAGAGATTTTAGTTATCAAATAATCTCCATTCTCTACTTCTACCCTACTAATAGGACACCAATTTTATTCCAGGTGGAATTAATAAAACATTAAATATCCAGGCTGCCTTTTCAGTTATTCAGGACTTGTAAGTAATGATTGTTGAGTGGATCTTCCAAAATGTTCCTTAAAGAGCAGACCAATAACTACCATACCTCTTTTTTTTTTTGTTTTTTTTTTTTTTTCCTTCTCTCTATACCTCTTTCTTGTTTCTTTTTTGTATTATGGACATAATTATTGGAGCTCCAGCAGTCATCTTGCATAATGAGGCAACCTTGATGGTAGAAGTCAATGGAAAAATAGTGGGGTAGAGATAGAGTTTGGGCCCATGATGATAGTGCAACCACTACAACAGTCCTAGTTCTCACGTCTGGAATTATTATATGTAAGAAAGAAACAATATTCAATCTTATTTAATGATAGCATGTGCTTAGCTCATGTGAGATGGGATGCCCCTGCCATCCCCTGCCCCCCACAGATAGAAGTGTGCTTTCAGTGCGCTGGCAAAATGCAGTTTGAACCCAGCAAGCTAAAGATACTAATCCAAGACTGTGTTAGACTCATGAAAGTAAATTCTCCTCTGTGAAGCTTCCCGCCTCTCTGCCACTCTTTCCAGGTGATAGACTTTGACTTCACCTGCCCTCATGCTTCAAGATTCACGCCATCATAAGCATTCAAGGTGAACTATCCACCCATCTTTTCTCTTTATAGCAAAATATTATTTTAGAGGATGTTAACCACAGGTACATAATACTTTCAGATATTGTTTACTTGGAAACATTAGCAAGAAGCAATTCCTCATGATTGGGAAAGGATAATGATCTTCAAACCTGAACAAAGCACCAAATTTCCAAGGTGATGAAGAAAATAGTCAAGAATCATTACGGATTGAAAAAAAAAAATTTTCTGGGGAAGAACTTCTTTTTTTCCTAGATTGCATCCCAAAATGGTTTGCATTTTTGTGGAGATGAAGGAGGTTTTGCCATTATACTTTAGGTCATAGAGGGCCAATACAAAGGGGACAGTGAGGTCTTCCTCAATTATCATATAATATTTATGAGACTGGAGGAACAATTGAATTAGCAGTATCCTTCTTATTCAGAGATATCAAGGGTTAGTATTTTGACTAGATGACTAACCCAAGGATGTTTCAGACACTGTAATATGAAAGTGAAAACAATCCTTCTTAGGATACCATGAGTGCTAAAGTGGACATCCTCATGGATTTGGAAACACAACCATCTCAGAATAGGATATCCACTTATACAAAGATCATGCTAGATTGAGATTTAGGGATGTTACATGAGCTGGTGAGGCTGGGATTCAAGGTTTCTAGTCTGGGGTACTTTTAGGCTACAGTCTTGGGGTATACTTTGAAGAGATTGCTATCTGAATGAATTAGTGCTGAGTCGTGTGCCAGTACCCAGTACCCAGTACCCAGAGGAGTTTTGTGAAAGCCTTACTGGTGTCTTTTTTTCTGTGGAACGTAATCTGACAGAGGGCATGAAAGAAGTTAGAGCTAACTCCTGGGGCAAAGCTTGAAGATGGAAACCATGAGGACTTAACCAATAGTATAGTATTAGGGAATACAGGTATATATAGCTATTTTTTTTGATGGATAACTTTAAATCTTTCAGTCTCCTCAAAATTTAAGTAGATTTCCTTGAACCCCAACCCTGTGGTCCTTCCCAATATTTCCAATGATCTCAGGGGCTTAGTTTTCCTAATTTATTTTAGTTTTGAGTTCTAACTTCTCTGTTATACCTTCTCTGTTGTGAATTTTATGTACAGCCTCTTTATACTCAGCATCACCAAGCTGGACAATTATCTTCATTTTTCAAAGTACAAAGAAATAGAGCATAACTATTCACTTTCTGCAGGGAAACTGAGATAAAAGGGGATAAGTAGTTTGCCCACAGTCACCCAACTAGTAAGTCAGAAAGAAGACTACAGCATGGGTCATGTTGTTAGGGACCTTGCAGTCTTGTGACAAGCCAAACGATGACTACACAAAGACCTAAGAGGAGCTGTAATGGAGGCAGGGACGGGGCTGTAGAGTTGCTCTGCCTGGAAGAACAAGCATAGTGTCAGACAGGGATGACTGCATTACACCGGAGTCAGGACCTGAAAGATAAATAAGCCCCCAGAAGTTGAGAGGAGGGTGGGAGGGAGGAAATGTGAGAACAAAAACCCAGAGGCAGGACAGTATGGTAGAGAGTATGGGGGCATCCTTGATCATTGGGTATAGGAAGAAGCAGAAGCAGATAAAAGTCTACTTAGATGGAGCTCCTGGGTGGCTCAGTCATTAATCGTCTGCCTTCGCCTCAGGTCATGACCCCAAGGTCCTGGGATCAATCCCGGCATTGGGCTCCTTGCCAGATGGGAAACCTGCTTCTCCCTCTCTCACTCCCTCTGCTTGTATTCCTCTCTCAAAGGGTCTCTCTTTGTCAAATACATAAAGTCTTTTTTTTTTTTTTTTTAAAAAGGTTACTTAGAAATATGCTATGCTGAGGAGTTTAAGTTTTATTCCACGGGCGTCAGGAGGCCATTCAAGGAGTCTCAGCAGGAGAGACCCGTGATTGGATGTGTAGGTTAAGCTATTTTAATGAGTTCTCTGCCCACTGGCAGTATCCTTATCCTTATCCTACTGAAACCTATCAACTGACATGCTATTAAATATGGGTTTTTGTCCTCAAGAACTGTCCAGCATAAGGTGACTGACTGTAAGAGTAAGTACTGTCTCTGGCATGACATCATTTCCACTCCAAGGACAGGGAGGCCACAATATTTTTCTCCATCAGATCTCTGGGTGTTTTGCTATCATAGTCAGAAAAAGAGAGCTTCTTTCCAACTTCCTCTCCAGCCTTCCAAAGGAAACAGAATTATAGCCCATGGAAGACAAAGATCACCCTGTCCAATCCGTAGGCCCTTTATTACAAGTGATGCTGGCCTCAGCCAAGGCTCCATGACCTTCCTAATCAAATTTTCTGCTTCTTTTTCTTAAAGATCCTGGGGACCTAGACCAGCAGCCACTTCCCTCCATAGGTGTCCTTGTCATTTCCACAGGTGTCTTGGAAATGAGGTTACTCCCTCACCCTATAGTAGTTAAAGGCATGATGTGTTCTTGAGAGAGACTCTCTCTGGTTCTGAAAAATAATGCTCTTTTCAACATAGTGAAACTGCTCTTTTATAATTTATTTAAGATGTCATAAAGTTTCTGCCAACCCTGCCCTTTCAAACTCCAACCTCAAGTTCTAAACTGGAGCACTGAGCCGCAATTATCTTAAATTTCCCTAATCATTCTGCCATAACTAACCTTTCCCCAAACAGTCTAATAGCATGAATGTTTTCCTTCAAAAGAAGTGTTCCAAGCTCCATTTTTAATATTTTTTCCCAAGGCAGTGGAAACTATCTGAAATGTACACAAGTCTTATAAAATGGCAATACAATTGCCTTAGTAAGACTTTAAACTCATATCGAGTTTCTGAAGTCACAGTTCTCCTTCAGGACAAGCCTGAGGCAAAATGATACTGTAGGAAATAGTTGCACATATTCTGTTGGCAAAATTTCTCTCAAGAATGTCTGCTTTTGGATTTTATACCTCAGTGTGCCTGTACAGTCATGTACTACCTCTCCCAGAGTAATTTTCATTCTGAGCCTAATTGCTACATCACAGGGTCCAGATTTACACTGAGAGTTGGATGAATCTGAGTGGTACAGTTGGGTGAAACAGGTCTCCCTTTAATGAAAATATTATGTTATCTATTAAGTAACCTAGGGAATAGGGCATCTCTAGGGAAAATAGCTCTTGAACTTACAAATTGCCTTTATGCTCATATAGATATGCCTGATGGACTTGGGGGCCAGGTAGCCCAATATTAGTAATCATATGGTTATTTATGTGTCTGATGATTTGATTCCTGTTTACTTCTTCTGCTAGACTGTGTGCTCCATGACGGTGGGGGTCATGGCTGTTTTTTCTCATCATTATATTTTCCACACACAGCACAGGGCACATAAGGGTAAATCAGTCTTGTGGGTGTGGGTGGATAGAATGGTCTGGAATCTACTTGAGAAACACACACATGCACATATGATACAGGCATAGACGCAGAGGTAAGAGAATGAGTGTCTTAGTCATCTCAGGCTGCTCTCTGACAAAATGTCACAGGCCTGTGCCTTAACAGCAGACATTTATTTTTCACATTTCTGAAAGCTGGAAAGTCAAAGATCAAGGTCTGGGTTGATTTGGTTCCTGGTGAGACCTTTCTTCTTGGCTTGCCTACGGTCTCCTTCTCTTGCTGTGTCCTCCTGTGATGGAGGGAGAGAAGGGGATGCAAAGAGGGAGGGGAAAGAGAGATAAAAGAAGAGAAGAGAGAGGAACCTCTTCCTTTTCTCATAAGGCCAATAGTCCCATTGGATTAGGGTCCCACCCTTATGACCTCATTTAACCTGAATTAATTCCTAAAGGCTCTTTCTCCAGATTCAGTCATGTTGAGTCACTGGACATTAGAGCTTCAACATAAGAATTTTTGGGAAACACAAACTCATAGAGTAGGTTTCAGAGACAAAAGGACTTGAGGTAAAATAATAATGATTTACTTACGATCTGTAAAGTCTCAGGCAGTTTAAAGTTTCCAAGTCTCAGTTTCCTTATAAAAAAAATGAAGATAACTAATACTTACCTCAAAGTTTATGAGAAGAATAACTAATATAAATATAACACTTAACCCAGGGCTTACTCAAGGCAGGAAAACAAAAAATAGTGTGTCTCTTTATTATCCTCATGATAATAAAGGATAAAGCCCCTCTTGGGGCTGGCTTCTGGTGGGACAGACATTCCTGGAAAACACTGGTGGGGTGGGATGTCCAGAAACCCCTTTATGTGGGGATCCTTGATAAAAGAAGAATCTGGGTTCAATAAGCCTGACTAATGAATATCACCTGCTCATCATATGAATGAGAATATTGGTGAAATGAGTTTGAATGACAACTAGTCCCTTAGATATGTCTGAGCCCTCATTTGACTTGTGCCCAAGTACTATGGTGAATGGAAGCAGGGACAAAGATCCCAGTAAAAATGATTAGTAATTTCATGATAAGGCCCGTGTAGAGAATATTAATAGCCTTATTTGGGTATTTCTGTAAAAGAATGAAGAGAAAAAGATCGAGAAGAAAGAGACAGAGAAATTCTTTTTTATAACACAATAGAACAGAGTTTAAGTCTGGAATCTTGAGTTCTCTGTTGTCCCAGCTGCGCCCGAGATGAAAGTGTCCTGTGAATACCCGATGAGAAAAGTGGTGCCAGAAGAAATACTTCAGAATTTGTGTCCGGATAGGAACAGATTTTCCAGAGTGTGTCTCCTAGCTTCTTTTTGGTAGACTGAGTCTAACGGAGCAGAAAAGGACCAAAAGGTGAAGTGATCTTAATGATTATTGTTAATTTGACTACGTTGGGCTGATAACTGCCTGGTATTTTTATTGATTATTTAGTGAGGTACACAGGAAAGAGAGCTGGACCTGCAACCAGAAATCCCCCCTCAAGCAAACAGATTATTTATCAAGTATATAATCCTTTTGAAATGTAAGTTTTATCATATTACATATTACATATATTACTTATATGTAATATGATGATTGCTACCTTACCCTATCAGATGATTTTATAGGGTGACTGAGGTAAAAGTATGTAGTACTTGGCACGTGAGCACATTTGAGTACTAGGCAGTGAGCACGTTTAGAGAATTGAGTTTCCTGGGCAGCCAGACTCAGGATTTTGTCAGCTCCACCATTGACTAACTTGTTCACTTTAACAAGTGTTTAATTATTGTTGACTTAACTGGATTTTGCCTTCACACAATGTCAATCTTAACAATTTCTCTGATCTGTTTCTACTTTGCCTAGGCATCAAATGTTCTATTTTTTTTTTTTTCAATTTGCTTTGTAATTCATTGGTAATAGGCACTGGTGGTGTGAATACAACCTCATTGGTGAGACGGCATTTTGAGTGAAATCCCATATAGTGCCAGGAAGGAGGAGTCCTTTTGGACTTTATGCTGCCTCAAACCAGTGAGACCATGGCTAAAGTGATATTCTCCAGAAGAACTCTGGCTCCATCTTTTCCAGAGCAAGAGGGAGACATTGGTTAATCCATTTAAATTCCTTTTAGCCCAATTCCTAATTTATAAAAGGGAAGGCATTGATATGGAGAAGAGAAGTTTAAAACAAAATGTAGTGACTCAAGGCTAAGGGCACTCGGTCCTGAAGAGAGTTTGGTTGGTTGACCCTGAATCAAATCTTTCAACTACAGCAAATGTTAAGCTTAAAATAGAGTAAGTTAGGAGAAATGAATTGACACCTCACATTATTTTTCTTATATTTTCTATCTAAAGAAATAAAAGGACTTAAGTTGGGATTCTTCCCCAGGTTTGAACTCTCCTTGTCTCCAAAGGAGAATTAATGGACTTCCCTGAAAAACAGAGTTTCAGGCACACCAGATTTGACCCAGAGAGCAAGAGATAACTCAGATGGTACTTTCTACTCTCAGTGGGGAATTGCTCTGCCCAAGAGTTTGATGCCTCAAACCCTAAGAAGGAAAGCAGAAGGGTTGCAGCTGACCCAGTGAAGGAAGGCTGAGACACAGCACCCTGGAAGTGACAGGACCTTGATGTATGTGTATGGTGGGTGTGAGGGATGTGGGTGTGGGTGTGAGGGATGGCCACTAGGCTTAGTAAATTCATCCCTGATGATGCTTGGTCCTGAGGGTAGTGGAGCCACAGACCTTTGTAGGATTTGTCAGGGAGCATACCCACCATTGACACCGTAGCCTTAGCAGATGTTTCATTCTTATCTTTGCAAGTTTAGTTTCTAATATAATGGATGTGAGGGTGACGAAACCATAAAAATTTATGATACTGAACATTGTGTTGATGTTGGACAATAGCTGCAGGATTTTATACATGTTACTAATCCATTTCATTCTGGGATAAAAAAAAAAATTACACCTTCAGTAAGTCATTTATATGCCTAAATGGAGACTACTCATGAAACATTTATTGTTTTGTGAATGGGAAAGTTTTCTTAAAAACATAAAACAAGAAAAATGTCAAATTGGCATATTAAAAATTTAGGAACAGCGTAAATATCCATTAGCAGAGAATGGATAAACTGGAAAGTCTTAATAGAATAGTATTGAATACTAGTATTTCTCGAACTTTAGAGTACATCTAAACCATACAGAAATCTTGTTAAAATATAGATTCTGATTCTGTAGATCTGAGGTGGGTCCTAAGATTCTGAACTTCTAACAGACTCCCAGGTGACACAGTGGTGCTGATCTACAGACCCCACCTGGAGTAGGAATTTTCTACCTAGAGTTGAAATGAACCAGAGCCACACTTGCCAAGACAAATAAATCTCAAAATATAACTTTGAGGCAAAGAATTACATTGCAGAAGGTTATGTAGGTTATGATACAACTTACATAAAATTCCAATAGTGTAAATATATTTTTATTGATGTGTGATCCATGTGTAGTGAAAGAGTAAAAATAAGCACAATAATAATAAACATTCAATTCATAATAGTGGCTATCTGGGGGAATGGACAGGAAAGTTACAGAAATTATAGGAGGATTTGACATGATCTATGTGTCTGTTTCTTAAACTTGCTGGTGGTTACAAAGGTGTTTGTAACATTATTTTCTATAATTATATATATCAACATTAGGACTTAAGGGTGTGTGTATATGTGTACGCTTGAGGGCATATGTTACTTCAGTGGTCTAACAAAGATTTTGTATAAAAATTTGAGCCTTTTTCCTTGTCATCTTTTTAAATCTTTTTCCTTATAATCTCTTCAACCAAAGATATAGTTAAAGACTAATCACAACTGAGTTTGTTCCTTGGAGACATGGAAGATGGGTAAGAATAATCAACAGTGGTATATTTGGAAAAGGAAAACAAAATTTGTTTTAAAAAATATATTTTCTTAAATATCTTTAGCAGAGGTGTCTATTTTTTCCATGATAGGTAATTATACAGATATTTCATTGCTAACATTTAAAATTTGCCAAAAAATAGATTTTGCCATTCTGGTAAAAGAGGAGCTAATAGAAAGGGTGTTATTTAAAAATACTGATAGTTTATCATTAGCTACATTTAACCTTGATGTACTTACAAAGAAACATTTTTTGCTTTGTTACTATATCTTTGGTTAAAGTTAGTTTTAAGTTTTTTCTAAAGGAAATTGAGGAAGGACTAGGAATTTCAGAGAGTAAAAATAAATTTTACAACTATTAAGAATGATTAAGTCTATAAGAGGTAAAAATGAGCAAAAGATACAAACAGAATTCTTATAAAAGAAGAAATACAATTAATATATAAATATCTAGAATTATGTTCAAGTTCCCTGGCTTTAAAATGCATAACAAAACAACTATGAATGATGTTTTTTGCCCTTCTAATTATCAAAAAAGTCTTTATTATTTTTTTTAAAAACTACAATATTTAATTCTGTTGAGAATGTGATAATGCAAGCATTTTTGTTATTTGTAGTAAATGATAACAATTTGGGACACTATTTGGCAATATGTGTCAAGTATTTTTAAAAATGTTCCGATTACTTACTGAAGAATCTCTTTTAAGAATTTTATCTGAAATTCCAGAAAACATATATAACTCTTTTCATCACAATTTTACATATAGTAGTAAAAATTTTTGAAATAATGTACATTGGTTTGGATCTTACTGGACAAGGATGTGAAGATGAAACTATACATGTAAGAAATTTATTGGCCGAAACTCCTGTGAAAAATAGAGAAAAGGGAACGGCAGCTGGAGAACCCTCAGACTGAGCTATAGTTCTGACACCTGTGATGGGAGAGAAGAAACAAAGGATTGGATAGCTGAGCCTCAGACTGGAGTGTAGTTCTTAGAAAATCCTGGCTATAAAGATGGGGGTTCTTGGAGAGAGGCTGTAGGATTCCTGCTTTGAGTAGGAATACCCTGGTTCTCATTCCCACTTTATTGTCTGTCACTGGCTGGGAAAAGCTCTGGAGAACCCTGGCCTTGGTGTGAACACCATGGCAGAGCCAAAGGGGTAGTAGCTGGGGTAGTTCCTCCTGGAGGAGATCTGAGCAGTATACCTCCATGACAACATATAGCCAATATTTCTAGAAGATAAAGTTTTAAGGTAAGCTATGCATTTGTTAGGGTAGGCTTGGTGATGTGACAAACAACCACCAGCATGAGATAATACAATAAAGTTCTAGTTCTTGCTCATGTCGTGGTCCCATCAGGTACTGTAAATGGCCTTTTGTGTAGTAATTCAACAAGGCTGATTCTTTTTGTCTTCTATGATTCCTGAGTCTTCAACTTGGTCTTTTTTTTTTTATTTATTTTTTATTTATTTTCGGCATAACAGTATTCATTATTTTTTCACCACACCCAGTGCTCCATGCAATCCGTGCCCTCTATAATACCCACCACCTGGTACCCCAACCTCCCACCCCCCCGCCAATTCAAACCCCTCAGATTGTTTTTTAGAGTCCATAGTCTCTCATGGTTCACCTCCCCTTCCAATTTCCCCCAACTCCCTTCTCCTCTCTAACTCCCCATGTCCTCCATGCTATTTGTTATGCTCCACAAATAAGTGAAACCATATGATAATTGACTCACTCTGCTTGACTTATTTCACTCAGAATAATCTCTTCCAGTCCCATCCATGTTGCTACAAAAGTTGGATATTCATCTTTTCTGATGGAGGCATAATACTCCATAGTGTATATGGACCACATCTTCCTTGTCCATTTGTCCACTGAAGGGCATCTTGGTTCTTTCCACAGTTTGGTGACCGTGGCCATTGCTGCTATAAACATTGTGGTACAGTTGGCCCTTCTTTTCACTACATCTGTATCTTTGGGGTAAATACCCAGGAGTGCAATGGCAGTGTCATAGGGAAGTTCTATTTTTTTTTTAAAGATTTTATTTATTTATTTGACAGAGAGAGATTACAAGTAGGCAGAGAGAGAGAGAAGGAAGCAGGCTCCCTGCTGAGCAGAGAGCCCGATGCGGGACTCGATCCCAGGACCCTGAGATCATGACCTGAGCCGAAGGCAGCGGCTTAACCCACTGAGCCACCCAGGCTCCCAGGGAAGTTCTATTTTTAATTTATTGTGGAATCTCCACACTGTTCTCCAAAGAGACTTCACCAACTTGCATTCCCACCAACAGTGTAAGAGGGTTCCCCTTTCTCCACATCCCCTCCAACACATGTTGTTTCCTGTCTTGTTAATTTTGGCCATTCTAACTGATATAAGGTGATATCTCAATGTGGTTTTAATTTGACTTTCCCTGATGGCTATTGATGATGAACATTTTTTCATGTGTCTGATAGCCATTTGTATGTCTTCATTGGAGAGGTCTCTGTTCATATCTTCTGCTCATTTTTTGATATGCGTGTCTGTTTTTTGTGTGTTGAGTTTGAGGAGTTCATTATAGCAATTCAGCAACGTGGCAGGATACAAAGTCAATGTGCAGAAATCAGTGGCTTTCTTATACACTAACAATGAAAATACAGAAAGGGAAATTAGAGAATCGATTCCATTTACTATAGCACCAAGAACCATAAGATACCTGGGAATAAACCTAACCAAAGAGGTAAAGGATCTGTACTCGAGGAACTACAGAACACTCATGAAAGAATTTGAAGAAGACACAAAAAGATGGAAGATCATTCCATGCTCTTGGATCAGAAGAATAAACATTGTTAAAATGTCTATACTGCCTCAACAATCTATACTTTTAATGCCATTCCGATCAAAATTCCACTGGTATTCTTCAAAGAGCTGGAGCAAATAATCCAAAAATTTGTATGGAATCAGAAGAGACCCCGAATCACTAAGGAAATGTTGAAAAACAAAAATAAAACTGGGGGCATCACATTACCTGATTTCAAGCTTTATTACAAAGCTGTGACCACCAAGACAGCATGGTACTGGCATAAAAACAGACAAATAGACCAGTGGAACAGAGTAGAGAGCCCAGATATGGACCCTCAACTCTATGGGCAAATAATCTTCGACAAAGCAGGAAAAAATATACAGTGGAAAAAAAGACAGTCTTTTCAATAAATGGTGCTGGGAAAACTGGGCAGCTATATGTAGAAGAATGAAACTCGACCATTCTCTTACACCGTACACAAAGATAAACTCAAAATGGATAAAAGACCTCAGCGTGAGACAGGAATCCATCAGAATCCTAGAGGAGAACATAGGCAGTAATCTCTTCGATATCAGCCACAGCAACTTCTTTCAAGATATGTCTCTGAAGGCAAAGGAAACAAAAGCAAAAATAAACTTTTGGGACTTCATCAAAATCAAAAGCTTCTGCACAGCCAAAGAAACAGTTAAAAAAAAAAAAACAAAGAGGCAACCCATGGAATGGGAGAAGATATTTGCAAATGACAGTACAGACAAAAGGTTGATATCCAGGATCTATAATGAACTCCTCAAACTCAACAAATACAAAACAGACAAGCATATAAAAAAATGGGCAGAAGACATACAAATGGCTATCAACTTGGTCTTTGTATCCAGTGAGGGAATAAGGAAGAGAGCACACAGGGAAATACGTGGAAAAGGTGAGGAACAGGCTTAGTGGTAACCAACATCACTCTCCTCTATGTTCCATTGGCTAGAATATAGTGGATCTAAGTGCCAAGACACCTGGGATTCAGGAGAAGCACATGGATACTGGTGCTAAGTGGATTCTTATCCTGCCACATCATGATGCATCCATTCAGTAGACTATTAAGCAGATTTTTATAAGTCTTTAAACGTAATTCTTAATTTTATTGAAAGCTTTAGGTAAATTTAATAAGGCTTTAAAACTATGTAATAAAACTAGATAGAGAGAAGATAGACAGATATAGATATATCAACCATAGAAAACAACCTTAATCTGTGAAGAGAAATAATTCAAGAAAGAAATTTTCTGGAATATTAGCATAATTGTTTTAGAATGTGCCATTGTGGAAGTTTTCTCATTTATATTTATGATATTTTTAATAGAAAAAAATCTATATTTTTTTAATGTCAAGAAAAACTAAATCCTTTTAAATGTTTATTATTTTTCCAATCATTTTTCTCTATATTCCAATAAATTGCCATTTGAAATGTACAAACAGAATCTATAAGGAAAGATGTGAAAGAATTAACTCTGGGCTGCTAATAGTAATTACCTGAAGATTGGGCTGGGCATGAGAAAGGGTGACCTGAATAAAAAGAAGGAAAAATTTTCTAGCAAAAGAAATAATTTCTAAAAGTAATATACTCTGCAAACCTTTAGGAGAGAATTTTAGTGTAAATTAAAGTTTAAATTTTAGGACATAATATTGTTTTGCTTTTGAAAAACATATTTTATGCCATTTGAAAATTAAAGTTGAATCACTGGATTTTGCATATTTAACTCTTACAATTTAAGGAACTTCCACTTTGTTATCATGAGGGAATTTTGTTTTGATCCCCTGAAACATCTGTATTCAGCCACTCTCCTGCCTCTGTTCTCAGTAAGGCAGCTGCTATTGTCCACTATTAAGGCTCTGGCTTCCTCCAATGCCATGTTCTCTCCCAGGAGGTTAGTGCTATTTGACTAAATGATGGCTTTAATGTCAGCCACTACTGTAGCCGGGAAGCCTTTTCCAATTAAGTAGGATTCATGCCACATATGTAGTGAAAGTAGTATTTTAAAACAAAGCAAAACAACACACACACACACACACCCCCATTGAAAATACAGGGTTGACAAATTTTACAGTAAATGTCTTTCCAAAACAGTAAATGTCTCTCCAGTTTAGTTTCCTTTTCAAAACCAATTGGCCATTTCCAAAATAAATTAATAAGACTCTGGGGGGTCTTCATTTTATGGTGATATTTACCTCTCTTCATTGGCTTCAATCTCAGAGTCCAGATGGGACTAAAACCAGCTAAACTTTCTTTTTGATTGGTTTGGGGTTGCTGTAGCAGCTGCGGGAAATCTCTGGTGAATTTGGATGATATGATCTCTGCCCCTCAAATGAAGAGGTTCACTTATCCTCAACCCTGAATCTCTAATAAATCTTATTTCCCATATACAAACATTAGTAGCAAGTTGGCATAGAATTTTAACCATTGCTATTTATCTGATGAAACCTCACCATAATTATCATTATCTGAGCCAATTTTGTACTGATTACTAGAGTGAATGCTGATAGGGAATAACAGAAATAAATTATAAGTGGCCCATTTGATTAAAATAGCCATATGTAGTGCACTTGCTTCATAAGACGTTAGTCTGACTTCGTTTGTGTTGAAAAGGAATAGTCTAGATTCCTTCAGAAGCCATAGAAATACCATAGCTAACAGATGTTCTCTGGAATGAACGTTGATATTACCAAACAACTCAGACTAGTTACTCTTTGATGGCAATTCTTAGGCTTTGGAGACCAGATTATGATGAACAATCTCACCAGGAGATTTTATGTGTGAACTTAATGTGTCTGTGAGAACTGACATGTCTGTGATTTGTGAACTTCGGATTTTAGATGTCCACTACAACTCAGTTTATTAATACCCATAGATCCAAACATGGGTGTTAGATGAGCTATTGCTAATGACCCTTGAATATGTCTTTTTTTTTTTTTTTGTAATCTTTTACTTTCAGTTGCTATTTATTTGATTCCCCACTGCCTAATTTAGAGACCCAGATATCTGACCCACACAGAGGATGATGCATAAATATTCTGATCTTATTATCCTTGGATTGCAGGTAAACTGTTATCTAAGCCAACACTGGGAAAATAAAGTCTTTCAGATTCATTCAACACTTGGCTTAGATTTTTATCAACATGTTTACAGGATTGTTACCACAGTGTAATTAATAACATGCCCTCATCTCCATGTTATTTTCTTTGATCTTCTGCTGACTCTTAGCACTTTTTTTTTTTTTCTATAATATGCTGAAGCAGCATAGGCAAGTAATACCAGGCATGGGTGGATATTAAGTATAACCAAAAGAATGCTGATTTGGTCTTCTACCAAATAACTAACTTCTGCATACTTGAGTTGTTTTTAATGTAGCAATTCTTTAAACTGTTTCCATATTTAGTTTCAAAGTTAAGTCCTGCCTTGCAGTAATACTTTTTATTTCAATAGAGTTTATCCTTCCTATTCATCCACATGTTGGAATGATTATGGAGCTGAGCACTGAATGTCCCCACCATCTGTAGGGAAAGTGCAGCTTTAACCAGCTGTCTCCCTCCTCAGGAGTCTCAGTCCAGCTGGACGTGGTGCAGGAAGGAAGGCCAATGTGGCATTTCCACGCTGTACAACCTTTGCAGAGAACCAGGTGCACAAAGATCTATTGTGATTTGAGGATGGTTGCTCCCACAAGGCACAGCTCTCCCATGCCCATCTTCTTCATTCTGGAGTTTACTCATCAGTCCCCTGTGAGAATAATTGTTAATGCCTGAGAAAATTAATAGGTTGAATGCTGGTAAACTCTTTGAAGATGAGAAGTACTTTATAAGTGCTAATTATAATTTGTTTAAATATTTTAACTTTTTATTATGTGAAATGTTATCTATGGAATTTTTGTTGATAAGTTAAATGTGCTGAAACATCTTTGCTTTGAGGCAGACAGATAAAGTGGTTTAAACTAAAATATTGATCCCGATTTTTTTTTTTTTTGACTGTTGGCTGAAAACCAAACTAAGTCCAAGCAAACCATAACAAACCAAGCCAAACCATACAATCAGTTATGTCCTATCAATAGCCAATATATCTTATTATTTCACCATATAATGAGGTAATTTTTTTGTGCTTAGTATTATGGATTCAGAAGTTGCAGAAACTGGGTGCAAATTCAAACTTCACCAGTTACTAGCTGTGAAATATTGGGCAGTTATTTAACCTCTTGAGATGTCAGTTTTTTCATCCATAAAATGGGATATTGGGAGGACTAAGTTCTATAGTGTGTTTGTAAAATAGTGGCCCATTCAAACTAAGTGCTTGATTAGTCTGTTTACACTCCTACCAGAAAAATGCCATTGACTGGGTGGCTTAAACAACATATTCTTATTTCTCATGTTTCTGGAGGCTAGGAAGTCCAAGGTCAAGGTACAGGAAAACTTGGCAAGAGCCTGTTTTCTGATTTATAGTTGGCCATATTTTTGATGTGCCCTCATATGGCAGAAACGGTAAGGGAGTTCTCTGGTGTCTCTTTTTATGAGGACACAAATCCTATTAATGAAAGCTCTACTGTCATGACCTAATTACCTCTCAAAGACTCTACCTCTAAACACCATCACATTGGGGGGGTTAAGATTTCAATGTGTAGATTCAGGGGAGTAAAAACACAAACATTCAGTCCATAATAATGCTCAATGAATATGAGGACTCAGGAATTACAAAACAATGACATTCAGCCAGTGTTTCATATCTTATTTTTCCAAATCCATGACCTATGGCCAGCATCTGTACTGATTGGTCATGTCTGAACCTAATTAATTGGTGTTCTTGGTGTACTGGCAGTTGAACGACTACATAGGTAGTGGTATGATGTTGTTAGGCTATTTCAAAGCTAGAAGGGAGGAAAAAAACAAAAACAAACAAACAAACAAACAAAAACACAAAAAACCTTTGTATTATTCCAACTCCTATTCCTACTCCTTCCACTCTTTTACCATATCACCCAATAAGAACAAAGTAATAATACAAAAATCCACTCCAAAAACAAAATGCTCCTTTTGGAGACCATTTGATAGATGTGTTGTCTAAAGAAAAATGTAAAATGTAAACAATAGCAAAAAAAAAAGTCCCCATTTGGTTTCAGAAAATCTTCCCTAAGCTATTAAACTTTTAGTTACTTGGTATTTGGATGCCAGCTGAGTGCTTTCCATTGTTAACTTTTGGTTGATCTTCTGTCATCTGGAGCAGTTTCTCTCTCTCTCTCTCTTTGTCTCCCTCCTTTCCTCTCCCCTGTCCCCACCCCTCCAGTTTATAGAGAAGATGGCATAACCACTGACTTGCTATGTGACTCCGCCTCCCTATAACTTCTGTGGTCCTCAGTTTTCTCTACTCTTTTGGTAGCAAGATACATGTAAGTGATAACTATTGGGTTTTAGTAAGGATGTTGCCAAATACATAAGAATCCCTAATTCTAGACTAGAATTTAACCTTGCCCAAAGAGAGGTCTGACCTTTGCCCTTGACTGATAGAGGTTATCTCTAGGTCCTTGGAATGTCCTGTCTAATAAGAGTGTCTTCATTTACCTGAGGGTTTTGAGCCATGTCAGATAGTCTAAAATGTGATTTATGGTAGTGACTTTGGGTCCTACAGTATTAGCTTGCTCTATAAAGAGACTGGAGACTAATGTCAGCTATGTGACAATTGATGTAGCCCAAATAAAGACACCAGAACTTAGGTAAACTTTCCTGGTTGACAAAGCTCTGTGCATACTGTCATACACCATTGCCAGGTGGAGTTAACACTGGCCGTGGCTCTGTAGGGAGTGGACAGCTAGAAGTGCAATGGGTGCAGTAACCTTCCTGACTCTGCTCTATGTGCCTCTTCCCCTGGCTGATTGTAATTTGCATTCTTTAGCTTATAGGAAACTCTAACTGTGACTGTGATAGCTTTCAGTCCTTCAAGTGAGTTATTGAAACTAAGGGCTGTCTTGAGGACCTCTGAACTTTGAATTATTGTTGGCAGTGAGGGTAGCCTTGTGGATTGGGCTCTGACCTTCATACTACCATATAGAGCAATAGAGCATTGTTGAAGTTTGAATTAGACTATATATGTCAGAGCCCTGAGAATAGTGCCTGGTATAGAGTAAATCCCAAATAAAGCAGCTATTGTTATAATTATTTTCTATGTTCTGAACTAATATCATGCTGGGAATGTAGGACCTGAGAAGTTACTCAGTCAGGGTTGTCAAATGTAATAAATAAAAATATAGAATATACTTCTACTATTTTTTTTTTCTTAAATTGGTGTACCCAGGTGGTTCAGTGGGTAGAGCATCTACCTTGATTTCAGCTCACAGGGTTGTGAGATTGAGCCCCATGGTGGGCTCAGTGCTCAGTATGGAGTCTGCTTAAGTCTCTCCCTCCCTCTCTCTGTGCCCCTCCTTGCCCCACTCTCTCTCGGTCTCAAATAAATAAATCTTAAAAAATATTTTTTTGTTAATCTGAAATTCAAATTTAACTGGGAAGCTTATATTTTATCTGTCAACCCAAGACATAGCCCAACATGTTCATTTTCCGGATAAAGAAGCTGTGTTCACAAAGGTTAAACATGCCAGTATCCATAGTTAGAATGTAGTTTTTCTGGGATAAGGACGCAGATCTTTTGATTCCTAAAACCCCTAAAATATGCTGCAGGTAGAAGAGAAAACCCTTGAAAAAACTAGTAAGGGAATGTAAAAGCTAGTGGCATATAATGAGGGATTGTAAATCTGCGCACCTACAGTCAGTTAATTGGGGAATCTTAAGCCATCTCTTGGGTTCTATCTAGGGAGTAAGCACTTGACAGAGAAATTTTAATTTTGTATGTCAGAACAGGCCATTTGAAATGTATTCTCAGTGTAACTCTACTCAATACCCTGATACTATAAATATTTTCCTCATCTGTTTGGAGGAAGTCAGTATTTTCTGGGTATATAGCACATGTACTTAGAATTTTACTAATGCTATTCCTTTATGCTTGTTTAGTTCTTTACAATTTGTAAAGCATTCTTACTTCCATCTTCACAATAATTTGGAAGGGATCTGTGCAGATAGTAGAATCTCCACTTTACAAGTAAGTAAGCTGGGGCTCAGAGGATTTTTGGCATGTCCAGTTTCACTTAGGAGAAGGTATGAGATTTTCCCCCATCTGGTCCAGGGATTTCTTCACTAGTCAACAGTTCATGAGTCTGATGTGCAGAGTGGGATTATAAATGAATTAGAGAACCATTTCCTTCTGTATTAGTCTGCTCTCACAACCAAAACAAAATATATACCAGGTGGCTTACATTTTAGGAATTTACTTTTTTAAAATTCTGGAGGCTGGAAGTGCAAGATAGAGGTGCCAATAGGATTGGCCTCTGGTGAGGGACCTCTTCCTGGTTTGTAGATGGCTACCTTCTTGCTGTGTCTTCATATAGCCTCTTCTCTGTCCACTCACAGAGGATAAGAGAGAGAAAGATGTCTCTGGTGTTTCTCCTTCCTAAAAGAACATCAGTCCGTTGAGATTGGGGCTCCACCCTTATAACCAAATTTAACTTGAATTACCTCCTTAAAGGCCCTATCTCCAAATACTGTCACTTGGAACTCAGGGCTTCAGCATGCGAATGGGGAGGGGCTACCACCCAGTGCATAACACCTTTGTGGCTGAGTTCACTGTTTATGCCAAATAATGTAATGGGAAAGAGCGAAATTTTTACATGAGGCTGATGAAATCCACTCTTACCTTCACTGCCTTACTCCAGGCAATTTAACCTCCGTGAGCCTCCGTAAGAACAATACCTAATAGGGCTATTGGGTGCAAGAGAGTGAAACGGTATCAATAAAGTGTCCCACTGTATAAATACCTAAACTGTTCAGAAGTTAATTCCCTATCCCTTTTAATGTTATCAGTAAGGAATAAAATGAAATATTGATTCACTTGTATTGATCAAAATATTTGATTTTGGGGAGGAAAATTGTGAGGCCGTTCAATTACGTTTTTAAATAATGCTTTATTCTGCATTGTTTTCATGGGTTCCTCATTTTCAAACAGAATTTGCTTTTAAACTACATTTTTATAGTTTAAACAACCATGTTTTACTTGAAGGATCCCTGTAAAAGTCTTGTCTATGGGTGGTCTGAAACGGAGTGTTTTAGATGAAACTGTTTATTTTGCAGATAATTCAGTAACAATCTTGTTTTGAGTTTCCTGCCCTGGATAGTATTACATTTTACAAACATATGAGTGAGACGAGCTGATGTAAAAAACAAAGATGCTTTCATTCAGGAACAACACAACCTTCCCAGATCATGAGGATCGACTACAGACTTGTCTATACAACTCATCTGACTAATGTCTATAGCATACTTGGCTACGGAAATTGTTTGAATCATCAGCACAGAAATACACAATGCTTATTTTACAGTATGCCACCATTTAGTTTTTGTGTTGGGAAAGAATTGCAGCACCATTTGACCACACTGAAAGCAAAGCCAGTTGATTAGGACCGAGGATTTGGAGAGTCTTTCACTTGATTTTGGACATTAAAAATTTTGAAGTATGAGAAAAGCTGGGTTCATCCCTTCAATAGTTCACAATTTTATTACACTTCTTGCTGTACCTCCTTGGAATATTCAGAAGGAGAAGTCTAGCTTCTAGATACAACTTTTGCTTAGAACATTGGCTATAGATTGAAATCACCTGAGGTTTTTAATATCCTGTCGCTTAATCTAATTAAATCAGAACTTTTGGGGTGGGCATAGATATCTGAGCGTATTGTTTAAAGTTCTCCAGGAATGTCCACTCAAGATTCAACCGCCATCTTAGAAGAAAAAAAGACAAATCCTTTTGACTAGCACAGTAATTTTCAACTAGCTGAACGTTACATCACCCGGGGGAGTAAGGAGAGACTGCCAGTGCCTGGGCACCCGTAAAAAGGTGCTCTCACTTCATTCGTTTGAGATCTTTTTTCTATTCGATAACACCTTCTCTGTATTCATATCCGGAGCTAAACCCAAAGCTGTGTGAGCTATGAGAGCAAAAACAGTAAGCTCTGTTTCTCACCTCTGCAGATCTCTGGGTGGCATGTAGGAATAGGATTCTTAGGTTCTATTGTCTTTTATTGAATGCTTTTACCTTCCACCTCCATACAAAGACTCACATGGTTAAAACAAAGGAAAAGATAAATATGTACTTCCAAAAAGATGAATTGCACATAAAAGAGGAACAAAATACTTTTAAGCCAAAAATGTTTTAAAACACACACACACACACACAAATCAACAACAGTTAACTTGCCTTTCAGCATTTACAGTTCCAGGAACTGTGCTAAATGTTTCTTGTACATTTTCTTTTCTTTTTCTTTTTTTTAAAGATTATGTATTTTTTTGAGAGAGAGAGAAAGTAGAGAGAGAACACATGAGTGGGAATGGAGGAGGCAAAGGGAGAGGGAGAAGCAGGCTCCCCAGTGGCAGGGAGCCCAATATGGAGCTTGATTCCAGGACACCAGGATCATGACCTGAGCCAAAGGCAGACACTAACCAACTGAGCCACCCAGGTGCCCTGTATTTCTTGCACATTTTCTTATTTAAGAATCTAAGAATCCTGTGAGGTAAAGACTACCATTAACCTCATCCTTTCCATGTGAAAACTGAAAGTTTATTTCTAAGGTTACATGCTTTTTAAGTGTCAGAGTGTCAGTTCTGAAATTGACCCTACTTTTTTTTTTTTTAAGATTTTATTTATTTATTAAACAGAGAGAGAAGTCACAAGTAGACAGAGAGGCACACAGATAGAGAGGGGGAAGCAGGCTCCCCGCTGAGCAGAGAGCCCGATATGGGGCTAGATCCAAGGACCCTGGGGGATCATGACCTGAGCCAAAGACAGAGGCTTAACCTATTGAGCCCCCCAGGTGCCCCTACCCTACTTATAAGATAACACATTAGCTTCTTATTTTCATGGATGCTGGTAAAGACGTGAGACTCCTGGGTCAAAGACAAAGGACAGAACAGGCAGCATGGGTTCATGTTCCTGTAGGTTACCGTTGCCCCTCAAATCCCTGGAATGTAATGTGGACATAGATTCAGGTGGTTTTAGTAGGTTGCATGCAAATTTGTTCAACATTTGCCCTGGATGGAGACAGCAAATATAGTGGACAGCAAATAAATATGTTCTCTGCTCAGAAACACGTGGACTATTTCTGTTTTCCAAGGTTGTTCACTATACACAAAGTTTTGAAAAATATTCCCAAATACAGGCTGTCACTGCCTTAGTTGGAGAGAGATGGTGCAGATAGAAACCCATGGAGAATTGTCTTCCAATGTGGAGTCCTATTTTGAGCCCAGTCTGACTTTAATCTGTACTTTTAACTACTTTTCTTTGATAAACTAGAATAAGTAATCAGAAGAGAAGAGACAGAAAGATGAAGTTCAAAGGAGTAGAGCAGGAAACTGTGGAATAATTGTTGAGGTTGAGAGAGGAAATAACTAGTTCCATTTTTCATGTAAAAGTTACTGACTTAGGGATATGAATCACCTTCCCCAGAAGCTAGTCTCCATTCTGTTTCTCATTACCTTGATTTTCTGGGGATAATTGAGATTTTTTTTTAAAGATTTTATTTATTTATTTGACAGAGAGAGATCACAAGTAGGCAGAGAGGCAGGCAGAGAGAGAGCTTGAGAGATAGAGGCACCCCAATAATTGAGATTCTTTACTCACGCTCCTACTGCTGGTACCTGGAAAAGTCAATTAAAAAGGTATAGAGATTGAGGGGCACCTGGGTGGCTCAGTGGGTTAAAGCCTCTGCCTTCAGGTCAGGTCATGATCTCAGGGTCCTGGGATCAAGCCCCACATCCAGCTCTCTGGTCAGTGGGGAGCCTGCTTCCTCCTCTCTCTCTGCCTGCTTCTCTGCCTACTTGTGATCTCTGTCTGTCAAATAAATAAATAAAATCTTAAAAAAAAAAAAGTATAGAGATTGAGTGTTTTCCCTGCTAGAACATCATGCCAGAAGATGAGGTCTTAAAGCTTCCTCTAGGCTAGAATGGCTTTCTTCACAGCATCAACATTGTAAATAAGGTATTATTAATGCATTATTGAACCATAACCAGATTGTGGGATTCATAATTGTATTGTTTCTGTGTGAAATATCATTTTAGGCAACCAACCTTTGAACAAACTCTTGGAATGTAGTTCACTATAAAAGGAGAGTATTTCTGTAGTATCAGTTGTTGTTATACACATACTTCTTCTAAAGAGGTAAATTTTGAAACCCAATTTTCAATTGTTTCTGGAATGCAACTTGACTAAGGTGCCATATATCCTCTAGTAACTATATGTGGAAAAATTCAGCAAGACGCTACAAGAAATTATCTTAAATACAACAAGGCTGCATGCATTCTAATATCAATGGATAAATTACCTAAATATATTATATAATTTAAGAGTGGGATAATAGAATATAAACTGAAATGGTGCATACGTTAACATGACATGAATTATATTGTTTTAAGATATAAAGTGTCTGTTCCACAATTTATAGATGAATAAGAAGTTCAGTGAGTGCTTTGCTGGCTTCCTACTCTTATGAGAACAGCCAATAATTATCTTAATATCTCCTGAAATGATCTACAAGTAATTCAAATTGATGACAACTTGAACAGTGCCAAACGACTTGGCAGGAAGACAGAGACTTCTTTGAACACGACCATTTGTGCTGACCTGCTCTGTAACCTGATATAATGTGATTTGACTGATGCAGCATAACATTAAGCATCTAGCACAAAATTGGGAAGCAGCACTCTCTCCAAGCCATCACCATGAGAAAATATGACTCTGAACTGTATATGTTGAAAGGGATTCATTTTCTTCCAGCTATTTGCTAGTTTAACATGAGACCATTGAGTCTGGGTCAACTTGCCTATGTAGATGAGTTGGACAAGCCTAGGGGGATCTGGGGCTCTTCAGCATCCAGAGGTAGTAAACTGGCCAATAGAGGGCAGATGGTTGAAAGCTGAGTTACCTTTGCTGCAGTGCCATTTCTCTATGTAATAATGGCTTAGGGAATCTATTCCTGCATTCTAAATATCACTTTTGTTTTTAGTATCATTAATCCCAACTCTTTTCCATTCCCAACTTTTATTGAAGGTGAAAAGATACTCCTTTTATGGACTTGAAAGTATCCCTGTGACTTTCTTGACAATTAGATTACTTCCCTAAATAAACTGACTTAATTTTTGTCAAGGAATAAATCGACATGGTTGTGGGCGTCAGAGATAGCATGGTATCTCTTCTATCCTGTCTCTTACTTGTGACAATGATGACATTTTGTGACCTTTCCATTTCAATGTTCAATGTGTCTCATGGATCAAACTTGTCTATTTGTTACAATCTCCTTTTAATTGACTGTCACATATACTGAATTTTTTGTTCAGGAAAAAAATGTTTTATTTTTTATAAAAGATAATGTCAATGTTAGGTATAAGGTTTTTTTTTTTAAGATTTTTATTTATTTATTGGACAGAGAGATACAGAACACAAGTAGACAGAGCAGCAGGCAGAGGGTGAGGGAGAAGCAGGCTCTCCACAAAATAGGGAGCCTGATGCGGGATTCAATCCAAGGACCCTGGGACCATGACCTGAGCCGAAGGCAGATGCTTAACTGACTCAGCCACCCAGGCACCCCAGGGATAAGTTTTGAATAGAACCTAATTCTTAAGACCTATTTGCTGGGGCGCCTGGGTGGCTCAGTGGGTTAAAACCTCTGCCTTCCACTCAGGTCATGATCCCAGAGTCCTGGATGGAGCCCCACACCATCTCTCTGCTCAGCAGGGAGCCTGCTTCCCTCTCTCTCTGTCTCTGCCTGCCTCTCTGCCTACTTGTGGCCCCTGTCTGTCAAATAAATAAATAAATAATCTTAAAAAAAAAAACCTATTTGCTAATGGCAACTAATTATAGATAAATATTAAGTGTAAATTAACTATGAACCAATATGAACCTATATGCTACAGACAAAGAGATGAATTATATATAGTCTCTACAATTAAAGAGTTTATAGTCTTGCCTGTCTCAAAAGAAGTTATCAGTTCTCTTAGCTAAATAAATCACTTGATCCTCTTTTTTTTTTTTTCAACTTTATTTATTGGTACAAATAGTCAAATGTAAGTTTGCTAAAAGGTGCATGTAGCAGATACCTCTGTACTGCCCAGGTCCCCATTATCTAAGTTAGCAGGCTTCAGCTCCAAGCCCTGTCCTGGAATTGCCCTCAGCTGTCTTGCTCAAGAATATGTCCCCTCCCCAGGGTATCTGGCATCCACTGACTGGGCACTGCTCATGAATAAAAACCCAGTCCTCTTTTTCTAATTCAGGGCAACTCTGTGGGGCCATCCCAGCTCCAGAACTTTCTTTGGAATGTTTAAATAGCTGGTGTAGGTGTGAATTTCTTAAGATTGGGAATACAATCACATGGAACATGTCAATTTATGTCTAGACCTCCCTGAAATCCTACTAAAATGACACCTAAGGAATAAAAAAGATTTAGGGGAAAAAAAAAACACACAAGAAGAAGAAAAAAAAGAATAAAAAAGAAAACTGCAGTAGACTCAAACATAAACAAAATTTGTAAATTCTGGGAAGCTGGTGGATAAATGGTAACTGACATATCAAACTATAGGAATCTTGAATCCATGTCTGCTAGTGGGAGAGTCAGGAAGAACTAACCATTGTGTCCTATGGATGCTTAGAAATGCTGAAGAGCTGATGGTATCAGGTACCTCAGGTAACTGACATATCAAACTATAGGAATCTTGAATCTATGTCTGCTAGTGGGAGAGTCAGGAAGAACTAACCATTGTGTCCTATGGATGCTTAGAAATGCTGAAGAGCTGATGGTATCAGGTACCTCAGGACTGGATATAGGATTGGACTGAAAAAAAAAGGAAGAACTGATGAAAGTCTTGAAAGCATCAGACCATTAGATTCCCTTCCTGATTGCACATGACTGACTTTCTCCAACCCATGAAGCCTGGGGTAAAGTTTTCTCACTATGGATACTGAGTGAGACAAGTCCTGAATTGAGGAATACTGACCACACCCAGGGCACGCTGTGATGGGCCACACTACAACTGCAGGAATTACCGGGAAAGCTACATGCTGAACTGTGAGAGCCTTGTGACTTTCTTTCCCTGCTTGGTTCTTAAGAATATTCTCAGTTGGATCATTTCCCTAGGCAAGAGGTTGGAAAAGTCCTTTCTGGGGAAAATGACTAGCCTAAGAAAAAGTCTTATATACTGAATTGGGGGCTGTCAATGAAATTGCTGCATTTAATTTGATCATGCTATATTAAAGCCCAGCAATTGTCAAGATAATCCAATGATCATTTTAGTGCATCATTTTTTAATGTGAAGAGATAGGCAAAAATCACTTAACTTTCAAGGAAAGCTTTGTAACAGAGAAAGAAAGTAGAGTAGGGGGAGGGGAAGGGAAAGATGAGAAGGGGAGGATAAAGTCAGAAGAAGCGGAGACAACAGGGACAGAAGAACCCATGTGCACATGTGTGAGCACACTACATACACACACACACACACAAATACACACACTGCTATAACCTGAATATTTGTGTTCCTCTCAAACTCGTATGTTGTAACCTAATCTCCAATGGGATGATATTTGGAGGTGGGATTTGGGGAGGCAGTTATGTTGTGAGGGTGGATCTCTCAGGAGTCGGATTAGTGTCCTTATAAAAGAGACCTCGGAAAGCTCTTACATTATGTGAGGATCCAGTGAGAAGATAGCCATCTATGAACCAGGAAGTGGGTTCTCACCAGACAGTGGATCTTATGGCAGCTTGATCTCAGACTTCCCAATCTCTAGAATTATAAACCACCTAGTCTTCGGCATTCTTTTATAGAAGCCTGAAACAGCACTCTCTTCTCTCTCTCTCTTTCTCTCTCTCTGTCACACACACACACACACACACAATCCTACCTTAATTAAAACCCTGGTAGTTTGTACACATGAAATATGAACGAGGGACTATAAAATAAAAAGCAGTCAGATAACTTAAAAAGAGCTCCTAGAAATTAAAAAAAAAAAAGTAACATAAATTAAAAGTCAAACAGAAGAGTTAGGAGATAAATCTTAAAATATTTTCTAGGAAGTACAATGAAAATAATTCAGACAAGTTAAAAAGGATAAATTCAGGAGGTCTGATATTCCTCTAATTCCAGGAGAGAGCAAAGAAAGGAGATGGGTGGAAATGATCAAAATATACGAATCTTCTTCAGAGCCTCCAGTTTGAAAACCCATTTAAGGTTTCATCAAGAAATTTCAAGCACCTAACAAAATATATCATCTGGGTATTTCAAATTTCAAGTCCAAACCAAAGAATCTTTAAAACTCCAAGTTTCTAAAAAGACACACACACACAAAAAGTGACATGTAAATGATTAGAAATCATAATGGCTTTAAGTAACATTGGAATCTAGAATGAGAACTAACAAGTTGTGTCCTGGTTGTGTAAATAAAGTTTTATTAAAGCACTGTCATGCCCATTTGTTTACAAATATTCTATGGCTACTTTTGAGCTACCACAGCAGAGATGAATAGTTGCAATAAATATCACACAGACTGTAAAGGCTAAAAATTTAATATCTGGTTCTTTATAGAAGAAAGTTTGCCAACACCTGGAAACCTAGAAGACAAATGAATAATATTTTCAAAATTATGAGAAAATATGATTTATAACTGATAATGCAACCCAGCCACACTAAAAATCAATCATGGATGTAGAATAACAGTGTTTGTCAGACCTGTAAAATCTTGACTCTTTTACCTCCCAAACACCATTTCTCAGAGTGCTGCTAAAAAAGATAAAGGGGATTTGCAAGGAAATTGATTAGAGGAAATTTTAGGATAAAATCTGTAGATCAAATAATGCAATTTCAAGTTGATGGATAAAAGATTTAGTAGGGATAGTCCAATGAATAGATAATGTTGCTAAAACATTGGGTAAATGTGTTTAGAGGAAGTTGGAGCAATTGGGATAAATTGTAGGTAAACATAGATTTTAAAGCAAGTACAAAATATATGGCAAGCATATCTGCAGGGAAGCAAAATTTATACAAGAAAGAAAATGGAGGGACACCTGGGTGGCTCAGTTGGTTAAGCTGCTGCCTTCAGCTTGGGTCACGATCCCAGCATCCTGGGATGGAGTCCCACATTGGGCTCTTTGCTCGGCAGAGAGCCTGCTTCTCCCTCTGCCTCTGCCTGCTACTCTATCTGCCTCTTCTCTCTCTCTCGATCTCTCTCTCTGTCCGACAAATAAATAAATAAAATCTTAAAAAAAAGAAAGAAAGAAAGGAAGAAATAAAGAAAGAAAATGGATCAGTAGCAAACTTAGCAGGTTACCTGTGAGCAATATCTACCTGGTCTAATAACAGTGAATACTAATTTAACCCAAAAAGGTGATATAACCATAACCACAATTGGAGGTTGAGGATGAGGGAAGAGTGTTTGAGTGTGTGTGTGCATGTGTGCACTCAAATATTCTGAATGGCACATAAGACAACTAATATTTCTTTTCCATGCGAGGATTAAATAATTCATAGCAGTATGGTCATGTTATTTTGAAACATGGATGTAAATACACTAAGAAAAAGCTAAAAATAATGAAAGTGGTTACTTCTGAGTGGAAATCAGTTGGTGAGGAGACTCAGGAGTGGGGAGACAGAAGGCAGGAGACAGCAATTTATCATTTTGTTTAGTGTATTTGTTTTCCTTTTTATTTATTTTTTAATTTTAAAGATTTATCTATTTACTAGAGTGTAGAGGGGCAGAAAGAGAGAGATAAAGAGAGAGAAAGAATCCCCACCTCAAGTAGACTCTCCGCTGAACACGGAGCCTGACATGGGGCTCCATCTCACAACCCCGAGATCATGACCTGAGATAAAACCAAGAGTCCAAAGCTTCACCAAGTGATCCACCCAGGCACCTCTCTTCTTTGTTTTTTAAACTGCAAACCTCAATTACTTTTATAGGAATGAAAGTTAAATCTTAATAAAGAAAAGGGGGAGAGAGAAAGAGAGATCTGAGCCTATTTGAAATTTTTTAATTTTCAGCTTTCATGTACAAAATCAGTTGTTTGTGGATGATGAAATTTTTTTGGAGTGAAATGTCACCATTTTGTAGATAAAAATTTTCCTCATTTTGATTGCATGTAGCTATTTCAGAACAAAGAAGCAGATCTGAATCATTGAGAATTTGAAAATGGTTCACTTTGGGGCACCTGGGTGGCTCAGTGGGTTAAGCCTCTGCCTTCAGCTCGGGTCATGATCTCAGAGTCCTGGGGTCGAGGCCCACATTGGGCTCTCTGCTCGGTGGGGAGCCTGCTTCCCTCCCTCCCTCTCTTTCTGCCAACTTGTGATCTCTGTCAGATAAATAAATAAAATTTTTTAAAAAATAAAAGAAAATGGTTCACCTTCCTAGAAACAGATCACATGTTCAAGGGGAAAGTGGTGAAAATGTATTCTTTTCTAGCAGTCCCAGCAGTTTATAATAAAGACAGTCATTGAACAGATTTTTAGAATGTAAAGCTAACTTTAAGGCTGATGGCTTAATGTCAGAAGAAAGTAATAATCTATAATTGAGAGATGAAGATAAATATAAAAATGATAGATACAAAAATTTGCTCATTAGATTCTAAGACTAATCTGACCTACAATTTGAATATTTCAACATACATTCTTAACCAATGACTGAATGCCCAGGAGCATTAAGAACTGCTGCATCTTTTGTGCACACTTAATAATACACTTCCGTGGGTGATCATAATGCAATGCCTATTTTATGGAGGTTCAATCACATACTTTCCTAAAAAAAATTTTATCTCGTGCTATTGGAACTAAAATCCAAAAGGTCACTTTTGGTTTTTGGTTCTTACTAAATCATAGAAACATGGTAGTGCTCTCAGAACAAATTAGAAATATAATTCATTTTGATGTCAAAAAATGTATGCATAAATTTCCAGGAATATAAGAAATTATTAGAAGTAGGCAACTTCCACTATCCCCAGCTATGGGAGTGTCTCCAAGTTTTGGAAAAAGCAAATACAATGATAAAGAATCAAGGAGCACCTGAGTGGCTCAGTGGGTTAAGCCTCTGCCTTCGGCTCAGGTCATGATCTCAGGGTCCTGGGATCAAGCCCCACATTGGGCTCTCTGCTCAGCAGGGAGTCTGCTTCTCCCCTCCACCCACCTACTGCTCTGCCTACTTGTGATCTCTCTCTCTCTCTCTCTGTGTCAAATAAATAAATTGAAAGAAAAAAGAATCAAATATTATCCATAGATAAAATAATGGACAAGGATAGTTGAGAATCAACATCATACTGTAGAAAAGGCAGTTATTTTGGAATATGGTTGTCAGGATTCCTTAGATTTTATTTTATTTCATTTATGATTTTATTTATTTACTTGAGAGAGAGAAAAAGCACAAGAAGTGGGAGGGTCAGAGAGAGAAAAACAGACTCCCCACTGAGCGGGGAACCTGATATGGGAATCAATCCTGGGACTCCAGGATCATGACCTGAGCCAAAGGCAGTCACTTAACCAACTGAGCATCCAGGCACCCAGGATTCCTTACATTTTAGAGTTCCATTCTCCTTATTTTTGTATTTTAAGGTTATTTTTGTAAAGTAGATATGGTCCAACTGCCAGTTACTATACTGAGGATTATTCATAAAGTACAGGAAGTGTTTGGGTCAAATGCGTACTCTTTATTCTTGGTTTGAGCTTCTCCATCTGGTTCCCATGTACTCTTCTTACCATGACAAACTTGAAAAGATGTGAAGTTGCAAGACTACTCTCACATCTTTCTTGTTTCTTTTTTTTAAAATTTATCCAAAAAGGTTCAATTGGAAATAGTTTCTCAAGATTACTGGGGTAATATTAGAAAGGAATTTGCATAATGAAAAGAAAAAAGCTCAGCAAATGCCCAACACAACCCCTCCATTCCTGCGGCTACCTGACAACCCTCTTCTCCAAGAAATAACCAGCCTAATATTGTATAATTGTTCTATATGCAGCCAGTGTTACAGTGCTCTACTTTTCCTGGAAGGAATGATGGCACAAAGTGAAGATTAATATGAATTAATGGGCAATAACTAATGGATTGGCCACATGTTTGGAAAATTGGAAGAGTATAATTGGAGAAGCAGTGATAAGAAGTTCTAGAAAAAAAAAAAAATTAGGTGAATCTCTCAGACCAAGTCCCCAAATGCTCATCTGAGTCTCCATCATAAAGGAAATTCATAAATCAGATGGATAAGATGTCCACTCTGATTTTCAGCCAGCCATTTAACTACTGCCATTCTAATGTTTGTTCTATGAGCTTATAAAGAAAGTAGTCATGTTGGCAGGATAGACTCCATGCTTACATCCAAGAGCACATACTTTTCACCAAGGCCAATGTGATGATTATAACTACTGGGAGTCCAGTTTTCAAGAAAGCAGCCACTAACCTGGGGTCTTAATATAATTTTGTACATCTGTGACCATGGTAGCACATTAATGATGCTTGGAACTGCTTGCTGTTTATATCCACTGGTATAGATATCGTTCTGAATTTGCATTTGTTTACTCTTCATGTCATGACTCTGCATATTGATGAAATTCCCAATACCCTGTAATGATGTTCTTTATTTCATTATGTTTAACCAAGGTATTTGGTCTAAACTAAAAAAAATAAAGCGAAGTCTCATGTCCATAGAATTAACTGGAGTCATAAAATAGTTTAATAAACTATTAAATATTCAGTTATGATTCCACTTGGCACATGTTATACAAAGTGTGATTCCCTAATGTCAGAAAATATGGATTTAGTAATCAAGAAAAATATGTGGAGGGGACTGATGTTCACTTTATGACACTATGACTCTTGCCATTCAGGTTTCAGTTTTGTTTCCATTTGAGGGATGTTTCCACCAGGGAACAAAGCAATGCGTTCATTGCACTGGGACTACCAGACTACCATGTAGTAATTTTGTCTTTGTCATGGAACTGAGAAAATTGTAAAAAACAAAATTATGGCATTAATAGGGTTATTTGCCCTGCTTATATAGGGGCACTAGGGTCTCTGCAATATGGTGGGGACAGGAAGATGGATGGTAGGAACCTAGGAGACTATTTGGGGTATCAACTTGTTTTAGTATGGCTAGAAGAAACAGTTAATGTAAGAATATTACATTCCTATATATACAATACTGTCAAGCATGGAAATCTCTCAGAATGGAAGTTTGGATTGCATTATAAAACAAATAACTTCTACCAGCAGGGATACTAGCTAAAGGCCATGAGAATCTGTAGAAGAAAGAAATAAGAAAAAGCTTCATGACCAGTAGCAGAAATTATGGGATTAACCTTTACCATTATTTTCTTCCTTGTGTGTTACATACCCATCTCTCCATTTTAAATCAAAATCTCTTCTTTTCCTTCATTTATCCCACTATTTTATAAAAGATGATTAAATTTTCCATTTAGTTTCTAGGCTATAAAATATTGAGGTCGGATTATGAAGGAACTAGAAGAGGAAAAGGACAATGACAGAAACTGAACTTGGATCTGGATGAACTTCGATTGTCTCTTTGGGAGAATTGATGAATTTTGTCATACAGGAATATTGTTGGCAGTGTATATGTGACTGTTCAGATATACAGATATTGTGTAGCAAAGATGTGGGCTATAGCAGAATTTTTTTCATTGTTAATACAGCATATATATATATTTTTTTTAATTTTAATCAGCCTCCTATTCACTCTCAAATAATTAATTCTTCTCTACTAAATATGGTCTTGTGGGTCTGTTTTAGTGTTAATAACTCCCCTTAGCCAAGGGAGAGCACATGACCCAAGAGAGGTGACTTGGATGCCCCAATCTTGGTCAATAAGGTTGTACTTGGAAATAGATTTCATCAATGGTGGTGGTATTGTAATGGCTTAATTTTCTATGTTATAGCCTGGTTTGTTTCCTACACAATTCCTGCACTAGACTTCCTACCTTCAAACTGTGTTGCAAGAATTTTTCTTTTTTTTTTCCTTTTCTTCTTCTTCTTTTTTTTGTTTGTTTCAGTAGTATAATTTAGTGATTCATCACTTACATAAAACACCCAGTGCTCATTACAACAAATGCCCTCCTCAATGCCCATCACCCATTTAGCCCAACCCCCACCTCCCCTTCAGCCACGCTGTTTATTTCCTAGGGTTCAATGTCTCTTATGGTTTGCCTCCTTCTCAATATTCATCTTATTTTATTTTTCGTTCCCTTTCCCAACGATCCTTGGTTTTGTTTCTTAAATTCAACATATGAGTGAAATCATATGGTATTTGTCTTTCTCTGACTTATTTCACTTAGCATAATACCCTCCAGTTCCATCCATGTCATGACAGAGGGCAAGATTTTATCCTGTTTGATGGCTAACTAATATCTATATCTTTCTATATCTTTCTACCTGTATCTATCTATATATCTATATACCATATCTTTATCCATTCATCATTTGATAATGATGGGATCTTTCCATAGTTTGGCTGTTATTGACAATGCTGCTATAAACATCCAGGTGCATGTACTCCTTCAAATCCGTATTTTTGTATCCTTTGAGTGAATACCTAGTAGTACAATTGCTGGATTGTAGGTTAGGCCTGTTTTTAACTTTTTGGGGAAACTTCATACTACTTTCCAGAGTGGCTGCAACACCAGTTGGCATTCCTTACATGCCCACCAACACTGCAAGAGGATTCCCCTTTCTTTACATCTTCCCCAACATCTCTTATTTTCTAAGCTGTTAATTTTAGCCATTCTAACAGGTGTGAGATGTATCTTGTTATAGTTTTGATTTGTATTTCCCTGACGACGAGTGATGTTGAGCATCTTTTCATGCGTCTGTTAGCCATCTGGATGTCTTCTTTGGAAAAATGTTTATTCATCTTTTCTGCCCATTTATTAACTGGATTATTTGGTTTTAGGGGGAGTTAGGTAAGTTCGTTATAGATTTTGGATACTAGCCTTCTATCTGATAAGACATTTGAAAATATCTTCTCCTATTCTGTCAGTTGCCTTTTAGTTTTGTTGATTGTTTACTTTGCTGCACAGAAGCTTTTTGTCTTGAAGAAGCCCTAATAGTTCATTTTTTCTTTTGTTTCTCTTGCTCCTGGCAACATGTCTAGTAGTAAGTTGCTACAGTCAAGGTGAAAGAGGTTACTGCCTGTGGTGACCTCTAGGATTTTGATGGAGTCCTGTGTCCCATTTAGGTCTTTCATCCATTTTGAATCTATTTTTGTGTGATGATGTAGGAAAGTGGTCCAGTTTCATTCTTTTGCATGTGGCTTTCCAATTTCCCAACACCATTTCTTGAAGAGACTGTCTTTTTCCATTGGATATTCTTTCCTGTTTTGTCAAATATTAGTTGACTATATAGTTGTGGTTCCATTTCTGGGTTCTCTATTCTGTTCCCTTGATCTTTGCATCTGTTTTTGTGCCAGTACCATCCTGTCTTGATGATTACAACCTTGTAATACAGCTTGAACTCCAGAATTGTGATGTCTGCCACTTCTCTTTTCTTTCTCAACATTACTTTGTCTATTTGGGGTCTTTTCTGGTTCCATACAAATTTTAGAATTCTTTGTTCTAGCTCTATAAAAATGCTGATGTTATTTTGATAAAGATTGCTTTGAACTTGCAGATTACTTTAGCTAGTATAGACATTTTAACAATATCTGTTCTTCCAATCCATGAGCATGGAATGTTTTCCCATTTCTTTGTGTTTCAAGATTATAATAACCTTCCAATAACTTCTTTTTTGTTTAGATTAGCTGGAGAATCTTATGTTATAGTCTCTGGAAAATCAAAAGGGTAGGTATTATAAAAGCACACTGAAAATATATGAATTATCATACAAAGGCATTAATATTATAATGGTTAGTATGACTATAATTTTTGTCATTATTTAGATCCAGTAACATTGATTCATGATATTTTTCTCTTTGAATCATTAAAAAAAATTGCAGGTGAGAAATGATGCCATAAGTCACCAAGTATAGTACTCTAAACACATCCTTCATTTTGGGGAAGTTTAAAAAAATACAGCAACAGAAAAAAACCCTTTGATATCATGGTTTCTATCTATATGAATGAATATTGAATATTAAAATGTGTATTTTATAAATGTTTTAAAATAATACATTTTTAAAGTTATCTTTGCTTATTGATGCCATAAGAAGTGGTAAATGTGATAGAAATATCAGTGAACTAAGAATCAGAAAACCTAGAATCAAAATTCAGCTTCACATCTGTGAGTGAGCCCTTTCAGTCACAATATTCTTCACTTTTATAATGAGAATAATAATCCCTATTCCCAGGGTTGCGATGATCATTAAGTGAGACATTTTAGATGAAAATATTTGCAAAACATAAAGCAGCATAAATGAGTAATTATTGTTAATAATTAATAGACTTTTTAGTATATTTCAACTTGTTGTTCAGAAAGCCAACCAAAGTAGAGACAACATTCATCATTTCATCCAAAAAATATTTACTAAGTTATTACTATATGTCTGGCAGTATTCTCACTACTAAAGATAATGCAGCAAGCAAAACAGGCAAGGTTTCTGCTCTCATGAAGCTTATACTAATAGCCAGAGAGACAGAAACTAAGCAAGTTGTAAATGAATGGGGAAAGGATTATTTCAGATTTTTTTTTCTTGTTGTTAATACAATAAAACAAAGTGAAATGAAATAGGGGATTTGGATAGTTAGTTCAGGCTACATCTCAAAGAGACGGCTGTCAGAATTGTTTGGAGCCAGCAGCAGAAGTCAAGAATTATCTGTGGACATGCTTAAGTACTTTGTTATGTCAGGGAAGAGCATGATTTTGAAGGAGAGATTTGGGCTCAGATATAAATTTGGGAATTTTCAGCATCTGGAAGTTGCCTAAAGCCATTGGAAAGCATGAAACACATTACAAAAATCAGAAATTATTCCAGGTGTGAGCCTTGGGGAACTCATGTATTTAGAGATCGAGTAGAGGAGAAGAAATTGCAGAAGAGAGTAAGAGTAAATGGCCAGAGAGGTAAAGGTGAAACTTCAAGGAGTATGAAGTCATAGGGCAAGAGAAAAGAGTGTTTCTAGAAGGAGTAAGTGATCAGTTGTGTAAAATACTTTTAACGGTTTGAGTACTACGAGGAAAGAAATGTGATCATTGGACGTGACAGTATGGAAGATACTGGTGAGCCTAAAAGCAATTACTGGCGTGTTAGCTGTCTGAGGAATGCATGGGAATTTATTAAAATTGGATTACTAGTGTCGCCTGAGAGCTCAGTTTTTCAAGGTGGTTAAGACATGGAGGCTGGGCAAGTCAGACTGAAAAATAATTAAAGGCATGAGAGGGACGATGAATGGAAGGTAGTGTTGATGAAAATATGAGGAACACTGAGAAAGCATCATTCATGTTTATATGCTGGAGGAGAAAGACTCTTGGGACATAATAAGAGAAAATTAAGTTACTACTTTGTGCCATGTATTTCCAGATGTTCCATTTAATTCTTACAATCCTATGAGATATGTTGGAATATGTCTAATTACTTGATGTAAAAAAAAGGAAAGTAACACGTGTACAAAATTTAAAAGACCATCCCAGTTCAAAACACTGTACAAAATTATATGTCCCTACTCTTCTTTTTGAGAAAAGAGGGAAAAAGATCACAAGTGTGTGAAAGATTTAACAGATTCCAACAAGCAGATCAGTCACTTGCATCAATGAGAGCCTCTTTCCTTGGAAGAAAGATAATGCAAAAACATTTTATAAATTTCATTGTCAGATTGTGGTGAAAGGCACAGGTTTTTGTCCAGAGTTCTGGCTCTGTCATTTCATATGCAGAGAAGTTTGCTCTGTAGCTTTGAGATTCCTCCCACTAAAAGAGAGGGATAATTTCCTTGCCTCTTGACTCTAAATTTAAGCATGTGATGTAAGAATTGATGATGTGTCAGTTCCCAGAATAGGCCTTAAGAGACCGTGCATGTTTTTGCTTGTCCCCTTGCATTTTTTCCATTACCATGAAATGACCACGTGTGGGCTGGCTCATAGGTCCCAGCAAGAGGAGGAGAGACACATGGAACAAAGTAGAATGAAGCTAGGTTATTTCACCCCTGTCTGCCAACCAAATCCAAGTCCCAGACCCTTAAGTGAGCTCAACCAAATCCAGCCTACATCTCTGTGATGTTACTAAGGTTTTATAAACCCCAGGTTTTTTGTCTGTTAAATATGTATAATCTAAAGTATAATGTATGAAAATTTATATGAAACATAGCATCTAATGAAAATATTTTTACCATTATTACTTAATAGAAATAATATTCTTAATGAGATTGAGAAAAAAGTCAGTTGCTGTGGGGATGACAAATACAATAGTAAATAAAATAGTGCAATAAAAGTAATGAGTAAAAGTTTGGATACTGAAGAAAAGTCTAATTTAATTTTGTGTTGGGTTAAGTGAAATCTCAAAAATTTAATCAGAGAAAAAGCCATTATGAAGAGGAGAGTATAATAAAGAAAACACAAAGCCTATAAAGACAGATCCAGTAGATCCAAAGAGTATACAAGAGGAATTCTAATTGTCAAGAACTAAGGCAAAATAGAAAAACATAATCAAACACATATTAAATTAGTTGACCTCAAATGTAGACTCTCACATCTTCACAATTATAGGACTTACTAAACAGAAGATACTTCTGAACTTTTTATTATTGAAAATTGCAAACCTATGCAAAAATAGACAGAATAGGTTATTGAACTCCCATCTACCCTTCACCCAGCTACAATTATTAACCCTTGGCTAATCACTTTGCATGTACACCCAAACCAGTTTCATCTTCCAATTTACTTGGAAGCAAATCTCAAACACCATATCATTTCCTCTATAAATATTTCAGTTTTATTTCTAAAACAGAAACTGTTTAAAAGTATAAGCATTATCATCCTTAAAATTTAATTTTTTAAAATATTTTATTTATATATTTCACAAAGAGAGAGAGATCACAAGTAGGCAGAGAGGCAGGCAAAGAGAGAAGGGGAAGCAGGCTCCCTGCTAAGCAGAGAGCCTGATGCGGGCTCTGAGATCATGACCTGAGCCGAAGGAAGAGCTTAACCCACTGAGCCACCCAGGCAACCCTTAAAATTTAATTTTTAATAGCTCTTTAATATCATTAAATATTAAATCTATTGTTTGAATTTATATTAGTCTCAATATTATAAAATATTTTTGCCACTTACTTGAATCAAGTTCCGAAGGAGGTCCTCACAGAGGAATTGCTTAATATGTGTCTGAAGTGCCTTTTTTATAGATTTCCAATCTACCTCTTTGTTTTTATGATTATTTGTTGAAGAAGCAAAGTTTTTGTTTTTTATCCTACAGTTTCCTGGCCTGAATTTTGCAAATTACTTTCCTGGTGTGTTCAATATAAAAGATCTTCTAACCTCTGAATTTCTTAAATGTTAATATATGGACCTAGAAGGTTGAACGGAAAAAAAAAAAAAAAAGGTTGTGTTCTTTCCTTTTTTCTTTCTTTCATTTTGTTTTGTTTTGTATTGCAAGGCCACTTCATGAATAGCATTGTGTTTCTATCAAGAAGCATATAGTGTCTGGGTTTTTGTCTTTTTGTGATATTACAAACAGTTGATGATCAATGCCTAGATCCATTATGGTTTGAAAATAGTGATACTATAATTTTACTATTTATTCTGCAGTTATTAGCTAAAATACTTCTCTAAAAAATTTCCCTCATTGCTATCTGGTTACCCAGAGGCAGAGGTGTAAAGGAAAGGCAGAATAAATGTATAATTCTTTCTTTTTTTTAAAAAAAGCTTGAGTAAGGGGCACCTGAGTGACTCAGCTGGTTAATTGCTGACCCCTGGTTTCAGCTCAGGTCATGATCTCCAGGTCATGAAATCAAGCCCCGCATTGGGCTCTGCAATCAGTGTGGAGTCTGCTTGAAACCTCTCCCTCTCCTTCTCCCCCTCCCAACTGTACGCTCAATCTCTCTCTCTTCCTCAAATAAATAAATAAATAAATAAATATTTTTTAAAAATAAAATTATGAGTAACATCCTATAAACTTGATTTTTATATCATAGACGTTTAAACGTTTATGAAGAGTTTCACACTACTTTGTTTATTATCTTATTAATCCTAAAAATCTCCATCTTCTCTATGAGCCTCTTTAGGTTGACTTTTGAGTATTTTGATGTGACCGTAGTAGTGTTAGAGAGTTTCTTTGCTTTCTGGTATGACACAGTATCATGGTAAATCTTGTAAAAATTTGCTGCAGCATGAAATCAGCCACTTCTCCAAAAGAGCCCTGATTCCTTTCAGTGGGAAATAGTATTTGGTTAACGTAATCTAGGTACTAAGCACATTTGTTATAAATGGGTTGGTCATTCTCTCTTGGCCTTTTTGGTATTCAGAGTTAGGGAATGCTTTTTTTTCAAAGCAAAACTCATGGGGCTCCTGGGTGGCTCAGTGAGCTGAGCCTCTGCCTTCAGCTCAGGTCATGATCTCAGGGTCCTCAGGATTCTGGGATCAAGCCCCACATTGAGCTCTCTGCTCAGCAGGGAGCCTGCCTCCCCCAATCTCTCTGCTGTCTACGTGTGATCTCTCTCTCTGTCAAATAAATAAATAAAATCTAAAAAAAGAGAGAGAGGGAGAATACATTACAAATTTTCACTGGCATTTTTAATTGCAATTCAAGATTATAAGAGATTTTACCTCATCATTTCAATATTATATTTGTACCTCCCCATTCTCATGCTGAGAATCCTGCTTCTCAATAATATGGAAGAATTATAGAATAAAAGTATCACATTCATGTTTTTGTCCCAAAATATACCCACAGCAGATTCACCCCAACAATGCCAACATTTTCACCTCCATATGATTACAAAAAAATCTGTTTTTAATTTCTTTTACTTCTTGAGATATATCCTGCTAGCAATATACAAATTATTGTTCTTTTAAATCCATTGGACCAATCTCTGGGCCATCAACTAAATATACATTGTTTATTCCCCCAAATTTTATTTTCATTTTTTAAGGATTACTTTAAAAATATTTCTACTTATAATTATGTAAAATATAAAAATCAAGATATATCCAAGGAAATGTAAACTCTTTATATGCTTTCTCTCCTTTTAAAGGAAACCATAGTTTTCATTTTATAGTTTAGTTTAGTATTGTTTCCTTTTATGAGAATATATAATAATGGTCGTACCCTTCCTTTCTGACCTGAATGATAGCATTCTGTATGCAATTTTCTCCACCTTGTTTTTTAATTCTTTTTTAAACTATATTTCTTGGAGGTCTCTCCATATTAACATCTAGAAATATCCCTTACTCCATTTTAGAGTTGCATACCACTCTTTGTAGATATACCCATATTTTCTTTAATTAGCTCTATTGAAAGACATTTAGGTTTTTACAAGATGATAATCTCACAATAAATAGCTTTGTGTAAATGACTTCATACTTTTGCCAGGGTATCTTTGGGAAAATTCCTAGAAGTAGAATTGCTGGTGAGAAGATAATATATAAATAATTTCACTAAACAGTAACAAATTATCTGCCAGAGAAGTTATGCATTGTTATTCAAAAGAGCAATATATGAGAGACAATTTCCCTATAGCATCATTGACAGAGAATTTTGTCAAACTTTCGGATTTTATTTTTTTTTTAAGATTTTATTTATTTATTTGAGAGAGAGAGTGAGAGAGAGCATGAGAGGGGAGAAGGTCAGAGGGAGAAGCAGGCTCCCTGCAGAGCTGGGAGCCTGATGCAGGACTCGATCCCAGGACTCCAGGACCATGATCTGAGCCGAAGGCAGTTACTTAACCAACTGAGAAACCCAGGAGGCCCAAACTTTCAAATTTTAATAGCAGGCAAAATTAACAAAAATGACATACAGAGAATAAATCTTGGTAAAAAGTGAATATCCAGAACAAAAAGAAAACCTACACACATTTTTTGCAGATGGCGAAACTCCCTCCCAGCCTTTTAAAACTAAAACAAATTTCCTAACAAGGAGTTAAAAACCACACACACACATACCCACACACTGTGCCATTAAATTCCCCATAACACTAAATGAGGGAAACACTGGCATAGTTTCTTCAGCTTTAAGAGGATAATTGTCACCAAAGTATTCTATAACCTATGAATTTATATTCTTAAGTGAAGGCTTTATAAAGGAATTTTAGACAGCAATAATTTAGAAAGTAGACAGCCTAAATAGCCTTCCTGGAAAAAAATGACCAAAAAACATTCTCTAGCTACTTAATAAATGAAACCAAATAAACGTATAAGTTATACAGAAAATTTGACTTTCAAAAAAACTGTTTCCATAATTATGAACTAATGTGTCAAGATGTTATTTTATCAAGAAAAGATACAGTAAGAAAAAAGAAAATAATTTGAGTATAAAATTTCCAGATTATTCTAATGAAAACAAAGAGTATAGAATGACAGAAGTAAATATAGCCTAATTTTTTTTATCCTGCTGATGAGAGGTTTCTTTTCTTTGATTGTAATAGAGAAATAACAGCTCAATTTCTGAAAGTCAATTTAAGGGTAAATTTTAAACTACTTGACCAAAAAATGTTAAGAAAACTTGAGTAGTATAAAATTATTATAAAAGAAAAATAAAACAAGAAAGTGAAAGAAAACATAAACACCAAAAAACAAAATAAAATCAAAGTCAGGACTCTATATTATTCTTAATATACTTGAGACAAAAATTATTCACAAAGGAATATTAAAAACAAAAGATTGCACATAAATAATAGTGAATATTTATTATATTTTCTGATTATCTAGCATTTTTGAAAGCCTTTCTGTGTTTGCAGAATTTCCTACTTAAGTATTCTGCTTCCTCAAAGTAATGATTCTGTTTGAATCCTCAACCAGAAAAATCATTTTGTCAGCCTCTCTTGCACTTAAGGCACAAGGGTGTGATGTAGGTAAATCCGATTAAATTCACTGGTGCCCGACTGTGATTCAGAAGTGAGCAACATAAGAAAAGGAGGCTCCATGAAGAATCCTTTTTACTAGCCACACTAGTCAGTTCAATACTTAAACCTTTGGCTTTTAGGGATGAATTGCCTCCAGGACTGAATTCCTGGCACAGAAGTGTGTTTAGTATCAGATGCAAATAAAGTCTTATCACTGGCAGTCATATAAATTTGAGTATCAAGTTCTCAGTGTTGGTGGCAGTGACTATTCCCTCATCGGGCCAGTTTTGATATGGTTGTGGGCATAATTTCTGGAATCTTAACCTTTAGCCTTTTCCTCCATCCCTCTCAAAAATTCGTCAACTGTCCAAATCTTTATAATAAGCTCATTTTCTTCTTAATCTATCAGAATTGGCTTCTTTTGCTTGCAACCAATAACCCTGACTTATATAGAGTATGACTCCAGAAGTCTTATTAGAAAACAGAATTGCAGTAAATAGGTATCTGGAATTGGTTATCTGGTCTGAATCAGGCCAAAAGCTCTGAAATCCAGCCAATATAAAAGGCTCTTCACAAGCAGCCTGAAACAGCTTTCTAATTTTCATCAGCGGGCACCTGCAATGAAGTAGTCACATAAGGCAAGTCTTTGAGGGAACCAGAGCCATAGCCAGAGAGTCATATGCAGGAACATAAAGAATTCAAGGAACATAGAACAAGTGTTTGATTCTAATGGTGCTTGACAACCTAAAAAGAATTACAAACTCAAAATCTGAAATCCATTCTTCAAGAGAGAGAAGGTACGCCGTGGAATTTCTCTGCTAAAGAAAAATATATTATTAATTGTGTCAGAGGGCTGAGATACCTAAAATCAAATTCAAATTTTGATCCTGCACTGGCTGTTATTTTGCAGTTAAATTCACAGTCATATCAGGTCGCTTGTGTGAAAGTTGGGGCTTTAGGAAGGAATCTGAAGACTTATAGAAATAGGAATTTGAAATGGATTGCTCATATACAATACATTTACTCCCCTGCATTTCCCAAGAGTCCTTTGGAAAGGACTCTTCAAAAATGCATTGGTGGAAAAGTAGAAATTAAGATTAAAATTAAAATTAAACATTTTAGGGTGCCTGGGTGGCTCAGTGGGTTAAGCTGCTGCCTCCGGCTCAGGTCATGATCTCAGGGTCCTGGGATGGAGTCCCACATTGGGCTCTCTGCTCAGCAGTGAGCCTGCTTCCCTGTCTCTCTCTTTGCCTGCCTCTCTGTCTACTTGTGATCTCTCTCTGTCAAATAAATAAATAAAATCTTTAAAAAAAAAAGAAATTAAGCATTTTAAACTGCACTAAAAATAATAAAACATCTAGGAATAAACTTAACCAAGGATGTAAAAGACCTGTACTCTGGAAACTATAAAGCATTGATGAAAGAAAATGAAGGCAACAGAAACAAGTAGAAAGATATTTCATGCTCATGGATTAGAAGAAAATATTAAAATATCCCTATTGCCAAAACAATCTACAGATTTAATACAATCCCTATCAAAATATCAAGAGCATTTTTCACAGAACTAGAACAAACAATCCTAAAATCCATGTAGAACTACAAAAAACCTCAAGAAGCCCAAGAACAAATCTGAAAGTAACCCAATCCCAGATTTCAACATATACTACAAAGCTTGGGTAATCAAAACAGTATGGTACTGGCACAAAAACAGACACAGATCAAGGGAACAGAGTAACAAAGCCAGAAATAAACCCACAATTTTATGGTCAATTAATCTTCAACAAAAGGGACAAGAATATGCAATGGGAAAAAGACAGTCTCTTCAACAAGTAATGATGGAAGAAAAAAAAAACAAATAGTGTTGGGAAAACTGGACAGCTACCTGCAAAACAATGGAATGAAATTGGACCACTTTCTTACACCATACACAAAAATAAACTCAAAATGGATTAAGGACCTAAATTTGAGACCTGAAACCATAAAAATCCTTGGTGAGAACACAGGCAGTAATTTCTTTGACATTGGCCATAGCAAAATTTTTCTAGATATGTCTCCTAAAGCAAGGGAAACAAAAGCAAAAATAAACTATTGGGACTGCATCAAAATAAAAAGCTTCTAAACCTTAAAGGAGATAATCAACAAAACTAAAAGGCAACCTACTGAACAGAAGATATTTTCAAATGACACATCTGATTAGGCATTAATATCCAAAATATGTAAAGAACTTATGTGACTCAACATACACACAAAACAAATAATACAATTTAAAAGTGGGCAGAAAACATGAATGTCCTTTCTCCAAAGAAGACATCCAGATGGCCAACAGATACATGAGAAGATGCTCAACATCACTCATCATCAGGGAAATGCAAATCAAAACCACAGTGATATATTACTTCATGCCTATCAGAATGGCTAAAATTGAAAGCAAAAGGAACAACAAGTATTGGGAAGAATATGAGAAAAAGAACCTTCATGCACCGTTGGAGAACACGTACTGATGCAGTGCTCTGGAGAACAGTATGGAGGTTCTTCAAAAAATTAAAAATAGGGGCACCTGGGTGGCTCAGTGGGTTAAAGCCTCTGCCTTCAGCTCCAGTCATGGTCCCAGGGTCCTGGAATCGAGCCCTGCATCAGCTCTCTGCTCAGCGGGGAGCCTGCTTCGCCCTCTCTCTGTCTCTGCCTGCCTCTCTGCCTACTTGTGATCACTGTCTGTCAAATAAATAAATAAAATCTTTAAAAAAAATTAAAAATAGAACTATCCTGTGATCTAGGAATCACACTACTGGGTATTTACCCAAAGACAATAAAACCAGTAATCGGACAAGATATATGCACTCTATATTTACTGCAACATTATTTACACTAGCCAAGTTATGGAAGCAGTCCAAATGTCCATCAATAGTTGAATGAATAAAGAAGAGGTATGTGTATATGTATGTATGTATGTGTGTATATATATACACACACTCACCCATAAAAAAGAATGAAGTCTTTCCATTTGTGACAACATGAATAGATCTAGAAATATAATGTTAAGCAAAATAAGTCAATGATAGAAAGACAAATACCATATGATTTCATTCATATGTGACATTTAAGAAACACAACAAATAAAGAAAGGAAAAAAAAAAGAAACAAACCAAAACCAGATTCTTAACTGTATCAAACAAACTGATGGTTACCAGAGGGATGTGGGTGGGGAGATCAGTGAAATAGCTGAAGGGGATTAAGATTACACTTATCCTGATGAGCACTGAGTAACATATAGGATTGTTGAATCACTATATTATGTACCCGAAACTAATATAATACTGTCTGTTAGCTTTACTGGAATTAAAAAAAAAAAAAAGCATTAGTGAGAGCTGTCCTGTCATTTTAGATAAGTGTTCTGGAAACTGTTTTCTGTTGACTTGGGATGCTAGTAGGAGACACTGCTATTGAAATGGAATGCTTCATTTAAAATGCTAAGATGGGGTCCTGGAGTGGTAGATCCCTCCTAGCAGCCCTTAAATGTCAGAGGCACAGACATGGCTACAATAATTGATAAAAGGTTAGATGTGGTCATCAGAAGTTTTAAGTCACAGTCAAATATGGTGGTGGGTAATTGATTATTGATCCCTGGGTCCCACCCGCCCCCTCCCCCCGCCAAAATAAGAAGTCTACCAGTATCCTACTTGATTTTTTTAACCTAAAAAGAAGAGTCTAGTGAAAAGAAATCTGACTTAAGAGCCGTGGCTTTTCACCCAAATCTCAAACCTTCATCTATTCACAGACTAGAGCCCTTGAAAAAAACGGATAGCTTTTTTGAGGAAAGGGCAGGTGCAAATCTCACAAGCATGTACAAAAAAAAAAAAAAGAAAAGAAAAGAAAAAAAAAAGTCTCTCCCAAAATGTTATATGGCCATTTACCCAAGTAACTACATACTGGGAAAAGAGAAATGACCAGACTTTTCAGGCTTTGTTGGAAATGGACTTGAACAGACATGAATCCTTGGGTTCCAGGTATCACTTCTGTCCACCAGTCAGAATGAAGGCTTAAGTAGATCAAATGAAAGGAATTTTGACCAACTTCATTGATGCCTCATTCATGCCTCAAAACTATTGTCTGGCTATTCTCTTAAGTTCTGGGTATATAATTGTTATAAATATACTTAGCAAATTTTAACAGTGCCTTTTCAAATCTTTGAGTGACAGATACGATACTAGGAACCATGTAAAAGCCCCTCAAATTTCCTCTTTCACCAACATTGCAAACCATGAGCAAATTTCTTACCAAGAAATCTTGATAAGACAAATGCAAAATGCGTGCCAGAAGACTGGAGTTCAATTCTATGAAAACAGAGGTGCTTGCTGCCTTCTTACAATTTCTGAGGTCCAGCAGTCTGGGTCTTGCTGGAAAGTCTCTGTAAAGATAAAGGACAGGCTGCTATAACTTGGATTTTGGAGGCAACATATATTGCAATTGAAAGAGTTATTTCATTTATTATTGTTTATTTATGAATAAATTACCGGAAAATCCTGAAGCTAAAGAGAAGGAGCTAGCACCTAGTTCTAGACTTCTTTTTCTAATTTGAACTTGGAGGAAAATTAACCAACTTTAGAGGCAGATCTTAAAATAGGGAGAGTTTGACAACTGAGGCAAGTTCAAAAGGTGTAACAATCCTGGGTGTGATCCAAGTATCATGAGACTCAGTTTGACAATGGCAAGGAATTTACTTGGCATGAATATTCTAGAATTTGATTTGTCAATAAATTTTTCTCCACATCTTTTGTCATACACAAAAAGAACAAAATGGTGTGCATCAAGTCTCAAGAGCAGGGCCATGAGAGGGTATGAGAGAGAAAGAGAGAGAGAAAGAGCTGGAGGTTCTCTAATAGTCTTCCCCCACAAAAAACAAATGTTTATTATGAATGATAAAGCAACAGAAATAGCAGGGTGGAATTCTGAATTATTATAGTTTATTTTAGAGAAATTGCTAATTTATGGTAGATATAAAAATACATTGCTAGATAATAAAGTTTTTGAGCCCTTATTCTTAGACAGATTTTCTACAAAAGTTCCATAAACTTTGAGTAATACTTTGGATAAAAATATCTAGCATTATGACACACAGTCAAATTTAATCATTCCTTTTCTTAGCATTTTTTCTAATCACTTGTATTGTTATGTTTAATTTTATGTCCTATTCATGAATATGCATATTATTTGGCTTCTTATGTCAATAACTACTTAAATTTGATTCCTTTAATTTCAGGGTTGTGATAAATTGGAATTGGAATAAAATGAAAGTTACCATTAGTACATATTTATCACTATTTAAAAAATGCAAATATAAAGAACATTGGAAACATAAAACACTCATACTTCCTGGAAGGTTAAATAGAGGTTAATTTTTCACTAATTTGTCCAGAATTTTTTAAAATTAAATATTATATATAAATCTAATCCCTTACATTATTTTTTCAGCCAGTTTCTACTCTTGAAACAACTCTAATATGAAATTTTGGGGTATTATTTTCTATAGATATGTATTGATATGCAATATCCTACTATTGTATATACTGGAAAATGGACATGTATGTTTTTTTTATTATATTTTAAAGATTATTTATTTGAGAGAGAGAGTGGGGGAGAAGCAGAGGGAAAGGAAGAGAGAGAACCTCAAGAAGACTCCATGCTGAGTTGGGAGCTTGACCGGGGGCTTGATCCTACCACCCTGAGATCATGACCTGAGCTGAAACCAAGAGTCGGAGGCTTAACTGACTGAGACATCCAGGAGCCCCAGACAGTTACTTTTAAAAGGGTAAGTTATTTTTGACTGAATGCCTGATGCTGTGTAAATTAAATCGTAGAGATCCAGAGTATATTCTATTCCTCCATCAGGATTTATTGCTTCCTTCACAAGTCTGATAGAGTGGAGCTGAGCACATGAATTCAATCAGAAGCTACGTTGATTCAAAATTGGGCTGCAGTTTTCATGGAGCTCAGTCTACCTCTCATTCATCTCTGCTCTAGGTCATAGCCCTCTAAAGCATTCAACTGGGAGCCTATCTTATGTCCTGAGGCTCCTCTTCCTGGAAATTTTTGATGCTTAGCCCTTGCCTCCTTGGTATCATGGGTTCCCAGACAATTCTGCTCTGCTTTTCTGAGCTCTGTCTTTGGCAGACCTTCAGTGTGCTCTCTTATGTAGCTTCATAATTTGGCAAATGTCTAGAGGAGAAAACCATCAAGTCTCCAATTTTATCTCTCCATCCTTTTAGACCACTAAAATCTATGATGGTTTTTCTACTTCTAGAAGGATATTTCTGCATGGGCAAATTTGAACTCTTCACTTTTTCATCTGGTTCCCAAAATCAGCAACTAAGCCAGAGAAAAGGCTGCTGCAAAAAGTCATCTCATTTTTCCATGGTTCTACCATCTCCAAAATCCAGACCCTCTTGGATTTCATTGATCTGTAGTCCTCCAGTACTATTTCTAAATATCTCTCCAAGAGATATCTCCAAATATCTCTCCAAGATATTCTTGTTATTATTCAACCTTTTCTATTATTCCTGTAAAAAATACTGGTCTGGCACAAATGACTCCAGCTTACTTAGAAACTGAATTATTATTCTATTACATAAAATCCTATGGGATCAAATCTTGTTTGTCATGTCTCCTGATTCTTGCTTGGATACACTTTTTTCCATGTGTTGCAAACTTGAGTTTTAGCACGGTTGGCTTTTCCGCTAGTTTTGTGTACCTTGAATTGTGAGTGGGTCCCTCCATTAGTATTTGATAATCCTCCCCCCATATTCTAAAGCCAATAATTAATGGAGTGTCCAGCCATTCAAATTTTATGACTTTTTGCTGATGTCTCAAGTAGCACGGTTCCAATGACACTACTTTTCACTCCCTACAGGAACGTAACAACTCAAGTCTCTGGATTAATAGTACTGATGCTTTCTCCTTGAGTACCTCCAGTATTATTACACACACACACACACACACACCATTGGTTTTCAGAACTCTCTTGAGTTTTAGCACCTGAGATTCTGCCTTTTTATCTTATCAAGTTATTCTATGTACTGAGAAAATGAACTTGTTGTATTTCATCCAACTTTTCCAAATGTTTGTATTAGAAGCTTTTTTATGTAATAATCTACCAACTTGATTTTTCTACTGATTATAAAACAAGGATTGGGAAGGATAATTTGCTTTAAAAGTGTCTTTATAATTTGGTGAACAAACCATTTTGGGAACTTGAGAATAAGCACATTTGTTGTACTAATTAGAAATCATTTTTATTATTCTTATTCACCAAAACAGATTGTTAGGAACATTTTTGGTCTGGTTTGAGTTACTGCATATACTTAAAAGAAAAAAAAAAAAAAGATGAAAGAAGCAAAGCAAGGCAAAACAAAGATTTCACAATCCAGATTTGTCATCTGCCGAAACTGGTGAAGGTTATATTTATACTAAGTTATATTTAGACAAAAAAATTAATTTTAAAATAATTTAAACTTCAACATTTGGCAATATTAAAACTTATCTATAAAGTGTTTCTGATGCTGCCTTCCACCAGCAGTGAAAAACCCAGAAAACATTCTTTGCAATCATAGCACTTGAGTATAGGATCTAATTCTGTGGAGCTATATATCTTTTGTCCTTTACCAAATGTAGAGCCAAGGTTTTCTTTTTTATATGCAATGAAATACTAAGTAACATTAGAAGGAAAAGAGATGATTAGGACAGGAATAAAGCTTTTTGATTACAACAAGGCATTTTGAAACCTTTATTGTTGCAGGATTTTAAGCCATATCTAACAGACTATTCTGAAATTGATGTGCAAATTTCACAGTGCTTGATGAAATTTTCACTAAATGGGCTTTTCCCTAACAGAAGAGAAGTCATTTTGTGATCCAGTAGCTAGCATCATTAGTGGAGATGGTGGAGACTCCTGAGTTTTTAATGCATTCTGGGAAACCGCCACGACTTGGCAAGGTCTCTCTGTGGTTGCTTTATAGTGCAGAGCCTCACTCTGCGTAGTAAAAATAAAACCAAATTCATTTGGGCACAGTCTTTTTGTTGCTTTATTTAATTTTCACTTTGGCATATGGCCCTTCAAGCTTTAATAGGGCAGATGTGGCTTTGGAAGAGTTTACTAATCCAACTTGGTTAATGACTTTCATGGTAGAAGCCAGCTCAGCAGTTTTCACTCAGTCCATATTTAGTTCCTCTTCTCATCAATTTTTTCCTGTGGTGGAAAACCTCTCCATGGGGCCACCGATTACCAGTAGATGTTTTCCTGATTTTGAAGTAACTGCCCTGAGGTTTTGAGGATGCAAAGACACAGGCGGTGTAAATGTTACTGATGCTGAGCGATTGATTCCTGGGGGAGGGAGAATCAAGTTGCCCCTCCTTTCATGGTGGGGCGTGACAGCTCCAGATTGCTCTGTGGGATAGAGAGTTAATTACACGGGGTGAGCATTTGGGAAAATCCAACATGAATTAGAATATTTGATGATCATTGGTGTTCCCGATGTTAGTTCAGGACAGTGACACCAGGCAGTGTGTCCTTCATGTCCTGAGGAAGCCTAGAGTGTTCTACATTTTAGAGTCCTTTTTTTTTTTTTTAAGATTTTATTCATTTATTTGACAGACAGAGATCACAAGCAGGCAGAGAGGCAGGCAGAGAGAGAGGAGGAAGCAGGCTCCCTGCTGAGCAGAGAGCCCGATGCGGGGCTCGATCCCAGGACTCTGAGATCATGACCTGAGCAGAAGGCAGCGGCTTAACCCACTGAGCCACCCAGGCGCCCCTGGAGTCCATTTTCTGACAGTAATATATATTAAGGCCTGCCTCACAGAATTTTGTGACGATTCAGTGGCAGGAAGGGGTGTTTCCCAAACTTGTAATTCACATACCAATATGAGCAATTTTTAATTTCTGTTTAATTTTATTTTACTTAACATGTTTTAACAATTAACTAACCCCCCCCCCCTTTTTTAGTTGTTCCTTTGGCCACATCCCAAGCAATATTTGCAAAAATCTGATGCGCTGGTCATATATTTTTTATTATACATCAAGATAAAAGTAAAACCATCTTTTGCATATTTGGGGCAACACCGATAATGTGCTCACATAATAATATGATAGTTTTAATTGTACTGGTTGTATCTCCCATTAGATTTCAAGTTACGTGACAACAGGGGCTTTTATTCAATTTATTTATTCTGATGTCTTTGACACCTAGCATAATATTTGGCATACAGGAAGATCTCAAATTGTCTAAAAATTATTTTGGGGTTTCTTGTTTACTTGGAGGAGGAGTCAGACATGAGGAAGAGACGATTGCTTCTCTCCATAGAACACCTGCACTCAAGTTCAGCATCCCATGGGACAGGGTGCTTTCTCCCTCTGGCAGGAGGCCTGTGCTTGAACTTAACTTCCCATGAGCTCCAAGAGCTGGATGATTGGCTTTCTGATGTTACTACAGAAACCTTTAAAACTTAATCTGATGTGCCTGCCTCCCCTGTATTCTGATTATCACCTTACCCTCACTTCTGCTTTCTCTCCTTTCTTCCACATCCTTATGCTCTCTCTTTTCTTTCTCACACACACACACACTCTGACAAGGTTCTTTTCATATTTGCCTTCTAAGGGAAATCAGCTTGTTGGCAGGGGTCCTCCTCTGAACCTTCACCCCTGGTGTATCCAGGCACGTATGTCTGCAGAAGGATGAAAGGGTGGGGCCTCTGCCTTGCAGGCTTGGCTTGGACATGTCCCCACTGAGGCCCTTTCTTTAGTCTGTCCTGTATGACCTTGTGGAAATCTTCCCAAGCTCTCCTTCATGACGTTTGGCAATCAAAAATGACAAACCCTCGACCTAACTGCAGGATGACGCATATATATGTAACCTTGTGTTCAGTGAAACCAGACTCTCTGAAATCATCCTTACACAGGCCCAACTCCTGGCCCAGAGTAGCTGCACAGTAAATATTTGCTGACCTCATGATGAATGGGTAAAAGAACACTTGCAGCCAGTGAAAGAATAAATAGCTGAACAAACTTTCTGCAAGTTGTTTTATCGTGATTAAGAGAGTGAAATGCACAGAGCTCAGAAGAATAATAAACTAGAACTTAAGTTAGCTGGCACATTTAGGAGATGACTTTATTCTAAATAACCAAATTTTCGGAATAACTGAAACTTATTCTTCAAAGCACATATTTATCTTTTGAATAAGCTCTCTTTATAAAGGTGGCCCTGGATGGCTCAGCTGGTTGAGTGACTGGCTCTTGATTTGGGCTTAGGTCAGGATCTCAGGATCCTGAGACTGAGCCCCGAGAGGCTGGCTCTGCACTCAGCAGGGAGTCTGCTTGAGAGTCTCTTCTTCTGTCCCCCTCCCCCACACTCTCTTCCTCTCTCTCAAATAAATAAATAAATAAGTAAATCTTTAAAAAATTAAGTCTATAAAAAATAAATAAAAATTAAAAGGTGGCCTACTTCTCTGCCTTATTAAATTGAATATATTGTGTATGATTTAACATTCCCCTGAACGCTTATTAGTAAAGGGGCTCCTGGGAGGCTCAATCACTTAACCATCTGCCTTCAGCTCAGGTCATGATCCCAGAGTCCTGGGATCGAGCCCCACATCAGGCTCTTTGCTCAGTGGGGAGCCTGCTTCTCTCTCTCTCTCACTCCCTCTACCCCTCCACCCCTGAGCATTCTCTCTTTCTCTCAAATAAGTAAATAAAATCTTTTTAAAAAATAAAATAAATAAAAAATAAAATAAAATAAAAAAATAAAATAAAATAAAATAAAAATAAAAAATAAATAAAATAAAATACAGTAAAAACTGTATTTTTTTTAAAGATTTTATTTATTTATCTGACAGACAGATCACACGTAGGCAGAGAGGCAGGCAGACAGAGAGGAGGAAGCAGGCTCCCTGCTGAGCAGAGAGGCCGATGTGGGGCTCAATCCCAGGACCCTTGGATCTTGACCTGAGCTGAAGGCAGAGGCTTTAATCCACTGAGCCACCCAGGCACCCCAGTAAAAACTGTATTTTAGAAGTAAGTAGAATTAGGCATAGATCTAGACATTTCAGGAGTCTTCTTTTGTATAATTTTTGCTTGGCTGAAAAATAATGTATAACCAAAGGATACTGATAACAAAGTACAGTCGTTGGTAGGAGTCTATTCTTTATCTCCACAGTGTTTATTCTACATGGATATTTCTCACAGAAAGGAAATGGGAAAGATTATGTACTATATGTAGTTACTCACATATTTGTTCTAGTATTTGTGCATTAGCTTGAATTCTTGACTCCATCTCAGGTTTTATCTGCAGAACAAGAAAAACCAAAATTTTTCTAATTAGATATTCTTTGGGAAACTTTGTAGGCAATACATTCAATTAGGGATGTGTACAAGAAGATTCATTGGAGTAGACTTTCATAGTTAATGTTTATTGAACACATACTACTGCTAGCCACTTTCTAACATTTAACCTTTTCTTTGCAATTATATGACATAAAGTGGCATTATCGCCATTTTAAAAGATGAAATCTGAAGGACGGTGTGGTTTAGTAACTCTCCTAAAGATCTCACAGCTAGGAAAGTTGTCTGTTGACCTTTCTTGGTGACCCTCTTTTTTTCCACCCTAGACATGGATCTTCCTTCAATTCCTTATCTTATTAGTGATATGAAGGTATTGTTTGGAGGTAATCAGGCCTAGGGATGACCAATGGGAAATACAACATGGTACCAGAAATAGATTTAATGTCAATGTCACATTTTACCATGACTAGAGGGGTGCCTGGGTGGCTCAGTGCGTTAAAGCCTCTGCCTTTGGCTCAGGGCATGATCTCAGTGTCCTGGGATCAAGCCTCGCACTGGGCTTTCTGCTCAGTGGGGAGCCTGCTTTCCCTTTCTCTCTCTCTCTCTCTCTCTGCCTGCCTCTGCCTGCTTGTGATCTCTGTCTGTCAAATAAATACATAAACTCTTAAAAAAAAAAAAAGTCTTTACCATGACAAAATTATCTCACACCTTGGGAAATTTCTTGCTGGTATGTCCTCTGTAGAGCCCTAGCATACTTCATGTGTTCTACCTAAAGGGCCAGAGCCCTTCTCCGTAGGGAGGCTCTTCATTCCCCAGCCCCACATACTCTCCGCAGGCAACCAGCAAAAAACAAAAATTCCTTTCACTTTCCTGCGCAAGGCAGGTCACCTTTCTTTTTGAAATTTCTTCTTCTTTCAGAGCATGAATGGATTAGTATTTTTCATGTCCAAAGAGACTTTTCCAGATATTTTTCTAAATGAAGAACTGTCTCCATCCCCACTGGTATACAAAAATAGCCCTGGGTAATGCATTTTTGTTTGTTTTCAATATTGATCTTTTTCTTTTCACTACATCTATTAGTATCAGAAATTGAAAAGAACTTGATAATAGGAAACTGGCAAAAGATATGACCAGATGAAGGATTTCATGCTTAATTTCACAGGGAAATGTTCACTAAATGTTAAGGGCAAAAACAGACTTTTTTTTTTTTTTTAACTTTAATGGAAGTCCTCAGGAACTGTAAATACCAACTATTGTCTGTCATAAACTATAACACAGAGATCCCCCTCTGGGTTTACTGTGATGTGAAAGATCCTTTGCTATTACTCAAATTCTCTTAACTGTTGTGCTTCCCTGATAACCAACTTAACTAACAGCTAATAATTACGACAAACTTACTCTGCGCCAAATAGAGCTCAATGTACTTCACAGGAATTAACTCATCTAAACTCATTCAAAACAACCAGATGATAGGATGAGGCCAATACTTCTACAGATGAGGCCTGTACTTCTACTCTTCCTACTTTTTAACTGAGTAAACTGAGGCACAGAGAAGTTAAGGACCTGGTTCAATTCATAAAGCAGCCAGATTTGAACCCAGAAAAGTCTGGCTCTGGACCCTATATTCTTATCCACCAAGCCTGGGTGTTTTTCCTCTTTCCTTTCTTGTTCTCAAACATCGCTTCTTCCTACGTCAGTTGGTTCTGCTCCAGTCAACTTCTGCCGTTCCTAATGTGCGCTTCTCTTTGTTAGGGTAGAATGGGCATGCTTAGCATAAGCATAATCAAATTTACTGTGTCAATAACCTTCATATTAGGTACAGTATTAAATCAGTAGTTTCTGGTCGAATGAATGTTTATAAGAGCTCCACTGCCTCTCCCATATGGAAAGGGATTCTTTCCTTGTCATTTAGAGACCTCTTATAGTTGAATACAGGGATGAGCTGTTCCCAACTGTTGAGTGGGTGTAAGTCTGACCGCCAAGTAACTGGGGTGGTGATTATGTACTTAATGCTTTTTGAAAGTCAACCCTGTTACGCCTAGGGAAGAACTCAGAGTTAAGGGGGTTAATGGAGCATCTGGTGCCTCCACTGATAAACTTGGAGAAGCCCCAGGCCTGTAAGTAATACATTGTGGGTGGAATGTTCTTTATTTAAGTCTGGAGAGTCTCTGAGGCACAGGATGACGGGTAGGGGATTCCCATGCAGCCTGGTGACGCTGAGAGCACACTCGACAGTGGGCAGAGCCCTGTCTTCTCGGATCTGTTTTAGTCCAGCTCTAGACAGGGGTCCAGAAGCCCCTCTGTCAATCAGTTGTTTGTTTCCTCAACAGAAGAAGGGAGCTGCCCAGCTGGCAACAGAACAGTGGGCCTCATAGGACTTTGTTATGAGGTTACGTTTTCATCCTGTTCCAATCTCTGCTTGGTTGGATAGCAGTTTCTTCTCCGTAAGGACACATCATAAATGTGTCACCACACAAATTCTCTGTAAGAACGGATAATTCTTATATCTGCCTTCAAACCCTTTCGTAATCAATTCCTCTTAAGTTTTCTGTTGAAGATTTTTTTTTTTTTTTAATAAGAGAGATCAGAGGCAGCTGTACAAGTGAAGGTGTGAAGAGGGGGCCAAAGATCTCACTGATTTCCAGTCGATAAGATCATGTGTGTTTTTTCACTGTAGTTTCCAGAAGCAAAATAAATGATAAGAACTAAACCGAAACTCCTTGAGCTTGCTTGTGCATGCACTGATTTTCCTTGCACATCTGCCTGCTTTCTGTGGCTGCCGCGGGAAAGGCGGCCTTGGAGGGGAGTGTGAAATGACTGAAGGGCAAATGCCTTTGCACAGAATGGATTACGTAGTCTTCCCAGTTGTTCGATGGTGCGATTCTCTCTCCTCCCCGTTTTACCGCTTCTTACCTTATACAACATTATAAGGTATCCTCTGAGTACAAGTGAAAAATTGCAGTGTAAGGCCATCCCATAACCTCCTTTAAAAATTATGGTTCATCTCGACATGTAAGAATTGCTTTGTGCTTTGGCAAGATACCATCCTCTGGGTGTGAGAAGAGCTGCCCCATGGTTCTTTGGGTTGCGTTTGTTATCACAGTACGTCAACCTAGATTTGCCCTGTCACACAAATGTGCTGTCAGTAGCCTAGTTTTGACAGGTTTAGTTATGTGTCTCCTCGTAGCATATTGTCACACATACTCTGACAAGAAGAGATGTGGTGTGCTAAATATATATCCTCCAGGACAAAGAGAGACGCAGCTCTTGGGGCAAAAACTATAAATTATTTTGGAGTTAATCTGTTTTGTAGTGGATTAAAACCATCTCTTTGTGGTAGAAAAAAGTTTTCATGTCTAGTTTATAAGAAATGAAGTGTTTTAAATGGAAAACTAAGGAGTGATTTTATAACAACGAATGTCCATCCTTTAATTATATACAAATTTGTCATAAAATATTAGAGAAAATAGGGATGCGTGCTCTATCAAAGGAGATGACAATTCTATGTATTTATGTTTGTTGATACTCTCAGATGGCATATGGCTTCAGAAAGATTAAGAATCCTCATGGGATGCCAGTACTGATATACATTGATCATCTGGTACACCAGAGGAGGAGGGCTATTACCTTAGAGATATTTGATCTCAAGCACAGATTTATACGGAACACAAGCCATATTTGAAAAACAGGTTTCAGCTGGCTTGCTCAGTTAGTAGAATATGAAGCTATTTAGCTATTTAGCTATTTAGCTCACCGTTGAATTGGTGTTGGATCCCAACAAAAGCAAAAATGGCAATAGTAGGTTTCAGTTCCTAGGCCTACCCTATATTTTCTGTACCCTTATTTCCACCAATTCCAGCTTGGGTTTCATCATTTTATTCCTTCCCTTTAGATTATTTTTTATTTCAGAAGCACTTGAAATGACAAAAGCTGAGTCTTCTGAGGGAAGGCTGCATTATCTGATAGATCTTCTGTCTCAACACCCTAACATAGCTTTCCAAATAGATCACGCTTCTAACAAATTCTAAAAAAATCAAGATTTTCCTGATTCCCTTTTCAGTCTTTCTCAAACAAAAGATGAAGCTTTAGGCATCTGTCCCTTTTTTGCTCAGATTGTCCCTTACGTTGTTGTCAACGTATTCCTTTTTGGCCAAATTTAAGTACCATTTCCTCATTAGTCCCCTCCATGACCCAGCTGCTTCTCCTCTATCTTCCCATGCAAATGTACCTATGTTCCTAGAACTCTTTTCCTTCTTTCTTATAGTCTTGTTAGCTGACGTCATGTGTATCTTTTCCACTGACTATAAATTCCTCAAGTGCAAGGAATTTTTCTTCTTCACTTCTGTTTCCTGGATAGAGAGTAAATGCTCACTAATTGTTCACATGTATAAAAGATCCTGAAAGAGGATCAAGCACATGGAAGCATGTAGTATCATTAAGATTAATGGTAGGAAGGAGAGAGTCCAGTAGCTTCTTGTCTGCGTGATGCCTCATCTCATGGTGCTTCCACATCTCTGGCCGATTCATCAGGGAAATGGATGAACCTGAAAATACTATTCTCTCACGGTTGGCTTCACTACTATTCTTTTGTTATTTTACCCAAGAGTAATTTGAGGGCATTCATCATAAAAAAGTATAGAAAAAACTGAAAACAACAACAAACAAACAATAATAAACCAATAAAAACGGAACTAAAGAACAACAATGAAGCATTTAAAGTAAAATAAAACTAAGAGTCCAATCATAAAAGTGGGTTGGGGAAAAGAAAGCTAGAAAGCATAGCTTCGTTAAGACAATCTCTTGTACATTCATTCTAAGACAACATGATACACAGTGTCTCTGACATAATTAAATCAATGTCTGTGAAGGCTTTTCTTTGAGGGACTTGGAAATTAGCATATTCAGTCAAATGATTAACTAGCATATTCCATAGCATTAATAAAATCAGTTCTCAGGACTTGTGTAGGAAACAAACATGGAGAGCTCTAGTAAGTATCTCAAGCGGAGATGCTCTGAGCTGTTGATAGACCATCCCAGTCTTGGGTGCTGCTACTTGAATCACCTGCTCTAGGACTGATGGTATTAGATTTGGGTGGAAAGGAGGGCTTGAGCAATGTGTGTCTGCAATCAGTGCTCAGGAATCCATTGGTAGCCACGTGCAAGTACATAAAAAAAAAATCTTAGTAGTGTTCCATGGACACACTGCCACCAGTGTGTCCAAGAGGTCACCATGGGAGAGGGAGGACTTGTAAACCACTGACAATTAAAAGGAACACAAGGTTTCCTCCATGTGGTCCAGTTCTAACCTCATTAAATATAAGGCAGGATGAAGGTGGGGGTTGGTTACAAGGGAGCTATAGCATTTCCCCCACTGGAAGGACTGAATGTAGATCCAGAACTGAAACATGAGAGACGAGAGGTCCTGTTTCTCCATGACCTCCTAGTCACTTTTAAGTGACTTTTCTCTGCTTTTTCATGCAAAAACCATAAATACCAACATGCATGTCTCTACAGTCCCTACATTTAGATGTTCTTAAAAATTCAGTGTCATCAGCTAAGTGATTAGAGTCCCTGAGTCCTAACTGAAAACTCACAGGAGGGATGATCCCATTAATCCAGCTTGGGTCAGTCTCTACTTAACTGAACAATTTAGGCAAAGGGGGCAGAGTCCTAGAAGTTGGCTACAAGGAGGGGTTCTAGAGAAAGGGGCAGAGTGTAGGCAGCATTTACAAAGATCTCATTTAATGAATGTACATTTGTAGTAACTGAAGACCCTGTGGGAGTTTTTGTCTATCACAAGGAAGGACAGCCAGCACATTCAGGAATCAGCTTTTGTTTTCTCTTTGACTAAAGGGGGAATATTTTGTAGCCTAATTAAGGTTGTGCCTTGATCCTATGTTATACTACTTAAAAGTATTGAGTCTCAGGGCACCTGGGTGGCTCAGTCTGTTAAGCGTCCAACTCTTGATTTTGGCTCAGGTCATGATCTCAGGGTCATGACATTGAGCCTCCATTGGGTTTTTGCTCAGCGGGGAGTCTGCTTGAGAGTCTCCCTCTCCCTCTTCCCTCCTCCCTCTCAAAAAGAAAATATTGAGTCTCAGTCATTCCTGTAGAAAGCAAGAGAGTAAAGTTAGAACATACTTGTGAAATTGAAAAGCATGGCTAATTGCTTCCATAATCATTTCTGCACACTTATCTTGACAAAAGCAGTATCTGAGGACAATTAGTGATCTTAATAACAGTCGTCATTGGGGGCCTGGGTGGCTCAGTGGGTTAAAGCTGCTGCCTTTGGCTCTCAGGTCATGATCCCAGGGTCCTGGGATCGAGTTCCATATCAGGCTCTCTATTCAGCAGGGAATCTGCTTCTCCATCACTCTCTGCCTGCCTCTCTGCCTACTTGTGATCTCTGTCTGTCAAATACATAAATAAAATCTTTAAAAAAAATAATAACAGTTGTCATTGGGCCGCCAGGAAGCTCAGGCAGTTTGAGTGTCTGCCTTTGGCTCAGGTCATGATCCTGGTCCTGAGATGGAGCCCCCAGGACCAGGTGTTCAAAAAATATTTGTTGATTGAGCTATATGAAAAAATACTTTTCCTTGTAAAAAGCTTTCTCAAGCCATCGGGCTCTCTGCTCAGTGAGGAGTCTGCTTCTCCCTCTCTTTGCCTTTCCCCCCTGCTCATGCTCACTCTCTCTCTCTCTCAAATAAATGAATAAAAATCATTAAAAAAAATAGCAGCTGTCATTTTTTGTTATGGACATTAGTCAGTGTTTGGCCTTCAGCTATGATGTCATGCTCTCAGCCATGGTAACATGGTAATCACTTCTAAAAAAATATCCGTGGAGACTAAGGCATGAATGATAACAGTTCTCTTTGAACCGTCAAAAATGACGAGAGTTGTGGTGACAGTAGCAATTGGCAGCAGCTACTTCCTTTTCCTCTCCGCTCCTTCAGGGCCACCCAGCAGACTGTTCTCTTCCTTTGTTTCCTTTGGCACTTTGCCTTTTCCTCTCCCTGCGGGTACCTGTTTCTGTTTTTTAATACTCCTGCCGAGTACTGCATGGCTCCACCATCACAACCTCCATACTCTCAGCCAGAACAGGGAGTTATGCTTTTTTCTCTATACTTCTAAAATGAATGTAGACCTTTGTGGAAATGATTAAAATATAAATTGCATGTCTGAGTCAGACCAACCTACAGCAAGCACATTTTAAGAATTACTCTGCAATCCAGTTCTTTTTCTTCTATTTTTTTAAGTGATGATTTTTTTTTGTATTGTACTGACTATATTATGCTTTAGTTCTGATGACAGTACTACCAAAATAATAATAGTGTCTGTTCCAATAATTTAACAGAGTGAAACTTACCACCATCCATTCTGAAGCATTAATAAAAAGCTCGGTGCTAAGTGAGCCTCAGTGCAGTTGGAAGAAAAGCCATAGACATCAGGTGTGAAAAGGTTACCTCAAAGCAAACTATGTATTATGACAATTTGGGAGTCTAATAGTTATATATTCTCCTTTTTCTATTTCTGTTGTTATAGAGAATATAAAGAACCTTTATTATTCTGTTCCATATTCAGTTTCCAATCTAATTTCAAGTAACTACATGACAAGAGAACCTTTTCACACTTCTTTCATATTACCTCAGCTCAGGACACAACAGGTGTTCAAAAAATATTTGTTGATTGAGCTATATGAAAAAATACTTTTCCTTGTAAAAAGCTTTCTCAAGTTCTTAATAATATCTATGAGAGATCAATGTACAATAGAATGCAGTTTTTTTCTCTTCCTGTTTCTCTTTCCTTCCTTAATGATTCAGATGAGGCTGATAAATATAATAATTCAATATATTGTTGAATATAAATAATTCAGATGAGGTTGATGTCATTTGAAATGGGAAGCCCTGGTGGTCCAGAATGGGCTGGCAGTCTGAGCTCTCAAAGGATAAGAAGGGCTTCTACCTATAAAAGTGGCCCCACATGGTTAGTCAGAACCTGAAGAAATCCATGTGGATGGGTGGCCTTCTCTAAGGTGTCAGAGTCCAAGCTATTTGAGGATGTGTGTGTGTGTGTGTGTGTGTGTGTGTGTGTGTGTGTGTGTGTATGGTATGTGGAGTGGCTGTCATGGCAAGTAAAGACCCATTTGGGATGAGGAGAATATCCACATTGGCTTTGAGAAAGGGAATGGGCGGTGACAGAGATGGAACACTGGCGATATAGAGAGGAGTTGATTAAATAAACACATATAATAAAGATAATGGGAGTCCATTTCCCATGGTTGGAAAACCATTACAAATATAGCAATAGAGAAAACTAGAGTGGATTCTGTAGATTGGATTTGACACTAGAGAATTAATGACTCTCAATATAGATCCAAAGAAGGTAGATAACTATAAAAATAAACATAGATTTATATTTAGAAATACACTGAGCATATGTGTTTATGAATGTGTTAAGTGTATACACACATATATTCCCTAGGTCTGTTTGCTGAGAGTACTCTGGAGCAACCATTCTCCACAAAAAGGATCCAGGACTCTTTGAGAAATGCCCCTTTCAGGCCTGATACAGGGGAAGTTTGATAAACTCTTATTCTTATGACAGACAATAGAATTCAAAAGTTTTTTCAGAGAGGTTCCCACTGATGAAACCAAGTTCAATTTGAGTATCAAAATGATTAGTAGATTATAGCCCATTGATAAAATAGGAAACCATGAATCCATGATGACACAAATAAATGAATGAACAGACAAAAAGCTTGATCAGAAACAGGGTGTTTAAATGGTTCCAAAGTACCTTTTCACAAAACCATTATCAAGCAGTTTTACAGGCAGATCCCATACTAATCAAGGGATCAAAGTGAATAGTACTATCAAAGGGGACAACTGGAATTTATGCCAATTCTTATATATTAGATGAATAAGTAAATAAATATTAAAGAATTAATACATGTAAAATTTTAAGTGTATGTAGAATAAAAGTCTTATCAATCAATAAAAGTAATGGGTGGCAAAATTAATAAATATTTGCTAAATTTGATCAAGAGGGAAATAACATGAATACTAAAATAATAGAATATAAGATACAGGGCTATTAACTGGAGCTGTGGAGATGAACAAATCTGAACAAAATACTACTCACAGATTTGGACCAATGAAATTGCTATTATTTTTCTAAGAAAATGTAAATTAATACAGTGACTCAAAAAGAAGTAGAAAATCTAAAACCATCAATAACTGTAGAAGGAATTGAAAATGTAGTCAGAAATTTCTCTCAAAGGAAAAGTCTAATGCCAGATGGTTTACTGTAAGTTTTATAAAAATTTTAAAGGAATAGCTAATTCTCATGTTTTAGAAATTCTTGCAAATGATTGAAAAAGGTAGAAAGCTATCTAATTAATCTTCCAAAGTTCGCTTCAGAGTGACACCAAAACAGTATGATTTTAATACACAAAAAGATAAACGTCTAGTAGTATTCTAATTATAAATAGATGCAAAAATTCAAATAAGGTATTAGCAAGGAAAATTGCAGCAGAATATTGAAGGTATGAGTAAGTAGGGACTCTAACAGGAATTCAGATTTTTCATCAGGAAATTTAGTGTGGTTCTCTATAGAAACAGATTAAGGGGGGTGCCTGGGTGGCTTGGTGGGTTAAGCTTCTGCTTTCAACTTGGGTCATGATCTCAGGGTCCTGGGATCTAGCCCTGCATCGGGGCTCTGCTCAGCAGGGAGCCTGCTTCCCTCCTCTTTCTCTGCCTGCCTCTCTGCCTACTTGTGATCTCTGCCTGTCAAATAAATAAATTTTTTTTTTAAAGATTTTATTTATTTATTTGACAGAGAGAGATCACAGTAGACAGAGAGGCAGGCAGAGAGAGAGAGAGGGAAGCAGGCTCCCCGCTGAGCAGAGAGCCCGATGCGGGACTCAATCCCAGGACCCTGAGATCATGACCTGAGCCGAAGGCAGCGGCTTAACCCACTGAGCCACCGAGGCGCCCCAAATAAATAAATTTTTAAAAAATCTTAACAAAAAACAGATTAAGGGGGGAAATCATATAATTATTTCAGTTGATGCTCTTCAAAAAACACAATAAAATATAACACCAATTAATATTAAAAACTCTTCACTTGAGACAGAAGTTTCTTTTTTTATTTTTATTTTTTATTTATTTTACTTATTTGAGAGAGAGAGAGAGCACACAAGCAGCAGGGTTGGTGGGGAGGGAAAGGCAGAGGGAGAGGCAAACTCCCCATGGAGAGCTGGGCATGGGAGTTGATCCCAGAACTCAGAGATCATGGCATGAATGGAAGACACACTAAAATGACTGAGGCACCTAAGCACCCATGAGGAAGGGAAGTTAGTTAATGTGCTAGAGGGTATCCATGGGCTATCTACAGCAAGCATCATAGAAAATGGTGTAACTTTTGAAGCATTCTTAGTGAAGAATTAAGATGAAGATGCCAATACTATACCTTTTCAACACTGCTCAAAGACTAAGCCCAAGCAATAAATTTGATTTAAAAAAAAGTGGAAATGAGAACTGATGGAAAGGCAGAGGCAAATGTCATTATTTGTAAATGGAACAATAATCTAAAATAGAAGACCATGAATTTAATGAGCAAGTGTTTAAGGCTATTAATGGTTTAAGAGACTTAAATCATTATTAGAATGAAAAGATCTAGACTTACGGGAAAGGCGACTGTGAATGATGCCCCTCTAGTTTTGGTCCCTTTTTGGACAGATGACAAGATTAAGTTTATAGTGAAAAGCATTATTAAATATTTGTGTTGTATTAACTCAAGTTGCTTTCATAAGAAATCACTTTGCTATCTTTAGAAATGAAGCTTCTGTGGGTTTATGTCATTATTTGGAAAAAAATTTCAAAATAGAAAATAAAATTAGACTGGGAGCCAATAAGTTTGCCGTTCTCCCAAAATTCCCATTTTCAGATATTCCCTTCCCTTTTCATCTGCTTATGGAAAAATCATCACAAAAGCAGATTCACATATTTGAAAACATACAAACTCATAATCTATATTTGCAGTGGAGTTCCATTTTCTTTGTATTTAAATGACCTCCTGAGATATAGAAATTATTATTATTGTCATCATTACTTTTATGCATCATCGAACACTTTTTGAGTCATTGATCCAAATTTTCAAATAGGGGCATTAACTCAGCATGATACTTATAATAGAAAATAGTGAATTCACGATTATAAAAAATGTACTGCAAATAGTGGAGTAATTTATCAGCAGAGACAAAAAGGCGTTCTGTTAACTGAAGAAGAGGCAAGAAGAATTGATAAACACACTTAAGGTTCCTACAAAAACTTTTCAGAAGGTAAGGATTATTATATATGTAACAAGATTTCTGTGAAAATCAAATTGTTTCACATCTTAAGTTTATGAAATGCTTGCTAACATAATCATTCCATCGCTTTTTCTTCTAAAGCTTTCATGTTATCTGAGGACCACTTGACTGACCACCAGATGTCTGGAAACCTCACTTCAGGAAGCTCTCCTTCAAGTATTTGAGGAATGGAAGTTGAGGCAACATCTGGGTTAAAATTATATAGTTGTTGAATAGTTAAGAGATGCTGCTTATCATGCATTTATTTCTATTGGAGGGGGGCCTCAAGGCCATTTCTCAGTACAAAGCCTAAAACTGACACTTTCTTCTCCACATTTGAGAACTTATTACCATGTGTTCAATAGCTTCTGAGGAGATGATGGTGCTTTAGAAATCATTGGTGGGGGGAGAGCAGAACCACATAGAACTTTCTTCCCCAATAAAATCATATTTTAACACTGCCTGGCTTGTCTCCATTTTCAAAAGAAAGATATTAATCTTCAGTTTAAAGGAAACTGTCCAAAAATATTTTCCAAAGTATTAAATCTACCTTTTTTTCTTATTACAATAGCCAAGAAATAAATCTGAGTTTATTTAGTATAAACTTGGTGCTTTTAGACAAAGCAAACAAAACCCTTCAAATTGCTTAGGAAAATATCCAAACTTGATGAAGCCCTTAGACATTGATTTAAGCATGTGGCTTTTGGTTTTTGCATATTGAAAGGATTGGATATGGCAAAGTCAAAAACGTATGCACATGCCAGTGAATGGAAAGAGAGAGAGAGAGAGACCTCTGTGGGCTATTCCCTTTGCTAACCTTATATCTTCCTGGCTTTGAAGTGGAAATATCTGGTATTTCCAGCTTGGACTAAATCACAGATTTCTAATGAGTTTCCTTGGTATTTGCTCTGACCTGATTCAGGTCAGCTTATTGCTTTTGCTTGCAGTTGAAAAGCAGAGGAACAAGAGGTAAGCCTTCCTTTGCTCATTTAGGTTTTAGTGAGTGATCTTAACTCAAGCATTTCTAATTAAAACGTAAAGATCATTAATATGCGCCATTAATAAAGGTTTGTCTTTCGGCTCAGAATGCTCCCATGGAAGTGCCGGGAATCCTCCTGCATCCACTGGTGCTAGACCATTGCTGCTCTTGGCGAGGTCTCTGAACAGGCTGGGGTTTCTGTCTGTTAACCTGAGAGGCTGGTGACAACTTATGTCAGGCTCAGGGCAGGAGGAGCCAAGAGGAGAAACAAATTGCAAAGGCAGCTTCTGCTTTGCACTGTCACCAATTCCCAGCCCTGGCATTGCTGAATGAGAAAGAGGCAGAGGTGTCGTGAAGCAGATAAGAAAGATATTAAATCATGTTTTGAAGTTATTTATCACTCTTCCCCCGAATTAAGAAGTATATTCATATGGTAGCAGATCTCCCCTCCACCCCCAGTTTAGGACTAGAGGAATTCAAGTTTCTATGTAATCCACATCATGCAAAACATTTTAACGTGTTTTGAATATGAAAATTGTGATTAATTAAGTCTTTAAAGGCACATAATATGAACAGAAATCAAATGGATAATTTAACCCATAGCTTGTAATATTTATGGCTTTTTAAATTTATATTATGTTGAAAAACTAAACTGAAGAGACATGATGAACAGCAAGTTAAAATAGAGAGAGCTATGGGACTGTCCAATTACTTAGCCTTCATCTTAGGAATATTAATGTAGGGATTTAAGACAAATTAGAAATAAGAATAAATTTACTTTAATCACGTCCTAAACACTCTAGTAATTATATAAAATGTTTGTTAATTTATTGCTTTTATTTGCTTCTCTATATAATCATCTGAACTTCTGACCGTTTCAATTAAGTTACAATATAATTAGTGTTTCTGTTAAAGTATTTGGAGTTGATAGAATACAACATTTCTTTCATAATCAAGATTATTATGTTGCCTGGGGTATTTGTGATTTCCAATTTAGTTAGACTCAATGGCAAATACTAATAATTTGCATGTACATTTTTATGCTTTTCATCTTATTGATTAATCTTTGAACCACTTGAGAAAGAAATATGAGCATTGACTTTATACCATGGTTTTATATAAAATTCATCCATGGTTTAGAACATCTGGAGATTTGAAAAACTCACACTAAGCTGTATAGGAAGAAGAAAGGCTATTCCCCTAACATACTTGTAATAAGAAGGTGCTGGGTTTTAATCTGTGTCAAAAATTAATTGTTTACTCCAGAAAAGCCTGTTAATAATTTGAGGTTATCAAGAAAGATAATCATCTATTTACTATGACAGCAAGAAAGAGTTGTAGAAGTAGAGTTGAAGTCAATGAAGAGACATATTACAAATAGCTTTCTTTTATAATGAGAACAGATATTATCTAGATTTTCATTTACATATGGCTATCAAAATTTGTGGGATAAGCCCAATTACCATGTATTTTTTCAATAGAAATAATTTGTTAAGTATAAATCACTGCATTCCACTGTCAAAGTTTTAGAAGACTTCAAATTTAAGTATTTATACATCAAAAGAAAAGTTAGATTACATAGTCTACTTTCATCACGGATCATATTCAAATACTTGCTCATTTAAAAATATATGCATGTATGTATAATGACCAAGTGTTTCCCTCTTAGATACTGAGTAAGCCTAGTAAGGCAACTCAGCCAAACACAAATAGCCAATTTGCCCCAAGCTGAGCTTATGAGAGCCTAAAAAACCATAACCCTGAGTATAGCAGTTATCAAACTTGAGTGAGCATCAGAATCACCTAGAGGGCTCATTAAATCCACATTGCTGGGCTCCACCCTCAGCATTTCTAATAAGTTCCCAGGTGATGTTGATGCTGCTATCTGGGGTCACCTTTTGAGAACCACTACATTCGAAGGTACCTCTGAGATTTTCAAAAAAGATTTCTTAGCCTTATTCCAGTTTGTACTTTGGCTAGAGGTTTGTTGTTGTTGTTTAATTCATCAGAAAAAAATGACCTTACTGTTTTATAACATCACTCTCAGATGCTGTCTGCCATTATTTTTCACACTGGGTTTCATATACCAACAAAAATGAATCATGTATGTCTAAAATGTACATTTTTATAAATGTATAATATCTATCTATCATCTATCAAAATACAACTTTGTGCTGGCTTATTAAGCTTCTAAATATCTTAGTGTGTTTGAACTTAAAGTTGGAGATGATGGTTAGAAACAGGTTGGAAGTTGGAGGAGAACTTAGGTAGAGCAGAGTGACCCATCAGGGGCTTTTACAGAGATGGGTAAGGAAAATATGTAGGAAATCTTGAGGACATTTTGTATCTTTTTTTTTCTCTTTTTCAAATTTTTTTTTATTTTTTATTAACATATAATGTATTATTAGCCCCAGGGGTAAAGGTCTGTGAATCGCCAGGTTTACACACTTCATAGGACTCACCATAGCACATACCCTCCCCAATGTCCATAACCTAACCACCCTCTCCCTACCTCCCTTCCCCCAGCCACCCTCAGTCTGTTTTGTGACATTAAGAGTCTCTTATGGGGGGGCGCCTGGGTGGCTCAGCAAGTTAAGCCTCTGCCTTCCGCTCAGGTCATGATCCCAGGGTCCTGGAATCGAGCCCCACATCCAGCTCTCTGCTCAGCCAGGAGCTTGCTTCTTCTTCTCTCTCTACCTGCCTCACTGCCTACTTGTGATCTCTCTCTGTCAAATAAATAAATAAAATCTTAAAAAAAAAAGAGTCTCTTATGGTTTGTCTCCCTCCCAATCCCATCTCATTTCATTTTTTCCTTCCATACACCCCAAACCCCCCACATTGCCTCTCAAATTCCTTTATCAGGGAGATCATATGATAATTGTCTTTTTCTGATTGACTTATTTTGCACAACATAATACCCTCTAGCTCCATCCATGTCATTGCAAATGGCAAGATTTCATTTCTTTTGATGGCTGCATAGTATTCCATTGTATATATATACCACCTCTTCTTTATCCATTCATCTGTTGATGGACATCTAGGTTCTTTCCATAGTTTGGCTATTGTGGACATTGCTGCTATAAACATGAGAGTGCACGTGCCCCTTCCGATCACTACATTTGTATCTTTAGGGTAAATACCCAGTAGTGTGATTACTGGGTCATAGGGTAGCTCTATTTTCAACTTTTTGAGGAACCTCCATGCTGTTTTCCAGAGTGGCTGCACCAGCTTGAATTCCCACCAACAGTGTAAGAGGGTTCCCCCTCCTCTGCATCCTCTCCAACATCTGTCATTTACTGACTTGTTAATTTTAGCCATTCTGACTGGTGTGAGGTGATATCTCTTTGTGGTTTTGATTTGTATTTCCCCAATGCCAAGTGATGTGGAGCACTTTTTCATGTGTCTTTGGCCATCTGGATGTCTTATTTATAGAAATCTCTGTTCATGTCCTCTACTCATTTCTTGATTGGATTATTTGTTCTTTGGGTTTGAGTTTGATAAGATCTTTATAGATTTTGGATACTAGCAATTTATCTGATATGTCATTTGCAAATATCTCCTCCCATTCAGTCAGTTGGAAGACATCTGGTATCTTGAGTAATTCTGTCCTTTTACAGAATTGTTTCAGCATGAGATGTTCTAGGATCTGAGACTGATGCTAATTTAAAAAATATAAAACCAGATATATGTGAATAGTTACTTTGGACTGACTCTACATGGTTGCTTTCTTCTCCCTCATATTACACATTTTTCTGGTCAGTCCTCCTCAATCTGAGTAGATCTTCATATTTACAGCCACTAGCACAATCCTAATGTCAGTTAAACCTTGCCTGGCAACTGAGTTGATGGGAGCAGATGTTAGGTGAATAGCTTTAAAACATCTGTTTGAGTGGCCTGCTGTTGCTTGCAGAGAGATCCTGGAGCATGCAAAGGGTTCCCACTCTTTCTCCTTCTCTGGCTCCCACCTGCCCACACTTGATTAGACATTTAAAAATCAGAGACTCTTACCAGGGGCAGGCTTCCTAGCAGAGGAGATTCCCCAGCCTCCTTCCAGGAGTCCATCTGCTCTCTTTGGACTGGGGAATGCCGTGACCATGGCCATTCTGCATTATCTCTGCCTCTTGTATCATTTCGAGCCTGTTCAGGCAGACATTTGAGAATCCAAGTATTTGTTGGAAGATTGCCTCTGATATGTTTATTTCCAACATGGTTTCAATATTTGGGGTGTAGCAAATTAGCATACATTTCTTAAAGTTCAATACCCTGTATCCACTGAAAAACATTTTGATCTTTATTTGATCAGAAACTATAGGGTGTGATCGTAGTGGAATTGTAGGTTTGTGTATAAGGTATGGGGTTAAATTAAGAGGTGGAGATCACATTCACAGGGGAGAATCAAGAAAGGTTCAAAAAGGACATGGCACCTGAGCAGGTTGAAGCATACATGTGTAATTATAACAGATATAAATGTAACCATAAAACATTCAAACCATATGTTTTGTGTGTGGCTATGTATAAAGATTTAGTATATATTGTTCTGAAACATTCTCTTTGGCTTAAAAGTATATTTTGGACATTTTTCCAACGTGGTAGATAGAGATATATTTCATTCATTTTAATAGTGGTTCCATTTATTTGTTATATGTTTGAATTCTAATCGATTTAACCAATTTCCTGTTGGCAGACTTTTATTGTCTTCATTTTATTGCCATTACAAATAATATTATAATGAATGTGTGTGTGTGTGTGTGTGCCTTTATACATATGTAAGTATTTTTTAAGATGAATTCCTCAAAACTAAAATTTCTGGGTTGATATGTATGCATATTCAGAATTTTAAGTCATTCTCTAATTGCCCTTTAAAGTCCTTATACTAACTTAGAATTTCACACAAAACATTTGAGAATGACTTTTTTTACTTCCTCATTTATTAATAAGATATTACAATATTGATAACTAGTAAAGATAAGATATTTCAATTTACATTTATCTGATTATGATTGAGCTTGTCATCTTCTCATATGTTTATTTGCTTTTTTCCATGAATTTCCTCATTGTGCATGTATATTATAAAAATTATCTTCCTGAACAATATTCTAATATTTTTGAAATATAGTTGTATTTTTAATTCATTCCATTGAACCTCTGGAATCTAGTTTTGATTAAGGCATGAGGCAGGGTCTATATTTATTAATTTTCCAAATAATTAACAAATTTTCAAATACTAGTTATGGACTAAATAATTAACCTACTGATTTGAATTACCATCTTTATAATATAAAAAATTATCTTATACCTATGTCACTATATGGATTCTCTTCCATTCCATCTGAAAGAGAAATGTCATTTTTGGTCAACTTTCTGTCTGGCAGAGATTATAAAGAGTATAATTCTCTACAGAAGAACAACATGTACAAAGACCCAGAAGCATGGGCAGTGTCCTTTGTAAAAGGCAAAATTTTAGAGTGGATGTAGCCTTAAGTTTATGCACAAAGATTACAAACTTCACTAGGAAGTCCATAGTAAAAGCAATGAAAAAATTTTCATAAATAAACACCTGTCTCCAATAGAAGCATAATATTCATCCATTCCAATTTGTTTTAGATCATTTAGGCTTGGACTTATTTTAGCACTTTATTAGTTTTTATAGAAAGCCAATATATTTAATGCAGTTTTTAGAAAAAGATTTATATACTTATTTGATAGAGAGAACACACACATGTGAGTGCAAGTGTGAGTTGTGGGGGAGGGGCAGAGAGAAAGGGAGAGAGAGAATCTCAAGCAGATTCCCCACTGAGCACGGAGCCCCATGCAGGGCTTGTCCTCCAGCTTGATCTCAGGATTCTAAGGTCATGACCTGAGTGGAAATCAAAAGCTGATGCTTAACTGGCATCCACTGGGATGCCCCTAAATGCAGTGTTTTCAGAAGGCTTTACCTTTAACGCATTATTGTTAGTTTTCAAAAGTAAACATTTTTTATCATTTATATTTGTGCAGTTTCTACTTCTCTGGAAGGAGAAATGCTGAGAACAAAATGTTCTAGGATTTCAGTGTTTGCATGTAATATCCCTGAATTTTAGTTTCAATTTTCTGATAAGGAAACTCTTTCCAGGGCACCTGGGTGGCTCAGTGGGTTAAGCCGCTGCCTTCCGCTCAAGTCATGATCTCACGGTCCTGGGATCGAGTCCCGCATCGGGCTCTCTGCTCAGCAGGGAGCCTGCTTCCTCCTCTCTCTCTCTCTCTGCCTGCCTCTCTGCCTACTTGTGATCTCTCTGTCAAATAAATAAATAAAATCTTAAATAAAAAAAAAAAAGGAAACTCTTTCCAAACTTATCTTTTTTTTTTTTTTTTTTTTTTGTGGCCCAAGAGGAACTAAACATAAGCTCATGTGACAGTGAGAGGTAGGATGTAAATGTACAGAAATTATGTGGTGTTGTCTTTGTCGTTAATTTTTTATCCTTAATGTTGGTTTTTCGTAAGGCATGTAAACATAGTGTCCTGTGTGCTGAAACGTGTCCAAATGTTGCTTTCTGTAACTAGATCTTCCCATCATGGTTATCAGCTCCAATTTGAATAAATAAGCAGAACCCCTAAACCTACTTTTATCAGGGTTAGATCACCCTTTTCTTTTTTCTCTCTCTTTTTTTATTTCCCTCCTGTCACGTTTCTAGATAGCTGCAAGCAAGAAAAGCACCTCCAAAAGTTATTTTGACTTAAATCAGCATCACTTCCAAGGTTTAATCACTAAAATGTAATTAAAGTGTCATAATGCTCATTTTAAAACTACTGATTCAAATTTACACATTGCAATGTAATCTAAGTCTTTCTGAAACATCATGCCTCCCTAGAGGAAACAAAAAAAAAACCAACCCAACATTGCTCAGATTTACTAATAAAATCAACATGCTATGCTACGACTCCAACATACTCACCAAAAGTAATTTAAGTTTCTTTTTTGTTAAAAGGTTAAATGTTTAAGGGTATTTCCTTTCCAATACTACAGGTATGGTACACAGATTCGTGGGGAAATAGAAAATGTGAGAGAATGCTCTTTATAATGATTGGTAGCTTCAAAGCCCTATACTGGAACTCCCTGTAAATATGCCAAGTTGACTATTACAGAAATAGACAACTTGTGGAATTTTGGACATTTTCCATACTCATTGGTGCCAGCCCTGGAGGGGGTGGGCAGTCTAGTCCAGGAACAAGTAAACAAGTCAATAGGAAAACTGATCATTGGAAAGGCTGACCTTTGAACAGTGGAGTCTCTGAACTCTCCGAAGGGTCAACTTGGATTTGGCAAATATTTTAATTCTCCCTGTGTCATGTGACCTTAGGTACTAATCAAAGTGATCTGTTTTTGATATTGAGAAGTTCAACTTCTGGGATGGTGCCAAAGGTTTTGGCATTATGGTAGATGGAATGTATTCACTTGTGTTGCTGGATGAAGAAATTCTACTGTTGTCCTGAAGAATCTGTTTCATTACCAACCTCTCATATTTCTGGAAAAAACAAAAACATGTGACTAGTTTCTTTCCAGAAACTGTTGGGGTTTTCCTTGTGTTTGTTTGCTAGTCAACTTGGAAAGGAATCAGAGAGTGGCCCTGCCTGTCCTAAGGTGCTTGGAGGGCCCTGGGAGACAAAGGTTATAGCTGAAATTAAAAACAAAACAAAACAAAACAAAAAAAAACCCAACAAAATAAACCCCACAACAAGTGTAAAAAGTCTTCCTGAAGACCACTAACAGGAACCCCAAATAGTTGAACTTCAGATGACGTTGAAGGCTTAGGGGTATTTGACACTTGCTTTTTACCTTTCTATTTATAAAAGGAAGGTGAACAGGCTGTGATGTTTCTGGTTTTCTGGAAAAGTATTAGAGCCTTGTTAATTATGGTAGAGTGAACATGGCAGGAAAAGGAAAAATATAATTTTAAGTATAATGGTGCATGCTGGAAACACAGATTGGCAAGCATATGGGGTTCTGGCATCTGGACAGAAGCCTTCATAACCATCTGCTTCTCAGAGGTTATTTTGGCAATTTTTGCAGCAATTCCAGTGATTCACAGGTCTGGGCTCAGTTTTTTTTTTTTTTTTAATGACTTTCTTTAGTTTTATTATATTAAGCCCCAAATAATAATAATAATAGTTATTATTATTTTCCTCCATCTTCTTCCTCTTCCTTTTTTTTTTTAAGATTTTATTTATTTATTTATTTGACAGAGTCACAAGTAGGCAGAGAGGCAGACAGAGGGGGAGGGGGAAGCAGGCTCCCTGCTGAGCAGAGAGCCCAATGCAGGGCTCGATCCCAGGACCCTGAGATCATGACCTGAGTGGAAGGCAGAGGCTTAACCCACTGAGCCACCCAGGCGCCCCACTTCTTCTTCTTCTTCTTCTACCTTTCCTCCTCTTAAGAACTCTTGTTCTTGTTCATATTCTTATTCTCTTATTCTTATTCTTATTCTTGAAGTGGGATAGGTTAAATAGTTGATAGGCACTAAGGAGTGCATTTGTGGTGAGTGCAGGGTGTTGTACGGGAGTGTTGAATCACTATATTTTACACCTGAAGTTAATATTGCACCATATGGTATCTAACTTAAAAAAACAAAACAAAAAAAAAAAAACCTTAGAAAAGGAATAATTGGGGCTAAGGATTTTTAACAATGAGCTAAAAGGGCACAGGTATGTAGAAGCAGTTGCTGGGTCTTCTGTCTGTACATTAGTTTCATTGTTGTGGGTGTAAAGTTATCTTAAAATGGAATATGTGCCAGTAATTCATTGTAATAGCAGCAGATGTCCCTTAATGCTAATATTTTTTCTCAATTTTATTCACCAAGTGACATTTTTGGCCTTCAGAATAAATGTGGTATATTGTCTTCCCTGGCTGCGAAATGTGAGAAAGTGTGGATGTACTCATGTTTTTGTGTTCTCTGCTCATGGTCCTAAAATACAGGGACCCAACTGGTAACCTCCAGCTCTCCTTGGCTTTCTTGTTCCACTAAACGTCCCCCAGAATTTTGAGAGTTACAGTTTTTAGTAGTTAGTGTGGTGTCATGTGATACTCTCACCAGCACTCATATTCACCAAAAGTCATTTAACACAGGACCATTGTGGTTAATCATAAAGCAACATACTGACAAGCATGATGCATTAGGAGTTGAATCTTCATTTCAATTTTTTATCATAAAAATCCCATTTATTGATTATTTACATTAATTATGTCACATAATGTGATATATGTCTTTAATGTAAAAGATATACAAGGATGTGAATAGAAGGGCTTGTGGGTAAGAATGAAAATGGGATGGCTCTCCGAGGACCATTTGGCAGTGTCTTTCAGAACTTTAAGTACACGTGTCCTAGGACTGCCCACCACCTCCTCGTTCTTCTTCTAGGACTCTATTCTATTTTATAAAATATTGTCACATACTCATAAGGTCATATATGGTAATTGCAAGATTATTTGTAATGGACAAAGATTGAAGGCAATTTAAATGTCAGTAGGCAAATGGTTAAACAAATTTTGGAAATGCTATACTATGGAATATCACATAGCTGTTTAACAAAGTGACATAGGTCTACAAGAACTGACATGAAAAGGTGTCCATGATCTATATTTAAGGTTTTTCTTTTTTTTTAAACTTGCTTGAGAAGAATATATATAACATTTTTATTTTTTAATAAAAAAAGCAATATATACTTATTTAAATGTGTAAACGAATAGAAGGTGTGTGTTATAGACTGAATATATCTCCCGAAAATTCATATGCTAAAGAACTCATCTCCAATGTGATAGTATTGGGAGGTAATTACATTAGATGATGTTCCGAGGGTGGTCATGATGGAATTAATGTCCTCGTGAGAAGAAGAAGAGACCAGAGCTTGTTATTCCTGCCGTGGGAGGAAAAGAAAGAAAGCAGCCAGCTGCAAAACAGGAAAAGAGCTCTCACCAGAAACCAACCATGCTGGCACCCTGATCTCAGACTTCCTAGCCTTCAGAACTGTGAGAAATAAATAGCTATTGTTTAAGGCACCTGTCTGTGGTATTTTGTTATAGTAGCTCAGATTAAGATAATACAGAAAGAGTCTAAGTAGACTCTAAATATTAGATGATTACCTCCAAGGGAGGATGAGGTGGACAGATGGAGAAATTCTCCTGTTTTTAATATATATACTTCTTCATTGTTTAAATCTTTGTTAAGTATGTATCACTTTTGTAGTTGAAGAATGGGAGGGAGGGAGAGAATGAGGAAGGAAGGAAGGGAGAGAGAGCAGTATGAACTCCCCAAGTCCATGTTGCATTGTCAAAAGTTATTCTATTTACTCATTTATAAACTATTGTGTTAAAAATTTGTCAGGCTGCTTCTTCCTTGATGACCTTAAGGATGAAACCATCTCTCATATCCTTAGTTCTTCTTATGAGATAAACGGGCTTCATGGAAAAGCATGGTGCATTTTGTAAAATATTTTCAAACACATTGTTGAGCAAGAATTAAATTGGGACATTTGGCTGGAATTGGACTGAGTTCCCCTTTTAAGGTATTGGGTTCTAGTCATACTTCTCTTGTCTATTAGGTCTTTCCTTTTTCCTTCTAGGTTAGACTTTTGTGGAGCCTTCTGACACATGAAATTTTTTAATCTATTAAGCAGAGTCAGCAGTGATAACCTGTTTCTTTTGTCTCAAAATGTTTGGCTTTAATTTTCCTCCTAGACTATATGTAGATAATTTAATTTCAGTTTTGATCTTGTGAGAAATTCCAAGGAATACCATTGGTTCTGAGACATCAGGAGAGTCTGGATCCTCAGAAGACTTTTTGGGATTTTGGTAGATGCTATATACGAAAATATATATATGAATGAATGATTTCCAAGTTGGTCTGCAGATCAAAATAACCTGGAAAGTTGAAAGAAATTAAAACAAATCACAATGTCAGACCAGAACTCAAATCTACAAATTGTAATTTTGAGGGAATGCTGTATAGAAATATGTTTTCAACAAACTTACCTAAATAATTCCTGTTTATCTAGTTCTACATTAGCTGCAGATTGACTTTTGGGAATGAATCATCTGCTATTTATTACAATAGCCTATGAATGAGAGCACAAAATACACATCTCCAACTACTTGGTAGTTGTTATTAGGATGCAAGTTTTGCCCCTATAATATGCCTTTTGCATGTCATGGTATGTAGTGGTTATGAGAAGAGAGAACCAAACACAGAGGAGGACCAAGTATTGCAATGTGAAAGAGGTTTTGGCTTAAAAAAGATCTGTTGGGGGACGCTTGGGTGGCTCAGTTGGTTAAGCAGCTGCTTTCGGCTCAGGTCATGATCCCAGCGTCCTGGGATGGAGTCCCACATCGGGCTCCTTGCTTGGCAGGGAGCCTGCTTCTCCCTCTGCCTCTGCCTGCCATTCTGTCTGCCTGTGCTCGCTCTCTCCCCCTCTGTCTCTCTGATAAATAAATAAAAAAATATTAAAAAAAAAAAAAGGTCTGTCGGAATACCCTTCTCTAACACAGGAAAAGGTTATCATGTTATCTGTTCCCATAGTGTAGTAAGCATCATGAGACCAATCAAGTATCATAAGAAGTTGTGGGCCAGATCAATTGGAGAAAATAGGAGTAGATATAGCCAGGAAATGGGAGAGATCAAAATAAGTTTGAATATTTGCTCACACTGCCAGCTATTGGGAAAAAATAAAGCTATCTCTAAGATAACCCATTTATTTATTTGGGTCCTTTCTCTTTTCTTTTTGATAAGTCGGGCCAGGGGTTTATCAATTTTATTAATTCTTTCAAAGAACCAGCTCCTAGTTTCGTTGATTTGTTCTATTGTTTTTTTTGATAAGTCTGGCCAGGGGTTTATCATTTTTATTAATTCTTTCAAAGAACCAGGTCCTAGTTTCGTTGATTTGTTCTATTGTTTTCTTGGTTTCTATTTCATTGATTTCTGCTCTGATCTTTATGATTTCTCTTCTCCTGCTGGGCTTAGGGTTTCTTTCTTGTTCTTTCTCCAGCTCCTTTAGGTGTAGGGTTAGGTTGTGTACCTGAGACCTTTCTTGTTTCTTGAGAAAGGCTTGTACTGCTATATATTTTCCTCTCAGGACTGCCTTTGTTGTGTCCCACAGATTTTGAACCGTTGTATTTTCATTATCATTTGTTTCCATGATTTTTTTCAATTCTTCTTTAATTTCCCGGTTGACCCATTCATTCTTTAGAAGGATACTGTTTAGTCTCCATGTATTTGGGTTCTTTCCAAACTTCCTTTTGTGGTTGAGTTCTAGCTTTAGAGCATTGTGGTCTGAAAATATGCAGGGAATGATCCCAATCTTTTGATACCGGTTGAGTCCTGATTTAGGACCGAGGATGTGATCTATTCTGGAGAATGTTCCATGTGCACTAGAGAAGAATGTGTATTCTGTTGCTTTGGGATGAAATATTCTGAATATATCTGTGATGTCCATCTGGTCCAGTGTGTCATTTAAGGCCTTTATTTCCTTGCTGATCTTTTGCTTGGATGACCTGTCCATTTCAGTGAGGGGAGTGTTAAAGTCCCCTACTATTATTGTATTATTGTTGATGTGTTTCTTTGATTTTGTTATTAATTGGTTTATATAGTTGGCTGCTCCCACATTGGGGGCATAGATATTTAAAACCCATCGCAAATATCATTCTCAATGGAGAAAAACTGAAAGCTTTTCGGCTAAGGTCAGGAACATGGCAGGGATGTCCATTATCACCACTGCTATTCAACATAGTACTAGAGGTCCTAGCCTCAGCAATCAGACAACAAAAGGAAATTAAAGGCATCCAAATCGGCAAAGAAGAAGTCAAATTATCACTCTTCGCAGATGATATGATACTATATGTGGAAAACCCAAAAGACTCCACTCCAAAACTGCTAGAACTTATACAGGAATTCAGTAAAGTGTCAGGATATAAAATCAATGCACAGAAATCAGTTGCATTTCTCTACACCAACAGCAAGACAGAAGAAAGAGATATTAAGGAGTCAATCTCATTTACAATTGCATCCAAAACCATAAGATACCTAGGAATAAACCTAAGCAAAGAGACACAGAATCTATACTCAGAAAACTATAAAGTACTCATGAAAGAAATTGAGGAAGACACAAAGAAATGGAAAAATGTTCCATGCTCCTGGATTGGAAGAATAAATATTGTGAAAATGTCTATGCTACCTAAAGCAATTTACACATTTAATGCAATTCCTATCAAAGTACCATCCATCTTTTTCAAAGAAATGGAACAAATAATTCTAAAATTTATATGGAACCAGAAAAGACCTCGAATAGCCAAAGGGATATTGAAAAAGAAAGCCAACGTTGGTGGCATCACAATTCCGGACTTCAAGCTCTATTACAAAGCTGTCATCATCAAGACAGCATGGTACTGGCACAAAAACAGACACATAGATCAATGGAACAGAATAGAGAGCCCAGAAATAGACCCTCAAATCTATGGTCAACTAATCTTCGACAAAGCAGGAAAGAATGTCCAATGGAAAAAAGACAGCCTTTTCAATAAATCGTGCTGGGAAAATTGGACAGCCACATGCAGAAAAATGAAATTGGACCATTTCCTTACACCACACACAAAAATAGACTCAAAATGGATGAAGGACCTCAATGTACGAAAGGAATCCATCAAAATCCTTGAGGAGAATACGGGCAGCAACCTCTTCGACCTCTGCCGCAGCAACATCTTCCTAGGAACAACGCAAAAGGCAAGGGAAGCAAGGGCAAAAATGAACTACTGGGATTTCATCAAGATCAAAAGCTTTTGCACAGCAAAGGAAACAGTTAACAAAATCAAAAGACAACTGACAGAATGGGAGAAGATATTTGCAAACGACATATCAGATAAAGGACTAGTGTCCAGAATCTATAAAGAACTTAGCAAACTCAACACCCAAAGAACAAATAATCCAATCAAGAAATGGGCAGAAGACATGAACAGACATTTCTGCAAAGAAGACATCCAGATGGCGAACAGACACATGAAAAAGTGCTCCATATCACTCGGCATCAGGGAAATACAAATCAAAACCACAATGAGATATCACCTCACACCAGTCAGAATGGCTAAAATCAACAAGTCAGGAAATGACAGATGCTGGCGAGGATGCGGAGAAAGGGGAACCCTCCTACACTGTTGGTGGGAATGCAAGCTGGTGCAGCCACTCTGGAAAACAGCATGGAGGTTCCTCAAAATGTTGAAAATAGAACTGCCCTATGACCCAGCAATTGCACTATTGGGTATTTACCCTAAAGATACAAATGTAGTGATCCAAAGGGACACATGCACCCGAATGTTTATAGCAGCAATGTCCACAATAGCCAAACTATGGAAAGAACCTAGATGTCCATCAACAGATGAATGGATCAAGAAGATGTGGTATATATACACAATGGAATACTATGCAGCCATCAAAAGAAATGAAATCTTGCCATTTGCAACAACATGGATGGAACTAGAGCGTATCATGCTTAGCGAAATAAGTCAAGCAGAGAAAGACAACTATCATATGATCTCCCTGATATGAAGAAGTGGTGATGCAACATGGAGGCTTAAGTGGGTAGAAGAAGAATCAATGAAACAAGATGGGATTGGGAGGGAGACAAACCATAAGTGACTCTTAATCTCACACAAACTGAGGGTTGCCGGGGGGAGGGGGTTTGGGAGAAGGGGGTGGGATTATGGACATTGGGGAGGGTATGTGATTTGGTGAGTGCCGTGAAGTATGTAAACCTGGTGATTCACAGACCTGTACCCCTGGGGATAAAAATATATGTTTATAAAAAATAAAAAATTAAAAAAAAAAAAGAAATGAATGACATTTATTGGATTTCTTTGATTTCCTTGTAGTTCTCATGAACAATGCATTAACAAGAAATGTAGGTCTGTAAACTATTTCAAAGTGAATGCTGATTATTTTGTTTCTTTCTCATTTCCTTGCTTGCTCAGCTAAGGGAAACCAAATAGACTCATCAGCCCACTTACAGACAGCATAGCTCTAGGTTTTTCCCCCTCACTATTAAACACAATGTTTGTTGGCATGTTCCAAATTCTCTAGTTTTAGGGGATGACCCTGACCATTAGGATTTGCATAAAACTACTCTTAACTCCCATCATGAGACCAGGAAACCCTGTGAGAAACTATTTCCATCTTAACACTTAAGGGATCTTTGTGGGATCTAAGTTTATTATTATTTTCTCTTACTCTACTTCTCTGTGTCTGCCACATACCTAGGACTGTCCTACAATACCACCCACTGAACGGCATTTCCTCACATGATTGTATGAACAGCTGACCTGTGCTGGTATTTTGGGGAGCGACTAAAGAATAATTATTTCTTCACGGCTCCTGTTATCTCTTGGACATCCCTATCTTCGGCTCACCCCACTGGCTTTGCTCACAGGGGCCACGGTGTCCAGTGTACTCACTGAGCAGTTTCCTCTCCTTTTTCTTCCCTAGACCCTTTGTCATGTCCCTGCCCTTGAATCTTAAACTTCTTAAATATTTTGCTAAATAATTCACTTAATAATAATAATAATTTAACTTCTCTAGCTGATGGCACCTGAATGCTTCACTTTTTATATTTAGGAAGTAGTTTTTATTTTGTTTTTTTTTAACACACATGGGGGAAATTATTCCATTCTCCTAGGAGATGAGGAATCTAGTTGTACAGATTTAAATGACATTTTTTTACCCTCTTGGCTACATTTGCTCTTTTTTCTCTACTTTTCTCTCCCCTCTCTTCTTCTCTCTTTGCCTTTGTCTCTCTTTTTAACCCTCTCCCGCACTTGCTTCTCTCTCTCTCTCTCTCTGTCTCTATCAACCCACCATCCATTTATACAGAATTACAAATGTGTGTGCAAAGGCAAGCTCACAAGCACATCTACTCAAACACAACTGTGGCTGTTCCTGAGCTAACTTTTCTAAGGGGCACCTAAGAAGACATCACGGGGGCAAGTTAAATGGTCTTGTAAATGTGAGAAAATTTTCATATACATTGTTTCTCCTCTATGCCCCTCTGGATGACAAAGCACAGGGGTTCTACAAAGATTGTCCTACTTCTAGGGAAGTAATAAATTAACAGAAGTCTTCATGGTTTGATAGAGTCTGGAGAGAGACACACAGAGGGTACCCTAAGCAGAAATCCCTTTATAACATGGTCCCTTTACTTCTGTTTACATTACCTTTGGGAATATAATCCTCACTCCTCTGTGAGAGGGCCAATTTGATTTTTTCAATAGTCTTAATTGTAAATGCTCCCTTTATATGGTATGAAAATTTAAGTTTATAACACTCACTTGTTGGTCTTGGGTTTATTCTCTGGTGTCCCGAAAAGTAAGTTTATTAAATTTTTCAAAAAATAGAAATTCATATATTTGAAAATAATTGTCATTAAATTCCTCATCAAATCATCCCGTCTCAGGCTAAACACCTCTTTTTTTCTTCAACAATTCCTGTTGTTATAGCTTTCAGACCCCTAACTTCCTGATTGTAGTATTTTGGAGTCATTCCATTTTGTCACTGTTTACTCTCAAAATGCCACATCTAGCAGAATGACTTGCACGACGTAGATGGATAAATGCTGACAGAATTTAATTTAACTGAGCACCATACTATTTCCAGTGCCGAGTCCTGAAAAACTATGCCCATCTTTCTTCTGGACGTTACACTTTTATTAATACAATATAAGACTGCATTAGCTTTATTATAAATCACATGGGCTTGTAATATAATGTCTCCTGACCTTTTTCTCATAATCTCACTTTCCTTCATCTGAATTTGGTCATCTGATTTCCTGAATCTAAATGCAAAGTTTTACATTTATCCTTGTAAATTTCATTTTGTTTATTTCATCCACGATTTCACCCTTTTGAGATCTTTATGCCCTCATTGAAAATACACATTTCCCACCACTATTTGGGTCATTTATAAATGCAGTAGATTTGGTTTTTTGCCTTTACCCAAGATTGATGCTTTTGGTAGAAGTCCATTGCAACATTGGACTTTTAACCTGTTTTTGTTTTGTTTTGTTTTGTTTTGCTTCTGGCTCTCTACCGTATTGCTGAACCACACATCTGTTTGGGAGATTACAAGGTGTGTATGGCATCTGGTCCTACAGAAGTGTGGTCAGCCACAGTGCAGCATCTGTGGAGTTGTCCTCCCCTGTGCCCTGTGTCTATTAAGCATCTCAATACACACATTTCCACTGCTAATGTCACTAAGTACCCACGAAAGCACAGTCGTGGCCACTGGTTTCCAGGCAACAGGCCCTGGGTGCTGCTGTGGCAGAGGCTTTGAACTTTCCCAGAAACCATAGTCTCTCCCAGGCCCTCCTGCCACTGCTCTAGCCCTGGGTTACTCAAGGTGCCACAGCTCTGAGTGTTCAGTAACAAAATAAGAGGGTTTCGAAAAGCTCCTAACTGCAAAGAGAGAGAGAGAGAGTTTCCGCAGCAGATACAAAAAGCTTTCTTGCTTCCATTTGGTCTCCACGGTTTGAGAGAGGGCTCCAGGGTGGTTAAAAAACTGCCTTGTGGATGCAGGAGAGGCTCTGGCACAAGTGTGGGCACCGGGGGTGGAGTGGGGGGATGCCTGAGGGCCCCTCAAAGGCTGCTGGGCAGCGGAGGCTCCTGGGGGTGCGTGAAGATGAGCCTTTTGAAGAGACACTGAAGAGACACTGGCCCAGCCCGCCCGGGTGGAAGCCTGCGCATGTAGTCAGGTGGTCGCCATCTCCTTGGAGTTGCGCCTCCTCCTCCAGGAAGCGGCTCTCCGGGAAGTCACAGAGCGGGCGTGTGCGCGGGCGGACCCCAGGGCAAGCAGCTTCGGAAGGGCCTGCTGCAGGCTCTTGTCCAGAGCAACGGCGGCTCCCTGGCATCCAGGGATGCCCCCCGACCCTGGTAGAACTTCTGCGCGTCCTGGAAGAGGGCACAGACCCGCGCTGGTGCTGCGCCTTCGTCTTCCGGGGACCCTCAGCTCTCCGGCTGCCCCTCAGCCCTGCGGGAAGAAGGGGGCCTCCGCCGCCCCCACTGCCCGGCCACTGCGAGCTACGTCTTCGCAGAGAAACGGCGGCCCAGGGAGAGGTAGGTGCGGAGGCCGCAGTCGCGTGTTGACCGGGCGGTTGTCGGGACTCACCTGCGCGCAGCCGCTGTGGGGAATCTGGGGGACGGTGCCTGATGGCCGGGAGGAGCGCAGCTCAGAGGACGGCGCTGGCTGGTCCTCGAGGACGAGGATGGCTGAGAACAGGGTTCCAAAGGCGACTGGAAGAGAGGTTGGAGGGTGGTGGGAGGCTGCAAAAAGGGGCATCCCTGGGTCTGTTCCACTGGAATAGTGTGGAAGCTCGAGACAGATCCGAGGGGACGTCTGGCGCGCTGCCTAACTCCAGTTCTACACCGTGGTGTCTGGCAGTGCTTTTACAGAAATTGCTTGTATTGATCAGTGTTCTTTTTCACTGTGGCCGTGCTGCTCAACAAACACCAAAATATGTGTGGCTTTCAACAATGAGCATTTAATTTTTACTTACAAGTTAGTTCATAGGTTGACTTGGGTTCTGCTGGATTCAGGTAGGATTGCCTGGCCTCAGTTTGCAGGCTGAGCTCAGAGTACTCGTCATGGATCATCTCCTTTGGGTCCAGCAGTCACTTGGGGGATGTTCTTCTATAGAAATAGTAGTTGCTCAAGAGTCCTGAGTGGAAATAAATAATGCTCCTTAAAACTTAAAAAAACACTGTAATTTCTGTCCATATCCTGTTGGCTCAAGCATGTCACATGGCCAAGAATTTAATATACTCCAGTGGTGGTGAGCCATGGCAAGGATAAGAAGGAAAGGAATCTTTGGAGAGAGATCTTTCACTTTTATACAGCCTTCTCCTTCATTCTCTTCTTATAGACTACATGAGTCTGGGGAGGGCAGCAGAAAAATCTCTTTGACAAACGCCATATTGGAATCACCTCTTCACCCTCAGGCACAGAGCTTTGTCACTGTGTCAAGCCTATTTTTCCTCCTCCTTTCAGATATTTTATCTTCCCGAGAGTGTTTGACAAAGGGATGCCTAGCAGGCCTACCCCACCAGTGCACTGAGCATGCTGAAACCCATTTGAAACTACCAGTGGGCATATTCATGCTCAAGCTGAGGAGGTCTTGGATTCCTTTGACGCATCTGAATCAACTGATTTGTGGAAAGAAGTGGAACTCCATAGGGTACAACTGCAAAGCACCTTTGTTTTTTCTCCACCTGCCTCTTTTAACCTGCTCAGAGCACTAGTTTTTCCTTACTGTTTTGGATAAAAAGTTGAGTAGGTTTGGTGACTTTTCTGGTCACTCTCAGATAATGGAATGTTCTCCAATCCCTATTGTATATTAGGAGAACTTCATTTCACTAATTAACATATTCATTCCGGTATAAAATCCCAGTTCCAAACTTTATTCTGGTTTTTTCAGCTTGTGTCAGCTGTGGCTGCAGGCTTGTGCAGAATGATCATGTGGCCAACTTCTTGTTCATTTAGCTGCTTAGTGTCTGTTCTCCCCTGCTTACTAGGCTGCCCGGGCCCTCCAAGGTTGGAAGCTAATAGGCAGGGGAGGTAAGGGGCAAGGTTGGTACTAAGAAAAACTGGCATTGATTTCCCCTGGTCTTGGAAGGTGTTTGAAGGTGAAATATTGCCTTATAGGGGCATCTGTGATAATCTTTCCAGAATACCCAGACTAAATCCTTTGAGTAGTAAGAAGCTTCCATGCAAATAGCTTATAGTCTCCCCCTGCCCCCACTACCACTGCAGACTCTTTTTGCTGAGATAGACTTACCATGGCCAGAGCCCAGGCAGACACCTCATAGTGGGCTTCACATTTGGACTTTGGGAAACACACACACACACACACACACACACATACACACACACACTTGAACTGCTGTGGGTGGTAATGCAGGCATTTCCCAAATACCACCATTTCATGACGGCCACAAAGAGTTTCAGCTACCACTTGTTTAAAAATGAGGCACCATTTTACTATCAACCTTAAATTCCAAAGGATGAGGCTGAGTTGCCCCCAGGAAGCTCCTCTCATGCAACTGAAGATTAGAGCAAAGGACTCTGATCTCCAAAGTAAGAAAAGGTATAGGTGGAGGGGGAGGGGGTATATTGGGGACATGACTGCAGCACATTGAGGACTTTCTCCAAGGAAACACTTTTTTTCTCCAGCCTCCATCTTTTTTATACCCTTGAAGTGGGTATTGACTAATTACAGTAGAACAAGTTTTTGTCCCTTGAGTAAGTCCTCTAAAGTGGCCTTGTACTCTCATTGGATTGTGGAGATGTCTGCCTGTCATGTACTCTTGGCACCTCTTTCTTTTTTTTTTTTTTTTTAAGATTTTATTTATTTATTTGACAGAGAGAGATCACAAGTAGGCAGAGAGAGAGGAGGAAGCAGGCTCCCTGCTGAGCAGAGAGCCCGATGCGGGACTCGATCCCAGGACCCCGAGATCGTGACCTGAGCCGAAGGCAGCGGCTTAACCCACTGAGCCACCCAGGCGCCGGCACCTCTTTCTTTTAAACTTAGAATCATAGACTCTTTGGATTTAAAGAGAGTTGAACATCTCCCTCATTTCATAAATGAGAAAATGAAGTTTCTGAGAAGTGATGCCAGACTTCCAAGGTCACACAGCTTTTTTGGTATAAAGGTACTCAAGCCATGTACAGCCTGTGGGTCCAATAACCCCTCTTTCCTCAAATTTATCATCTTTAAAAAGGGATAGTAGTTGTACAATAGAACGTGGGAAGTCGAGGCTTATTGTAAAGGTTAAATGAGTTAGTGTTGGAAAGCTTTCAGAAGAATGTGATATAAGGAAAGCACTCCATGATTGCTGTTTCTTCTCTATTCTCCTTTCTTCTTTGGTAACTTCTTTTTCTACTTCTTTCTCTTTCATAGAAGATCCATGAGCCTAATATTGAGAACACAAGCAAGCAGAACTAAAAGTGCCATTAATTACCAGTCACAAAGCCTAATGTTGTCAAAGAGACAGGAACCTTCCTCCCTTGCTGGTGAACTTCAAACGTGAGACATTACCTCTGCTCTATAATAGTGAGCAATTTCAGAAAACTTTAACGTCCAAAAAGAGGGGATGGTTCAAAGGAATTATGGGCCATTGTCCAGTGAAACATGACATCGTCACTAAAAAGTCATGGACAAATATAAAGAGGCATTAAATGAACAAAGGCAATTTCCAAAACTGTGGCATAGGGTGATATAAATTTTGAAAATAAAAAAGAGATGACATATATTTATTTCCTGATGACATATATTTATTTCCTGACATATATTTATTTCCTGAGGTTATGAACCATAGTAGTCAGGTTTGGGTTGGGGGCTTATTGGTGACTTTTGTTTTTGTATTTATGTGTGTTTCTCCAACATTTGTACAAGAAATATTTTCTCTTAAAATATATTTTAAAAAGGGTAGAAGGTGATTGTGGAGTTGGAAAATAGTGCTTAGCTTTAGAATGAATGGATTTTGTCAGAATTATGTGCTATTGGACAGAGGAAGGCCTAACCCCACAGGTAGGCAGAAGTCTACGCTCAGTGATACTCTGCCCGGGAGCAATGGTAAAAATCTTGAGAATAAGAGGCTCCTTTCGACCAGGAGCAGCTGTTTCATCTGAGACGAGCCTCCAAGGCTTCATAGCATGCTCAGGAAACTTGTAGAAAGACAGTAAATCTGACAGGAGAAATAAAAGAATGTTCTCAGTCAGTGAGATAGTTTTAAATGACTGCTTTTCCAGAGAGGTTGATGAGTAAGAAGTCTCTTCATTCATTTCATTTTTCTTGAAAAAAGTTGAGCTACAAAATGAGATGTAATGTTATAGGAAAGTAGAGGGGATCATGGGCTCAGTGTAGACACTATTTCCATGAAGCACAAGGGAGAGAATATCCGTCTGTCAGTAGGGAGAACTTCCCTCCTTGTTTCCTTTGAAGGCTGTCCAAACCAGGTAGCCAGCAAGTTCAAACATTCATGAAATGGCTGTGAGTGAATTCAGTGAGACATCTGAAAATTTAGCTAATTTGGTGCTTCTCTTTTTACCAAAAGGAAGAAAATTTTCATATTAACTTGAATTGAAAACTTTTCTGACCTTAAGAAAGAACCAATGATCAATGACAACTGAATTTCAAGTGATTTCTTTTAAATTGTAGTGGAAAAGTTGAATTTGTAATAAAAAGTTTTTTTAAATATAAAAGTTATTTACATACATAAAATTCCTTTTTCTTTGACCTTATAGATACTGTGTGTATGTGTTTAGGGGGTTCTCTTGGTGAGGAAAAGCAAGATGAGTATCTGCTCTTTCACAAGCCTATGGAAATCTAAAATAACATGCTATTTTATATTAAGGCTCCATTATAGTAAAACAGAACTCTAGATATGGTTTAGATGATTATGCTCTACCAAATATGGAAACAATTGGCTAAAATTGGACTAAGTGGTAGCTTCAACTGAAAGAAATAATGTCAGACTTTCAGTGTCCCATTAGGGTAATTGTGGTGACGCCTATGGTTACGGTCTATGAATTGACATTGCCATAAGGCTTGCAGTCACAAAAGATTGGTTCCTTGGGTCATTACAAAAAAGGTTCAGACTTCAGAGCTCTTGAGATATTTCCTCATAATGGCTCAAATTAGGAAATTGTTTCTTCAGTAGAGAGAGCTCTCATTTGTTAAAAAATTCATCACATAGTGAGTGAATTCCTGTTACAAGGACCAGTGTTGAGTCAGTGTAGAGAGATGGTATAGGCTCTATATTTTCCCTCTTGACCATGGTAATTAACTGGTGGTCTCTTTTGTCAAGTGCAGGTGAGAGTAGTGTTATGATCCAGGGTAGAGCTAGACTGACACATAAATTTGTTCCTGTGATAAGCAATCCAAATAGCAAAGAGACATAGCAATACGATTGATTTTAGAGAAATCTAAACCTTGCCAAGAGCTGAGATTTTTTCTCAACCAAAGGAAAGATCCAGAACAACGATAGAACAACAACAACAACAACACAAAACCCTCCCAGGCTGAGAAGGAGAGGGAGTAGGGCATCTTAGTGACAATGATCACAATTGATCCAGTGATGTTTAAATGGGCCAATAACTATGAAAAGTTATTCATTCAGAAACCGATGGAGATCCAGGTTTAAAGGCCAGGAAACTACAAAGCTGTGACAAAGCTTTCACTACCAATAATTGCTCTGCTTTAGCTAAGAGGCTAAAATTGAAGTACATGAGGATCTCAATTATTGGGCTAGGTTGGTTAATCTGCTTTCCAATAAGATGGCTTTTGAAGAAGTAAGAACAATCTACAACTTTTCTCCTTACAATGACCCCATTAAATTCTCCTTAATATAGTCATGACTTAGGGTATTCTTTATTTTTTTTTTACGATTTTGTTTATTTATTTATTTGAGAGAGAGACTACGTGGCTGTGCGAGCAGAAGGTGGGATGGGGAAGAGGCAGAGGGGAGGGAGAGGGACAGTCCACTCAGAGTGCGGCGCTGGTCATGGGGCTGGATCCCACCATGCCAGGTCTTGACATGAGCCAAAACCAAGAGTCCCGCGCTTAACTGACTGAGCCACCCAAGCACCCTGACTTAGGGCATTGTGTTGTTTTGCACACTTGTTATAGGAAAGAAGTGTGTTAAACCACGGATCTGTTATAATAAGGACAAATGTATTAAAATGGACAGTACTTCGATTCCTATAGAATTATGTTCACGTTTGAGGCAATTAAATATTAATTACACTCCTCTATCCATGAAATGCTACAGGAAAAATAATAATTTTAAATGCTATTCCCATGTTTTGCCATGATGTCACTTACCAAAGACATCAGCGATATCAAAGAATTGCATATTAAAGTGGCATTTTGCCTGTAAAGGAAAGAAGGCTTGTTTTAAAAGCTTTGGAAGTGTTTTAATCCTGCTAGAAAGTATTTGAACCCCCACAAAGAAGTTTAAAAAAGGGGAGTATTTTGAATTATTTTCATAAAGAGATACTCTAAATGGATTGTCCTTTCAAAATGAAAGAAAAATGCACTGAAGTTGATGTGTATAGTGTTTAGAGCAGTGCATTCAGCAGATACCAGGAAGAATATTCGTCCTGATTCTTTTTTTTTTTTTTTTTTTAAAGATTTTATTTATTTGACAGAGAGAGATCACAAGTAGGCAGAGAGGCAAGCAGAAAGAAGGCGGGGGAGGGGGAGGAGGAAACAGGCTCCCTGCCTAGCAGAGAATCCGATGTGGGACTCGATCCCAGGACCCTGAGATCATAACCTGAGCCGAAGGCAGAGGCTTAACTCACTGAAGCACCCAGGCAGCCCTTCCTCCTAATTCTTGACTCTCAGTTGCTCAGCCTGAAAACTAGATCTTTCTGAACAAACCAGGAAACCTTTGGATAAGGTTTGCTTGCCTAATAATCCCTTTCTTCTATGTTAGCCCCACTCACTGTTGTCCGTGGTGGATTTAAGTGAAAACAGGAAGAAACGTGTAAGCTGGGCCTGCAGATTGCTGGCCGTTACTATCTTCTTGCTGCTTTTCCCCTTTGGCATAATATTTACTCATAGACTTCCAGTCTTTGTCCCTATAGTAAAGGAAGATACCAGACATGATTGTGACTAATTTCTTCTTTCAAAAGATAGGAAAACCCTCTGACTCAGCCGGATAAACAAAAGCCCTTAGCAATTAGCTGGCCAGTTGTTTGGTTTCTCAAATCCTCCGTCCCTGTGCCTGGTCATAATCAGCACAGCTCCTGGTAAAGGGAATGTGAGTGAGACCCTGGCCCCTGGGAGTGGACAGGGATGACATCTTTCTGTGATAATTGCCTTCTATTCCACTCCTGCTTCACATCTTTCTTTAAAAGAAAATTTTAACATGCCAGCCCTGGGCTTGGAGCCTCAGCTGAGGCCTGACAACAGTGTTGTACTTTCTAATATGGATGAACATGGTTAGTAGAATAAAGACTTTTGTAAAACACGCCAAGGGGCGTAGAACACACCAATCTGGGCATGGGGAGAGGAGGGAGGCATAAGGCGGGTAAGTGGAATCATCGAACTAAGATAAGGTCACGGGTGACCTTTCATGTACAAAATTACTTTCTTAAAAAAAAAATATTTGACAGAGAGAAAGAGATCACAAGTAGGTAGAGCTGTAGGCAGAGGGAGAAGCAGGCTCTCTGCCTAACAGGGAGCTGAATGAGGGGCTGGATCCCAGGTCCCTGGAATCATGACCTGAGCCAAAGGCAGATTCTTAACTGACTGAGCCACCCAGGAACCCCACAAAATTACTTTCTTACTGAAGGAGGGAGAGAAAGAAAATGTAATGGAGAGAAGAGATGTAGTCATATCAACCTGTTTGTTCTATCCCCAAAGTGGAGCCAAGTAATGAATCTAACTGCAAGACTGAACATGTGTTAATTTTTCTTGCTAGGAAAACAGCCTTCCAGTGTTATGCTCCTGATATGTCACTGAATTATTAAAATAAGTCTAAATGGCTACAGGAGGATGGCAATAGAGCGGCATTAGACTCATGCTTTGAGACTCTCCTTGTTCCAGAAGCACTGTGGTCTAGGCATGTAATGACAAATTATTTCCATTTGTGAGAGTCTTCTTTTCAGAGCAAGATCATGCTCTCTCCCTTTTTAAAGATTTTATTTATTTATTTATTTAGCAACTGCATGAGCAGAGGGAGGGGCAGTGGGAGAGAGAGAGAAAGAGAATCTTATGTAGGCTCCACGCCCGGTGTGGAGCTTGATCCCATGACTCACAGATCATGACCTGAACTGAAATCAAATCGACTGAGTGCCCACGTGCTCTCTATTTGGACTTTCTAGACTTTGGCTATAGGTGAGTTTGAGTGAACCAAATTATAGGCTTCTATTGTTTTTTCCAGTTTGTACTTGATATTTTGTCAGTCATTTCTGTTACACTCCTTTTATGTCTCATGAAATATTTGTCTTATTTTTTTTCACAGATTTTATTTTTGTTGAAATACTTGGAATATGGATTTTGAGTAATCTTGGTAATTTACACCAGGGTTTAGTTGTATACTTTTTCATAATTATTCAATCTCCCCTTTCAGTCAGTCTCTAAATTTGCTTATTAGTATTCCTTTTTATGCTTTCCTTAACTTAAAAACAGTATTATTTTGTGGTATGATTAAAGCAAGTATGATTACTATTAAAATCAATTATGTGAATGGATTTTGCACTTACCTATGAAACAAACAATATACCTTGGTGATTTCACTTAAGGGTCTTAGCTTAATTAATGATATGTCATTATTAGTATTTACTGACATTTTCCCATTTTTACTTGTGGTTCTTTCCAGATTGATCCTGAGAATTATGTTATGTTTGCTATGTATGGTTAGAGAAACTGAGGCATATTTTTAATTAGTGAGGATTCTTGAGTTTTTCATAAAACTGTTAGTACAGTTTCAAAAGTAACATGGCTTTTCTGAGTTCATTCTGTTGTGGCCAAATTTACTACTCATTTCAAAAGACCTTGGGGAGTGCCCCCAACTTTTAATTGCCTTTATGAGTGACATTACCCTTGTTTGTCTTTCCTGTAGTAGAATTTTTAAAAAAACATCTATTTTTATTTTATTATATCGTATATATGTTTTCTTCAATATACTATACAAAATTGATTAAGAATTTTATTTTATTTTTTTTAAGATTTTATTTATTTATTTGACAGACAGAAATCACAAGTAGGCAGAGAGGCAGGCAGAGAGAAAGAGGGAAGCAGGCTCCCTGCTGAGCAGAGAACCCGAAGCGGGATTCGATCCCAGGACCCTGGGATCATGACCTGAGCCGAAGGCAGAGGCTTTAACCCACTGAGCCACCCAGGCACCCCCTGATTAAGAATTTTAAAAAGGCTTTCATTGGTCTCTTATTTTCAACTTACTAAGATTTGTCAGCAACTAACCTATGCATTTGTGAGAAAAGGTCTCACCACATGTAAAGTATGGCTTTCCCACAGGCCATTCACTGACCAGTCTCTATAGGTGTAGCTGTTGTTTTGCAAACTGGGATTTAGAGAGAATGCTTCACCTGTACCTTTTCAGGGCAAGCTGGTAGACTGGAGCCCAGGCCCCTGGGCAGCTGGAAAGCAGGCAACACCTTCCAGCTGCCTCAGTTGTGAATCCCATTCCTTCTCCTTGATATTGACTTAAAATCAGTGAGTCCGTGCTAAAACATTCCAGTAGTGCAAAATTTCAAGGTTTCTGTCTCCTACAATGCAGAAGTCTTATAAAGGTAAAAACCCATTTCTTCCAGGGAAGCTTAGAGAAGAAAACCCAACCAGGAAGACCTAATACAAAAAGCTGGGGTCCTGGGCCTGTTGATTGCCAGACGGCCTCCGTGAATTTCTCCTTTAATATCCACTGGCCTCAATAGGAGCTTGCACAACTGGAATGTTGATAAGATCTCACCACTTTGAATTCTGCTGTAGGGGAAAAGAGTGCAGAGGAGTGGTGCTGAGGTAGTTTGGGGCTGTAAATTGTGCCTGTCTTATCAGTGGTATCATCATCTTTTATTCTATTCCTGCTCCTGCCAGACTGGAGCCTGGTTGTTCTAAGTGGCTTGTTTTATCAAAAAATATTTTGTTTCCATGCAGGATTTTTGTTTGTGGCCATATTCCCTTTTGGTATAGGAAACAGAAACATGACAAAGAGAGCATTGTATTCTGTAAGGAATGTTTTGGAGAAGATAACCAGTGTGAGTTTGAGGGTTTTTTGTTGTGGTTTTCATATCCTCTAGGATTATGCTAATTATATTTTAAGCTTTTTTATGTTTTATTTATTGCTGTATTTTCAGGTGAGGTTTCTGGTGTTGAGGAGTGTAGCGTTGAATCATTAGCAATTATTGAAAATTTGAGGAAGTAAATGAAATTTTGTTGATTTCTTTCTTTCTTTCTTTTCTTTTCTTTTTTTTTTTTTTTTAAGATTTTATCCATTCGTTTGACAGACAGAGATGACAAGCAGGCAGAGAGGCAGGCAGAGAGAGAGAGGAGAGGAAGCAGGCCCCCTGCCAAGCAGAGAGCCTTATGCAGGGCTGGATTCCAGGGCCCCAAGATCATGACCTCAGCCAAAGGCAGAGGCTTTCACCCACTGAGCCACCCAGGCGCCCCTGTTGATTTCTTTTGAAGCTTAGAATATATGTTCCTTTATTCAAGAGAGTGTTGTATAAATCTCTACTAAATCAAGCCTGTTAAACTAAAGAATAGTTTAGATTTCTAAGAAAGGTAAAGTCTTTTCCGTAATGCAAATTGACTTGTTAGTTTTTATGGTCCTCTGGAATTGCAAGATGACATTTTGGGAGGCTGGGGCAGCTTGTCAAACGTCCTGTTTGGTACTCGATGGGTCATGTAACTGAAGACATGTTTCTCTAGGTTTTGGTTTTTTTTTTTTGAAATTTCGTGTTTATTTCTTGTATCTAGCCTCTCTGATCTCTTACCTTGTTCTTCCCTTAGCCTTTCTTAGATAGTTCACTTTCCAGTTCCATGGTTTTGTTACCTTCCCTCCTTTAGTCCTTTTGCTAATTTCTCTTTTTGAAACATTTTAAACATTTCTGATCTCTGGTTGTTTTCTGTATCTTCTCAGCTTTCTTTGCAGTTACCAGTTGCCCTTATTTTAATGTTTCTTCTGCTTGTTATTATACCAGTGATTTTCTGGGGTTGCGTTCTTTTGTTGTTTGTGCCTCTTTCTCCTGGTGGTGTTTTTCCCGAACCACATGGGATTTTTCAATCTTCTGTTCATCTTTGTATCTGAGAACCTCCATTTCCCTGTTGCTGGAGCCTATTTTGATAAGCAGAGGTTGCCTGTGGTGGTGTGCAAGGGCGTGAGAGGGTGAGCATAGTGTGTGTCGGTTTTACCCATAACTTGCCTTTTGGTAGTTTAAAACTAGGTGGGGCACTTCTGTCCTTTCTGTTTTCCTTCCTGGACATGTGCTTCTGCTGCCACTTGCTCAGCCTAAATGTTGAAGGAGAGAGGAGCCAAGGAGCATATTTGCTTCTAACGCAATTTCCCATTTCCAGTAATTGCCCCGGGGCCTCTCAAGAATCTCTGAAAACAAGTCTGGATAACCTTGGAACCACCTTCACCTCTGCAGCAGTCCCTGCCTGCCTGTGTTTGATCTGTGGTTTCCTTTATAACCTTATCTTGGTTTCTGTTTTTCACAGATCCATCCAAAGTTCTGAATCACCATTGACATTATTTCTTGTTTAGCAGTGATGTTATGGATATATTTAAATATGAACTTATTTAAATGCCTAGCAAACTGTGTATATACTAACAGATTTGAGTGGGTTCTGTCAGCCATCTTAATCTAGTTTCTTCCTCTTGTACTATTTCAGTATTGTTCAGAGATACAGGAGATTGCGGTTGTAAATAGCATCCTCTTTTGCATATGCTTTCTACTTTAAGCATTGGGATCTATTTTGATTACTCTTCATATCAAAGTTTCTATTACTACACTAATGGAAATATGTTTTAATACAAAGAATTACTGTTGAACTAAACAGAACTGTTCTTCATTCACATCAGATTGATTTCTAATTTTAGGATTTAAGAAACACTTCAGACCCTCAAGGAACGTTTTATAATGCAGCACAAGTAGAAGATGTAAGAAACTAAATCTCTTCTTCATTAGCAGTCATTGAAAATACTACCACTAATGAATACCCAGAATTATTAGCTGTAGGAGAAAAAATCATGAGAGGCTGCAGTGGTTTCTTAGATAAGTCAAGACCATCTCTCTGATAAATAATTTTTCTTCCTTGGAGTTGAGTGATGAGCTCGTTTTGCCTTTTATCTTATCCTGATGAAGCTGAGTGACATGAGAGTCAGTGAAGCCAGTTTTAAGTTGCACTGGTACAGTGGAAGCTGGTGGAATGGCTCCCAAAGTGTTTGTGGTAACTGGACTTATCAGAGATTAAAATCAACAGATCTATAAAAATATTGGCAGCTGATGGCTACCATTTTCTCTAATGCAGTGTTCAGAGCTTCAGTTCATTCCAGAATCCGAGTATTTTGTTGAGGGGCAAGATATTTTTGTGCTTTTGTTTGTTTGTTTGTTTGTCTGAATCTTCACAAATCCAGTCCAGGTGGAAATATTTAGAAGTAGGGAAGTGCAGCAGCTTAACAGTCCTTAGGTTTCCTGCCAGAAATAACTTACTAATGCAAAGAAAAGACGATTAAGCGGAAAGAAAGACCTCTATTTGTGGATGTCCTTAACTGAAGCTGTGGTGATTATTAAGTGCATTATCTCAAAACTTGATAATTTCTATTTCTAAGGTGCTGGGACATGCTGTGTGATTTCCTCTGCTCCACAAGTTACGTTAAGATGGTGAGCTGTACTAGCAGCTTCTTTCCTGGCTCAAAACAACTCTGAGGGAAGGGATGTGGGGAAGGAGAAAATAACACAAATAGGCCTTGGGGGTTGAAATGGCCACTCAATCATTGTCAGGCCAAGGCAGCACAGGTGGGCCTTCGCTGGGGGGTACTGACGGGGTCTGGCCACTGAGAGAAGAATGTAGAAGAGAGGGCCTCAGTGTGGCCTGGAGTGTGGCTAGTTTCTCCTCATGGAAAAAGACGGCTCTTTGTAAAGTAGAGGAAATATACAGTCCCAGTAAGGAATCTGAACTCAAATAAATGAAGAATATAATGAATCATGGTCACATATAATTGGAAACCAAACAGACTAATTAGCCCCAAGGAGATACGAGCTGGTCCCTTTCAATTCTAAACTTCTGCTTACAAAATAAACTCAGCCATGAAATCATGACTCTCCTGTTTCCTTGGAACCAAAAAGAAGAGAGAAAGAATATCTCAAATTCTATTTTTTCTATACTTTTCCTTTCTTAATATACTATTCCATACTCTTCCTTTTTTTCTCTACATATCTTGCTGCTGAACTGGAAGAAAGGGTCTAGGAACTAAAGTGTTCTGGGCTGGGAACTCGGGTTGAGTTTGGGCCAATTCTCTGCCTCCTACTCTCCTTCCCTCCCTTGCTTCTTTCCACAAATCTTTTTTTTTTTTTTTTAAGATTTATTTATTTATTTGGGAGAGAGAGAGAGAAAGGGGGTGTGTGCATGTGAATGTGGGGAGGGGCAGATGGGCAGAGAGAGATCCTCAAGTATCTCCTCACTGAGTGTAGAACCCCATGCAGGGCTTAATCTCAGAACCCTGAGATCATGGTGGAAATCAAGAGTTGGCCGCTTAACTCACTGCCACCCATGTGTCCCATTGAGCCACCCAGGTGCCCCAACTTCTTTCTACAAATACTTCCTAATTTCCCACTATGTGATGATGCTCTGTCATGCTAACAAAGATGTGAAAGAAATAAAGGGCTAAATGAAGTGAAAGAAGGAGGAAGACATGGAGGAAAGAAACAGTGAAAGGGAGAGAAGAGAAAGTAAGAAGGAACAGAAAGGTAAAGAGGAAGACTATTGGCAGCAAGAGAAGAGGCAGTTTCAGTTGATGATGAATGTAACATTTGGGTCTAAAGAAATGAAGTATTGAAAGAAAAATATAGTGTAGGTAAAGTATAAGGTTACTCTAAGAATGGTGAAGTAGGGGGCGCCTGGGCAGCTCGGTGGATTAAAGCCTCCGCCTTCGGCTCAGGTCCTGGTTCCAGAGTCCTGGGATCGAGCCCCACATCGGGTTCTCTGCTCAGTGGGGAGCCTGCTCCCCCCACCCCCACCCCCGGCCGCCTGCCTCTCTGCCTACTTGTGATCTCTGTCAAATAGATAAATAAAATCTTAAAAAAGAAAAAAAAATTAAACATGTTGAAGAAAGAGTGGCCAAACAGAAAGAAACATAGTGAGGAAATGAGGTGAGAAGAAGAGGTTACAAAAGTAAATCCCCTGTTTTAAAACTTTTCCCAAAGCTAGGATGCCTGGGTGGCTCAGTTTATGAAGTGTCTGCCTTCAGCTCAGGTCATGATCCTGAGGTCTTGGGATCTAGTCCCACGTGAGGCTCCTTGCTCAGCAGGGGAGCCAGCTTCTCCTTCTGCCTGTTGCTTCCTCCCTGTGCTTGTGTGTTCTCTCTGGCAAATAAAATCCTTACTGAAAAATGAAACAAAATAAAACAAAAAATAACTTTTCCCAAAGCTAACCCCATTTTTGGATTATTTCTGCATCGTACTGTAGAACGGGCATATCAGTGCCATTTCCTTAAGTGCGTGTGCTTTGCACTAATTAGCGTTTAGTGAATGAATGAAGCATTAGGGAAAACTGATATTCTCCAAATTCAGGTTTCAAATTTAAGCCCTTGAATTTAGTTTCTGAGTCTTAGTCCTATTAGCAGGTGAGTGAAGTGATGGATAGAAGGGGGAGCGTGAGGAGAGGGGTCTCCATGTGTCTGTCACATCTCTTCAGGGCATGTGACTAGCTGACAGGTACAACAATATTAAAACGTGGATAAGGAGCTCTGAGTTAGTTCTGAACATTCCCAAGTATTTTAGAGCTTCAGCATTCATTCATCCTCTCACTGGTGGACTTAATGTTCCTCCTCATCTCAGAGATACTTAGCAGTAGTTTGCAATAGATGAAGATCTGTCCCAGCCTAATGACCAGCATGTAAGAGGCATTTTATTTTTACTGTGTGCTCCAAGATGGTTACTGATTAGGTATAATCTTCAGAAATGAAAACAAAACTAAGCTTTTAATATATATTTGAAGACAAGTCAATGAGAGAATCTCCGCTTGGACAGCAACTGTCCAGGCAGTGAAGATTATGGCTTAACTCAGCAGTTACTTAAGTGTGCTTTCTCCCTTTTTGGCATGATGATAATGGCCAATGTAATGCTTTTCATTTTTCTCTGGAGTAATGATGCAGCCTCAACTCATGCCATTGCCTGAAATTAAGTTCAATATTGGCTAGAGAGAGCAGAATGCTCTCATGGTTGAGGAATTAAAAAAATAATAATAATTAAAAATAGAGGAAGGAGGGGCAGAAATCTGGAAAAGGAGCCATTTCGAGGAGTTGAGTAAAAATGAATAGATTGTTAGAGTGAGATTTTGAATTTTCTTCAAAATAGATATGTTATTTCTAAAACAGTGCTCTCTTTTTCCTTTCTTCATTTTACTAAAATGCTGTGGGAGCATCATCTTTTTGTCAATCCCAGGGATCTTTTGCTTTTCATAATAATATCCAAGAACAAAGGACCCTCTCTACAACATATCATGTGTGGAATGTGGAGAGTAGAGAGATTCAGTTTTGACTGTACTCAGGCTGGGAGGGGGCATTGGATTTAGCTACTAGAATAACAAACCCCACAGGCCTCTGAGGGTCAGGGTGTGCATGAGTGCGAGCGTGCATGCGGCATGGTGTGTTTGTGCTCTCAGCTTGTGCAAGATTACACACATCAGTCCCAGTATATGACCTGAAGCCAAACATTGACCTGGGCTTATCCCAAGTGTGTGAGAACATTCCCTCCTCTGCATTACATATGCTCTGTCTTAAGGTAATTTAGTTTGGTGATACAAGGTCATTGAAGTCTGAAATACATGCGTAGTGTGTGCTTGGAAAGATCCCCTGCTCAGTTTCTTTAGGATTAAAAATGATCGGAATGATGAAATTTGTTTTGAGTAACAACATAATCCACAAACAGACACTTATACCACCCAACACCGCACTTATATGAAAGGTAAGCAGCACATTCTGCCACTGGGGAAATAGTCACTAAGCTAAAGGTAAGGCTGGGAAGGCTTCTGAGTAGCCAAAATATTATGGTCTTTGCCAACAAAAAATTCCTCACCTAGCATCTGTTTATTCTTAGTTTACTTTTAACAAGCTTGTTTATCTGGTTTCTAAGATTGCAGTAGACCAGAGTAACAAATTAGAGAGAGTGGTTCTGTTTAGATACTTAGTCTGTTAGGTGCTTGCCCATATGTGGAGAGAGAGATGAGAACCTGGCTGTTACTGTGATTATAAAAAGATTAGAAACAAAGGTCCTTAAAATAACAATGTTACATTCTGTGGACATAAACACTTCACTGGTTAAGTATAGCACTGTAGAACAGTTAATGCCAAGGATCTTGAGTAAAAAAAAACAAAATAAAATCAGTGTTTAAAAATGAAATGTGTAATATTTTTAAGTGGCAAAGAAAAGCTTTGGTTATGAGAGATGGGACAAATTTCCTGTTAATGCTGAGTAAATAAGGATTTGCTATATATAAGGACAGTTTGCCATTTCTTCATAAAAATATATCTCCTGGGGGGCGCCTGGGTGGCTCAGTGAGTTAAAGCCTCTGCCATCGGCTCGGGTCATGATCCCAGCGTCCTGGGATCGACCCCACATCGGGCTCTCTGCCCAGAGGGGAGCCTGCTTCTTCCTCTCTCTCTGCCTGCCTCTCTGCCTCCTTGTGATTTCTGTCTGTCAAATAAATAAATAAATCTTTAAAAAAAAAAAAAAAGGCTGAGGGAAATTAAAAAAAAAAAATGTATCTCCTGGGGGAGAAGTTGTATATATTTTAAATTTGTTCCCTTTTCAAGAAATTTTCTACTTTCTGGAGCTAAACACTTTGGCAGTAATCTTTCTGGGTCATATGCTTAGTAAGGTAAACAAGATTTTAGAGTAGAGCCAATTATACCTTTGTATGTAGGTTTGTGGTTTGTAACTTGTAAGTCCTAAGGGTCCATGAGGAAGAAGCCAAAATGGTAAGAATTTTTTTCTGTTTTTTCTTGACTTCCTTACCCATGCAATTTTTTTTTTTTTTTCTAAGTGTGGATCTCAGTTGCATGTTCCGAGTTCTAAAGGCAATAAATGATTGAACTTTGGCCAGTGACAAGGAAAAATCGAGTTAAAGTAATGGGACGAAGATAATGTGAATCAGGTTGAAAAAGTTTTATTTCGCTATAAAATTCTTTCAGAATAGAATTAGTTTTTGGCTATTCAAAACACAAGTAAATACCCCTTCAGCCAATTGAGTCTGATTCTTTAGTGCCTGGCTTGGGCCTTTTTCAAAGGGCAAGTTTTCTCCTAAGACATTGGAAGGTTTCTCTTTATCCCCACCATCAGTATATTTATTAATGTGACTCTTAGTTCTTTGTTTTTGTTCAAGAACACATTGAAAAGAAAATTGATCAAGTCCTCTTTTTTTTTTCAAAAGAGTATATAATTTTTCTTCAAATGATTTTGTTGATAAAAAATGAAATTTGATTTGTGTTCAAGGGCAAGCATCATGGTACTGTAATTCCATGAGGACTTAAGCCTCCTGTTGTTAAAGTGAGAGGTGCTGTACGGAAAACACTGTAGAGAGGTTTTCCAACCAGAGACGGTTAGGCAGCTTGAAATTTTTTCAGCTGAGTACTACATGCAGTTATGTGGTTACTGCAGAAAAACCTGAGCTAGTGGTGTTGATTTCTCTTCCCAGTTGCCTCATTGGTAGTAACTTGTTCTCTATTATAGATCAGATACTGGGCTAATTGATTTGAAAAACCTCAGTAGGCTGATTTTTCATTTGTTTTGAAAGATCTTGGTTTCCAGTAGCCACTTTAGCTTCACAAAATAGATGTGAAAATTGTACCCACATTTTTGTTGTGTGAAGTACCCAACATAATATTATACTTTAACATGCTTAAAAAAGAAATTCTGTTTTTGGCTCAAAATTGGTTTGTGAATATACTCGATATTTATAAATCCTGCTCATGAAAATTCACTTTCAACTTTGACTGCTTCTCTTTTGGAATTCTAAGATTATTTAGGTTACAGCCTCTTCCTAATTGGTTTAATAATGAGGTTGGTGATATGAGGCCCTTGCTTGCATACCCTATAAGTCTTTCTCATCAGAGAGGTAGGGAATCACCTTATAAATATTTATTTCCAAATTATGTTCTCCAGGCAGCTAGCATTCAAGACAGCACAACTATAAATACACTGGGCCATCAGTGGATGGGAATACATTAGCCGTTTTAGAGGCCATGTCATTATATACTTTTATATTTTAATCTTCTGTGTATGAAGTCATGACTATGTTACTTAGGTAAGAGAACAGACTTTAGTCCTTTAAAAAAAAAAAAGTAGTATCTAAGATAGGGACGTTTTTGTATCCAATAAATAATTGCATGAGTAAAGATGGGTTTTGTAAAATTTCACAGTACTTTGATAGGGCCGCAATATCCACACATATAGCTTCATGACAACACAACTAAATTTCAGTGAAAACTTCATCACTTAAATATAGTAGTCTTCCCACAAAGAATCTGAATTAGTAAAGTCTTACTTATTTCATAATTAAGCTCATAGGGGTTTCTAAGAGACTGGAGAAGCCTATAATCTGGGCCAAGTCAAAAGTGAGTACAACTTGGTTCATCAATTGTAGAGTTATCTCTGAAGGATTTGTCTTGAGAGGAAACATTTTCATGAAGAGAGAGTAGTCATAGTATATTTCCGTTTTATTAAGAGGTTTTAGTAAAAACAACAAATAATATGATCCTGGGAACTGATGGTCTTGTGTTGAACAGAGTACAATTACTTTGGAAAACTTGCAATGGGCACATAATATTTTGCCACAACACTTCAGCATGTTTCCAATAGTTGGTGTTCCCCCCCCCCCCAAGGCATTTTCCCAGCTATCCTAGAAGAGTTTATGCAAGGTTTTAGCTTTTATTTATTTGCTCCTTTGGGGCAAAATTTTATGACAAAACCAGCTGGACTAATTCTTCAACCAAAAGGAAGAAATGAAGGATGTTGCATTTGAATACACTATTCCAGCATTTCTCCCATCATTTCCGTTGCTATTGTTTGAATTGGTTATTTATCTGTAGCTACTTCCAAAAAAGAAAGCAAAGAAAGAAAGCAAAAAGAAATTATAGCAAAAATTGAGTCTACTGTATGCTGTTGCCTATAGCCTTAAACATCTGGTTTACATTTTCTGTCTGCTTCAGAGTTTTACTGACTCTTGAAAATATGATAGGAAAATTAAACCATGAATCTTAAAATAGGACATTTCAGAATTAGACTGAAGACAAAGAATGAGGTTGCAACAAGAAGAAGTAAGGCGACAACCTCCTTCAGAGACGAGAAGACCTCACACTTCTGGCCTGAAGGAATCTGTGCAGGCATGCAACATGTTCTTTGGGAGCAGAGATGTATAACCTTGCCTCTCTCTTCCCTCAGAATGAAGCCATGAGAACAAGCAGTTCTATTAGTTGTGTTGCCTTCTTGCTGCCTTCTGTAGTTAATCCTTAGGAGAAGAGGTGAGGATCTGCGGAAACTTGTGGCATATCTAAGTTGGGGATAAAGCCAACAATGAAACAAACAAAAAGCAATGTTAATACCTTGTTTTTACCTCTGTACCTGACTGTACTCCTTGCCTTATTAAACTTCCACAGATCTAGTTACTGTGATATGGTGATTTTAGGAAGTAGTACAAAATAATTTCCAATTTCAACAAAAAACAAGATGGTAGCAAATGGCACTTTAGGGGAAAAGTATGTTAAGAGTGGGTGAGGGCTAGCAGAGTCAAACCATGACAAAGGGAAGATGTCCAGCATGTGCTGTTTCTGGACAAAGAGCTCTTTTTGCAAAGGACTGATCATTGTCTAAATTGCTTTAATGACTCATACTATGAGTTTATGCCACATCTTCAGCATAAAATATCAACACGGGGGCATGTTTATTTATTTTCTCCCAAGAAGCACTACTATTCCTAAATGCAGTCAAGTTCCCAAAGGTTAGCAACATTTTGACTTAGCGCATTTTATATTCTTTCTGTACCAGAATTAATGAGCAGTTTTGGGCAGCCTCCTCCAGGAATTTGGATATAGACATAATAGCTTGACTGCTCTTTTTTTTCTTTTTAATTATCATGCCTGATTTTGTTCTATTTCCAACCTGGAAAACATGACGGTCAAGAAAATAGGTTTTGTCTTTCAGAGCTTTCAATGATTTAGTTTACCCACTTTGAGCCATAAATTGGCCGAGGCAAAGATGGAACAGCTCTGTTTACAGGCAGGGCTTCTGAAATCATTCACTCTGACATGAGGCCTTGGGTGTCAGTAGGCCTGGGTTTCTTCCTTACAAGGCCCTGAACGGTACTTCCGAAATATGTTGAGCAGTGCTTCTAGTTCAACTTTGGATTCTCTTAGAGTTTAATTCCCTTTATATTTGAGTAGGAGTGATAGACCCAAAACATGCTCATATATTATTGTCTCCTTTGACAGTCTCAGGTCTGTCCATTCTGCCTTCAGTTTCACCACCTCTTGTTTCTCTTCGTATTCTGCCTTCTTCCTGGCCTCTCCATTTTTGTTTTTTCTTCCTTGAAAGATTGACTACCCTGAGTTCGAATATCAGTTCTGCTACTTCCCTTGTGATCTTGGGCAAAGATTGGCTTCCATTTCTTCATCTGTACAAAGAGGGGGATAATAGCATCTCCATTTAGAGGGGTGTGGAGGGATGGCTGCTTTGGCACACATAAAGGATTTAGAACAATGTGTGGCCCACAGCAAAGGTTGGCTGTCTTGGGCAGGATTGGGGAGGTGGAAGGTATTCGTGTTGTTTTGGGGCATTACCTCTGCCAGTTTTCTTACAATCTTCAAATCATGTTCATGAAAAGAGATTTTTAGGTGCTTCTTTTGAGCTCTTTAAGTCTTTTTTTGTGAAAGTACAGAGCACAAGATGCTTTGGGCAGGGGAAATCTACCAGTAGCCAAATAAATAATGTGCAATACCACTAAAAGAAGGAAGTGGCATGCCCATGAGCTGAGGAATGGCAAGTAATTTAGTGCAACCTTTCTCAAGGTCAGTTTGGCAATATGTTTTAAAAGACTTAAAATGTGCATGCTTTTTGACATAGTAATTCCACTTTTGGGAGTTGTTCCCGAGGACATAACTAAGGATGTGGGAAAGATTGAGCTCCAAGAATATTCAATGGACTGATCTTTAAAAAAGCAAAAGTTGGAAACCACTTAACACTCTTTGGTTAGGCAAATTATAGTGATTTCAAACAATGGAGCACTATGCTGTTTAAAAAAAAAAGGCATATTTATTGACATGGAAAGATGATTACAATATGCCAGTAAATGCAAACAGCAGCTTCAAAAGCATCAGGGTTTGGTTTGAACACAGTGTGATGGCGGTAGATTTTAGAGGTTGTGTACCAAGATGTGTTACAGTGGGCCTGTTTGAGTGGGTAAGATTAGATGCGTTTTTAATTTTTTTCTTTTTTATCTCTATATTACGATTTCTCATAGTAGACAAGTTTTTCATTCTCAGTTTTCACTGTGCTGTCAAATGAAAACATAAATGCTCAAAAAGTCCCAGTCTTATGTTTGATGTTTGAAAGTTCTGAAAACATTCTCCCTGAGAGCGTGTTGTGTGTCGTTCTTGGCTCCTAGAGATCTAAGTTCCCGTCTGGGTTCTGCGACTAATACTGAAGGAGACTTTGTATAATTACAAGTGGTCCTGGTCTTTCCCAATGAGGGGGATGGCTACGGGGACAATGAAACGGCCGCTGTGAGACTGTGTAGATCAGATCGAATACTGAATGGGAAAGTGCCTGAAGCTTGTGCAAGTATCTTTTGGAATTTATTTTTAATCTCAAAGAGTTAATTCACTTAACTGTGAGGAAGAGAGGCCTAAGTTATGGTTGAACAGCCAAGATGTTGTGATTTGTATCAGCCCAGTTTGTGCAGTCTGTGCAATTTCTCAGGATTCTTCAGATAATACCCTGTCATCTTGTGGGGTAGGCACTAAAGGACCCGATTCCTTATCAAACTGCCAGCGTTAGCCAACAATTTACTGAAAGTTCGGATTTCATAGTACAAGAATAACCAGAGGGAGGAGACACTCAGTGTAGGCTTTTTTAGGTGTAGATAGAGCAGCTTACTCATACTGGCAAAGAAACATGGCATAGGAGAGTGTTTATACAACGAAAACCTCTTACGTGCCTTGATGCGGAGCTTTAATTACGTTATGAGAGAGAATTATCTAATGCCAGGACAAACTCTGCCAGAGTTAGAGATGAGGTAACAGATGCTTCATTCTAAAAACTTTGAAACATACTATTTTTTTGCATTAAAAATAAGTCCAAATGCAGCTTAAGAATAATAGCTAAAACATGTTTATTGCTTGTTTGTGGTTTCCCAAGAATTGTGCTAAGTAACTTGGTTATATATATTAATCACTGGTTCTCAAAGTCTGGTTTCTAGACCAGCAGCAGCAGATCTGAAAGCTTGTTAAAGATATAAATCCTGGGGACGCCTGGGTGGCTCAGTTGGTTAAGCGGCTGCCTTCGGCTCAGGTCATGATCCCGGCGTCCTGGGATCGAGTCGCACATCGGGCTCCTTGCTTGGCAGGGAGCCTGCTTCTCCCTCTGCCTCTGCCTGCCACTCTGTCTGCCTGCGCTTGCTCTCGCTTCTCTCTCTATGACAAATAAATAAATAAAATCTTTAAAAAAAAAAAGATATAAATTCTGGGCCCTTTTTTTTCAGACGTCTTGAGAAATCAGAACTGGTAGCTCACTAATCCCTCCAGGTGATGCTTTTGTGTGTTCAGTTTGAGAACAACTGATTTAAATTAGCCTTGTTTGAGTATTTGAGGCTACTGTCATTACCCTGTTCTGTAGCCGAGGAAACTGAAGCTTGGAGATTTTAAGCATCTCTCCAAGGGCACAGATTAAGTGCATACTGGATCCAGGGCGTGAATTCATGTCTCCCTCCTTGCAGAGCCAGTGCACACTTTACTACTATTTAACCTGAACATTCATCGCTCTTCTTTTTCTTCTTTCATCTTCAGCCTAAGTCGCCGTATGTGCTGTGTTGATGTGAGGTAACTTAGAAGGGCTGGGATCTGGGATTCCAAACATTATGATGCCTTAACGCTGACCATTGGTTCCTTCCACAAATGATTCCTGAGAAAGAAATTGGTCCAGGTATCCAGGTCAGGTAAGGGATGGTGGCTTTGGCTGCAAACCCCAGTGTCAATCTTTAGCTCTAATGAGCTGGCCTAAATTATGTGCCTCCATGAAGACTTCCTATCAGCTTGGTGGCAGCCTCAGTATCACAACTAAAAGCAGGGAGTGGGTTGGGGAAGAATCTTTCTGGCCCATTCCTTCTAAGCCCTCACCCAGACCTCATCTCTCACCATCTGTCTTTTAATAGCAAGAGTAGGCAGACTAAAGGTGAAGTACATCAGTTCATGGGCCAGAAAGTCCCTTTCCTCCAGAAATTGTGCACTTTTTCTAGAACTGGACTTCTTTCCAATTTTATAGGAAAAGACAGTTTTCCAGACACAATTCCTAGGAAGTTTCCAAAGGAAGAGAAACTGCTTCTGCATGGCCCAAGAGCTTAAACCTCTCCCTGTGAGCATGCAAAGTTCAGTGCCCTTTCCCCTACCTCAGTGTGCCATCCCTTTTAGATGTCCTTCCTGGGCTTCACGGGGGAGCCAAGGGGACACTTGAGCTCCCTCTAGAGGTCCCTGGGATAGTGGTCATAGGTCATGCCCACTGTTGGCCAGAAGCACATAGCAAATGTATTTCAAAGTTTATGTTTAGGGAGGGAAAGATTAGAACATTTTTATTTGGAAGGAAGCTTCATAGAGGAGACTGCAGTCATTTTAAAGTTTTTTGTCTTTCGGATATCAGACATGTTTTTTTAAAATCTGAATTTGAATGGAGAAGTACTTTCTTTTTAGTCCTTAGGAATTAAAATCAACTACTCATCTCTCTCACGGACCTTCTTTCAAGGAACAATGCAGAATGCCCCTGGTGTATTTTGTGGCCCGCACAGTATCCATTTTCCTCTCCTTCTTTCTTAACACAACCCTGCTTTTATTCAATTGTGTTCTCTGTGTGGGCAGGTGTTTGAGGCATTACGTGTCTGTGCCAGGGGTAAATCGTGATTGATAGGGCCTTTGACTACAAATTAGGATCACCTCGGGGCGACTTAAACGTCTTTAGTGCTCAGGCCTCACCCTGCTTAAATTAAAACATGACCTCTGGTGGTGGGCTTCCTCCTGATTCCGACGGGATTTGTTGAGCAGGTCCCAGGGCTCCCCTTGCCAGTGACTGGAGCTGTGCTCTTGACACAATGCCTGGCAGTGAGGCGTTGGTGAAGAAGGTAAGGAGTCTTTATTCTTGACGGTATTGCCCTAGAGCCGCCCTGCCTCGGATTTATTTTTATGTGCAATAATACATACCCTTTGGATTGTAAGGTATTTTCCATTGTTTTTTTATATTACCTGGGGTCAGAAATGTTATGATCGATTTATCTGTCTTTCTGGGACTTAGCAGTAGGACTAATACTGACTTACTCTATGGTTTTAGTCAAAGCCTGGACTGAGACAGCTGGTTACACAGTGATTAGGGCAGTTTTCAATTCAGAAGAGAGATAGCCTTAGGTAGGGAGAAGGTATAATTATAATCATCTAATGGGGATTTTACAAAAAGAGACACATATCCTATCTCAACTGTTTGGAGGGGGGTGGGTATTAGAGGCAGAGGGAGAACTAAGGAAACATTTTGAAAAAACTCCCTTAGATATGTTTTATGTACTTATCATCTAAGAAATATTAGCTTAAGGAATACTAATCATTTGAACGAGAAGAGTCTTTAAATTTCAACACTATAATAAGCCAGATCACAAGAAAGACCTAGTCTTACAGTCTAGAAATAACTAGATTATGTTAAACTGCTTCTTCCTCCATCAACTTCCTGTATGGAACAGTGACTTAACATTCTGTTCAACATCCACAAACACCTCCATACTTGGATATACAGAGGTCTTTTGTACAGTTTCCTGTCTCCAAGAATTTCTAGGATTCTTTAGGATACCCAATGTATCTACAAATCCAGTGATCTTTTCGCTTACCGGGGCCCCCGGAAGGCTAGTCCCCACAGCCATCGGCTCCATGGCATGATTGCTCCTGTGGCTCCCTGGAGTGAGGTTTCCACTGCCTAGGCTACTGTTTGTTCCATTTGGCGTCATTGTGGCCCGATGCTATTCTCAATCTTTACCATACTACGGCAGTTTAGTCAGCTTTCATCAACGTAGAGGGAAGGTTTTCTCCTTCTAAATTATATTGTTAGGGTTGGCCACAGTGAGGTGTTTTGGTCACAAAATGTAAAGTTTGTAAGAGTCCTTTTAGCTCATGTGTCTGGCCCTTTTTCTGGAGAGTCTCTAGAGTTGTTGGCTGAGGACAGGTTTTCATGGCCAGAAACTATCACTTCCCTTGGACTTGCCTGCCTTGGTTGTGCACTAAGAGCCAGATTTCTTTCTCCCTTAGAGCAGTTTTTTTTTTTTTTTTTTTTCCCCCAATGCTCTCGTAGTCCTTGTCTACAGGCTGGCTTAAGTTCAGCCCCTTTTGGTCCATGAGACTGGTAGCTGTGTTTGAATATTGGTGCTATTTCTGGAAGGCTTGCTCCTTTCCCCTCCAGAAAGTTTTCTTGTGGAAGGCATTTTCCTGCTCTGGAAGGTTCTGCAACTTTCACTGCACATCAGTAAGCACAACTGGATAAACGTAGGATGAGCGTGTGTCACTTGGCATACTAGGCCGTTATGGAACCTGTTCTGCAAGGACACCACACTACTGGGTTTGCAGAATCAGGGTATGATTGGTCTATTGTGCTGTTCAGTGTTCCATGTATAAAGATACCATGTACTTTTTTTTTTTTTTGGGTAAGGCTTGGAATATTTTTGTCTTATTTCATTTGACATTTATTGCGTGTCCATTTGCCAGGTCCGGAGGTATATGCTGGTGATGCAAAGTTGAGTAAGATGTGGGCCTTGCCCTCGGAACATTCAGACTGCAGCTTGGAGGTAATTAGAGTGCTGTTTGGGAAATGTTGTGCCATGGAACTCGAACTTGTTTTTATTGCCTGGAAACTACCTCTTCCATTGCCTCGGGTTTTGGAAGTCTCCTGTAGCTCCCAGCCCTGCTCAGTTGTCAGTTCTCTGAGCGGAGCTCCAGGTGAAGCAGACCAGCACTGCCCTCCACTCTCCTGTGTAGCCTCTCGTGCTCTTAACCCGCAGTTATGACTTCGTGCTTTATTTTTCTCCTAGTCCTCACCAATATCTGAAATTATCCTGTCCATGTATTTGTAATCTAAACTCTGAGGGCAGAAACTGTCTGTCTTGTACACATCTGAATCCTCAGTGTTTATAAATGTGTTCTGAATAAAATCAGAAATCACACAGAGGTACTGCTACCCTGTTGGAGAAATTAGAGTCTTGCTAAACCGGGAGCTGCCTGAGCTGCATTTGTAAACACTAGACAGGAAAAGAAGAGTCTGGGAGGGTGTGCAGGTAGAACAGACAGCCTGCTCTGGCTTCCCAGGAGCTGCAGGGGGGTAGGGGTGGTCCAGCATTGCAGGAGCTGAAGTCTGCTGTGCTAGTGAAGGGTGAGCCTGGCTGAGCCTCCACGAGGCCTGTCATCGAGGCATGAGGTCTGATGCAGGGACTGAACGAGACTCCATTTATATTTCGGGAGAATCAAAAGTGATTTCTCCAGCTGGGGTCTGCAAGACCTAGCTTCTTGGGTTTCTCTACCACGTGAATCTAAAATTGCTGCCCTGCGAGCCAGGGGGGTGGTGGGGGCAGGGTCCAAGGGGTGGGGTTGGAACAAGGCTAGGGGAGGCTTTTATCTTCCTTGAGAAACCAAGGACTCCACCATGTGTAGTGCTTCCTCTGCCTTGTTTCTTGTGGATTGTTACGACCTTCCTCACTGCTCTCCCAGCCCGCAGTGCGGGCCCAGGGTGAGCTCATTTGCGCCTCACTAGGGTCTGACAGCTCTTTGCCTTCCGGTACTTGGTAAAGCTGTATAAGTAAATGCCGTGTTTAGAGTTCAGTTTTGCTTCTGCCTGGGGTCGACATCTGCGGCTGGGTTCTTCCAGGTTCCGGGGCCCTTGATTGGCTTTTGTTTGTTGTAACAGTTGTCCTTTTACTGGGTCTGTGCAAACTGACTGACTCATCTTCAAAGTGAAGTCTTAAAAAAAAACAGTTGGATAGCATGTTGGGTAGCATTTTATTTACTTTAGAAAAGCTCTCCCAGCTTTCCTGTCACTGGCACAGGGACCCAGAGGTAGTGCTGCGTTCCAAAGCAGGCAGTGCTGTTGTGGCATCGTGGGGCTGACATGAACCACGAACTTGGTCTGTGGCCTGCTTGCATGCTCCATTGCCGTGACGAATGAATGGTAAACCATCGCACTCCTCTCAGCCTTAGCTTCCTCTGCTACAAGACGGGAGGCCCTGAAGCTGTTTTACATATAGGGTTGGTGTGAACGTTAAAAGGAGATGATGAATGAAGGCTTTGCACTCTGCCACGTGATAAGCATCCATTCATGGCAGCTTCCAGATCTGACTTCGCTCCATGAAAATTAGGAAAGTAAAACATCACCGGTAGTGGTGGGCCAAGTGAAAAAACTTCATCTTGTGGGGATTCAAACTTGGGAATTTCTTGCAGAATTCCCTGAGGAGTTTTATTAGATGGGGCTCAACGCTATCTCGACTGCTGGGTGGCTTCAACCTATTGGTGAAATCGGAGCCGGCAAAGTGTCATTGTTGATGAGAAGAGTCATTGCCCATAGAGAGTGTAATTCTCTCTGAATCCTAAGGATTGAATGTGAGCTACTGCCTCCCATTTGTAATTCTGTATTTTACGTGGGCATCAATAGCAAAACAAGCATTTTGCTTAAGACTGCAGAAGTCACAGAGTTTGTTTAATGATTACTACAGCTTGCTTGGTAATTATGATTGCATGGGCAATCCTGCGCAACCCAGGGAACTTTTGGAAAGTAGTGACAGTAATTTACGGCCATGTGGTTTTGTCTGGATGCTTAAGTACTTGGTCTGTGGCCTACTTGCATGCTCCATTGCCTGCCTGATGGACCCATTCCCCACCTGCACTGTGTTTCCCCTTCTCAACGGAACATTGTGGAATGAATACTGAGACTGTGGGACAGACAAAGCAAAGAGAGTATGTGTTAGGAAAGGGAGATTGGATCTGTAAAAAATTCCTCTCCACTGTAATTTTAGCTTTTCAATCAATGAAAGTCACTGTTTTCCTTTTTTTTTTTTTTTTTTTTAAGATCATAGAATATAAAGTTAGTGCAAATTACCCACCTTGGTGAATATCTGAAGTTTTAAAAGGACATGGAAAATTCCTGTGGACTTCAAGTAAACTTCTTTGAATGCTGCCTTTTCACGGTGTATTTCTAAATAATTGAAAACTAATTTAAGTAAATTGTGATGGCTTATGGTTACTTCTAAGTATGTTTCATTCATAATGACAAGCTCCTTCAAAAAGTAAAAGCACCACCTTTAAGTCAAACTCCGATTTTTGGAGAAAAACAGGAATGATAAAGTGAAGAGAAAACAGTAATTGAGCATCTAGTTTCTGTCTATTGCTTTTGAAAATTTGCCACATCCTGAAAGGAAATTCTTATGTGTGCTCCAGTGTCCAAAAGGAAAATGAAGATGTTGGCTAAATTCTTCAATAAGCCAGTCCCAAAGAATTTCCTTTGAAGTTGTTTTATATGCTTTTCTACTAAAAAACTTTAAGATAAGTTATAACACTGCTTTGTGCTTTGAAAATAAATTCAGCACATTAATTGTATTTATGAGAGAAAGTAGTAAATGTCCCAGAATGAATACACAGCCGTAATTTACGTGGAGAGAACCGCTCCTGCCCATAAACTTCTCCTACTTGCCTCTTCTGGTTTATGACATCAGCCAGCCTCACAAATGAACTGCTTTGTGCTCCATCAGGTCCCTGCTCTATGCAGATTTCTACTGAACGCTTATCAAATAGGATTATTACTTATTACATATTTTCTTTGCTAATTTTCCAGGAGATTAAATATCATCTCCATATTATAGGGAGGATCTTGGTTTATCTGAGCTGCATATCCATTTGGACTGAGAAATACTTGAGCCCCGCTGACAGTGTATGGGGTAGATGTCAGGCTTCTCCTTGCATCAGGAATTGGGAGGTCTTGCTTAAAAAAACCCACTCCCATAGGGAAGAGAAGTGTGTGCATGGGCTTGGTCTAATATGTAGCTAGGTCTTTGCTGTCAGATGAAAGGGATGACTCTAGAGCATTCTAGTGTGTAACGCTGGTCCTGCGGTCATGGATACACACTTGAGTTCTAGGGGTTAAATGGGATGTGAGTAAAATAAAACAAAACAAAACTATCTTTATATGCTAGCATCTCTGCAACATGTTGAGAGCAAAAGGCAGCTTAGCTTCTCTTTGGGCTCGGGAAGATAGACATAGCAGGAAAGGTGGAGAGAGGCAAATGGCACTTTGGGAAGGGATGCTCCTGGCTGGGGTGCACGGAAGCTCCAGGTGACCCAGGTGAGGGGGCGAGGACGCCAGGACCACAGTGATGGCATCCGTACTGGAAGGAGATCTAGGTCCTGGTCCCATTAAAGTAGTTCTCTAATAACTTGGAAAGAAATGACAAAGGAAGCCTAAAACCTGTAAGAAGCTGTCGAGGAGAAACTACAGAGATTTTAGAGTCTTCAATACACTTATTATGAAAACGAATGAAATGTGCTAACCTCAAGAAGTTACTACAGCAAAATAAACTCAAGGGAAGTAGAAATTACTAAATATAAAGCCAAAAAGATAGAAAATTTTCAAACAGATGTTAAAAACCAGAACCTTGTCCTTTGAAAATAATTATTAAAAGATATCCTTTTGACAAGTTTCATAGAACATTAGAGAACATAAGCAATGAAAAATAACCACAGAAATTAAAGCAATTAAAATATGAAAGAATTCCATGAAAAGCTTTATAGAAGCAATGTGAAAACCTAGATTAAATAAGGTTTTTAGCTCCTTTAACTCAGATAGAGCCAAAACATTAGGATAGACCAGTGCTTTTGAAAAACTTGTAATAGTGATTGAAATCTGATCTTATTATTGGCACTAGTGCAAATTAATTTTCCTGGAAAGTTCTAGCAGCCTACAAAGACCATATGATTTCCATATTAGATACAATTTTTAGAAATGAACAAAGTAGGAGCCTTCCAGACTCAATGAATGAGCTGAGAGTTACCGTGATTCTAAAACCTGATGAGAATAATATAGAAAGGATGCTATAGATATTTTATATTTTTAGTAATTTTGAGTTCGTAATTGGCAACTAATTACCCAGTTTGCAAGAAGCTATGAAAGGCTCAGTTTACCTGCTATATTTAAAATATTTAATTTTCTGAAACTTGTATGTGTTGTTTTCCAAAATATACCTGATTTGCCATCAGGGTTTTACTCAGGGAACAGGGTCAAGTTGAGGGAGGGGCCATCTGAGAGCAAGCGAGGGTAGAGCTCAAGTTGCCACATGTATTTCATGATACTACAGAAAGACTGATGTTAAAAACCAGAACCTTGTGCTTTGAAAATTTATTAATTATTCTGGGAGCCACAAACCCCAAAGTAAAGGGGTTCAAAAATTCAAGAGAATCAACTGGTTAATTCTTGGATCTCATTTTTAAAATTTTAGTAAATCTGACAATCAATTTACAAAATCATTTTATGCATCAGTAAATGATACTGTTAAAAACAGCAAAATACAAACTAAAAATCTAAATGCCAAGAAATAAATCTTATAAAATATAAAGACATTATGAAAAAATGAACTTTTACTGAGAGACTGAAAAGAAAATCTGAATTTAATGAGGAAATCATAGAAAAATTAAAATAGCATTATAGAATTTTGAAAGAATAGAGAGTCTACCCCATCCTAACAAGAAAAAGAAAAATATACAAAATCCTCACTTTTCTTGAACCCATGAAGAAATTCAAGAATGAGACTCGAATGAGGTTTCAGGGCAACTAACCTACCAGAAATTTAAGAAGAGAAATACCTGATCAAGGAGTCAGATACCAGTACTATTTCACTTATAGAAAAGAAGGAAAACAGGTTCCACATTAAAGAAAAAGAATAGTGTTTTCAGCAGTTGATGCTGGAACTATTGGATCTCCGTATACAAAAAGTGAATTTTGATTCATGGTGTGGACTGCGTTGTGTCACAGCTCTCAACCCCAAATGCAGATGTTGAAGTCCTAACCCCCAGGACTTCAGGATTCGGCTGTACCTGGAGTCTGGGCCTTAAGAGAGATGATTCTGTTACAATGAAGCTGTTAGGGTAGGCTCTAATCCAGTCTGATTAGGGTGCTTATAAAAAGAAATTAGGATACAGAGAGAACCCAGGGAGGTCTGCTCATAGAGGAAAGGCTGTCCTTAATGGTCTTGGAAAAAACAAAACCTGCTGATGTCTTGATGTTGATCTTCCAGCCTCCAGAACCATGAGAATAAATTTCTGTTGTTTCAGCCACCCAGTCTATGGTATTTTGTTATGGCAGTCCTAGCATACCATTCATAACTCAAAATAGATCATAGACTTAAATATAAAACCTGAACTATAAAACTTCTAGAGTAAAATATAAGAGAACCTTTATGACCCTGGGTTAGGCAAAGATATCTTAGATAAAAAGAGTTTTTAGTAACATAACTCTAAAAAAAGAACAAATTGATCATCTGGACTTCATCAAAATTAAGACTCTCTGGTCACTTAAACCTAGTGTTTATAGAGTACAAAGACAAGCCACAGACTGAGAGAAAATACACATCTCTGATACAGAGCTTATATCTAGATGATATAAATAACTTCCAAAACACAATAATAAGTCAACCTCCTAAAAAATGAGCACAGGGTTTGAACAGTTACTTCACCCAAGAGAATAGAAGAATGGTGAACTCATGAAAAGATGCTTAATGTCATTAGTCAGAGGGGAAATGCAAATTTAAGTCCACTATGTTCTATCACCACACACTTACTAGAATGGCTTAAGTAACAAAACAAATAAAAACCCCATTAATGCCAAGTGTTGAGGAGGATGCAGAGAAACTGAAACTTTGCTACACTGCTGCTGAGAAGGCAAATGGGGCACTGCCCCTTTGGAAAAGAGTTCAGGAATTTCGTTTATAGTTACACATAGTTTACCATATAATTTAACATTTCTACTCCTAGGAATTTACCTAGGACAAATAAAAACTTATGTTGATGCAAACATCTTGTAGTGAATATTCCTAGTGTTTTTGTTATCATCCAGACTGAAGGCTACCCAATAGCCTTTTACCTTTCACCTGATAAAGGGTAAAGTAAGATGTGGTACATCCATACGATAGAGTACCATGTGGCAGGCCAAAGGGACCATGGACTGACACCTACAACTACCTAAGGTGATTCTCTATATTACACTAAGTGGAAGTCTGTAGACTCAAAAGTCTACAGAACATAAAATTCCATTTATATGACTTTATGCAAGAGGTAAAACTATAGAAACAGAAAAAACATCAGTAGGTGCCAGAATCTGGGTACTGGGCCAAGGGTTGACAAAAGGAACATGAGGGAATGTCTCTATGAAACTGGTCCATATCTTGATTGTAGTGGTTGTATCATGACTTCATGCTCTTGTCAAAACGTGTGCACTAAAAATAAAATGAACTTTATTGCCTGTAAATAATACCTTAATCAGCCTGGATTTAAAAGATAGGATTTGAAGAAAGAATAGGATAATAATCAGATTAATTTAGGGAGGGAAGGTCTTCCTAAGCAAGACACAAAGACTGCAGATTTGGATATGTAAGATTTAGACTTCTGCATGACAAAATGCACTAAATATTAAGTTAAAAAAAAAAACAACTTGTGTTATAATGGAAAAATATTTACAACATATTCAACAGATAATGGGTTGTTATCTAGAATAGCTAAACTGTTTCCACAAATCAGTAAGAAAAACACAAGTTGCACAGTTGAAAAATGTCTCCAAATGGGAAGTTCAGTTCATTGAAGTATGATAATGCAATGAAAATGGGCTAACTTATTTATCATTAATCAGGAAAAAAAACCAGGGGAACCTGAATGGCTCAGTGGGTTAAAGCCTCTGCCTTCCACTCAGGTCATGATCCCAGGGTCCTGGGACCGAACTCCACATCGGGCTCTCTGCTCAGCAGGGAGCCTGCTTCCCTCTCTCTCTGCCTGCCTCCGCCTACCTGTGATCTCTGTCTGTCAGATAAATAAAATCTTAAAAATAAAAACAAACAAACAAAAAGAAAAAAAACAGGAAAAAACAAATTAACAAATGCCTTGGCTTTCATGCATTAGCTTGACCCAAGCTATTGACATTGTAGGGCAAGCCGGCACTCTTACACACTGGTCCGAGTGTTAAAGTGGGGTAATCTAATGGAAAGGCAATCTATAATATCTAGTAAAAGTTTAGAGAAGCATGTCATTGACCCAGCAAATCCATTACTAAAATTCTACTTTAAAGATACATTTTTAAAAGCTTGCACCTTACCTTTACAATACAAATTTGGAAACAGCGCACATAACTGTCCATGGAAGTGTTAAGTAACATATACCTGTATTTATGCAGCCAATTCAAAGACCAGGTAAAAGCTGTGTGTATTTATAGGGAAATGTTTGTAAGTCATATTGTCATGGGAAAAAATAGGTTACAATTTAATACATAGACTTTAATCTGATTTACATAAAAACTTAAAAAAGGAGTTGAGTGTGCTTATGTATGCATTATATAAATAAAATGAGGCTATTTGAACTTATTAGTGGTTACCCCCAGTGAATATCCTATATGTTTCTATGTTTGAATTATTACATTTAGAAAATACTTATAAATTACGCCATTTGAAAAAAGAAACCAAATAGGAAAAATAAATTGTATAATCTATAGTGTATCATGCAGCTAATACCTGTGTTTTGAAACACTTTGTTTAAAAGATGCATAGTTGTTCAAATATTTTGATCTGGTGCTGTTTGAGTTGTGATCACTTAGAACATCACAAGTTACTGCTAACAATATCTGCATGTCATTGTTTGCAACCTTGCGTGGGAAAAAGTTTGTCTTTATAGAAATTATTTCTTCTCTTGAAAGTCCCCTTCTCTTGGGACTTTTCACAAGGCAATGCAGACATTCACATTGGGATATGTGATAAATATAATATTATGTAGCTAGCTCCTGATAATGCCTCTACGACTACAGGGAAAATTCAGAGCCAGGTTTGAGCTTGTGGGTTTCCTTTTTCCATCAGAGTGAAACAGAGAAGGGAATATGACATTCTCGTACATAATAACTCTTTACAATATAGACAGCCCGTCACGTAGGATTTGAAGCACTTTGCATGTCAGTGTTTTTCTTCTTTAGTGCCAGTCACTGCGCAGTTCAGGCTTCCATCTGATGGGAAGATTTCACTATTAATCTCAACCACCTCCTTACTCTGCTCAGAAATGTTCTGCTGTCAATCAGTCATCACGTCTCCTTATTTTCTTGAAGGATGGTGTTATTAAACAACTTGCCTTAGGCCACAGAAGATATCAGTTGTAAAGCCAAGACAGAAATACCAATTCCTAGTTTAGTACTTGTATCAACAAGTCTTGCTACCTTAAAGGAACCTTTTTTCTTTGCAGATTTAAGTTCAGATTTGCTACTGTGAAAGTAGTATACATTTTGCAATTCTAGAGAAGGTTCTTACCTGCCTGCTTTGTCAGGACTGTTGGCATTTAAGAGGTGCTTTCTATCCAAAGAGTCAAAAGAACTGGGTATTGACTTCTGAATATTGAATTCAGTGGTGGGAGCTATCTCAAGCCCATTCTCCTGTTGCACGCACAGGGAAGGGTTGTGTGACTGTACCCGATTACAGTTATGTGTAGTCAGGTGATTTGCTTTAGACTTTACCACATGAGGAAAGTGATGTGTGTCGCTCCAGAGGTTGGCTTTGAGAGTATGTGTTCCTTGCTACATCTTTCCCCCATTAGAGTGATAGGTGCTGTTCCAGATAATGGCTACTCTATCAGCCTAGGTCTTAAAAAGAAGACAGCACAAGGCAGAGCCCATGTGTGATAAGATGTGATACAGGTGAACAAAAGACTCCACACTCTGTGTTGTAAGCCCTTAGGGCTGTTTATAACTGCAGCATATGCTACCCCCTTGTGACTAATGACATTTTCCTAGTAACATAATTTTTCCTTAATCCAAACTCTTAAAAATTTTTAATGGCATTGTAAGCTTAAAAAAACAAAACAAAACACAGTATATCATTGCCCTTAATAATTATTGGCTTGCATATTGGTGTGATAGAATGATGGTGGGTTTTGTTTTTGTTAGCATTTGTGTATTTTTATTTTGACAATTTAGTTAAACTAAAAAAAAAGTTAACCCATGTTTCTAAAATATGTTTTTACAAACTCCAACTTAAAGTAACATTTTTCATTTCAGCTTCCTGGTTATATTTAAGAGTTATAATGAAGACTTCTCATATCAAGAAATAAAATGAATCTTTATTGTATTGGCATATATTTCTCTTAAAGGTTAAAGTTGTGACCTTTTATTTTTTATGCACTTCTAGGGAACGCTGACTGGGAATTACTGCAGGCATCTTTTTTTATTATTCCTTACCTGAGAATTCTAATGGTCCCATGATATCCTGTTTGCTACTGCTAATGGTAATAGTGATCATTCATTGAAGATCTATGTTCCAAGCTTAATGTTTGGCTCTTGATACAGTGTTTCAGTGAATCCTCATGATAACTATGCAGGATAGATGTCAAAGCAACACTCAGAGAGGTTAAATAATTATAGTGAATCAGAGGTGTTAGGAAAAAACTCAGAGCTAAAAAACTGAAAAGGAATATTGAGAAAAGTGAGAAACCAGGAGAATGGTGTCCTGGAATCCAACTGAAGGAAATTGTTTTAGGAAGAAGTGTTTACCTGTGCAAAATGTTGCTGATAGCTCAAATAAGATAAGGGCTAAAAATTGACCATGAAATTTGGCAACATAGGTGTCATTGTGACCTTGACCAGAGAAGACTTGGGGTGATGGTAGGACAATCTGGTTGGCCTGGGTTAAGAGAGATTGGAGGGAGAAGAAATAGATTGCAAATACAGACAATTCTTTCAGGGAGTTTTGCTATAATCAGAAATCCGAAATAGGATAATAGCTAGAGAGAAAAGCAATGCAGAAGATTTTGTTCTGTTTTGCTTTTTTTAGATCAATTTAACATCATAGTATAAGTGTATGCTCAGGAATGATGTTTTGTTTTTTTAGATCAATTTAACATCATAGTATAAGTGTATGCTCAGGAATGATCCAGTAAAGTGGAGAAGATTGCTAAGACAGGTGACAGAGGAGAAAATTACGAGAACAATGCCCTTGAGCAGGTGAGAACAGGTGATATCTAGCGCACACTGAAGACCCTGACCCTTGACATGAGCTTGAAGACACTTAACTTTTGGGAAGGTAAGTATGTGCTGCTCTGTGCTAGGTGCATGTGGAAAAGCAGAATGGGTTTTGAGTAGTTCCATTTTCTTGGTAAAGTAGAAAGTGGGGCCCATTGTGAGGGAAAATGGGGAAAGACATGTTGGATATTTCAGGGGAGAGGGTGTAAATCCAATGTCTCTGGGAGTGAGAAGGAGAACAGACCCAAGCAGAGGGCAGCAACTATGAGCAGTGGTATGTGATGCATTGTGACAACACAGGATTCACAGATTTTAGGGAAGAGAGGGCGAGAATGGCCTGGAACAAAGGCCAAAAAAAAAAAAAAAAAAAAAACCACTCACACCTTCTACAAACACTGGGACTCAAGGACTAGGGAGGAATAATAGCTTTTACATGTGAGAAATGCATGGCATGTAGTGTCTTCTGAAGGCATCCAGGGCTGAATTAGGGCTAGAAGATGAGGGACACATTGACAGATAAGGTTTAGGATAGACCCATCAAGGGATGGAAAGGGCTGGGGGAAGGGTGGTGCAGTGAACACATGTGGTGTCCTGTTGACCTTGAGAGGTGGAAGGTGGGAGGTAAGTGTTGGCTGGCATGTTCTTTCGTGTGGGACTCACTCAGGAGCCCCCTTAGTAGACAAGTCTTGCACTTGAGCCTCGTTGTCAGGGAAACCCAAATAATTAAGTATGTGAAGAAAGGTTCAACTTTTACTTGAACCTCACTTTTCAGAGAAATTAAATCAGAACAATGTATTTTTCTTTATCTTGTTGGAGTCACAAAAAATACAAGTTTGATAATATCAGATGTTTGAGAAAATGGGAAGAAGTGGGACGTTTCATGCACCAGTGGTAAGATGATAAATGGTCGACATCATTCTTAAGAGCAATCTGGCAGCAGTTAGAAAAATTTAATATATTTATACCTGACTCTGACAGTCCTGTTCTAGGATGTATCGGTCTATGAAAAGTTTTCACTGGTCCATGAAGGAACATGTAAGAAGATGTTCCCCATAGCACTGCCTATAGGAGCAAAATTTGGAGGCAGTGTAGACGTACTCACTAGGGACATGGATAACAAAAATGCAGTGTATGCATATGATGGAACTTGACATAGTTGTATCAGATAGATATGAGGATGAATTAGACCCAACACGTGGATATGTTTTAAAAGTGTAGTGTTGGGTTGGAAAAAAAGAACTGCTAAAATTTATAGTATAGTTTAATTTATGTAAAGTAAGTGTTACACACAAGAATACTATTTATTTCAGAAGACGTATATACAATAAGGACATGAATTAGTTATATTAGAGTGGGTGTCCAAGGTGAAGAAGAGGGTTGGAGATGGGGATGAAAGGGGAATAAATGTATTAAAGTAAAGGAGAAGAGTTTGCAAAGATGAGAGCAGGCTAGAAAAGAGTAAGTCTGAAGACCTCAACACTGTAACCTGAAATTTTAAAGAAAAAAAAGTCAAAAGATAAATAATTCCTTTGTGATCCAATTTTTGTTAATAGATTGGGCATTTTGCTAGCCTTTATGTAAAGATAAAGATCTTTTCAAGTGCTCTAACAATTTCAAAGAGTGTATACATATTAGCTCAGTAGAGAGCAGAGAAGAAAAGGTTAGATGGTTAAACTTAAGCATTTGTTACCTCCATACTTCCAAGGTATTTTTGTATTAAGTGTTTATATCAATATCAAAGTGTAAGCAGTTACTTTCTGCAAGATAGGAAGCAATTCAAGAAGGAGGGCAGTGTTATGGTCGAGTCTCCAGTCCAGTGCTAACCAAGACAAATGCTCAATAAATGTTCGCTGAAACAAAAGTGAATTTTGCACATTGAGGAAATCATAATCAACAGTAATATTTTCAAATGCCGGAGAATTAAGTCCTTCAGTTTGATGTTTTGTATTTTGTTGGAGGCTACCAAGGTAGCATGAGTGAATCACTGAATTGCTGGGTTACTGGCTTCTCATATAAGAAGAGTGTGTCCCGTGGGGCTCATGTTTCTCATTAGTGCTGCACAGTTGTTCCCATGCAGTAAAAACTTTAGTAAAGCTCGAGGAAGTTCTGTTTAGTAATTTAGTATGTAATCTATGAATGACTCTAAAGGAGATGTTGGTCTACTTGCTGGATCTGAAAACCATGTTTGTCTGGACTGTAAAACCCAAAACATTTTTAGGTAAATCATTTTAGGCATGAGGTTGTCTTAACACAATAGTTCCTTGATTTTTTTTTTTTCTTATCAATAGGACTGTGTGATATCTGTGTTTCTAACCATCCATACCCCGCCTTTTTAAATGGCATTCCATTTAATTATTATTAACATATAACATACACATATTAACATATAGTGTTGCATCTTATTCTAATGTGTCAATCTTACATTGGCTCTGGTCCAAGTAATACACTAGTGACTCTTCTTGAGGACTCTGTGTCTATATCCACTTGCAAAGAATACCACAGCGCCAGGAGGAATGTGTAGAAAGACTGAGGCGTTCAAGACTGGAGAACCAGTCTGATTTCAGCCAGAGGAGCTGAAATCACTTTTGTTTGAAAAAGACTAGCATTTTTTTTTAAAAAGATTTTATTTATTTATTTGACATACAGAGAGAAAGATCACAAGTAGGCAGAGAGGTAGGCAGAGAGAAGGGGAAGCAGGCTCTCCACTGAGCAGAGAGCCCCATGCGGGACTTGATCCCAGGACCCTGAGATCATGACCTGAGCTGAAGGCAGAGGCTTAACCCACTGAGCCACCCAGGTGCCCCAAAAAGTAGCATTTTAAACAGAGAGATTTTGTTTTTGTTTGTTTTGGGGGGAACAAAGGTGGGTTGGCAGTGCTTGGTGGTTGGTTTATACCTGTGCATCTAGGAGCAACCCCATATGCTTAAGCGTGAGCATTGCTTTATAGCTTGGTGTAGGTTTGGGGATCCAGTCTAAGGCTGAGGTAAGGTGAGAACAGGTAGGAGCCCCAGCCCTCCTGGAGTTCCTTACTTGCAGTATCCCCTGACCTTAGAAGGGAAGGGGAGTTCCCTTTCAGATAGACTGAATTCAGTGGTCAGTTTTTAGCAGAGACATGGAGAAAAACATCATTGCCCTTGACTAAAAAAGCAGAAATTTAACCATCTGGTCCCTAAGTCCAAAAGGACTTATAGCAAGACTATGGTGTCAAAATTTCTGATAACACTAAAAATGAAAATTAGTTTAAGCCACCAATAGACTGTCCTCTGTTACAATTTGAATATATTATACTTAGTATGCTATCTTTCTATTGTTGGATTTTAGGTTATTTTCATAATAGTACTATAATAATTATTTTTAACACATGTTTCTTTAGATCTGTTATTTCTTTGGGGTAGATTCCTTGAGTGGAATTACTGGTATCAGTAGTAGGACATGTTAATAGTCTATTTATAGTCAAATTATTTTGGGGGCAAAATTTCAGTTTATCTTTTCACACTAAGTTTTTGATTCTTGTTTTGTTTGTTTTTATTTTTGCTTTTGCCCTTGCTAGACTGGTTACCTTGTTTTACTTTTTTAAAAAGTTTTTAAATGTTAATTCCAGTAAAGTTAACATATAGTGTTGTATTAATTTCAGGTATAAATTTAGTGATTTAAAAATTCCATACATTACTCAGTACTCATCATGGTAAATATTCTCATTAACCCCAACACCTATTTCACCTAGCACCCCCTCACCACCTCCCCTCTGGTAATCACCAATTTGTTCTCTACTGTTAAGAGTCTGTTTCTTGATTTATCTCTTTTTTTTTCTCTCCTTTGTTCATTTGTTTTGTTTCTGAAATTCCACACATATGAGTGAAATCATATGATAACTGTCTTTCTCTTACTGACTTATTTCACTTGGCATTATCCTCTCTAGGTCCATCCATTCTGTTGCAAATGGCAAGAGTTCATTCTTTTTTTATGGCTGAGTGATATTCCAGTCTGTGTGTGTGTGTGTGTGTGTGTGTGTGTGTGTATGTATCTTAGAAGAGAGATAGATAGAAGACATATATATTTATAGAGTTTGCCCATTCATCTAATGATGGACACTTGTACTGCTTCTATAATTTGGCTATTAGAAATAATGCTGCATTAAACATAGGGCTGCATCTATCCTTTTGAATTAGTGTTTTTGTATTCTTTGGGTAAATACCTTGTAGTGCAATTACTGGGTTGTAGAGTCATTCTATTTTCAACTTTTTGAGGAACCTCCATACTGTTTTCCACAGTGGCTGTACCAGTTTGCATTCCCACCAACAGTGTGTGAGGGTTTCTTTTCTTTGCATCCTCACCAACACTTGTTGTTTTTGCTTTTCACACTAGTTTACAATACAATTTTTTTCAACTTAATTTCAACAACACTAATACTTTTTGAAACATGCAATTGACCAGATTTCATGTGCTTTTAGGAATAATGAACAAGGCAAGGAATTTGAAAAGTATATATACATATTGCTTTCATTTCAGTATTGCCATTTTCCAGTGTGTGTTGTTGTTTCTTTTGTTATCTGTGCTATTAGTACTTTAAAAATACCAATATATCATAATTGGCAAATCGTTATTTATCCTTATGTGCCATTGTTTTTTATTTTATTTTATTTTATTTATGGTAGTTCTGCAAATAAATTTATGTTATTAGCTTTTTAAATTACAAAAGGAGTGTGTGTATTTATAGCATATATCAAATAATATAGAGATCTTTGTCCCTGGGCCACATGTTCACAATGCCACTAACTTGAAAGATAACCAATGTTAACAGACTGATGGATAGTCTTTTACATATTCTGTATGTTTAGACAAACATATATACACATATTTTATATGTAATCTTTTTTTCTTAATAAAACCTAATCCTGACAAAAGTAATCCCTGCTTACTTTAGAAAATTTAGTAGGATAAAATAATATATGACTCAAATTATCAAAGTTGCTGTATTTTGTTTCATCAATTTTTTTATGTTCTAAGAAGTGTCTAACAATCACAAATAATGAAAAATTGAATACTGTGAAGCTATTAAAAAGTCACACAAGTATTTTCTTTTTAATTATCTACAACATTGTTATGGTTATTTTATGTATACATAATATATATTTTAAGCCAGTTCTAAGACTTTTTTTTTTTTTTGAAGATTTTATCTATTTATTTGACAGACAGAGATCACAGGTAGGCAGAGATGCAGGCAGAGAGAGTTGGGGAGGCAGGCTCCCTGCTGAACAGAGAGCCCGATGTGGGGCTCTATCCCAGGACTCAGATCATGATCTGAGCCAAAGGCAGAGGCTTTAACCCACTGAGCCACCCAGGCACCCCTCCCGTGACTTTTTAAATTGATGTGTAGTTGACACATAATGTTTCCATTGGTTTTAGGTAGATAACACAGTGAGGTTGTGAGACATTTTTGCAATTCTAGAATAATAAATAAAAAAGATAATAGAAACACTTCTGTCTTATTGCTGCCTTTAAAGGAAAAATCTCTAGTCTTCCTTGACACTGAGAATAAAGAAATAATTCCATTATTTGGTGTGCTGTTGAGTAGTGGTTTTAGATGTTCTTTATCATGCTCCATAAAATCACATCCTATTTCCACTTCCTAAGTTCTTGATGTCTAGTTAAAACAGAAGGTTTAGTGAAGGGTTTATTCAATGCATTAACTATGTCTGTTGAAGTGATCAATAGCTTTATATTTTTAAGTGATCAGTTTTCCCTAATAAGATTTTCAAATTTTAAACCTACATGTATTTGAAAGTCTTATTAAATTCAAATTATTTTACCATGGCACATCATCTGAAGAACTTAAGGTCCCACTAGATCTCATTATAAGTTAAAATTTTAACTGCTCATATAAAATAGTGAGTACAGATATTAGAACTCCTATTTACCATGGACTTGTGAGCCCCCACTGTGCTTTGTACGGGATCCCGTTCCCTGCTGTCCAGAAAGTGCTGCCAGGCAGAACCCTGGAGTAACTGTAGGGCTCATCTCATTTGTTTGTTTCTTAGGGATCACAAGTCCTGCCTTATGGGGTCCAGTATCTATAAAGAGTTCTTTTTAAAACAAAAAAGTTAATCATTTATTTGAAACAGAGAGGGTGACAGAAATAGAGCACAAGAGGGGGGAGTCAGAAGGAGAAGCCGACTCCTGACTGAGCAAGGAGCTGATGTGGGTGGGGCTCGATCTTAGGATTTTGGGATCATGACCTAAGCAGAAGGCAGCTGCTTAACTGACTGAGCCACCCAGCTGCCCTAAAGAGTTCTTTTTTACATATTGTCTAATTTTTTAGTTGTTTTTGGTGGGAAGGCAAGTTGATTCAAATTACTACATTATGGTCAGAAGTGGAAATCTAACAGATGTAATCTTAAGGCAAAATGCAGACAAGTTATATGGCTCAACACTTTTTCTTTTCTTTCTTTCTTCCTTTCTTTCTTTTTTTTTTTTTTTTAAGCTTTTATTCATTTGAGAGAGAGATAGAGGGAGAGAGAGTGAGCACAAGCAGGGGGTGGCAGAGGAAAAAGCAGACTCCCCACTGAGCAGGGAGTGGGTACATGCTTGACATGGGGCTTGATCCCTGGGATCATGATCTGAGCTGAAGGCAGATGCACTTAACTGACTGAGCCACCCAGGTGCCCCTTTTGTGTCTTTTTTTTTTTTAACAAAAATTCCATTTGGACTTTGGTAGGAAAGCTATGTAAATATTCTATTTAGTACACAAGACACAAAATTTTTCCTAATTCCAGATTGATCACTGTACTGGCTTTAATCAGAAATCATCTTAAGATGTAGACTATTAACTAGTTATTACATAAAGGAACAAATCAGCATCAGTTAAATATAAATGGAAATAATCTGTTGTACTCTTACCAATATTTAAACAAAATTGATCCAACTAGTAAGTTGGGTTCGGGGAATTAGGTTAAGGGTAATTTTTTGAGCTCACTTAGAATGATGGGATCTTTGGGGGTAGTGTTATTCTTAATAATAAGAGGCGTACATAATCTGTAAGAGGCATGCGCTGAGGTTTCCATGGGTGAGAAAAACTGATCGCAGAAGAAAAAAAATCATTTAGGCTAAAAAAAGAAATCGTGGAATTCTTTTCTGTACATTAGAAGAACCAGATGACGGCATCTTTACTGAGAACCTGTCCAAGGCCAATTATAAGAAAAACAATTGTTCCTAGGGCTGGCATTTCTGCTGTTGAAGGACTACTTGTTTGTGATGAGAACAGATGTGGTTGTTGACAAAAATGACAAGTCTTAAGGAATAACTGAAGCAGGGAGGTTTTGTATTAACTGACAACTCAGAATAGTTACACTGCAGTTTTTGTGAGAGTTTAATCATGAGCTGACAATAATCTCGCCTCAGCCAGTGTTACCTGAGGAATCTGGTATTTGAGAGAATCTAACAGACATGTTCCCTATTTCAGTCTTTAAAATTACCTCCTGTCTTAGCCTAAATCCTGAGAATGCGAGACTCTGGGGTACTTTGTGCACCTTCTCTCCCAAATGTTTTCATTAAATTTTACATTAACTTTACGCTCACCGTTTTTTTTTATGAAGGGTGGTCCCAGTGGAGTTCTTGTAATCACATAATTTTATAATCGTATAATTGAAGTGATGTGTTACTTGGTGTGTTTTCTACGGGGTTTCATGTCATAAATTCCTGCTTGAGTTTTGTTCCAGGAAGTAGCACAGACTATAGAGACAAATGTGTGTACTTTGTCAGATAATGAAAAGAATGCTGTTCAACATGTCCCTCTTTGTGTTTCTACTGGCAGAAAACATGAAGCTAGTTCTGTGCCCAACCCAGATTGCCACTTACTTCAAACCGAGTTTAATACCTGCTTGCCTTTTACTTCATTGATATGATTAAAACGGTTTTATTCCAGATTACTCTGGTTTATGTTTACCTTGTAAGACAGTTGAAATGTTTTTGGAAGAATATGGGATCTACTCCCTAAATTTAAACGGAAAGGGAAGGAAGGGAGAGGTATTCAGAGCAGGTGGTCTGGACTGATCACAGGCTAACAAGAGAAACTGACGAAAGTGATTTTGGAAATAAGGGCACATTCAAAAGTGTAACATTTGGCAAAAACCATGAAGCTCTTAAGAACTGAGCAGGGATCTTGGGATTTGGCCATATTACTAGATCCATGTATCAATGAAAAAGTGACCAGATATCAGGGATTTGAGAAATTAGGTGGTAAGAAATAAAGCTCAGAGAAATAAATTGTCTATTTAATTAAAACATGAAATATGCAAGGAACAGGAGATGTGAAACACAGTAGCTGAGGCATTTGCAAGCCGGGAATCTGATTTAGAGAAGAGTAGGAATATATAATTTTATATTTTACTTCCGTTTCTCATTATCCTCTGCTAAATATGCTGTTTGGTGTGATCTAAAGCACTTGTTCTCCTTTGACTAAATTTTCTTTTAAAGGTTTTATGTTCAGGTGATTAAGAAAATATCTCTGTTGTGGGGCACGTGGGTGACTCAGTGGGTTAAAGCTTCTGCTTTCGGTTCAGGTCATGATCCTAGGATCCTGGGATTGAGCCCCGCATTGGGCTCTCTGCTTAGCAGGGAGCCTGCTTCCCCCTCTCTCTCTGCCTGCCTCTATGCCTACTTGTGATCTCTATCTGTCAAATAAATAAATAAAATCTTAAAAAAAAAAAAGAAAATCTTTGTTTTTTTTAAGGGAGAATTTATGTTCATATGTTTTGTGTCATTTATTTTTCCAAAAAATGTAACTTGCTAGTTTTCCTAGCCTTTTCATATATGACCAGTTTTTATTTTATCAGTGAATTTTTTTTAAGCCTTCAGTAGAGCTTGGAGACCAGCAGCAAATCATAAAGGATCATAAAATCATACAAGATTTGCTATAGTGAAAGTCTCACAAAGGAAGAGACTACATTTGTTGGGTTTGCTGCAGGATCCACCATGATACCCGGCCCGGTAGACACCTGAATGAGTCAGTGGAGGGCCGTATGAATGAGTAACTCCACGTCAAGGATCTGTGGCTCATAGGACAACTGGTATCGGAAGTGGAGGCATCTAAGTACCTTTAGGGGAGAGGCAATGCTATCCATTCACTGTACTGAGGATATATAACTTTATGATATAAATTTGATGTATGATATATGGCATGATATACATACAGTATGATATATATATATATAACATAGAGGGTTTTATGATCATGCTTTTGGGACTGGTGAGCTGCAGCATTTCTGCGTCTGACACTGGACACAGGATTTTGTTCGAGAGCATATACACTTGGGGAGTATCTTTATATGTTAACAAGTGTGCTTGGGATCTCTCCAGAGTAGTTCATACTTGGAGAACTGAGATCTCTTAGCACCTGCCATGACTTATATGAGGGATGGACCCCTCAGTATTTGTTACTTGTGGATGAAACAAATGTGTATTGTGTGTAAGGAGACCGGTATTCTAGGCTCGGATCTGCCCCCTCTTTGCTGAGCGCAGGTTGTTCCAGCTTTTGGAGTTTCAGTGTGCTCTTCTGTGAAAACAACGAAGTTGCTTTTCTGATGTGTTTTCTAGATCCAAAGTTTTATGAGTCTATTTTAGGGACCAGGTCTGCAGTATTTCATATACTTCCATAGGGTCTACTCATTCCTTGCAACTTGCAGCCTTGCAACTGAGAAACCACCTATTCTTAGTCATTTCTTTTTGGAGAATTAGGTCAAATCAGGCCTCTGCCCTTGGCCCTTATTCTAGGGCACAGGTTCTCAGAAGATGTCTAGTGCTTTCGCTGTAAGAGCTGAGCCTTCCACTCGCGCGCAGGTAGTTTTAGCGAGCTCATAACTTAGTTTACCGAGATGAGTTCATGCATAACAGAATTGTCACACACTTGCTTATGAGATTACTGTGTCAGCCAGCTGGGTACAAAATGAAGAGAGCAACACTGCATTTCACCACCTCTGCAAAATAGAAAGTGCTTTTGTTGTTTTTTCAAGTTTTTAATGTTCCAGCATACAACTGTGAGATAGAGAAAAATGTTATGCACAACTGGGTTTTAAAAATCGGGTAAAAACAAACAATGACTCCTCTGTTCTTCTTGATGATTCCAAACAAATAAAGAGCTATACATTTGAAAAGGATGAAGAAAGTTTTTCGTTTCCTTTCTTTCTTTTTTTTTTTTTTTACTACCTTCTCATGACATTCATTTTGCGGTATTCATTAGAATGAAAGAAGGAATTTAAACAAACAAAAAAACTCCATGCCGATGTTAATATTTTTTGTTCCCAGTCCCCCACATCTGATCACCTCTCCCTGCTTCTCTGTCCATGTCTTTTCTAGTCCTCCTCATGGATGAGGGTTAAAAAGATAAATTTGTCGCTCTAGGCAGGGGTCATGGAGAATCCAAGACTGGAGTGAGGATAGTCAATTAGGAAGTGATTGTGATTACGTTCACCCAAGCCAGGGATGAGAGTCTGAATGACGATGGGCTCAGCAGGGATAAGAGAAGCTTGGTCTTGAGAAATGTCAGTTACCCAAAAGGTCTAAATCAATGATAAGAAATCTGGAAAGACTTGCTCTTCTCGCCTGGAGGCCTGGTAGAGGGTGTAGCACCAGCTAATGAGAGATGACAGCTGGTTTGGGGAGAGAAGGTCTGTTGGGAAAATGTGTGGTTTGAGCTGTCTGAAGCCTCCCAGAGGTGATGTCCAAGAGATAGTTGATAACGTAGATGTGTTACTAAAAGGGATTTGCAGGACTGTGAGATTGATGTAATTGCTTCTATTTTTAAAGCCAGGCAGCTGAACTAAAGAGGTTAATTCACTTAGAAAAGTAAATTTATAACAGATAACACACTGGACACTCAAATTCGTGTGCATTCTGTCCTTTAAGCAGTTGGAATGTCTTTAAAATAAAGGTGGTGGGAATCTTCTGAGAAAGCAAAGGTTTTTCTCTGAGAAATCTCTGTTTGAATGCCTTCTTGTCATCAAAGGAAACTGTGTTTGAAAAAAGCGAAAGTCTGGAAGAAGTTTTGACACTAATATATCATGACCTTCACCTGCCTCCGCACCTTTATCTTTCAAAGTGGGTACTTGCTGCCCCTGAGTCAACACACATGCAACAAACATGGGCTTTGGAAAAGATCTGGGAGCTACACAGACCTCGGTGGCTCTGGGGTTTGCTGATTCTACTTCCTATCAAATAAACCATTTCATTTGATGCTGTGGTTCCTGTGGTTACCATTCAGGTAGGGGGTCGAGAGAGTTTACAAGCAAAGCAGTGAAGTCGCTCTTCTAGCACTGTTGGTAGCCAGATGGCTTCATTCTGTTCTTTTTCCTCTCCCTTCTCCTCCCTCACAGCCTTTTTATTCCTCTTCACCCAACACCAATCCTTCCCCAGCCCCAGCACTGACCACTTAACTCCCTTAGTTATGAGCTTTCTAACTGCCACTCTTTGTACCCGCTTTCCCTAGTGATAGTGGGAACTCTGGTACCACGTAAGCCTGGTCTTGACTAAGAAGCCAAAATGCCGCTTATAAAAAGAGAGGGTCCTGCGGAGCTTCCTGTTCTCAGCCTGAGAAAAATGCTATACCCTCTCCTAGCCTCTCACAGCAGGATTGCACATTGGGACAGCCTGACGCATCTCATCACTGCCATTATACATCCTCCTTATGGGATGGTGAAAGCAACCTTTAAAAAGGATCTTCCCAAATATTTCTTTGATTCTTAGTTCTTTGCCCTAAATTTTAGTTGTGCCAACCGGTGTAATCTCAGTCACTTTTTTCATCTGAAGCCATTTTATTCCATTACCTACACTTCCGTGCCATGAAACTGCCATGAAATTTTTATAGATACATTTTTAAAAGTACCACAAAAATGGGGGCCATATATCTTATAATACCAGAACGTGGTCGTATGACTCTGTATTTTCAGATCTTGAATCTGATGGTCCCATGAGGCTTTATAGACTACATAGTCAATGCAACTGGGTTTGAAATTTTGGGTGCCTGGGCTGACATTTCTCATTGGCCCCCTACCAAGGGTTTTAGTAACTATATGAAAAGGGAGGCCCATTAATGGATATAAAATAAGTTAAAAGTACCCACTTTCAATTGATAAGTTTAAAGAAGATTCTCTTAGCAATGGAACATCTGAGAAAGCATGCCACTTACAGGTGAAGGTGAATAAAGACAAGCTTCATGCTGCTGAAAGGCAGAATGCAAGATTGGTCAGGTAGGAAATGTCTGAGGTGGGGAAAATGCACCCCCGTGCTCTTCCAGTAACATGAGTCTTTTCTTCCAAGATAAATCCCTGGTCTTTTATTTGCTTATTTTTGGTTTATTTCCGCTACAGAATTTTTCTGATAATGCTGGTCTTTTGCTGTAATCAGGGCTGTGACAACCCTTCAGCAGTCCTTATGCAGCATTGTCTTGTTTGCATAGGATCAACCGGGCTTTAGCAAATGCTGTCCTTCAGTGATGTGGGCGGAAATGATCTGGCAGGAGCTCTGGTGACAGGGAAGGTTCTATCTAGGACATCTCATTCCCAGTGCATTGTGCAACCCATCCAGTGCCTTTTCCTCTCCACTTAACAAACACGGCTCTGTATTGTTCTAATCTTCTTTATTCCATTGGACTAATATGTCTATTCTTTTGTGAAAGTCATGCATGGCATGAAAATGTTTGACTGTGATTAAAAATTGTTAGCCTTCACTTTTAGTTATAATAATAATTTGCAGATACCAGATTTGCAAATTATTTAAATAGGTCAGTTCCGGACTCCTAGCCTTCATGCCCCTCTCCCTCTCCTTGTCTATTGGTTAAGATAGGGATTTTAGAAGAGGACATTGTAAATTGGAATAAAAAGTATGATGATGAGAACTTTCCTCTAAAATATATACACAACAGAACCACCAGGAGGGCTTGTTCAAATACAGATTGTTCCACCATTCCCAGTCCTTTTACCCCCAGAGTTTCTGACCCAATAACCTGGAATGGGGGTGAGAATTTATTTCTTTTTCTTTTCTTTCTTTCCTTTTTTTTTTTTTTTTTTTTAGATTTTTATTTATTTGGCAGGCAGAGATCACAAGTAGGGAAAGAGGCAGGCAGAGAGAGGGGGAAGGAGGCTCCCCACAGAGCAAAGAGCCCAATGGATGCAGGGCTCGATCCCAGGCCCTGGGATCATGACCTGAGCTGAAGGCAGAGGCCTTAACCCACTGAGCCACCCAGGTGCACTGAGAATTTCTTTTCTATCAAGTTCCCACCCACATAAGCTGATACTGTGGGTCTGGAAATCACGCTTTGAGAATCACTGCTCTATGTCAAATGTAGTATTGAACTGAAATTTTTCTCTTTCCTTTGCTTTTCTATTCCATGTGTTATATCTTTCTCTATCTACTCAGTCCTGTCTCTTTAAATGGATGGTGGCAGCCATGATCTTGCATATCAGGGAAACCTCAAAGCCTACCTATCCTCAGCCATTGTCTCCTTAGCCCTTCACAGGTTCCTTCTCTTTGCCCTCAACATGCACTCACATTCCCCTTTTGGCTCTATGGTTGGGCTTCCACTGTGTCCCTCGTCTTCTTGATGATTCAGTTCAGAAGAACTATCTTGGGCTGACCCAGAAATTCCTTAAAATCGAAAACTAGTATTTTTACCCTTTTCTCTTATACAAAATAGTAGATCAGAGACACTTGGCCAATTCCCACTTCCTCTTCTTAACTACAGCACCTAGATTAGAATTGACCAGTGGGCTGGATCCCTGGATGGATCTACACCTGCTTCTCTTCTAAGGGAGGGGTATTGAATTTTTGATCTATCTCTTTAATTTCTTTTTTTCCTGCGTCTGTGCTTAAACACAGGCTGCTGGAGTCAAATAGTGGAATGGAAAAGCAAACATAGGGAGGGAATATTCAGCAAAACTTCCACCTAGGTACAATAATCTCTCTGGTCTGGGGCTTTTTCTCCGCGCTATGTGGTTTGCATGTACCACAAAGCCTTCACAACGTACAATATAATAAATAATTAGGATTGCTAAAATTTACAGACGGTCTTAATAAATGCCAGGAGTAGACTTACGTTTCCGTGCCTTCTCTCATACATCACAACACACGATGCAGGTATCACTATATTCTTCTGTGAGGAAAGTGAATGTTAGAAATCTAAATCCTTTGCTCAAAAATCCCTCCGTTAGTCATTGGTATTGCTGGTGTTTGTGCTCAGAGCTCATCTCAAAGTCCATCATCTTCTCAACTCCATCATGTGCAGTCAGTAGGAAACTTAAAGAAAGATTACTTTGAGAGGGAAAAATAACTTTGCTGGTAGAAGCTAGCTGCAGCTCATGCTAAGTGATCTGGTAACTAACAATAATAATGGTAATAGTAATAATAAATATTGATAACATCTATCATTACTATATTCTAGGCTCTGTGCTTTACGTGACTTTCCTCACTTAATCTTCAGCACAGCAGTAGGATACAGATACAGGTACTACTGTTAAATCAATAGTAATTTCTAGTCCTTTTTTTTTTTTAAGATTTTATTCATTTATTTGACAAAGAGAGAGCACAAGCAGGGGAGTGGCAGGCAGAAGGAGAAGCAGGCTCCTTGAGGAGCAGGGAACCTGTGAGGCTCTATCTCAAGACCCTGGGATCATGACCAGGTTGAAGGCAGACACTTAACTGAGTCACCCAGGTACCCCAGTGCTTTCTAGTCTTAATGACTTTTATATGCATTGCAGTTTAATCAGTTTACTTTTTGACATTATCCAAGTTTATAAACTTCCTTGGCCCCGATTCCTCATCTGTAATATAAAGTGGTTATTTTACGTGATGGAGGTTTTCATGCCACTACCTCCAACATCCTCTAATTCTGTGAAGTAGAGACTGTGTTCTGAATTTTGTCCATCATTCCAAATTCTGGCTTTCATTTCTAGATGAGCAGAAGATGAGAGACATTCTTACTATTTTATGATAGACTTTTACTCACACAAGTCTCCTGTAGGTTTTTAATTAAAATATTCTCATGAAAAAATAAATAGAATAGAATCTTAAAATGTAAAAATTCTCTTCCTATTCTTATTTTCCTGCTCCCTGTCTCATACCCAGAAGAAATTATTTTTAAGTTTGTATAGATTCTTTAAAATTCTGTGTAACAAAATCAATTTCCAAACTTCCTCTCCCATAGACACCCAGATTTCCTTATATCTAAGATGTGAGTAAAACAAAAACATTCTGGAATAGTGGTAGGCACGTGGCTTTTTGGATGTGAATGCCCATATTTGAAAGAAAGAAGAAAACAACAAAACCTAATAAGGTCTAGTTTTTGGAAAAGTTGAATTTGGCACAAAAAATGGCTTCAGTGTTTTTCACCAGTTTATGGGTGTTCTCAGAGTTCTTCTGGGAGTGGGGCAGTGGAAGCACCTTATTGATCTGGTAGCCCAGCTCCACCCAGTGGGGCAGGTTGAAAGCAGCGGTCATAGTGGGCAAGAGCGTACACCTGGGAACCAGACCATTTGGATTCGAATCCCAGTGCTGACACTTTCTCTCTGTGCGCCTTGGACAGCTCACCTCTTTTTGCCTCAGTTTCCCCATGTGTGAAGTTGTTCTGAATGTTAAGTAAATTAATATTTGTTAAGAATTTCAGACAGTGCCTAGAATATAGTCATGGTTACATAAAGGTCTGCTAAATAAAATAATGGAGAATTTCTTTCTATGGTTTCTACTGATAGATTTTCTTCTTCATAGTTGTTCCTGAATGCCTAGTATGGAGTTTGGTAAATTTTAGTGGCTCAGTTAATATTTTTGAATGAGCAATGCTTGAAAATTTCCAGAATTAAGGATCAGAACTTCATGTATAAATTCATATCCTAGTTGGATAGCTCCAGAAAATAGAAAATATTTTCCTTTAGTAAGTAAAAAAAACTGGGCCACCTGTAACTTCCACCCATTATTCCTGGTTCCAAATTCTATAGCAACTCACTGTAACTCCTATACATTGATTGGTGACATCTCGTCGCATATTTTGAAGATGGTTTGCCTGCTCTTCTGCTTTTTAGAGCGAAGCATTCCTTGAGATATATTATATAGCGTGATACCTAGATACCTTATATTGACTACCAACACTTTCCTTTCAGAACTTTGCCTCCTGTGACCTTAGCCTGCTCATAAAAATTTTGGATTGTTAGGAATCCCCAGTGTGACATTCCACCTGACTAGTGATTTTTTTTTTAAATTTTACCTAATTGATCCATCTTAAAGACTCAAGTCTGTGATAAGTTAGTATATTAATTCAAGTTGCATTATTTATGTTTCATAGGGATTTTATTTGGTATATAGAAATAAACTCAATAATTACAACAAATACATTAAGGTTTTAGAATATGTGGTTTTTGTTTTCCTTGTTCTGTAAATTGGTAAGCAAGACATAAGAATAAACAGTTGTGGTTTTCGGGGTGAGGCAGACCCGAGTATTCATCGCAGGTTGTGTTATCCTGGACAGGGTGCTGTCTGAGCTTCTTGTACATAAAGCAGAAGAATTACATGCAGTAATGTGTGTGTAAGCAGTGAGCTCCAGACTTGCTACAGAGTAGGCCACTTAGGAATTTTTTAATTTATTTTATTTTATTTTTAAAGATTTTATTTATTTATTTGACAGAGAGAGAGATCACAAGTAGGCAGAGAGGCAGGCAGAGACAGAGGAAGGAAAGCAGGCTCCCTGCTGAGCAGAGAGCCCGATGCGGGACTCGATCCCAGGACCCTGAGATCATGACCTGAGCCGAAGGCAGCGGCTTAACCCACTGAGTCACCCAGGCACCTGCCGCTTAGGAATTTTAGTTGTCTTCAAAGGCAGCACCAGTTCTTTCACTTCAACAAACCTTAATCAGGCCCTGATCATTTTTACCTTGATGATTATGCTTCCTTCTTTCCTCCTTCCCTCCCTCCCTTCCTTCCTTCCTTCCAATTTTTCCTTTATTTTGCTCCCAGAATTAAAATTCTTAAACAGATTTTTATCATATTACTGGCCTTCTTGGAAATCACTGGTGACATCTGTGCATAAAGAAGAAAGTCATTTTTGCACAATCAGATACATGACTAGCTTTTTAAGCTACTATCCTGGGTTCACTATCTGACCATTTTTCTTCTTATACTGTGTCCTCCTAGTCAGACAGGCAAGACAGCCATATAGCAGATGCTTTCGTATCCTTGGGCCTTTGCACACACAGCTTCTCTAATGTAGAATGCCTTCTACTCTCTGCTTTGTAGTAACCCTTTACTTTACCAAACCCTTCCTATTCTCTGTATTTGATGCAAATACCTCCTCCTCTATAAAGCCATCCCCAAGTCTCCCAGACAGAATGCATCATTTGCTTTTATAATACTGACACATGTTTGTCTCTTTGGACATATAAATCATTGTATTTTAGCTATTCATTTATGTGTAATTGTAGTTGTAATCACAATTAGTATCTTATAGTTAAAAATATTTCTATTTGTTTCTATATATAATAAAACATATATATATGTATGTGTGTGTGTGTGTGTATAAAATATATAGTGGAGATAAAAGAGTCTCTGGATAGTTTAAACTATTACTAAACTATTTTTTTTTTAAATTTTACCTAATTGATCCATCTTAAAGACTCAAGTCTGTGATAAGTTAGTATATAGTTTAGTAATTCAGATAGTATTTCTTCAGGCTTACAACGTATAAATCATTATCCTAGGTGTCCAACAGGTGTAAGGAACGATTTAATTCCCTACCTTACTCCATAAGGTTGCTACTAGTTCTTTATTTCATTGAGCTTTAAGATCTATCTTGTTTGCTTAGTTGTTGCTGCATAACAAAACTCCCCAAAATGTCATGGTCTAAAATAATAAATACTCCTGCTCAGGAGCCTATAGAATGGTTTTGCTGACCTGGGTGGGCTCAGATAATTTTACAAGAGCTCATTCATTTATCTATGCTCCACTGGCAGGCAGGCTGGATACAGAGCAATCTAGCAATACATTGGGCAGAATGAATTAGCTTTATTCCACAGGGTCTCTCACCTTTCTAACAAGTTAGTGGCAGGGGGGTAGGGGTACATTTTCCTAGTAATGGCAGAGTTCAAGTGGAAGTATGCAAGACCTCTTGAGCGTCAGTTTGCAATGGGCACATCATCATGTCGGTCATATTGTATTGGCCCAAACAGGTCATAAGGCAAGCAGAGATTCAAGTGTTGGAGAAGTAGACTGCTTGATGGGAAAAGCTGTGAATTCATGTTGCAAAAGATGTGGGTTGAGGGAAGCCCTATTTACAGTCAAGCTGCCACATACCTTTTTTCTTGCATAGTAACGTCTCTGAAATTGGTCTTCTATCATTATTGGCTTCAGCCTGGATTTCCATCCAGTTCTTCCAGAGACAATTAGTGTTTGCTTCTGCCAGTTACCTGGAGCATGACCAAACTGAGGCCACTTTCAATTAAATTCTTTTTTGAGGTTTTTCAGACAGTAATGATAGTGTGAATTCAGCCTAAATGGATCCTCACTTCTTGTTTATATTGCAGGGAACATATTACTTCCTTTGGCTTCTCTGTCAGAGTGGAGGCATGCAAGTTGTCTGGTACCATTCTCTGTCAGGTCTTTTTCTTGTTTTCTCACATTGAGGTCAGAACCCTTTGATACCTCCACTTTACACAGGAACTTCCTTTCAACTCCCTGCTTTGGGTGTTTTTCTTTTGTAGTAGTGTCTAGAATAACAGTCTGTCTTACAATGAAAGACATCTTAGATAAAATATGGTATATCTCTACTATACAGATGAGGAATTGAACCATGGTAAGTTTAATTAAGTTTCCAAAGCTCTAGCTGCTAAACAGTAGAAAGACTGAAGCCCAGAGACTCTGGCTATAGAGCTTTTACTCCTAACTACTGCCATTATTTAGTTACAGAACTAAATATTTAACTTTAAAAAATGCATTATGGCTTAGAAATTTCCATGTATCATGCCTTTTATCATCACTAGCCTTGACAATAGATGGGGGTTATATAATTTAATATGTACATACATACATAAAGGATCAAATATAGATAATAGGCTTTGTCTTTCAGGTAATACACATTATTTTGTTAGTGATCTAACTTTATGAAGTTAATAACATATGTTGTTCAATATCTGGAGTAAGTCGATGTAGAGAAACTATCTAAAACAAACAAAAAAGAACCACAACTTTGTAATAATCCTATTATAATTAGCTCTGTCCATCTTTATATAATACTGAATCTCCCCAGGACTATAAGGCCCATTACTATCTTTAGTCTGATAGCTGTGTATAGCTACTAAATTATTCTCTATTAAGAAGAGGGACCATGTAATTATTTAAGTCACTCAAACTCTTTAACTGAAATGATTCATGTGTAATAGACAACTAGCAAATATTAATGAAAAGATAATGAATTAAAATCCCAATAACAGGAACATTTTTATCTAGCTGTGAAAAAGTTATGATTTTGAGATTTCAATATTTACTTTTTTAATTTTGCAAAGAATTACCTTGTTGCCCTAAGCTATTTTTTAATGTCATCTAGCCTTACAGTTTAGAAATATTAAACACTTTTTTTTTAAATTTCATGTAAGTTGAGATAAGCTCTGAAATATTTGCCAATAAAGAACCACAAGTTTTTCTTAGGCTGCAAGGCAGCAATGGGATATTAAATATTTAAAAACCCCACAAAGTTTCTCTCTGAGCTGCCAACCCTTTCTAAAGAAATGTATTAAAAGAATTCCCTCCAGTCTCCATAAGATGCCCACATTTCATGAATATAGGTAATACCCTTCCCTCTATGCTATAAATAAATCCAAAATTTTTTCTTACTGAAACTCCTAGAAGTAAACCTATGATGCTTTTTCTCATCAAGCTATAAGGAGGTCCGCAAATAGATTTCACCACCTACAAATAGCCAAGCTTTGGTTGTTGGAAGGTGCCGTAAGTTTCTCAGTCTGACACATTGGTACTTGGGTTTTTAGTTTTCTTTCAGTTGGAGATGTGCAGTGTCAAACTGTAATACTAATAAATAAGACAAATAGTTTAGAATCTTTTTAATTTCTTAAGGAGATTTCTAGGCATACATAGTTCAACAGATTTGGGTGTTGACATATGTTATGCTGTATTTCAGTTTGGGTAAACAAAACAGTGATCTTCTAATAAATAAACATTTTTCAATTATTTTTTTGGCACAAAGAATCTCTTCAAAATGCCATATTTTACCAATTTTGGCCTCACTTTTTTTTCCTGCTAGGTTTTTACTTGGTATTTTTCTCCTTTCTCTTCTTTTTTTTTTTTTTTCATTTTTTTCATCTTTCTTTTTTCCCCCTTTTCTCTTTATACTGCATTATGTTAGTTCAAAGAGATTTTTGTCTTTCAGTCTCAAAGCATGGCTAAAGTGTTAAATATTTAGCTGTTATTCTTTGTAGTTATTTGGTTGCTATCATACTATGTATTTCTCTTTTAAAGTCAGATTTCAGGCAATGTCCATTGCCTTTAAAACTTCATCTATTTTCAGCATAAATCCATGAAAATTACTTTTGTTCAACAAATTATTGGTGGATATAGCAAAACTAGAGAAGGAATTATAAATAGCTTTTTACTTAGTAGTGTTTTAAATGTTCTATTTGTCTCAAAACAATACAACTAACCAAAGAAAATGTACAGTGCTTTTTAGTTTGAAGAACTAAGTAAAAAACAAAACAAAATAAAACATAAAAGACATTACACTAAGAGCAGGTTTGTTGTGTTGATTTGGAATTTACAGAACTCTTATGGTGTAGAGATTCTGAAAGCTTTTTTTGCTCAACCTGTTCAGAAATGGAATAAAATTAAGTCTGTGTGCTAGTCTGTAGAGATGGCTGGCATAACCTGTTTCTATACATACCTGCCACTCCTCTATCCAAAAAGAGAGTGAAGAGTGAAATTCTTCTCCTTATACTTCTGGGCTGGCCATCTGACTGCTCTGATCCATACGGGGCAGAAGTGGCATTCTAGGTCTTCTAGGTCCAAGCTTTACGTGTACTGGGGGCTTCCTATTTCTTCCTGTTGGGAACCCAGGGGCCATGCTGTGAGGAAGCCCAAGTAGCCTTATGGATAGATCCACATGGAGGAGAATCAGGGGCTCTGCCTTTCAGCCCTGGCTGAGCTCACGGATGGTATCAGCTCCGATTTCCTACTGTATGAATTAGAGGACTTTTGGACCTCACAGCTGATGTGAGAAACAAAGGCAGAAGAAAAATTATTACATTTCCTTACTACTTGGGCCCCACTGATAAGTCCTTGAGATGGGCAGAGGGACATTCCTCAAGGAACTCTGCCTGGATGTTGACACTTTGCTAAGGGCAAAAAACAATCTTAGTCTGACCCCCAGGATCTGTGAGTCAACTTTAATGTATAAAAATTCCTTTAGAGGGGCGCCTGGGTGGCTCAGTGGGTTAAGCCGCTGCCTTCGGCTCAGGTCATGATCTCAGAGTCCTGGAATCGAGTCCCACATTGGGCTCTCTGCTCAGCAGGGTGCCTGCTTCCTCCTCTCTCTCTGCCTGCCTCTCTGCCTACTTGTGATCTCTCTCTGTCAAATAAATAAATAAAATCTTAAAAAAAAAATTCCTTTAGAAACTTCTTTTTTTTTTTTAAAGATTTTATTTATTTATTTGACAGAGAGAGATCACAAGTAGGCAGAGAGGCAAGCAGAGAGAGAGAGAGAGGAGGAGGAAGCAGGCTCCCTGCTGAGCAGAGAGCCCGATGCGGGACCGATCCCAGGACCCTGAGATCATGATCTGAGCCGAAGGCAGCGGCTTAACCCACTGAGCCACCCAGGCACCCCTAGAAACTTCTTTTATCTCTACCTTCCTCCTCCCCTCCAAGATCCATGTTGGCAGTCATCCCCAAGTATATGACCCCTCCCATATACATCTGAAGGGTCCTGTTGAGTAAGGGACAGGCGGGACTAGGTATAGACAGTCAGGTAGGGGCTACTTTATCAGGCTTGCAGAAATCCCAGACATTATGAGGGGTGACAAAACCAGAGATAAGGGGAAAAACCAGACCACCCTGCCCTGGGTGTCAGAGGTGGGGTCTTTTTATGGCAGCTACATTGTGACCAACAAAGCATAACCAGACCCCAAAAAAGAGGTAAGTCATTAAATATGTTATCACCAGTCCTTACTCAAACAAAGGAGTCTCAAGCATGTTAAGGCCACAGGCTCTCTGGGCAGTTCTAAATGAAAGGCTGTTGGTGGAGCCCCACGTTGGCAAACCTGTCAGGACCCCTCTCCTAAGAGCTTTTTCTGTATCACTGCTTAATGCAGTTCTCCTGCTTTGCTCACAGTCCTCTGTCTGTGAGATTCATTCTTCTCCTCTCTGAGACAAGAACCTCGCTCTCCAGCCTCACAACCATGTCAGCATCCCAACCTCTATCTTGTGAAGCACAAAATATACCTAGTCAACATGCATTCAAAGGAATATGTGACTGGTGTTAGCATGTGATTCTGTCTAAGAGGAAAGATGAGGAATGGGTCGGATAATTGAGATGAGAGCTGGGGGGGTCAGGGAAATGGTACCAGGAGAGTGGAAGCAAGGCAAGTTCAGCATTCGAAACTCCAAAGGGTTCAGTTTCTCATGGTGACCTGGGGACCATTTTGCCACGATTCTCTAAGTACTATCTTACTGATGAGGGAATGGAAGGCCAAGCAGAAGCTGACACCCTGTAACCACCCCACCCCCACTCCTGGGTAGGACCTCTGTGACATTCCTTCAGGAACCTCCCAACTATCTTAATGTTAATGCCTTGCTAGAGGGGAAAAACAACCTTGACAAAGGCTTTTGGTATCTTGTAGGTCCTCTTTAGCATATAAAACCTTCCTTTTCCCTTACTTCCCCCAACTCCATAGTACAAAATCAGCCACCCCTCACAATCCCAGTGCAGCTGCTCTTTCTGCCCAGGGGTCCTGTCCCTGTCTTTTAATAAACCACCATTTTGCCCCAAAGACATCTCAAGAATTCTTTCTTAGTCTTTGGCTCCGGACTTCACCCCCTGAACCTCACCTTTATTCTAAAACCACATCACTTACCATGCCCTCAGGACTCCAGAATGAGAGCCGGCTAGTTTATGACCTAAAAAGGCTGTATTACTTTTAGCCAATCAGTACACCAAGAAGCCAGAAAGGTGTGTGGATAGGCTCTTCCTAATCTCAGTAATTCCTATGCATCCAGAGTCCACCAGGGGGACAGGGTTCCTTCACACTGTTCCTGTTGCTCTCCTGGCTTCTCCGAGCATTGATCTTGTCTCCTTTCCTCTTCTAACATTAATTCTTCTCTGTTTGTCTTGTGACCCTCACCTGGCCTGTTCCAGAGGGTGCTTCCGATCCTAGTATTTGGAGAAGGTAGTTGGAGACAAATCCCCCACCCGCAGGAGTATAACCTGAAAGTCTGTTGCCTCCAAGATAATCTTGCATTTTACTGCAGTTTTAATGACAGTTGTACTTGGCATTGTAAGGGTTGTTACACTAAAATATTGAGTCTCTTTTCTCTTTCTCAATTGCTACAGAAAGCAGTCTTACTCTTCTTTGCATTGTGTATTCTGTATCCTAGGCAACCCCTCCTGGCCACTACTCCCCTCCCCCACACCTCACCACCGGTCACAAAACCACAGCCTCAGATTCCAAATCAGTAAGGCTTTTTATTGATTCTTTTTTTCCAGAATGTTTCCAGTCCCTCAACTTTTCTGATGAAATTAGTCTACCTGTATAGATAGGAACCCCCTTTCCCAACACAAAGGAAAAATGCTTTTATTTCTGTTGCTGGCATACCAAGGCTTTCTTAAATTACTTGCCTGCAGTTCAGAGTGACTCATCGTACTGGTGCAGAGACTTTGCTGGGTTGATGAAGTTTTTCCTTTATTAAAATTTTACCACCAATTCTGGAGATGCTGGAGCATCTGGAAGAGAAATTTCAGGGGCATTTGACTGGGTATTAGAGTGTTCTCTCAAGGTCATGGTAAATCCTCCTCTCACCTAACTCTGGGACCCAAAGGGACTGCCTTGTATAAACATCCTGGGGTCCTCTCCTGGCTTCCCACGGGTCTGTGAGGTTGCTCCTTCTGTTCTTTTGTTAACTGCTACTGGCTACTTTGCACTTTAATGGTTTGGTGAAGTGCACTTGCCTCTGAAGCCATTAACCACAGGAAGTAACTGCTGAGAATTTTAAGGTTGATTAGAATATTCACAAAAACAGGACTTAAAGAAAAAAAAATTAAAACAAAGATATTCTAGCAAAAGGGAAATACTTCTTTGTGTAATAAAACCAAAATGAAGTCAGGATCCAAAAATCACTGGAGTCCCTTCAGCCTTCATAAAGTGGCTTGTGTAGTATTGGCACGAGGCAAAAATTCAGACAGTTAATGGAAGGCACTAAAGCCAACACAATAATACTAGAATCCACTTTAATTACATGAAAGGTCTTTATATATGGAACCTAATAGCACCAGCCAAGCTATTTGAAAAATTTAAGTATTTTATGAAATTTTACAATCTGAAATAACCAATTATGACTTTTTAAATTATTAGACTATAGTGAATCTTTTTTTTTTTTTAATTTTTTATTTTTTATAAACATATATTTTTATCCCCAGGGGTACAGGTCTGTGAATCACCAGGTTTACACACTTCACAGCACTCACCAAAGCACATACCCTCCCCAATGTCCATAATCCCACCCCCTTCTCCCAAACCCCCTCCCCCCGGCAACCCTCAGTTTGTTTTGTGAGATTAAGAGTCACTTATGGTTTGTCTCCCTCCCAATCCCATCTTGTTTCATTTATTCTTCTTCTACCCACTTAAGCCTCCCAATCTTTTTATGTAGCGTTTAGAAATATAGGTGTTGTGTAAAAGTAATTACCTGCAGATGCACAGGAACTGCGAAGCATCAGTTCTATTCTAAGGAAAAAGGGAATACAAATTATTATCCAGATATTTAAAAGTAAAAACAAGGCGGCTGATAAAAATTTGGGCATCAGTTCAAAGATAGATTAAATCGATTTCTTGATTAATTTGGTAAAATGCTCAGCTCTCAAGAATGGAGAGAGCCTATTTGGAGACCTGGGACCCTCGGGTATATATAGAGGTCATGTCTGTATTAAGGAGGACAATACATTATTTGCCAAATGTCACTCGTTCTATGTGTTTGTCATGAGTTTCTTGAAAATTAATGATAGTCTTCAGAAATAGCTGCTGTCAGTCCCTGTAGGTTCTGACAACATACTGCATTCATTAGTAGGAGAATTAGGAAATATGTCAGCAGGACAAGAAAGCCGATGGCAGATGTTTTACCTCTATATTAGCTGTATGAGTGGGAGGAAAAAAAGCATTTTATTCAGGAAAACAGACACAATGAAGGATGATATGAAAATAATTTATTAAAAACTCAAATGACCTTAGTTGCAAGTAATCTTAAATTTCAGAAAGCTCCATTTCATTTTCACATTATTCAGTGATTTTTTTTTTTTCCTATTATACTGTCTCAAATGCTTTAAAATACTGAAATATCTCCTAAATCCTCAAATCAGGATTCAGGAATTAGTAGGGGTTTTGTTTGTTTGTTTGACTAAATTCTCATCTTTCACATACAGGCAGTACATGTATTTCTTCTAGGCTAACTAAATAATTAACTAAAATACTGTATTCTTTAAGCACTTAAGATAATTAATGGTAATAGTCACAATGACCACATGTCAATACAAATTTTCTTTCTAGTACTGTTAGGTCCGAAATCAAAGGAGTGAGGCTGATACAAAGCGAAGGTCAAGCAAAGCTTTATTTCATTCCAAGCATCGAGAATCAAACTGACCGGCTGGGGCCATCTCTTACAAAGAGGTGACCACTCCCTGCCTTATAGACTAACTTTTATAGAGCAAAGGCCATGTGGTTGGGCCTGGCCACACACAGGTGGCCAATGAGATTGTAACACACAGAGAAAGCTGCACAGTCATGCTAGGTCACACATGGGTAGCCAATTGAATTACAGTTCACCCTAGTATGTATTTGAACTAGCCTATCACCTTGGTCAGAACTGGTGCCCAAAAGGCGGGACCCACACTCCTTGGTAGCTAGGGAGACAGTATGCACCCCCACTGATTGGATATCTCCACCTGGCCTGACCCACCCTTGTATTTGGGCTTTCTTACATGGGACTGGTTTCCCGGACTTGTTTTTAAGTAAGTTCCCTGTGGGGGAGGTGGGGTGGGGGGTGGGGGGGGAAGGTTAGTTTAAGTTTTACTGCATAAACAACAAAATCACCATTTAACCATTTAACTGGATGGAATAGCTCTGGCTAAATAGGCCCTTATAGTACCAGACCAGGAGGTACAGAGAGTCAGACATGTTCAGGAAAAGGATTCTATGCATATGAGATGTATATAAGTGAAGTTGTAAGATCAAAGAAAGGGATTTGGGCGTGAAGATACCTTTCAATAATAACAATCCCTAATGTTTATTAAGCACTTCTCATTTAATCAGCATGCTCAATACTTAACAGGAATCAGGCAGTATCAGATTACTGTTAACTGTAATGGGGTGATACCTATGTCCATTTCATGGGTGAGTACGTAGAGCGCGGTGGGATTAAAACCCTTGTCCAGTGCCTCCCAGCTAGTACATGGCCACTAGTTATTTCAAACCAGATTGGATCCAGATCCCAGATTTTCAAATTAGGGATTTACAGAATAGCAGAGTCCCGGGCAGCGATGGTTGTGAACATGGTTGCAGAGGGGTTCTTAAGGTCTTGGTGAAAACTGAGCAAATAATGATTTGCTCCAAAATAAGTCTAGTAAGTGCCCTTATTTAAATAAATGAGATGCTGTGCAGTTTACCTTCATATTTATGTGCTCTTGTCTTTCTGCTTTCTTTCTTTTATGTAAATTAGGGTATTTGATTTGAAATGAAATTTACCTGGCACTAAGCAGGTCCTGTTCTGAATTCCAGGATACCTAGGAAAAGCTTTTGTTAAGGGTAAATTATTTCTCTGTTTCTCATTTTTTATTCCTATGAATTCATATTCGCTCCCAGAATTCCAAAATTTCAGGTATCAAGCACTGTTTAGATATTGACTCTCTGCTTTCACTGTGAGAGTGACAAGTAGGTGACAAAACAGGAAAAGTGGAGTTGAGCTATTGCAAAGCTCCTCTCTGAAGGGGGTCACCGATTTCAGAACGCTCTGAGCCTATTTTAAGATGTTACCAGGCTGTTTGATCATAGAAGCTTACAAATAATTGTTAACTCTATTTATTTGTGTATGATGGCAAATATTATAGATTAACCTTAATAAAAGGCTTGGAAAATATTACCAGCCCCTCAGTGTCCACCACTGCTCAGAAGAGTTCCAAACTTTTATAAATTTATTCTAATAAATATCTTTCTAGTTTCCTAGTAGAAGGATCAAACAGTCTAAGGCTGGGACTTTCTGCCCATTTGTATTTTAAAAGTCTTGCAAGGTAGGAATATTTGTAGGGGAATTGAATTTTCTGGTTTTAGTAAGTCATGCTAATACAATAACAATGATGATGATGGCTAACCTGTATCGAGTCTTGTTATATGCTTCTGGGAACTGTGCTTAATAAATACTTTTTTTTTTTAATTTTACTTATTTTATTTGACAGAGAGAGAGATCACAAGTAGGCAGAGAGGCAGGCAGAGACAGAGGGGGAAGCAGGCTCCCTGCCGAGCAGAAAGCCCGATGTGGGGCTCGATCCCAGGACACTGAGATCATGACCTGAGCCGAAGGCAGTGGCTTAATCCACTGAGCCACCCAGGCGCCCCATACTTTTAAGCATTTATTATCTCATTCAATCTTTATAACAACACTAGGAGGTATTATTCTAAACAGTCCCCTCTTACTGTTGAAATCTGGACATTCTAAATAGCTTGCTCCAGGTCAGACAGTTAGCAATAGAGTCTAGTCTTAAAACCTACAGTCTTCTTCCAGGTTCTAAATTCTTATCAGTATCTAGTAAAGAAGGCCAAGGTCCAGGCAATTATACCTGGATGTTTGGGCAATTGGTTGCTTACTTGGTGCTGGGGCTGCGCTAATGAAATATCACAGTCAAAGTGACTTATACAACAATCATTATGTTCTCACAGTCCTGGAGGCTAGGGTGTCCAAGATCAAGGTGTCAGCAGGTTTGGTTTCTCCAGAAGCATTTCTTTCAGTTCTGCAGTTGGCCGCCTTCTCAGTGTGTCCTCCTACGGTCTTTTCTTGCGCTTGCCCATTCCTGGTCCTCTTCTTTTTCTTATAAAGCCACCAGTTCTATTTGATTAGGACCCACCTTATGACATCATTTAATCTTAATTATCTCTGTAAAGATCTTATCTCCAAATCCGGTCACATTCCAAGGTGTGCTGGGCATTAAGGCTTCAGCATATGAATTTTGGGGGATGCAGTTCAGCCCATAACGCCTGATATCACAGATATGAAAGACTAAGTTTTTGTATTTATGTAGTTGTGTCAGGAAGTGTAGGTGAGTATAGGTCCCTGCTTTGTGATGTTAATATAAAGTTACTGCCATTCATTAAATCATTCATTCAAAAAACAAACGCAAAACTCCACATTATTCAAAGAAGGCTAAAGAGAGAACACCTGGAGTGAATCATAATAAACTATGGAAGGAAGTATGCAGAGTACCTCCATTTCTGCAAAAGCTTTTCAAAGTCTTCTTCTTTTTTTTTTTTCTTTAGAGATTTTATTTATTTGACAGAGAGAGAAATCACAAGTATGCAGAGAGGCAGGCAGAGAGAGAGAGGGGAGGAAGCAGGCTCCCCGCGGAGCAGAGAGCCCGATGTGGGGCTTGATCGCAGGACTCTGGGATCATGACCTGAGCCGAAGGCAGAGGCTTTAACCCACTGAGCCACCCAGGCGCCCCTCAAAGTCTTCTAATAGTTCAACGATCAACCTTCTTATATAGTCACTTGACTTTTTTTTTAAGGTTTTATTTTATTTATTTTTTTAAAAGATTTTATGTATTTATTTATTTGTCAGAGAGAGAGAGAGAAAGCACAAGCAGGCAGAGGCAAAGAGAGAAGCAGGCTCCCTGCTGAGCAAGGAACCCCACATGGGACTCGATCCCAGGATCCTGAGATCATGACCCGAGCTGAAGGCAGCGGCTTAACGGACTGAGCCACCCAGGCATCCCAAGGTTTTATTTATTTGAAAGAGAGAGAGTGATTTGGGCGGGGGCAGGGTGGGAGATGAGCAGACTCTGAGCTGAGCATTGAGCCCCATGTGGGACTTGATCTCAGGACCCCGAGACATTATCTGAGTCAAAATCAAGATTTAGGCCATCAACTGACTGAGCCATCCAGGAGCCCCACTATAGTCACTGACTTTTTAAAATGTAGTGTTAAAGAGAATAAAAAGTCTTCAATAAGAATAAAAAATTTGGTTAAAAGCTATTTTTTCAACTATCTGAGCTATCTTTTCTTATTGTACCCATTCCCCAATGTCTGAAGCTGGAGACTTTATTGTTCTCTAAGGAGATAGCAGAGGTGCAAAGAATATGCTGGGCATGAGGTTGTGGAAAAGAAGTCATTGTCGTGTGAGTCCTGAATCTAACTTCAGGACCACATATAAAATAAATAGTCCATAAAAGTGAAACTCAGAATGTGTACTGAAGAAGACAAGTTTTCTGAGATGTTCCATAACAGAAATTCTCTTATTAATACTTTTGGAAAATTGTACGTACCATGGTTTCCTTTTGAAGGTTCACAGCGTGAAGCTAATGAAACCATCAGCGAAGTCTTGTGACAAAGCCATTTGATCAAATGTTTTTAAAAAGCAATATTAATATTGCTCCAGATTGGTATTTCTTGGGCCCAGTAGGTATACAAGTTATTCTATAAAGTACTTTCAGTCTCTGTTCATGAGTTAGTAGGGATGATCAAATAGAGAAGTTTAATTGAAAGTACTTAGGATAAGTACAGAAATCAAGTTATGAGAAGTTATGAAGGAAATAAGGCCCAGCATCATGCAGGACAAAAATGGAAGGGGACAATCAGAAACCACAAAATGGCCCTATGTATTCTAGGATGTCCAAATGATTCAAAACTGATCTGTTTATAGACTTGAATATCTGAAGTTTACAATTGTGACATAGGAAGGTGAAAGTATAATAGAAGTAGAATCCAAGGGTTGTAGAATCACAGGAAAAAATCAGTATTTTTTGTGTGGTTTAGCTTCACCCAGAAGGAATGTGACAAACCATACGTAAGGGCATGTGTGCACCATGCAAAATTAAGAAAGCTGGCTTCGGTGACACTATCTTACAATTATCTGATGTATTCTCTGGGAGACAATTTTTCATATCAAATGGCAGGATATGGACACTAGATCTTGAATATAAAATCTAATTTCTTTTTCTTTCTTTGCTGCACTAAATAGAGCCCCAATATCTGAAGATTAAACATTTCTGCCCTTTTGAGTTCTCAGTGATTTGGGATCTGGGATTGTTGGGTCATTGATTTCACTGTGAAAGACCTAGAAAAGAACATACCTGAGGAGGTAAAAGAAAGAACTGCTTTTCTTAGGAAAAGAAAAAGAATTTGCTAAAGAGAGCTCATAGGAAGGAGGAATTAACTACGGGAACCTTGGGATCCTGGGAACTGTTTTTGAGAGAGGTTCTAAGGTAGGAATGGGGTTCCCAAAAATGGTTGGTGGAGCTCTGGCAAGTAAGGTCCTGAGCAGCATTGTTCAAGTTCCATTTAGTTTTGTGGAACTGAGACATAACTCTCGGATTTCCTAGTCCTCACAAACAAACACCTTCCCTGGTTTGAGCTCCAGAGCTCTACCAACATTCTTCCTATCCTTGTTCCCTAATGACTAATACTTTTTCATCATCCAGCATTTCATATGCTTACTTCTCAGCAGGAAGGATGCTCATCTATGCCATATTAGTAGGCTATTGCTACAATAATGCTATAAAAGAAACCACATCCAGACTCTGTGACTTAAAAACAATTTCCATTCATTATTTCTCATGAGCTTTTGGGTTGGCTGGGCTTGGCTATCCTGCTGGGTTCTCTCATGCACTTGCAGTGGGCCACTAGGTCAGCTAAAGACTGGCTGGTCTAGAATGACCTCGGCTGGGATGAGTCTATTCTATGTGGTTTCTTACCCTCCAGCAGGTTAGCCCAGGCTCATTGTCATGGTGGTGGAAGGAATCAAAGAGAGGGGAAGTGTACAAGGCCTCTTGAGGCCTAAATTCCTCTGTGACCCAATGTCAGTTCTGCCATATTCTTTGTTGTCCAAAGTAATTCAAACGGCCAATGGGGATTCAGTGAGTGGGGACATAGATGCCGTCTGTGGGAAAAGCTGCACAATCAAGAGCTAGGGGCAGGAGAAGGGGAAGGGCAGGGGAAGAATCTGGGTTACCTTCATAAACATACTGCCACACGTGCCTTAAGACCAGGGCCAGTCATCTAGTTGGCACTCTGCATATTCCAGGGCCCCAATAAATCTAAGAAAAATAAAGTAGCATTGTGGCTTCTTACAGGGAGTGATAATGGGACACCCTTCTACCGTGTGCTTGGGGCGAGATCAATTCATTGAGCTCAGACTCCCTGACTCTGGACAGGGATTAATGGTACTCCTATTTTAAAATTCAAAGCAGTTACTGATACTAAAAATGGGGAGCAATGTGAAGCACACAAAAAACAGAAATTTAGGACAAAGTCATGGACATGTTTGTGGGAAAATAAATTTTAAAGCCACAGGCAGAATTCAGAGGCAGAAGAGCAGAAGAACAGGGAGCAAAACCTAAAAGAGAGTCAGCGCCGTTATCCCTCAGGCACAAGCAAGTTAAAAATTTGGTTGAGACATAGATGAAGCTTGTTACAGAATCTGCTCCACATCCAGTGACTGGGGCTGTGGCCTGATGGGCTGTGGAACTTCAGCAGAGAGCAGGGATGCCTCCCACCGAGTGCTCCCTGTCCTGTCAGTGCTGCCCTCCAGTCTTCCTTTCATCCCTGAGGTCCTTAAAGAGCCCGTGTGGAATATTAAAATGTTCGATGGTTATGTTAAATCTCAGTGGAATATATCGATTCTCTTCCTTATTAGTAATCTGAATAAACAGCGTCTGATTCATCTTCGTTTCATCGGAATATGCACACTTTAGAGCAATCACCAACCTTGAGTAATGGTCAGGGAACCTGAAGTTTTTCCTTCCTAATTCTGGATTAGGCAAATTATGAAGGTGGTAGAATATGTATTAGGAGAAAAGGGTAAAAAACCTAGAATAATTTACATTACAAAGTACAGGGTCATTAAAAATTATTCAAGAAGGGGACAGCTTGGGGCACCTGGGTGGCTCAGTGGGTTAAGCCTATGCCTTCAGCTCAGGTCATGATCTCAGGGTCCTGGGATGGAGCCCTTCATCGGGCTCTCTGCTCAGCAGGGAGACTGCTTTCCCCCTTGCTTCCCGCCTACTTGTGATCTGTCAAATAAATAAATACAATCTTAAAAAAAAAAAAAAGAAGGGGAGAGCTTATCATATAGAAGATGGTAAGCATTTGCAACTTGACAAGTGCAAACATTAGCAAGTAGATAAAAACTGTAGAATTAGGGCTCCTGGGTAGCTCAGTTGGTTGAGCGAATGCCTTCTGCTCAGGTCATGATCCTGGAGACCCCTTATGGAGTCCCACATCTGGCTCCCTGCTCAGCAGGGAGTCTGCTTCTCCCTCTGACCTCTCCCATCTCATGCTCTCTCTCTCAAATAAATAAATAAAAATAAAATCTTTAAAAAAGAATAAAAGAAACTATAGAATTGGGGCTCCTGGGTGGCTGAGTCAGTTAAGCGTATGCCATGGGCTCAGGTCATGATCCCAGGGTCCTGGGATTGAGTCCCACATCGGGCTCCCTGCTCATCAGGGCTCCTGCTTCAGCCTCTTCCTCTGCCTACAGTTCCCCCTGTTTGTTCTCTCCCTCTTTCTCTCTGTCAAATAAATAAATAAAATCTTAAAAAAAAAAACAAAAAACAACCCTGTTGAATTAAGGAATCTGGATAAACATAAGGAAGTTCCTTCTAGTCATGAGAAATAATAAACTTTCTCCGAATATCCTTGGATGTCAGAGAGTGAATCTCAAGCATTCTAAACAATTGAGATTTTATTTCCCGGGGTTGATTCATTTTCCCATTTTACTCATTTTAAAAGTGTAGCACAATATACTTTCCTCTCTGTAGAGTCTCACTGCTTATAACTTTGTTTTATGTATATTTTCACATACCTTATTTTTACTTTTTCCACAATACCCCTAGAGAATGGGAGACAGGCTTTATCATATCTTCTGTGTACTTAAGATGAAGAAACTAGAACACCAGCATCTTAACTGTCTTACCCAAGGTCAAATAGATAGTATTAATTCTGATGCTTTTTAAATTAAACATTTTGGGGGGCACCTAGGTGGCTTCTTTGTTAAGGATCTGCCTTTGGCTCAGGTCATGATTCCAGGGTCCTGGGTTCGAGCCCCGCACTGGCACTGGGCTCCCTGCTCCTGCTTGGGGGGGATCCTGCTTCTCTCTCTCCCACTCCCCTTGCTTGTATTCCCTCTCTAATTCTCTCTCTCTTTTTCTCTTTCAGATAAATAATTTTTTAAAAATTAAACATTTTGATCCTATTTACTATTCAACTGTAATATGGGTTTGCAACAGCGACAGATTACTTATTTTTATTTACTTAGAATAAATAATTACTTATTTTTAGTTACTTGGAAGATTCTGTGGCATTCCCTTAGGGTAATTTCACCCTCTTGCACATGGATTTGGTGCCTCCTGGTTGCCTATCAAACAGATTCCAGACTTCTTAGCCTGGATTTAAAGGGACACATTCTCTCTTGTCCTGTTCCTCCCACTCTTCCATTTATCGACCCCTCTAGCATTTCTGTAGCATTCCCTTTCCTGCCCCCCATAATCACTCTGAGAACAAAGTAGATGGCATAGAATGTTAGCAATGGGGTATTCTTAATTCATATATGAATGGACTTCCTCTCTTAAAGTTATAAGGAATCCTCAAGAAGAAAATGGTTTTGTCCATGTGCATCTTTGGAAGGGGCACTGACTTAGAGATACCAGAGATACTGTTTTAATTTATAGATACTTCTCCAAGCAGCTGCTGCTGCTCTCCCAAAGGCGTATTCATGGGCAGGCAGCTAGAGAACCACACTTTCTTTTGTCTCAGCATAAATCATGAAGTGGGAAGTGACAAGGTCAGAGTCTATGCCTGGGAAAGATCATGTCCAGTGTCCTTTCACACACAAAAAGGATAACAGATGGTAGTGTCTCATGCTCTAATTTTTATATATGTTCTCCATTTTAAATGTCTATTCTGTTTTTATGTCTTTAAACTCTATTTTACGCGGCAGGGAAAATAACACTAGATTTAGGGTCAGACCAACCTGGAGATGCATCTTGGTTCTACCAGATGTACCGTCTTGGTCAAGTCAGATGGCCTTTTCTAAAATCAGTTTCTTCGCTATCAAATGAACATAGTAAATTATCTAACTAGCAAAGTGGTTGGTTGTTAGGTTTAAATAAGATACGCTATTTAGAGATGACCTTCTACACAGTTCTTTTCCTACCCATACTAGGTACTCAAGGTATAATTGGAAAAATGACAGTGTTCTTTGTTGTCCCCAAATAACTTCATTTTTGTAAACATTCAATCTCCATTTCTGTCTGTACTTGTGCTTCTATGTTAGGGTATACTAGAGCGCTTTTGATATTAATAGCGTAATGATTGAAGCAGGTACTGAACAGCTTTTGCATATTGACCTAGCTGTTGTGTGGATGTCAATATAGAGGGAACAATGAGTGCAAGGACATAGCTTAAAAAGTGGTAAGTGGGGAGGTATAGATTGTAAGTTGCAGTAAGAGCCTAGTAAAAAGACTCCCAAGATGTTAAGATAGTCTAAGGAGATATGATGAATATAAGATGACTTTTGTGGAGGGCAGAAGGATGAATTGGATGTAGCTGAGCAGAGTAGAAGAGATTAAGTCGTCTGGGGTGGGGCGTGGTGAGAGTGGGACATAAATGTCAACACGGTTGTGCTACAATGAGATCGCTGTCCTTGAGCCAACGATGGTTTCAGAGCACAGAGGTGTGTGAGAGTATCTGTATCTTTGGTTGGAAGGATGCACATTGTACAGAGCCTTCAAAACCAGGGGAGATTTAACTTTAATTCAAAAACAGAAGGATGTAATGTACATTCCAGATCAAAACAGTGATATATATACCTTTCATCCATTGGTTGTATGGAGAATAAATTGGATGGAAGAGAAAACCTTATTTAGTAGTTTTTGATGAAGGGCATGATGTGAAAGTGAGAGTTTGTAGTTGGTTGTCCTTGGGATGAGGTAAGGAAGACCTGTCATGGGAATATGATGAAGAGACATATTAGGCAAATTGTTAATTGGACGTAAGGACACAGAAATTCTAGAGGAAGGCAGGAAAATTCCAGTGTTTCTGCATTGGAAGACAACATCATGGCAAAACTCTCATGGTAATTTGGGAAGAAGGTCTGTGTTGTAGGAAATCATGAATTAGGTTTTGAGAATGCTGAACTGGTGGAGGGACACCCACGAGTTAATGTCCTGTTGGCACTTGTTGGTGCTGGAATCAACACAGTTTAAGGCAAGCTCCTTAATGCTATCCTGAACTGGCACTGAAAGACTAACTTCTAGCCTCAACTCTAATCTCATCCTTGTGACAATTTTATGCATAAATGTCGACTGAAGCAACTGGCACAATGAAAAGGAGAGAGAGAGAGCCTGAATCTTAAGCCAAAGGAGATTGATTTCTTTCCCTAATTGCTTCTAGGCAGGCCTTTCATTAATGCATTGGCTAATTATGGTGCTTATGGTAAAGGAAACATCTCTTTGGTGTCTCCTTCTCAGATACATACTGAAGAACGATATTTCTTCAGGTTGCCATGAATTGTGTAGGATACAGTCATCTCCAATTTTTCAAAAACCCTACATTTAAAATGAACACATCTTTCTAGTTTCTAATTCACTGAGCATTGAATGGAAAAGCCCATGCTATGTCAAGATTCGCTGTCTCCTCTCACATTAACTGAATTGGGAAAATAGAGAACAGGTGAATATTTGAGTTAATAAAAATCCAATCAAATGCATTTTTATCGTGTTCTAAGTCTTCATTATATGAGGTTAGTTGGCCTATGCCTGATGAATTCAGGGTAAAGTGGCTGTAATTTTGTGCCAGCTACAGAAGTATCCAACGGCTTTTATGTCTTCTTTGTGATCTGGTTTCCACTTTCATCTTAAAACAAGTTAGGCATTCAGTAATGTGCCTTCATCGCTTCTTAGTCTTTTCTTCTTTTCAGTCTGTGGTCTCGATCTTAGACTTTCCTACAAGGCCTGTTTACTGACCATTAAATTTGGTTTTGAATATTTTCTTGGAACCCTTTCAAAGTCTGTAGGTACTTTGGGAGGAATAAATAACATTTCCAGATTTCTGCTCAAGGTGATGCCTATGAAAAGCAATGCAGGATACCTTGGAAGCTGTCATTCAGAGAAATCCTCATAAGACAGGTTCTTTTTTTTTTTTTTTTTAATATTTTATTTGTTTATTTGACAGAGAGCTAGAGAGAGAGCACAAGTAAGCAGAGCGGCAGGGAGAGGGGGAGAGAGAGAAGCAGGCTATCCGCTGAGCAGGGAGCCCGATGTGGGGCTCGATCCCAGGACCCTGGAATCATGACCCGAGCCGAAGGCAGCTGCTCAACCAACTGAGCCACTCGGGCGCCCCATAAGACAGGTTCTTAAAGAGGAGTTGGATGAGCCTGATATCCCTCCTACTTCTCATAGAAAGGCTGTAACCTTCATGATATACTATTACAGTGGATTCTGTCCTTTCTCAATGCTCATGACTTCCTCTGGCAACATACCTACCCGACATGGGCTAAGCACAATATCGAAGTTAGAAGATGATGACACTAATGCCACAGGTCACTGATGATCTTAGTAATAGAGGTACAAGTCCCCAGTACCATTTCATGAACAAAGGAAATGATCCCTCTTTTAGTCACTTACAGGGTATCCCACTAATCTTTATTTTTTCTTGTTGCAAATTGGGAGGGGAGTGAATACCAAGAAAAAACTTATTTTGTTCCCTGAACTGAGAAGTACAAAGTATAGTGACTCAGTGTTTTTGTGCTGTTTACAACCTGTTCAGTACATTATTTCTAGAAAACCATATGTAAAGATTGCTTCTATTTAAGAATGGTTGATGGTTTCTGCTGCCTCATATGCTGTATTTTTCTTTCTGATAAATGGCAGTGCAATAATTCCAGGATGAATATGATATAAGGCTAAGAGATCAACATTATTTCCTTGGTGAATTGATTACTTTCCTCTGAATTTATAGTTCCTACCAGGACTGCAAATTAATATAGTTGATGTACTTAGTTATTCAGATTCTGCTTTACATTTAAATGCAGGCAACTTAGACATTAAATGTTCCAAGTTTGTAACTCATAATCAGATTGTACATCCTGTGAACAAGAGGAGGTGTTTGTATCATGTCTGAATAGAAAATGTTTTTGAAATAGTGGTGGAGCGCTGTGTGGGATAACTTTCTGTAACATGAAACATATGGCTGGCAGCCCATCTATTATTCATTGTATCAAAATGTATTCAATTCAGCATCTGACTCTTGGTTCACACCTAGGAGAAATGGACACAGGCAGCAATAGACTGGCAAGGTTTATGTAGTGTATATGCACATACATAATATATTATATATGCATGTGTGAATTTACTGTATAGGATTAACATAATTTTAAAATTGTGCTTATGTATGTGTTATAAGAAGTTTTTGTTTTTTTTTTCAGTTGTACAGCCTTTCTATTTTTGAAAGTGAGTTACTGGGAGAGGGAGAGGTAATCACAAAAGCTGTGATTTTGGTGGGGTGGTGGTCGTTGCTACTTGTGCAAGTCATAATGTAACTCAACACCGTCCTTACCCACATACAGGATTTTAGAACGAAGAAGACCTTTGCAATGAGTTTTCCAAACCTTCTCAGATTCGAGGTTCATCAGTGGAGGACCCATGAAGCAAATGACAGCTGGGGCAGGCCATGCCTCATTGGAGCCTGTGCTCTAATCCGGTTTTTTGCTTTTGCTACTTTACATTTTGCAGTTTTCTTTAACTACGGATGACTGCAAAGTGGTATCTCAATTCTGGCCTTCCATACTTGTTTTATTATGGTTGTCTTCAGGATTTTCTGGGGCACACTAAAATAATAATTTGTTGGATTCTATGTTTTTAATCCTGAATTATGGTATCCACACACACAGAAAGATGATTTGACTATGTAGCATCATTATTTTAAAAATATTAAGGAATAATGATTCTATGTTCCTTAGGTTTAAGGATACAGTTGTGAACAAATGTTGGGTCAAAACTATCATTTCTTTCGGGGTGCCTGGGTGGCTCAGTGGGTTAAGCCTCTGCCTTCAGCTCAGGTCATGATCTCAGGGTTCTGGGATCGAGCCCTGTATTTGGCTTGGGCTTTCCGCTTAGTGGAAAGCCTACTCCCCCACCCCCACCCCAGTCTACTTGTGTTCTCTCTCTCTCTCTGTCAAATAAATAAATAAAATCTTTAAAAAAATATCATTTCTTTCAATGTTCATCACCAGAATCTCGAGAGAGTAAAATCCCACACTAATAGTACTGCACAGTAGAAACCTTTGTTTTCTCAGTTGTGATGGCAGGGAACATTCAAGTCAGGGTCCAGAAGTTGTCCTTTCAAATGAAATCCAAAGTTATCCTGGAGCATATTGGGTGCATTTGGGGATTTGTTGAAAGCATAATTTACTCTGAGTAATTTTTTTTATAGGGGTGTGAAGAAATGCCCTTTTACTCTCGAGATAATTGATGTCATCTGGGTAAATGTAATTGTAATAGAAATACATGTGCATATATTTAGAAAGAACTTGACTCACTGGCAACTTTATTAGCACAGCAGCTGTAGGCTGGAATTTATCACTTTCATATGACCTTGTTGAATACCAAAAACATTAGAAACTGCTAGATACCATGTGTGTACACTTTGCTTAAATTGTTGATTGACCACATAGATCATTTAAAGAGTAGCTACTCTCCGAAGCTGAAAAGCTAAACTCTAAACTTGAACAACATGACACATTGAGTAAGTGGCAACATCTACTGGTTTCCAGAGTTATAAGCAGTAGTTACGAAGATGCAATCTGCTTATCATCTACTATATTGCTTAGTGTTTACCTTTCAGAATATTCTGTTTCTGAAAACCACACAAGAAAGTACAGGAGAAACTAGTTTAATGCAATTTATTATTTAAGAGTTCAAAGTTACCATTTGCTACTTATAAGTAATCTCATGTCTATTTGCTTTTGTTGTTATCTCAATTTTTACTCCAGAAGCAGCAGCATATCTTCTTATGCAATGGAATAATGTGACTCAGAAACATGTTTGTCTTTTATCCATTTTTTCTTTGTGTCCCCAAAGAACAAGATATTTTCTTAAAATATGGGGAAATTTAGATCCGTTCCCTTGTCTCTCTTTCTGATTTCTAGCTTCTTTATTTATTCTCTGTGCTGTGCTTAACGAAGCTGCAGTCTAAAAAGGGGAGATGTTATCCAGTTGCTTTCCATCAGTTGCTGTGGAGCTAAATGTTGACAAGGGCTTCTCTGTCAACCCTCTGCGATGTCAGTCTCATGGAATGGTGGGTCTTCAGCTCCTAAATTTCTCTGCTCTGGCACTGATCTTCAGTGGATCCAGGGCAATGAAAGATAAATTGGAGAGGGGCGTGCAGAGAAGACTTTCCTTGTAGTCCAGAATTCTGAGTGCCTGCCCGGCTTCAGACCCAGGACTCTTGCCGGGAGCTCTGCTATCTGGGAGCCATTGCCCGTGGTTGGTAAAAGCTGCTGTGCCCGGCTCTCTCTTGCGTGTGCTGGGAGTAATATGATCCTTGCCTTCTCACTCCACAGGCCAGAAATGAGGAGAAGCGGTAGAAGAGGGCCCTCCATTTATGGTTCTCCATTTCCTTCTTCATTTCTCAAGTTCAAAGTCCCAGTTAATCATATTGGAGCTTTCCAAAATGGTGTATTATGTCTTCTCCCTCTAATCTATTAGGTTTAAGGGAGAACCTTTATATTTTAATGGTACTCCTGCCCCAAGAAGAGAAAATATGTATTTAACAGAAACTCTAATATTAATACAAACACAGGATTTAGAAGTATGTAGAATAATTCATATAAACTCTCTTTGTTATATTTAGTACTCAAAACACTTTGTAGTAGGCATTATGATGAGATGGGGACTAAAATAGCCTATGTGACTTTTCTCCCCAAATTCTACAGCCAGTAAGAAGTAGATTTAGAGCTTGACTCTATGTTGATCTTGAATCTATGTAGACCCCAAATTTCAGACTGGATTCCAGGGATTATACTCATTCCTGTGTGAACTATAAACCATGCATAACATGATGTTATTATGCATTACTACTCTTAATGAGTTAGGTATATTAATTTTTTTATATTATGTTCAAAGGTTGTGTTTAGTGGAAGTGTGTTTAAACACATTTCATTTATTTATTCGTAGTTCTGCATTTTATTGCATTTGAGTGTCTGTGTTTAGGGTGTTAAAATGTTAAAATCTTTATAGCACAAACTGTACCAGGTTTTATAGGTCATCTCAACTTTGGTTATAGTTAATCTCACTGTTGCTATGCAAAAATCTATAATAAGATTCCATCTGCTTTTATAATTGCTCAAGAAATATACATTATTGGTATCATTTGGATGAAGTGGAATTCAAATGAAATTGTTCTGATGAAAATTATTACTTTTGGAGCTGGCTTTTTATATTCTCAAGAATACCTGAGTCAGCGCAATATATTTTTTAGCACATATAGTGCTTTTGAATTTAACTATGCTGTCTGTATTTAAAAGAAACATACCATCAATTATATATAAAACTTTTTTTAAACTGAAACTGAGACATCATGGTTAGAGAGAAGAATGAAGAAATATGTATTCTGATTTTCTCCTAGTGAGCCATGTGAACCTCTCTATCACCCTTCAGTAGTTTTAGAAGACTACAGTGTAGTGTAGTTTAATGTAAGCAGAACAAACAGGACTCGTGGGCTTTTTATCAAAGACCATTTTTAATTTTCTGTTATTGCTTCTCTTTAAAGAATATTGAAGGAAGTATTCTTCTAATCCTTGAAACATCATTTTGACAGATACTGACATTTATGATCATTTTCAGATTATTGAAAACTTTAAAGTCATCCCTTATTGTCGTTTTTTTTTTTTTTTTTTTTTTTAATTGTTAATATGGCCTCAGCTCAGAAATTTGAAGGAATAGTCACATTTACTAATGAAAACTTTGGAGCTGAATTGTAGTTAAATCTTCTCTCCTTTCTTGGCTGGAATTCTGCAGCAGGCTATGGTTGGCAATGAGAAACAGAGAAAGGTTGTCTCTTCAGCAAAGTATTTTTTAAGAAGTTTAACGAATTATGAAAAAAAAAGAAAAAAAAAGTTTAAAACATGACTCTCATGCAATTCTAAGGTGAGCACATGTCAGAAATTTATGTTAACTCATTAATGAGAAAATGATTGGGATGATAAAGATGCCTCAAGAACATTTCTGGAATATGTCACTAAGGTAAGAAAATCACTTGGAGTCACTAAGGTAAGAAAAGCTGAATTAATTTTCCTAAATTCCTAACAGGTTGTCCTGGAACTGTACCTTTTGGGTTATATTTTCTCCTGGACAGGAATCTATAAGTTAATGCTGAATTCTAGAGTCTGGGCCCTAATCCATAGAGATAGTAAGTGACATCGTAATTCCCCTTGGGGATACCGGTCAGCCGCTGCTCAAGGGTGACATGGAAAGGACAAGAAGTCTTCCTATTTGCCCCTTTCCCCAAGTTGTGAAGCTTTTCCCCTAAGATCCTTGTTTCAAGCTTTTTATTTATTCCTCTTTTTCCTCTTTTTCTCTATTTCATTTCTCACCTTGAAGGTCAAGAAAAGAGGAAGGAAGTGTGATAAAGGTTTATCTTGGTTGGTGGTGTCACACACCAGCAGTTCACCCTGGGAACTTGGTGACTGTCTAGTGTTGACTCTCAAAAGAGCACTTTTATGGGTTCCCAGAGCCTGTCCTCCCCCCTTCCCCACCAGAACAGAAAGGATGGTACTTCCCCTACTGTGAGTACTGTTTTCACCTCTTATTTTCTCTTGTCCCCTGCGTTCTAAAGTTTCAGAGGTCTCATCTACCACCTCTTCTCTGTGGAGTTCCAGTGGCTTCCCGGATGGTTTCTTCTCAGGGCAGTCCTCTTAGCCATTCTTGTTGGTGCCCTCTTTGCTAAGGCCCACATCTGGTCAAAGAAAACACCTATGTGCTGTTTGCCCATACAGATTCTGTGAAGGCAGAACAATCCTAATACAGAAGCTATTCTCATTCTCGGCACCATCAAAGCAGCATCCTGTCCCATCTGTGGGGTTTACTCCAGCACAAGACAGGGTAGAAGGCAGATACTAGTTTACCGGGTCCCTTTCACTGTGAGGAGAGGTCCCTTTGAGTCTCATTCCTTTTGCTTTTGGTCAAAGAGGAAAATCTTCCCTTCCTCACTTTGGGGTACCTAGTTTCTGTAGAATTCCTCTTGCCATACAAATCTTTCTTATAAATCCTTCCCCCAGATTCTCACTTGATTCTTAGATTCTTAATTTGGATATACTTGCCAGTTTCCTTGGAAAATTCATTTGTTGGTCTTGTATCTATCCTGCTTTCGTGTCTGATATTTATTTGTTCTAATGTCTCAGATGAAATTTCTGCTTTAATCTGCCTGTGTTCCTGGGTTTAGGGAACTAGGAGTCCTTGGGAGAAAAAGTCTTGCAGGCACACTGCACTCAACTGCATTTTTTCCCAGAATGATTTTATCTGCTTATTTTTAGAGAACTATCTGTAGGACACACACACACAAAATTAGGGCAACTATCTTGGGTTCTAAGTTAGGAGGATATGGGGGATGGAGGGGGAGATTATAGGAGCGGGGAGAAGGGCTGGGGAGCCAGGTGCTTGTAGACTATCTTACCACATTCCCTGATCTAAAATGATAAATGAAATTACCATATTTATGCCAGCCCCATCTCTCCCTCTGCATGTGGACCCTTTTTGTCTTTTCTAATTCCAGGCGCTCTCAGCTTTTTGACTTGCTATCACAGAGCACAGTATTCGAAGCAGAGAATTTAGCACACTGTACCAGAGAGTCTGTAGATTTCTCTTCCCCCTAGTCAACAATTTCCTTGGAGGGAGGAACTCTGTTATGCTCCGTACTGTATTTCTAGCCCTAGCTCCTCGCCTGGTGCATCATGTGTTCTCAAAAAGCATTTGCTGAATAAATGACTGAGACAAAGAGGTACACATGTAGGGTGAGCTATCCCCTTGGGCTCTGTTTTCTAGAAATGCTTTTGTCTCTGTTTTTCCCTTTTTAGAAGAGTTGGGGTGAGGGAGGGAACAGGAAGTAAAAAACCATGCTCACCGTTGTTTGTAACAGCCTTTCTTCTGTTAATGTGATTCATCTGTGCCCTATGAATGTTTGTGTAGGAGGAAGCTATAAAATTACTTGTAAACAATTTGACAAATATTGCACTGCATGAATACATATAGCCATATTTTTATAAACTGTCTGCCTTGGATTGAAAGGTTCTTTAAGGATATAATGTCATCTTTCATTCTGCGCCAAATTCCCGTTTAGAATTCATTTATTCACTTTAACAAAACGACATCTATTTTCACGGTCCTGGGCTTGGGTGGTTTGGTCTCCTCTTAGGGGGGGCGGATTATCTTTATTTTTAGTCTTTTATTTGGTATTCTAATAAGTCTTTTGAAAGGTGCCCCCTTTATTCCTTCTTTTCCTCTACTAAATGCAAAAGAAAATAGCAACCTGTATTTGAAAGGTAGACGTTGTTATCCCTTATGGCATTTTCCCTTTCTTCCAGAGATTAGAGTTTACTATAGCACAGCAGCCCAATAGGATTGTCCTGGAAATGGATTTTCATGTAAAGTATTAACTTATGGTATTATGTGTAGCAAAAGGATGAGGATCAAAATATTATTAAGGGAGAGAAGCTGCAGTATTATTATTTCTAATAGGATTGGTATAATAAATGGCCCTTAAAGACCATACATCTGTTCCACTCAATGCTTGCTTTCTGAATTTACCATGAACTGTATTTTGCTGATAAGGCACAGCATTCAGTTCCATTATTTCTCTAAAAGCCTGTTTAAGAGATTTTAAAGTACAAGATATCGCTCTGTGCTCTGTGCTTCTTCATTGAAAGTAAGAACTTCGATTCTGAAATTGAAGGAAACAAAATATATATCACTGTTAAATATTTTTAGAGTCCGTCCCTTTATATGGATTACTAAATATTGAGCTTTCAGTAAGAACCCTTTACGTAAGTTTGTATTTAAACAGCATAGCTGCTTGTTTTCTGTGAGCAAAAGAACAAATTTAAAGCTTCTCTAATAAAATGTTATGGAAAAATTAAAATGCATAAGTAACAAAATCATGGCAGCCTTCAAAACATGGCAGTTTGGGTTTTCTGCTAGTCTAGAGAGAAACTGGGGTGAAACTGAGTTTGTGTTTGACTATGTGTCTCTCCCTGACTCTAACACATATTTTCCAAGGAGGGATCCCGTGTGTTTTTAATCCTAGCCTAGGATTAAAAGTTTGGTTTCAAATGGAGATCTCTTCCCCACAGTGAATCTGAATGTGCCCATCTGTAAAATGAGGATGAAGGATATAGCTCTAACGTGTACATCAAAACCTAGGCTAGAGTGGGTATGTGGCCCTAATTTTGTCTCTTGCTTCCTTTTTTTTTTTTTTTTTTTTTTTTCTTTCCTGCCTTCTACTGCGCCTGAAGAGATCAGGCTGTCCTTTAGCCCAGTTGGTGATGGTTCCTCTTCAGGGACATGCTTTTGGAATAGGGGTGAGGCAATCTTAGGGACAATAGTGAGAAACATAGACTCCTGACTCAGATCTATTAAGCAGAGCTCTCTCATTTTAGAGAAAATTAACATTTTAACCAATTTTGAAGTCCCAACCCACCATAAGTTTATCTGAAGAGTTCTGAAATATATTTGTACCATAGAGTGGACCATTAAGTATAATTTGAAACCATATGGAATACTACTCACCTATTTAAAAAAAAAAAAAAAGAAATCTTTCCATTTGCAAAGATGTGGATGGAACTAGAGGGTGTTATGCTAAGAGAAATAAGTCAATCAGAGAAAGACAATTGTAGTATGATCTCGCTCATATTTGAAATTTAGGAAACAAAACAGAGGATCATAGGGAAAGAGAGGAAAAATAAAACAAGATGAAATTGGAGAGGGAGACAAAGCATAAGAGACTCTTAATCACAGCAAACAAACCAGAGGCAGATGGAGGGGAGGGTGATAGAGGGGTGGGGTAACTGGATGATGGACAATAAAGAGGGCTTGTGATGTCGTGAGCACTGGGTGTTATATAAGACTGATGAATCACTGACCTCTACCTCTGAAACCAATAATATATTATGTGTTAATTGAGTTTAAATAAAAAACACTATTAAAAAAAAAACACACACATTTACAGGAGTGCCTGGGTGGCTCAGTGGGTTGGGCCTCTGCCTTCGGCTCAGGTCATGATCCCAGAGTCCTGGGATTGAGCTCTGCATAGGGCTCTCTGCTCAACAGGAAGCCTGCTCCCCCCACCCCCACAGCCTGCCTCTCTGTCTGCTTGTGATCTCTGTCTGTCAAATAAATAAATAAAATTTTTTAAAAAACAAACAAACAAACAAACAAAATCCCACATTAACAGACTTGAGGCAATGTGACTTGCCAATGCTTAGTTTTGAGAGCCATTCATTGTAATGGTAGTATTACAGTAGTATCCACAACAAACGTCTTAGAGATACATTCACTCTTCACAATACAAAAAACACTAGAGAAATGCAGTGGTCATTTGGAGATTTTCATGGTTTTTATGTACATTAGCAATAGAAATTTTAAGATGGATGGTCCTAAATTGGAATGGATGTTGGAGTAAGAAAAAATGTGGTATTTACTTTAGGGAGATTTATTTATTTAAAAAATTTTTAAAATTTTATTTATTTGTCAGGGAGAGAGAGATAGAGAGCATAATGCAGGGGAAGCTGCAGGCAGAGGGAGAAGTAGGCTCCCTGCTGAACAAGAAATTTGAGGTCAGACTGGATCCTGGGATCATGGCCTGAAGCAAGGCAGACACCTAACCAACTGAGCCACCCAGGCATCCCTACTTTAGGGAGATTTAAAAGAGGGGGAAAAAACCTGCTCTGATCCAGATTTCATTGTACTATGTTCAATTTTATATATTTAAAACAAAGTTTATAAGCCTTACATTTTTAACCTATTTTCTCTCTATTCATGTTACTAATCAGTTTTGATAATTTTTGGTGTGAAGTAGGTTTCCTAGAGTGAATACCCCAACTCATAGCATTATAACTATAGGTGATAAGAGATTAACTTAGCTGTTTTTTATTGTGACTATTAATGCTCATGAAGGAATTACTTCTACGTTTGAGATCAAAATAGAAAGACAGTGGGACTAATAAGAAAATAGAACTCATCATATCTAAAAGGGAGCTCAGATCACCCATAATTCTAGAGAAGTTATAAATACAACAAGGTATGGTAAAGATGGTTGACATATAAAGAGATCATCAATATAAATTAAGGATGAAGTTATGATGGATAGTATGTTAGGTCCCATTAGAAAATGGTTCAGTAATAATTGCTTGAATCTTATCTCACTTTGTCTTTTCCCATTGTTTTCTATTCAGCCAATTTCCTTTAGTAAATGAGAAGGAACCCAAAAGAAGAAAATTTTACTGTGTTATGGTTGGGAAAGTATCCAGTAAATAATAAGAATTTTGATACAGAAGCCCCAGATTTCTTATCTGTTGCAATATCTTGACTGAATAATATATTTTCTTATTTCATTTAACTGCAAAGATAGTCCTTGCCAAAGTTCAGGTCCTTCCTATAAATTACTAATGTGGCAAAGGAAGCAGCCTTTCTCCATTTTGTGCTTTGACCTGTCTTCTAATCCCAAACTTCAAAAAACATTAAAGTTAATAGAAATATACAATTCAAGATCATATTTGTTGCCATGAAATTTCTCTGCAATTTTGAACTGCAAGATGCTGAAATATTATTTAGTATTTCCCATCCTTTTGTTTCCAAAGCTGTGTCTTTGTAATCCTAATATCTAAAGAATAAAATGTGTATATATGTTTTTTGACTCTCTCTGATGACATCTTGGTTATATATAACCAAGAGCTATATACATGGAGGTAGACTTTCTCTGAGCTTACATTTTTGGGAGCTAGACATAGCTGATACTAGGAATGATTATTTCTTTGCTTATCACTGCAGTTTTTTGGTAGAACTATTTCAGTGAATACTCTTTTTTTTTTTTTAAGATTTTTATTTAATTATTTGACAGATCACAAGTAGGCAGAGAGGCAGGCAGAGAGAGAGAGGAGGAATCAGGCTCCCCACTGAGCAGAGAGCCAGATGCGGGGCTGGATCCCAGGACTCTGGGATCATGACCTGAGCCTAAGGCAGAGGCTTTAACCCACTGAGCCACCCAGGTGCCCCTCAGTGAATACTCTTAATAAGAAAAACAACAGGTAGTTTTTTTGTTTGTTTGTTTTGTTTTTTTGTTGTTGTTTTTTAAATCCATCAAATTCCAAATTGATAGGGAGTTAGGTGAAATAAATCTTGGTCCACTGTCTCATTTGATACTTGAATGGCAGGTCTCATATTTTGGGGGGAAAAGTCTTTGAGTGTGTATATCATATGCATCTAACAACTCCCTAAGTTAATTTGGAATTTGATGGATTAAGAAAATACTATCTGTTGTTTTTCTTAAAAGTTTCCATAAAAATATTTCTACCAAGAAGGGAAAAAAAAACCCAGTGAGAGAAAGGAAAGAATCATTACTAGGATCAGCTGTGTCTAGCTTGATCAACTATGTTTAGCTCCCACGAATGTAAGCTGAAATATACACATATGTACACACTGACATTTATAAGTGATATGCCTGCTGCAGACATTGCTACACAGCTCTAACATGTTAAGATTCTGATTTTATTTGCATATTTCAAGTAAACTAATATAGAATTACATCTAAATCATATTGTGTTTTATTTCTAAACTGCTACGAAGGAAATGTTGGACAGTCTTAAAGTGGGATAATCAGCACTGAGATACTAAAGAAGCAAACAGGCAGAAAACAACTTTGGACTTACGAGGTAGTAACTGTGTAGGGACAATGATGTTAAAATGTTCTAATGTTTAAGAAAGAAGAAGATTGGGGCGCCTGGGTGGCTCAGTGGGTTAAACCTCTGCCTTCAGCTCGGGTCATGACCTCAGGGTTGTGGGATTGAGCCCCGCATCGGGCTCTGTGCTCAGCGGGGAGCCTGCTTCCCCTCTCTCTCTGCCTGCTTCTCTGTCTACTTGTGATTTCTGTCTGTCAAATAAATAAATAAAATCTTTAAAAAAAAAAAAAGAAGAAGACTCAGAAGATTTAAAAATCTCACACACATTTTACTATAGCTTATATATGTGTTCTAATGGTTTCATAATTATTTTCAAGTCATTTGTTCTAAGGTAACTTACAGCATTAAAAAAGAAGCTCCATAAAAAGTGTGTTTCATTTTCTACTTCTCTCAAAATAACTTTTCCCCCCTCCTTTTTATTTAAATTCCCAGTTTTTCATTGTTGTAATGCTTGACTTTGTGTTACCTCTTGAAGTGCTTCATGATCCTGTAATTGGGACTAAGTAGGAACTAAATGCAGCCAAGCTTAATGGTTGCTGCTCACCAACTACATAATTATTGTCAGGGAGGATAAAAATGCAGAATGCCTGACAGATATAAAAGAAGTACACAGGGGAGCAGCGGTGGGGAAGATGGAAATCACAGCTGGAGGTAATGATTACTCTGAGTGTCTTGCTAAAGCAAACATAGCATTTGGAAATTCATGAACATTCCTTTTAAATGCTCAAAAGTCTTTGCAAAACAAACCATACATTAACTAAAACACTCTTGACTGCACTGCCTACACACTAAGCCACCAGTAATTTGGGGGAAGGTTCTTTCTGTGCAAACATCAAAAGAAAGAACCCAAAATCTTTTATTTCAGAATCCGGCTTTGGAGACAAATAAGTTTGATATAAGCAATACGGACAGCTCCACTTCTCTGACACTTAGCATTCAGTGCTATACCACATACTTTTCCTAAGAAACAGTTAATGTTTTCAGTGAGATATACATCCAGTAATAAAAATAATAATAACAATAATAATAATAAAAAACTGGCCATCATGCACAAGTACATGAGCCTTTACTTTCCGGAATCACTTCTGCAAAAAATATAAAAAAACAATCACCCAGACTCAATCTTTAAAAAATCTGTTTGAGTTGGGAAGACCCTTTTTGAAGGAGAGTGATTAACCCCCTGGCTTATTTAGTAAGAAGAGAGGTTGTCTCACGCAGACACCAGTCCACATGCTTCCCTACTGTTATAGTGCTGCCATGAGCCACTGTTCACTGTGCTGTGGGCTACCCCACTGCCCCCTGGGACAGAGGAAGACACCCCACCCCAACTGGCAGCAATTAAGGATATAGATGGACAAACCACCGTTTCCTTTACTCCTCTGACTCCTGTTCAGTGGTTAGTGTCTATTTGATGAATGAATGAAAGGAGGGATATCCTTTGTTTTTCAAAATAGCACCATGCAGTGCTACCCAGTTTCGCTGAAGAGGTGTGAATTTTTGGCCTTTTTTGTTCATTTGGCAACTCTTATCTAAGCACAGTCCTGAGGCCTCTCTGCCTGAGAAACGGGAGTCTTTTGCAAAGCTCTCTACCCCATTATAGTCACAAATACCCTGCAGAGTCTTGGAAAATACTGTTTTTGTCCTGTAGTGAAGATTACATTCTGCAGAAAGGGCTATGGGTAATGGTGGTGCAGAGATGATGGCTCTTCTTCTTAAACTAGTCACCATTATTTTCCAAGATAAAGGTTTATTACAATAAATATCAATGCAGTCTTTATTTTCAGTTGTTGGCATTCCGATAATGGTGTAAGAAAATGAGGGGGGTGGTGCTGAAGGGAAGATCAGTCTATTGAATGTGTGTTCTTCATCAAGAATTTGTTGTCCACAGGAGGCATAGATTTGCTATTTCTCCTTTCCAGAGGAGTACACGAGATTACAAAAAGAAATTTGCAGAGGGATTGGCTCGCTGGAGTGCCTAGTTCTAACCTAGTTCTTCCCATTGTATAGCACTTCTCCAAATCTTGAGGGAATGAGGAAAGCAGGAGTCATTTAGAGCACAAGGGTCGTGGCTGCACACTCCTGGGTAGGAAGCATGGGGAGATTTAGGAGGCCATTTTCAAAGAATTAACATCTTGGGGACATGGAAGGGTGGTGTGGCTCCAGCCAGAGAAGGTCTTAACAAACTGAGCTGTTGTACTGTTTTTCTGATATCAGATGATTTTCCACTAAGATCATTTGCAGAAGTTTTGGAGTGTCATGGTTTCTCAGCGTCAGGTTAGAATGGTAAAACTCAATTTTAGGATAAAACCCATTTTGTGGAGCTGTGAAGATCATTTAAAACATATGAAAGAGGGAATACGAAACGTATAAGGAGCCAGTGAAATACGGTTCTGTTAATTTTGCACTAGTTTAGGAGGCTGCAGATCAAAGACTGCTCAGTTTGAGCCTCTTTTCAGAATATAGATCAGATCTGAGAAATCATTTGGGGCAAGTGTTTTCTGAGGACTGTCCTAAGGAAGTTATTTCCATTTTAGGCAAGTACGTGTTACAGGCTTCATGGGTACACATGTTTGGGAAGCGCAGAGCTAAACACATTTTACAGATAGCCTTCAGTTTGCTAAAGTACACTCTCCAAGGGTAGAAAGCATTGTTTGCCAGAATTCTTTGAACCTGAATCCTTTACACTTAAAGAATCACTAAAGAGGTAAGTGACTTCCAAAAGCAGTAGAACGCATGTCACATATTCAGAACATTAAAGCCTCAGCTAACAGATTACTATCCCCTGGAAACACACCGTGACCCCTTTACTGATAACAAAACTTTACTGATTAATATTTTACTATATAGATGATGTGGCCTCTTTCATCTGTATCTTGGCAGAACTCTTTCTGAATAGCCTTTGGTAAAGTTGCTGACTTAAGATTAGAAAGTCAGCCTTCCCCCCCTGCTGCTGAGAGATGAGTACCCCCTCACTAACAGCCATGGGTGGAGGTTGGAGGTTGTACTCAGATACACAAGGAATCCTGGTTCTGGTGTGGTAAGGAACTGGAGTGTTCAGTTTATGGCTGAAAAAGGCTCCCGTTTCTCCTCTGTAATACAGGTCTTCTAAATAGCAACATCTCTTAAAAACTTCTGACAATACTGCTGCTTATTCAATACCACACAGGGTTAGTATGTACATCCCCCACCTTGAAAAATGCCATTTGATTCTAATGATATTTGTTTTCTTTTTTTTTTTTAAAGATTTTATTTATTTATTTGACAGCCAGAGATCACAAGTAGGCAGAGAGGCAGGCAGAGAGAGAGGGAGGGAAGCAGGCTCCCCGCTGAGCAAATAGCCCGATGTGGGGCTCGATCCCAGGACCCTGGGATCATGACCTGAGCTGAAGGCAGAGGCTTTAACCCACTGAGCCCGCCAGGTGCCCCATGATATTGGTTTTCAAATGAAAAAATAAAACTCAGAATATGTAAGTTATCTGCTCAAACAAGACAGAAGCCGGCAACTCTGCTGGAAAGTATCTTATCACTTTTGAGGGACCATAAGAACGCTCCTCAATTTCCTTGCTCTTTCCAAAAGAAAATTCATATCCTCATGACTTAAAGAAGAAAGTGGGCCGAGAGCTCAGAGGATCAAATCATTATCTTTGATAGGCTGCAAATATCCAAATGAAATTTGCCCAAATAGGAATTTCTGAGCTGAAAAGGAAAAGCCTTATCTCTGGAGGGTTATGGGAAGATCTTTTTATGTAGTTCCCACCAAAGCTCTACCACCATAACACAATGCGATAAAAGTGATATTGTGTATTGGACACACTTCTGAAGGACATACCCTTATTTTTTAAAAATATTTTATTTACTTGTTTGAGAGAGAAAGAGAGTGAGTGAGAGAGCTAGCACAAGCTGGGGGAGAGGCAGAGGGAGAGGAAGAAGCAAACCCCCTGCTGAGCAGAGAGCACAATGACATGGGACTCTGTTCCAGGACCCTGGGATCATGACCTGAACAGGAAGGCAGACACTTAACCAAATTAGCTACCCAGGCGCCCCTGAAGGGTGCATCTTTAAATTACAACTGAAGCCTGCCCACCTATTCCCTCCTTTTATCAGTTGGTTCATGTCCATTTCTTTATCCCCGCATTGATGTCCTTTCCATCAGGAGCATTGTTGAGATTGAGCTCTAAGAGAGATCTGCCATTTAAGTGGATTTTCTGATTCAGAAGCTAGAACATCTGATGACCCAGATGAAAAATTTCCCAAATACTCTCAGCCAAGTAACACTAGGAAAGGACATTCCATTGAAGTATTCTCTAAGGGCAGGGGTTAGGGTGTCTAATTTTAGGACTTACTGTTTGATTCTCTAAGAAGACATTCTTGACCTTTTCCAGTGTCAACCCTTCTCAAGTCAGACGTTTTCTTCTTGCCCATGGTACTGCCATTCTTCCAAGGGCACACCATGGCAGCACTCTCTTACCCCAAACACTCTCTCATTTGTTTCGTGAATGCACTCATCATACGTGTATTGAGAAGTTGTTTGTTTTTCTAGCACTATTTCAGGCTAAGAGAAAAAGTTAGAAATTAAGAAAAAAATTTTAGAGGAAAAACAATTTCCATCACAATGAATCCTGGAAATCTCAGAAGCTTTAAGATCATCCCCATCCATAGTGAAAGTTCCTTCAGCTTTAGCTCTGATCATTAGTACTTGAAACTTTTGGCTTCCTAGTGCAGGATGTTAACCCTTTATCTATTGAAATAGTATATGTATTGAATAACCCTTTGCAAGTTGAAATTAACTATTTCAGGTGTAGCTATTTTTCATTCTTTTATGTGTGTCAAAGATATCTTGGAAGGTTTCTCTTACAGAATAAGAGGCAGATCTTAATTCATACATCCCTCAAGTTTTTCTAACCTGTCATATTAAGAAATAGAAAATCAGAGTTCTTCCACAATGAGATGAATAGCACTATTTAGCTCATTCTTTACAACCCGTGCTTCATTCAGAGTGTCGTCTCCTTTGTGAGCTGGGTTGCATGATATCGTCTTAAAACATAAATGATATTTTATGGATTTATACAGGGGCTCTCATTAGCCCCGATATCTACAGATGCACAACACTAATACCAATAGTAGATTTAAACATTAAAAATTATTGGAGGAGAAACATGCCTAAAACACTGGTAGACTTTCACGTTTCAGTTTTGAGGGTTAAATTAGTCTCTTATCCCAAACTCTTATAGACTTGTAAGTTAATTCAAGGAAATAGTCTCTATTATTTATTGATTATGAATATATAAATCATGGAATGGATGACAGTCACAAGAATATAAACATTTTAATGAGTTACTATATTTTATTTGAAGAATCAGTTGAAATGTTAATGTTCTAAGTAAGTACAGTAAAATTTATACTCTTATTCCTTGATTCATTGTTCCTTTTGGGTTATAGCTAAAAGTTTATGATCTTTATGCCTAAATAGACTTTAAACATTGTCTCTCAATTCTACTTCATTTCACTGGAAAACTCCTTCTTCCCCCTTTTTGGATTTTCAAAAGGTTTGTATTTTTCTTGAGGTGAACTTTTTGTAATATACAGATCTTATATATGGAATTCAGTAAGTTTTGACAAATGTCTACATCCGTGTAACCACCATCTCAAATAGAAAAGTCTAATTTATTGTTCTTTTTAAAAGATTCTCATTTTTTTGTTAGAGAGAGAGAGAGAGCTAGAGAGCCCAAGCAGGGGGAACTGTAGGCAGAAGGAGAAGCAGACTCCCCACTGAGCAGGAAGCCCGATGTGGGACTCTGCCAGGACTCTGGCATCATGACCTGAGCTGACGACAGATGCTTAACTGACTGAGCCACGCAGGCATCCCTCAACCAGAAAATCCTTACCCAACTTCTAATTTATTTTTGCTTTCATAGGCATTCACAGTTATCATTTCTAAAGATATAAATTACTTCTGCCTTCTCTTGAAAGTTGTATAAATGGAATCATAAAATCATTCTTCCTTCTGCCTTACTTTGTTATTCTACCTGTTTGTGAGATTCAAGCATGTTACTGCATATATCACTAGTTAATTCCTATTACCGAGTAACATTTCTGTTGAGTAAATGTGCCGTAATTTGTTTCCTCTGCTCCTGTTGGTGGATTTTTGGATTGTTTCCAGTTTCTTACTATTATGAATGAATCTGTGAACATTCTTCCTTAAGTCCTTTGGTTTAAGTATTTGAAATTGGTGGGTTCTTGGTTAGGTATAATTTTAACATGATAAGACATTGACGATTTTCCATACTGGTTGAATCATACTGCACTCCCACGTGAATGTGGTAGAGTTCCACTTGCTTCATATCTTTGCCAATGTTTGGTGTTGATGATGTGCAAAGTGGTTTATCATTATGAATTTAATTTCCATTTTCCTAATGATTTAAGATGTTTAACGTCTTTTTATGTGCTTTTTGAACATTCTATCCCTTATTTTGTTCAAGGCTTTTACTCATGTATAAGTTGTGTTTTATTATTCAATTGTAAGTGTTCTATGTTATGCTCTGGATTCAGATACTGGGACACTGTCTTGAGAATATATTCTCCAGCCTGTGCTTCTTTTTTTTTTTTTTTTTTTTTTTTAAAATCATTGTGAAGAGGATCATTTGGTAAACAGTTTTGTTTTTTTTTTAAGATTTTATTTATTTATTTGACATCGCTTCTCGGCCTTTTGGCTAAGATCAAGTGTTATTTATTTATTTGACAAAGAGAGAGAATGATCACAAGTAGGCAGAAAGGCAGGCAGAGAGAGAGGGGGAAGCAGGCTCTGTGCTTAGCAGAGATCCTGATATAGGGCTCGATTCCAGGACCCTGAGATCATGACCTGAGCTGAAGGCAGAGGCTTAACCCACTGAGCCACCCAGGTGCCCCTGGTAAGCAGTTTTTAATTTGATGAAATTCAGATGATATTTTTCATTTCTCTTTAGTGTTTTTGATCCTCACTGAGAAATCATTGCCTACTTCAGGATTATTAAAACATTCAGTTTTCCACTTGAAGCTTTATAATTTTAACATTTTTAAAATTAAAGTATAGTTGAAACCCATTACCTTGGGTGTGCAATAGAGGTCTTCAGCAAGCATAAAATACATTACGTACTTTAGATTTTTTTTTTTAATATAATTTTTTATTTTTTATAAACATATATTTTTATCCCCAGGGGTACAGGTCTGTGAATCACCAGGTTTATACACTTCACAGCACTCACCAAAACACATACCCTCCCCAATGTCCATAATACCACCCCCTTCTCCCAAACCCCCTCCCCCCAGCAACCCTCAGTTTGTTTTGTGAGATTAAGAGTCACTTATGGTTTGTCTCCCTCCCAATCCCATCTTCTTTCATTTATTCTTCTCGTACCCACTTAAGCCCCCATGTTGCATCACCACTTCCTCATATCAGGGAGATCATATGATAGTTGTCTTTCTCCGCTTGACTTATTTCGCTAAGCATGATACGCTCTAGTTCCATCCATGTTGTCGCTCTAGTTCCATCCATGTTGTTGCAAATGGCAAGATTTCATTTCTTTTGATGGCTGCATAGTATTCCATTGTGTATATATACCACATCTTCTTGATCCATTCATCTGTTGATGGACATCTAGGTTCTTTCCATAGTTTGGCTATTGTGGACATTGCTGCTATAAACATTCGAGTACACGTGCCCCATTGGATCACTACGTTTGTATCTTTAGGGTAAATACCCAATAGTGCAATTGCTGGGTCATAGGGCAGTTCTATTTTCAACATTTTGAGGAACCTCCATGCTGTTTTCCAGAGAGGTTGCACCAGCTTGCATTCCCACCAACAGTGTAGGAGGGTTCCCCTTTCTCCGCATCCTCGCCAGCATCTGTCATTTCCTGACTTGTTGATTTTAGCCATTCTGACTGGTGTGAAGTGATATCGCATTGTGGTTTTGATTTGTATTTCCCTGATGCTGAGTGACATGGAGCACTTTTTCATGTGTCTGTTGGCCATCTGGATGTCTTCTTTGCAGAAATGTCTGTTCATGTCCTCTGCCCATTTCTTGATTGGATTATTTGTTCTTTGGGTGTTGAGTTTGCTAAGTTCTTTATAGATTCTGGACACTAGTCCTTTATCTGATATGTCGTTTGCAAATATCTTCTCCCATTCTGTCAGTTGTCTTTTGATTTTGTTAACTGTTTCCTTTGCTGTGCAAAAGCTTTTGATCTTGATGAAATCCCAATAGTTCATTTTTGCCCTTGCTTCCCTTGCCTTTTGCGTTGTTCCTAGGAAGATGTTGCTGCGGCTGAGGTCGAAGAGGTTGCTGCCTGTGTTCTCCTCAAGGATTTTGATGGATTCCTTTCTCACATTGAGGTCCTTCATCCATTTTGAGTCTATTTTCGTGTGTGGTGTAAGGAAATGGTCCAACTTTAGATTTTAAACTGCTCATCATGTTAGTGACCATCTGGACATCATTTTGGGGTGTGGTATGACATTGGGGGAAAACATTTTTCCCCTGTACAGATATCTACTACTACCACCATTTGTTAAAAAAAAGATCTTCCTTCACTTCTTTGAATTGCCTTAGTGTCCTTGTTAAATACCAGTCGACCCTCTATATATGAGTTGATCTCTGCTTCTTTTCTGTTCCATTGACCTATTTGTCTGCACATGTTCCCATATTGCACTTTTTCACTGTAGTTTTATAGCAAGTATTGAAACCTGATAGTAAAAACAAAACAAAACAAAAGCCAAAAACACCCCTGTAACTTCATTATTTTTTTTCAGGGTTGGTTCTTTTTTTTGTTTTGATTTTGCTGTTCTAAATCCTTTGACTTCTGTATAGTCAGCTACAGATTTCAGCTAAAAATTCACTGGACTTTTGTTTGATTGCATTACATTTAGAGGTTAATTTGAAAAGAAATGCCCTCTTAATAATGTTGATTCCTCTGAGCTATGAACATGGTGGAAGTCTATTTTTAAATTTGTCTCAACAGTCTTTTGTAGTTCTTGGTGTGAAGCTCTTACCTATTCGTTGTTAAATCTATTTCTAGCGTTTTGCTTTTTAATGCTATTGTAAATGGTATTGTTTGCTTAATTTCATTTCTATTTGAACTTAATCTATGGAAATATAATTGGTTTTTGTAAATTGACCTATAAAAAGGTCACCTTATTAAATTCCCTTACTAGTGCTGATATCTTTTTCTTTGATTATTTGGGATTTTTTAAAATATAATCATGTCATTTCTGAATAAAACCAGGCTGGAGCTTCAGTACAATGTTGAATAGAAGTGGTGATAGTAGATTTCTTTGCCTTGTTCCCAATCTTAGGGAAAGAGTGTCAGTTATTAAGTAAGTAAGTGTGAAGGTTAAATGTAGGTTAAGGATGCTTTTTTTAAAAAAAATTTTTAAAGATTTTATGTATTTATTTGACAGAGAAATCACAAGTAGATGGAGAGGCAGGCAGAGAGAGAGAGAGAAGCAGGCTCCCTGCTGAGCAGAGAGCCCGATGCGGGACTCGATCCCAGGACCCTGAGATCATGACCTGAGCCGAAGGCAGCGGCTTAACCCACTGAGCCACCCAGGAGCCCCTAAGGATGCTTTTTATCAGTTTGAGGAAGTTGTCTTCTATTCCTAATTGTTTATGATTTTTATTATGAATAGTTGTTGTCATTTCCTAAATGCTTTTCCTGTATCTGTGAAGATAGCATAGTTTTTCGTTTCTTAAAACTCTGTTAATCTGATGAATTACTTAATGGTTCTTATCTTCCAAGGAGCAGTCGCACCTGGTCCCTGTGTACATTATTTGGTTGTGTTTCTAGACTACTTTTGCTATAATTTTATTAAGATTTTTTTTCCATCTATGTGCAAAATTATAGGTAAATAATTTTTCTTCTATTTACTTTCATCAGCCTTTGATTTTGGGTGGACGCTTGTCATAAAATGAGTCAGGGAAAGTTTCTTCCTGCTTTGTTTTCTGAAACAGTTCAAGTAAGATTGTTATTATTTCTTTCTTTCTTTTTTTTTTTTTAAGATTTTGTTTATTTATTTGACAGAGATCACAAGTAGGCAGAGAGGCGGGCAGAGAGAGAGGAGGAAACAGGCTCCCTGCTGAGCAGAGAGCCTGATGCGATGAGGGGCTCCATCCCGGGACCCTGGGATCATGACCTGAGATGAAGGCAGAGGCTTTAACCCATGAGCCACCCAGGCACCCCAGATTGTTATTATTTCTTTCACAAGTGTTCAGTGCAATTCATCGGAGAAATTATCAGGACTTAGAGTTTGTTTATTGAAAAAAATTTGACTACAAACTCAATTTCTTTGGTGAATATAATGATATGTATATATACGTGCATTATTATATATTAACATATTATCTTATATATGATATATAAAAATTCCCACACATATATATTTCATATCAGTTTTGTCAAATTGTGCTTTTCAAGAAGTTCTTTTAATCTAACTTTTAAAATTTGTTAGCATAATGTTTTGTATGATAGGACCTTATTGACCCTTTAATGTTTATATTATTTGTAGTAATGCCCCTTCTTTTATTTTTCCTATTGACAATTAGTATTTTCTTTTTTTTATATTGATTGGTCTTTCTAGGTATTTGTCAGTTGTATTAATCATTCAAAAAACCTGCTTTTGTTTTCATTAACTGCATGAATTTTCTATTGCTGTCATAACAAATTATCACAGAGTAGCTTAATCAATCAATCAATCAATTTATTTATTTATTTTCTCACAGTATTCATGTGTCAGAATTCTGGGTCCAGCACAACTGAGCTGGTTCTCAACTTCATCTCACAAAGATAATATCAAGGTGTTGGTTGGATCATGCTCCTTTTTGGAGGCCCTGGGAAAGAATCCACTCCTGAGGTTGTTCAGGTTGTGCAGAATTAGGTCTTTGGTACAGCTGAGGTCCTTTTGTTTCCTTGCTGGCTGTTATTGGGAGCCACTCCTAAGGGTGTCGGAATTTCTTACATATTGCCTCTTTATTTCAGATAAGCAATGACTTGTCAAGTTAGAGGTTTCCAGCATCTCTGACTTCCCCACAGCCACATCTCTCTGACTCTAGTTGGAGAAAATTCTCTGCTTTTAAGGGCTCATGTAATACAATTGGGCCCACCTAGATAACAACCCAGGGTTAGCTCCCTGTTTTAAGGTCCACGATCTTAATCTCACTTGTGAAATTCCTTTTGCTACATAGGTTAACACATTTATAGGTTTCAGGGATTAGGACATAGACATCTTTGTGGGAGGCATTCTTTTTACACAGTCAGTTTTCTCTGTTATTTGTTTAAATGGTTTCTACTCTTATTTTTATTGCTTTTTCTTCATAATTTGCTCTATTTTTAGCTTCTCAAGATAGAAACTTAGATCATTGACTTTAAATCTTTATTTTCAATATAGACATTTAAAGCTACATTTTCCTCTGCTTTAGCTGAATCCCAAAACTTTTTAACTTTATTTTCATTATTCAGTTCCAGATATTTTCTAAATGTTCTTTTGATTTCTTCTTTGATCTCTAATATTTATGTGATAAGTGTTATTTAATTTTTCAATATTTGATTTGACAGCTATTTATTATTGATTGCTTATTTAATTTAATTTAGTCAGAGCACATTCTGTCCAATATTTCTACCTTTTGAAATTTATTGTGGCATTTTATTGTGAAACATATGATTTATTAGATATGTGCTGGTTGCCCAACAATAGAGTCCAGACCAGGTGATAATTACTGTCCAATTTACAATAGCTGACATCAATGCAAAAAATATCTATTCCTTTGATAACTATTTATTAGATAGTACCATTACCTTTCACACTTAAACTTGTTAATTAGTGAGTTACATGGGTTAAATGAAGGTCAATCATAAGAAAAAGTTAGAAAATTTAAAGTATCCTTCATTTCTTTCTTGTACCCTTCAAAACGGGGTGGGATAGCCAGAGAGTGAGAGTGTCACAATTTTTCACAAAGGACCTCCTTGTCTGGATACCTCTAGCTTAGTAAATCTCAACTGGAGCTGGTACTACTCCCAGGAAGTGTTTGGGAATGTGTAGGTGCATTTGATTACAATACTAGAGGATGCTACCAGTATTTTAGTAGATGGGTAACAGGAATCCTGAATATCCTGAAATTCATTGAACTGTTCCACAAAATAAAGAATTGAAACCAATTATGTACTATATGTTGGCTAATTGAATTTAAATAAAAAAGTTTTAAAAAATAAAGAATTGTCCTGTCCTAAATACCACTAGTGCCCAGTGAAATATAGGGTGGGGTGGTTTTGACCTTTCTTTGAATCTTCCAGTCTACTTAATACAATATTATACAATTTAGTTAGTGGCTATTATATTTTATGTTATGTTTTTGAAATATATATTTATATGAACTATTCAAAATATTTGGGTAATGTGTTATAAAACACACAGGAATTTATGTCAGTGACCCAATAGGAATATAAAAATTTCATTTTGGTTGGCCATTCAGTAATTTATAGTCTGAACCAGTCCTTCCACCCACTCAATGCCTTGTTTAAAATGAATTCTCTTCATTGTAAAGATGGTCAAGATCCTTTTTATTTAAGGATGGTGAATGCATTATAAATTATTGCTGGCCTTACTCAGTATAGCCAAAAATACAATAAAATTGCTGGAGTCTTTTTATTCTTGTGGAATTGCTTTGTAGTCAGTTGTATGGCTTGATATTTCACTAGCCAAATTATTCTTAGTGTCTGTATTCATTAAATAGAAGAAAGAAAGCTTAATCTGCTTTACTTCTCTTCTCCACATCAGTCTTATACTATAAATAATAACATACCCTTGGATATTTTTTTTCTAATTTTTGAGTTTTCCTTACACAAGGATACAGAGTAATCCTTGTGGGAAAGTTCATAGGCTTTTAAAATTGTTTAACTTATATATTCATCTGTTTTAATTCAACTATCAAATGTTGCATTTCTATAATATCATAGATTTTCTGCTGTGTAATGGAAGAACACCTACTTCTAAGAGAGTTTCTGTCTATAAGGCATTAGAGCTTAAAGGGGAAGACAGGCAGTTAAGTATGATAAAATGACACATGTTCTGTGGCAAGAGGAGGTTCACATCATAAATGAGGTCCAAGGGAGGGAGCTGACAGTTCTACGTGTGTGTGTGTGTGTGTGTGTGTGTGTGTGTGTGATGGAGCGGAGACAGTTTTGGGGACTATCTCAGTGAGATGTTGACCCTTGAGCTGGATCTTGAAATATGAATGATTATTAAATAGGCAGGCAAAGGGAAAGGAGAAGAGAAAGAGGGAATAATTAAGCAAAGGCAAAGAAGTAAGAAGGAGTGAGGTACTTTTACACATCTGGAGCCCATTTATCAGATCCATATAATGGTGGTAGGGAGATATGGCTGTAGAGATGGGTTGACAACTCCATGTACACTATGCTATGAATTGTTAAATGTATACCATAAGCTGTGCAGTGGTTCTCAAAGTGTGATTTCTGTCTATAATCAACACCACCACCTGGGAACTTGTTAGAGATGCCTGTTTTCAGGCCCAACCTACTGATTTAGTTCTGTGGTTAGGAAACAGTCTATTTCAATAAACATTTTAGGTGATCAGCACATGCTAAAGTTTGAGAACCACTGGTCTAAGAGAGCCTCCAAATGGCATTAAGCTAGTGATAATATATTCAGATCTGTGTTATAAAAAATGATTTTAGTGATGATTTGATTAGAGGAAGATAAAATGAGCAGGGAGACCATTTAAGATCACATGGGCAAGAGATCATAAAAACATGCCCATATGAAATATCAGGAAGGAAAGAGGGTGAGATGGAGAAGTTATGAACAGTATTTAAGTAGGTCAATCAGTGGGATTTGATTAAAAGAGAAGAAAAGACCCTAATGTCTGCCATACTTCTTTTTCATGATTTGATGGTGGAAAAGTGGTGCCAGCCATTCATAAGATGGGGAATGTTGAAGGGGATAAGGGACATTCAGTTTTGAATATGTTGAGGTTGAATTTTCTGTAGCACATTTGAGCAAAATTTGAATAGACATTTGGGTATATAAGCAAGGAGTTCTAGAAGGAGGTCTATGCTGAAAACAGAGATGAAGAAGTCTAGCTATTCTAGGTAGTGACAGCATATGGGTAAGGACAGTGCAATGGATAAAAACAGAAGATGAGCTAGTGTATGCTTCAGGGTCATTTATGGACTAGACAGAAAAGAAAACACCTTCACATGGTGACTAAGAATAAGTAGTCCACTATTTGGTGAGTTAGAGGAGTACCAAGAGAGTATGTGATGCTGGAGGCCAAAGGTGGAGAGAGAATTCCAGGAGGAAAGTATTGGTTAGCAGTGATATAGTATGTAAAGTTGAAAGCCCAGAAGCTTTTCATTTTGATTTTAGGGAATCATGGTCTGCCTTGGTTAGGACAGTTTATCTGGTCCAGGAAGGATGGTTTTTCTTGAATCTGTGGTCCAGCAGGGACAGCAGACTCCCTATTTTAGAAAAAGGCCCCTGTTTCATATACTTCTAAAATAACTGGAATGGTTATGAAGGCAATGTTCAGCATCATAGGAAGTTGCCAGCTGAACCAAGCAGAGAAGCCATGTTCTTACAAGAGGATATAATTGCTTCCAGATAGAAGCAAGTGGAATGGAGGTACTAGAAACTGAGATGAAGGCATGAATGAGATCTAGATCCTCAGCAGACAGGGGGCGCCTGGGTGGCTCAGTGGGTTAAAGCCTCTACCTTCGGCTCAGGTCATGATCCCAGGGTCCTGGGATCAAGCCCCGCATAGTGGGGAGCCTGCTTCCTCCTCTTTCTCTCTGCCTGCCTCTCTGCCTACTTGTAATCTCTGCCTGTCAAATAAATAAATAAAATCTTAAAAAAAAAATAGATCCTCAACAGACAGAACTAACAATATAGCACAGTTAACAGAAGATAATAAAGCACTTCTGTCCTTGAGTTATGACAAGAAGATATGAGACTTTCCTGGGGGCTGGGACCTCAAGCTGATAACAGGAAAAGGTGACATCTACAAACAGAGAAGGTATATGGAAGAATATGCAGAAATAATTACTTCTTTTCATTAATCTGTCTTACTCCCACTGAGCAAGGGTAGGACTTTGATCCCTTCCCTAAGATGAGTCCAAAATTGTGAGGGTGGGGGGTGTAAAGATTATACAGGTCCTCTGTTCTCTACTGTTGACTTCGCACTATTCTGGATGTTTAGCTTTAACCTTGAATTAAATCTGAAAATTTCACTCTAGTCTAAGCCTAAAAGACTTGCATATCTGGAAAACCTGAGTGGCGAGGAAGTTGCGGCCTCGCTGGACTCTTGCTCCTGGCCCATGGTCTTTAGCTGGAGTGAAATGGTATTTCTAATTTTTTTTTAACACCAACCATGAAAATTTACTGAGCTCTAATTTTTGAAGTAAATATTCAAAAGAAAGAAACACTTCCCATTGACCACCAATATGTTAATTTTAAAGTGTCTTTTTACCCTGTAATAGCCTGTATTCTACTGCCCTTACCCCACACAAGGGCATGAACCAAGTCAATTAATAACTTGAGACAAAATAAAATATTCTAAGACTGTCTCTAGCTTCTTATTTTTAGGATGGGGTTGGAATGAAACTTGTCCCTAGAGTTTGGGAGAATTAGTTCATGATACCCAATAGCATTAAATACTTAATTGGCTTCTGATCTAATTCTAGGTGTCTGAGACAGATTCTGTTTAATAATTTAGACTCCATTATTTTAGGATTGAATTGCAATAACCTTTGAATATCTGGGGTATGTATTTCCTAGGAAATTCCTATATCTCTCAGCTTCAAACATTCCTACTTGTCTTTTCATATGGCTCACACGTGACAATAAATCATCATTTTCATTTGCGATATATCCGCTGCTGTTTCTCTTTTACCTAGCATAAGTGGAAATATCCAAGCACCAAGTCACACAATTTTTTTTCGTCCTCTTAAGAAATTACTTCTGTAGTGGAAAGATCATATTAATTTATGATTGTAAAGAGAATATTTGAATCATAGAGAAATTTGGGGGAAAGAATCCAGGAGAAATTCTACCAAGTTCCTTTTTGGCTAAGAACTTAGTTATAAAGAGGATTTATTTGCATATTTCTAAAATCATTTAAATTATCATGAAGCCAATTTGCATGTGGAATCACAATCTTAAAATATCTCCATATGTAAATATTTATTATCTGATTTGAAATATATGTGTGTGTATATGCCCCTTAGTTTATATTTTGTTTTATATATATATATCACATGATATAAATGGACTCAATAGACAAATAACTGAAATGATTAATGAAATTACTCAGCAATAATATAAATGTTTACTATCATTTACTTTAATAGTATTCTTCCAAAAATTAAATTTAGCCAATAAATATTTATTGTGTTTCTTTCTTTCTTTTTTTTTTTTAAAGATTTTATTTATTTATTCGACAGAGAGAGATCATAAGTAGGCAGAGAGGCAGGCAGAGAGAGAGAGGAGGAAGCAGGCTCCTCATCAAGGAGAGAGCCTGATGCAGAGAGCCCAATGCGGGGCTTGATCCCAGGACCCTGGGATCATGACCCAAGCCAAAGGCAGAGGCTTTAACCCTCTGAGCCACCCGAGCACCCCTATTGTGCTGCTTATAAACAATAGATTCTATTTTTGCAGCTTGGGCTATAAACAAAACTGTTAAGGTCCCAGCCTTTACTAGGTGGGCAGCTTAATAAGAAAGAGAGTAAACAAGTAGTTATGAGTGTGACCGGTGTCATCAGAGGCAAAAATGGAATGGACAGCATTGTAGACATACCCTGATTTGGGGATCAGGGCTTCTGGGAGAAAGAAATTTAAGCCTAGACTTGAAAAGTACCTAAGTGGAATAGTTAGAATCGTCTTAGGTATGTCTAAAGCAAGGAGGCGAGGGAGATGAGTAGGGATGAGACAGAAACTGAAAAGAGTTGAACAGGACTGGGGCATAGAGTACCAGACAGAGGGTGGGAAAGAAGCTCTAGAAGTAGATAGGAGCCGGACGGGAAGGACCATATGGGTTGTGTCGAAGAGATTTGAGTTCATCTGAAGCCTAGAGGAGGAACTTGTTGGGTTGTAAGGAGTGGAAATTCGTGATTATATTTGTGTTTTCATGAGATATCCCTAGATAATGACATGGAGGAGGAGGATTGGAAATGGAGAAGAGTGGACGAGGCATGTAGTAGGCCATGGCCGAGGTCCCCGCAAAGGAAGATGGTTGGCTTGGCTTGGATTAGGGCAGTGGCATTGGGAATGCAGAAATGTGGATATTCTGACAGATCATTAACTATTAGAATCAATGAGTCTTGGTGATGGACTATATGTATGTGGTGGAAAGCATCACTGAGAAAAAAGGAAAGAAGTTCTTATCAAGTTTATGGTTTGAGAAATAGGTGGAAGTCAGTGGTCTTTAGCAAATAGTCCAGAATTATTGAGGGATTTCAATGAGAATGAATTCGATTTTCTGTTATGGCATTAATGACACAACATAAAGAAGTAAGCAAATTCAAAATGTGCTATCATTGTATTATAATCCCCTAAATATTCTTATGTACAATGTAGTGCTTAAGGGGCATTACTTCTGCATAATTTATTTTGAAGGAAAGTATTCACAGAATACTTCATATAAATTAATATCATTTTTATTGAACTTTCCAGTTAATTACAGAGTATTATATTCTTGCAGTGAGATAAAAGGCCAACCACAAACACATAATTTTAAGCATAGTTCAAATTATTTAAATTACATGTTCCCATAAATGAATCTTGGGACTCTGTCCCACAGAGCCTTCTCCATTGTCTTTCCTGGCACATCTCCTCATCAACCTCTAGCTGGGGAAAGGAGCAGGCCTCTTTTCTCTGATCTCCCTGCTTTTTTCCTCTGGGGAGCTTACCTGTGCTCTTTCAACATCATCATCTTTTCCTCCTAGTATCATTCTCTTATTCTGTCTCTTCTTCTAAGTTAATGACCTTCTGTGTGCTCAGCGCCCTCATGGCCTTTTCGGTTAGAACTGTTTTTGTACCACAAACTCCCAGCACATCCAAAGCAGAACCCAGTCTCTGCTGCCTTAAGACCGGTTTCGCTCCTGAGGCCTCAGACTTTTTGATGGATTCGATCTAAATCTCCCAGAATCCTTGGCCTCCTTCCCTTCTTAGAGAGTTGATGGAAGCAGGTAACGTGAGTCGAGCATTTATTAAATAACACTCTGTGTTCAGCATTTCACGTGCAAGATCTCGTTCACTTCACACACTAACTGTACAGCTGCTCTTGTGAATAGCCCTAAAATGAGGTTTCAAGTTAGATACACAACAATTAGGGATAGTAAATAACAAAACATGAACAATTATACAATGTTGTTCAGACTCTCAAAGCAACTGAGTGTATGCTCTTATGCTAAGTAAGAGTCTTTCACCACTTAACTGGTCAGCTATCAAGTCAGAGTCATGTTGTTTAGATATTTCAGGTCAACTTGACCTCCCCATTTCCAGTCTGATTGTCCTGGATCAGGTGTTCACACATCATACTATTGCATAGCTTCATAAATGTAGCGATTTCCTTGCTGACCAGCCTTACCCAAGCACCCTTTTCTTTAATGCGTTTAGCATATTGATGCTGGAATAATTGTTGTTCAGTGATCACTTTTATTATCACTTTCTTAGCTAATTTTTTTTTTTAATTGCTGTGTCTTGGATAGACCAAACCTCATACAATCTGCTAAGTCTTACACCCCACTTTCTATGCACAGCCCCATCTGTAGGATTTCTTCCATAAATTCCTCCATGCTACAACTGCCTTCTCTCAAATGCCACTCTGGAAACTGGCAGCTGCCAGCTGGATGGGCACTGGATCCAAGGACAGACAATCTATAGGCCAGTAGCTACAGAGGTGAAGGGGGCATGATCTTCCCTGATAGAGTCAACCTTCTCTCCCAGGATTTGACAGGCTGTGTGAGAAGCGTCAGCTTAGTGGAGGTAGGAGCAAAAGCTAAAAGGGAGAGAAAAGCAGAGAATCGTCATAAAAGGGTTAATCAGAGAAGCCTATTAGGTTATTATGAGAAGGAAATACATTCACCTCTTGTCTCCTCAGAGCCCTGGAACCTGAACCACACTCGGGTGTGGTGGTCTGGTTACTATGAAGCCAGGTCGACTATGGTTTCTGTTCTCTGTGGTGCCTGGGTTCTTTGGAGGCGTTGCTGTGCATTGTCTTCCTTTCTGTGTTTACTCCTTAAAAACACACAGCTACTCCATGTAACCTGAAGGAATGGAGTAAGGCAGTGTTTTCTTTTGTTTTTCTTTTCCTAAAAGAGCCCAACACGGGATCTTTCCTTTTCATCCCATTCATTCTCACAGTAATATTAACAACTACCGACAGGACAATTGTTACTTTTAGCACACATGCCAGGGACTTCTGCGATTCAAATGCTTTGTCTTTTTTTTTTTTTTCAGGTAAGTTTTCTTAACCTTCATTAACAGATTAAAGCAATAAGGCACAGAGAGGCTCAGTAATTGGTTCAAGGTCACATACTTATTAAATGTCAGTGCCGGGGTTTGAGCTCTGTTCTGCATGATTTCATTACTCACAATTTTACCATGTTTTGGCAGTCATTCTTTACCTGGCCTCCACAGTTTTCCTGGTGTAGAACTTTGTGTCTCACTTACTCTTCTGTTTTTATGAATCTGAGATCTTTGCTGTCTCATTAAAAAAAAAAATCATTATTTTGTTTTATTTATTTAGTTAGTTAGTTAGTTTTTGGTGGTAGGGGTGGGGGTGGCTGATGTTCCTTCCACCTAGACTATCTTTTGTCCTCATATCATTAAATCCTAACATTCCTTGAAGATTCTAGTTCAAGTGTCAATCCTTAACATTTTCTGTATCCACCCCACTTATTTCACATCGAGAATACATAATTTTATATGATTGAGTCTTCTATTCCATTGGTCATCGTCACTTTATATAAGTTAGTCTTTTTGCCTCAATTACTTAATTTGGTTTCTGGAGTCATGTCTTTTCTTCTGTAATTCTGTGAAAACACCATTGCAGTGTTCACCTCATGGTAGACTTCATCAACACCAAATCACTTATTTTTTAGTGAAAAGAAAGTAAATATTTTAAGTAATATGTATAAAATATAGTTTAGATTCAGTTTTAACACTGAAAGACTTGGGAATAATAAGTAGTTTCAATCAATCTTAAAGTGATTTTTGTCTCATGACAACTAAGTTATTACATTTTTGTGTATCTGAGGAATGTATGCCAATATGTCAATTTGGTTTTATTTTGACTCTAGTTTACAAAGAAAAGATGATAGTGGACATCTTTGATACTCAGCACCTATTATTTCTCCTTTTGGTAATTAACCCACAATTTTGGTAATTAACCCACAATCCCTCTCTTGTTCTCACCTCACACATTTCAGTGCAGAAGTCTCCAGTTTTCTTTTTAAAGATTTTTTAGTTATTTATTTGACAGACAGAGATCACAGGTAGGCAGACAGGCAGGCAGAGAGAGAGGGGGAAGCAGGCTCCCTGCCGACAGAGAGCCTGATGAGGAGCGCTATCCCAGGACCCTGGGATCATGGTCTGAGCCAAAGGCAGAGGCTTAACCCACTGAGCCACCCAGGTGCCCCAGAAATCTCCACTTTTGACTCTGGTCACTGGAGTTAGGAATGAACCAAGACCCAGTCAGAGGAAATGAAATTTAAGGAGACTTTTTCTGGAATCACTGAAAGAAGAACACAGTGCTTCTCTCCTGATCTTGTTAGTAATAAGGAAGATATGAATCTGGAGCCTTGGGAGGCCACGTAGGAACCAAGTCCAGATGATACTGACTATATTCTTGGATCAAACTGAATGAGAACCTTCTCTAGTGTCTTCAGACACTGGGCCAGTAGGTTTCTTTTTCTTTTTTTTTTTTTTTTTTAAGAAAAAAAAAAAGCTTAACTTGGTTTGAGTTGAAATTTGTCATGTGTAATCATAGTTCTGAGTTACCTTGTCATCTTTTTTTACCACACAAAAAAAGAAGGTATTAAAATTTTAATTGTCCCTCTCTTCCAAAACAACAAGTGAACCACATACTTTAATGTGTAGTTAGCCACTGTTCATCCCCATCTGTCATAACCAGTTATTGTACAACTTGCATTTTAAAAGGATGCAATAAGGTTTGTTAGTAGGTTAAATATACAAACAGTAAATCCTGGTACTGCTAATTGTATATCTTAAAGGATTTGTGCTTTCTCTTATTTAAGCCAAATATAAATTATATTTCTCCTGCTCTGTATGCTTACATGTTGGTACAGATAGGGGATATCTGCTTTAGATGATAGGGATGTTAGAAATAGGAGTCTTGCTAATTTCCCTGAAGTGAACAGGACTGTATGGGCATGGCTCTATACATAAAAAGGTGCCCTATATATTTCTAGTCTGGCAGAAAAAGCCCTCAGGGCAAACAAACCAAAATTGAGCAATATATAGCAATTGAGTTTTGAAATAGAAAGTTCTTCATTTTCTTTGTCATAAAATAATTGAAAGATTTCTAGCTCAAATGTCTTGCTGTTTCATTTGGAGGTAAGCTGATAGAGTCCTTCTCACACAGTAAGTATTATCGACATGCATTACACTAGAATATTTATTAGCAGTATTCAGTGAGCTGTAAATCACCAGGGAGGACCAGGATTAGCAAGATATTAATGTTTAACTGCACAAGATTGCCATTAGTTTTTTTCTTTCAAAGTATTACAGTTTATAAAGACAGTCACATAATTTCAGTTTAAATGTCCCTTAAGTCATCATTTTATTATGACTGTATATTACTGTTAACTGGGATTTTATAGAGAAAAAAATTCCAATTGAGAAACACCAGTTTTAGTCTGCGGGGATTGTGATAAATACTGTATCATTTGGGAAACAGTTTAGACTTACTATCCTTATTGTAAAATCTGGACTATGTAGAGGAAATTGCATATCTGTGAGAATGCTTTCAGCATTCTTTCAGCATTTCAGCAAGTAAAAAAAAAAACAAAAACAAAAACAAACAAACAAAAAAAAACCAAACATGAAAGGACAAAAATAAGGACTTACGATCTAACTTAAAAAGAGTTCCAGAATTGATAGGTCTTGGGATTTACTTTCTGGTAACACAGTGTTATTCAGGACAAGGGTGTTTTCCTGTCCTCCTGTCATCTATTTTTGATGACATGATTTTAAAGTTTTCTGGTGTGTCCTCTTGTAACTAAAAAAATAACGGTGGGGCAACAAACAGACCTCATACCACATATTCAAAGGCAGGAAGAGGTCTTTTTTATTGTGGACATAAACCTTTTCCAGGTATCCCCTGCAGATATACAACAAGGTCCCCTTGACCAACACTGCTTATACTTAGCTAGCTGGAATTAAAGCCCAGGAAGTGAGAATCCAGTATTTTCACCTCCAGTAGGTAGAAGGCAAAGAAAATTAGTAGGAGGACCATCCATGTCTAAATTGGCAGACTACTCTGCCTTGTGATTACTTACAGAGAGGCAGAAATTTAATAGTGACAGCTGTTGGCCAAATGAAGTAATACATTTGAATCCCAAGTTAAGTCTCTGCTGCTGCAAGGCTATTTGCTGTGATGGAGGTCTACTTTATTTGCGTGTAGGAAGCTTTGCTAAATTCAAGAGGTTATAAACATAAGTATGTTGTTTGAGATGATTTCATTTGGGTTTCTTATCCTGATAGTAATTTTGCTTTTAAGCCTGTACAGGTGAATATTTAAGTAAAGACACATATAGCAAAACAAACAAAAAATTCTAAAAATGGACAGGCCAAAGCCTGTTTAAATTTATGATCTATAAATATTGAATGATCTTTTTCTCCTTTTATCTTTGTTGATTGTTAAATGGTCTGTCTGCTTCTTTTGAACAGTTTGAATTCAATTAACATTTACTGAGTTCTTAACATATAGAAGTTCTCATACTAAGCTCTGTAGGAATACAACTAAAATATACTTTTTTGTAAGGAAGTTATCCATAAATGAAACAGATCAATATGTAAATGAGTATAATGCAAGATATCAGCCATGTAACTAAATTTTTCCTGAAGTTTAGACACGTACTATGGAAATAAGCAGTTGAGTCTCTGCAGAATCTGGGGACGTTTTGTAGAGAACTTGTCTATAGGCTTGCCTTGTAGGGTGGACAAAGAGAAACAGGACTCTTGGTATTCCAGACTGTGGGATCAAAATGAGAGGGAAGGTGCATAATGGGGTTAGGAAATGTTGAGCAGTTAGATGGGTTGGACTGTACAGTTAGTTTTCAGGAAAGCAGACAAGGAGCCTGAAAAGATACACTGAAGCTAGGTTTGAAAGCCACACAAAGGAGTATGGAAGCAACATCAACTTACTGAATATTCCTTGCAGGGCATGATCTCCTCTTTGCTTAGAATTGCAAACAGAATTCCTCTGTTTGGAAATCACTAATATTTGTTGAACACTGTGTTGTACTCAACATTCTAAGTACCTCACACAAACTCTTATTATCCTTAGGAAAACCCTATTAGTTTGCCTATAAGCATAAGTTCATTTTGTGTATCAAGAAATTTGACACAGGTTATGGTACTTGCCCATAACCTGTTGAACCCTTCTTAAGCTTTGAATCTCTCTGAATTCTTCTTCTGCAGCCACTTAGAGGAAATGCTCTGTTTTTTAATTAATTAATTAATTTTAGAGACAACACGGGAGCAGGGGGAGGGGCAAAGGAAGAGGGAGACAAGCACATATTTGTATGTATGTATTTCAAAGTCTATATACTCTTTCCTCGAAATAGACTACATATTTATATGAAGGAGAAGAATATAACACTTGCAAGGTCTTTACAGAGTACTTTTGTCTAGAAATTACGCTTGATTGTTTGCTTTCATTTTCCTCCTAGAAGATTAAGAAGCCTGTCCTTTTGTGTCTCAACTGAAGGCAGAAATCAAATGCGATTAGACGCTACTTATAAACCATTTATAATTTCTGTTCTGGCAGAAATCAGAATAGGGGTTAGAAGATCTGCTGCCCTCCATTGTCAGAAAGGTCAGCCTGGTAGTGGTTTTTCTTGGGGCCTCAGACAATATCCCCATATGTTTCCAGCCCCCAAACAAGGTACGTACTTGGAGTCCAGGGTAACTACGAACATTGGTGAATATGACTTTGGGTGAGAGCTTTCAGCAGAGAGGAGAGTAGTGTTGGCATCTCATGTATTACTAAATAAAAGGGGAGAGAAACCATGCAGCTGGCTCCAGTCCCTTGATATCCTAGAAGTTCTGCCTTATTGTGATTAAAAGAATCCTGGCGTAATTCTGTGAAGAGAATATTAATAGCCTTTAATTTGGCTCTGTTTACTTTTTGCTTTTTCCCAGTGCATGATTTCAACTCTATAAGTTGGTTCATAGCAAGAAAGACTTTGCATTCATTTTATTTCTATTTAAACAGTAATGACCTTTTTTCATTCCTAGAGCTTTTCCCATTCAACAGTTTTTTTTTGAGATTGTGATATGTAATTATATCCATTATCATTGCTTTTTATCCTTCATAGTCATTAGTGCTATTAACAAATGCTGTATTTAGGGTTGTTGTTTTTTTCCCCCTCCTGGGCACATGGTAGGATCTAACTTTCCCATCAATAGTTGCCACTACCTTCTCTTTTCTTTGGCCTTGCCGTCTGGCAGTGGCTGCTCCATCAGCCTTGGCCATAGAGGAAGGAAGGCAGTTGCATAGAGCAGAAACCTAGCCAACCTGCAGTCGAAGTGTAGTATAAGCATTATACCTGTGTTGAGATTTTTGAGCTTGTTTGTTATTGTAGCATATCCCAGACTATCCTGACTTATACATGGTCAGGGCAGTTTTAAGTGTCTGTAGTTTGTCAAAACCATTCTGTGATTTCAGTAGTCTTTACTAATATATACAATTTGTATGGACTGAACAGAGGCTTTAATGGTTCAAATATTAGAAGGCTTTTCCTCTTCAATTATATTATTATGCCAAGTATTACAAACCTAACTTTAAGTTTCTCCATTCTTTTCAATCAAGACACAAGATTTTATGTTTAGTAAAATAATTTTCTACTTTGTGGACATCTTTTACAAGCTGATTGCTTTGTGGGAGAGATATCTGTCCATCTCCTCACCTTTACAGACTTCTAAAACCTAATACATTCAGATACGTAAATTTTCGGTGTGTTTTGTTGACAGCATACACATACAGTGTGCACACATATTCTGATCGTTCAAGGGTAAAAAACGGACGCCTGAATTAGAATTGCTCTTGCCATTCTTATTTACCTTCAATATAAAACACATTCACAAGCTGAAAACTTTTTACGTTCATTAATGTTTTCATGTAATACCTTTTTTTTTTTTTTGATAATTTTGAAAATGGTACCCAATAGTTCTCCGAAGGGCTGTAAAATAAAACAAATTGAATTTGGAGTACCAGTAAGATTATTATTACTATTCATTTGAGATAGACAACCTACTGTGGGATTTTTATAGATTAGATTAGAATACAGATAGAGAAATTTGATGTCTAAAAGGCTTAATTTTCCCATGTCACTTTGGAAAAGTTTATAAAAGCCAGGGGAAGGCTGCTGCCTGAGTTTCAAGGGGCTTCATAAAGAATAGATATCATATTGGTGAATTTAACAGAGTCCTTGAAACTGGTGCATAAACCCTGAATGTCAGATGATTTGTTTGTAATAAGCAAAATAACTGTTATATGGACAGCAATATTGATGATAGTAAAACTAGTTCATTCTGGGAAGCAAAATATAAAGTGGATTTCTTTGTGATCATAGAATTAGAACAGGAAGAGTTAGTTAATTGATGTGTAGTGGTTTCAAGCTAATTCCAATTCATTTATTTACACAGTGATGGGAATATTCTTGCCAGTCTTCCTTGCATACTCCAATGCAGTTGATGAATGTAATTTTTACTTTGGATGTTTACCTTCATGGTTCTCATTTTCTATAGCAACTCTATTTTGACTGACATCCATTTTTTTATATGCTCACAACTTCAGTTTGATTATAATTGGATTTATACGCCTGAAAGAATTTCTGTTTCTTTTATGTGACATTGCTTATCTCTGCTGATCTTCTTTGAATGGATTTGTTAGTGGGGTTTCCCAGTATAATCTGTTCCTCTTATTTCCAAATTCTTCTGCCCTGTCTCATGTAAACATCTACTTACTGAAAAAAGCAGGTATTGTTTGGATAATAAAGACAATGTTCATATATTCAACTTTTTGATAGCGTGTTTTCCTATAAATATAAGGAAATCTGTACTAGTCCTGCAAACCATTTGCCATTTATAAAAAATCATCTATTTGTGAATATTTGTTTTAAGTTTCTTTCATTTTTCTCTTTCACAGTTTCTGATTAGCACAGATGTTCTATAAAGAATTGTAAGAGTTCCTGGAGTTCTTGCAAAGAAGATGCTGTTGAGGTCTATATTATCTAACACTCATTGATCACTGAAAATATAATCATCAACTCAGTCAGTAAATTTCATTAAAAACCATACAGAAAAAACAATTTGACTAACTCTCCTTTGAGCTACAGAAGAAAAAGAACATGCATTAGAAAAATAACCAGCAATCTTGGATAAAGTATCTTGTTTTTAATCTAGTCTTTTTATAAGATTGTCTCTATTTCTAAATTGGAGTTATTCATTCTGGGAAGATCAGTAGTTTGATTCTAAATGAACACACAGATTACTTTAAATATGATATAAATTTTTAAAATTTGACAATTCAGTATTTGCTTTTAAAATTGTTCCTTTCATAACAGCTAAAGGAAGAGAACAAACAATAGTTTCTCCATATTGTTAGAGTAGTTTATCTTGCAAAAGGTGTGGTACAATCCTACATTTATTGTCTTTGTCATTCTGATATGATTATTCAACTTCTTATGTATCCTGACGTGACAAAAAAATTCTTAGAGATCATACTGTGCTTCATACAACACTTCCATTTTCTTTGAATGAAACATTAGGCAAATTCTCTTACTGGTTTTAGCTCAAGATGAATATGTCTAAAGGATCTCATTTTTGCAAGGAATTAAAAGGTCAAAACAATAAATCAAATAACTCCTAATAAAGTTAACCATAATGCCTATGACTCTTCCAGCAATGTAAAAAGGTAACTTTGTCTAGCTGTTGAGATAGATTGATTTGAATGATCTCAAAAATTGATACTTCACTAAATAGAATAATGCATACATTGGAAATTCAGCATTCCAAAGCAGCAGCCATCATTACCTCACTCAACATGCATTGACTGAGTTTTTCCACCATGTAAAGGCCAGAGAGGCACAAGGGCGGGGGGGTGAGAGAACGTATGTAGTACAGTGTAGTGCCAGTTGCCCGAGGCAAGGAGCACAGAATCTAAAGAAATTAGAGGACCAGAAATAAACATGACGATTTAATCGCAACGTAAGTCAAAAAGAGAAAACAAGTAGCATATTTTTACCTCTCATTTGCTAAGAATGAGAAGTATAAATAATAAAAGGTGTAGATCATTAGAAGTAAAGACATATTTTGAAGAATTTGAGCTTAGATAAAATTCATAGGTCATCAGTTGTGACCCTCATTTTTTAAAAAGATATGTATGTATGTATGTATTTATGTATGTATTTTTAGAGAGAGATTGAGAGTGAGAGATAGCAGGGATTGGGGGAAGTGACAGAGGGAGAGACTCTTTCAAGAAGACTCTGTGCTGAGGAAGGAGTCCAGCCACACTGGGGCTTTATCCCATGACCCATGACATCATGGCCTGAGCTGAAACCACGAGTCAGATGCTTAACCGACTGAGCCACCCAGGCGCCCTTGTGGCCATCATTATTAAGTGGCATCATAACATCAGAGCCTGCATTTAACCTAGGATCATCATAAAGCTTTCCCAAGCAGAGTTCCTTTAGTTAGAAAAGTCATATCTGTTCTGTAATTAATAGGGAAACTTATTTCTCCCTGGTATATCTGGTGATCTTTCCCAGGTGGAAAGTAACAACTTGTTCTCTGATTTCACAGTAAAAGAGATGCCTTTGGAGATTGTAATTTTGAGACATCAAATGAGATATATGTTTTGTCCATTTGTTTGAAGAACCACTATTTCAGGAAGGGAAGAGTTGAGTTTAGTATGCATATTTTTCTTGAGTCACTCCTAAAAAATTCTGGTTGATAGAGAAGAGCTGCCTGACAAGTTCTATTTAAAAAAAATTAAGTGGTAATAGAACAGAGGGGAAAACTGATACATAAGATGTTCATTATGTTGAAACATACAAAATTACCTAAATAGACCATATTTAACCTCAAATATGGCAATTTAAGATTGAATAAAATAGAACTCCCTGTGTTTCATTTTTTGGCTAAAGCTGCCAAGGCCAGGAATAATGCAGTAGATGTCAAGTATCTGACAGGTTTCAAAGAAAGGTGCCAGAACTTTTTAACCAGGATGTGTTATAAATGATAGTTAAATTGATTTCTGTCACACTAGTGGTGACTCACCCCCAATCATAAAAGTGTAAAGGTACAAAATGAATGAGAGAAATTTTTTTTTTTTTAGAGAGTATGGGCCCACTGTGAGTTCTCCCTTCTGTTGTGGGGGTAGATTCCTTTCACAGCTCATATCAAGTAGGAAGAGCCTTAGAGGGAACCTCCCACCCATCTGTGAGGGAGCTTGAGTGTGGCCATTTTGAAAGGAAATCCATTCAAAATAATTCTGGGGTGACATAGCCCAGCGGGGGCCTCTCTGTGGGTTCTGAGGCTGAGCACGATGCAGGCACCCTATCTATTACTGGTATTCTAGTAGGAGGTGATAGAGAGGGAATTTCAAAGACTCTCATAAAGGTAATTAGTGAAAAATTCAACATGGCACATATGCATGTCTCCTAGGACAGGGACATTATTTGACAAGTTGCTCAATACTGGCTCTTCTCTTTAACCTCTTTTTACCTGGGATCCTACCCCAGAGAGTTTATATGCTTGAATTTGTTGCTTCTGACATGATGTAAAAGCACAGTGATTATGACAGCACAATATGCATCAGTAATTGGCTTTCCAAATAATTCTTACAGTTTTCTCTAGACACAGAATAGATATCTACCTAGAATACCTAGAATATTGAGGGTATTCACACACGCACACAAACACACATGGTTTTTAAATTTCAAACAGGATTTTGCCCTGGGCATATATAGGAGCTGTCTTCACATAGCAGATGTTGCTACAAGACATGAATTGGGTAGCCAGCCTCACGAAGGGATTTTTTTACCCCACTATCTCCTATTTTTGTTCTTGCTTTCATTTTCATGCCCTCTCTCTCTCTCTCTCTCTGTTTCTCATGGTTGGTCTTTAATTTTTTTTTTATTTGTTTACTGAACCCCTATATGTCAAGTTTAGGTTCCAAGCCTTCAGACAAGCCTGCCACTCCTCTGTTAGATTTATAACACATGTTCCAGGCTTGCTTGCATGTGCTCCCCCTTCATCTTTACTCTGGGAATTCCTGTACTCACACTAAAGGATTTACCCACCCTCCCTCAACTTCATTTTTTGTTTTTGTTTTTGTTTTTTTAGGTATTTATTTATTTGACAGAGAGAGAGCACAAGCAGACAGAGTGGCAGGCAGAGGGAGAGGGAGAAACAGCCTCCCCACTGAGCAAGGAGCCCGATGTGGGGCTAGATGTGGGGCTTGATCCCAGGACCCTTGAGATCATGACCTGAGCTGAAGGCTGTTGCTTAATCAACGGAGCCACCCAGGCATCCCACTTCATTGTCTTCTGAGAGAAGAGTTATCTTTTCAGAAAGCATTGCTTTGGTGAGGCTTAGGTAAAACAAATAATACTCAATTGAGATGACCTTTTCGGAATGGCCCAAGGAATATCCAGTAAATGTAAAATAGAGAGAACATTTACAAGGCTTCTGGATGTATGTAGACTCCATAAAGATATAATTCCACATGAGGAACATAAAATCTTTTCACTGTTGAGATCTGACAGTAATACGTCATATGAACTCTTCAATCTTCCCTCCTGATTTATTTATTCATGTGACTGAATCTGCACATTTCGTTGAGTTTCCTCTCTCTGTGATCAGTTGTCATGACTGTGTATGTCTGAAAATTGTCTATGCTGAAATCCACTAAAAATAGGCATGGAAGACACACACACACACACACACACACACACACACACTCAATAGCTCAATGAATTGCATAAAAGTTCAGGAGAGTATGGTTTCATGGCTAGATACCCAGTTTATTGATGGGAAAAAGGCAGGGACACAAACAACTACCTTTATGAATAAAATGACCTTAACAGAAGCTGTCTTTGAGGTGTCACTTCCCAGTTTTTTTATACAATACCTGTGGAAAGTGATACTGTTGTCATTGTCTACTCAAGTTCATGGAAGAGGCAGCTCCTAGGATATGCTTCTCAGCACATCTGTACCTCATTCCCAGCACTTGGGGCTAGAGGCTCTGCTTCAGGGATTATTGCCAGGACTGGCTTCATTTAAGGTTTTTATAAGTGTTTGGGAAGATGAAGTGCCCAGTAAAATCTTCAAGTTCACAGATGACACTAAGCTTCTCTGGGTAATTAAATGTCAGGCTGATTAGGATAAACTGCAGAAAAATCTTTCCTGCTCATGTATGAGGTCAGAACGTGAAGATGAACATCACCAGGGATGTGTGAATGTTGCAGGATAAGAAAAAATAATATAAATCAAATTATATGATGGTGACCTTTGAACATCAGTGACGATGCAGGATACAGATTCCAGTGTTGTGATCTTTTTCTGGAAACGTCCACCTGTCACTGTGGTGACAAAAACAGTCATTATAATTCTGTGAATTGTTAGACTATTACAGAAGACACAGAAACGTCAGTAGCAATTCAAACACTTTTCCTGTACGTTCTTCTGTTTAATCTTCAAAAGAATCCTGTATGATCATTTGTAAGTGAGGAAATGGGGGCTCAGAAGCATCAAGGCTTCTCCAGTTACTTCTGTATGCAGTTTCTTAAAAAAAAAAACAATGAAAGTAAAAAATGTTTATAAATGCACATTTGAAGTAGGGACTGGGAATCTGAAGAATGAGGGAAAAAAGAGATTTTATGGGTAGATGTATTTTATAAAGAAGGAATCTTTCATCTGGAAAAACTTGAATACTCAATGTAATTTGGTTCTAGTGAAGTGTTAGGATTCTGGATTTAATTAAAAAATTGTATGAAGCTTAAAATGGTGTGTTAGTTTCTCGGGCTGCCATAACAAAGCACATAAATTGGGTCGCTTAAACAGTCAAAATTTATTACCTCACAGTTTGGGAGGTTAGAAGTCCAAGATCAAGATGTCAGCAGGATTGATTCTGTCCAGGGGTTATGAGAAAGAATTTCTTCTGGTCCTCTTCCTTGTTTATTTCTTCACATTTTTTCCCTCTATGTATGTCTGTCTCTGTGTCCAAATTTCTTTCTTTCTTTCTTCCTTTATTTCTCTTCCTTCCGCCCTCCCTCTCTCTTTTTTTCTTTTTTCTTTCCTCCCTTCCTTCCTTCCTTCTTCATTTTCTTTCTTTTCTTTCCTTTTCTATTATTTCCTTTTCTTTTCTTTCTTTCTATGAGGACCCCAGTCAAATGGCTTAGGGCCCCCCCCAATACCTCATCTTATTTATGTCTGCCATGAACCCATTACCAAGTAAGGTCATATTTTGAAATACTGGGAGTTAGGCTTCAATGTATAGATTTTGGGGGGACAAAATTCAACTCATAATAAATGACAAGCACTATACAATGGATGATATATTTATGAAAGTTATTACTCTGAATAGGAACCAGATCTAAAGGCTTTATATGTCAGTGAAAAACAAAGCATCAAGAGAGAACATTAAGCCAATAGGGAGATGGGGGTGGCGGTGGGAGAAATATGTGACAGACTCTTCATATTTTAACACTGGAAGGTTACAGAAAACCATAAGGATCCCTGTTTTTACACAGTTGAGCAATATTTCCAAGGAAACTCTGTTGTTCTTGTCCAACAACAGCATGACCAATTGATTTCACCAAATACAACATTACTATTGATACTTATTTGTGCCAGTTTTTTAATCTCAAAAAGTTTAAATCCCAAATATTGAAAAATGTGGTTGACCACCCAACCCAAATAATCTCAGTTCTTTTAATGTATAATGGAAACTCCAGACTTGGCTTTCTTTTTCAGATAAAATTAAAAAAAAATTTTTTTAGACATGTTTATACTGGGTACTTTAATACTGACATCAGTTTCTAAGGTGAAACTCAGCCATATTTCCCCATAAATTTAAAGAAGCACTTCAATCATAGTTTATTTTATTCAGGGTACATTCAACTTCATGTCTTAGTGTCAGTTGTTATGTATGTTGTAGAGGGCCAAGAGGTATCTTAAAATATATAATAGAGCAAGAAAATTATGATTATTCTTTGTCATATGGAAGTAAGATATGAAATGATAAAGAAAGGTAAAAATAAATGCCATTTATTTGTTACTGCATCCATCCTCTTGGGGCAGTATCTTTAGTTAAAAGTGACCTTCAATTTAGTCTTTATCATAATGACACCTTGTGCCTGGGCCTACATTATGACAGTTTTATTAACGTTATTGTCCATTAATCTCTGAATTTTAAAACATCTCTATGGTTATTTTCAGTTTATATTGATCCTCTGAGTTCATAGCTGAATAGATTCAGTCATTTTCTCAGCTGTTAAGTCTCTTGTCTGGTTCTTGAAGTTCCCAGTGGCTGGGGGTTGATTGACAACTTTGGCAATGCCAATGTAAATAGCAGGCCAACCTCACAGCACCTAGGAACTGGTGGTATTTGAATGCAGTTTGTGTACCCAATTTTTAAATAGAAATACCTTGGGCTTCTTATTAAGGACTGAGCGAGATTGACTTTTTCTACGTGGAACAGGGAAAACATTGAAATTGCGGACAATAGCGTGGAATGCTTTCTGGAAAAGGAGTGATGACCAGACCAGGCACTGAATACAATCTGTAGGTGGCCTAGAATGTCTGTGATCTGAGTGTGTGAGACGGAGATGGTAAAAGACATCAAAAGTCAAGGCAGAAGGGGATCTGCCACTAACGTAAGAAGATGAGAATTAACCCTCTGGACATTTAAAGGAAGAAGCTCTTTGAGTCATTTTAAAAGGGATCATGAATCACTTTTTTTATTATGAGTGAACTTGATTTCATAAAATTGGAGTAAAGAAAGAATAAAGCAATATTCTTTACTGTCAAAATATAGTGTGACCAATAGCTACACTATCCAAACACAACTAGTTAACATTTTGATCAGTTTCTTCCCAGGCTGTTTGTGTGTTTGTATGTATTTGTGATTTTTGTGTTTCTAATACTCCAATCAAACTATTTATATTTATTTAATTATATTTTAATTCAAGTAATTTTTTGAAATCTTGATTCTTCATGAAATACCAAGTATCTTTTTATGTTAACTTAAATATATAACTGTCCATAACTTTTAAATATTGAGATTCTGTTTTGACTCTTCTTTTTCTTTCTATAATCTCCCCATTCTTTTTCAGTTCTCCCATCAGAACAGCTATCATCTAAACACTTTAGAAGTTACAAATCTACACCTCATGTTTCAGACTTACATATACAAATATTAACTATTTGGATGCCCATTAATTAGTGGATTGATTTATTGATAATGAGTTAATTAATTCATGAAGATCTTAGTATGTGTGTGTTGGTGTCCTGAGTACCAAGAGTTGAATTTAAAGCAAATTGGTGAGAACTGAAGCAGGAGTCAGAAAGGCATGGAAAGTCTACATTTTGAAGGTTCTTAAGTGCAAATGTAGGCCTTTGGGTATTTATTTCCAGTCTGTATTCTGTATCCCTATTAAATAGTTTCATAACATTCTGCTTCTAACACTTATCAGAGTTGTAATTAATGAGCTATTGAAGTGATTATTTTGTTCAGCGTCTGTATGAGTTTTCTTTTGCAGCTGTGACAAATTACTACATGCTTTGTTGCTTTTAAAATCACTGAGGATTATTATTTTATAGTTCTGTGGACCAGAAATCTGGCGTGAGTCTCACTGAGCTAAGAACAAGGTGTCGGCAGAGTGCATTCCTCCTGTAAATTCTAGAGGTGAATACATTTTCTTGCCTTTTCCAGTTCTAGAGCCGTCTGCTTTCCTTAGCTCATGCTTCTTTCCTCAGTCTTCAAAACCACATTGGCCAAGTCCTTCTCACACTGCTATCTCTCTGGTTGTCTTGTCCACATTTAAGGCCCCGTTACACTGGGTCCACGAGGATGACCCAGGATGATCTTATTTTAAGGTCAGCTGATTAACAACCTTAATTCGATATTCTACCCTAGTTGTTTTTCATCACATGACTAACATATTTACAGATTTGAGGGAGGAGGATATGGGCATCATTGTCGGCTGTTATTCTGCTCACTACGGTGTTTATCTCCTTCCCCCAACTTAAAATTACATGTAGCAAACTTTGAGTCCACTCATCTCTTCTTTTTTAGTTGCAAAAGCTTGATTTTACTCCGAGTGGCCGTTGCTCAGCTAATAAATTTCAATATCCTTGACCTCCACAATATACAAAAACGTGATATAGCACTGTTCTGGCAAATGAGTTATAAGAGGAAGTCGACAGAGTAATTCTTGCAGAGATTACTATCCTGATGGGAAGTATCATCCCTTTTATCCTTGTAGCCTGTCTTAATCATCATCTTTTGGCCAAGGATGATAGGAATGAATACACCAAGCCTTTTGCATTAAGGACAAGAACTAAAAACATGGAAAGAGCCTTGGTCACTGATTGCATTGTTTAGCTGACCTATTGTATCAATCCAAGGCTTGTGTCTCTTGGACTTCCTTTACTTGAGAGGAAATATTCATTATCTGTTTACATTACTGTGGTAGGCTTTTTAATTACTTGCAGCCATATGAAATCTTGCTTCATAGCCTCCATGAGAGCAGGCACATTTTGTACCTTGTTGACTGTTGTATATCCAAAGCTCAGGGCAGAGCAAAACATCTATTAGGAATCCTACTAAATAAATAAATTAACCTAAGAGTTAAATTTCTCTTGAGATTTTTGATGATTGATCTGTATTTAATTAGACATTAGCTAGTTTAAGAAGGACGGGTGAGTAGATCTTCCAAAACAAAGAGCATTTGTCAATGTCCTGAAGTGGGGATGAACTTGTATTCAGGGAAGTAGTAGAAAGTGGTGACTAATGTAATGGGGAAGAAGTGGAGGGGACTAGTAGATCACAGTAGACCACCATAGGCCATGTTAAGATCTTTTTTTTTTTAAATTCCAAGCACATTGATAAGAGATATATTTTAGGTGAGGTTCTCATATTTATATATTTTTTTTAGATAAACTTTTTTTTTTTTTAAAGATTTTATTTATTTATTTGACAGAGAGAGATCACAAGTAGGCAGAGAGGCAGGCAGAGAGAGAGGAGGAAGCAGGCTCCCCGCTGAGCAGAGAGCCCGATGCGGGACTCGATCCCAGGACCCTGAGATCATGACCTGAGCTGAAGGCAGCGGCTTAACCCACTGAGCCACCCAGGTGCCCCTATATTTTTTAAAACATTTTATTTTCAGTGTAGTTAACATATATTTCTTAATTTCTCTTTCTGCTGCTTCATTATTAGCAGATAGAAATGCAACAGATTTCTGTACTTTGATTTTATATCCTGTGACTTCACTGAATTCATTTATCAGTTCTAGTAGTTTTTTTAGTGGAGTCTTTAGAGTTTTCTGTATATAGTATCATGTCGTCTGCAGAGAGTGAAAGTTTTACTTCTTCCTTACCAATTTGGATGCCTTTTATTTCTTTTTCTCATCCAGTTGCTGAGGCTAGGACTTCCAGTACTATGTTGAATCAAAGTAGTGAGAGCAGACATCTTCTCCCTGATCTTAGGGGAAAAGCTCTGTTTTTCCACATTGAGTATGACATTAGTCCCTTGTTTTTCAAGGACTCTATTATGTTAAAGTATATTCCTCCTAAACCTACTTTGTTGATTTTTTTTTATCATGAATGTATGTTGTATTTTATCAAATACTCTTTCTGTATCTGTTGAAATCATATGGCTTTATATCCTTTCTCTTATTGATGTGATGTATCAATCACATTGATAGTCAACAGATGTTGACTGATTTGTGAATATTGGCCTACCCTTGAATTCAGAAATAAGTCTCACTTGACTGTGGTGAGTGATTTTGTTTTAATGTATTGTTGGACTTGGTTTGCTAATATCTCTTGAGTGTTTTTGTATCTATATTCATCAGAGATAGTGGCTTATAGTTCTTTTTTGTGGTATCTTTATCTTGTTTTGGTATCAGGGTAGTACTGGTCTCATAGAATGACTTTAGAAGTTTTCCTTCCTCTTCTTCTTCTTCTTTTATTTTTTTTGAAAAAAATTGAGAAAAATAGGTATTAACTCTTCTTTAAATGTTTGGTAGAATTGACTTGTGAAGTCTTTGGGCCTGGACTTAATTTGTTGGGAATGTTTTGATTACTGATTCAATTCCATTGCTGGTAATCAGTCTGTTCAAATTTTCTTTTCTTTTCTTTCTTTCTTTCTTTCTTTCTTTTTTTTTTTTTTTTTTTTGATTCAGCTTTGGGAGGTTGTATGTTTCTAGGAATACCTCCATTTCTTCTAGGTTGTCCTGTTTATTGGCATCATATATGTATTTTTGAAGGTTCTTTTGGGGTGCTGTATGAAGAAAGGCACAAGTGAATGCTTTGAGAAAGAATAAGAGGGTATGGAAATAGTCTATGTGAGAGATGAGAGCCTGATACAATCTGGTGATCTGGAAATGGAGAGAAGTGCATGGATTGGATAGACATTAGAAAGTTAGGTTGGTAGAACTTAGCACTTGACTGAATATGAGGATAGGAGAGAGAAGGGTGTGCGTTAACTCAGGCTCTGATCGTGTATAGGGAGGATTACAAGTTGTTCCTGCAGCAGCAACGTCCTGGCATTGCTCTGTTGAAGACCATAGTCAGAATTTGTTATTGCATGTTTGCCATGTGCCACATTAGTGAGTAGAGAACTAGGGGATAAATATATTAGAATACTTCAGAGCCTGGGATGAATTACAAGTGGGGATGAGTGGCTGGAGATAATAAAGAACTTGGTTTAGAGCCAGGGCTGCGAAATGCTTTATAATCTACCTTAAATTTTTTCTTGATATGTACTAATCAGGGCACTGTTCTGGAGCTATGGACATGAAGATAAATACCCTGCTTTTAATGAGCCCAGAGCCAAGTGCAGGGATTTCTCATTTGATTCCTTAGTGGGTCATAGGTTAGCTGAATGAGGGACCCCTCAGCAATCAGTTCAGCCAGGCAAGCTCCTCCACCTAACACCAGTGGGGTGTACATATGTATGATTTTCTGTGTGCTGTGTAAAAGTTCTGGATTCACAAGTCTTGGAGACAAGTTAGACACAATAAGGACAGTAAGAATGACAACACTGGTAACAATAAAATACAATGTAATGATACAATAAAGGAATGTTAATATTTTAAAAAATCTGCTGGGAGATGGTTTGAGTGACATTTTAAAAGCAGATGTTCTGCAGGAAGCTAGAAGAATAGATACCTATCTTTCTGGAAGCTTCGAGCATGAAAATTCCATTAGACTTCCAACTATAAAATAACCTCTCTTGTTTCTTCAGTAACTGCCTACTTTTTCAGATAAAGTGACATGAAGCATCTTCCATCATATTTCATCAGCTGATGAATTTTGAAAATGTACTAGCTACAGAATGATGGCGATGTAATAACGTCTCGACTCTTTCCCCTCTGGGTAAGAAATGGGTATGGAGAGAAGATGTAGCTTCTCATTAAGTTGAATTTGGGTGTTTCCTAAAGTGACATCATCCTCTTTCATTATTTACTTCCTTCAGCTTCTGAAAGTTTAAGTTACAGCTGAAAATTTTCCAGTGCTTTTTCCTGAAAGAATCATTCCTTTGTAGCCCCTAGAACTGTATGCTGGCCTGTTAAAATCGTTATTTCTCTGTACAGATTTGGTGCACGTATAGAATAACATTGTGTTCTAAGTGTTTTTGATACATAAGAACTTCATTACCTCTGGATGATTCTATTGTTTTGCCACTGTTTCTTTTTTTGGCTCAGGGAAGCATTTGGAAGGTCACATAAAATGACTATTGGTTAAATCCACTTGCACGATAATCCTATGCAATGTTCAGTAGATTTCTTAGGGTTTTAAATTGTGATTTGTAGTTTAATTCAAATAGATAAGGGGATCTCCTGGGCTGATTGCAACAGTTAAACTTGAAGCTGGGCCTGAAACTCATTTGGTTTACTGCGTTACTAAAAGTGAAAATAAACATGAAGTGATTTACAGTGTAATTTATGGCATAACATTCACATATCACATTATGAATGGAATGACATCCATATATGTTGAGCTGTTTGAAGACCCCTCTTATGCAGTGCCAGTGGCTGGAAACAATGGCAGACTTCATTACCACCTTTTCCAGTGCCATAGATGTATTATTAATCTTCTGGGACTTTGGTAATGAGGATTCAGCTTGGGCCTCAAAGCCCACATCTGAGCTCTCCCTGTCCTTCCTCAGGGTGCTTAAATCACAAATGGAGCTTTTGTAGACTTCTAGCACTTAACACAAAAACCCTTCTTCCATTTCACAAACGTAGGATGTAGGCTTTTATACACAATCACTCTGATAGAGCTTCTAACCACATCAGTCCACTATTATAATCAAGCTTTTTGTGATAAGGGTATTTTAAACCATCTTGACAAATGCTTATAATTATAATAGTTATCATATGGAGCACTCAGTATCCTCAAAGGGATTTAAGTATATGATAGAATCTTCCTTTTAAAAGAGTTTATCAGCCAGCAGATTTCCATTCTTATGTACGGAAAGTGCATTTTAGATACATAAAACCACAATAAATGAGCTCTTAACTATGTCAACCGTTGTAGTAATCAAGCCCCTTTCTTTCCAGAGTATTTAAACTATCTCATTAAGTATACTTTTAGAGGATATAATGACATTTCCTCCACATAATCAAGGAGAATGTCTTGCATTTTTACCCTTTCTTATTAGACTCCGGAGTTTTCGAAGTTTGGTCACTAGGATAATTAGGCCGCCAGTGCTTCTCAACCCTTTTTACCTACCTGTCAATTCTAATGGCTAGAGAAAGATAATTTGCCAAATTGAGAAAGTTGCTGTGAGGCTGGAGGGAAGTGTAGGACAAAGTAAGCAAATTTACAACCTGTCACCCTTAAAGGCTCTGAGGAATAATTTATGAGCTCTTGGAGCCAGTGTCAGTTGCATGGCCCAGAAACATGGGCATTTCTTATATAAGTCCTAAAACATTCATCTTGATTTAAAAATATGAGAAACTTTGACCAGAATATTCCACTAAGGCTCTCCAGCCATTTCAGAGTAAGACAAGGCATGCAGTGTGCAGACGCTGGTCAGCTCCTGGTCTGGGCATTTTTCAAGGTACTTATCAGACATGGGACCAGCTTGTCTCCCACCTGAATTTCAGAGGTCAGGGGTCCAAGACTTATTTTTCATATCTTCTGCTTCTTTCAGTGACACTTACTCTAGCAGACAATAAATGCGAGGTGAGATGCAAAAGAAGGAAATATCTGTGTTTTGTGGAATCAGACTTGTTATTGTTTTGCTTTGAGTTTTTAAGTCAACATTTTACTTTAGCCTTTACTACAGATTTACTTTCATACTTACAGATCATCATCGTAGGGGATGAGATAAATTGCTGATTGGAAAAGTCAAAATAAAGTGATGAAATAGTGATTACATATATACATACATTGTGTGTATATATCTATATGTTGTATGTTTACATATGTTACACATTACATGTATAAGTTTATGCATGTGTGTATATAAATATACAGACACACATTATTGAAGGAATGGCTATTCAGTTTTAAGTAGTAAAAACCAAGTTTTAAATTGCTTGCTTATCTCAAGTCTCAATAAAAGGATTATAAATTGTGAGAGAAAGATGAGTTCAACTGAGTCTCTCACACTCAAAAATCAATGTGAAACTCCTGAGCTCATAATGCTGTAGTTCCAGTAGAATTTAAGTTCTAGGAGGAGAGCTGCCCCCTCACATCGACTCAGTTACCTTCTTTGTCTGTGCCTTTCAGGGAGTGTGCTTATTTACTGCAAATAGCATTGGCACAACCGTAAATCCATAGGACTATTTTGCTTTTCACAATCTTGGAAAATGGCAAAATCAAAGACAAATGAATGGGGTGGTACTGAGATGCTGATGGTGTTTGTAAAGGGTACAAACATATTTTCTTGTTCTGCATGACATGTGGACAGTTTCCTGGTGTCAGGGCCTCTGGAAGACTGATGCCTCTTCCTCGATAGCAGTTTTACTCCCAGGGGAAAGATCAGATTGAGAAAATCAAAAGCTTCATGTAAGTGAAAGCAGTTTTTTTCTAATTTGGTGGGTGTGATATCCTCGAAAACTTGGTTAGCTTTTATTCTCCTCTTTAGTATATGGAATAGTAGATGCAGTTTTATTTCTAGATAAACCCATTAAAAAATTCCAGTGTATGTTTTAACATCTTTTTCTTGTTATTAGGTGTCTCTGGGTGGAACACATCATAATCTTTCTTGTTTTGATTGCTCTGGGCACCTCAGCAGCTAACTTTCTTTTTTTTTTTTTTTTAAAGATTTTATTTGTTTATTTGACAGAGATTACGAGTAGGCAGAGAGAGAGGAGGAAGCAGGCTCGCTGCTGAGCAGAGAGCCCAATGTGGGGCTCAGTCCCAGGACCCTGGAATCATGACCTGAGCTGAAGGCAGAGGCTTTAACCCACTGAGCCACCCAGGCGCCCCAGGAGCTAACTTTCTTTCTTTCCTTTTTTAAAAGATTTTATTTATTTGACAGAGAGAGATCACAAGTAGGCAGAGGCAGGCAGAGAGGAAGGGAAGCAGTCTCCCTGCGGAGCAGAGAGCCCAATGTGGGGCTCGATCCCAGGACCCTGGGACCATGACCTGAGCCAAAAGTAGAGGCTTTAACTCACTGAGCCACTCAGGCACCCCAGGAGCTAACTTTCTTAAAACTCAAAAGAAGCCTGCTTTTTTTTTTTTTTTTTTTTGTATCGAAAGGGGTAGACACGGGGGAGATGAGTGTTCAAATCCTCAGCACATCTCAGTTGGACATCACTGGCAAGTCTGCAACTGCCTTTGTTGCCGTCCCTGCTAAGCACAGTCCACTGTCCGTGGACAGATTCTCTCAGTGTCCCTTCCATTTGTTTCTTGGCCCCAAGAATCTGCTATGCCTGTGTACTTTCATTAGGTTCATTTCAAAGAATTAAATTTCTCCTTGTAATCCTCACACTCGCAGCTGTCAGGGCTGCCGTAGAACTGGTAGCCGAGTGCTCTGTGACTGTGCTGTTTGGAAGGAAATGGACAAAATGATATGAGAAGTTGTGTGCCTCTGTGTTATTCGGCGTCAGAGGTCCGCCGTGATTGGAACTGAAAAGTGTGTCGGCATTCGCCCTCATTCTGCTGCCCTGCATAGTGCTTCTGACAAGCAATGCTTCATCACAGACGCAGATTTGAGAAGGACTTGTGCAGTCCACTGTACATCCATAAATCAAAGAGCAGGGCTGCCCAGGTCCTCCTACTTTGGAATAAATGGAATTGAAAATGAAATGCCTAGTAATGAACACTTAACTGAAAAGGTTAGCAAGTGGGACAGGGAGTGGGAGATCAGAGAATGAGGACTGGGTGATTTATTAAATTGACAAAATCCCTAATTTTGCAATTTAACACCATTTCCCTTTGTTCTGCTCTCAGTAGAGATGGAGAACAGCTGGTTAGTACCACCTGTGTAAGAATCCATCATATTCTTGAATACCATTAATAAATCTCCCCATGATCTTTTCAGCCTTAGAAAAAGACCAATTTCTTTAATCTTTCCAAAGCGGTAAATCAGGAATTCAAAATGTTTTCTAAGAATTGTTTCGTAGGCTAGAGCCCAGAACAGAAATTTTCTCTGTTCTAAGTGGGGTGCGGAGGAATGGAATTTCACCATCTGGATGGAAGTGGAAATGACAGAGATAGGAATTCCAGCAGTGTTACTTGTCCCTGTGGGAAGCTAAGGAAACACAATCCACTGGGCCTCGGCAGAAGAACAGGAATCCTCTTCTACACAGGCTTTTCTGGGGGTTATTACTGAAAGGCTGTTAAGATCCAAAGCCACTCTGGGTGGATTACAGTGCTGCCTTCTAGCAGCTGAGTCTGGGGATCCTTTATGTTTCTGTGTCATTAATACGATGTAGCTATTAACGTGACTTGGCTACCCTTATCTACTGTTGCTTCTGTGACTCACTGAACAACTGGGGTTTTGTTTGTTTGTTTGTTTGGTACTAGTAAAATTTCCAAAGTGATTGTGATTGACCAATACAATTTTGTAGACCATTGGCCATATTATATGATACCTATCCTTTGAGCAGATGTTCAGGCTGGCTCCAGTAAGTAATGGGAGTCACATGACACCTCTCATCTCCATCAACCACTGGGGCTTCCTAGGACTTCCTTAGTAGAGAGGGACTAACAGCTACTCAGGAACTTTGTTAAGCCAATCTTGTGGAGCTGGCACTGAAAGTTAGGAGTTGGGAGAGAACAACTTTTCTGTGTTGCCTTTCCATCTGAACACATCCTTATACTTACAAATGCTTTTCCCTGCGTCACTGGTCACATCACAACTAAACAAATGTCACCTGCTAGGAATTGGGATCCTTGGTTATTCATCTCCTGCTATATGAATCCCAGGTGGCATTAGAGTTTTGTTTTTTTTTTTTTTTTCCACTTTAAGTTTCTCCATTTCTTACATGACAATTGATCTATTTCAGTTTTTTCTATCTTCTGGGTTCAATTTCAGAAACTTGTGTTTTCCTAAAAAATCTATTTCACTTGAGTTTTAGATCCTTTTGGGTAGATAGAGTTTTGCAAAGTTTTCTCTCATGCTTCTTAATTTTCCCACTCATCTTGGATTTATCAGTTCCTTAAATTTTTAATGTAACTCTATCTTCATTTCTGTTTTCCTAAAGTTGATTTTGTTACTTTTTAACTTACTGAATCAGTTGCTTAATTCATTGACTTTCATTCCTTCTATTTATGAATAAGATTTTTTTTGGAAAAAAAAAATGAATTTGTCAAAAACACTAGTTGAATCTTTATTGTCCTGGAGGGATGTTTCTAGTATATTGTTAAATGAGAAAAACATGTTTGGGGTTAAATATTTAAAGGTACAAATTATGTTCTGTGTCCTTAAAATGTTAGTCATAGTTGCACGTAAATTTGATATTGCTCACAAACTTCATGAGTTGAATTGTGAACAACTGACATACAGTGGAATTATTATTAATCTTCATCAAGCTTGCCCTCTTGATTTTCCTGCATTCCATATCTGGACCACCTCTCTTTAACCACTAAGAGGTCATCCAACTCTTATGTGATCTTGGCTATACGCCCTTTCAATAACCATCCCCTAGGACCATGGACTTTTTCCTGTCTTCATCTCACATAGACTTTGGTGTCTACATCTGCTTGAATTCTTATTACATTGTGTCACTTTTTTTGCTAATTTTTATTTTTAGTTGTTGAAGTAAATGTTCATTGTAGAAGTGAAAAAGCATAAACATGCAAGACAAAAGTTAATCAGTTGCCATGGCCTCATTCCAATAAGCTAATACTTGATGTATATCATTACATATGTTTCTTCATGATTATATGACTTTGTACAAACACATTAAAAATAATTTTTTTTTCAAAAATGAGATCATAAGGGGGCGCCTGGGTGGCTCAGTGGGTTAAGCTGCTGCCTTCGGCTCAGGTCATTATCTCAGGGTCCTGGGATCGAGTCCCACATCGGGCTCTCTGCTCAGCAGGGAGCCTGCTTCCTCCTCTCTCTCTGCCTGCCTCTCTGCCTACTTGTGTTCTCTCTCTGTCAAATAAATAAATAAAATCTTAAAAAAAAAATGAGATCATAAGGTATTTATTATTTCAGTAGCTACTTGTCTCTCTTAAAAATATAACACGAACATCCCTGTAGGCTAATAGATACAGAATTAAACCATGCTTTTTTAAAAAAGTAAAACAATTTAATTGTAAAACATACATATAAAATTTATGATCTTAGGGCGCCTGGGTGGCTCAGTGAGTTAAGCCTCTGCCTTCAGCTCAAGTCATGATCGCAGGGTCCTGGGATCGAGCCCCATATCGGGCTCTCTGCTCAGTGGGGAGCCTGTTTTCCCCACCCCCTCTCTCTACCTGCCTCTCTGTCTTCTTAGGATCCCTTTCTCTGTCAAAACAAATAAATTTAAAAAATTATAATCTTAATCATATTTGAGTATATGGTTAACAATGTTAAATATATTTGAATTATTATGCAGCCGATTTCCAGAACTCTTTTTATCTTACAAAACTGAAACTATACCACCCATTAAACAACTCCCCATCTCACCTCCCTCCAGCCCATGGCAACCACCATTGTATTTTCTGACTGTACAAATTTAACTGTTCTAGATACTTCATATAGTGTGGAATCATCCAGTATTTGTCTTTTTGTGACTGGCATATTTTACTTATTACAGTGTCGTCAAAGTTGCATGTGCTAGAATTTCTTTCCTTTTCAAGGACGAATAATATTCTATTGTATGTTTCCACCACATTTTGTTTATTCACCTTTTGAGAGACATTGGAGCTGCTTCTATCATTTGTCTACTGTGAAAAATGTAGCAGCAAACATGGTTGTACAAAAACCTCTTTCAGACTTCTTTGAATATTTTTGGGTAGCTCCCCAAAAGGGGGAATTGCTGAAACATATGGCAATTCCATTTTTAATTTTTTGAGGAGCCATGATGCTTTTTTCCATATTGGTTATACCATTGTAAGTTTCTACAGTGCATAAGGGCTCCAGTTTTTTCAGTAACAAATTCATAATTATGATATTGATCTTACTTTTTAATAAAATGTATGTGCCTTCTTTCTAATATATCAGAAGGATAGTGCTAAAGAGCTAGTGCTGTTTAATTTGGGTTTTGAAGGACAGCTGAGATTTCACTGGGGGTGGGGGGTGAGGGCCTCAGCCCTTCCACCAGTGGAGCTGACCCTGCACCGTCCCCTCCTGGCTCTGGGTCATGATCCGCTGTCTGATATGACTGAGGCTATGGTTATGTTTCATTTGAGTCCTTTTTAAGCCTGGTGTCAATGTGTAGCAGATTGTCCACTTTAGAGTCAGTGAATCTTCAACTTTGAAAAAAATCTGACTAAGATTATATTTCTCTCTCTAGAAAAATGTACATATATATTCAGCATTCACTGCAAGTTTGGAGGTTTAAATGACCCCTGAATATCCCATAGATGCCCCCTCTGGACTCACTGAGTTTTTTGTTTTTTGTTTTTTATAAGATTTTATTTATTTACTTGACAGACAGAGAAGCAGACAGAGAGAGAGGAGGAAGCAGGCTCCCTGCTAAGCAGAGAGCCTGACGTGGGGCTCGATTCCAGGATCCTGGGATCGTGACCTGAGCCGAAGACAGAGGCTTTAACCCACTCAGCCACCCAGGCGCCCCTGGACTCATTGAGTTTTGAACACCTGCTCCAAGACCTGACTCAGTTCTTTCATTTTGGTGAGCAGAAATGAAAGAGGCTCTCGAAGCTTCAGGATTTCTCCTGCCTTCATCACACTGCTCTTTGTCACTTCTTATCTTTGTAATTATCTTATCTTTCTCATTTTCTGACTCTTTTACTCTTCAGTGGTCATTGTTTACAAATTGTAGAATGCCCCCTTTAATTTATTCTTAAGTTGCTAGCATATGGTGTTCATTCTCTGTATTATGTAATAATCCTCAAGACATCTCCAGAAGTAGGTAGGGGATCTCGTATCATCAATTAATTCCAGTAGAGTGGGCACAACTGCCTCATAGTGATTGTCAATAAACCTTTAGCTATAAAACAAGCAGCCTGGAATACTCTTGGGCCTTTTTGTTTTATCTTAAAAATTTCTTCCCTTTATTCCTGGCTCCAGGCCCTCAGGGTGCTTTCTGGTTTTTGAAGATGTCACATTGGAATATAATTGAGATTCTAGCATCTGGAACATGACATCCTGAATAAAATAAGACCACATTTTGTGACCTAGTTCTGAATAAGCTATACGGCCATTGTGTTGTTTAAATCATTAAAATGAATGTATTTTTTCTTTATAAAAAAGTAGTGGTTACATTAAAAAATGAGGAGAAATAGTCATAAACAGTAATGTCCATGAATTTTCAGCATTTTTTGAATAAGAGAAAGCAACTTTATTTTTATTTATTTAGTTATTTATTCGAGAAAGTGAGAGAGAGAGAGAAAGAGAGATCACAAGTAGGCAGAGAGGCAGGTAGAGAGAGAGGGGGAAGCAGGCTCCCTGCCGAGCAGAGAATCCAATGCAAGCCTCCATCCCAGGACCCTGAGATCATGACCTGAGCCAAAGGCAGAGGCTTAATGCACTGAGCCACCCAGGCACCCAGAGAAAGCACCTTTAAAGTATCTGTGGTGTATAAGTGTGTTTGATTGTAGGTTGACATGTCAAAATAGAAAATTAAAAAAAAAAAAAAAAGGTTGAGAGACGTAACAAAGCAGTGATGTAGGACATTTTTTTAAATGCATTTGCATTCCAGTTTTTACTCCAGTCTTATTGTGACCCTTAAAATCTACATTTGTTTCTAATTTACTGTGCTATCATCTGTCAAAAGGCATTTTGTCAGTACCTTTTCAATGAAGGTTTAAACTTCCTCACTTTAAAGGAGAAGATAAGTGCAATGTGATGTGTGTTTAAAATTAATTTTCTGTTAACTTTTCAAAATGTTGCTTAAAGATCTTTTTGATATTTGGGAAGTCTCAGGAGAATTTTTTTTGTGAGATTTTGCCATCTTTTATGTAGAGCATAAAGTTGTGTTTTGTGACAAGAAATAAAAACTTGAAAGATTTAGATGATTCTAAAACTTAGGAATTTTAACAAAATCTTACATTTGGCCATAATATTTTCTCATTTTATTTATGATTTTCATTACTCTTTCTTCTTGATGGTTAATTATTCAGCAGACAGATGAGGATAAGCTTATGCTTCAGTACCAGGCAAACACAGAATCTCAATGGCTTAATACCTAAAGCTTATTTCTTCTCTTGTAAAGACATCTGTAGGTCAGCAACTCTCCATGACATTGTCTTTTAGGTGATATCTCAGCAGCGTAGTCTTCTTTGACCTATGGCTCAGCGTCTCAACCTTTGATCTCTAGGCTTCCTATGAATGAGAAGGGAACTCACACCTGCTCTTCAGTATTTGGCCCAACCCTGATCATAGCTGGCCGACTGGAACAAGTCATGTGGTCCTGCCTTCAGGACCTTCTTCCTTCAGGAAGAAGATGAAATGTGGGGAGCACATGGGATATTGAGTTTGTAATACTATCTGCTGCAAAAGTGAATTCCAAATTTGAGTTTTAAAGCTAGACGGGACTTGGGAAAATAGCTTCCTTATATTATCAGTAAAGAAGCTAAAGTTACAAGGGTCAAGCCACTAGCTCACACTATTGCTTGTCCTTTTTTTTTTTTCTTTTAAAGATTTTATTTATCTGTCAGAGAGAGAGTGTGCACAAGAACAAGCAGGGGAAGCAGCAGGCGGAGGGAGATGCAGGCTCCCCGCTGAGCAAGGAGCCTGATGCAGGACGCATTCCCAGAACCCTGGGATCATCACCTGAGCCGAAGGCAGATGTTTAACTGACCGAGCCACCCAGGGGTCCTAAACTGCTACTTATCTTAAGGAGTGTCTTCATTATGCTTTCTTTAGTGCACGGAGAAGACCTTTCAAACAGTCTAATTATAATGCTTCTTTGCCTTATCTTGCCATTCTTATTCTTGGACATTTTGAACTTGGGATCACAATTAGATAAATGTCTTGTTCAATAGTTAGTTGTATTGTGGATGGCTGCAGAATCGCAGAATATGTCATAACAGAATAGCATTTGGGCTAGAAGAAATTTCTCCCCCAGAAGTAAATTATGCTGGACCCACATGGTAGGCTTTAAATCTTGCTCTTGAGTCAAAGTAGATATGGATTGTGGAATTTATATGTACATTAAACATTTCCTACTCATGGCTGGAGCTTCTCTCAGAGCTTTGATGATTTAAGCCCTGAGATAAACCAAAGTGAATTTATTTTCATAACCAAGCTGGGCATCAGCTCTAGTTGCTAGCTAAGGAAGTGAAAACCAAAATATAGAACTGAATGTTTTATTTACTGATGATAATGCCCAAGGAACAAAATGCATTTCATTATTACAAATATAACATGCAGAAACTTAAGTTTAATTTCCACACTTAACCTCTTTGGACATCAGTGGGCTTTCTGACCAGCGAAATCCATGGACCACAATTTCAGTACCACTAAAATTAGTGGCAATTGTAGAACTGAGAGCTAACAGATAACTAGCAGCTTCTGTCACATTGTACTGTAAGGATTTAGGATAATTAATATTTTGAACTTGAATGTGCACATTATTTCTCATTGGCTACAGATCCTTTTGTGGATATACTATTAGGCAGAACAGTAGAGGGAAGGTTGGTACCCTTGGACCAGAGTATTTATAGCATCCTTTGAGAGTAGTTATTATTTTACTTATATCATGAGTGAGAGAAATCTGGGTTCAGAGAGTATAAGTAACTTCTTAAGATTATACAGAATAAGTGGCAGATTTATTCATGAGTGTATCTGATACAAATGCTAATGCTTTACCATCAATTTAATGACTTAGTTCAAGTTTAACAATATTTGTTTCCAGTTGTTGCTGTAACAATTTCCACAAATTAATGGCTTAAAATAATACACATTTATTATCTTATATTTCTAGAGGTAATATTTTGAAACAGTTTCAGAGGACTACAGTCAAGATGGTGGCGGGGCTTATTCCCTTCTGGAAGCTCGCGGGGACATCCATTTCCTTGTCTTTTCTAGCTTCTGGAGATGGCTGGCACTTCTTGGCTAGTGGCCACATCCTTCATATTCAAAGTCATCAGTGTAATGGCTTTCAGTACCTCTCTTTAACTCTTACCATCCTCTCTCCCTCTTAGATGGACCCTTGTGATTACATTTGGTTTACCTGGGTAATGCGTCTCAAGGTCCTTAACTCAATCACACCTGCAAAGTCCTTTTTGCTATGGAAGGTAATATAATTACAGGTTCTAAGGATTAAGTTATAGATATCTTTGAGGGGCCACTTTTCAACCTACTGCACTATAATATTTCTCTTGACGTGCATATTTCAACAATAGATTCTAGGTTATTCTAGTATTTTTGGGGGGGGACAGCATTTATTTTTATTTTTAGACATTAAAACTCTACAGAATATTACAAAAATAACAACAAATCTATAGTTTTAGTAAGAAGAGATGGACTTGACACATACCCCTTCACCCATAGAACAGAAACGGACTCTGATATGTGTCTCAAAGTGGGGGAAAAAAAAAAAAAGGAAAAAGAGAGACAGAGAGACAGATAGACCAGGACCTTCCCCTAACAACATACAAAGATTTTGCTTAAACAAACAAACAAAAAAATTGGTAATGTAAATTCCAGTTGTTTCAGGGTTAAATGTGACACTACATAGGATAGAGTAGTTTATTCTCATTCTGTCTTTTATCTACAGGAAGTGGAAGTCTCCTTCAGCACATCTATGAAAAATGAGTTGTTTGACTTTACAAAATGCTGTAATCTGACTGGGAGAAAGAGAGAACCTTTGGTGGCAATGCTGTGGTGTGAGTCCATCTGTCCTCTAAGAGATTTAAGAGAAGGGAAGTGGGTATCCTGAGAGTTTCATTGAGTGGAGACAATGGATTGCCTCTCATGAAACATGGCGCTAGATATCTGGTGGGCCTTTTTTAATAGTCCTACATGGTAGTTCTTCCCTCCCAGCTTTAGGGACCTGTCTAATGCGTGCCCAATCTCTTGCTGATTCCATGCTGCATTGCTTGACTGTCTGCTCCTCCCCATAGTGACTGCCACTCATGCATAGCTAGCCTTACCTCTCACCTGGATCTCTGACTTAGTTCTTCTTGCCCTTCACTTCCTCTGGTCTAATCTTGACACAGCAGCCAGCACTTGTTTTAAGACATAAATTGGAGTAGAACACTCTGCTCAGAACCCTAATGGCTTTCTGCCACTCTTGGGAGAAAAACTGCAGATTCTAACCAAAGCCTTTTATGCTGACTGGCCTCCGTCTGCAGCTGCCTGCCCTCCCCTAATCACTGCACAGTGGTCACACGGGTTTACTTCAAGATCCACCCCTGGGCCAAATGCTTGCCTACCTTAGAAACTCCAAACATCACGTTCTCCCTGCCTGGATCATTCTTTAGCTCACTGTAATGAGGCAATTCGTTCATACTCAAGAAAGTTAGGTCCCCCAAACTCTTCACAGAACCCCAAACTTTTCTTTTGACCCTCTCATCAGTGTGTGATTATGCAAGACACATGTAGTGGTGAGTAGAGTGGTCTCTGCCACCTACCAGCTGTAACTTTGAGCATGTCACTCTATCTCTGTGTAGAACTAAGGCCTATACTAATAGGGCTTTGTAAGGATTGAATGACTTTATATAAATTTTGAGAGGCAGAATTTTAAGCTTACTTTGCATATTATAAGGATAATGAAGAATGATCACTTCTGCCTAGAAAAAGGGAATTTTTTTTTTTAAGATTTTGTTTATATATTTGACAGAGAGAGATCACAAGTAGGCAGAGAGGCAGGCAGAGAGAGAGGAGGGGAAGCAGGCTCCCACTGAGCAGAGAGCCTGATAGCAGGGCTTGATCTCAGGACCCCAAGATCATAACTTGAGCTGAAGGCAGAGGCTTAACCCCACTGTGCCACCCAGGTACCCCAAAAAAGGGGACATTTGATTAGATGATCAGAGCTTGTCAGTCTTGGAGGTACTAAAAGACTGAGGTTGCTTATGTCTTTCAACATGAGCTCAGTGTTATACAAAAGCCTGGGTTTGGGTATTGGCATAAATGGTGTCAAATCTCTACTTTGCTTAGAGAGAATGTCTGTGGTGAAGTATGCAGCCTCTAGATTCTAGTCCAGAATCTGGGATTTATGCTGCTTCCTGGCTGTGTAAACTGGGAGTAGTTGCTTAGCTTTCTAGGCCTCAATTCTTCTATAAATAAAAACAAAGTAAAGGTTGTAAAGATTGTTGTGAAAATTAATGAGAGGATTCATGTAAATTATTTGACACAAAGTGGATAAGCCATAAATATTAGTAATTGTTACAAAATGGGCTAAAATTTACCTTGACTGAGATTGTTACCTTGACTTAAGATTTCTCAACCCCAAGTCTTAGTTTTCTCATCTGAATTAGGAATCTGTTCAATCAGTAGATATTTATCTGGCTCTGGGCACTGGACTGCAAAGTACCTGTGACTACAACAAAGAAAAAAACTTGGGAGTTAATAACATCTACCTGCAGAATTTGTGTAAAAATTTAATGAGATAATGTATAATTGAAGGACTCATTATACTTTCTGGCATACTTTATTCACTAAACAAATGTTAATTTCCTTTCATCTTAGTTGGTAGAAAGGTCTTATTTCTCTTTTCTAAAAGTCCAAATGTAATCACTTTCAATAATTTAATTTGATGGTTAATGTGATAAATCACTTTTTTTTTTTTTACTCTAAGTGATATGTGTTGATGAGATACGATTTATTAGACCAGTTACACACATGCTAAATTATTTTGAGTTAGATCTACCTAACAGAAAAAGAGAAAGTGACAGGAATGTCTTGTTCTTATAAAATATCATAAGTATGTGTGTACCTATTCTCCAATATTGGGTTCCATTGAGAACCTTTAACACCTAAGGACAGCTTCTGGCAGATCAGTTGCTGCAAATCATACAACTACTTAATAGAGATTCACACACTCGTAAATTGAAAGATGATCATGGAGAAAAACATTTAAATGAAGAACCTCATAAATCATAAAAAGGAGATACATTTGGCCCATTTGTACCCAATCCCTGCTGCCAGCCATCATCCGCTATCCTTTAAGAGGGACTTAATGTTTATAGCAGCAATGACCATAATAGCTAAAATATGGGAAGAACCCAGGTGCCTACTGACAGATGAATGGATGAAGAAGATATGGTATGGAATGTAATATTACTCAGTTATCAAAAAGAATGAAGTCTTGCCATTTGCAATGATGTGGATGGGACAAGAGGGTATTATGCTAAGCAAAATAAGTCAGAGAAAGACAAATACCATATGATTTCCCTCATATGTGGAATTTAAGGGAAAAAAAAAAACAAATGAACATAGGGAAAGGGAAGTAAAAATAAAGAAAGTCAGAGAGGGAGGCAAACCATAAGAAACTCTTAACTATAGGGAGCAAACCAAAGGTTGCTGGGGAGATGTGGGTGGGGGATGGGGTAACTGGGTGATGGGCATTAAGGAGGGCAGTTGATTTAATGAGCACTGGGCATTATTGCACCTGATGAATCACTGAATTCTACCCCTGAAACTAAAAATATATTTTATGTTAACTAAATTGAACTTAAATAAAAACTTTAAAAAAGGTACTTGAAGGGTTAAACCAAGTAGGAGTGAACTGATCATGTGACCTAACTTACATATGACTTTGAACTGCAATAGTAACTCAGCATATCAAAGACAGATGCTCAGACCAGTGAGTAGAAAAACAGATCCTTAGAGAGATTCAAGTTAAGTCCAGAGGAGATAGAGTGTTTTGAGAAGATACATACCGAAATGGAAGTACCCAGTGTTCATGACCAGCGTCTGTTTGCATAGGTTAAGTGCCGTGCTGTATTAATTGTTAAAAATCTTGAATAGTTACTTAAAACTTATTTATTCCTTGGGAAAGAATCCTGAAGAGTGCTTACTATCAAACTAAGAGAGTGAGGGGGAGGGAAGCAAGACTGAGATGCAATGGGGTTTAGAACTAACGGATTAGAATCAGAGAAACCAGAATTTTTTTTTTAAGATTTTATTTATTAATTTGACAGAGAGAGATCACAAGTAGACAGAGAGGCAGACAGAGGGAGAGGGGGAAGGAGGATCCCTGCTGAGCAGAGAGCCCTATGGGGAGCTCTATCCCAGGATCCTGAGACCATGACCTGAGCCAAAGGCAGAGGCTTAACCCACTGAGCTACCCAGGTGCCCTGAGAAACCAGAATTGATAAAATTAAGCTCGAAGCAAATGAAAGACAGGAGCCTTACACTCTGAATATCACATATTATTTGAAACTTGCCTGAGGTTCGCATTTGGGGAGGAGATGAAATATGTGGGTTGGCTTAAAGTATAGGTGGGAAAAAACAAATAATATAGCCACATTGAATTGATACTTGACTGTAAGTGTTTTCATGTTTTTGGATTTTGGAGAATTATTTCTTAGGTCATTTTTAACCACTTAGAAAATATTTCAAAAGGATCCTATTCAAATGAAAACAGTTCTATAATTTGCTTTGATACTTTGGGAAAGTTTTCATTATAAATGCAGAAGTTCCTTTATTTTGGGCACTGATTGGATGAAATTCCGTAAATTGTATAAACTTCCTGATCTTTTATTGAATTCCTAGAATACTTTTAGCTCATACCAGAATCTTTCCTTTTGAACTTATGCATTTCTAATATTTTGACACCTCCCAGGTAAGATAAATGAATTTTTGCAGGGTAACATAAATTCAACCATCTTGAAAGGTTCTGGACATCTGTCTTGCCAACTAATGCTAGTTTTTAAAACACACTTAATAGCAAGAAAAATTTAAGTTGAAATAACTGGAGCAATTCCGGTTGTTCAGTTGACTTGGCTGAATGACTGTCTTCTGAGAGATCGGGGCATTTATAAAAAATGAAAACAGAAGAAGAATAAAAGAAAGACAGGAACTAAAATGAAAAAAGCAGACTTTACTACTGCAAGTTATTTATACAACATGAAAAACAGCTAGTTCTAATGCCTGATACTTAATCCGTATACCTGATACCTATTAAAATTAATATAATAATAGACTTTTAGCTGACACATCCCTTTTACCAACTTGAGTCACTGCAGTTAAAGAAGATCCAAATATGTATCAAAAATACTGAGTCATGTATATAACCACTCTTAGATTTAAATGGCAGATTGTCTAAACTATTCCAAGGTGGTGTGCCTCTATGTTTTCTTAGTATTACTTCTGTCTCATTTACATGTCAGAGAACTGCTACTAATAACGTTTGGGAATTATGTAGAATTGATGAGAATGATGTTGATTGGGTCAGGCCAGAGGGATAAAAACCTCACTTCCCTAGATCACTGTGGCATTCTCTTTATCACACCTGTGTGTTTATTTTGCCTTTCGCCTCTTAATAGGAGTTCATACCCCTGTTGAAGTAAGTGTTTTACTTTCAATATAGATGACCTTGAACTATGAGAACCCTCCAAGGGACCTCTCTTCTCCAACATCCCTGGCACAGAATGTGAACTCCTAAGACACTGAGTCTGTGCTACTGGCCCCATGTCACGTGATGCCTCAGAGCAGCCAGTAAGACACAGTTGGGCTGGCTGCTCGCCCTGGTTTTGGCTGGCTGCATCTGCAGTTGCACTAAGAGCAAGTATGTGTCTTTCATACTGCTCTTCACTTTCATATTTTCTTCAATTTTTAAAGTCAAATTCTTCTACTTTGTGTCATAGAAAAGGAGACATGAATCTCAGGATGTCAAATCACCACAAAAGTGAAGAAAAACCTTACTTCAGACATGAAGGATGGAATAAAAGTGAATGAACTCACTTTAAGCTGTCTCATTTGGGGATGAGTATAATTTTTTTAGAATGGGGAGATAGTTGAAGGGAGAAGAAAATGCTAAGTCAATTCAATTAATGGTGGCATGAAAATGCATTGGCCGAGCGATGAGGTGGAAACCTAGGTGATTTTGCGGATGCCTGGTCAGAAAATACATATGCTTCCAAAGTTTAAAGCCTAAACCAAGCAATGAATTTTAGCATAGGTGCCTGAGTCAATAAAGGAACAGTGTGATTACTTCCAAAAGAGAAATTCTTGACCCAACATCAGCATTAAGGAAAAATTTGAAGCAGATCTGTAGAAGTAGCTAAGATTTTTTTTCCAGAAAATTTTGTTTATATCTTTGAAAGAGAAGCCAACTATTTTATTTACATTTAAAACTGATGAAAGAGGACTTTGGGAAAACTAGTACCCTGGCAAAACTATGTTCTCGAGAAAGGAAAAGAGTATTGCTCTTTACGGAGTAGATATATGGGACCTTGTTTACAGGAGTTTAGCAATGACGTTTCATTGAAAGGGAAGAGAGTGGGGTCAAGAAAAAAGAGTCTCCACAAAGAGATGTGGTTATCGTTCACTAATGGATCCCAAGTGCGTAGAACAGTGCCTGACATGTAGCTCAGTAAATTGACTGTTAAGTAGTATTTGAACCCTCAGCTAGTCTAGTCCATATTAAAAAACAAACAAACAAACAAACAGTTTTTATAGTGGTTTCATGTGATTATACTGTATGTTTCTTTTCTTTTCCTTTTTTTTTTTTTTTTAAATTTTTATTTGACAGGGAGATAAAGCACAAGTAGGCAGAGTGGCAGGCAGAGGGAGAGGGAGAAGCAGGCTCTCTGCTGAGCAGGGAGCCCAATGTGGGGCTCGATCTCCGCATCCTGGGATCATGACCCGAGCTGAAGGTAGTCGCTTTACCAACTGAGCCACCCAGGTGCCCCATACTGCATGTTTCTAAAATATATATTGGTTTTATTTTTGTCCAGCTAATTTTGTACTTATTTTTGGTGTTTCTTGAGTTGGTATGAAGCAACTTTGCAGACACGGAACATGGGCTCATAACATGGCATCAAGAGGAAGGAAAAAAGCATCAACTTGTGATTGCTACACTCATGGCTCTCCTTTATAAACCAGTTAAGTGTGTCTGCAGCTCCTCACTTTATGTTTTTCTTTTCCCTATTTTTTTCTTAGATGCTTTCCTTGCATTTCCTTTTAGGATGCTTTCCCTTTATATCACTTGATTTGTTAGCTGAGACCTACCGAATGCCTTTACCCACCAACCATGACAAAAAAAAAAAAAAATTGAAAAAACCAGTGAAAATAAAATACTCTAATGATATTTGGGATGCAGTAATAGTCTTGGAGTTGTACTAGAATATTCTAATATGTGGAACAGTATAATATATAATAAACAGCAGTGACACTATATTCAAACAACATTGAAAGGCATTGGATGGTACTTTAGACTCTCCAGAGATAACGATTTTATCTCCTTCTCTTTTTCCCATTAAACTCCTCTGCTAGCAGTGGAATTGAAGCTACATTTTAAAAATTTCTATTAAATGTTTATATTTTGGTTGCATTTAGTTTTATTATTGTGACTATATATGAATCTGTTTTAAAATTGGAGAGGTATGGTAATTCAGCTAGTTGCTTAAACATATTTTGTGTGATTGTCAGGAAACCTTGCCATTTACTGCATTGTTTCTATGGAATAAGTGGACTTTGGATCATATCCTCCTTGTAAATAAGGGGCTGCCAGTATATTTAATAAGATTGGAGTTTGTACCAGATGTTGTATAGGAAACATAAGATGGAAAATTATAGACTATATGATTTTTGCTGTGCTAAATCTCATAGGTAAAGAGATCTTGATTTGCTTCCTAGCTCTGTCATTGTTATTCTTAGTTAATTTTAATTTTAGAATTTTTTTTTTTTTTGCAAGATTCCTTGATTCCTGGAACTCTGGAATTTTAGAAATAACAAAGCATGTAGCTCTCTCTTCTCTGGATTTATAGAGCTTTAAATTTAAAAAAAATCCTTCAAATTTGGCTCATGAGTAGACATTCATTTTATTTCAAAGCAGTATAGTCTCCTTACTTGCTGAATTAAGACTGATTTCTATATTCTTTGAAAAAGAAATTAAATAAGAAAAATTCTCATCAGAAAATCACTGATCTTAGTTTGGATGTAACAATTTAATATGAGAATATATATTATGATAGATATTTTTATTAGAATTATCAAGTAAATGTGTTAATTATACTATAATTAATATATTGATTTACCTCAATTAAATTTTGTCCCTTAAAACTTTTCATAAGCATATTATCACTGATGTTCACTCATTGCCATGCTTTAACCTGCCCAACTTCTAGTGCCTTCTTAATGCCGTGGGCAGCACGTCAGTCTCATAACCTGCCCAACTTTTATAAACAAAGCAGAAGAGGATCTGGGCCAAACCCAAAGTGAAATTGATGTGTGAATATTGAAAACAAATTACCAATCACCATCAGTGTTAAGGGTTTGGATCTTAGCCCCTTTCCATTCACACTGATAATCAAGACCCTTCTATGGCATGAAAATGACATAATTATTTTGAAATTATTACATTTCAGTGTGTTAACACAAACATTTCTGTTTTTCTGTCTCTCTGAAACATGTCAGGTTTACCTTCCCTTGTGTTGCCTTCAACCATTTTCTTGAAGAAAAGCAGAGAGAATAAAAGCCCCTGGCTTTTGTGTGTTCCGCGTGTTTATGTGCTGAATGGTAGTCAACCATATAAATGATAGCAGAAACTTCCTTTTGGAAGGTCTTTCATCTCTGACAGCTCACTGTAGCCATCACAGTTAATTTTATTATTGGCACTCAGGCATAAACCCAGTGAAACTGCAGCTTCATAGCACATTTGCCCAGAATGTCTGTCCTGGGAATTCACAGTTCTGTGATAAATAACACCACTTTGATGACTTGGGGTGGTTTGATTTTTTATAGCACTAATAACACTGATGAACAATGGGCAGTTCACAGTTTGGGTTGTTTCTTTATTTCCCTAAAGTTGATCAAAGTGGATTTAGTGGCTTAGCAGTGATTCACACTAACAAGACCTGGAAGGGTCACCTGACCAGAAGGTTATAGGAGCAAAGAATGTGATGTGGCTGTCAAAAGCTAGTGTGTTTTGGGTTGTGTTACTAGAACGAGCACACCAGTCACTCTGTACTGGACTGATCAGATCATTGGAGTCTGGGTCAGATGACAGGGCCTCACTGTAGGAAAGGCATTGGCAAACTGAAATGTCTTAAGAGGTTGCTGAGGAATCTGGAATGAGTGAAGTAACAGGAAGCTTTTCTTGAGGGCGCAAATTTATCGTCCATAATGTGAAATCCCGGAGAAATGAGCAGAGAAGATACCTGCATTCTTTCAAAACCATGCTTTGCCTGGTGAGTGAGTTGCTTTTTTTTTTTTTTTAAAGATTTGTTTATTTATTTGATAGAGATCACAAGTAGACAGAGAGGCAGGCAGAGAGAGAGAGAGAGAAGCAGGCTCCCTGCTGAGCAGAGAATCCTATTCGGGAATCCATCCCAGGGCCCTGAGATCATGACCTGAGCCTAAGGCAGCAGCTCAAACCACTGAGCCACCGAGGTACCCTGTGAGTTGCTTTTTGATAGAAGCTTGGTGTACTGCTTCATACACTGAGTCCTAAGAAGTGTTTAAGTGTTAATATGCCCCCATGGTGCCTTTCTTTATGCACAGGGGAAACAAATCTCACCTACCAAGTATTATCCTCAAGCAACATTTGACACTTCCATAGCAAACTTTCTCAAGAGCTGGGGGAATGGAAAGACCAACATGCAGGCATTTTTTTTTTTTTTAATATAAATTTTTGAAAATGAAAGGCACTTGGATTTAAGGGCGTGGAAGTCACGTACAAACCCCATGAGTGCCTTATGTCCACAAATGCTGCTCAAACCTGAATGTTTATGGGAGAAGAGCCCACACTGACCAAGAGAAAAACTGTTGGCATTTTTTTGCCTTATGATTAGCTATTTATTACATTTCTTGTAATTATTTATTATTTTTCTCTTTTCCATTGCTTTCTGTGATATATGTCAATTATGAATTTGTGAAAGAGGGGGATGCGGCAGTTTAGAATTTTTAGACAATTGTGCTTTAACCTCTTTAAGTTTCTAATACCCCCGCCAATTTTTTTTCCTCATTTTTATCCAGTTAAAATTTCACCTGCTACAGTGATGAATAGTGACTTGGTATAAAGTACTCTCAACATAATTTCAATTATCCTTAAGAAGCATATATTTCTTGAACATATTAAGGAGTTTTTCTGAAGTATTTGAGATGTCAGAATGGCTTCATTCGACAGTATAATACTGTAATACTTGATGCTATATTTGGTACATTCTCATTAATATGTAGACCCTCATTTCTAATAAAAATTTAAGAAAAACAAGCCCAAGAAAGTGGATGGTGCTTTTAGATACACTTCTAATGAATAGGTCTTTTCAGGTTACAGTTTGAATGTTATCTTTCTGTAAGTATGCCTTTAGTTGGAAAATACTCAGTGTATTAATAAATTAGCTTCAGAAAGATGAGGCTAGCAAAATATTTTAGATGATTCAGAACACTTAGTGGAGCATCAAATTAACAATCTCTTGGTTTATAAAGAAAGGACAAGCAAGTGCAAAGTGAAATTTTTTCCCCTAATAATGATACTGAGTGATTTTTTTTTTTTAAGATTTTATTTCTTTATTTGACAGAGATCACAAGTAGGCAGAGAGACAGGCAGAGAGAGGGAAGCTGAGCACAGAGCCTGATGCGGGGCTCGATCCCAGGACCCTGGAATCATTTCTGGGATCATTTCCTGGGATCATGACCTGGGCTGAAGAAAGAGGCTTAACCCTCTGAGCCACCCAGGAGCCCCTGAATGATAAGTTCTTTGACTAAAGTTTAATCTTTTCCTGTTTGACAGTTTGGGACAAGTAGGCATGGATTTTTTCATTCCTTATTAACCCAGTCCTGACGAAATGGATTGCCTTGTGCTAGAATCTATTGTACTTGAAGAAAATGCATTATAGTTGTGCTATATCGCTAGGAAGGCTATGATAGCCAAACAGAATACTCAGTTTCCCTCCATTTTCTGAACCAAACAAGAAAAAATAATGATACATGCCCTAGCTAATCACCAAGCAGAAGACATGTACCATGATATGGAAAAATATATCTAACAGAAACAGATATAAAGAAGAGCAGTGACAGCTTATGAATTGGATTGGGCAATATGCATTTATTATAAATACTCACATGTGAATAATCAAAATGAAACTTTAGGAATCCAAATATAACATTTCTTTACTGGGATTAGAATACCAAAACAAATTTCAGTTAGTGAAATTAAAAATTTTGCTCATGTGTATATATCCACAGTGATCAATAACACGTCACTAATTTGTCTCTGCTGTAGTTTTAGCATGCACTGAGATAATAGGTTCCCATTGTGCCGGAGTAGTGGCCCCTTTAGGGTGATTCACATGATGGCATTACCTTATGAAGTCCCTGTAGCTCGGGTTCAGATTGCTAGAGTGGATCTCCAGAAGCTGACTAATCATTACTAACTCTGGGAGGCTTATGTTACAAATTCACAAGGAAACTGATCAGTTTACCAGGTTGCCTACGAGTTAATTAAAATGAGAAATACAATTGTCATAGAGACCAGAGGAACTGATATTGCCTTAGGGAAGCCACATGGGAAACCAAATATACAACCAGAATCTTGCTTGGTGAGCAGTGAGTCAGAGCAAGAGGAGCTTGTTGCATGATTAAAATAGCTAATGGTGCCAACCTCTAATAACCCAATACATCTGCTGCCATCATTAGGACTTGGCTGCCAGGTAGCTACATTTTTTTACATTGATGTACTCATACCACCAACACTTTGCACTGTAGCCAGCTAGTGAACTGGGCGCCACTCTGCTCCCTAGGGGTGGGTTTTGCTATGATTTTATTGCAGCTCTCATGAACTGTTTTTCTAAGATAAGCTCTTAAAATTTTGGAGGGTCCTGCTGATGGTAACACAATGTAGTGAGAAGAACACAGATACCGGGGTCAGAGCATTCTGTGTTCTGCAACTTACGATGCAGAACCAGCATCCTGGTTCTGGTTCTGCAACTTACTATCTCAATTTTTAACCTCCTTAAGGCCAAGTTTTCAAATTTGTAAAATGGGAATCATAATCTCTGTCTCATTGGAATTAAATATCATCAGCAGTACCTCAGTAAACAGTAGACAACATTGTGTGGTGTTGAAGAGTATTGGCTTTGGAATCAGATAGACCTACCTTTGGTCCCAGAGCTACAATTACCTTCTCCTCCACAGCTCATTTATTTCTAAGTGTGGGAATAAAAATCCTGCCCCATAGAGTAGTTTTAAAATTAAGTGAAATAAAAATAAAACAGTTCTCAATGCTCCATAAGTGGTAGCTATCAACATAAGGGATAATGCAGGGTGCTTAGGTGGCTTAGTCAGTTAAGCATCCAGCTCTTGGTTTCAGATCAAGCTCGAGTCATGATCTCATAGGGCAGGAGATCAATCCCCGAGTCCGGTTCTCCACCCAGCAGGGAGTCTGCTTGAAAATTTTTCCCTTTGCGCCTCTCCCCACTCTTGCTTTCAACTAAAATAAATCTTTAAAAAAAGTAGGTGATAGCACTATCAGTGTTCCTTCCCTTGCTCAACATTAACAACATCCTGTAGTGAATATATGTTGAACCATAATAAATTACAAAATAAGTACCCAAAGCTTTTCATCCCATGAGCCAAGGGATCCTCTTTGGTTTGAAGAGTTTTCACCATTCTTGTCTGTTACTCATATGCCAACAAGTTGAGGGTTTGCTGAGAGTGATTACGCTTGAAGGGCAGGAGTCTTTCTGAAGGGATTCATTCACCTCCCCTTGTTGAGCATGGCGTCCAGACTGACCCTAATTAATTAGAGTCAATAAGGAGGCTAAGGCCTTACTTTCCCTAGACCTCAGAACTGTCCCCCTCACTACAGCAGCACTTGTTCTGCATGAGGGGAGTCTTCTGTCTTGTTTTCAGTCTCTTTTATTTCTGGGATTACTTAGAAAATGCTGATTATTTTCCCACAGCATTTTGGCTTTGTCTTCCTGGAAGTAAACAGAAAACATGTCAAAAGGAAAAATGAGAATTTATATGTAGGGAAAAAGCTTTCAGAGAATGGGTCATGGTAAGTGCTCCTCATAAAACCTGAGATGAGACATTAGTAGAAATTAGGATGAGATAGAACTTGTGTAAGCAACACTGTGAAAGTGCCGTAATTTGAAAATGTGCTGACCTATGTCTACAGTGCCTAATCATAATAAAAATGAGACTTTGCTGCAGGCAACTGTGCAAAATTAGGAAAATATTGAAAGAGCAAAGTACGTTCTAACTTTGTCTCTCATGAGACCATAAGGTATAGTGTCGTTGTTTAGTAGACAGTGCAGAAGAGCAGCAGAAAGTAACTATCAAGTGGCCACTACAAAATTTGCCTGGAAAATAATTCCTGCAGGTGATTTCTGAGGTATTAAGATTCAAAACTAGCATTAAACAAAGTATCTATGAATTCTTTCAGTTATTAAAAGGACTTGTGCACAAAACTCAAAAGGCTCAAACATGTCCCAAATAAAGTTAGGCTTCCCCACTCCCTGCCACAAAGTTGCTTTCCCTTATAGTTTTCCTATTTTAGTGGCATCAGCCAGAAACCTTGAATTCATCTAAGACTCCTTTCTTTTTACCACATCACAGATTCAATCTGCTAGGAGTCTCTCTTAGTTTTTCCTTTCAAAATATACCCAGAACCCAACCACTTCTTGCTCTCCTTGCTGCTACTCCCTGGCACAAACCACCATTCCCTCTCACTTGGGCTATTTATTGCCTTAGTTAGCCTCAGAGTCTCTCTGCTTCTGTCTTTGTCTCTTACAGTTTTTACTCCACAGAGTAGCAATCCTTTAAAACCTGTCAGATCATGTCACTCTTCTACACAAAACACTGTTGATGGCTTCTCATTCCAATCAAGCAAAAACCAAAGTCCTGAAAATTACCTATGAGATCCTCTATGATCTGATTCCCCATTACTTCCCTGCTTCATATCCTCTTACTTTTCTTATGTTCGCTTCAGTCCAGCAACACTGAATGCTTTTCTGTTCTTCAATCTGACTATTCTAGATTATTGCCATCTAGAGAGAAGCATGGTGGCGTTAGATTTATAGATGTAGAATATAGAGCCAGTATTCTGAAAAATGAAAATAAAGACATACAAAACCACAAATATTAACAGCAGGTGTGAATTTATAATAAATGATAAAATTCTAGACTACTTTATGGAAAACAGAGCTGGGCTATTTGAAAGAAGTAATTTTAGAATATTTAAAGGAAATTTGTTCAAAACAAAAAATATGCTTATTAAAAACATTTTGATAAATGTTTCTGTTGGAATAAAATATCGTTGGAATGAATCTATTAGCAATATTTGGGTAAATGGGTAGATTCATAAAATATCAAAAGAAAATATATATGCACGGGATGGATATCTAACTTCGCAAATGTGATGTTATGTAATTATTCACTCTAGTCTCCAAATTGTCCATATTCTTTTTTTAATATATTTTTAAAAGATTTTATTTATTTATTTGACACAGAGAAATCACAAGTAGGCAGAGAGGCAGGCAGAGAGAGAGAGAGGAGGAAGCAGGCTCCCTGCCAAGCAGAGAGCCCGATGTGGGACTCCATCCAAGGACCCTGAGACCACGACCCGAGCCGAAGGCAGAGGCTTAACCCACTGAGCCACCAAGGCACCCCAAATTGTCCATATTCTTAATGGATGGACTGCTATGTTCACTTAGTTTTATACTTTTAATGATCTCAGGTGTTGGTTTTCTATAGTTCAAATACAGTCATGAATATATATAAGATGATTTCATAATTTGTTGTTTTCTCTTTTAACAAAAATGAAAACAACTTTATTGTACTAGTTTGATCATAGGCACAAGCTCATTGTATGTAACAAACAGAATACACCATTATTAGGAAGAAATCCCAACACCCTGTGGAAACCACCAGGAACATTTTGGTGACTTCTTTCAAATCCGTGTAGGAACTTGGCAGATCTATATACTGGCACATATACACATACATGAAAATTTACACAAACATGATCATATTGAAAATACTAGTTTTAAATCACTTTTTTTTTTTGTTTAGTAAATCCTCTCATCCAAATTTCTCTCACTCTACCTAAACAATATTAAGAGCCTAGTATATATTCTTCTGTACTCATCTCCATACTTACCTAACCTTTTAATCACAAAACACACAGCCATACACATATTTTGTCATTGTTATACAAAAATAAAGTACTCTTTCTTTGGCTTTTGTAGTTGAATCCACGTATATTTGAAATCTCAAGTGACCCAGCCAAACCTTAATTTGTTTTTTTTTTTTCTTTTTTGAAAAATTTTATTTATTTGAGAGAGTAAGCAAGAGAGTGTGAGAGGAAAGAGGGGCAGAGGGGTGGGAGAGGGACAAGCAGACTCCACAGTAAGTGCAGAGCCTGATGCGGGGCTCTATCTCACAACCCTGGACCTTGAGATCATGATCTGAGCTGAAAATCAAGAGTCTGAGGCTTAACTGATTGAGCCACTCTTTCAAAATTCTGAGTATTTCATAGCATAAATATACTGTAATTACATAATTATTCACCGAATCCTCTATCACTTTGCAAACTTTTTTCCTGAGCTTGGTATGTTGCTTTTATTTTTATGAGGTAGAGTCACGGCAGTGTGACTTCTGGCTTTGGACTTATCAAGCTGAAATGTAGTGGAATGTAGAGTACTGAGAGAGAATTGCAATGTAAGTACCCTATACCTTCTGACATTTTATTTACCTGTCATAGAGATAAAAAAAGATATTTGAGGCTATGGAGAATTCTGAAAATACATCCACATGTATCACCTGTAAGTAAAATATTGGAGAAAAGACTCTATAGGACTGATGAATCAGAGCAGAGACCTCTGACAGCAAGATGAAGTAGAAACTAGTGAACAATGAATTTTGCAGTATGTCTATAGTTAATTCTGAATGGAAAATGATAGCATGATTGTCACAGTTAAGAGATAAATAAAGATTAAGACAAAAGAGATATACCACAAGGAAAACACTGGAACTAAAAGTCCTAAATTACTTCAGCTAAACTTGAGAGAGGAGAAGGGTGGGAAAATTATGATTATTAATGTTTTTACATATGAGGCGAATATTTTTTTTCTCACTCTGCCATTTGCTTTCTAACTTACTTCATAGAAATTTTGTTTTGGTTGTCCAGTAGTCTTTAACATTTAAATGCTCAAACTTGGAATTGTTGTATTTATTGATTCTAAAATAAGTCTTTCTTTAAGAAGTTCTTTCCTACCCAATGATTATTATTATTTCCTAAAATTACTCTGTTTTTGATTCTTGTAAGTTACAAACTGATGGGTACAGAGGGGCGGTGGGTGGAAGGCTGGAGGAAAAGGTGACGGGGATTAAGGAGGGCACTTGCCATGAGCAGAGGGTAGAGGGTGTTGTATGGAAGTGTTGAATTACTATATTATACACCTGAAACTAACATAATACTTTCTATTAACTCACTGAAATTAAAAGAAAAACTTAAAAGAAAATTTCTCCGGGGGAGGTGCCTGGGTGGTTCAGTTGGTTAAGCAACGTCTTTGGCTCAGGTCATGATCCTAGAGTCCTCGGATCAAGTCCCACGTTGGGATCCCTGCTTGGCGGAGAGTCTGCTTCTCCCTCTGACCTCTCCCCTCTCATGCTCTCTCTCTCTCTCATTCTCTCTCAAATAAATAAATAAAATCTTAAAAAAAAAATTCTCTGGTATCTTTAAGCACTTCTTATTTAAACAACCACCACTTTAACGCAGTTGGAAATTTAGTTGTAGGTTTCTATTCATTTTTTTCGTAGAGAGGAAAACATGTATGTGCATAAACAAATAGAGGAAATTAGAAAAAAAAAATCAATAAAGATGATCCTAAGGATTCTCAAGTGTCCAAGTGTCAGATTATATAAAGGTTTTTATTTGGCTCAAAAAAAGAAAAAACATTGTTTTTTTGAATTTTACTTCAAATATATGAAGAACAACTGGTTGAGTTTAAGATTTCAAAGACTAGAGCAAAGCTAACTCACCACTTTGGCTGTTACTAACACTAACTGATAGTACCGAGAATGGAAAACCACAAGAGCAAAAATAATGCAGGGCCTCAGCCAGGTAATCAAGGTCTCTAGCGATAAGTAGTACTGATAGGATGGAGCTGGGATAGGGTGTGATAAAAATGGACTTTACCCCTATGATCTTCCTCCCCAAAACATAGAATCTCTAATTGTTAAAAAAAAAAAAAAAGAAAAAAAAAAGGAATCAGATCCCACTGGAAGTACACTCTGGAAAATATCTGATTAGTACTTCTTCAAAAATATCTGACTAGTACTTTGATGACCCTGATGTTAGGGTCATCAAAACAAGAAAACTTGGAGAAGCTGTCACAGCCAAGATGGCTAAATGCAATGTGGTAGTCTGGATGGGATCTTGGAAAAGAAAAAGGACAGTAGGTCAAAGCAAAAACAAAACAATCCCCAAAAATAAACAAACACCAAAAAAAAAAAAAAACCCTACCAAAATCTGAATATAGTATGAATTTTCTTAATGATAATGTCATTAATTTTAATGTATTGGTGTAAAATAATGCAATATGGTGTGAGGCAGGGGAAACAATGCACTGTCTGCACCTAGAAACTTTATTGCAGATTTAAAGCTGTTCTTAAAAGAAAAGTTTATTTTAAAATGTTGTAGGGTTAGCTGGTGGAATTGGCCCATATTATAATAAATCATGAAAAGGAAACTTTGACTCCCTTTTAACATCCTTGGTTACCTGTGGGGAGGGTGGTCATGTTACCTGTGGTTAAGTGGGCAAAATGTAGCAGCAGCTGTTTATGGCACTTATAAGCCAAATAAGTTCTGCTTTCAGTGGAAGTAAGAAGGAGAAATAATTATGTTACTTTGATGAATAAAGAAAGTGAATGGTCTTGAAATCAGGGTGGAGTTCCTTTTTACCCACCTGCTTCTGACAAATAGAAAGTACTAAAACAAGAGGGTGGCTGAGTTATGGACATTGGGGAAGGTATGTGCTATGATGAGGGCTGTGAAATGTGCAAGTGTGATGATTCACAGATCTGTACCCTTGGGGCAAATAATACATTATATGTTAATAAAAATAAAAAATAAAAAATAAAGAAAGTACTAAAACAAAGCAGGAGAATTTTTAGGAAGTAATATGGGGCGGGGAATATCTTAAAAAAGACACAAATTTAGAAGCTGTTTTTTCCCCAAAGTTGATGCACTCTCAGATTGATGACACAGATTGCTCAAGGAACATGATAGATTTGGTAAGTATATGCAGGCATTTAAATGATTTTCAGTGATAGGGCATTTCAAAAGGGAGTATTAGATACTACTACATAATTGTTTCTTGGTGTATATTTCAAACCCAGTGCTCTGGAGACTGTGTACCAGGGTGTGAGTTGCCAGATAGATGTGAGTGATGTGAGCACTTTTTTCAGGAAAATTAGAATTCAGTTATTAATTAGACAATCGAAGGAGGAGTACAGCTTACATCTTGTGACTTAACCACAAATAGTACACCCATTTTATACAAGTTTTCTTATAAAATGAGAATTGGGAGAAGTGGTGTGAAAGCCTTCAGGCAATGTGAAGATGCTACATCATACCTTGGAGTTAATGCATTTTTAAATTTCTTATTGAGATCAACTTTATCCCAGTGATGTGCAGTGCAGCTGACCTACAGTCCTACTGAGAAATAATTGTCTCCACTACTTTCAGCAAACGCATCCACTGCAATTAAAACACTGGAAATGATACTTGCATTTTTCTTCCATTTTCTGGGATTTCTTAATATATAAGAAGAATGTGGTCACATAGACTAAGGAAGATGAATGCTAATATGTATTGTTCTTGGCAGCACAAAATGCTATTTATTTATTTTTGATAATTCTATAGTTCCTTGTTGCTCTCTTTGGAGAGTTCAAGTTTATTTTCCTATTGAAGTTAATTACTCTTGAGTAAAGCACTTTAAAATTCTTTTTGTTTGGTCAGGTCCTTTCTTGTTCAGGATTATTTTTAAAATAAGCACATTTCTTTATAAAAATGTGCAAACTTACCCCTGATCCTTGCCTGTATTTCTTTTGAAATTCATTACCCTCCATTTGTATTTTTCAGAACTTGGAAAATAGAATGACATACATGTTTCTGAATTCCACAGAACATCTCATAAAACTAGTTATGACACATTTGCTTTTATAATTATGATGCCTTACTCTGCTTTTCCTAAGAGATAATTGAATTTAACATTCAAAGCAAAAATTTGGCATTTAGTTCTAATTGTATATGGGAATAAACTCATTTCCTCTTTTGTGCATAGGTACATAAATGCATGCAATGTTCACATTTCATTATAGAACTAATGGCCTTCCTTCACTCAGGATACTTCATTGTCTTTATATCCAGCATCTACAGTAACATTTTATGGTTAATTTTGTGTAGCAGCAGCTCAATTCTTGTTTATACACTGTAAAACTTAGTAGCCATTGGGATGTTTATCATCCATGAAGCTCATTTCACATCTCATCTATTATATGAATAAAAGGTGAAAATAATTACGTTTTTTCCAAGATGACATTGTTAGGACTGATTGCAGGAAAAAAGAAAACTCCACCAGGTCAAATAAATTTACAGATTATTTTCATTTTACTATTAACTTTTGAAAAGAAATACCAGTGAATTAGCGGATAAAGTCAATATATCCAGACCATAAGCTCTCAACTAGAAATGAAAATATTAGTTATGGGAACCTAAAGCGAATGAAATGAAACTTCTTTAACTTTTTCTTTCTGTTAGAGAAATGTGGCTGTTACCTATTTTCAGGGCAGATCCAAGTTCTGTGAAGCCTGAAACTGACCAAATATGAGATGAAGGTTCTCTTTGAAATAATATAAAAATACAAACTGAGAAAGAATTTCCAAAGCAAGAATTTAAAATGAACCATGCCTGGGGCTTCGGAGATTCAGTTATATTTCTTCTGACCTCTCTAGAGGTAATTTACCAGAGATGCATCCTGGTTGCCTATACACAAGTTCCTGCATTCCCTCTGATCAAAGATAGAAGGGCTCCAAAGCATCATTGTATTCAGGATAAATTTGCACCTGCGCATGCTGATGAATTTTGTGTGTGTTTTCTGTACCTCTGCCTGCTGTGTTTCTAAATCTCCCTCCTCTGCTCTTCTCCTGGGCTGCCACCCAAATGTGGGCCCCATTTGATCAACTTGATTTTTTCTACTAGTGCCAGGTTTTCCATAGGCAAGGAAAAGAAAAATAGTTTCAGCTCTTTGGCAATAATATGGCATCCCAATTTTTTTATGGCATATGAGAATACCTGTTTGCACATAATTCTTAAGTGACATTACCTCTCTTTTCAGTACAGGAAAATATAACTGTTCTCTTTCTCCAGTTGGGGAGTGGCATTCTCAGTTGGTAACCTGAACAACCTGAATGGCCATTGGGTAAATCAGCCATTCTAAGGAAAAATAGAGACCAGACATAAAACCTGGGACTAGCTTTGTGTAGGGTGTTGGGGGGGAGTATTAAAGGGTTAGAAGTAAAAATGATTTGACAAATGTTTCTGTGAGGCCCAGAGACTCAGAGCATTGTGACCAGCCTCTATAGTGGCTGGAGTAATTGAGGTAAGGGAAAGATTTGGCCAGGTGAGGGAGCTGGGAAGAGTTTTCTGGATAAATGCAAGACTAAATGGTGAGTCCTAGAGTTGGATAAAATTATGACATTTTTAAGAGATGTTCAGGATAGTCAAATCACAAAGGATGAAGATGAGGGAGTGAAAGATGATTATAGGTGTCAGATGGGGCTGTCTCAGGACATTTTTATATATCGTAAATTTTTTTCAAAGTTTTGAAAAAAATTTAAGAAATAGGTATGACTGTAGTTTCATTTTAAGAAGTACTTCAAGGTTGTAGAAAGGGAAGAGACTGAAAACATCACATTACAATATGTAAAAATTACTTTAAAAGACTTTAGGGTAGCCAATATGAAATATATATATATATATAATATCATATATATCATATCATATATCATATATACATATATGTGTGTGTATATATATATATACACAGTTGGTAACTGTGTATATATATATATATACACACACACATACACACACGCATGCACGCACACACATACACACACACACCAGTTAGTTCAGGCTCTAATTCTGGGCCTGATTACCAACCCACTGGGAGGTGCGCAGTCAAGGGGAGGTCAGCTCACAACCTATCAGAAAAGGCCACATCCAGGAGCACCTACCAAAAACACTTCTCTAATCCCAACACTATCAATAACTACTTCTTTGCTAAGTAGCATACTGATGATTAGAAATAGCATTTATTGATATAATCAAGGCCTGTTGATTAACATGATATAGGATAGAAGGAAAGGGATTATTGATAATTAGAGATTGTCAAGACATGTAGAATGGCTAAAACACTTTAGATATTATCAAATGTTACCTGAACAGGATATAAAATTTTATGTCAGTAAATCATCCCTGAAGGATGATTCCTGGGGTTTGAACTCTGATTGATTCTACAAATAGGCATTGGTTTAGGAGGATTTCTGATTGCAAGTTGCCAACTAGAGGCAAGGATTGGATTTTACCAAGGACTGTATATCTAATAAATGTCTATAGTTTTGTCAGAATTTGGTGCGAGATTTGTTCTTACTAAAAGTTAATAGGGTAATGAGGGAGGAGCTAATCCTTGCTATCTGAAATTCTTTCACAGCTGTTATTACCTACCAGAAAGAACCTATACATTCTGAAGGGCCAATGGTGTTTAGTTCAGTCCAGCAGATAGTGTCACCTGACCCGCTGCCCTGCTATTACAAGAAGAATGAGAATGGCCTGAACAAGGAAGTTGGAAATTGTGGCTGGGTTGACTTAAGAAATAAATTGGAGATAGGCTCAATGGAATAGAACCAAGGAAACAAAGAGTCTGAAGGAAAAGGGAGGGGAAAAATCATATGTCATTTTTGGTCACTGGCAACTGATTTGAGGAAGTTTCATTCACTCAGACAGAAAACAATAGTAGAAAAGCAGGTGAAGGAGAAGACGGTGAGTTCAGTTTTGCAAATACTGAGTCTGAAGTGCCCCAAACAATCAAGCAGAGTTATCTAGCAGTCAGTTAGCTATGTGTATCAGGAAGCATGCAGTATCTGTGCTGTGAGTAAGTTAAGGGACCCAACCTCCTGAGGTAAAGGAAAGAGAGTAGCAGAATAAACTCAGTTATGGCGATGGCCCAGCTAATGAGCTGTGTTATTTTTCAGTCCCAGATTTCTCCTACGTGGTAATGCTTACTGGAGAATATGAGATATTATTCTGAGGTGACACTGATATGCAACTATACCATTTATCAGCACTGGTTAAAAATAAAATTTGTGAGAAGTAATAGGTATGAAGTCTCTAGAACCTCCCAGTCAGTGTTTTGGGCCAACTTAACTAATTTTTATATGATCCGAAGTATTCTTCTTGAGGCCTTCTCCAAAGGTTGAGCTAATTATACCTTGAGTTTCTTTACCTCTTACATTTACTTATTTCACTGATGTGGGGCAATTTCTTTTTGTATGTTATACTTTTTTAGTATAAAGGATAGGCTTCATTTCAAAGGGAATCCGGGATATGCTGAATATACAGGGAAGCCTTGCTTGCATACTCATACTTCTTGTCTCATCTTTTTTTATGGCCAGAATAACATAAATGTCATATTTTTCTTTTTTTTTCCTCCATAAGATCTTGATAAAATATTTACTCCCTTAAATACACTAACTCCAGATAATTTATTCCTACTATCTCTGATACACTTTCCTTCTATTGTGAAATAAATCATATCATCAGATCAGTATTATTTCCTGAACAGAATTTGCTCAGGGAGAGTTCATGAAGAGTCAGAAGAGAAAAAGTCCCTGAATAAGGTTTAAATCAAACAGGCAAACAAATACACAAGAAAATCAAACCAGGATTTAAAATCACAAAAGAAGAGTGACTCATAAGAGAGATGGAGCAATGGCTAAGCCATTGGGGAAAATCAGCAGGGGTGGGAGGCGATGTGGATTTAAGATGTAAAGAGGGCTTTCAGGAAGAAGGGAATGGTCACCAGTATCAATCACTTCCAGAGGAGATAAACATCTAATGCCCTTAGGTAATAGTGCAGTTAGTTCTGACATTTTTTTGAGCAGTATCAGGGAGCAGTGTGGAAACAAGTCAGAAAGCTGTTGGCTGGGGAGTTAGTAAGAATTGAGAAAATGGAGAAAATTGGTGAAAAACAATTCTTAAAATGTTAGGTGCTCAGCAGGGGAAACAAGGTTAGAATGGTTGTTGAAGGAGGTTGAAGTATGGACATTGATTTTCTTTTGCTGCAGAGGAAACATGTTTAAATTCTAGTTTATTCAAATGAGAAGAAGAATGCAGAGAGGAAGAAGATGAACAGAAAGAACATAGAGTGAATGTTCAATTGATCAAATTATCTGGGAAAGCAGGGAGCCATTGGTCCTGGAGAACAGGATGAGACAAGAGCAGTGGGGAGGGGAGAGACATTTCCCACTGTCTCACAATAAAGGGAGGGAACGCTACAGCTGAAGGATGTAAAGTGTTTGCTGGTGGTGTACCAACCATAATTCTAAGTGCTTCTCAAGTACTAGGTTAGTGGTTCCCAAACTGTGGTTCTTGAAGCTCTGCTACAAAATCAGCATCACCTAGGGTTGCCTATCACCTAGAAATGCAAATTCTAGGGCTTGATCTTTGGTCTTTTGAATCAGAAACTTTGGGAATGCAGCTCCATTTGTGTTATAACAACCCTTCCGGGGCCGGGCCGTTCTGATACTTGCCCAACTTTGAGAACTGCTACAAAAAAATATAGTCCTAATTACTTAAGAATACAATGTCTTTTTTAGGTTAGATTTTAGGATCGTGTCTGTTTCATAGACAAGGAAGCTGAGGCACAGAAAGTTCAAGTAATTCTCCAAATGTTACCAGGTGTCTGGTAAAAAAGCCTACACTTTTAAGTCCTATCTTATGTTGTCTCTAGGAACTGCTTGCAGAATTGAGGATGGGATGCTGAACAATTTTCTGTTCAATGATTTCATGATTTGTTGTTTTCCCTCTAACTGAAGTAAAATCACTTCCTGAGGTTGAGAGGGGCAAGCAGTGGGATAAACATAACTTGTTGAGGATTGAACATGGTTTTTCTGGAAAAATGAATAAATATTTAAAAGCAGCAAAGGAAGAATTGCTGTTTAGCAACAAGTCAATAGATACCAATATATTAGGTATTAGTAATTAATAAGATATTAACATAATAATATTAATAATATCCATGAGTCTATAAAGACAATAATCTGGAAGGTTTTTGCTTTCTCCTAGTATTCTCTAGTGATAAAGAAATGAAACAGATTTTTTTTTCCATGATTGGATGTTTCCTAGGAAGGTGTCACAAAAAGAGCAGCAGGAAAATTAAAGAAATTGGCAAAAAAATAAAAAGGTCATAATGATGGAGCATGCTATATTAGTTGTATAAGAAAGGGAGTGAAATCTGAAAGAATCAGGAGAAAAGTAGGGATACAGGAGAAAAGCAGGGATCCATGGATACATACACAGATACTAACTCTGTGCCCTAAGTGACACAACAACATTAGAAATCATAAAAAATAAGAAGCCAGGGTATAACTTTCCAGTATAGTAAAAATAAAATGGAACATTCTCTTGAAATAAGTTCTTTTCTTGTCTTCCGTTGCTCTGTATTCTTTTCCCCCTTCTTATCTGTGTAGTCATTCCTCACTCTCCTTTACAAGCTCATCTTCTTCCACTTAGCATTTAAATTTTAAATGTTGAGGTTTCATAAGGCTCTGTCCTTGGTTCTGTCCTCTGCTGACTCACTTCTCCGTGTGATCTCATCCACATTTGTGATTTCAATTTTAGAGAACTCCAAAGTCTAGATCTCTAGTCCAGACTTTGCCTTTGAACTGTAGACCCATATACCCAACTGTTCTTGTTTTTCTTTTCCAAAATCACCACATGGATGTCTCAAAGACATCTCAAACTCAACACAGGAAACACAGAACATATCTTTTTACCATTAAATAGGATCTTCTTTCAGAGTTTCCAAATTTCCTGAGTGTTACCATCACCCATACAGGACAGAGGACAGAAATCTATGAGTTGTCCTTAATAATACCTCACTTCTTCATATGCAGTGCATGGCCAAGTTGAGCTGATTTTTATCTCCTAAATATTTACCAGATTTGTTCTTTTATTATCCTGTTGTCCTACTATTTCCTGATCTCTGCTTCCATTAGCTTTTGTGTGAAGTGTTAGCCATTCTACAGAGATCCATCTCCTACGCTGATCTAGTTTCCACACTGCAGCAAAACAATTTTTACAATATACATATCTTTGGGTGCCTGGATGGCTCAGTCGTTAAGCGGCTGCCTTCGACTTAGGTCATGATCCCAGAGTCCTGGGATGGATCCCTGCATTGGGCTCTTTGCTCAGTGGGAAGCCTTCTCCCTCTTTCTCTCCCCCTGCTTGTGCTCTGTCTTTCGCTGTGTCTCCCTCTGTCAAATAAATAAAATAACTAAAAAAATATATATATACGTATCTCAAAAAGTTTCTTCTTGGCCTCTTAGGATAAGAGAGAATCCTTCATATGGCTAGTCAAGTTCAAGTTTTTCAAACTAGGCATGTGATGCATTATTGGATCATAAAATTCTTTAATGGATAACTTTTTCAATTTATTTTTATATTTCTATATGTAAGTATGTGTGTGTATGTGCACAATTCATGATACAAAATGGGCTTCATACTGTGGACCATGCTCATAAAAAGTGAGAAGCCACTGAGCAATTCGATCTTTCATCTCATTCATTCCAGCTACACTGGTCATCTTTTAATTTCCATAGCATTGTTCTTTTATAATCTCCAAGCTTGGAGACACCTGTGTTACCCTCTTTACCTAGTTGAATTTAACTTCTCCGAAGTCCTGAGCTCAGTCATGACTTCACTAGGATGGCCTTCATCAGGGCTAGATAAGTAAGGTCAAACCTTCCTGTAGAACATAAACACACAAAACTGTGCTCAACTCTTTTGTAACACTTAGCACAGTTGAGCTTACATATATGTGTGTTAATAATCTATCTATGCAAATAGAATTTTTTTCATGTATTTACTATTTATTGTTTACGTTAGATGCCAGTTTTTCCTCTAAGATATCAGTGACCCAGCAACAAACAAGGTTGGGCAGGCCATTTGTTCTCATGGAACTTACGAGTATGAACAATGACTATGCAAAGAAATGAATGAACATAGTACATTCTTTTTTTTTTAATATAATTTTTTATTTTTTATAAACATATATTTTTATCCCCAGGGGTACAGGTCGAACATTGTACATTCTGATGGGAATTTGCTTAGTAAAATCAGTAAGTGAGGGTTAATATGACAGAGTGCTAATGCAGTACCTTTGATGTAGTGACCAACGAGTTGTCTTTGAAGAAAACTCAAAGGGAAGGGTAGGCCAGGCATTTGGAGATCTGTAAGGAGAGGATGCAGGTGTGTGTTTGCTCATCAATAAACATGTTGATACCTGGTATACAGTATCACTGGTGCTAAAAACCATATTGCTGGATAAATAAAAAAATACATGGATGAATGAACAACTTTACCGTATGGCAGAGTTACAGTCTCTAAAAACAAGAATGAAAGTTATTTTATGGTTAATAACTTGAAGATGTTGCAGTAAGAAGAAGTAAGTACATATTCAGATGATGGGGTAGATAAAAATGTTTTTCATCTTTCCAAGGAGGTATATAGAATTATTACTCTTAAAAAATATTCAGCAAAACAAATGCAATCTGCTTTTCTTTTTAATGCCCATAAAAGAGTAATTTGACAAGGGAATGTTTTCATTTTGTGAAGTCATTTGTTAGTTATATATTTGGCTTAGAGTTAGAATTACATAATAAGATGGGAAGTAGATCAGAAATTAACATTTTATAACTCATTTTCTGACAAGATTATACTTTCATATGAAACAATGTAGTCTTTGGTATAGAGAAATGATAATAAGAGCAGATGGTAGCATTCTAAGATGAACCCTAAAGCCCTTTTTAGATTTCTAAAATGATAGTTCAAAAAAACAACTTGAACAGATCTCTAGCCCTGTAAGTATTTTTTGTGTGTCCTTCAGATAGAAAATATTACAAACACTCTAATTACAGACTTACAAACTAATTACACATTTCATGTATGTTTATTTCTTATACAACTACACCTAGGTTTACCAGCCTGTTTCTTTTGCAGAGAAAAGTTCTGGGCAGGAATTCTAGGATTGTTTTATTGTTTGTTTATTTTCTTTCCTCAAAGCAGTATTGCTGGTGGGGGCGAGGCAGTGAATCTAACTAGTGGTCAGTTTTGTTAAACTTCAGAAAGCTCACTAAATGGTTTACATTAGTTGTATCTTCCAATGTGAGACTAGTAATCAACCTCTTCATTCATTGTTAGTTCTCTCCCTAGAAATGAGAATACTTTAGTTTGTCAAGGGCTGTACTCTGATTATCAAAATAATATACAATGGGGACGCCTGGGTGGCTCAGTTGGTTAAGCAGCTGCCTTCGGTTCAGGTCATGATCCCAGCGTCCTGGGATTGAGTCCCACATTGTGCTCCTTGCTCAGCAGGGAGCCTGCGTCTCCCTCTACCTCTGCCTGCCATTCTGTCTGCCTGTGCTCGCTCGCTCCCTCTCTCTCTAATAAATAAATAAAATCTTAAAAAATATATATATATACAATGAGTATACATAGGCTAAGTATACCTGTAAATTTGGTTCTATAGAAATAATTTGGAGGATTCCATTTTGAGATTGTGCATTACTGCTTCTCACTTTAGGAATGAGAAATGGAAGGCTATGCCTGTTTATCTCAATGAATTTCTCTCAATTCCCCGTGGTCTTCCACCTTCCACTGCAATGAGAGCTCCAACTGAGAATCAATAGATTAAAGCTGTAAAGAAGAAAATAACACTAATAAGAGAAAATAATTTGTTATTTATTCAAAAATTCCTTTGATTTTTCTTCTTCCAATCCCAAAGTTGAATGGAGGTTAAAAAAAAAATCTTTTTTTTTTTTTTTTTGGTTTATGGAAGATTTACTTTGTTTGTTTGTTTGTTTGTTTTTTGTTTTAAGGAAGAGACCTGTTCCATTTTTTTCCCCCTCAAAGATTTATTTATTTATTTTTAGAAAGAAAGAGAGAGGGGGAGGGGCAGCGGGAGAGGGAGAGAAAAATCTCAACCAGACTCCCCACTGAGCATGGAACCTGATGCAGGGCTTGATCTCATGACCCATGAGATCATGATCTGAGCTGAAATCAAGAGTTGGACACTTACCTGACTAAGCCATACATGTGTCCTGAGTCTTAATTTCTTTCAAGAGAGTATAGATGTGCTGGAGCAATACAAGAGCATTGGCAATATGCGGGCAGAGGCATATTGGTGTCATTATGGTATTAAGATTATAAAAATACCTAGTAGACAATAGGATCTGGTGAATATAATAACAAAAGAAAGCATTTATTTATGTGCTATAATTGTTACAAGGATCCCTAATATTATATTCTTTATATAAAGAACTTAGATCACAAAGAAGTTAAATTACTTGTTTAAATCCACATAACTAGTAAGAGGTAGAATTAGTTTAATTCAAGGTTGTTTTTATCCCATTGTATTGTCTATATGATATGAGATAAAGTATAGATTGGCTGAAGAGTCACAAATATCTTTTATAAATTCATGCTACCTCTCGGTTAGCCTAATAGAATGCCCTAGATTCATTCCTTGAGTCAGAATATCGTTTACTTATTTATTTGATTATTTAGTAAATGTCATTTTATCCCTATATTCTATTTGCTGCATCCCTAAGACACTGGTAATATAGCAGTTATAACAGAAAGGTTTGTGTATAGAATGCATAGAATATACATTTAGAATCTATAATGTATAGAATGAATTATTTAACTACAATGAAGTCTTAAAGAGGTAATGCTTGTCATTATTTGTAAACATAGATAAAACTTTATGGGTAAACACTGAAAATACTTAGAGTAGATGCAAACTGCCTAACAGCCAGGTTACTAATGATTTTCCCGAGGACATATTTATGCTACCTACTCTCTCTCCCTACCTTCAAACCTTCCCCTCAGTGGGGAATCTGCTTCTTTCCTCCCATTCTCTGCTCTGGCATGTGCTCTTAAAGGGATTTGGATGACCTGCCTCCCTGGCTACAGTAACTGGAATGAATTCACAGTAACTCAGTTTCCTGACCAAACTGATCGATCCATGGTAAAGGCATGTAACTCAAGTTGGGTAATCAAATGACTTTGCCTGGATCTATAAAATTGGTTCTGGCAAAGAGCAGCTCTTTTCTCTGTGCTCTCAAAACCCAGCATGTGAGTGTAGGGGCTGATGGTGATTGTGGTTCCAATGGGGGTAATCAACCTGAAAAAATGAATTTTGATGCAGAGAAAAGCAGAGATAAGAGAAGGGATAAAATAAATAGAAATTCCTGAGAGCATTTGGCATATGAGAGTCTGACTCTACTCCCAAATCTTACAGAGATTTGAACCAATAAATTTACTTTCATCACCCTCTTTTTTGCTTTTATCTAAATAAACTCAAGGTGAATTTCTATATAAGTTAGGGCCTTGGTTGCAGATAATACATTCCAACTCTGGCAGTTTAAGAAGAAAGATAGCTTCAAAAGAATATTATAAACCTTATTGAATCTCTGGGATGGCCAGAAATCACACATCGGGACCCCAAATCCTACCACACTTGGTCTACTGAAGACACCTTGGGTGCTGTCTTTGGATGTACCCACTGTGGGTTTAGAGTTGACAGTATCTAAACTCTGATGCTCCTGCCCCTGGAAATTGGATGTCCCTGTTACCTTCTTTACCAAATAGACTCTTTACACAGCGTGTTTCTTTGTACCACTGACTCCCAGATCTATGTTTGGTCTCTGACGACAGAAGTTACATGCCTTTATCCTTACTGCAAAGGAGGCTGGGAAAATATACATTGGACTCTTATAGTGAGTTTTAGGAAAATACCCTAAATAGCAAGAAATTGTTCAGAAATGTTTGGTAACTAGAAAGGATGACCAATATCTACTGCAATGTATGTTACTTACATCCAACTGTGTCTTCAGTGATTGAGCTTATGGGTTGAATTATGTCCCCGGAAAGGTATCTTGATGTCCTAACTCTTAGAATCTGTGAATGCAACTTATTTAGAAATAGAATTTTTACAGACATCAACAAGTTAAGATGAAGTCATACTGAGTTAAGGTGGACCTGAAATCTGATGTAAGTGGTGTTCTAACGAAGAGGGACATTGGAACACAGAGACCCAGATACACAGAGTAGAAGACCACGCACAGATAAAGACAGAACTTAGAGGGATGTGTCTATAAGTCAAAGGTTGTAAAGGATTATCAGCTACCACCAGAAGCTGTAAGAGGCAGGGTAGGATTCTCTCTGATGACACTCAGAGAAAGCGTGGCCCAGCCAAAACCTTATTTCAGAGTTCTAGAATCCAGAGGTGTGAGAGAATACATTTCAGTTGTTATAAGTCACCAAGTTTATGAGTATTTATTTTGATAGCCCTAAAAAATTAATAGACAGCTAACTAGCTAGCTTCCATAAGGAAGCTAGGCAGACCTCTGTAGGAGGAGTATTTTGAAGCAGACTCTGAAGCAGTTTAGTGGGTAAATCTATATTTATTCCGTATTATACAGATTATTCCATAAATCTACATTTATGGAAGGAAAGGAAAGGAACAGGATTCAGCAGAGGGAGAGGTTAGGCTTCGATGCAGGCCTCATCTGATCACATAGAAAGCTCTGGAGCTAAAATGGTTTGTCAGAATTGTCCATTTTTACTCTGCCTCACTCAGTTGTTGGTTGTGGGCCTCTCTAAGAAAAGCACGACCTTGGGCAAGGCAGTTTCCTGCCCCTGAGGCAATTCCCAAATAGTCTCAAGGTTGAAGGTGTCTGTCAGTAGTACTCCCGGTGGTCCAGACAATAAATCCTTCCAGAAGGACCCTATCACCATAGGAGTCATCTGTTAGGGTGAAGGGAGTGATGGGTAGATATAGAGTGCCAAGTCAAGGTGATAGTATGTAAAAAAGCTCTGAGGTGGGATAATGATTAAAATGTTGTCAGAAATGAAAAAAAAAAAAAAGTGACACTGATTTTAAGAAAGGAGAGTAGCTCAAGTAAGACTACGGAGAGAGACTAGAATTCAGGTCATAAGGAACCTAAGTATATTCCATCTTTATTCTAAAGAGAAAAAGGATGCCACAAAGGTGTTCAGATAACGCTAGAGGTGACACAGTTAGATTCACATTGAAAAATATCAGTGAAGGGACGCCTGGGTGGCTCAGTTGGTTAAGCAGCTGCCTTCGGCTCAGGTCATGATCCCAGCGTCCTGGGATCGAGTCCATCGGGCTCCGTGCTCGGTAGGGAGTCTGCTTCTCCCTCTGCCTCTGCCTGCCATTCTGTCTGCCTGTGCTCACTCTCTCTCCCTCTCTCTCTCTGATGAATAAATAAAATCTTTAAAAAATATATATATCAGTGAAGACTCCTGTGTATAGAATAATGTAATGGTGCCAACAGGGCAATCAGGAGGGTATCTGTGAGTTTTCCTGGTAAGACATGCTAGTTGCTTACACCGGGGCCGCAGTGTTCACTGGAGAGAAAGGGACAGACTTGAGAGCTTTTTTAGGAGGTGACTGAATCGACATAGAGAAGGAGAAGTAACAAGGATGATTCGGGGTTTGCCATGAATTGAACTTGACCCCCTCATTCATAAGTCCTATGTGTCTCCAATGTGACAATATTAGAAGATGGACCTTTGACAGTAGTTATGTCATAAAGACAGATAGAGCCTTGTGAATAGAATTAATGCCCTTATAAGAAGAGACTCTAAAGAGATGTTCTCTGTTTTTACCTTGTGATGATATAGCAAAAAGGTAATCCTCTGCAAACCAGGAAGTGGGTCCTCATCACACAGGGAGTCTGTCTGCATCTTGATCTGGGACTTTCTGGCTCCTAGAATTGTGAGAAATAAATGTTTGTTGTTTAAGCCACCCAGCCTAAGTCTTGTTATGACAGTCTGAACTGAGACAAAGTTCTTTGCTGAGATGGGTAATCTCTGAGGAAGACCCCTTTAGTGTGGCCGAAGCAGGGATTCAGTTTCGGAAATGAAGGAACTGGCATTGCCTGGAAGTTTCAAAGAAAGAAAAAATTATGATTATATATTGGTGTGAAACTCTGATGAGGCATCTGGCCTGGAGATATAAATGTGAAGAGATTTTCATGGGATACAGGGGTGAACAAAGTCACTTAGAGAGTGAAGGTACAAAGCAGGAAGATCCAGAGAGGTAGGACAGTCACAGAGTCTGAATACATGCACTTTTTTATTTGTGTTAGAAATATTATTGTATATTTTTGGAAGTATAGCATCAACAGAGGAAATATTTCATTTCCTTTCATTTTTGCCCTGACCCCAAAGACATAATTATTTGAAATGAGATATGTAGATAACTATGTTGCAATGAATTACTTTCAATGTATACTCTAATGCAATTTAGAAAATGACCTTTTCTAAAAATAATAAAAGTAAACTGACAAATTGAGGGCGTATTTTTAAGTTTTCTACCATCAGAGGATTGACCTAATTAGGGTGTGAGGAAACCAAATGGATAAAAAAAGACTATTTAACAGTGCATTCTGTTATGTTAATGTATATTTAAAAGGTTAACAAGCAAAGGACAGAAGATTTGATTTTCTTTCCCTTTCAGAAGACTTTTGAAGTAAGATTTCAACTTGGACCCAGCTGGAAGGGCAAGGACTAATTTATGGAGTAATATTAGTTCTCAATGGAGAAGAACATGCAAAGTTGCCATGAATTACAGCAAGAGAAGGGCTAATTAGGTGACTTCATGCAGCCTAGGCATGTGGGCTGCTAAGTCTTTTTGGAGTGAGAACATTTTTATGCAAGAGAGATGTTGTTTGCATGGCTACCACGGAAATGGAAACTTCCATTGTAGTTGATGAATATAAATACAGAGGAGCTTATTTTGTTTTGTTTTTTTTTCTCTGCCCAGTATAGTATTTCTAATGAATAGTATGTCCATATAAGGTCTAAGTATTGTACTTATAGTTTAAGAATCAAGACACTTTAGGCAGTGTTTCAGGATAAAACACCAGTGGTCAACACTGGAGATTTCTTCAACCACAGCAGGAGAAGAAGTATACAAGTCCCCAGGAATAAATACATACACACACACACACACACACACACACACACACATATAAATGTTAAGATGTATATAGTGAAGAGCTGAAGTCCAAGATACAGTGGTTTAATATGATGGTATTTATCTTCAGACAAAGCAACATGTGTCATTAGATGTCTACTTAACTTTACAAATACTCTTCCATAATTTATTTTGTAAGTAATAACTGAATATAAATTTTTGCTTATGATGTCTTAAGCTAAATTACTCTGTGAGTGTCTCATAATCCAGAGAATAAGAATGGATGACATATTAAATTGGGAGAATATTGACATTATAACAAATGGCTAGATATTCTTAATTATTAAGAATTTTTATAAAACCCCAAAATATAAACTTCTCATTATGTAAATGGACAAATGTTTACATGTGCTCAAAATACAATAATAAAACTGTTTCTTCTTAGTTTCTGCTGGATTTAAAAAAAGAAAAAAAAAAGGTCACAAGTATTCCAAGGGAAGATGAAAGACTTTTGAAGTAGAGGACTGAAAATTGGTTGCTCTGAGCTCAATACTTACTTTAAATAAAGTGAGGATGGAGAGTCTTTAAAGAGTCTGGAGGACTGTTGGATCTTCTCTTCCTTGATGCTGTGGGTGAGGGAAGCTGCATGCATCTGTCTTAATTCAAACCCAGTGAGAAATTCTTCAAGGAAACCACTTAGATTTTTGACCCGTATCCTCTAGAAATGATGAGGTTTACAGTACCAGTGTTAGATCCACAGCCAAAAAAGCCTAAAGTGAGAAAAAGGCTGGCTGATGGCTGAAGGGTGAGAACAGATGGTTCCTCTGGCCCTTCATGGTTTAAAGATACCAGAGCTGCATGGATGCTTTCTATAGAGCACATATGGGAAGGGGGCTGGCTTAGAACAATGAGAGACTAGATCCAAATGGGCTTCCTGGAAGGTGGATGAGGATGAGAGCCAAACAGAGGAAATCTGTGTGGAAGTACAGGAAAACCAGAGGTTGGCTGGAGAGGCTTTCCAGCCTTAAGAGACTACAGGGGAGATATTCAATGCCCAGGAGTCTTGAAGGAGACTTGAATCTGACTTGAATATCTGCTCTGATCAGGTGAGAGGCAATCCATTGGTAAAATACAACAAAGCCAGCCAGACCTCTCTCATACTTTCTCTCTCATCCTCTGCCTCAACATGGAAAAGAAAAGCCCGTGAGCTGGTGTTCAGTCCATACTAGACCTGAGCTGGGGGAAGAGCTGAAACAAGACAAATTTGCCCTGTAGCACCACTTTCATTCATCATGGAGTTTTGGCCAAGACAATAAGATAAGAAAATGTAAAAACTATAAGGATTGAGAATAAATAAATACAATGGTCAGTATTCAATGGTAACATGATCATATTCATAGAAAATCCAAGAGAATCCAAGATGAACTATGAAAATTTCATAAGGAATTTTTTTTTCTTTTCTTTTTTTTTTTTTTTAACACGAGGTAAATTTTTTAGCAAAGTCCCTGGATATAAAATCAATATGTGGAAATATCTATTTTTATTAATGAAGTTATTTATTCAACAAATAGAACATACTTTAGTAACTACCATGGGATAGACATATTGCTAGATGCCAGGGCAAAAGATGTGAATAGGAGATGGCGAATCTCACAATATCAGGCCAGTAATAGAATCTTAATTTTATAGTGACTAGAATATAATGTAAGGTCAAATTAATCTTTTTAAATTAATGAATTAATCAATGAATCTTAACCTGCAGTTAAAATCAATATTCAACCAAAGCTGATATCAAAATTGAACATTATCATCAGAGAAAGAACTGCTTAAAGATTAAATATGAAATATGATTCAAAAGTCATGATTATTATAATCTCATACATAGAATAGATTTTAAGGCTTGACATTACAGTTCAGAAACAATTATTTCTTTGTACTGTCAACTAAAAAATTGCTCCTGGGGTCAATTTATTGCACATTTGTGATAATAATAGAGGCTCACTTTCAATGGAGGTCATTGGAAGAGCAAGGAGAAATGAGGGCAACTCATCCTTCTCTAATAGCTTCTTTTTTGTCTTTATACTCTACATTTATCTTTGTATGTATATATAGTTGACACACAATGTTACATTAGTTTCAGGTGTACAGCACAGTGATTTGACAAGTTTATACATTATGCTATGTTCTCCACAAGTATAGCCACTTGTCACCATACCATACTATTACAATATAATTGACTATATTGCTTATACTCTGCCTTTTATAATACGTGAAAATATTTTGTATTTCTGTGCTTATAAGTAATATGTTAGTAGAGAATGAATATTTATTTAACACCATTCATGATACCAGAAAAGATCAAATGTAGAACAATTAGTAAAACAAAAGATGTGTAAGCTCTTTATACTGAAATCTACAAATATTATTAAGATAAGTTAATAAGTATATAAACTAATGGGACTGTCTCATGTTCATGAGCTGAAAGGTTCAGTTTTGTAAAGATGCCAGTCCTCTTTCAATTGAAGATTTCTTAATGGAAGTTGCTAAGCTGATCCTAAAATTTATATTGATATGAATAGAATAAGGAAAAAACAAATCTTTTTAGAAAAACATAGCTAAAGAACATAGTTTACAGGAATAAAACTATAGTAATTAATATCATATGCTATAGAATGAATGAAACAGAATAGGGAATGTAGAAAGAGACCGCAACTGAGTTGCCTGACTTATGAGAAAGGTAACAATACAGTGTTGTGGGTAAAGTATGGCTTTTCAATAAATGATGCTGGGTCAATTTTATGTCTATTTGAAAAAAAATATATTGTCCCTGTATTAATTTGTTAGGGCTGCTGTAACTAATTACCACAAATTGGGTGGCTTAAAACCAATTATTTTTTACATAGTTCAGGAGTTCAGAAGTCCAAAAGCAAGGTGTTGGTTGGTTCTTTCTGGAGGCTTTGAGGAAGAAACATTCCATGCCTCTCTCCTAGCTTCTGATAGTTGGCAGCTATCTTTGGGGTTCGTTGGTTTGTAGACATACGTCATTCCAATCACTACCACAACCTTCTTGTTGCTTTTGTGTGTGTGTCCATATTGTCCTTTCTCTTTCATAGACTCTCTCATTCGACTTAGGACCATCCTAATACAGTATGATCTCCTTAATCTCACCTTAATCCTTCCTAAATTATATCTTCAAAGACTCTTATTTCCAAATAAGATCACATTTAAATTTTTAGGTTTGTGTGCAGTTGGGGGGACATTTTCAATCCCCTATGTCTCCTATCTCTTACTATGCAAAAGTCAATTCCAGATTAATTACAGGTCTAGATGTGAAAAGTAAAAATGGTACAAATTTTAAAAGAAAAGGAGAATGTTTTTATAATTTGGCGTTAGGTGTGGTGGTTAAGAATGTGGGATTTAGAATGAATCTTCAGTGATTCAAAGCCTGACTCCACTGTTGACTAGCTCTGCAAGCCCTGTACAATCCTTGTTCCTCAGTTTCCTCATCTGCAATTTTGGATGTTATCATAATGCCTACTTCCTAGGCTTGTTATGAAAATGGAAAGAATAAATCTGGAGAGTGCTTAGCATGCTACACATTAAGGAGCAATTGTTATAACTAAAGTGACTAGCAGACTGACTAAATAAATGCTTTACAGAGATTTTTATCCATGCATAAAATAAAATCCTGTCCTTCAGAGGGGCTTTGAATACATATGTGACTGACAGGAAAAAAATCATTTTTTTATTTTACTCTGATGAGTCATATTTAACAGACTGGTTCCATGCACAAGATTATTTGTAAAGGATGGAGATGTTGTTTACATTAAAACATTAAGTAACTGAAACATTGAGCTGTAGAAGAATGCTTTTTAAAATTATGGTGGATATATTCCACTGTGTACAGATATGGAAAAGTTCCCAAGACATATTGAGAAAGAAAAAAAAAAGCAAGTTAAAGAGCTCTGTGTATGATTCAAACCTTGTAAAAAATGGGCTATATATAAGTATATGTGTAAATGGTGAGAATAAGTGACTAAAAGATACACAGGAGAGAACCTGGGTGGCTTACTTGGTTAAGTGTCCGACTCTTGATTTTGGCTCAGGTCATGATCTCAGGATTGTGAGATCAAGCCCTGCATTGGGCTCTGCACTGGGCATGGAGCTGGCTTGTGATTCTCCCTCTCCCCCCACCCTCAATCCCCCTCTCTCTGCCTCTCTTAAAAATAAATAAAAAATAAATAAATAAATAAATAAATGAAGATACACAGCAAATTATAAACAATGGGTATCTCTGGGGAGGAGAGTGGGATTGAGGTGGAGTGGGACCATGAAGGGGGCTTTTATTCTGCTTAGACTGCTTGTTTGATTTTTTTTTTTTTAAAGAAAGAATCTACATATATATTACTTTTGCAATGTAAAAAAAAATAACTTTTAGAAGATCGGGATGTAAGCAGAGTATATGAATAAATTATTCACAAAAGAAGAGAAATAGCCAATGAATAAATACATTAGTTAGTCAGCCATACTCATATTTAAATCAATAGAACCAAAAATTGTATCACATTCAATTTTACATCAACTTAGAAAAGCTCAAAGGAGATAATACCCATTGTTTAGCATCAAAAGACATATAATGCTGGGGCGCCTGGGTGGCTCAGTGGGTTGGGCCACTGCCTTCGGCTCAGGTCATGATCTCAGGGTCCTGGGATCGAGTCCCGCATTGGGCTCTCTGCTCGACGGGGAGCCTGCTTCCTCCTCTCTCTCTCTGCCTGCCTCTCTGCCTACTTGTGATCTCTCTCTGTCAAATAAATAAATAAAATCTTTAAAAAAACAAAAACAAAAGACATATAATGCTGATAAAATGTCAAAAAAACCCACAGCAGTTGTGCGCGTGTGTGTGTGTGAGAGAGAGAGAGAGAGAGAGACACACACAGGAGAAAAATAAACAAAAATATTAGTTAACATTCTACTTTTAGTATATGTGCAAGTATTTGCTATAAGAATGTTCATTATAGCATTAAAGGATTGGGAATATTGTATGTTTGACAATAGACTGCATAAATTATGATATCTTCAAGTAGTGTGATATGCAATAATTAAAATGCTACAGAGAAATGTGTTATAGAAGAAGTTATATATATATATATATGTTGCATTCTTTAATGAATGGTAATAAATGGTATAGGTAAACTATCATAGGTATTGTATGATATCATTATTAACTTAAAACTAGAAGAGTATGCACCAAAGTATTATGATAAATGTAGTTAGGAAAATTATAAAATGAAAGAATGATGACATAGAATTTGCCCTACCAGTTATTAAGATATATTATTACATTAATTTATAAATAATTTAAAAGAGATCATTTATGAGTGACAGGATTGCAGGTTTACTGTTCCATTTTGTGTGCTTATCTGTTTTATCTTGTTTTCTATAATTGCTGTATATTTTTATGTAGTTTAAAAAAATATTATAAGTTGCTCTTCAAAGAGTCTTAGGCCAGATAACTCAGAGTTCATTTACATAAGTTGTTTTTATATTTCACAGCATTTTCACATTATCTAGAAAAGCTGAACATGGTATCAGTTCTCCCTACTTCTGTTTACAATTTATGTAAAATTTGAAATTTTAAAATTTATATTGCTTTCATAGGAGGATCAATTCCTTTCACCATTGTCTTCCTCACAGTTGTCTGGTCTCTTGGACTAGACAGAAAGAAAGAAAGAAAGAAAGGGCAGCGTGTGCAGAGCTCGCCCATTTGCTACAGGGACTATGACCTGAGGACCCCCTTTCTCAGACTTGAAATGGATCACAATCCCCTGAATGGCTTGTTAAAACACAACATCTAGGGAGCTTCTGATTTGATATATCTTACTTTGGGAATCTAAAAATATCCTTTTTTGATAAGTTTCCAGGTGGTGCTGTAGCTGCTGGTCTGGGGGCCACAGTCCAGGAACCACTGTGCCTCGGCACATGTACCTTTCTCCTCTGATCTGGAGAGGCCAGCCTCCTTGGCAGCCTTTGCTGTCTTTGGGAGGATGGTGACTGGAGAACACAGAGCGTAATCAAGCCTTGTCCCACTCCCTCCATGCTTTTCATCTTTTACTGCTTCTTAGGGAAAAGGTTAATTCGGTAATAGAGAAATCAGATTTTTTAAAAAAGTGTTGTGCAAGATTTACAGGTGTCTTTATTTTTCAAAAAGATTTCATTTATTTATTTGACAGAGAGAGGAAACATGAGCAGGGGGAGTAGGAGAGGGAAAAGCAGGCTTCCTGAGGAGCAGGCATCCAGACTCAGGGCTCCAAACCAGGACCCTGGGATCATGACCTGAGCCATAGGCAAATGCCCAAAGACGGAGCCACTCAGATGCCCCTTACACGTATCTTTAGATATTTCTGAGATTAAAATGTTATCAGCATGGGTATCTGAATTACATGAGGTTACACAGGGCCACATTTCATTATATTAAATATACTGAATGTAAATTCCAATTTTGGCTATATGAATTTTATTTACTTTGTTTTTTGTTTCTAATACCTCTGTCTTCCTTGTTTGTTAATTTCTCGGCTAAACTTAGATTTTTAAAAAAGATTTTGTCATAGTCATATGTGAGATCTGCCTATAACGTATTTTTTTCTTTTTCTTTCTTTTCTTTTCTTTCTTTCTTTTTTTTTTTTTCCCTCACAGTCTAGTGTTTGCTATGCAGGTTATACTAACCTGAGGGAGAGAAATGAGTAGGGGTACGATGTTAGGGATTATCTGTTCTTTAAGAGTGTAGTGGAACTTGCCTGTAAAACCATCTCAGCCTAGCGTGCTTTTGAAGGGTAGGTTTTCTATGTTTTGCTTGAGACATTTTTAACTGCTACACAATTCCATATTTCTTGAAGTGTATGTAGTTGAATTATGTTATAATTCAAATCACAGAAGTATAGCTCAAAGAATTTATACAGAATTAACACAGGTATGTAACCAACACACACTGAGAAATAGAATATTACCAGCATCCCACAAGCATAACTTATAAGTTTTTGTTTTTTTAAGTGCCACCAGATCTTGACTTCTACCAACTGTTAAGTGAAAAGAAATAAGGATTTGTAAATAACAATGGAAAATAGCTGAATTTATTGCTTGCCTGGCAAGTATCATTTAGGTATAAATCCCGTTTCTCTTTGTGCAGAAACTAAAAGAGCTTGATATCTATTTAAAAAGAGGCATTCAAAATCAGGGAACTTTTTAAGTTCAGATTTCTGGTGGCTCAGAAGTTGGACTAGAAACTTCTTTGCCAGTGGCCACCATCATGTTTCACCTTACTACTCACTGGAACCCAGGACTCAAACAAGCCAGAATGGGTTATACAAAATTCCAGGGCCCAGGGTGGTTTAGACACACGTGTGTGTACATTCTCAAAGTTGAACGAAAATTTTCTTTAAGACACTGTAGATGAATTTTAAAAACCTTGGACAAGTAGAATCATGTACTGTGTATTCTTTTGTGTTTAGTTTCTTGTGCTCAATATTACATTTATAAAATTCATCCAATGTTATTGCGTGAACAATAGAGTTCATTTACTCTGATTATTGGGTAGTGTTCCTTTGTGCAGATATAGTATAACATTCATCCTTCTTATCATTAATAGATATTTGAATAATTCCAATATTTGTTCTAGGAGATTTCTTTTAGTATTTTTATAAACATACACATACACTTCCATTGGGCCTATGCCCAGGAGCAGAATTTCTGAGTCACAGGGAATGCCTAGGGCAACTTCAGTGGGTACTGCCAGTTTTTCATAGCAATTAAACCAGTTTATAATCCCAGCAACAGTACAGTAGTCCAGTGGCTTCACATCTTTGTCCTTACTTCCTATCATCAGTCTTCTAAATTTCTTGGTGAATGTGTAGTACTATTTCATTGAAGTTTTAATTTGCATTTCCCTTATCATGAGTGAAGATGAATTATTTTTAATTTCTTCCCTTGTGAAATATTTGTTCAAATATTTTATCCATTTCCTATCAGTTTTTTTTTCCTAAAGAATTATAGGCATATGTAACTACACACACACGCATGCATATATACATATCCTACATATATACACATGCATGTTCTTAGTTTGTGGCCCTGATGGTTATATTTATAAAAATATCTTCCATACTGTGACTTGACTTTTCAGTCTTGTTTTCTGTGACTTGTTCTTCTTATGATCTTAATGGTGTCTTTTATTAAGCAGAAATCCAGAAGGTATAAATTTTTATAAAAACTTAAATGATTCTGGATCAATTCATGTTTTCCCTTTCTTCAGTTTAGCTTGTTAAGTTGTAATTTACTCGGCAATTTTCCTTTTATTTTTTCAAATTTATTAGCATAAAGATGCTCCTACTACTACTTTATGATTTTTTAAAGATTGTACTCTATCTATATTATGAATTCTTTTATTGTTCCTAATACTATTTAATTGTACCCATTCTATTTTTTTTCTTGACAAATACTGTCATAGTTTTGTCTATTTAAAAATTTCAGATTTTAAAAATATTTCCATCATTGTGACATCTTAATTAAGATATACTTCTTTCTACATCATAAATATATTTAAAACTTCCCTAAATTTAATTTAGAATATGGAAGACTTGAAATTCTTTACCAAGGCAGTGCGTTTGTATGAGTTTAAGGACATTAAACAAACAAACAAAAAAATCCTATAGGAAACAGGATACAGCATATTTAGATGCCAAATAGTATGCTCTGGTTTTTCATTTTAAGTTCTATTCTTAATTTATGACATTTTCTGAAATTCAGCCATTGTGTTATATATATATATTATATATATAATAATATATATTATATATATAATATATAATATAATATTATATATTATATATATATTTTAAGATTTTATTTATTTTTTTGACAGAGAGAGAGAGAGAGATCACAAGTAGGCAGAGAGAGAGGCAGAGAGAGAGGAAGGGAAGCAGGCTCCCTGCCTAGCAGAGAGCCCGATGTGGGGCTTGATCCCAGGACCCTGGGATCATGACCTGAGCTGAAGGCAGAGGCTTTAACCCACTGAGCCATCCAGGTGCCCCATTGTGTTATATTTTTAATCAGCTTTTCATCTCATAGATTTTATATGTGAGGCCAAGAAATAGGCTAATACTGACAAGAAATCATATTATATAAAATTAATGATTGCTTTTGAAATAGCTGAATAAACATGTTGGAGGCATTTAGGGCATGGTTTTCATGATAATCTGACTTTAGTCTAAGTAGGTATGAAAGCATTAAAAGCAGAGTTTTTATTTGCTTCAAAGATAAAACTGCACAGGGTCCCTGACTTCTGGTGAAGGCTTTTTCACTTCATCTTGAATTGGATGTTGCTTTTTCTCACTCACACCCCGAGCGGAATAGAATTCCCTTCCCACCACAGCAGGTCAGCTCCAAGTAGAGAGCAAGGAAGCGAGCATTTTGCAAAAAGAAAACAAGGCTATTTCTGGGAAATATGTTATTGGTGACAGCATTTTCCAGAATATATTAGGAAAAGAGAAAGAAAAAACTCTTCAGATCTTTTAAATTAAGATAAAAAAAATCCTTAGAACTCAAGCCCTCTACAGTCTGCCTCCATCCAAAATAGAAAAAAAAAAATGTAAAAACAAAAGCAGTTATTAAGAACTCTCCAAGTCTAAACTCTTGCCAATAAGGAGAAACGAAAAATTTATTTTGCTCTTAGTATAAAATACAAGATTTGAGGGAGTACCTGTGCCTCGTAAGATGGTATGGATTTATTAGGACTCTTGGCTTCAGAAAAGGGATCAGTAAATTAAAGAGAACCAGATAACTGGATAGGGGAGGACAATCCAGAAGGTTCAAGTCAGGGGCATGGGTGTTGGGCATCCACACGTCACTAAGACAGAGTTAGGAAGCACATTACAGGTGCTAATGTATGCTCTCCTGCATCCATAGCAGGCATTGATGATGGGGGTGGGGGGAGCATTTGCTTCCCGTTGAACTCCAGCATGGCCCAACCGTCGCCCTGAGCTGTGTATTGCCTGTTGCCATTTCTAATCTGCCTAGGAGGGTTGGCCCATGAGAAGCAGCTACTTTGCTTTCACGAGGTTAAGGGATTCAACAATTAGTTAGGAGAAACTAAGAGTTGGTAGCAAAATTACATCACATGTGTATGTTGGATGTGTGTGCTTACATGGAGCAGTCTTAATATTCTTATTTCACTGAACACATTCAGTCACTGTCAATCAATATCTGTCTTTATAAAATCTTGCATTAAATAGCTTCTTCAGGGATTATTAGAGATGGATCTCTGGATTAGGGTGAGCCTTCCTCACAATTGAGTACAACGATTCTGGTTTCTGCACTCTGTATAGTATGCTGCCTTAATAAGGCTTATTCCTACTCTGTTGTACAACCTTATGCATGAACTGTTTGGTATTTGTTTGCTTTCTTTGTTTCAGAATGACTTGTTTTCAGTCCTCTTATGCTGTGACCATGGTAAATTCCCTATTCTTGATTTTAACAAGTATGTATCAAAACACAATCATCAGCCCCAGTATCTTGGGGGCAGAAAGCCATGGTCGGGCTGGAGCTGGAGATGTGGGCTTTAGGCATCCGGTGATTTGGACTGCCATAGGTGGCCCACTAGAGCAGGATTATGATTTGGTGAGGTGACGAGGACCAGAAGAGGATGCATGTGACCTCAGGTTTTAGGACAGTGATTCTCAACCACAGAGAGATCCTGCAAAATACCAAACTGTGCTCCAACTTCCATCCTGAGATTTTGATTTAATTGGTTTTCTATAACTCCCAGGCCAAGATATCTTTTAGAAGCTCCCTAGGTATTTAATATGCATCTAATGTAGAAAACCATTGTCATAGGGGGTTAAATTTTTTTTAGGTCAAGGGGACATAACTGGCAGGTGACTGGTTATTTATTAGGTGTTGTTTCCAGAAGTAGGCTCAGTGGTAGCCACAAAAATCAGACAAGTCTGCATTTGTCCCATAGGGAGCAAATGCTTCAGTACCAATTTGCTTCCAACAGTCCTTTATCATATTAGCCCTGTTTTTCTCCTGTGGTTAAATCCCCAGGGCTACTCCAATTTCTTATTATGAAAGAGTCATATTTTCCAGCTAAAGGTCACCTTTGGACTGTCTTTTGGTATGGTATTTACAAGTGTGCTATCCTCCCTCTACACACACCAATTTTTTTTTTTTTCCATTTGGGGTTATGGAGTCACCTTCATTGATCCAGAAGTATGTGATATTGCTATAATCCTACAGATCTCTTATATAAACCTAAATGAAGGTATAGGATCAAACAATATATTTATGGCAGCTGGAAGAAGGAAAGAATAAAGATGGCTAAGCAACTGGATATGCTTTGGCAGCAGAAGTACTTTGTCAACAGAAATAGTAATTTGGATAGTGTGGGAAGAACCGTGAAAATAAGAAGACTTTAGTGACCATGAAAGTATTGAATTTTTAGTGATTGAATGGATTTTTTTTTGTTCTTATGGAGAAACTACCCACACTCCTATCTATTCAAATTGTTTATTAGATTTTTATTCAATACTTTCTGCTGAGATTTCTTAGAGTAATTCAAGTAATTCCTGCCTTCCTTTGAAAATAATAAAGTAAGCCTTAGAAAATGTAATAATTTTGTTAAGATTTAAGAATTCCAATGTCAAATTCAAAATAAACTTGGACAATGCATTAATGCTTCAGTCTGTTCTCACCTCCCAGGAAATGTCTGCTCTAGACACAAGTGGAAGCTGCATACATCATGCCAACTCAGAAGAGAACAAAGGAATTTGTCAAGAGATAATGTCAGACTCTTCAGACGCATTCCAATTGATTATTGCATTTGGAAGATTTCTAGACATTTGTTGATCTAAAGAAGGTGAGCTGAACCTAATCCATAATTTATCAGTTCCACTGAAAAAACTATCAGAAGCACATTTGTCCATAACTAGGTATGCTTTTTTGTGTGAGAAAATAGATGTAATTAGCTCTTATGGAAAAGACCCTTTTCTGATAATGGAAGTTTTTACCTTTGATTTGTTGCTGATGTAACTAGATAATCATTTATAATTTTCAAAGATCTATATCTATGGGAAAACAACCCTCAGAATTAATACTTGATCTTCAACTGTTTGATTAATTCTAATTTTTATTATTGAAAAATATGTATTTTGATTATTAAAAATATATTTGTGGAGACTAGTATCAGTAGAAGAAGTAAAGAGACTTTTAATAGATGGGTTTTAAGTCCCATTTTAATTCTGCTTTTATGCTGTGTTACAGAGAGCTAAATTCCATGGTAACACAGTGGTATCTTAGTTTAACCATGGAGTGCTTTATATAATAAGCATTGCACATAATTGACTATTCATGGCATTACATGCAACCTCATCAAAACCAGGAAGAAACAAGGTGCATATGGAAACAGCTGAGTTATTAAGACACTGATTATTTAATTGTGCATATAAGTAGTTTCTTAGGTTGGAATGTGCACCTTTGAGGAAACAATGTAATATTTGAAGTTCTTACAGACAACTACATTTCTTAACAGGAGAATTAGTGTATTTCTAAACTGTGGTCAGTTGAGATGTTGTTTTATCACATCTGTCCTTAAATCTTAGCAGTTGGAGTTATTAATGCTGTTGCTCTTCTCCCAGACACATAGATTTCAGATTCAGGCATTTTGACTCAGCCTTATTTCCCTCCACGTCTTCTCTTTTCCTCATTGCAAAGCATCTATGCAGCATGTTTAATCTTTCTAATGCATGGTTCCCAATATAACACCCGCTCAGAAACCATTAGTGCTTCTACAGTGCGTGTTTTTTTTTTTTTTTAATATTTATTTATTTGAGAGAGAGAAAGTGAGACAGAGCCTGAGCAAGGAGAAGGTCAGAGAGAGAAGCAGACTCCCCGTGGAGCTGAGAGCCTGATGCGGGACTCGATCCCGGGACTCCAGGATCATGACCTGAGCTGAAGGCAGTCGTCCAACCAACTGAGCCACCCAGGCGTCCCTACAGTGCGTGTTTTAAGTGAAATCTCTACTGCTCTTACATGACAGTAGTATTACCAAAAAACCTGGCATTTTCAAATACTGTGTCAAAAAACCAACTGTTGAAATGGGTGTGTGGGATAGTGACACACGAGAGATGGCATAAACAATACCAAATCAGCAATAACCACATTATATTTTTCAGGATTTTCAATAATGAAGATCTTTAAAACGGCCAGAGTAATCTTTTTCAAAAAGTGAAGTAATAAACTGGTTGATCAGAACTGCTCCAAATAAACTGAAACATCCCCGGAAAAATTCTGAAGAGCATGTAGGATCAGACAAGAATCAATAAACTCTGTACAATCAAAATGTGTGTAGTGCTGTTTACAACCTCCAGCAGGATCCAGAAGAAAGAACGCCAGCTGAGCCTCCATTGACTGCACACCAAACAGGTGTGAGTTCCTGCACTGTTGACGGCATAGCGTTTTTCTACTGTTCGAGGTGCTTCTTCCCGATCACGGTAATTTTATATCCAGCCGCTGCTGGAGTCGTGCCAGTCTTGCTCCTTAATTATTCAATCACGTTCTTAACAATTCATGTTACAAAAACTCACACCGCAGGAGAAATGCCTGTACAAATTCTTCAGTTTAGGAGGCAGGTGAGGACCCCACCATCTAGGCTTCATCTGCTTAAGCTGCCGGCTCAGCAGATAATACAGCAGATGGTTAGGAAGGTAGGCTGAAGATCGCTCTACCTCTGTTCAAATTCCAGCTCCTGTACTTGCGAGCTGTGCTCTCTGAGGCAAGTTATGGGAATTCTTTATGCCTTAATTTCTTCATCTGTAAAATGGTGGTGATGGTGATACTATTACCCCTGCAACAGTATTGTGGAAATCAGACCAGAGTTATGGATCTACATATGTAGAGCATGGGCCATCCTTAGCATGCAGTCCTCAAACACTGGAGAGGGCGTTTCTACTCTCGGCTGTCTGGATGGCCATTTCTTAACATAGGCTTCTTTGCTTCTGTTGTTCCCTCTAATAAGCATGCTATTTCATTCATGTTGTTTCATCCTGCTCAAATTTATCTACTCCCATACGTCTTTTCTGATACATGTCTTTTATGAGCTTTTTAAATGGATGGAACTTCCTTCCCTTTGTGTCTGTTGTACATCCTTTCCTCCGGAGACTTAAGTGAAAACCATTCAAGTGATTGATTATATATGCATAATGTACACATATATTTATATTTGTGTCAAAGCTGTCATTTGTGGCTCCTGCAGGTGCTATAGAAAACCTGAAATCCAGGACTGTTCCTATATGCCTTGTGATTTTGCTAGACGTGCGTGTTCCAGTTCGTGATAAGTAATTATGTTTGTGGACAGGTTACCCAGTCTTCAGAGACTTTTAATGCCAGGAAACAAACTGAGGGCTGCTGGTGGGGGTGGGACAGATGGGGTGGCTGAGTGATGGACACTGGGGTGGGTATGTGCTGTAGTGAGTGCTGTGAATTGTGTAAGAATGATGAATCACAGACCTGTACCCTTGAAACAAATAATACATTATATGTGAATTTAATTAATTAATTAATTAATTAAAAGGGAAAAAAATACAGGAAAAATGCTATATAAACTCACACCGTGGGAATAAAAATCTCTTTATGCAAATGAATAAATAAATAAATAAATAAGGATCTTTTAAACCCAAACCAGTGTTAATGCCATGTTGATACCATCGTGGTACCCTTACTTGATGCTTCTTTTGATAGGTTTTGCCATCCTATTTTCCAAAATGAATGTAGGGGTGCCTGGGTGGCAGTGAGTTAAAGCGTCTGCCTTTGGCTCAGGTCATGATCTCAGGGTCCTGAGATTGAGCCCTTCATTGGGCTTTCTGCTCCACAGGGAGCCTGCATCTTCCTCTCTCTCTCTCTCTCTCTCTGCCTGCCTCTCTGCCTACTTGTGATCTGTCAAATAAATAAATAAAATCTTTAAAAAAAAAATAAAGTGAATGCAATGACTGAGCCAAATCACTACAGAGAATGGTTTACAAATACATTTTATTTGGAAAAAAAAATGAAGACTTAAAGAAAACCTCAAACCTCCACCCACCCAGTCAAGGCCTTGGTTCTAGCATTTTGCATCCTGCATGGTGTTCAAAAGAATATTTCTTGATAGAGGGGATGAGGTGAAGGAGTCAGCTTCCCCATTGCAAGGAATGTGTGTGTGTGTGTGTGTGTGTGTGTATAAATAATATATATAATATAAATATATAATTATATTATATATAAATATATGTACATATATTTATAAATCCCCCTTTTTTCTGCTTATCATAATCATTTTTAATTTACTACTTTAACATGCAGCAACACTTCACATTCTATTTTGGAGTGATGAGAGACCAGTCAGAGTAGAGAAGGAGGAGAGAGGCTTCTCTATTTTGCACTGTGGTCCTTTGATAAGGACACTTCAGGGTTTACTCAATTAAGGGGTCGTCAGGTGATTCTGGACCTGCTGCTGAAAAACGATGAGATAATATTTAGAAATATGTGTCTCTGTTTATCTCTGTAACCACAGGTATGTGCCTGAGTTTCCCAACAAATGGCTAATTATCTCTGCATTTTCAGTGGTCTAGCGGCCGATACTGAAAGCCCCAGAATAAACAAGCTTCACTGTAGGACCCATCTGGACTCTTTGCCATTCATGTGGGTGATACTAGTTATAGAAATCGGTTTCTCAGAGCCTATGCAAACCTCCTGATTTTGTTTCAAATTTACTTTCTTCCCCATGACATCATTTGGAGATAGCCAAATAGCCAACCTTATTTTCTTTTGTACTTGTCCAAACTATAAGCTGGATAACTTTTCTCAGCATACATTTGCATTTTCTACAAATGTCATTTCAAATAATATTTAAACTCTATGGTTATTAATGTTTTATAGCACCTGATGCAATCTAAGGGGTTTAAAAAGTGAGGGGAATTTTCCTCTGCAAGAGATTTATTTTGTTTTAACTAGGGAGCCCAGGATTCAAGTCAAGGTATCAAAGGTGTTGTTTGACACTGTTGGGATGGTCATTACTTACATTTACAGATTTCAAAGTAGAGTTAATTCTTCACAGAATCTTGTTTTTGTTGTAATAATTTCAAATTTAAGCAATTAATATTACTATTTAGACTTGTGTAGGATTGCTCTGTAAGCATATAATTTTTATATTTGTTGACATATAATTATTTTATATGTGCATACTGGGTCAATGGAGCTAAATAATTTTAGCCATGTTGAACTATATGTACATGTATTCATATAAATTTAATAAAATATAATTTTTTTAAAGATTTTATTTAATTATTTGACAGACAGAGATCACAAGTAGGTGAAGAGTTAGGCAGAGAGAGAGAGAGGAAGAAGTAGGCTCCCTGCTAAGCAGAGAGCCCGATTCGGGGCTTGATCCCAGGACCCTGGGATCATGACCTGAGCCAAAGGCAGAGGCTTTAACCCACTGAGCCACCCAGGTGACCTTAACTATAATTTTTAAATGCGTGATTTTATATAAAATTTTTTTGTATAGTTCATTCATTTTATTTTATCGTAGCAGATGATATATAAATATAGATATATAGATGTAGATATATATTGAATAGATTTTCCATAGTCTAGTGCTTTTTATGCCTTTGAAGTTGTGAGAATTTAGTATTTATTCATGAGCTATAGTCTAGAAGCTATTAAGAAAATATAAGAAATTTTAAGAACAATGTTTTTTATCCTAGAGGTTTTCCTATTGTATTTAAACTTTGCTTTTAGTGTACATTCTTATTCTTTTCTTTGTAGGACATAGTGGTTTCCTATTAAGTAAATTGCCATTGGTCTTACTAAAGGGATTCATCCTAAAATATGCCCATGGAGAGCTACCATGAGACAGGGTCCTAAGAGTTGATCTTGATGTTTAGGTCTTCTCCCAGTGCTGTGGAAGAATGCATAGCTACAGAAAAAAAAAAAAAATCAAATTATAGGTGTCATGGAAAACAAGAGCATTGAAGTGAATCTAAACTCATCTGAAGGGAAAAGCAAATCCATGAATTCAAAGAAAAATCATGTCGTGTAAAACTGTGGAGATGAGAAGCATACTGGATTGTGGAATTCAAGGTGGGTTAGGACTGGTGTCCTAAGACAATGCCAGGGCGTTAGAAGTTCATTCTTGCATGGCCTAAGTGTCCAACACTGCACCAGGTAGACTTAGTCACTTTAGCCATTTACAAGGAATGTGTGTGATAAAGAAATTGATGGCTACCTTTGCAAAATTTGCTAACTTCTAACAGGAGTTCTAATTTAATTTTTGATGACTGTTTTTAATAGCAACTAACTTTTTATGCCTTCAGTTACTGCCTCTGTTCTTTTCTAAATAGTTGCCAAAAGTCTACTTCTTTAGCCGCAGAACCTGTCCCATTTCCAAATAACCAATGTAAACATTTTCTGTTGGATATCATTTGTTACCTCAAAATAACAGATCTGAATCTGTATTTACTGTCTTCCCCTGAGCTGGATTTTCCATGTAATATGATTTTATTGGGACATCCATAGACTCCATGTACCCGTTCTCCAAAAGTTTAATTTTGCTTTTATTTTCGCCTTCGTTTAAACTTAGACCTTGAGTTAAGTTGGGGAGCTGATTAAGCAAGACAAAGATTAATTGACTGGACATATTACCTGTTCTATTTTTGTATACTTCCAGCTTACGTACGGCATTTATATGAATAAGAAGCAGCTGAGCCTAAGCCTCCTTCACGGCCTTGGGGGAATCTCCTATAATGGTTTCTAGGATTTTATATAGGAGATTATACTTTCACTAATAGTAGAAAATCAGAGGTGCAACGCTGTTGTTCAGAGCAATAATCTCTGTGCATCAAAATAATGCGAACTATGTCCAATACATCAGGCAAATAAAAAAAATGGGGAATGTGATTTTATTAAATTACCATAAGTTATGAGCCATATTTTTTCAATTCTAAAAAATTAAATTCACTTTTAATTTTAATGGTTTAAATTGGGAAGCTTCTTTCAATTGATGCCAAAATATAATTGATGTCAAAAGAAGCCTATATGCCTTTGGGCAGTGAAATAAATTGTAAAGTCATTGTCATTTCTTTTTCCTTTTTTTTTTTAAAAGATTTTATTTATTTATTTGACAGACAAAGAATCACAAGTAGGCAGAGAGGCAGGCAGAGAGAGAGGAGGAAGCAGGCTCCCTGCTGAGCAGAGAGCAGATGCTGGGCTCCATCCCAGGACCCTGCGATCATGACCTGAGCTGAAGGCAGAGGCTTTAACCCACTGAGCCACCCAGGTGCCTCAAGTCATTATCATTTCTGAGCTTATAGTATCATGGCCAAGAATTAAAGGCATCTGTTCTTCTGACTCCTGTTTCATCTGACTTCCACATGAGAAGAGTTATTTGCCTTTGTACCACTAGAGCTGTTTGAATTTTAAATTGGACTTGTATATGTTATTTAAAATGTCCTCAGAAAAAAAATATAACCTTTGGGAGCATGGGAATGAAAGTTTCTACAAACCCAGATGATTACTTGTCTTTTGTCATCCAGTATGATTCAAGACAATAGTATTGCCAAATCACTTGGAACTGATCAGAGACTTTTCAGAACTAGACAAGATTTGGGGGGGCAGTTTTTGAGTCCTGAGGACTATCAGTCATATAATTAAGAGCCAAACAAAAACAAAGCAAGTAACTAAGAGTTTAACCAAATGGAGAATGAGAGAAGAAATGGAGAAAATGGAGAAGTGAATGGAGAAGAAACTCTAGGGTTATCTGATGTGTTTCACAATTATACTGCTGTTCCTGAAGGTGCTGAAGAGATTAGAATCAGGTGTACTGGTAATCTCTGTGATTCTTTTTTTTTTTTTTTTAAAGATTTTATTTATTTATTTGACAGAGAGAAATCACAAATAGACGGAGAGGCAGGCAGAGAGAGAGAGAGGGAAACAGGCTCCCCGCTGAGCAGAGAGCCTGATGCGGGACTCTATCCCAGGACCCTGAGATCATGACCTGAGCCGAAGGCAGCGGCTTAACCCACTGAGCCACCCAGGCGCCCCAATCTCTGTGATTCTATACCGAACCTCTGATCAGCAGAATTTGTCAGTACGATCTTTGGACTTAGAATTTGTCGTGACTGAGAAGCTAATATTGATGAACAATGTGGCAAGGGATTTTGGACCTAAGTGTATGCTGTTGTTGGGTCGTTTTTTAAATTTCTAATTTTTTAAATTTTTTTAAGATTTTATTTATTTATTTGAGAGAAAGAGAACAAGCATGAGTGGAGGAGAGGGGCAGGAAGAGAAGGAGGAAAGAGACTCCCCACTGAGCAGGGAGCCTGATGTGGGGCTCCATCCCAGGACCCCGGGATCATAACCTGAGCTGAAGGCAGACGCTTAACTGACTGGGTCACCCAGGTGCCCCTATTGGGTGGCTTTTAAATGTGTACATTTTAATACAACATCTTTTCTTGAAATTTTACTCCTAAATTGTTATGCCTTAAAAATTAATACTGTTTTAGGATTAGGGAAATGGTGGCAAATTAACAGTGTCTTTAGAAAGATGGAGGCTGCAACTCAATTTTATTTGCATTACTCTTAGGTTGTAACTTTTTACTCTAAATTATTCATATTTGTATCCATTATCTTCCATACCCAGCAGGAACTTTACTGAGGGAAGAAACTGTGAGTACAATTAGTGTACCCTAATTTGCAAAGAATAGGTGCTATACATTCTTGGTGGCCTGAAGAAATTAGGAAGAGGTGAAAGAGCAGAAAAACAAGAGGGAAAGTGAGAGCTCAGGGGAAAATGTGTCAGAAGCCAGGAACAAACACTGGCCAGTGGCCTCTCCCGACTCTCTTGACGCTAAGGGGCAAATCTCCAGCATTTTCACCTGTCTGTTCAATATTCCGTCTTTCGCAATCTCCACACATTACGAAGTAACTGCTTTAGGTTAACACTTAGTTTTAAATGGGAATGCAAAAATAAACTAGCTATAATCTGTCTAAAGGGAGGGTTTGTGTCAAAGATTGTGTATAATGAGAATATACCTGGTGCAATGTAGACACAGAAGCAATTATGAGTGTAAAGAGGAGGTCTAGTTTTCCACATGCAAAATAACACTAAAAATGATGGTGTGTTCCGAATAATGGCAAATAATTTATTTTCATGTCTTCAAATAATGTCACATTACTTATTAAGAATTTTAATAAAGAAGTATGCCTTTGTGTATCATGGATGCCCAGAAAAGTAGATGTTACGGTTCAAATCCCTTCACTTTGATTTATTAATCCTCCGTTTATTTGGATGCCGTGTCACAGAGTACAGCTAATAAAAGCATGAACATTTGTCTCTGAGCAAGTTTTATTTGAGGTGAATAACATTAAACAACAGCCTATTGACAAGCAATTAAACACCACTTCCCCTAGCAGTGCTGTGAATTATGGTGGTCCTAAGTAATGGAAGCATCCTTATGTTTTAGAATTCCAATATAATCTAAGATGAGAAGAACCTTTAATTAGATTTTCAATAGAATCAGTGAAGACCCACTGCTCATCATCTTGACTGCTTATCTGCATCGACTGAGGCCAAAACAAAACAAAGATAAATAGCAAAATTCATTAACTATCCATTTACTTCAACTGCAGCTTCCAATTGAATCGACATTATTCATGCCTACTGCCATCTCCTCAGGGAATATCACACAGCATTCCCCAGACAGAGTGCTGTGCCTCTTAACTTGAACTTTTAGAGTCATTTAGTCAACTCTTCTGCACCACGGAGTAACCTCACTGAAGCAAAAAGAAATCAGGTGGTTTTCTAATTCCATTTACACTTAAAATGTTTATTTGAAGAACAAGAACTAAACAGAGGTACCAGGCAGAAATTGTGTGCCTTTTTCAGCAACAGAAAAGAAAGGCAGTCCCCCAAATGCCAAACAGAAAAAGTCACAGGAGATATTTGCATCGCCCAAGATCATAGTCTAGTCAGCCTGGAAGAACATTTACAGAAGAAAGGTATAATACTCTCCTGCAAGTGAAGAAGCTATTTTTTCACCGTGTAGATTTGAGGATGCAAAAGTCATGAAATACAGGCACTGTGCGAGCTCTTATTGTCTATAAAATGTCCTCTGAGGAAGTGTTCGCTAAACTAAGATACTGCCCAGGACCAGTATTAGTGTGTTTAATTAGCAGCCTCCTTCCAAGAAAGCCTTGTCTCTTGCTCGCAGGTCTTATTCCCAGTTTTGTTTTTTTTTAAGATTTTATTTATTCATTTGACAGATAGAGATCACAAGTAGGCAGAGAGGCAGGCACACAGAGAGAGAGGAGGAAGCAGGTTCCCCGACAAGCAGAGAGCCAGATGCAGGGCTCTATCCCAAGACCCCAAGATCATGTCCCGAGCTGAAGGCAGAGGCTTTAACCACTAAGCCACCCAGGCGTTCTTCTTATTCCCAGTTTTCAGCCCCCTCTCCATCCCAGGGCATCAGCACAGGTATTCTTATGTTTTGCAATGCACCAGTTTGTGAAGTTTTAACAAGCAGCATTTGCTGTCAATTAAGGCAGTGTTTTATTCACATGTGCCAACCTCTGAAGAACTGCTTTAAATTAGCTCACAAAGAAATGAATCCGTTTGAAAAAAAAAAATCTGTTTCTTCGTTGCCTGTGCCTTTCACATAATTCTAATTACCATGCCTATTAAATGCTTTTAAATCATATAAAATTTTGCGGAGAAAAGGATTTCATTACAGTGGCATGCGGGTTAGCCACTTTGAAATGATGCTTATACTATCTGAATTATACCTGGTCATCCAAGAAGAAACTAATAATGATTACATCATAAACAGACAGAAACCAGGTTGCTAAGGAAAGACAAAAGAAAATTAACTCCGTAATTAGGTAACCAAGGTTTTTGTCTACATAATGCCAAAATAGCTAATTTAATATGTTGAATGAGTGAGACTGGTTTTTATTATGTAAGCACAACAAGGGACTGATTCCCTGATGCTTTTGTTCTTCAATTAGTCGCGGTGGCAGTATATACACATAACTTAAATATGCTTCAAGCTGCTTTTACTTTGTATCTCAGGCAACATTTCTTAACGAGTCTGCCAAAAGAGAAAACAAATTTTCTCTTTAGCTAGGAAGCAATTTCTATATTCAGAAAGAAGTTTGATCATTCTGGTTGAGTTTACCAGAGATGTTGGTCCACAAAGTAATTTGCATGGTGTGGGCCTAAACGTGCGCGCACGCGCGTATATGTGTGTGTGTGTGTGTGTTACTTACCAACATTGAGATGGTTTGCCTAGAGCAAATCAGTTCTTTAAAAAGTCTAATTAAATATGTTTATATATTTTAGTCAAGAAATGCTGATAGGATAGATAAATAACCAGACCTGTGGATCCAGGGCTTACCCTAGAAAATTCATATCACTTTTGATTCCATTGCACCTTCACTCCTGGTTTATCTCTGAACTTTCTTTGGGATTTCTAAAGCCAAGCATGGGTCTTCCCTTAGTTCTAAAAAAACAAAACAAAACAAAACAAAACAAAAAAACCCTCAGTGATTATTGCTTCTCCCTTATTATCTGTTTTTCTGGGACTCCAATTAGGCATATGCTTGGCCTTCATTCCTGCATGTTCTTCTTGTGTCTTAACCTGTCTCATATTTTCTATCCCTTTATCTCTCTTTGCTGCATTCTGAATATTTTTTCTAGTTAATTAGCTCCTTTTGCACCTGTATTGGTTGAAGCTGCTATTAAATCTATTCAATCAAGATTATTTTACATTTTCAGTTTTTAGTTTTGTCTATTAAATGTGCATTTAAAAATCAAATGATTCTACAAACTATGGAAAATAGCAGTGCCTAGGGCCTCTCCCTTCTCATTTCCCTATTCTCAAGAGCAATTATTTTTTATTTTTATCTGATTATTCTGACATTTCTCTGGATAGTTCCAAGTAGTAGATGATAATGCATTCTTATCATTAGATAGCTTAGGGATTATTTGTTGGCTTATGATAAAGTTGAGAATTTAGCTGTTAAAGGCTCTTTATGATGTAGGAACTCAGATCCTTCAGTAGTGGGAAATATTCTAAAGTTAATTCTTTGACAATTACCTCCCCTCAGTTTTCTCCATTCTCTCTTTTTAGAACTCCCATGATATAGACATTACATCTCCTGGATTTGTTTTCTCAAATATATATATTTATATATTTTATGTGTTTCTAAAATATATATATTATATTTTATATGAATATATTATATATATTTTATATACATATTTTTTCTTTTGGCTCAGACATTTATTTGATTCCATCTTTTATCACTTCTATAAAGTTTCTTATTTCAGCTCTATTTTTAATCACTGAGAGCTTCCTTTTATTCTCCTAAGCATTTCTTTATATTGTATCATAGTCTTACTTTCAGTTTTATCATCTTTCCTGTTTACTTAAGGATATTAATTACTGTGTTAATGAGTTTTCTTTCCTTCATCCTCTCTGTTCCATCAGGGTAATCCTTCCTGTATGTTTGCTTTCATCTCTGCCTCTTTACATGAGGCTTTCCGGAGATGTGTGCTCATTTTTGGGTATCTGCACATGGTTAAGGATGATGAAAGCTTCTGAGAATTATTGTCTGTAAGCTTCATTGGAAGGTCATGTGGTTTTGTTTGTGGAACTTCTGATATCATAATCTTAGGTCTTTTATTTAAGGTTTTTAGATTTCCCAGATTTCTTTGGAGGGTAAAGACCAGCAAGCATTCTGGGAGCCATGTAAGGTAAGAGGTGTAGGGTTTAGGGTGTGAAATGGGGAAGGAGTTTGGGAAAGGGATGTCTCTTAGCCAATGGCATGTTTAACTTTACTTAATTTCTTAAATTTTTGTTTTGATTTTATTTTTTCTAAATACTGCCCTATCTTCAACTCTGTCTGATATCCAAAATAAGAGACTCACCAGTCTTAGAAATGAAAGCACTTGTGTGGAACAAGGAAGGAAATCTGGAGAATCTAATTAACTTCTTAATATATCTCAACAAATCCTCTTTTTCCTATGTTTTCAGTAGCATCTATTTCCATGGGTAACTGGCATAGCCAGTTTGGGGAATTCTGAAGTATGAAATCAGTGGAGTTCTCCACTCTTCCCATTTCCAGTTTAGGAGTCCGATTTCTTGGCTCACCTCCATCTTGTTACTACTTGTCTAGCGATTTTCCAGCTTTTCTCAGATTTTCTAAAATCTTGGTACCATTCCTTCTCCCGTTCTCACTGGGCTGACTGACCTTGTCAATAGGATTTCAGAAGGGAGAGATAAGCAGTTAGCCAACTGCCAACTTTATTTGAAATTCGCAAGTCAATTTATTTTATTATATCTTTAACTTCTAGAGGGCCTATTTTACTTTCCTTTGTGAATATGTCTGGTCATTTTCTAGAGTTCTAATCTTTTAACATATTTTAAGTGGTTTTACTTGTTGAACCATTTTCGTTCTTCTTATTTTATATTCTGTTGCTTGGCAGTCCAATATATGAAGGATTTTAGACCTGATTCTGCTCTTCTGTCTGCTGCCTGTCAAGCAAGTCTGTATTTTCCCTGTACATTTTGTGGTTTTTGTCAGTTTTATATTTCTTGGAACTTATCAGTAGGATTTATCTAAGGCCTAGATGAGTGGATTCCTCCAGAGAGGATTGTGCTGCTTTTCCTGATCCTCTGGGGTTGGGAGGCATTTGAAACTAAATTCTCTGCACAAGGGCTTCTGGAAAATGTATGTACTGTGCCTAAGGCCTAGCTTGTGCTTATGAATTTTAAGAGAGCTTTTTCTTTCTTCCCCTTTCCACTTAGCATCAAAGTTTAAGATAAAAAATTTCCTTCCTTTTTTGGGAGGGATAAATTATTTTTGCTTACTCTTATTCTGAGGATAGGGCACTTTAGAGAGCTTAGCTGTATAGGAGTGGTTATTATGAATGCCCAGATTGCACTGGTTCTAGGTTTTTGTCTTTTGTCCCCTGCACCTTGAGAGGACGTAAAAACCAAGTGCCATATCACCTCACCTGCATTAAGCAAATACTCTTCGAGTGAAGATAGCTTCACATTGTCTTCTATGTACCATTTAGATACCCGTTTTCATTTTGTTTTTGTACTGATAATATTTACTTCCTTTCTGTCTTACTGAAGTTCTTAAAAAGATGCCTTTTATGATTTATCTAACACTGCAGTTTGCTTTCCATTGTAGTGTCAGTTGTGGTGTCTGACCTATTAACTTTACCTTGCATATTTGCTGCTTTCTCCCAAATGTATCTGGCTTAGAGATTGCATTCTCTCCTCCTCTTGTCATATCCTCTATGTCTGGCAATCTCATCCATATCCAGATTCCTCTAACATCCATGTTTTGAAGATTTCAAGATATGTGGCTCTAGTTCAGATCTTTATTTATTTACTTTTTTAAAAGATTTTATTTATTTATTTGACAGAGATCACAAGTAGGCAGAGAGGCAGGCGGGGGAGGGGGGAAGCAGGCTCCCCACTGAGGAGGGAGTCCAATGCGGGGATTGATCCCAGGATCCTGAGTGAGATCATGACCTGAGCCCAAGGTGGAAGCTTAACCCGTTGAGCCAACAAGGTGCCTCTAGTTCAGATCTTTAAATGGAGCTCCAGACTGTATCTCCTAGTGTGTCCAGCCCATCTCAATGAGTTCTCTTAAAAATTCTAATAGAAGATTTTGTGTAATTAATGTTTGCTGTTTTGTATTTATTTCTTATTTTTCTCCAGAAATGGCTTCTTTTTCTGCCTTCTTTATCTTGATAATCTAACCAGTCATAAAACCCAGTCATTGTAGTCCTGATAATTCTACATCTCTTTCTCAACTTATGGGCTTATGTCCCAAGAAACTCATCATAAGTTGAAAATATCATGTCAAAAGTGTATTTAATATATCTAATGTACTAAACATCATAGCTTAGCTTAACCTATCTTAAATGTGTTCAGAACATACATTAGCTTATAGTTCAGCAAAATCATCTAATACAAAATCAATTTTATAGTGAAGTGTTGAGTATCTCAAATAATTTATTGACTACTGTACTGAGAGTGAAAAACAGAGTGGTTGTATGGGTATAGAATGGTTGTTAAGTGTATGGGTTGTTTACCCTCATGATCTTGTGACTCCCTGGGAATGACAGCTTATTGCCTATCATCACCAGAGAGGATCACATTGAGTATCACTGGCCCCAAAAAAGATCAAAATTCCCAATTTGAAATATGATTTCTACTGAATGTGTATCACTTTTGCACCATTCTAAAGTTGACAAATCCTAAGTTAGGGATCATCTGTACTTGTCTCAACAACACATTTAATTACTCACTAAGTCTTGTTGATTCTCTCTCCTAACTGGCGTTTCTTTCCTTTTCATCTATCTCCATTCCCTTGGCCACTCTTGGAAAGCCAGTTATATTATTGGCTTTGCTTTTCTTATCTAAGTTTCCACCATCTCTTCCTTCAATTTGATAACAGGTAATTATTTCCAAAGTGCAGCACTGATACCATTTCTTCGATTAACATCCTTTTTAGGCTTTCAATTGTCTCCAAAGAAAAGTCCCAATTTTTTAGAATGGTACTTAAAATCCTTTTCAATCTGACTTTGACTTGGTTAGATTCATCTTCTACTACTTGAATTCTCAGCTCTAGCAATATTAAACTATTTATACCTCTTCAAATCTACATTTTTCCCCATACATTTGCATGCTTCTACACACCTCTACCCATCGACCTTTCAGAAATTTTCAACAATTCTCTGTAACACCATCAACAGTGTGTACCTCTATTGATTCACATGTTGAGCTTTATTATAGTAGTTTTTTCCTCATCAGAATACAAATGACTTGGGACTGTGCTTTTTTTTTTTCCTTTATATTTCCCATGTAAGTTCTTGACACATTGCTGACACTCAATAAATTTTGAATTTATGAATGAATGAATTTATTGGAAACTTTGGAACAGAACCATGTCTCCAGACTTCTTTTCATTTTGCCTTTGCTATGTAATCTGAACCAAATTTAATTTAAAAAAAAAAAAGAATCATTTTTTTATAGAAATGCTTTTCATGTCCTAATAATTTTAAACTCTTTTGGAAACTTCTGATCTCACAATACCATAACCTCAGTGCTGGAAGTGAGCCTAGAGGGTATTTAAGCCCCCTTCCAAGCAGGCCCTGAGTTTCTGCACAAGTGCTCTGACATGTGTTTTTCCATACTGTATTTGAATAACTTCAGGGATTGTGAAAATCAGGAAGCCATGGGGCCGAAGCTTTCTGTCTTTGTAGAATTATGACAATAAAATAAAAAGGTCTCTTTTATACTAAATTTAATTTTTTCTGTCTACAAGTTTCATATACTGGCCTTAGTAAAACCCAAGGGCAAAACAGGACATATTTAATATCTCTTCCATAAAATAGCCCTTCACGAATTTGAAGACAGGATATGCTCCCCACCCAAATCTTCTCTATCTCAGCTTGAAATATATAAAATGCTTTCAGGTGAAATTTATAGGCAGGCTTCTCACTGTGATTTCATCATCACCTTCTTTTTCTATCTATCTATCTTTTTCTAGGAATCTCTATTGAAAGGAACTTAAGTTTCTAAGATTATTTGATTTAAAAAGAATTGAGTTGGACCCTCACATCAAATTTAACATTTTGATGAAATGTTATTTTATGCATATTTATCCTTATTGCTATTTTCTTTGTATAAAGCTGATTTTCTTCTTGTAATAAAAAAAGTAAAACAACAGAGTTTTCAGCATGATGTATATGTTCCATAACTCTACCTTTCAGGCATTATAATTTTTAATAGTTTGGTGTATAGGTTTTTCTTATTTTAATATTCATATAATATACATATTATAGGGGTGCCTGGGTGGCTCAGTGGGTTAAACCTCTTCTTTCGGATCAGATATTGATCTCAGGGTCCTGAGATCAAGCCCTGCATTGGGCTCTCTGCTCAGCAGGGAGCCTGCTTCCCCCTCTCTCTCTGCCTGCCTCTCTGCCTCCTTGTGATCTCTCTCTCTGTCAGATAAATAAATAAAATCTTAAAAAAATACATATCATATATGTGTATAATATATGTATTTACCAAAATATTACAAAAATTAGATTATGCTATGTGTACAGCATTTTATAACTTACTCCTCTCATTTAACATGATGTTTGCACATTTGTTATACATTTTGGTTTATTTTGCATAACTGTACTCATAACACTAGTTGATTCCATATAAAAGCTGCAAAATATTCTACTCTTTAAATCTATTGCCATTTATTTAACTAATCTATTGATGTTATTTCCAATTACTGGAATCATAAACAATTCAATAAAAATTATTAAGCATGTGCAATATGTGCAGTGTTATGCCAACCACTGGAGCTAAGAAGATGAATACAATAATCGCTGTCTCTAGGGAGTTCACGATCTAGTGTAATAGAGCAGTGAATCCATAACCATAATACAAGCACTATCTCAAGAATATACACAGACACACAGAGGAGGCAGACCCTTGGAGTATTCTGGTAGAAGTTGCATAAAGAATGCAATACTCATGTTGTACATTGAAATGTAAGACTTCATCATAGAGGAAAGGTATTTCTCGTTGCTGGGAGCAGCATATTTCACGTTGCATTGCTATGCAAAATTATGGTATATTTGAGGAACTGCAGGTTATTTCAATGTATTATACATGGCAGAATCATGTAAAAAATGATTGATGAAGCAGGTCAGCTATATCTAATGAGGGACCTGTTTTACCACTCCACCAGCTTTGGATCTTATCTGATTGGTAATACAGAGCCAGATTAGTTCAGTGGAGAGAGCTAGGGAAGGTATAATATGCAGCAGTTCCAGATGGGAATACATCTTCTTCAAGCAAAATTCTGTAAGCAATGATGTTTTGCCTGATTTGTCCTACTCGGGCAGAACAGATGACATTAGCTACCTGACACTATCCTCTTGGGCCTTATTACTGCAGAGCCTTCCAGTCCTCTTTCCAACTGTGTGAGTTATCTTCTGAAGCCAGAGACCATTCTGCCCAAGGTCATAGTGAAGGGATATTAGCAAAATTAATGCTCCACACCCCCAAGCATTTCTCAACCAATTACCAATGGGAGTTGGTTTATAAATCCCCCTCGTTCTCTTGCCCCTGGTATGGACTAGTTCTGAGGCACATCTTCAGCAATAACATGGAGAGTTACCTAGTGGCATTAAGCCCCAGGGTCATAGAGGTAACTGGCCCAACAGCACATCCTTTATTGGCCACTTTCTCTTCCCTGTCTCACTTCTCTTCTCCCACACCTAGCATCCCCTTTCTAAGATCACCTTTAAATAAATCACTTTCACTTGAATCCTATTCTCAGGGTCTCTTTCTTAGGGAATGCAAACAATGCATTTTTCAATAAAATCTTGGCCCAAATAATCTAGACTATCTACCAGTTCAGTAACCTGCTTATTTATCTGGAATTGTACTATAACAAAACAAAAACAAAAACAAAAAACCTTTTATTTGTTATTGTGTACCAGGTGTGAAAATAAATGGCTTAGTAGAAAATGACTTGCTGGGCGCCTAGGTGGCTCAGTTGGTTAAGCATCTGCCTTCAGCTCAGGCCATGATTCCAGGGTCCTAGGATCAAGTTCTGAGTCAGACTCCCTGCTCAGTGGGGAGCCTGCTTCTTCCTCCTCCCTCTGTTGCTCCCCCTGCTTGTGTTCTTTCCCTTTCTCTCTCAAATAAATAAATAAGTAAAATCTTCAAAGGAAAAAAAATACCAATCTCTCTTCTCTGAACCTAAATAAATAAATAAAAATTAAAAAAAAAAAAGGAAAGAAAATGACTGTTCCAGTGTTGGATAGTCTGATTTCAAGGGATAGAATCCTCTCAAAGAAGCTCAAGTAAAATAAAAGAATCTCAAGAAACCAGGTTTAGCTGGGCTGTACTTAAGCTGAAATCATGCAACATCTTTTCTTGCATTCTGTTTTATTTTGTGTCTGAGTTGTCTTTAACTTATTTTAGCACATTTCTTCCCCTTTCTTTGCTGAAGCTTGACTTCCAAATAAGAATCTTAGAAGTGGCACCCTGTTAATGCTGGTTTGCACATAGTATTTGACTAAAATGGCACCTACTCTGGCCCCAAGCATCCAGGATATTGTATCTCTAGAGATTAAATCAATCTACTGGTTCTGTTTTAAAAGTTAGTTTAATAGTTTAGTGAGGACTAGTTGACACAGATGAACTGCACATATTTAAAAAGTGCAATTTGATAAAATTTGATATATTTGTATGCCAATAAAACTACCACCATGATCAAGATGATGAACACAGGCGTTACTGTTAAAAGTTTCTTCATATCCCTTCCAAAGGGAGAACCTAGGAACGAACCTTTGTGACCTTGGCCACAGCAACTTCTGGCTAGACGTGTCTTCAAAGGCAAGGGAAAATGAAAGCAAAAATGAACTATTGAGACTACATCAAGATAAAAAGCTTTTGCATAGCAAAGGAAATAGTCAACAAAGCCAAAAGGCAACCTATGGAATGGGAGAAGATACTTGCAAATGTCTTACCAGATAAAGGGCTAGTATCCAAAATTTATAAAGAACTTATCAAACTCAACACCCAAAAAACAACAACAAAAAAATCCATTCGAGAAATGGGAAGAAGGCATGAACAGATATTTCTCCAAAGATGATATGAGACTGTCCAACAGACATGAAAAAATCCTCCATATCTCTTACATCAGGGAAATACAAATTAAAACCACAACGAGATACCACGTCACACCAGTCACAATGGCTAAATGTAACAAGTCAGGAAACAATAGATGTTGTTAAGGATGCAGAGAAAGGGGAACACTCTTACACTGTTGGTGGGAATGCAAACTGGTTTGGCCACTCTGGAAAACAGTATAGGGGTTCCTCAAGATGTTAAAAATAGAACTACCCTATGACCCAGCAATTACACTAGTAGGTATTTATCCAAAGGCTACAAATAGAGATTTGAAGGGTACATGCACCAAATGTTTATAGCAGCAATGTCCACAATAGTACAGCTATGGAAAGAGTGGAGATGTCCATCAACAGATGAATGGATAAAGAAGATGTGGAAAATATATACAATGGAATATTACTCAGTCATTAAAAAGAATGAAACCTTGCATTTGTAATGATGTGGATGGAACTAGAGGGTATTATGCTAAGTGAAAAAAGTAAGCCAGAAAAAAACAAATACCATATGATTTCACTCAGATATGGAATTTAAGAAAAAAAATAGATGAAGATAGGGGAAGGGAAGGGAAAATAAAGTAAGATGAAAACAGAGAGGGAGGCAAACCATAAGAGAGTCTTATAGGAAACAAACAGGTTTTCTGGAGGGGAGGTGGGTGGGGGGTAATGGAGTAACTGGGTAATGGGGGGGAATTAAGGAAGGCACCAGGTGTTAATATGCAACTGATGAATTACTAAATTCTATCCCTGAAACTAATAATAGTGTCTGTTAATTAAATGAATTTAAATAAAACAAATTTAAAAGAAGTTCCTCATATCTCTTTGTGATCTCTTGCATCCAAACTTTGCCTCTGCTAGTCTCTGTCCTCAGGCAACACTTGATCTCTTCTTAGTATAGATGAGTTTATATTTACTCTAATTTTATATAAGTGGAGTCATACAGTATATGCTCTTTTTTGCCTGGTTCTTTCATTTTGTGTAATTATTTTGCTATTTACCCATATTATTATGTGCATCTATAATTTATGTATTTTAATTGCTAAGTGATATTGTATTTTATAAATATGCCATGATTTTTATTCATTCACATTTTTCAGCAGTTGGACATTGGGGACATTTGAATTGTTTCCCGTTTGGGATAATTAAAAGTAATGTTACTCTGCACATTCATGTATAAGCCTTTTTATGGGCCTACATATATTTAATTTGAGTTGGGCAAATATCAGGAATGGAATGACTAGATTATGGTAGATGTACCTTTAAGGTTTTAAGAAACTACGAAACTTTTTTTCAAAGCAGTCGTAGCATTTAATATTGCCACATGTAGTATATGACTATTTCGGTTGTTTTATTTTGATAACACTTGGTAAGGTCAAGTGTTTTTAATTTTAGCTACTCAGGTGTGTGTAGTGCTGTCTCTTTGTGGTTTTAATTTGCATTTCCCTGATTACTAATTTGCTGAGCAACTGTTCCTAAGCTTATTGCTGTGAATATATCTTCTTTGTTCAAAGCTTTTGTCTATTTTTTTTAGTGGGGTTACTTGTCTTATTATTATTGAGTTTATGATGTTTACAATTTTTAGTATTAATAATCCACATAACATAAAATCCACTACATAAAATGTGTATTTTAGTGGTTTTTAGTATATTCATCATGTTGTATGACTATTCTCACAATCTATTTCAGAAGTTTCCTTTATCCCATAAAGGCTCTCCATATTAGTCACTCTCAGTTTTCCTCCTCACCCCATCTTCTGGCACTCACTCATTTGCTTTCTATTTCTGTAGATTTACATACTCTAGACATTTTATATCTATGGTTTCATTTGATATGTGACTTTTTTTTTCTGATTCCTTTCATTTAGCATAATTTTTAAAAGTTTATTCAAGTCATTGCATGTATAGTCTGCAAGCTTTTTTATGGCTGAGAAATATTTGAGTTTTGAGAATTTTTTATGTAGTATAGATTCACACTCATTTTTTAAAATAAAAAAAAAATTAAAGATCTTATTTATTTATTTGACAGAGAGAAACACAGTGAGAGAGGGAACACAAGCAGAGTGGGAGAGGGAGAAGCAGGCTTCCTGCCAAGCAGGGAGCCAGATGCGGGACTCAATCCCACGACTCAGGGACCATCACCTGCGCTGTTAGGCAGACGCTTAACAACTGAGCCACCCAGGTGCCCCTGTGAAGATTCACATTCTTTTTTTTTTTTTTTTTTAAAGATTTTATTTATTTATTTGACAGAGAGAAATTACAAGTACACTGAGAGGCAGGCAGAGAGAGAGAAGGAAGCAGGCTCCCTGCTGAGCAGAGAGCCCGATGCCAGACTCTATCCCAGGACCCTGAGATCATGACCTAAGCCGAAGGCAGCCGCTTAACCCACTGAGCCACCCAGGCGCCCAAGATTCACATTCTTCATTAGATTCACTAGATTCACCTGTAAAGATCACATTCTTTATTAGATTCATGATTTGCACAGATTTTATCCCATTCTGTGGCTTGTCTTTTCTTTCTCTTAACAGTATGTTTCAAAGATTAGAAATTCCTAATTTTAATGAAGTACAGCTTATCATTTTTTCTTTTGTGGGTCATACTTCTGTTACATTTTCTAAGTACTCCTTGTTCCTAAGGAATACAGGATCAAAAACATTTTCTCCCGTGCTTTCTTCTAGAACATTTATAATTTTGAGTTTTGATTTTAGATACATGAATCATTTTACATTAGCATTTCCATATAGTGTGAGGATAGATCGAGGAATTTGTTTTATGTATATGGATATCTAATTGTTCCAGCCTAATATTTTGAAAGATTACTCTTTCTCCATTGTTATACTTTTGCTCCTTCCTTGAAAATCAATTGACTATATATAGTCAATTGACTATATATGACTCTCATTCTGGATTCTAAGTGTCCATTGATCTACTTGTCTATCTTGACACAAATATTGTGCTGTCGTGATTTTTATATAGTTTTATCATGTCTGTGAATTAAGTGAAATGATCCCTCGATTCTTTTTTCCAAAGGCATTTTGGATATATATTATGTCCTTTGCATTTCCATATGAATTTTAGAATTAGGTCATCAAATTTTAGAGAGAAGTCTGTTAGAATTTTAATTGACATTGCATTTATACAGTTTTGGGAGGACTGTCATCTTAAACAAATTGTATTCATGAACATGTATACGTTTCCATTTACTTAGGTCTTCTTTTATTTTGTCATCAAATATTGGGTCCATGTGAAATTCTTACACATTTAAGTTAGATATATCCAAAACTAATTCATATTTCCTGATGTTATTATAAATACTATTTTAAAATTTCAAATTCCAAATGGTCATTACTAGTATATGGAAATGTTTTTTATACATTGATCTTGTATTCTGAAAGCTTGCTGAATTCATTTACTCTTCTAGACACTTTTTTGAAGACTGCATCAAGTTTTCTGCATATATGATCATGTCATCTGTGAATATTTTACTTTTGATAGGATTTTAAATAGCACATCCAATTCAGTTGGTTTAATAGATTTATTCAACTACTTCTTCATGAGTAAGCACTGTTATTTTGTCTCTCAAGGAATCTGTTCATTTCATATGTTGCCAAATATATTGGCATAAAGTAGCTCATCGTATTCCTTTATTACTTTTAAATATTTATAACATCTATAATGATTTGGTTTTATTACTTTCTCTATTGTTTTTCTATTTTCTATTTTCATTGATTTCTGCTCTGACCTTCATTATTTCCTCTCTTATGCTTGCTGTCTGTTTATGCTCTCTTCTTTTTCTAGAGGAAGGTATATAGTGAGGTCATTGCTTTGAGACCTTTCTTTTCCTCTAATGTAGGCATTTCATGCAATAAATTTTCCTCTAATCACTGCTTAAGATGAATCCTACAAATCTTGATATGTTGTCTTTTCATTTTCCTTTAGTTTAAAATACTTTCATATTTCCTTTTTGATTTATTCTTTGACCCATGCATTCTTTTGAAGTATGTTATTCAGTTTCCAAATATTTAGAGTTCCCAGATGAATTTGTTACTCTTTTCTTATTTTTAATTTTGGTCAGAAAATAGAATTATTAAAGATTTATTGAGACTTCTTTTGTGGACCAGCATATGCTCTATCTTGGTTTATGTTCTGTTTCTCTTAAAAAAAAAAAAGTGCCATGCCATTGTTAGAGGGAGTGTTCTCTAAAGGTAAATGAGGTCAAGGTGGTTGATAGTTTCACGTGTTCTGTTGCTGCTTCTCTTACTCATGTGGCTCCTATGGGACTCCCAGGATCCCTTGAGCTCCAGCTCCCTGTGGGATGAGTGGTCAAGGCAGCGGCATCTGTGGCCTGACTGCGCCATTCTCCAGTTTCTTCTGAAGCTCAGCGCCCGGAAGCCACAAAGCTCATTCTGTGGGCTCCGTCAGAACCCTGTTTGCCCTCGGGAAACCGCAGGTTTCAACAACCTAGACCAGGCTCTCTGCTGGTCTGAAGAGAACTTTTCCTGAGTGAAGGGAACAGCTCACCTCCAGGAGAGGCTGGCTGTTTGGGTCAGGAATAGCCAGCAATTGCCTGAGGCGAGTAATGAGGAAGGAGACTCTGGGAACTGGCAGCAGTGGCCTCCCTACTTCAAGAGGAACAACCTGAGGGCCCTGAGGATATGGGTGAGCACCTCTTATTTTATTAATTATTGATAGAGTGGTGTTGAAACCCTAGACTGTAAATGTGAATTTGTTTCTCTCTCTTTGCACTTCTATCAGTTTTTTCTTCATCTATATTGAAGCTCCATATTGGCCACATAAATATTTAGGATTATTGTGCCTCTTAAGTGGACCTCTTTATTATTGTGAAATGATCTTCTTTATTCTTGGTAATATCTTATGCTCTAAAATCCACTTTGTTGTTAATGTACTAAACCGCTTTTGAAAATTTTGAGTAGTGTTAACAGGATGTTGGGGGTCTGGGTTCCTCACAGGTTCTTGAGAGTTCTCCACAGAAATGAAGCAGTAAATAACAGAAACTATATATGTATATAGGTAAGGGTGTGTATGTATAAACATATACATATAAATAAAACCTTATTGGTAGTAATAATAGTATATATATTTTTAGAAAAGGTATTATAAGAAATGGTCTCATACAAGTGGCAGTACCTACAGGGTGAGTCAGCAAGCTTGGAGAGCAAGGAAAGCCCGCTGGCATTGTCCAGTTAGAGTCTGGAGGCCTGAGAGCCAGGGGGACTGATGGTGCAGTCCCTGTCCAAAGGCTGACAGACTCTGTACCCAAGAAGAGCCAGTGTTTCAGTTCGAGTCCCAAGACAGGACAAAGCTTATGCCTCAGTTCAAAAGGAGTCAGGCAGGAAGAATTCTCTCTTAGAAAGGGTCAGCTTTATTGTTCTCTTCAGGCTGATGGGATGAAAGCCACTCACATTATGAATAGGCTATTTATATTTAATGTATTTATTGATGTGGTTTGGTTTAAATCTATATTCCTGCTATTTGTTTTTGATTTGTCTCAGCTTTTGTTTTTTTCCCTATTCCTGTTTTCTTTTGGATCAGTTAACTATATCTTATGATGCCATTCAGCACCACCCCCTTTGTTGGCTTATGTTAGGGTTTGTTTTAGTTTTATAGCACTCCTCTTTAACTTTGAAGTCTGCCTTCAAATGGTAGGGTTTTTTTTGTTGTTGCTTGTTTTATTTTATTATTATTATTATTTTTGCCTTCAAGTGAAAGTATACCACTCCATGAGTAGTATGAGATCCATACAATAGGATAATTGCATTTTCTCCTTCCAGGCTGTGCACTATTATTGTCATACATTTTGCTTCTACATTTATAATGAATCACGCAGTGCATTTTTTTTTTATTTAAACAATTATATTTCAAGAGACCAAAATAAAAAAAAGACTTTTATGTTTATCCATGTAGTTACTAATTCACTTTTGTGTGTGTGTGTGTGTAGATACAGATTTTCATTTGGTATTTCCTTCTTACTGAAGGACATCCTTTAACATTTTTTATAGTGTGAATTTTCTGGTAATGAATTCTTTTAGTTTTAATATATCTGAAAAAGTCTTTATTTCACCTTTGTTTTTGAGAAAAGCATTTTACTGTTCCTGTAATCTAGGTTGGCAGTTTTCCTGCTCTTTCAGTACTTCCAAGAGGCGGCTTTACTGTCTTCTGGTTTGGATTATTTCCAATCAAAAGACTCCTGTCATTCTAATCCTTTTTCTTTATATATAGTGTGTTCTCCCCGCCCCCGGCTTCTTTTAAGGTTTCCTTTTTATCACTGACTTTAAGTAATTTGATTATAATTTACTGTGGTATAGGTTTCTTTTTGCTTCTTGTGCCTGAGGTTTGTTGAGCTTCTTGGGTTTGGGTTTGTGAGTTTATAATTTTGCTTTTGTTTTTGTTTTTGTTTTTAATTTAAATTCAGTTAGCCAACATTTAGTACATCATTAGTTTCTGGTGCAGTGTTCAGTGATTCATCAGTTGTGTATAACACCCTGTGGTCATGAAGTCATTTGCCCTCCTTAATGCCCGTCACCCAATTACCCCATCTCTGCACCCACCTCCCCTTCTGCAACCCTCAGTTTGTTTTCCAGAGTCCAGACAGAATCTCTCATGGTTTGTCTCCCTCTACGATTTCTTTCCATTCCATTTTCCCTCCTCTCCTCTTTGATTCTCTGCACTATTCCTTATATCCTACATATGAGTGAAACCGTATGATAATTATCTTTCTTTGACTTATTCCACTTAACATAATCCCCTCAAGTTCCATCCACATGGATGTAAATGGTAAGTATTCATCTTTTCTGGCATCTGAGTAATATTCCATTGTGTACATTTACATATACATATACACATCTTTATCCCTTTTTCTGTCAATGGACATCTCAGCTTTTTCCATAGTTTGGCTATTATGGACATTGCTGCTATGAACATTGGAGTACAGGTGACCCTTCAGATCATTACATCTGTATTTTGGGGGTAAGTATGGTACAATAGCTGGTGTTAGGGTAGCTTTATTTTCAACTTTTTGAGGAACCTGTTTTCCAAAGTGGCTGCACCAGCTTGCATTCCCACCAACAGTGTAAGAGGGTCCCCCTTTCTCCACATCCTTGACATTTGTTGTTTCCTGACTTGTTAATTTTAGCCATTCTGACTGATGTGAGGTGGTATCTCATTGTGGTTTTGATTTGTATTTCTCTGATGGCAAGTGATTTGGAGCAGTTTTTCATGTATCTGTTGGACATTTGTTTGTCATCTTTGGAGAAATGTCTGTTCATGACTTCTGCCCATTTCTTTACTAGATTTTTTTTGTTTTTTTGAGTATTGAGTTTGATAAGTTCTTTATAGATCTTGGATGCCAGGCCTTTATTTGATATGTCATTTGCAAATATCTTCTCTCATTCTGTCAGTTTCCTTTAGTTTTGTTGACAGTTTCCTTTGCTGTGCAAAAGCTTTTTATCTTGATGAAGTCCCAGTAGTTCATTTTAGTTTTTGTTTCCCTTGTCTTTGGAGATGTGTCTTGCAAGAGGTTGCTGTGGCCAAAGTTGAGGAGGTTGCTGCCTGTGTTCTCCTCTAGAATTTTGATGGATTCCTGTCTTGTATTTAGGTCTTTCATCCATTTTGTGTTTATTTTTGTGTATGGTGTAAAAAAATGGTTTAGTTTCACTCTTCTGCACATGGCTGTCCAATCTTCTCAATACCATTTGTTGAAGAGACTTTCTTTTTTCCCTTGGATATTCTTTTCTACTTTGTTGAAAATTAGTTGACCATAGAGTTGAGGGTCCATTCTGGGCTCTCTGTTCTGTTCCATTGATCTTTGTGTCTGTTTTTGTGCCAGTACCATACCATCTTAATGATGACAGCTTTGTAATAGAGCTTAAAGTCCGGAATTGTGATGCCACCAGCTTTGGTTTTCTTTTTCAACACCCCACTACATATTTGGAGTATTTTCTCATTCCATACAGATTTTAGGATTGTTTGTTCTGAGTTTATAGTTTTAATTAAGTTTGGAAAATTTGCCTACATTTTCTTCAAATATTTTTTTCTCTCCTCTTCCTTTTGAGTACTTCCAAATACACAAACCTTAGAACCGTGTAAGTTGTCTCCCAGTTCATGTAAACAGTTTTCTTTTTCCTTTGTGGTCTTCATACTTAATAGTTTCCACTGTTTATATTTTAAGTTTAGCTATCTTATTTTCTACTATGTCCTTAATGCTATCCTCGGTATTTTCATCTCTAATATTTTAGTTTTTATTTCTAGAATTTATTTATTTATTATTTTTTTAAAAAGATTTTATTTATTTATTTGACAGAGAGAGATCACAAGTAGGCAGAGAGAGAGAGAGAGAGAGAGAGGAGGAAACAGGCTCCCTGCTGAGCAGAGAGGCCGATGCGGGACTCGATCTTGGGACCCTGAGATCATGACCTGAGCCAAAGGCAGAGGCTTAACCCACTGAGCCACCCAGGCACCCCTATTTCTAGAATTTAAATTGTGGGTGGATAAAATCTTCCATGCCTTTACTTAACTTTTAAATCCTTCCCCTAGCTACTTAAACACACGAAATCCATTTATAATTTTTATGTCCTTGTTGACTAATTCTATTATTTGTACTGTTTCTGAGTCCGTTTCAATTGATTAAATTTCTCCTCATTATGCATCGTATTTTTCTGCTTCTTTGGATGGAAAATTTTAATTACATGTCAGATATTCATTGTGAATTTTATCTTTTATTGGTTGGTGGATAATTTTGCAGTCTTATGAATATTTCTCAGTTTTTAACTAGGTGATATTTTAGTTACTTAAACAGTTTTCGGACCTTGTTTTTAAGCTTTGCTAGGTAAGGGGAATTGTGTTGCCTTGGGTAAATTTTCCCCACTATTGATGCAAAACCTTTCTGAGTTCTCCATGAACTTTGATTCTTATGAATTATGAGGTCTTCGACTCTGATTGATGGGAACAGGAACTATTCAAGAACATGTGTGTACTGTGGGTCTTGTGCTTATTAATTCTTTCAGGTGTATCCTTCTTTAGCTTCAATAGTTTCCTCAAACACATGTGTTAATGGATATTAAGCAGCAGAGTTCTGCAGATCTATGAGAAAGCTTGTGTAGCTTTCTCCTTTTAAGTATTCTGCTTTTTAAAGGACCCTCAACCTTGGCTTTCTTAAGCTTTCTAAGCTCCTTGGGAAGTTTGAGGCTGCTCAGCCTAGGTTCCTCTCCCCTGTGTCTGAGTTTAGAAACCTAACAAGCATGAATAAGGGGTGAGTGTAGGGCTCATCTCATTTGTTTCCTATCAGTTAGGGATCATTGTCCTTTGTTGCCTGATGTTCAGTATCTTAAACTTTTATAGAATATTTTTTACCATATTTTTAGTTGTTTTAGGTGTTTGGGTAAAGCTGGTCCCTGTTACTGCCTTTTATCCAGGTGTGGGATTAGTAGATTTTAACTACAGAACAGCACATTTGGATTCACTCAATGTAGACAGCCTGTCCACCTAGCATATAGAGTAGTTTGTATGGGGTGACAGTGGCACTGGACAGAATAGGAATGTGTAGTATGTGTACTTACTTCTCTCTTCCAGGGTATTTAGCATGATAAATTGATCTGGAAGTAGAAATGACTAATAGGACTTCTAAACTGATTAAACAAATGTGATGAAACGAGATCCTTAGATTATTATGCTGTTAGGTGAAACATATTTAAAACAAGAATAACAATGAAAGCTTATCAGCTCTCTATATAGATAAAGACAGATTTAGGTATCAACAATGTCAGGGGTCTGAAAATATTTCCCAATATCACATTTCAGGAGTTGTGAAAATCCTTAGCTTGGAGAGCTTGAGAATTTCATCTGTTTTGATTTAGGGTGACTTTTTTTGCTTATTGAATTATTCAGTTTCTGCTGATCATTTCTGTATGACTATGACTCAGGATTCTCATCTTATGCTAAGCCTCACTGGAATTGTTGGCCCTTTGCATTAGGATACTTCTTAATAATTCATGGGAATTCCCATGATATATGTACATTCTGTGTGTGCTCTCAAAGCGCAGTATACAAATTCTGTCCTAAAGCTTAAAGAAGTTTGTTTTACTACAACATTCTAAAATCTTCCAGCTGAAATCTGGAGAATCACTTTTTCTGTTTATACAGTCATGCAGTATTATATTCTGATGAATGAGTGGAGCCTGGAGATGCTCCCCAATACTGGCAGACAAGGAGAACTCTTAGTCTGCATACCCTCATTATCAAGGTTGAACTCACTAATACTACCTTTACCTGATGGCAAGGAGTTTTGTGATGTAAATCTTTCTCTATTGTATGTCTTACCTTTCCCCTTTAAATTAATTATGTCTGGCCTGGCACTGAATACTCTTGGTAGCTAAATGAAATATTCCACCTTGTGAATGTCAGTTTTTACGAGGTTTCAGATATCTGATGTCTAATAAGCTCAGGAAGCTTTTACTTAATAATCTGGGTGCCTTTGAGGCAAATATGACAAATAAATGGTGGTATTTTCATATAGTCCAGTTTGAAAATCTTCAAACTTTGCCTTTGCTTTTACATCTATGCATATTTACATTTACATTTTTAAGATGAAAATTATACAAGAGAAAATATAACAAAGACTGGCATGTACTGATAATTTGCAGGCTAGTGGTTTAAAATACTTCTTTTTTTAAAATTCCTCATTTCCTGATATATTTTATGTCACTATGGTAAGAGAAGGCAAGTAAGTATAATCTGGTCATCTATTGATGAATGTGGTTTTATTTTGACAAAGGCTAATTGAAAATAATAAGACTGAAAACATTAGAGAAATATTCAGGTTAAATTCAGTTTTACTAAAGATGGTTACTGCTCTCAAGGTGTATGCTATGTGGGTGTTAAACGCATAGATGAATTGTAGAGTAAGAACTGTTATGTTCATGACCTGTATAAAATAGTATATGTGATTGCAAGATACTGAACTGTGAGGTGAGTCAACCATAGTTTCCTTGGAAACAATGATGAATAAAATAACTCCTTGCGCTGAATTAAACTGAGGTAATATAGCTAATGAATTATCTTCCACCCACATTTCCCTCTTTCTTCTAGGTCCTTCCAGTATGTTGTCTCCTGAGTTGTCAATCTTCTCTACAGATTCTTACAAATAGGTTTAATGACAGGATTTCAAATTGTAGAGTAGACATCTCTTAATTCTTTGTTATCAGCTTTGTTGATTTCATAACTGATTGCTCTCTCCAATTTGTTTGTTTTTTTGATATTGTAGATATGTAGGTTTTCTTTTCTATTAAAAATTTATCAGTATTATGGTGCATGGGTGGCTCAGTGGGTTAAAGCCTCTGCCTTTGCCTTGGGTCATAATCCCAGGGTCCTGGGATCAAGCCCCACATTGGGCTCTCTGCTTAGCAGGGAGCCTGCTTCTCTGCCCCTGCCCCCCACCCCGCCTGACTCTCTACCTACTTGTGATCTCTGTCTGTCAAATAAATAAAATCTTTAAAAAAAAAAAAAAAAAAAAGCAGGGTAGGATCCCAAGACTGATTCATTAATCACCTACTCAGTCTACCTCAGCTAGACTGTTGGCTAAAATGAAGGCATACTTATGAAGTACCTTGAAAGCTATGACCAGACATGAAAATAATTGATGGAAAAGGTAACACAGTAAAATAGTAAATCATTTCATAAGTTTGCTATATAAAAATGAACACAAATAAATGAATTAAAGGATATTTATTATGTGCTCACTTTGTACACATTTTAAATCTATATGAAGTACAGAGTATTATTATCCTCCTTTTGCAGATAAAGACACTGAGGTACAGAAAATTTAAATAACTTACCTAAAGTGACATAGCTCTTAGTGGCAAAGCTGATAAAAACCCAGCTTTTCTAGCTTTAGAATTTACGTTCTTAACCATTATGCTGTTGTTATCAGATGACTGATAAGACTTGGCAACAAAGTGAGGCTCAGAAGTTAAAATACTAAGTTCTGTAGAAAAGAATGGTATACATTGGTTAATTTTAATTTTCTCAGAGTCTTAGCCATTCTCTACCTGTTGTGTGTGTTTTTATATATGACTGTGTCAAAATTCTTTCCTTCCCACATTCTGAATCATCAGGATCCAGAGGAAAAAATAATTCTGTATATTTAAAACATGAGAAATTTACAAATGTATTATTTCAACAAAAAGAGTTGACATGCTAACAGAGAATAGAGAGATAGCCCACTGGGAACAGTAGGAGGCTCCAGCAACCCCTAAGCTAGAGGGAAAAAGGGAAGAAAAGACAAGAGCAGAGCCCAGGGAGCTCTGCACAAGCATTAGGAACTGGAAGCCTGGAGGCCTATCTAGTGGAGGCTGGATACACTGAGGGGACCAGCTGCTGTAGAAGAACCCATCCAGCCAGGGAAGGAGGGTTTAAACACTCTGGCTTTACATACCTCTTCCCTGCCTGCTGCCCTCTGCTTTCTTTCCAAAAATTTCCATCGGCTAATTTCTGCAGCAAGCCAGCTGTTTTAGGAATCTGGGAAAGGTAGCTCGCAGGCATCAGCTTCCCCCAAATTAGAGTTCAGAGCAGGATGAGGAAAGAGATGGTCTGAGCACAGCAGTCTTAGGACATGCACATCTCCCTTCTGTTTTATGTTTTCTTTTGCCTTCATATTCCATTTTGACTGTGTTGGCTTCATCTGATAATAAATTATGATGACAGTTTTATACTGTTTAATGATAGCGCTTTGCTTTTTTCTTCTACTGACAAGTTAAGGTAGACTTGGCTGCTGTCAATTTTGAAGAATTTGCCCTTTCTCTAGAATCCTTCAATCCTAGGGATGAGTATGATCCCTGACACATAGGAATTATTCTTAAAAAAAAAAAAAATTGATCCCAGAGAGGTTCCTTAAAGAGTTTATAGTCTATGTGTAATGAATATGGTGAACAACCCCGCTCTTTCGGGGTACAAACATGGATTAGTTTTATTTTTCCTATAACTGTCACTAAGTGTGCCCAGTTAATAGAATTCTTTTCTCTTTGGAGGATCTGGCTCCGTTTATTTTATGTCTCATTCCAGAGTTCTTTCAGGTTATAAACATTAATCTATTCATTTCCCCCCAACTCTTTGTCTTGAAAATGTTCCAATCCATAGATCGTATATAGAATATAAAGTACATGATATATTTATTTGTCCTCTAAGTCAGGTATGAGTAAGACTCTGATTACGGTTCATTGCAATTGGTTGCATATTTGTGTCTACCCAAAATTCATTTTGAAATCCTAACTCCCAATGTAATGGTATTTGGAAGGGGGACCTTTGGGAAGTAATTAGATAATGACAGTGGAACCCTCATGAATGGGATTGTGCCCTTATAATAGGGTCCTCAGAGTGCTTCCTCATCCCTTATGCCATACGAGGATTAAAATGAGAAGTTGGCCATCTACCACCTGGAGGAGGGCTCTCACCAGACCCCGGATCTATTGGTGCTTTGACTCTGGACTTCCTAGTCTCCAGAACTGTGAGGAATAAATGTATATTGTTTAAACCACTTAGTCTGTGGTATTCTATCATAGTAGCCCAAACTGACTAAGACCTCCATTATGGGACAAAATTCCTGCTTCATCTGTGGACCTATCCAACTAGAAAACAAGTTATCTGCTTCCAGAGTACAATGATGAGATAGGCTTAAGATAGACATCCCAATTTTGAAAGGGAAAAAAATGGAAAGAATAAAAAGGGTTGTTGGTCTAAAGCAAGTTAATAACTCGGAAGGATAAATTCCATTAGGTTTTAGGGTCTGAGAGTAATTCTATATTGCTGATGCTCTGTCCTCTAAATCCATAGGGTTGTATCCCTCTACCCCACTCCCATCTGTGATTTCAACTCCACTCTCTCTTGCCCCTGCATCTCTGACTCCACTCTTGGAGTCATTGTTCCTTCATTTTGTCCATCTCTCTCTTATTTGCTTTTATGGCTGAGCAGTATGTCATTGTGCAGATGGAGTATAGTTTATTTAATCAGTCTCGTATGGATGGACATTTGGATTGCTTCCAACATTTTGCTATTACAAATAATGCTAGAGTGAATAAACTGGTATGTAAGGTATTTAATATTTATTGAGGTATATTTTTAGGGTAATTTCCTAGAAGTGTGGACTGAGTCTAGGGACAAATGCATAGATAGACATTTTAGATATTGCCAAATTTTCTTCTATGGAAAGCGATACCATTCTGCACTCCTACCAGCAATGTGTGAGAGTGCCCTTTTTTTTCTATGTCCTTCCTAATGACTATATTGTTTAGCTTTTATACTTTTGCCAATCTGATAGGTATAAATAAAATTCTAATTTTATGACTTGAGGGCCCATTTTTAATTTTTTTTAAATCTTTTTTTATTATATTAGCTCTTTAGATATTAAATATTAGCATTTTCAAAAATACTGGTAATATTTAATATAATATTTCCATTTTAACTTCAATTCCAGTGCTTCTCCATACCCTCAACCACTCCAAGAGGATTATACCAGAGGTGTCGGTGGCTTATGGTAAGATGGAGGGTATGTTTTGCTCCCTCACATCCAACCTTCTTCACTTCCTCCCATGAAGGTAGGGTGGGAAACAGTGAGAGGAAAACAGTTGTTACATCCTCTGTAACAACTCCTGGTAAGATGGATTCTCCCTTCCATGTTACTTGTTACATATTCTCAATATGACAGTGACTGACAGCTCTTCGGTTCTGTGAGATCAATATCCAAATACTGGCTTTTATTGGGGTACACTGCATTTCTTCCAAAGACCCTATGAAGGTCTCTTCTAGGACATCCTCTGCCTCCATAGTAGGATATGAGGGTCTGGCTCATCCCTTTTTCAGTTTCCTTTCCTTTCCACGTGTTGGGTGTGCACCTTTATAGGCTCTTCCTCACGGGGATCCTTTTGTTTATTGGTCAGTCCTCTCGAGCTAGAACCTGGCAGGGTGATTTGCATTTGACCACTCTACACTGGGTTCATGGACATTCATATATTCTTAGCAAACAACATGGTTGAGATGCACGGTCTACCCCTTCCTTAACTCCTCAACACTTACTCTCTCAGCTATAGTCTCTCCTTCCTGTTCCTGTCCCTAAGCACAAGCAACTTCAGGAACTCTGTTAGTTTAGATGCTATGTAACTTTTAAACCAAAGACAGTTGCTATTTTCTGAGATTCTGATGGGAGGCCATATGGTCTATCCTCCAATCTTGTAGGTCAAGTCGAAAGTCCTTCCTTCTCCATGTTAGTCATTGGGAAAACTTAGGAAGAAAAAGTTGCTACTCTTCAAAGTTTACTTACTCTCTTGCTCTGCAAAGGACCAGAAGGATGGCATTGTGGTGGCTGAAACAGCGTCCTAATGTAAGCCCTGATCAGAAGTGGCTGACTATAGTAGGTAGAGGGTCTTTAAAGTTAGAATGTGTGTGCAGAGCACGTTTTTGTTTTTTCTCAGTAGTAGACTTTAATAGTCAATTCTAGAAAATCAAGAAAAACCTTGCTTAATTTTTCAATGTGATTGAATTACATAGGTCTTTATAAACTAGAAAAGAGACTCCCTAAAATGATGATATAAAATCTTATCACTATTTAAAGATTTTCAAAACTCCATAATGTAGTAATTGTCCTTGAAGTAATCTCCTAAATTCTTTGGATACAAAGATTTGATGGAAATCAATCAACCAGACAGTAAATGAGTTTTTTAGGATTTTCATTTGAAGTCTATAAATTATAAGTTAGATTGGAATATAGAAAATATGTGATATACCTTATTTTTGTTTTTCTTCACTAGTATCCTACTGTTCAAATAACCATTCATTATCAGTACATATTTATAATTAATATTCTTGATAAACCCATAGTTGATGTTACTGACTGCATTCTGTCCAACCTTACCTGTGTAGGTATCATATTTATGTTGTACTTGAAGATTCCCCTGCCAGAAGAAAATAAAATGGGGCTGCATTCAATTCTTCACTTTATTTTAAACATTGTTATTATGGAAAAAAGTGAAGAAAATAGCTGTTAAACAATCATGTCAAACATGGCTACATAGTGACAGCAATAAGATTTTATTTGTGATTCTTTTTTTCATGAATGAAACATAGACTCCACAACAAACAGGAGAGGGAAGTGGCCACACATGCCTTTAAAATATTTTTTCTAACTCACATGTAATATCTCATTCATATTTGGGTTGGAACAAACTTGTTCTTCCTTAGCCAATTAAAAGCAGCTTGTGTGTCAGCCCAGCCAAGAGCTGAAGCCAACTCTCAGTGCCACTGTGGGTAAGTCTTCTGGTACGAACACTGTGGTTGTATATAAATGGATCACCAAGAAACACTAGTTGCTTGGTTCTCTCTGGAATCTGTCTCTGTCTTCAATGCCAGGCCACCAAAGTGCTCCCTTAGAGAGCTTTGCCTTTTTCTTTTTCAACTCCCACCCAGGACACTTTGAAAGACCACCCAGTCCTAACTTTGATATTGAAGCATGACAGCAAAAAGAGATCCTTACAAGAACTGGTGTTAATGAACTCTGGAGAGATAGGTCCTTAAAGTTTGGAGAGCAGGATTAATACTTTTTAGGAAACCCACCAAAGAGATTGAACAATCGCTGACACTAAGTTCAAAGGAGTCACAATATTTGCTCATTAAATATTTATTGTTTATTTGAGCCTTTAGGTTTATCTTGGGAAGCCTATTTAAATTTCAGGAATTCAGATTATTTGGAAGCATGAGGACTTAATATATTTTTTTTCTAAAATTTCAAAGTTGTTTTTATGGTTAATTCTTTAATTCTTCAGCTCAAAAAAGAACCATAATTTTCAGTAAAATTGCCTTAAGATAAATCTAAGTATCCCCTAACATAATTATGGGGCTTTGTGGAGTTACTACCTCTTTCTTCTACTACTTTTGAGCTAATTCACAGTATATACATCTATTTTAGCTATCTCTATCTCCACTTTCCTCTCTACTGATCTACTTGTCAAATAGAAACTTAGAAAAATACTAGATGTATCATTGGTAAAGCCAAATGGTGGAATGAGCTTGAATTTGAGAACAAATGGGCTTCCTAGTCTACCTTCTCTTTGAATTGAACTTACTCAGTCCTAGGTAGAATAACTGGACAACCATAGGCTTCTTCTGCAAGAGAAGAGTCAATCCTGAGGGCTACCATAAGACAGAAGAGAAGTTGAAGTGAGCAGTTCCAGTAACAGAGCATCAGTGGGGAAGAGAACCATGGCTCCTGTAAACAGATACCTGTAACCCAATAATCTGTTCTTCTCAGTGTAAGAAAGCATCCTACACAATCTCAATGTGACACAGGGCATGCCACCCACCGGGGCGGGGGGTGAATTTTGTTTTCCTTCTTTATTGTGGAGTTTTCACTGGCAGTGTTCCCAACCAAAGGCAATGTGTGCCAGCCTATCCCTCGCCCCCAGGCATGGCTAATGCAATATTAGCAGAAAGGATGTATGCCAATTCTGGACCATGTTGTGCCTTCTTCACCATCTCCTTCATTTTCAAGACTCTAACAAATGGTGGAACCACACTTGGAAGGAGTCTAGGTCCTTAAATCAATAGATGTAGAACAGTGGCCTTCCAGCTAGGACCAATGGCATTTAACTGTATATGAGTGCAGTAGAAAAATCTATTGTGCTTTGTCACTGAAAGTTGAAGGTTTGTTACAATATCTAGCATTATCTTCCATTTATACAATCACTATTCTGTTCTAGGATAGTAAGAACAGGTACGAAATGCTAAGGGTTCCTGCCTAATACCTCTAACAAGCTAAAAGTTCTTAAAGAGTCTAAAGCAGATATTAGAGGAAAGATTATAGCTCCCCTTATAATAAGTCCCCAAATGCCAAAGGGACTAAGTTACTTTAGCTGTTAAAGTTTAGCCCCTTGGATGCCCGGAGGACAAATAAGCAGGTTGCCATATAAGTCATCTTGGTAGTTGTCTCTGAGGAGTAGTTTAAAGGACTCCTAGCAGTTCTAAGAGCACTCTGAAGGCTTCTCAGGATAATGCACTAGGATGAGTTGAAAAGTAAGACATCTTTCCAAGGAATGATTAAGATACTTGAGTCCTAGGCTGTAGCTTTTATCATTTGTTTTTATAAGCTGGTAAAGCATATATTACATACAGACCTATTGAAGGGATGGCTTTGAAGTAGTAAACACTAGAATTGGAGGAATTTTTGTTTTTGTTTTTCCGTGATATGATCTAGATACTGGTAATCCTTTTAGATTCCTTGCTTCACTGATTTCATTATGAATGAAATACTTGAAAGAGTGTCATAATTGTCCTAGATATTATAAAAAGTTTTTAGATAAGCAGGTGAGATGATTGGTTCAGAGGACCTTGGCTTCTGAGTTGTATAAGAGTTTCAAGAAACACCAAAAAGAAGGAGAGCATTTATTTTCAACCTACTTTTAGTCATATTAATTCATTCATTTATTGACTAACAAGTGAATACTCCTATGCCAAGGGCCTCTTCTAAGCACTGAGATTACTGGAGAAAAAAGATAAAAATCTCTACTCTAACAGAGGTGTGTTCTAATGGGGGAAAAAGGAAATATATATATTTCAGTGTAAATCAGAAAATTATGAACTATGTGGTTAATTTATAGAGTATCTTGATTTATGTCACAGAGACAACTGTTCTATTTAAAAATGCAAACTCATGGAGATTGCACAATGCTGGGCAGCCTGTTTTTAATGCCAGAACTTTAAGTGTCTTTTTGTGGCTATCTAATATGGAGAGGAAATTAGAGCTGGTACACTTTCTTTTTTTTCCCCCTCTTTTTTGTAATGGGCTCTGAAATTCTTGCTTGAAGTAGTTATCTAGCAATAGCAAATGATTTCTTTATCATGTAGTCTTTTGAAATGTAAATGAAAAAAATGAAGGTCTCTCTGCTAAGAAGTCCAGGGATGACTCATTATATTCTCTTGAATCGCTTTTATACCTAAGAAGTTTTCAGGATACTTATCTGACATCCATCACTAATGAAGAGGAGTGACAATTTTCAGTCTCTTTTTGCTGCTCTCTAGCTGTGTGACCTTGGAAAAGTTACTGAAACTCTCTGAGTCATTTCCTTATCTGAAATATAGAATGAATAATACCCAGCTCCCTGGGTTATTGTGAGGATTAAATGAAATCATATAAGTAAATTTCCTGACTTAACACTCCCTCAGGAAATGGTAGCTTCTATCATTATTACTACTAATTTTATTATTCTACTTACTTCACATTTTAAAAGCAAGGTGAGTCATGCATGAAGTCCTCTTGATTCTTTGTTTTTTTAAATCATGAATTCACGGTCTAATGCTGAATGAAGAACAACAAATTTTCACCAAATGACAAATCAACTCACTGGTTGGTTTGAAACAGAGTTTCTGAATGTCTCACTAAACCTCCACTTGGAGGAAAAAAGAATACTCTTTACTAAGTCCTGTTGCACTTGAGACTTCAAATGGAGATGATCTTCATATAAGACCACCAAACCAGCAACATTACAATCACTTGGTGCCATTTACAATTCATTAGAACGTGTAATTGGACCAACTGTCTCTCAGTCTGGTTATCTGTGGTATAGACACTTCCAAGAAATTATGCCATGCTCACCCAAATTTTTAAACAAATAAACAAAAAATAATAAAAACAAGTCCTATCAGATGTGATTGTATTTCTGTTGCTCTCAATCTTTGTGGATATTCTGATTTGATAGAAGTATGCTCCTTTAAAAAATACAATAGGAAATATGAACAGAAAATGATAGCATTGACTTTTGTAACTTTCTGCTTCTAAGGATCAGGGATTTTTTTTTTTTTTAATTTTTTTCTCCCTCTTTCTTTTCTGGTGTCTTCCAGAAGACTTGAGATCTTATCAACTGTAAACTCATAGCATGTGGAAGCTAGAAAGGGTTTTAGGAGTCCTATGTTCTAATTTTCTTGTTTCAAAAATAAGAAATCTGAGGTTCAGGACAGTAAAGAGACTTTTCGTAAGTTCATAAGGTATGTGACAAAGGGCCATGTAGTACAAATGGATGGCAAAATCTTCAAGAGTACATTTTGCAGCATCATATTCTTTCCATCATCATAGGTCATAACAGTTTTTTTTTTTTATGATTTTATTTATTTATTTGACACAGAGAGATCACAGGTAGGCAGAAAGGCAGGCAGAGAAAGAGAGAGGAGGAAGCAGGCTCCCAGCGCAGAGAGCCCTATGTGGGGCTTGATCCCAGGACCCTGGGATCATGACCTCAGCCGAAGGCAGAGGCTTAACCCACTGAGCCACACAGGCACCCCAGGTCATAACAGTTTTAATAGTTAACATTTATTATTGATTATTCATTATTTTCTAGGCATTTTGCCAGGTGAATTATAGGCATTGTCCTATTTATACTTTCTGAACATCCTTGTCTCTTTTATTCACCATGGTATCTCTAGCACTTAGGAGAGTTCCTACAACAGTAAGTGCTAAATAAATATTTGCTGAAAATAGGAAAAAAGTGAAGGAACAACCTTAAGAATGGGGGACTATCGTATTCCCATTTTCCAGATGACACAGAGGCTTAAAAAATGATTTACATGTGTTCATACGGGTAATGTTGGGCACTGTGGAATCCGTTCAGGTGTGACTCCAAAATCCTAGTTTGTATCACTTTGAAGGGCTGCCCCTGGGTGTGTGGCCTACGGGCTAGGACCTGCGAATAATATGCATTATGGACATTGCCATGTATGTTCTTGGATTTAATTTCTTAGGACACTTAGGATTCAGTGAGTTCTTCTGGCTTTCTCAAGTGAAATATGATGTGAGAAATGGAATGACCTCACAAACAGGTGGCAAAACAGTTGATTTGAAATGTTGTGTTCTGCATAAAAACATTCCAGGGGAGCATTTGACCCATTAATCTATTTGATTTGAAAAGAATGGCAAAAGCAAGGATTTGTTTTATACCTCCCGGAGAATTAGGCAGTTGGGAAAAATATATTTTATAAAGTTCAAGTCCCTGACATAATCAGACTCCAGAAAGCTCAGCCAGTTTTACAAATATTCCAAGCTGACCTTTTTCTTGTCTTATGAGCATGCAGTGTTCATTTCTACCTGCCCCTAGGTTCTATTTTTTTTTTTTTTAAACAGGGGTTGTCTCCTGACTCCTTACCACTTTTTCCATTTCCATGTTTTATAAGGGCCTGTTCAGTTACTCCTTCCTTCACAAAGCCCTTTCTGAAATGCCTTCAACCACAGACTCTCTCCCTGGAGCAATGGTAGCACTAACTATTGCCCATTTTTCACATTTGATTATAAGCCTTTGCAGGCTTGGGGGTCATTCTGTACAAATGGATGGCAAAGTCTTCAAGGTTATGGCATTGTATACTTTGTATCATCATAGCTTAGTCCCTATGTATGGTAATGGCTCTTCTGATGCCTGTTGAAAGAAAATCCAGGAACAATAGATAAAAAAAAGATTCTACCACTGTTACAAGAAATATTTTTTTCTGCCTGATTTTCTTTTATAAATTATAAATCTTTAGCATGACAAGTTTTGAAATGTAGTCTTGAACCTTATAAAAAGAACACACAAATGAATTGAATTGTTTTCCCCCTCTTTATCTTTACTATTGGGTGAGATATTTATGTGGTTTGGTGCTTAAAACTTAAAACTGAGCTCTAGCTTTCATGCTCCCGATTGACCTACCTAATTTTTTTTTCTCACTCTTGATTTATGTCTCAATTTCCCAATCTGTTTTCATAAACAATAACAAACGTGGCCTTGGAGGAGATCCGTGAAATTTAATTTATGTTTTTGGAGGCCTTTGGGACATTTGTGTGAAAGTGTATAAAATGCAAATTATCACTGTGGGTTCATACCTTCAATTTGCATATGTTGTTTCTAGTGCAGTTTTGGAGGCTAGGAATGTTTTCATCACTTTGTCCAAAAAGATTCAACCAAATTTTTTTTTTTTTTCCTTGTGAGCAGATTGGTCCACTGGTATCATGCTAATCAGTTTTTCATTTTCTGGCCAAATTTATTTTTTTAATTAACCATAGCTGAAATGTTAATTATCAACACTAGTAAACTGTAGGCAGTTCAGACCACTATCCCTTGCACAGGCGACAAAGTGGAAAATTTCCAGTGTCCTGAACCTTTTTACATTCCCTGTGAGTGACAGTCTCTGGCATTTTGGTGAAATCCCAGGCATGCTGTAAGCAATCACAGCAGGAGCTTGCTTTTAAGAAGTTCCTAGGCTCAGCTCAAAGAGTCAGGTAAAATCCTTCGCCCACCAGATTCAGGCTTGTAAATTAGGAGCTGGCATGGGTCGAGGTAGGTGCCAAGGAAAAGCTCACACTCTGTGTGCTGATTATTGTCCTTCTCAGAGCAAAAACCACCAAAAGAATGTTTAGTAATTAGCTCAAGCCAAACAGGCTCAAGACCTGTCTTTATTATTATTAAAGATCAGGTTGATAATGAAGCTTTAATAATTAGCATAGAAACAAGCAAGATGTTTCTCTTCAAGGCCTTATTTATATGAAAAATGCATGATCAAATGAAAACTCATCATGTTAAAGAGTAATATGAAAAGCTAAGAGAAGTGTACCTTCATAGTCTGAGGGGAGCATCTTTTAGAACAATACTATGAACTCTTCTCCCAGATTTCTTGAGATTTAGTGATACAGTACTAATCCCATGTTTTAGAACTGGATTTCTGCCTACTTAAAGAATACTAAACAAAAAGACCCAACATCAATTGAGTGTTATTCACCGTCCTATGTTCTTTTTCAGACGTACATATTTAGTCTTCAGAACTGCCCACTGTCCTATCCAGTGCCATTTTACAGGTTGGAATATGGGTAAAGAATTTCATAGTTTGTGGGTTTTTGTAACATTTATTTTTATCTCAAGTAGACATCTAAAGAACTATTAAAATAATGACAGAACCATGAAAATGAAGTGTATGTATTATGTAATACATGTAATGTTACTTTCCTCTATGTATAAAGGAAATCTTGGAAGAGGGAGCACATAAATGACATGAGACAGATGTTAAACCTTTTATCAAAGAGATGAAGACAGGCAGAGGATGGTGAGGATGAAGGATTAAGAATGAAAAGGGCAAAATTCCCTTGGACTTAGAAAGTCACAGGAAGCTATTTTCAACAAAGAAGTGTCTAAGATAGTACATTTTGCAAATGTAGGAAATATGTTGGAGAAAAGTATTAAATATATGTATATATACTTAAAACTCATATTGAGAAAGACTGAATATTTTGCCAATAAATTTTAACATGTAATGCTAATATGGCATACATTACTCAGTTACAATGAGTAAAATCATAAGGAGTCTTATATTCCATATATGCCAGTCCCCTTGTCCATTAATGAATGAATTAAGGAACATGGATGCTATAAAATGTCTAAGACACACAGGTAGTTATCAACACATGGGAACTAAAATGCAGAGCTTTCAGCTTTCAGCCTGAATGTTCTTTTTCTTTTTTTAAGATTGATTATTTATTTATTTATTTGACAGACAGAGATCACAAATAGGCAGAGACACAGGGCAGAGAGAGAGAGGCGGGGGAAGCAGGCTCCCTGCCGAGCAGAGAGCCCAATGCAGGGCTAGATCCCCAGGACCCTGAGACCATGACCTGAGTCAAAGGCAGAAGCTTAACCCACTGAGCCACCCAGGTGACCCCAGCCTGAATTTTCTATAGTTCAGTCCTGTTTCCCATGATTTTTACAGCCCACCCCACTTGTTAAAAAGGTCTTAAAGTTTTCTCTTTGAAGTTAACTGTGGAAAAAAATTCCAGTATAGGCTTCTTTTGGTGGTATTAGAACATATACTCATGACCTATCTATTCCTAGGGTTTTGCTATAGGGCAATAGGGAATAAGAAAAATAACAAAATTTGGAAAAATTATAAAGGTTTAGAAAAACTCAGTATGTATGGTAGTTACTCACATATTTTAATTATACATAAAATGGTGCTAGACCAGTCTAATACTTTAACTCTTTTTTTGATTTGTCTTCCTTTATTTAAATTTCTTGAGATAGAGCTTATCAAATTTCCCCACCCGTCAATCCTTCATGTTTTCTCTGTCAGTTTCCGTTTAAAACCATTTCTTTCATGATCCACACCATTTTCCTCATCTTCACCTAACCATGATTCCTCATTTGTCTGCTTTTGATCCTTGGCTTATTGGACCTTTCTTGGTTTGTAGAATTGGGCATCTTTATTTATTCGTTTATTCCAAAATTTTATTTATTTGTGAGAGATAGAGCATAAGCAGGAGGAGCAACAGGCAGAGGGAGAAGCAGGCTCCCTGCTGAGAAGGGGGCCCAATGCAAGACTTTATCCCAGGACCCTGGGATCATGACCTGAGCTGAAGGCAGACACTTAACTCACTGAGTCACCCAGGCCTCTGAGAATTGGGCATCTTTAATTACTGCTAAAGCCTTCTAGCCTCCATCTAGTTAATGTTGCAAAATTATACTTTATCTTCTGAGTAATTTCCTAAGTGAACATTGGTATATGTCTGTTTTAAATTTTTTTTTTTTTTAAGATTTTATTTATCTGACAGACAGAGATCACAAGCAGGCAGAGAGAGAGAGAGAGGAGGAAGCAGACTCCCCGCTGAGCAGAGAGCCCGATGCGGGGCTCCATCCCAGGACCCTGGGATCATGACCTGAGCCGAAGGCAGAGGCTTAAACCCACTGAGTCACCCAGGTGCCCCTGTCTGTTTTAAATATTAATCAGGAGACACTATAGTATGAAAACTGGGCTATAGTCGACCTGGCTGTGTTTTCCCTGGTCTGCTAACTTTGATCTGACCTTCCTTATGCCAATATCTTATTTGACACTAATATTCTCTAGGCAACTTTCAGAACCATGATGCTACAGTACCTTAAGTCAGTGGTAAATGACTATAAGTTAATAATGTGCAAAATAAACCTATCGATTAATATACAAGTCCTGTATCCTTTTTCTTTGACCAGTTTGTGGGAAAATTTGATTCAAATTAGGTCAGGCTTATGGATTTTATCTCCAAATAGACAAAATGAACTCTGCTTTGAGGCATGGCTTTAAATAATACTTCAGATGCCTGAACAGTGTCACAAAGTAGTGTCAACTACAGATGGCCAACTCACATTGTGAATGTTAATTAGTATTTAAAAATTGGCTTTTAGAAAACAACTCAAATTATACTAGTGATAGGCTAATGGCCAAATCTTTTTGTAGAAATGCAACAGTTGTTGAGGTCCGTTATCAAAGGAATGAGACTGAGACAGTGAAAGTTATGCAAAGCTTTATCCTATGCCAAGCATTAGAAGTCAGACTGACCGGCCAGGGCTGCCTCCAAAGAGAGTGACCCTGTCCCAATCTCACAGGCTGGTTTTACAGAGCATAACTCTAGACCTCAAGGTACAGGGCTTCTATTGTTAGGGCGTTTACTCCTGGAATTGATATCCAGAACCAATTCCAGGAAGTACTGGGAGGTTTGGAACTGCTGGGGCATTTAGAACTGCTGGGGCATTTATTCCCGGAATGAAGTCCGTGGATGTAAACAATATGGCTACCTAGGCAATATAGAGTTGCTCTGGCTAATCAGGCCCTACTAGTTAAACAGGTTTTAACACTAAATCAACCCTAACACAATGTTTAATTTTATATGAAGCCTGTAATTTTATATGAAGCTTCTGGTCTAGGCATGTGCTAGGCACTGAGAGAAGGTAGGGTGGTCGGTCATATCAGCAGGGCACAGTTGCTATTTTAGCAGAAGGTAAAAGGAGTACTCTCTCACATTTGAAATGCCAATTTGTTGGAAGAAGGGATCTACTGTTTCCTATAAGCCAGATATGGACAAAATGGAAAAATGAGCAAAAAGAGCTGATGTAGGGTTTCCTTGAGTCCTGCCCAGTAGAGCTACCTGGTGAGGAGAGAACTTAGCAGAAAAGAGCAAAAGAATTATTGCAAAAAACTCAGGGGCAAGTTGCCACCAGGAACGGAAATGCATTTATCTAGAACAATGAAGTCCCGGGAGAGAAGAATTTAGCAAGAATCTCTTGAGATGTCCTCAAACGTGGCCTAAAGAGAGAAAACAAATCAGCTATAACCTCTTGGGGCAGAGCAGAATCTAACTTGCTTCAGTACAATAAATATTAGTCAGAACCCCCTCGCCCCTTAGCTCTCCCTTCTCTTTTCCTGCGTTGACTCTGATAGTGTTAACACAGCACTGGCAAGGAAGGCTGGGGAGGAGGAGAATCTCCACACGGGATCCACATACTTCTTATCACCTTAATTGCTACTTTCCAACTCCAAACCTTTTCTCCTGCATGGACTATTGTAATAGTCTTTCCCCTAGTTTCCTTACTTGTGCCCTTTCTCCCTACATTCTGTCCTTAACAAGCCACCACAGTGACTCTGTTAAATTGTAAATCAGATCATGTCACCTCTAATGTGGTTATAATCTTGCAATGATTCCTGCCCCAAAAGAAAAGCAGCAGTGTCTGCAGTGACCTAGAAGGCCATCATGATCTGGTATTTCTCATGTGTTTCTTGGACCGTCTGTTCTAACTCCATCTTTTTTCTTCTGCTCTAGCTGTGTGACCTCCTCACTTGGTGTGGAGAAAGCTTTCGCTTTGAGGCTGTCCCACTTGCTGTTGTCCCCACCCATATACTCTTCTCTTAAATATTCTCCCCCCAATGAATATTGGGTTCTTACACAGATATTACCTCCTCCGTGAGAGCTTCCTTGGCCATTCAACTTACAATTTCAATTTATCTATGATGCTTCCTATCCTCCCCCATTTTTTACTTATTTTTATTAATTTATCTTGTTTTTTGTTTATTCCCACTACCAGGGCTTAATCACCATCAAGGTTAGGATTTTCTTTGGCTTTGGTCACTTTTGAATCTTTAGCATTTAGAATACTTGGGACATGGCAGTGCTTAATAAACATCTCTAGAAGAAGGAAAGGAAAAACGTAGGAAAACAAGGTGAGAAGAGAGAAAGGAAGGAGTAAAAAGTAAGAACTCTATATTGGATTTCCTTCTAACTTGAGTATAAAAGGAGAACATTTAATCTGTTCATTAAGTGAATGTGAGTTTTCTTCCAGAAAGAATACCTTTTTTAGGGGAAAAAAAATCACATACAATTTTCTCAATATATTTATTTTGGGCTGGACACAGTGACTATAGCACACTTTGCTGTTGCATGGGGGTACAATCTAAATATCTTGTTTACTTGCCTGTACAAGATTGAATATTGACAAACTTATAAAAAGGGATTTACCACATACCAGGTTGTTCAGCATAAATTATAAAAGGAACTTCTATTTTGGGGGGGAAATGATGAACAGATTTTAAATGCCCTATAGAGTTTTTTCAGGACCAGTTGGAGGGGGTTGTGTCTTTATTTTGGATGGGGCCATCTTTTGATACTGGTGTGTATATTCCCCCAAACTGCCTGTGTAGCAGTCATGTTTTCCCTACCTCGAACTCTGTGTTAATTACTTCCAGTGCACAGTTTATTTTTGTCTGTGGGCTTGGCTATCATTGTTGAAAATAAGGAAATCACAGAAATCTTATTTAGACTGTGACTCACACATTTTACAACCTCAGGTAAATGACCAAACCAGGAGCCCTGTGGAGTTAGGATACTCGAAAAGCTTTTGCCAACCAGATTTGTTGAGCTTCTTGTTATTTAATAAGACAGTACTATTTTAGGGAGCCTGGGGACTACCTGCCCAGTTGCTAGCTTTGAACAAAACAGCACCATCAGATGCCACATATATAATTTCACTTTAAGATTTTTAAAAAAGATTTTATTTATTTATTTGAGACAGAATGAGAGAGCACAAGCAGGGAGGAGAGGGAGAAGCAGACTCCCTGCAGAGCAGGGAGCCCAACATGGGGCTTGATCCCAGGGCATGGGGATCATGACCTGAGATTAAGGCAGACAGACACCTAACCAACTGAGCCATCCAGGCACCCCTATAATTTCTTTTTATTTATTTTATTTTTTAAATTAACATATAATGTAATATTTGCCCCAGGGGTACAGATCTGTGAATCGTCAGACCTACACACTTCACAGCTCTCACCATAGCACATACTCTCCCCAATGTCCATAATCCATAATTTCATTTTAAATGATGGATTTTCTGCCTGAAACTTTGTGAAATTTAAAATAATAAAAATAACTACCAGGATCAGGTGCATCTGTATTCTAACATAAAAAAAAAAAAAAAAAAGGAAAAAGAAAAGAAAGAAAAAAGGAAACAGCCACCTTATTTTTCTATCTGGTATACGTATCAGTGTATCATTAAAATTGAGTTATACAGGGTCGCCTGAGTGGCTCAGTGGGTCAAAGCTTCTGCCTTTGGCTCAGGTCATGATCCCAGGGTCCTGGGATAGAGCCAGGCATCAGGCTATCTGCTCAGCGGGGAGCCTGTTTCCTCCTCTCTCTCTGCTTGCTTCTCTGCCTACTGTGATCTTTGTCTGTCAAATAAATAAATAAATAAAATCTTAAAAAAAATTGAGTTACACATCTTTTGTCTTCTCATATACAGGGGAAAAAAATAGGTTTTATTTCTTCCAAGCCCTCCATTTGAGTCAAAGTCATGTCTGGCATTTCTTTTCCTGGATGCACTCTTCCCTCCCTCATGGGCATTTGATTGCAAGAATGCTCAAACTGACATAAACATGAAAATTTTAGGGAGAAAAGCCTGAGCCCTGAGAACAGAAAATGATTAGTGCTCTCTTTTAATCTTGACAGGGCTACTTTTGATGAAGGATTAACAATTTTTGGCTAACCCCTCTTTTTGATTCATTTTGATTAAACCAGAACATTTCTATAGTAAAATGTTTATACATCACCTAGAGATAGAAAGTGCTTTTTAAACTGGAAACCTTAGTAGAAAAAAGATAGCAATAAGAATGTTGACTTGCAAGTGTAGGAGATAAACGTAGATATTTGAGAGCAGGATTTTCTTGCTCTCATAGTTTCTTAAAAATAAACTTAAAACTCTCATTGAAATAATGGTGAGATCTCATGAAGATTTTTAATGGTCCTAGAAAACTGACATTATAGGCAAATGTAGTTTGTTCTCAGAAATTTGGAATCCAGAAATGCTAGTGTATTTAATTAGGATAGCTCTACTGGTTTGAGCCAGAGTAATGATGAGTTCTTTTAAGTTACTCAGCAAGACCACTGTATCATAGCAATGATGTCAAGGGCTTGTGTTCCAGTCATAAAAATTGGCTAAGATACTTAAATTGGCAAATAACTCAGCCTCAGACGGACCGTATTCCTTTGAAAGAGAATGATACGGGAGTTCTGAAGGGTCAGAAATGAATGGAAGTAACTTAACGAAGATGGCTGGTTTGGTCTATGTACTATTTCCCCTCCCTCTCTCTCTAGTTACTAGACAGTTGATTGACATTTCTGAAGTGCGAAAATGCTTTCAGTAATGAGATTTTAAAATTAACTGCTGAGTGTGTTTACAGCTTTTTAATAGTGTCAACATAAGACAAAGGTGAGTTCTGAGATGAGCCAAGTTTTGAAGCCCAGGGGACTTGGGACCTGGATTATTACCATTTGGCTTTCCCATTTAGTTTTCTGCACGCGAGTCCCCTATTGACCTTGAACGAGACATATCTGAAATATATTGGGGAGAAATAGATGAGAACTGGGCAGCTGAATACTAATTTGGTCTCTGCCACTTATTACCTCCTGCTTTTTGGCTATTACCACTAGCACTGAATTGCAGTGCTCTCTTCCTTGAATCGGTGTTCTCTGTGCAGAGTCTCTAAGAATGAATTCTTTAATTTTGCAGCATCATTGCAACAGAGGTGAATAGATTCAGATAATTATTTGAAGCTTCTACAGTGCAATGCGCTACTCAGCATGTCATTAACTGGAGATTGCAATCGGAAGAGTAAATGATACCCACATTTATCTACATATTTATCATCAGCTGTGACTCTAGAGTTGGGCTGCTACCGCAGTGTGAAGGATTCAGAACCATTTATTAAATTGGCTTCATGTATTTTCATGGTCGTGAGTTTAAAGAATTCTACTTTTTAAAGGATTTGAACAAACTGAAAATGATTTGCAATCACATTAATGGGAAGAAGTAAATTGAAGACACTCGGGAGAAGAGTTTAACACACCGACAAGTTTGTTATCCTTCGGAAGTTTAGAGTACATTTAAAGTTAAGGTTTCTGTGTGTGCTTTTTGTCAGGTTTTGCTTCTGTAATTAGCCTAATTTTAGAACATCTCTAGAGACTCTCATTAATGTTCTTGTATCTTTTACTGATTGTTGCTAAAGTGCGCAGTCATGCCTCCTAGTTAGCACTGAGAGCAATGCAAATATTGGTTTCATGTTGCTACTGCTTTTAAATATTGCTGTACTTTGCTGCAAGAGTATTGTTTAATTACCTCATGATACCAATTACCACCTTTGGACCTATTGCTCAAGTAACTATACCACTAATGTGGCCATACTCTTAAATAACCCTAACACTGTCAAATAGGCTGTCTCAAGTCAATGTTAAATAATAAAAAGCACATGACTGTATAAATCTTAGGTGGTGTGTGTGTATGTATATCAGGTAGCTTGGGTGTATTAAAGTAATAGACAGGGTTACAGGTTTTGGGATATGTGTGAGAAATCTATTCTATCAATTCACTTTCGTTATCCCATGATTTCAGAGTAGAAGCCAAGAAGTCTTACTTGTAAGAGAAGAAATAATGATGTATTTATAGTTAGTGGGCCCTCACATTCTGGGATTTTCAAAAACAAGCAGTGATTGAAAGAAAAGGTATTATATTGGAAGCTCAGTTTGCGCCAAGAAGTCATGAAGCTCATTTCGGGGAAGAGAGGATAAAATGCCAAGGTTCTTCCTGAGGGGCTGGGTTGTGCTTGGTGAAGAGGAATCCAATCTCCAAGGCACCCTATTCAGAGATCCTTTATACTCCTGCCCACCAAAGGAATGGGACCCTACTATTTTTTTTTAAGTTGGATTTTTTTAATTAACGTATGATCTATTATTTGCCCCATGAGTACAGGTCTGTGAATCATCAGGCTTACACAATTCACCACACTCACCATTGCACATACCCATCCAATGTCCATAGCCCAGCCACCCTAACCCTACCCTCCCACCCCCACAGCAACCCTCAGTTTGTTTCATGAGATTAAGAGTCTCTTATGGGACCGGGGAGAAACTCTACCATTTTTAACAAAGAAGTCTATACATTCTGAAAGAGCTAGGCTTTCTCCATGTGGGAAAGGGCAGCAGAAAAAGCAGCAACAAGAATAGGAGAGGTGTTGGCAGCATGAATGACTCAAATTAATGGGACTGGAAGAATAACAGCCATGGAGTAGAACACATGGGGTGGACCAGGGCTCTTTCAGAGGGAAGGAGGGCTTTGAAGTCCTGGTGTTCTCAGTGGATAATAATTTGAATTCCAAGTGTGCTGAAATTAATATCTCTATTTTAAATTCTCTTTTTTTCCCTCATGCTTTTGTGTTTCTCATCTCCTTAACCAAACAAATACTTTTGATTGTTGTAACTTGGGGAATCGGAAGTTAAAATATTACTGTTGCCAATATCTCAATTTTACCTTAATATTTCAAAGTTTCCAGCTGAAAAATTTGTCAATTTCAATAGTAAGGCAATTTTTCCTGCTTCTTAAATTCAGAGCAGTTTTTATGTAATTTAAAATTTTTCTTGCCTTTATTGTACTGACTTAGACATTCACTAACATTTTGACTTGAAATGATTGTGGGCAACTGTGCCTCATTCTTAAATTTAAAGGGAATTCTTTTAAAATTTATTATGTATATATTTTTAAATATGTCCTTTATAAAGTCAAGTAAGCTCCTTTCTATTCTTTTTTTATCTTTAATGTATGATGAATTTTTTGCATCTAATTTTTCTGTATCTAATGACATGTTTTTTCCTCAAATGTGGTGACATAGATAAATTCATTGATATATTTTTCTAACATTAAATGGTTTTCAATAGTAGATAATCTCTACTTGTCAGAAATATAAATTGCTGAGTGCTTGGGTGGCTCAGTTGGTTAAGCGACTGCCTTTAGCTCAGGTCATGATCCCAGAGTCACAGAATCGAGTCCCGCATTGGGCTCCCAACTCCATGGGGAGTCTGCTTCTCCTTCTGACTTTCTCCCTTCTCATGCTCTCTCTCACTCTCTTTCTCTCAAATAAATAAATAAAATCTTAAAAAAAAAAGAAATATAAACTGCTGTTTAGTTTAGATAATATCTTATAGTTTTTATATTTATATTAATAACTAGGATTGGCTTATAATTTTGCTTTCATAAACTGTTTTCATACAGTTTTGACTCAGTTCTATACTAACTACTTCAACAGAATTGGTAGAATTGTTATATTTTCCATCTTTGGAAAATATTGTATGGAAGGACTATTTATTGAAAACACATAGCTGGATTTTTTTCCCATTTTGAAAATATATATCTTTTCACTGAAAAGTATAAATATAAGTGATTACTAGAATTTGAATTGTGTATTAGGATTCACTTCTTCTGTAATTTTGTGGAACTTTTTAAAATCAGGATTCTTCTTGGCTTTATTTTTCTTTCTGGGCTTCTATTGGAAAAAATGGAATGTCCTTTGCTCTCTTTTAAATCTTTTATTTGCTAGATTGGAAATTAGGTGTTTTTATCAGTGTATCTAATTTAAAGTTTTGATTAAAACAGAAAAATAAAATATATATGTAATTGCAAAAGGAGGTGCTGGCCCCATATGCAAAGTTTTAAAGGAAATCTTTTAAATTTTGTTTGAAAACTTAAAAAAAAAAAAAGTGCCAAGACCAAGGATGTTAAAAATGAGAAGAGAATTTACAATGAATATTTCTTTGGAAAGAGTTTTTAGTGTGCTGTGACTCCTGTGCCCACCCCCAAGAAAGAACGGAGTGGAGAATTTAGGTCTTCCCTCAACGTAGTGAGAGAGCCCTCATCAGGTTGCTTCAAGGAGACATGGGAGGAAGACATCTGCCTCCAGCTGGGGAAGAGTAGAGGATGAGAGAGGTGGGACAGTTGGTGATCTGGGGGCAAAGGGATGTCAATTCCTGTGGCAGTGAGTGTGTTGGAGGAAGAGATAGGGGTTTTCTTTGAACCTCATGCAGGTCATGTGGGCACGGGAGCTCGTGTGAGTGTTGTCTTGGATGCTCTCAGATAGGTCTGATTGGAAGGATTAAATTTCTCAAAAAAGTGGTTGAAATCAAATCCCTGAGTTCTAGGGGACTTCAAGGGAACTAGAAGTTAGGAGGCCATAAGGACTGGATTTTCTAAAGAAGCCACATAAGTGCTTTGTGACATTCACTTCAGAGACAGTGGTGTTCAAATAAGAAAAGTCTTGATTTCCTTGTCTGACCTCAAAACCCTCCTGGCAAGTGTGGCGGAATCGGACACAGTTGACTACCGGGTTAAGGAGATAAATCGGCAAGAACAAAGGAGATGCCAACTGCACTCCCTCCCTGAAGACCAGCCGTCCCAGTGCAACATAGTCCAGCTGGAGAATGAAGGAGGAGGATTACCTTTGAAAAGAGTTGGAGGATTTCATTATTAAATGGGATCAGACATCCTACATAGTAAATGAGACATGGACGTTTCTGTCACTTCTGTGAGATCAGAAAAGTCATAAACCAGTTGCCTCACAGGATACATCTGTTTATGTCCCATGAATTCTCTCTCTTTTTTTTTTCCCCATAAATTCTCTTTGATTGTGTGTAGCATGCAAAGCTGAGCGTGCATATCTCTTCTCACCTCCTGAATAATACTATATTAAAACTAATCATTTCTAATAAATTCTTTCTCTCCTCTCTTCCTGAATAATACTATATTAAAATTAATAATTTCTAGTAAAATCTTTTAACCTTGCTGTGTATAATTTTAGCATGATCCGATAGTCTTTCTTCTTCATAGCTTCTCAGTTTCCCCTTAAGACTACTTAATTCTCACCAATGTTGTGCTAATAGTCTAGGTCTGCTTCTAAAGCTTTTATACTTCAGTTTCTAACCTTTAGATTGTTGACTCTCTGGGAATTTTTTTTTCTGCATATAGTATGTAGCAGAAAATTTAATGATTTATTTATTTTTCTTTTAAGTAGATTTCCAGTGGACTCCATCCCATTTATTTCAGAATTTATTATTTACTGAAAGATGTGTACTGCCACGTTTATCATGTATTTCAGTGTATGATTGGTCTGTTTCTAGATTCTTTATTTTCTCCTTTTTTTTTAAATTTTTTATTTTTTATAAACATATATTTTTATCCCCAGGGGTACAGGTCTGTGAATCACCAGGTTTACACACTACACAGCACTCACCAAAGCACATACCTTCCCCAATGTCCATAATCCCACCCCCTTCTCCCAAACCCCCTCCCCCCAGCAACCCTCAGTTTGTTTTGTAAGATTAAGAGTCACTTATGGTTTGTCTCCCTCCCAATCCCATCTTGTTTCATTTATTCTTCTCCTATTGCTACTTTGATGTCATATCATTTTTACATGTCATTAAGATTTTTCCATGTTTCTTTGGGAAACCTGGCAGATTCCTTCTACCACATGAAATTTTAAATAATGTAAAGTTTTACAAAGATCTCATTGAGATTCTGACTGAAGATTTTATTAGAAGTATGTATTAGCTTTCGATATATTTATATTTTTATTTCGGAGAACAGGCCTTCTTTCCTTTAGGTCTTGCGTTATATACTTCATAGATTTTTTTTCATGGCTGCCTCACTTTTGTCGTTGTTGTTTCATTCATTCCCAGATTCTAGCTGTTGCTCCTGCTATAAGAGTGTCCATATGCAGTGATTTTGTAATTCACACTCTAGGAAGCAATCTTCAGAATGCTTTTAGGGAGACCTAGGTCAAAAAGTGCTTGAGACACCGGCAAGGACAGGTATAAGCCTCTTTTGAGAAACGTGGCAAGTGCTGAACCATTATGAGTCTACAGGGCATCTGTCTCATTTATTCCTTCCATAAAGATTTACTGAGTGCTTATTAAGTGCCAGGCACTGGTCTTGGATACTGTAATGGACAAAACAGACAACAACAACTGTAAAAAATCCCTTGGCTTTATTTTGTTTACATTTTAGTAAAAGAGATAGATAATAGTCAAGTAAATTTTAACTGTGCTCTGCAGGGCCAACAACTAAGGAGAAAACTAAAGCAGGGAAAGGAGAGGAAGTTCTGGGATGGACTGAAGTTTCAAATAGGGTGCACCATTTGTAAAAAGGAGAAGACCATTAAGAGAAGAGGCAAGACAGGTCATAGACGGAGAGTCGGGTCACATAGTAAGTTATAGGTCCTAGGAATAATGTTCGTCTTTATTCCAAGTGAGATGGAGAGTCACAGGAGAATTTTTAGCAGAGTAATAAAATGACAGGACTTGGTTAACTGTACTGTCTTGGTTCTGGGTTGAGAATAGACAGAAGAGTGAGAGCTCTGACACAGGAAAGACATGGCAATGAGGGTAGTAGGAACTATCTTGAATATGGAATGGAAAAATTTTGCTGACTCAATGAGCATGAGGTATGATAGAAAACATAGGAGTCAGAAATGACAGCACTCCTTTTGGTTTGAACATACAGAAAGACAGAGCTGCCATTGAGTTAGATGGGGAATACAGTGAAAGTGGATTTTGGCAGGGACAGGGGTTAGGAACTCAGTTTTGGACATGCTATTTAAGAGACAGCTACCTAGAAGTCAAGTAGATACTGAGCTACTGGTTATTGAGTTTGGATGTTAGGGACCAGGAAAGGTGGTATAGATGTGGGAACCATTAGAATATAGATGGTATTCAAAACTATGAAACTAGAGATCATCCTACCAAGTGAGTATAAATAGAATAGAGAAGAGAATCGGGGACTGAGACTTGGAATATTTTAACATTTAGGAGTCAGGAGGAAGAGAGTAATCTAGCAAAAAGACTGAGGGGAAAGGACCAGAAAGGGAAAAAAAACAAAAACAAAAACAGCCAAATGTGTGTGCTAGGTGAAGCAATGTAGCAAAGCAGAGAGGTTGACTATGGCAAATGCTGTTGAAAAGTCAACTAGGATGAGAAATGAGAACTGATCATCATCTTTGGCAATGTGGAGATTATTGATGACTTTTATAAGAGCAGTCCTAGTGAAATGGTGTAGGAATATGAGAGACATGGAGCACTACCTGGAAGAGGGAGAAGATAGGTGGGGTTGGTTTGAGTTAGGAGAAAATATCCTCGATTTGTATGTTTAGGAGAATGTACCACGAGACAGAGAAAAACATAAACAAAACAAAAACTCCACAAATTGATGTTGTAGGAAACAGAGGAAGAGAATAGGTGCATGTCTTTACAGAAAATAGGGTATCTTTATATGAGAATGAATTGCATTTAATTTACAAGTAAAACCTTAGCCTTGGTGAGGAGCGAGTAGAGAATATGGACATCATTGCAGGCAGGTGAGTATATGTGGCAGTAGAAACTTGTGGAATTTTTCTTCTGATTGCTTTATTTTTTCATTGAAAAAGAAGCTGGGGGTTGAGGGAACCTGGGTGGTTTAGTTGGTTAAGCTTCTACCTTTGGCTCAGGTTATGATCCTGGGGTCCTGGGATCTAGCTGGCATTTGGCTCCCTGCTCAATGGGGAACCTGCTTCTCCCTTTCCCTCTACCCTGCTTCCTGCTTGTGCTCCCTTGTTCTCTCTCTCTTTCTGAATAAGAAAGAAAGAAACAAACAAACAAACAAACTATGGCCATTAACTGAAAATAAGTGTGGTGAAAGTATGTTGGAAGTTTGTAGACAAGAAAATGAATGAGTCACAGGAGTAGCATTGTATCCAGTCCCAAGCTCCGATTGGCATATAAAACATCTCTGATTGTCCAACCCCCCAAACATTCCTCTTTTTCCTCATATGTTTGTACAGTTCTCCAGGTTTTCACTGGACCTGTTATCTTAGGGAACACTGTGGCCTTCTTTGTAGCTAGGTATGGCTTTATCTAAATTTAGCCAATGACATTAGATAAAAATGCTACTTGTAATTTCTGGGAAATTCTCTGCAGAAGGAAGGGCTGAATTTCTTTCTCTCTTTCTGGTTTATGTTGCTTGGATTGCAGAAGTGATGCCTACTGCTTGAGTAGCCTAACTGGGCCATGAACTGATAGGCCCAGGTTTCTTAGCAGTCAGAACCCAAGGCAAATTTAGGTACTAATTTATATTTGGGACCCAACAGTAAAAGAGAAGGTGAGGCTAGGAAGGCACTAAAGCAAATACTAAGTAGCGTGTTTCTGAAGCAGCCACATCCTCACAAGAAAACACAGCCGATTCCGTGATCATGGGAACATCCATAACAAACAGGATGGGAGGGATCACTGCCAGCATCTTGCTATCCACCATCCCTTATCGCTCAACCTTCTCACTTTGGGATGCCTACTCCTCTCTGCTGCTGTGTTGTCTTGCCTGGTCCTCCTAGGTGGGTGCTGGGGAAGCCAGAGTCTAAGCGTTTCAGGTCAAGACAATTGTGGGCCATGGAGCTGCAAGGGTATAGACAGTCTTTGGAGGCTGAGAGTCCCTGATGGGAGAAAATGAGTAGATCAGTAATGGTGACTAGGACTCTGCTGTCATGAGGATTTTGTGACTTGTTGCTGGCACAGTTCTGGTCAGTAACCAGGACACAGAGATATGGGGCCTTATTCTTATTTTGCTGTTATCAGCCTAGGACACCATGGGGAAGTAACTTGAGTTTCTCTTTCTTCATCTGTTTCAAGAGAACATTTTGGGGGGTAAGTAGAAATAATTTGAAATAATGTTCAGTGTCATTCTTATTGCCTTCTAAACTTTATTCTTCTGGGTTATAGATTTATCTTACAGTGTATTATAAATACATACTATGGAAAATAGCCATAAAGTAGATATGATACTAGATTCTAGATTCTAAATGTGGAATATTCTTACTGCAATGGTAGTGAGTCGGATGATAATCAGATGATACATGTTCATAAAACAAAATGCTATAACACTGTTACAGAGGCCGCAGTATCCTGTTGATTAAATCAGCTTCAACTCTCTCATCAGATGGGGGAAAGGGCTTTTAAAATATTCTGCTTTATAATTAGAAAAGTCCTCATTTCCATCCTTTTTACTTTCTAATCTATTCCGAAGACTATAAATACATAGCTAAACTATCTGGTTCTGAAATGGTTGAAGGTAGAAAGGAAAAGGAGGCAGTCCCACTGTCTCTATAAACCATGTCATGTGCTAGATGAGTGGTGGAGAATGAGGGATGGCTGGGTCACCTAGGGCTGGGCTAAGGAGAAAGGGGACTAGAGTAGAATGGAGCCTTGAAGGAAGGACACTTGTCAGATAAGGTAGCAGGTCGATAATGGTGTGACAGAACTATTTAAATCAGCTCAGTAAAGGGAAGGAGAAATCTGGCTTGTGTGGTTTGGGTGCCAAAGTATGATAACCCTATCCCTATCAGTGTTGCTGTTGGTTCTGTTGGGGGAGATATTTTAGCTCTGGGTAAAGTACTATTGTTGAATTACAGCTTGTAATGTTCAAAATTGAAAGAAAACTGATGGATAAAAACAGAAAGTTGTACCAAGGTATATGTAGGTTGGCATATGAGGAATTTCTGTTTATCCTTGTTAGTGGAATATAATTATGTTGTTTGGCTGAAAATGACAAGAAAGCTAAAATAAAAGTGGTTTAAGCAGAGAAGTTTATTTTATTCTCACAAAGTCCTGAGGTTCAGGGCTGATATAGATATTATGGTCCATGATACTAGGGAACTGGGCTCTTTCCTTCTTGCTGTTTTGCCTTGCGTAGCTAGAGACCGCATGGTCCAACATGGCTGCTCTGACTCTCTCCATAAAGATTATTCCAGACAATGGGAAAGAGAATAGAAAAGGGATGGACCAACTCCATACCCTTTAAAGACATTTCCAAGAAAATATGCACAATATATGTGTACACATCATTTTCTAGACGTAGTCATCTGGGTGCACCTGGTTGAATGGTCATCCAGAAAGTATAATTTTTATTTGCCATTTCCACATACCCAGGTAGAATTTGGAACTCCTACTAAGGAAGAAAGGAGTGCAGACTTTGGGGGAACAACTTGCAGCCTCTGTCACAATCATCTGAGCCACTGGCATCTGGTTTTCTAAGTCCTTGGACCATTTTAAACAGTAATTTTTTTTTCTGCCTCATTTGTTTAATTGAAGTATAGTTGACGTACTATCATATATTATTTTCAGATGGACAACATAGTGACTCAACAATTATATACATTATGAAATGCTTACCACAATAAGTATGGTTACCCTCTGTCACCATACAAAGCTATTATAATATTGACTATTTCCTACGCCATGCTTTTCATCTCTGTGATTTATGTATTTTTTAACTGGAATTTTGTACCTCTTAGAATCCGTCACTTCTCTTACCTCCTCATCCCTCCCCTCTCACACCACCAGTTTTCTGTACTTATGAGTCTGTTTTTGTTCATTTTGTTATGTTTTTCAGATTTCACCAATAATGGAATTTATATGGTATTTGTCTTTTTCTGTCTGACTTATTTCACTTAACATATATGCGTTAGTTCTGTGTTGTTGTGGATGGCAATATTTCATTCTTTTTTTATGTCTGAGTAATATTCCATTGTTTGTATATACTGCATCTTTATCCATCCATCAGTCAATGGAGACATGGGCTGCTTCCATATCATGGCTATTGTAAATAATGCTCAGTAAACATAAGGCTGCATATATCTTGTCAAATTAGTGGTTTTCATTTTCTTTGGGTGAATACCCAGTAGCAGAATTACTGGATCATATGGAGTTCTATTTTTAATTTGTTGATGAGCCTCCATAATATTTTCCACCATGGTTGCATCAATTTACATTCTGTGTCACAATTTTTTAAATTTAAATGCATGTTAGAACTTGTTTTTATTTCTTTTATTCCCTTAACATACTTTATTTGAGCAGTGCAGAATTAAGATTACAATTTCATATAGATTTTTTATATTCAGTTTCTTCTGGAAATCTAAGTCATAGAATTCTCTCTCAGCAGTAGTCTCTCACTGTGATGATACCCAAGTTATGTTTTCCAATGAACATATGAAATGAAATTCAGTTATCAAAGTGCCAGGATTTTCTAAATTACTGTCTTTTATTTTTTTTTAAGCTAGGAGAGAAAAGAGTAGGACATATTCTCTGCCCCAAGATTTCCATTGAGTTTATCTGGCACAGGATACCCACAGAGTATGTGACACCCTGCTAGGCCCTGTGTTCAGACCTGACTAAGACAACATCCCTCCCTGTGGGGAGATGTCTAATAATGAGGGAAGCAGCAGCAAGCAAATCCATAGAATTCCATGTGAAATCTTGGGTGCAGGGGGATATGAACAGGGAGTCAAGAGATGAATGCTGGAAACTGTTAAACAGATAGGCACAATCTATTCAATACTTGAATAAGGTTAAATGCCAAATGAGGGAGTATCCAATATTTTAAGCACATGAGCTTTCTTCTTGGAGAGGTAGAGTTAGTTTTTACTTCTTCCTCAGCTAGTATTACAATTCAGAAGCGTAGCCGTCTTCATCCTTGCCAGTCCTTTATCTTCCCTTGCACTGGTACTAGTGCCTCATGCGTTTTCCTCTCCCACCCTCAGAACATGGGGAAGGATTGAGATTGATTTTTCTCTTGCGTCAGTTCTGGGTTGGGTACGTCGTGACTCAGACTCTGGTCAGGGAAGCCCCTCCCTCTGGCCACTGAGACTGGTATGGGGATGAGCATCTCACCCAAGCAAAGTGAAAGAGACTTGAAGGAACTTCCATTCAGTGATACACAGGGGAGGTAGTTTTCTGCTAACCAAAGAAGCTCAGGGTAGGTAAGTCTAAATTTGCTGAGTGGTCACATTTTTGAAGAAAATCTGCCTAAGAGGGAAGTAAACCAGGATAATGGTCAAGGGAGGAGAGAGCCAGAGACTGGGTCTGGAGGCATGAGCAAAACCCCGGACCCAATTGGCCATAACCCAAAGCCAATTTTAGCTTTGTATTTGCACTTCCATTCGAGGGAAACCTTTTTAAAGACACTCAAACCAGTGTAAATTGAGGTTCTGCGATGCATACAAAAGCATTCTGACAAATAAATAGAGGTGATAAGAATATAGTGAGTGAAATGACTAACACCTGGTGTAGTGTTTAAGCATCCATAACTCTCCCTCCTTCATATTTTATAGAAACATCCCAAGCAGTGTTCCTTATAAATAGGTCTTTCTAAAAGCTAATGAGTCTACGAAAAATAGCTCATTGTAGATTGCTAATTATATCAATATCTCTGGGCTACATTTTGTTATAATCTCGAGAAATCTTACAGAGGAGGACCTGGCAACAGTGTTTAAAACTACTGTCCCTAATTTTATTTGTCCATAGACATGTCTTTTCCTCATAAACTTCTATTTCGAGAAATATAGTTGTAAAAATTCTGCTCTACAGTTTCACATGGAGGGAGATTCTTGGTCACAGGTCAGCGATAATATTTAGACAATATTTAAGCATTTTGTGGCTTCAGAGTTTGATTTCTAGATTGCTAAAAATGAAAAGGAAATCTCTCATAATCACTTAAAAAACCTTTCCTCATAAAGCCTAAGCCTTGTTAATCTGTTTTGCTGAACTTTGGGAATGAATGACATAGCTGTTCAGATCTGTGACATATTAAAGATGACTACTATTCTGGATAATGAACATGGTGCTACGTAAAGTGAGCTGGAAAGGTGAAGTTCATCACAAAATTGTCTGAAAGATTCTAGTCAGACTTTGGCTTCACTCTGATACAGAGTACTGAGCCACATTTTGAAAATAGCATAATTTCTTTTACTATCATTGGAAAAATCACTGTATTTTAAAACAATTTAATTATATTTTCAATTTACTTCACAATAAGCCAGATACAAAGCAGATAGGAACTAACTTTGGAATTAGAGCATTCATTCTCATTTATATTATTTTTCAATTATTTCCTACATATAAATAATGCTGAAAAAAAAGCTAATAATTATAATCAACTATAATAGGAACTGTGCCACATTAATTCTTTGATTTGATAGTGAATTATTATATAAAAAGATTTTAAATATGGCACAGGCAGGAGATTTGCAAGAAAAAAATGATTTAAAGACAATAAGCAATAGTATCAAGTTATAGTTGAATCATTAACGAACTCTTACTCAGACTCCTTCAGAATAGAGGTGTATTAAATGATTAATTTTAAAATTAAAATTATTCAGGAAGCTGTAGGAGTTTCGTTAGCAGTTTCAAGAGTCTGAGTGTGGTACCCACTGCCTTTGATTCTTTCTTATCATCAATGGAGCTGACCCTGACTACCAGAAAGAAAACTAAAACATCTCTCACTCTGATTCCTCTTACCCCACTCTACTTTTATTCGGATGGCATTTGTCATTATATGACATACCAAATAGCTTATGTATTATGTTTTTCTTGTCTAGAGTATAGACACTGCAAAGGCTCGGACATTTGTTTTTTTTTTTTTTTTTTTTTTTTTTTTGTTCACTGCTGTGTCTCAATAACCTAGAACAGTACCTGGTTCATCATAAGTGTTAAGAAATACTACATGCTCGAGTGACTGAATGAACAGAGGGTACCATATAAATCCCTGTTCAATACTGCTTGTCCTCACAATTTCTGGAATCATCTGGCACAAATGTCGCCTTGCACTTAAATCAGATTATGCTGGCAGAATAATGTGAGAAGCCCATGGAGAGCTCCCCTGGCACAGCTTCTTCAGCAATGCCTAAAATTAAACTACTAATGGATGTCTTCTTCTCTTCTTCCTTCTCCTCTTTTATTTTTTTTTTTTAAACTAAATACATTTTTTTGGATAGCAAGTTGAGGTATTGTAAAATACCTTTGTATTGTATTGTAGGTATTGTAAAATACCTTCTTTTGGGAAGAATAATATATTCTATGCCCAATGTCTTAATGAGATCACTAGGCACATTTCTGCTGTTGCCCCCTTGATCCAAGGCCCCGGTATCTCTTCCCTGAATTACTGGAGTAGGATTCTAACTGGGCCCTCTGCGTCCACTGTTATCCCGGTAAAGTCTCTTCTTAGCACAAAACCAGAACAATTCGTTTAAAATTGTAACAGATTATGGGTCGCCTATGCTCCAAACCTCCAGCATCTCCTCATTTCTACTTTTAAAGGCCTGAACCCGTGCCATGGCCTGCACCAGGCTGTGTGGCCTACGACTGTACCTCCTCCATTGAATCTCCACACTCCCCTCCAACGTCATCCCCTGCACTTCCTCTTGTTCCCTCCTCTCTGTACTTCAGACTCACCTTAAGTTGCCAGCATCGTCTGTTCTCCACTTGGTGTTTATCTGGAGAGCCTCATGGCTAAGTCCTTGCCTCTCTGAAGATTTTATTTACATGTTGCTTTCTTACTGAGACCAACCACACTACCCATTAAAACTGTCACCTCCATTGCTTATCTGAAAGCCCCTTTTCTTTGCTCTACTTCTTAAATCTTTTCTATGGAAATTATCAACCTCAGGGGTGCCTGGGTGGCTTAGTCTGTGAAGTGTCTGCTATTGTGATCCCAGGTCCTGGGATCAAGCCCTCCATCAGGCTCCCTGCTCAGCTGGGAGTCTGCTTCTCCTCTCTGTCCCTCTATCCCACTCTGTCTGTCTCCCAAATACAATCTTTAAAAAGAGAAAGAACTATCAACTTCTAACACAATTTAGAAGTTTCTTATTTACTATGTTTAATGTAAATTGTCTGTCTCCTCCTACCAGGATGGGGATGCTACGAGGGCAGAGATCTTCATTAATTGGGATATGGGTATACCCCAAGCTCCTAGAATAGCACCCGGCACATAGTAGATACTCAAATCCCATTTTTAGAATGAGTGGATGTATAATATTTCATTTGTGAAGGACAGGAAACTGTTAATGAAGTATAGAAACCTTGGAAACCTGGAAAAAATAGTCACTAACTGAGAAAGAAATCGCAGAGGGTTAAGTGTTATTATTGTACCTAGCCGGTCAACGGACTCTTGGGCCAGTCTGGCTGGAAACTAATTTGGATCGCAGGCTTGTAATATGATTATCTGATCATTTACTCACTTTACTTTACCAGCTCCCCCATTATCTAGAAAGAAAATGGACTATACTAGGCATAGTCTCATGCAAGCTTCTATACAAAGGCATGTTTAGGATCCAGTCCGTGTTAATAGGTTTGTTCCCTAATGGGAACTCTTTTAGTTCCACTGTTTTGGAAACATTCAAATGTCCTTCAGCTACTACTGTGTGCTGCTGACCTTTTTCTCAAAGGACACCCGTAAGACAACTGTGGAGAGATACTCAGAAACTTTGCTGTATCAGCACAATACTATTGGCTGCTGACAAGCCTGACTATAATTTGGGTCATGGACAGGCCTGCACCAGAGATGTAGAGAGAAATGCCAAACCTTAATTGACATAACTAAGCCCCATATTCTTACAGAAAACTCTACAGTAGGCACTATTTTGCCCAGGGTTGTACTGATTAAGGGATAAGAAGAAAACAATGGAAAAGCTTGTATTTTCTGGAACTACTTGGGAAGTACTGGTGGCAACTGTATTTGGGCTTTTCTAAAAGACCCTTCTAAAACTACGAGAGAAATTTGTCCTGCAAATTATTATAGGAATTCCACTAGTAAAGAAACTATTAGCAGTGGTTACTTGTGGAAATAGGCAGTTTGGGAGGAGAAAGACTGCATTTTATGCATACTTACACTATATGAATTTTTGTGGGGCAACTGGATTACTTAAAAAAGTTGTCAACATATTTTATGGTGAATTCAATAGCTGCTATATGCATCTTGAATCCCATGGAAAAAAATTAACAAATTCAATGACAAAAACCAAAAACTTCAATCACTAAAAACCCAATAACATGAAACCAAAAGCTTTTGTTTTATGCAGTCTTATGTCCTGGATCCTAAAGAAAGGGACATGATAGGATCTATATTTGTATATAGAGACGGTTCTCATCCGGAAAATGGGCTTTATCCTAAAATGTGTTTACACTTGAGTGGTTTGGAACATGAGAGGCATTTTTTTTTTCCCCTTTAGGAATAACAGGTAATCCAATTCCATTGAAATTCTGTATGTAACTTAACAAATCTAGTTACATATGTATAAAGAAAAGTGCTGATAATCTTAAGTTCTAAGCACGTATCAACTGTATTTCAGTGATAGGAAGCATAGTGCAGTGCCACTGGGGGAAGCTGGGGCTCCACCTGCTTCCCTTCATTCCTATAAGCAGGATGGTGGGATCCTTTTTTCTCTGCCCCTCGCTGCTAGACGTAGGAAGGCTTCTAAGATTTCAATCTTCCCTGAGACGATGTTTTCTAAGCCAGAGCAAAGAGCTCTGGAGTGCGCAGAGGATCTCAGGTGGTATGAGAATGCCAGACAGAACTCAGTCCTGGGAATCTGGGAGGAATGAAAAGCAGAGGGATGGGGCTTGAGGGACCCAGCACAGTCCAGTAGCTGGCTGGAATTCACCTTTCTTGACCCTTCATTTCCTGTTTTCACCACTGTTCACCTAGCATCGTCGGGGCAGAGAAGGAGCAACAGCAGTCCTAACAGCAGGACACGTTTCTCTTGCTCTTTCCTTCCTCGTTTTCTTGCTAAGATGAAGAAACCAATACCAGGATATGAGGAACACAGTGGGGTAAGAGTAGGGATCATGTGTGAGGAAACAGCTGAACAGGTTTTCTTCTCCCTTTTCTCATTGACTTCTGCCAGTTGCAGTTGCCAGCTCAAAATCTGTATTCAGTATACTTACGGGAGTCAGGGGAAAATCAAAGACTCCTCATGTTATGTATCTACGGGTGTGAATAGCTTTGTCAGAGGCCTAAGACATGAACCGAGCAGTTCTCTTGTAGAAATTCTATTTTCCGTGCAAATAGAATCCTATCAGAACAAAAACACATAATTGTAAGTTGAGATAATATAACTTCTCATAGATTTTTTTATAAGAAGAAAGCATCAGGCAAAAAAGAAAACCAAATTGTTCAAGAAATTATAAATGTGAATAAATAAATGAGCCTGGGAAAAAGGATTTTGGCAAATGTTCCAACAGGATTTCATCCTTAGCATAAAGCAGTAGGCATGGAGAAATTCATGGAAGTCCATCGCTCAAAGGATGTAAAACTGAGATGATCAAGATGAGATGTTTTTTTCCTATTTCATGTTCTTTGAATTTCAACAGATTCCTTATGAGTTGGGTAGTTTTGAAACAAATTTTCCTCTTTTTATTTTGCATAGCATTACTTTTAAATTATTAAGAGAGTATCAAATACTATTTTAATATTTTATAATGTATTTCTTAAATGGTTAAAGACTTAAATCACTTTTGAAAGTCAGCATTAAAAATTAGAAGAACAGTTTTAATATTTAGATTATCTCTGCTATTCACAATTACATATTAAGATTGACATACACTAGAATAATAGAATAATAATTTCTAATAACAGTAATATTAGAAAACTAATGGAAATGTAACAGTGAATTTATGTAACTTGCATGTGAATGTAACATATTTAAAAAGGAACTTCACCATCTTCTTGCCTGTTGAGACATCAAATAATTGGATATTTATTAAGCAAGCCACCATACCAGGAATGAGATGCTTGTTCACAATGGTACATCTTTCAGGTATTTGTGGAGCATCTGTTTTCCTTGGGAAACATTAATATTATTAATAATGATTCTAAGGATACCATTTATTGAGCATTTATTGATACCATTTATTGAGCTTCCCATGGCAACACTGTATTGAAATACTGCTATTGATTCCCACCTTCCTGCTTTGTCTCAAAGATGAAAGCTGTAGATAGAACTGTCTACTTTCTTCCTACTTGCCTAAATAACTGTTAACTTGACATGCTAAGATACCATTTGTTAATATTAGAGAACCACTATAGGGAAAGTTAGTATTAATTTTTACTGTTGAATGCTTTTGTTCTATGCTAATTATATTTACAGTATCCACAAAAAGATGAAAATACATGAACTCTGTAAATTTCTGACTACAACCGGAATCTGAAGCTTGTGCCTAAACTGTCAAAGTTTTGCAGAAGTTTACTTATGAACTTAAATCTGTGTTGAAATATGTATAACTGATATCAGACACAATTAACAGGTTCATTTGGAGAAGGAAGGAGCCAAGTAGTTTTGCTGGTAGGAGGAGAAAACACTGGTTAATTAATGAATGTGTCATAGAGAAAGAGACAGGAATTGGAGGAATTGGAGGAATTGGAGGGGGAAGGGGAGAGGGAGGAAGAGGGGGAGGAGGAGGAGGAGGAGATTTTTTTTAAAGGCTACTTTGTTATTTGCCATCAGCATGGTCTTATCTATGCTATATGAATACATTTTTCCCTGCTCCAGGAAAATTATGGCCTACAAAGAATGAGTTGTAGAGACCTGCTTTAGTTTGAAATAGCCATGATTTCATACTCTGCACATTGGCCTTGGGATATTGAGAATACCAAATATGAGGTACCACTGAACCACATCTACTTTCTCTGAGTTATCAGACACCCTGTACCTTAGCTAGGCTTCTGACATGTGACTGAGGTGCAAAGTTTGCCCAAAGTTATAGATTATGGGCAAGTAGAGGTGTTTCAGTGTTTCCATTACTTCCAAAGAGTGAGAAGATTTTTGAGAAAGTACCCTTTGTGAAGACTTTTCAAATAAGAGGCATTCCTTAAGATTAGTTTGAAGTGAGAAGTACATAACCCAAAGATAAGCATGAAGTTATCACACTTCTCCGCATTTGTGATTGGCAAAACCTTCTGGAGACTGGCAGTATTTAACAACTCTATTTTTATTAATTCTTATAGCTCCAGACAAATCTTCACTCCAAACTCTCTCCAAATGATATGGAACATGTACGTTGATTGCATATTTGAAGATTTAAAGAATTGGGGAGTATTTTAATTTGGAACTTCAAGAATTTTCATGTAATTTTTTATAAGGACATACCATTTAAATATAGAAAACATGACATTGATTCCTTTGATTGGACAAAAACATTCACAAGACCATTTTTCAGGCTGAAAAAGGAAATGCAAATTTGCGAAACCAGTGTTCCTGCCTGTAGAGATAAAACTTCAAAATAATCATGGGGTGATAATTTTCTTAATGTTTGATAAGTTCAGCTGGAGTCAGAAGCAGAATGTTTATACCTTAGGAATTTACAAAGAATCTGTAAGTGCAAACTCATGTTCACATGACACTCTACTTAACAAATTCTTATGTGATAAACCCAGTAGGGGCAAAAAAGGAAAAAAAATGTGAGGAGAATACAAAATATCTTTATTTCACACTTAGCAAATTTAACTGTCCTCTCCAGATTAGCAACAGATTCTTCTTTTGAGACATCAAAGAAGGTATTTTGCCCTATGTTTTTAGCACATCCAGTAGAAAGGAAAAAAAAAAAAAAAAGACAAATACTTTGAAAAAGCTAACAAGATTCAATTATGGTATTTAACTTTATTTGGAAAAGGAAAGGAAATTAAAAAATTATTTCTCCTAAATCTAATTTTTTTCTGACAGAGGAAAAAATAATGGACTTTTTCCAAGTTGCTAAAGAGTGGTATCAGATTATTGTTGGTAGTTGGTACTGAATAATTTACAAAGGACATTTTCCGTCTTGATGATTCCTCTCCTTGTTGTTTGGAATAATGTGAAGTGTCTTGATTTATTGTTAGTCCAAACACAAGCAATTTAAACCTACCATAGTACATGTAGACATGAGCTAATTTAGACTGATTTGAATTTGTGAAAGGTGAAAATTCTTTAAACGATGGCTGAAATTTCATTTTAATTTTCCTTTGATCTAGGAACCTCTTTTGTCAAAAGAGTAGGTGATGACCTTCTGGGCTTCAGCCTTTTCCACCCAGAACTTGTAGGTTGGGACAACTTCTCAGAGAACCAGTGTATTAAACCCTGACCATATAATCCTAGTGAACCCGTGACCGATTGCTTCCAGAACATTCTTCCAACCACAAGAAGCTGCTGCTGTTTTGTATGAAAACAGGAAAATCCTTTGCTCAATTAGGTTAGGACATACAAACATAGTCCAAGTAGTCACAGCTCATTGCTTCTGAGAGACAGACCCTCCTTGATCTGTCAGGGCACTGCTGCACCCGCAGCTAAACCAAACCAGGCTCACATCTTTAGTCCCTTGACCCTTGGTCAGTTGACTGCATCTACCTTTGCTTCTACACTCATTCTTAAATTCCTGGGCATGCTTTTCTGCATTTCAATTCTCACAATGATTCTGGATGGTTCTGGGTGGCATTTTAATCTACGAAATGGACCATCCTAATCCGGGATTCTCAGTTCTTCTCCGTCAGCCTCATTGATCTGCACTTCTGTGTCATTTTGTAAAGCCACTCTCATGGTTAGGTTCTCGCTCCTTGCTGTCACCTACATGGGCTCATGGATGATGTAATAAATCATTCAACACTGTCACTACAACCTCATGCTTCATGACTTTCTCTGTTTTTCCAGTTCTCTTATTCTTAAAAATTGGGGGGAACTTCTGGTTCCTATCCCTTGTGTATTTTCTTTCTCTCCTTTTAACTCACCCAGGGTTTATTTCTCTCCTAGATTTCCATTTTTTGCCCACATCAACTAACATCTGATGGGATTCCATCAGCCTCTTGCCGTTAAAGCCATAGGCTCGCTCATACCTGAGCTCATTCTTTCCACCTTCTGTCTTGTAATAGCTGAAGAGTTACTCCGCCCTCTGTTTCAGGCCGGTTCCTCCACCTGATCTATGGATCCCATTTCATTCTGCTTTCTCAGAAACACTCATCTATTGATTATGTTCCTTCTCTCTGTAGCTTCAAATTTCCCCTTGCTCCTGCCTGTTCTCTATCACACATAAACATCCTCAGGTCTCTTCTATCTTAAAAAATGATGGTCTTTCTGTCCCATAGTCTCTTTCATCTAAACTTGATCTTTATCTCTCTATTTCACAGGGGGATTTCCTAAAAGATATCAAACCTACTGACTCTATTTGCTCCTCTTCCATTATTTCTCTGAAATTTTTCTTGTCACAGTCTCCTATGGCATCTTTTTGACAAATGTTCTGGTTTTCATAACTTGGGCCCATTGACAGCATTTAACACGGCTCATCCCTTTCTCTTTCTTAAAGCACTTCCTTTTCAGGATTGCTAGGGCAAATGTTTGCCTAGATTTTAGCCTGTTGCTCTAGCTGCTCCTTCCCCATCTCCTTGCAAGTGCCAGCAATGTTATATGTCTCTTCAGTGCTGGGCCCTTTTCTGATCTTTCTTTTCCTTAATGAGCTTAATGACTCCCGTGGCTTCAAAGGCAAAATGAATGTTGACATCTCCAAATCTATATCTCTGATTTCAGTCTCTTTTCTGAGCTCCAGACCTGAGTATCCATCCACTTATTGGATATTTCTAATTGCATTTTGTATTGGTACTTTCAAATCAATTTACACCAAACTGAACATATCATCTACTACAGAAAACTTGTTTCTCCAGGTGTATATATTTAAACAGGGTAACTACCTGCCCAGTTGCCCATGCCTGAAATAGAATCCTACAAGACACTTTATACTTCAACCCTCCCTTTCTGACCAAATGAGTTATAAGATCTGTTGATTCTATTGCTCACATATCTTTTGAGCTTGTCTCCTAGCCCTAGTTCAATGTGAAATTGTCCTCTCAATAAAAATTAACCATGGGGGGGGGTGACTAGGTGGCTCAGTGGGTTAAAGCCTCTGCCTTTGGCTCAGGTCATGATCCCGGGGTCCTGGGATCGAGCCCCACTTCAGGCTCTCTGCTCAGCAGGGAGCCAGCTTTCTCCTCTCTCTCTGCCTACTTGTGATCTCTGTTTGTCAAATAAATAAATAAATTCTTTAAAAAAAAAAAAAAACTATGGGTTTTGCTGCCTTTAAGTCAGTTTTCCATACTCCAGCTAAAAATCTTTCCAAATGCTAAATATCTGATTTTGTTACCACCTTGCTTAAAATCCTCAGGGAGATTGATACTCTGATAGTTCAAATTCTCATACATGGCTTAAAAAGCTTTCTTTTGCTCATATTGCACACTTTCACTGGCCCTATTCAGTATCCTTCAACCACACCGAATTATTTTCCTTTACCTAAAGGTGTTTGGTCTCTTTAAAGCCAATTCTTTGCCTGTTTTTCCCATTTTCTCTTCCTATGTCTTCTTCGACATTTTTACTTAGCTACTCTGTTTCATGACAGATTTTCTCTGTGAAGGCTTTCCTGATGCCTCCTCACCCTTTGCTGACCCCCTCCAACTCTATATGAATTCTCCTTCCTCTTGTTTTTGAGATAAACTGATAAATGCTACATTGGAATTTCATCTACTGGAACTTCTTTGTATTGCAACCTTTACTAGGGCCGTGATTTTATCTGAGTTGTCACCATTATTTCCCTAGTCACTAGGACAGGACCTATGTAATGAATTTTCTTTGCATAAACACATAATTGGTTATGTAAAAATTACTGAATGTCTGTTATATTTTAGGTTATAAGAGGAAATCTATAAAGCTACATGCATGCTTCTGCTTTCTAGGAGCTTATCATTGAAATAGGAAAAAAAAATATACTCTCCATCCTTCCCAACAGGAATTTAAAAAAGCCTCGTTGTGCTTTTTGACCTTTAAATTCAATGACAGTTCAAGAATGAGGAGATAAATTAAGGCGGGAAGTGAACTGGAGATCAGATTATCCATGGCCTTGAGGCCAAGTCACTGAGGTTGGTTTTGGAGTAACACAGGATTCTTCAAGTAATGTTAGAAATATAACCTATCTAAAAAACAATCTGAGGGGTTTGAAGTGGCGGGGGGTGGGTGGTTGGGGTACCAGGTGGTGGATATTAGAGAGGGCACAGATTGCATGGAGCACTGGGTGTGGTGAAAAAATAATGAATACTGTTATGCTGAAAATAAATAAAAAATAAATTAAAAAAAGAAATAAAAAAAGAAATATAACCTATCAACTTGGAAAAAAATAATTTAAATATATCTACTTGTTTTGGAAAAATACTAGGTCAGCATCACTTCCCTATTTTTCAAAATTGCTTATTTATATTTCATCTACAGTGTTGATTGTTGACAGTCAACTGTAGGTCTTGGAATAAATAATTACATTCCTTTGGAGGAATCACCATGTTGGCTAGGTTATGGTTGATCATATTTCAATAAAGTGGAGGATTTAAGGAGATATTAAAGAAGTCATCAAATCTTGCTTCTTGGGAAGGGCACTCATGTAGCTTTCATATTACACAGCTTTAACAGACATTGGTGTGAGCCTAACTTGTTCTGTTCTCTTTGAGCTTTAAAAAAAACTTGATGTTGGCATAGATATCTATTATTATTTTTAAGATTTTATTTATTTATTTGACAGAGATCACAAGTAGGCAGAGAGGCAGGCAGAGAGAGAGGAATGGAAGCAAGCTCCCTGCTTAGCAGAGAGCCTGATGTGGGGCTCGATCCCAGGACCCTGGGATCATGACCTGAGCGGATGGCAGAGACTTTAACCCACTGAGCCACCCAGGTGTCCTGGTATAGGTATCTATTATTTAGGAAAGTACACAACAAGACTTTTTTTTTTTTTTTCCTTTTTAAAAAATATTTTCATGGAGCACCTGGGTGACTTAGTTGGTTAAGCATCTGCCTTCAGGTCTGGTCATGATCCCAGGGTCCTGGGATCGAACCCCATGTCAGGCTCCCTATTCGGTGAGGAGTCTATTTCTCTCTCTCCCTCTGCCCCCCACCCCAGCTTACGCTCGCTCTCTCTCTCTCTCCCCCTTCTTCCTTTAAATAAATAAATAAAATCTTTTAAAAAATAAAAATAAAAGATATTTTCACAAAATGATCTTTTCAAATTTTATCATTCCCTTAACCCTGTATATTCTTGAATCTTAAGACAGACGTCTGTACTTATATACTTAGTATGTACTTAGTAAAGTTGTTTTGAGAATTAAAAGAATTAACCAGTGCTTTTGATTCTTACTTTAGTTCCTTTTATTGTATAAGGAAAATATTTCACTCATTCTAGAGGATATAAAATGAAATGATGAGAGAGTTCATGCTAGGTCCAGCCTGGGTGGTCCAGCCTGTGGTTTCTGACTCTCCCAGGAGCTGCCTAACCACCCTGAGGGCTGCTCAGAAATTATAATATTTGGAAGAATCCAAAACTCACTGGAGGTACACATTTGGGAAGCCCTGAGTTTTTAAACCTATTAAAATTAGAATTATTAAACATAAAGAGGGCATCAGCTATTACTGGGGCTTTACAGTAACTTTCTAAACATGAGGCAGAGTAGATACTATTGCGATTTTGTAAATGAGCATTCTGGAGCTTAGAGAGAAGTGTGATGCAACCAAAAGGTTCTTTTAGGACATAAATGATTTTAAGCAGAAATGAGATTCCTAGAACACCCTCTCCCCAGCCCTTATCCCAACCAAGCAAAAAAGACATATGGGGATTACATAGAAGGGGTAAATTAAAGTTATACATGAAATTGTTAATACATATTCCCAGTTGAGAGTTACTCCTGTCATTTGGACTATCTAGCATCCTTCTGGTGGCCATATGCTCTGTGTTACAAAACGTGGAGATACAGATGAAACTTGATTCTATGGGGATGCTTATCAATTACATTTAATCTTTGTACAGTGATGTATTACACACTGTAAGGTTAAATGTGTTAAGCACACAGATAAAAACTGCCAGTGATAGAATATACTCATCATTTTAAGAAGCATTTATCTATAATTTGGTCATGTTATTTTATTCTTCTTCTCTAGAGAAAAGTTATTTAAAACTGACCCACTTATTTCTTAATTCAGAGTGGTGGTATTAATTTTATCACATCAGGGTTTGAGGTTTCTTGAAATGGAGCTAAGAGACATAATGAAAATACACACACACACACACACACACACACACACAAATCTAAGGTAACTTATTCCAATGACAAGGTTTAAAACATTTGTGTTCATACACACTTCAAAAGAAAACAAAAGGGTACCTGGTGGCTCAGTGGGTTAAAGCCTTTGCCTTCTGCTCTCATGATCCCAGGTTCCTGGGATCCAGCCCTGGGACCCTGCTTCCAATTCTCTCTCTGCCTGCTTGTGATCTCTGTCTGTCAAATAAATAAATAAAATCTTAAAAAAAAAAAACAAAAAGAAAATAGCAATGCCAATACTCATTAAACCATATATAAACTGCTAAGACATTTAGCAAAAATATGACAAAGCTATATAAATGAGTTAAAATATGACCCCAGCTTTAAAACTTTTATGAATCTCTTAAAAATATTCCCAATACCATTTTACAAAGTTGGTAGTTGAATAGTTCTTTTTGTTAACTCCATGTAGTCTATTTTTCATATTTTCATTAAAATCATTTGAAATTACATCAATAGCAAATTGTCATTTTGCTTAATGAAATTAGATATTGCCAAATAGTCATGAAAGACTGAAAAGACCCAGAAACTTAATGGATAAGTGGATTAATAAGATATATTAGATTAATAGACACTTGTAGGGACTTGATGCTAAAACATTTTCTGTAAGGGCAATTTGCTAAAGTAGTCTTCCTTCTTATATAAAAACTGTAATCTTAGAAGAAAACTGTAATATATTTTGCTTTTAATCGGAGACTTTAACATGGCCCAAATGGTCAAATATACCATCCTAAACTATTACTATGAACTGATCATGTTTTCCAAAATTTGTAATTTGAAGCTGTATGGAGATGGTCTTTGTGAGGCCATTCAGTTATGGAGGTAGAGTCTTTATGATTAATTTGTGTTCTTATTAAGACACTAAAAAGCAAGAGAGCCAGCTCTCTCTGGGCTCTCCCACATGAGGATACAAGAAGGTGACCCTCTGCAAATCAGGAAGCAAGCAAGCCCTCACATTACACCAGATCCACCAGAACCTTGATCTCGGAATTTTATGACTCCAGACCATGAGAAATAGAGATTTGTTGTTTAAACCACTCAGTCTATGGCATTCTTAATATAGCTATTTGACCTGAGACCTCTATAGGAAATAGAAGGAATGTGAGCTTTGGAAGCTTGTCCTATTTCTGGTTTTCTCTAATGCCTGGAAATTTAAATAAGCAGTTATTTAATGATAAAGAACAATTCTTACTAGTGAATATGAATACTCACCAAATGAACTGCAGAGACATTACAATAAAACTAGACTCCTCAAAGAGATAATGACATAATTCTCTGATATAGAAAACCTTTAATTCTGTTCATGGTAGAAGCATCTGGCAATACCCAGATGTTCTACAACTTCCCTCTGGAAGGGAAACCAGCCATAATTCAGTGAAACATTATTAGAAGACATGATTTGGGTGGTTTCTTTTCCCCTTGAATGACTATTGATTGGAATAATGCAGAAATATATTCTACATAGTTTAAGTCAATTTAAAAGGTATTTTGTGTATAAAATATGTGCAAAATTTTGCTAGGTATTGGAGAAATATAGAAATGAGTAAGAAATTACCTTAAAATAATTTTTGTTGAATTTGTACAGTGTCTAAGTGGAGTATGAATAACTAATAGAAAAAGAAGGACTATTTCCTGCTGTTGAGTTTAAATAAAACCATGTGCCCTAATTATTATATCTTATCATTAGCAAGTGCTGATTTGAGGTTCCTGATATAAAATAAGGAAGTGTCAAACATTCCAGGAAAAATTAATATTTCATTTACTTGTAAGTACTAATTGTTTTATTAATAGTTTGGTCCTTTAAATAAACCACCTCCATACATGTATTACCCTAAACAGTGCTACATTAATAAGAAATATTAATAATAGTTTTAAAAAGCCTTGCTTGGTTGATTTCTAATGATTTAAAAAATAACTTACAGTGCAGTTGAATTAATTTATTACTTTTCCAAGTGTTCTATTCAAGAACATTTCCAAAGTTTTTATTTTTATCTGGTAATCATACATAGTACTAAGAGTGTACGTGTTAGGTAAACTGACACCTTAATAGGCCTGAAAAGTCAAATAGATGGGAAATTCTCAGTAGGGCTCTTCTAGTTTCCAGTAGAAATTTCTTATCAAAATATCTGTCAGTACTGGCCATGACAAAGAGGCTTTTTTTTTTTTCTATGATAATACTTATGATTAGGACCTCCTTTCTCATCTATTTTCTATAACAAAATTCTATAATTACTCATTCTGTCGAGTATGAATTGTATAATGTGGTAGTCAAAACTTATTTTGGTCAGTATGCTTTTGAGTCTGTATCTTGCTATACCTGTGATTCTAAATCTCTAATCCTCTTTCTAGCTTTCTAAGATAATATTCAAAGATAAGGATAACCAAAAATGTTATATGTAAGTTGTGGCTGAGAGAATGACCAAAGGTAAATTACCTATAATACTGTACAAACTCATTTGCAAGGCAGTCGACCCAGAATACTGAAAAGCTGAAAGCCATCTGTACGGGGAAATGAGAATATAAATTCTCCCTGGGGTGAAGCATTTCACAGCTGGTTTCAAGGGCACCAGTGACGAATTTGGCCAGGCCCCTCCAAGGCGAAGCAGCTCCATGAATGAAAAGTCCAAGACATATACCTACAACCTGTCCATCTGTTTATCTGCCCATGAATCAACTTCCAGACCTGTCTTCATCATCTGTAGAAATCTTACACCATCTTTAAGCAAATCCAGGGCACGTTGTCAGTTTCCTGTTGTAAAATGACAAGTAATAAACACTCTGGAAAGGATGCTGGAACTTCTCTGAGTTTTCCAGCTAATTCTTCACTAGTTCGGGTAAAACAACATATAATCAGAAAGTGAAAGAGCCTAAATCTGGGTTTGAAAAGTTTAATTCAAGAAACTGGTTAAAGCCAGAAAAGGTTGTCCCTTCTTTCTGACTCTGCTGCTTTAGAGAGTCTCTCATTTATTTCTTTTATGTGATTGGGAACTCCCAACCATCAGGGGGGCAAAAAGGAGATGACACTTGGCCAGCGTACTGCAGGGTTTCCCATTCTAGCTTGGAATTGAGGTCTGGAAGTGGCAGTTTTACTTCTGGAGGTAGCAGTTTTACAAGATTTACAGCCCTTGTTTATATTTGCGGATTGACAATAACATGTATTATGAAAACATGTCTCTGTCTTTACACACATGTGCAGAAATATACATCTTTTTACTCATGAATATCTTCATGCAAACACGTTTTCTTTAAACACATGAGTCCTTGTACTCACATTTAATTTTCTCATAATCTAATTTCTGATTAGTATTTATAGTACACAGAGACTCCAAGTATATATTTTTACACTCCTAACTGCATCTTCTTGCTTCCAGAAACTTAAAAGCAGCAGTGTTTAGAGAACTGGTATCATTGCAGGATCAATCTATGAAAACATACTTTCTTTTTTAAGAGATGAAAGTATCTGATATCTACACAGGAGCTGAGAAAAGCATTTTTACCAGCTGAATTGCTTTTTCTCTATATGTTGCCTTGAATTTGTTCTAGTGAATCAAGTCCATTGCTTCAAAGACTTGCAGTAATGTGCGACATTGTTTCTTTAATAAATGATTAACTAGCCCAGCTCCTTGCAGTCTAAAAGGTAAGCTAATTACTATTTTGTATCTTAAAAGTATGGCTTCATGAACCCAAAACTTAGCAAAGGAGAGGTCACACAAAATTGCAAAGGTAGTGAGACAGGCAAATCTAGTGCCTGGCTGCCCCTGATTTAATTTTGTTTGTTTGTTTGTCCCTGATTTACTTTCAAAGCCTTAAATATTCAACGTACTTGTAGACTCATATGGTGAATTTGCAAAGGTACATTGGGAAGCCTGTAGGGAAAGTCATTTAGGGCAGGAAATATCACTCTCAGGTAAATTCTAATTACTATTCTGACTTCTGGGCAGTAAAGTCCTTCCTCAGACAGATTCATCAGCGCGGGCTCATTGTCCTTGTGGGCTGGCGAGGAGGAGCAGTGTTGTTTGGGTGAGTTATTGAGGGGACATCTGTGAAGTGACAGATGTCTGGCGCCTGGGCAGTGCTGGGTAAGCCCATGTTTTGTTTATGAAGCAGCCTCTCTGGAAAAAAAAAATCCTTCTTATACTTGTCTTTGCAGAGCCTAAAATCATGCTTCTCTTGACGTGGCACGTGATTTAGCTATTAAGTGACATTATTTTCCTCTTTTCTCTTTATCGGGAAAGCAATTCCAATAGACACACACTCCATGGACGAACTCCCCCTTTTGAGGTTTTGTTTACTTACTTCAAACAGTGTGTACCCCTGTGGGTTTTTTAAAGGTCAGTTCTCAGGAAGATGAGGAGAGTTTAGATTCTAAATACATTTTCAGTACCTGAAACATCTGTTCTTCCCTTTCATTCCTGAAGCCCAAACTAGACCGGAGGCCCTGTTTCTCTGGCTTACAGCAGTTGTCAGAGTTATTTCGACTACAAACAGACTTTTCAATTCTCGTGCTTTTGTGCTAGCTTCATAGTTTTAAGCCTTATCTTGGGCTTTTCTTCTTCCTCTCTTTGATCCTGTGCCAGAAAAAATCTTAAAAGGCAAAGTGAATGTGTGGTGTTTGCTCATTTTTAACTTTGCAGTTCTAAGACAAAAATATCAGAAGCATCAGAAACCTTTACCCTGGTACAAGTGACAGTCAATGGCTGCAGAAAACCACCAGACACATTTATTTTCAGGGATACATACACACACACACACACACAAACATATATATGTATCAATATTACTGTGTATGTGTTTGTGTTTCTGATGTCAGCCACATTTCTACTAGTGAGAACTTGACAACGGAAAGGTAATGGAAAGGTGGGGTGAGAAATACGACAGAGATTAGAAGAGACTTAAAAGAACAGAGTTGGGATTTCTAGCTTGTGCCAATGTTTGGAGGAGGCAAATGTTGATAATACCTTTTTTTTTTTTTTTTTTTTTTTTTTGGTCCAAGTGTAAAGTTCCTACAGAAACAGACAAACCATGTTTTATATAAAGATGCTTTTTTTATATAAAGAAAACTCGTACGTAATTTCTTTTTGGCAATGTTTTAAAATTATCACTGAGGGTGTCAGGAATAACAAAGGAGAGTACTAGTTGGGTATATTATACCCAATTTAACATGGGAAATGGAGCCAAATTGAGGCAAACTGGAGGTATCACTGATCTTTCTTTTTCATATCATTTAGAATTTCTTTTTCTCTTCTGCCTTTCAGAGGAAGTAGGGGAGCCAAGGAGTGTATTTCTTCACAAATTATTTATTATTATTATTATTATTATTGTAAATTAGAGCTTAAATGAATTTACTGTTTTTGGTCTTTTTGAGTAGTAGGTTGGAGTCTGAGTTTCTGAGTTGGGCAGAGAAAAACCAGTGGGTGCTGTTAGGCACAGTTTCAGATCACCCACTCATAGTATGTGATTTACGCAGCCTGGGAGCGGGCTGCTACCTGCTGTTATGAAACAGAGAAGCACGTGGTCTGCAGGATCCTGAGTGTCTTCTCTCCTTGGCTTCCTACCCATCAAATCCTCACTGGGAGATTTATCTGCTTCTGAACTTCATTTTTGAGAGACTGATCTCTTCAGAGTGTAGGAAAATAAATAAAAAAAAAAAAAACAACCTTGAAGGATTATATAAAATGTTAGCTTTTAAGGAAGAAGGAAAGAAAAAAGATGCTTTAGTTTCAAGAAGACTCATTTGAATAAAGACCCGGCAGGCTAATTTCTAGAGTCTGGTGAGCAGATACTCTCAGGAGCAGAGAAGGAATTGGTATTAAACTGCAGCTTAGGGTGTCTGGGTGGCTCGTGGGTTAAAGCCTCTGCTTTTGGCTCTGGTCATGATACCGGGGTCCTGGGATGGAGCCCCACATCAGGCTCTCTGCTCAGCAGGGAGCCTGCTCCCCCCCCACCCGCCCCAACCCACCTGCCTCTCTGCCTACTTGTGATCTCTGTCAAATAAATAAAATCTTAAAAAAAAAATAAATACATAAACTGCAGTTTAGGAGCTATGGGGAGAAGGATTTGACAGTGAGAATAAACACAACCACAAACAAAGCTTTGGCTAACTGCTCTGGCCAAGGAGATAATGTGTATCCATTTGTATGAAGGGAGTCCGTTGCAGACTCTCAGGGAGCCTTTTGCACCTTTCTCCAGATGACTGTTTGGGACCAATCTTTGGACGTTTTTTGTTTGTTGCTTTTGTTTTTAAAGATGGGCTAGCTACTTGTACTGTGATCCACATTTTGATTTTAATGACAAAAGAGACTAAATTAACCATATTTCTGTGGTAGAAAGGTAAAATATTGAATTATTTTCTCTCTTGTTCATATATGGAATTAATGTGACTGTGAGACCCATTTTTGGTTATGAGTTTAATTTTAGTGTGTTAAAGGCGCTCAGGAAAAGCAGCATCCAGACTACAGACATTTAGGCAAATACAGGGGAGAGTGGGGACTGGCAATTAGTTTACAGGATTGAACATGGTGCTAGAAGTTCTCAAGTCTGACTGCCTAAGGAAGATAATAGGGTTCAGAATATTGAAGTGAATAGCCTGTTGTCATAGATCTACACAGAGCACAATGGTGTACATTGTGTTCTGTCCCCTAAAATTCAGAACCTTATCCTTTGTACTGTCCCATGGTTCTCCTGCAAGTACGAAGCATGATGATCAGAAAGGCTTGTTCCTTATGAATAACTGGAGCTTCTGATGATTAAAGGGACCAAGGTTTATCCTTAAGCAGTGGTTTTCAGTGGGAGAGATCAGGTGAATCTTTAGATTTGGAGAAGAAAAATTTTATCTTTCTTAAAAAAAAAAAAAGTTTTTCCTGTAAACTTGCACTTCAAGGAACACAGAGGAATGACAATGGTAGGCATGTTGACAAGACCTGAGGCAAATCTTTAGGATACTTCTGTATAGGGTCAGCCTTGAAACACCTCATGATTTGGTTCATTCTCTTCACTGATATGAGGTAATGTTCATTTATTCTTTGAGAATATCCAATTCTGCTATTAAAAAAAAATAAGCTGTATGAAACTCATAAAATGTGTTATGTATAAATAATAAGTAGAACATGTATTAAAAAGGTTAGATGGACTAAGAGATAATAAATATGAGTTACTGAAATCTACAGGAGTCACCTAACACTATTTGTGATACACAAAATATATAAGAGATACTAAATACTTGGGGCACATTAAATATGTGTGAACACTCAATATGCATGGCCACTCATTGGTAACACCATTTTGGTTTCATGTGGCTTCTACACAAGAAACATAAATGGTGGTTTGGCAAGTGAATTGTTCACCAGCTATGGGCAGGTATAATTGTCCCTGCCTTGCCAGTGTGTGTCACTGGACAGAGTGCTTCAATCCAGGACACTGTCTTCATATTTCAGCTTTAAATCTCTTAATATGCCATTGGAGTGGCTTGGACACTGATGTGGCAGGAAGAAGGACAAGATATATGAACATTGTTATAGTATTGGTAGGAAACTAATATACTATTCCAGGTGTAAAAGAATAGAATAGCTCATAGACCAAATTAAAATGCTCAAATCACATGGTTTAATTAAGGGTATTTAAAACACAGTAGGAAGACAGGAAGAAGAGGTGAAATGAGTTAATACAGTTAAGATAGGGTATAGCATACTACTTGAATCCTGGGTATACAAATTACCACAAACTGAGTGGCTTAGAATAACACCAATTTATTATCTTACAGATCTAAAGGTCGTAAGTACAAAATGGGTCTCACTGGGCTAAAATCAAGCTTGTGGTCCTTTCTGGAGGCTCTGGAAGAAAACCCTTGTTGCCTTTTCTAGCTTCTACAGCTAACTTTTGTTCCTTAGCTCATGTCCCCCTTCCATCTCCCAAACCATATTCATGGCCAATGAATTTCTCGCAATGCCATGTATCCAATTCTGACCCTCCCTCTGCCTCCTCCTTTCTCATTTAAGGATCATTGTGATTATATTGGGCCCACCTGGATAATCAAGTATAACCACTTTATCTTAAAGTTGGGTGATTAGCAACCTTAATTTTATATACAACCTTAATTTCAACTTGCTGTGTGTATGTGTGTGTGTGTGTGTGTGTGTGTGTGTATAAACATACGGATATGGGTTAGGACATCAACATTTGAGAGGTTATTTTTCTGCTTATGACTTTCCTGGTATTGGACCTATAAGCTACCATTGTGTCAAGGTAATTTTTCACATGACTGTTGGACTTATTTAACAATCTTTCATTCATCTGATATTGGTTTACTACCATGTTCATTGAGTTAAGGAATCCTCTTCTCAAAGCCTTCTGTCCTTAAGCTCCACCAAAAAGCTGATAGCTTTATTTTATACCTTTCATTGATGCAATAGAGGATCAAGGAGCTACAGGCAAAATCCTGAACTCCCATATTTGTTGGGGTTATTAACTCAAAATTAAAGTGATGAACCGTCTTGGTTTTCCTGGGACTGAGGGGTTTCCTGGAACCCAGACTTTGGGCGCTAGAACTGAGAACAGTGCTAAGCAAATCAGTACACCAAACCTCTCTTGGACTCTCTTGCCTGTCCATTCAGTAGCTTCCATTAGCCATTGGAGTTAGTTAGGGACTTGTGTTTGTGTGTGTATGTGTGTGTCAATGTTAGTCTTAGGCAAGGAATCCAAAAGTTATGGCTCTGTGGTTTAAATATGTATCGGAGCTGTGAGCGTCATCTATCCTTTCTCTTTCTAAATGCACTCAATGGCAGAATAAAGTGGAGAGATTATCAGAAAGTTTTCTTTCAACTCCAAAATGCTATGAAAGGCTATGATATTTTTGTCTATTTTTGGTGAAATTATTACTAAATAGCTTTGGAATAGGTTACTGGAAAGTTCAGGGCTAGGATTCTGTTCTTTTGTTACCACATTCCTGAGAAGCCATGCACAGAGTACTGTTTGAGGCTCTTGCTGGTTTTTGGCTATTTACATAGAAAGTACATTGGCTTTTTCTGGAGTCTTCCAAGATCCATGCAAATATTTGAAGTTTGGGGCATTTAAAGCTTTTAAATAGTCAGCTAGCATATAATTAGGCTTGGTTTCTCTCATGGCCCAAGGCATGGCTTTTCTAAGATGTTCCAAACAGCTAAGATGTTCCAAAATTCTGTAAGTAATTATGACATGCTTGTATATGCATTTGTGGCAACATGGTTGTTTCATAGTACTTTTCTTCTTTCTTACCACAAATGGAAATATGAATTGCTGATTCAAGAAAATAGTCTAGAAAGCAGCTATCTTAAGATATGGCAAACAGATGATGGAACAATTTGATATGTAGATAAGGTGGGGTTTATACAAAATAATTGATCATTAATATCTTCACAGTATGATGTTATGATATGTAAGATTTGAGTTGGAGGTGAGAAAGGGGAACTATCTAAATCCTGTTGAAGGAAGTTCTTTTATATCATTTAGGAATGCACATCCACCAGGGAAGGGAGTTAGATGAAATGAAACAATGGATTCTTGTGTTTGTTAGGAAGAATAACCTTTGCTCTGTTACTGGTGTAGCTCCTGCCTGTGGTACACACTGACTCCTGTGACCACTGCATGCAGCCCACACCAGGCATCCCAGATAGGCCCCAGAAGTTATCTCTTAAGATCTCCATTATCCCCTAATTTGAATGTGTATGGCAAGAAATTCAACAGGACAGTCACCAAACACTGTATTTGCCCTCCCTAAACTTCTCCGCCCTATTATATATATATGAAAGAGTACTTGACGTTTCTCTATGGACAGTGGCTTTGAGCTTGAACCAAGAGCCCAAGGTTGTAAATAATTTATACTTTGTTACTCCTTTTCTCCAAAGAATGCAACTTAGAGAGTAAAGGAAAGTGGGAAAGTGAAGATGGACAGATTCAAGAAGCACTTGTGAGTCTGGCCTTTAAGAAGGAACTCAGTAGTCTCTCCTTATTGACCGATCTCTCTGGCCTATCATGCAGGGAATTGGAAAACACAATTTTCTTCCATTTGTTCCTTTGATGCTTATTTGTCTTCTGTGGGCTTGAGTAATTAGGAGCTGGCCATCATAACGATGTGCATTTTTTTTTAAACCTTGTACATTTGTTTTCCAGTATCTCCTGCCTAGGGTATGATGACAGATGGGAAAATGGGCTTTTAGAATTTAAGAGAACATTGAAAATTGCCATATCGAAAAAGCAGATGGATAAATGTGGTCAGGTAAGACTGAGACCACCACAATTTACTGCTTAATCAGAGTGACGCAGGGCCAAGTACATTTGATCTGTAGATGAAAGTTGCTAATAAGCCAGAGGTTTTGTGTGTCTGTCTTGGACATGTGAGATGAGAATGAGTTTTACCAGTGAGTGGCTGATTTAAGACCTCATGAAGATCAAGAGACCCATATGCTGTTTGCATATTTAGTACTCACTTGGGCCTTCAATCTTTTAACACCTCTAGCTAGCACTCTGATCTCCTTTATCTGTATCTACGATGTCTTATGAGTTGCTTTTTCTTTAACACATGCATAAGTTATATTCTAAGTTATATTATTATATTATATTATACATATTACATATAATATATATATATTATAAGTTATATTATTATATTATAAGTTATATATAAGTTCATTCTGTTTGTTTTATGTTGTATAGAAGATTTGAATATTCCCAAACAATAAGGCAAGTGCTTATTTACACTTCATTAGAACATGTGTAGGAAGTGTAGAGACATTTTACTATGATGTCAATGTATGGAGCATACTTTTGTGTATTTATTAGTGCTTTCCAGGTTTTTCCTGTGATTATGTTAAAATAGAAGTTGGATTATATGAATGTTTATGTCATTGTTAACAAAGGGTTGAAGATTAACATATGAGTATGTCTTTTACTATCTTGTTATTATACTTAAATGAATAATTGTAGTCTGTAATTATTCAACGTATATTTCTGAGAGCCTAAAATTGTAATCTGAGGATGGTGACAGTAAATGGCAGGCAAATATGTATTTATAAACTGCTATGTGCTCTAAGGGGAGAGAAAAATTGTAATTACAGAAAAATGTCTTAGCTGGGAGATGAGAGAGTGAAGAGGTCTATCGGAGTAGGCCTTCAAGAAGCAGCCTTTGGCCTGAAAAGGGAGTAAGCCACACAGAGAAAAAGAGAACATTTGAATTTTAAATTCAAACAGCTAGAAACAAATATTGAAGTCTGTGAGGTCTAGTACCTGCTGTGTCTAAACAAGATGCAGAACATTTGCATCAAATGTCCCCTGTATCCTCCACCAACCCAAACATCATTTGGACTTTGTCTGCATAGACTTCAGAGTTAGTCGTGGTGTCAGAGGAGGTTTGAGCAAGTTGCCTTCTCCATCGGATGACTACCTTCAAATCTGAAATCTGCCTCTCAGCTGTCTCTTCAATGTGTAAATCATGGGAGAACTTGCTGCTGATGTTGCCAGGGAGACAAGCCTGCCTTCTCTTTCATAAACCGTGTTTTTAATGGGGAGAATTACCCAATCCATGACTGCAGTGCTTGGTTACTATGGCAGGTGGGGGACAGCGGAGGAGAAAAAACAATCCTTCTCTTTTCACACAGAATATGAGATCTATTATATTTTATTTAGAGTTTCAAAAATGAAAGGCATAACAAAAGCCTGGTGCCAAAATATGCCTGATTCTGTGGCTATCCCCAGGCAAAATTCAAAAGAGAAATGAAGGAGTTTAGTTCAGGAGACTTTAAATTAATTTACTAATTAATTTTCAATTTACAGCAGATTTCCCATTGTGAGCCAATAGCAGTGGTGTTGTTATTTTATTCATATGCAATTGACAGATGAAGGTAAAATGTGCTTATTTCAGTAAAATTCGTTTTTTTTAAAGATTTTATTTATTTATTTGACAGAGAGGTAGGCAGAAGTAGGCAGAGAGGCAGGCAGAGAGAGGGAGGAGGAAGCAGGCTCCCCACTGAGCAGAGAGCCTGATGCGGGACTCGATCACAGGACCCTGAGATCATGACCTGAGCTGAAGGCAGAGGCTTAATCCACTGAGCCACCCAGGCACCCCTCAGTAAAATTCTTACTATACTATGCTTTATACCCTTAAAATCTTGAAACTTAAAAGATTATAATTTTTGCCTTTATTCCAATGACTCTTTCATTTAATTTTTTATCAAAGGGAGCATGTTCAGAACACTTACATTAGCCTACAGTTGGAAAAAAATCTTCTAACACAAAGCCTATCTTATAATTAAGTATTGAATATCTCATGTAATTTGCTGAGTACTGTATTGAAAACAAACAAAACCCAGAATGGTTGTATGGGTGCAGAATTGTTGTAAGCATATCAGTTGTTGTTTACCCTCATGTTTGTGTGGCTGACTGGGAACTGCAGCTTGCTGCTGGGAAAAGATCAAAATTCAAAATTTGAAGTATGGCTTCTATTGAATGCAAATCACCTTTGTACCATCAGGGAGCTGAAAAATTGTAAGTCGAACCATCATGAGTTGGGAGCCATCTGTGTGAGTCTGAAGCCCCAAAGATCTCAAAATCTGACATTTCTAGCCTCAAAGACACAAATGCTCATTTACTTTTTTTCCTTACAAAATCCAGTTTCCCCACTGATTTAGGTAAAGAGATAATAAGTGATAACAATTTTAAGGCTACCAGATGAGGAAAAGGGAAGGTTGTGTTGATGGCCATGTGCTTTAGTGCATCTAGCTTTATAGGTGACCACTGATTTTGAACTTTTTTTTTTTAAGATTTTATTTATTTATTTGACAGATCACAAGTAGGCAGAGAGGCAGGCAGAGAGAGAGAGAGAGGGAGAAGTAGGCTCCCTGTTGAGCAGAGAGCCCAATTCAGGCTCAATCCCAGGACCCTGGGATCATGACCCAAGCTGAAGGCAGAGGCTTTAACCCACTGAGCCACCCAGGCACCCCTGATTTTGAACTTCTGACATCACATAAAAGGGAATTCACATAGAAGCTATTTTATGAAAGGTTGTATGAACTGAAGGTATTTTGGGATGGCTGAATCAATTCCATGTTATGAGCTATTCATGGTGCTACGACACAACTACCACTGAGTGGAGTGCCTAGTGGCTCAGTCGGTTAAGTGTCTGCCTTCAGCTCAGGTCCTGATCCAGCATCCTGGGATCTGCTCTGCCTGGAACTCCCTGCTCAGCAGGGAGTCTGCTTCTCTCTCTCCCTCTGCCTGCTGCTCTGTCTGCTTATGCTCTCTTTCCCTATCAAATAAATAAATAATATCTTGAAAAACAAACAAGCAAACAAAAAAGCTACCACTAATGTGAAATATAGAGGAAATATTGCCATCCCCCCAAGTAAGAATTAGGGTGACTCATTTATACCATTGTTACCTGAAGAGTAAGTCCTTTTCAATGTCTGACTATGGGAAGTCATTTAAATGTGGGATAGCAGCAAAGTCCAGGGGTATAATTTTGCAGTAGTGTGAGCTAATGGACTTACAATTTGGGCTGGGAAGGGGAAGGCGAAGAAACCACTTGAAATACTACAGGATAATATGAAACTATATGATAAATTTTCACCTTTAACTATATGATAAAATTTCACCTTTAATGTAACTGTGCCAAAATATGTTCTCTGGAGTAAAAATTTTAGGAGGATATTTCAAGTCCCTTGCTTTCCAAATTAATATTGAGTTGCACTGACTATTTGTTGAAATATGTGTATACTTCTTATAAACTTTTTAATTAAAAATTTTCATTTACACAGCTCATTTTTATGTAACCCAAATATATGTTAATTAGCCTCTCTGCCACCGAATGATGGGATCTAGATTTCCCTACCCACTCCACACCTACCCCTTCCTAAGACAAGGACAGCCTTCAGATAGAACATTTGGACAATAGAGAGTCTATCTTCCTCCTGATATAGAGTGGGATGTGCTGTCATCTGCCCTTCTAACACCAGGTTCCATAAGAGCACTCTCCTGCCCACCTTGTTCTCTTTGCTTGTAGATTCTACCTATAACTACAGAATCAGCTTTGCTCCTTCAAAAGTATTTTTGCTACTGCACTAACTTCTAACAGTGGTTTTATTTTTATTTATTTATTTAAAAATTTATTTATTTGACAGAGAGAGAGAAATAGACTCCCCCCTGAGCAGGGAGCCCAATGTGGAACACCATCACAGAACCCTGAGATCATAACCTGAGCTTGAAGGCAGATACTTAAGCAACTGAGCCACCCAGGCACCCCTTTACAATGGGTTTTATTATGTAATGTAATTAAGGGAAATCTGGGGGATAACTAGATAATATGGGGGGGGATCGATCTGGAAATTAGATGATCAGATGACTTTTCTGTAGTCTAAGGGCTGAAGATAAAAGAAGCATAAGCTTCTTAGAAGCATAAGCTTCATAGAGTTTCCCTCTGGAGAGCACTTTAATGTATGACTGTTTCCTCTCTTTGTTGTTACGCTAAGAGAGAGAGGGTAAGTCTGCTCTTTTATGGGTGCAAAAGTGTATCTCATTAGAAAAATCCTACTTGGTGACTATCCCCTTCTACAGGACACTCAGCCATTCCCATTTCTACCAGGATCATTCTCCCTGGAAGTTTGTTTCCAAAATCAGAGTTATGCAATCTGGAATAACAATCTGTGGGGTTTTGTAGGAGCTTGAGCGAAAGAGAAGGAATGGGACAAAATGTTTCATGGAAATCCTCGATTTAGAATGGATTTTACAGCTCTTCTCCCTGCCCCCATCCAGATTTGATATTTTGAGATTCTCTCCTGTTGTTGGGAGAGCTTTTGGACAAAACACATTCAAACATTCAGATAGACGCACTCCCTAGGAAAAGCTGTATATCTCAAAGATAAAATAGTACAGATCAGTTTTAGATAAATTATTATCTTCATTTCGGGGAGTAGAACCTTTTGGAAATTATATTGCATTTAGGAAGATGGCCCTTTACATTATTGTGCAAAGTTGTTTTTTTTCCTCTTTTTTGTCTCATTCCTAGCTTCTGTGCTCTGCTCAACAGGCTTGATTTCTCCTGAGGCACAGACAAATTGATAACTTAAATAAAATAGCAATTTTCCTTCCTTTGTTCCAACTTTAATGTGGAGACATCACGGTTATGTTTTGAATGCTGATTGGAAGCAAAAATTGTTCATTCTGGCGGGTGCAGGTTGGTGATACTCTATTCTATTAGGGAGAAAGCAGGCTTCTTTCAGGACTCCAAAGTCTGGATTTATATAATGGGAAAATTTGGGTTAACTGTTGTTGACTTTGCTCCCTTTCTGAGACTATCCCAGGAATTTATGAAAGAAAGTATGGGCTCATTATACAACCTCAGTTTGGTGTCCTGAACCAGGCTCTTCTGGCTGGCTTGGACTCTCATATCTCCCTTATGTTATTTAAGACTTCCAAATCAACTTCAGATTGATCTAGATCACCATAAAACTTCCCAAATGGAAACTCTTCATAGTCATAAAACAATTCACTTAATAGTCGAGGCACCTCTGGCTTCCTTTTGGTATATTTCTACATGTAACCCTAAGGTCATCTAACTAACCTATGTATGTGGCTACAAATAGGACTTCAGTTAATCCATGTACACTCACGTTACAATGCTTTTAGGTTGCAATGGCCAGAGCTCTTTGGGCAACACATTTTACCTTTCAGGATAAATCCCAAATATATAAGGAAATTCCCCCCAAAATATATATGCCACTTGCCATTGAGTCAGATGTAGTTATTACACAGAAATATCTGCCAAGTCTATCTTTCCTCAAAGGGCTGCTCCTTCTAGGTGAGCTTAGTTACCGCAAAACCATTACAGGGAAACCTACTGTATTATCTGCTCAAGGTAACCCCTGAAAGCATCTTGCTGTGGCCATGGGTTGTTAAATCCTGCCAACGTAGGCTTCTCCAAGTCAAAGGGCGAGGTTAGGATTAGCACAGTGGAAGGAGAATGTCCTGTTTTGTCCCATGGTTTGCAGTGTGTCACAAAGACCTGATGGAGACTGTTTCCTCAGATTATAGCACTCTTCCAGAGTCTCCTACACTTTTATAAATATATTTTAGTTCCTAGAATTAACCTTTCTGATTCACAGGAATAGGCAGCATGTCCTCAGCCCCATTACTATTCTTCTCTACCTTCTGTTTTTAGCAGCTATTTTCATTTCTCATGAAGTTGAAAAAGAAAAGTGTAAACATACTTTACAAAGGAATGATGTTGGGTGCTATGTGTGTGTAGAAATATGTGCACTTCCAAGCCAGAATGACTACACCAGCAGAACCTAAACACCTCAGCTCAAGCAGTTGAACCTTTTATGCACAGATTAACCATTGCCCTGGGGATTTGTAACGGGACTGTATCTAATTTATTACTTACTAGTTGTAAGATTTAAGGTAAAATTTATGGCTCAAATCTATCTGATGGCTTGCCTTTTCTTACGATGTTTATTATCATTATTATTTTATAGACTTATTTATTTTAGAGACAGAGAGAGAGTGAGCAGGGAGAGAGACAGAGGGAGAGGGAGAGAAAGAATCTCATGCAGACAGACTCCAAGCTCAGCACAGACATGGAGGCAGGGCTCGATCTCAGAACTTTGAGATCATGACCTGAACTGAAATCAAGAGTCAGATGCTTAACTGAGAGAGCCACTCAGGTGCCCATTATTATTAATTTTTCAATCTTTCCAATTTCTCTCTTTATTCTTTACCTCTAATCACAACTTCTAGGAATTGGTAAACTCAGTCTTTTCCTCGTCCCGTAAATACCCTTATTTACATTTGCTGGAGTCTCTCACTGTTACTCTCTGTCCTCCCCAGGGTTTTCTAGATGGCTCTACTTGATCCTTGGGTATTTGCATTTTTTTTCTCTTTAGTTTCTCTGGAATTTCTGGACTGGTTGATTATCTTGTTTCCAGGAATATGGTTCAGAATGTAATATCTCTATTGGCGGTCTACTTTTTTATGCTTTCAAGCTCTGGCTAAGTAAGGTCTATGTTGCTAACTCAAACTCTGTGTTCATTATTTGGGCATAGGCAGGACATAGGTCCTGAATATTGAATCCTACCCTAGCATAAAAATTCTCTACTGCCTGTATTAGATAAGAAGATTATTGCTTCTGTCTTTTCACAACTATAAGATTTTATCAGCAGGAAAGATAAAGGTAATTATTTTTATATAGAATTGATTAAAAATTAAATGAAGCTAAAATGCACTTGAGAGATCACAGAATCCACTGAGTAGCAGGAATGCTTATTTACACATTCCTTACTCAGACATCTCAAAAACTACAAAAGTGCATGCCTCTTTGCCTAAACCTAGTAGTCAACATCATATGAAAGGATTTTCTTGATCGTATTTGTGTCCCTGCATTGTGAAATTAATCCTTTGAGTGCACATAGACTAACTCTGAAATAAAGGGATTAAAGCATTGACTTACAATAGTTTTATATTACATTTGTAGTATAAAACTATAAATAAAAAGTACAACATTCAAGTATTAACAGCATAAACCAGATGTATATGACACCCAAGAATATGGAAGAAATAAAGCTTATATAGCTCATATGATGATACATAAGCTTTGTCCTAAATATTTTGTCAGGAATAAGAAAGGAAAATATATAGCCAAAGGGGTAGAAGATTTTGCTAGCATGACGTGAATAAATATAAAGGAAAAAGAGAGAGATTAGAAGCCGAGGCAGATGACCATGCTACTGGGGCTACTTCGAGGTAGTTGAATCCATGCTGGAGCCCTTGAGGCAGGGGTGTGCCTGTGGTAAGTAGTGGAGGCTGTAGGTCTAAGGTAACTTGGGAGCAGGAATTAAGAGCTGAATCATAGGGTCAGAAAAGTATTATATAGGACCAGGTACAGATCAAAATACTTCAGTAAATCTACTCTCTACAACAACAACAAAAATAAAATGTACAAATATTAAGTATATAGAATACAAGGAAATAACCAGACAAGTATTTAAAGAGAAAGGATGTTTATTTCAAAGTTTCTTATAATAGCAAACATTAGAAGAAGCTAAATTGTCCAACAATATATTACTTGGTTAAATAAATTGTGGCATGTTCAAACATTGAATAGCTTGTAGCAATTAAAATAATGACATAGATTTTATCTTCATTAACATGGAAAGGTTCATAATATTTATATATAATGAAGGTAGGCTACAAAACAGTATCGAAATCACAACTCATCTAATAATATAAAATTCTATTATGCACACATGCAGGTGGGCCCAGAGGAATAATTTTGATAATGGATCTCTGGGATAGTGAGATTAAAGGTAATTACTTTTCTCTTTCTTATGCTCTTCAATGTGTGTTTTGTAAGCTATTACTTATAATGACAATGTATTGATTTTATCATCAGAAAACAATTGAAAGGATAAAGAAAAGGAAGAATGTGTCAATGTAAAGCCATAGGCTAAAATAGGAGCTCAGTATTTAAGCATGTTGTCAGAGCCTTTGACATTTTCAAAAGATGTATTATGAGGAGCAAATAATCTGTTCATTTGTTATTGTTTTTCCCCCCTTGGGAGCACCAGGGCTATTGAAAAATGATTCAGAAGGATGTAGGCCTGAATTGTTCATTAAACAAGGGCATTTCACAAAACACCATAAAATGGAAGTACTTAGAAGTTTCATAGAATTTGTGCTGAAAAGGACCTTTGAGGTTTAGTCCAGCTTCCTCATTTTACACATTGGCATGCTGAGACCCAAAGAGCGTACTGGATTTACTAAAACTCATGCAAGTAATAGAAACACAGATCAGACCCAAACTCAGGATTTATTTATTAATTTTATTTCCACTTTGGACTGTTCCACCATGTAACAATAATTAAAGGTGGCAAGATGCAGAAATGAAAGATGAGAAGAACCAAACTCATTTCTACTTTAAAATGTTGGGGAAGTAGAGAAAAATATGTCTTACAAAACAGTGGCAAATTATGTAGATTTTGTGATTCAAAAAAAATCTAATTATCCCAGTTAACAGAAGCATAAGGAAAAAAATCACATCTGATTTTGTAATCGACTTAAAAATCAATGTATGAAATGTATTCATACACATAATTATGAGTTAATACATCAAATGGGTATAGGTAAAGATAGAAATGCCCTTGTGACCCATAGTCTGTGTTTCGTTGTATGGTTGTAAAAGAAGAGGAGGACCAAGGCCCTGACTTTTGCGAATGTAATGACCAATAATGGACCATAAAGGACCTTGGCTCTTTTAAAACTACACTAGAGACTTAATGTCAACCCCAAGCTTCTGGAGGAATGTGGCTGAATCAGTGCCTTTCGTTCCCCAGAGTGCCTCTTGTTACAGACCTGTCCACTTCCCTGTGTGCAAGGGGGAAGAGATACAATAACTTGTATCTAGACTTGGCTATTTTTGGGTGTGATATAAAAATGTGAGATCGGTATTAAGTTAATAGTTCCAAAGGGAGTAGCTCTCTTTCACCAAAGATCAGTGTCTAGCTTAGTTTTTTCCTCATCGATGGAGAATTAAGATCCATATAAGCCTCATCCTAAAAACCACCCCCACGCCCTTGGCCCCAAAACATACATCTGTGCATAGATTTCCTTACATGCAATTAATTTGCTTCACATACCCATTTTCTAAATTCCTTACTTAAAGCTGTGACATATTAAATTATCTTATTCTTATTCAACTTCAAAACTATGTTTATAGAATCACTGCATGAATGCCATCTCAGTTTCTGTAATATACTTTTTAGCTTTTCTAGAAAATAATCCAAAGAAGCAGTAAATCAAACTAAAGAAAAAACAATCAGGATAGAATGTCTTTTTTTAAGTTTGGAGGTAGTACAGAAATGAGGTTGGCCATGGTTTGTCTGTCTTTTAATTGTCATCACATTGATCAAATTAAACTCCTTCTGTTTTATGGAGTGGTTATTAGGTATAATTCCCCACAGGAATTCTAGTGCAATTTTGCACTGATGAGAGCTCAGCTTGTTCCAGGAGCAGTGGAGACAGCCGCTGTGTAACTCTCCAGACACCGCCATGCCACTCACTTTCCAACAACCTGAGTTCTCAGCAGAGACCACTGGTACATTAGGCTGTCAGCCATACTCCCTCCGGAAGGAAGGGCAGCTTTCTTTGGAGCTGAGTCTCCACTTAGAGTCAAACGTCAGCCTGGTCCCTGCACAAGTCACTTTGGACTTTTTAGATATCACTTCAAGAAACCCCCAAGTCTGCTGCTGATTCCATGGATAGCACTCCATGGATATAATGAAAGTCTTGTTTTGATGTTCCGTGTCACTGAGAGCCAGAGCGAATTTGATTTTACCCCAAATAAAAATTAAGGGGAGCAGTTGAAGTAAATCCAACAGATTTGGCTTTTTAGATATCATTTGGGATCCCTGGTGACACCAGACTTAGATTTGTTTAAAACACCATTAATATGCACCTTTTTCTCAATTGATTTATGTTGAATTTAAGTTAGAATCCCACGTGAATTTATAGCCTATAGTTTTCAGTTTAAGAGAAATACATAATAATTAAGTGTTTATGTCTCTGAAGAAAGTCAAAATGTGAGGAAAGTCCCCTGATTATTATGTTGCTATTGTCACCACATTTTATGTAATTTCTGAAAATGGGTTAAACCAAGACTATATTTTGTAGGTTATTTTTAAGGGTAGAGTTAGGTTATTTTCAAGGCTGTGGTTTGAGATAAGATACGAGTTTATTAAAATGTATTATTTCCTATATTAAAGCCTAATTATGCAAATATATGTGCATATTCTCAACAGTTGTGTCACATTGGGTAAGACACTCAAGTTACTTATATTACTTAAGTCTTCCCTATTAGAAAAATAGATGATATAGACCCTACTTCAAAGATGCAGATTTGAAATACCAGAGTAAAACATTGTCTGCATACAGTATGCATTCAATCAATGCTAGTTGCTGTTATTTCCACATATATGCAACTTAGTTTTGATCTTTTGGGAAAATAATATTTTAAAGAGAAAAATATATGTACTGTTAAACTTAGAATTGCAGTTAAATATACATATTTGAAGTTAAAGAAAAATAATATTGCATTTTTAAGATGTGAAGAAAGGGCATACTTAGAAATTCATTGGTGTGGAAACTCATTTAGTGGAATAGTCAAACACAGAGAACCATTATTATTGAATACTAAATTATAACTGTGTGGGCAAAATGTCCATTTATTCAATTGTAATGTATTCTTAAAGTTTTCATAAATCAGCAAGATCTTGATGATGGCCAAAAAGATGAACTTCACATGAACTCTGTTAAATGGTTGTTTTCAAGGAAAAGGTCCACAATGAAGCATTTCTGACTCCAGATGTATTTGGAATTGTATACTGAATTTACAGAAAAGATCATTTGGAACAAATATACTTCTTAAATGATGATCTTGTGATGATGGGAGAGAAACATTTCCCATAGAGCAAAGGGGAAAGTATGTCTAGATCATTATGTGTTACTTGACCTGTATTATGAAATCCATTTTAAAATACCCTTTGTTGAGATACTAGCATAATTTTACCTAGCAAAGATGGGCACATTGTGTGTGTGTGAGTGAGTGTGTATGTGTGTGTGTGTGTGTGTGTGTAAGAGAAGAAAAAGCTGGTTTTATATTAAACGTTACTTTGAAAAACTAGCTATATATTCTTCTTGAATTAGGCTGACAAAGGACTGATAAAGGACTCTAGTTTTATGGGCTGCGAGAGCCAGAGGAAGTTTTTTCCTTCCAATATGACAGCCTTTACACAGAGAGCAGAAACTCACAAGGTAAAGGTGAAATATCAGTAAATGTTATTGCTGCCTCCTGCCCTCTGCAGATAGGTTGGGAAGAAATAGGAGGATCTTGAGCCACAGCCAGAAGTAGTTAGTTCTTGCAGATCTAAGCAGGATCTCATACACTCCAATGGCAGAAATTGGGAGGAGCCATTTGGCCCCTAAGAGAACTGCATACTTTCTTGGGCAGACCAAGGAGAAGTGGAATAGAGACTCTCAAACAAGAGAGGGTCATATCCCAGGACACCAGGCTGGTCCAGAGAGTTGAATAAAAGACCTTTGGTTTTAGGATATCAGTTAGATCTTGTCCTAAGTTCTAGGTGACTGGCCAGGAGTCCTGCGGCTATACTTGCCAAACCAAGTAGCTAATCGAGTCTTCTAAAATATACTGCTGAAAGCCAATTCTCTCTTGCATTTCAAACATAACATGGGCTCCTAACTAAATCTGTTGTACTGTAATCAAGTTGCCACTATCGTTTTTTTTTTAATTAATGTGTATGAGCTTCAGTTAATTTCCAGAACAGCTGGTGACCAAAGACAGCAAGTTTTATTGCAAAATGGCTTTTGCTCCAACAGCCCTGGGAATCGACTGCCCAGGGGAACCCTTGATAAGATACAACCTTTTAGGACTGTTGTACAGATTGAATGAGATAAATAAATAAATAAATAAGATGAATTATGCAAGGATATAAAATAATAATCTTATCACTAATAGAGTTAACAGAATTTTCTCATCTATTTAAGGCTTTACATATTAAATGCATCCCTATTTAAGAGCTCACAAACAAGTTTCCACATCTAGCAGTTGAGCAGTGCTTTATTTCAGGTTTTATAAAATGATATAAACTGTAAAAGTTCAGGTAATTAAAACCATTTCCACATTGATTTCTTATTAAAGTCTACTAAAATCTTATCAAAAATTTATTTTTTCTTTAAAAAATTTTTTACCTTATGGTGTGGATCTGTTTAAATAAACAATCGATATGCCTAGCTATCCTGGTAGGTAGGTTCTGTGGTTATTGCACATTAGGATGATGTGATCCCACAGATACTCAACAAAAGAACACCAGATAACTCTCCAATAAAATTTCAGATCACAAGATATACAGCAAAAATTCTCAAAATTTTTAGATAGGATTAAAAAGTCAATTTATGGAAGAATTCTAGTTAGACTAGCTTTAGTTCTCATCAGCAAGACTTTAAGAAGACTTTATCAGTATATTCAAAATTTTGTTATTGTTATTTTGAAATGACTTTTAGACTAGTCCTTTTTTTTTTAAGATTTTATTTATTTATTTGACAGTCAGAGATCTCAAGTAGGCAGAGAGGCAGGCAGAGGAGGGGGGGAAGCAGGCTCCCCACTGAGCAGACAGCCCGATGTGGGGCTCGATCCCAGGACCCCAAGATCACTACCCGAACTGAAGGCAGAGGTCCAACCCACTGAGCCACCCAGGCACCCCTAGACTAGTCCATATTAATATTAAAAATATTTAAGGAAAATTGATTTTTATTTAAGAAATCAGAATCCTATATCAAATATAACACTTTCATATTATTTCTCAAATAATTATTTTTTTGGTAAACTAATACTTCCAGAAAGTTACTATAAACCAAGTTTTATGTGAGGAACTTTATACATATTACCTCAAAAATTGAATTAAAAGAAGAAAAAACTCAGAAATATGTACTATTATGATCCATCCTTTAAGGTTGAGCTAACAGTGACAAAAGTTCCATAAAGTGATCAGAGTCATAAAGGTAGATAGTGGTGGAAACTGGATTTAAATAAGTTACTTGAGGCCCAAACATATACTCTTAAACACTATGTCAACTCTTAAAAAGTTAAAAGTGAATCCCAGTGATACTGGAATAACTGGATATCCATATGGGTAAAAACAAACTTTGCCTTTTGAACTTTCTAACTCACATTATACATAAAAATTAATGGGATTACAGACTAAAACAATAAAGGTTCTAGAAGAAAATATAAAATATACTTATGACTTTGGGTATGCAAGTTTTCTTCATGAGGGCATGGTAAGTACTATGCTTGAAAGAAAAAAATGGTAGAGAAAAAATATGAAATGGTTTTTTAATTTGTATTTTTTTCAAATAATATACAAATTTATAATAATGAGTATTACTCTGAGTACAGTTTTGCCATATATCTCATTGTTAGCATTTTATAAATAGCATGTAATTGAGGTTTTGACTACATACTTTATCCAGTAATTAGTAGGCTAGCTTAAAATAACAATTAGTGGTAGCTTTATTTATTTTTTTTAAAGATTTTATTTATTTATTTGACAGAGAGATCACAAGTAGGCAGAAAGGCAGGCAGAGAGAAAGGGGGAAGCGGGGCTCGATCCCAGGACCCTGAGACCATGACCTGAGCCGAAGGCAGAGGCTTAACCCACTGAGCCACCCAGGCACCCCAGTTGTAGCTTTATTGATTGAACTTTTTCTTTTACATTAGAGATACTTTTTAAATTATTTAATTTTTAAAAATTTAACTATAGTTGACACACAATGTTACATTAGTTTCAGATGGACAGGGTTTGTTTTGTTTTGTTTTTAAAGATTATTTTAGAGTATGAGCAAGCAGAGGGGCAGAGGAAAAGGGTGAGAGAATCCTCAAGTAGACTCCCTGCTGAGCATAGAGCCCAGCTCCAGGCTCATTCCAGGATCCTGAGATATGACCTGACCTGAAATCAAGGGTTAGATGCTTACGGGACTGAGCTTCCCAGGTGCTCCAGATGGACTGGGTTTGTTAAAGTTAAGACTTCTACTCTCCAAAAGTCACCATTAAGATAGGGAAAAGGCAAGCAATAGACTGGGAGAAAATATTTGCCTATGTGTATTTGAAAAAAAAAAAAAAAAAAAAAAAGGAGAGTGAACAAAGGTAGAGACGGAGGGAGAGGGAGAGAATTTTAAGCAGGCTCCGCACTGAAGGTGTGAGTCCCACTCAGGGCTCCATCTCACAACCCTGAGATCATGACCTGAACCAAAATCAAGAATCAGATACTTAACCAACTGAGCCACCCAGGCACCCCCTAAAAAAAAAAAAAAAAAGAAAGAAAGAAAGAAAGAAAGAAAAAAGTTGCAAAATATATAAATAACATAAATCAATAAGAAAAAGACAAACAGCCCAATTAAAGGGGCAAAAAAAGTTGACTAGCGAGTTCACAATGAGAATATGAATGACTGGTAGGTGTTCTCCTCATGCACTCTGAATGGAAGTGTAAACTGGAGCAATGTTCTTGGAGAGCAGTGGGGCAGACTGTATCAGAAGAAGAGTTGGATATAACAGTTAATTCAAAGTTCATTCTTTTATGAACCTTACCTACAAGCATGCAGACCCGTGTGCACAAGTACTTATCTACATGACTATTTGTTACAAAAATTTTTTTTGCAGTAATTATAAACTGGAAAGTACAGAGAACCAATCAAAGAGAGATAGGAAAAATTATTTTATATATATATATATATATATGCACATACATACACACATATATATGTATGTATGTGTGAGTGTATACACACACACACACACACACACTCACACACTATAGAATATGTATAATAAAAAAGGAACTCTTTACTGGTGTAGATAAACACATTTGGTATGATGTCGTTTAAGAAAACAAATACACACATGTATACACACACACACAGATACATAAGAAAGAGACAAGGATAGGGGCACCTCCATGGCTCAGTTGGTTAAGCGTCTGCCTTTGGCTCAGGTTATGATCTTGGGGTCCTGGAGATGGAGCCCCACGTCAGGCTTTCTGCTCAGGGGGGAGTCTGCTTTTCCCTTTCCTTCTTTCTCGCGTGCTCGCTCTCTCTCAAACAAACAAATAAATAAATCTAAAAAAGAGAGAGAGAGAAACAAGGATATACACCAAACTATTCACAGAAACTTCTCCTTAGAGTATTTGGAGTTTTAGACATAAAGATTTTAATATTTTACTCTATATGTATCTAGGTTGTTTCCACTAAAGTAAGAATTTATTTATATTCTTTATATTTTTTGTTTTTTATATTTATGTATTACTTAAAATAGAAGAAAAATCATGATGGGCATGGGTGTTTAACAAGTAGATTACATCTTAGTACTTCTTAGTAGAATATAGCATCAAAAATATGGGATGGGTGTACTTAACCTCAGTGTCTAATAATCCCTAGGTATTCTTCCATCCTTTGAAATATTTATAGAGATGTATAGAAAAAATAGGTTAGTGGCTAAAAGCAGTATGTTGGGCAGCAAGAAATTTTTTTAAATATGATAATATCATCTCAATATGCTTAAAGCTAAAATTTAAGGAAAGTAAACTTTCCAGTTGTGGCAGAGAAGTCCTGAAGAGGTAAAAAGGCTTGAATAAATGGGGGAGGGAATGCACAAAAGCTGTTCTCAATATTTTCTGTAAATTATCAGAATTTTGGCAGGTACACTTTGGACTACCTTTCCAAAACTCATTTCTCAGAATTATGCATGCCTAAATTATATTCCAGAACATAGTATTTAAAAGATATTAGCTGGTATATGCATGCTCATTGCAAATGAAAGAACCATGCATTCAAATTGGGATAAAAAATGATGGCAAGATATAGAATTTTTCAAAGGTTGAGATGATGCTTCTATTGTGTTTCTGAGAAATTATAGATAATGTATTGTTATTAAATAATGTATATTTAAATTCTCACTCTTAGTTATTCTTATTATTCATTTCAATGTGAATAATTCATTTTGTCCCTAAAATTAGCATCAAACCCATAAGAAATTGAATTTCATAATTAAGTCTAAAATGAAAGGAGATTAGAGGATGAAAGTACATTTTAGAATCTATATATTTTTTAGAAAACTACAAAGAATCTGAGTAAAGCACTGCACACAAAAGAATCTTAAAAAGGGAATTTGGAACTTGATGGGGACTTAACTATAAATTAACAAATATTTCTGAATGCCAGCTCTGTTTCAGCTCTTGGGACCAAAGGTTGGTCTTTGAACTGGACTCTCATCCTAGTGAGGGGGAATGACATTCGTAAGAATAAACAAAGAAAGGTACTCCGTCCTGTTTTATAAAAAGAGCCAAGAAGAGGATCAGTGTGTGAAGTGGATGATGATCAGAGATTGGAATGGAATAGGTAATCCAGAGATGGGACTATTTGGGTTTTGGAATGATCCTGGAGTATTAAATAACATCAAAGACTGAGTACTATTCCATTGTGTGTGTGTGTGTGTGTGTTTATCTCACATCTTCTTTATCCGTTTGTCTAGTGATGGACACTTGGGTTGCTTCCATATCTTGGCTATTGTAAATAATCCTGCATTAAACATAGGAGTGTGTACATCTTTTTGAGTTATTGTTTTTGTTTCTTTGGGCAAATACCCAGTAATAGAATTACTGGATCTTAGGAATTTTTATTCTTAATTTTTTAAGGAACCTCCATACTATTTTCCGTGGTGGCTGTACCAGTTTACATTCCCACCAGCAGTGCACGAGGGGTCCTTTTTTCCCACATCTTCCCCAGAGAGGCAGGAGGTGGGAGAATCAGCCAATGGGTAAAGGGAATTAGGAGTTACAGGCTTCCAGTTATAAGCATGAATAATTGGGGGGGAATAAAAGGTGTATCACAGAGAACATAGAGGTACTGTAGAAGATTTGTATAGTGACAGATGGTAGCTGCAGTTCTGAGCATAACATAACACACAGACTTGTGGAATCACTACATTGTACACCTGAAACTAAGGTAACCTTGTGTATCAACTCTAGTTCAATTAAAAAAAAAAAGTATCAATTCAGTTTGGCTGGAATTCGATAAAGTAGTTAGATGCCAAACCATACAGGGCATTTAACATACTGGTAAAGAGTTTGGGTTTTATTCTAGTGTGATGGGAAGACATTGGAGGTTTTATGAGGAGGGGAGAGGCATGACTCAATTTGCATTTTAAAAATATCACTTTTGCTACTATTTAGAGAATAGATACAGGTCAAGACTAAAGACAAATCTTTTTGGAGTCATCCAAATGAGAGAGATGGTAGATAGGACCAAGGTTAGGAGAAGCACAAGTCCCAGCTTGCTGGGGAGAGTCTGAGTTTGTACCTGTTGTTAACACATCATTTTCAGTAGCATTTCCTTTCACTGGCAAAGATAGTAAATTATATGATCACCTAACAAAGAGAGTACCAGTGACGGTCCTGTGAAGTGGCCAGTGTCTGAGTATATTCTAGTGTCTGAGTATATTCTGAAGGTAGAGCCAAGAAGACTGATGGATTATGCGTAAGGTGGAGAGAAAAAGAAATCACGCATGATGGCAAGGTTGGAGGGTTGAGGAACCAGATTTAATGGTGGTCCTATTGAGGGAGAAGGGTTGGGGAAGGAGCCATTGAGAGAAGTAAAGGGGGTTTGTGTGTATCTTAGGTTTGAAGCCATTCCTGCAATTAGGGTTTGTGTGCCAGTGATTTGCTAAGGAAGTACTTCCAAGAGAGGCTAATGAGAGAGTGGGAGAAGTCGGAAAGGGACAGAGAGAAAACCAAGTAAGGATGACATGGCGGTGTATGTCCCAAACTATGTCTGATCTGGTAGGAGCTCTGGAGCACACATTACATCTCAGGACTTTTCCTGTCTTAAGACCGTTTGGGTATGAACTGCTGGAGTCAGGGGAGAGGAACAGAAACTCCCAGGCACTACAGATTCCTTATGTCTTCTAGGCCACTCCAGTAGCCCAAGGGTTATCGCCCCCCCCACTTTTTTTTTTTTTGTTTTGTTTTAAGATTTTACTTATTTATTTGACAGAGAGAGATCATAAGTAGGCAGAGCAGCAGGCAGAGCGAGAGGGAGAAGCAGGCTCCCTGCTGAACAGAAAGCCCAATGCGGGGCTTGATCCCAGGACTTTGAGGTCAGGACCGAAGCATGCTATGAACTGGATTTTGCTTTCCCAACTGAAAATCCTATGTTGTAACCCTAACCCCTAATGTGATGGCATTTGAAGATGAGGCCTTGGGGAGATAAATAGTGTTAGATGAGTTCTTTAGAATAGAGCCATCATCATGGGATTAGTGGCTTTACATGAGTAAGAGATTACTCTCTTGGCTCTCAGAGGACACAGAGAAAAGGCAGCTATCTATAAACCAAAAAGAGGGTCTTCACTAGGAACCAAATCAGAGGACATCTTGATCTTAAACTTTCCAACCACTGGAAGTGAGAAAATAAATTTATGTTCTTTAAACCACCTAATTGCTAGTATTTTGATATAGCAGCCTTAGTAGACGAAGACATAAAGTTACAGGTACAGTTCATTAGACTCAAAGCATGTGGAAGCTGCAGGATAGGCAGGGAAAACAGTAAGAGGAATTTCAGGGGCACTGGATAGAGCACTAAGTACAGTGGACTGTTCTGTCTGCTACAGGGCTTAAAGTCAAGAGTTCACTGGAGCCTGCCCTGAAGCATATTAGATCATGACATCAAATAAGTAGGCAGTTGGATATTTATAAGACTCAAGTTAGGAGAGAGGTCAGGAATGAAGATAGAAGGGTCTGAGTCAAATAGAAGGCATTTTAAAGACTAGACTAGCTGTGGTCATGTAGGGAATGAGTGTAGTCAGAGAAGAGAGGTGCAGTGCGCTGCTAGCTTACTGAGTAAGGAAGTCTGGACGTTCATCCGTGCCCTGGAGGAGTCTTAATCTTATCTGAAAAATAAGAGTAGGTCAAGATAGAATGGCTCTCAAGGAATAGCATCTGTGGTAGATCTTCACAGTCTGCTAATATGTGTGGTTGTTTTATCTTCTGTCATGATTCATTTTTACATCTCTGCTTTCTGCCCCTTTGCATGAGAAAAGGTATACTCAGCATCATTTTTTCCTCCCCTAAATGCAGAAATATCAGAAAAATCACACCAATTTAGCAATAGGTAATTTTAGGCCAAAGATATAAATATATGGTGCTATGATGTCTTTGAAAGTCCCTTGGGTTTTCAAATACAAAGTCAGTTATAAAATTCTCATGCAAAATGAATTTGAGCAATTCTGAATAAAACAAACAAAATCCAAGCAAGCAGATCCCATGCCTTTGAAGGCAGGGTATTGTTTACTAAATAAAATAAACAGGCAGTTAAAAGCCCAAAAGAGTTGGGATTTTTCTATTGGAGGGATTAACTCTTAAGTAGCCTGTAATCCTCTCCCTTTTTAAAATAAGTCTTTATTATTATAACTCTTGGCTTTGAAGAAGACAAACAAAGTCTCTGGGCCAACCTCTAAGACTCATTTCATCTTCCTATGGAGTCAACTAACTTTTGCTTGAATGCTAATTATAGGAAACTTAGCTCAAGTCACACTTCCCTTGTCAGTGATAGAAAATCCTTTCTTATAGGAGACACCTAAGTCTTCCTTCCTTTGTCCCACCTTCTTTAGTGGAGTCTGGACTGTAGAACTCCACTATGTTTTTTATTTTTCCTTTTGTCTTTAATTCATCAGCACATTCATTCAGATAGGGATTAGAGGGTGTGGGAGAATAACGTTGGTAGCCTTAGCTAACTTCTATGGCCTTTTCTAATTTATTTACTATATTAGTCCTTATGACACTACGATTATACTGTCACTCTACCTGCTCTATTTCTATGCCCAGAGGTGCCAAGAAACTTGCCCCAGGTCCTTGAGCGAGAGCTTCCTAAAGCCACACTTCAATAACCACACTTCAGGTGATGGAACCAGAGTTCCAACCCCAGCATTATGGCTCTGGAGTTCAACTTTGTATCCACCATGATACACTGGCCCTCTGAGGCAGGGTAGTAATGCTGTCCTAGAAGCTTGCCCCTCTACCCTTGCTCAACTGAGGCCTCACAGAATAACTTTACCTCACAACAGCTAAGGCCACTTGTGGTGGTCTTTTATGTGCTCAGCTTCAAAGGGCTCAAGCCATTGGCTTTCAGAACACAGGAAATTTATGAGGCAGCTTATAGTCTCCATGCTAGAAACTGATGAAATTCTATTAATCTCCCCTCCACTAATTTGATTTGGTGTGTTCCTTTCATAGAAGACACCATCTCATCATAAATCTGACAGGCCTTGTGCTCATGCTGCATTGCTTTTATTATTATTGTATTACAGGGATTCAGTAACTTGGATTTAGGATTACAGGCATAACTGCCAGAAAAATTTACAGCAGGCTGCCAACCTCACATTTTTATGGCTTGGCTTGTTGCACAGTTTCTTTTAAAAATCTTAACACTTATCCCTTGACTTCAGTTTAAAAATACAATTTGTGTTCTTTCTATCTATAAAAACTGTTTGTATTCTGAGATAACTAAAGCAACGCTTAGTTCTTTGTATTTTTGTATCTTCAGTGTAGAATTGGAAATATTCTTAATGGGAACATTTCCTAGGCCAGTCAATAGCAATTAGCCATTACTCTTAATTTGTTGGCATTTTATTATTGCATCTTTAAAAATGCACTTTGAGGACATGCAATGTCACTTCAAATAAAATTCAAGCATAATCTGAATACTTGTAATGTGACTCTTAATTAGTTTTGAAAAAAAGGCAAAGCTTGTTCATTATTATGCTGAAGACGACATCTAATTTTTTAAAAGGACAAAGATAATTATTAATTATATGCTTGGAATTCTATTTTTAGGCAAAAAGTATGAGATGTAAGGTAATTACCTAAATTAATTAATTTTCATATTAATGATGGGACTAAGTAGGCTCTATTCATATGCCACTCAGTATAATAAGTGGTTTACTTGTATTATCTCATTAAAATGTGTCAACAATCTTACAAGGGAATTAAATGGTTTAAAATAATGCAAAATACAATGCACTACCTTAGATTTCCCAGAACACAGTTTGTATGATATGTCTAAAACTCCTACATAATGTAGGGTTAGCTGTGAGACTTTTGTTCCCGGATCTGTGTTTTCGGCTCTAGTAATATATCAGGGACATTTGGGCCAATTTGTGGAGACAGAGAGCTATATTTTTTCTATGGGATAATACTTTATTTCTGTAAATATTAGGCACACCTCTAGGTGTGCCTGAAACATTCCAGCACTGATGGGCAGGGGTGTGCCTACAGGCTCTGTCCACTTCTGCATTTGTCAGGCTACTTCATCCTTTTAAGATTATTTATTTGAGTTTTGATAAGGAAATAAAACAAGAGTATGGGATGAAGAGGGTGGAGGGTTTTTTTTTTTTTTCCCAACTGTTCATTTTTCCGTGTTTAGTAGTGTTAGAGCTCTCTTTGGACAGGCCTCTCTCTCACCTGTTTTATGCTGGAGGCTGGAGGAGAGATCTCTCAAGTCTCTGCTTGGACCCTGGAGATTGCTGTGGATGCTTCACCAGCAGGGGGCTGAGAAACCAGTGGGGGAGGGGAGTAATACCTACAATGCTCTCTTGAGCAGAAAATAAAAGGACTTTAATGAAAAACATTTCTGATAAATGCTAATCTTTTAAAGACCTGAACTTTTTGCTCACTTTCCCAGTGATTTAAATGAAGGAACGACAACAACAAAAGAAGGAATCAAGGATGGTCAGAAGATTGGGGTCCTATTAGTTACCCCAGTGGAGATACTTACTAGTTAGTGAGATCCAGATGTCTGGATTTAGAGGAGAAGTCAGGGCTGGCTGGCTTATTAAATGTGTCAATGCAGATATATTTTCTTTTGACTATGCATATATTTATTTAAATATATTAGCACAAGGGCCAAGAGTATACATTCTCATGCTTATAAAAATAGTTGCCTCCAGAGGATTTGAATCTGGGGCTGGGTCAACAGGGGCTGTAGCATTTTTATAATGTTTGAATCTTTTCAGCTGAGAATGTATTAATGAATGCTGTGCAATATTAAAAATTAATATTTTTAGAAAAGAATAAAATGTGCTAAGTCAGCCACATGGTGGGGTCAGGCTCTGATGAAAAAGGAAGTTGCCAGATGTCAGTGGAAAAGATAATTATCTGTTCTCTTCAAAGTGGGTGGGATGGGCTGACCATGACTATATTATTACTTTCCTTCTGATATTACCTTATAAATATTTACTTATTAAGAAATTACCAATATTCCTACCTTGGTGAAGATAAGGCTCAAGATAAAACTCATTGCACCCTCTCTACTGGTTATCTACTATCCCCCCTCCCCCCCGCCTCAGTCAGACCCACTCAAGCCTCTTCTGCTGCTGCTCACCCAGGTTCTCTGGCTAATTAACTTCTTATTGGATTTGGCAACCAGGAACTACAGGGAGATTAGAAGGCAGAAAGGAAGTAAGCTGTGGTGTTTCTTCCCTTAACCTCTCCTTCAGCTACGTTTTCCATGATGGTTTTGAACCACCACTATGATGGCAGCTCCCACAGGAGGAGGGATGGGGGGATGGGGACCCTTTTCCATGGCTGCTACTTTCACTGCAGCTTTCTTTGGTAACACTCTTTCTTCCTCTTCCTCAGACTCAGAGATCCCAGGTCTCGTAATGGCTTGGTACCCGTGCTCGTTTCTAGTTCTTTTTTAGCCTTTATCAGTTCCTTAAGGGGTGAATTCTTGTCATTAAATCTTTCTGTTAAACTTTCAGAGTAGACTGATATTCCCTGAGAGCACTTTGACCAATATACTTCCTTTTTTTGTGCTCCCTAGATTGGGTTGCATAAACGGTTGTCACACGGTTATCTTTGAATTTTTTCTCTCATAAAGACCCATGAACGCTATCTCCTGTTACCATGAAATATATAGAAACTCTCAGGATTTCTTGCTACATCTATGGCTGCCATTCTAGGGCAAGCTGGTATTTCCTGCTCTGATGACTACGGTTCCTCCTAACAGACTCTGAGTCTGCTTTTGCTCTGTTGCAATCTATTTTCAACACAGCATCAAGAATCATCCTTTGAAAACATGGCAGATTTTTCCTGTGCTCACTCAGAGTCCTTCAGTAACTACTTACTGCACTGAGAACAAAACCGAAGTTCCTTATCAGGGTCTAATGGCTCTACAACACCTTCTCCCACTAACCCCCCATTGCATTCCAGCCTCAATGACCTCCTGCTGTTGCTTGCAACCTGAGCACTTAACCACAGCAGGCTCAGGCAGATTTTCCATCCCTAGAGCATAGTCCCCAGATGCCTGCATTCCAATTCCCTCAGGTGCTTTAGGCCTTTGCTCAAGAACTGCAGCAGAGATATTCGTCCTCCCTCAAAAGTCTGACTCTGCTTTATCTCTTCCTTCTGGCTTTTAACAGCTTGTCTATGCTTATGCTGCATTTTCCCCCACTCTCCCTACACTATAATGTTAATTCTAGGAGACCAAAAATATTTTGCATTTTAAAGTTATTGCTTCCCCAATAAGTGTGATTTTACTTATCTCAGAATTTAATAATACATATATTAATGCAGATGTTTTTAAGAGACACATATATGATCTAGAAAGCAGAGATATGGGTTATATATCTTTAATTTTTGAAATTCCATTAAGTTATTTCTGTTTTATTCAGACACTATGAATATATATATATATATGTATATATATTTGGTGAGTCTTTTTGCATAGATACTAGTTACATATGTTTTCCACAAATTAAAGTGAACTAACATGAATAATCAACATGATTACCTTTGTCAATAACTTGAAAATATAAGTGATCATGGAAAACCATACCAATTACTTTACAAATGAAGACATTGAAGTGCTGTTTGGGCAGTTACTTTATAAATATTGTATGCATTTATGAACGTGTGATATTTGTTATTTAATTCAGTATATATGTTTACTTGTAGCACTAGGTATTGCTAGGTGTTTAGCTAATTTGTATTCCATTAAAAAAAAAACTAGTATAAGACTAATTTTGGATGGGATAACAACGTGTCCATTTAAAATTACCTATCTTTCTAGAATGTAAGGGTAGCCAAATGACCTCATTCTGACAAGTGAGGTCATAAGATACTCTTCTGGGTGGGTTTCTGGGAGATATGTTATATTTTACAGTGGGAGGTAGGAAGAAACATAATCAGTTTATACACACTTACTAGCTTTTGCATTCTTCTCTGGAAAGAAGACATGGTACCTGGAGTGGAGCATTGGATATGTTTTTTGCTTTTCTGTCCATCTCCTTTAAGAAACTAACATCTGTCACCTGATGTATTATTCTGAAGGTTTCTTATCCTCTTATAGTCAGTTATATATATATATATATATATGTTGTTTTATGAATATGAAATTATTATACCTATTAATTTATACTTTTTATACCTAGCAATGTGTCATGAAATTTCACCAAATCAGTTGGAGAAAAACCTCTAACTCACTTACTAAGTGCAACATAATGATCCGTGGTATAGATAGATGTCAGATAATACATCGTTTTTCTATTGCTGGAGGACATTCAGCTGGTTTGGAGTTTTCTTTTCCCTTGATATTTTAAAATAAAGTTTTTATGAAGCTAATTATAGATTAATATATGGTTCTACAGAATAATACAGAGTGATCTCATGTACATTTTATCCAGTGTCCTCAGTGATAGTATTTTATAAAACTACTATTGAAGTCAGGGTATTGCTATTGATATAATCCATTGATTTTATTCAGATTTATCTAGTTTTACTAAGTATTCATTTTTTTTAAAAAAGATTTATTTATTTTCAGGAGAAAGAGAGAGAGAAAGAGCATGGTGGGGAGGGAGAGGGAGAGAGAGAATCTCAAGCAGACTCCCCACTGAATGCAGAGCTGGAAAGCAGGGCTCACTCCCAGGACCGTGAGGTGATGGACCGGAGCTGTAATCAAGAGTTGGATGCTTAACTAACTGGGCCACCCAGGTGACCCACTTAGATTCATTTTTGTGTTTGTGTTTCATTTCAGAGAATTTTATCACATTAGGTGGGTTTGTGCATTCACTGACACCATAGTCAATATACAGAACAGTTCTCCCTTTTGTCTTTTTATAGCCACACCCACCTAAAACTTGAAGACCACTAGCCTGTCTCTATTTCTAAAGTTCTGTTCTTTGGAAACTGTTACATGAATGGAGTCATACAATATGTAACTTTTCAGGTTTAGCTATTTCCCCTCAGCAAAATTCTCTGAATTTCACCCCAGTGATTGCATGCAACAACATCCCACTCCTTTTCATTAAGGAGCAGTAGCTCATGGTACGTATGGTGCAGTCTGTTTAGCCACTCCTCTGTTGAAGGAAAGCTGAGCTGAGGCTAGTTTTTGGCTATTGAAGATAAAGCTAATATAAATATTCATGTTCGGGTTTTTGGTAGAATGAGTTTTCGTTTCTCTGGGTCATTTAGTAATTGTGTGATTAGCTTTATAAGAAGGTGCCAAAATGTTTTCTGGAGTTACTATATCATTTTACATTCCCACCAACACTGTTTGAGTGTTCTAGTTTATTTACATGGTCATTGGCATTGAGCTTTGTCTCTGTTTTTTGTTTTAACTATCCTGATAGGTATGTAATGATATCTTCTTGTGATTTTATTACGCTTTTTTTTTTCTAGTGGCTAAAGATGTGGAACATTTTCTTGTGTGTTTATTTGCTATCTTTATATTCCATGAAATAAACCATACCTTTGGCTCATTTTCTAACTGGATGTCGAGCTTTGAGAGTTCTCTCTATATTCTAGATACTAGTCCTTTGTCCCAAATGTGGTCTATTAGTCAATTCATGCTGCCAAAACAAAATACCGCAGACTGGGTGGCTTAAAGAAGACAAACTTATTTTCTCACAGTTATCCAAAGAAAGTCCAATATCAAGGTGCTGCTGGTAGGGCTGATATCTGATGAGAACTCTTCCTTGGGGTTGCAGATTGCCATCTTCCCACTGTCTTCACATGGCAGAGAGTCAGTCAGCTCTCTCAGATTTCTCTTTGTAAGGACAGAACTCCATTGGATGAGGGTTATATCTTGATGACCTCATTTAACCTTAAGTATTTTTTACAGTCTGCATCTCCAAATATACTACCTTGAGGGTTAGGGCTTCAACACACAACTTTGAGGGGTTATAACCTTCAGTGCGTCACATGTGGCGGGTAGGGAGCTTGTCTTTATATCCTCTTAACAGAGTCTTTCACAGACCAGACATTTTAAATTTTGATGAAATCCAATTAGTCAAATTATTGTTTTATGAACCATACTTGTTTTATTTTGTTTGTTTGTTTTTTGCTTTCTTTTTGGTAGTATCCAAGAATTTTTGCCTACTGGATCCTAGCAATTTCCTATGCTCCCCTACCACAGTATTCTTATACTTTCACATTTCACATTTAAGTCATTACCTATTTTCAAGTAAACTTCATATAGATATGAGACTTAGGCTAAAGTTCGCTTTCTTTGCCTGTGGATGTCCAATGGTCCAGCACCATTTGTCGAAAAGGCAGTCCTGCTTCCACTGAATTATTTTTGCGTGTTTGTTAAAAATCAGTAGAGCATATTCATGTAAGTCTATTCTTGTGTTCTCTGTTCTATTTCATTGATCTATCTTTCTATTGTTTCACGTAATCCTGATTTCTATAGGTAAATAGTCTTGAAATCAGGTAAACTGATTCCTACCCTTATTCTTCTCCCTCCACCCAAATTATTTAGCTACACTAAATAATGAAAGCTTTAATTGTTCCTTTGCCTTTCAATATAAACTTCAGAATAATTTTGCTTATATCTTCAAAGTAAATCTTGCCATAATTTTTATAGGACTTATGTTAAAACTATAGATCAGTATGGGAGAATTGACATTTTAATTATGTTGAGCTTTTTCAGTAAATCAACCTGTTATGCTGGTTTAGGTCATTTTTTATTTCTTTCAGCATTTTGTAATTTTCAGAATACAGATTCTTTGTGTATGTTATTTATTAACTGCATGCCTAAGTATCTTATTTTCTTTGAAACTGTTTGAGAATGGTATTTTGTTTAGTTTTGGTTTCTGCATAATCATTGTTAGTAAGTAGAAATGCAATTAATTTTGTGTGTTTCTTGATGACATTGTGCCTGGAAATATACCTGGCAACCTTTTTTTTTTTTAATGATCTTTTCAATCTAATTCTGAGAAAATATGTTTTTATTTTGGATGACTTGTTTATAATGAAATTTTTAGAAAGAATCATGTTTGTGTTTGAAATTGAGGAATAAATCTCACAGTAGGCATGTTTTCTTTTTTTTAAGATTTTATTTATTTGAGAGAGAGAGAGAGAGCATGAGAGGAGAGAGGTCCAGGAGAAGCAGACTCCCTGAAGAGCAGGGAGCCCGATGTGGGACTCGATCCTGGGACTCCAGGATCATGACCTGAGCCGAAGGTAGTTGCTTAACCTAGTGAGCCACCCAGGTACCCTGGCATGTTGTTTTTGGACATGGTATTTTCAAACCCCAGTTGCCTAGTAGGTAATATTTACTTAATAACTTTGCTTCTTATTATCATTGCCATTTCTCAGGCCCATTGACAGATGTATCCTTTAGGAAGTTTATCTTTCTATAGTGCTTTTAAGTAGAAAATCCACGCTAAATAAAAGAACTCTTTTAAAGAAAAGTAGCCGTTGCTGTACATAGACAGTTAAACACATATCTGGATTTCACTTGAAAAATAGAAAAATGGTGAAAAAAATATTTTGGCTTTCGTTTTGTTTTCTAAATCATATTTCTGGAGTAATTGAATAATGCTTAAATTCTTTTTATAATTTTCTGAGTAGATGTATCTAAAACATATAAAAGGAAATTAAGTATATCCAACAAATATGTCAACTTGGAATTAGTGGGAAATTTTGTTACATTGTACTAATCATTAAAATTTTTTTAGTTGATCAATACAGCATCATTTTGTGCTGCTTTGCAATGTGCTCAATACCTGAACATTTATGAAAAAAATCAAGATTTAAATATAGATAAACATTTTATAAAAGGCAATTTATAAATGATTAGCAGTCTCCTGAAGGAAGTACACAAAAGTGAGAGCAAACGAGCACATGTTAACAAATGAAAATCATCCTTTTGGTGCTTTTACTTGAGAGTTTAATTCAAAGCTATTTTTCTGAGTTCTCCCTTTTTTTCCCCGAAGTTGAAAGATAAAGTGATGAATTGGTTTGTGTATAGCATATTTTCAATGACATTTTTTGGAAGTCAAATTAAAAATAAGACTTCCTATGCAGAGATTTGTAGACAGTAGGGAGTGGTCATGGGACAAGGGTCTTGGAATTTTTTTTTTACATTGCCTTAATGGTGTAGTTTTTTTGTTTTTGTTTTTTTATTTTTCTGTATCTGAATTGTGAATGTGTATGGCATGACTAAACAAGTATTGGAGATGACTATATCTGAGAATAGTGTGGGAGAATAGAATTAGGTCCCAAAGGAAACTGTATAGCCTCTATACCCTATGACTCATTGAATTTCATTAAAGTCTTTGTAAAAAATTGTAGAGTAGCACTTCTGTCCCCCTTTCTACTCCAGGCTGACCTCCATGCATTCCATTACTAGTTTTCCTGCAAGGGTCAAGAGTTCACTCCTTCTATTGGAGGATAGTTTGCCAATATAGAGTTCAGATATACCTGGCACCCTTGCCATATAACCATATGTATGCTATAATTATTATATTGTCAAAACTTCTTTCCTGTTCTTTAATTTTATTTTTTGGTTGGAATAAATCAGTTTGCCAGGATCTTCTCCCACTGTTCTTAAAACCCATTTATCCCTTAACTATAATTGCATACTGACACTTACATTGGTCTATTTGTCATTTTCCTTATCCAGTAATTTTCTTGATTCACTTTTAAAGATTTATTTATTTTTAGAGAGAGAAAGAGAGTGAGTTCAAGTAGGGAGAGGGAGTGGGGGAAAGAATCTCAAGCAGACTCCCTGCTGAGCACAAAGCCTGATGCCCCTGCATCTCAGGACTCCAAGATCATGACCTGAGCCCAAGTCAAGAGTTGGGCACTCAACTAAATGAGCCACCCAGGCAACTCCTTTCATTAACTTTTATATAACAAAAACAAGAATGACAAAATCACATCTTTCAGGAGTCTAGGTAGAGATAAAGGAGAAGCAGGATTTTTCAAAATCATCTATGTTTTGGTCTATGCCACTGAATATGTAGATAAATTCTATTTAGGGATTAATATATATTTCTAGTCATTTTTTTTCTAAAATTCTTCGCATTTCAGTGACCATTTCTATTCTGTTCTATGTAGACGTCTCTAGTGACTAGAATTGCTGCTTAACATCAGCTTATTCTGCACTATTAGTAGACATGATTACCAGAATTACTCAATTATCTTCTGTCCATTGGTCCTAGTTCTGACCTCTAGGGAGCTGGAACAAGTTTACTCCATCTTGTCTGTGGAAGAGATTTGCTGCTGTGAATGCAGTGGATGATTTCTTGCCTAGTTTGAATATCCTCATTCAAACCTTCTCAATGTGGCATAGTCATGGTAATCATCCTATGGTTATGCTCAGTTTTGCTATGAGTCTCTCTTTTTATTCCATTATCATCCATTTATTTGGTATCTTTTGTGTCTGATACTGGGTTAGCTTCTGGAGAACATTTATTTTTATGTAACAAAAATTTGCGTAGTACTTTAGTACTTTCTGTGTTGTAAAGCCTTACAAATATTAACACATTCAATCCTCTTATCAAACATATAATTTGGGTACTATTATTATTACCATTCATATATGAGAAAAGGTTTTTAATGCAGGGAATCTACCTTCCGAGTCCATCAGGGTATGCTGTTTCTCATACACTGCCTCCTCTTAAGCAAAGTCCTTGATGAACCCAGAAGTCAGAGGAAGAAGATGGGCAAAGGGAAAAACGAATAGCTCCCTGAAGGCTTCAATGATCTAAATCTAGTGTCATCTGAAGCAACTATTCTAAGCCAGTTTGTATATAATAAATTCATTTTTCTGGTATAATAAAACCTCAGTAGTGAGAAAAATTATATATATCGCTCTGTGTAGAAATGAGTTTAAAAAGATTTCTTGTCGGGGCGCTGGGTGGCTCAGTGGGTTAAGCCGCTGCCTTTGGCTCAGGTCATGATCTCGGGGTCCTGGGATCCAGTCCCGCATCGGGCTCTCTGCTCAGCAGGGAGCCTGCTTCCTCCTCTCTCTCTGCCTGCCTCTCTGCCTACTTGTGATCTCTCTCTGTCAAATAAATAAATAAAATCTTAAAAAAAAAAAAAGATTTCTTGTGGTCACTATACTTCTGTAAGGAGTACTTAAGATTGCATTTTATCATATGTATGTAATCGTTCATTTTAGGATTTGAGGCTTTATTAAAGTACTCAGAATTTTGGTTTCTGTGTGATGTATTGTCATACCATATTTTATTTTTAAAAATCTAGATAAAAGAGTATCCCAGTTAAATTATCTATTGGTGTGGGCTACCTGGGATAATGAGTTTATTACATTAGTTTTATCTTACAACTGTATAAGGTTTTCACTACTAAATGTTACTTACATGAAATGCTATTCACATAAACGTTGTGTATCTTGAATGTCCATTACTATGGATAGAATTCCTTCTGCAAACATATGCACATTGTTTTAAAAATCAAAGGAAAATAATCTTGGCAAAATACATTTTGGTATATTTTGTACATTTGGAAATATTCTGAATTGTAAAGAACTGTTAACATGGCACAGCTGGGAGTCACCAGATACTGCAAAGGCTTTTTAGGTTTGAGAAATTTAAAGTAGTTCATTGAAATTAACATAAAATTTCTACATGAAAATTTCCTTATGTAACAGTTTGACTTTGTGTGGATCAATTTAATATATAAAACAGAATTGAAGTTTCATGGAAATAATAGGATGAAGAAATACATGATTGTATTTTGCAAATTATATAGTGTTAATGAGCATGAGATAACATTCCTAAGTTGGAAGTTTTCAACTTCAGAATTAAAGACAATGTAGAGAAGATAGATTACTGTTGGAAATACACAACTTGTAAAATCTCAGCCTATAAAATTTGTTTGATCTCAGATTCAAATGTGTGTTTGTAACATGATTATAAAATATTTTGCTGGTTTTCCTTTTATGATCCTAAACTTACAGTGTTAATAATGGATACATTTGTTGAACATTCACCATGTGCTGAACCCCGTGGTAAACTCTTGCTGTGATAATCTTATTACTCCTTAGGTGAACTCTGAAAGTGAATATTCTTATTATCTCTCTCCGTTACACATGAAGAAACTAAAGCCTCAAGGGAATACGATACTTATTCAAAGTCTTAACATTAGTTAGTTGACAAACTGAAATTGAATTCAGCTATCCAGCTTCAGAGCCTAACCCCCAACCACTTTTGGCTCTTTCCTATTGAAATGACTGCTCTACTGTTTTTTTTTTTTTTTTTTTTTTTTTTAAAGATTTTATTTATTTATTTGACAGAGATCACAAGTAGGCAGAGAGGCAGGCAGAGAGAGAGAGAGGAGGAAGCAGGCTCTCCGCGGAGCAGACAGCCCGATGCGGGGCTCGATCCCAGGACCCTGGGATCACGACCTGAGCCGAAGGCAGAGGCTTCAATCCACTGAGCCACCCAGGCGCCCCTGCTCTACTGTTATACAGGAATCCAGACACTATTATTCTGCTCAGACACTGCTAGAACTCCTATCAGGGAACCGTGTTGAGGGCCAACTTAGGATCTAAAGAACAAGGATGATCTTTTTAATGCAACCCATAAAACTGACTAAGTTTTATGCAGGGAAAGCTCCTCAGAGAGTAGAAGTAGATTAGGGAAACGGGCGTACTAGGATCTAAGCATGGATGTGAATACAACCAGTCCCAGCCTCAGCTTGATCTTGCAAGTTAACCCCAGATTATGAAATGCACATTCAAGAATATTCCAAGGTGAGAGAAGAAAATAGCATTTTCGTACTCCTGTATTTACCTGTAAAGGGCCACCCTGAGAGACCTACACTCCCATAGTCACAGGCAGGTGTCATACTCCAAAGCAAATTACACAAAACAGGAGAGGATGGGTTCAAAGAAATGCTAAAAAAAAAATCCAAAGGACAGATCTTAGTTCATTGGTTCATGATCTTCTGACCCATTTATTTTTTCCTCACATTATTTATCGAATTCATTTCTGAAAGTTTTTTTTTTCTTACAAAAGACAAGAACAACTTAAAGATTTAAAATAACGGGAATATAGCAGCTTCAGTAATGACTCAAAGAAAATGCTTGTTTAGATGTAGACATCAAAGTACTGTCCTATTTCTTTTGATCAGTTTCTTATTAATGGGCCCCACCCTTCACCTATTAGTGAACACAAATACGTCACATTGAAAATAACACTCCGAACTCTTCTTCATGTATTAAGATGGGATGGGGGGTACTCCACTTTACAGATACTTTGCAAATATTTACACTTTACAAATATCCTACAAATATTTACAAAGCAGTGCCAGTGGTGTTCACTTTAAAGCCATCTGATTATTCTGTTTCCCAATTAATGATTGGTTTTAGACAAGATTCTCTATTTGCTTGAGGTCCCAAGAATGTAGGAGTTGATTATTCTATATCCTTATAACCCTAGTTTCTATTTCATTCTTTGCTGTTGATTCTTGTTACTCACAGACCGTAATCTATTTACTTTAGCCATTGTTAAAGCTGCTAAACTACGGTGCTGGCCAATAATAAAATATAGCCCATTATACAGATGGGCTTGTTAGGATGGAAATCCAACAATAGAGAAGTTGCTTGCCCAAGACTGATCTTTTCCCACAGCTCTTTCCTGTTCAGGAAATAGTTTCTCTTAGGGCAGGTGATATGACCCCTTTGCCCAAGAAAATCAAAGGGTGTCTTTGGATAACCATTTCTTTGAACATTAAATGGCAGTTAAGGAATACCCTTTTTGTCCTATTATAACAAGTTTATAGCTCTGGCCATCTATATCTTAAGATCAAATATTTGGCAACTTTTTGGATTATTACTAATTGTTAAGTACTGTGTGTGTATGTGTGTGTGTGTGTGTGTGTGTTTATGTATGTGCTATGTATACAGATAGCATGCACTGAGTACTGTTAATAACTGCAATATTTTAATACAAGCAGATTGGTTCTCTTATCTTGAGTTTACAGATGGAGGATTTTAGTAACTGATAAAATTAGTAACTTGTTCCATGTATTAACTTCCCAGAGCTGCCAAAGCAAAGTACCACAAACTAAGTGGCATAAAACAACAGAAATATGTTCTCTCATGGCTCTGGAGGCCAAGTCCAAAACTAAGGTATTGGCAGAGTTGGTTCCTTCTAAAGCTCTAAGGGAAAATCTATTCCATTATTTTCTTCCCATGTCTGGTGACAGCTACCAATTGTTGGCCTTTTTGACTTGCAGATACTTCATTTCAGTGTCTACCTCCATTTTCACATGGCCATCCTCACCATGGCTCCTTGTCTTCATATGGCCATCCTCTTACAAGGACACCAGTAGGGGCTGACCATTCTTGAGTATGACCTCATCTTGATTAGTTGAATCTGCAATGATCCTGTTTCCAAATAAAATCATATTCTGCACAATAGGATTTTAACATATTGGAGGGGTGGATAATTCAACCCACAGCATTCCTTTACTTGGCAAAACAGAAATTCCAAACTAATTTTGTGTGACTCCAACTTCCATGATTGATTGATTGATTTTGCGCTTGGAGTATAAGGATAGGAACTCTGGTACATAGGTTAAAAACTACAAAGTGAAAGGAAAATAGAAATATATTTTTCCCTCTGCCTTTTATTATATAATAAAGGCATAAGAATAATGCCTTTGGATTTCTTCACTCTCTCATAACAGCAGAGTGCTTTCCTGAGCAAAATTAGGGGATCAGTGACTTAAGTTTTAAATACGACAGTGGTATGAAACTTATTTGTGAATTTGAGGACAAAGCAGCCCAGAGTAGAAGAAATGGGTGGCATATAGTGTGAGCAGATTGTTTATTAACATATACTCCATAAATACTGTTTTACTAATTTGGTTTGCTTGAGGCTTGAATGTGAATGAAGGACAGAGTAAATCATAAGGAAATTGCTTGAAAGTAAGAAATGTAGAGATATAAATAAAAAAAAAAGTAGCAACTGAAAAAAATGTTTTAAGAGAAATAGAGTGGTTATAATTATAAATACATTTATTTATCAAAAAGAAAAAAAAGGATGTTAGTACATTTACTAAGAAATGTACAATAGAACAGAAAAATGTAATTTGGAGAGTGGAGATTTTGCCTTGTAGAGAAACTGGATTGATGATTGAACAGCCAGGTAGAAAGATAGCCAATCTAATGGCACAGAAGACATAGCTTTCACATTCAGACAAATATTTTTTGATAAATGAATAAAGGAATAACTCTATTATGAATTTTCCTTCTAAATTACCAAAACCCACCTATTATTTTTACTAGTAAGGACATAAATAATGCAATGTTCTTCTCAGTAAATCCTTTGTGTATTTTTAAGAGGTCCTTTATGAAGCCTTGAGCAAAATCAGAGCCCCTTCAGTGTAATAGGAAGTCTATTGGGACTTATTTCCAAACCTCAAAAAGTTTAATTTCTTATTTTAGTTATTAAAAATAAGTAATTTAAGAGATGCATTTGGTAAAACTATAACAAAGATAACATTTTGATTAGTTGCCCTTGAGGAATAAAATTATTATAATACATTATTATTAGTTCAACTTTCTACTCCTGCTGAACTATTTTGGTTATAGACTGAGAAGTTAGAACTTCTGTGAAAGAAATGGGAAGTCCCATATTGTCTTCCAAATATTATGATAATGCTTCATTTTGTTATGTGGTTCATATGTACTTGAAAGCATTATGCAATCTTAATTAACAATAAAAGGTATACTGATAATTATAGCACAATTTAACAATACATTTAAATATTTTATTTGGGTCTCAAAGTAGAATCAGGGCTCCATATCCTCTTAAAATGAATTTGTTTATATTGATGCCCCAAATAAAGAAATGACATAATCTGCCTGCAGAAAAAGCCAGAAATGTCCAGGTTTTCTAGATTCCTCAAAATGTGATTATAAATTTGAGTTACAAGATTTTTAGAACTCAAGGAATATTCTTTGATAGGCCATGACACAAAAGCATGGCATCACTCATCACTAATAGCTGACTTAATGTTTAAACATCAATTCAATTAAACTTAAGATTTTACTAAAGGGCAGATTTTTCAGACTCACGTTAGATCTAAAATCATAGGGTGATAGTCAGGGTCATTTAGCTATTCACCTGCCTCTGCACTGGACCACGTATTTAATCACAATATTTAATTGGAGAAGGCATCCAAAATTTAAAGTTTCTGTGAGGAAGAACAAGCCTGCCTAGGTTGAAGGAAAAAAAAAAAAAGCTTTTCTTTATGGAAGAATGCTAGCTAATATATCTAAAGATAAGATAGAAATACAAAAACAACTATTTTCCAACCCACAATGTAATATAATCAGGCATGAATCATCAGTGAATGATAAAAATCATTGCATGAAAGTTTATTGCAGAACAGGATATTCATATAGTGCCAGATATAACCCCACGGATTGCTTAGCTAAGTATATTTACTAATTACAACAGGGGAAATATAATGGAGAAAATTGGCAGTCATCACTGTAACCACTTTAACTATAGTACTAAATGTATCATCACTTATGATGGGGCAACAGGATTATTAAATGCCTTTTGATGTGATACAGTATAAAAAATATGAAAAGAAAATCAGTCTTGAAATATTATTTACAATTATGTGTAACCTGAATCTAGTAAAGTTTTCAGAACTTCCTCTCTATTTACAGGATTTGGAAAACAAAAACAAAAACAAGAACAAAAATTTAATGCCACAAAAATTAGATAAATCTAGAATTTTGAAATTCTGTAAAAGAAGTGGCCTTATTAAAAAAAAAAGAGAGAGACAATCATAATAATTGAATATAATGTACATATCTGGATTGCATAGAAAAAATAAACAGGTAAAAGAGACATTGGGGCATTTTTAGAAATCTGAATATGGACAGTCTGTTAGGGAACATATAGGATTATTGTAATTTTCTTAGGTATGTTTTTAGGATTGAATTTGTATAACGAGAATGTCCTTATTTTTAGTAGACATATGCTGAAAAAGAGTCATTATGCCTGAAACTTACTTTCAGATGATTCAGAGAAAATAAAGGAAGTATGGGTAGAAAGAAGCAAACATGGCAAAATATAAACAATGGGTGAATTCAGGTAAAGAGAAATAATTACATATCAAACCATTTTTTTTTCTAGGTTTCATCAGGAAAAAGAAAATATTGGCGCAAAAAGCCTTTCCTTTTATATCAGTTAAATAAATTCTGGATTTCAAATCCTTGAGTCCTTTTAGGTAAAATACTTGAATGATCTGTGATTCTTCAAGGACTAAACAATTCTTCGTGTTGGGTACAATTTTTGACTATAATAAACTTGCTATGAACTCTGGTATTTAAGCTAGAAAGCAAGTATTTTCATTAGGTGAAGTTTGTTTGATTTTTTTAAAAAATGATATTTATTACAACAAGGAATTACTCTATTGCTTTACACTGTGTTTCTGCTATTTGTACTCAAGAAGTTTTTGCATTGTTAGATACTGGGGTTCTGAATACTTTTCTTCAACTGAACTGCATGTGACTGACTGGAAAACTATGTGTAAGACTATCCCATCATGAGCTAGAGTAGCTACCAGAGGTTTTGGGGAATTGTGCTCTATCTCTGACTTTTAGCTTTTCTGCTTTCTCTTGTAACAGAAGCCTGATATTCTCGTCATAAAGTCATTTTACATTTTTTTTTTTTTTTGGTTTTTGAGTACACTTTGATACATGAAACCTGCTTTCTTTTCATGAGCCCACAGTACTCTAAAATTGCCATTCTGTCCTCAGTGAAGGACAGATAGATACCAGGATACTGTGATAGAGAAACCAGGAGGTAGATCAAACTCCTTTCTCTTCAGCATTGGCAATGGGCTCCTCTGGGGGTGAAGAGAGAATTTTTCTTCCTTCTTATTCTAGAATTTTCAGGGGGTTTGTGCTTATATTTATCCAGGGAAGGAGTAAAAACACTATTGATTTTGGTGCCATTGCCCTCGACAGACACTATAATACTTCCATTTTGTACCACTGTTAGCAGCACAGTACCCAAGACTGTAGCTGAACATAGCTCAGTCTTTTTCATTATGTTGCTGAATAACCAGTCTCTCACCAAAGTCACAATAGATACCAAAAATGAAGAACCGAGCGATTATAGTCATTTTTAAATTACAAAGACATGATACAGAATGAGATCAGCAAGTAGCACAAGGCATGGAAAGGGGGCTTCATTGCAAGTGTTTAGTGAAAACCTTCTCTCTGCAAATCACTCTGCCTTTCATTTTCTGTAATAAAACAATGAAGAAAATACGGTTCTTGACCTCTAAAACTTTATTACTAAATAAGGGAGACAGAACTTGAACACAAATGGCTAGAAACAAGGCAGTATCTTTAGGCGTCAAGAGGACAAAGAGTTGGCTTTTTCATTCAGATCTTGAATGGATATATGCCAGTGGGGGATGATGGCATCCTGAACAAAGACAAATATGTACAGAGAGAAGAAATTGGGTCATCCAGGTGCTTGATTATCAAACACATTTCCAGCAATAATATGCTATAGACAAATTATGGACAAATTAAAGATCTGGATAAGAAATTTAAATCTTATTCTTCACACAATGGATTCTCAAAGTGTGATTGAGAATCCCATGCATCAGATTTCATGGTCTACTTATCAAAAACATCGAATTCCTGTGGACTTCATGAAAACTACCAAATCTTGGTTTCAGGGTGTAGAACTTGCAAATGAGCATGTACTCCTACCCATCTGGAGCAGGCCTTCCAAAACTGCCAAGAACATTAAAATAGAGAAGAAAAATTTTGCTGATAACTATATTTCCAATATATATTTAAAGGAAGACTATCTTTTTGAAAATAAATTTACCTATGACTATATTTTCAATGGTCAACATTATTGTAATTATTTTTGAATGTTTATCTTTGCTTGTCTTTGTTGGCTGTGTCTTTATTTGGTTGGTTTATCAGTGTCTATGATAGTTCCTGGAATAGTTCAGGGATATTTTAAACACATGAATAAATGAATGAATGAATGAATGACTAGAACTCAATGATAAATTAGTGAAGTTTATAATTTTACCAAGTGATTAAAAATAATACATCAAGAACGAACAATCTGAAAAATTTTTTTGTTCTTTTACTTTAAAATGTTTTATTGAAAGCAATAAGCATATACTAGGAATGTGGGGTCCAGGATAAGATCACTTGGGTGTTGATACTAACTATGTAATTTTCTTTTTTTTTTTTCTTACCTGTGCAATTTTCTAACTAGACAAATTATTTGTCAGCTTTTGTTTCAGTTTTATTTAGAAAGTGACAAAATAGTAGCCCCCTCCTCGAGATTTTGTGTCCTAAATGAAGCAATTCACATAGTGTGCAAAGCACATCCTGTCTTAAATTAGTGATTTATTGTAGAATAATACCTTTATTCTACACTGTGCAAAAGTAGTCACACACTGCATATAATTTGCTATGCTTCAACCAGCCCTTTGCATCTCTAGAGCAATCTGGGAATATAATTAACTACTTGATTAGCAGTAGTTCACAAAAAAAGCCATGTAAAAAACAAGTTTAATATGGGAGCTTACAAAAGCAGAAGAAATAATTCTTTCTAATACTAACTTCCAGAAAAATTTACAAGACATGTAAAATTTTTCCTAAGAGAATAAAACTTTTGCCTCTTCGGTAAGTTGCAGTAAAGTGAACTTATCCCTCAAGTCGCTGGACCTTTGTTAAAACCCTGGGCTTAATGTCTATATTTCCTGTCAGTGTTCATTGTGCATAAAATCAGGATAATAACTGTTTTTCACTGCTCTAATATAAACTTGCTCAAACTTTTCTCCCTCCCTCCCTTCCTTCTGTCCTGCTTCTTATTTATTTTTCAAAACACCCTGCTATGGTCCAGAAACTCTAGTAAGCTCTGAAGGAAACACAGTGAAAATAGAGATATCATCTTTTCACTCTTGGAGCTAACAGTCTAGTGGGAGGGAAAGAATCCAAACAAATTTCAATAAGGCAAGATTCATTCTATCAGTGAACGTTCTGGTACTATGAAAAATTAAATAATGAAAGAGGTCTAAAGCTTTGGACAAACATAAACATGACTCTCAGCCAGGAATACTGTTTAATCTGAAAATAGCCAGTCTTAGACAATGTGCAATTTAACCTGTGCACAGGGCACACTGAATGAAATAATACTCCTTTTCAATGAAAAATCCCTTTGTCTACAGTGACTGGAATTGTGCCAGCTGTCCAATTTCATCAGGCCCTTTCTACTCCAATAATGGGAAGGCATTATTTTCATTGTGCTCAAGTGACTGATCTTTCAGATGCTGCTGTTCAATTGTTTTTTTTTTTTTTCTGTGAAATATTTCAAATACAAAATAGCATAGAAAGAATAATATAACAAAGTTCACACATTCATTATCCAGCCTCTGCAGACCTCATTTTGGCGTATTCTTTTCAGATTTTCAAGATAAATTTTACAGTACAGATACCATTGAAGCCCCTGATGTATACTTTTTAAATTCCATCTTCCATTCTCTTTAACTAATGAAACTTAAATTATATGATCATTTCTGTGTAAATATTTTCAATATTACCATAGTATTTATAAACCATAGGTAGCTTTTTATATATTTAAATTATATTATCAATATGATATCATATGTATTATTCTGCATTGTATTTTGCTCATTGATATATAAATATAAAAATTACATATAATATATAATACGTAATGTATGTATGTGTGTGTATACATATATGCACCCCATGCATCCCAGGAAAAGAAATCTTTTCTACTCTGACATAAATACATTTTCTTCTAAAATTTAAAGCTTCCTATACTCTTGATTTCAGCGCAGTTCATGATCTCAGGGTCTTGGTATTGAGCCCTGTGTCAGGCTCTGTGCTTAGCGGGGAGTTTCTCTCTCTCTCCCTTCCTTTGCTCTCTCTCTCTCAAATAAATAAATCTCTTAAAAAATTACCATATATCTTATTGGGCTAATCAGAATTTACATATTGTTCTACTTTGTTTCTCTGAATTTGATAACAATTTCTCTTTAATTACTATGCATTTATAGAAGTTACATCAAGTTTAAATGTGCATTTTAAAACCAAGATATTTACTTAAATCTTTATAGGCCCTATATATTTGTTTAATATATTTTTAAGGTTTTATTTATTTATTTGACAAAGACAGAGAGATAGAGAGAGAGAGCACAAGCAGGGGGAACAGCAGGCAGAGGGAGCAAGAAAAGCAGCCTCCCTGCTGAGCAGAGAAGCCTGACCAACTGAGCTGAAGTACTTAACCGACTGAGCTGCCTGGGTGCCCCACAGTTGTTTACTCTTCTAGGTTTTCTTCAGAGATATTCATACTGTCTACAATTAGAGATAATTTTTTATCATTTTCCTTCAATTTTTGGTAGGTTTTATTTGTCATACTGCCTTCAATATGATAACATTTACCATGGAGATTGGAAAGTCATTATCTGATTATTACATTTGAGGGCACATGTCTAAAGTTTCCCTATTAAAGTGATCTTATAATTGGTTGTCAGGTTCAGAAAATTTGCTTAGTGCTATTTATTTTGTAATGATTGATTTTTTTCTGAGTCTATTGCGATGATCAAATAGTTTCACCTTTAATCTATCACTGTGTTCTGTCAATAAAATCTTCTAATATTGAAATATCTTTGACTTGCTTTGAAAAACTGTATTTAGCTTTTTAATAAAAAAAAAAGATTATTGCTGAAATTGATGTACTAGTTTCTTTTTCTTTTTTAAAAACTTAGAATAGTTGTATACATTGATTTTTTTATGTAAAATTATTATTAGTGTTACAGAGCATTAGTTAACTTCATCTACTCTTCTATTTCCTGAGATAATTTATAGTAATTATTAAAATGCAGTCCTTCATTTGGTAAAACCCTCATCAACCTGACCAGAACTGGTGAACGTCTGAAGGAGAGGTTTTGGTTGCCTCTTCATATTTTTAGCAATGTTTAACTAACCTTCCCTCCTCTCAATCCCTCTTCCTTCCCATTTTGTTTTGACAGCTTCTTTTTACTTGTTTTCAGTCTTTCTTGCTTTTAAATTTTTCTCTCAAAGTTGTAAATTTACCTCTAGTTATTCTTTTCACTATATTCTTTAAGTTATTTTTATGAATCTCTCATTACTGTTTACTATGTAATTTCTCTAATTTACTATTTAATTTACTATTTACTATTTGATTTCTCTAAATTTATCTAATTTACTATGTAATTTCTTCTTTAAACCATAAATTATTTAGGATTGTATTTCAAATTTCTAAACATCTGGTTTCTACAGTGTATTTGTAAATATGCTGTGAGTTTTAGCTATAATTGTTGATACATTATTGAATTTTATTTTGGTTGATACTTTTTGTTGGTAGGATAGCAATTATTTGAAATTTGATGAGACTGAGTCTGACATGGTTAAGCTTTTTTTTTTTGTAAATATAACATATATATTTGAAAAATATATTCTTGCTATGATTGGTACAGTATGTGTAGGTGTGTGTAAAACATATGTGTAAATATTTATGTAACATTTTCTTATTCTCAGTAAAAATTTTGGCCTGCTTGAATTATTATGTTGTAGAAGTATTTATATTAAAATCCTAATGATCAAGATTTGCTGATTTCTTTGAATCCAGTTATTTGTGTTATCATTTTAAATCTTTAGAGTTCATTTTTATCATATATAATACATTATGATTTTGTGTTCTTGGTGGATTATTGTATTATTTTTCATAACTTTTATAATGTATTTTCTAAATTTATATAAATCATAGTTATGTATTTTGTATTTTAAATATTTGTATCATAAGTACTTATTTACATCATAATATTATAGTTATATCAAATATTATACCTGTGTCCTACTTTATTTTTATTGCTTTTTTCCTTTAATTATATTTTGTTTGATAATTTTGTCATATCTGTGCTATAGCTATTTGTACGGCTTTATTTTGAAACTTAATGTATAATTTCACTTTAGATGTGTGTTTGTTGTTGTTGTTTTTTTTTTTAAGATTTCACTTATTTATTTGACAGAGAACAGGAGTGCACAGGCAGGCAGGAGCAGAAGAGGGAGAAGGAGAAGCAGCTCCCTCCAACCCCCCACCCCCCCACCCCCCCAGGCAGGGAGCCTGATATGGGGCTAGATCCCAGGACATTGGGGTCATGACCTGAGTTGAAGGGAGTTGCCTTAACTGACTGTTGAAGGGAGTTGCCTTAACTGACTGAGCCACCCAGGTGCCCCTAGATGTGTTTTGTTAAAGCAGTATATAGCTTGACTTAAAAATATATAATCTAAATAGTTGCAATTTCTTAGGGGTGGCGTCTGTATTGCTGAAATATTTAAGCTTGTTTCTAAATCATGTATTTTTGTTGTTCACTGATTACCATTATTTTTTGGCCCCCTTTCTAACTTCTGTGAGATTATTCAGGTTTCCTGTTACTTCTCTTATTTTTATTTTCATTCTTTCTTTCCTTTCTTCTTCCCTTATTCTCTTTCCTTTTTGGTCTGCTATTAAGTTATAGAGCATGTGTATATTCTACTCCATATAAGTAATGCTGATTTTTCAATACATCTCAATTTATTCTGCTGTGTAACTATGTCATATGTTTTCCTAAATCCAATAAGGCTCCTATTGCCTCTAATCATCCATTGCATATCTGTCAGTAGGTAATAGCATTATTGTCATCATTGCTTTGAAATGTAGTTTGAGATTTTTAAACATAAAGATTAGTTGTCTTGTATTAAGCATTTTTATCAACATATTTGTATTAATTTTTGTTCTGTTTTGTCCTCAACATTCTTTCTGGTTTCTCATTTCATAAGTCTTCACAATTGAATGATAGTTTGGCAGGTGATAATATTGGGGTTGACAGTTACTTTTCCAAAGCAGTGGGAAAGCATTTCATTGTTATCTTGTGCACGTGCCATGTAGCAGTTTTGCTGATGGACTTATGCACTCTTCATAATTACTTTTTGGTAGACTATTTTTATTTTTGTTGGTTTATATTTCTTTTTATTCCTGAATTGATGCAGTTTACTATGCTGTGTCAAGATATGAGCTTATCTTTATTCTGCTCTCTGCTAGGAATATACTTGCCACTTGCTTAGTTGACTTCTTCTGAAACGCCCATTTGAAGATATTTGATGAAACTCTTTAAACTCTAAGTGTATAGTAAATTGATGAGTATTTCCCAGTTCAGCAATTTTCCAAGAAACTGTGGCTATTCTCATGACATTTTATTAAATAACATTTTTCATTTCTAAGATTTCCCACACCACCTGTTCTTTTTCTATTTTGGCTGATTTTGTTACCACATTTTGTGCTTTAAGTTTTCAGTATTCCTCAGCATTTTACAAGTATTTGTGTAACATACTTGTCATTATTCCATATAACTAATTGCATCTGGGATAAATATGTTACATATAATTTAGATATCCTTCTTAGCCTTACTTTGCTCCATGTGATTTATAACTTGTGTTGGCTAGCTCATTGCAATTGATTTGTTTATTAATTTGTTATTCATTTATTTTCTCTCCGACTCATTGCTTTGTTTCCCCATCTCTTATGAGTTGCCTCCGTTTGTTTCTACTCAGGGTCTTTGTCCAGAATCAGATATCATAATGACCTCTGAATTTGTTGTCTCCAAAGTCATAGTACTGATCAGAGCTCAACATTTATATTCCATGTCTGGAGTATTGGGGATGTTTGTTTTATTTTTATGTGTGGTAATTTTATTTTGCTTTTCTATTTTTCAGTCTTGTCTCCTCATGTGTCTTTGCAGGAAAAGTGGTGAATCAAAGCATGGGCTCATTTTACCATTTTAACTAGAAGACTTTGTGACTGTTTACATGTACTTTTGAGTTACCGTAGGACTTCCTTTATCTCTTTCTGTTGCTAATGTAATGGATCCTTTTCCATGTACTCATTATTATGTAGCATCACTTTGGGAAAACTTCAACTGTCATAATGTTTTATAAGTTAAATTTGTCAAAATAGAAAATTAATTTCTTACAGATTTGGAATTACAGTGTCTCAGAAATTTATTTTGAATGTAGAGAGCAAAGTGAAGACATTTGACTAAAATCTGACTTAAGGTACTACTGAAAGTAATTATCACTGGAGTATTATTATGCAAATATTATATAAGGGTCTGTGGGAATTTTATACTGGGTTGAGAGTAATGGGATGATAGTTTGGAATATTGAGAACATTAGGCTTTGAGTTAGGAGATGGGAATCTATTCTGGGCTTTTTCAGTAAATAGGTGAAAGAGGTTAAAAGATTTGGAACCTTCTCTGAAGGTTCTCTGCACAATTGATGTGTCCTTTGTAAGATTAAAGTGTTGGGATACAGAACTTCTAAGATTCTTTACCATCTCTCATATATGATTCTGACATTCTAATTGACGTTATGCTTCTGAAATGATATCTAAAGTTTGCCAGCAGCTTTAATCAGAATAGAAGCAATTTTTATAGAAGGTGGAGCTATAAAGAGAATAGATTCTAAATGAGGCATTTGGACTTACAAAGGGAAAAAAATGGGATATTGCACAGGTAGAAAAATAATTATAACGGAAAAGTACATAGCTGTAGGCAAACACTAGTTCAATTTCCAAAGAGTTCAGGTTTTTTTTTTTTTTTCTGGAGAAGAATATTTTATCTGGATAGTTGAAAAGTACAGTATTGTGTTTTCAGTTTTCAAGTTTGAAAATTACTTTGATCCACAGCTTAGTTTTTATTTTAGCCTTGAACATAAAAAAAGAGTGCATAGAAGTCTAATAAGCAGAGTGATAATGTCCATTTTGGGGGAGGTCTTCCATTCAGTGTCTTCTATTTTGTGGGTATAGAGGAAAGTTGGCAAATGTACACTCATTTGCTGAAAAGGAGGGGAAAACCACTCCATGAACTGGATTTTCTTTCTCCTAAAGAAATACATATTTGAAATTTAGGAGATCATACAGTGATAGTTATCATTTTTTGATAATCTACTTAATGTCAAGTATGTACAAAATGCTTTATTTTATTTTATAATTGAAGCCTTTAAATAAATTCCCCTAATTTACAAATAACATATTTTCAGAGAATCAAGGCAACTCAAAAATGTTAACATTAGTTCAATCAAAGGCAATAATCAAGTGGAAATCATGTTTATATGTTCAATATCCATCATAACCTTTAGCTATTTGTATTGTTTGCTGAACTGATTTTATTTTTTTTTTAAAGATTTTATTTATTCATCTGAGACAGAGAGAGAGAGAAAGGGAGAGAGAGAAAGCACAGGCAAGCGGAGAGGATGAGGAAGAGGGAGAAGCAGATTCCTTGCTGAGCCAGGAGCCCAAGAGGGGGCTCTATTCTAGGACCTGGAAATCATGATTTGAGCTGAAGGCAGACATTAACCATCTGAGCCACCCAGGCTCCCCTGATCTGATTTTAAACAGAAGGTAACTCTGAGAATGCAAAGTGTATAGAGATTTTGAATATTCATCAATCTAAGAAAATCTACTTGCACATTACAGATCTTTGCTAGACTTCTTAAAAATCTTATACAGGGTCTAGAAGTTTTTATGTAAAGCTCCTGAATTTGATAATTCACACTACTTTATACTTCAGAAAGGTGATTTTTGCATTTACTATATATTATGTATCACCTGCAGAAGTGCCTAATGTAGAACCCTGTCATCAAATATATAATTTCTATAGAAAAAATATATATATTATATATATCCAACCTAATATATATATATATATATATATATTTTATATATATCCCACCTAATATATATATTAGGTGGGATAATTGGCATCTCAACAAATTAGGTTTTGCTATCAAATGATTTTGAGGCATACTTCACAAAAACAGTTTTTTTCAGAGCATTTTGTTTTTGGATGGTGTGCCTATGTTATATTACAAGTACAGAGAACCAGATGGAAGAGAGAGTAATATAAAAATATGTTAAAAAAATCTGTTTGTAGGATGCAGAAATGTACTGTAATTCAACAACCTTTGAGGCTATTGATATGTTTAGCTGATTCAGTCACATATTTGTCATGTCTTCTTGAGACAGCAAAACTGTAGAGAGGACTGGTTGGGTGGACTTAGTGGGGCAATGTGTATCAGAAAATTATTATTTTTTTTAAATAGGAAGCTAATAATTTAGAAGCAAATAGACTTAGGGTCTTGACTTTTTCAGTGACACACACTTAGCAATAAAATCAAAAGAAAGGACAATGAATAGATAATTTAAAAAGAAAGTTTAAAAATTGATGAGTCACCATTAAAATGCTGGAGCCACTCTAGATTGAGTTCTCATGTTGCTCATATATGAAGTCACATGAGAGCAAATTCAAGTAAAAAGAGAAAAATTTCTTCAAGAGGGAGAAAAGAGACATTTGCTAAGTAAATAAATAAGAGAAAAAGTTTAAAAAGCAAATAAATGTAGTTGACATACAAACTTTTTTAACAGAAGGAATTTTGTTAAACAAATACATAGAGTTTTATATGTATTCATTTAGTGTTTGCATGCAGTTTTAAATTTTGCATCATACAGCGAGTGTTCATATAAATAGACTCTCTGTACTTCAAAGTCAACAACAAAAAAGAGGGATAATTGTGCTTATTGTGGAAGGACTGCTGTCTGAAGGAGAATATTTCATTTTAGTATAGAAAGATACGACGTAATAAATAAACATTCTGAAAAGAAAAAAAATGTCTCTTCAATATTTTATCTTCTCTGGGTAAGTAGTGGTATCCTTCTTTAGCAAAAATAGGTAATACGCATGGAAAATCTGTGTCTGTACCTTTTATTATTCTATTACACAGTGTGGTGTTCTTTACTGTTATGAAAGCAACACATTGAGTAGTAAGCTAGGGGTTTAGGGAGATTACACTGGGTGACATCTCAGGCTGAGCACTTGCTAGCTGTGACAGAATGTGAAGGACAGTCTGGAATGGGAGGTCGTGTGCGTCTGAGCAGTGAATCGCTAGTGAAGGAGCACGGGACCGCAGTCAGGTGGCTGTACTTGCCAGTCAGAAAACCCTTGGCAAGCTGCCTACAGTTCTGAAGCTCATTGTTTCAGTGAAATAATGGCTAACTCACAGACTTGTACATGAGAGCATTTTGTAAATGGAAAAGAATAGTAATAAGAAAAGGCAGTGTTAATAATACATTGCTTTAATGGAATGGTGCCATGGTTTGGTCTCTCAGTCTGGTTCAAGATTTGGTTGTTCGCCCAGCCAGCTTCTGACCTCAGACAACATACTTCACCTCTTATGTCCTTAGTTTCTGAAGTTGTAAAACAGAGACAATATCTGTAATAGTGGGTATCTTCCATTTTTTGACCACAGCATAAAGAATGATCCCTCCTGTGGCAGGCACAGACTCAGTTCTCAAGGACGTGACTTTCTATTATGGTACTGAGAAGATACTGATGGTGGTGGGGGGGTACCATCCATGTCCTGAGAGCAGTTCGGGTACCAGATCTCAGGAGCAGATCCCTCTCAGCAAGAGAATTAGGCTATGGTTATGCAGAGGGAGAATATGCATGTTTAAAGTCACTTTGAATGTTATTTAGCTATTTTTTTTCCAAATTATTTTTAATGTATTCCATCTTTTCCTATTGAAGCTAGTTTTTTGTGCTTTGATTCATCATATAATTACAAATGTCTTGTATTTCACAATTATGAAGTTGACTGGTGCTTTTTTTTTTTTCATAAAGATTTTATTTACTTATTTGACAGAGATCACAAGCAGGCAGAGAGGCAGGCAGAGAGAGAAGAAGGGAAGCAGGCTCCTGCCGAGCAGAGAGCCCCATGCGGGGCTGAATCCCAGGACTCTGGGATCATGACCTGAGCTGAAGGCAGAGGCTTTAACCCACTGAGCCACCCAGGTGCCCCAATTGGTGCTTTTAAAAAATATCAAATTTCATATTTAAAATCATTCAGTCATCTTTAGGTTCAGTAGGACTGAACCACTTCATGTGTAAAAAGTAAATATGAAACAGTGATCATCATCATACATTTTAGTATTAATTTTGAGGATGATTTTCAAGATTCATAAAACAGGGGAAAAAAGGGTTTATACAACATTTTTCCAATAGGAGTTAAGAATTTGGTTTCATTTGGCTGGATTCAGTTAAGGTAACTCAATTTTTTCCCATTACACATAGGTTTTTAAGCTTCTCAGGATATTTTTTCTGTATATGATTTGAAACACTTTTAATACTTCTTTCATTCAATAAATGAAAGCAACTGTCGGATAGAGGTTTCTGATTTTACCACTTTTCTTATAAAAGGGAATTTTGCAAATCCATAGTTACCCTTCTTCCTTTTGTACAAAATATCATTTTTTAAAGATTTTATTTATTTATTTGACAGAGAGAGATCACAAGTAGGCAGAGAGGCACACAGAGAAGAGGAAGCCCGCTCCTTGCTCAACAAAGAGCCCAATGTGGGGCTCGATTCCAGGACCCCGGGATCATGACCTGAGTGGAAGGCAGAGGCTTTAACCCACTGAGCCACCCAGGCGCCTCCAAAATACCATTTTCTATTGTGAGAACTGTTTTGCTAGTCTAATTGTCTTCCAATATATTTATGCTTTGTTGTTTATGACATCTTTTTGTAACTTAGCAGTTTTTAATCTGTTTCTTTCCTTTTCTGTAAATGAACACATTGCTCCAGAATTAATGTAGATGATAAGTAGCATCAAGTAAGTCAGAGATTTAATCTGAAGAATATTTTATGAAAAGTCACAATTTTATTTAACTTATGTTTTGGAACAGCTGTCCAAGCCATAACGTAAAAGAGTTGTGAATAGAAAGAGGCTATTATAACCTTGATTAATAATGAGTAATCTGACCGTGAGTCAACAAATTCATACTTCTTGTTGAAAATGAAGCCTAGATTTGAAATCATCAGTCTTATTTTCCATTGAAGCCAGTGGCAAGCTGTGACCTCACTTTCACAATTGAACCAGATTAGATTTATAATCATACAAAGGTGCTGTGTATCTCCCTTATTGTAAAGAAGTTAAGTTATTCTTTTCATTCATATTTCCAGAGCCAGAGCCACATAGTGTAGAACATTCAGAGGTCTCAATGACAAAGTTCTCCATTATTCTTAATGCTATAAGACAATTTTAAATATCTAAAAATGAGTGTTTCACAGAAAAAAAGTATATTCAACCATAATCTAGTTTTATAAAAATTCTAAAAATATGCTTAATGGAATATTTATAAAACATGTTTGGATCTTTTAAGGTTTACTGCAGTATTATTCTCTAACTTCCTTTTGAGGGGGGAAACTATGCTGTGAGTAAGATTTGGGAATGCATATCACTTCTTTATGATCAGAGTAGAAAAATATAGGCCTTCATTTGCAGAAAAAGCAACAAAAGGGTAAAAGGTTTAGCAGACTGACCAGGTAGATACTTAATAGCTGGGAGCTGGATTTCTAGAAAAAGAGTTTCCATGTTCCCAGCATTTTGAGATGAAAAAGAAAGTACTATTAACAAAATCCCTGAATTTAGCTGAATGAAGACAACCTTACACCTGGAGGAATCATAGCAAATTTTGGGAATCCCAATCTGCTCATGCTAGACTGATGACCCTATTGACTTTTTTTTTTTTAATTAGGTCAATTGGGAGATCATCCTTTTTTTTTTAATTTAATTTTAATTTTTCAGTGTTTCAAGATTCATCATTTATGCACCCACACCTAGTGCTCCATGCAATACGTGCCCTCCTTAATTCCCACTACCAGGCCCTTTCAACCCCCCAGCCTCTCCCCTCCAAAACCCTCACTTTGTTTCTCATAGACCCTATTGATTTTAAATGAAAGGACCACCTATGAGAATTATTCCAGGAACCAGCAATAAGAAAATCACAGGATAGAATCCTTTACCTGAGTAAATGAAGGTGGCAGCATTGAGAAGTTTGAGGGATTTTATAAGTCGGTATGAAGCCCCAGACTTATTTTACCTTAATGAAAGGTCATTTATAGAAGAACATTCTAAATACAACTAGGAGATGGAGGTCAGTTTCAGGTATGAATACGTGATGAACTGAAAGATCAGATGGTCACAATTAAAGATGTATGAGAAAGGTAGTGGACTTTACATAAGCACATCACTATTTGATAATATAACTGATTTTCTAATTAATCATTGGCATTTAAGTTATTTTAATGGAAATGTTTTTCTCAGGCCAATAATTTTCACTAGTAATTTTGAGTGTAGTTTAGAGCATTATTTCTCAGGTTGTGATACATGATATAACTGCTCTAAAAATCTAAGGAATAACACGGAGGACATTGGGAGAAGGAGAGGAGAAGTGAGTTGGGGGAAATTGGAGGGGGGAGGAGACGAAGCACTAGAGACTGTGGACTCTAAGAAACAAACTGAGGGTTTTGGAGGGGTGGGGGTAGGGGGTTGGTGAGCCTGGTGGTGGGTATTGAGGAGGCAGGTATTGCATGGAGCACTGGGTGTGGTGGATAAACAATGAATCTTAGAACACTGAAAATAAAATAAAATAAAATAAATCTAAAGATGGGGGCACCTGGGTGGCTCATTCGTTAAGTGTCTACTTTTGACTCAGGTCATGATCCCGGGGTCTTGGGATCAAGACCCACATCGGGCTCTCTCTTCTGCAGGGAGACTGCTTCTCCCTCTCCCATTCCCCCTGCTTGTGTTCCCCCTCTCTCTGTCAAATAAATAAATAAAATCTTAAAAAAAAGCAAAAAAAAATAAAAAAAATAAAAACCTAAGGATGATTGCCAAAACGCATATTACTAGGGCCCAGTCCATGCATGTTAAGTAAAATTGCAGAGTTGGTATTCACAAATCTGCAGTTTTAGAGCTTTCTAATTTTTGTTGTTGTTGTTGTTACACAGTACTATTTAAGAACCACTAGCTTCAATTGTGTATGTATAACATGGCCATGTGTAATTGAGGAAACAATAAGTAATTCACCAAGTAATAGGTCCAAATACCTTGACTGAGGGATAATTCTCTTGTAATTTTAATCTCTAAATGTAAACCTGTGAGACCATAGGCTTTACCGTATTATGATTATCATAAATCAGGTTCTGTATTAATGTTTGTACTTGAAATTTTGAAGGATATGACTGATTTTAAGGAACCAGTACACAACCAGACAGCCTCAAAGAGCACAATAAATTTCATCTGTGCTTTAGTCCATTATGTCAAAATAGAATGCTGACTGGTAAAAATTTCAAGCAAGCATAATGTATAGTATACCCCAATGTAATGTGGAGGATCTAGAGAAACATATTTCACAAAGAAAAAAAAAAAAGGCTTGATTCTCCATCAAAAGTAAAGCATACATATAAAGGTATTGTATAATTGTGTAATACTGAGTGTTTTCAACGTTTTTCACTGATTATTATCCTAAAATTAATTTTGATAGGGAATTACAGTAAGTCCTCTCTACGTTTTTATTTTACCACAAATGAAATTTCAGTGTAGAGGCCATTTTCATTGATAGTAAACTACTCTTAAATGCAATAGAAATGCCTCTATGATGCCAGAAATGTTTGTAAGTCTTATTTTTAAATATAAGGAAAACTGAGATGAAAGGAAGATAAATGCTTCTTCCAGGGTCATCTATGAAGTCAGCGGCAGGCAGAATTACAGAGAAGAGTGAATGGTGGCTTATACTTATTAAACTATTTATTTCCTAATTTTTAAAGTTAATTTCCTATTTTAAGTTAAATTTTCTAATTTGAGTTAATTTCCTATTAAACTTATTTCCTAACATTAAAAATGAAAGTCCTTTTTCAAGCAAAAATGAATTTATGTAGGAATAACAGAAGATTGCATTTTGGGACAAGCAAGTTATGGTAAAGCCATAGTCCAGCCCAACAAACGAAGAAGAGGAATGTTATTTTCTGGGAAAGAAGGAGGAAGTTGGGAGCAGTTGCTTTGAATAAAAGTCCAGTGGAGAAAAGCACATGTCCATGAGGATTACTCACTGGGTGAGTTGCAGGAGTAGTCTCTTGTAGGAAATGCAATGTCTATCTTTCCCCTTTGGGGGCTGAAATTGATCCTTTCCTGCTGATGATTCTTCCATTGGGGTCTGTAATGGACAGTTCTTCCTATAATTCATGTTGAGGAGTACTGTGCTCCCCCTTCTAGCCTCCCTATTCCATTTTAGTGCAATTTCCCTTTATTAATTTTCAGATCCAAACACGTTCCTAGAAAAGTATTTAAAGTATTGTCTATTTCAGCTCCACAGTGATGTGCGCACGCATGTGCGCGTGGTGTGTATGTGTGTAAGTGTGCACACACACAAATTCTCCATATTCACTATTACAAGGGTTTATTTTTAATTATACATTTTTGAGGAATAACTGCTTAACAAATCAAGAAAAAAATCTATCACGGCACCAACTTCACTTGGACTATAGATTCAGAAGAAAAGTTGATTTTTCCAAATTTTAACCTAGGTCCTGGTTAAAAGCTTTGGAGACTTTTTGATAAAAGTTTGTAATGTTAAGTTTGTTTTTACATAGGAACTTCTTTTGGAAAAGAGAATCATTTATTGATAGGGAAATCATCTGATTTTTAAAAAATGCATTATGTTTAAACTTTATGGAAAGACTAATAAAGGCATTATGATAGATCCTTCAAAACTTAATTTTTAAAGTGGTTGAAGGTTTTTTTTTTTTTTTAAAGATTTTATTTATTTATTTGACAGGCAGAGATCACAAGTAGGCAGAGAGGCAGGCAGAGAGAGAGGGGGAAGCAGGCTCCCTGCTGAGCAGAGAGCCCGATGTGGGGCTCGATCCCAGGGGCTCGATCCCACGACCCTGGGATCATGACCTGAGCCGACAGCAGAGGCTTTAACCCACTAAGCCACCCAGGCGCCCCGTGGTTGAAGGTTTTGATGATAATTTAAGCACCATATGTTTCAGATTTACTCACAACTCAGTTGTGTAAAGTTCTGTAAAGATTATTGCATCATATGGAGGAGTGGAATGATAAAGACAGGGACCCCATGCCCAAGAGCTTATTTTGCTCCTTCCCTTCTTCCTTTCCTCACTCCCTCTCTTTCTCTCTCCTTTCCTTCTTCCCTTTCTTCCTTCTTCCCTTTCTTCCTTCTTTCCTTTCCTCCTTCCAATTCTTTTCCCTGAGAGAATATTTCTATTGGGATTTCAAAAGGCATTAGAACCCTTTATTTATTAATAATGCATCATACACAGGACTCAGATAGAGTTAAAAATCATTAGCACTGAAATAGAGAATAACCTAAAGCTTTTCTAATTGTGTCCTCCACCCCCATGTCACATTCTCTGATGCAGAGGGGAGAGCTAACTATGCATAGTCTCCACCTGGCTTCAGGGAAGTTTTCAGGAAGACTTCATGCTCTATCTTGATCACCATTGTGAGGCCCTGGGACTTGTTTGGTAATCTCGAATCCTGTCTTGGATACCTCAAGTCAGGTATTCTTACTGTATTGACTCCATAGTGAGAAGAGAAGCCGCTCAGTTTCAGGGCAAGTATCTCTGAAAGAAAGAGCCCCAAAGAGCTGAGGCCACATGGATACAGCAAACCATTTCTAAATTTCACAATGAGCTAAGTCATCCTTCTTCCTGCCGTCAAAACTAGGAAGGAGCTAAGAGTAGGAGATAAGTAGCCAAGAGTAGGAAAAAAGATTGTTTTGGGAAGACAGAAAGCAATGGTTACTTTATAACTTTCTGAGCTGATTGGCCATCCCAAGCCTCTCTCTCCCTTTCTCCTCTAAGGCATATCCCTGACTCTATCTTGTTTTGACAACGCATTTTAAAGTAAATAAAATATTTTCTCCCAAATATAATAATAGAATACTAAACCAGTGGTTTTCAGCTTCTCTTCACATTAGAATAGCCATGGCATCATTTTAGGAAAATAATAATTTTAGAACCTCAATCCCTAAAAGACCTAATCTGTCTAGGATAGGACCCACACACTGTGATTTTGTAGAGCTCCCCCAGTGATATGATCATGCAGACAGGTTTAAACCCTGTTGCTCTGAATTGAAAGGAAATTGGCAACAAAAACAATACAATATATAAAATGTGACATTTGAACTTTTATTTTGAAACTCCTATTCTGAAATTACATATAAAATCTTGATTTAAAGGATTCAGAAACAAAGATCTATGCAAGTCCACATTAAACTCTCTCCTGCTGTCTCCCAAACCAGGCAAAATACAGAGGAATGAAATGGCCCACCTGGCTTCTGTCTCTCTTTGATCTGTTTGAGGAGGGAGCTCTGGCACTGGTGTGTGGGACAGATTGAGCGAGGAGAACATGGAAAGAGGCAAGAGGCTGTTTTGGTAGTAGGTGAGAATGAAGATCTAGAGCATGGCAGTTGGCAAACGCATTAAAAAGGAGATGCCAGATTGTCTTTTATGATAATTACTCGAGCTCCTGCAAGAGTCTGAAAATACTTTTTTCCAGATAATTTTACAGAGTGAAAATTAATGAAGTCCTCATAAATGAGCTTACGTTAAAACAAAAGCATTGCCCCTCCACCCCGAGCTCTTAGAAAATTGTGAACCTTGTAAAATTTACTCCTTCCTTCCTAGATGGTTTTGAATGAGTTTTCAGAGTTTTTCTGCAGGATCCTGGATGTATCTGGAGCAACACATTGTGATACTTGAGATTAGGCGAGCAGCACAAGCTTCCACCTGCTCCATTCAACTCCCTTCCTGTTCCTCAGCGACGCCAGCTCCCGTCAGGTTCCTTCTGTGCGTTAGGGTGGGCAGGTGCGGGATGGTGGTCGAAAACAGCACAAAAAGATGTTCTGCATCAGATATATGGGAAACTTCTTGGATTAAGATCAGTGGGTTAAAGCCTCTGCCTTTGGCTCAGGTCATGATCCTGGGGTCCTGGGATCCAGCCCCGTTGCATCGGGCTCCTTCCTCAGCAGGGAGCCTGCTTCCCCCTCTCTCTCTCTCTCTGCCTCTCTGCCTACTTGTGATCTCTAGCAAATAAATACATAAAATCTTAAAAAAAAAAAAAAAAGAACATTCATCGGAAAACCAACATTATTTTCCTCAGGTTTATATATGATACAGGACATTTCCATGGTGTGAAACTCCTTGAAATGATAGGAAGTGTTATCAGTGGCTTTGCATTGCTACTGAAAGCAGAACATAAACAAGTTCTAATAAAAGCAGAGGAACTAAAGCTAAAGAAAGCTCTGGAAAAGCAGAACGTGTGCAGTATTCTTACCAATACAAGTGACAAATGAGAAAAAACCTACTATATACGTTGGAGAGGCCCCTTTGTATGTTTTTTTGAAATATGTAAAAATTATGAAACGAATCTCTCTATAGTATAATATATTTAAAAGACCATTTTTTGGGCTATAAATGCAAAAAATATATATATGGACTAAACTTAGCTTTCTGCTATAAAAGCAGACCACAGTATATTGTAACCTTTGTCTAATCATTGCTTTATTGTATCGCTTCGGAAGTTTCACAGAAATGAATGAACTTTATCATCTCTGATAGGAGTGAGATAATTATGGAAGTGACAAGAATTATGATTTGAATTCTTTTTTTTTTTGGTTGTGTTACACACGGATACAGTAGTCCACTCTGTATATGTTCCCCTTTTATAATGTGCTTTTCACATTGCTACAAGCCTTACCTACATCCTAAGAAAAAGAATATTTCCCAAAATAAAACTAAGGTGTAGTTCTTACCCTTCCCTTTCTCTCTCCCAGAAATATGATGGAGAAATTACCTGTGCTAAGCCTTTCTTCATTAGAGAAATTACCATACTCTGAAATTTGAGTAAACACTGAAATCTCTAGGCCTCATAAAGCACAACATATAAATAAAGCTGAGAAATTTAACGAAATTCTTCAAATTATTCCTCACATATATGGCCCCTTCATCTGGCACTCCCCAGAGGGATGGGGCGAGGCAGCACAGGTGAAGGAACACTCCACCAGCCTCTCCCTTCATTCCTCTTCTTTGCCCCAAAAGGTGGAGGGCAGCGCCTTTCCAGTCCTTCCAACCTGACCTGCATTCTATCCCTGTTGACCCCAGAGAGTCCCACAATGTGGTGGCATGGAGAGCACTGTCACGGCCTGGCTTTATTGAAAGGAAATGTAGTAGGTTTCCTCCAGGGAGTTCTTAAAAAAAATGCTGATTCTGGAGCAGTCTCATATATGTTTTTCCTTGGTCAGGTATTTTTCACATGTTTTGTTATCAGAGTATCTTCCTAATGTCTTGCAGTTGTGCGGACACGTTTTGTAATGAAGATCTTCAGTGGGGTCTGAGCAGCATTTAATAAAGTCTCTGTGTGTAAAACAGCACTGTGCAAAAAGAATGTCTAAAAATGTCATAATCATACCACATCAGATGATGTCCCCATGTCGAAAGACAGAGATGCCAAATCTTTTATTTATTTATTTATTTTTTAAGATTTATTTCTGTGACAGAGAGAGAGAGAGAGAGCGCCCAAGCAGGGGGGGGGGTGTGGAGGGAAAAGGAGAGAAGCAGGCTCCCTGCTGAACGTGCAGCCCAACTGCAAGGGTCCATCTCAGGACTCTGAGATCATGAACTAAGCTGAAATCCAGAGTCAGGCACTGACTGACGGAGCCACCCAGGTGCCTTGAGATGCCAAATCTTCCTATTTTTCAATAGAAGTCACAAATCAGAATGTTTACGTGAAATGACTATAAAATAGTATTGGGGGGGGGCACCCAAATCTAGGAGTTAGAATTGGCCCAAGAGCTTCCAGATTGAGACCTTCAGGTTAAAGACACAAGAAAGGGGAGTAGTATGACTCCAGTAGTCTCTTCCTCAAGGTGACCCATTTCTGTGTTCTTCTATTATTAGAAACCCCCTTTGGGCACCCATTTAGCACCTTCCATTTCCCGTCCTCCACTTAGCCGTCTCCACTGCCTCTTACAAACCTTGATTTATGGGTAGATCTGCTGTTTCCATGTGGAAATATAAGCTCCTTGATGCCAGGCATCATCGTCTTCTTTTGGAGCCCAACAGGATGCTCTGCCTTTGCAATCTCAAGTGCGTGTTGGATAAAAAATGGTCATCCTTCGTCTGTTAACCAACAGGATGCAGGGGCTATTATCATGCTTATCTTACAAATGGGGAAACTAAAGCTTTGATAATATATCATCAGTCTAAAGTTAGACAGTGTGTGGTAAAGCTGAGATGGGAGATTACAGTGGCGTTAGCCACAACAGAGTGCCTACTGCCTTAAGTCTTCTTCTGATCATCTGCTTTTCCATATTCAGTATAGCGAAAGAAACTAACATACCAGGAGAAATATGGTAGGTGAATTTGCTACCTGATTTCTGGTCTTCACAAGCTACACTTGAATTAAAAAATCCAAAATTAAAAAATAAAAATATAGGTTAAAATATTTTATATCATTATTTTATTTGTCATAACATTCTGTCCATACTATCTCTCTTTAATCTGAATCAGTTCAGAAGAGTAAATAACATTTCCAGTACCAATAACTAAGGATGTTAAGATTTGAAGCTGGGTATTTGACCCCAAATCCAATTATCCAGTGCTTGTATCCAATTTGACTTATTTACTCACTCTTCATCTTTAATCAAGGGACTGTGTGGCAACATGGCCTTGCTTTGACTCCAGAAGGTACCTGCCCCCTTCCTCTCAAAAGACAGGTACCAAGCCAGGAGAAAACCTTGTTAAAACAGTACTCCAACTTTGTTGTTTTTAGGTACTAAAGATTCTGAACTCAAGAAAAGAGGATGGATTCATAGCCACTTTTTATGAACTTTATGTTTTGAATAAAGAAAAAGATATGTTGAAAAATAACTTCATATGCAAAGAGAAGAAAATATAAGCCTCTTCCTGATTTAACTAAACAGTAATATTCCTTTTCCTGAAATTTCTCTCAGGTCTAAAACTTTTAGGAATTTAGAAAGAAGCCATGAAATGTTTTCATTCAATAATAGATCATTATAATATCTGACTTATTGTCACCCACCTTTGCTTTTATTCTGAATTTATAGTCCCTTTGCTCTCTTTTAAGAGTTCGATTCTGAAGGCATTAGTCTTGTCTAGTCAAATATAGTATGTCATACAATATAGATCTATCATTAAAATATAGATCTAGAATTTCGTATTCTGACTCTCAACAGATTTTGTTTGTGACAGATATGTTGAAGCTAGAAATCAAAGTATTATTTGAGTTTCAGAAATTCTGTGTTATTTATTTGATTCTAAAGTGATGGGCAGTTTTATTACTGCATATTTTCTATGCTCCCTAGTGTATTTTCTATACATAAATAATACATTTGTATGAATGTTCAAAGAGATTTCTAATCTAAGTAAATGAAAAAGATTGCTTAACAAGGGTTTGGAGTCTTGGTCCTTCTGATTGCTTTATCTTGATTTCTAAAACAATGCTAACAGACAATTTGAACTATAGTCTTCTGAAGAATTTGGAAAAGTCTTGAAAAAGAAAGAAAAACCCATAAAAAGGTATTGGACTGCCATAAAAGAAAAAAAAAAGAGATAAACTGGAGGAAAAAGACATTTAGAGTTATAGTTGTTTGTTGGCAAGAAGATGCTGGCAAGAAAAAATTTTAAGAGTTTAAATGATGTTAATGCAACTGAAAAGCAATGTCCAAGTGTGTTTTCCTTTCAGCAAGCAATTTTCTGCTAAGATGTTATTGGTAAAGTTAAGGACCAAAGTAGCCATTTGCTGGCAGTTTATTTGGAGTAGCAGAAGAAATTTATCCCGAGACTGTATATGGTCTGCTCTTGAAAGTCAGCCAAAGAAGGCAAAGATGGAGCAGCTAAGAAATGCCAATCCTTGATCACAATATGACATTTAGAAGTGAAAATGAGTAATAATCAAATGGGTCTGAAGCTTTACCCCAACAGAGAAAAAAATACGTAAATTAAAAATGACAAAAGGATCAGAAAGATTCCCCTTGTTGTACATGCTGAGACCAGTGGGGCTCCCTGTGAATGGGGAGTTCAGTGGTGGGTGGGACTAGAGTATTGTAGGTACCACATGACCTTGCTGTTCCTGTTACTTAGAAGTGGAGGAACCTAAGGGGCACAGTTGGGCTGAAGTTAGCATGATCTCAAGGATGCCACTGTCAGAGATAGACTAAAAAGCTCAGATCTTTTTACCTTCCTACTTATTCCCTGCTACACAGATATCTGTATAAATATTCGAGGAATGCATTGTTTTGAGTAAGGAAAGGATGTCAAAGTTAATTAGAAGGAGAGCTAAAATTGTCAATTCAGGGAAGGACTTAATAAGAAATTGTAGAAAGGAAGGAACGTATAAACTAATTAGTGAACTAATTAATTATATTGTAGCAACAATTAAATTACATTTTAAAACATTTTGATGTATGTAACCTTATGTAAATTTTAAACCCAGTAGCGTTCAGAATGCTTTATGTATCGGGTATAGAAAGCAGATAAATCACTGCATTGGTAAATGAAGTGTGAGGTGTTAAAAATCTCAGTATTAATGAACTTTTCCAGATAAGAGACCAGGAAAAGTCTTTTCTGCCATTGCTTAGAGTTAACATTAATCTCTAATGAATATATGAAACTGCTGAACACATGAAAATTAGTTCCTCAATATAGCTGGTGTTTTGTTTATGCATCACTGTGTGTTTATATGAATATGCATCGTTATAATTTTATAGTTCGTATCCAAATGGGGAAAGTAGTGGCATGTGGTAGAAAGAATATGGGATTGACTTCAGAAAACCTGCTTGTCCCATATCTGCTATTTTCACCTCTCTGCACACTTGTGCTTCACTCAAACTTTTTGTATCTACTTTGTTAATTTTTCAGATGAGAATAATAACTTTGTAATTGGGTCTTTTATTTGGTGAGATGACATTAACTAGTGTTGTCACTTAATATGTATGAAAATAAATTTTAAACTTCAAAGTAGTATCTTTTTGGTTACTACATTCTGTTTTAATTTATGAATTAAATTACTTTTACTTTTAATTACTTTTACTTTTAGTTGATATAAACTCTGAAATATGCTTGCTCGTTCCTATTTTATTAGCTATTCTGTGATTGGCAATGTTGTAGCTGCAACAGTGTGTTTTGGTGTACAGAGAACTCAAGAAATATGTTCTATACTACCATAGTGAAACTTCTAAGATATAGTACGAATAAGCATAGGCAACACTATTAAGGCAAAATATACCTCAAAAAATTAATGCTGACATCTCAAGCAAATAGACCAGCACATCATATTGACCTATTTTGATTTGTACTGAGTGGTAAAGATTGCAACAAAATGACCAAAAGATCTCTAAACCTCAGATGGTATGTAGTTCAGTGAGAAGTATATTAGTGCAAAGAAGACTGTCCCTTTGATTCAATTAATATCAATTTGCATTTTCCTCTTGGCTAAAATAACTACAAAAAACAGGAAGAGAGAAAAAAAAGAGGGAAAATGGAATAAAGTATATAATGAGGAAAAAATCAAAAGGGCCTCCTAATAGCTGGAACTGAGGGAGATGGAGGGGACATGATGAGTCAGCCACTATCAAGACTAACAGCACACCTTGTTTTAACAGTAGTCTGATTAGCAGGAATAAGTTTCGTTGGGTAATGCTCCCTCTTCAAGGGGCCTATGTAGGCTCTTATAGAATAATTGGAACTTTCTGTTCTACTGGCATGTGTGTAATGAATTCTTCTAGTTCTGCATGGTTATTAATTATGATTATTGAATTTATAATTCTCTTCTGTTCCTAATATTATACTCACATATTTTCAGTTATTTATTTATTATTTTTGGCTGGTTGGTTTGTGCTTTTCTTTTTCCATTAGTTTCTTATTTTGTTTTTTTTTTCAGTTGTTTGCATAGAGACTTTAAGTACCTGTTACTCTTTTTCTCCATTTGCTTATTTAATATAGCATTTAAAACTGAATATTTTCAACTAAGTATTGAGATGCTGGTGAGAACCACCCCCCCCCGGCTCCCCAACATAACTGTATTCTATAGGTGATCTGACCACTTTATGGAGAGGCTAAAATGTCAGAGTTTGTATGACATTTATTTGAGACTGCTCAATTGCTCTAGAGAAGAGTAATCCTCAAGACTTTTGCCTAGGGAATAGAAGATTGGTTACAGTTATTTAAGAACTGACTTGTGGGACATGGGCTCAGTCTCACTATTCAGTAAGGTCCTGCCATCCATTTCCTAAAGTAACACTATAAGGAAAATACATTATTTCAGATAATTTTCAAATTTGGAAAAATAAGGTGAATTTTTCCTTTTATCTCAGTGGTCTTCAGTCCTGTCTCTTTCTTAAAGTCATATCCGCTGTATAGAAACTGATAAATATATTTTTAAACTCACATGGCTATAGTAATATAGAATGCATGAGCACCATTATTTATCCTGGAGTTACTCATTATTTATGCCTTTTTATATTTTAGGTTATACATTCATTCTTTATATAAGATTACATGTATAATCTCAGTTTCTTAAAAGAAGAAATTTGGGGGGATTTATGAAGGACTTAAGAAGTTGGCAAACAGGGCTGCCTGGGTGGCTCAGTGGGTTAGGCCTCTGCCTCTGGATCAGGTCATGGTCTCAGGGTCCTGGGATCGAGCCCCACTTTGGGCTCTCTGCTCAGTGGGGAGCCTGCTTCCCCCCATTCCTCTGCCTACTTGTGACCTCTGTCTGTCAAATAAATAAATAAATTAATTAAAAGAAAAGAAGTTGGCAAACAATCCTCTCTCACAAAAACAAGTGCAAAGCTGGACAGATTGTTACAAACAACCATTTCAGGGTTTTGCAAGTTGACCAAAGGCTAGGAACAAACTGAAAAGTGCTTATTCATAAATTCCAGGTAAGACCAATGGGAGCGGCCATCCTCTTGCCTGGTCAACTTCACATCTCTGCGAATAAGGCAATCTCATCAGGGCAGGGTTGACCTTGAGTACTAGTAGATTTGCTTTTTGTGGGAGCTGACATGGTTTGGAATGGAGGAACATCTGTGTCTAGTGAAAATTTCATTTAAAGTACTGAATTCAGTAGGAAACAATGGAGAACTACAGCTCAACTAATTTGAGATTGCTGTACCATTTGAAGCAACTAGAGGACCAGACATAAATTTAATGAGGAGATCCTGGAGCTGACCGATCCTTATCAGGACTAGACAAACCCTCTGTAGGTCCATGGCTAGCTGGGGAACTATGTAAATGTGGGGTGAGGGGCCAGAGAAACCGGACAGTAAAATCTGAGGCAGATACTAAAATTTCCCAAACTTTGAATGAGCTTCCCAATACACACACACACAAAACTCAGTCTCCAGAGGCAAGCATTATGGGCTAAAGTGATTGAGCATAATCTTTGCCCATTTATTGCCTGACCACTAACCTCAGGCATTGGAAGTGTTTGGGTGTGATGAAAATGAAGCTGAACAATGGTGCTCATTGCACATGCTATGAATCTCCTGAAAATCAATGTACTGTGTGCATTTATAATAGTTGCATTTTATATTATGTAAATTATACTTTAATAAATTTTTAAAAAAGAAGTTTCAAAATGAAATATTCCTTTTAATATTTTTACCACTGAAAATTTCACTTTAGCATTTTTACCTTTTATACTTACAGGGTGATTATTCCAAGTAAAAAAAAGTAATTTCTAAGCTCTTGTCCTCTGAGCTTCATTTTTTCCCCACTCAATTATCTTGCAGAAATCATAAATCTCCAAGGTAGCAGCTTCTTTTCTAAAGAGAGATTCATAAAAACAAAGATTAATTTTCTCATGTTCGAGGAGAGTCACTAACTTTAAAAATACAAAACTTTATGTGTTTTCCTTGTGATGTACTGGTTTCCACCCCCCGTACCTGAGGAAACTACATAGGTGAGAGTTCCAGAATTTAGCAGGTACCTTACTACACCATAAACCCTTGGTTATTACCTATTTACACATAGAGAATGGCGGTCTTCTAGACTGTACTAGGCTCCCAAGAGTCCTCAGGATTTCCTTTGTTCCTGATTTTACCAGTCTAGCCAAAGGGGCTATAAATTCTATTTGGGGACCTATATCCCTGTCTTGAATTTAGACTTCTCCTGTAAGAGCATTATTGGGAGTTCTGAAGAGGTAGGCTGGAGACTTCAGAATTAATGATAAAAAATGTGCTTCAGAATCAGTATGACATCAAACTCTATAACAAGAAGGCTGAAGTCTGTTGAAAGGCTTGTGCATGAAAAACATACCTAATTGATTAAGAACCATGCTAGTAGCAGGTTTTGATATACTATAAGATCGAGTGGTAATAAAGTAATTGGACAAGTCATTCCAAACTGTTGCTCTGTAGAGGTATGAGTTTTATTGTATATATTTTTAGATGGGAGAGCATGTCTCTCATGATGCAAAGAATCCAGTAGGACATGAGTGATTGATTATGCAGGAAAAAGATGATTAGAGCTAGGGTTCGAGCTATGGATTAGGGTTAGGGCTAGAGAATAAAATAGCTATGCCTTTTCAAGGCAGGGAAGAGGATGCAACCACTGGTGTTATTAGTTTTTTATTTATTTTTTTAATAAAAGGAAGGAAAATGACACAGTAGGTTTATAGATCTAGGGTTGAAATTTTAAGAAACCCAATCATTAAATAATTACTAAAATTTTAGCCTCTTACAATAGAGTAGATATTGTGTTAAAACTATTTTACATATAATTAGTTATTTTTATGACAAATGCCACAATGTGTACTAGTTTTTTGTTTTATTTTGTATCATATTCATGGAAATGCTGTTTTTTCTTGTTATTGTTGCTTGAAATTGTTTTTTACTTTTTCTTTGACAATTCTTCATGTCTATTGTCATTTCCTTTCTTCTTTTCAATTCTGAAATACCCTTTAAGTATTGTTTAAACATCTTAAGAGAAGACTGGATGAAGATCCTTCCAAATTCATATTCTAGCAGGGGATTGATTCAGGACGCTAGCTTTCTCTTTTCAGAGCCAGACCACATCTCTTGCGACTCTTTCTGCCTAGTCATTTAGTTACATTATAGCAAAATTTATACTTGATCATTTACTATTTGTAATGTATGTCTATTTTGGCATAATTATATAATTTATGTTATGTCATTATTTTTATTTGTCCATGACATTTTGTAGGAAGCAAGCTGTTTTGCACTTTGTCCTTCGAACTTGTTTCATTGAATAGTCTTTCACTATGTTTTTTAAGTGACAGCTCTATGAATCCCTGCCTCATGTATAAAAGAATACCAAGAATGAATAGTAATAGTTTACTGTGAAGAGGGAAATAGTGCAAAATTTAGAGAAGGAGATGCTAATAGGGTGCATTTCAGTAACTTAATAATATACTCAGTTGTTAAAAGGTAGAAACATCCTAGTACCATTAAGGCTTTTTCTCAATAGGCAAAGATTCAATGGAAATGTCTCTTAGTGTCACTTCCACCGTGTTCATAATGGCTCACAGGAGAAAACAGACATAGGATCATTATTCAGACTTTATCTGTGAGGCTTTTAGATGCAAATGACTTCAGTGGAAATATTTCATATTCTCAATTCTCTAATTTATGTTGTTTGTAATGAAAAATTGAGTAAATCATATACTGAATGTTGGACTTCATGTGCTGATGGGTCTTTCATGGATCTATATGTTATTTTATTGACACTTTCTGGACTAACAGAAGAGAGAGGGATGCCATACTTATGTATAAACAACTGTCAAAATCTCTTGACATCATACTGACAAAATAAGATGTGAAGAATTGTAACTTAAATTACTGCCTGAAGAGCCCCTAGATTCTGCTTTACAGAGTCTTTTGATATCCCTGGTTAATCACAGAGCATACTTCTGTGTCAAGTGTTTACATTTATAAAACATAATTTTCTATCAGACAGTGAGGCGTGGTTTGGTTTTGTTTTTTGTGAGCCTGGTGGAGATTGCTTACTGACCTCTATTTGAAGATAGCACTAGAAATATTAACAATTCAATCTCACAGTCATAAGAGTGAGGCCCAAATCCAGTTCTTTAACCAAAATTGTGCTTTTTGTCAAACCAGGCTGTATTTATGTAACTTCCTCCCCTGGCAAGGAATGTAACTTTGTTGACACCTTAATCTCAGTGCAGTGAGATCCACATTAACCTTCTGACCTGCAGAACTACATGACCATAAATTTATATTGTCAAGACATTAAGGTTTTGGTGATTTGTTAAAGCAATGATAAAAACCTAATATTCTGAGCTTATAAAAATGTGTTTTACTTTCTTTGGAAATCATTGGTGTTATTTTGTTGCTGTTGATGATGGACCTCAATGTCAGTATAGTGGTAATGAGTCATGTATCATGGTGGTTATGATATCAAGGCCCGGGACTCTGGATCTAGATGAGAGTCTGTTAGGCTACCTTCAAAGAGGAGGTCCTCCACTTACCAGTAGTAGGAATTTGATAAGCGACTTAAACCTGATGTCTTCCATTTCCTGAGTTGTTCTAGTTGTGACAGGGGGAGATGCTGTTGTACCTATTTACAAAGCAAGTACATCTCTCTTCTAGCTGCTGGGAATGAGGGCTGCTAACATTCACATCAGCTTTCCCCAAAGAACTGTCCTCAACTAACAGGAACTGCCAAAATTGACTGGGAAAAAAAAATACCCAGTCACAAAAGATTATATACTGCATGATTCTGTTTACTTGCCATCTTGGGTTATGGAAGGAGGGAAGTGGGTGTGGCTCTAACCCCTCAACATGATGGATCCTTGTTGTAATGGAAATGTTCTGCATCTTGACTGTACCAATATTAATATCCTGGTTATTACATTGTACTATTGTTTTGAAAGTTATTACTACTACAGTGAATGGAGTAAAGATTATATAGAGCCAGTCTGTATTATTTCTTATAATTGCTCATGGACCTATAGTCACTTCAAAATAAAATAATTTAAAAATCCTAAAGTCACAAACAATAGCACTGAAAAGTATTTCAAAGTGACTTTAGAGTCCTGTGTACTAAATCCTATGTACTATGTAATAAAATGTTTGGAAACCTTTACTGGAAATTCCAATCTTAGTGTAAATTTCCTTGAATCATACTTTTATTGATTTTCTTTTCTTTTCTTTCTTTCTTTCTTTTTTTTTTTTTTTTTACAAATTTTCTGGTTTTATTGATTGCTGGCATTTATTGGGTATTATGTTTTGATTTTTCCTTCTTATGGTCTATCATCAGTGACTGTAGGTGTTCATATTTTGAGACAAAATTTGTTTTTTAGAAATACTATTAAATAATTAAAATCCCATGTCAAGTGAATGGAGCAGCACTCAACCTAGGGTAATAATGCTTTTGGTTAAAAATAAGATACAATTAGAAAACGAACTGATTTCATTTGTGATATTAAAACTCTCTCTCTTGTAGTTTCCAACAAGGCATTTTAAATGTTTTGGTAACATAAGATATGTGTGTCTGCAGATTCCCAAGGCCTTTCCTTCTGGAATATTTTCTTAAAGGATGTTTAATAATGCAATTTAAATACCTCATTTAAATACCTCATTCATCATATTAGCAGGAGGAGAAATCATGAGCCAGTGGTTTAGTGGTCACTACAGACTGATCACACATTCCTACATGTTGTCATGTCCAATTACTAGCAAGATGTTTTACTGGCACAGACTGCTATAGCAAAATAAACCCTAGAGGGACACATGAGGAAAAACATCAAGAGTGGGAAAAACCCCAAGAATCCACTGGGATGCTAAAGTTGTTCTAAATGAGTAGGTATGAAGCATCGTGAAGTGGGGTAGGGATTTGCTTTTGCTGGGATCAGGGCAGCGCCGTTGCAGGAGTGAGATAATAAAATCGGAAAGAAACTGAAATATTTCCTTGATTCTTCCACCTTTGTTGCCTTGGGACAATTAGTAGCAACTTAGGAGTTCTCATAAATAAAACCTCAGTAGTAAGAAGCCCTATTCTGAGAAGGAACTATAGAAAGAAGTAAAACTTGTGGGAATATGTCAGACAGTTGCCTTACCAGTCCTTCTCTTTCCAAATCCCTGGGCTTCTGTGTATATTTGGAAGAATGTCCCTACCAAATGCCACTTCTTCCTGGGGGACTGAATTCTCAGTCAGTTCTGGTCATTAAAGCCTGAATACAGAAATGGCTACTTTCACTTTTACACATCACAACCCAGTTGCAAATATTTTGCTATTGCTTCCTCAAAAAGTTGAGTCTCCAAGGTATTAATTCCAACAAAGTTTTACTCTCCCTAGAGGACATGTATATAGTTCCTTAGGACTAAAAGTAGAGATTCCACTTGCCATTTAATAAGCACTCAAACAAAGAGGATATTGGCTTGGCTAGTTTCATCCCAATTTATATACAACAGAGAAAGGAAAATCAGATCAAGAACCCATTCTGCTAATGATTTAGCTCTTTAGGCAGGGAAAGTTTGATTCATTTCATTAAGAATCTTGCCCAGCTGGGGGCCCCTGGGTGGCTCAGTTTGTTGAGCAGCTGCCTTCTGCTTAGGTCATGATACCACGGGGGTCCGAAGATGGAGCGCTCTATCCAGCTCCCTTGCTCCCTGCTCTGGCTGGTATGCTTCTCCCTCACCCTCTGCCCCTACCCCCTATTCCTCTACCCCTTCCCCTCCTCTGCAGCTCCCCTGTTTGTTCTTTCTCTCTCTCTTTTTCTCAGATAAAGAAATAATCTTAAAAGCAAAACAAAAACAACAACAATAAAAAATCCTTGATCAGCTGAAACGCTGGTTGAGGGAGAAGAAAGCATAGAACATGGAATAAAAGATGAAAGTGATAAATAAAAAGGGTGGCCTTGTGACCAGTTACAGAAACAAGGACTACAGCAGCTATAGATAATGTTCTTCCTTGCACATAATATACATTTTTTTGTATATTAGGCATTTTATTTCTCTTCCCCTAATATTAAAAAAAAAAAGTTGTGGCTAACTTTACACTTTTGTCTTGATGTTTCAGACTACTTAGTTGTGATTATGACTGTATTAGTAAAGGAATTAACATTTCTAGAGATGAGTCATGAACTCAGTACAATTTGGGGACTGTGTACCTTTGGATGAAGACTGGTTGCTTTCTGTCATTCAAAAGCAGCATGATGTGGTTTTATTATTGTTATGCACAATATTAGACATGGATAGAAAGATGTATAAGGATGCCAAGTGTTCAGGACTTTTCTCTGTGCTAGAAAACATCTGTTGTTTCCCATTTCCATGCCTGCCCTTCCTTATCTTCATCTTTCCTGCTGGGTAGGAATTTTGCAAACTACATTTCCCAGATGCCCTTACCAGCTGACTTCCTGAGCAGTTTGACCAAAGGCAGGCAGAAGAAAAATGCCACTTTCTTTTTCTTTTCTTTTTTTTTTAATGACTGCTTCCCTTCTGGCAGGGTGCTACCAAGCACATGACAATGACATTATTAACAGCAATGGTAATAGAAACAGTGGTGGAAGTAGTAATGGTGACAGCACCGTGCTGACCTCAGAAATCAGTAGCATCCCTTGAGTGTGGGCTCCTGGAGTCTTAGCACCTCTATCCCCATAACTGAGCAGTGAGCATGGGCTCAAGGTAGCAGTATCCTTTTGTTTCTTCCCAGGGATATGAGAGCTTCTGTAGTTACTACTTTTTGTGTGACACTACCTAATCCCATTTTGTTCTTCAGCTATTTCAAAGACTTTATAAATAAAAAAATTAAAATTAAAATTAAAAAAACCTTTTGGGGCACCTAGGTGGCTCAGTTGGTTAAATATCTGCTTTTGGTGGCTCAGGTCATGGTCCCAGGACCCTGGGATCTCTTGTTAGGATCCCTGCTCAAGAGGGAGCCTGCTTCTCCCTCTTCCTCTTTCCTACCCCCTGCTCCTGCTTGCTCTCTCAAATAAATAAATAAAATCTTTAAAAACAAACCAAAAACCCATACAACTTCTTAACTTAATTCTCATTATTAAATTCTTCTCTGTTTGAAATAACTGGAGCTGTTTTCTGTTCTAATTGGACTCTAAGTGTGTATCCAAAAGAGAGTCTTGCACATGTGTAGCTGAGGATAGGCCCAAGAACGCTCACAGCAGCACTAAGAATATTAGCAAAGACCCATAAATAGTTCAAAAGCCGATCAACAGAAGTTTGGTGAAAAACACAATGGAATACAAATATGAAAATAAATCCATGTATCTTCATGCAGCAATATGAATGAATTTCAGCAATGTGTTTTTATAACACTCATTAAATATAATTCGCATATAAAATTTTAAAATTCACTGTTTTAAAGTATACATTTTAGCATTCCTTGGTATATTCACAGAGATGTACAGTCATCATCATAATCTTATTTTAGAACATTTCATCACCCTCAAAAGAAGCTCCATTCTCTTCCATAGTTACTTTTGCTTCAATAACACCAACCCTCTCCCCAATCCTCCCAGCCTGAGGCAACCACTAACCTACTTTCTGTCAATTTCTATTCTGGAGATTTTGTAGAAACTGAATCATCTAGTATGTTTGCTCTTGTGACTGGCTTCTTTCATGTGCTGTACTGTCTTAAAGTTCATCCATATTGTAGCAGGTATCAGCACATCAGTCCTTTCATTTCCGAGTGCTAGTCTACTGTATGCATGTGCCGCATTTTGTTTACCTGTTCTCAGTTGGTGGATATTTAGGCTGTTTCCCTTTTTAACCATAATGGCTAATGCTTTTATGAGAATTCATGTACGAACTTTAGTGCAGACCTATGTTTTAATTTTCTTGGGCAAATAACTTATTAATGAAATTGCTGAACTCTGTAAGTCTACGTTAATATTTCGAAGAACTGAAAAATCATTTTTCTCAGTGGTTCACCACGTTGCGAGCACTCTAGAAATACATAAAACCCAGTTTCTTCACATCATCACCAAGCTTTGTCTGTCTTTTTTGTGTTAATAGTTCCAGTAGTTGCGAATTGGTATCTCATAATGGTTTGTGTTTACATTACCCGAATCACTAATAATGTTAAACATCTTTTCATGTGTTTGTTGGCTATTTGTATATATCCTATTTGGAGGAATGTCCAACTTTTATTTTGGCCATTTGACTATTGTTGAACTGTAAATGTTCTTTATATATTCTAGATATCCTCATCTAAATCTCTTATCAGTTATATGGTTTATAAATATTCTTTTCCCTTTATGTAGGTTATCTTTTCACTTTCTTGACAGAACCTTTTGAAATATATGAGGATTTAATTTTGATGAAGACAATTCATCTGTTCATTTTATTTTCAATTCATTTTATTTTGTTGCTTTTGTCTTTGGTATGTTATCTAAAAAAAATCACTTAATCTAAAGTATTGGAGATTAATGTCATTTTTCTTCTAATACTTACAGAGTGATACCTCTTATATTTAGGTATGTCACTCACATTTAGTTTATTTTTGTGTTTGATGTGAGGGAGAGAACCAATTTCATTCTTCTACATATACATATCCACTTGTCTCAGCACTGCTTGTTAGAAAACTATTCTCTCTCTATTTTATGTGCAGTTACATTTTTAAAAAGATTTTATTTATTTATTTGACAGTGAGAGACACAGTGAGAAAGGGAACACAAGGAGGGGGAGTGGGAGAGGGAGGCTTCCTACCAAGCAGGGATCCCGATGCAGGGCTCTATCCCTGGATACTGGGATCATGACCTGAGTGGAAGGCAGATGCTTAATGACTGAGCCACCCAGGTGCCCCGTAATTACATTTTTAAAGAAAAGTTTACAGTATGTTGTTACTAACTTCATTTACCATGCTATATGTTCGATCCCTAGAACTTATTGATACTATAACTGAGAATTTGTACCCTTTGGCCACAACTCCCCATTCCCTCCCTTTCCCCCAATATCCAGCCCCTGGTGACTACCATTCTATTCTTTATTACAATAAAATCAACTTTTTTAGATTTTATCTTTAATAAGATTATGCAGCATTTGTCTTTCTGGCTTGTTTCACTTATAACTTCCAGGTTAATTCATGTTGTGAACGGCAGCATTTTCCTTCTTTCTAAAAGCTGAATGATGTTCTAGTGAGTGAGTGTGTGTATCACGTTTGGCCTCCATGAATCCTTCAGTGAACATGAGAGGGTAGGTATTTCTTCATGACAGTGATTTTACTTCCTTTGAATATATTCCTAGAACTGGAATTGATGGATCCCATGATAATTCTATTTTTAACTTTTTCAGGAACCTCTATATTGTTTTTCATAGTGGCTGTACCAATTTATATTTCTTTTAACAATGCATATCCTTGTCAACATTTACACCTTTTGACTTTTTGATAATAGCTGTCTTAACCGTTGTGAGGTGATATCTTATTGTGACTTTGATTTGCATGTCTCTAATGATGAGTGATCTTGAACATCTTTTCATATACCTATTGTTCTGTGTATGTCCTAGTTGGAAAAAAAAGTTCAAGTCTTTCATCCATTTTTCAATCAAGTTATTTGTTATTTTTTATTCAGTTGTTTGAGATTTGTTTATACTTTGCATCAGATGTATGATTTGAAATATTATTTTCTCATCCCATAGGTTGATTTTCATTTTGTTGATTGTTTCTTCGCTGTGCAGAAATTATTTATTTTTGCTTTTGCTCCCTGAGCTTCTGGTGTTAAACCCAAAGAATCATTGCCAAGACCAATAACAGGGAGATTTCTTTCAGGAATTTTATGCTTTCAGACCTTATATTTAAGTTTTTGGGCATTTTTTAGTTCATTTTTTAGTGTATTGAATAAGACAAGATTCTAATTTCATTCTTTTGCATTCATTCTTTTTCCAGCACCATTTATTTGAGAGAGTGTCCTTTCATCATTGTGTATTCTTGGGGCCTTTGTCAAAGATGCATTGACCATACATATATGAGCTTCTTTCTAGGCTCTCTATTCTGGTTCATTGGTTTATGAGTCTGCTTTTATGATTTGAAATCATAAAGTGTGATACTTCTAACTTTGATCTTCTTCTTCTTCAAGACTGCTTGGCTATCTGTTTTTGTTTGTTTGTTTATTTCTTTTGTGGTTCCACAAAAATTTTAGCATTATTTTTTCTATTTTTCTGAAAAAAAAAAGCTATTGTAATTTTGATATAGATTCCACAAAATCTGTTGATTTCTCTGGGTAGTACATTTTAGCAATATTCTTCCAATTCATGAACATGGGACATCTTTCCATTGGCTTGTCTTCTTTATATTATTATTATTATTATTTAAGATTTCATTTATTTATTTGACAGAGAAAGAGATCACAAGTAGGTAGAGAGGCAGGCAGAGAGAGAGAGGAAGAAGCAGGCTCCCTGCTGAGCAGAGAGCCCTATGAGGGGCTTGATCCCAGGACCCTGAGATCATGACCTGAGCCAAAGGCAGAGGCTTTAGCCCACTGAACCACGCAGGTGCCCCCTTCTTTATATTCTTTCATCAGTGTTTCATAGTTTTCAGTATAACATCTCTTATCTCCTTATTTAAGTTTATTCCTAAGTTTATGGGTGTGTGTGCACTTGGTGACATTGTAAATTGAATTGTTTACTTAATTTTTTCAGATAGTTTATTGTTAGTTTGTAGAAACACAAGTGATTTTTGTATGCTGACTGTGTCTTGCAACTTTATTGAGTTGGTTTAATAGTTTGAAAAAAAATGGTGGAGTCTTTTTAGGGTTCTCTATATTTAAGGTCATGTCATCTACATATAAAAGGATGCCTTCTATTTATTTTTCTTGCCTATCTAGCTAGGATTCCAGTATTGTGTTGGATAGAAGTGGCAACAGTGTGCACTCTTGTTCCTGATCTTAAAAGCTTTTCCACTTTTACCATTAAGTATGATGTTAGTTATGGGCTGGTCATATATGGTTCTTATTACATTGAGATACATTCATTCTATACTGAATTCGTTGAGTGTTTTATCTTGTCAGCTCTTTTCTGCAACTCTTGAGATGACAATATGTCTTTAATCCTTCATTCTGTTAATATGGCATATTATATTTATTAATTTCTGTATTTTGAACCATCCTTCTGTCCCAGAGACAAATTCCACTGATCATGGTATATAATCCTTTTAGTGTGTTGCTGAATTCAGCTTGCTAGTATTTTAATGAGGATTTTTATATCTCTGTTCATGAGAGATACTGGTCTGTAGCTTTCTTTTCATGTAATATCTTTGGTTTTGGTATTAGGGTAATGCTGGCTTCATAAAAACAGTTAAGAAGTTTTCCCTCTGCTTTGTCCTCTGAAAGAGATTGTAGAGAATTTGTATGAGTACTTAATTTGTATGAGTACTTAAATGTTTGGTAGAATTTATCAGTGAATCTGCCTAGGCCTAGTGCTTTAAATAAGTTTATCTAGATGGCCTATTTCTTCCTGTGTGAGTTTCACAGATGTTGTTTATTAAGAAATTGGTCAGTTTCATCTAGACTAGTATGTTTATGAGCATAGAGTTATTCATAATAATCCTTAATTATCCTTTAGTGTTCATGAAATCTGTAGTGATGTCCTCTCTTTCTTTTCTGATACTAGTCATTGTGTGTTTTTCTCTGTTTTTTTCTTAGCCTGACTAGAGCTTTATTGATTTTATTGAACTTTTCACAGAAATAATTTTTGGTTTTGTTGAATAACTCTATAGTTCTATTGATTGTTTGTTTTTAATTTCATTGATTCTACTCTAATTTTTATTCTGAATATTTGGTTTTAATTTAATTTGCTCTCCTTTTTTTTTTTTTTTTTTTTTTTTTTTTTTAGTTTCTTAAGATAGGAGCTTAGATGACTAATTTTAGAACTTCATTTTTATTCTTTGTTTTTCTTTTCTTTACATCATGATAAAGTCATTGCAAGTTGAAAATCAATCTAATACATCCAACATAGTGAATATCATAGCTTATAGCCTTACCTACCTTAAATATGCTCAGGACATTTATTACATTAGCCTATAGTTGGGCAAAATCATCTAACACAAAGCCTATTTTATAATAAAGTCTTGAATACTCATGTAGGTTATTAAATACTGTATTGAATGATTGTATGGGTACAGAATGTTTGTAAGTGCATCAGTTTTTTCCCTTCATGACCTTGTGGCTGACTGTGGCTTCCTTATACTACTACTGCTGCAGCACCACAATAGAGTATCGTACAGTGTATCACGAGCCTGAGTAATGATCAAAATTCAAAATTTGAAGAATGGTTTTTACCTAATGTGTATTGCTTTTGCACTATTGTAAAGTTGAGAAATTGTAAGTTAAGCTGTCATGAGTTGGGGATCATATATGAATTCATTGCTATAAATTTCCTTCTAAACACTGCCTTTGCTGCATCTCGCAACTTTTTATAAATTGTGTTTTCATTTATTTCAAAATAATTTTTAATTTCTCTGGACTTTCTTTTTTGATGCATGTGTTACTTAGACATGTATAATCATCAATTATTTAGAAGATTTTCAAGGTATATTTTTGTTTTTGATTTCTAGTTTAATTCCATTGGGGTCTAAGAGCAAACATTGTAAGATTTCTCTTCTTCTTTTTTTTTTTTTAATTTACTAAGGTATGTTACATACCCAGGATGTTGTCTGTCTTGGTGAATGGAAATGTGAGCTTCAGAAGAATGTGTGTTCTTGTGTGGATGAAGACGTCTATAGATATCAGCTGATTGATGTTGAGTTCAGTTATGTCCTCACTGATTTTCTGCCTGCTGGATCTATTCTGATTTAGGGGTGCTGAAGTCTCCAAATATAATAATGGATTCATTTATTTCCCTTTGTACTTTTATTAGTTTTTTTCTCATATGTCGATGCTCTATTGTTAGACACATGTTAAGGAATATTACATCTCCTTGGAATATTAGCATGTTTATCATTATGCAGTGCCCCTCTTTATTCTTAATAACTTTCCTTCATCTGAAGTCTACTTTGTCCAAAATTAGTATAGCTACTCAAACTTTCTTTTGAATTTTATTATCATGGTATATCTTTCTCCATCCATTTATTTTTAATCCATATGCATTTTACATTTACAGTGGGTTTCTTGTGGACAGTGTCTAGTTGGAGCTTGTTTTTTAACCCACACTGATAATCCCTATTTTTAATTGCTGCACTTTGAACTCTATTGTACAAAGTGATTATTGATAATGTTGGATTGATAACTACTATATTCGATACTGTTTTTTATTTGTCACCCTTTTTTCTTTTTTCATTTTTCTATTTTTTTTTTGCTACCCTTATTCTTTGTTTCTACTTTTGTCTTCCACTCTTTTTTTTAAAACTTTGTCACTTCAGTTGAATGTATTATTCCATTTTCTCTCACTCCTTAGCATATCAATTATCCTTTTATTTTTTACCCTAGATTACCCTAAATTTTGCAATATACATTTATAATTCACCTAATCCATTTTCAAATACTACTATGGTGCTTCACAGGTATTGCAAGTACCTTATGATAATAATCCTTAATTCCTCTCTTCTGTCCTTCATAACATTGCTGACATTTCAGTCTCTCATGGTTTGTCTCCCTCTCCAATTTCCCCCAACTCACTTCTCCTCTCTATCTCCCAATGTCCTTCATGTTATTCCTTATGATCCACAAGTAAGTGAAACCATATGATATTTGACTCTCTCTGCTTGACTTATTTCACTCAGCATAATCTCCTACAGTTCCATTCATGTTGTTACAAAAATTGGGTGTTCATTCTTTCTGATGGGGGCATAATACTCCATTGTATATATGGACCATATCTTCTTTATCCATTTGTCCGCTGAAGGGCATCTTGGTTCTTTCCACTGTTTGGTGACTGTGGCCATTGCTGGTATGAACATTGGGGTACAGATAGCCCTTTTTTCACTACATCTGTATCTTTGGGATAATACCCAGTAGTGCAATTGCAAGGTCATAGGGTCACTCTATTTTTAATTTCTTAAGGAATCTTCACACCATTTTCCAAAGTGATGGCACCAACTTGCATTCCCACCATCAGTGTAAGAGGGCTTCCCTTTCTCCACATCCTCTCCCACACTTGTTGTTCTTAGTGGTTTTGGAAATTTTAATGGGTGTAAGGTGGTATCTCAGTGTGGTTTTAATTTGAATCTCCCTGATTGCTAATGATGATGAACTTTTTATCATGTGTCTATTAGGCATTTGTATGTCTTCTTTGGAGAAGTGTCTGTTCATGTCTTCTGCCCATTTTTTGATGTGATTATCTGTTTTGTGTGTGTTGAGTTTGAGGAGATCTTTATAGATCTTGGATATCAGCCCTTTATTTGTAGTGTCATTTGCAAATATCTTCTCCCATTCCATGGGTTGCCTCTTTGTTTTGTTGACTGTTTCCTTTGCTATGCAGAAGCTTTAGATCTTGACAAAGTTCCAAAAGTTCATTTTTGCTTTTGTTTCCTTTGCCTTTGGAAACATATCTTGAAAGAAGTTGCTGTGGCCAATGTTAAAGAGGTTACTGCCTATGTTCTCCTCCAGGATTTTGATAGATTCCTGCCTCACATTGAAGTCTTTTATCCATTTTGAGTTTATCTTTGTGTATGGTATAAGAGAATGGTCGAGTTTCATTCTTCTACACATAGCTGTCCAATTTTCCCAACACCATTTATTGAAGAGACTGTCTTTTTTCCACTGTATATTTTTTCCTGCCTTGTGGAAGATTAGTTGACCGTAGAGTTGAAGATCCATATCTGGGTTCTCTACTGTCTTCCACTGGGCTATGTGTCTGTTTTTGTGCCAATACCATGCTGTCTTGGTGATCACAGCTTTGTAGTAAAGCTTGAAATCAGGCAACGTGATGCCCCCAGTTTTGTTTTTCAACATTTCCTTAGGAAATTGGGGTCTCTTCTGGTTTGATACAAATTTTAGGATTGTTTGTTCCAATGCTGGTGGAATTTTGATTGGGATGGCATTGAAAGGATAGATTGCTCTAGGCAGTATAGACCCTTAAACAATGTTTATCTTCCAATCCGTGAGCATGGAATCCTCTTCCAACTTTTTGTGTCTTCTTCGATATCTTTCATGAGTGTTCCATAGTTTCTCAAGTACAGATCCTTTATCTCTTTGGTTAGGTTTATTCCTGGATATCTTATGGTTCTTGGTGCTATAGTAAATGGAATCAGCTCTCTAATTTCCCTTTCTGTATTTTCATTGTTAATATATAAGAAAGCAACTGATTTCTGTACATTGATTTTTTATCCTGCCACATTACTGAATTGCTGTATGAGTTCTAGTAGTTTGGGGGTGGAGTCTTTTGGTTTTCCATATAAAGTATCATGTCATCTGCGAAGAGAGGGAGTTTGACTTCTTCATTGCCAATTTGAACAATATTTATTTCTTTTTGTTGTGTGATTTCTGTTGCTAGGACTTCTAGTATTATGTTGAACAAGAGTACCAAGAGTGGGCATCATTGTCATGTTCCTGATCTCAAAGGGAAAGCTGTCAGCTTTTTCCCACTGAGGACTGTATTTGCTGTGGGTTTTTCATAGACAGATATTGTGAGGTTGAGGAATGTTCCCCTATCTCTATACTTTGAATCATTTTAATCAGGAATGGATGTTGTATCTTATTAAATGCTTTTAAGATTTCTTGGAAGACAGGGCTACTAGCAACAAATTTCTCAAAAAAAAATTTTTTTCAATCTGAGAAAGTCTTTATTTCTTCTTCACTTTTTAAGAGTAATCGCCAGGGTTCAGAATTCTAGGCTGGTGAGTTTTTGTTTCTTTGTTTTATTCCTTTTCACACTTTAAATATTTTGCTCTACTCTTTCCTTGCTAACATGTTTTCTGAAAATAAATCAGATATATATTTTTTAAGATTTTATTTATTTATTTGACAGAGAGAGATCACAGTAGACAGAGAAGCAGGCAGAGAGGGAGAGAGAGGGAAGCAGGTTCCTTGCTGAGTAGAGATCCCAATGCAGGACTCAATCCCAGGACCCCGAGATCATGACCTGAGCCGAAGGCAGCAGCCTAACCCACTGAGCCACCCAGGCACCCCAGATATAATTTTTATCTTTGTTCCTATGTAGAGAAGTTGCTTTTTCCTCCTCCTTGGCTTCCTTCAGAATTTTTCTTTATTTTTTATTTTATATAGTTTGGGAAGGATATGCCAAGATATAGTGTTTTGTTTTTCCTTTCAAGTTTTAGAGGTTTCTATTGAGATATCCTCAGATTTAGAGATTGTTTCCTCAGCTGTGTCTGGTCTACTAATAAGCCCATCAAAGGCATTCTTCCTTTCTTTTAAAGTGTTTTTAATGTCTAGCCTTTCTTCTTGATCCTTTCTATGAATTTCCACCTCTCCGCTTACAGTGCCCATCTGTTCTTGAAAACTGTCTACTTAATCAATTAGAGCCATCAGCATACTAATCATAATTAAAAAAAAAACAAACATGGTAACTCCAGCATCCCTGCCATATCTGAGTTTGGTTCTGCTGCTTTCTCTGTCTCTTCAAACTGTGTTTTTTGTTATTTTCCTGATAGTATTCCTTGCTATAAATAGGCCTTTAGTAACGTGGTGATAAGGTGTATGTGCAGAAGGAAGGGGAAAACATTCTACAGATCCATGGTTAGGTCTCAGTGATTTAATGAGTTTGTCTGCCCTTAGACTATGAACTTCATATCCATTTCTCATTCTTCCCCCTCCTCCTTCACTCAGGTGAGACAAGATGTCTAGAGTCAGCTTGGGGTGGATATTTTCATTCCCTTAAGTCAGTTAGGTTCTGGTAAAACCCCAGTGGATTATATCTGAGTTGAGACCTTGTTAAGGAAAACAGAATGCTCCAGTGTACTTAAAAATGGTTCGTGTTCCTCTCCTCCTGCTGAAGGCATGAGGGGATTTCTCCACTCCCCACCTCCCCCCCACATTCACTGTGAGGGCCTGCTAGAGATCCAGGGGGTAAAACTAACAAAAGTGTGTGGGTCCTCTAATGAATTGTCCCTCTGGAGTTTTTATATCTCAGGCTTTTCTCAGAGAAGCCTCTGCAATCTGACAACTGCAATTCAATTTTCCCTACCCTTGGCATAGGTTCCCATGGAGATTTCAGCTAGAGGGTTTCTGCTCTCCAAAGTTGTGATTTTCTGTATTTACTTGTTGATGTTTATAGTTTTAGGGGCAGGACTTTATGCTGTGACTTCCACTCTCTGAAACATGTGAGGAGAGTTGTTGATTTTTTAGTTTGTTCAGCTTTTACTTGTTCTTAGAATGTATTTAGGAGCTTCTAAGCTTCTTACATGCCAAACCAGAAACTAGAAGTCCTTTAAGGACATATTATTCCCCAGAGTTACTTTAAGTCTTTAGACCAGCCTGCTTGCCCCAACCAGTATCCATTTTAGATCTCTGTGATGCCAAAGGATCGATGGTGCTGATTATTTTTGGCAAATGCTCTGGGGATGGGATATTTTTCACTGAGTCAAAATTAAAGACATGCCCTGAGAATGAGATTTTCCCAGGGAGCTTCCAGGCAAGTAAAATAATAACCACCCTGTGGGGATAAAGTTTGGGGAACTCCAAACCCATTCTTCCCTCTGTGCTGTCTACTAGTCTGATGTCCTCCATATCTACCATTGTTGTAAGGCTGTTTTCAAGGCTACTGAGGAGCTGAGGTATAGGGGATAGGAATGGAACTAGTTTAAATGTCATGGACCTCACTGTTTCTACCCAGATTTATCCCCATTTCTTAAATAAACACTTTGTGGATTGTTGTAGACTGGTTAAATTCCAGAATTCTAAAAATAATAATTATGAAACATTTTCTAACATTCTTATTGCTTTTACAGAGGAATACATGTCAGATTTTTTAATTTTGCCATGTAGAGTTCTTCTTATCAGCAATGTGTATCTGTATGACCAAAGTTAAGTCCTAAAAGATAACATATAGCATAATGCTTTTTTTTTGTAAAATAAAAATTAAAAAAAACTAAGATTACAAAAAGTGGTTGGACTATACATTATATAAAAGGGAATACGGGTAGCAATAATAATGGGATACTGGTTATCTGGGACAGGGAGGGCAGGGAGAGGGGATGGTAGTCATACATGAATGAGAGTATATCATGAGAAAAAAAACAGATGTTTTACCTCACTGATTCCAAGTAGGAATGAAGGGAGAAATAAATACCTTTTCAGCCTAAGACCATCTCAGAATTAGCAAATGGATTAAGAAAAACCAGTGGTCAACTTCAGTTTTTCTAAATTATAATTCATTTGTATATATTATGTCTGTAATCACATATTATCTGAAGTTACGTAATTTCCGTACATTTACATATTATCCATGCACTCACATGCAGGAATTTGTGTGTATACTCTTCAAAAACAGCATCAGACATGCTGCATAATACTTTATGAACTGCTTTAAAAAATAGATTTTATTTATTTATTTGTCAGAGAGAGAGAGAGGGAGAACAAGCAAGGGGAGTGGCAGGCAGAAGGAGAAGCAGGCTCCCCACAGAGCAAGGATCTTGATACAGGACACTATCCCAGGACCCTGGGATTATGACCTGAGCTAAGGACAAATACTTAACTGACTGAGCCACACAGGGTTCTCGTATCAACTTCTTTTTAGTATGTGTGGGATAAACAGTGACAAGTTAAACTGAATGCAAGTGTCTTGTTTTCTGATTCAACTCTGCATAGAAATTAAGAAACAATCTGTTAAAATTTTAAAGGAAATGTATTATTTTGCTTTTTTTTTTTTAAAAGGAATTATCCTTTGAATGTTGCCACTCTGACCTATATTTTTATGACTACTTCAAAAAAAGATGATTACCTCTTTTAGTTTATGTAAACTACTTAGGAAAGGTCAATGAAGCAGTAAAAATGTAACAACTTTAATAAATATAAAATCTGATTCTAACTGGTGGTTAGGTTTGCTCAATCTAACCACTTACAGTGCTTCACTTATGAATTTGGCCTGGGAATTTGTTGTAACATAGTAGTTTCAGAATGACTGAATTTAGTAGAAAACCATTATGTCTCCTGACCCCACTCACCAACATTTTTAAATTCTCAATTTTCTGCCCAAATTTTCCTGATTTAGTGGACATTGAGCTAAAAGCTTATAGAGCACTCACTCATCAATCAATCACTAAATACATAAGTAAAACTTTAGAAGGTTATTACAGGGGTTCTTCCCCATATCAGAAGTGAAGGCTGGAATGTCAGATATTTATAAAAGGAAAAATTAGTCTTCATGAATCTTTCCAGGTGGGTGTTAATGTAGCCAAGAAATCAGTTGGAATTTATATTTTCTCACTTCCTCAATGATAAATGTTTATATCAATAGTATAATAAATGCTTTCAACAAAATTAGGAGAAAGAAAACACCAGAGAACCTAAGGGGTTAGAAAATATTGCAAGACCCATGTGCTGTTATTTCTTTTAATTTTCTGCCTCATTAACATCTCAGATGGGGATATGCTGAGTGTGCAGAAGTTGTGCTCCTTTATTATTAAATGCTTCACTGCAAGCCAGTTCTTTATTGTCCTCAGAGAGTGTGTGCTTGTGTATTATCCATATTGTGTTCATGTGTGTATATATATTTATATATATATAATATTTGTGCATATATGTACACATTTGTATATATGTAATATTTTATAGATATCCATATAGTTTATATCTCCATAGTTTATTTGAGCCACAGTAAAACAATAAAACTGTTGGGTCTGGGATTATATCCTAACATTTGATGATTTTCTGTGTGAAGTGCCTTTATTTAACATAAAAATAACTATATTCCAAGATATTTCATATCTAAAATTGGTGTTATTAAATTTTCTATAATATATTGGAAAATAAGGAAAAAGAACACAGGATCCATGAAGAAGAGTTTATTCCAGTCACAGTTCTTGAATATTTGGGATTATGGGAAAGTCATTTAGATTTTCTCATTCTCAAATTCACTGAAAAATAAGTATTAAAACATTGTTTTCAAAGTCATGATTATTCCTTCTGTGTTTTCTTCTCAACTCCTTATGTTATCACAATTTTTTAAAAGTCTTCTGTTCTTTTATAATGACCTGTTTACTTTCGGCCTCACTGAGCAGAATATAAGTTCCTGGAAAACAGTCTTTGACTTATCTTTCTGTCACACTTATTAGTGAATTCTAAGTTCATTTGTAGCTTTAAAACTATATGAAAAATCATTCTGTCATTTTTCTAAATGATTTAAATATATAATTTACACTCTAATAAATATTTAGCAAATTAATATATTTATTAACATGACAGAGGAATACTGCGTGTCCTTTGAAATTATGATATGCCATCTTTTGCTCATATCTGTAGACTTATGCAAAGCTATCTTCTTTTACATAAAGTTATTGTTATGCACGTATCTTTTTTGTTGATTTTTCTCTTTAGAATGTTAATTAAATGTACATACTTAAGCCTTAGCAAAAGTAAATCACTTAACATCTAGTCAGGATCTTAAGCCATTAATATGAGGAAAATTGAATATATATATGTACATACATATAATGTTAGAATTATAAAGTCTAAAAGATCTGACACTTGAAAATTTGTAACAAGCTATATTAAAAATCATTACTTTGCTAAGGGAAACTTTGTAGCTTTACATTTGAAGCTATTATCATTTTCCTCCTCTATATCTTACAGCAGAATGTACTGATTTCTACCAGTACATTAAAAAAAAAAAATGTATCACTGTGTGTTTTCTTTTCTTTTTTTTCTGGTCTATCAGTTTTTCTGGCTGCTGACTGTTTCTTTCAGAATGGTGGAGCTAATATTATTCAGTTTGAATAATGGACTTTATTAGTTTAAGCTTCAGAGACTATATGCAGCCCAGCATGTGGTGTTAGAGCCTGAGGATAGTGAAGAAAGTAGTCAAACTGGAAGACAGCCAACACAGAGTAGTTCAGTCGGAGCTGAATAAAGAGGAAATACAACCCAATGTAGGACATCAGAGCTCAAGCTGGTTGAGGAGGTTGTTCATGGTGGCGGACATCTGGCATGTCATGTCAAAGCCCAAGAAGATTGAAGAGGTGTCTTTGCACATGGTATCAGAGCCCAAGCAGGGAGTGGAGACTCTGCATGGGAGGGCTGCCTGGCATTGGATATTGAAGGCTGAGCAGGATGAGAATATCCACTAAATGGTGGGGTAGTGACAATAGCCTGTGATGGAATTCCTTAGCGCCAGTAAGATGAAGTGGGCATCTGTGTAGGGAAGGAAGATGAGGAGTTTAGTAGGCATCAGACATTGTTCTCTTCCAGGAAGTTGAAAAAATAAGTAAATGCTTGAACGATAGGTGCCTGTTTCCTTACTGTCAAAGATGGGAATTATAAATGTGGAAAGAGGTAAAATTGCATCAGCTGTTGTGTTGGACTAAACTGGAAGCCTGTGAACAAACTCATGGTTTTTAATGAATACATATATTTCATATATATATACATATATACATATGTGTGTGTGTGTGTGTATGAAACTCGTGGTTTTCAATAGATACATGTATTTCATATATATACACATATACACATATATATGTATATATGTAATTTATATAATATAATATAATGTGTGTGTGTGTGTATACATGTGCATTACTACCTCTGCTTGGTAGCAGGGATACCACATAGCAATAATCATTTCTAGAAAATAGATTTTGGATGCCTAGATGTTTCACTCAGTTAAACATCTGCCTTTGGCTCAGGTCATGATCCCAGGGTCCTGGTACTGAGCCCCTCATTGGGTTCCCTGATCATCGGAGAGCTTGCTTATCTTTTTCCCTCTGCCATTTGCCTGGCTTGGGCTCTCTCTCTCTCTATCTCTCCATTAAATAAATACATAAAACCTTAAAAAAAAAAAGAAAATAGATCTTGTCTTTTAAATATTCCCTCCTAATGAATCAGCGCTCAGGGGAAAAATGGCTTATTCCCAGGGGCCGGATAATACAAGATGAGCCTAGAATATCATGTTGTGCCAGAAAATAAGTGCTCAAAGACTGATGGTAACATATCAAAATGATAATAAACACCACTTGCAAATTTATAATTATTTGAACATCAAAATAAACATTGGTAGTATCAGATTATAATCCATTGAATAAAATAGGAATAAAATATGAGTCTATACTAAAATTAACCAGTTAGTTAATTGAAACTTTAATGAGTATATTAGTTTTCTATGCTGTGTTACAACTTACCACAAATATAGCAGCTTCCAAACAACATAAATGTATTATCTCACTGTTTCTATGGGTCAGAGGTTGAGCACAGAATGACTGGATTCTCTGCAAGATGGCAATAAGGTGTTATCCAGGGTTCTCTGTAAGACTGCAATCAGTTTGTCATGGCTAGGTTCTCATCTGGAGGTTCAAATGGGGGAAGATTCTGCTTCCAGATTTACTCAGGTGTTGGAAGAATTCATTTCCTGGTGGCTATAGAAGTGTTGTCTTAGTGTTCCCTGAGGCCAACCACAGAGAGCAGGGCTCCAGAATGAGCCAGCTAGAAACACAAAGTCATATATATTCAAACAAACAAACAAATATCATGGGAATGACATTCCATCAATTTTGTCATATTCTGGTTAGAAGCAAGTCACAGTTTGTTTGTTTTTTTTTTTTTCCTGTAGAGGAGACTGTACAAAAGCTTGAATGGCAAAAGGTGGGAATCATAGGGATGACCTTAGGGTATATTTACCATATGAGGAACAGAGTAGAGTTGACCCTTTAACAACACAGGGATTAGGGGCTCTGACCCCTAACCCATGAAGTCAAAAGTCCACATATAACTTTTCATTTCCCCAAAACTTAATAGCCTACTATTGACTAGGAAGCCTCATCAATAATATAAACATACATTTTATATATTATGTGTATTATATCCTATATTCCTATAATAAAGCAAGCTAGAGAAAAAAAATATTAAAAAATCTTACAGAAGAGAAAATACACGTATAGTGCTGTACTGTATTTATTGAAAAAAAATCCACATATATGGGACACCTGGGTGGCTCAGTCAGTTAAGTGCCTTCGGCTCAGGTAGTGATCTCAGGGTTCTGGGATTGAGTCTCACCTTGAGCCCCTTGCTCAGTGGGGAGTCTGCTTCTCCCTCTCCCTCTGCTCTTCCCCTCCATACTCCCCTGTGCTCTTGCTCTGTCTCTAGCTTTCTCTCTCTCAAGTAAATAAATAAACTCTTAAAAAAAAAATCCACATATAGGTATACCCGTGCAGCTCAAACCTGTGTTGTTCAAGGGTCAACTGTATTTACACAGCTCATAGTACCATCTACAAATGACTTCTTAATTAGAAATTGAAAAATGTAACATTACAGTAGATGAAGCCTGTTACAGACTTCAGTGATCAAAGTGAATCCACCCTGTCATGAAACTAAAATTGTGTGATAGCTTATAGATGACAATGAAAAGAACATAGGATCAATTCTGTAACTATTTTCTGCCAGTGATGTATGATCTGAATTTAATGATGAGGAAGCATCAGATAAGCCCAAATGAAGGGTATTCTAAAAATACATGCTCTGTAATCTTCAAAAGTGCCCAGGGTCATGAAAGTCAGGCAATTGTTCCAACTAACGATAGTTAAAGACAACTAGATGAATCACATAATTTTGAGCTAAAACCTATTGCTATAAGGAATATATTTATGCTAAGTAGCAAAAGTAATTCTGAGAATCACTTTAAATTATTGTATCCATTTGAATTTACTTATTTTGTTAGTCCTATAATGGTTATATTGGAGAATATCTTTGTCGAACATACATGCCAATACTTTTCAGGAATGTATCAGGAATAATGGTAAGTGAATATGGCAACTTACTTTCAAATTGTTTAGTAAAATAATTATTTGTCATTTTTTGGGTTACTTTTCTTTTGGGGCTTTTACTTCAGGGATATTTCAAAGTAAAAAAAAAATAATTTAAAAACTATTGATTGTTCTGACTGCCTACAATGACATTTCCTAAAGTGTATTCCTCAGACTGTTAATGCCAATTGCATTTAAAATGCTTTAAGTCAAATACATTTGGGAGATGTTGGTTAAAATATTTAAACAAGTTTCTTAAACATAGGATTTCTTAGAGCCTTAAACATAATAAATATGTTACTAGTTTCAAAGAGAGTGAAATAATATTTAGTGTTTTTTGACTTTGTTATTGTGGGACTGGCACTACAGAAAACACACTTTGGTAAATGCTGATGTATAAAGAAATTAAATGGTCCTTACACAATTATACCAAGCTATATTAATTTACCCCTTTATCAGTTCTCAGTTCTCAACCTCATTATTCCAACAATTTTTTTCTTATTTAATAAGTTATTTAGATATTTACTTTTTGGTCTTTGACATTTTATTTGCAAAATTGCAACTATGTATAAAGAAGAAAATAAAATTCATTAGAAATCCCACCCACCAGAGACCCTGCTATAGCATTATGTTGTCTTTTTTTTTTTTTCATTAGCTTCCTTCACTCCCCAGGTATGTATATTTGTCTTGTACTTTTTGTCATTAATTTTGCAATGTGTATGTTATACTCTAGCAATTTTAACCTGACATTTTATTATAAATATATTCGTTAGTTATTACATATTCTTTAAAATTTTATTATGATGGCAAAAATGTATCTGCATATTCCATAATTAGTTTCTCCATTCTGTTAGTATAACTGATTGATGATGTTTTCAGAGTTTCTCTCTTAAGAACAACTATGAGAGGAAAACTTTTAAACAAAAATTCTGTGTACATCTTTGATTATTTTGTAGAAGGATAATGTAGAAATAAATTTCCTGAATAAAAATACATGAATGCTTTAATGGTTTTAGATACCTAATGCCAAATGGAAAACAATAAAAGTGGTAAAGCAATTATTCTTACATAGATATTTTTTAGAGGAGTTTTGGGTTCACAACAAAAATGCGGAGAAGTTCAGAGTTCCCACACCCTCCACCTTCCTGCCTGCTTCTGCTACAGGCACAGCCTCCCTTACAACCTGATTTTCCACTCAGGTAGTACATTTCTTAGAATCAACGAACCAGTGTTGATACATCATTATCACCCAAAGTCCATGGTTTCCTTTGGCAAATGTATAATGTCACATATCCATCATTACAGTATCATACAGAATAGTTTCACTGCCTTAAAAATCCATCCCTGTGACCTCTCCCTCCTCCCAAGCCTCTGGAAATCACTGATCTTTTTACTTGCTATAGTTTTTACTTTTCCCGGATGTCACAGAGTTGAAACAATATTATATTAAGTGCATCAGAACTTTACAAGTAAGCTTGTTACCCCATGCTTGACAATCTTGTTAGTATTAAAAATGCTAAATAATTTAATCACTATAAGATTTTATTTTATTGTTTAGTTTCAGCCTCACTTCTGTTATTTGTGTTTGTTAGCCTAGCAGGCACTACTTTTCCCACAATCTACCCATAAATTTGTAATAAAATCCAAATATTTTTATTATGCTCTGTATTGCTTACCATGATATTACCCTATCCAATTCTCCACTCTTATATCACTCTCCTGTTTTTCTAATGTCCAATACTGTTTATCCTCTTTCTCATCATTATTTAACCCACAAATACTTACTAAGTATCTACTGTGTGTTAGGCATTTTTCTAGACATTAGGAGGTAAACAGATCAAAGTTCCTACATGATGGGCTTACATCTTTCTCCTAAACTAGCCAAGCACATTACCACTTCAGAGCATTAATATGCATTTTTCTCTTTAGCTGCAATGTTTTTCTCTACTCCTTTATATATTTAAGATGGTAGCTCAGATGTCGCTTCCAAAGATTTGGCTCAGAAAAGTGTACCTGATCACGGTTCTTAAAAACAATCCTCTCTCAACAGAGTTACTCTTTATCTTACTATCTCGGAGTTTCTTGACACTTCTTACATTTGTTTTTCTTGTATAGGGAGAAATACTGGTGAACATACAATTTACTCTTGGCTATAAAATTCCCAGTTCAGTCTCATATAAAAACTTCTCTTTCATTTCCCGTTAGTTATATCTCTGGTACTTAACATTGTTCCTAGCGCATAATAATAGATGGATAATTACATCTTGAGTAAGTGAGTGAGTGAATTATTGATTGGATGGATAAATGAATGAATGAATAATTAAGATAAAGGTAAGATTCAGCTAGAACCTAAAATGAATAAATTTTTTACTCCTATATTAGAAGAACCAGAAGAAGGGAAAGTGTCATAGAATTTCTTGCTCTTAAGCTGAGTCTTGAAAGATGAGTAGAGTTCATCAGGTAGAACTCTCTCTACTCCAGTAGAGAGCATTCCAATTAGAGAAGGCAGAGTGAATGAAGGTTTAGAGCTCTGGTGCATGGAGGCTAAGAAGAGTAGTCTGACTGGAGGGGAAAGATTAGGGTGGACCTTAGAACAGATGAATATGGAGAAATAAAGCAGTTCAGAGCCAGCCTCATTGTTCATGGAAGGTTTATGCCTCAGCAGGCAGAACTTAATTATCATTATCCAAGCATTATCTGTCTTTTCACATTATTATTGCTCTGGAAAATCCCATTCATGGTTAAAATGAAAGTTTGCTTTCTGTGATCTTTTCTGACTTTATCAGATGAAGCTTATCACAGCCTCTCCTGTACTACTTCAGTACAGAACTTGTATATAACGGGAGTCAGATGGAGCATTTACCAGAAGTGAAATCTTTCCTGAGCTTTTTGGAGAACTTAAATGCTAAAATGGCGTCTGCTTTATTTGTGCTTCTCTGGTACTTAGCACAGTTCTTGGTGGCCCACAATAAATGTTAGAGATGTTTCCTTCTCAATTCCCCCCAGTGTTACCTTCCACTTGTGATAGTTTAGGCAATGCTGCCTAATATGGTAAATGATCCACCAGAAGCAAATTTAAGTATCACCAACAGACAATGAAAGTTTGAAATGTTTTAAACTTGTATAAATAAGGAAAGGCCAGTAATGTTGGTGAAAATATCAAAGAAGAAAGTATTATTTTTCCCATTAATTACTGTTAAAGCTTCTTCTAAAACAGAGAAATTGGGATGCCTGGGTGCTTCAGTCAGTTAAGTGTCTGTCTTTAGCTCAGTCATGATCCCAGAGTCCTGGGATCGAGTCCACATTGAGCTATTTGATCAGTAGATCCCCTGATTCTCTCTCTGTTTGCTCTGCCTGCCACTCCCCCACTTGTGCTCTCTTTCTCTCTCTGACAAATAATAATGGAAATCTTTTAAAAATTAAAAAAAAAAACAGGGAAAGTGAGGGAAATTGAGATAAATAAAACATGAAGTCTTTATTTTGTTGTTGAGTTTTATAACAATGCTTTAATTCTTGCCTATCCCTTCTTGTATTTGAACCTTAGACAATTCAAGTGTGTTTCCCAAGGGAGAGGTTTTCATAAACCAGGGCATCATGCTAAATAGTTTTTTACATGGTTACATATTTTGGGGCTGTTTAATATGACATATTTCAACATGCCTGGGTTGAAGCTTTAGCTAATTTTTGCTACTGTTTTTTTTTCCCCTTTTGCTTCAGAGAATGCAGCTTAATCCAGTTCCATTCAGACTGATTAGAGTTGTTAAATAAGTTACCCATAGCAGACTCTGTGAAATAAATCTAGTAATGCAATTCTCAATGGACTGTAAAAAGCTGTTATTAGTTAATTATCAAGACACTTCTGAGTGATATTAAATTATCCCATTTGTCTTCTGATTATTATTCTGGTGTCATGTAAAATTGTAAGATGTGTGAAGAATGTCCTGTTAAATACTAAATTTCCAACATGAGTGATTTTTGTACAACCACGAATTCAAGTTCTTACTCCTCAAATTTTAAGAAGTTCATCTTTGACATTTTTTCCTTATAATTCTTTACTTCATGGACAACTGTGTAATTTGATATTAAGGTGGAATTTTTTTTAGTCATTAGACTTCACTAACGATATATTAAAGTTATTTCAGCTAACTAAGGCACCATTTATAAATCCAAACTTGGAGATCAGCCCATCTGTTCTGCACCAATGTATAGTGATAGGCAGTTTTGCTCCACTTAATGGTCAATTCAGCTGTACCTGCCTGCATGAAGCAAATGAACAGTTAATTCCCCCATAAACAGATGTTTGGTTGCTTTAATCAATATGACATTCTCACTTTGTGCTATGGCTTTTAATACATTAAATAGGAACATTATGTATCTCATGGTTGTTGTCAGGATAAAATGAGCTCCTTGGTATTTAGAATATGTTCAGGAGGTATTACCTTAATAGTATTATAAGATCTTACAGGTAAGTCCCTGGTGGGCTTTATCAGATGAGCTTTAAGCAAGTTGTCCAATAAAACAGGATGTTCAAAGAAAATTGAGACAAAAAGTTTTACTGGATTTGTGAATTTGGAGGTCCTTAGTGTCCGTTTTTGTTTTTATCCTTGGGTTCACACTTTAAGGTGGAATGGCATTTTTTAAAACCATGGGCATTAATCAGGTATTTTCGTACGACTTACTGGGTGCTGACTGAAGAGTAAATCATCACTTTTCCTCCCTGGTAACCCACATGAAGGGATCATTATTGTTACCGACCATTCAGTTAATGTAATGTTGCTAGGATTTTCTTTCAAACTTATTTCATTAAAAAAAAAAAAATTCACTCAAGGTATATGAGTTGTTTCTAGAGGGAACTTGGCACTCTTATTCCATTCCATTCCAAACTTATTCCATTAAAAAAAAAAAATCCACTGAAGGTCTATGAGTTGTTTCTAGAGGGAACTCGGCACTCAGTGCCTCTTAATGCTCTTGAATGATTCACAGTCCAGTACTGCAGCCATTCCTAATCTCTATACTTCTCTTTCCTTGGCTTGAGTATTCTGTTCTCTCAGGCAGGTCAGTCAAGAAAGAAGACATATTAAGAAATTGGAAAAAAAAAAAAGTAGTAATAACATAATTATCTATGCTTTCCAGGAAAGCCCAATTAACAGTTAAAGGATGTGTTGAAATAGGCTTTATCAGAAATTATGTATTTGTTCTCTATTTATTCCTACAGTGTTGTTACACAGTTCATTGCTCAAATTTAGCAGAAGCTAAATGATAACTTGAATAAATGTTGTTTTAAATGGCTTTAAAATTCTTCTGAATAACAAGTCAAAAGCAAAATGACTGAGTTTAATTGTTTAATGCTTCTTGGGTGAAGAGGTATTTTAATAGGTTCATTAAGAACTATAAAGGAAAACTCAGCTTTTCCTCTTTCTGTATAGGGAAAAACCAGTTCTCCTACTGTGAGTTTTTTCCCTGTGAGTGTCTCCTTTACTTTTACACAGAACTCCACTTCTGACACTTCTGGCCACCAAATTAGTTGAGGTTTTTCCTCAAAACACGCTGTTGTCTACAACACCAGCTAAATGTTCTATCAATTAATTTAATTCTGACATGATCTCTAGAAATCATGTCAGATCCAACAATTTATAAGCTCAATCCTGTAAGGCTGCTTTCCACCACCTTTCAGATGCCAACTGCAAATAGTAGGTCCCCAGAAGACATACAACTTCCATCTGATTTGGCTGCCCTCTCCTTAGATCTGATTAACTCACAGAACTCTGGGAAATGCTTCCTTACATTTACCAGTTGATTAAAAGATATAAAGCACACAGATGAGTAGCCAGATGAAGAGATCCATAAAGGAGAGACCTGAGTGGGTCCTTGGGTGCTGGAGCTTCCTTCCCCCTGGAGTTGGGATGAATCACTCTCCTGGTATGAAGGTGTTCGTCATCCTGAAAGCTCTCCAAACCCTAGACTTTGGGATTTAATGGAGACTTCATTCATTTCATAGGCATGAACAATCATTAACTTCATTTTAAGCCCTTCTGCTTTCTCAAGAGATTGATGGGGTTGGGAATTGCTGAAAATTCTAAGTTGCTCATTATGGCCTGTTTTTTCTTTTCTAGAAGCCCCATCCAGAGTTGTCTAATTAGAACAAGAGATGATACTTATGCTCTTATCTCTTAGAAATTACCAGGGTTTTAGGAGCCCAGTGCCAGGAATCTGGGACAGATATATATATATATATTCATATATATATATTCATATATATATATATTCATATATATATATTCAATATATATATATTCATTCATTCTAGTAGCTCACAGGAACAGTCTAAAATGGTTTGACTATGTCATTAACCTTTAGGACTAAAAGATCTTAATGAACAAAGAAGAAGGAAAAAAAAAACAACTTCCTCAAGTAATGAGTAGGAATCAAGGTTAAGAGTTTGCAAAAAAGATGTATGATGTTTTGTAAGTATTAGCATGTCTAAGCTATATTATATTCTCATTTTCTCACAGATATCTAAAATTAATGTAGTTTATATAAGTTAAAGAGTTTATCTTACTTGCAAGAAAATTTTACAAGGAATTTAATCAGATGGCAGAAGTTTAGAAAAGGCTTATATCAACTGATTTAATCTGTTAGGATATTGGAGTATCTTTTCAAATTGAGAATACCATAATGAAAAATTATATCAAAGATTGACTAAATGGATTTTACATTTATACAATTTATAGTCAGAAATAATTTATCAAAACTTTACTCTGGTAAAATGATTACCCATTATGAAAAATTGTTCTTACTAATCTTAGAACAGTGACTTGACCCATTATCAGTATATTATCATTTTATAGAAATCATAAATTTGTAAACATGAATTATTTTTTAAATAATAATTATTTTAACATATAGAAAAATTATGAGGGAGCACCTGGGTGACTCAGTTGTTAAGCATCTGCCTTCAGCTTGGGTCATGGTCCTGGGGTCCTGGGATTGAGCCCTGCATTGGGTTGCCTGCTCGGCGGGATGCCTGCTGCTCCCTCTCCCACTCCCCCTGCTTGTGTTCTGTCTCTCACTGTGTCTCTCTCTCTGTCAAATAAATAAGTAAAATCTTAAAAAAAAATAAAATAGAACAATACTATGAGAAAGTAATGAAAATACAATTTTATAGAAAATGATAAATATCTTCCCCATTGAAGGAACAGCTTATACTATTACAGTAAACATGAGTGAGAATCCATAGATTCTATGAGTATTTAAAGTACTTAATAATTGTCAGTAATTTTTTCCACTAACATATTGTTTTGTATATTTATATATTTCCAAGTTTATGTGTTCAAGAAGTTGAAAATCTAATTTGGATTTATAGTTTATGCAAAAGAAAATATGTTGTAAATATATTTTGCTACTTATACACACACACACACACACACACACACAAACACTCACACTAAGCAATGTTGCTAAAACTCTAATTGTTATAGGCTTTTAGAAAAGGAAGAGATTGATGTTTTTTGGATAAACCAATCAAGAAATAAGCAGGAAGGTACTTTCTTTGGAACACATAAGAAAGCTACGACTTCGAGAGAAAGTGACTTGCCAAGTTGCAAAACTGTTCTCAGAAGCTAAGCCCATGACTTGTTAGTGCTGTGTTTTTTTATGGGCATACGTTTGGCATTTGAGTGTGTTAATTCTTTCTTTAGAGCACTGGCCCACTCACCGCATCTATTATATATCTGTGCGGCTTCCTCACTAAACAGCATTCCCAAATGCTCCACCCATTTCCAAATGCCCCTCAGGGACATGTCAGCTCCTATTGAGAACTCTTTGAATACATGAATTCATTTAATTATAGGAAAAAAAGATTTGTGACAGAACTTTAAGATAATGTAAGATACTCTTGACCAACTGAGAGTTTATTATTATGGTGATGATTGTTTGGTTTTTCTGCTGGCTTTCCTACAAAATGCTTTATGGAAATTACAAGTAGAACTTCTTCACCAATTGATAAGCTATAGACAGGGTTGGCAAAGAGATTAAATACTGTTGCACTACAGGCCATTTTAATGTGTGATTAAATTCTATTAGTTCCTCTTGCTGTTTTCCCAAGCACTTCTTTTACTCCATGTATTGATAGGTGTGACTTTTTTTTTTTAAGATTTATTTATTTATTTATTTATTTATTTATTTATTTGACAGACAGAGAGAGAGAGAGAAAGCACAAGTAAGCAGAGAGGCAGGCAGAGAGAGAGAGGGGGAAGCAGGCTCACCGCTGAGCAGAGAGCCTGATGTGGGGCTTGATTTCATGACCCTGAGACCATGATGACCTGAGCCAAAGGCAGAGGCTTAATCCACTCAGCCACCCAGGCACCCCTTGATAGGTGTTACTTTAACAGTAACATTGTTTGACTTGATTACAGCCCAATAACATTCTTCCACATTCTTCCAGCATTTTATCTTACACTTGTTCCTTAGGTTCTTTTCCTTTTATCTTTTTTTTTTTTTTTTTAAGATCTTGTTTATATATTTGACAGAGATGAGAAAGCACAAGCAGGGGTAACAACAAAGGGAGAGGGAGAAGTAGGCTCCCAGCTGAGCAGGGAACCTGACACAGGACTCGATTCCAGGACTCTGGGTTGATGACCTGAGCCAAAGTCAGATGCTTAACCAACTGTGCCTCTCTGGTGCCCTAGTTCCATAGGTTCTTAATACCTTTGGAAAAGACTTGAATACAGAGATTTAAATATTCTGTACCAAGAAAGACGATATATCATTCAAAGTCAGGGATCTCTCGCAAGACAAAGGAAGACACTTCTTTTTTTTTTTTTTGGTAGGGTTTGTGAGAAGGACAGAATTTAGATAAAATTTAAATGTAGCTGTACATATCAGGCTCAAATATATATTGTCTCAGGGAATTTTAAACTACAAATTATCATTCAGCTTGAAATAAGTAAACCTTCAAAGATGAAGCTGGATTGAAAGCCAGTTGAAAAACATTTTTTTTCTTTTTAAAGATTTTATTTATTAGAGAGAGAGAGAGGAGCACAAGTGGGGAGAGCAGGAGGCAGAGGGAGAAGCAGATTGCCCGGTGACCAGGGAGCCTGACTTGGGGCTTGATTCCAGGACTCTGGGATCATGACCTGAGCTGAAGGCAGACCCTCAACCCCCTGAGCCACCCAGGTGCCCCAAAACCTATTTTAATCAGGGATTAAAAACCTAAAACTTATGTGCCTTCACTGGTCAGCTTACATGAGTAAAATGCACAAACGGGGCTGGGTAGGGATTTTGAACTTCAGAACCCTTGCCTTCTCTTCTTGATTCCATGAGCCAGGAGAGGAGCCTTTATGTGGCCATAAAGAGCTTCCAATTTTTCAAATGAATTACAAATTTAGATTTTGTATGAAAGGTGTCAACTCTTAAAGATATATATATATCTTTAAGAGTATATATGTGTGTGTATATATATATATATATATATATATATATATATATATATTATCAGAGAGAGAGAGAGAGGATATAAGCAGGGGGAGAGGCAGGCAGGGGGAGTGGTAGGCTTCCCACTGAGCAAGAAGCCTGATGTGGGACTCGATCCCAGGACTCTGGGATCATGACCTGAGCCCAAGATGGGTGCTTAACCAAATGAGCAACCAGCCATCCCAAAAGGCATCAATTTTTAAATGTTGCAAATTAATTAAAATATTTTATAAACATAGTCTGCATTTTAAAAAAAAATGCATCCTTTGGATTTTGTAATTTGTTAAAACATTTATTTATTTATTTATAGCAGGATAACATAAAAAGTATACACATTAAGAGAAGAATGTATTGGAAAGTTCCAAAAGCAATTGCACCAGAATAAACTCTAATATATAATTCCAACAATAAAGAGACCTTCTAATTCTGAGTTTTCCTATGTGGAATATTTAAAATTCATCTTGCATTTGATATGCTAAATACTACAAATATTATATTTATGAGAGTAATAAAGGGAGCTAATAAGCAATTAAGTTAGTTGTTCATAATGGAAAATGACTATTAAAATGAATTGAGTAGGAAGCATCAAATTATTAATACAAAATGGCAATCCCTATTCCTAACTCAATAGAGTGAATTTCTGCTTAAATAACAAATGGCTCCAATGTCTTTAAAAACATGTTAACCACATAGATGTAATTTGAGATATTAAGTTCATTTTTTTAAGAAAATCACTTCTATACAATCCGATACTGTTAGGAAGGAAGAGCTTTATAGAAAGTTATTAACGACTACCTTAAGTTTAACTAACTCTTTCTTATCTCTGACCAATCTCTGTTTTACAAAAAAAGACTATTACTAAATTTTCACTATACTATTGGGTGAGATATTTTTAATAAAAGCAGAATGATGGTGTGATTTTTTTTTTTTTACCCTTGAGGCCACCCCCTGCCAAATCATTTTATATAAACTAAACATTTTAAGGGTACATACATACAGATGTGCACATATGGTCAGTTGTAGTAAGAATGCTTAAATATATCACTTCTGCAACTGAAGGAAACCATGTATTTAAGACATGCCATGATTCAAATTAGATTTAGAGCCTACATCCAGGAGAATAGAATTATTATTGCTGGAGGGAGCATTAAAGTTTATTTCCACTGGTCCCAGTGTTTAAATTAAGGAAATTGAGTCCCTGAAAATGTTCCCCTTAAAATTATGTGTGAGCTTTGAATTGCCAAGTCCGGTGCCCTGTGCTGTCTTTCCTCTTGTTTGATCTTTCAGCTGAATCTGACCTTCCTGATATTCTCATATTTGACGTGTACCAACTGCTTTTTCCTTGTTCTTATTCTCAATTTTTCTCCATCTTCTGTTTCCCTGCCAGTGCCATTGTGTGCTGACATTGCTCAAAGTTCTGCTCAATATTCCTTTCCTTTTACACCCCCACATCCTGGCTGATGACAGATTATTTGTATTGCTTCGGTTATAACTGATACTTATTTTTCTAGCCTATGGTCTGTATCATGAACCTCAAATCCACATTACCATTCTTCATCTACAAAGACTTTGCTTTTCTTCATTATTTAACTTATCTTGGAAAATCTGACAGCTTATCAACCTTGACAGGTATTTGGTCTCTATTTTTACCCTAACCCAATATGCCTATAGTATTCAGTTGTTTTCTAAGTAGATCTAATTAATTCAGCCCCACTGTTTGTAGTACTCTAAAAGGCTCACTCTTTCAAGATCAACTCTCTCTGCTTAACGTCCCCAGCTCCAGGCCCCTGAAATATTTCCCATTCCTCAAACCTGCGTTTGTGTGTTACATCCTGAAAGAACTCTTGCTCTGGGTCTGGAATCCCCTTTACTTCTTTCTCTAGTAGAATCTCTCTTCTCATAAGTTACACAAGGTTTACAAAAGAGGAAATCAAAGTAATCTTTCCTAGGGAGATAGAGATCACCTTTCCAAGGAATCCCTCCATTCTTCCTCATTCATTTCTCTAATCCGTAATTTAAATGTCTGGTCCCCTGCAGTAGGCAAAACTGTTGGATTAATGATGTCTTATTTTTTCCATTATCCAAAGCCTGTTACAAATAGGGAACTGATTGTAGGAGAATGGGGACCTATGTGGATTTCCCTTTCCTTTCCTTTTCTTCTTTCTTTCTTTCTTTCTTTCTTTCTTTGCCACATAGACCTGTCAGTTTTTATCCATCCTATCCAGCTTGCTTACTATGGCTTCAGATCCCTTAGGCCAGGTGATAGAGCCTGGGAAGTGTGAATGGAGAGGAAAAAAGAAGTTGTCAGACTCTTGTGAGCTGGAGTCATAATCTGTAGGTCTGGCTGGTGATTAGAGTTGGCTCTAGTAGGTGTCTTCTTTAGAGATAGCCTTTCACTGGACTCTTTCACTCACAGCATCCTTGGCCCAGATGAAAGAATTTCTTCTCTAGCTCATTACTTACATAGTCTACAGCCCCTCAGAATTTGACAATACATTTAGCTTCTCTCTGCTGATGACCCTATGACTCTCTAGGTCATTTGGACCTAAAATGAACACATAGTAGCTTTTTCTCATGCCTGGTCACATCTGGTCCATAAGGAATAATCATCTCCAAATCTTTTGGTGACGGGGCCAATCCTCTCTGCCCTTCAACTATAGGGACACATATTGGGTCCTCCCAGGGGAATCCATTTAAGTGCCTCTCATCTGGTTTGATGTGAGGAGCATTCTTTTTATATATCAGTTACTCCCTCAAAAATTCTCTTCACAAATAACCTTCTCTGTCCTCTTTGGAAATACTTACAAATGCAGTATACGTAAGGTTTAAGACTTGGTTCCTATCTACCCATTTCTTCCTGGCCTTGGAGAGTCACAGCTCATTTGCATATGCAATATTATTATGAAGTCTTCACTAAAACTTTCATTTACCTACCTGTTTCACATATTACTGACAGACAAGGGCATGGAACTCTATCGCCTGAGTATAAAATGAAATCAAATTGGAAATTCTAGGTTTCAAATGAAAGTTCTAGAACATGGAGAGGTGTCATTAAAGATTTCCACACATTTCCCTAGGGCGAACTGGGAGATTGTCAGCATATGTGAATCTCAATTGGAGGGTTATGTTTGGAGGTTTTCAATAATAGACTGATTCTAGCAGGTATCCTAAACTCAAATCAAGGAGCCAAAATCAAAAGATGTGAACACAAGCATATGTTAGAGATATTGCTAGTTTGGTTCCTGACCACCGCAATAAAGCAAATATTGCAATAAGATGAATCAAATGAATTTTTGGTTATCCAGTGCATATAAAAGTTATGGTTACATTACACTGTAGTCTGTTATGTGTGTAATAGTATTATGTCTAAAAAACCTATCTTAATTAGAAGATACTCTGTTGCTAAAAGCTGCAGCCATCACCTAGGTTTTTAGTGACTCATAGTCACTGATCACAGATCACCATAACAAACATAATAATAATGCAGAAGTTTGAGATATTGCAAGATTTACCAAAATGTGACACAGACACAGTGAACAAATGCTGTTGGAAAAATGGCACCAAGAGACTTGTTCATCACAGGGTTACCATAAACCTTCAATTTGTAAAGAAATACAGTATCTGCAAAGTACAATACAGTAAAGGACAATAAAAGAAGGTGTGCTTGAACAAGTAAGTGTCAGGTGAGGTGCAGCTGGAGAAGAGCTGAAGAGGGCCACAGCTACCTCATCAGTGAGCTGTACCTTAGATCCTGTGGCTGCTTTTTCCTCACCTCACTTCCTCTCGGGCTGATTCCCTAGCTTCTAGCTCTGCAGCCAGCCCCAGAGAGAAGGCCACGGGAAAATAAAAGGGAAAGGAGGAGCCCATAATTTCTTACTTTTCTTTTTAATTTTGATTCATTTTAGACTTAAAAAGGAATCTCAAAAATTCTGAGTGCCCATATACCCTGAGTTAGACAGCATCTCCTTATGATATCTTGTGTATCTATAGAACGTTTATCAAAACTACATAATTAGCCTTGGTGAAACATATTAACTGCAGAATGTATTTGAGTTTTATCAGTATGCCCACTAACATCTCATTTCTTTTCCAACATGCAGTTCAGGATCCCAGATTGCATTTCCTTGTCATGTCTCCTCAGCTTCCTCCAGTCTGAGATAGTTCCTCATCCTGTCCACATCTTTAAAGGCCTTGATATTACTGAAGAACACTAATTAGTTATTTGGCAGACTGTCTCTTGGTTTGGATTTGCCTGATAATTTCTTATGACTACATTGAGATAATGAGCTGTTGTGAAGAATACAAAAAAATATGTTCCCTTCTTAGTGTATCATATCAGGGGTTGTATAACATACCTGTGTATTACTGGTGGTGCTCATCACTTGGTGAAAGTGGGAGCTGCCAATATTCTCCACAGTAATTTTTCTTTTTATAATTGCTAACTATTTTACAGGAGATACTGAGACAAGTGCCTATCTTGTTTCTGCTTAAATTCTCTCCTCATTTCAGCATTGGTGTGATCTCGGCTTCAGCAATTACTACTGTCTTGTTTTGGTAGTATGTTTTTCATGTCTTTAATCTCTTTACTTATTAATTGGACCTGTATAAAGAATTATTATTTCACTGCTTAATCTGTTATCCTATTAGTACTGATTCTTGGGCAATTACTTTATTCTTTGGTATATAGCCTAAAACAGTGGTTATGTATTTTGTTGCTCAGGTTATTGCAACTTTGCCCATGGGCGGCTCTTCACGTTTGCTTCTGTGCTCTTTGGATATGCCTCCATACTTTTTTTTTTTTTAAGCACTTCTTTACTTTCTGGCACCAGAAAATCAGAAGATGCTCCACACTTATCTCATATTATTCATATCCAAACCATGGAATCAGCTTCTTCTCCATAGAGCCCTGGCACTTGTTATTGGATGGAGAACAGTATGTAGAAACCAAGATCATGAGTTCTGCATTTTATCATTCCTAATGGAGGGTCACTGCTTCCAGTCCCTCTTAGTAAGTTATATACAGAGGCAAATGTACAGTAAGCTAACTCACAGATAGACTTACCTACATTTATTTCTCTGTGAATGTATTTCTCCACCTCTTTATAGGACTCTGTATTGATACTTCAGCTACAGCTGGCATCAAAGGGTTTATTCCAGCCCTCTTCCTTTCTTTATATATCTAAAAAAGTTTCAACAATAAAACCTGGCTCTTATGATCTATAATACCTTAATTTATTTATTCAAACTTAATATTCAAGTACAGTAGGTATAGAATTCTTAACCCATACTCTTGTAAGAACAAATTTTGTAACTATAAAGTATTTTTAAAATTATTTTTGTCTTAGCTTTACATTGTCCTGCCAAACCACGGTTTTCCAAAGTTAGTCAGATTAACTCCTTCCTTCCTTATACTTGACAGGGTGGTTAGGTGATTGTTTTGTTTTTCAATTAGGTTTATTTATAAAGTCTGCATACCAGCTTATCTCCATATACTATTTTTTTTAAAGGGGTTTATTTTGCTTAAAAAAAAAAAAGACTTAAAAAAAGTAATCTCTATACTCAGTGTGGGTCTCAAACTTGTGACCCTCAGGTCAAGAGTTGCATTGTCTTCCCCAGCCAGGTGCCCCTACATCTATTTTTTTTTTTTTTAACTAGTGTGTGTGTGTGTATCACAAAATTCATTTTTGTGGTGTACAGTTCTATGAATTTTGACAGAAGCATAGAATTGTGTATTCACTACTGCAGTTCCATACAAAACAAATGTTCCATCATCCCAAATGTCCCCCCTGTGTTATCCTTAATAAAAAAACCATCCCCCTACCCAGTAGATTGTCAGATGTTTTTCGGTTTTTCTCCTAATAGTTCTGTCTTTTCCAAAGTGATATATAAATCAAATCATGCAATATATAGCCATTTGGATTTGCTTCTTTTCCTTAGCAAGATACATTTATGTTTCATTTAATGTTGTATTCATCCATAGTTCATTCTTTATTATTGAGTAGAATTCTGTTGTATGGATGTATCATGTTGTGCTTATCTATTTACCCGTTAAGACACTTTGATGTGTTTGGCAATTATGAATAAATGTACTGTAAACATTGACATACGGGTTTTTATGTGACCATAAATTTAAATTTCTCTTGGTTTAAAAACCCAGGAGTGTAATGCTGGGTCATAAAGTAAGTGAAAACTGTTTAAGAAACTGCCAAAGTATTTTCCAAAGTGGCTATCATTTTACATTTCAAAGTGGCTATCATTTTACATTCCTTCCACAAATGTATGAGCTTTCCAATTGCTCAGTGGCCTTACAAGTACCTGTTGTTGGTAGTTTGTTTGTTTGTTTTTTTAACATCCTAGTGGGTGTATAGCAATAGCTCATTATAGTTTAAATTTTTATTTCCTAAATGACCAAAGATATTAAACATCCTTTCATGTGTGTGTGTGTGTGTGTGTGTGTGTTTTGGCATTCATCTATCTTCTTTGGTAAAGTGATCTTTTGCCTATTTATAAAAAAAGTTTCTTTAATCATTAGTTTTTAATTATTTTCTTCTTTTCTAGTTGTTCAATTTTGTGAGTTCCTTATAATTTCTGGATATAGTTTTTGCCATATATAATATACAAACATTTACTCCCAATCTATGGAGTGGATTTTTTGCTTTTTGGTTTTACTTTTTGATCAATATCTTTCACACAGCTAAAGTCTATATTTTACTTTTTATTTTTATTTATTTATTTATAAATTATTTTTATTAACATATAATGTATTATTTGCCCCAGGGGCACAGGTCTGTGAATCAGCAGACTTATACATTTCACAGCACTCGCCATAGACCATACCATCCTCAATGTCCATAACCCAACCACCCTCTCCCTACCCCCGAACACCAGCAACCCTCAGTTTGTTTTGTGGGATTAAGAGTCTCTTATGGTTTGTCTCCCTCTTAATCCCATCTTGCTTCATTTTTTTCCTTTCCTATCCCCCACGAACCCCCACCCTACCTCCTCTCAAATTCCTTATATCACAGGTATCATATGATAATTGTCTTTCTCTGATTGACTTATTTTGCTCAACACAGTACCCTCTAGTTCCATCCACATCATTGCAAATGGCAAGATTTCGTTTCTTTTGATGGCTGCATAGTATTCCATTGTGTGTGTGTGTGTGTGTGTGTGTGTGTGTGTGTACACCACATACTACATCTTCATTCATCTGTTGATGGACATCTAGGTTCTTTCCATAGTTTGGCTATTGTGGACATTGCTGCTATAAACATTCAGGTGCACGTGCCCTGATGACTGCATTTGTATCTTTAGGGTATATGACCAGTAGTGTAGTTGCTATGTTGTAGGTAGCTCTATTTTTCAATTTTTTGAGGAAACTCCTTGCTGTTTTCCAGAGTGGCTGCATCAGTTTGCATTCCCACCAACAGTGTAGGAGGGTTTGCCTTTCTCTTCATCCTCACCAACATCCATCATTTCCTGACTTGATAATTTTAGCCATTCTGACTGGTGTGAGGTGGTATCTCATTGTAGTTTTGATTTATATTTCCCTATGCCGAGTGATGTTGAGCACTTTTTCATGTGTCTGTTGGCCATTTGGATGTCTTCTTTGAATAAATTCTGTTCATTTCTACTGCCCATTTCTTGATTGGATTATTTGTTCTCTGGGTGTTGAGTTTGATAAGTTCTTTATAGATTTTAGATACTAGCCCTTTATCTGATATGTCATTTGCAAATATCTTCTCCCATTCTGTCAGTTGTCTTTTGGTTTGTTGGGAGATATTTGATGACTGTTTTAATCTCCTTACTGGTTATAGGTTTGTTCAGGTTTTCTATTCCTTCCTGGTTCAGCTGTGGTAATTTATATGTCTCTAGGAATGCATCCATTTCTTCCAGATTGTCAAATTTGCTGGCATATAGTTGCTCATCATATGTTCCCATAATTGTTTGTATTCCTTTGGTGTTGGTTGAGATCTCTCCTCTTTCGTTCATGATTTTATTAATTTGGGTCCATTCTTTTTCTTTTTAATAAGTCTGGCCAGGAGTTTATCAATCTTATTAATTCTTTCAAAGAACCAACTTCTAGTTTCGTTGATCTGTTCTACTGTTATTTTGGTTTCTATTTCATTGATTTCTGCTCTGATCTTTATGATTTCTCTTCTCCTGCTGGGTTTAGGCTTTCTTTGTTGTTCTTTCTCCTGCTCCTTTAGGTGTAGTGTTAAGTTGCGTACTTGAGACCTTTCTTGTTTCTTGAGAAAGTTTTGTATTGCTATATATTTTCCTCTCAGGACTGCCTTTGCTGTGTCCCACAGATTTTGAACAGTTGTGTTTTCATTATCATTTGTTTCCATGAATTTTTTCAATTCTTCCTTAATTTCCTGATTGACCCATTCATTCTTTAGTAAGATTCTCTTTAGCATCCATATAATTGGGGTTCTTTCTAACTTTCCTCTTGTGATTGAGTTCTAACTTCAGAGCATTGTGGTCTGAAAATATGCAGGGAATGATCCCAATCTTTTGGTTCTGGTTGAGACCTGATTTGTGACTCAGGATGTGATATTCTGGAGAATATTTCATGTGCACTAGAGAAGAATGTGTATCCTGTTGCTTTGGGATGAAATGTTCTGAATATATCTGTGGTGTCCATCTGGTCCATTTAATGATACCATCTGGTATCATTTAAGACCTTTATTTCCTTGTTGATCTTTTGCTTGGATAATCTGTCCATTTCAGTGAGGGGGTTGTGAAAGTCCCCTACTATTATTGTATTCTTCCTGATGTGTTTCTTTGATTTTGTTATTAATTGGTTTATATAATTGGCTGCTCCCATGTTACGGGCATAGATATTTAAAACTGTTAGATCTTCTTGTTGGACAGACCCTTTGAGTATGATATAGTGTCATTCCTCATTTCTTATTATAGTCTTTGGCTTAAAATCTAATTTGGCTGATCTAAGGATTTCCACCCCAGCTTTCTTTTGATGTCCATTAGCATGGTAAATGGTTTTCCAGTGCCTCACTTTCCATTTGGAGGTGTCTTTGGGTCTAAAATGAGTTTCTTGCAGATAGCATATGGATGGATCTTATTTTTCTTATCCATTCTGATACCCTGTGTCTTCTGATTGGGGCACTTAGCCCAATTACATTCAGGGTAACTACTGAAAGATTTTAATTTAGTGCCATTGTATTGCCTTTGAGGTGACTGTTACTGTATATTGTTTCCGTTTTTTTCTGATCTGAACTAAGGTTCTCTCCTTGCTTAGAGGGCCCCTTTCAATATTTCTTGTAGTGTTGGTTTGGTGTTTACAAATTCCTTTAGTTTTTGTTTGTCTCGGAAGCTTTTTATCTCTCCTTCTATTTTCAATGATAGCCTAGCTGGATATAGTATTCTTGGCTGCATATTTTTCTCATTTAGGGCTCTGAATGTATCATGCCAGTCCTTTCTGGCCTGCCAGGTCTATGTGGATTGGTCTGCTGTCAGCCTAATATTTTTACCATTGTATGTTATAGACCTCTTCTCTCTAGCTGCTTTCAGGATTTTCTCTTTATCACTAAGACTTGTAAGTTGTACTATTAGATGATGAGTTGTCGACCTATTCTTATTGATTTTGTGGGGGGTTCTCTGCACCTCCTGGATTTTGATGCTTGTTCCCTTTGCCATATTAGAGAAATTCTCTGTTATGATTTTTCCAGTATACCTTCTGCCCTTCTCTCTCTTTCTTCCACTTCGGGGATCCCAAGTATTCTAGTATTGTTTTGTCTATGGCATCATTTATCTCTCAAATTCTCCCCTTAGAGTAGTTGTTTGTCTCTCTTTTGCTCAGCTTCTTTATTCTCCATCATTTGGTGATCTATATCACTAATTCTTTCTTCTTTTTCTTGCCATAAAACCCACCATTTAAAAAAAATATTTTGTTTATTTATTAATGAGAGACAGAGAAAAAGAGAGGCAGAGGCAGAGGGATGAGCCGGGAGCCTGATGTGGTATTCGATCCCAGGACCCCGGATCATGACCTGAGCCAAAGGCAGATGCTTAACCATCTGAGCCACCTAGGTGCCCCAGACCCTCCATTTTTTATTGCACCTCATTAATAGCTTTCTTCAATTTCAACTTGGTGATTTTAGTTCATTTATTTCTCCAGAAAGATATTTTATTTCTCCAGAGAGGGATTCTCTAATATCTTCCATGGCTTTTTCAAGCCCAGCTAGCACCTTGAGAATTGTCATTCTGAGCTCTAGATCTGACATATTAGCAATGTCCATATTGATTAGACAATCAGACTGTCTAATTAGACAATTAGACAATCTTCCTTTCTTTCTTTTCTTTTTTTTTTTTGTGGTGACTTTTTCCACCTTGTCGTTTTATCCAGATAAAAATATATGAATGAGAGAGTAAAATACTACAATGGCAGTAAAGACCCCAGAAAAATATATGCTAACCAAATCAGAAGAGACCCAAACCAGGGGGAGAAGAAAAGGGAAAAAAATAAAAAATAAAAAATAAAATAATATATATATTAGACTGATGAATAGAACAGAGCCACCCACTTGATTTTGGGTGTATTCTGGTCTCTTAGAAGAAACTACCTCCCAAAATTAAAAAAAAAAAAGAAAAACTTTACACACACACACACACACATATGCACACACACACACAAATTAGTATAAACACAAAGGGATGGAATATGGCTGTAAAAACGAAAATATTAAAAGTTCCTAAAAAAGGAATTGATAAGTTAGTTGGAAAAAGAAAAAAAAAAGGGAACGTGATCAGGGTAGAGCTAGATTTAGGATATATTTTGATCTATTAGAAGGAATTATATCCCAAAATTTTAAAGGAAAAAAACCTGTACATATATAAGAAATAAGGTTAAATTCAATGAAGGGATAGAATATGACTATAACAATAAAAATTCAAAAAGATTGTTTTTTAAAATGTATTCATATATGTATGTATTTTTATATGTATTTATGTATTTACACATATATATATTTTATATATATAAAATGTATTTTTATATATAAAAACACATAATATGTTTTTAAAAATGTATTGATAAGATAAAATAGTTGAAAAATTTAGAAGAGGAAAGAGGAAAAGTTAAAAAAATAAGAAAAAAATAGAATTAAAAAATTTAACTTTGTAAGACTAAAGATCATGGGAAAAAAAGCCATGAATTCTATGTGTTGCTTTCCCCTAGTTCTGGAGTCCCACACTTTTCGTTTATTAGTGAACTTGGTCTTGGCTGGATGTTTTGCTGATACTCTGTGGGAGGGACCTGTTGCAGTGATTCTCTAATGTGTTTGCCCAAGGCAGAATTGCACCACATTTGCCAGGGGCCGAGCTAAGTAATCCACTTGAACTCACTCTGGGTAGCTTTTGTTCCCTGAAGGCTTTCTGCAGAGCTTTGGAGGATGGGCTGAAAATGTTAGCCTCCCTATCTCTGACCCCATAGGACCCAAAAGCTCAGGGCCCCGCTCCTTAGTGCACTGGGACAATAACAGTCAATACCTTCTGTCTCCCTGGTTTCTGGCCTCGCTCTGTGCTCTCCCAGCCTGTGACCTGGCATTTCTGTCTCTGGCGCCAGCCCTGTTTGGAGTCTCCAAACCCAGCAGATTCCTGCCTCATGCTCCTGTGCTGCTCCTCCCAGAGGAGGAAGGAGGTGGTCTTTGTGGATCTGTCACTTTTGCATTCCCTGCTGGAAGAGCAGTGGCCTGACTCCACCTCGGATCATGGTTTAAGGTAATCCTGAGCTGAGAGCCCACTGCTCAGCTCTGTCTCTGTAGCTGGCTTCCCTGCTCTGATACCTGGCATCTCTGCCACACTCAGACACCCTGGGTCTTTCTGTGACCCCACAGGTCTTGAGACCAGACTGTCCCTGCAAGTGCTCCACCCCCACTTAGCCTCTGGGGTGACGTCCCTCAGTGGAGCAGACTTCTTAAAGTCCTGATATTATCCTCTGCTGCTCCACTGCTTATTGGGAGCTGGCCCCTCCCCCTGCTGTCTCTCTTCTCATTGCTTCTGATTCACTTCTCCACATGTCCTACCTTCCCCAAAGTGTTCCATTTTCTGTTTCTAGAATTGCTGCTCTTCTTCCCTTCTATCTCCTGTTGCGTTTGTATGTGTTCAGAATGGTTTGATAACAGGGGCACCTGGGTGGCTCAGTGGGTTAAAGCCTCTGCCTTCGGCTCAGGTCATGATCCCAGGGTCCTGGGACTGAGTCCTGCATCAGGCTCTCTGCTCAGCAGGGAGCCCACTCCCCTCCCCCCTCTGCCTGCCTCTCTGTGTACTTGTGATCTCTGTCTGTCAAATAAATAAATAAAATCTTAAAAAAAAAAAAAAAGGAATGGTTTGATAACATTATAGCTGAACTCCTGGGACCTAATGCTATTTCAGTTTCCTCCTCTGCTGCCATCTTGCTTCTTTTCCCAAAGTTTATGTTTTTAATAAGTCCAGTTTACTGTTTTTTTTTTCTTTTACAGATTATGTTCTTAGTGTTGTATTCAAAGGCTCTTTATGTAAGCCAAGTTCATGCAAGTTTCCTTCGACCAGCTTTAAGGCTTTATGTTTTACAGTTAAGGTCTATTATCTGTTTTGAGGTGATGTTTGTGTATTGTGGATGGGTCCAGACTCATTTTCCTTGATTATAGATGTCCAGTTGTTCTAGTACCATTTGTTTAAAAACTGTCCTTTCTTTCAACTGTCTTTGAACATTTGTTAAAAAATTTGTTGATTCTTACTATGTGAGTGTGTATATCTGTATGTTTTTTGGATTCTCTGTTCTGTTACACTGATCTACATTGATCAGATAATGAAATCCTTCAACTTTGTTCTTTTTTAAAATTAGCCATTTTAATATATTCTTTTCTATAAACATTTTAGAAACTTTTGTTAATATCTGTAACATACAACTGGAATTTTGATTAAGACTATGGTGAATCTATAGATCAAATTGGGTAGAGTTAGCCTCTGATAATAGTTAGTTAAATAATTAAGTATTAATATTTACATTTTAGCCTCCAGTCTATGAACATAGTATCTTTCTCCACTATTTTAGGTATTCTTTGATTTCTTCCTCAATGTCTCATTGCTTTTGGAGTACAGATTCTACAGATAATTTGTTGGATTTATATTTTGGCATTTCTTTTGCTTTTACTTTCCTTTCTTCCTCCCTTTTTGTACAATTTGTTAGGGAAAAAAAAAATCACAGACTAGGTGGCCTAAATAACAAATTTATTCTCTTGTGGTTCTGAGATTACATGTCCAAGGTCAAAACTGTCAGCAAGTTTAGCTTCTTCTGAGGCCTTTCTTCTTATCTCTTAGATGGCTGCCTTGTCCCTCTGTCTTCACATGAATTTTCCTCTATGAGCACACTTCCCTAGTGTCTATCTTTGTGTCCTAATCACCTCTTTTTATAAGAACAGCCATCACATTGGGTTAGGACTTACCCTAACCACCTCATTTTTTTTTTTTTAAAGACTTTATTTATTTATTTGACAGAGAGAGAGAGCACAAGTAGGCAAAGAGGCAGGCAGAGGGGGAAGGAGAAGCAGGCTCCCCGCAGAGCAGAGAGCCTGATGCGGGGCTCCATCCCAGGACCCTGGGATCATGACCCGAGCTGAAGGCAGAGGCTTTAACCCACTGAGCCAACCAGGCACCCCTAGCCACCTCATTTTAACTTAGTAACCTCTTTAGAGTCCAAGTACAGTACAGTAACATCTTGAGGTACTGGGAGTTAGAGATTCAACATGAATATTTGGAGTGACATGATTTAGCCAGGACACCTTTGCCTGCCTTCTTGACTTCCTTCCTTTGTTTCTTCAGCCCCATCCGTTTGGTGCTATTGTAAATGGTATTGCTTTTCTTTTCCTTTTTTCTTTCTTTTTTTTTTTTTTTTAAGAAGATTTAAAGTCCAGTTGTTCATTGCTAATATTTGGAATTCCATTGATTTTTTTCTGACACTCTGCATATCAAGTGATATGGCATATTGCCCACCTTCTCTATTAGTGCCTTAAATTTATTAATCATAATTAGGAAGTTTCTTATCAGATTCTTTGAATCTGTGTCATGTCTGATTCTCATTTTTTTTTTAAAGATTTTATTTATTTATTTGACAGAGAGAAATCACAAGCAGGCAGAGAGGCAGGCAGAGAGAGAGAGAGGAGGAAGCAGGCTCCCCGCTGAGCAGAGAGCCCGATGTGGGACTCGATCCCAGGACCCTGAGATCATGACCTGAGCCGAAGGCAGCGGCTTAACCCACTGAGCCACCCAGGCGCCCCTCTGATTCTCATTTTTATGATCATTTTGTCTCTTCAAGCTAAGGTTTTTCTTGCACTTTTTGTGCCTCATAATTTTTGGATGAAAGACAGTTTTTGTGGGTCAGCAGAGACTGAGATAATTCTCCTATCTAGATATATGTACAATTTTCCCTGTGTAGACCTTTAGAACAGGGTTTCATTTAATATATGTAGGAGTTGGACTCGGTTTGATGTTATTGTTGCTATGGTTACTCTCATTGCATATCAGATTTTAAGTTTCTGTGGAGATAGCTTATGTTTAGAATGGAGGATGGTTTACCAAAGAAATGTCCATTTGATTCTGAGGTATAGCTCTTCCATCTGTGCTGTGACTTAACGAGAGCCTCTGTACATGCTGTTGCTATCCTGCCACTCTGTTGGCACTGTTCTGCTGTCACTTGTCATTTGTTGCTTGTTGGCTTGCGGGGGGGTGTGCTCATTGCTTTTCTGACTAAACTTCAGTCTTGGACATGTACTGTGTCACTGGGTCTAGGCCGTGTGGCCCTCTCTGTTCCTTTGTCTCTCAGTATGATTGTAGGCTCACCATAATACTGCCTCTCATCCAGAATCCCATCCAGATTGGGATTTTCTCCCAATCTTTGTTCCGGCTGTAATGAATTTTTACTAGTGCCCCGAGGACAACAATTCTTCTTGCCCTTGCCACAGATTAAAGCTTGTGTTCTATAGTGTAAACAGAAAATTTTATGAGTTGAATTTTGTCCCTCCAGAAACATATGTTGGAGTGCTAATTCCCTGTATCTCAGAATGTGACATTATTTGGTGATAAGATCTTTACCGAAGAAAAAAATTCAAATGAGATCATTAGAGTGGGTCCTGATTCAATATGACTCATGCCCTTTTAAAAAGAGAAAAACTGAGACACAGAGACATAGATCCACAAAGGGAGAATCTCACATGAACACTAAGGCAAATATTGGGGTGGTGTGTTTACCGGCCAAGGAATACGAAAGTTGCCAGCAAACTAGCCAAAGTTATGAGACAGGCACAAAAGACATTCTCCCTCGCAGTCAACAGAAGGAATCAACCAACTGAGACTTTGATCTCAGACTTCTAACCTCCAGAACTGTGAGAAAAACAGTTTCTGTTGTTTCAGCCACTTCAATTGTGATGCTTTGCTAGGATGGCCCTAGCAAGATAATGGAGTGGAAAGAGATCTTTGCGGAATTTCTTTCCCTCTCACGTAGCTGTTGCTCTCTTCCCATAGGGTTGCCCCATTTCCTGGGTCTGTTTCTAGTCTTCTCTGTGAACACCTGGTGCCACTGATAGAATCAGAACCTGCAAAGTGGTATGGATTCCTCAATCCCTTGGCCTCATCAGGGCTTCACACTGCTCCACAGTCCACTCAGTCTTCACCCATTTGTCAGCTATTCTAGCAGAACTCTTTGTACCAGTGTCCAGCTTCATCAGGCTCAGGTGTGTGCTGGCTTTTCCCTGTGTGCATGTACCCAATCCTGATGTTTGGGGCCAGTTTTTTTGCTGGCAGTTTGAATGGTTAAAAACAAGTTAAACATTTGAAATTGATTCAGCTTGTTATGAGGTAAGGAGCAGTGCTCCTTCTAGATTTCCATACTATTAGGCAGAAGCTGGAAGCCCCATCTCTTTTGTAGTGGCAGATAAATCACATACCCAGTGGACTTTTGAGGGTTTTATTTTGCTGTCTGTGTTTATGTGTTGCTTTTATTTTGTTTTGTCTTGGATCACGCTGTGCTGTAACATTCATTGGGCTCTATGTGAAATGATTATTTTCAATTCAAAGTTTAGAAAATTCACATCAACTTTTTTTTTCATATCTATTTCTTTAATCTCATATCTTCTTGTTCTTCAGATTCCATACTTTTGCTTTGTTTGCTTTGCTACGATGCATGTTATATATATATATGTTTTTTCCTGAAAGTGTCCTGGAATTGAATTTTGTAAGTTCTTGAATTTCTGAGTCAGTATCTATTTTGGTTATATTTAATTGATACTTTACCAGAGAAAATGGTCTTACATGCAAAATAATCTCTAAAAATTTTATAAACTACACTGTTTACCAGTAACATATATGTTTGGAGATAACAATGCCTGATGTTATTCTGATCTTTTTAAAAAAATCTCATGCCTGGGGTCTTTGGGTGGTACTGTCCATTGAGCATCCAACTCTTGGTTTTGGCTGGGGTTGTCGTCTCAGGACCATGTGATGGAACCCCACGTTGGGCTTTCTTCTCAGTATGGAGTCTGCTGGGAATCTCTCTCCCTCTCCCACCACCCGTCCATGCTGTACTCTCTCTCTCTTTCTCTCAAATGAATAAATAAATCTTTAAAAAGTTTAAAAAAAATCTCATGACTATGGGTACCTGGGTGACTCAGTTGCTTAAGTGTTTGTCTCTTGATCTCAGTTCAGGTCTTGATCTCAGGGTCAAGAGTTCAGTGCCTGTATTGGGCTCCAAGCTTGGTGTGAAGCCTACTTTAAAAAAAAAAAAAAGAAAGAAAGAAAGAAAGAAAAAATCTCCTTTCTGTATTTTTTTATTTCATTGGAAATTTCATTTTACAATTTGTAATCCTGAAAATCCTGAAACTCTGAGAAAGTTTGAACCAATCTCTGAATAATGTATGAATTTTATTGTCCGAAGAATAAATCATTGTCTGCCTATAATCTCATTTATAAGAAACCAAAAATCAAAATTTAAAGAATAATTTCTACTTAGTTTATCCAGTATAGATTTTTCCCTCTTTCAAAACTTCCATAGCATTCACTGTTTTTCAAAACAATATTTTATTACATATTAACATGCATGACATTTTCCACTTTAGTTCATAGTTAGTTTTAAGGTAAACCTAAGTTTTATTTTTACTGTCAGAAGGAATGTTAGAATTCCATGCTAGTAATACTTCACAATGTCATTGAAGTTTCTTTTAAAGGCCAATTTTAAGATGTTTTTAAAAAGAGTATTCCACTCTACCTGTATTTGTGTATGTTGGTAGGCTCCCAATAACCAGATGTTTATTCATTTCAAACATAATTTCTAAAGTTACAACAAAACACAAAAAAGTCCTTTTTATTCAAGTTACTTTGACAAAAATTGTAATGTTTTCCAATATGTCTGTTATTGGGCATATAATGAAATATTAGTATAAAAAACATAATAATAATAATAATATAGGATTTTGACTAGTATTTGAATTCTGAAGTAGCATTTGTCCCAAATTTTCTGTTTGTTAGTGACCATGTATCATTGAAAATTCCCTCTGATATACCTGAAGCCCCCAGTTCCATTGCATTTCTCAGGACTGAATACTTATCTTTCTGGCTCATATTATGTGAGAACAACTTAAAACTTTATAGATGCTAAAATACTTTGTAGTCGATTTTGACATTAGATTCCTTCAGTAGAAAACATGGCCTGACCATCTTGTAATTAGCTCTATTTACTGGGATTTGAATTTTCAGCGATTTTCTTTACTGTGGACTGGTGTTCTGTGGTGAATGCTCTTATTTCTTTTCTTGGCTCTTTTCAACCTATGTATTAACAGAAAATGAGCAAATAGTTTATTTTATATGAATATAGTAATTGAAAATTGAAATGAAGGAAGTTATTCATGCTGAAGTTTCTACATGGCATTAATCTTAAGGATTTTGAATGTTGGATATAGGAACTAAAAATAGTCCTAGGAAAATGCCAGCACTGTTGGGTGGTTGACAGTGAGAGATTTAGCTTGGTTAGCCATATGGTGCATTACCCTTTGATCTAATGTAAAAATGTGTAAACATTTGGCTTCTGAGGTCAGAACACAAACTTCCACAGTAAATCTAAAATCAGATAGTTTTGGTTAAGAGAATACATTTATTCTAAAATATGGTTTCTCTTTGGCCTTTTCGCCATATAATCCATCTTTTTTCTTTGAGCATCTGTTTTTGCTATACACTCTGATAGAAATTTTATTATTTCATTATATTTTCACAGCTATACAGGAAGGCATTATTATCCCTGTTTTTTAGCTAAAGGAATGGATGCTCAGAGATGTGGAGGTAACTTTCCTTTTAGATTGTACTTGTTGGAATCAGTTATATAAACCTATGTCTTTCACTCAGAAAGATCTGAGCTCTTTTTTATTGCTCTATGCCCGTATCTGTTACTCTTATTTTCTTGTGTCCTAAAATTTATAAGGTGACTCTTATTCTGAAAGAAAATGGACTATTCCTATACTCATTTAAAACATTTTATTACATATGAGGGACCATTCTCATTACATAAACTAGAGCTTCTCAACCTAGTGCTGTTGAATTTTTTGAGCTGGATAATTCTTTGGCGGGGGGGGTGCTCTCCTATATATTATGTGTACTTTATGATGTGTAACAGTATTGCCGTCCTCTAACCACTGGATGCTAATAGCGTCTCCAGAGTTGTGATAACCAAAAATGACTCCAATAATTTCCAAACTCCTCTGGGGGAAAACTACTCAGGGTTGAGAAAGATAGAAGGTTAACCAATATATGTCTGTTTGCTAAGGTAGGATTTCTTTTCTCTTACTTAAAATACTTTTTAAACATTTAAAACATTTACTCAGAGTATGGCATTTTCATCAGAAAATGGCAATTTGAGGAGGTGATAAAAGTGGGGAAAGTAAAGGAAATAGGATAGTTGAGTACTTACATTGTATAAGATATTGTGCTATTTTTATTTACATAAATTATGTCTTTTTATAATGAAACAATCCTATGAAAGATAAGTTAAATCATTACCATTTTACGAATAATATGTTAAATGCCTGGCCTAATCAAACAGTCAAATATGGACTTGTGATTCAAATTTATAATTTTTCTTTACACTAATAGTATGACATTCCTAGTGATGATCTTTAGTCTTTTCATGAATAAATACATGGAAAAATAAGTTTGAATGTACTCATCCTGTCTACTGCAGTGTCAAACAACTTCTTTTCAAGAACTAGCTAATTTTGATGGTGAATTGTTACCTTTTCTCCACGTTTCCTCCAGCATTTATATTTTTACATCACTTATCAAAAATCTTCCTCTCATTGACTTGAAGGGATTTCTTTTACTTGACAATGTATTTCTGGTGTTCATTCCTTAAAAAATAAAATCCCTGAGCCTTGCTTTGCCTCACTCCTGTGGTATCCTTCAAGATGATATTTAGAGTGTTGGAAAATTGGTGATAGTAACAATAAATAGTTTTCTTCAGAATGCTGTGTAGTCCTTTAAAGAACTATTAATAAAAAGATGATTAAGACATACCCTAATACTTATAACATTGGAGTATTTGATAGATGTAAAGTATAAATGACCAACTATTTACTTCATATAGTTAAGATCCTTTTTTCTCTTTCAATTGAGTATATAATAGAGAACAATTTGATAATAATGGAAATCAGTTCTAGAATAAACACGTTTTAAAATAGCTTCACTCAAAGGTTACTGGAAAGGAAAATGTGTGTTTGTTGGAGTGTCCTCTTTGGGAGACAAGCAAACTACACTTCCTTATATTTAAAACAGTTGCAATTTTGATTCAGCTATGATTCCCCATCTGCTTCACGCAAAGCGATAGCAACCCTGCTGCTGAGATAAGCAGTTTATGATCTCAAATAGATAAATGGAGGGGAACCATCACTCTCCGTCAGAAAGTAGGGTTGGGCAAACCAATTTCCGTACATTACATTTCCCACTAGCGTTTTTATATTTCTAACTTCTAGCTTACATTGGAGCACTGACACCAAACACATTTTTCCTGCTTATCGTTCATTCGCATTGAAGAAGTCCAAAGCCCACAACCGTATTTCTGTTTGACATTTGCTGAACATTGACATATGATACCCATACCAAATGACAATGAGGCACAAAGGAAACATCAATTTGTTTAGGGAAATCTTTAGGTTTTCTGTCTCTGCTATGAATTGAAGGCATTTATTGGATTTTCCATTATTTTTAGAAAAATTACTCAAAATAATTAAGCTAATTATTGTTAATCTTGTGCATGGACCCTGTCTTACATAGCTAAACACATCAAAAAAACTTATGCAGTAATTTATGTCAGCTTGGGAAATCTTAAGAACAGAAGAGTTCAACTTAATTATTTGTATTTGTGATTTTTTAGTAACTAGGATTCGGTGAATGCAATGAATATAATACCCTCCCTGACAGATTGTTATTTTGACAATTAAAAATTGTCTAATCTGATTCCTAGAGCATAATAAATAGCTATATTTTCTCATAGAGCTATTAAATATCAGAAAGAATGATGGGTAATTAAAATGATTATTTTTTTAACGCCTCCTACCAGTTCCGTGACAGTTCTTCCTTACAGATGAGAAAACTGAGGTTTGAGAGACTAATTTATCCAAGACCACACAGCTATTAGATATCAGAGTTGAGAGTAAGATCCATCTGTTGTATTTCATGGAAGATCCACTTTGATTCCTCAATATTACCATGACTATGGGTCCCATTACCAAGAAATGGATGTTATTTTGGTCATCTGGTTAATTATAGAACAGATGTTCTATGGAATTATAGCCATATCATGTTCTTTACTGAAGTAAAGACGTGTTCTTCTCTTCCCTTTTCCTTTTTTTTTAAATTTTTAAATTTGATTAGCACAGTAATAATGTACATACTTTGTAATATGTCTCTTATAACACATGTAAGGAACAGTCAGTCCCCTGCCTCAAACCTCCTCATAATTTTCCTGCTTTTCAGAGGTAAATATATTTTATATTGTTAGCTGATACTTCTGGTATTTACATTCATATTTCTAGCACATGATTATTCTACTTTTATTTTTGATTTTAGATATCTGTTGATTTTCTATGAAAAAATAAGAGAACATGACTCTTCACTGTACCACTCAAACACATATACTTTTCCTCTTATACTCTTAGTATAGCTATACCATAATTTTGGCTTTTGTAAATATTCAGTGTTTTTATTATTATAGCTATGTAAATATTGTTCATGGTTCAGCCACCTGTGTACTATAATTAAGTTTCATCTCTAGTAATAGTTGTTCCCTCACCTTGGAGTCAACAGTTGCTAATATTTTGTTTGAACAGCTTTATGAATTATCCATTTTATATAGTCTTCCAATTGTCTGAAAGAATTATTGTGTCTAATCGATCTAATCTGATAAAACAGAATCCTCTTTCCTTTTCCAAATTGCACTTGGCCTCAAGGCCTATAAAGGGCACTTTTCCCAGGACTTTTCTTTACCATCACCTTAAAAAATGCTCTTCCTCTCCTTTCCATGTGGATTCTCCTGTTCCCATGATCCAGTGCACCTTTGTTTCTATTTACTCCTTCATTTTATGTAACATATTCTACAACATCTTTTTGAGGATGGATAGATGGAAATTAAATGTTTGAGTCATTGGATAAATTAATATATGTTGATTTTACCCTTACAAGCTCAGGCTTTTTGTCGCTTCAAGGACCACTGAGAGGCCAACAAGCTTCTCAGTATTAAATGAGATCATCTTCTGCACCTTCTGGGAAAATAATATTAAAAATTAAAACCACAATCTAATTTTAAGGGAAGCAAAACCACCAAAAATATTTATGAGTAGACTGAACAACTCTCCTCCACCAAATTATGGCCCTGATAGAGAAAAAGTAACACTCTGAGCCTTTTGTCCCTTTGTGTGGACATGTTTGAGAACTCCAATTCCTTAATATTCCAAGCTAATTGGCAAATCTTCCTCCTCCAGTTAGAGGAGACAGAGATGTCCATTCTAGAAGGTGACTCATAAATTTATAATTTTCTACTTCAAAGAGGGTACCTCTCACCTCTCAAAGAATAGCCAAAGCGAAGACACAGCACAATTTGAGCAAGGAGAATGTAGTTTCTTCTCCAGAAGTAAATATATTATACCCAGAATGAATTGCAGGACCTCACTACAGGTATGCTAATAACTTGGGAATACAATTGGGTGTGGTTCTTGTGAGTATTAGATCAGGGAGACCTTTATAAAAGGCCAGATATATATAAAAAAAAAATTGGAATGCTCTTTTATGAGTCAAAGTTTAAAGTCCTGGTAAGAATTCTTATAATCAGTCCTACTATGCTACTGGGATGACTCTAAAGTTTGGACATGTCAGTGTCCAGTAGGGAGGATACCAAATTTGCTTTGATCCCAAATTGAGAAGATTTATGATAGCAGAGATTTTAAAAGAGATTTATATTTTCAGACCAAAGAATCTACACCCTGGATGTGAAGAAGAACTAGAAGAACTCAAATTAAATTTCATTCAATAAGACAATATAAAATAAATCACATACTTAAGAAGATTAGTGGAGATGGTGCATCACAGACCAGGGTTGAGAGAAAGACTATCATATATGGACTAGCTGCCATATATGATAGTACAAAGAGTGAAGCCACTGTTAAAGCCATCATAAATCAGGAGTCACGGGCCACCTCTCTAGCTAACAGATATGGGAGCTCAGCTGACAGTCTGCTCCAAAGGAGAAGAGTTATCCAGCTGCTTGGCTGAAAGCCAGACAACCCTTCAAAGGAGGGCCACTTAGATGATTGACAGCTGACTACAGACATATAAATGATCCTAGAGAAAGAACTGTCCCATCTGGGACCAGAGCAAATTGCAGATCCACAAAATTATAAGCCAAATAAATGGTTGTTGTAAGCCACTAAATTTTGGGATAATCTAATATACAGAAAAAGCTAAGTGATAGAGAAATTGGTCTATAGATTGGGAGTGCTGCCATAACAAAAACCTTGAACATGTGGCATTGCCTTGAGGAGGCTGGAAAAGTGGTGAGGAAATTTTTTTTTTTTTAAAGATTTTACTTATTTATTTGACAGACAGAGATCACAAGCAGGCAGAGAGGCAGGCAGAAGGAGATGGGAGGAAGAAGGCTCCCGGTTGAGCAGAGAGCCCGATGTGGGGCTCGATCCCAGGACCCTGAGATCATGACCTGAACCAAAGGCAGAGGCTTTAACCCACTGAGCCACCCAGGCATCCCAGTGGTGAGGAAATTTTAAAATATTCTAGCAAAATAGCATATAAACTGGAAGTGCCTCTTTAGGGCTGTTAGAATGGCTATGTATATGTCTAGGAACTTATAAATTTGGGGGATTATCTAATTTGTTGGTATATAAAGTATCAATAGTAGTTTCTTACAATGTTTAGTATTTCTGTATTATCACTTGTAATGACTGCTCTTCCATTTATAATTTTATTTATTTGAGCATTGACTCTTTTGTAATTAGTCTAAAGGTTTGCCATTCTTTTTTCTTCTCAAAAACCAACTCTTAGGTTTAGTAATGTCATTGTTTTTTGGTCCCTATTTCATGTATTTCTTTTCTGATCTTAATTATTCCCTTATTTCTGCTAAGTTTAGCTTTGCCCTACTCTTCTTTTTCTAATTCCTTGAGGTATAAAGTTAGTTATTTATTAGAAATCTTTCTTTTTTCTTAATGTAGACATTTACCACCATAAACTTCCCCTTAAAACTGCTTTTGCTGCATCTTTTAAGTTTTGGTATGTTGTGTTTCTAGTTTTATTTATCTCAAGATATTTTTAAAAATCCTTCTCCCTCCTCACTCCCTCCCTCTCTTTCTCCCTTCCTTTCTTCTTTCTTTCCTTCCCCACTAGGTTATTCAGGGGTTTGTGATTTAATTTTTGCATATTTATGAATTTCTTCAATTTTCTTTCTTTTATTGATTTCTAGTTTCATACCATTGTGGCTTGAAAAGATACATGATATGAATTGCCTGTCTAACTGCCAATATTCTCTTCTCCCTTCCTGACAGAACCTCAATTTTGTTGGTTCAATTTTGTTAGACAACAAAAAAATCCCCAGCTACAAAACTAATTTTCTCAGCATCCCTTCAGCCAGGGGATGACTATTAGACACAGTTCTGGTCAATGCACTGCAATTAGAAATTATTTAGTATTATCTACATGAAAGCTCCTTGGAAAGAGGACAAACTTGCCTGGAGCCTCTTTTTGTTTCCGTCCTGTCAGGAAATGATTTCTGATCTTTGAAACCGAGTCAGCTATTTGCATCTACTAGAAGAGGTCTAGAGAATCACAAATCCTTAGGTTTGTATATTTTTGATTCACTGAATAAATGCTTATGACAAGATTTACTTTGTGAAAAAGATAAAGTCCTACTAGGCTAAATGAATACTATTTTTTATATACACTTCTGTAATAGAGAATTAGATGGAATAACATAGTTAGCTTTTAAAATAGGCAGAAATCAATGGGTTTCTCCTATATACTGATTAATGTAACTCTCTTTTTTGACTAGGCAATTATATAATGAAAATAAATATAAATGCAATAATTGGCTTGAAGATATTATGAGTCTTAATGTAAAAGACTCAGAAAATTTGAAATTCATTATTAGAATTTGTTGCATTTTTCTAAACACTTAAGTATATTAGTTATAGAAGAGGTAAGTAAAAGTGAACACTAGTGAATATGTCCCCCAAAGAATGACTCTGTTAAGCTTAAGTCTGAATTTTGAAAGAGGCTTGCACATAAATAGCAGAAGAGAAATGTAGTTAAAAAAGGATCATCTTACAAATAAGTCTGTTATCTTCTTGTTGTTTTGTTTTACATAGAAAATTGTTGTTAAATTATCACAAATCCATGTTGTAAGATGACAATGGAAAAATTATGATGGAATACATTTGCAATGAAAAGAATAAATAAGAAGAAACAGCAGAATCTCCTATTTCTTTAAGTTATTATAATTTATGTAACATAGTAATGAAAATATTGAATGTGCAATCATTAAAGAGGCAAGAAGGGGAAAGTAATAGAATTAACTATGCATGCAAGTACATAATTAATAAAAGAATTAAAAGGAGAAAAAAATTATACACGATTAAAATCTCAGGTTTATTTATTTATTTATTTTTCTTTCTTTCTTATTTATTTATTTTTTTAATTATTTTCCACCTCTGGAAGCAAACCAAGAATAGTCACAATTTTCACGTCTTGCCTGTTCTTGGCAATTGATGTGATATGCATTAGTAAGCTCAGGCTGCCATAACAAACTACCATGGACTAGGTGGCTTAAAGAACCTTAAAAGGGTCTAAGATTTCTAGTGCATGTAATGTAGTTTCATTATGAGGCCTCTTCTCTTCCCTTATGAGTATCTTCTTTCCCACTGGGTGCCCACTGACTTATTTACGTATTCATAGGGAGAGAGAGAGAGTGAGCTATCAGGTATCTCCTCTTATAAGGGCCCCAGCCTCTTATGAGAGCTCTATCCTCATGAGCTCATCTAACCATAATTACATATCAAGGGCCCTATCTCCAAATACCATCAAATTGGGGATTAGGGCTTCAACCTGTGAATTTTGTTGGGGTACAAACATTCAGCCCATCATATGATAATAGCTTTTTATTGTGATTATCAAATTGATTTCATTAGTAAGCTAACAACTTTACTAATATTGTAAAACATATACATATTCATTCAATATGAATGAAATTACATTTTGATTCATTTAAATAGGTCTGGGTTCTGTCTTTCATGGTAAAGTCTTTAAAACTTGTTTGAGGATGCTAGATATGATAACTGCTTGTTTTCTGGGTAGCAAGGTTTTTCTTCCTTTTAAATTTAATCTTAGGTATTTGTTAGACATAATAGTGAGGACAGGGGACATGTTCTTTTTATCTTGGGGAGAAAAGATTCACTGTGGATGTGGATTCACTAACCTAATCTTTTGGTATCACTACCTTTGCTCTTCATACCAGCCAGATCTCAGAATTCTGAGATTTCTTTTCACACTATAAAATTAAGATAAAATGAGTTAAAGTTTATGGTTGGTGGTGTGGAGAATTCCAAAATTGTGTGAAGAAGTGTATAGACTTGCCAATGAGTCATCAAATTCTCTGAGGACAGGTTCATCTACCAATAAATGCCTGAGTAACAACAAAACAAACAAACAAAACATGGATCCCAATTCTCACTGATAGATAAACATTTTTTTCCTATATACACATGCTTTCACTGTATATATGTATGTATTTATTAAAATCACTGTAAAAAGCTCTTGAGTTTCTAATCATACCTAGATCCTAAGCCCTTTTTGACCTGAGGAGTGGTGAGACCTTCTAAACATGTTGAACTTTGAATTTCTTCATATACTGATGAAGACATCATGGTTGATAATGTCTAATGTTCCTCCAAGCAATTAAATGTCCATGATTTTCCAGTCAGTTTATCAGAGGGTTGAACCTTAACACTGTTCTGCTCAAGTATGTTAAAACAAACAAATCCACCTTGATTTTCTTAAAGGAAGAGAATATGATAGGAGTAATCTCTTCTAGTCAAAAATTCTTCTAAACCAAGAAGAAACAAAGGAAATTCCAGGAGGAGGCCCTGAAAGGAGGAAGAAAGAAATAATGGGTCTTGTTTTATTTTGATTCTTTGCCCAGAGTTGCAGATCATCAGGCCATACAAGGATGACTGAGGCAGAAGGAGGGACAAGTTTGGGAACAGGTCTGGGGTACGCACTGAACATTTCTTAGACTCTCAGCTTTTAAGCCAAAATAATCGATTCAGTGCTGTGCAGAGGGAAAAGCTATTGATCGCTCACTGTGTGCTTTTTAGTGACTGTGACCTGCACATTAAGTGTTGGTATTATCTGTGTATCTTCCTTTAGTTTTGATAGAAGTTATTGCTGGAGGATATGTCAAAAAGGAGACATTATGAACATTTAATCACTTCAAAGTATGATCAATATACCCAGTAATGCTCATGTCAAGGCATTTTGTGGAATAGTTAAGTAGCAGGAAATTGTGAGACATGATCTCATTGCAGATGTATGAGGAATATATTTGCCTTGTGAAAAATGACTTAATATTCTAAATCCAAAACCTAAATTAAAAAATCTAATTATATGTAAGTAATGCATACAGATAGTTTAAGAACATGCTCATCCTTTCCCCATAGCCCATATAAAATACTTATATATTTTTCTAATACTTATAATACCAGTTAACTGATGGAGTCTATTTTTTATTGAAAAATTACCAATAATGGGGTGCTCAGTGTAGGCTCATTGGTGCTCAGAGCACTTAGAGTGCTCCAGTAGCTCAGTGGGTTAAGGCCTCTACCTTCAGCTCAGGTCATGATCTCAGGGTCCTGGGATTAAGCCCCTCATCTGGCTCTTTGCTCAGCAGGGAGACTGCTTCCTTTCCTCTCTTTCTGTGGGACTCTGCCTACTTGTGATCTTGGTCTGTCAAATAAATAAATAAAATCTTTAAAAAAGAAAAAAAGAAAAATTACCAATATTAAGAAAAGAAAGAAGCAGAATGTACATGTTTATCTAACAGGTTTTTCTGCTTCACGTTTATTTTTTAGGCAAAGAGTTAATTGTTGCTAATGGTTTTGTGCAGGATTATCAATTACAAAGTTCCTTTGTTTTTTTTCAAGAAAGGATATGAAAGTGTTCTCCAAATTCTTACCTAAGGTATTGTGAGAGGGGTTGGTGGCTCTGGTTCCTTGCCGTAGTTGAAGACATGATCCTTCTGTTGCAATACTAATATTTGGTTTATTCAAAAGCAAGGTTGACTCTTAATATTACGTTTGTCGTAGTGGAAGAGTCTTCACTAGTTTGAGAATAAAATAGTTTTCTGCTAAAGAGTATCTGGCTGAAGATTAGGTCACTTGAGGAAGTCTCTCCTACATAGTTTCTTCATAACTTTTTGATCACATATATTCAGTCTAAAGTCATGTGCTTTAACTGTATAATGAAACCATTATTCATTTTAAAGTTATTCACAAGTGACATCTATTTTCATTTTGGTTTTATATTAATGATTTCTTCTAGCCATACAGTAGTCTTCAAAGCCTAATTAATGGATATTGCACTAAACTATACTTTTGAGTGTCTTATTGATCTTTTTAATGAAGGACTTCAGTGCTGTTTATTAGGAAAAGATCTTATATAATTTTCTATACAGAAAATTTACTTTAAACTTTCTTTTTCTATGACTGTTCATTTTAATAAAAACTTTATTGGATTTTCTGAGGAGAAACTCAGCAGAGGATGTTTCCTTCATTAGAAAATTTACAGTGCTTAAGGGAGTAGAATATGTTAGCTTTTTATTTTCAAATTCATTACCCTTTTTTCTTATATTTGGCTAGTGGGACATTAGGCAAGAAGGAAATTGTCTTGCATTTTCCCACACTTGATAATCTATATTTCTTTACAATGATTTTTGCAAAATCTGAGCTTAGTGAAATTTTACACAATGCATAAAAATTTGGGGAGATATGTAAAATATGAAATTCCTATCCCAGGATAAAGAGAAATAATAAACACATACACAGCAGAACAGTTTATCTAAATTTCATTCTACCTGATGACATTTTCAGACTTCTGCAGCAGCTGTAGCAAATGTGAATTCACTGCAGCTTATTAGATCTATATTCTGATTTTGACTTCTGGGAATTTGTTTTTTGTTTTTTGTTTTTTGGGCTTTTTTTTCCCCCTAAAGTTTTCATATGAGTACATTTACTTTAATCTGCATAAAAATATTCACACTGTCTGGAGCTAAGAAAAGGATTCTTATGTAAATGAGTTATTTAAAATTCTGAATAGCAGCTTCAGACAAATGGAGGAGAAATGACAGGGAATTAAAACTTTGGAGGAATATTTTCAATATGGTAATTGGATTCAAATAGTTTATTTTTTTGGAGAACATCAAAGACCCACTCACAAGCTTGTGCCCAGATTAAGTGAAAGTTAGAAGACATACATTTGAATATATTTAAACTTTAAAATTTTTCTAACAATTTAAAAATGTAATTCCCATATTCATTATGCTGCCTTATTATGCTCTAGGCTTCTTCATGTCAGTTTTCTGAGTGGGAGTGATAATATTGATCAGATCTTTCTGAAACGGGTATGAGAAACAACTGACCAAATAAGATGGACAATAAGCCAAAAACTTTTGTTCAGAACACCCCAGTGTCTACTGGATGAAACCTCAATCCTGGCTTTCATTAATCACTTTACTCTAGCTTCATCATGGATTTCCATAAGGAATCTCTGGCTCTTATGACTTCCTTTGAGACTTGGGCATTTTCTTTTTGTTCCCTGCACCACCTGGATCTTAGATCCCTGGCCAGAATCTCTTTTCTTCCCAATCTCTTCAAACTGAGGGTTGCTGGAGGGGAAGGAGTATAGGGATTAGAGTAACTGGGTTAGGCATTAAGGAGGGCATGTGATGTAATGAGCACTGGGTATTATATAAGACTGATGAATCACAGACCTGTACTTTTGAAACTAATAATTTAGGTTAATTTAAAATAATAATTAAAAAATGAATAAATAATGTAAACTTTTCAACATCTCAGATTAACTTCAGTAGTATACATTTATGTAATAAAAATATTAAATATAAAAGTGGGGTTTTATTTATCTTTTGATATATATTAAGGTGTGTTACCACACCCTCCCTTTTCTTCACCATCTTACCCTTGATATATTTTACCAATTTATTCTTCATCAGATTTATATAAAAGTACACAACTCACTTTTCCACACTTGATAGATACTTTTCATGTTTATTAAGCATATATGTATAACAATGCTATTTTATTATTTATATTTTAAAACAGAAATATATCTGGCCTTTATATTTTAAAACAGAAATATATCTGGCCTTTATATCTAAATGCTTAGCAGGGATTGGCTTGGGATAAGTAGTATACTCACCTACTGTTCTTTGTGAAAATGTGCTGCCATTTTCCCTTAAACATGCATAATTGTATTGGGATATATAAAAGAAATTCCAATATGGCTCCTTTATGAAATCCTGAATATTGTATGAGCTAGGCTTCACTGAGGGTCATAAGATATTATGTAATTACATGAGTATATATATCAAAGCATTAAAATAACAAGTCTAGCCTGTGAAAAATTTGTTAGTTCTGTCACATATAGTATTAATATACATTGCTCTATCCTCCATTTTTAGTTCTTTTTTAACTTCTTCATTACGAAGTATAAAATTTAACAATGACTATTCACAAGGGTTCACAAAGCATTCATTCTGATACCAAATCAATGATCAAGACTATATTTACATAAATTAAATAGCAAATCTTATGTTAATTTAAACTGAGTCAAAATCAAAGAATTGCTAAAGGTTCTTGAAATTTTGTAGAAAACTGGAGAAGATTTTAAAAGAAAATGCATCTCTCCCTTGATAGAACAAGCTAATTTACAGTTCTATTTCAGATACATGGCAATTTTCCCATGTCTTATTACCCTAGCTTTCTTGTTTCTTTTCATTAACACCTGGTTGGAGCTCAGTACCCCATTGGGAAACACCTGTCCACAGTTAACAAGGTGTTAATTGTAAAAACAATAAAAAGTGAAGTCAGGGAATTAGTTCACAGATTCTTAAAATAAATAATAAATAATCCAAGATAGTAGACAATAAAAAAGTAGGTAATTTTTTTAAGAATCAATAGATTAGAGTGATTCTAGCTCTATAACTTTCGGCAAGTTCTTGAACTTTTCAGTGCCTTTCTTTACCCATCTTAATAATGTGGATGTTGATTATGTATATGGCATAAAATTCTTATAGAGATCAATGTGGGCAATACAGGTAAATTTTTAGCACATCGTAAGCACTAAAAATAATAGTGTCATCATTAAAGTTATTTTTGATACTTTTGGTTGGATTTTCTGTATGTATGTTTTTATGTGCATGAATAGAACATCATATTGTACTATGGATACATATGATTTTCAGTGTTCTATGTGCTATCGTGTTCATTCACTCAATAATTCCATGAAAGCTAGTGAAGTGGTCTGTATTATTTTCTCATGGCTAATGATTTTGAGTGTACATAAAACAACTGCTTGTGAGCCAATGTGGTTTATAAGTATTGTGATTTGAACTTGTTAAATAATTTGCATTTTTTACTGCATGTGGCCTATCTTTCTGCCTTGTATATTTCGTTCTGGCAAATAATTTGATCTATAATGGCTTTTAAAAAGTACATTTGCTACTGCATTAAAAAACAAAGAGAATCATGCTAAATATTGATCGATGTAGAAATTTTGACTTTTACAACTGTACATGCTGACCTACTGACACAACTGTAAGACCGATTACATATATGAGGCATATGTTTTGGGTATTGGAAACAAGGGACACAGTACAATGGTTCTTGAGAGAAGGAATCACATGAGATGAATCCTGTTATTATCTCAATTTTTAGCATGGTGGCTTGTCCTGCTGTGGCCCAGAGAGGTGGAGCCTAAACAAATTATGGTCGTTCTGTTGATTTGAGGAGAAAGTGAGTTGGTCTCCAACTAATGGAGCATCTGAGCACAATCATAAAAAAGAGGGAACTCCTAAATGGAATCTCCAAAATTCTATGAGTTGTATTTACCATGGGTTTTTGAGTGAAGGCTAGCTGTACATGTAGAAGACAAACTACAAAAGTCCAAGCAGAGCTCACCTGTTGGATTGAAGCTAAACTGTGATACCAGAGTCATGAAACACCAGAGTAAAGAGAAATTGACTAGCACCTCAGCACTCAGTTAAGTATCATGAAAGACTGTGTTTAAGGATGGAGAACCATGCCCTAAAATAAATGCCACTTTCTAGGATTCAGTTCAATACCAGAGTCAACCCTCCCTAACCAGAAATAAAACCAAATGTTTTGGACCAAAAGTTTTAGCTAGTAAATTAACTGCCTGATGGAACAAAAATTAATACTCTTAAAGGAAAATGTCACAATCTCAATCTTTATAATAATTATATATAAATGTCCAACATATAACTGGAATTTCTAGACATGTCAAGAAGTAGTAAAATATCCATAATCAAGGAAAAGACATTGAGACAGCTAAGGAAGTACTGTTCTCAGATGAAAACTTGAAACAGTTACAAATTACAGTCTTAAATATTTGGAGAGATTATAATTATAAAAAGTGAAGAGTTAGTGAATCTCAGCAGATAAACCAGAGCTATTAAAAAGAAAAATAACAATTGAATGGAATCATTAGACATGAAATGAAAATTTTACTAACCAGTGTTATTAGCATTGAGATTGCAGAAGAAGGACTGATAAATATGAAGGAAAAGCAATAGAAAGTATTTAGTCTAAAGAAAAATGAGAAGAATGGTTAAAAAAAAACCTTGGAGTCTCAGTGATTTGTGAGATAATATCAAGCAGGATAATATAATTATAATTGGAATTTCAGGGTAAGAAGTTCAAGAGAATGGAGGAGAAAAAAATATGCTTGAAATATTTGAAAATAATGTTAAAAATTTCCAAATATTTGAGAAAGATATAAGAAATTCAGTAACTCCCTAAGTATCAGGATAAATACAAAGATATACCTAGGCACATTATAGGCAAGTTGTTAAAATATAAAGAGAGAATTTTAAAAACAGCCATAAAACTCAGCTATATGGAATACTTAGGATCATTTACAAACAAGATGACTGACTTTCATCAGACCAATGGAAAAGGGAAGACAGTAGGATGCTATAAAAGTCATAGGCATTAAAGAGAACATGTGTTGGGATGAGCACTGAGTTATATACAACTAGTGAATCGTTGAACACTACAATAAAAGCTTATTATGTACTGTATGTTGGCTAACTGAACATAATGAAAAAGTTAAAAAAATAAAAAATAAATAAAGCACAAAAAGCCAAAAATATTCCTCAAAAATGAGGGCACAGTCAAGACATTTGCAGATTAAAACATGGAGAGAAATCGTAGCCAGCTTATCTGCAGTGTAAGAAATTCAAATGAAGTTCTTCAGGAAAATGACACCATATGGAAGCTTATATTTTCAAGAAGAAATGAAGAGCAACAGAAGTGCTAAATGTGTGGGTAAATATGAAAAATAGAATCTTTTATATATATTAATTTTTTTAAAGAAAAGCAAATAATTGAAGTAAAAATAACCACATTTCATTGTGTGGAGAAAGTAAAATAATTTATTAATGTAAGATTCTTGCATGTTTCATGAAGTCATATAATGTTATTTTTAAGTTTATAGTAGTAATTCGTTGTTGCATATTGTAAGCCCCATAGCACTAATTCTAAACAAATTATAATTTTTCTTCCACTCATAAGACATTTCAAAGAACATGAAAATACTTTTAATGATCTAAAGAAACAGTACTAGCATCTAGAGGGCCGAAGCCAAAGATGGCACTAAATATTCTGCAGTATGTAAGGCAGCCCCCTTACAGTACAGAATTACCCAGACTTAAAATCAGTGATGCTAATACTGAACCATACCCTAAAGAACTATTTACAGAGTTAAATAAAGAGGTATGGCTGAAATGCCAACAGAGAAATTAAATTAGCATTTTGAGAAGTATTAACTAACCCAAAAGAAGTCAGGAAAGGGGGAATTAAGGAAAAAAAAAAAGAGGTGGCAACTAGAAAGCAAATAGCAAAATTGTAGACTTAAATCTTAATATACAAATATATTAAATGTGTATTTAGTGTATAAGTATATTAAATTTAGTGAGTTAAATACTCCATTTTATAGGCAAAGATTGTTGGGATTAAAAATATGTATATGCTATTTATAAGAGACAGTTTAAATACACAGAAACAGATTAGATGTAAAATAATGAGAAATGCCAACATAAGAAAGCTGAAACATCTCTACAAATATCAGACAAAAGCGGAAAGAGTATTATCAAAAAAATGAAGTTACATTGTGATGATAAATTGTGGGCATTCATCTAATAAAACTTCAAAATACATAGAGCAAAAATCGATAGCACTCTAGGCAAATATCAGTAGTTCTATAATCATATGTGAATATTTTATCACCTTTTACTTAGTAATTTATAGAACTAGATAAGATGTCACAAAAAGCATAAAATATTTAAAGACTATCAAATTAATTGACATTACCAAAAAACATTACTATTCCATAATTAGAAAGCAAACTTTCTTTTCCAGAGTATATATAATGTGTATATATATATATATAACTTTCACAGATCATGGTCTCTTTCACAATGGAAATAGATTAGGAAAATACAATAATAAAATTATTTAAACAGTCCTAAATCTTTGGATATGAAAATAACACAATTTAGAGCCCATAGATCAAAAATGACAAAATATCTAAAACTGAATGTGTTTTTGAGATATAGATAAAGCAGTGTTTGAGGGAAATGTATAGCTTTAAGAAGCTATATTTAAAAATGCTTAAAATCAGTGACCTTAATTTTTCCCTTAAATCCAGTGAGAGCAGAGGAGGTTAAACTCCAAGTGAAATTAAGATCAAAGATTTCATGAGATAGAAAAGAAATAAATGGAAGGTATTAACAAAACCTAAATCAGAGAAATGGTTTAAAAACTCCGTTTGCAGTATAAGCAAATAACAAAACAAGCAAAATAAATTTTTGGAGTAAAAGAAAACTTAGAACTTTAACTGAAAAGTACAAAATGTTGAGATGACCTAAATAAACGGAGAAGAAATAAACCATTCTCATGAATTGGAAAATCTAATATAGTCAAGATGTTAGTTCTTCCAGATTGATGCATATTTTCAGTACAGTGTCAATAAAAGTGCCAATAATCTTCCTTTGAAGAATTTGATAAATTTATTCAAATATAAATATGGAAATTCAAAGAACTTAGAAGACTCACAGTAGTCCTGAGCATTGTAAGGACACACACTAGTTGATATCAAAACTTACTATAAATATACAATAATTAATACAATATACTGTTGGGCAAGAGTAGAAAAACAGATTGCATGCAGAACAGAATAGAAAATCCAGAATAGAAAATCACATTTATAAAGTCAATTGATTTTAGAAAAAGTTCTAAGGAAAATCAATGAGAGAAGAATTTTTTTTTTCAGCAGAAGTTTGAAAAAGATTGAAAATTGTTTGAAAAAGTTTTTTTCAAAAATCTTTAAAATACATACATGACAGACAAAGGTATATATACTGAATCTAGAAATAATTCATACAAATTGATATAAATGTCAAATAACCCAATTTAAAACCTAGCCAAGAGATTTGAAATAATATTTCACAAAAGAAGACATATGAGCCACAAAAGAAGGTTTATAGATGGCCAGTAAACAAGCGAGAAAGCCGTTAATATTATTTCTTCTCAGAGAAATAGAAGTTAAAACCACAACATGGTATATGTACTGGAATTGCTAAAATTAAAATGATAGCAAGAATATTTAATTAACAAGGTTGTGAAGTAATTCAAACTCTCCTCCCTTATTAAGGAAGTATAAGATCATATGACCACTTCAGGGACAAGTTAAAAAATGAGCAAAAATTCGTAGTCAAGTAAGGATTAGTACAAGCTTTGGCATTAAAAAGAGCATTATAAAAATCACTTTAGCCTGAGGGGGTTAACCAGTAATTATATGAATGAAGATTAAAATAAAGTAAGTCTTAAAATATGTATTGAGTCGGAGATTTGAGAATTAAGGCTAATTGTAACTATTAAGAAAAAACAAGGAACAAGATTTACCAAATCCATATACTGCTATTAGAAAAATAGTTAAAAAAAAATTATTCACAGCAAATAGATGCTGAGGGGGACACTGTTTTGTGGGGAAGTGCGTGAATTCTTTGTTTTTATGATAGTGATGTTAATGGAGCTGGAAGAGTAGGTGGGCCAACTCATTGTCCTGCCCAACATTTTGAACCAGAACGCTTACAGATCCTTTGTGAATGCAGATCTCCCTACTCTCTCTGCCATGAATTCTAGAAGATGGAGAGGGATGGAAAGAGGGAGATGAAGGTCACGTTTTTCTTAAACTGAGAAAATTGCTATGCAATTGTAAGTGCTCATAAAGCTGTCAGACAAATAAAAGAATAAAACTGGAAACCAACGTGAACCCTAGGCAGCGATATTCAAGCATTCTCCTTTTATACCTCCTAAAAGAATTTTGAGAAAAACTCTGTCTGTCCTTGCACATTTAAACTTAACATCAGCAATTTATTATTGATATTTTATACAGCGTAAAGGATTCTGGTGTCTTATTGATTGGATCCTGTTTTAAGCACACAATAAAACCTATTGATACTACAAACTCTCCTATCGTGCTGGTGGTTTCCACCCTTCATAGCAACTTCACTGTCATTTCTTAAGCTTGCAATAATGCAACCCTACATTAGTACAAGTTAAGTGTTTGAACTTCACTTTCAGTGGTAGGGTGGGATTTTATTTTGTTTGTCAACACCGTAAAGCTTCAGAAACTGTCTTTTCAAATTTGGAAAATGTCTGGTTTATATCGTGAATAGCAATGGTCGTTCTTAGCAGCCAAAATCAGACCCAGTTTCTATGAAAATACCTATCTGCTTTCTTTTCAGTTTAATCAACTTTTTATGCCAGTGACAGAAGTCTCTCTAGTGAATTCGGAGATAAGTAGGTTAGATCAAATATATAGAAAGCCCCACCCTCCATTTATTACCTGGATAAAATAGAATGCTTCCTCTTTGTATCATTCTCTTTATTTTGCCCTACAATACTTTCCTCAAAAGCAATGGATCTGGAATCCATTTGGGACATCCTTTGATGCCTAAATGTGTGTTTACTCTGTGACAATGTACCTCATTAGGGGGATAGGTGAGAGGGGCCCCTTTCTTTTGTATAGTGGTAAGAGGGGAGGCAAAAAAAAAAAAATGTTGCCAAATCACAGATGTTTTCTGGCAGATTGATTTTTGGAAAGGACATATTTCTAAGATGAGGGTCTGGAAATTGATTTCTTAAAAACACTATGTATGTCTATGACTCCATACCTACTAGAAAATCTTTGGATATTTATGTATTTATGTACCTTTTTTTGAAGACTACTGTCTTATAAAATATTAGCCTAAAAATGTCTTAGTGATGTTTTTCCTATTGGCCTTCCACTGATAAGATTTTAAATGTTGCTTGAAAAAAGTACATAAAATAATGATTGAAAATATGAACAAGCAAGGCTACAAATATGGATTTGCTCTTATCTATTACTTTGGCGTTCACACATGGACACACATCCATAAATGCCCAGTGTTTTTGCAACAGAAAATTTCCATTCGTGTTTTATCTTCAGTTATTAAATATATTAATAGTTATTTATCTACTAGACACGCTGCTAGGCTCTGTGAATATAAATATTTATAATCTGCAGTCTCTAATCCAAAGAGCATTCAGTGTAGAGAGGAAAAATACCAATAATCATTCCCTCTTCACTTCCTGAGTGTCTGATCATGTGACAGTGATTGGTGGCCATGCAACTACCCAGCACCAGCACTGCCTGGAACTGCTCTGCTGCATGATGCCCTGTCACCTGGCAACAGGAGGTGCTGGCATATTCACAGCTACTTCTGTGAGGTCCCAGATGTTCTCTGTAGTGGTAACTAAGGGTTGAGGAACTGTTGCTGTGCCTATAAAGATATAATTGTAATGTCCTGTTTTTTGTTTTTTTTTTTTAAGATTTTATTTATTTATCTGACAGAGATCACAAGTAGGCAGAGAGGCAGGCAGAGAGAGAGAGAGGAGGAAGCAGGCTCCCCTCTGAGGAGAGAGCCTCATGCGGGGCTCGATCCCAGGACCCTGGGATCCTGACCTGAGCCGAAGCCAGAGGCTTTAACCCACTGAGCCACCCAGGTGCCCCCCTGTTTGTTTTTAAGAGTGGTCCCAAATTTAAAAAAGAACTAATACCTCACCCTAGATTAACCCTATGAGAAATCTGTTCCTTTGGGTTTTTGTGTAGTGCCTTGCCCTGAGATGAGTTATTCCTGAGGGCTGCCTTATATTGTGAAAATTAAATAGCTAAATAGTCTTAACTATGAAAATAAGAGAAGGTATTTGAATGCTTAGAGGGCTATAATTTCAATTATAGCCATAAAAGGAATGAATAAATTAAGCCTCAGTAGCTTCTTTGGGCTTTGCTTATTTCTTATACTAATAGATTTTTTAAAAGCACATTTGGCATAAAAAGTTAGGCTGATTCGATTTCTTAAAATAAGTTCTTATCAAAATTCATTGTCTTTAACTTTGCTTTGAGTATGCTTCATGGCCATTAAATGAATCTATATTGAGCAGAAAAAGATACACACTTAGAACATAAAAACTGCCACTTAGAAACAAAAAAAGGAACCTAAGTGCAGTTTGTATTTTATAGATTTTCCGATGCTTTAGTATAAAGATTCCTTCCTGCCAGTCACTAAAAATATGGCAATGAGGTTCATTTTGTTGCCACACAATAATTTTTATTTACCAAAAGTAAGCCTCAGATAACTGCATTGATTCTTCCACACTTGAGGCCATTGAATAAGGAAGAAAAGCATTGTACAAAAGGCATTTTAAAATAACAATAGCAGCAAAGGGCAGCAGCTAGAGCTTTAATGAGATTTTCTGTTCGAATAAAGTTTAGCATTCCTGCAGAACAAGATCAATATTGGCTTATTTTACTAAGATATTTTGGAAGGCTTCCTAACAGTGATATTTTTAAATCATGGAGTCTACTAAAGGGCTCTTATAGCAGGTGGCAAAAGGATTCATACAAATTGCTCAAACTGTACTAAAATTGACCACATTCAAAATATTGGCTTGTCTTCTCCCTAAACTTGCTCTACAGAAGTAAGAATTTTCTGGACCAACCATATGGAATACTAGACCTTATGAAAAGCAAAAGGAAAGATATATAAGATACCAGGAAGAAATATAACCAGACAAAATTCCCAATGCCATACTTGCTTGAATGTGCACATTTCACAAAACCATGCCTGCTGTTAAAATAAGTAACTTGCCTTACTAAATATGAAGTTCTTTTTCCAGCAGACCAATTCGAAAATGATCAGAATAGACTTAAACTCTATTGTAGGAGGCTGGTGGTTTTGGAGGACAATGTGACAGTAATTATTGTTATTAATAATATTTCTGTTATCATCATTATTTTAAAAATGTATTAATGTACTCTGCAACTACTGTTGATCTCCATATGTATAAACTTCGTTTCAAACACAGATAATCTAACCACACCTGTGAGGAAGGTGTTTTTAATCTTCATAATTTTATAGGTAGGGTCACCAAAGCTCAAAAGAAGTAAGTTATCCGGTGTTGATCTACGAATAAGTATTTGATCCAGAGTCTAGTTGTGGGTAAGACTGGTATCAAATCCTATGATCTTGCCAGTATTAGCTAAAAACCTCTAAACAAGAGATTTCAGTACTAGAATGATTATGGTTACTAGCATCTAGGGATTCAGGAAAGGAAAAAGTCATGAAATAATAATGTCTTTACGCTCCATTTCAGAAATGGTATGCAGACCTGTAGGATTCACAAAATGTAATTGTCACAATCTCTTAATACATTTGAAATTTTAATTCCAAGAAACTTACCAGAACTAAATTATGGTATTTCATTGGTATACTTCTAACAATGTGTTTCATGAATGCTCTAGTTTGATATTTAAGCCCTTAAATTTGTCTGTCTGGAAGAGGACGTTTGGAAGTATTCCTTAGAATAGGTAATGTACTGGCCATTGATCCAAACAGCAAATACAATCATTTATTACTCTTCAGTTGACAAACATTAATTTTTAACTGTGGCATTCAGTTTGTTCCATTACTTAGGATTGAATCTACATCCTTGTTCATCAGTAAATCTCTTGGGCTGAGCTTGATTTAGGTAATTTTGTCAGGCAATTTCCAAGCTCCATGTGATACAATAGAGATGCCTAATAGAATATGTTCCCTGCACACCTCCTGAAATTTTAAATGACTTCAGTGCACAACATTCAGATTGAAACAGTAGTAAAATATTGTTTTGGCATATACTCTCTGAAGCACATCAAAGATTTTTTTTTTAACTAAAGATAAAGAAGGAAAACAAAAACATTACCAGTGAAATCTGTTCAATGCAGACTGATGTATTTGATTTATTTATTTATTTTTTTTTTTAGAGTTGGTGGAACAAATACCTTCACATATTGTTTAACAATTTATTTTAGGGACAGGTCCCTTGGTATTCTCACAATGCACTGATTTGATTTGGGAGAGATGGGAGATAAAGGCCAGCAAATTTCCACTGTAACATTCTGAACAGTATATGATGTTAGATAACTAACTGCATAATTATATGGGAAAAGTCCGAATGAATATGCCTAGTTCTCAAAAGCATTGTTAGTTCTGTCACATAATATTTGCTTTACTTGAAAATTCCTCCAAGCTTAACTAATGTGTATTTTTTCATCTCTTCAAAAAAGCTTAATTTTCTCTGCAAAATATATTGTTACTAATAGGAAGTTTTTAGTGTTTGATAAAACATTAATTTTGATGGAACAAAGCAGTGTCAAAGGTATATTTTAAAAAATCAAATCAATAGTTATTTTATTTTTTTAGAGATTTTATTTGTTTATTTGTCAGAGAGAGAGAGATCACAAGTAGACAGAGAGGCAGAGTAAGGGGGTAAGCAGGCTGAGTAAGCCCGATGAGATGCGGGGCTCAATCCCAGGACCCTGGGATCATGACCTGAGCTAAAGGCAGAGGCTTTAATCCACTGAGCCACTCAGGAGGCCCAAGTCAACAGTTTTAAACGTTCGTGTATGCTGGTGGTTCTGAACATTCACTGTTCATCAGAGTCACATGTAGATCCTGGGCCTCACCCCAGAAATTCTTTTCTGGGGTCTAGATTTGGGCCTGAGCAGAGACACTTGTCTAAAACGTTTACCCCAGGTAATTCAAATGTGCAGGCAGAGTTGAGAACAACTGGTTCAGATTAAAATCGAAGAGATGAATTAGGAACAGTTTCTGAATCTTGGCAGAAGATGGAAAGTGATTTTTAAGTGAAATACTCCCTTGCTAGAACAAGGGTATTTACTGCCCAGTATCAAATACATGGCAGTTTTCCTATCTCATAGTCACCTTTCTTATTCCTTTTCATTAACAATTAGTTTCTATTGGAAAACATCTCTCCACTGTTTAACAAGGCATCTACTGAAAACTATTTGACAGGGAATTCACAGAGTCAGTATATGGATTTTAAAGGAAGAAAAACATTTTTGAGTGGCAATGACCCAAACTTTACTCACAGCCCTCAGAAGCATTGCCAATATATAAGTTAAGAAAACCCTGATAATTCTCACTGATTTTTTTCTTATTAACATATATTATTTGCCCCAGGGTTACAGGTCTGTGATTTATCAATATTACACAATTCACAGCACTCACCATAGCACATTCGTTCCCCAGTGTCCATCACCCAGCTGCCCTACCCCCCACCCCCCAATAATCCTCAATTTGTTTCATGAGCTTAAGAGTCTCTTACAGTTTGTCTCCCTCCTGATCTCATTTTGTTTCATTTTTTTCCCTCCCTACCCACCACAAACCCCCATCCTGACTCTCAAATTCCTCATATCAGAGAGATCACATAATTGTCTTTCTCTGATTGACTTATTTCGCTCAGCATAATACTCACTAGTTCCATCCACTTTGTTGCAAATGGCAAGATTTCATTTCTTTTGATGGCTGCATAGTATTCCTGTGTGTGTGTGTGTGTGTGTGTGTGTGTGTATGATAAATATATATATACAATGATAAATATATCTACAATGGAATATTACTCAGCCATCAAAAAATGATATCTTGCCATTTGCAATGACATGGTTGTAACTAGAGGGTATTAGGCAAAGCAGAATAAGTCAATCAGGGAAAGACAATTACATGATTTTGCTGATATGTGAAATTGAAGAAACAAAACAGAGGAGCATAGAGGAAGGGAGTGAAAAAGAAAACAAGACAAAATCAGAGATGAAGACAAACCATAAGAGACTCTTAACCATAGGAAAGAAACTGAGGGTTGCTGGAGGGCTAAGTGGGTGGGGTAGATGGTTGGAGTAACTGGGTGATGAGCATTAAGGAGGACATGTGATGTCATGAGCACCAGATATTATGTACAACTGATAAGTCACTGACATCTACCTCTGAAACTAACAATATACTATATGTTCATTAATTGAATTAAAAGAAAATAAAATTGAAAAAAATGACTTGTCTAAGTTCTAGGATAAAATTGTAACTACTTATAATAATCCATAATATGGGGTGCCTGGGTGGCTCAGTGGGTTAAAGCCTCTGCCTTCTGCTCGGTCATGATCCCAGGGTCCTGCGATCAAGCCCTGCATCAGGCTCTCTGCTCGACGGGGAGCCTGTCTCCTCCTCTCTCTCTCTCTGCCTGCCTCTCTGCCTACTTGTGATCTCTGTCAAATAAATAAATAAAATAATAATCCATAATATGGAATATATGATTATTGCCTAGGACTATGCCAATTACTTTGCATTTAATATCTCATATTATGTACCATAACATCTGATTGGTATTTCTGGACAAAAATATTTTCCTGGTGTCCCACGAAGTCTCAGCAAATAGGGAGATTCAATTTGTGGATGTTCTTTTCTATTCAGAGATAATGTGACCAACATCTTTGCAAACCAGGCGGTAATACTTAAGTCTCAGCACAACACAGTGCATAATTTATTGACATGACAAGAGTCACACACAGATTCGGGAAGCATTCCCACTGCAGCTAAAGGAGTCCAGCTGCATCAGCAGGACCAGCCGCTCTGCAGAAATATACTAAGCACTGTAAACAACTTCATGATATTTTGTTTGTGTATAGATTTGGGGCTCATATAACAGAAATGGACAAGTTCTCAAATTACATGGCATAGAGAGCTTATTTTGCAAGCTTTAACCAAAATCTTGGTGTAGTATTTATGGTCCACAGCGTCAGATGCTTCTCTGTCCTCTGACCCTGGGTTCCATGCACACTGGCTTTCTTCCAGTTTTTAAAGTATGCACATCCTCTCTCCTCTTTGCCTTGTCTGGTCCCTTGGTTGTAAATGCTCTTCTGTTTATCTTGTGGTGGAAAGCTTCCCTTGTCAGTCAACTTTAATGTTAAATTTAACTGCCTTTGACAGATCTTCGCCTGAATTCGTAATCTAGAGAATTACTCAATCACTATCACATGAATGTATTTCATTTCTCTGCAAAGCACTTATCATCACAGGAAATTTTCTTGTTTATTTATGCATGTATGTATTTACTTATCATCTGACTTTTTCCACTTCAGTGTAAGATCTTGGGCTTTTGATTCTCAAGTTCCTGGAACCTACTAAGATTCAGTAAATATTTGTTGTATGAACAGATGAAATTAACTCTCAGCTGTGTAATGCAAGTCTACTCTTTGAGACAAATGGGTTAGAAAATAAATACCTAGGAAGAAGAGTATGTTGACTTGTTGCACGAGGTCTTTAGATGTAAGCCAGTTAAATATTGAAAAGACATTTGCCCAACACAGTTACGTAGTGTTTAGACTAATTGATATCTGGACTTTCTTCTGTGTAGTACATAATGGCCTATTGATGTTTTAAACCAAGGCCACATCATCCTAATTTGTAAGAACAAAACCATACTAGTATATAAAGGAGGAAAAGTTTGTTTATCCTCATATTTCCTGTTGGGGGATGTTGGAGCAAATCAAAGACACTAAGTATTTGGTTCTTCCTATAAAATATTATCCTATCAGACATTGTCAAAATGCTGAATTCACGGAATTGGCTTTATAAAACCAATTTAGCCACAGTATCCTCAGCCAGGGACAACAGTCCGTTTATTCAGTATGGCACTTACCGGATTCCTAGCCTCACAGTCCATATCCCAGAAAAAAACAATAAAAGCCGCAAGTCCTCTTTGTTACCTTGAGTATAATTAAGAATTATTGGTGAGCAAATCAATACCAGTGATGGAATAGCAATGCCTAAAACCAACCTGCTTCTCTGGTAAAACATTGGCTACAGAAGCCCAGGATTACAGTTTCTCTGGTACAAATTTGCATGGTGAGCTACTTGATTACAATGGAGAAACAAAATTGAAAAAAAAGTGTAGTAGACTTTTCAAAACAGGTATGCCTGAAATGGGTTTTTAAAATAATGAAAGCCTAGCATTGAGTGCTTTCCATAAATATTCTAGAGACAAAAAATATTTCTCATTGATATATTTAGATGGAAATTTTAAAATGTGTTACACAATATGATATGGTTTAATAACATTTATGTACGCATATTTTAAAGTGTTCAATTACATGGTACATAAAATTAGCAAAAGGGACAGTGCATACTAAAATACTAATGATAGAGTTTTTCCAGGTAAGAAATAACTGTTCAGAAATTGAAAATAGGACAGAAAAGTAGTTGGTATGCATTTTCAGTGTATGCTGGAGTAAAGTACTCCCCACCCCCAGCCCCACCCCCAAGTTTAGGGAAATATACCTTTCAATTCACTGCATGTTGTTAATTAAAGGTCTCACATTTAGTAAAGTTAAATGTGACTTTGTTGATTTTTGTCCAGTAGAAATCCAATTTTTACTTGATGGAACAAATAACTCAAAGGTTATAGTTTATTGCCCTTTTGAACATTAGCCAATTTTAAAATCGATGTAACCATTTTAACATTCTTTTTTTGAACTGCCTATAAATAGCTAGTTTCTCAAATGTTAATGTTTTCCTCTTAATTAGTTGGACAGAATATTTGCGGCATTCACTTTTTTGTTGTGTAATTTTTTCACAATTTTGCCTTTGCAAAATTATACTTTAACAGCCCTTAATCCATATATTAAATTAGTAATACTACCTAGTATTCTGTCTCCTGAAGCAACCACCTAGTATTCTGTCTCCTGAAGCAGCTTTCTGTACTACCCACATCTCGCGCTTTATCCATGGGTCCACTGCCTTAAAAGCCCTTTGTCTATAGGATAAAAACCATACTATCTAAGAAAGAATTATAGTTCGCATCTCCCTCATCATCTATGCCCCAAACCTTGTGAGTTGTTAATCATTAAAATGAACATGCCCAGCTGTTTCATGGAACCTTTTTGGTGTTGCTATTGTATTTTATTTATTTATTTATTTCGTGGTCTGGGAATGCCTTTATTCTAAACACCTGACCGGCTCCTTGTCCTTTTGCTTCACAAAAATATCAAATAACACTTTTTTTTATATAAAATATTTTTGGATTAGTCACCTAGAAATGCCCTGGGTGAGGCTAGATTTCTTCTGTGGTTCCCTAATCCTAATCAAAGAACTCCCTCAGTGACGTGCAATGCTTTTTCACACTTATTTATTCACATGTCTTTCTCCATTTGCCAGACTCTATTTCTTCAGGAAGGTTTTATGTCTTATATGACTTTGTCTCTGTAGTAATTCTGCTGCAAAGTTCTCTGATACATAGCAGGTAAATGACACATGACTATTGGAAATGAATTATAGAAGATACGGATTGGGGAGACATTCCTGTGGCCTAAGTCATAAAGTGAAAACTGGAAAGAATCTTAGAGATGAGCTATTTTACTGTTTCTAACAGATCACATTCTGGGTGGGTAACTTATCTAAATTCGATATTTTATTCATTAAGAGTAGAATATGGAACTGTCCTTGTTTACCAGTGAACAAACACTCCACATCAAATCCTCATTTAGGAGAAGAAATTGAGGCCCGGAAATAAAGCAGATTGTCCACAGTCATACAACAGTTATGTTACAGACCTGAGATCGGTTCTTTTGTCTTGACTCCCTAATGAGTATTCTTTTAACTAGTACCCAGGACAGGAAGTAGTTTTTAAAATGTCTTTTTCAATTCTGATGCTGAATTAGCCTTTCCTTTAGGGAACTGCATTTATAGACAGGCCTGAGCCTGAGGAGAAGATACCCTTTGCACCACATTGCCTTTTCACCATCCCTAAGGACATTATGACCTTTTAATTTCAGTTTCTTAATTCTCTGGGATGACCATATCCCCCTCAGAGTAACACCAGGAGTCATTTCAGTTTTCTTCTGAGACAAAGAAACATTACAGTGCTCAGCTTCTGCTAATAACTTGACCTTTCCATTCAGTGGTGCCCATACTGGTATCACATGAGATTTCTTTAAGAAAAGAAGGGGGGAAGAAAGGGAAAAAGAAAATAGCAAAAGGTTTATGTTTTTCTGTTAGTCAGAAATTCCAGCCTATTTACTACTATGGCACCCAGTCAGAAAGGCTCAAAAACCTCATTTTCCTTTTTCTATCCAAAATTATAAAGCATTTCCTGTTTATTTTAGGCAAATAATGACCAAATTAGGAAAAAAAAAAACAACTTTAAAAATATGTGTTAAAAGCAAACAGCCTTTAAAAAAATGGTTTAAAGAAGAGATTATTGGAAGAGTCTTAGTAGGATAGGAAAAAAGAAGATTGGTTTTATGCAAATGTAATTCTGATAGTTACAGACTTTAAAGCAATTCATTTAAAATAATTTTAAAATGATAATATATCCCTTGGGGATATGTTACACTAACAAACATTTAAATTATTTGTCTACATCCTGGAAAATGAATTCTTAGGAATATAACTTAACATTGGGTGAAAACATGTGATTTCATTCTCTTTCGAGAAAAAGAATAGAAGCACTATGTTTAAAAGAAATTGAGACTTATATTTACCATCAGCCTATATAATCTTCTATTCTTAAAGCACAAAATATTGGCAATTAACTTTTCTTCTTTCCTCTCTTCCTCCTTTAACCCAATCTCTCTGCTACACTCCTCATTCTTGAATCACTCAAGAATAATGTTTGTTGCTGTCAATATGTTTCCAGAATAAATGCAAGGAGAGGGGACCAAGAAACCAACCTTGTTAGCTAAGAAAATAATAAATATTTCATTGCTGCAGATATATTCACCTATAAACTATTTACTTTATTCTGTTGGTAATATAATAAAAATCTAGTTATACACCACAGAGAATATAGGATTCACATACAGTGATGTAAGTAGGTTTGCAAACAAGATTATTTTTAAAGGCATATTGACTTCATTGATTTTCATAAGGGCATACTCCATTCTATGTAATGGAGTTTTTATTGCAATTTATAGGCAAATAGTTGAAATACTTTAGGGCATGTTTTTCTTACTGTAGTGACAGAAGCTAAAGGTGAAATGTGTCACAATTAACCTTGAATCTATTGGGGTTTTATTGGTTTGTGTTTCAGCCATCTATTACTTAAATATGTCTGTGTGGTGGTATGCTTATTTACTAACACCTACTCATATAGGACAATTTTGTATTTCAAGGTTAATGGTGAGAATCCTGAATTACAGGGTTTATTTAAAGAGACTTTTCTTGTAGTGAGATAGAAGAAAATACTTCTTGAGTGTTTTAACAACAACAAAAAATGCTACTTAATTTTTTCCAGGAAGTGTGGTCAGTTGATAATTGCCTACTGGATAACCATGTGCGCCTACACACATCTGCAAATGTACATGCATAGTTTCTGACTGTACAAGTCCCAACAAATGTTGAAATTTTACATCATTTAGCTTTCTGGTGTTACAGTCCCTTCAAAAATAATGATAACTTTACTAGGAAGTTTCTGCTTCTTAGTAAATGCCCCCCAGAGGGCATCTAGTTGAAAATAATTTGAGTCTCCTCACTCAATCAAGATCCTACATGATTAAATATCTTGATTTTGAAAGAGCTTCAAAGTGAGATAGCATGGTGCTTTTTGGAATTAATGGAGATAGTTAAACTACTTGAAAACTTGATGTGGAAAAACCCCAATCTCCCTTTATTTAGTCATTTTTTTTAATGGGGGAAGAATATATTTACAAATTCTGAGAAAGTAAGTCTCATATTGATTTTGGGCAGGATCCTGGCAAGAATTATTATCCAAGTACTTTAAGCCTTTCTACCTTAATTTCTTCTGCTTAAAGCTAAGACTTTACTCCCTAGAAGGCAGAGCAGGGGGAAAAAAATAAACCAAAAAACACCCCCAAACACACAAACAAACAAACAAAAAACTGATCTGACTGTGAATGCAGATAAGACAGATTTGGATTCCAGATTTACAACTGTATGACTCTGGGAAGGCCATTTAACTTTCTAGCTCAGTGACTTTTCACAAGTTACAAGATCTCTTTCTCATTTTCCTCATCTGTAAAATGGACATAACATTATTATCTTTCTCATAGAGTTGCTGCAAAGTTTAATTTAGTTCATATTTGCAAGACACGTGGGGTGCCTTGGTGGTTCAGCAGGCTAAGTGACTGCCTTCAGCTCAGGTCATGATCCCAGGGTCCTGCAATTGAGCCCCACATTGGGCTCCCTGCTCAGCAGAGGAACCTGCTTTTCCCTCTGCCCCTGCTCCTATGCTGTCTCTCTCTCTCACTCACTCTGTCTCTCAAGTAAATAAATGAAATCTTTAAAAAAATATTATATGTAAGATACTAAAAAGGGGTTGGCATATAGTGTTAGTGTCTACTATTATTATTACTAGGGTGAGCAGAATGATCGTCCCTCAGAGATATTCATATCCTAACCCCTGGAACCTGGGAATATGTTACATACATGGCAGAAAGAGACTTGTGAATGTGGTTAAGGTTGCACCCCCTGAGATGGACTGGTTATCCTAGAATCTCCCAGTAGGACCAAGATAATTATGTGAGCTCTGAAAAGCAAAATGTAGAATCAGAAAAGTGAGTCAGAGAGATGAGACAGAAGGAGAGATTTGAATCATGAAGCGAACTTACTGCTGGCTTTGGAGGTGGAAGAAGGGAGACACAAGCCAAGGAATGCACGTGACCTCTTCTCAACCCTATTAATTTAAGGAACCGAATTCTGCCAAGGATCTGAATAAGCAAGGAAATGGATCCTCTCTTAAAACCCCTGGACCAGCTCCAGGGACAACTGGGTGTTTCAGTTGGTTGAGTGTCTGCCTTCCTCTGTCTTTGGCTCAGGTTATGATCCTGGGGTTCTGGGATTGAGTTCCCAGATTGGCTCCCTGCTCAGCGGGGAGTCTGCTTCTCTCTCTCCCTCTGCCCCTGCCCCCTGCTCATGCACTCCTGCGCTCTCTCTCTCTCTCTCTCATTCCCACTCTGCTCTCTCTCTCTTTCAAATACATGGGTGATGGGGGGAGAGGAAGGGACAGCCCTGACAGCACCTTGATTTTAGCTTGTAAAACCCGTGTCAGACTTCAACATGCATAACTCTAAGATAAGAAATTTGTAGTTTTAAAACACTAAGTTTGTGGTAGTTTGTTATGGTAGCAATAAAAAACTAAAACATTTACCATCACCATTATCTTTATTAACTTTTTATATTTCATCATAGGTAATTTAAACAAATAACTGATGCAAGGAAAACCTCATTGAGAGTCACTGTATTTTCAGAGAGACAACTGATATTTTATTTGCAGTCAGAACCTGGGTTTTCTCATAAGGCTCTCATCTATGCAAGAACAGAAAGGAGTCCATGATTCGTCACATTGGTTTTGTGCTGGTCTCTCACACAGGATGAAGAGCAATGTGTCATATTACTTGGAGTGTCTTAATAGGGGCAATATTTTCCTTCAGAGCACCTTATTTCTACAAATGTTGGAGTCCCATAATCCTCTCTTTCTATATGGAGAAATTAGAAACAATATAATATTTTTTACGCCGAACAGGTAAAGAACAAACAATGAGAACATCTGTAGAAAATAAAGTTGGACTATTGCTTTAATGCCTAAGCACAATGATCACTTAGAGTGCATGATAACACGTGTTGCTGGTTCACATTAGAAAAAATGGAAATCGGTTTCCATGGAGCTCCTACAACATCAAGTATGTTCATGTCAAATTTTTTTTTTTCCAGGAAATCTTTCTGAACTGACTGGTTTGAGTATCCATCAAAGTACCTTTTATAATATCTTAAAATCCAAAGGTTGAAAGAAGGAAAAAAATGCCTTAAATTTCAAAACATGTATTAAACTATAGAAGAGGGTAATAACTACACATTAGCTATCAAAACATTTTATTGTTGTCAGAGAATATTGAAGCTGGAGTAATTCCCAGATTAACACACAAAAGCTACACTAATTACTAGGATGAGATTTCAGCATCATGTATATTTTCCTCAATATTCCTTTTTATGTGAAGAACAATTGCACTAAAATCACCAAGGTGCATAAGTCTAGTATATATAGACTTCTCTTATGTACATGCAAGTGAAACATGAAAATGCATACATTATATGAATTTTATCATGTAACATTTGTAATTGTTTTTCTGTACATGGTTTTAGTTTTCCTCCTAATCATAAATAAAATTATTTATAATTTTTAGACAGGTCAATTATTCACTATCTTAAGCTACATTTCCAATCATAAAATGAACCAAAGAATAGTTGAATAAAATTTAAAAGACAGCCTCTTCAATAAATGGTGCTGGGAAAATTGGACAGCCACATGCAGAAAAATGAAATTGGACCATTTCGTTACACCACACACAAAAATAGACTCAAAATGGATGAAGGACCTCAATGTGCGAAAGGAATCCATCAAAATCCTTGAGGAGAACACAGGCAGCAACCTCTTCGACCTCTGCCGCAGCAATATCTTCCTAGGAACAACGCAAAAGGCAAGGGAAGCAAGGGAAAAAATGAACTATTGGGACTTCATCAAGATCAAAAGCTTTTGCACAGCAAAGGAAACAGTTAACAAAATCAAAAGACAACTGACAGAATGGGAGAAGATATTTGCAAACGACATATCAGATAAAGGACTAGTGTCCAGAATCTATAAAGAACTTAGCAAACTCAACACCCAAAGAACAAATAATCCAATCAAGAAATGGGCAGAGGACATGAACAGACATTTCTGCAAAGAAGACATCCAGATGGCCAACAGACACATGAAAAAGTGCTCCATATCACTCGGCATCAGGGAAATACAAATCAAAACCACAATGAGATATCACCTCACACCAGTCAGAATGGCTAAAATCAACAAGTCAGGAAATGACAGATGCTGGCGAGGATGTGGAGAAAGGGGAACCCTCCTACACTGTTGGTGGGAATGCAAGCTGGTGCAGCCACTCTGGAAAACAGCATGGAGGTTCCTCAAAATGTTGAAAATAGAACTGCCCTATGACCCAGCAATTGCACTATTGGGTATTTACCCTAAAGATACAAACGTAGTGATCCAAAGGGGCACGTGCACCCGAATGTTTATAGCAGCAATGTCCACAATAGCCAAAGTATGGAAAGAACCTAGATGTCCATCAACAGATGAATGGATCAAGAAGATGTGGTATATATACACAATGGAATACTATGCAGCCATCAAAAGAAATGAAATCTTGCCATTTGTGACAACATGGATGGAACTAGAGTGTATCATGCTTAGCGAAATAAGTCAAGCAGAGAAAGACAACTATCATATGATCTCCCTGATATGAGGAAGTGGTGATAAAACATGGGGGCTTAAGAGGGTAGGAGAAGAATAAATGAAACAAGATGGGATTGGGAGGGAGACAAACCATAAGTGACTCTTAATCTCACAAAACAAACTGAGGGTTGCTGGGGGGAGGCGGTTTGGGAGAAGGGGGTGGGATTATGGACATTGGGGAGGGTATGTGCTTTGGTGAGTGCTGTGAAGTGTGTAAACCTGGTGATTCACAGACCTGTACCCCTGGGGATAAAAATATATGTTTATAAAAAATAAAAAATTAATAAAAAAATTTAAAAAATTTAAAAACATTAAAATTACCAATATTTAATATTTTTGGCCAGGTTTAATTTCCAAATCTAAATAAGCCAGGCAGGGGCGCCTGGGTAGCTCAGTGGGTTAAAGCCTCTATCTTCGGCTCAGGTCACGATCCTGGGCTCCTGCCATTGAGCCCGGCATTGGACTCTCTGCTCAGCAAGGAGCCTGCTTCTCCGTCCCCCACTGCCTGCCTCTCTGCCTACTTATGATCTCTGTCAATTAAATAATAAAATAATTAAAAATAAAATAAAATAAAACTATCCAGGTAAGCATTATAATAGTGTTTTAAATTATTTTAAAGGATTGATAAAAACTATGATCTTATGGAAGATTGCCATAGGGTAATTCACAATTAAAAAAAAAATGTGCCTTTTGTTTGATGTGATTAACAAATCCCAGTTGTCTGTAGATACCTAGGAAGGCTACATATTCATCTCAGCTTTTGATACATATATGCATCAATTCCCACATAAGCCCTTTGCAAATTGATCACAATGTCCAGTCATTGTAGCCCCATTCCAACTCTTCGATGGACAATAAAAATGGATGTTTGTATGTTATCTGCCTGTAAGTCTCTTCTATCTTCCTTTTTGTTTTTAGCTACAAACACCATTTGCTCTATTTTGTAGAAACAGCTATGAATATTGATCCTTTTTCATATATGTCAAAAGTCGCTGTAAAATGCTCTTCTCCAAAGATGTACTGTGTGTGTGTGTGTGGCAGTAGCATTAAGTGCAGGCGGATTTTCTCAGACAAGTCATTCACAACTTACATATATGAAATCTTATTCATGTAGAGAGCATCCATTTTTTTAAAAAAAATGGTATACTTTATTTATTTGAGAGAAAGAGAGCTTGAGCAGGGGGAGGAGCAGCTAGAGAAGGAGGAGTAGAGAATCTCAAGCAGATTCCACAGTGTGTATGGAGTCCCATGCAGGGCTCGATCTCATGAGCCTGAGATCATGACCTGGGCCAAAACCAAGAGTGAGACGCTTAGCCAGTTGAGCCATCCAGGCATCCCAAGAGCACCCAGTTTTAAATGAGTCCCTTTCAAGTTCTATACAGAGACAACCTATATGCCAGGACATAAAAAATTCATATTTAACAATGTACATTTCTAAATACTAATGTTATGTGTTTTCTTTCAATTTAAGTAATTCTTACTGAAAGTTAAGTATGTGTTTGGAAAGTTTCATTGGAAAACTATGCACACAAGTTGCCCATTTTTATCATTAATTTCTTCTTAAAATTCTCCAAGGTCATTATATACATCATTAATGTTTTCTAAATCATGTATTCCCCTTTCATGCTGTGTAGTCATCAAGATTTTGATCTCAATTTAATTTCTTTTCCCTTCTAGTAATCCTCATGACTCAACATTTTTAGCTGAACTTACCATAATTTCATATTTAGAAGCTAGGATTGGTTGGTAGAACTTTTGATAGCTGTTTCTCATTTGTTGATTCCATTATTTTTTCATACAGGGTAAGTCTGAAATAGAATTGAAACCAAACATCATTCATAACTGTTTTCACTGAAATTTTCAGTAATCCATGTATTCAAATGAATCCAAAAATATTATTCCCAAATCCAGTTGTTTCCATATGCTTAAATATGATTTCATGTGAAGGAAATCATGGAGTCCAAACAACTTCTCTACTCCATTATTACCATTTATAAGGCTTTTTTCCCCCTACAAAAAATTATAATGAAATGCATTAAATCAATGCATTATATAATTTTACTGCTCATTATTTTATTTTACAGTTTAGAAAACCACTCTCCACATTATATCTCTGCTACATTCTCACACCCTTCACATAATAGTTCTATTCTCAAACTTATACTTGGTCATTATCAAGTATTTTCTTTATACTTTATTTTAATAATTATTAATTTAATTTAAATAATTATTATTAAACATACATAAAGTGGGATAAATGGTAGAAAGAAAAGAGAGCAAATAAGAAATGAGGGAAGGAAAAAAGGAAAAAGGGAAAAGGACTAACTCCACATGTGGAACTTATATTCTATCTCAAGTAACCACACTTTCCAGTAGGACAGTATGTACATTGGGTGAGATTTTTTAGTGGATACTAAATAGAAAAAAACCTGGGGTAGGACAAGTCAGGGAAGAAGAGGTGCTTTTGAAGTGTTTTTGTTGTTGTTGTTGTTAAATTCATCCATAATTAACATACAGTGCAAATTATTTTCAGGTATACAGTATAATGATTCAACAATTCTATACATTGAACAGTGCTCATCAGGGTAAGTGTATTATTAATATTTATCTATTTCAACCATCTCTTCACCCACCTCTTCTCTGAAAACCAACAACTCTCTGTATTTAGAATATGTTTTTTGACTCTTTTTTTTCTTTGTCCATTTGTTTCTTAATTTCCACATATAAGTGAAATAATATTGTATTTGTCTTTCTCTGATTTATTTCACTTAGCATTATACCTGTAGGTCCATTCATATTGTCTCAATTGGCAAGATTTTGTGGCTAAGTAATATTCTATAGTGTGTATGTATATGTGTGTATTTACTTTCTTTACCTAGTTATTTATCAGTGGATACCTGGGTCATTTCCCTATCTTGGCTATTATAAATAATGCTTCAATAGACATAGGGCTGCATGTATCTTTTTAAATTGGCGTTTTAATTTTCTTTAGGTAAATATCCAGTAGTGGAATTACTGGATAATATGGCAATTCTATTTTTAAGGAATTACCTTATTTTTAAGGAAACTCCATACTGTTTTCCATAGTGTCTGCACCAAATTTTCCATTCCCACCAAGAGTGCATGTGGGTTTCTTTTTCTCCACATCCTTGTCAACACCTGTTGTTTCTTATATTTTTTTATTTTAGCCATTCTGACAGTCATGAGGTGATATCTCTGTGGTTTTGATTTGCATTTCTCTGATAATGATGATGTTGAGAATCTTTTCATGTGTCTGTTGGCCATCTGGATGTCTTCTTTGGAAAAAGGTCTATCCATGTCCTCTGCCCATTTTAATTTTTTTTTTTTGATGCTAAGTTGTATTAGTTCTTTGTATATTTTGGATATTCATCCCTTAACAGATGTATAATTTGCAAATGTCTTCTCTCATTCATTAGATTGTATTCTGTTATTCATGATTTCTGTTGCTGTAAAGAATCTTTTTGTTTTGGTGTAGTGTCAATACACCCTTGCCAGAGGAGTCATTCTACAAAAAATTTTCTATAGTTGATGTCAAGGAGACTACTGGCCATGTTTTCTTCTAGGATTTTTATGGCCTCAAGTCTCACATTTAGGTCTTTAATCTATTTTGAGTATTTTTGTGTATGATGCAAGAAAGTAGTTCAGTTTCATTCATTTGCATGTAACTGTCCTCCTTTCTCAACACCATTTGTTGAAGAGACTTTTTCTCATTATATATTCTTGTATCCTTAGTTGTGGATTAATTGACCACAAAAGCATGGGTTTGCATATGGACTCTGTATTCTGTTCTATTGCTCTCTTATATCAGTATGATATTGTTTTAAGTACTACAGTTTCACAATGTTTCTTAAAATGTAAAATTGTGACAGGTCTGGTTATTATTGTTCAAGCAAAGCTTTCACTCTTGTTCAAAATAATTGTTTCGGCTATTTAGGGTGTTTTGTGGTTCCATACAAATTTTAGATTTATTAGTCTTAGTTCTGTGAAATATATTGTTGGTATTTTCATAAGGCTTGCACTAAATCTGTAAATCACTTTGGGTAGTATAGACATTTTGACAATATTTGTTCTTGCAGTCATGAGCATGGAATTGCCATTTGTTTATGTTATCTTTGACTTCTTTCATCAATGTTTTATGTAATTTACAGGGTACAGATGTTTCACCTTCTTAGTTTCTATGTATTTTGTAATTTTGGTGCAATTTTAAGTGGGATCATTTTCTTTATTTCTTTTTCTGGTACTCCATTATTAGTGTATAGAACTGCAACAGATTTCTGTATATTAATTTTATATCCTGCGGCTTTATTGAATTCATTTATTCTAGTATTTTGTGTTTGTGAATGTGTGTGTAATATTTAGGTTTTCCATATATAATATCATGTCACCTGCAGAATGGAAGTTTTGCTTCTTCTTCACCAATTTGGATGTATTTTATTTCTTTTTCTTGTCTAATTGCTGAAGCTAGAACTTTAAGTATTGTATTGAGTAAAAGTGGTGAGAGTAGACATACATACAGACAAGTGAAAATGAAAATGCAGTGGTCCAAAATCTTTGGGATGCAGCAAAAGCTGTTCTAAGAGGGAAGATAATAGCAATAATCTATCTACCTGAAAAGCAAGAAAAATCTCAACTTTATACCTAAATGAGCTAGAAAAAGTAGAACAAATAAAGTCCATAGCCAGTAGAAGGAAAGGAATGATAAAGATTAGAGTATAAGTAAATGAGATGGAGACAAAAACAAACAAACAAAAAAAAACAAGAAACAAAACAATAAAACAAACTAGCAAAACCAGGAGCTGTTTCTTTATAAAGATCAATGAAATTGATAAACCTTTAGCCAGACTTATCAAAAAACAATTCAGCTCAAATAAAATTATAAATAAATGAAGAGAAATAACATCTGACACCGCAGAAATAAAAAGGACTATAATAGAGTATCATGAAAAATTATATGACAAGGAACTAGACAACCTAGAAGTGGATACATTTCTAAAAACAGATAAGATCCCAAAACTGAATTAGGAAGAAATAGAAAATTTGAATAGACTGATCACTAACAATGAAATTGAATCAGTAATTAGAAAAATATAGGACCAGATGAATTCTACCAAACTTTTAAAGAAAAATGATTACATTCTTCTCAAACTATTCCAAAAAACAGCAGGAGGGAATCTTCCAAATTCAATTTATGAGCCAGCATTACCCTGATACCCAAACCAGATAAAACACCACCAAAAAAAGACAACTATAGATCATTATTTCTGATGAACATAAATCTAAGCACTCTCAACAAACTATTAGTATACTGAATGTGACAATACATTAAGAAAATAATCATTCACCAACATCAAGTGGGACTTATTCCAGGGATACAAGGGTAGTTTGGTATTCACAAATCAAATCAACATGATACATTACATTAACAGGAGAAAGGATAAAAACCGTATGATTATCTTAATAAATTCAGAAAAATAATTTGACAAAGTACAACATACATTCATGATAAAAGCTCTTAAGTAGGTTTAGAAGAAATATACTGCAACATAATAAAGGTTGTATATGTAAAACGCACAACTAACATCATACTAAATGGTGAAAAACTGAGAGCTTTTCTCTAAGATCATAAACTGTACTTTAAATAACCATACCCACTTCATATTGAGTTTTAGTTGAAATGATTTAAAGAGCTTCATATCATGCTTGTATCAGAATAAGTAATTAATAAATGGTAACTTATTACTTAAATTGCTACTGCAGTTGCTAATTTTGTTAGCATGGGTGTAGATTCCAAGTTGAGAAACAGTAGAAGTGTTGGATGTTGGAAAAATGGTGAATTGTCTTGATTAAATTGGAGAAACAAAGGGATAGGGGTGGAAAGTTATAAGGTTGAATAGATGTTTTTAAAGCCCTATTTGAAAGCTTATTTTTTAAAAAAATCTTTCATGTTAATGTGTATTTAGAAAAAACAATACTCCAGATAATTGCAAAAAGAATAGCAAAATAATTTCTAGTTTCATCATTTTAATCACTGTAAACATTTTGATATATTTCCTCCACAGGAAGCAATTCTCCACACAGCTGTTGTTTTTATTTATTTTCTTGTTTTATTTTATTTTTTCTATTCTCTTCTTCTTCTTCTTCTTTTTAATCATCTAGAGAGAGAGAGAGAAAGAGACAGTGATAAGGGGGAGAGTCAGAGGGAACAGGAGAAGGAGAATCTTAAGCAGGCTCCATAATCAGCATGGAGCCCCAGGACCCTGATATCAAGACCTGAGCTAAAATCAAGAGTCAGGTGATCAAGTGACTGAGCCACACATGTACCCCTCTACACAACTGATTTAAATATTTAACATTACAGTTGGCATTATAATGCCTTAAATTACACTGACTTATATTTTTTATACTTTGATTCTTTTTTTACCTTCCTTTTAAAAAATTATTTTCTTTATTAACTTATAATGTATTATTAGCCCCAGGGGTACAGGTCTGTGAATTGTCAGGCTTACACACTTCACAGCATACACCATTGAACATACTCTCCCCCATGTCCATAATCCAACCACCCTCTTTCTATCCCTTCTGCCCCCTACCCCCGGCAACCCTCAGTTTGTTTTGTGAAATTAAGTCTCATGATTTGTCTCCCTCCAGATCCCATCTTGTTTCATTTTTTTCCTTCCCTACTCACTAAACCCCCACTTTGCCTCTCAAATTCTTCATATCAGAGAGATCATATGATAATTGTCTCTCTCTGATTGACTTATTTCAGTCAGCATAATACCCTCTAGTTCCATCCACTTCGTTGCAAATGGCAAGATTTCATTTCCTTTGATAGCTGCATAGTATTCAATTGTATATATATACACCACCTCTTCTTTATCCATTCATCTGTTAATGGACATCTAGGTTCTTTCCATAGTTTGGCTATTGTGGACATTGCTGTTATAAACATTCAGGTGCACATGTGCCTTCAGATCACTACCTTTGTATCTTTAGGATAAATACCCTGTAGTGCAATTAATGGGTCATAGGGTAGCTCTATTATCAACTTTTTGAGGAATCTCCATGCTGTTTTCCAGAGTGGCTGCACCAGCTTGCATTCCCACCAACAGTATAGGAGGGTTCCCCTTTCTCCCATCATCGCCAGCATCTGTCATTTCCTGACTTGTTAATTTTAGCCATTCTGGCTGCTGTGAGGTGGTATTTCATTGTGGTTTTGATTTGCATTTCCCTGATACCAAGGGACATGGAGCACTTTTTCATGTGTCTGTTGTCCATCTAGAGGTCTTCTTTGCAGAAATGTCTGTTCATGTCCTCTGCCCATTTCTTGATTAAATTATTTGTTCTTTGGGTGTTGAGTTTGGTAAGTTCCTTAAAGATTTTAGATACTAGCCCTTTATCTGGTATGTCATTTGCAAGTATCTTCTCCCATTCTGTCAGTTGTCTTTTGATTTTGTTAACTGTTTCTTTTGCTATGCAAAAGCTTTTGATCTTGATGAAGTCCCAATAGTTCATTTTTGCCCTTGCTTCCCTTGCCTTTGGTGATGTTTGTAGGAAGAAGTTGCTGCAGCTGAGGTCAAAGAGGTTGTTGCCTGTGATCTCTTTAAGGATTTTGATGGATTCCTTTCTCACATTGAGGTCTTTCATCCATTTGGAGTCTATTTTTGTATGCAGTGTAAGGAAATGGTCCATTTTGATTTTTCTACATGGGGCTGTCCAATTTTCCCAACAACATTTCTTGAAGAGACTGTCTTTTTTCTGTTGGATATTCTTTCCTGCTTTGTCGAAGATTAGTTGACCAAGAGTTGAGCGTCTATTTCTGGGCTCTCTATTCTGTTCCACTGATCTATGTGTCTGTTTTTGTGCCAGTACCATACTGTCTTGATGATAACAGCTTTGTAATAGAGCTTGAAGTCTGGAATAATTGGATAATTGTGCAATAATTGTGCAATATTTCAGATTGCCTTTCTTTTCAACATTCCTCTGGCTATTCAAGGTCTTTTCTGGTTCCATATAAATTTTAGGATGATTTGTTCCATTTCTTTGAAAAAAAAGGATGGTATTTTGATAGGGATTGCATTAAACGTGTAGATAGCTTTAGGTACCATAGACATTTTCACAATATTTGTTCTTCTAATCCAGGAGCATGGAACATTTTTCCATTTCTTTGTGTCTTCCTCAGTTTCTTTCATGAGTACTTTATAATTGTCTGAGTACAGATTCTTTGCCTCTCTGGTTGGTTTATTCCTAGGTATCTTATGGTTTTGGGTGTAATTGTAAATGAGACTGACTCCTTAATTTCTCTTTCTTCTGTCTTGTTGTTGGTGGATAGAAATGCAACTGATTTCTGAGCACTGATTTTATAACCTAACACATTTACTGATATCCTGTACAAGTTCTAGCAGATTTGGAGTGGAGTGTTTTGGGTTTTCACATAAAGTATCATATCATCTGCAAAGAGTGAAAGTTTGACTTCTTCTTTGCCAATTCAGATGCCTTTTATTTCTTTTTTTTTCTTTTTTTGTCTGATTGCTGAGGCTAGGATGTCTAGTACTATGTTGAATATCAGTGGTGATAATGGGCATCCCTGCCATTCTCCTAACCTTAGCAGAAAAACTCAGTTTTTCTCCATTGAAAATAATTTGCTGTGGGTTTTTTATAAATGGCTGTGATGATATTGAGATATCTACCCTCTATCCCTACACTCTGAAGAGTTTTGATCAAGAAAAGATGCTATACTTTGCCAAATGCTTTTTAAGCATCTATTGAGAGTATCATATGGTTCTTCTTCTCTCTTTTATTAATGTATTTTATCACATTGATTGATTTGTGGATGTTGAACCAACCTTGCAACCCTGGAATAAATCCTACTTGGTCGTGGTGAATAATCCTTTTAATGTACTGTTGGGTCCTATTGGCTAGTATTTTGGTGAGAGTTTTTACATCTGTGTTCATCAAGGATATTGGTCTATAATTCTCTTTTTTGATGGAGTCTTTGTCTGGTTTTGGGATCAAAATAATGCTGGCCTCATAAAATGAGTTTCGAAGTTTTCCTTCCATTTCTATTTTTTGGAACAGTTTCAGGATAACAGGTATTAATTCTTCTTTTAATGTTTGGTAGAATTCCCCTGGGAAGCCTTCTGGCTCTGGGCTTTTGTTTATTGGGAGATTTTTGATGACTGCTTCAATCTCCTTACTGGTTATGTTCTGTTCAGGTTTTCTATTTCTTCTTGGTTCAGTTTTGGTAGTTTATATGTCTCCAGGAATGCATCCATTTCTTTCAGATTGTCATATTTGCTGGCATATAGTTGCTCATAAAATGCTCTTGTAATTGTTTGTATTTCTGTGGTGTTGGCTGTGATCTCTCCTCTTTCATTCATGATTATATTTATTTGGTTCCTTTCTCTTTTCTTTTTGATAAGTCAGGCCAGGGATTTATTAATTTTATTAATTCTTTCAAAGAACCAGCTCCTAGTTTCGTTGATTTGTTCTACTGTTTTGTTGTTGTTGTTTTGGTTTCTATTTCATTGATTTATGCTCTGATCTTATGGTTTCTTTTTTTTTTTTAAGATTTTATTTATTTATTTGACAGAGAGAGAGAGATTACAAGTAGGCAGAGAGGCAGGCAGAGAGAGAAGGAGAAGCAGACTCCCCGCTGAGCAGAGAGCCCGATGTGGGGCTCGATCCCAGGACCCTGAGATCATGACCTGAGCCGAAGGCAGAGGCTTAACCCACTGAGCCACCCAGGCACCCCATGATCTTTATGATTTCTCATCTCCTACTGAGTTTAGGCTTTCTTTGCTGTTTTTTCTCCAGCATCTTTAGGTGTAGAGTTAGGTTGTGTATTTGAGACCTTTCTTATTTCTTGAGAAAGGCTTGTATCACTATATATTTTCCTCTCAGGACTGCCTTTGCTATGTGTCAAAGATTCTGAACAGTTGTTTTTCATTATCATTTGTTTCTATGAATTTTTTCAATTCTTCTTTAATTTTCTGCTTGACCCATTAATTCTTCAATAGGATGCACTTTAGCCTCCATGTATTTGGGTTCTTTCCAACGTTGTTCTTGTGATTGAGTTCTGGCTTCAGAGCATTGTGGTCTGAAAATAGGCAGGGAATGATCCCAAACTTTTGGTACCAGTTGAGACCTGATTTGTGACCCAGGATGTGATCTATTCTGGAGAATGTTCCATATGCATTAGAGAAGAATATGTATTCTGTTGTTTTGGGATGGAATGTTCTAAATATGGTACATTCTGGTCCAGAGTGTCATTTAAGGCCTTTATTTCCTTGTTGATCTTTTGCTTGGATGATCTGTCCATTTCAGTGAGGGAGGATGCTAAAGTCCCCTATGATTATTGTATTATTGTCAATGTGTTTCTTTGATTTTGTTATTAATTGATTTATGTAGTTGGCTGTTCTTATGTTAGGGGCATAAATATTTAAAATTGTTAGATCTTCTTGTTGGATAGTCCCTTAAGGTATGATATAGCATCCTTCCTCATCTCTTATTATAGTCTTGGCTTAAAATCTAATTGATCTGATCTAAGGATTGCTACCACAGCTTTCTTTTGATGTCCATTAGCATGATAAATTGTTTTCCACCCCCTCACTTTCAATCTGGAGGTGTCTTTGGGTCTAAAATGAGTTTCTTGCAGATGGCATATTGGTAGGTCTTATTTTTTTTAATCCATTCTGATATCCTGTGTCTTTTGATTGGGGCATTTAGCCCAATTGCATTCAGGTTAACTACTGAAAAGATATGAATTTAGTGCCATTGTATTGCCTATAAGCTGACTCTTACTGTAAATTGTTTCTGCTCCTTTCTGGTCTACTACTTTTAGGTTCTCTCTTTGCTTAGAGGGCCCCTTTCAATAGTTCTTGCAAGGCTGGTTTGGTGTTTTCAAATTCCTTTAGTTTTTGTTTGTCCTGGAAGCTTTTTATATCTCCTTCTATTTTCAGTGATAGCCTAGCTGGATATAGTATTCTTGGCTTCATATTTTTCTCATTTAGTGCTCTGAATATATCATGCCAGTTCTTTCTGGCCTGCCAGGCCTCTATGGATAAGTCAGCTGTCAATCTAATATTTTTACCATTGTATGTTATAGACTTCTTGTCCCTAGCTGCTTTTAGTGTTTTCTCTCTGTCACTAAGACTAGTAAGTTTCACTATTAGATGATGGGGTGTGGACCTATTTTTATTGATTTTGAGGGGGGTTCTCTGTGCCTCCTGGATTTTGATGCTTGTTCCCTTTGCCATATTAGGCAAATTCTTTATAACAATTCACTCCAATATACCTTCTGCCCCTCTCTTTCTTCTTCTTCTAGAATCCCAAGTATTCTAATATTGTTTTGTCTTATGTTATCACTTATCTCTTGAATTCTCCCCTTGTGGTCCAGTAGTTGTCACTCTTTTGCTCAGCTTTTTTATTTTCTGTCATTTGGTCTTGTATATCACTAATTCTCTCTTCTGTCTCATTTATCCTAGCAGTAAGAGCCTCCATTTTTTATTGTACCTCGTTAATAGATTTTTCAATTTCAGCTTGGTTAGATTTTATTTCTTTTATTCTCCAGAAAGGGCCTTTATTCCTCCAGACAGGGTTTCTCTAGTATCTTCCATGTCTTTTTTTGAGCTCAGCTAGCACATTAAGAATTGTCATTCTGAATTCTAGATCCGACATATTACCAATGTCTGTATTGATTAGGTCTCTAGCCTTCAGTACTGCCTCTTGTTCTTTTTTTGTGGCTAGTTTTTCTGCTTTGTCATTTTATCCACATAAGAATATATGAACAAGAGAATAAAATACTACAATGGTGGCAAAGACCCCAGAAAAATGTATGCTAACCAAATCAGAAGAGACCCCAAACCAGAGGGAGAAGAAAGGGGGTAAAAAGAAGTTTAAAAAAATTAAAAAAAAAGTAAAAACTAAACACACACACACACACACACACACGTATTAGACTGGTGAATAGAACAGAGCCACCAACTTAATTTTGGGTGTATTTTGGCCTCTTAGAAGAAACTACCTCTTGGAGTGCCTGAGTGGCTGAGTGGGTTAAGCCTCTGCCTTTGGCTCAGGTCATGAACCCAGGGTCCTGGGATCGAGCCCTGCATCAGGCTCTCTGCTCAGCAGGGAGCCTGCTTCCTCATCTCTCTCTGCCTGCCTTTATGCCTACTTGTGATCTCTAACAAATAAATAAATAAAATCTTATGAAGAAAAAAGAAGAAGAAACTACCTCTTAATATTTTTTAAAGAAAGATAAACTTATATATATACAAAAATAAAGGTAAACATGATGAGGGAAATGGAATATGACTGTAAGGATGAAAATTTTTAAAAAAAGGAATTTATAAGTTGGTTGGAAAAAGAAAGAAAAGAAAGTGGAGAGAATTTGCTCAGTCTGAAGACTAGAACAATGCCCTGCGCTAGATTTAGGGTATGTTTTGATCTATTAGAAGAAATTGTATCCCAAAAATATTTTAAAAGAAAGAAGCCTATGTGTATAAAAAAAATTAAGTTAGATGCAATGAGGGATAAAATATGCCTATAATAATGAAGGTTTAAAAAGATTTTTTTTTTTTTTACGAAAGGTATTGTTAAGATAAACTAGGTAAAAAACATTAAAAGAAGAAGGTAGAAAAGTTTAAAAAATTATAATAATTTAAAAAATTTAAAAAAAATTAACTTTGTAAGACTAAAGAATCATGAGGAGAAAGCCATGAATCCCATGCTTTGCTTTTCCTTCCTCTAGAATTCCACTGTTCTCCTTGATCAGTGAGCTTGGTCTTAGCTTGATGTTCTTGCTGATCTTCTGGGGGAGGAGCCTGTTATAGTGATTCTCAAATGTCTTTGCCCCCGGCCAAATTGCGCTGCCCTTGCGGGGGCCAGGCTAAGTAATCTGCTCAGGTTTGCTCTCAGGAGCTTTTGTTCTAGTTTTCATAGAGCTCTGGAGGATGGGAATGAAAATGGTGCCCTCCTAGTCTCCAGCCCGGAGGAACCAAGAGCTCAGGACCCCACTCCTCAGTGCGCCCTTGGAGAAAAGTGCTCAACCACTCCTGTCTCCCTGGTCTCCGGCTGTGCTCCCAACTCACCTGGCCTGTGACCAAGCATTTCTGTCTCTGGCACACAGTCCTATTTGGAGTTTCCAAACTCAGCAGATTTCTGCCTCCAGAGAAGGAAGATGAATCTCCCCAGATCTGCCACTTGTTGGTTCCCTGCTCAAAGAGCAGTGGCCTGGCTGCTGTGGTTCACAGTTTAAGGTGATCCCAAGCTGAGAGCACACCTCTCGGCTCCATCTCTGTAGCTGAATTCCCTGCTGTAATACCTGTGAGCTCTACTACACTCAGACACCCCCAATCCAGGGCTCCCCTGCTCAGCTTCTATAGTGATGTCCCTCAGGGGAGCAGGCTTTTAAAAGTTCAAATTTTATGCTCTGTTGCACCACCACTTGCCGGAAGGCAGTCCCACCCCCCACGATCTATCTTCCCATCACTTTAGATTCACTTCTTCGTGCATCCTACTTTTCAGAAAGTGGTCAATTTTCTGTTGCTAGAATTGCTGCTCTTCTCTTCAATCTCCTGTTGGGTTTGTAGGTGTTCAGACGGGTTTGATAACTATCTAGCTGAACTCCTGTGACCTGATGTCATCTCAGTCTACTACTCTTTTGCCATTTTGACTCCTCTCTACCTTCTTTTTAATTTAATTAATTAATTTATTTAAAGATGTTATTTATTTATTTGACAGAGAGAGAGCACAAGTAGGCAGAGAGGCAGGCAGAGAGAGAGGGGGAATGCAGGCTCTCCACTGAGCAGAGAGCCCAATGCAGGGCTTGATCTCAGGACCTGAGCCAAAGTCAGAGGATTAACCCACTGAGCCACCCAGGTGCCCCTCTACCTTCTCTTTTAACTTAACATTATAACACATTTTCTGTGAGGCTGAGAGTTGTATACAATTGTTCATCGAACTATTATCAATAAGCTTCTCTCTTTACTTTATCACCTCCTATATATAGTTGTAGCAATCTGCATGCATTCTCCTGAAGATTTCAAACTATAGTTTACATGTCTGTAACTTTTCTTACTCCATCCTATTAATTAAACTATTTCTCATTTCTGTCTTCCAACCAGACTGATTTATATATTTTTCATAGTATACTCAAACACTAGCTCCTCTGTCAACACTTATCATTGAGTCTTAAGCATCAACAAAGGGGAAAGTGGATAATTTTGTTAGAGGGTTTTATTGTTGAATCAAATAGGGTGAGAAATAGAGTGAAATGAGATAAGATTTCAGGTAGAGATATCCAACAAAATGAGACTATATATGTGTCTGTAGCTCAAAAGAGACGTTTTTATTTTTCTTTAGTTATTTTTGTTTCAACTTTTTATTTAAATTCCAGCTAGTTGACAAACAGTGCTGTATCAGTTTCTGGAAAAGACTTTAGTGATTTATCACTTATGTACAGCACTCAGTGCTCATCACAGGTGCCATCCTTAATACTGATCATCCATCAAAAGAGAGGTTTTTAAATAGAAATTTAATGCATGAGTCAAATAGTCCATAATAGACAAATGAAGTTTGAGAAGAGGGGAGGAAGGGAAAGGAGGGGTGAAGAAGGAAGGGGAGTAGATAGTGCCTTGGGAAATATAAGCATACAGAAAGCTAATTAAAGGAAATAAACCCCCCAAAAAAAAGACTAAAAAGGAATGGAAATGGAGTTAGACTAGAACGTTTTGATGTAATGAAAATCAGTGAAGGATGGTTTTCAAAAGGTAATGACCAATAATACAAATGTCACTGATAGATCAAATAAGAGGAATTTAGTAAGGTATTAACTGTATTTTTCTTTCCACATTTGTGAAAAGGAATGATGGAGGTTGAAGGCAATTGATAAATATCTGAAGAACATGTATGTTTCTTATGAAAGATTAATCATTGACTCTTATGTCCCTTTAATTTAAACTTTTCAAATTTAAATAATTAGAGTTTTAATACTTACTATATGCTAGATACAGATTTAAGAGAATTCTGGTCTTAACTCATTGAGTCAACATTATAGCCTTAATGCTCAGTTATAAAATAAGATTCTACCCTCAATTCACAGAGGAGAAAAACAAAGGATTCATGAAAAGGCTAAGTACTTTGAAAGGGAAACACTATAGTGGAGGAAACACAACTTTGAGAAATAATCTAATTACTTTTTATCATTATGGAATAAGTATACAGGTCTTATATACCTTTTGCTAGATTTATCCCCAATTATATCATATTTGTGATGATGTTTTAAGTGTTAATGTTGTTTTCATTCAATTTCTGTTCATTTGGTTCTAATATCTAGAAATAAGATTGGGGGCACCTAGACTGCTCAGTCAGTTAAGTGTTATACTTTTGGCTTCAGCTCAGGTGATGATCTCAGGGTGGTGTGATAGAGCCCTCCCATCAGGCTCTATGCTCAGCTGGGAGTCTGCTTGTCCCTCTCCATCCTGCTCTGTCCCTCAAATAAATAAATAAGTCTTTAAAAAATAAGATTGAATTTTGTATATTGAAATTGTATTCTGAAGCCTTACTAAATGCATTATGTTTAGTAACTTTAAAAAAATATAGATTCCATTGGATTTTCTATATAGATAATCATGTCATCTGTAAATAAAGACTTCTTCTTTTCTAAACTGGATTTCTTGTATTCCTTTTCTTGACTAATTATAATGGCTGTAAGCTCCAATACAGTGTTAAGTAATAGTGGTAAGAATGGACATCCTTGTCTTGTTTCTAACGTTAGCAAGAACATTAACTATAAATCTTCTTATAGGTTTCTCCTAGATGCCCATTATCAGGTTGAGATAATTTCTATTTTTCATTTGCTGGCTGATAATTTTTTATCAAGAATAGATGTTGGATTTTGCCAAATGCTTTTCAGTGTCTACTGGTATTAGTAGTATAAAACTCAGGCTTCAGCTATACATGTCCTAAGATGGCTGGAATAGGGCTTTCTTCAACAGGGACTCAAGACAGGGTATTTGGTTCTTGAATATCAATATTTGCAGTAATGATACCAATTATTGCTCATGCACATGGGGTGTTTATTAATCATCCTTATGCAGGGACTGCCTGTCTACCATATTTTCAGGCTCCTCAGTCAAACTTTAGCACTTTATTACATATTTCTTTTCCCTTGTTGGGACCTACCAGAGAAAATTGTCTCTTCTCCATGGTACTTTAGAATGTTCTTATGTAGTAAAAGAAGTCTTTCTTTTTTCAATATAGAAATATTAGGGAAAAAAATAGCAATTCTACTTCATGCCACACCTCAGCTATTGAGTTCCCAAGAATCCTGCTATGCGTATGGAATCAGTGTAATGAATTGTTTTCAGTATAATTATTAAATAAATTAAAAAAAAATTTTAGGACTCTGAATGCAAAGTGAAGAAACCATCAGTCTTTATTCCACTAATTTGTTCCATAATCCTACAAAAGTCCTTTAAACTCTCTAGGACTCAACATCTGCATTTGTAAGATGAATTGGATGGAATATTATTTCAGGTTGCTCCCAGTTCTTAAATTCTGTAACCTTGTAGTGTTTTCAGTTTTGGGGCCCTCTCTGGGAACCTCCCCTCTTCTGCATTATTTGCTGTATAAATATAAAGTTTGTATAAAGTTTGCAAAGCCTAAACTAGTCTTCAAATAAAGATAATGAAACAATTTCTTTGCCTGAGGGATTTTGAAGCTTGAAGTAAGAACTTGGTCTGATTTTTGTGACTCATAGGCATCAACAAATCATCGTATCAGAAATGCCTTTGATGGACTATATTTGCATCTTTGGCTGACTGGCTTTTGCAAAAGTGCAATTTAGTTTTGGGGCTGAAATGTTTTCATATGATGCTTTGCATTCTTGAGAAAGATCAGGAGTAGAGTGGAAATTTTTCTTTGAAAAAGAGAATCTGTGTGCCAATTACAGATATCAAGAACTATGGTTGTCACTTCAACATACCACAGAGAAGAGTGGATATGAAAAATGAGATAGGAGCTTCGGAAAAGACGTTTTTTTCGGATACATTAATCAATGCTTTTCTCCCTTCTAAGTCAGCTTGTGTGCAAAAAAGGAAGATGGCAAGGGTTTTGTCTCTAATCTTGAGTTTGCAAGTGCAAGTCTTATCCCAGTTCAGTTACTCTAAAATGGATTAAGACTTGGGTTGGGGAAAGGGTTTTATATGGAAAGGGTTAGAATGAAGAACTAGTCCAGGTTTTATTTCTCTCTGGTGTTTAGATGTCAACACTCCCTATGAGAATAAGAGGATGTTTTTTATGTTGAATGCCTTTCAAGCACAATAACTCCTATTCACCCTGCTGCTGATGCAGCTGCCTTTACTCATACTCTAAAAGTAAAGCCAAAAGTAGAAATCCTAGATTGTGGATCTTATGAAAACAGATAGATAAAGTGAGCTATGACCTTTTGGGAAGAGGAAATGCACTTTTGGCTTTTGGCTTATTTGTGTAGCTATTCAGCATTGTTTTATGAATTCCTTTGGTTATTTCGTTTTTGCATTTACATTATTTGCTCTGTTGCCACAGAAGAAGGAACCTGAATCAAATAGATCTTGGAAGGTTTTATCCATGTCACATGGAAGAGCCATGGTACTTGTAATTTCAAAATTCCTGTACTCTGGTGATTTATAGTTACCTAATGGAGGCAGATTAGTAAAGTGAAAGGGCCTTGTCTTCCAAATTAGGCAAATAATGTTTAAATTCCCAACTTTACCACTTAGCCTATATGAAATTTGTATGCTATTCAATCTTTTAGATCCTGAATTTGTCAAATATACAAATAAGGTAGTAATAATTCCTTATAAGAAATTTATAAGGTGTAAATTATGGGAAAAGTATGTGTAAATCAACTAACAGTCTCTGACATGTTACTGGCAATTTTTAAAAAATATTTCTCCCCTTTCCTTGGCTTTCACTTCTTATTAATTCCCAGGTCTTTTAATAGCATTTTAATACTTTTAGTATTTTCGGTAATAATTGATGTGAAAGGCTAAAAATGTTTGAGCAGGTATACTATTTTTTTTTTAATAGATGCACTTTTGAGTTCAGGAACATTTAGTCAACTTGATATTATTCAAATCTCTATTTGTACATTGCTCTCTGAAAACAAACATTTTTGTTGCTGTTAAACTTCTAAAAGTACCTTTCATAAACAAAAAGAAAAAAATATCTGTAGAATTCTATCAGCTGGCCTTCTGAAGAAGCTGTCCTGGAATTGGCCAGTATTCAAGAGTTCAGGGCATAGTTCCCAATACCGCCTTCACTTCTGACACCAGCTGCAAGTTTGAGGATTCCCCAAACCAACTTTAGGTTCAATAATTCACTAGGAGAGTCCATAGAACTCATTGAAAGCTGTATACATGGTTATGGTTTATTACAGGAAAAAATATAATCAAAATCAACCCGAGGAAGAGATGAATGGAGAAGAGTCTGAGAGGGTTCCAAATGCAAGGCTTCTCCTATCTTTTCCCATAGAGTCAGGGTACATTACTCTTTAAGCATCAGTGTGTGACAACACACACAGAATATTGCTACTCAGAGAGGCACACCTAAGCTTTGGTGTCTAGTTTTTATTGAGTTCCTTCATATAGTTGTGATGGATCTCAGCTTTCAGATAACTGATATAGCATTGCTGAAAGCCTCCACTCCAAATCCCATGGTTGATATTTCTGTATGGCCCACCTCAAGGTAAGACTATCAAAATGTCAACTCTAGCCTGAGATCCTGTGTGATTGACCTCTGATCTAAACAAAGACACTCTTGGCAGGCATAACATAGATAACTTCCCAGAAGCCAAAGGTAAAGGTCAGACTTTCTTGGGGCTAGAACAAATTCTTTATTTCATAACTAGGAATGAAGTTTTTTGTTTGTTTGTTTTTCTTTTCCCTAGTAGCCCCACCTATTTCTCATGGTAGGATTCAATTATAAAAACAAGTTTGTCCTAGAACAATTACAATTCCATTATAATATATTATTGCACTCTTGCCATTGGAAAAATATTTTACTATTTTCCCACATTTTCTCCATTATATCCCACAGCACCTTAACCACAGTGTGTTTCTTGCATTGCATTGCACTCTAGTGCAATGATCTTAGAATGAAAGGCAGAAATTAGTGCAATCAGAATGATTGGACACAAATGTCAATGGACTATTAGAAACTCAAGAGGACTTCAGAGTTTCAAGGTAGTGGTTTGGCAGAATGGTTACCATTAAAAGAGATTAGCAATACTGGAAAATTATCTAGATTGGTACTGTTCAAGCAGTAGGTCATGGCTCTTGGTGATTCATTAAATGAATCCTTACTGTGGGTTAGAGTTGAAAAATATTGCTTGTTTTGCTCTGATGCGCAGTCAACTTAGCCAACCGAGAGAGAACTTCCAACTATTGTCTTGCTTTCTGTGACAACACTTTAACAAATGAATACAATATAGGAGGCAGTAGGCATGAAATGATATGATTTAATTACTACCTTGACCTACTTAGACTAAATAGCTATAGCTATTGCTCCGCAACACTTGGAAATTCTATGCATATATTTGCATTTAACCACTCTTTTCTTTGTTTGTTGTATGTCTACTCTATTCAAGCTTCTAAGATCTGCCTCCAGCTAGTGAGTAATATTGCCACATGACCTCTGCCCCAGTCTCACAAAGCTGCTTAATTCCATGACCAGTCTAGCTGGTCTCTATAACCTGGGTATGGATGTGTGACCTAGGATATATAGGGAAAGAGCCAGATGCTCGCTTTTCCAAGTGGTATCATTCTGACGTATGTTTATTTACCTGTTATCTCTCCTTTTTTTCTTTTTTTTTAAATTTTTTTGGGGATTATTACTGAGCTAGAAGAAAGTTATCTTTTTTGAAAGGTAAGGATCTTGTTTTTATTGAGGTTAGATATAATTATTTCTGAAATAATATTTGAAATTTAACATATTAATATATTCTCATTGTCAACATAAATCCTAATCATTTTCCTTCTCAATATCTTCTTTGATAAAGAAGGGGAAAAATCTCATTTTTCATACTACTGAATAAGCTTATAACAGCAAAGGAGAATATGGTTTTGGCAGTTTATGTAAATACTATACAAATCTGCATTATAACATACTTAAATGAATTGATTACAAAGCAAAGTAAAAGGAGGAAGAAACAGGGACACTTGGGTAGCTCAGTTGGTTAAGTGTCTGCCTTCAGCTGAGGTCATGAGCTCAGGATCCTAGGATCCAGCCCCATGTCAGGCTCCCTGCTATGCAGGGAGTCTGCTTCTCCCACTCCACTCTCCCTCAGTGATTTCCTTCCCCTCTACCTCTCTCTCTCTTAAATAAATAAAATCTTCAAAAAAAAAAAAAGGAAAAAATATAGATCTAGAATGATGACAGAGTTCTATGAGCAATTTTTCGAACCTTTGGGACCACATGAGCCTCCGATATCAAAAGTTTTGGATTCTGGAACTTTAAGGTGCTTTATAAACCATATGTTATGCATCACTGCCAATGAAGTCTGAAGTATGATGCCTTAATTAAACTTATATTATCTCAACGGCAAAGGAAAAAAAATATTTCACAAAGTGAATTAACTAAAGATGATACAGAGTGCCACAATGATTTAAATCGGGCTTTGACTCCAAATGAAGTTCACCATAATTTACAAATATATCTGTTTTAAAAGATATAATTTTGGAATTGTGGCTAACAGATTTTATGCCATAATGAGTATTAATTTAATTTAATTCTTGACAAAATTATCTTCACATTTACTTCTGATTATAATAATTTCACAATTATATATTGTTTTCCTCATTTTCCCCCCACAATTATATATTGTTGATTATCATAGCAAATCACCCCAAGAAGCTCGGGTATTCTTGGTGCCTGAGTGGCTCAGTCATTAAGCATCTGCCTTCGGCTCAGGTCATGATCCCAGGGTCCTGAGATTGAGGCTGGCATTGGACTCCCTGCTCAGCAGGAATCCTGCTTCTCCCGCTCCCACTCCCCCTACTTGTGTTCCCTCTCTTAGAGTCTCTCTGTCAAATAAATAAAATCTTAAAAAAAAAAAGAAGAAGAAGAAGAAGAAGAAGAAGCATCTGCTTGGGCATTTCGACAAAAATCAAAGAAATTTATTAATTATAATTTATGTAACTGGTGCTAGGATATGCAGCCACTAAAAGAAATATGTTTTTAGAAATGAAGTATTTGTGGAAATCCTATTTTATTTTCTTGTATGTCAGATATTTTTAAGTCATCATTTTAGAAAGTTATTCAATATGAAAGTATTATAAACTTATATTAAAGGTAGTTTCATATTTTATCAGTTTCTCAATTTTCTTATTTTTGGCAGTAGATGACCAAAAAGAAACAACAATTAAACATTGATTTTGGTGGGGTGCCTGGGTGGTGCATCAGTTAAACATCCTACTCTTGTTTTCAGCTCAGTCCCTGATCTCAGGTCATGAGATCGAGCCACGCCTGGGCTGCTTAAGACTCTCTCCCTCTCCCTCCCTTTACCCCTCCCCATCATGCTCCTGATCTTTCTCTCTCTCTCTGAAATAAAATAATTAAAATAAATACCTCTCTAAAATAAAATAATTAAAAACAAGCCATTGATTTTGGCTATTTTGATAAACCAATACTAAATGTCTTCATAGGTACTCCTGTATTCATTTTATATGAAATTTATGCACTTGGCAATCTGTTTGACTTTTGAAATACTTTTCATCGAAATCTTATCTAAAACATACCAGAATTTTACAAAGCCTGCTCTGTTATACAGTCGTTATGGAATAGCAAGGACCATTGTGACTTTCAGGGTTTTTTTTCCCTCTGAGTAAGAGAAATGACACTTTTTGATTCTCATTATAGTACAGGATATAGATACAACTCCCTTATTACTGAGAGAAGGGAAGGTATCTGGTTCAACTTCATGCAGCAAGAAAACTTTCTGTAAACCACTGTTAACTAAAAATGAAATAGTCTGTTAAGAATTATAAGAAAAGAATACCCCTGGGGATAAAAATATATGTTTATAAAAAAAATAAAAAAAAAAAAAAAAAAAAAAAAAAAAAAAAAAAAAAAAGAATTATAAGAAAAGAATAACTTGAAAAGTAATAATTATTTCAGTAGAAGTTTGTAAATAAAAAGTATAATGAAGTGAAGAAATTGATGATAAGGGATAGATGGAAACACCTTCAGCAACATAGCTTTTGACCAAGATAGCAATACAGATGTTACCTGGTTGGCTGTTTTGGCAGAAGGACAAACATAAGCAGAGTTGGCGCCATATGGGTTAAACCTTTATGCGATAGCATTTTACACAGATGCTTGAACATATAAAAACCTTTTATTTTTAAATGACTATTCTCAATGAATATCTATCATTGACTCCTTCACAATCTTTGTGCTATTTGTTAAATTACTTTTTTGTTGTTGTTACTGGAATTTCACTTCATTAATCTGATACCAGTAATGCTTCCTTCTAGGGAGTCCATGGAATGAGATCATCTTATTATTTAATATTAAATGTGTGAGTTGTAATTTCCTAAACATTCATGACTAAGTAAGATATATGTAATTTACCTGGTGTATGGTACAAATTGAAACAATGTCATTTCCTTTTACTTCCCACTCCTTCTCTTAAGGATTAAAAATCATAGTATACTTAAACATCTATCTAGTAGACAACCTAAAAAATATTAACTGCTTTACCAAAAGAAATTTTTCTTTGCCTAAATAAGGACAGCCAAAAGGAACTATGTATGTTGACAGATATAAACAATTCTCTCTTTTCTAGACAGTGTTTACAATTTTCAGGATTGAGAGACATTTTTATGAAAGGAAACTTTGGCAGATAATATGACAATTTTCACTTCTCAAAAGAACAAAGTATTTTACTTTAAATTTTATGTTTTTATTTAAGAATACTTGACATATATTGGGGTACCTGGGTGGCTCAGTGTGTTAAAGCCTCTGCCTTCTGCTCAGGTCATGATGCCAGGGTCCTGGGATCCAGCCCCGCATTGGGCTCTCTGATCAGCGGGGAGCCTGCTTCCCCTGCCCCACGCCTGCTGCTCTGCTTACTTATGATCTTTCTGTCAAATAAATAAATAAATAAAATCTTTAAAAAAAAAGAATAATTGATAATGTATTAGCTTCAGGTGTATAACATAGAGATGTGATATTTATATACATTATGAAATAGTCACTAGAGTAAGTCTAGTTACTATCTATTACCATACAAAGTTGTTACAGTATTTTTGACTATATGGTCTATATTACCAGTGTCATGTATTTTATAACTGGAAGATTGTACTTCTTAATTCCCTTCACCTCTTTTGTCCATCACCCTACTCCTTCCCCTTTAACAACCACAAGTTTGTTCTGTGTTTATGAGTCTGTTTCTTCTTATTTTGTTTTCACATATAAGTGAAGTCATATAGTATTTGTTTTTCTCTGACTTATTTCACTTATCATAATCCTCCCTAGAATGAGCCATGTTTTTACAAATGACAAGTATTTTGAAGTTTTCATGGCTGACTAGTATTTTCCTATGTGTGTGTTTGTGTGTATATGTATTATATCCTCTTTTAAAAAATATTTTATTTATAGGCAATATGCCCATTTTTTTAGGAGTTGATGGTTTTGGATCTTACATTTAAGTCTCTCATCAATTTTGAGTTTATTTTTGTGTATGGTATAAGAAGGTGGCCCAGTTTCATACTTTTGCATGTAACTGTCCAATTTTCCCATCACCATTTATTGAAAAGACTATCTTTTCCCCTATATGTTCTCACCTCTTTTGTCATAAATTAATTGGCCATATAAATATGGGTTTATCTCTGGTGCTCTATTCTGTTTCCTTGATTTTTATGTCTGTTTTTGTGCCAGTATTACATTGTTTTTATTACCAAAGCTTTGTAGTATGATTTGAAATCAGGGAGCATAATACCTCCAGGTTTGTTCTCTTTCTCTTGCTACAGTATTTATTCTTAAATTTATTTTGTCTGGTATAAAGTATTGCTACCCATCATTCTTCTCATTTCTGTTTGCCTGGAAATATCTTTTCCATCCCTTTACTTTCAGTCTGTGTGTGTTTTTAGATCTGAAGTGAATCACTTTTAGAGAGCGTATAGATTTCTTTATTCATTCAACACCCTGTGATTTTTGATTGGAATATTTAGTCCCTTTACATTTAATTATCAACAGTTATGTATTTATTGAGATTTTGTTAAGAATTTTAATTTTCAGGGGCACCCGGGTAGCTCAGTTTCTTAAGCCTCTGACTCTTGATTTTGGGTCAGGTCATGATCTTGGGGTTATGGGGGTCTTTTTGAGATTCTCTCTCTTCCTCTCACTCTCCCCCCACTCTTTCTCTCTTTAAAATAAATAAATAAATCTTGAAGAAGTTTTCAATTTTCATATGTGAGTATCTAGCAAATGCTATAAATTTTAGATTTGGTGAGAATTAAAACATTTTATATAAATTATGGTCATGTTATCCATGTATCTAATATGGAAAATGAAGCTATATATAAAGAGAGTTTTTATTTGTAAAAACAATAGAAAATGACTTTTTCATACAAATTTCATTTTTCCTAATCAGATTTACTCTGAACACATATATTTATTCTGCACCAGGAATAATTCATTTCTCTAACATATATTAAGTGGGTCCCATGAGATAAAACTTTAAAGGAGAATAAAGTAGCTATAGATATTGTCTTTTCCTTATACTACATTTTGAAGCATTAGAGTATTTGTATGTACCTTAAGAGAAGATGTACCCTTGTTTTTTCAGAGTGAAATGGCATTCCACTTCATTTACTCAACACATGAATGTACCAGGCAGGCTTCACGCTAGATTACTGGAAAACAAAGATATCTATCTATATCTATCTACTCTACTTTCCTTTGAGATGTTTATGAATAGGTACATAAGTTTAAAAAATATATGGGGCTTAGCTACCAATACAATAAATTGGGAATTTTGGAGGAATGTAGTTAGAACAAGTGATCCATTGGAAATTATTTCGTGGAGTCCTTCAGGAATGTTGAGCTTACCGGATATGCAGGTAGAAGGAATCTAATCTAGAAAGAGAAACAGGTGTGTATCAGTTCAAGAGATGAGATGCTGAAATTGTGAACTTAAGGAAGATGAAAAAAAAACTACTTATTTAAGGAAAGATATATGAGAAACACAGTGTTCTGGGGAAGAGTTTGGTTTATCTTAAAAGCCATAAAAGCTAGTGAATTGTTTTAAACAGGAAAATGGTTTGTTCTTTGCATTTCAAAAACAAAACAAAACAAAAGCAAACAAACAAAAAACTTCTTCACATACAGAGGAAAAAATCAGTGAGAAAGGACTATGACTGAAATTAGGAAAATCAGTTAGAAGGCTATTACAAAATTAAGAAAGAAATGGTGAATGTTGAAACATAGGTGTTGTCCAAAGGACTTGGGAAACATTTGAGAGATATGAAGGATGGAGAATGATCTAATCGCTTTGAAAAATTTTATGTGCAGGTTGAGAGAAAGTAATGATAAAAAGTCTCTCATATTCCTGGCTTGGGAGACTGGGTGTTTGGTGTTGCTGTTCCTTTAGATATAGAAAATATAAATAAGAATGGGGTAATTATGGAAAAAGATAAAGTAAAAATGAGTTTAGCACCAGACATGTTAAATTCAGATTGCCTGTGGGACTTTGGAGTGCTGATGTGGATTATGATGTGATAAACGCCTTGCTAGCAGATCATAAACTCAAATTTATTATTTGAAAGCAGTCTCTTCCATAATAATTTAATCATAAATGTATGCTTGTTCAGACCCTTTAGTATGCCACATTCAAGCAGTTAAGCACTAATGCCTCCTCTGTATCAATGCATGATTATATTTGCAGTTAGATTCTATAAGAGAAAAGTTCATTTTCTTATTCTGAGTTTAGATTCAATCATTGAAGAAGTTGTTCATTTGCCTAGTTATTTCCCAAAACTCTAATTTCTGATTATAATGAATGAAATAGAAAACTGGCAGAAGGGATTTTTAATGCATGATTTTCCCAAATGGTTACCTGACTTGGAGGAATTTTAGGGAGGTACTATATCTCTGTTGGGCCAAGATGAACATATCATTTCAAAGTAATATATCAACTGTTGAGTTTTACATAACATTTATACTCAGAAAAATGTGTCTGCTTCACTTATATGCAGTTTTCCCCATGCAGTCCTTACTGCCTAGTAAAAAAGCCCCACATCTGGGCTGAAATCTTTTTTTTTTTTTTTAAGATTTTAAATTATTTATTTGAGAGAGAGTAAGACAGAGAGAGAGAGAGAGAGAAAGCATGAACATGGGGGAGGGGAGAAGGAGAGAGAGAAGCAGGCTCCCACTGAGCAGAGAGCCTGATATAGGACTCAATTCCAGGAACTGGGGATCATGACCTGAGCCAAAGGCAGCCACTTAACCAAGTGGGCCACCCAGGTGACCCATGGGCTGAGATCTTTAAACTATTTTGATGGCTTTCATTTCTGTCTTGGTTGTAACTCCACAAGCAATATGGAATTAGCTATAGGATAGATGCATTTATACACATCCTGGTTCTGTTGGAATGTCTTCTATTGCATAAGACAAAAGAACTAGGGGTACCATTAACCCATGTTGTGTAGACCTCCTTTAAACCTTATTAATCTTTTTATCAACAGATGGGAGACATCCTGCCGAGATAATGTCCTTTCACTATCTGTCTCCCTTCTCTCAAAACCGAAAGCAACATTATACTGCAGAAAGCAGATATGAATTAAATGAGATATTTATATACATAAAAATGCTCATATATAAATAAGAAGGAATCTGCTGTCAATGTGTAGTGTCCATTCATTTGAAAATATATATTAAGTTCCTATCTCACATCAAACACTATGTTAGTCTGCACTGTATACAAAAGCAGACACGATTCTTGCTTTCCAGCAGCTAATACTAAGTATAGTAGGAAATGTAAGCATTGATTTAAAACAAGATGGTCATCAGTACATAAACCATCATATCTTTCCATTTTTCCTTTGTTGACATCTCTCTGAGACCTATCAAATTTAGCTTATAATGTCAAACAAGTAGCCTTTTATTTCAGGGAAATCTTGAGTATGAGAAAAACCACAATTCCATAGACTTATTTTCACCGTAGCTGTTTTGGGACTACATTATTTGTTCTAAAACAACTTGTCTGGATCAAAGTAATTGAAAAAGACTATAAATTTAAAAAAATCAGTGTATGGAATAAAAAATATTTTTCAATTCCTATGTGCCATTTGTGTTTTGTTTAATTTTTATCCTCTGAAGAAATTTTGTTAATACTATATAGAAAGATACAATCATATATTTTAGATGTATTATAATATTTTTACTCATTTTTCAGACCCCAAAATTATCATTCATTTTCATTTAAGTCTGTCTGTTGCATTTATTTGCTGGTATTTAATGCATTTTAAATCTTTTATTTCTGACAAAAATTACATTGTCAGAATACAAATTTTCAGAACAGATATAATTATTGGAAATTTTGACATTTAAAAAAGTTGAATGAAGTCAAAATATTTTTTCCAGAAAAGCAAATGTCTCCAAGAATAAATATAAATTAATCTTCTGAACCAGAAACTAGAAAAAAGAATAAATTCTTCTTGAAAACATTTTTAAAAATATATACAATTGTGTTATTTTACATAACTATTAGACCCCCCCCCCAAAAAAACAAGAGTAAAATAAATATGCTAAAAAGCCTATTTAAATGTTTTTTAAAAAGGAATAATAGGACTCCTGGTCCCTGGTTCCACATTTTAGGACCTTAGAAGTCACTACATAGCCAACGACAAAAAGTTGAATTAATTGAAAAATCAACACCTCTTTTGGAATCCATAAGAAAGGAGGACATTAAAGGGCAATCGGAATACAGTGAGCAACTCGATGCCCACAAATCTCAGGTGGAATGGATCAAGACCTTGGAAAACACAACTCGCCAAAACTCACACAAGAAGAACTAGAAATCCAGGTAAGACTTTATCTATTAAGGAAATTGAATCAATAAATAATAACTTTCTAAAAGAGAAAACACCAATCCCAGTTGGGTTCACTGGTGAATTCTATCAAACATGTAAGGAAGAAATTATACTAATTCTCTGCAATCTCATTCAGAAGATAGAAATAATGAAAGTACTACTTAACTTAGTTTAAGAGGCCAGTATTACCTTATTAGCAAAACCAAAGGCATTACAAGAAAAAGACCAATATTTTCATGAACATAGATGCAAAAGTCCCCAACAAAATATAAGCATATTAAACCAACAGTATATAAAAAGAATTATTTATTATGACCAAGTAGAATTTATCCCATGTAGGCAAGACTGGATCAACATTTCAAAACTGATTAATGTAATTCATCACATCAATAAGATAAAAAAGAAGAATCATGTGATCTTATCAATAGATGCAGAGAAGGTACTGACAAAATTCAGGAGCCATTCATGATAGAAACTCAGTAAACTAAGAATAAGGGGAAGGTCTTCAACTTGATAGAGAGTAACTACAAAAATCCACAACTAACATCATACTTGATAAAAAATTTGAAACCTTCCTATTATATCACATACAAAGCAAGGCTGTCCCCTCCTTTTCAACATCATAGTGGAAGTACCAACTAATGCAATAAGATGAAGGGAATAAAACATATACAGATTGAGAAAGAAGACCTAAAACTATCTTTGTTCACAGACCTGATCAGCTATAGAAAATGTAGAAAATCTGAAAGAATTGACAAACTCCCATAACCAATAAGCAGTTACAGCAATAAGAATAAGATTGTAAGATACAGTGTTAGTATACAAAAATTAATCACTTTTCTATAAACCAACGATCAAGTTGTAATCTGAAATTAAAATCACAAATGTTATTTACATTGGGTCTCCCCAAAATGAAATACTTCAATATAAATCCAACAAAATGTATATAAGATCTATATAGGGAAAACTACAAAACTGAATATCAAATAACTAAATGGAGAGAGAGTTCTTGGTCATGGATAGGAAGACTCAATATTGTTAAGATATCAGTTCTTCCCAACTTGAATAATAGAGTCAGTGCAATTTCAATAAAATGACTGGTAAGTTATATTGTGGACCTTGACAAAAATTATAGAATTTATCTGGAGAGGCAAAGTCCCACAAATAGCCAAACCCCAAACAGCCAACTTTGAGGAACAAAGTAGTAGACTGACAGTATCCAACTTTGTTACTTCTTATAAAGCAACAGTAATCAAGATAGTGTGGTATTAACAAAAAAAGACAAATAGATCAATGAAACATAATAGAGATCCAAGAAATAGGTCTTTGTAAATACAGTCAGCTGATCTTTGATAATGTAAAGATAACACAGTGAAGAAAGCTCATCTTTTCAACAAATAGTGCTGGAACAACTGGACATCAATGTGCAAAGAAATGAAGTTAGACTTACACCCTTTACATAACTTAACTCAAAATAAATTATGGTAATAAATGTCAAATCCCAAAGTATAAAACTCCTAGAAGGTAAATAGGAGAAAACTTAGATGGCCTTGGGTGTGGTGATGTCCAATTAGATATAATACCCAAGATACAATCTGTGAAAGAATTAATTGATAATCTGAACTTTATTAAAATAAAAAGAAAACTTTTGCTCTGTGAAAGACAATGTCAAATGGATGTGAGAGAAGACAAGCAACAGACTGGGAAAATACATTTGCAAAAGACACACTTGTTAAAGGACTATTATCTAAAATATGCAGAGAATTTATACAATTCAGGAGTCAGAAAGCGAACAACTCAATTACAAAGTAGGTCAAAATCTCTGATACATGGGCACCTGGGTGGCTCAGTGGGTTAAGCCGCTGCCTTCGGCTCAGGTCATGATCCCGGGGTCCTGGGATCGAGTCCCGCATCGGGCTCTCTGCTCAGCAGGGAGCCTGCTTCCCTCTCTCTCTCTCTCTGCCTGCCTCTCAGTGTACTTGTGATTTCTCTCTGTCAAATAAATAAATAAAATCTTTAAAAAAAAAAAATCTCTGATACATACCTCACCAAAGAAGATACACAGATGGCAAATAAGCATGTGAAAAGATGTCCCATCTCATATGACATCAGGGAAAGACAAATTAAAATAATAATGAGACGTTACTACATGCCTATGGCTAAAATCCAGAACCCTCACAATACCAAATGCCGGAGACAATGTAGAGCCACAGGAACTCTCATTCGTTGGTGGTGGGAATACAAAATGACACAGCCATTTTGGAAGACATTTTGATCTTTTCATACAAAACAAAACATAATCTTAGCATATGATATAGCAATGGTGGTCCTTCATATTTACCCAAAAGAATTAAAAACTTATTTCTACACAAAAATGTGCACATGGATATTTAGAGCAGCTTTGTTCATAATTGTCAAAACTTGGAAGCACTAAAGATATTTTTCAGTAAGTAGATAAACTGGTAAATACAGTCAACCCAGTGCTAAAGAGAAATCAGTTATCAAGCTATGAAAAGACATGGAAGAATCGTAAATGTATATTACTAACTGAAAGAAGCCATTCTGCAAAGGCTACATACTGTATGATTCCAACTATCTAATATTCTAGAGAAGTAACAACTATGGATATAGAATTTTTAAAAAATCAGTGGTTGCCAATACTTTGGCATGGGATTTGGGAGTGGTTGTTGAGGGATGAACAAGCAAAACACAAAGGAATTTTAGGGCCCGGGAAATACTCTGGATGATACTATAATGACATGTCATATATTTGCTTAAACCCTTAGAAAGTGCAATGCCAACAGTGAACCTTAATGTGAACTATGGACTTTGGATGATTATAATATGACAACATAAGTTCATCATCAATGAACTTATAATGGTAACAAATTAATGGTAACAAATGTACCACTTCTAAAGGAGATGTTGATAATGAGGAAAGGCTAAATATACAGGGATCAGGGGATAAACAGGAAATCTCTGTACCTTCCCCTCAATTTTGTTGTGAACTTTAAACTGCTCTCAAAAAATATAGTCTTAAAAATAAGAAAAAATTATTTGTGGTATACAGAATTTATCAATTCATGAAAAAATGTATCTTTTTTTTTCCCCCAATAAATCCACTTGGAGTTGGCCACAGTTATTTCCTTGATTACAAAAAAAAAAAAAGTTCCAAATGTAGTAGACATCTTTCTCTCCCATAAGTTACTCTCATCTTTGGCTTGTTTTCAAAATATCTTGAGAGTTATTGTTGCTTTTGCCCATACCTCTTACATAAGTATCTGATGTAGTAGCAACTGGGAGATAAACTGCTTTGCTTAGAGTCTGAAAATTACTTAATCCCATATACATTTCACCTAGAAACCTCTTCAATTTTTGTAGTATATATGTGCCATATTTTTTGGTTTTTACCGTTTATTCAGATATTTCTTAATTGTGTTTTCTGTCAGTCCTTTCCTTAGCTTTTGTTGAGGGTGACTTGGAATGAAACTGATGGTGGAGAGGAGTGATATCTGTGTTCACACTGCTCTTCTTCCCTTGAAAACTTCTGCTTGTCCTTGATGGAGAGTATTACATAAAACTGAAGAGCCAACAGGGAACAAAAAACAATTTATTGTAATGTTAAAAGCCAGACTAAATTTGATTTTTAAAGTATCATATGCTCTAGAAAGCCTTCCCAAAATTTGGCAGTTGGGTAAGTGTTCTTTATCAGTTTGCAAATGCTATTGTGTGTGTGTGTTCATATACATGTGTATGTGCATGTGTGTTTGCATGTGTATAACTGAATTTACTACATTACATTTATAATTATACTTTATTAGACTGTGAGCACCCTGGAGGTAAGGAATACCTATAAGTAACATTAAAAAATCCCCAAGACCTGGAAAGAGCAGAGATGTCCATCAACAGATAATGGATAAAGATGTATTATATACAATGGAGTATTACTCAGCCATCAGAAAGGATGAATACTTACCGTTTACATCAACATGGATGGAACTGGAAGGTATTATGCTGAGTGAAATAAGTCAATCAGAAAAAGACAATTATCATATGGTTTCACTCATATGTGGAATATAATAAATAGGGCAGAGGACTGAGGGGGAAGGGAAGGAAACAGAATGGGAAGTCATCAGAGAGGGAAAAATCATAAGAGATTCTTAACTACAGGAAACAAACTGATGGTTGCTGCAGGTGGGTGGGAGGATGGGGTAATTGGGTGAGAGGCATTAAGGAGGGCACGTTCTATTATGAGCAGTGGGTGTTTTTATATGAAGCTATAACTTAGTGAACACCATGCCTGAAACTAATGATGTACTATCAGTTGGCTAATGAATTTAAATAAAAAATAAAAAATTAAAAAAAATTAAATCCATAAGACCTGATTTAATACTTGAAATAGAATATTTGCAGTGTATATTAGTTGAACTAATTAAGGTGAATTTTATACATATGAGTATACATAGCATTCCTTCTCAGTATGAAATATTATCACTGATTCATTCATAAATCATATGAATTTATTTCCTATGTAGATAATTGTCCATGTTTTTGCTTGTATAACATGATAATATTCAGTAGGAGAACACATTAGATATGAAGTATGATATGAATATACCACTAGACTAACGTACTTTGGAACAGTATCTTAATAAGGGACATGGGTACATTATTATTTTGCACTAGTATTTAGTTTTGCAATTGCTAGATTATGTTTGTCTATGTTACCTACATATAATAATCTGTATTTGAAAGTTGTTTTAAATCAGAATTTAATGATACTAAATACCATTAACAAACTTTCTAGAATAAGCTTCTCAAAGACAGATCGATTTGAATATTATTTAAAAATACCTCATTGAGGAAACCTGGGTGGCTCAGTCAGTTAAGCATCTGCCTTCTGCTCAGGTCATGATCCCAGGGTCCTGGGATCGAGCCCCACATTGGGCTCCCTGCTCGGTGGTAAGCCTGCTTTTCCTTCTGTCTGCCACTCTCTCATTTTCTCTCTAACAAATAAATAAATAAAATCTTTAAAATAATAAAAATAACTCATGGATGATTAATATGTACTGATATTTAAAACTAATTACATAATTATGTTTCCAAATGCTGACATCATGCTAAAATTATAATGACTCTAACTAGAAATGACTTTCTAGGTTATTTTCACATACTATTGAATAAGAAAATCAGAAAAAGGTTTTAGTTGATTTAGTAGCTAACAAATCAGTGTGAATTTAATCTGACACCCACAACGAATATAAAATTGGATTTGTCTATTTTCTAATATGATACCAAAAGCCATCTTAAAATAGCCATGAAAGAACCTATGACATTGGTGGTAAAAGGATTCAGTGTCTACCAGAGTAGGCATAGAAGCAGCCTCCATACAGCTACGAAGTTGTCCTAAAAATTAATGCAGAAGGTATAGATAAATTGGATTAGAATGGGAATAAGATATAATGTGTAACTACAATAATTAAGGCCATCACATGATATAAGTTGTCAAAATGGCCTTTATTGCTACGTATGCTGTTAATTTGTGGCTTAAAATACATGTAACTTCAGTGGTAAAGAAATAACTGAATTCTGATTGCTACAACCCTGCTATCCTCCATATGTTTTCTGCTATATGTGAGAACAGATGTAGTTAGAGCAGCAGCCTCAAATATTTCTTGACTAGTCACTGATTCGAAGGGTCTCTGGTAGTGATTTGAATTATAAAGAATTTAGAATCTATAGGGGGAAAAAAAAAAAACCCAAGCACAAATAAGACATAAATGACAAGAGTACTCAGGGTTGGTAAAAATAATGATCCAGTCAGATTATTAATAGTGTTAGAGAACTTTATAGAGATCATAACCATTTATTCCTAAGCTTTGGAAAGGATTTGTTATAGAACTTAAATAATAAAAATATCTGCCATTATTGACTATTATGATATGTAATAGCATTATGTTAACCAACTGTTCCATAAAGTAGTTCTTGCTATTCCCATTTTATCCCCAAGAAACCAAGTAACTTGTATAAGAGACATACAGCTAATAAATGTTAGAGTTGGAATTTGAATTCAGAACTCATGGATTCTAAACCCCAAGCCCTTTGCTTCATACCATGCTGACTGCTAATATCCCCTCAAAGACAATTTTCTGTATTTCAATGCTGAAGTTTCATTTGGGAAAGATAATACAACTTTCAAATAATGAAGAATTATGACAGAACAGGTAAAAGACGAGGCCTTAAAAATGAAAAAGTCAATCTCCTAGACATATTATTATAACGACTACTTAGATAACCTTTTTTCCATTGTGCATCATTTGACTCTAGTTGGAATGGACAGTGTATCAGCTTAACATTGCATTTGGCTGCAAGTAACAAAGAAAAGAAATAACACTGGCTTCATTATGATAAAAGTTTCTCTCTTGCTCGCTATTCTTGCTCTCTTGCTCTCTCATTCTTCTCCCTATATCTTTCTTTGTCTCACTCTTGTACTGGAAGACTATATGTATATATACATATAGTACGTATAGTATATATATGTATATATATAATATATATACGTATAGTGCAGAGCTATGTTGACTCTACGTGATGATTCAATAAAGTGTCCAATTTTTTTCTCTCTTTCCATTTTGCCATTCTTTGCATGGGTCCTCCATCTTTAGGATCACCTCCTGATCCAAAATAACTGACGGAGCTCTAGTCATCAAAGCTTCATTTCAGAGAACCAACAGGAATAAAAGAAGGGGTACCTGATAGCTCTGGCTGCTTCTAAAAGAGCTTTCTCCTAAACCTACCCACCAACTTCCTCTTATTTCTCCTTAATCATCCCCAGCTGCATGGGAGACTGGGAAATGTAGTTCTTTGGCTATGAAGATTGTTACTTTGAGTGCTACCTGGGTTTTGTGACTAAGGAAGAGCGAAGAACAGGATTGAGTGGCAGTTGGAGCCCCAAGCACTAAAGTAACAAAGCAGTGAATGTATTCCAGACATACACTAGTAGCTTGACTCTCTCGTTAGGGTTAATTGGGAGTTTGTGGAATCCCCAATGGGAGAGTTTCAAAGGAAAAAATGAATGATCTAGTAATTTATGCAGCTCAAATCAGGTGAAAAATTTGGTTAAACTCTTATGATGTGCCCTGTGTCACAAAGCCGTCAGTCTGCTTACATTTTCTCCAGCCCATCAGAAAGAATTAACTTAATCAGCAGTACAAGATCAAACTGTATTATGTATGCAATTTTATATTCTAAGCAACTTTCCATCAATTTAAAAGCCATTTTCATGATAAATTATCAGAATCATGTCTATATTTTCATGGTCAATGTTTTATTTTTATAATTCACATTCATAAATATATAATATATGACATTCACATGCCCTGATGACATTTAGATATTATGTCCCTCAGGAAACATTTCAAATTATGAAGTTCTCAGTATGGAGAAAAACTCTGGTAACTCAAGTTTAAGATTGCTTCTATGGTTTTCTTTGGATCTAAATTTACTCCTTAGTAGGAATGTGTGTGTATATGTATGTGTGTATGTCTCACAGGAAAGCAGTGTAGTACTGTAGAAAGAGCATGAACTTTAAATCCCATCTCAGACCATTATTTGCTTGCTATTTGATTTTATACAAGTTCTGTAAACTCCTTGAACCTCACTGTTAATTGTAAAATTCTGATATTTGTGCATAGATAGCCCTGAGTACCTCTGTAGTGTGGTGTATTTAAGAAATTTTGCTTACTCCCTAATTAGCAGCTTACCAACAACTCAGTGTTCCTCTGTTAACTCAAGGTAAACCAAGTTCGCAGAATTGGGCACCTGCTTTTTCAAGTCCCCAGTTCAGAGATGGAACATATGTATCCAAGGTGTGAGTCTGCCTGGTTGAACAAATTCTGTGGGATGGAATCAGCACATTGAGTTTCTGTGACTAATTCTTATTGTCCTGCAATCTGGGCACAGCAGAGTCCTTATAAACTGAATTTGTCCTCAGGCTAGCCCTTTAAGTCCTAGGAAAGGAACAAGTTGTGAGGACATGAAAACCAAACCAAACCAAAACAAAACAAAACAAAACAAGACAAGTGAATCTAGACTATGAATCAGAAAACACATGTAAAGAATAGGTTGCCAAATCCAATATGGTCAATTGAGAAGCTAAAATAGTCAGGAAATTAACTTTGAGTTTACATATCCAAGAACCCCTCTGGACAGGAGAAACTACATATTGGGTAAAAAGCAGGAGGTTGAGAGACAGTTAATGTGGTAAACAAATAAATATGAAGTAATCAGTTACAAAGCAGAAGATAAATGGACAGATGTGGCCATCTTTTACTTGCTTACTCTGACTGTAAGTAGGAAAAATTCAAATGGCATGGCTGGATTTTGTAAACAGCCTATGAGCCTGAGGCTAGGATCTACCTAGAATCCCACTTCTTTAATTTTGAGATCCTATGTAGATATTGTCAATCCTTTAGGATGCTGGAGTGTTGTAACTTGAGACCCAGACCAATTTACCCTAATAATTAACTGCAGCAGATTTCCTTATTTAATGACAACCATTTCCCACTTGCCTGAAATTTTCTTTGGCCAGATTCTACTTGGATTTGTTTTACCTATCTAATGGCATCTCATGTAACCCCTGCTGAGATTCTCTGAAGATAGCTAAGGCTTGCCTGTATTGTATGTGTTATTAATGGATGCGGAATCTGCCTTTAAGTACCTGTTCCTTGGTAGCAATACGTATAAATTCCATGTCCATCTTCTTAAATGGTCAAGTAAGAACATTTGCTGAGAGGCTGTTTTCTTCTAGTCTACTGGATATTAGGATAATGTAAATAATTGTCAATTAACCTGCTAGCTGCCAGACAAAAAGTCTTAGCCATAATAGACACTTTGTTCCAAAGAGCAAGTATGGTTCAAAATGAATTTGGGGTCTTAGCTTAAAGGAGTGGGGAATAAAACAAGACTAAAATATAAGTTTGCATGCCATTAAAAGGCTCAGGAGTTAGGGTCTCACTCATGGCAACCATTTAATTTGGTAAAGTGTTGGAGAATGTGCCATCTGTTTAGGTTTCTGTACACATGCCATATGATAGTGATTGGACAGCCCTATTGTTCAGCCATATGACAGAATCTCTTCTCCAACAATCAGATCTGTTGCTATATCAGACACTCCTGGGCTCTTGAATTTGCATCCAAAGCCATGCTTTTTTATTCAGTTCTGTCAATGGTCTCACCTCCAAAAACAGGAGCTAAACTAGAATGAGATTTGAGAGAACATAACTTCATAGAAATATATTTGTTTGTGGTTTATAGTCACTTCTATCCAGATTAAAGGACTATCTTCTCATCTGGGTTTTTCTTCAGAACCCCCTCTTCTCTTCTTTCTGAGTTTCAAATGAAGGGCTATGTTTTATATCAAACCTTGTTCAGAGGCTCATTATGCCAATAAATGAGAAACCGGCGAACTGGTTTAGCTAGAGTCTCCCACCAGTAATTGTGTAGGATCACTATGGTCCAGGATCTGGCCCTCAATTTTCCAGGTTGAGGAAAGTAATTGTATGATTGTAGTTTTTCAGACTCTGGGAGTTAAACTCACAGCAATGTACTAGATGAAAATGACACATTATTAGGTCACTTGATTCAAGAACTAGGGCTGTTCCACTGCAAAGAGCTCTTCTCTTTGCCACTCCAGAGACAAAATTATAAATCTGAAGGTGTCATTATAAGTGTGGAACAGGACAAGGGATGCTGGATGTGCTCAAGGTGTTTTTTTATCAAATTATCAAGACATGGGTGACTTACTATGATTCATCTTTAAAATGTTCATGATAAAATAACTAATATTGGTCTCTGGGAATCAGCCATTAAAATTATTGTCTGAACAGTAGGAAATAATTTAATTCTCCTTCTTTGAGTTTTTTATTCCAGATCTCTCTTAAATTGTATGAGAAATGTTGTGGCAGCACCACTCTTAACCCGTGCACTTGAATATGGTAGAGTTTTGGGGTGACACTCATGTCTTCTTGGTTAAAACCAGGAGATATTTATGTCACAAAACATTCACAAACCTTCCCTTTGGATGCATACTTATGTTCAGGATGTATCTTTGCCTGAAGCTGCTCCCAATTTCTGAAGATGAACATTATAAGAAGGAAAAAGGAAATGAACATTACAAGAAGGAAAACAATATGTGATGGAGACTTTCAAATCGATTTATTCACTCCTCATGTACTTAGTCTTTATTTATTTATTTTTTAAAGATTTTATTTTTTTATTTGACAGAGCGAGATCACAAATAGGCAGAGAGGCAGGCAGAGAGAGAGAGGAGGAAGCAGGCTCCCTGCAGAGCAGACAGCCTGATGCGGGGCTCGATCCCAGGACTCTGGGATCATGACCTGAGCCAAAGCCAGAGGCACCCCAGGCACCCCTTAGTTTTTATTTCTAAAGGTAGTTTGGCCTGAAGCTTAAAGTGTATGGGCCTCACATAAAAAAGAAAACGTAATGCTCCAGCAGTTTTAGAAATGTCCTTTCCTCAGTGGCTTTTCAGTACATGTTAAACTCTGAAGCCAAATATTCTAATCCAAGCCCCGGGTTATTTTTTAGAAAATGCATAATCTATGCAATCTCAAATTTCTTTTTGGGTAAAAAGAAGAATTTATTTAAAATTTTTCAGATAACAAAACATTAAACTAACAAACTTATAAATGACAACCTGACTTAGAGAAGGACCCATCACTGTACATACATCATAGGATTCTACAAAATGCTGGATAGTCTTATGTGCTCCAACTCTGTAGCAGGGATTTAAAAGCTTTTCTTACTTGATTAGGAAGGTACATTTTGAAAAAATATCAGTTATTTTTCCAATCAAGGGTGATTGTTTAATATATTTTAAGCATACAAATTTTTCTATTTAGATCTATTTTCATTGAGATGAAAGTGTTGGCAGCTTATAAGTAAATGATTTAGATATGCCAGGTGCACTGATATTTTATCGTGAAGTAGCAGTGTTTGCTACCTTTGTGCAATATTTTTTATGAGATTTGAGAAAGTTGACACAGTAAGTATTAAACATAAATCTAAGCGTTTTCTATACAATTTTGCATTCTTACAGTTTTGATGATTGGCCTTTTTTAAATATGAGCCACCCGAGGAATAGTAGTGCACATATATCTTGACAAACACAATCAGAAATCTTATTTCATTAGCTCCACCTGTCCTTGAACATTAAACTGTTTCCATTTACCAAAGAGTTAAGTTAATCTGAATTACCTTATGTGAGGTTTTCCCAGGGTACACTTTACATTTTTTGTGCATTATTCATATAATCCTTGTTATGTTCTCAAATATCAGGGATGAACACACAGTGTTCCCTTACATGATTAGTTGGGTGTTAATACCTAGTACTTACGAAGAGCAGAAGATTTGAGATTTTATTCTGCTTTTAAGCTAATAAGTTATCCTGCCACAGTTTCTTGGATGTTGGAGAAGACATGACGCTCTTGAGTCAAAGACAAAGGACTTGAGCTTCCTGTTTGCTGTAGTTCCCCTTGCCTCCCAGTCCCACAAAAACATATAGAATGTTCCAAGTGGCTGTTACCCACACAGTGATTCTGCATTACTGTTAAGGAAGTTTAAACTTAGACCACTCAAGTGTTTTATAAAGCAAACCTGCCCAAACTTTTCCCTGGAGGGCTACATTATCTTTGTTATACTGGGCTATAAACATACCTGTGCTCTTTTCTAGAGAAAGTTACTGTCTCTGTGTTCCAAGGATGTTCCTTATACAAACATCCTTGAAAAATAACCTGGAATGAAAAAAAAAAATAATGTCCATGCCTCTGCTTACAAGATGTGCAGAAAAACAAGAGACTCAGAAGAATTGCTTCCCAACTATACTTTATAGACATATATTTTATGGTACCTAATGAGAAAAAGTGTTCTTAAAAAATTAAGACTTTTATTTTAGGTATGACACTGAGAGATTAAATATTCAAATGGACAGTGGCCAGACCATATGTGAAAATTGGACTCTCTGTGGCCCATAACCTCTGCAACAACAAGACCTGGAAGCCAAACAACAACCTCTGTATAAATCAGCCCCAAACAGACAGGACCTAATCAATGACTGCCAGCTTTCCCTTTGCCTGCCTGCTTCCAACTCAAAACAAATAATGAAAACCTAATATTTATCCCAAATCAATCACACTAGATGCCTCACTCATAGTTAGCAAGCTTTCAACTCTCCACTGCCAGCAACCTCCAGTTGGCTATACCTAAGCCTTTCCTCTTTCCACTGTAAACCATTCCTACTCCCTGTCTGGTTCCTATTCCAAACACACGTGATAGGACTCACTCTTTTGTTCTAATAAGCTCAAATTTCCTCTGTGTACATTTTAGTAGTCTTCATTTATTTCCACAATATACATATTTAAACAAATATAAAAATGAGAACTAGATCCAACAACAGTTTAATTTCTGTAGAAGAGACTAAATTAAGACATTATGTTTGTCTGTGTGAGTGTTGAAAGATCTGAATTGGAGTTCAGAGAAATATTCAGTTTAAATGGTATAATCTTTGTGGGCTTGTGTGCATTTTTGATGCGGTATGAGTACTCAATGTTAATGAAAACAAAAATCTCACAGTTTCCTTAAATTATAGATTTGGTCTTTGGGGACTTACAGAATCCATGTAGCTAGAGATACTGTGTATCACTTTTTAAAATCCCTCTACCATATAAATATTTAAAATCTATTAAAAGTTGTATTGCTTTTATAACCTTACTGCCCATGAAATGGTTTAGATGAGATAACCTTCTACACTGTGGTTCTTCCGTGCAAAGGAAGAAGGAAGTTTGCAAACAGTAGCTGGCCTTATCACTATTGGTGACATTTTGCAGCAAATGAAGAAGCACTTATAAAATGTGCAAACTGAAAGGTAAGAGACAGCAATATTAAAAAAAAATATGCAAGAACCATATGATCTCAATTTCAATAGATGCAGAAAAAGCATTTGACAAAGTACAGCATCCATTCTTAATTAAAACTCTTCGGGGCGCCTGGATGGCTCAGTGGGTTAAGCCTCTGCCTTCGGCTCGGGTCATGGTCTCAGGGTCCTGGGATCGAGCCCCACATCAGGCTCTCTGCTCAGCAGGGAGCCTGCTTCCCTTCCTTTCTCTCTCTGCCTGCCTCTCTGCCGACTTGTGATCTCTGTCTGTCAAATAAATAAAATCTTTAAACAAAACAAAAACAACAACAAAAAAACCCCTCTTCACAGAATAGGGATAGAGGGAACATACCAGCATCATAAAAGCCGTAGGTGAAAATCCCACAGTGATTATCATTCTCAATGAAGAAAATCTGAGAACTTCCCCTAAGGTCAGGAATATGGTAGGGATATCCACTATCACCACTGTTGTTTGACATAGTTCTGGAAGTCCTAGTCTCAGCAATCAGATGACAAAAAGAAATAAAAGGCATCCAAATTGGCAAAAAAAGAAGTCGAACTCTCACCCTTTGCAGATGACATGATACTCTGTGGAAAGCCTAATAGCCTCCATCCAAAAATTGCTGGTTCTTATACAGGAAGTCAGAAAAGTGGCAGGATATAAAATCAATGCACAGAAATCAGTTGCATTTCTATACGCAAACAATGAAACAGAAGAAAAATAAATAGTCAATTCCATTTACATTGCACCCCAAATCACAAGATACATAGAAAAAAACCTAACCAAAGAGGCCAGAGATCTGTACTCTAAATACTATACAGCACTCATGAAAGTAATTAAGGAAGACGCAAAAAATGGAAAAGTGTTCCATGCTCATGGGTTAGAAGAATAAATATTGTGAAAATGACTATGCTTCCCAGAGTAATCTACACATTCAATGCAATCCCTATCAAAATACCATTAACTTTTTTCACAGAACTGGAAAAAATAATCCTAAAATTTGTATAGAGCCAGAAAAGACCCCTAATAGCCAAATGAATGTTTAAAAAGAAAACTAGTGGCATCACTTAAAGCTCTATAACAAGACTATAATCATCAAGACAGTATGGTACTGAAACAAAAACAGACACATAGATCAAGGGAACAGAATAGAGAGCCCATCAATGGACCCTCAAATCTACAGTCAACTAATCTTTGACAAAGCAGGAAAGAATGTCCAATGGAAAAAAGACAGTCTCTTTGAAAAACGGTGTTGGGAAAATTGGACAGCCACATGCAGAAGAATGAAACTGGACCATTTCCTTATACCATACACAAAAATAGAGTCAAAATGGATGAAAGACCTCAATGTGAGACAGGAATCTATCAAAATCCTAAAGGAGAACAAGCAGCATTCTCTTTGACCTTGGATGCAGCAATTTCTTGCTAGACATGTCTCCAAAGGCATGGGGATAAAAGGCAAAAATGAACTATTGGGACTTCATCAAGATAAAATGCTTTCCACAGTAAAGGAAGTAGTCAATAAAACCAAAAGACAACTGACAGAATGGGAATAGATATTTGCAAAGGGCATCAGATAAAGGGCTAGTATCCAAAATCCATAAAGAACTTATCAAACTCAACACCCAAAGAACAAATAATCCAATCAAGAAATAGGCAGAAGGCATGAACAGATATTTCTGCAAAGAAGGCATACAAATAGCCAAGAGGCACATGAAAAAGTGCTCAACATCACTCATCATCAGAGAAATACAAATCAAAATCACAATGAGATACCATGTTGCATCAGTCAGAATGGCTCAAATTAAGAAGTCAGGAAATAACTGATGTTGGCGAGGATTCAGAGAAAGGGGAACCCTCCTCCACTGTTGGTGGGAATGCAAGCTGGTACAGCCACTATGGAAGACAGTATGGAGGTTCTTCAGAAAGTTGAAGATAGAGCTACTCTACCACCGAGCAATTGTACTACTGGGTATTTGCCCCAAAAATACAAATGTAGTGATCTGAAGGGGTACCTGCACCCCAATGTTTAAAGCCCAGATGTCCATCAACAGATGAATGGATAAAGAAGATGTGGTATATATACAATGGCTATCAAAAAAATGAAATCTTGCTATTTGCTACAATGTGGATGAAACTAGAGGGTATTATGCTAAGCAAATAATAAGTCAATCAGAGAAAGACAATTATATGATCTCACTGATATGTAGAATTTAAGAAACAAAACAGGGGATCATAGGGAAAGAGAAAAAAATAAAACAAGACAAAACCAGAGAGGGAGATAAACCATAAGAGACTGTTAACCATAGGAAAACAAACTGAGGGTTGCTGGAGGGGAGGGAGGGTGGCGGGAAGGGGTAACTGGAAAATGGACGTTAAGGAGGACATGTGACATAATGAGCACTTGGTATTATATAAGACTGTTGAATCACAGACTTGTACCTCTGAAACTGATAATACATTATATGTTAATAAATTGAATTAAAATTAAAAAAAAAAAGAAAAATAATATGCCATTATGGAAAGACCAGAGAAATTTGATACAGAACTTGCTGCTCTTTTCAGTTTTGGTTGTGCCTGGCAATATTAGGTATTCAGGCCTATTTGTTGAATAAATGTGAGAATGTTTTTAGAGGAAGAGTTGTGAACTCAACTTGTTCTTGTAGCATTGAACACTTAGGGGCAAGGAGGTGGCACATGGCTGGGAATTAGTAACTTATCTGTATCCTCTTGACTTTATGTAGTTTAGTGAAGATTTCATAGCTATCAATACGGCCACCACTAGGGGCGCAGTTAAGGATCTGCCTTTGGTTCAGGTCAAGATGCCAGGGTCCTGGGGATCAAGCCCTGCATTAAGCTCCCTACTCAGTGGGGAGTCTGCTTTTCCCTCTGTTCCAACATTTCCCCACCCCTCTTGCATGTGCGCTCTTTCTCTCTCACAAAAATAAATAAAACCTTAAAAAAAAAAAAAAAAGATGGTCACTTTGAAGCACAAAAACAGATAGTTTCACTCTGTCATCTATAAATGCTCCCACCCCCAGGGAAAAATCTTCATGGGAAAGTAAAAGATACCAGAATAATTGGGCTAATTATAGTCTTGGACTAATGGCATTCTAGCTATGCAATGGCTGAAAGTGGAAGGAAGAAGATTAGAATGGCTCTTGGTCGTGCTTCAGAAAACGTTAAGAAATGATAGATTCTTTCAAGAGCCATCTCTATAGCATATCTGGCATGTGATTATCAGCTTTAGACTCCCTGTTCAGAATGCTCATTCACTGTAAAGCAGTGCATTTCATTTTCAAAAGTTTTAAATCTCAAAAATATCTGCCTAATAAGACAAAATGGGCCATCCTATAATATCCACCCCTGTTCTGGCAATCTTGGTAAATACCACCATTCTTTAAAAATATTAAAAAGAAAAAATGTGATGGGCCTTCCGCATATTTTACTAAGTTTCAGAATAAGCATGCATTATTATCTTGATTGGTCTCTTTGATATCCTCTTCCAAATCTCCAAGCATTCCAGATTGTCTTCATCGGGATTGCATTTATTTGTAGGCATGCTTTGAAAGGAGAGTGCTTGCTACAACTGGATGTATTTCTCCAGAGTGAACTAATTAATTTGCCACTTAATGGGACCACTATCCCTCTTGATATGAACATTCCACTAAGGACATATATATTAGCGTTTTGAGCTGCGAACTCAAATAATAGTCCAGGCTTATCTGTTAAGGTAGGTCATTTGTTCCATATTTATGTAGTTAACCTTTTAAATCTGCACCTTAAAATTAGGCTTTTTTAGATCATGTATAAATTTATTTTTTCCAAATCCTGACTTCTGTGGTCAGTGTCTCCTGTCACTTCCTTATTTTCCTATAAATTGTTTATAAGAATGTAGAAAATAATAGGGCATGAATATCGCTCTGATACACCACCTCATGACCAGTACTAACCCATCATATCCCAGTGTTCCTCCAGTTAGCTCACATGGAGAGAATAGGGGCTTGTGATTGGAACCCCATGGCTGAAATTCGGAAGGAAAAGGGTGTTCTGCAAATAAGGGATATATGTACATTTCCTAGAACATGGAAAGAGTATTTCTATAAACTAACAGAACAAAGAATTCTGTATCTAGATTCTGAAAAGCATGGTGATATGTCAAGATGAGGTAGATGGTATTGAGTTTGGGGTAATACAATGAGTTCAGCATAATTCACATTGAGTTTTAGTACAATTTTATATCTAAGTCTTCTAGGAATTGGGTCTATAGAATTGGTAACATTGTGAAAACTTGACCCAAAGCTATATAGTAAGAGTCCTAAGGCAGTGCCTGTGTGGCTCAATTGGTTGAACATCCAACTCTTGATTTCAGCTGAAGTAATGATCTCAGGGTCCTAAAATCAAGCTTTATGTTGGGCTTTGCACTGCGTAGGGAGCCTGCTTAAGATCCTCTCTCTCCCTCTCCCTCTGCTCCCTGCCTCTCTACCCTTCTCAAAAGAAAAAAAGAAGAGTCATCAATATGGAAGTGATGACTGGCCTGTAGGAGTGAGTGAGATCAGAGAGAGGATGTGGGTAAAGAAAGTTAACAGAAGTGATTTCATTTGAGGAGAATCCTGAGAAACAATGCCCTGGTGCTGATTATGGATAGCCCACGAGGGAACTGGACTTAGATATACAGGAAAAGACTTAAAGGATGCCTCCCCCTGGCTCTTCCGGAATAACATCTCACAGTGCCCCTCTTGTAGTCTGAGCCTTGCATCCCAGGCCAAAGTTGGCTCTGTTTCTGTACTAGGCCAATTGAAATTGACCTAAAATATACGTACAGTGAATCTAGGGTAGATTTTGTTTTCACATAGTTTTATTTTCCCTTGCTTCTGTGTTATAAAGAAGAAGAAGAAGAAGAAGAAGAAGAAGAAGAAGAAGAAGAAGAAGAAGAAGAAGAAGAAGAAAAAGCTTCCTTGGACAAATGAGAGTATAGGATATAGGATATAAACTAAGAAGATAAAAGGAAAAGTAAAAAAAACAGTTTACTGATATAACATGCTGAGAGAATAAAAGTACTTATTTTTGAACTTCTGAAAGGATTCACTGCTGTTTCAAAATCTTGTTCTAGAGTAATAAAAGTCCAAGCGACCAGATAAAAATGCTAATTATATTGGCTTTTAACTCCAGCACTATGCAGTTTAGGATAATTATTGGCCATTCTCTGTCACATCAAATGAATGAGGCTTAACCTTCAGATTATCGGAGGAAAATCAACATTCTTAGAAACCTGCTGCAGGTTCTCTTTTACTTTTTTGATGAGTCATCATCAAAGAACTTTTGTTTGATCTCTTGCAGGATGCTCAGTGGCATCTGTCATTTGGCTGTCTTTTTTCTTTTCCTTTTTTGAAAATAATTAATTAATTGATTTTAATAATGGCCTTGGACCTACAGGTGGGGAAGGGCAAAGGCTTGCTGGTTATTTGTGATATTGTGGCTACCTCTGGTTGGTGTTGTATTTGGGACTTTCTCTGGGACAAGGCAAGTGGATGCTTTCTTTAACTGATTGATTTTGCTTAGTGAAGAGTTTAAACGTCTTAAAGATTGATAAAATCAAGCAGTGCTTTTGGTGTCTTGGGGAAGCAGGTAAGCTGGGACTCAAGTAATCCATGGGGTTATGAGCCAGCTAGACCTGTTGGTTGCACCAAAATTAACTTACATCCTATTCTGTGAAAACAGATCTTATTGTAATTTCAAATGTATTGAAACAGTCGTGGTCTAAATCATGCCTAAGGTATTTTTAATGCTTAATGTTTGCATCTCATTTTAAGTTAAGTTGAATGTGGTATTAGGTAGTTTCCAGAGAAAACCTTGGTTTCAACTTTTTCTGGCGATACTGCGATTTGGGAACCAACTTGAATACCACTGAAAATAAACCCTGTCTTACACTTATCTACTCCCTCTCACCTTATTTCAATTTCCCCATACACCAAACTTTTGTCTGAGATACCACTAACCTCAGGCTGTTCTGACGAGCAACCTCATGACCTTTTGAAATAGTAACATCCTGAGAAACTTTTAAGTTTTCACAATCTTTCTTTCTTTCTTTTTTTTTAAGATTTTATTTATTTGTTTGACAGTCAGAGATCACAAGTAGGCAGAGAGGCAGGCAGAGAGAGAGGTGGAAGAAGGCTCCCTGCTGAGCAGAGAGCCCGATGCGGGACTCGATCCCAGAACCCTGAGATCATGACCTGGCTCGATCCCAGGACTCCAGGACCATGACCTGAGCTGAAAGCAGAGGCCTTAACCCACTGAGCCACCCAGGCGCCCCGATCACAATCTTTCTTGCACAGGGCTGTCTCCTGTCTCACTCTTCAATTCTTGTGTAAATGGAAGTTATCATCAATCTGTACTTTAGATTCTAGACCGTAAACTGTTATTCTTCACTTCAGAATCAGACCTCAAGCATCAGGCACAATACTTTGGTGAGACCGAAATGTGCCTGTGACTCACAGCAAACCGTACTTCAAATCGAAAGAATATGTATCCAGTAAAGCTGCATCCAAATTAAGCTCAGAACTTGCAAACCACTGAAATCACTGTTTGATATCTCTAGGCCAGCTGTTCACTAGCAATCCATCCACTCCAGCAAAGACGCTGTCTCCACAGCCTTCTCTCTTTTGCTTTGCACCCTCCCTGCCCCTTCCCTGTCCCTCTCTTTCTTTCTTTCTCTGAGGCCTGCTCCACACACCACAGTGGCATCACACTTATGCAGCACTCTTCTGCTGCTTTGAGATCTAAGCCATACTCTCCCTTCAGAAAGCACGTCAGCATTAATGTGAATTAAGGGTAATGGCGTCAGTGGGAAAGCTTCAGTGACTGTCTAATTTGTAAAGAGCAAAGTATTTCAGAATTGTCACTTGTATCTATGCTAGCAGTGCCTCCTGAATAATGTAAGCCTTGTCCCTAGATGACAGTGTGGCTCCTGAGAATGATACATCCAGCCACTCTAGCCCAACCCCCTGAAAGCATCCTTAATTCCTCCCACTTCATTTGCCTCCATTTTTCAGCCTCGTAGCTAGCTTTCCCTTCAATACGTAGCTTCCCCCACCTTCCCCTATCAAAGGCCACCCCACCACTCTAACCCTTGCCTTCATATCTTTTACTTGAGGCACTGTGACGTCCTCCTCCTGGGGCTTCTCACTTCGTTTCTCACTGGGCAATAGCCCATTCTCCACATAGCAGTAAGACTGATCTTGTAAAGGCTAGTGTCAGTTTAGACGTTCCTAGATAAAACCACAGAATTAAACCCTTACATCTCCCCATGTGTTCACATAGCTGGTATCTGCTTATCTCTCAGGTGTAATTCTGTAGCTTCTCCCCTTCTCTTGCTGGGACGCAGCTGCCCCATTCTGCTTCTTCCGAGAAAACCCGGAGGCATTTTCCCTACTTAGTGCCTTTGCCCTTCCACAGAGTGATTGATCAGGGCTTGGCGCATGGCTGCCCTCCTTTGAGTGCTTGACCTTCTTACTCATCCCCCTGCCCCATTGTGTCTTCTCATCACTTGCCGTCACCTAACCATATTTACTTCCTTTATCAGCATTCACTATACACTCGACTTCATTTATTTTGTATGTATTTTCTCCCTATGGCCTGTAAAATACATGTTTTCCAGGGCAGTGTCCCACCTTTCTGGTTCCCCTTTGTATCTCCTGCATCCAGACTAGCGGCTTGACCATTCAAAAATATTTATTGAACTATTGATCTCTGTAATGATTCCCTGACAAAATGAGAAATCCAATTCCAGGTTCCAAAGACCCATTTTACAATGCAAAACTTATTTTACAATATCTGTAGCGATAGCCCCAACACACATAAAGTAGGATGGCATGACAGAAAGAACATGGATTGCAGTATCAGACAAAACTAGATTTAAATTTCAACTCTAGCAATTGTCTGAGATGGCTCTTTGTAGTTTTAGAAGTCAGGATGGTGTTTCAGTTTGAGAAGGGAGAAGAATATGAGAGAAGGCTCTGAAATGTTTGTAATGTTTAATTTCCTCATCTGGACAGTGGTTATACAAGTGTATTTACTGAAAATTTGTTTATTTGTAACTTATGATTTTCTAAATCATATTATATATTATATAAATTATATGTATGTATTTATATATAATACATATATATTTTGTTTAGAATTATAATTTATATAGTTATACATAACAAGTTTCTCTCTTTCTCTCTTGATCCTGCTTACATATTCTTACCCCAAAAGATACAGTGGTTTGTAGTCTGAAGCAAAGACCTTTACATTTCAATACACCATAACTTTAAACTCCAAAGTCTTTTTTTTTTCCTTTTCTTTTTCATTTTTTTGGAAGTTGTCTTACCTGTAAGAATGTGTGGTCTTGTATATGTAATGCACATCATCATTAGTCAACTTTTTAGGGGGATGGGTTGTGAAGGGAGAGTGACTTTTCAGTTTCTCTCCAGGTTCTAGCCCATTTGGTGTAAGGGGTTAGGTGACTGGAAGAGCTGGCATTACAAGCAGTGAAACAATTGAGCACTATCTTCCTTTGATGCTTCCCAAACTGTAAGGAAGACTTGTTGGGGAGGGATGGTAAAGCAGCAAGAGAAAATCACCACTAGATTTTTTTCATTGGTCCACTGGAAAAAAAGGAAAGAATATAGAGGAGGAGAGGTGAAGAGAAAAAATAGTAGTGTCCCAGAGGAAACTATAAAGGGAAAAACAGGCAAAACCTATAAGACACTAACATTTTGTACAGTTGGAAGTAATGAAAAAAATCAAATTTCTTTTAAGAGCATGTGCAACTCTTTTTTAATGGAGAGGTGCCAAGTGGTACAATAAAATGTATATGTGTATATATGTGTATATGTGCATACACATGTACATATGTGTGTGTATAATGTGTGTGCATATGTATGTGTGTGTTTGTGTATATATATATATATATATATATATATATATATATAATCCTTACGTTAAAATGTATATGAATTAGGGAATTGTTAGGTCCAAGCATCTGAAACATATTTAAATTCTTTTTTTTTTTTTAAAGATTTTATTTATTTATTTGACAGAGAGAGATCACAAGTAGGCAGAGAGGCAGGCAGAGAGAGAGGAGGAAGCAGGCTCCCCGCTGAGCAGAGAGCCCGATGCGGGACTCGATCCCAGAACCCTGAGATCATGACCTGAGCCGAAGGCAGCGGCTTAACCCACTGAGCCACCCAGGCGCCCCACATATTTAAATTCTTGAGACATATTGCCAAGTTTTCCTTCAGAAATTATTGCCAGTATTCATGCCCATCATTTGGTCATTCATTTACTTCATAAATTTTTACTGTTTATTTACAGATCACCATTATTAACAGGACCTTGTCAACTCAGAATCATCCCAAGAAATGTATATTTATTATTTAATAGCCAAACATACAGCACACTTTGCTTTTTTATAATGTGCAAAGTCGCACAATTTTTAATATTTTTCTACTGAAACTTGTTTTCTTGTAATTATTCATTCACATTGTGCTAATTTTTGTTTGGAGGTGGCAAGTTCTTTAGGTATTAATTAATAATTATTTTATTTAGTAGTATCCCTATTTGTCTCTTTATGGAGAGATTGTGGCTCCATGAAACTGCCATCAAACTTCTATCTTTCTCTGAAGTATGCTCTCTCTCTTTTACGTAGCAAAAATTGGTGGGCACTTGGTGGTTACAAATAGAGGTAAGTTGAACTTCCGTCTTTATATATTTAGTGTTTCTAACTTTTCCAAATTTAACACCTATATATTTTGTAATTTTCAAAATAAATTTATAAAAATAAAACCCAAGACAATTATTACAGAAATTGGTACAAATTTTTGTGTGCAAATTACTTTTATTTTTTTGCTCTCCTACCTCTTCTGCTAAATATGTTCCATGCTGTAAAATTTCTGGGAGGCTTATGACCCATACCTTCTTTGAAATTCCTTGGTGGGAATATGTGTTCATCATAGAAGACAAACATCGAAATCTAATAGGAGGATGACCATGGAAACTTAGCGTCTGAATGGCAGTAGTAGGAGGAGTAGCTCTGCATGTTCTCTCAGAGGCTGTTGATGGGTATTTTTAAACTCTAGATCAAGGACGATGACCGTTGTGATAGTTAGAAGTACTTATTGACTAATACATACCATCCTTTCTGTGCTGCATCTCATTTAATACTCAGAACATACATACTTAATAGGTTTCACTGTTATCTCCGTTTTATGTGAAAGGAAACAAGGCCTTGTAAAGATTGGGGAATTTTCCTGAGACACCCAGCTGCTAAAAGATGACTGTGGGATTCAAACCTGACTCACATCACCAGGAACAAGCATTTATCAGGGACAAGCAGAGGCAGTGATGATGCTAGTTACAGGGAGGATGGTAGGCGTGGGGTGAGTAGATGCTCTCTGTCCCCTGGGGGACTTCACAGTCTCCTAGTGATACCTGATGAACGGGTGCTCATTTTGATGGTTTGATGGATGCTGTGCTAGGAGGGAGCACAGCACTCTCAGAGGCTATAGGGCTGCGTCCACTCCGTGTTCACGTTGAATGTTGTTTTCTTACTATAAGAAACGCTTCCCTGAAGAAATGTTTTTTCTTACTACAAAAGTAATTTAGATTCAAGGAAACACAATCCAAATACCCATATATGGAAACTGAAGACACATGTAAAACAAACAAAAAGTTTATAAAGCTATCCCTTAAGGATGGTACTATCTTTTCAGACCTTTTTCTACAAGATTCTACAGCAGTGGGAGCACAGAGCACATATGTTGTGCTAACCAAGGCTTCCGTGACTCAGGCCTTACTGCGTGCTATTTCCTTAGCCTGGAATATTCTTGTTTTTAAACGTCCCCTGTCCAATTTCTATTGCTTCTTCAGGTTTCAGCTTAAATATTACTTAGTCTCAAAACAAATAAGTTTATTCTGTTCAGTTTGTTCATACTAGAGCCAGTAGTTTTCACATTTGGACTTATTACAGTTTGTAATTAGAGATACACATTTAGGCAGAGATTTTGTGTTTACTACTAATACTTCCTTAATGAGAATCTTCATAAGAAGTCACAGTAACACGTGTTGGAAAAGTGATCACACGTGTTTCTATTTACAAGTTGTCATAGTTAAATATTGATCACTGAGTATTTTAAGTTTAATCATGGGGGATTTTCTTGAAGATAATGCATTAAGAACCACTTGATAAATATTTGTTGAATGAATGATATATTTTAAACATAATTTGATTATTTTCTACCTCATCTTTTAATAGTGTTTATTATGTATATACCATAAAGTATTTATTAATTCAAGATAGCTGAGGAGCTGCCTCATTATTTTATGTTATCATGCATGCTACAGCAATGAAAATACCATCCTTTTTATCCCAAAAATGAATGTCTGGAAATAGAATTGCTATATATAAAAAGACTTACATTTTAAGATTCTTGACAACTAAAACAGTAAAACAATGTGATAGAATAACTCTCAGAGATCAATACAGTGTTTAGGACAGGCCATTTATTCTATAATTTGAATTGGCTTGATCTCCTTGAAAAGCAGTCATAACTAATTGTATTCTTATCAGCTACTTTTCCCTTTCTCTCCCTTTTTTTTTTTTTTTGTTGTTGATGTCCTACTTTTGGTTTAATATACAGAGATTATCCAAAGTTGATGAGTTCAAATTAGAAAGAGTGCTAAAGAAACAGACCCAGTTACTAATAATGATTTATTTAAAACATGACACATTAGGGCCATGCTTATATTTTGAAAGTATAATCTCACTTTTCTCGTACAAAGTTATTTGAAGCCATCTATAAATCTTAAGTGGTTGGTATTGATTTCATTTGTCATTAGGATAGTGTTTTTGCATATCTGACAACTTAAAAGCAGAGGTTTGAGTACAGTTATGAATTATTATAATACAATTATCATAAATTAAATGGTGTCATTTACTACTTATCTTGTTTCATCATTAACTCAGACTATGGTTGTATAACTACAAATATAATTCAGGGATACTTTTATCTAAGCCACCTAATTTTATAGGTAAAGCATTCTTTGAGATTTAATAATTGTAAAAATTTAATTATATGGTAGACTGCTAATTGACTCCCAGAATCCCAACCTTCTTTTCCTCCTTAGTAATAAAACTGTAATATTATTTGGGATGACATGAGCCTTATTAGGAGTCTAGATTACTATAGCTTCCTGGAAGCTTGGTAGCTACATAGCTGTGTTTTGCTGCATTAAATGTAAAAAAAAAACTATCTCTAGGTCCCGATAATTCTCTTATTCCCTTTATTACTATCACTTGCTATTTGAGCTTAAGCAGCCCTCTTTGACCATGAAAGGATACTTTAAGTTGTTATGGAGCTCAGAAATGGACAATGGAGCCCGGAAACCAGCCTGAATTGTCTATATTTACATTTGTTTTGCAAGAATGTTTAACTTTTTTGTGTTTGAGCCAAGTTATTTGGTATGTTTGGTATATACAGTGAAACCTAATCCTAATGCAAAATATGATATTGCCAGGTTGAATGCCCATTAGCTATAGGAGTATTTGTGGGTTCAACTGTAAATCCTAAATTAGAGGAGATAAGATCTGCCTGTTGCCTAGAATGGCAGGTCTGATAGGAGATCCCAAGGATGTCAATGTTTTTCTCCCATTAAATATTCACTTTTCATCTTAATGACCTATTACTCTGTAGCAAATTACCACAAATGAGTGGATTAAAACAAAACATGTTTGTTATCTTTTTTAAAGAAGATTTTCTTTGTTTACTTGAGAGACAGCAGAGAGCACAAGTGGGGAATTGAGGGAGAGAGGCACAGGTAGAAGCAAGACTCCCCCGAGCAGGGAGCGTGATACGGGGCTTGATCCCAGGACCCCAAGATCATGACCTGAGCCGAAGGCAGATGTTTAATTGACTGAGCCACCCAGGTGCCCTGAAACATGTTAATTATCTCACAGTTTTGGTGAGTTTTCAGCTTTAGGATCTCATCTGAGAGGTGCAGTCAGGGTGCCTGCTGCAGTCTAATCTCGAGGGTCAACTGGGGAGAGAATGCTTACAAGCTAATGTAGATCATGACAGATCCATTATCTCGTGGACTTTTGAAGTGAGGCCCCAGTTCTTGGATGGCTATCAACCAGAGTCTGCCCTCATTTTCTACCCAGTTGTTGGCCAGAGGTCATCCCTGCTACATTGTCTTGTAGATTTCTCCAACAAGGCCACTTACTTCATCAAAACCAATGAGAGAGAGCATCTCTAGCAATACAGATGTTGAAATCTTATGTACTGTTATCACTAAAGTGACAACCTATCACCTTTGCTATATTCTATCAGAAGATAGTCACAGGTCCTACTCACACAAGAGAGGAAGAGACTGCACAAAGATGTGGGTATAGGAAGCAGGGATAAATGGGGGTCATCTCAGAGGCTATATGTCACAATTCCTTGAAACAATTTTTTTTTTCTAATCCATTATACGTTTCCACCTAACTTTAATACTTACTGATCTTGGGTCATTTACAGAATCTTATTTTGCAATAATTTCTTTGAGCTGTATTATTTCCCAAGGAGTCATAGATCCTCACCTGGCTCTGGAACCATCTGCAGGTACAAAATATACTTTCCAATCCCTTCAACCAAACCACCACAGATATTAAGTAATTCTGATCTAAGCATTTATCTCTGTCATTTACCATTGAATCAGCTCAAGGAACAAATAAAAGAGAAAATTGCCCTTAAATTGATTATGATTATATCGATTTTGAGATAAATGATAAATATATATACTGTGCTATATGAAAAATACTCATATAAATATTTTCCTACATTATTGACAATGATATTTAATACAAAATATAGGCAAAGACAAATATTTTGTACACAGGTGACAATTATATACTCAAGTTTATAATGAAAGTCAGGGGCACCTGGGTGGGTCAGTCAGTTGCATCTGCCTTTTGCTCAGGTCATGATCCTAGGGTTCTGGGATCAAGCCCTGCATCGGGCTCTCTGCTCAGTGAGGATTCTACTTCTCCCTCTAGCTCTTACTCTACTTCTGTGCTCTCTCTCTCTCTTTCATTCAAATAAGTAAACACTAAATATTTAAATCAGGGCCTGGAATATTACATATACAAAGAGCTATATTTTCGAGTATGGTTCCCAGATTTTGAATCCTAGTTGCTGAATATTCCTGGGCATGTTTTAAATTTAAGAAACTTTGTTACCCTATTTAGAAAATTGGTGATAATTTAAAAAAAAAAAAAGGATTGGGATGCATAAGAAAACTGGCAGGATAGAAATAGAGAGTTTGCAATGCAGCTTTGAGAGAGATAAAGAAAGCTGAGCTAAATATTCAGCAGCCTTAGGACTGCATTCCTTAGCATTAAGGAGAAGGGAGCCAATCTATAGGTGAAGGGGTTGATTAGTTCAGAGAGTTTACTGCTAGAACCTACTAAAATCTGGCATGAGGCAATACATTACGGTGTTTACCAGGCAAATTACGTGGAATACTGAGTTCACATTTTCAGGGTAAATGTGCTTGATGGGTGACCGTGGCAGGATCATTTATTACATTTGAACTTCATTTTCCCCATCTGTAAATTGGGATTAAAATTCACAACTCTCGTGTCATTGAATATTCAATGAGACTATGTTAATGAGGTGGCAAACCAGTTCCATAAGTGATGCATATATAATTGTAAAGCTAAAATAGAAAACTGATTGTGTGTGTGTGTGTGTGTGTGTGTGTGTTTATTTTGGACAGGTAGGGATGGTAAATGGAAAGTCATGTTGAGTGTTCTTCTAAAGTTATCCATACTAAAATATTTAGCAAGTTCATTTTCTGTAATTTTTGTAATATGGAAGCTTTATCCACATATCCCTAAAGCTGATAAGACTAGAAATAGAGTCTACCTATTAGCTACTGTATTTTAAGTTCTTAGTACATTAATTGGCTCGTAGTAGACCCTCAATAAATACTAATCCCCTTTTTAACTATTCCCAGTCTATTACTTAAATTCAATAAAATATCTCTGGATACAAATGCTTTTAATTTTATAAAATGAAAACTTTTGTCCCAGAAATGCGCTTAAAATTTCTTTGGGAGAATCACAGTCTAATTAACTCCTATTATAGTAAAGCTTGCTTATGGATAGAAATTATGAAATGATGTACTTTGTGGGAAGAATTTTTGAAATTAAATTTTAAAGAGAAACCCATAAATCTGTGAATGCTGAAGATTGTATCTTATATATTAGGTGATGTTCTACTTTCAGAATTCTTCTGAGAACATTTTCTCAGCATGTTTATTAAAGACATTTGAATGGTTATTTTCAACGACACATTGTATGGCCTAAGCCCAGCTGCTAAAAATGAACCTCAGAAATTTTATGAAAACCAGGATCTGATTAAATCTGGTCTTAAAAGCTGTTTCTCTGACTTTCAAAGTCACATTGACCTTTTAGACTCAATAACTCTTTCAGTGCTGTACATTTTTTTTTAATCTTCTGGTCTTTGCATGTTGTCAAGTATATTATTTTAAAATCATTTTATGCAGCAATCAATTATTTCTGTCCTAATTCATTTGTAACAAGTTCAGTATAATCCTTGAATTTTAGGAGCAGGTGTTAACTGTTAACTGTAAATATTTGTAGTAACTAAGAATGTATCTACTGGGAATTAAAAATAAAACTGTAAATGATCTCTAGGATGTTTATTGTCTATCAATATGTATGTAGACTCTACCTGCGAACAGATTTCCAACCTGGATGATGAACAGCTCTGGAAGAGATGTGCTAAGGATATGGTGCTTGTAAAATTAGCAACATCTGCTGCATAAAGTGAGTGTAGTAGCATATAATAATAAATATGTGAATTGCCTGTGTTTGGAGAGCTCCATAAGTGACATGAGACACCTACTCTCATTTAACTAAATCCTGAAAAATATTGGGAAAAAAATGAAGCCATATCTACTGAAATAATTAATATAAACAAGAATTCTCTTAGGCAGCTATTGGATATGGAAACTGCACTAAACCTGTAGTCAAGAGTTACGAGTTACATCCCTGATTTTATACTCGTTAGCTGAGTTAAAGTAGCAAGTCATTTAACATCTCTAAGTCAAAATTTCTTTATCAGCAAAACAGAGATACTATTAGCCACATCACATAGTTGTTATGAGGCTTCCATTAGACAATGGAAGTGGAAGTTCGCTGCAAGTTGCCGGACAAATGTTACTTATAACTGAAGTGTAATGAAAGTACTTTGTCACATATGAAGCACTGTTCCACCCTTAGATATTATTTCTGAAATGTAGCGTATAAATTTTTTCAATAATAATATTATTAGAATAGACATTGAAAGTTTACTTATTCAGCAAACAGTAGTTCCCATAAGACATACTTGTTCTGGAGTTGCAAAAAGATATAAATAATTCTTAGATATTTCCATCTCTTTTGGATTGTCTCTGTGAATCATGATGCTAAGAATATAAATGACATCAGCGAGGTCTGTACAAATGCTCTTTACAGGATGGAAACTGGTTGGAATTTGGCCAACTACAAAACATGGAAAAATGAGTAAACTTTGGCCTGCTAATTGGGGATTAGATTCCTCTGTAAGTTTTTTTTTTTTTTTCAGGTAATTATTTTCTTAAAGGATTAGTATCTTTTTTTCCATATTGTTGTTGTTACCACTAATTCTTCCAGTAAGCAAGTATCTCAGTTGTTCTCTTCAAGTTTCACGTGGTTTCAGGCTGGAAGAGTTTATCTTCTTTGGTCTGTTGACCAGTAGAGGAATGATAGAACTTATACCTGGAACTAACCAGGCGGAGAGATGGTTTGTAAGACACACCCGGGGAAGCAGGCAAGAGAAATATTAATGAGTGGGTTTTGTTCTTCTCTGAATGATCTGTGGTTAACATAAAAATGTGGGTAATTTTCCCCATTTTGTCTGTTTTCTTCCTAATTTAAAAAACCAATCTCTATTACTTGCCTAGAAGGTTTGTATAAAGAGTATGTTGAGTGAAAGACTTTGAATTCAAATACTGATTCAGACACTAACTATGGACACCTGAGCAAGATGTAGTAATTGTATGGGGGGGGGCATAATATTTAGTGTAAGTTTGCCTTGAGTGTTCATCGAGATACTCTAATTTTTCATATTAATATTCCTTCTTATTCCACCGAAATGTCTCATGCCAAGAACACTAATAATCTCCATGTCTCTATATCTGAAGGGTGCTTTTCAGTCTTCTAAGATTCGACTTCTCATTAGCATTTGATTGGTCATTCATTCTCAAAGCACTTTCTTCCAATAAGCAAGCATGACACCACACTTTTCCTATCTTTCCTCTACTTTGTAAGTCACCCCAACTCATTCTCAAAAGAGTCAGTATAAGTGACCTCAAGAATACAGAGTTTTGGGGGGCTCTCTTTCTTCTCACTTGGCTCTCTCTCTAAGGGAATTTGATCCTTTTCCTTGTTATTACTTATCATCCATGAAATAATTACTCATCATTGTGTATAACTAGACCAAATCTCTGCGCTGAGCACACTTATATATCAAACCACCTTCAAAATTTCCAGTCCTCTGGGATGTTTCAGTCTTATCTTAAATTCAGTGTGTCCCAAGACTAAATTCTGATCTTATAAATACTCTCTCCCAAAATAAATAACAAGTTTCACCACCTGCGATCTAAGTGCACAAGTCCAAAGCTTGGGAATTATCAGCACTGACTTCTCTCTCCTAAAAGCTATTCCTTTTCAATTTCTGACAATTTTATATCTTCAATACATTTCCTATTTATCCACTACTCTGTCCCCACTCCCCACCCTCCCACCCCCAAATTCAAGCTGCTATTTTCACTTATCCAGATCATTATAACATGCCCTAGTCAGGTCTCCTAGTGTCTATTCTGGCCTCTCTCTCATGTGTTCTTCAGAATATGACTGCTGTTCTGCTCTCTGGACACAAATATGATGCTATCATATCCCCCACCAAATTGGCTGAAATCACTTTACTTCTTCCTCATTGTTCCAGGAAAAAGTCCAAAGTAACCGGTGTTGCAGAGCTCTTGCCTCGCTGCCAGTCTCCTTTTGTGTCGTTATCTCTTCCTGTCTCATTCTTCTCCAGTCTTAAAGTTTTCTTCTCACTTTCTCCTGCCCCAGAGCCTTTATACCTATAATACCTAGCCTCGAGAGTTCTCACCAACCTCCCCTCTCTAGTTTATATTTCACTCATCCTTCTGAGTCTGGCTCAAGTAACTTCTGCAGGGAAGCTTTCTCTGATACCCTTGCCCATTCTGGTTCTTTAGTTAGAAACTATCATATGCAATGCTCCTTTCCCACTTAACACTCTACTCAGTCTCAGTTTGTAATTATGCCCTTTGTGTGTGTGAGAGAGAGAGAGAACAGAGAGATTATTTGAATAATGTCTGTCTCTATCTCTTGACCGTAAGCTCCTTGGGAAGAGTGATAATTTTTGTTCTCACTCTTTCTGCAGTACCCAGAACATAATAGCCTGAATAAATATTTTAGTCGTATTGCTGTTAAAAGTAAGGAGCTCCACAATGTCTACACTTATTATATTGTTATTTTATGCCTGTGCATGCATTTATTTCTATCCACATCAACTTTCTTAATTTGCATCAAGTTGTTTGAGAAGTTCTTTTATGAAGTATTTTTAATAATAATGGCAGAGAATTTATATGGCACTTCTGTGAAGAAGCACTCATGCACCTCAGATAAATGTGATTTATATATGATGCTTTTCTAGATCTTCAGTTCACCTAACTTTAAAAAAAGGCATTTAAAAGCAAAAGTACCTTGACTTGTATTACACCCATAATGGTAAATGGAAATGAAATACCATTACGCCGCCTTGTCCTTTAGGGTCTATTGGAGCATGAAATCAATATCACCATTAGCTCAAGTACAATCAAATATTCTTTCCAATTTCTGTCACTTGCTGTCACCTGCCCTTGTGATTGCATGACACTTTCCTTTCACACACTTGCTTTCTGCACATTTCTGCAAAATTCGCACAACCATCTAGATCTATCAAAGGGTCATTGTTGAGCTGAATAGGATTAACATTAGAATAAGAGACATGACTTATGTAATGAAAGCATAATTATCTCACTTTCCTTTTTTTACCTTGCCTATACATTCTGTTCTCACAGGAAAGCAGGGTAATGGAATCACAGCAATTTTAGCAGGATTCAGTGTCATGAGGAATGATTCAGTTATTGACAGCAGACTGTGACACACTTGAAGAGGCTGATCCCTGAACGATACCAACACTAGGAGCAATAGGACATTGTATAGCCTAGAAGGATATGAGAAAGAGTTAGAAAGAAATCAGTATCCTGAAACAGTTATCTCCAATGAAAACAATGAAAGAATTTAAGAGAATGATTTGAATGACCAGTATTCATCAAAAAGAATGTCCTTAAAATAATCAAGGAATGGAAGGAAGTATGAATATATGTATGTACGCATGTGTGTATACATGTGTATATGTATGTATTTTAGAGAAGTACAGGGAGAGAGAATATCTTAAGCAGACCCTGCGCCCAGCACATGAGCCTGACACAGGGTTCAATCTCACAACACTGGGATCATGATCAGTACTGAAATCAAGAGTAATACTCCTAACTGACTGAGCTACCCAGGCACCCCTAACCTAATCTTTTAAAAAGTAAATTTAAAAATAGAAAGAATCATAGAAGTGTTAAAAGGAATCAAGACTATAGAATCTAGGAGTAGGTAAGGTCTTCTTAAACTACAAAATATCAGAACAAATGGGAAAAGAGAACATTCATTTAATTGCACAAATTTTTAAAAATTGGCAGAAGAAAATGTTCCATAAATATAATTAAAGGACAAATAAAAGTATGTGAAGAAGATGGTTATAATACTTATAGCAGAAAATTGACTAATATTTTAATGTAATACTTTCCTAAACTGTCAAACGGGATTGAAAATTGATAAAGATTTTGGAGGGTAATTTAGCATAAATAAACATTTCGTTTAATCCACCATTAATCAAAATGATGGGGATATCCATCACAGGAAAATGGCTATGTGAAGCATAATAGAGCCACACTTTGGAATACTAAACAGTAGTAAAAAACAGAAGATAGATCTGTATGTATTGATGAGAAGAGCTCTGAGATATTAAATAAAAACAACCAAGGACAGAATAATATCTACATTTTGACACCATTAATGTAAACTATACTAACACATGCAAGCTATATTTTCTGTGGATACTATAGATGCATTCATTTTTTTTTTAATTTTTAGTTTTTTAAAGATTTTGTTTACTTATTTGCTTGACAGAGAGATAGTGAGAGAGAGAGAGAGAGAGTGCACAAGCAGGGGTGCAGCAGGCAGAGGGAGAGGGAAAGGCAGGCTCTCCACTGAGCAAGGAGCCAGATACAGGGCTGGATCTCAGGACCCTGGGATCATGACCTAAGCTGAAGGCAGATCCTTAACTTACTGGGCCACCCAGGCACCCTTTATGGAGGTATCTGAAATAAATTCTGGGAAGATATACAACAAAATGATGTTAATGGTTGTATCTGGGGGAAGACACTGAATTGGAATGAAGTAGTAATCAAAGGGGATATTTTCAGCATGTCTGTATTGTTTAAATACTTTAACATTAAAGTATGTTAATAAATATTAATATTATATAATTAAAAATTAAAGCAATATGAGTTGGATTAAAAACAAAAGCCAAAACCTAAAAGTTAAATTTAGGGAATGAGTCATCAGTATAGTTCAGGTTACTTTAACTCTGGAGAGAAAAAAAATCCCTAACAACATAAAGCATTGATGTTATAAAAAATTTAAGATTCTGTTTTTCTTGAAACAGAAGGGTCTGTGCATCCTATTCAAAGAAGAAATTAGCTATCAACACATTCACCTATAATTCCAAATATTGTTATTCTCAAGACATCGTGCCTTCAGTTTTGTTGAATTTTTCCTGATGTCAGTTACTGTTACCATAGTCTTATAAGTGGTACTGGATGAAGGAGGGTTTGCAACATTTAGAATTCCAAAGGGGGAATAGATGTATAAGAAAACGAATGCAGCCTTAATGTGGAGCATTGTGTTTTAGAAATACAACTTTGAACATAATGTTAAGTGTTTTAATAACGACCCGCTATTATACTTGGTCTAGAACTATGCTTATACAAACAATTGATGTAGATGGAGAATGAATTCTTTATATCTGAGAGTAGAGACTTGTTTTGAACAGAAGTATTTCTGAATATGACATAAAATCTGTTCCTTAAAAAATGCTATAGGAAGGGGCGCCTGGGTGGCTCAGAGGGTTAAAGCCTCTGCCTTCGGCTCAGGTCATGATCTCAGCGTCCTGGGATCGAGCCCTGCATGGGGCTCTCTGCTCGGCGGGGAGCCTGCTTCCTCCTCTCTATCTGCCTGTCTCTCTGCCTGCTTGTGATCTCTCTCTGTCAAATAAATAAATAAAATCTTTAAAAAAAATGCTATAGGAATTAAGTGAGATGATGTCTATGAATACAGATATAATATAAAGTATTTGAGCATTTAGTCATTCATTAGTTCAACAGATACTTACAAAGTACCAGGCACTGGACTATTGGTTCAAGAAAACGAGATAATTAAGCCACAAATTCTATCCTTTCAGGATTTACAATATAATTACTAAGTCAATTATGTGCTGAGATTATAATACAACACAGTGTATGACAGAAATATATTATTACAGAAATATGTGGTTGGACAGGTGGTATCTATTTTCTGAGACGTCTTGAAAGAGGTGATTTATGAGCTACGTCCTAAAGAATGAGTAGGATGAGGAAAAAGATAACATAAGCAGAGATTAGTAAGCATAGAAGTTCCTCTCTTTTTTAGGAAGTGTCATATTTTCCTGCTCTTTTTTCTTCTTTTGAGCATTTGATCATTCTATTTTCTCTATTTGGAAAGGTCTTCCCCTCGCTGCTCCTTCAACTCCTGCTTGGCAGTTCCGTCTAGTCCCTTAGCGCCCGTTCACAGAGAAGCACCTGATGATGACATCGTAGAATCATGATTCCCCCTTACCGTATCTCATGGTCCCTTTAAATGCTTTGTCTTTGATATACTATCTGTGTATATGTTCTCTTCTCTTTGGTTGACCATCGCTTTGGAAGCAGAGACCATGCTTAGTTATCTTCATATCACACACAAATCCTTGCCCAGGTTTTTTTCACAAATCAGGGACTACAAAATTCTTTCCTGAGGTAAATTTTCCTCATTTAATGACATAGATTTTGAACATGATCAGGCCCAGTGTGAGATAGTCAGGTTCGGTGGTCATAGGTATGAGTCAGGGGGGAGGGGTTGCTAGGTAAGAGGAAGTTACTGTGGGCATATATAGACAAAGATGGTAGCGAACATATAATGAAACAGTGCCACATCAATTAAACATAAAAGACGTTGATGCCTTTCTTCTTGGGCTCACCCAGTGTTCTCTGTATGCTAAGGGTTAAGAGGTATAAGAGAGAGGACAGGCCAAATGCTTTTGATTGGAAAGTTACTTCTTCACTTCACAGACTCATGAGGACCATGTCCTGTCTTATCCAAGCCCATTCATCATCCCTTAAAATGACATTTCAGAGTTTTCCTATTGCCATTTCCATTTTATCGCTTCAGGGTCTGAACTGAGTAGCTCATCCTGGCATGATTATTTTCACCTGTAAATGATGTAAAATCTTTGGCTTAATAAAGTACTTCACCAAGTAGTTCTCCTTATTATGGGAGAAGATGTATTTTCAGCGAGTTCTTATTCTTCAGAGTGAAGTGACTTCTCATTTTTTTCAGATCTCTTAAATACATGGCTGATATTTATACATGTTATTTCTAATTTTGAGAAGGTATCCAGATACATCTCAATACAAGATTTACAATTGCTGGGGACACATTTTTGGATTGGACAATTCAAGGACTATATCTTATCAGAATAAAAAACCATACCCAAGCAAGCACTTCTAAAATTTCACAACCCACTTAGTGTACTTGGAAATAACTGTTATACATAGTTTATTCTCAACTCGTTAAAGGAAAATCCAGGTAATTAATTCTTCATGAACTTTTTCAACAACCAAGAAAGAAAAAAAAAAAACAAAAACAAAAACTCATGGCATTTTGTCTTCAAAAGCAACTTAGGAAAGTAGGCTTTGAATCAATTTGTTTTTGAAAGCTGAGCTAAATGAATTCTATTCTAAACTTCAGCTGTGCTGCGGGTGAGAAGGAAAAGCTGCTCTCTGAAATGAGGTCAAGTTCATAACTGGCCCAAAGGCAACTGTTCTCCAGTATTTGAGTTTCATTCCTGCACCTGTAATATGATAGTGCCAGGATTGCTGACTGGCCTGCTCAGCTGTCCTGTCTATCAGATGCCTAGACTCAGCTTGTTACTACAGCACATCTAAAAAGTAGTTCAAGACAATGAAGGGAGCACATTACATATTTGATCTTGGTTCACATCATTGTTTGCCCACTGGTGCAATATATTATATTTAGACAGCTATGGAATGCTCAAAGATGGTTCTGGAACATATAATACAGCACCATTCATGATCATATGGCTATGTAATGCCATCCACAGTTAGCAGCACTCAAGTTCTTCAGATGGGCATATGCTGTTTTTGATGACTGATTTATTGTGGGTTCTTAGAAATTATTTAGGAGACACTAATGCAACTATATCATTCATCTTGTGAAAACAAATATGATCTTTCGTAACTCCAGCTACTGATAGAAATTTCAAGCCTTCACAGCCTCTCAAAGACTCTGTGTTGTGAGTGTTCATAGGGTCTACTTGTCAGGGGTGAGTGACCAGTATGACCCCTGCCACCCTAAAAAGTACATGATCCTTTGATTCTGCCCTCTCAGCATCAGACACACCACCATCTTGGAGCATTTCTTACTTTATTGATTGCTTTGCTCTCTCTCCTTCACCAATTTTTCTCCCTCTTTCTCCAAGAAATGGAAGCATCCAAGAAATGGGAACATCCTCAAGGTTCTATAGTATCTCTCTATATTCATTAAGGTTTCTTTTCTGATGGTCAGTTAATAACATTGCTTCTGTCCCCATGTGCATTCACGTTAAATGACAGTTTTCTTATATGTATTTTTTTTTCAGAAATTGCAACAACTGTTCCTTTGACATCCAATTATTCAAACATATGAATTTACTTAAGTGGAGATTCTTCAGCATTATTTTTGTCTCTGGCTTTTCTCATCCCTAATGACTTCAATCCACAAGGTGCTCGGATTTAAGAACCTTCACTTTACTGTGATACTGGTTCCAAAAAATGTCTGCTTCCTGAGACCTGAGAAATTCCTTCTCTCATTGTTTGTTCTGTGTTTAGCCTGGGTGGTTCCCTTTGGCTCTGATATCTCTCCTGTCTATACTTCACTAGCCAAGCCCCTGTCCTGGTGGTGATGGCAGAGAAGGGAGAGAGAGAGGCTGTTGTGGTCGGAATGAAGGTGAAGTGAAGTGAACTTGTGCCAATCTGTAGCTTGTGATAGCAAAACCATTTTCAGTTTGTACATTGAATACAAGATCTTTTTTCTCTCTATGTAAGTCTGGCTTTCCAAAAGAGAGCCTGTCCAGTTTGAACACTACTTGGAAAAATATATTTTTTTCTGTGCATAAATATCTGAGCCTCTGCGGCATTTTAAAGCATATTCTCTTTGTCCCCACCTAGCAGCCAAGTAAACCAGTTTATTACCTTCACGTCTAGGCCGTTTTGCATCCAATGAATGACTGACAATCAATTAATAATAAAAAAAAAATTATTCCCTCTCTGGGTAATACTAAAACAGCCCCAAATTTTACTGTGTTCACTAATGAACAGAACTCCAGTTATACTTTGTACACTCAGTTGAAATGAACATAAGTACAAAGAAGTGTGGTTTGCTCTGCTCATCGGAGAGAAATCAGAAACATAATATACTAATGAAGCTTGTTAAATAGAAATTGCTGGAGTAACAGTTAATGACCTACTTTGCCTCCCATGGAGTGTCATATTACTGTATTATTCTACTTTTCATTTACTTAAAAAAAATGTCATTTAAATTGTTCAAAGTGGTATACAAGATGATTAATTAATAGGTCCATCTTTGACAAAAGATTCCCAGAATAATCCTTTGGTATTGGTGTGTGTGCTCTTACAAATACACACACACCTGTGCACAAATTCCTGCCAAAATGAAGAAACAATTGTGCTTTTACCTAAAGCACAGTACATTTAAAATCTCTCTCTCAATTTCCATGTGCTTAGTCAATCCTAACTCCTTTTATCTAAAGAAGAACTGCTAATATTACAACCTGAATGAACTGACACAATGTCAGTAATCAGGCTTTTGGGAATCCTTTCTGTTTCTTAGAGACTATGAGGATCTTTTATAGTTGACGTGACAACTTACATTTTTCTCCATCGATTCACTACCTCAAATTTCAGATGATCACATAAAATCTTAAATATGCCCTAACTTTATTTAATTATGTATTCCTTTATTTTCTTCATATTTCAGATCATCCATAAAATTTTAAATACACATCTTAATACAAATTTAAATATTTAACTTAAATATTTTAAAGATTTTATTTATTTATTTGACAGAGAGATCACAAGTAGGCAGAGAGGCAGGCAGAAAGAGAGGAGGAAGCGGCTCCCTGCTGAGCAGAGAGCCCAATGTGGGGCTCGATCCCAGGATCCTGGGATCATGATCTGAGCCGAAAGCAGAGGCTTTAACCCACTGAGCCACCCAGGCGCCCCATTAACTTAAATATTTTAAATAAATGTTATTTTATTTTTTAAAAAGATTTTATTTATTTATTTATTTATTAAAAAAAAAGATTTTATTTATTTATTTGGCACAGAGAGAGAGAGAGATCACAAGAAGGCAGAGAGGCAGACAGAGAGAGAGAGAGGGAAGCAGGCTCCCTGCCAAGCAGAGAGCCTGATGCGGGCTCAATCCCAGAACCCTGAGATCATGACCTGAGATGAAGGCAGAAGCTTAACACACCTTGCCACCCAAGTGCCCCGAATTTTAAAATTAAATATATTTTAAATTATGTGGCTAGAGAAATATTTACAAATTTAATCTTAACCCAGCAGAGGCTTGGTTTACAATGGCTTAGGGTATTGATTCAATTAACACTCACAAATTTTGGAAAATATGGAAACAACATAGCTCTTTAGGCAGTTTGACACTAAAAACTCGAGTTATTATTTGGGCAGGAAAATACACTTAAATGATAGTTTGTTTACCTTTTAAGAACACCGTGGCCTGTTGTGGGACTGTAGGCAATCTTTCATGGTCTAACCAGGGTGCAATGATTCTTGCATCCTACTCCATACTACAGATTTTGGCACTCTTCCTTGCAATTGGGGCCATCTTTTTATATAAGTTTATATTACTTTGGAATTGACAGCGGTAATCTTTTGGGGGAAAGATGGTAGTAGAGGTTTACTTCTGAAATCTAGATATGTGAGGTCAGGAAGTCTTTCTAATTCCTGGAAAATAAATGAACAGAAGCAGCACACCCTCCATAAATGACAATAATTGAAACATTTTATACCAATGTGTTAAAATACTCATAGATTGGGACTCAGGTCATGGTTGAATATTGTAGGTGAGCAACAATATCATGTTGCTTATCCTCAATTATTTATCATTGTGAGATAAATGTAAAACAAGTTCTGTGTTGAAGCCCATAATGTTAATTTTAAAACCAACATTGACTGATTATGTTCTGTCAAAAAAGGTAAAAACATGCATAATCAAACAGATGACCTTGAAATCAACTATTATTTACTAAGAGAGCACAACTTTTCTACATGAGCAAGATGATAGACTTCAGGTTCCAAAGACTCAGTTTATTAAGTTGTTAAGCCTCTGCATCTTAAATTTTTCACTGCCTGAATATATTCTCATGATGAAAAGGTACCACTTTTTTACATCTGTTTTCATTGTATATTAACATTAACAAAAGGAAAAATTTCTGTACTTTCTTGTTTTATAACTGTTAGCTGGTTACTTATTTCTTTTTCTTTTCTTTTCTTTCTTTCTTTCTTTTTTTTTTTTTTAAGATTTTACTTATTTATTTGATAGCAGAGATCACAAATAGGCAGAGAGGCAGGCAGGGGCGGGGGGTGGTGGTGAGAAGGTTCCCTGCTGAGCAGAGTGCCCGATTCAGGACTCAATCCCAGAACCCTGAGATCATGTCCTGAGTTGAAGGCAGAAGCTTAACCCACTGGGCTCAATCCCAGGATCCTGAGATCATGACCTGAGCTGAAGGCAGAGGCTTCCCAGGCACCCCTGGTTACTTATTTCTCCAATGAAATATTATTTGTGAAGTCCACAACAGCTACCAATTAAAAAGCACATAAACACTTCAGATTCTTTATTAGGGAGATTTATATAAATAAAAGAAATAAAAAAGCCTATATATAAAAAACTAGAGTAGTGAATTTTAAAGGTAGAATTTATACTGAAAGATGTTCTGAGAACATTTTTGCATCCATATTATGTAAAAGAAATTTTTATAAGATTTGAGAGGGAGAGTTGAAATGATATTATACTGCTTACAAATAACCCAGACTCAGCTGATGAATGAAAAATTAAATGACAGTCTTGGTGGACACACACACATACACACAAAAACATGTATTTATGACATAGTGATTGTCACCCTAGAATTCTCCGTTTTATTCTTACCTTTGGGTAACAGCCATTTATTTTAATTACATGGACTTAACTCCAGTTGCTGGACTGGTGCTGGTTCACCTAAGCTAATCAGCTATCAGATTAAGGTGGCCTCACAGACCTCACTGATTGGTTCAGAGGGAGGTTGTCATCTGCTGGCCCAATCAGGGTAGAGCCCAGAAGCACATTCAGTGGTGGTCATAATGGTGAGGGATGCTTTGTCTTCTCTTAAAATGCATGTTATGTAGAGGTAGAATTAAAGCTGCCTCAAGTTCTTTGCTTCCTTTAAGAAAGACAGCTTGAATGAGAAGCTCATAAACAAGGAAGTTCAGAACAAATAAAACTGACAAAATGTGGATCTGGTGTCTAAGCATGGTTGGGTTTTACCCAGCTACTAGACTAAGTCCCCTTGAGTATTTAAGCCAGTTGGAGTTAGATTTCCTATTAGTTGCTATTGAAAGTATCTTAAATTATAAAATGAGTGAGAGTTTATAAAATAGCTCCTGGTTTATCATACAGATCTGTAGCTACCAAACAACTAGAAATTATTTCCATCTTATTATTGGCTTTCTATCAGATTTTGTCTATTCTGCCAGGCAATGTTAGACGGCCTCCAATTATATTCGGTGCATTGGTCCCGTAACGCTTCATTTCCTAATTTATTTTGGACCCAGCAGTAGCTTAATTTATATTAAATGAGTAAGAGCTGAATATGACATATCCCATTAAGAGGAATTTTGAAGAGACAAAACTGAAAAATCCAGAAAAAGTAATTTTTTTAAAGATTTTATTGATTGATTAAACATGAGTGGGGAGAGGGGCAGAAAGGAGAGAGAGACAGTCTCAAGCAGACTCCAGGCTGAGCAGAACCTGATGACAGGCTTGATCTCATGACCTAGAGACTTTGACCTGAGCTGAAATCAAGAGTTGGACACTTAATTGGTTAAGGCACTCAGGCGTCCCAAGAAAAGTCATTTTATGTGAACAAAGGCTAATAATAGTAATAAAAGCTACTATTTTCTAGGCATATACATGTCATGGATTATATAGATTATATATATATGGATGGATATATGGATCCATATATGTGGATTATATGGATTATATATGTTTTAGATTATGACTAATTCTTATATCAAATATATGAGGTCAGATTTATTATCATTATTTTGGAGCTGAACAAATTGAGACTGAGAATTTTGATAATGGGTCAGATTTATCCATCTTATAAGTGGGATCTTATCAATGAAGCCCCAATTCTGTTAGGTCTAAAATTCATGTTTTTTAGCCACTCAAATGTTTCTCTGTTTTCACAAAGATATTACTGAAGGCCTGCTATATTGAAGATCCTACGTCAGAGAATGAGAGTTACTGAAAATCACCAAATATATTTCCCAAGAGTCAGAACATTTCATTTATAGAGTAAAAGGAATGCATGAGTATATTAAAAATAATACTAATAATTACTTGAGGGCAAAAAGTAAGGAGTACAATGGAAAGAATTCCTGGTGTGCCTGGGTGGCTCAGTGGATTAAGCCTCTGTCTTCGTCTCAGGTCATGATCTCAGGGTCCTGGGATCGGGTTCTGCATCAGGCTCTCTGCTCAGCAGGGAGTCTGGTTACCCCTGACTCTCTGCCTACTTGTGATCTCTCTCTCTGTGTCAAATAAATAAATAAAATCTTTAAAGAAAGAAAGAATGAATGAATTCCTGATCAGGCACAATGAATTCTAGTTCTGACATCATGGACTATTTAGGGACAGAGTTTTATTTGAACTCAATCTGAAAGGAAACAGATATTGCTGTAGCCACAGAGGTAGACAGGCCATTTTTGGCTCTAGAACATTTGTGAATTAATGCGCGAAGGCAGTAAAACTTACAGCATATAGAGAACAGACCTGTGATTCAGTCTGGCCTAGTGAAAATATGAAGTAAAAAGAGAGATGAGGAAGGATTTTCTTTCTTTTTTTTTTTCCTTAAGATTTATATTTATTTATTTGACAGAGAAAGAGAGAGAGAGAGAGCACGTGCGAGCACAAGCAGGGGAGTAGCAGGCAGAGGGAGAGGGAGAAGCAGGCTCCCCACTGAGCAGGCAGCCCAACCAGGGACTCATCACAGGATCCTGGGATCATGACCTAAACTGAAGGCAGACACCTAACTGACTGAGCTACCCAGGTGCCCCAAAGAAGGATTTTCTAGATTTTCTGGGTCCAGAAATTGAAAACAAAAGGTCTATGGACTCTACATAGTCTGTAGGGTTGTTTAATGTGACCTAAAAATGTTTTGAAAATATTTGAATCTTTACAGTCTGGGTTTGTGATCTTCAGCTGCACAGCCTTCCCCACACCAGGCAGCTTCACTGATCCACAGAAAACCCTGACTGGGACCTAACAAGGCCCTTGAAGACCCTCAACATTCTTTTGTGAAATGGATATGGAGGACATGGAAGTGACAGCATCTCAACCGCTTTTATGTAAATAACTCAAGTAATGGGGTAGGAGATAGGGAGGAATATTGAATAAAATGACATTAAGTGGGCTAGTTAGGAGGCTGGTACAATAATACGGGCTTCGTTTTTTAAAAATTAAAAAGCCATGCTCTAGGGGCACCTGGGTGGCTCAGTGGGTTGAGCCGCTGCCTTTGGCTCAGGTCATGATCTCAGGGTCCTGGGATCGAGTCCCGCATCAGGCTCTCTGCTCAGCAGGGAGCCTGCTTCCTCCTCTCTCTGCCTGCCTCTCTGCCTACTTGTGATCTCTCTCTGTAAAATAAATAAATAAAATCTTAAAAAAAAAAAAAAAAAGCCATGCTCTAGACTAGTGTCATCAGGACTAGAAATATAAGAGTAGACTAAACAGGACTTTCTGTTAGTGTATTAAGAGAATCACAAAAGAAATGCAATCACTGAGGGAATACCTGAAAAGGAAAAAAGGATGCACACATGCAAACCCCAGAAACAACTTGATTTGTAAGTGAGGGTATCTCTAATGGGTAGCATGGATTCTACCAATGCCTTTTAATTTTGGAAATCAAACTGAGTATGTTAATTAATAAAACAGGGTGCTTGGTGCAACCTAGGACTTAAAATGGTCATTTTGAAAGAAACAAGCAGTTCCTGCTCCTTGAGGTCAAGCTTGAAATGATTAGGTTTGAGGGAAAATGCTCCTAGCATTATGTAAGTTCTTATCAAGTGTCTTTTATTTTTGCACCTTTAAGGCAACAATGCAACCATTTGGTGGAAATTTTCACTGAGGACCTGATTCAGACGTAATCCAAATGCGGTTATTTCAGACTGAGATATGGTGCATGTGATACAGTTTATTTAGGAAAATGAATTTGGTGTTTCCTTAGCACAATTATACACCATGAATGTAGAAAATTTCTTCTCTTTTCTACATCTATATTTAGATTGCTTTTAATTATTACAAAAAAAAAAATCCTCTTCAGACATGTGACTGCTTGGGTAAGCACTTGGTCTCTGGAGAGTAAGAGTGGAGATCATGTGGCAGGACAGATTCTATGCAGGCTAGAGTACCTTTTCATCTCTTGCCAATAGAAAGAATGAGAAACAACTGCCCTGGGCTTGGCACAGTGCAACCTGGAGTTTCTGTTGCTGCACCACATGTGCTCGCATTTGAGACTTTATAATCCAGACTCTTGGAAGCATATGGTCAATTAATCTGATTATCTTTAACCCAAGGGCCATAGGACTTAAAAGCTCTTTATGTGAGTGAGTAGAGTTTCCCTTAAAGATAGGAGACGTTTCCACTGTCAAATCCTGGAAAAAGGGCAGTTGTGTGGTAGGAAATGAAGTAAGCTTTAAGCCAGATAAGGAAACAAAAACAAAAAACAAAAAAACAAAACTTCTCTTTCTAGGGCTTTGGGCAAACTGTGCCTGAGATCAAAAAGATAGAAATGTTTTGGAAATTATAAGTGAGAGTATGTTTGGGTCTACCACATGAAGGCTGACTGGTAGCCAAACACATACCCCGGCATGTCTTATTCCATTAATCACCCAGTATTTCTTTTCCTCAAAGATATAGCTTCTGATTCCATTTACTTCTCAATTCCCATTACAATGGGAATTGCCTAGGAATTGTCCACTTTTAAAATCTGCAAAAAAAAAAAAAAAAAAAAAAAAAATCAGCATTATTCCAAGGCCCACACTGGTTCTTGTCTCCTAGCTTCTTTCCCTATAGGCACTCTTATTCAGAAAGAAGAACTTTCAAAAGCATAAATTTATACATGTCACCCTTCTTCCTAAAATTGTTCAGGGATCCCCATTACTTTGGCATAGAGTGGTCTTTGAAAGGTTTAGCGACTAAATTAAAAGTAATTGATAAAGACAGTGCCTTCAAGATTTTTTACATATTCTCAATCATGAATATATGAGACAAATTAAGAAGTATTTTTTTTTATGAGGAATGGAGGTAACAGATAAGTGATTCAAGAAAAAACATATCTAAGATTATAAGATGTACGGAATTTTTATTCCATTTATTTGGTCTCTTCAGACAGCCCATTTTTGAGTCACGCTCATGAAAGTAGGTACCTGTATATCTTCCTTGCATGTCAGTGTAGACAAAGAGGGAAGATTATCCAGTTCTTATTACATATTATCATTAAAACAAGTAAGCTAATATTTGAAAGTTAGATATATAATAATATGATAATTATATGAACATATTCAGTTAAAAGGTAATATAAAAATACAGTGTACTGTGGTTCTTAGAAATAATATTTTAGAAGCTAATTCTTCTGGGAATTATTTTAAATGTTAGAAACCATAATTTGCTGGTACTCTGATGTCATTCACAAAGCTCTCATTTCTCGGAGTAATAGTAAATCAAAGCTGAAAAACACATGTTCCCTTCAACACATTATGGTCTAATTATTTTTCCATGTGATTTACAGAATGTGGATGTGCACTGCAGGAGATTTTCAACACTTAAAATCTTGTATTTCAGTTTGAATTAGACAAACCATCCTAAGGATGCAAATCCACTCCTCTCCTGCCACACACATACCCTTTCACAGATATACATACAGCACATATTTGGGGGTGTGTGCACATGCTCTTGCGATTAATAGCTGGGTTTGTTCACTTGAGCAAATAGGCTTTTGAAACCAACCCACATGGTTTATGGAGAAATCTAATTTAAAAAGTTCTAATTTAAAATAAAGTACTGTTGCATGGTTATGCATTTAATCTGCTTAGTCTCAACTCCACTGAATCACTCTAAAGCCTAGGCCATTTTGGTCAAAATAGAAACCCAGCTGCTCTTACACATTGCTAGCTGTTAGGAGAACTCCTGAAGTTCTACTGAAGAAGAACACCAAACTTCCAGTTTGGTCAGGGGGTATAGGGAGGAGGCAGGGGCCATTTAGAGAGATATCCCTATTATTATTTTTTTTTTTGCAGAAATCATAATACTGAGATATCCAAAATAATGTTGAGGTTGGTTGGATCAGGTAAAAATACATGCAATTAATCCATTCTTTTGTTCATAATTTTAGTGGTAATTTAGTGAATGGTTGCTATATGCTTAAAGGCCTATGGATAAAGCAGTAGAAAAGTCAGACAAAACACTGAATACGCAAATAGATATTAGTTCTATAGAGGAAAAATAACAGATATTAAGGAGTATTAGAGGTATTATCTGGATATTAGTGGTTTTAGTATTATCTGAGTAATGTGCAGAAACTTGAGGGTAGGGTGTCATGTGGTAGTCCTGGAGATGGACGCTCAAGGTAAAGGAAGCATTAACACAGTCGCATCAAACATATTCTGGTTACTTGAGGAAAGTAAGGAGGCCAAAGAGGATTGGTTGAGTTTCTAAAGGGGAGAATGGTAGGAAAGCAGATCACAGAGTTGGGGTTGAACCAGATCATGTGAGGCCTTGGGAATTTTGTTACAAACTATTCACCAAAGGGAATTACTCCACTGACTGGGCACAAGGACTACATTCCCAGTGTTCTATGCCATCAGATGTAGCCATGTAACTGACACTCAGAAGAATGTGAGGTGAAGTGAGATAAAATGTTCTAGCCCTAGCCTATAAAAATCTCTCAGGCTATAAAAAGGGCTTCTGCACAGTGAAGGAATCAATCACCAGATTAAAAGGCAATCTACTGAATGGGAGAAGACACGTGCAAATGACATATTTAATAAAGGGTTATTATCCAAAATATATAAAGAACTTATGCAAATCAACAACTAAAACCCAAATAATCCAATTAAAAAATGGACAGAAGAAATGAACAGACATTTTTTCCAAAGAGGACATCTACATAGCCAACAGACATATGAAAAGATGTCCCTTACTTTGTCGTCAGGGAAATGCAAATCAAAAACTACAATGACATATTGCCTCATACCTGCAGGAAATACACACTGAAATCAAAAGCACAAGAAACAAATGTTGGTGAGAGTGTGGAGAAAAAGGAACCTTCTAGCGCTTCTGGTAGGAATGCAAACTGGTGCAGCCCCTGTGGAAAACAGTATGGGGTTTCCTAAAAAAGTTAAAAATAGAACTATCCTATAATCCAGTAATTGCATTATGGGTATTCACCCCCAAAATACAAAAAATAAACAAAAACAAACATCCCACTAATCCAAACGATACATGTACCCTTATGTTTATAGCAGCATTATTTACAATAGCCATATTTTGGAAGCTGCCCAAATGTCCATCCATGAATGAAGCAATAAAGATGTGGTACATATAGACACAATAGAATATTATTCAGCCATAAAAAAGAAATTTTGCCAATGACAATGACATGGATGGAGTTAGAGAGTATAATGCTAAGCAAAATAAGTCAGAGAAAAACAACTACCATATCATCTCACTCATATGTGGAGTTTTAAGAAATAAGCAAGGGGAAAAAAAGGAGAGAGCAATGAGCCAAGAAATAGATTCTTAACTATTGAAAATGAACTGTTAGTTACCAGACGGGAAAGGGATTGGGAGTATGGGCGAACTTGTCGTGATGAACACTGGATGATATGCGGAATCGTTGAATCATTATACTGCACACCTGAAACTTATATAACACTGTCTGTTAACTTTACTGGAGTCGAAATGAAATGAAATGAAATAATAAACTGTATCCCCCAGGTTTGAGCATCGTGCTCTTTCCCCATTTGCTTACTTGAAAGAGTTGAGCACAGTGAATGTGGAAGCCACATGCTCAAGAAGGTGGAGGCACAAGATTGAGTTTGTGTCCTTGAGCTACCACGGAGAAGGGACCATCTTCCCATCATAAAGATATGTCATATCATAAACATATGAAAATGAAAAACATCTACCACATTGGAGCCATTAAACATTTCTGGTTCTGATATAATATCAAACATTACCTTAACTAGGACTGAGTCATCGAAAACCTTTTACTTTGAGATGACAAGGGCTTTGAGAGAGAAATAAAGTTAAGATGTGTTGATACATAAGAAACATGATTAGGTAATTTGCATATATTTTGTAATATTTGTTTTCACAATTCTGTATATTGAAATGAATCTGTATGATGGGATCCTTAGTCTGTTCTTTAATATGTATTCACGTGGTGTGGTACTTGAGAAATGTAAGTGTTCCAGGGTTTCAATCTTGGCTGGCTGCATAGTAGAATCACGTGAAAAACTTTTAAAAATATCTAAGTTCGTTTCTTACCACTGACTCATAATTTTAGTGGTGAGGTATATACTTTTTTTTTTTAAATCCCAGGTAAATTTTCAGTGCTCTATACTGTTCTGTTCTTAAGGTTGCACACTTGCAATTTACTCCTTCTCTGTAATCTCTCAGAAGTGACATTAAGAAAGATACTACTTGAAAGTATCTTTCCCTGAAAATGGGTACATACCCGACAAGTTTGCAGTGGCTTTTCCTCTGGGATGAGAGTACAAGTACAGCTAGGTTGTTCAGATATTTCTGTTTTGTAATTCTTCCCGGTCCCTGCTCTCCTGTTACACACACTTGATCATAAGTGAATGGGTATATTTGTAAATGCACAGATATGAGCTCAGAGCTGCCTGCTCTTTGCTGCAGGTGTCCAATCTGTCCAGTGCCAGAGGTAGAATGGAGAGCTCATCCTCCTGAGGAACAGAAGCACCATCTCCACAAGGTAGGCTCTGTGCAGTGGGCAAAGAGCACCTTTGGGCTAATGCAGAAGAGTCAGCGGGGCGAGTATGAGCTGGAGGCCTTTGTGGGGGTGCCAGATGACCAGGTTAATCTCTTGTTATTGCCCTTCCTTGTCAGTCCATTAAGGTTAAGCTCCTAGAACCAGTAAGTGCACAGGTGGGAATGGGAACTGCCGGCATCACAGCTAAGTTGTTTAAGTATTGTTGATTAGCAAATTGACTTAGAATTGGTGGTCATTTCAGTAGTAGCTGAGTTTTCATTTTTGGGGATATGTGTGCTTTTTAAAAATATTGAGATATAATTGACATATTTTTTATTAAATTAATTTTGGGTGTCTAACATAATGATTCAGTATTTGGTTATATTGATAAATGATAAAATAAATTTAGTTAACATTCATCATCACATATAGTTACATTTTTTTCTTGTGGTAAGAGTTACTCTCTCAGCAACTTTCAAATACACAATACAGTATTATTAACAATAGTCAGCATGTTGTACATTTCCAAAACTTATTTATTTTAGAATTAGAAGCTTGTACCTTTTGACCATCTTCATCCACTTCATTCACTGGCCAACTCTCATACTGCATCTCACAACCTCCTGTTTTCTGTTTCTATGAGTTTTGTTCTGTTTTTTCTTTTAGAGTCATCATGTAAGTGAAATCATGATTTTTGTCTTTTTCTGAATTATTTTATGTAATCACATAGCTTCTAGTCAATCTATTATTATCATAAATGACAAGATTTTCTTCTTTTTATGGCTGAATAATATTCCAAAGTGTGTGTGTCCATGTGTCACATTTTCTTGAACCATTTGTCTGTGGATGAACACAGGCTGTTTCCATGTCTTGACTATTGTAACTAATTCTGCAGTGAACATGGAAATTCAGTTATCTTTCAAGTTCGTGTTTTCTTTTTCTTCAAATAAATACCCAGAAGTGGAATTGGCAGCTCATATAGTAGTTTCATTTTCAATATTTTGAGGAAAATCTATATTCTTTTCCATAGTAACTGTACCAGTGTACATTTACACTGAGAATGTACAAGGGTTCCCTTTTATCCACATCCTTTTTATCTTACCTCTTCTTTACATACTAACTATTCTAACAAGCATGAGGTGGTACCTCATTGTGGTCTTGATTTGCATTTCTGTGATAATTAGTGTTGTTGAAATCCTTTTCATGTACTGTTGGCCATCTGTATGTCTTCTTTGGAAAAATATCTCTTCAGCTCCTCTGCCCATTTTTAAATCACATTACTTATTATTGTTTTATTCAATTTTTGTTTGTTTTGCCATTGAGTTGTATAAGTTCTTTATGTATTTTTGATATTAACCTTTTAGCAGATATATGATTAGAAAATACTTTCTCCCTTTTGGTAGGTTACCTTTTCATTTTGTTGGTTGTTTCCTTGTACAGAATCTTTTTAATTTGATATAGTCACAATTGTTTCTTTTGCTTTTGGTATCAAATCCAAAAAGATCGTCACTGAGACCAGTGTCAAGGAGGTTACTGACTACCTTTTCTCCTAGGAGTTCTATGGCTTGAGGTCTTTTTTTTTTTAATTTATGTTTTATTTATTTTCGGCATAACAGTATTCATTATTTTTTCACCACACCCAGTGCTCCATGCAATCTGTGCCCTCTATAATACCTACCACCTGGTACCCTGACCTCCCACCCCCCTAACCTTCAAAACCCTCAGATTGCTTTTCAGAGTCCATAGTCTCTCATGGTTCACCTCCCCTTCCAATTTCCCCCAAACTCCCTTCTCCTCTCTATATCCCCCATGTCCTCCATGCTATTTGTTATGCTCCACAAATAAGTGAAACCATATGATAACTGACTCTCTCTGCTTGACTGATTTCACTCAGCATAATCTCTTCCAGTCCCGTCCATGTTGCTACAAAAGGTCTTACATTCAAATACTTAATTCATTTTGACTTAATTTTTATATGTGATTAGAACAGTGGTCCAAGTTTTATTCTTTTGTATATGACTGTTCAGTTTTCCCAACATCATTTATTGAAAAGATTATCCTCTTAATTCTAGTTGTGATGCCTGTGCATTTTTTTTTAATTTTCCCCAACTGATTGTATTGTGTCATCAGCATTGAGAAATACCAATTCAGACATTGCCATTGCAACACAAACAAAAATAAGAATGCATAAACCAGAAGAAATAAATAGCTTCTTCCCTCAGCTGACACTGTTTTTTTAGCTCTATTACAACACTTATCCTTTTGTACTCAGGTGAATTTTGCATGTCACTGTGTCTCTGACTAGACTATGAGTTCCTTAAATTGAGATTCACATCTGATTCATGGTTGTGTCATATTGAACTTAGCACAAAGACTTTCACAGACAGGTTTGTTTTATTATTATGTAATAGCTATGCTATCATTGAGGATATAGGGAATTCTTTTATTTTAATGAAGAAAGCCTCCAAGCAGGTATTATACACCCAATAGTTCTTTTTAAATAAGCTTTTCCCAGGTGGTATTGTTCTCAATTGCTTAATGTCACTATTTTCTATAAATTATCTATCATAACAATTAAATATTTCAGTATAATATTTTGGTTTCATATGTCAAGCATTAAGCATTTTAAATTATTTTGGGCCCCTTGGTAGGAGTTTAGATTTTTATCATCCAGATAGGGATTAAATTTTGAAAGATATAATGAATTCTAAATTTAACAAGGCTTATGGCATCTTGGCTATTCAGGGTGACTTATTTCGTCTACTTGTACCTTCATCAAGGAAATTATGAATCCAAGTTTTCACTGATAATCAGATGCTGTGTTGGTGCTAATGTATCCAATTATTCAGAGAATAATCTTACAACATAGCAAAAATAAAAGGTGGAAGAAACAAACAGCAATGCAAATTCCATAGTTTTTTTTTTTAGGTTTTAAAAAATTTATTTTTTAAAAGTTAACATGTACATAAAAGGAAATTGAAAAACACAAGAAGCAAAGAACAAAGTCATCCATAATCTTTTGAAATTAATATACAGACTTCCCTTAGCCTCAGAGAACATACATAGCACACGGCTAAAGGGGAACTACTTCATATTTTTAGTCTGAGAATATAGAACCGTGAAGTTATTATTTCTTAAATATTTAAATTTTTTTCACCCTTTTGAGTTTTCATTTGATACCAAAGTTTGACCCCCATTTAAATGAAGATCACAGTTTGGTTTCAGTACCACTCCTGCAAGAAATACTTCTCAAAATCAGTTAAAATGAATGGCTAGTGATTATTTTTACAGACTAAGTAATCATTAATACTCCTAAATCGTCTCTGGTCTCAGCAATTAATCTTGACAAGAGGATGTAAAACAGTATTAATTATGTGCTCTTTATCTACCTAGCTCTGTGTTGATAAAATCGGAATCAAAGAAATTTTCCAAATTATCCATTAACTCAATTTATTGTTTTCTCCCTAATGTGCACCTCGTCCTCTCTATCTGCATTTCTACATCTTGACTTCAGTAAACTTTAATGTAGTCTATTATAATGACCTTTTAACTTCCTTTTTCTTAACTTTCCAACTCCAGTTTCACTTCAGAGTTACATTTAGATTCACGAGTGCCTTCGATAGTAATATGCTCGTCATCCTTTCACTGAAATAGGAAGAAAAGAACAAGTTAACTCCATAATGCTTAGAAAAGAAACCCAAATGGCTTTTGAGGCCATTCCCACTCAGAGGTTGGCAGATTTCCAGAGGCTGGAGTGAGTTCATGTCAGCTGTAGAAGCACCCTTACTAAGGGGAGACAGTTTCTGAGGTGGCCAGGAGGAGCCCCTTCATTACAATGAATCCATTCCTGATTGGCCAATTAAAAAATAAATAAATAAAATTAGGTGGTACTATCAACTGACTAGCTTCCAGAGGCTTATTCCCTGAGAAAAAGTGATCATTGGTCAGATAGAGATTCTCACTGGATTTTGGTAGTTTCATAGCTATGCAACTGCAGTTTATTGATTAAGCAGGTGACTAACTGGTTCTAGTGGTAATTACTGTCAGGGATATAGAAAACTTCTTTTTATTCTTACCCCTTCCATTTTCATGTTTCTTCAGCCAAAACTGCTTGAGAGACTATCAAGAATTATCTAAAAAAAAAAAATTAATAACAATAATAAATATCTAAACTTTAATCATCATTTTAAATTCTCTTTCAGCATGAGGTTTTTTGTTTTGTTTTTTATTTCCAGTTTTCTGATAAAGCAAGTGGTTTTATGCTCTAGTACTAAGCAGCTTAATTTAATTCTGCTTTTGTCTTTCAATTGTTTGTTGGAAAGCAGAGTCCGCCTATCGTATTTTGGGGGTTATAGCAAGATGAAAGAAGCATCTTCTGTTAATGGACACCAGTAAGTTATAGGTTGGACTTGGGAGATGATTTAGGAATGTTGGAAATTCTATCTTAGAGTGCTTCTAGCAAACCAAGGCAAACAGTATGTTTCCCTATCAAGTCATCTACAACTTATTCTCCACTTTCAAGTTTATCATTTACTATGTTCTTTCATATTTTGGTACAGACATTTTTTATTTTTAAGAAAATACCCCCCTTTTTTTCTCTTGCTCTTAATGCTGGTTAATTTGCTTCCTTCCTTTCTATTAATATGTTTTTAAAATTTACTCCAAAGATCTGGTGTTCTGTGATAGTAATATTCTTGTCAACAAGAAAGTCGAATTTTTGTCTACTTATATTTATAAATGTAAATAAACTTCTTTGGGACTTTTAGAGGGGAAAAAAAAGGGAAATTTTTAGTGCTCATGTTGCTCTCAGAGAACAATTGGGCACATTCTGGACAGTTGCCTTTTTGTTTCTTATGCAACATGGGACTTTGCTTCTTCCAATGGACCTTTGTTTATGGTATCTATAGAGGTCCTTATCCACAAGCTCTGAACTCTTAAAAAACAGAAGGCTTTTTATTCTTGTTTTTATTTCAGAAACCAGTTGTTTTATCTGGTGTGCCATAAGTTTGTTTTGATTTCTAGTTTGTTTACTTTCTATGACTTCTTTTAAAATGTTTGTCTACATGTCAGTGTTTTTTTTTAATTCACAATTTTATATTTAGATTTTACTTTTTGAGTTCCATATTCTTGAAAAACAGAGTCCAAAGCTCTCTTTACCTCAGCTATTAAATCTGCCAGAATATGCCAGAACACTCTTTGAAAGTTTCCTGTAGTCAATTTCTCATCTTAATCTTCTTTACAATTTTTGATCTTTGTGGAATATGCCCTTTAGTGAAAAACTTGTGAAATGGACTTAGATAGTATATTTACTTTTATTTCCTTCTCAATGCAGTTTTAAAATTATAATTAGCTGGGCTATTTATAATCTTTTATCCTACATGATAATTTAAGACATTTCTTTTAATTTTTCTTTTCTCTGTTTTTCTTCTGGTTTCCCTCCCTCCTTCTATTTGAAAGGCTATTGATTAAGTGATCTAATTGATTAAGTTCTCACAGTCTAAGATATTATTCATGTGAAAAAATCTTAAATTCTTCCATAATTTTCTATCCATCTTTCTGAAATTTAAAGAACTCCTTAATCAAAACACTTCCCTCTGGTCTAGAACAGGGTTTAAGTTTGGCTTCTAAAGATTTGTCTTATGGCATACCAACTTAATAAATGATTGTTATTTTCTTGGAGAGACCCTAAAGAAAGGATAAGTCCATTTGGAGGTCAGATGAAGAAGCATATAAAAAAGAAGGAATATAGATGGCTTATGTTGATAAAGCTGAGATAGAAAACAATGCAAGGAGTGTAGGTTTCAGAATATTAAAAATAGAATATTTGAAAGAAACTGTTTTAAAATTAGATTTCTCTTTGGATTTGGTTTTTAAAAAGCTGACTGTGGTATTAGTTCATTGATTTTTCAAGTGTCAAAAATATCTCATAATGGTCACTGTTATTTTAAGACAAAAATCTTGTTTTTCATTAAGATAAGTAAAAAAGTTTTGACTATAGTATGAAGTCATAAAAGGAACCAGAATTTCTTCCAGAAAGACGATGTGAATTTCGGATATTGACAAATCTGTGATGAACAAGAAAAGGTAAAGGGGTATGCTTATGAATAATCCTCAGCTTATTCATCCAGGCAAGAGCTAAGAAGGGTCATATCATTAGCAGCCCATCGATCATTGATCCCAAATTGTGGACAAAGAAAATGATCTCTTTTTCACAAAATGCATGCCCACCCTTGTGAAGATTCTGTATAGACCTAAGTCAAAGTTAGACCAATTGCCTAATTGTTCTGCTGACATCTTAATTTTGGACTTCTGGGCTCCAGAACTATGAGATAATACATTTCCATTATTTAAACCACTGCATCTGTGGCAATTATTTACAGCAGTGCAGGGAAATAATACAGTGAGTTTATGCAAAGACCTATTTGGTTACGTGATCTAGGATGATAGAATGAATTCAGAAATAAGAGCTTACTAGTAACAGAGCTGAAACTATTGTTAATTATTTCTTAACTGACAACAAATCTAAAGAACAAACAGAATAAAAGTGTCATTTATTGCCTAAACAGTTTAAACCAGTTCTGGTAACTACTTGTTATCATGGTCACGGAACAATTAATCTTTTCCCAAGAGTGTGAGAATTTTTTGATATGCTTATAGTAGATCATGTCTTACTAATTTTTCTATACCTGAAAAAAATGATTTTAATTAGTCTCTGAATAAATTATTTTATAATTAATGAAGGTTTATGGCCAAGAAAAAAAGACCATGGGGCACCTGGGTGGCTCAGTCAGTTGAGTGTTCAACTCTTGATTTCAGCCCCAGTCATGCTCTTGGGTCCAGAGATTGAGCCCCGCTCAGGCTCTGCTCTGAGCATGGAGCCTGCTTGAGATTCTAGCTCTCCCTCTGCCCCTCTCCCATTTGCTCTCTCTTGCTTTTCCTCACTCAAACATTAATTAATTAATAATTAATTAATTAAAACAAAAAGACCATATTGAAATATGAGGGTAAACTATTTAGTACTGAAGCAAAATGGTTAGTGATGGTCTATAACCCTCTCTACTTTCTAGGGGATTAAATACCCTGGGGAGTCTAGGAAAGAAATGACCATATCAAATCTCTAAAAATATTTGATATCCAAACTTATGAATTACATTTAATGGGGTGCCTGGGTGGCTCAGTCTGTTAAACCTATGCCTTCGGCTCAAGTCATGGTTCCAGGGTCCTGGGATAGAGCCCCACATCAGACTCCTTGCTCAGCGGGAGCCTGCTTCCCCCGCTCTGCCTCTGCCTGCCTCTCTCCCTATTTGTGTTCTCTATCTCTGTCAGATAAATAAAATCTTTTTTTTTAAAAGGGGATTACATTTAACAGGAATTCTTAGACTCTATAACTTGGTCATGGAAAATAAATCTAAAATTTATAGATTTACATGTCATGGCCTGCTAAAAATGTCATATCTTCAGACTCCTTTTGTGCAGGCAGTATCCCAATACACATCATTTTGAACTTCATCTGTTATATGTAGACCAAAGTCAGCTCTAATGTGGCGAGAATCTGGGGAGCTATGTGGATACTTTCAGGCATCTCTGAGCTTTGCCTTGTATTTTATTATCACTATCATTGGAATTATTTGCAGATTCGATACTAAGAAATATCTCTGTTCTTTCAAGTTTGATTTGATAATCTGAGCCTTTGTGTTACCAGTTAAAACTTGATTTAATTTTTTGGTAATAATTATTCAAAATCAATCTAATTATTTAATATACCCAAGTAGGTATGTACATGTACATATGGATATACACACACGCATCTGTGTGTGTGTGTGTGTGTGTGTGTGTGTATTTGTGAAAATCCTAGTTCTGAGGAGTCCAGTATGACAACATTGGAATTCATTTGGAGGACTAATGGTACAAATAATAACTAAGGTATACATAGAATAGATATTCTGAAAAACTAGAATGTGACCTTGAAATTTCCCATCATGGGCAATGTTGTTTGGTACATTGGTCCAATGTATTGGTATTTTAGGAATTGGTATTTTAAAAATCAGTCATTATACTAAACAAGGAGGCCCACTAACCAATGTCACTAAGGGTCTATTATAATCACCCAGGCATTTAGGAGACAGCAACTTGACCTAGAGTGTTAATAGCAGAAATAATATAAAAATAAAGAATTAAAAAAAGAAAAACAATCAGTAAGACTTAGTGACAGATTAAATGCATAAGACGCAGTCAGGTACAACCAAGGATGGCTACAGAATTTCTATCCAGAATGAGAAAAGCCTTCTCTACAATTTCCCCTGAAAGCAGGTGTTCCTTGCTCTAGTATGGATTAGGGAGTCTTAAATAAGTGTTTGATCCTAAAGCTAGATTTTAAATTAGATACTTCCAGGACTGACTGAGTTTGCTGTTGGTAGATAAAATATGTTTGTAGCAACAATAGAGACATTTATGCTACTGATATGTTCAATATATTAAAGAAAAGCACCACCAACTTTATAATTACATTGAATTTATAAAATTACATGAATTACTTCAAGCTTACTCTCTTACATTTTTACTGAAGACCCCTGCAATTTTAATCTTATATCACATTATTTCTTTTATTCATTTAAAATTGTGCTTAAAGCGTGGTTATAGACAAGGGGAACTGGTGTGACTTTTAAGACCACATATTCAGATTTTAAGATGTACTCAGCCATTTCCCAAGCACTGTGTTATGAAAAGGAAAGAGATGTAAGCTCACCATTCAGTGTGCTTTTAAACCCCATTCTTGGCCCATTTCAGAAACTGTCTTGTGGTCTACAAGGGAGAAGTTGCCCTGTGACACTTCAGAGAGTAAGGGAGGTTTGGTTTTTATAAATAAGCAAATTAATAAGGTTATTTGAAAGAGATAAAAAGTTAATAGTTAAATATATTTAGAAGACATCAAAGTGTTTACCCCATAAAAGAGGTAGGAGCTGTCATTTGGTTGGTACTTTTGGTTTCTTTCTCTGGCTATATAAGATAGTATTATCAAATTGAGCATAGGTTAATATAAAGTTATAGAGTCTCTTTCAGATTTCAGAGAAGATTTTTTAAAAAATCGAGATATGTTTCCTTATTTCTTATGTGATGCTATTCCTAATTGTAAAAAAATATGGAAAGGTAGGCGTGTGGGGGGAAATGTATGTATTTGCATTTTAACTGCTTAATATCCCACTGCAGTTCACTGTGCTTGTGAAGGATGTAATTTGATCGCATTTAAACATTGCATTTAATAATGGTTTCATACCATTTCCTGTTGTAAAGACTTATGAATTCTTTTTATCCAGTTTGGAGGTAATGTACCTATTTTAAAATAGTAATATTTAATACTAGCAGGGATCATCGTCAACAAACTGCAGATCTTCAAAGAATGACATGTTAAATGCTAATATACCCTGAGAGGCACTTGTTCTTGAAATCATTCTCTATGTATTTTAGGAAACATTTTGCCTCCGTGCATACAGTCAAATGTATGAGTTATATAGTTGGTGTACTACTTTCCTGATTGACAGAGCTCTGAAATGTCATCTGCTCGAAGCTGTTCACTGAGGGGTGCAGAAGCCGTAATTGTATTTCTAAAGGCAAAATAGTCCTTAAGGCAGGGCTTCCCAAATGATTAGATGTAAATGGCATTCAGTCATAAATGGACCAGACTGTTCATGGATGGAAGTTACTGTTCTGGCTATTTGAGTTCCCACCTGGCTTTCTCTAAGTGCTAGAGAGCTTCTATAACTCAAGACTGTCCCATTCAATCATTTAGTGATAATTAAAATATCATATTCTTTTGATGAAATATATATTATACAATGTTAAAAGATGAATTGTTATAATGTCATACCTTATATGAAGGAAAGAAGCAAAATATTAATGGAAGAGACTTCTCTGAAACTTCTTTTTTACCTTCAAAATGGCAGAAATTTGATGCAATTGGTCAATATTTTAATTTTTGGATAATAAAAAATCCAGATTAGTAAAAGATTAGTAATTATCTAGAAATCATTAGAAATGATGGTATTAACATATTTGTCCCTATATAATATAATCTATGAGTTCTCCTTTATTATCTCAGTATAAAAAATGTTAGGTCTATTTTAAAATTAATTTAAAAATTAAGTTAGGTCTTTTTTAAAATTAAAATTGTTGTAAAAATTCTCCATTAGTGCATGAATGGCTTTGTCTCTTTTTGAGGAAATAATATGTCTACTGATTACAGATAGTATAATAGAATGTGGGGCAAATCCTCTGTTCTTTCATCTGTGTGAGGGGTGCTGCTGTTGAAGGGGGTATCATTTTTAGTCTAGCAGTAGTATAATTTGCTTCTATTTCTATAGTGACAGATGTTTTTCAGTACTCAGTGGAGAAGAAGAGAATGTCTCTCATTCTATTTAATTACAAACTGTCACTAGCATAGTCAGCATGGATTTCCAAGGCTATACAGCAATGTGGTGACGTATTTGCTTGGCTATTACCATATTTTTACCAGCAGTATTCACATCTATACAATTACCTACTCTTAGACCTAAATGAACACCTATACTTAAACTATATTTCATAAATGAACCACTTAACTATTAAAACAAAATCCCTTTTAGACGAAGGAGGAGTAAAGATGGCGGAGAAGTAGCAGGCTGAGACTACATCAGCTAGCCGGAGATCAGCTAGATAGCTTATCTAAAGATTGCAAACACCTGCAAATCCATTGGTAGATCTAAGAGAAGAAGAACAGCAATTCTGGAAACAGGAAAACAACCACTTTCTGAAAGGTAGGACTGGCGGAGAAGCGATGGGAAGATAGACCCCAGGGGGAGGGGCCGGCTCCCAGCAAGCCGCAGAGCAACGGCGCACAAAATCAGGACTTTTAAAAGTCTGTTCCATTAAGGGACATCGCTCCAGAGGCTAAACCGGGGTGAAGCCCACACGGGGGCAGCGTGGCCTCAGGTCCCGCAGGGTCACAGAAGGATCGGGGGTGTCTGAGTGTCGCAGAGTTTGTGGGTATTGGAATGGGAAAGCCGGCTACAGAGAGAGAGCGGACAGTAAGCTCACAGCTCGGTGTTACCTTGAACCAGCCACAGGCTCGGTGAGCTCGGAGCGCGGCCGGAGGTCAGGCAGACGGGAGTAACTGGGCGCTGTTCTCTGAGGGCGCACTGAGTAGTGGGGCCCCAGGCTCTCGGCTCCTCTGGGCCAGAGACCAGGAGGCCGCCATTTGTATTCCCATCCTCCAGAACTCTATGGAAAGCGCTCAGGGAACAAATGCTCCTGAAAGCAAACCAGAGAGGATTACTCAGCCCAGCCCCTGGTAAGGGCGGTGCAATTCCGCTTGGGGCAAAGACACTTGAGAATCACTACACCAGGCTCCTCCCCCAGAAGATCAACAAGAAATCCAGCCAAGACCAAGTTCACCTACCAAAGAGTGCGGTTTCAATACCAAGGAGAGCAGCAGAATTCAAGAGGAGGAGAAAGAAAGCACGGAACTCATGGCTTTCTCCCTGTGATTTTTTTTTCTTTTTCTTTTCTTTCTTTTTTTTTCCCCCCTGTGATTTTTTTAGTCTTGCAGTTAATTTAATTTTTTTTTCTTTTTCATTTTTTTCTCTTCTTCTACTAAAATTTTTTTAAACTTTTACCTTTTTCTTTTTTAAAGTTTTTTAACTAGTTTATCTAATATATATATATTTTTTCCTTTTTATATTTTTCTTTATTCGTTTTCCTTTTTTAAATTCTTTTTTTTTCTTTTTTCTGTTTTTTCTTTCTTTTTGAACCTCTTTTTATCCCCTTTCTCCCCACTCACAATTTGGGATATCTTCTGATTTGGTTAAACCATATTTTCTTGGGGTTGTTGCCACACTTTTAGTATTTTACTTGCTCCTTCATATACTCTTATCTGGACAAAATGACAAGGCGGAAAAATTCACCACAAAAAAAAGAACAAGAGACAGTACCGAAGGCTAGGGACCTAATCAATATAGACATTGGTAATATGTCAGATCTAGAGTTCAGAATGACATTTCTCAAGGTTCTAGCCGGGCTCGAAAAAGGCATGGAAGATATTAGAGAATCCCTCTTGGGAGGTATAAAAGCCCTTTATGGAGAAATAAAAGAACTAAAATCTAACCAAGTCGAAATCAAAAAAGCTATTAATGAGGTGCAATCAAAAATAGAGGCTCTCACTGCTAGGATAAATGAGGCAGAAGAAAGAATTCGTGATATAGAAGACCAAATGAAAGAGAATAAAGAAGCTGAGCAAAAGAGGGACAAACAGCTACTGGACCACGAGGGGAGAATTCGAGAGATAAGTGACACCATAAGACGAACAACATTAGAATAATTGGGATTCCAGAAGAAGAAGAAAGAGAGAGGAGAGCAGAAGGTATATTGGAGAGAATTATTGGGGAGAATTTCCCCAATAAGGCAAAGGGAATGAGCATCAAAATTCAGGAGGTTAAGAGAACGCCCCTCAAAATCAATAAGAATAGGCCCACACCCCGTCACCTTATAGTAAAATTTACAAGTCTTAGTGACAAAGAGAAAATCCTGAAAGCAGCCCGGGAAAAGAGGTCTGTAACATACAATGGTAAAAATATTATATTGGCAGCTGACTTATCCACAGAGACCTGGCATGATATTTTCAGAGCACTAAACGAGAAAAACATGCAGCCAAGAATACTATATCCAGCTAGGCTATCATTGAAAATAGAAGGAGAGATTAAAAGCTTCCAGGACAAACAAAAACTGAAAGAATTTGCAAACACCAAACCAGCCCTACAGGAAATATTGAAAGGGGTCCTCTAAGCAAAGAGAGAGCCTACAAGTGGTAGATCAGTAAGGAACAGAGACAATATACAGTAACAGTCACTTTACAGGGAATATAATGGCACTAAATTCATATCTCTCAATAGTTACCCTGAATGTCAATGGGCTAAATTCCCCAATCAAAAGACACAGGGTATCAGAATGCATAAAAAAACAAAACCCATCTATATGTTGCCTCCAAGAAACTCATTTTAAGCCCGAAGACACCTCCAGATTTAAAGTGAGGGGGTGGAAAAGAATTTACCATGCTAATGGACATCAGAAGAAAGCAGGAGTGGCAATCCTTAGATCAATTAGATTTTAAGCCAAAGACTATAATAAGAGATGAGGAAGGACACTATATCATACTTAAAGGGTCTGTCCAACAAGAAGATCTAACAATTTTAAATATCTATGCCCCCAACGTGGGAGCAGCCAACTATATAAACCAATTAATAACAAAATCAAAGAAACACATCAACAATAATACAATAATAGTATGGGACTTTAACACTCCCCTCACTGAAATGGACAGATCATCCAAGCAAAAGATCAGCAAGGAAATAAAGGCCTTAAACGACACACTGGACCAGATGGACATCACAGATATATTCAGAACATTTCATCCCAAAGCAACAGAATAAACATTCTTCTCTAGTTCACATGGAACATTCTCCAGAATAGATCACATCCTCAGTCCTAAATCAGGACTCAACCGGTATCAAAAGATTGGCATCATTCCCTGCATATTTTCAGACCACAGTGCTCTGAAGCTAGAACTCAACCACAAGAGGAAGTTTGGAAAGAACTGAAATATATGGAGACTAAACAGCATCCTTCTAAAGAATGAATGGGTCAACCAGGAAATTAAAGAAGAAGTCAGGAAATGACAGATGCTGGCGAGGATGCGGAGAAAGGGGAACCCTCCTCCACTGTTGGTGGGAATGCAAGCTGGTGCAGCCACTCTGGAAAACAGCCTGGAGGTTCCTCAAAATGTTGAAAATAGAACTTCCCTATGACCCAGCAATTGCACTACTGGGTATTTACCCTAAAGATACAAACGTAGTGATCCAAAGGGGCACGTGCACCCGAATGTTTATAGCAGCAATGTCCACAATAGCCAAACTATGGAAAGAACCTAGATGTCCATCAACAGATGAATGGATCAAAAAGATGTGGTATATATACACAATGGAATACTATGCAGCCATCAAAAGAAATGAAATCTTGCCATTTGCGACAACATGGATGGAACTAGAACGTATCATGCTTAGCGAAATAAGTCAAGCAGAGAAAGACAACTATCATATGATCTCCCTGATATGAGGAAGTAGTGATGCAACATGGGGGCTTAAGTGGGTAGGAGAAGAATAAATGAAGGAAGATGGGATTGGGAGGGAGACAAACCATAAGTAACTCTTAATCTTACAAAACAAACTGAGGGTTGCTGGGGGGAGGGGGATGGGAGAAGGGGGGTGGGGTTATGGACATTGGGGAGGGTATGTGCTTTGGTGAGTGCTGTGAAGTGTGTAAACCTGGCGATTCACAGACCTGTACCCCTGCAGATAAAAATACATGTTTATTAAAAAAATAATAATAAATAGATAAACAAACAAACAAACAAAAAAACAAAATCCCTTTTAAATAATAACTTGGAGAATAGCATATTTGTGGGAACATCTCTTCCAGTGCTTTCCTTTCCTTTCCAAGCAATTTCCTTTTCCCAAATATTTTATAGCTTCATATTTCCCAAACAAGAAGCCTCTTAGCCACCTCTCATGGCACCTTATTATAGGAATTTCAGTTGTTTTCCCAAGAATTTCTTTCACTTCCTTTCTTTGTATACCCACACTCCAAATGTTTTCTATTATTGAGTAGGAAACTACCACAAACTTACTGATTTAAGACAACACTCATTTATTATCTCATCCTTCAGTAGGTCAAAAATCTGGTAGTTTTGCTTGGTTCTCTGTTCAGAGTCTGACAATCTTGAGATGCTGGCTGAGCTGGCTCAGGGTCCTCTTCTAAATTCATGTGGTGTTTGAATAATTAATTGCCTCACAGCTGTATAGTTCATGAAAGCAGTTCACACAGCCAGTGGGAGAGTACATCTCTGAGTTTGAATCTCCCTTTGAAGAGATCACCTGATTAGGTCAGACTCACCCAGGATATTTTCTTTTTGATTAACTCAGTTGACTTAGAGGGTTTAATTACATATACAAATTTTCTTTTCTATTTTTTTTCTTTTTTTTGCTAAAGAAAGTAATATATCTGTGGGAATGATATACCCTCGCATTTACAGGTTCTGACACACTCCTAGGAGCGTATTCCTGTATTGCACATAGTATGGATAGCAGGATATAGGGATGATGGGGACTATCTTATAATTCTATCTACCCCAAGAGCCAAAAAAACCTACTTGCTTTTACATAATTGATGTCTGACATGTTTTCTTAATACTTTTATTTGTGTGGCTATTTCTGTCTGGAATAATCGCTTTTCCTGAAAGTTATATGTATAAATATTATACAGTTTTTAATTCAGCATTTAGCAAAATAACATTTCTTTGAAGAAACTGCTGCTTCAAGTAGTTCAGTGTTTTTGAACTACATATTGATTTTTATTGTGCTATAAATGTTTAATGAATCAACACCTAGGATTAAACAAAAAGAAATATGGTAGAGTAGAAAATATTAGAGGGTATTACATAGAATAAAAATAAAATATTGTCCTGTGACACATTTGCTTCAGATATATACACAAAGTGTAAAATGAATTTATTACCGTGGCTGAGGTAAAAAGAAGTTTGAGAAACACTACTGCAGCAAATCTCGAATGCCATCTGTCATTTTCTGCTTTAAATTATAGTATCTCTATTTCATACCTGTTCTATATTACTCATTCCTCCAAGGAGAAACCATATCTCATTTTATCTTTGTATCTCCTGTAAGAGCTAATGCAATGCCTTGTACATAGTAAGAATTCGGTAAAAATTGTGCATCAAATGAAAATAAAATTTGTTTTGTATTTTCAATTTTGTTTTCAAATATCAAGTTAAATATAAATCTTTTCTTCTTCAAGTTTCCTGATTCTATATAAAAATTCTATATTTTGTGAACACAAAGAAAACTTGGATATTAATCATAATAAATTTTTAGGTGTTGGCAATGTATAGACATCTAAGTGGTTGACTAATAGTTTTCCTTTATTAAATTATTGGCTTTCTGGAAAAAATACAGTTTAATTCAATAAATATTTATTAAATGTTAATGAATTCTGCATACCAGAGATATAATAGAGTATAGTAAGATAGGTCCCTTGACCTTGGGGAGTCTGCACGCTACTGAGATAGGGGACCAACACGTAAATGGAAGGATTACATTGTGAATGTCATTATCAAAGGCAGAGTTCTGTTATAGAGCCTGTACTGTGGGGCCTACTGTGGAGTGGCAGTCAACAAACTCTTCTCTGAAAAAGAGACTATCAGGAATTTAAGAACTTGGAAATTGTGAGATATTTTAATTCAGGACCAGAATATATAACATTCACAGGTAGTTTACTTTGAAATCATGTGATGTTTTGATAGAAAATATTAATTAGTCCCTAGATGTTCTCATATTATTCAATGGTTTATAGAAGTATTCAACACATACTACCTTATGGTATGCAAATTTTTGTGTTGATGCATTTTTGAAGAACCAAAATGTATTTAGCCCTGACATAAAAATTCAAAATTCTTTTTCTATATACATGTCTCTTCCCATATTTATATACATACATATATATAAAGTTTAAACTATATTAGTTCATCTTTCAATGATTGACTAACATTTAAAAACATTAATAAAAGGTCTATGTGATTTTTTTCCTATGTATTTAACAATATAAGCATAATTATATTTTATTTAACTGACGTCAGCTATTTGGTCTAAATAGTTTTAATTTGGAAGGCACAAACTCAGTCAGTGTTCTGCTTTTATACTGTACTTGGTTCTTTGTGTTCTAACTTCAAGTATACCATTATCAAAAATCCAGAAATAGCAAAATTAAAGCTACCAAATCAATAAATAGTATTCACTTAGTTAAAGCTTATTCTGCATAAGAACAGTTCACAAACTGGGAGCTTTCAAATTCAAAACTGATGTGAATCCGTCTTGATCATCTCATACCACTTTCAGGAAGATGACTGAAATTTCTTTTGAAATTGGCAGGTGCATTTAAAAGAAATAACCTAAGTTAAGTTTCACTTAGGTTCATGAAATAAGCTAGATTTAGTTTTGCTTATGTGATGAAAATGCCTTTGCTCACTTTATTCTCAAGTCCCATCTGTGTCTTTAATTTAACATGTGCCTAGGGAGGCATAGTTAATAAAAATATTCCTTAAAACCTGCATTTTAAAAAATAAATACTTCGATATTAGTGAATATATATTTTTCAGACATATCTTTTGCCATAGAATATTCAGTAACTTAAAGATTACATTCTCAACTCCTTTTCTCTTATTTTTTCTTCAAGTAAAAGTTGTCCTCACTGAAGTAATAACTCCAAATCAGAAATTCCAAATATTCAGAAACAACAACAAACATGTTACACTGTTCAAAACCAGACACTTCCACCCCTGGTTAGAATGCCCAGGAGAATACTTTCTCAGTATGCATTAAAGTATGTTTTCTTAAGATTTTATTTAAATTCCAGTTAGTTAACATATTAGTTTCAGGTGTACAATACAGTGATTCAGCACTTCCATACATCACCTTGTGCTCATCACTCCTTAATCCCCATCACCTGTTTTGCCCATCCCTACCTGCCCCCAACCCTGTCACCATACCTCCACTCCAGTAACCATCACTTCATTCTCTGTAGTTTAGAGTGTGTTTCTTGGTCCTCCTCTCTGTTTTTTCTTTTTTCCCTGCTGCTCATCTGTTTCTTGAATTCCACATATGGGTGAAATCATATGATATTTGTCTTTCTCTGACTTATTTCACTTAGCATAATATTCTCTAGCTCCATCCACGTCCAGGCAAATGGCAAGATTTCATTCTTTTTTATGTGAGCATATATAAGGTATGTTTCTAATAAAAAGTCATTTTCAGCAGTACATGTGTGATACAACATTAATGTGCTGTTTAGTTATATACTTCTCTTATATTCTAATTTTCAATTTAAGACTAGAAGGAGTATTGGTGCATCAAGATAATTAATTTTTCGTTTGTACTGTCTTTTGGAGTTTGGAGCATGCTAGGTCCCTATTGAAAGACTGTTAATGCCTGCTGAATTAAATGCAAACAACTCAGCATTGGGATCCTCAGAACATAACTCCAGTATCCCATTTCAGCCTACTTGCCAAGAACCCCCTGCCTAGATCCTGAATTTTATCCAAACAGAATTCTTGTTCTTTTCTAAGCATGAGCCCTCAACTCCAGTGTGTGTGCCTTTGCTCTTATTCCCACCCATGATATTTCCTACCTTTGTAACTGCTTTAATTTAACCCATTTTTCAAAGTCTAGCACCAACACAGTCATTTCTGGGAAAACTCTGTATTCCTTACAAAAAATATAATCTCTTCCTCCTTCGTGTTCTCTAGCAATCTATTCTGAACTGTGTTATGGCAACTGTCATTCTGACTTGTGTTATTATTTTTGTATATTTATCAGTCCTCCACCACTGGACTGTAAATTCACTGTTTCTTCATCTTTATAGCCCAAAGGTGCTCAATGAATATTCTCTTCAACAGTAGCCCTGGAAAACGTCATGATTTATATTTTGATTTGTAAGCTTTAAAATGTATTTAAAACACCGTTTCTCCTGGATTATTTAAATTTATACTTGTGCCTAAAGGATGACTCAGATTTTATTTTGCACTATTACATTTTTAACTTTTGCCCAAAAGCTACTTGGCAGATTATCTTTGTTTCCCTTCCCTTATATTCTGTTATTATCCCTTTGCTTTAGGCAAATTTACAGAGCATTATAAAAATTACAGTAAATGATAGTACTTTCCATGTCATTCTTAATTTTTTTTCTCCAATGAAACATTTAAAAAAAACATTTTATTTATTTATTTATTGGGAAGAGGAAGAGTGAGAGAGAGAGAGAGAGCACAAACAAGGGGAGTGGCAGAGGGAGAGGGAGAAGCGAGCTTCGAACTGAGCAGGGAGCCCCATGTGGGGCTCAATCCCCAACCCTGCGGTCAGGACCCCAACAAAAGGAAGATGCCCAACCAACCATGTCACCCAGGTGCCCCTCCAATGAAACATTTTTAAAACTTTTTTAAGAACACCTTTGGAGTGAATAAATACTTATTTAATGAGTCAGTAAGCTGCTGTAGTTCTAAGTAGATGTGAATTTGTATGATGTCATTTCCTTTGCATTTTAAAATTTTGTATTTTTAAAATATAAAGAATACGTAAAGCTAGAGTGAATTAGTGTTTACTGGTTTTGAATTAGTTTCCATAAAGAAGTTATGTTTCTGTCTTTCTATATGAAACAAATAAATATGCTTCAAGGTTATACTTTAATAAGATTAGATGCATCCTTATAAAATATACAAACCATTCTTTTTGTGTGAGAGAACTACATTAAGAACATTTTCTTCTAGGAAATGGGAGTAGATTGATCTACACAGCCTAAGATAGAAATTATAAAATTCATTTTCATTAATGAAACTCATCAGGGTTGGGGGGCTTTTATTGGGCTTTTATTTTTTATTCCATCCTAAATTTTTACCACTTTCAACTAAGTATGACTTTTGAGATTGTATATTTTATAAAGGAGTTTATAACAGCAGCCTAAATAAGATGAGGTAAGAACTGCAAAAAATTAATTGAAGTATCACCCCAAGCAAATGAAAAAAGGGCTGTCCCTATGCCTTGCTGTTTAAAGTGCCTGGTATTTTTCTGGATGAAACATAAAATTCTCCTCACCTGAAGTTTTAGCTGTAGACATTAAAATAACTGCATGGAAGAATGTAATGTATTATTCTATTAAGGATATAATATTTTATATACAGGTTTTAGGTCCCACAGTGTTTCATTTTCTCAGTGACATAGGTTTGCTTATTCAGATAATAATGAGTACTTACTGGTACATTAATAATAGCCCTAAAACTTTATGATTTTTCGATAGAAAGAATTTGATAAATCTTTCTGACAACCAGCTGGTGTTCACACACTTGAACCTGAATAAAAGGCTTTTAATAGATTATTAGACATGTTTGTAACTTGTAATTCCAATGGCATGGAAAACACATTTATTTGAATGGAAGTTTTTCCTCAGCAACAAATCTGCATTTGAAATTAATAATCATAATTCATTACAATTTGCCTAACATTTGATGGGAAAACATTGTCTTAGAAATCCTTAGGATTATAATCTACAGAAAGCTATCTAACAATCACATTTGTTTATGGGCCATGTAAACATTCATCAACCTTTGCCAAATAGGAGACATGTAGAATATTTTTTTTTCTTTGCAGGGAATGGGGAAAGATTACACATTGATATTATTCCTTTTTCATGGTGACTCATTGATATAGAAGGATAGCTCCTGCATGGAATGTAGCAACTAGTACAGGAAAATTTTTCATAGGAACTATGAGATTTTGAGAAAACATTGCTTTATGGAATTGCTTTAAGCTATAATATAACATAATCATATAATCAATGTGCATGGTTGACACTTGGGAAATTTTGATTTAAATAAAAATTTCTTTAGTGCTTCCACTAAACAAAACACTACAGTCTCTATTCCAGCTTCTCTTTTTCTCACTACTCTTCTAACAGTGCTCATGTCTCTACCAACCCCATCATCCCAACAGGTCTAGATATATTCCCTTGGCAGAGGATACATGACCATGAAGAAAGTCACATATAAACAGAATCTTCAATGATAAAAGGGATTGCACCTCATAACATAAAAACTTTTTCCAAATATTCTTACTTGTACTTGGTGCCCAAGTCAACCATGATAAATTACTAGTATAATAATGATAATTTGCAAATATGTCTTTCCTACTAAATACTTCATCTGTACTCATTCATTGATTGATTCATTTATTCATTTTGTATTAACTATATTTTTTATTCCAAGGGCATGGGAAGATAGATATGTAAGCAACTAATTATAAAAGAGAATAGGTTTTTTTTTTTTTTTTTGGTTGGAGGTATACTAAAGGCTATGGTATTAAGGGACAACTGACCAGGAGAACAGGACTATCTTCATTATAGAAACACCATTTGAACAGTTGTGATTAGAAAGTAGATAAGAGAAGGGAGAAAATGACACAGGCACTACATAAGCACAGTTAACAAAAAAATAAGACATGTTTTATGGGATAAGTAAGAAGAATAAAGAATTAAAAGCTTTTGAGCAGGTAGAAGGAACACAGAATGTGGCTGACTTGGATGTTACCCTAAAGTAGACTCTCCTGACAGTTAGCCAGGAGCTGCTTGTGGACATCCCTGATGTCCATTGTTCGTTGGATTCTTATGTTTGCAGCCAATGGCAATGATATTGACTGTGGTCTATGGAAGGTCTGGAGGCCAAGAAATAAAATTCCTGGGAAAGAATTCATGTTTATTGGAATTTTGTTTGGTTTTATCTTTTCAGTTTTGTTTTGAGTTAGGTATTTATTTTTATGTTAAATAGATTGCAAAGTTTAATAATCCAATCAGGGTGGTCAAGTCAGGTAATCTGGGGGGAAAATGTAAAAAAAAAAAAAAAAGCTGCAATTCAATAAGTGACATCATACACTATGACTGAAATGATGGCATAATTTAAAAAGGTAAGTAGCCAAAGAGGCTACTCTTTGTAGAGTACATAGATATGGACTAACCATGGTCCATCATAGGTGAGAAGTGTTGGGGACATAGCTATATCTGCCATACGTGCAGACATAGCTATGAGTGCCCGAGAGAAAAATTTAGTTCTAATTAGCAAGTACAAGGTGTTTACATATATCTATCAGAATATTTATTTGAAATTTGCAAACAGGCAAAAGAGGTTACTGGGTATTTTTTACTGTAGCATGGGCTTGACTTTTTATTTTTTAAGATTTTATTTATTTATTTGAAGACAGAGATCACACGTAGGCAGAGGCAGGCAAGGAGAGAGAGGAGGAAGCAGGCTCCCTGCTGAGCAGAGAGCCCGATGTGGGGCTCGATCCCAGGACCCTGAGATCATGACCTGAGCTGAAAGCAGAGGCTTTAACCCACTGAGCCACCCAGGCGTCCCTGGACTTGACTTTTTATTTAGTGAACAGTTTTTGTATCCATAAAGGGCAGGGCAAAAGTCAGATTGTAGATTTTTGTCCAGTAAAGATGTAGATAATTTCTGGGTGATGCAACAGATTAAACACCAGAGATTATGGTTTGTGGCTCCCTTAGATAGTAACCATTTTAAATATAATCCAGTCTACTAGCAATTATATCCTTTGTTTGGATGAATTGTCCATAGACACCTTGTTTGTCAAATGATCTTTGAATCATTTTAAGCATCTTACTCGTGGTCTAATTAATAAGCAGAATAAAATCTTTGACATGACTACATTTTACATTTGGACAAGAGTCATGATTTTTATCTTTTTTGAGGGCTATACTTGAATCTATTCTTCTAATGGAAAAGAGAGTAGGCTATCATTATTTTCCATTAGGGTTATCAGATTGCTCTTTGGTTTTATTTTCTGCTCTACAAGCAAATTTTGATGATAGTTTGATACATGAATTAATGTGAGAATTCTGTTTTGCTGAAAAGTATGTTATTTCCTGCTGAGAAATTGGAGTCATACTACTTACGATATTACTCCATTTTTTCATGTAGTAGTTTATGACGAAGGCAAAAACTAAATTTCCCTGATTTTCCCACTTACTGGAAAAATGAAGGAAGACATGTTGCACAGAGCTGTCATCGAATTCAAAAGGAGTGTTTCACTTTGGATGTCTAGCTTGTCTGAAATAGGAATGCAACACGTTCTAATAGTCCAGCAGTGAGTGCATGCCTTTGGCTTTTTCACGTGAAGAATTTTTGAAGATTAGTTATTTTCTTTTGCATTTATTTAACATATCCATTACTCAAACATGGTCTTTTGTTGTTATTGTGGAGTTTGCAATTTTTAATTTTTTATTGGGAAATTTTCTTCCCCACCCCAGATGTTCCTATTATTCATTGCCTGTTTCTCCATTCCAGGGTTTATGTACTGATTTTTTTTTTTCTACCAGTATTTTTAGAAGGAGTAAACTGGCATGCTTGACTCAGCCCTGCCCTCTCTTCCTCCAGGGACCCAAGAGAGTGCAGGAAGCAAGTCTTTTCTGAGGTTTCTTTAGAGACAGATACTGTGTACAGATATTTCCCTCATTACTGGAGCAGAGTGGGAGCGCATCTATGTCTAGGTGTGTAAATCAGTCTAAGTGTCTCGATTCAGTTAACAGATCTGTTTTGCTGCACATTCAGTTATCGCCCCATGTTTGTATGTTTATTTATCACTCATAAAGGTGATCTCCACTGCCACTCCTGTCTTATTTCCCCATTTCAGGTCATGTGTTAGGAAGGAGTTTGCTTTTGGGGAATACCTAAGATATCCAATACTTATTTCAATTTCTCCCTTTTTCTTTACGACATTTTCTTTGTTTTTCCTGTCCCTAACATTTCTCTCCTATGTTAGACCATGGTTAGTCTATATCTGTGTAAGGAATTCATCTTTTGTTGGGATTTACCAACTCTAAAGTAACCTAGGTGTTCCTGTACCATAATTTTATCTAGAAAGTGAGCATCCTAAACCAAGTGGGTTGAAATTTATTATTCCTAACTTCTATGTATACTCAATAATGGCCAAGTATTGTCACATCAATTTACAATAAGATTTTCTCCGTTTTACTGGGGAGAAAAACAAATGAATCATAAAGTAGTTAAGCGCTTTGTCCAAATTAACACAACTAGAGAAATCCAGAAGGGTCAGAGTGGGAATCTAAGCAGTTTAGCTTCAGGAACTTTTCAATTCTTAGCTGTAGTGCCTCTTATACACCTGTAGTGTATAAGAGAATAGGATTAAAAACAAGCTAGGGAAAAACAAAAAACAAAAACAAAAAAAAAGCTAGGGGCTTTCCTGTGATTGAGAAGATGTGTCTATCTGATACCCAACATTTACTAAGTATAAAACCTTATGAAAATGTATCTCACATCTTTGAGCCTCAAGTTTTTTGTGTGTTCAGTGGAAATGTTAATACTTGTCCTGCGTTTTTGCCAGACTTATTGGAAAAGTAAAATGAAAAAAAAATTATTTGATTTGTTATATAGTGCCTTGTTCCAGAAAGAACTGATCACACTGTGAGCATGTATATGGAAGCTCTTTTTAAATGTTAAACAACTGAGTGCAGTCATATTGTTTATAATTGCAAACCCAGCAGAGATGAACACATGTCTGCTCCAAGAAAAGGAACTCTGTTCTGTTATGGCAAGTCTTTCACCTGCTGGAAGAGGAATATTTTATGGAAGTACACCCATCATGGTGGCGAGAGAGAGTGGAGATTTCTAATGCATTGATTGTCACCAAGCCTTCTGGCATCATCGTGATCCAGAAGGCATGGCTGAATAAAAGTAAATCATATGGCTTCAGAATTTTGAAAGATGGAAGCTGAAAACTGCACCATGGACGAGGGAAAGATATTTAAACAATCATATAATTTGTGGAGGAGTAAGATAAAGCCTTGTTTAAGGACAGAAAAACAAAATTTGTGCAGCAGATATGAGATAGAAAGTGCTGAGAGAGTCTAATAAAAAAAAAAGAAAGAAAGAAAGAAAAAAAGAAAGAAAAGAATAATTTAAAACTGCTGTTTTTAAAAGCTACATAGCTTTCTGGACATTTCTCCCAAACTGCTGTGTTTTCCTCTACAGTTAATGTGCAGAAATGCTTAGAGTTCAATAACACGTGTAAAAAATTATTGTCAGGGAATAAATGACCCATTTGTATTCAAATCACTGATGTTAGTAATGTACAAAGTAAGTGAATCATACCAGCTAGTGGGTACTTGGAAACCAATTTAGCCACAAGTATTACAATATAGGGAATGCATGTTAGTTTTAAAAGCACATAAAAGGGTATGATTCTGGCAATTAATATTCTATTGTGATGTACTGCAATATTCTATCAGAATAAAAATTGAATGAAGTCAGGAGGCATTTCTCTATATTTTTAGAATATATGTCAGAATGCAGTTATACACATAATTATACATTTTTAGATGAAAATATTTCAAACTAATTTTATATTGAGATAAGATTAAAATGGAGTAATAAAAATATAAGAGTAGTAACCTGAGAATTTTAAATTTTGCCACTAGTCAGGAGGAAAACTTTGGTCAAAACCTTTGGTCACTGAAAAAAAAAAAAAAAAACTTTAGTCATGAAAATCATGGGCTTTTGAGTGAACAGCCTTGATCTTCCACCATTTCATAGTGATGGGCTCTTATGTAAATTTCCAAAATCACCCATGCCTCAGTTTCTGTATCTGTAATATTAACATCAATTAATAGAAATCATAGTTCTTCAAGATTAAATGAGAATTATGTGAATGGAACAAACAGTATGGTGTCTGGGTCATCATAAAACTTAACAGAGTAGTATGTATTATTTGATGGTACGTATTCTTTTAGTTATTCTGAATGTTTATTGATATATTTTGATATTTCTCTTTTTGGGGATTAGATTGTCATAATGAAGACCTGACATCTCTTTACAAAGAGAAAGAAAACTAAAAACCAGGTAATAATAAATCTGTTGAAGCAAAGGAATTGTAATAGGCTCACTTTTCTAGCATGCATAGAAAATGATACATAAATGTTTTCATGAGATATGTTTATATGAGAATGGAAGGAAACTGAAAATTTTGTAACATCTACTACGTGTCAGAGACCCTATTTGGTACTTCGTTTCCAGTAATACTGTGAGATTTGTATTATTATCCTCATTTTATAGAAAGAAATCATACATGGGATATTTAGTGAAGTTGGTCTCCCAACAGTATTAGAGGCAGGATGATTGGTAAGAATATGAATTCTAGAGTCATTCTGCTTGGACCCAATTCAGGTGCAATACCATTAAATGTAATAATATATTTAGAGCCCCTGTGACAAAAGTAGACAATGAAAAATGGCTATTGTTATTACTATATTATTATGCTTATACATTTTAAACCTTACTGCTGAAAGAATTAGATTCCCAGCCTTCACTTACAATAGCATTAAAGTAGCTGCCTGTTCAATGTTGCTTGTGATCCGAAAGAATTTTCCATCTATGGGTGATGTTCAACAGGTACTGTTCAGGGTGGCCTGCCTTGTTCTGACCAATCTGGTTGTGAAAGATGTTGACTGTCACCTGTACTTCAAACCACTTGACATTTGGATTGTGTAAGCAATACCATTATGTGCTGTGAATGATGTTTGAGGGACATTGACTTGGTATTTCTCTTCTGTTCTTCTCTTACACAAGCAGCTGTGTTCTAGTAATAAAGAAGATTTAATAGACCATGTGTATGACCATGAAGGGGAGCACAAATGAGATCATACATGAGAAAATTGACAATATACAAAAAAAATGTTTTTAAGAATGAAAACAAGCCCTGCTTTGAAATTATAGTAACAGGTTACACAAAGATATAGATGAGTAATTTCTCCTTTCTCTGGTTGTAAATCAGATGTTTCCAGGAGCGGCCAAGACAAGAACAGCTATTGTAACCCATCTGAGGGTCAAAACAAACAAACAAACAAACAAACAAAAGTATTCACTGAGATATAAAGCCCTAGATGAGAAAGTCATCTTAAGCAAATATATATGACAAATATGTCTGTGTATTGTGTATATTTTTTGTTTTAATTTTATTTATTTAATGTGGCTTTTTAAAAAAAAAAATTCTTTTCAGTGTTCCAGATTTCATTGTTCATGCACCACACCCAGTGCTCCCTGCAATATGTGTCCTCCTTAATACCCACCACCAGGCTCACCCCCGCACCTCCCTCCCCTCCCAAACCCTCAGTTTGTTTATTATATTTTTTTCTAATTCTCACCAAATAAAATGGTAATACCATAAAAAACCCCTGCCTGTATAAATGTGACTTGACATGGGTTAAAGAATAACCAGGCAACTACAGAGGAATCCTCATTTAATTGTGTAAAACCCTTCAATAGAAGTCTAATGGGAAGGGAGGAGAATTCATCCAAATGAAATTAATATGTATAATTTAATTTTACAACCATCTTTAATTTGAAAATCCCTAAATGCTTGCTTAGCAAGTACATGTTCTTCCGTATATTTAATAAGCTATGATTCTGTAACAATTTCATATTAATTGATCTACTTGGTCTGGAGGAGAGTCAATATAGGAACACAGGGATACAGAAACGTTTTCATTTCCTGGTTATTTTAACATTATTTCTTAGTAATCTTAGCATCTCTTATTTAATCATTTAAACTCCAGAGCTACAAGATTTTTTAAGTTATTAAGACAATTCTACAGGAATTCTCTTTAAAAATTAGATCAATACACGGAAAATCCCAACATTTCACAAAATTTATGTAATTGCATTTGTATAAGTATACAAACATGCACATGAAAACAAAGGAAACATGTACATAATTTAACTTGTTTCTCATAGAAATTGCATACTATTAAGATATATTAGAAATAGAAAATAGTAAATAGACATACTCTTGATGACAGTATGTGCTTCTTTTTTTTTTAATTTCTTTTCAGTGTAACAGAATTAATTGTTTATGTACCACACCCAGTTCTCCATGCAATACATGCCCTCCATAATACCCACCACCAGGCTCACCCAACCCCCCACCCCTCACCTCTTCAAAACCCTCAGATTGTGCTTCTTACTATTTTTTCAATATACATAGGTGAGTTGATTGATATTCATATTTCCTCTGTTGACTGATACAGCACAGGAAATCACCATCTCATTTTTGTAAACCTGTTTTAAAATTTAAAAAGAGCCACAGAGCCATATAAGAAAAAGTCATGAAATATTTGTTAATGTGAAAAGTTTCATGATGTTGCAAATCAAGCTTAGAATTGCTGATTGAGTTTCTTTAGTAGTCAAGTAATTTCTTAGTAAATAACATTCATAAAAGAATATTCATGAGCTCAAAGTGCCAATTTAAACTCCAGGAGAATATGTAACCAAGCTGTATTTTTATTGTAAATAGGTTATAGGTTCTTTTTAATGTCATAAATCATTACCACTAACATATACATTTGAAGATCCACCCTGAGTCATCCACTTACAGGTTTTTGGTCAAAGGTAAAATGAAAATAATAGGTAACACATTTCAACATGAGACATCTGCTTATGGAAATTTTCATATACTTTCAAATATAATATACCTTGTTCAATGTCATTGGAGAATGCATGACTTACTGTTTATTTTCAACTTTTTCTTAAAGTATCAGAGTGTATGCATCAGTCTGTATGGGTAGTATGGGTTAGTATTTCTAGATCTGAACACTGCTTAGCAAACCATGATGAGAAATATTTCTCTTCTCTCCTTTGTTCCCTCCCTTCTTTTTCTTGTTTCCTTTGTCAAAGCAAATTAATTGGTACAAAAATCTCTCCTTTGGTGGATCATGAGCTCTAAGTAAATTACATTGTGAGTTAGGAGGTAATAAATGCTCTAAGAGAGAAAAAAAAATGGTAGGATATAGGAGACTGACAGTTCTGGAGATGAGGGTGAGGTTGAGATTTTAAATGCCGGTTCGGCTAGGTATCATTGAGAAGATGTAACATGGGCAAAGAACGGAAAAGATGAATGATTTAACCAAGAAGATATAGAGAAGAGGAGTTTTCCAAACAAAGAAAACAACCCTAACTAAGACCCAGCAATAGGTCTTATGTTTTGTAATCTAGGAATATTGAGGCGCTTTTGCTGGACGAATGAAAAGAATAGCAGGAAATGATGTCACAGGGACAATGAGGTTTCAGGTGATCTATGACAGGAGTCAGTGAACAACCATCCATGAGATAAATCTGGCTTGTGCGGACTCTCTTTGGAAATAAAGTTTATTGAAACACAGGACACACCAATTTGATTACATATTGTCTGTGGCTGCATTTGTGTTACAGCAGTGGCAGAGTTGAGAAGTTGGGACAGAGACTTGCAAAACCTAAAATATTTACTGTCTGGTCTTTTACAGAAAAAAAAAAGTTTGTCAATCCTGGTTCTGTGAGCATTGTAAAGATTTTCATGTATTGTCACTCTGACAAAACTGTTCAATGTGAGATCAATGCACATAAAATTAAAAAGTTAAAAATACCTCAATATAATCAGTAAATCAGAACATATCTCAACCAGTATCAGAATTTCTACCTTCACTGTATCTTTGCTATTTTTAAATATACTCACATTTCCCGGTTTCGGCACCCAATGTCGCGCTCTCCCTGCCCGCAGAGATGACGCAACACCAACACACACACAGGTCCATGCACAAGCTCTTGTTTATTCCCTGGTCGATCTTTCTCCTTCCCTTCTTTCCCCTTCCCCTGTGGGAAAGTTCCCTTGCCTTATATAGGGCATAACAGCCAATCACGGAGGTGTTCACGTGAACAGGGAGTATACAGCCAATCACAGAGGTGTTCACGTGAACAGGAGGTATGTGGGGCTCATAGGCAGTGGTGGCATACGGTGTTCATGTGACGAGCACGAGGTCACGTGTGGCCAGGGCGGATGTTTTTTTTAGGCTGTCTGTGCTGCTCGGGCTATGTAGCCGGCGCCATTTTAGGGGCACCACCCTGAAAATGTATTTTCTGAAGGAAATGAGGAGCTTTGGGGGGTTTTTGAGTTCTGCTGTCACATAATCCGGTAATGTTTAAAATAATTATTTTGGCTTCTGCTTTGGGAATAAAATAGAAAGGGACAAGAATGGAAGGAAACATGTGAGGAGCTAACTCTGAAACCCAGGTAAGAGATTATGGCAGCTCAAACAGCACAGTAGTTGTGGAAGTTCTGAGAGAGAAAACCTAAGCTACCTTGAGCAGTCTTTAAGGACAGCGCTGGTTAGGGCTCAAAAGGAAATAGGGAACATGTTAACAATTTGCAATAGATATTAACACAGCCTTCTGGTTCTAACACTACTGCGCTATCCTGCAGCCACCTAGAAGACTGTGTATGACCAAGTAAAGGCACCAGCATCAATCATAGGTATTATATATCCTTAATATAAGTGTCTCATTTTAATGAAAATTTACTTGAAATTTATTATGAAATGTATCAGTCACACCAAACAATGTCTAAAATACACACAACACACGTATAAGCTAATTTTAAGAATATAAATATCCATATACATATGTGAGTATAATATTCTACATCACATCTCCCTTTCTATCATATATCACTACTATCTTGTTTGGGGTATCGTAATTTATGTAAATATAAATAAATGTACATGGTTTAGCTTTTCAGTTTTTTAAAAATTTCTGCAGATAGAACTATGCTCATTTTAGATTCTTACTTCATTTGTCTAACAGCCCGTATTTATTGTTTCTCTAACTTTTGCTAGATAAATTCCTACATCTTTTTACTGAAACGTATGACTCAGAAGATACCTGACTCAATGTATCAGTAATTGAATATAGAAGTCAAAGTGACAATTATATATAATATACATTATAGTATTTTATATAATATAAATATATAAGTATATATTTATATATATATATTTATATATAGTACATGTAACTATATAATTATTTAATGTATTTATAAATATTTAATATTTATATAAATATAAATAAAACTATCTATTATATGCGTTTATTAGGAATATTTAAGAAATATAGGAAAGTTTGTGTATTCTAAGAGAAATAATTTCCTTTATGGTCATTTAAATATTTCCATAAGAATTTATAATGATTTTATCAACATATACAGTTATTCTTCTATGAACTATGTCATATTAAAAAGTGGAATCAAACTTTTTTTTAACATACTTGATGACTTCTTACAATATGATTGGCCTTCATAAGAATCAAAATGCCCTTGAATCTTGACATAGTCTGCATTTCAGGTTGTATTTTTCAAGATAAGAAGTTCTGTCAGCTTACCCTTTTTATCAACTGATATTTTGACAGACTTGAGATTTGAAGTTGAATCTATTGCAACACTTTTAATGATCTAACATAAATTGTTATGATATATCATTATGATAAAATAAAAACAAGAAACGATCTCATTAAATTATGAAGCATTTTATGACATGTCATTAAGTGGTACTCAGGTGGCTGAATTCAGTATAGCTGTCAAGATGTGCACGTCCTACTAATACCTTATAAATGGATAAACCATAGAACAGGACTCAGTAGGTGCTGTCTGCAGGCATCAGAAAAACTAAAATAGACGGTTACAAATAAGATATATCTAGGAGTTTCTTGTTACAGAATAATGAAACAGCCAACAGAAAGAATAATATATACTGCAGTCTGACTTATTCATAATAGATTTATCTGATACATTAGTGGGTTTGCAAAAACATTTCAGAGAAAGATGAGCATAGATTTTGAAGAGGTAAGATAAGGAGACGTGAATGCAGTAGGCAGAGAAACCATGTTTTGCCAGATTTTGGACAAAATTAAGTATTATTCTTATTCATGGCTCAAATGTGATTTATTTCCCAAAGGTTAAAAAGAGAAGATAACTGATTAAAGTTTTCCTTCTGCCACTGTTTAATTTTAATCTTATGTTGGAATCTCCTTGCACACAAGTAGCCATCTCTTTTGAGGTTATAAAAATCAATTGCATGGAAATAAAATACTATCTCTGAACATTAAAAAGGTAAAATATTTAAGAAAAATGTGTTCATGCCTACACGATAAGTTGTCTTTTGATACCAGATTCTAAAGGAGCAAATGATGTCCATCACTAATGGGTTTCTTGCTTCTAGGTATATTTCAACAATGTGGAGTCCTTCAGACTGGATACCTATAAATTCATACACTTGACTTTGTTAACTTTCACAGAGCCATCTTAGAATTCACCTTAAATAAGGACACATATATCAGAACTTTATCAGAAAACTATTCTACCATAATAAGAGATATCACTTGAAAGCTTTCCAAAATGATAATTAGTGAAGAGAAGACACATAAAACTGTCTGAGTGCGAGAGTTATTGGCACTGATGCTCCTTGTCAAAATGTGAATGCTATTTATCTGCAGATATTAATTATGTATGGCTTTTTTCAAGTAGGCTAATAGATAATTTTCATTGGCTATCTCTTGTAACAGAGCTCAAGAACCATCATAATGAATGGGCCACCGGCTCTGAGAGTATTTGCATTTCAGGTGCGACAAGGTTACCTTAAGATCTTAACAGTATGGCATATTTGACACTTGACATGAAATTATTCTCAGTGGATACATTTTGCAAATGTATTTCTGGTTCTATCAGTACTACAGCTCTATAATATATTAGGCTCTAGTAGAACACATTTTTTTTTGATACTTTAACTATTATATGTTCAAAAGACATAATAATCTTTCATGCATTATTTGTTAAATTAGTCATTTTAGTCAAATTATAAGCATTCCATTTTGGAAAAGTGATTTTATATACATTTTTTGAACAAAATGCTTTTGTAAGTATTATAGCTTTAGAAATTAACATTCTTCTTAGAGGGGGATTTTATAGAAGGCAAATGAGAGAGATATGTGTGTATGAGATGACAATTTTTAATGGCCAATACATTTGAATTATAGTAAGGTCCTTTTAAAACTCTGTAGCTTAATATTATTATGAAGATAACCATAAGATTACTAAAAGGAGCTTACAACATGGCCCGTTATCACTTTAGCCAAAGTGGTTATCACTTTAACTAAATATATCACTCAATCAGATAAATTTTATTTAAATGAAATGGAGTTTATTTGAGTACTACACACACACACACACTTTGCATAAAATGAATTCTTGTGCCTCAAACACAAGTTCAGATGTTGGAATTAAAAATACTTAGATAACTAATTTTGCAAAGTGACTTCCAATTGTTCTCTTTCTCTCTCTATTTCTCTTGGAGGGGAATGATCTGAATGTTGTGCTTTGATAGCCATTATTCAGTGTGTCTAATTATGCAAGCAGCTGCAAGGTATGGGTATTATACATATGCTGTTTGTGTGTGACAGAGGCAGTGACTTAAAGAACACATCATTACCCAGTTCAACAGTAGAAGTGTTAGTGTTCATAACAGAACTATGTAAAAAATATAAATATTGCATAAAAACAAGGACCTCCCTAGGTTCTGTAAATGGATATATCCTAAAAACAATCTGATTCCCTTAAGCATATTTAGACTATAGCTACTTTTAAAGTCACCTGCTTTGGAGTCTGAGACCAACATAGAATTTGTAGTTGCTAGAATAGAAATTAAATGAGAAAATAAAAATATCTTCTTTTAAAACATTTTACTTATTTACTTGAGAGAGAAAATGAGTAGGGGGAAATGGCAGAGAGAGAGGCAGAATGAGGCTCCCTGGGAGCCTGACGTGGGGCTGGGTCCCAGGATTCTTGGATCATGACCCAAGCTGAAGGCAGATGCTGAACTGACTGAAACACCTAGGCTCCTGAAAGCAAAAATATCCATCTCTATGTAGATGTACATTTTGTGAGCAGATAATAACTCAGATTTCTCTTGTGTTACTGTATTTTTAGAAAGATCATTTTATCTTTGTAAATCCTGAAGATCTCTAATATAAGTCGCTTTCCATGGAGTAAAATTATACAGTATCAAGTTATTTTAGGATATTTTATAAGATTTCAAATCTATCACAAGAGTTTTTATTAATGTGAGGGATTTTTTATATAGAACTATTTTTTCTTTATCACATTTCCACTTGAATAAAAATTATTTTAAAAGTTTTTTTTAAATTTATTTTTTTTTATTTTTTGATTTATTTTTTATTTTTTATAAACATATATTTTTATCCCCAGGGGTACAGGTCTGTGAATCACCAGGTTTACACACTTTACAGCACTCACCAAAGCACATACCCTCCCCAATGTCCATAATCACACCCCCTTCTCCCAACCCCCCTCCCCCCAGCAACCCTCAGTTTGTTTTGTAAGATTAAGAGTCACTTATGGTTTGTCTCCCTCCCAATCCCATCTTGTTTCATTGATTCTTCTCCTACCCACTTAAGCCCCCATGTTGCATCACTACTTCCTCATATCAGGGAGATCATATGATAGTTGTCTTTCTCTGCTTGACTTATTTCACTAAGCATGATACGCTCTAGTTCCATCCATGTTGTCGCAAATGGCAAGATTTCATTTCTTTTGACGGCTGCATAGTATTCCATTGTGTATATATACCACATCTTCTTGATCCATTCATCTGTTGATGGACATCTAGGTTCTTTCCATAGTTTGGCTATTGTGGACATTGCTGCTATAAACACTCGGGTGCACGTGCCCCTTTGGATCACTACGTTTGTATCTTTAGGGTAAATACCCAATAGTGCAATTGCTGGGTCATATGGAATATTATATTCCTTTAGCCTTCTAAGAAGCGCTCTGTAAGTATTACTTATTGAGTTATAAAAGTTCTGTGTGCTCAAAATAGTAAATTTAAAAATTCAGAAACATAAAGAAGGATGAGCACAAACTAATTATGCTTCTTTCAATGTGCTCCTTACGGTCTCCATTCTTTATTCTGCCATTAGCAATGTTGATAATATGACATGTGTCTTCCATAATTTGCTCATGCTAATATCAACATAGTTCCATAAATATTGCTTTTTTTGGTTATGAATTTATCATGAATATCTTTCTAGATTCATAGAAAAAAAACTAAATATTTGCACAGCTTCCTAATAGTTGATACAATTTATATATTGCAGTTTGTTCATTCATTCCTCTATTAATGGACATATGATATAAATAATATAGTTATGGATATTCACATATCTGTTTCTTTTCTTTTTTTTTTCTTTATACACTGATGCTTTTATTTCAACAGGATCAATTAGTAGAGGCAAAGTTGCTGTATCATGTAACCTGCTCAGCTAAGGACAATGTCCTTCTGAAGATTTCAGGAACTCATTGCCAGACCCACAGCATAGCTGAGGGCTTTCCTTCCTAATCCCTTGTCTGCAACTATGGTCTCCCCAACTTTTGATAGACTAGGGTAGAATTTTTAAAAGTATTTTGCACTTATTGGAATTTCTCCAATCACCAGTTATTTTGTTTATCTTTTTATCCATTTGCTGTTTGTTTTGAGATCCAGCAGAAACCAGGAGTTAAGACTATGGATTTTCAAGACAGACCGCTTCTTGGAATCCTGGTGCCTCTGGTTCATAGTTGAGTGACCATGGGCAAGTGACTTAAGGTCTCTGTTACTCAGTTCTTACTGTGTAAACTGGGAGAACAACAGTTCCCAGCCCAGAACAGAGGTGCCTGACCACATCCAGCTTCTCCTTGCTCTCATACACTTCTTGTCCAATGACTGCTGAAACTGTCATTTGGCAGGGTCTCAGACCCACCAGCAGACTTTTGTCCCCAGAACCACAGAGGCAGTGGCTCTACAGTGGCAACAGCTCCCCTTAAACCTTTGCATGGACTTCCCCTTCATGGTCATGCTTTGCTTTTCTTGGTAAGCTATGGAGAAAGAGAAAAGAGCCCTTGACATCTGGGAATTGGCTTGGAACTCACAGTGGGGTCTTGGGTCCTCTCTTCAGCATAAATATTTACACAAACATCAACATCAGAAAAGGTCACTGTGACTCTGATGGATCAAAACAAAAAGTAGCCCACTCCATAATCATATTTGAATGTAAAACAAGAATATTGTTCTAATCACAAAAATTACCATGCCTTCCATATTGGTGGCTAATATGGGTGATTGTTACTTCTTGACCAATCATAGTTTTCCCACTGGACTAGTTTTCCTTCTTCCTAGATAAGATTTATTAAGATACAAATCATTGAATTATCCTTGTTTCCAGAGTAAATACCTGCATAAACGTGCCCCCAAATTAGCTAGCATAAACGTAGATCTTCTAGCAATTCCTTTCTTGTACCCTCTTGCTAGGACTTTCCCCAGTGTGCAAGGAGCGATACTGCCAACTTGTTCAACCAGTGATAATTTCCTGGTAATCTTGGCTGGAAACATTAACACTGCAAATTGTTAACTCACACTGGCCTCTCAGATAAGCTGAGAAGCAATTTAGCAACTTCTGTGATTTTCAGAATCCCTCTTCTATACTTTAACTTTCCCAGCTCCTTCCATGACTATGAAGGTCTAATTTTTATAATATTACCTGCTTTGCTGACTAAACTCTGACTAATGCACTCTCAGTAGTATATATTTTGCATACTAATATTTCTCTAAATTCTAGCACATATTCTATCTATGCTTTCTTGTTATTGACTTGATTCTATATTGATATATTGTGTACATGTTTGGATATATTGTGTACATGTGTGGAATCATTCTGAAACATTTTTGGAATAATGTAATTTGTAACGAAATATCTTTCCCTCCTGTGACAACCCTTTGAATTGACACCAGCGTATTATTATGTAAGCTATTTTATCAATGTGGAACCATATCAATCACTCATATGACTTATTTCATTCTGATTTATGTCTCTGTCCTGATGCATTTGTCAGGTCAAACTTAAAATTTTGTGATAGAGACCCCTGACTTCATTTTATTTCTATAATGGGGAGAATAATGGAAATCATTCATAATGTGGCATAGTATGCTAGTATATGAAAGGGCTTAGTTCAGATTTTGTTTATGCTACTTCCTAGCAGTACGTGATCATGAACAAGTTAAAGGAGCTTTTTCAGTTCCAGTTTTTGCCTTTATAAAATGGAAAGAATATATGAATTGTATTATTTTTGTTGTTGAAATAAGTACATATTGTCTACAACAATGTCTGGCACAGAGTGGGCATATCAACCAATAAAAAATTATTTGTTCAGTTATCCATATGTTCATTCAACAATAATATAGTGAGTGGCTTCTCTATGCACCATTATCAAATGCAAGAAGGAAATAGAATTGATGAAAAGAGAAATCCCCACCTCTAAAGAGTTTACATTATGGTAAGAAAAGCAGATGAAAACATTTATCGAAAAGAGAAAGAAAAAGAAGTAGGAGGAAAAAGAGGAAGGTAAATAAGTTTAATTCAGTGTGGGTCTACTTATTTCTACTATAAATGTTCAGTACTGTTATTGTTTTTAATTTTTTATTCAAGTATAATTAACATCAGTGTTACATTAGTTTTAGGTCTACAGTACAATGATTTAGTAATTCCATACTCAGTGCTTATCAAAATAAATGCACTCTTAATAGCCAGCCCACCATCCACCTCCCTTCTAGTAACCACCAGTTTGTTCTGTATATTTTGGAGTATGGTTTTTTGTTTGCCTTTTTTCTTCTTTTATTGTTTTCTTTCTCAAATTCTATATATGAGTGAAATCATATAGTATTTGTCTCTCTGACTCATTTCACTTAACTTTGTACCCTTTTGATCTACCTATGTTGTTGTAATGAAAAGAATTCATTTTAATGGATGAATAATAGTCTTTTCACGTGTGTGTGTGTGTGTGTGTGTGTGTCACATCTTTTTTATCCATTTATCAATGGATGTACACTTGGGTTGCTTCCATATCTTGGCTATTGTAAATATCCTGAAATAAATATAAGGGTACATATGTCTTTTTGAATTAGTGGTTTTCTTTACTTTGGGTAAGTGCCCAATAGTGCAATTACTCAATCATTTGGTATCTTTATTTTTAATCTTTTGAGGACCCTCCAAACCTTCCAAAGTGGCCACACCAGTTTGCCTTCCCGCCAACAGTGCAGGAGGGTTCTTTTTTTCCTACATCCTCGCCAAAGCTTACTATTTTTTGTGTTATTCATTTTAGCCATTCTGACAGGTGTAAGGTCAAATTTCACTGTGGTTTTGGTTTGCATTTCCATGATGATTAGCGATGTTAAAACATCTTTTCATCTGTCTGTTGGTTATCTCTATGTCTTCTCTGGGGGAAAAAGAATGTCTATTCAGGTCCTCTGCCCATTTTTTAATTAGATTGCTTTTGGGTTATTGCATTGCCCGAGTCATGCGTATATTTTGAATATTAACTCCTTTTTGAATATATAATTTGCAAATATCTGCACCCCATTCAGTAGGTGGCTTTATTTTTTTGTTGATGGTTTCCTTTGCTGTGCAAAAGCTTTTCATTTTGGTATAGTCTCAATAGTTTAATTTTGCTTTTGTTTTCCTTGCCTGAGAAGAAATATCTAGAAAAATATTTCTATAGCTGTTTCTATAGTCAAAGAAAATACTGCCTGTATTCTCTTCTAGAGTTTACTGGCTTCAGGTCTCACAGTTAGATCTTTAATCCCTTTTGAGTTTATTATTGTGTATGGTCTAAGTACAAGTTTCATTCCTTTGCAGGTAACTATCCAGTTTTTCCAATACTTTTTGTGGAAGAGACTCTTTTCCACCTTATATATTCTTGCCGTCTTTGTTGTACATTAATTGACCGTAAAAGCATGGGTTCATCTCTGGGCTCTCTATCCTGTTCTGTTGATCCATATGTCTGTTTTTGTGCCAGTACCATACAGTTTTGATTACTATAGGTCTGTAGTGTATCTTGAAATCTGAGATTGTGATACCTCCAGTTTTGTTCTCATTTTTCAAGATTGCTTTGGCTTTGGGGTTTTTGTGTGGCTATGTTTCCATACAAAGTTTAGTATTACTTGTTCTACCTCTGTGAACAAATTTGATAGGAATAGCATGAAATTTATAGATTGCCTTGGGTAGTATGGGCATTTTAACAATATTAAATATAAGACTTGCCTCAATATCTTATGACTTCATGTTTCCCATGTTTAGGGAAAAAACAGACCATTTATTTTTTTACTTTGTCTTTCCAATTTTCAAATTATTAACACTGTTTCAGTTTTTTGGCTTTTATTAATTTCTTAAGTATTACTGCCTCTGACTAATGAATTTATGTGCTAAATATTTGAAATTTTAGGATAGAATAGAGGCTAAGTTATAGAAGACATAAAATTAAGATTGTTAACAGAAAATGTGTGTATCTGTATCTGTGATCAATACTGTGTTATAAGTAAATAATTTATTTTCATAAATGAGACCCAGAAGAATGTATTCTTCTTTAGTCATTGATCCTAACATTTTGAGTGGCTTTGCTGTTACAAAGATATTTTGACCTCTTCCTGTTTTTTCTATATCATTTTTTGAATTTAGTATCTATATTCACTTGTGATTCATATTACATTTTCCAAGAATAGGGTTTATGTACTGTATGTACAGACAATAGAATCTGAAACACTAAGGCTCACACACACAGAAAGCAGAAATAATGGCTTTACTTAGGTTCTGCTGGTGTTGCTCTGACCAAAATTACCTTTTTAAATGAATCTTCTTCATATGAATATTTAGTCAAAACATCAATTTAGACTGAGAACAGTCATAGGATTCTGCAAAACATCATCTCTTATGGTTAATTGCCTATGTACTATATTTCAGTGCATTTGGGAAATCATTATTGCAGGCACATTTGATAAATCATAAAGATGATTTTCTAATGAAAGCTAACTGAACAAGATTTTACTCTTATTTTAAAAGTTATAGTCAGCAGCTCCCTGAGGTATAAATTTTATTAATTCATAACTGAATCACAGGGCAGTAAGACAAAAATTATAAGAGCCTGCAGACATGAATGCATTTGTTTATGAAAAACTGAACTCAGATAGTTGACACTTTAGATATCTTCTCCCCATAATTAGAGCTGTTTACAGGTATACTACAGTTATATTTTAAGAAGAAGCTTCCAGGACAGTCTTCCAAACCGTGCTTTTTAATATTTCTGAGGTCTACAAAATTTTCCTGTTTCCCAAGGAAGGACACTTGTGGCTGAGGTAGCACATGGAGATTTAATCATTCTGTGCTGGATTCCACATGCTGTGCTCCTAATCTACCTGACAGCCTGGGAATAGGTGGTATTCTCTGGAGATACAGGATGACTGCTTGTTGTATGACTAATCGGCTTGATAGTGTGTTTTGTCCTTATGGAATTAATACTGGCAAATTATAATACTATTTATGCACATCTGTTTTTTTTGAATAGTTTATTTTTAAAACATATTGTATTTATTTGAGAGAGAGAGAGAGAACAAATGAGCAGGGGAGAGGGGGAGAAGCACTCTCCCTGCAGAACAGGGAACCCAACGTGGGGCTGGATCCTAGGACCCTGAGATCATGACCTGAGCCAAAAGCAGATGCTTAACCAACTGAGCTACCCAGGTGCTCCTATACACTTCAGTTTTAACAGGAATATAAAAGGAAGTATTGAGGACTTGACATGTATTTCATATATAGATTGATGTTAATGCTAATTTTTATAAAAATAAAACCAAATGTCATCCCCCTGACATTGATCATTAATTAGTCTATGAAGTCGCCTCAAGAGAAAAGGTATATGTCAAAGTAATAGACTCTGATACACTTTGCTTGTCCAGTCATATGATATATTTTGTTTCTTTTTTTACCTATTCAAATTGTACTCTTTGAAATTGTTAATAGTAATAGCAACCAGAATTTATTTTATTTCTATACATTACATATTTTATGTATCAAGGAGCTCAAAACAACTTCCTCACATATAAAATTAACTCCATTTAGTAGATGAGACTATCGAGGCTCAAGTGAGCCAAAGCCACTGAGCAAGTAAATATAAGACTTGGATGGTAACCAAGATCTAATCCCAAAGTATATACTCTTTATTATACTACATGGACAATTTATACTGAATTTTATTCACTCCTTTACTGGTGTACTGGCCTCATACAGGTAGGTTAATTTTAGCCCAAATTCTGAATCACTAAACCACAATAATAGCCCAGGAAGGGTAGTGGCTCATGGTGGGCCTTCTGCCTAAACAACACAGAGGCAGTTTTCTACTTTCGGAAGTCAAACTGTGGTCACTTTAGAACTTTATCACTGATATGTCCAAAGCATATTTGTATAGTCTTTAATACCAGTCTGTTTTGAACTTACAGGAATGATTGGGATATTTGGAATAAAAATTCATTAAAATGCCCATACTACCCAAGGCAATCTATAGGGAATAGAGGGTATGTAAAATGACAGTTCACAGACAATTGGCTTGGACTAGAGTGCAAGACAGTTCTGCCATTCAGATTATCTTCTGTTTCCCTAATGCACATTTTTAAAAAGATTTTATTTCTTAGGAATCCCATACCCAATATGGGGCTCAAACCCACAACCCTGAGATCAAGAGCTGCATGCTCTACTGACTGAGTCAGCCAGTGTCCCTCCCTAATGTACATTTGATTAAGCCCTAGAAAGAAGGGGCTATAAATATAAAGCAAAAACAACAACAACAACAACAAAACCAAAAAAACAAAAACCAAACCAAACCAAAACAAAACAAAAAAAACCCAAAACAACAAAACAAAATACCTCTGTTTCATCATGCTTCCTTTGGGACAATGATACAGGTGCTGGTGTTGGTGGATATAGCAGTTTTGACAGACATTATTTTAAAATCAGCTATGGAGGGGTGCCTGGGTAGCTCAGTGGGTTAAAGCCTCTGCCTTCAGCTCGGGTCATGATCCCAGGGTCCTGGGATCGAGCCCCGCATCGGGCTCTCTGCTTGGCAGGGAGCCTGCTTCCCTTCCTCTCTCTCTCTGCCTGCCTTTCTGCCTGCCTCTCTGCCTACTTGTGATTTTTGTCTGTCAAAATGAATAAAATTTTAAGAAAAATAAAAATAAAATCAGTTATGGATCTTAGAGACGGACAGAGGCCTTGAACAGTGTTCAGCAAGTTGAAATCATTGCAAAAAGACGGAGGAAGAAAGAAAGGAAGCATCAACTATCACATGTGAAGTGCACAGTTGTGATTCTGAATATAACTGAGACACTCTTGAAGTTCAAAGAGAGTTTTACAAGACCGTATTCCCAACATTGGGGTCGAACCAGAGAAAAAAATGTGGTGACTCTTTTTCATACCTACATTTTTCTCTAAAAGTTGGTCTAAGAAGCAAAGATATCTGATGCATAGAGCTTAATAATCAGATGGGAATTTTTCTTATATATATTTTATTAATTTATTTTGAGAAAGAGAGAGGGAAAGCACATGTGCACATGTAAGCACAGGATGGGGTGGGTAGTGGGAGAGGGAGAAGAAAAAGCAAACTCCCCACGGAGCAGGTAGCCTGGTATGGAGCTTGATACCAGGACCCTGAGGTTTGGACTAGAGCCCAAGGCAGCCGCTCAACGGACTAAGCCACCCAGGCATCCCAGATGGGAATTTTTTAAAATAATGATTTATTTATTTGAGATGCCTATAGAGATAGCAGAAGCGGTGGGTTAGTATCAGAGGGAGAGGGACAAACAGACCCCCCTATTGAGCCAGGAGCTGACACAGGGTTCTGGGAGGCTCCATTCCAGGACTCTAAGGTCATGACCTTGGCCATAATCTGATGTTTAACTGACTGAGCCACTCAGGCACTGCATCAGATGGGAATTTAGAGAGTTCATATTTCAACTTTCTATCATATAGAGAAGAGAACTAAAATTTGAGTGGTGAGGTGACTTACCTAAGAACCCACAGCTAGTTATTAGCAGAGACTGGGAAGAAGCAAAACCTTATCTTCCAGTCTTTTTACACTAAGCCATGTCTTATCTCTAAAGCTCAACAGTATATTTTGGAGCAATTAGAGTTTATGTCTCAGTGCACAGAGTTCTGAGTAAGATAGGTGTGGGTTCCATCCAAGTACTTTTTCTGCAAGGTTATGGCTCTGGGCAAATTGCAAATCTCTCTGTGCGTCAATTTCCTCATTTGGCAATATCCTAATAATGATAGTATCCACTTCAAATGGTTGTTTTAAGAATTTATTAATGATACAAGGATAGGCTCTTACTTTATAAGTACTCAGAAAGAGTACTTATTTTATTCATTTATACCATTCAGAGGTTAATTCCAAAGTAATTTTCTCCAGATGTCAACATTTTCTCATGTAGCTTTAAAGAAATTTTGGAGGAGTGTGTGGGTGACTCAGTTTAAGCAGCTGCCTTCCGCTCAGATCATGATCCCAGGGTCCTGGGATGAAACCTAGCATCAGCCTCCCTGCTCAGTGGGGTATCTGCTTCTCCCTTTTCCTCTGGCCCTTCTCCCTCCACTCCTGCTCTCTTTCTCTCTCAAAGAAAAAGAAATAAATAAAATCTTAAAAAAAATGAATAAATACCAAAAATTTTGGAAATGAGGCATTTTCACTTTCTATATTAAGAAAAAATAATGGGGATATATCATTGATTAATTTTATCCATAAACATTCGCAAGTCTTTTTTGTGAGCCTTACATTTCAAAAAATATCCACTAGGATTAAATCCTCACAATAATGCCCTATAAAATGTCCTGATTTCACATTTAATAGTGAACTGATGGATACATTAGAGAGTCAATTCCCTAAAAATGTAGACTGATAAAGTAATAAATTATTCCTTTATCAAAGATCCATGAATATGAATATCTACAGTTGTCAGAACTCTGTTGCAAAATGAAATTATTTTGCTTTTTGAACAATGAAATGATTTTAAGGAATTTGCATGACTATAAGAAAAAAAGCTTCTCAGATTTTATTTTATTGTTTAAATATTTTATTCATTTGAGAGAAACAGAGAGCATAAGCAGGGGATTGGCAGGGGGGAGAGAGAAGCAGTCTTCCCTAGGAACAGGCACCCTGATGCAGGGCTTGATCCCAGATCCAGAGATCATGACCTTAGCTTAAGGTAAACAGAAGCTTAACCAACTGAGCCACCCAGGTGCCCTCAAATTTTATTTTAAATGCTTAGAAGAAAACATGGTTTTAAAAAAACATAGTAATTAATGTTTATGGAGCACAGTAGATGGGATTGAAAGGGAAGCTATATATTGTAAAATGCTAGTCAGTTTGCCTCCCATACATTGTTTAGAATATCTGAGGCAACTTCTATTAGATGCTATTACTGATTTATATTTTACAAATAAAGGAACAAAGGCTTAGATAGGTTAGTTGCTCAAGGTGAGAAGGTCAGTTAATCAGTTAATTGGTAGAGAATCCTACCAATTTCCTACCAAATCCCTATCTAAAGAATCTAAAACCTTCCTCAATTCATGATGTCCAATTGTGTATTCACATTGATAATCTTACTATGGATACAGTATTGATAAAGTATGATTTTTTATGATGCATAGATGGTTATTTATATTGACTAAATTTTAGTGAAACCAAATACTGATTTATATATTGTTGAATACTGTATTAAAATCATAAATTTTAAAATCTGAGTAAACAAGTTTCAGTTGAGATTGTCTTTATTTTGAGAATAATTTAAATTCTGTCTAATTTTTAAAAGATTTAGAAGTATCAAGTATGGAAAAATAAAGCAAGGGAACATAAAACTCAGTAACGAGCTTCCTAGTATCTGAGGTGAAAGAGAAAATGGCTAATTTTGCTCACACTGCTTATTCTGAGGAGGCACAGCGTATCAGAAAAGAAAAATAAAAGGATAAGTAAAGAAAACAAGATCTTCGACCTTTAAGGGAACATTAGTAGCAGGCTCTATGTATAAGACATGCTGAACACTATAATAGAGGATACTTGTAGCATTATATGACCTTTTCTTGGGTCAACCAATTATAAGCCTTAAGACAAAATGTTAAATCCTAGTTCAGTGAAAGTGTTTCTATGAACAGAATAATAGAGTCCAGTTACCTGGCTTGCTGTCTGTCTGCCCTCTTAGAAAGGTAGAATTTTAGAGAACCTATAGAAATAAATGGTTGTAATATCCCTTAGGTCAACCCTTTTGAATATCAGTTGTCAAGCTTTGACAGCTGCCATAGGAGACCAAATTTCAAGTTGAGAACTCTGACAAGTAAGTGAAAGGTGTTCTGAGTTTTGATTGAAAGGAATCCTTGTGCTCTAAGACCTGAGATATAGGTTGCTAAGTTCATATTTTGAAGTGAAAATCAAGCACTATGACTAAACCCAATCATTGTGCATTACTTCATGCAATAATTCCTGTTTATAGTTAAATGAGAGTCATAAAAGTCAGATCATTCATTTGTTTTAGGGATTTCAAATTTAGGATTCTGGTAAGAAACCCATTTTTACCATTTCTGTCCACTTTCACCAATTTGAAAAACAAAGTCTTCTTTATCTGTTAGCATGTATTTACTTTTTTAGTGTTTATATCACCTTAGATCTTCATATCTAATTCATAATGCAATTTTAATATATAAATACACTTTAGAAATCAAGTACTAATTTTTTAAAAAATGCCATTTTGACTTTCCTAGAGCCAGAATCTTCATGTTATATAAAATAAATACTTCGGTGATATCAGGACACGAGTCATACTATCATTGGTGTTATGTGTCTATCCTTTGTTCAATTATTTTTGGTAACACTTTCTTCAAAGATATCATATTGTGCCTGATAGAGTTTAAGCACAGTGATAAACTATGATAGGCTGTTTTCAGGACTCTACCTAATTATGATCTCCCTTCAACTCTCTCTTGTTTTGGAAATGCATATATTGATTGATTCCGCTGAAATTCTCTAGCTAATGAGGTGAGAAGCTCATACTCAACGATGAAATGACAATCCGAGATGCAATGACACTATTTGCTGCAAAACCAGAGCTTATGAACAGTACCAATTATGTCTAGAGAGTCATTGACTGTATAAAGAGAGATGGTTCCAGACTTTAGTTTTGACATGCATCTCTATTCATGCAACTGGTTAGAACTGATGGTAATCAATTCAAATCACTTAATGTTTGAGGGTCTGCTACTAGGCAATATGAGGGGTAGAGAGATTCACTTTATCCATTCATTCAACAAATATCTATTAAGCCACCCCAGTATGCCAACTACTACTGTTCTAGGTAGATGATATTCAGCAGTCAAACAAAGTGACAAAGAGAAGCAGTGAATAATATATATAAAGATGCATTAGTTACAACCTTCTCTTAAGGAGAAGAAAAGAGAAAATATGTATATATTAGAAGTACAGACAAGAGAAATTTCTTGAAAGCAGGAGCAAGAACTTAAGAGCCAACATTCATTGAAAGTTAAAAGCAAAATTGGAATTGATCTTGAGACTTGTCTTAGTCTTTAAAATACTGAAAACATCTTTTTAACCTAATAATCAGAAATATCCTCTGGATAGACTAAAGAAGAAAACATCATCATGCCCAAAATGACCATTTTCACTCCCTGATTACAGTCCACAGTACTGAGGGTTATTACAAACTACGTGAAACAGAGCCTTCAAATGATGCATTTAGATAAAAACTAATTTACCAATAACCATTTGGAACATTGTCATCTTCTGGAGAAATAGTTCACAATGAATACTGATTTAAATAGAAGCTATTAGAAAAAAGAAAAAATTTGCCCCTAAAATGGTACTTCTGAAAATTCTTCAGTACCTTGAAAGGATATTCTGACTTCTGTCTGTATTTCCATAACATTTGATCAGCTTCCCCCCTCAAGTCTCCACCCCCACGCCCTGCTCCCACCCGCAGTGCATGCACATGTCTGTTACTACCACTTGAGGGCGCTGCCGGAAGAGGAGGAGGAGGCGGGACTGTTGACCCTTTGTCTCTCAGGCACTTAGCCCCATGCCTGACATTGTGCAAACGTGTATCAAAGAAATGCTGAAACAGTTTGACTTTTAATCCTAATAAAATCGATTGTTCTTGAGATCCACACAGCATCACATTCAAAAGAAGCAAAAAAATGACTGTGAAAACATTCAAAGTAACAAAAGTTTCTTTACCCAAGTATCTCTTAAGAAGGGAGGTAGTGAAATCCACTTAAAGCACTCCCTGCAGGCTCTTGCTTCTCTCCCAAAGTCTTGCTCATGCAAGCAGCTGCGTATTCTCTGCCTCTCTCCCTTCCCTTTTTTCCCACTTTGCGAATTTCCGAAAAGATCCACAGAGTTCAAGCTGATGTCATTTTTTCCCCTTTCACCTTTATAGATTTTTCTCCCTCAGTTTAACTTCACAGCCTCTCTGTCCGTTCTGACACCGTTTACATCCCTGTTCTTACCATCTCCAGCCCAGAAAGCCAGTCCAGAAAAGCCAGGTTGTGGTAATGCTGTTCCAGCAACAAAACACTCCTCCCCCTAGGCAACTGGAGAGCAAATGATTGGAAATGCTCGAAGTAGTTTTGTGTTTCTTTATCTGACGGTTTCAGGTTTTTATCCATCTCTGTCGCAAGCAAAAGACCTGTGAGTTGAACATGTCTGCCTGTTAAACTCTTTGAGACTAAAGAAGCAGAGGCGTTTAGTAAACACAGTAGTGTTCTGGCAACTGTGGACTTCTGTGCAGGGCTGAGCAGAACTGGGTATCTGTTACACAGCACTGCCTTAAGCAAAATGTTCTGGAGTTAGCCTGTGACACAAGAAAATGACACATCACAAACATACAAAATGTAGCCACTGTTTAGGTGGGTTCCTGCTACTTTGTTTAGTATTTAGTAAAGGCTAAAACCAACATAGAACTAACAGGATGCTACAAACTTAATGATTAAGAATGTCTTTCAGGGGCTGAACAGAATTGCTCCCCCTATTTTCAGCCTCCCCTCTATAGCCAAGCAGGAGATAAGCCTGGTTCCCTCACTGGCTGGTGCTTCCAATGGCATTGTGGCTCCTACCCCCTCTCACCTTTTCAAAGTTTTTGATTTGCTCCTTCTCCTCTCTCACACACTGCCTATGTCCGGTTCTCCCCATCAATAACATGTTTTGATGTTTCCTGTCTTATGAAGAAACTGCTTCATCCCAGGTTTACTCTGAACTACTGTCCCTTCTCTGTTTCCTTCACCAAAAAAAGGACTGAAAAATGTGACACATGGGGTGCCTAGGTGGCTCAGTGGGTTAAAGCCTCTGCCTTCTGCTCAGGTCATGATCCCAGGGGTCCTGGTATTGAGCCCTGCTTCCCTCAGCAGGGAGCCTGCTTCATCTTCTCTCTCTGCCTGCTTCTCTGCCTACTTGTGATCTCCATCTGTCAAGTAAATAAATAAAATCTTGTAAAGAGAAAAAAAGAAAAGAAAAATGTGACACAGTCACTTTTTAGTTCTTGGAACCACCCATCCCTTGATTTCCATGACCATGCACACTAGGTAGATTTCTTTCTTTCCCTTTTTCTTTCTTTCTTTCTTCCTCTATTTCTTCCTTTTTTTTTTTTTTTAAGATTTTTATTATTTATTTGACAGAGAAAGAGAGAGACAGAGAGAGCACAAACGGTGATCGTCAGGCTCAGGCAAAGGGAGAAGCAGAGTCCCCACTGAGCAAGGAGCCTGATGTGGGGCTCCATCCCAGGAACTTGGGATCATGAGCTGAACTGAAGATGCTTAACTGACTGAGCCACCCAAGGGCCCCTAGGTGGTTTTCTTCTTATTTCATCAGAACTGGCTTCTAATTCTTCTCGGTTGGTGTCTCCTCCTTGATTCTAAGAGTTGTAATAAATCAGAGCTTTATCCTTGGCCACTTCTCTATTCTGTCCATCTACACAACATACATAGATTATATCATCTACCTAGTCCTGTGACTTTCAACACCATTATTGTGCAAAATGCTCTCGGAAATCCCATAGTCATAGACCGGACCTCCTCTTTGCCATTGTCACATGGGTGGACAATGTGGTTGTCTAAATAGCATCTTAAACATGTGTTGGACAATATGGAACTCTGGATCTCCCCTCCCTCCCCCAACGGGTTCCATTCTTTTCTATCCTACTCTAAAAAAGGGCCCAACTAGCTCCAGCCTTTCATCTCAGCAACACGATTTCCATAAAGCAGACAAGACAATGTTTTAAAATGTAAATCAGATCATGTCACTTCTCTGCTCTAAAAACTCCAAGGTTTTCTTTTCAAAGTTAGAAAAAAAATCCAAACTCACTATCTTGGCTTACAAGCCATCTATCCCCTTTACTGTGAAACTCTAGCCTGTCCCCACCCTTTGCCTAGCATACTTTTGTGACTGGGGCTTTCTTTAGATATGGTCAAAGTTGCTGAGCTGTGGTCTGTTGAGGGATTTTGCACAAGCTATTTCATCCATAGTTGGTCACATGAGCATTTTCTCAAATAAAAATATCAGTAGTAATGTTTAGATTACAAGCATCACCAGAAAGCCTCATGCATTTCAAATTACAAATATGCTTATTTACTAAGCAAGGCTGGCCGGCACATTGGCACTTGTCCTCACTCTGACCTTCCCCTGGCTGGCTCGTTGTTACATCATTCACATGCTGACTTAAATGTCATCCTTTCAAGTGGCTGCAAGAAGCCACTCAGTCATTCTCTGTTACATCACCTTTGAACATTTTTCTCTGTATAGCTCAGCACTAGGCTGAGGTTGTGTATTTGTTTATTTGTTTATCCTCTGTCTCCTCTAAGTAAATTAAAGTCTCTGTGAGAACAAAGATCTTGACCTTGTGCTTTGTTGTCTGCAGGACCTCTGCCTGGCCTAGAACAGGCACTCAGGAAGTATCATTCATTGCATTGTATGGCATTCTTCATGGCACCTAGGATAGTGCTTGGCTCACATTTTAAATTTAACAACAGATTTTGAATGTTTATATTTCCCCCAGTCAAATTTTGTACCTTTATAATTCCACAGTTACTGTCCCTCAAATATTTAGATTGTGTTTCCTCCCATTGTTTTTTTTATAAAAAATAAGCTATAGGGATGGAACCCATGAGAGTTCTTTTAACAGAAATTGACAGAGAAATCTATAGCATCTTAAGGAAAAGGAGAAAAAAAAAGGAAAAACAACTTCAGACAATTTATATTTTTGGAGACTATATGGTCATTGCCTCTATTTGGACAGGTATAATATATACGTAAAGATTTTTCTCCAATAGTATATGGCTGTAAGGTAATAGTAAACAAAATTAAGTAAAAAGAATGTAAGCAGTGATTCTGTGTTCCTCTGTGTAGAATCTAGATTCAGCTTTCTCCAGAGGTATTCCCCTTCGCATCACTACATTGCTCACTTGTTTCTACTTTCTACTAGTAATTTTCCATTACTTTCAAGAATCAGTACCTAGTGGTCAAAAATGAGAAGAGGTGTCAAACATAGGTTTTGGTGCTTACTGTTGTAGATATTATTTTTAACTGGATTCATTCTCTCTCCTGCTACACTTTAGTTTTTTTGTTTTGTTTTGTTTTGTTTTTTAGCTTAAAATGTCATCAGAAATGAAGCTCATTGCATCCTAAACATTTTAACAAATAGGAACATTTCAAAGGAAACTCGTGTTTTATGCTCTGCCATGGCTGCGTCATTTCTATAGCGAAGAGGCTGGAAGGAATGAACTCCAAAGAATGGCTGAGTTAATTGTCTTGAAATTTTATTTCTTTAACAAACACAGGGCTCTTCTTTCGTTTTATTTTTATTTGGGGGTGTTTCCAGTAAAGTAAGGAGCATATTGGAGAAGGGCCCTAGAGCCTCTTTTTCTCTCCCTGCTTCCATCCCAGTACTGTGTTCTGGTTTTTTTAAGAGAAGGTTTTGTTTCTATGTTCCTTCTTTTTTTTTTTTTAAATTTAAAATTCAAGGGTCAAAATACCAACTTGCTTAGAAAACTTGAGTCAAATATATGATAAATAATATTTTCCTTTCTCCCAAATATGGGAGTAACTTCTTTCTTTGATCAGGTCAGCTTTTTCCTATAAAATATCAGTGATTGATGTTTAAATTACTACAATCACCTGGAAGCCTAACACATTTGCAATTCAGAATAAGCTCATTTATTAAACAAAATTGACTTACAAATTTGTTCCCCTTTTAATACTATTGTATATTAAGTGTCAGCCAACATTCAGTGAAATCCAAATGTCAAATGTCCAGTGTCTGCAAAACAACTTACTAAGTAGCCCGCAGACCAGGTCCTTCTCAACAGGAAGTGCATTTGACAGGCCTTGTTAAAAGGTGACATTGTAGCCTGAAAGGAGAGAAAGGACAAAAGCTAATGAATATGCACAGAATAGTGATAACAAGCAAATCTATGATCCAGCCCATATGGGCAGTAATTTGCTGAGTTTTAGATCGTTACATTTTTACTGAGGATGATTTTCTTAAAATATCCCTTTTAGTGGGGCGCCTGGGTGGCTCAGTGGGTTAATCCACTGCCTTCGGCTCAGGTCATGATCTCGGGGTCCTGGGATCGAGTCCCGCGTCGGGCTCTCTGCTCAGCGGGGAGCCTGCTTCCTCTCTCTCTCTCTCTGCCTGCCTCTCCATCTACTTGTGATTTCTCTCTGTCAAATAAATAAATAAAAAATCTTTAAAAAAAAATATCCCTTTTAGTGAAAATACATTGCTCCAAAATAATGATTAAGGTAGCAGTTTTTTGTTGTTGTTGTTGTTTTGTTTTGTTTTGTTTTCCCAAGTTATCTTTTCTGAGACCAGGAAGCAGTTTTGCTAAAAGATTCAAAAAAAGAAGAAGAAGAAGAAAAAAAAGAAACGGGAAAAAATTATACCAATGAAGTGTTTAGCCTAAGACAGTTCTTTGGCGTGAAGAAAAGAGAAAGATTGTCAGTTGGTCATAATCTTCTTGTATATGCTAAAATAGTAACATTTTAACAAAATCTTTTACTTAATATATGTACAGTTGACCCTTGGACAACATGGGTTTGAACTTGAAGGGTCCACTTATATGCGGGGTTCTTTTTGTTGTTGTTGTTTTATAAACATAGTCCAATACTATAAATATACTTTCTCTTCCTTATGATTTTCTCAATAACATTTTTTCCTCTAGATTACTTTATTCTAAGAGTGCGGTATATAATAGATACAACATACCAAATATGTGTTAATTAACTCTTTATGTTATGGGTAAGGCTTCTGGTCAACAGTAGGTTATTTTTAGTTAAGTTTTGGGGAGTCAAAGGTTGCATGTGGATTTTCTACTGTGTGCGGGTGGGTGCTACTCCAACCCCCATGTTGTTCAGGGGTCTGTAGTTTAAAGGACCTTGTGTTGTTATAAATGCACACGGACACATGAGTGGGGACAGGGCCTTGTTGGAGCCAGCAGCTCTGGTTTTAGGAACACTCAAGTTTTTACTGGCAGGGCATGTGGGAATATCGCTTTTACTTCAAAGTGAATTTTGCTGCCTTTCTTATAGCCCCCATTTGGGGATGCCTTCTCTCACAAGCTAAATGGTCTTTCATTAAACTGCTATTTGACTGACATGCTCTCTCGTAGTAGACCCATGACAGGAAAATTGGGACATTGATCAGAATTTCACATTTCTCTTTTATTAATCTTTTTCTTGTAATAGGATACTCGAGAATGTTGGATTAGTATATAAAGTTTATGTTTCGGTGATGTATCTGTGAATATTTTAAAGACTTTGAGAGTGTTTTATTATCTCAGGTAAAATGATCTATTTCAAAACATGTTATTTTAAAGATGCACATTTCTAATAAAGCAGGAGGGTCCGTGATTACTACCATTAGTTTGAGTTTGAATGAAAAGATCAATGTCTCAACATGAGTGCCTTTTACACTGAGCCCACATGAGAATCGTTCATTGATTTATGAGCCTTGCTCGAGTGGGGCTGGAACTACTGACATCATGACACGTATAGAGCCTCTGATTGTGACCTGCGCTCACTGAGCTGCTTGCTCTTAGACCTGAATCAGGGTCAGCTGTCTAGGGCTATGCTTTACCCACAGTTCAGGACAAGACCTCATGCCTTGTACATAAAGATGTTCTTCGTTACCTGTGCTGTCATTACTCTCTGGGAGGCGCTTATTTAATTCATAGGGTTTCTGAAACCAGCTACTCCAACGTGTGGAGTTCAGGCTCACAGTATTTCTGTGAGCCTCACTGATACTCGGAAACAGGTGCCAAGCCCAGTAACAGGATTTTAAATTGCTTAGTACTACACAACAAAAGGGAGCACGATGTCACCTTTGACTCATTCACACTGAATATAATAATTCAATTTTACGCTAGTATTTAAGATGGCAACCCTGGGGTTGTAGAACTCCTTTTGTGAGATTGAACTGAGAATCTCATTTTGTTTATGTTTTTCCTTGCTATTTAAAATGAGCCGAAGAGTGCTTTGTTAAAAATGTATTATTTCCCCATCTTTCTTGATTATTAAAAGATCATAAATATGTTGACAGTGTTCTCTACCAGGTTTGCCAACTGTTGAGAAAACTCATGCCATCTAAACGTGGTTTCAATTAATCAGTGATTTGATTTCCCTGCTTACCTTTTCATACTTTGATCAGGATTCTTTGATATGTACCCCCCCCCTTTAAGTCATCGGTTCATGTACACAAAGGAGAATCTGCTTTGTAGGACACTTAATCTCTAGTTATTTCAGTTGTAAAATTTTAACTAACGTTCTGGGAGACTGGTTGAGTTATGTTGCATTTCGAGTTCTCTAATGGAATTCTTTAAACTTGTCATTTTCAGATGATTTTTTTTTAACATTTCCAGCTGAGCAATAAAATATTTGCACCATATTGACTGCTCTGAATGTATCCCATGGCATATGTAAAAATAAAAGTCTGAATTTCAATGAGCTTAAAAATAGATTTTCATTTTCCCTCTTGTGAAAATAACAAACTCATAGTCAATGCATCTGTACTGTATTATTTTGTTTTTTCTCCCTTCTCCTTTGCATTTATGAGAGGATATAAGAAAAATTCTAAGCCCTATTTAGAAAAAAATAAATAGTGAGGCTTATAAGTTTTATGAAAGAAATCCTCAAATTAATGAAAAGACAGGAGGAAAATCCTTGGTTAATTAATTTTCAGTTGGCCACTGAACAATGCGGAGGTTGGGTCACTGATTCCCTACATGGTCAAAATTCATGTATAACTTTCAACTCTTCAAAAACTTCACTACTAATAGACTACTGCTGACTAGAGGCCTTACCCATAACATAGGCAATTAATACATATTTTGTACATTAAGTATATTCTATACTGTAGTCTCACTGTAAAGTAAGCTAGAGAAAAGAAAATCTTAAGAAAACTGTAAGGAAAGTATGGGAAAATATATTTACAGTTCTATACTGTATTTAATTGAGAGAAGCCTCTACATAAGTGGACCTGAGTAGTTCAAACCCTTGTTGTTCGAAGCTCAAATATGTTTTTTGAAGCTAATGACTACTGGCCCATGTTTTCTTTTCGAAAAACATGATGCATTTGAATTTTAAAAATTCATTTAAGGAAAAATTGACTCAAAAGTAAGGAGAACAATGCAGAAGACCTTGTTAAGTATGAAAACTAGGAATTAACTGCATAGATCACATAGCTATTATAAAATTAAAGCATTAACTACAAAAAGTCTGTGTATTTCTTTGCTTTCTTTTCTTTATTTACTTAAATAAGAATGATGTGTTTTTTTGTAAGAATTTTCTTCCTATTTTTTACATGCACTTTAAAAATAATTAAATCATGCCAAGGCAGACCTGCTCCTGGGCAGCAAGGGAGGCTAGTTCTCCAGCTACCGAACACCTAGAGATTGGATAAATAATAAGAGTTGTTTTTTTTTTTTTTAAAGATTTTATTTATTTATTTGACAGAGAGAAATCACAAGTAGATGGAGAGGCAGGCAGAGAGAGAGGGAAGCAGGCTCCCTTCTGAGCAGAGAGCCCGATGTGGGACTCGATCCCAGGACCCTGAGATCATGACCCAAGCCGAAGGCAGCGGCTTAACCCACTGAGCCACCCAGGCGCCCCAATAATAAGAGTTTTGATAAGAGATTTGGATAAATAAGAAACATATTTCTAAATGATTTGGGAAATAGCCAAAATCAGAAGGGAGTACTGGTAATCCCCAATAGCTTCCCTCTACTTGTACTCTTTCTCCATCCATAATATACACATGTATTCATGTTTGTGCATGTACACACACACACACACACACACACAGACACACACAGGAATCTGAATGCCAATAATAGATAAGCAAACCTGGGGCTGAAATTGCCCTGTGGCCAGCTGTCAATATAGGAAACTGAATTTTGGGTGTTAACATCTTGTGGAGGATATAAGAATGGATCTTGGCCTCATAAAATGAGAAAGATAATCTTAAATGTGCCCCCCCCATAGAACTGGGAATCTGAAAAGACAGACCTTAAATAAAAGTGTGAACTTAAACACACACACACACACGTAGAAAATATATATAAAACATATGTAAACATAATGTATAATTATACCTTAAAATTATATGTAATTATAAAGTATATATTAAAAACATATTTTTTAAAGCAAATTTGAGAACCTACTGGCAAAGCAAGTCAATTGGGAAATCTTCCTAACCTCACTGAGACTCCGTGTGAGATAAAGATAAATGACCAATACCACAACAATAATAATTTCCCCTGAGAATTTGTCACAGACTCCTGGTCTCACAGTATTTTTTGATTTGAATTAATATTATCATCATGACTGTGGATATTCCAAGTTAAAAAATTAAATTAGAATGTACCTAAGGTTAGTAGCACCATCCAACCCCACTTCAATATTTCTACCAGATAGATTAGCAAAATATGAGCCCAAAAAGAAAAAAAAAAGCATGAAAGAAATTTTAGAGAGCTAGAGTCAAAATCATCATCAGCATAATGATAATAGCAGTCAACACAGAGTCCCCAGAGTGCTTTAGGTGCTGGAATATTATTAAAACAGAATTTAGCATTTAAACACATAAAATTGCTTTAAAAATATATGATTAAGTAAAAAAATATGAAACAAGAGACTATTTCAAAATGAGCAGACAGATTTAGAAAACAACCAAATAGAAATGAAAAGCTTGCATAATTGTTAAAAACATAACATAATTGTTAAAAAATTGCTCAACAGAGATATCAAAAGTTCACAGAAGAGAGAATCTTCGACCAACAATATAAACCTTTAGAAAATGTGGTAAGGGAGAAAAATAGAATTAAGAAATCAAAGGTTTTGAGACATGGAGAGCAAAACAAGAAAGTGTAACAAATCTTTAAGCAGAAATCTAAATGAAGACCATAAAGAGAATGGAAGTGATAAAACATTAAAGAGATAATCACTGAGTATATTCAGAAGTGTTGAAAATTACGATTGTTCATTTGCCAATGTAGTTACCATTCCAGTATTTTTTCTCGTGTAGCTCGAGAATTCTATTTGGAATCATTTTCTTCTGCTGAAGGTCTTCCTTTAACTTTCTTTCTTTCTTTCTTTCTTTTTTTTTTTTTTTTGTAACTTACATCTCTTGGTCATGAATTCTTCAGCTTTTTTGTCTGAAGAGTCTTTATTTTGACTTGATTTTAATTATGTTTTCACTACTTACTTGTTGTGGGACTGTGGGCAATTTCTCTAGGATTTATTTTCTTAATGTATAACATGGAGGTAGTAATAGTACATAGTTCAAAGGATCGTCTTGAAAATGAAGTTAATTAGAGCATGTCATTCACTTATAATAATGTTTGACATGTAGTAAGATCTCGATACTGTAATAAGTAACTTGAAAAAATATCTAGCTTTGGAAATTTCGTATTAGTTTTGCTTTTTTAAAAAATTTTATACTTCAGGCTTACTCTATTAGAGTAATGCAATGCAACATTTTAATCAATTCTAGTCACACACACAAAAAAGAATGTGTTGCTGGCTAGTGTTGATGAAAACTGGTTTCCAAAAAAGAAAAAAAAAAAAAGGAGATTGGCTTAGGGTGTGATTGGAAAACTGATTGTCTTTTTTTTTTTTTAATGCAATTACTGCTTTCTTTGCTGCAAACCGTATTTGAACGGAATCACCTTTGGCAAGAAAAAACTTCGAATCACAGGCAGCTACAAACCTGACGATTAACTGATGTTTCTCTGAATTTTTGGAACCTTGTCACATATCCGCTGTGAATAACTCCAGGTGAAAAATGTACATGAATTACCATGTTTTGCTTTAAAAAGATACTTCTTTTTATAGGAATAAGTGTAACTATTATCCTGTTCTTTCTTAGTTAAAACATTAATTTTTAGCTAGGCACATTTCCACTAACCTTAAAGAATTGTGTTTTTCATCCTCCATTGTAGGAGAGTGATAAAGGTCAGACACCAAGGAAAGCATATTGTGGGATGAAGATATGCATAGGAGTTTGTTGGGGAATGTTTTCAGTATCACACCAGGGCAAAAATGAAGAGAACAGGATTGGTAAGAGTTGCAGGGCAGCCATAACCAAGGCCTTAGCCAATCCCAAGAGCAACTTTGGAGCTGGACTGGCCAAAAGTAGTACTTTGTACAATGTACTAATACATGTAGTATAAGGAACTAATTAGTTACATGGATATAAGGAACTAGTTAGTTCCTTATATCAACAGTTTTTGGAAGGAAGTGGACATTATCTTTAGGCAGCTCTCTTCACACACTGACAATCATTGCATTCATGGGAGGAGAAGACAGAAGTGGATAAGAGCAAACCTAGCTGAAAGCTTGCAGCCATTAACACTCCCACAACTGCTAGGGAATGAGTGCTTCAGTTCTGGAAGGATACCGTACTATTTATGATCATCTCCCAGTTGGCACCCTATCTGTCCCCTCAGTTGCTGCTCAATCATTCTTTCAGGCTGACAATTTCTAGGAGGTACAGAATAGGATAATTGATAGGACCACAGCTGTGCTTTTTTGGCTATGAAGTAGGCCTCTGGTTCACTGAGAAGTTACAGAGAATCCAAGCTAATAGGACAAACACTCTGTATAGTTCTTAGACATTGGTGCTGGCTGATGCATGGGAGACAAGAAAGGCAAAATGACATTTGGAATATGAGTTGAATCTAGTCAAGATCTATCAACCCTCTTCAGGGCTGGAAGGAGTCCAGTATAGGGAACTTGACACCAACTTAAACTTTTTTTTCCCTACAAAAAATAAAATATTTTGACTAATAGTAATTTGATGCCCACCATCTCTAATTGAGTATTACAAAATCATAATGAAAACACAATAATAATAATAATAATATGAGCAAACAGTGAGAGCCTGATTCTTTTGAGGGACTGGGTCCCTTGAAGGCCTGGACTTCTAATAGGAATTGAATGGAGCTGAGCACTTCAGTTAAATTTTGAGATCACAAGTTAAGGGGCTAGTAGAGAAATTTTGTCAGATAATTCTTTGACATTCAGTGTGACCCCTCTTAACTTGATTCTTAAGAATATGTCAGTCACAATGATGTTCCAGGGCAGCCCAGCTTTGTAAAAGGGGTATCAGGATTAAGTCCCATGTCATATATATACATCTGGAAGAATGTCCAGTCTTGAGATTACTCTCCACTGAGACCACATGTAAGATATTGGAGCAAGGAGGTTTTGCTTTTTGTCTAGAACTAAATTTAGCAACAAAGAAATATTTTATCCTTTTCTCAAACAGAATATTGATGTCTTAATTCAGGAAAAACAAAAGTAAGCATGAAGTTGTGCTAAAAGGGAAATAAAGAAGTGGGTTGTTCTTGTTTGTTTGTTGTGTTATTTTTCTTTTTCCTTTTTAAAAATTTTTTTAAAGATTTTATTTATTTATTTGACAGACAGAGATCACAAGCCAGCAGAGAGGCAGACAGAGAGAGAGGAAGGGAAGCAGGTTCCCCACTGAGCAGAGAGCCTGATGTGGGGCTCGATCCCAGGACCCTGGGATCATGACCTGAGCAGAAGGCAGAGGCTATAACCCACTGAGTCACCCAGTGACCCCCTTTTTTTTCCTTTTTAAATTTGTTTATGTTGGCTCAAAAATCATCTTCAATGGTGAGTCAGAGTTGAAAAGAAATATTTGAATCTGCTGAGTTAGGTAAGAGTAGAAAGAAATTACTAATAAGCTAGAAACATAGCCATAGGATAGGAAAACTCTTATTTCCAAATTGGGATGTGCCATTTGCTATCTTTTTTTTTTTCTTTTAAAAGATTTTATTTATTTTCCAGAGATAGAGAGAGAGTACACACAAGCAGGCAGAGAGACAGGCAGAGGCAGCGAGAGAAGGAGGCTCCCTGTCGGGCAAGGAGCCCGATGTGGGACTCGATCCCAGGAGCTTGGGATCATGACCTGAGCCAAAGGCAGTGGCTTAACCAACTGAGCTACCCAGGCATCACTGCTATCTTTTATATAATCAGGCATTGAAGAAATTTGCAAAAATGTAAAACAAGTCCACTTTTATCACCATTTTTTTGTTTGTTTGCTTGTTTTGTTTTGGATAATGTAGTTAATTCTACATTAAAATATGTTTTTGTTACTAGGTAACAGGTTTATTATTTATGATTTTAAGTGTATTAAGAAAGACAACTTTTTTCCATTGGACATTCTTTCCTGCTTTGTCGAAGATTAGTTGACCATAGATTTGAGGGTCTATTTCTGGGCTCTCTATTCTGTTCCATTGATCTATGTGTCTGTTTTTGTGCCAGTACCATGCTGTCTTGATGATGACAGCTTTGTAATAGAGCTTGAAGTCCGGAATTGTGATGCCACCAACGTTGGCTTTCTTTTTCAATATCCCTTTGGCTATTCGAGGTCTTTTCTGGTTCCATATAAATTTTAGAATTATTTGTTCCATTTCTTTGAAAAAGATGGATGGTACTTTGATAGGAATTGCATTAAATGTGTAGATTGCTTTAGGTAGCATAGACATTTTCACAATATTTATTCTTCCAATCCAGGAGCATGGAACATTTTTCCATTTCTTTGTGTCTTCCTCAATTTCTTTCATGAGTACTTTATAGTTTTCTGAGTATAGATTCTGTGTCTCTTTGGTTAGGTTTATTCCTAGGTATCTTATGGTTTTGGATGCAATTGTAAATGGGATTGACTCCTTAATATCTCTTTCTTCTGTCTTGCTGTTGGTGTAGAGAAATGCAACTGATTTCTGTGCATTGATTTTATATCCTGACACTTTACTGAATTCCTGTATAAGTTCTAGCAGTTTTGGAGTGGAGTCTTTTGGGTTTTCCACATATAGTATCATATCATCTGCGAAGAGTGATAATTTGACTTCTTCTTTGCCGATTTGGATGCCTTTAATTTCCTTTTGTTGTCTGATTGCTGAGGCTAGGACCTCTAGTACGATGTTGAATAGCAGTGGTGATAATGGACATCCCTGCCGTGTTCCTAACCTTAGCGGAAAAGCTTTCAGTTTTTCTCCATTGAGAATGATATTTGCGGTGGGTTTTTCATAGATGGCTTTGATGATATTGAGGTATGTGCCCTCTATCCCTACACTTTGAAGAGTTTTGATCAGGAAGGGATGTTGTACTTTGTCAAATGCTTTTTCAGCATCTATTGAGAGTATCATATGGTTCTTGTTCTTTCTTTTATTGATGTGTTGTATCACATTGACTGATTTGCGGATGTTGAACCAACCTTGCAGCCCTGGAATAAATCCCACTTGGTCGTGGTGAATAATCTTTTTAATGTACTGTTGAATCCTATTGGCTAGTATTTTGTTGAGTATTTTCGCATCTGTGTTCATCAAGGATATCGGTTTATAGCTCTCTTTTTTGGTGGGATCCTTGTCTGGTTTTGGGATCAAGGTGATGCTGGCCTCATAAAATGAGTTTGGAAGTTTTCCTTCCATTTCTATTTTTTGGAACAGTTTCAGGAGAATAGGAATTAGTTCTTCTTTAAATGTTTGGTAGAATTCCCCCAGGAAGCCGTCTGGCCCTGGGCTTTTGTTTGTTTGGAGATTTTTAATGACTGTTTCTATCTCCTTACTGGTTATGGGTCTGTTCAGGCTTTCTATTTCTTCCTGGTTCAGTTGCGGTAGTTTATATGTTTCTAGGAATGCATCCATTTCTTCCAGATTGTCAAATTTATTGCCGTAGAGTTGCTCATAGTATGTTCCATCAAAATCCTTGAGGAGAACACGGGCAGCAACCTCTTCAACCTCTGCCGCAGCAACATCTTCCTAGGAACAACGCAAAAGGCAAGGGAAGCAAGGGAAAAAATGAACTACTGGGATTTCATCAAGATCAAAAGCTTTTGCACAGCAAAGGAAACAGTTAACAAAATCAAAAGACAACTGACAGAATGGGAGAAGATATTTGCAAACGACATATCAGATAAAGGACTAGTGTCCAGAATCTATAAAGAACTTAGCAAACTCAACACCCAAAGAACAAATAATCCAATCAAGAAATGGGCAGAAGACATGAACAGACATTTCTGCAAAGAAGACATCCAGATGGCAAACAGACACATGAAAAAGTGCTCCATATCACTCGGCATCAGGGAAATACAAATCAAAACCACAATGAGATATCACCTCACACCAGTCAGAATGGCTAAAATCAACAAGTCAGGAAATGACAGATGCTGGCGAGGATGCGGAGAAAGGGGAACCCTCCTACACTGTTGGTGGGAATGCAAGCTGGTGCAGCCACTCTGGAAAACAGCATGGAGGTTCCTCAAAATGTTGAAAATAGAACTGCCCTATGACCCAGCAATTGCACTATTGGGTATTTACCCTAAAGATACAAATGTAGTGATCCAAAGGGACACATGCACCCGAATGTTTATAGCAGCAATGTCCACAATAGCCAAACTATGGAAAGAACCTAGATGTCCATCAACAGATGAATGGATCAAGAAGATGTGGTATATATACACAATGGAATACTATGCAGCCATCAAAAGAAATGAAATCTTGCCATTTGCAACAACATGGATGGAACTAGAGCGTATCATGCTTAGCGAAATAAGTCAAGCAGAGAAAGACAACTATCATATGATCTCCCTGATATGAGGAAGTGGTGATGCAACATGGAGGCTTAAGTGGGTAGAAGAAGAATAAATGAAACAAGATGGGATTGGGAGGGAGTCAAACCATAAGTGACTCTTAATCTCACAAAACAAACTGAGGGTTGCCGGGGGGAGGGGGTTTGGGAGAAGGGGGTGGGATTATGGACATTGGGGAGGGTATGTGATTTGGTGAGTGCTGTGAAGTGTGTAAACCTGGTGATTCACAGACCTGTACCCCTGGGGATAAAAATATATGTTTATAAAAAATAAAAAATTAAAAAAAAAATAAATAAAATAATTTCTCCCTAAAAAAAAAAAAAAAGACAACTCAGTTTTAATTTCTAATATGGTAAATATATATATATATATATATATATATATATAAAATATCTAGTCATCCTTAATAATATGTAATTTCAAAAACATCCTGAGACCTATAAGTTTGAGAATCAGTGGGCTAGAAGAAGGCAAATATGCCCAGAAGAGAAACAAAACAAAACAAAACAAAAACATTTGGATGTTGCTGCTTAAACATTTTCGCAGGACAAAAGATTATAGAAATTTAAAAGTTGCCAAGAAAATGACTCGAGTGACAGACAAAGGGACCCACCCAAAAAACTAGAAAAGAGGAGAAAACAGAATAAGCTTAATAGAGACCATGGAGGGTATAGGGAATAGAGGTCCCAGTGAAGCTGAAGAACAGATACAGTGGGGGGTGGGTGTTAAGAGAAACTGAAGGTCTGAAGCTTGACCTCAGAGGATAATGATAATATGAAACATAATCCATTTAGCTTTCCTAAGTTGGGATTCCTATCTTTCCTGGGAAGAGTGAGGGAAGGGTGAGGGCTCAGAGTGACTGAGATGCAATTGGAAAGCAGACCACTGGAAATGGACTTGAGGAATGAGGATATTGGATGGTTGTTCACTGGGATGTTGAAGATCCTAACTGCCCGAGGTTGGGTAATGGTTAAGGAGCAAAAGAAGGCAAGGGAATCTTGAAAATATGAGGGAAACAAGAAGATAGTGGATGGACTGAAAGTAGGGGGACAGAGAGCAGGAAAAAAAATGAAAGAGCCTTAAATACATCTGCTTTTTGGAGGAGGATGAATAATTTATTGCTTGGTTCTTATCTACTTGGGGTTGAAAATAATGAACAGCATCCACTTGAAAGTGCTGAAGGAGATAGGATGCCCTCAGGGAAGATCAGTGTCTTCTGGAGACAACCAGTAGTGCTTTATGAAGGAAATAAGGGGGTTTGCAAAATGCATAATAAAGAGCAAGTGGGATCCTGATATGGAATGGGGTCTAATAGGGCACTAAAGACAAATGTGGGTGGGGAGGAATTAATGGGATAGATGGCTGAAAATACTTACATTTTGGATGTTGACAGAGCATGACATGAATGTGAATTACATGGGCTGTAGCAAGTAGCAAGTCTATGTATATATGCAGACAGACACACATACATATGTAGTGCCTTACATCACTTTTTATAACACTTTTTCTTCTTTACCTTCTTTTTTTTTTTTTAATATTTTATTTATTTATTTGACAGAAATCACAAGTAGGCAAGAGAGAGAGGAGGAAGCAGGCTCCCTGCCGAGCGGAGAGCGCAAAGCGGGGCTGGATCCCAGGCTCGATCTCAGGTCAGGGATCATGACCTGAGCCGAAGGCAGAGGCTTTAATCCACTGAGCCACCCAGGCGCCCCTCTTCTTTACCTTTTAATATTCAACTTGATCCTATTTCCCTCAGTGTTTTAGGGGTGTTCCAAAATGCAATATGTACATTTCTGTCAAACGTGAGGACTGTCATAGAAGTAATCTACCTTTTGTGGCCCATAGAATCTAGAATCTTGAATTTTAGGATTAATGTCAGCCAAAGGAATTGGCAGTCCCATTTATGAAGATAAGCTGGGGAGCACGTGGGTGGCTCAGTCATTAAGCGTCTACCTTTGGCCTAGGTCATGATCCCAGGGTCCTGGAATGGAACCCCGCATTGGGCTGCTTGATCAGTGGGAAGACTGCTCTTCCTCTCTCATTCCCCCACTTGTGTTCCCTCTGTAGCTCTCTCTCTCTCTCTCTCTCTCTGTGTCAAATAAATAATATTAAAAAAAAAAAATCAGTTGGGGGATGGACATTAGACATAAATCATAATCCCAGAAGAATTAGAACTTGCAGAAACCTTTTGTTTAGATCACCTAAAATATCAAAGCACTGTGTTAAATTAGATTTCTTCCATACAGAAGGCTGAGTTCTCTTTGGTCAGTAAGTTGGAGAAAGAGATTTACAGCAGACACCATTATACCATCAGATTCAATACTATTTCAGGAAAACAGTGTGTAAACAGTATCAGAAATCATTTAAATGAGTTAAAATATATTTTTTGCCAAACAAACTTTTTATCTGCATGTATTCAACATTTAAAAATGTTTTTAAAATATGATTTTAAGTAAAATAGTGCCTAACTTTGATAAATCAGCTTTTAAATAAAATCTATACTGTCAACAAGTAACTATTAACATCTGTATAACAAATCATAAATTACTCCAAGCATCCTCTGTTCAGTGTGGGTTTGGTAGCTGGACTCTTAAGGAAACATCTTTTCCACTGAGGAAGTAAATTGCCTCTTCTGTCTGTAGCTTGTTTTCCATATGTGGCTCTTCACTGTGTGGAATTAGCACTTTTTTTATGAGGAAGCTCACCTTGTTGATTCATTTCATTACAATTTGCTGAAGTACTGTGACCATCTGGGAGAGAGGTCTTTGGCTGAGACAAACCCTGGGGTTAGTCACAGTTGGTGTCTAGAGTGAAAGAGACAAAAGTGTCATGAGGGCCTGGAAGCTAACTTTGAAAGTCAGCTACAGGCCACACCAGGGGTACACACAAAAAAGACTTCAAAAGGAAAAAAAGCCCTGGACAGTTTGGGTTGCAGACACTGTGACTAGAGCCTGTGTTGAAAGCCAAGCAAGAGTTTTCTAAGACATACAGAAGTGTCTCCTCTATCGCCTTCCCTGGAAGGAATGGTTTCATAAAATAGAATAACAAGTCCATCAATCTTCTCTAGCCTTTTCAAATTAAATAAAAAAGCTTAGAAATATGCATATTTAGAATGACACTAATTACAGTAAACTCTAATTTGAGGGTTGTTTCAGAATTGCCAATTAAGTGATTTTCTTACACAGTATGTAAAATCTGAAGGTGAGGTAGGTCATATTTGAGCCTTAATGTACATCATGCTGTTTTAATGATGCCTTGAAAGCATTGCAGAATTGTATGTAAGTAAAGGTTACTTTTCTTTAAATTCTTTATTATCAAACATACTATTTTTCCATCTGGCGTATTATGGATAATATAACATATAGAAATTCAAAGGAACACTTATTTGAATCTAAATTGTCAATTAATATATAAAGTTGATTGCAAACACTCCACCAAACAAAACTCAGTATTCCAGCTTTCATAAGCGGTTCTGTTTCCAAGAGAAGTTGCCTTTCTCCTTTCAGAAAAGATTTGTAACTCACCTACAAGATTGAAGTGCTGTGAAATTTTAATGAAAATTTGCAAGAGATGGTGGAGGGGGATGTTAAATGACTAGAAAGGAGGAGGTCTTTAATTATATCGTTTTCTTATGCTTTCTTTGCATTTTACCATATACAGTACAACAAACAATTTAACAGTTCTTAAGAGGCTTCGATGACCAGTGGACAGGAAAATGAAAAGCATACAGCTAAAGACACATTCAGCTATACAGATAGGGCTGTAGAGAAATTAAATTTTTTTTTTCCTGACTGTTGATGTTTTACTTGAGTTGGCTTTATGAGTATTAGTTAACTGTCCAGCACCTCTTCTTAAAGACTTTGCTTGGTAATTATAAGAGTCAAGTAAAACTAATCTAAATTTCTAGGCGATTTCAGTGCCTTTTTTTTTTTTAACCTTCTTGTTAATACAATTTAATAGTAAGTCAAGCGAGTTTGTGGATTGAATTGTCACATGAGGCCTGAGATTTAGAAATAGGAAACATAGAAGATGCTAAAGGAATGGAGTTGTTAGAGTAATCTTTTCTTCTTCTGAATCTTATTAAGGAATGATAGATAGTAAATTAAATATTAGAGATTAAAAAATATTTTGGTTAGGGGTGATTGCCTTTGTTTTTCAGCTTCATTAGAGGGACCACCTTATAATCCTGGGCTGTTACCAAAGGCACATAATCCTATTAATTGCCCTTCGTGATTTTTTTTTCTGTCTACATTCATTTTCAACCATTTGATAGTCAGATGTGCTCAATTGTGGTCCTTCATGCTTAAGAAACACACTTAACAACAACAAAAAAAATTCCCTTCTTCAAAGATTAGTGTGAATTTTAACGAGTTGTGCATTCTTACTGATTTCTCCAGCGATGTGTTATACTAATACATCATTTCTGAAAGCTGTCTCTTTAATGATGTATTAATATAATATATCATCAGTCTGAGGCAGAAGAAAGATAAATTACCTAAAATATGGTGTCTTCCATGGAACAAAAGATTTTTGGAATAGATTAATTTTAATTATAAAAGAAAGGGGAGTCTACTTCTGAGTAAATAATACCGGCTCTTCCCAGTCAGTATCTGCATCTCCCCAACTAAATTTAAAGATGCTGTTTAATTAGACTTCCCGCCCCCCAGTTTCATTGAGAATTAATGGACATACATTATTATATAAATTTAAGGCATACGGTATGAAGGCTTGGTTTGCATATGTTGCGAAATGACTGTACTAGCAAGTTCAGCTAAAATCCATCTTCCCATCTTCTCATGTAGATATAATAAAAGGAAAAAATATCCTTCAAATAAAAACTCATAGGACTTACTCTTTTTTTTTTAAAAAAAAAAAGATTTTATTTATTTATTTGAGAGAGAGACAGTGAGAGAGAACATGAGCGATGAGAAGGTCAGAGGGAGAAGCAGACTCCCCGTGATGCTGGGAGCCCGATGCGGGACTCGATCCCAGGACTCCAGGATCATGACCTGAGCCGAAGGCAGTCGTCCAACCAACTGAGCCACCCAGGCGCCCCAGGACTTACTCTTTTAACAACTTTTCTATATATATCACATAGCAGTGTCATGAATAATCATCATGTTATACATTGCATTCCTAGTATTTATTTATTTTATAACTGGACGGTTGTACCATTTGACCACCTTTTAACAATTTCCCCACTTCCCATCCTCTGCCTCTGGGAACATGGCCACAAGTCTGATCTCTTTTCTTTTTGAGGTTTTGTTTTTGTTGCTTGTTTTATTCCATTTTCTTTCTTTCTTTCTTTTTTCTTTTTAGATTCCACATGTGAGCAAGATTATACAATATTTGTCTTTGTCTGTCTGACTTGTTTTGCTTAGCATAATGCCTTCAGAGTCTAGCCATGTCACAAATGGTAGGATTTTTCTTCTTTTTTTATAGCTGAACAATACTCCTGTGTGTGTATGTGTGTGTGTGCCACAACTTCTTTCTCTGTTCATCCATTGATGGACATTTAGGTTATTTCCATCTCTTGCCTTTTGTCCCTAAAGCTACTATCAACATGGGGGTGCAGATATTTTTTCAAGTTAGTGTTTTGGGATATATTCCCAGAAGTGGAATTGCTATATCATATGGTAGTTTTATTTTTTTAATTTTTTGAGGATTCTCCTACTGTTTATCACAGTGACAATATCAGTTTACAGTTTCACCAATAAGGCACAGGGGTTTTCTTTTCTCTATGTCCATACCAGAATCTTAAAGATGATGGCCGTTCTAACAGGTATGAGGTGATAATCTCATTATGGTTTTACTTTGCACTTCTCTAAATGACATTTAAGCATTTTTTCATGTATCTGTTGGCGTTTTATAAATCTTTGTATTGTCCTTTGTCCATTTTTAAATTGGATTATTCGTTTTTTTCTAATGAGTTGTGTGAGTTATTTATATATTTTGGATACTAACTTCTTTTAGTTTGATGCAGTTCCACTTGTTTATTTTTGATCTGTTGCTTTTTCTTTAGGTGTCATATCAAAGAAATCATTACCAAGACTCATGTCAAGGAGCTTTATTCCTATGTTTTCTTCTCAGAGTGTCATGATTTCAGGTCTTATATTTAAGTCATTAATCTATTTTGAGTTAATTTTTATGAGTGATGTTAAGATATGGGACTAGTTTCATTCTTTTATATGTGAATATCCAATTAGGCCAGTACTATTTATTGGAGTAACAGTCTCCACTTAGTATTCTTAGTTTCCTTGTCAAATATTAGTTGATCATATATGCTTAAGTTTTTTTATGGGCTCTCAATTCTGTTCCATCTATTTTTATGTCTTTATGCTAGTACCATAGTGTTTTGATGACTGTGGCTTTATTGTGTAGCTTAAAATCTGGAAATGATATGTGTCCTGCTTGTTCTTCTTTCTCAGAGTTTCTTTCATTATTTGGGGTCTTTTGTGGTTCCATGTAAATTTTAGCAGTAAAATTTGTCTACTTCTGTAAAAAAAAAATTGGAATCTTGATAGTGATTACATTGAATCTATAGATGGCTTTTGGTAGTATTGCTATTTTAACACTTTATTAATTCAAATCCATGACCAGGGTAGCTTTGCACTTACTTATGTCTTCTTTGACTTTTTCATCAATGTCTTATAGTCTTCAAGTAGTCTTCAGCGTTGAGATCTTTCACTTCCTTGGTTAAGTTTATTTTTAAGTATTTTATTGTTTCCAATGCCACCATAAATGGAATCAGTTTCTTTATTTTCTTTTCTCAAAATCTGTGGTTGGTGTATAGAAATGCCATTTATTTTTTATTAATTTTTGTGCTACTACTTTACTGAATTCATTTATTAGATCAACTTTTTTTTTAATTAAGTTTCTAGGATTTTCTTTATGTAAAATCATGTCCCCTACAAATAGAGACATTTTCACTTCTTCCTTTCCAATTCTGATACTTTTTAAATTTCTTTTTCTTCCCTGGTTGCTCTTCCTAGGACTTCTAGTTCTATGCTGAACAAGAATGGTGAGCACCCTTGTCTTGTTCTTGGTCTTAGAGGAAAACCTTTGAACTTTTATGATTGAATATGATGTTAGCTATAGGTATGTCATATATGGACTTTAGTAAGTCAGTGTATGTTCCCTCTATGCCTGGTTTGTTCAGAGTTTTTATTATGAATAGATGTTGATTTTTGTCAAATGCTTTTTTTTGTATTTCTTACATCGACCATATGATTCATTTGTTTCATCCTACCAATGTGATGTATCATATTGATTGAATTTCATATGTTGAACCATTCTTGCTTTCTAGGAATATATCTCACTTGATTATAATGTATGATCCTCTAACTGTACTGCTGAACTCAGTTTGCTAGTATTTTGTTGAGAATTTTTGCATCGATATTCATCAGGGGGTACTGACCTATTCTTTTCTTTTCTAGTAGTGTCCCTTTCTGATTTTGGTATCAAGACAATGCTCGTCTCATAAAATGAGTTTAGGAGTATTTCCTTTTCTTTTATTTTTTTGGAAGGATTTCAGAAAGATTGGTGTTAATTCTTCTTTAAATGTTTGGTAAAACTTACCAGTAGAGCCATCTGGTCCTTGACTTTTCTTCACTGGGAAACTTACTTTTTTTTTTTTTTTTAAGATTTTTATTTCTCTATTTTAGAGAGAGAGAGAGAGAGAGAGAGAGAGCAAGTGGAGGGAGGGAGAGAGATAAGAATACTCCACCCTGAGCCTGGAGCCCAATGTGGAGCTCAGTCCCACAACACAGAATTCATGACCTGAGCCAAAATCAAGAGTTAGATGCTTAACCAACTGAACCCACCTAGGTGCCCCTTTGCTGGGAGATTTTTGATTATTGACTTTATCTCTTCAACTCTTTACTAGTAATTTGTCTACTGACCTTGTCTATTTCTTTCTGATTTAGTCTTTGTGAGTTGTATGTTTCTAAGAATTTTTTCATTTCATCTAGGTTGTCCAGTTTTTTGGCAGGTCGTTGTTCATGATAGCTCTTATGAACCTTTGAATTTCTGTGCTATCAGCGGTAATGTATCGTTTTCATTTATAATTTTATTGATTTCCATTCTTTCTTTTTCATTCTTTCTTTTCTTTATTTCTTCTTCTTCTTTTTTTTTTTTTTTCTAGCTAAATGTCTGTCAATTTTACTTTATTTTCAAAGAACCAACTCTTAGTTTGGTTAATCTTTTCTATTGTTTTTCTGTCCTTGATGTCATTTTTTTTTCTCTGATCTTTACTATTTTATTCTGCTAACTTTGGGATCAGTCTGTCCTTCCTTTCTCTAGTTCCTTAAGGCATAAGTTTACATTGTTTATTGGAATTTTTATGGCTTCTTAATGTAAGTTTTTATTGCTATGAATATTCCTCTTGGAACAGCTTTTGTTGCATCCCACAAGTCCTCATATGTTGTATTTTCATTTTCATTTGTCTAAGCAAACTGTAGAGATAATAAGACGGTTGATCAGTGGTTGACAAGGACTGAGAGGACAGAAAATGAATAAATGAGTCACAAAGATTATTAGCACACTAATAATCTATTCTGTATACTACTCTAATGGTAGGATGTATGATACTATGAACTGTGCAAATAACAAAACTTAGTATTGTAAACTATGGACTTCAGTTAATATAGATTTCCTCTATTGCTTGTGTCACTTAGCTTTTACAAAAGACCTACATTAGTAACTGTTTTCACTAACTAAAAGAAATCTGAGGAGGATTTTTTTCTTTTACAACATGGTAATTGCTTCTTTATTTCACCTACCAAAAGTTTCAGAGGAATGCTTTATTTTTGGATAGTTGAATAAACTGTAATAATGTATCAATATTTGTTCTTTAATTATAATAAATATACCACATTAACACAAGATGTTAATAATACAGGAAACTGTGTGTGGGGGAGGAAGGGATATGCTACAGGGGAACTCTGTACAATCTGCTCAGTTTTCTGTAAATCTAAAACTATTGTAAAGAAATTGGGAATGGGGAAAGAGGCCACTGGAACTGGGAAACCTGGGTCAAAATTATTGTTCTTTCAACTCAAACGATCCTAGGAGGAAAAATCAGAAAATCTTTCTTTACACTTATTTTCTCTTCTCTCCAAAACTTTCTGTCCTTTGTAAACATTTGTAGTTCCTCCAAGATCTTGATCTTTGATCATTTTCAGGAAAGAACAATACACATATTAAGTTTCTATCTGTACCTAAATTACATATTAAGTTTCTATCTGTATCTACTATATTTGTGCTTCATGAGACTGATGTCAGCATATTTGGGCCACATGAATGAAGGATTTCTTAAAGGAGTATATTATATTAAAATAATCTCACCATTACTACCACTATCAGTTTTTTTCATTTATATATGCAAATGACCTTAACTAGAGATACAGTTGTCATGCTGAGAACAAGCTCTGGAGGAACAATGAATCTAATAAAATGACTGTATTTGGAGAACCCATTGTTTTCTGGAACAAAGTATTCCATTGCCATAAAATAGTAAAGTGTGATGTGTAAACAAGTAAAAAAAGCTTTTGAATTTAATTTAAAATACTACTTAATTTAATATAGTATTTCTTCTTAGCTATTAACATAGATGAATTAAAAGTTATGTCAATAGTCTATCCACAAAGGGGGAAAAAAAGAAGAATGGAGAGAAAGGAAAGACTTTAATTGTGCTTGAGAAATGAAATAGTCAGAAATCCTGATTAGTGTGGGAGGAATAAATTATTAAATCTACCCACACCCTCTATTTTTAATCTCCACTATTCAATTTTATATTCACAATGTTCTCATACAATGGTAAAACACTAATTAGTATTTAAAAACTGATTCATTTTATGATTGACCTTCAGTTAATTTCAGTTTGTGAATTCTATTCTTTGGGTTTACAAATAGCTGGCAATACTAATTTCTTTCAGTTCTGAAAAATTAATGTTTAATTAAAATAGCTTTAAGTTATTTTTTTCTGGTGCTTGGCATTTATATCTTGGTGAAAATAGATAACATGAAGTGTCTTCATTAATTATTTTGGGAGTAGAAAACATTACTTTTTAATAATAATTCAGTTTTAATATAGACTCCTTTTGAATGATTCTTGCAGAGTTGAGAAATATTTTAAAACCATAATTATATCATACTATCTTTTCATCATAATTAGAAGGTGGAGAGCATTAGGATCATAATAATGAGGGGGGAAACACAGATAATTAAAATAATTTTTGAAGATTATCAATAATGGAAAAAGAGAGAAATTAATATATCCTGTATCTTCTTACCTTTATTCAATAAGGGTTACCACAAGAAGCATTTATTACATTTCTAAGAGTGGTGCAATTCTGGATATCACAAAAGTGCAAAGTTCACTCTTGTCCATACTTTTTGTCCAAATGTCCTAATCTTAATTAAGCAATCCTTATATGCTTTACATGTTGATTTCAGTCAGACCAAATCTTTGATTGGAGTTCATTCCGTAAGAGGATGTAGATAAAAATATCTCAATAAGAAAGACACTTGCTTAAATTTGAGGACTTTTTGCAAATGCCTGCTATCTACCAGTCAGTTCTCTACTGTTTTTCTTTTTTGTGTGCGTCAACTATAAACTTTTTAAAGTCTACCAGATGGGTGCCTGGGTGGGTCAGTAGGTTAATCCTCTGCTTTCAGCTTAGGTCATGATCTCAGGGTCCTGGGATTGAGCCCTGCATCGGGCTCTCTGTTTGGCAGAGAGCCTGCTTCCCCACGCTCCCCCCCACCTGCCTACCTCTCTGCCTTCCTGTGACCTCTCTCTCTCTCTGTCAAATAAATAAATAAAATCTTAAAAAAAAAAAAAGTCTACCAGAAAACAAAACAAAATGAAAAACCTGTTGATCAAATAAAGTCAAATTTATGAGATTTATTTTAGAAAGGGGAAACACCACCTCAATGGAACTTTTTTTTTTTTTTAAGATTTTATTTATTTATTTGACACAGAGAGAAAGAGAGAGATCACAAGTAGGCAGAGGGGCAGGCAGAGAGGAAGAGAAGCAGGCTCCCTGCTGAGCAGAGAGCACCATGTGGGGCTCGATCCCAGGACCCTGAGATCATGACCTGAGCCGAAGGCAGAGGCTTTAACCCACTGAGCCACCCAGGCACCCCCTCAATGGAACTTTGAGCATGTTTCAGAAAAGGAAGTCAGGAGAGGCTATTATAGTATTTCAGAGTCACAACCAGATGGTTTTTAGGCATGTCTTACAAGGTAGGAGACTAGTTTGGATTAGACAGAAGTTAGGATACACTAACTTCAGATTGGAGAGCACAGTAAGGAAAAGATCTTAAAATAATTATTGGTAAGTTTTGATAAGTAAGCTGTTTTAGTTGGCTCCAAGTCTCATCATCTTCCAAGAGAAGGTATTTCTTGGAGCAAACAAGTGGGTTACTTTCATTTACTCTCAGTATTGTTCAACAAAGAGGGGACAGGATTTCCAGTATTGATTAACACAGAGATAAGGAATATGTTCATTTCGTTTATTATTTTGTGAGTATCAATTTACAGCTACAAATCTGAGTCTGGAATGGAAGTATTTTGTCAGCTTAAATGTAATTCCCAACTTTCCAGTTAATGGACAAATTAAATATTATAATTATTGGGATGCCATTATTTTCACTAGACAGAGTCACACACAGATGTCAGTGTTCTATGTGGTACTTACAGATTGGAAGAAGGGACTTTACTTTGTAGCCCATTATAGATGCTGCTAGTACTTTCATTGTCTATAGCCACATATTTTTCTTAAATTCCATGGATTTTGGTGGGGTGCCTGGGTGGCTCAGTGGTTTAAAACCTCTGTCTTCAGCTCAGGTCATGGTCCCGGGGTCCTGGGATCGAGCCCTGCATCAGGCTCTCTGCTTAGCGGGGAGCCTGCTTCCTTCTCTCTCTCTGCCTACCTTTCTGCCTGCTTGTGATCTCTGTCTGTCAAATAAATAAATAAAATCTTAAAAAAAAAACAGGGATTTTGGCTTCTGTGTCCTTATGGTGCATAGATATACTATTAATTTTTACAAGATCAGAAGTGTATTTGGAGGGTAATTGAAGAAGCTTAAACTTCAAGATCCATCACATGCAGAGTCTTATCCTGAGGAATTCTGAGTGGAACTGGAAGTAAGTTAACATAGCTATAAAACTGTAAAATAACAATAGTAATAATTACTATAAATTTAGGATATTTAACAATAATTAGCTGATGTTGTTTTACCTCCCCACTATGATGTCTTTTTTTTCACTTCCCATCCTATCTGGTGGTATCAAAAAGTCACTGTGACAAAGGCAAAGGTAAGTTGAGGATTTTTAAGTTGGGTTTAGTAGGATATACTTATGTGTTAATAATCACGTGCCTATGTAAATAAATAATTGTTAGTCATTGCATGTGGATATCGTTTCTAGAAATACTATATTCATCTATTACAGCTCACAAAATAGGTATCATAGTTGAAAAGGTGTAGGATCAAAATGTTTGAGCATGCCTACAAAGGAAGTATGTACGTATTGAGTAAGAAATAGGGCTTGAGATGTCTGGAGCCATCAGTTATGCAGTTAATAATCAGAAGTGTAAAATGTAAGCAGAAGATTCACTTCTCATTGATGCACAGAATAGAAATTCTCTCATCAGAAATATACCCCAAGGGGCGCCTGGGTGGCTCAGTGGGTTGGAGCCTTTGCCTTCGGCTCAGGTCACGATCCCAGGGTCTTGGGATCGAGCCCCGCATCGGGCTCTCTGCTCGGCTGGGAGCCTGCTTCCTCCACTTTCTGACTGCTTCTCTGCTTACCTGTAATCTCTGTCAAATAAATAAATAAAATCTTAAAAAAAAAAAAAAGGAAAAAAGGCCCTAGGCTTTAAAAAAAAAAAAAAAGAAAGAAAAAAAAAAGAAATATACCCCAAAATGCACTAATGGGCAACATTTTTTTTTAAAAGATTTTATTTATTTATTTGACAGAGATCACAACTAGGCAGAGAGGCAGGCAGAGAGAGAGAGAGGAGGAAGCAGGCTCCCTGCTAAGCAGAGAGCCCGACGTGGGACTTGATCCCAGGACACTGGGATCATGACCTGAGCCGAAGGTAGAGGCTTAACCCACTGAGCCACCCAGGTGCCCCAATGGGCAACATTTTGATGAGTATTCAGTTGTAATTATTTTTTTCCTTGCACCTGTAGCTGTACACGATAGTTTTTCCCAATTTTATTCTAGTAAAATATACATAATATGAATTTTACCACCTTAACCATCTGTAATACATAGTTCTGTGGCATTAAGTACATTGTGCAGCTAGCACCCATGATTGTTTCCATAATTCTTCATCTTATAAAATTAAAACTGTTGGGCACCTGGGTGGCTCAGGGTGTTAAGCCACTGCCTTTGGCTCAGGTTGTGATCCTGGGATCGAGTCCCGCACTGGGCTCTCTGCTTCGGTGGGGAGCCTGCTTCCCCTCTCTCTCTGCCTGCCTTTCTGCCTACTAGTGCTTTCTGTCTGTCAAATTAAAAAAAAAAAAAATTAAAACTGTTTACATACTAAACAATAACTTCCCATGTCTTCCTACCCCCAGCTCGTGGCAACCACCATTTTACTCTCTGTCTTTATGATTTTGACTACACTAAGTACTTCCTGTAAGTGGAATCATACAGTGTTTGTCTCTTTTGTGACTGGCCTATTTCACTTTAATGTCCTCCAGGATCATTCATGCTGTAGCATATGGCAAAATTTCTGTTCTTTTTAAGACTGAATGATATTTCATTGTATGTATACTATGTATGTATATGTATAAAATATAAAATCAACTTTGTTTGTATAATTTACAAATAACAAACTGCAGCCATTTTCATAGAAGTATGTATCTGTGAAACAAAAATCACAGTATCACAGTCCAGATATAGAGTATTTCTGTCATCCCCAAAAGTTCCCTTGTGATTATTTACAGCTCATTAATCCTGTTGTCCTCAGCTCTAGGCGAAGACTGATCTGCATTTTGTCATTATAGATTACATTTGTCTCTTCAAGAATCTTATGTATGCATATATGAATTCATACAGTATGTATTCTTTCCTGTCTGAAATTTTTCACTAAGAATAATGATTTTGAGACTTATTCATGTTGGTGAATCTATCTGTGGTCCATTGCTTTTATTTCTGAGTACTTTTCCATTGTTTGGGTATATCATATTTTGCTTTAGCCATTCACCTGTTGGAAGACACTTGGGTTCTTTCCAGTGTTGAGCTATTGTGTATAAAGCTTTTATAAATATTTGTTTACATTTTTTGTATCTCTTGGATGAATACCTAGGTGTGGACTTGTTAGATAATTTCATAAAGAAGTGGCCACTCTTTTCAGTGGGGTCAGTAGCATCATACTCTTCCACAACTTTGTCAGCACTTGGTATTGCCAGTTTTTCTAATTTTATCTGTTGTATTGCATATATAGTAACATTTTGTAGCTTTAACTTGTGCTTTCCTGGTTAAAAATAATGTTGAAAATTTCCATAAACTTACCTGCTATTTACATAACATCTTTTGTGTAATGACATTTCTTGTATTATGTCCATTTATTTGGTTCCTTTTGTTGAGTTGTGGTACCTGAAGGAACCAAGTCCTTTTTCTTATATGTATATTGCAAAAACTTCTCTCAGTTGGTGTATTATGTCTTAATTTTCTTTTATTGTCTTTCTTCAGGGTAAAAATTTTAATTTTGATTAATTCTAGTGTATCATCTTTTCTTTTGTGGTGTGTGCTTTTGTGTCCCATCTAAAAATTCCATAACTACTGCAAGATTGTGAAGATTTCTTCCTGTGTATTCTTCTATATGGATATAGCATTTTTTTTTACTTTATTTTACTTCCATTTACCTTTTAAAAGTTTATTTATTTTTTATTCCCTTTTTCCCAATTAAGTTGCCTTTGTGTGATTAAGTGACCTTATAGTATGGGCTCATTTCATGGGTCTCTATTTTATTCCATTTATCCAAATGCCTGATTTTTACCAAATCACATTCTCTTGATTACTGTAAGTATGGAATGAGTCTTAGAAGTCAAGGAATATGTCTTCTAACTATGTTCTCCTTTACAAAACTACTCAGGCTTTTCTTGGTTGTTTGAGTGTCTATAAATTGCTAGCATCTGGTTACTAATTTCTATAAAAAGTCTACTGGAATTTTAGTTGAAATTGTGTAAGCCAAAGATTAATTTGTGTCATGTTTGGAATTATCTTTTTCAAGGAATTTTCCCATTTTATTTAAGATATCAACTGTGTTATTTATGATAGATTATTGTTATCCACTTAATGTATGAAGGATCACTAGTGATAACTTCTCTTTTTTTGGTTTTGTAATTTATCTTTCTCTCACTCTTTCTCAACTTAATCTCTTTAACCAGGGTTATATCAATTCTATTGATCTGTTCAAGAATCAGCTTTCAGATTTATTAATATATTTACTTTTTCTTTTCATTCCTTCTTTCTATAATCTTTATTATATCTTATTTTCTACTTTTTTAGGTTACTATTCTCTTTTTATCAAGCAACCTAAAATAACACTTTAAACTTCTTTTAGAATTTTCTTTTGTTCTAAAATAATCATTTAAACGTATTTTGTGTCCCAAATGCTCCTTCAAATATGCTGTATTTTTATTACCCTTTAGCTTAATAGTGTGAGAGCTGAAATAAGAAGATAGAGAGTCGCTGTGTTTTTAGCTCAACAGGGAACAGGAGCATAAGGCGACTCAAATTTGTCACTATTCTCTGCATGTATGAATGATCATGAAAGCATTGCAAGTATTGATTTGACAGTTACAAATAAATTTAGTGAGAAGCAGAGTTCACAAATACAGAATCAGTGAATTATGAGGATTGATTGCATCTCTCTCTTTATCTCTGTATGCACATATATAACAAGATTGGTTTGAACTGTATGGGTCCACTTACATGTGGATTTTTTTTTTTTTTTGGATAAATAAAATACCATGCTATAAATGTATTTTCTCTTCCTCATGGTTTTCTTTTTCTTTTTTCTTTTAGGATTTAATTTTTTACTTGAGGGAGAGGGAGGAAGGGAGCGGGCACAGAGGGAGAGGGAGAAGCAGACCCCCACTCCCTGCCCCGAGCAGAGAGCCCAATGTGGGACTTGATCCCAGGATACTGGGATCATGACCTGAGCAAAAGTCAGTTGCTTAACCAACTGAGCCACCTACGCACTCCATGGTTTTCTTAATAACATTCCCTTCTCTCTAGCTTATTTTATTATAAGAACACAATATATGGTACATATAAGATATAAAACGTGTGTTAATCGACTGTTTATGTTATCAATATGGTGTCCAGTCAACAGTAGGCTATTAGTAGCTAGGTTTTTGGGGAGTCAAAAATTATATGTGGATTTTTCAACTGCATGGTGGGGGTCAGTGCCCCTAACCTCTGCATTGTTCAAGGGTCAACTGTGTGTTGTGTATATATACACGCATACACACACTTGGTTTATCTGGGATTTTATGTTTAAAGAAAATGTTGACAATGTAGAATTAAGTCTTTTAATATATCCATTCCGGCTATCTTTACTTCTAATTAGATCAAGAATTAATTCACATTTAATATAATTGCAGATATGTTTATTTTTAGGTTTGACATTTTATTATTTATCATTTTAAATTAGCTTCTCCCTTCTGTTTTCTCTGTATTCCATTCTCACTTAGTTTTGTATATATTTTTTAAAATTCTATTTTCTCTATTGGATTCTTAGCATACATGACTTTTATTGGCTCCTCCACGGAACATATGAATTCTCTGATTTTTCACAGTCTGGTTACAGGTAATGTTGTAATCTTTCATGTAAAATGTAAAAAAATCCTGCAATTCTATAATTCATTTACACCACCCCCATCATCCTTTGTGGTATAGTTATCCAAGGTATTTTATCTCCAAAAGAAAAATCCTGAAATTTTTATCTTATATAGTCAAAATTGCCTAAATTTCTGATGCTTTTTATTTGTTGCTGAAGATCTGAATTTCTTTTGCAGTCTGAAAAAGTATATTTACTATTTCTAGACATAGACTAGTCTAGTCTAGTCATAGCTCTGCTGTGAACAGATTCTGTTGATTTTTTTTTTACCTAAATGTGTCTTTGTCATTCTTGAGTAATGTATTGCCTAGATATGTAATTCTGGGCTGATAGTTTGTCTTTAAACACTTCAAAAAAGTTTTCAAATGTCTTTTGGCCTTCATTATTTCTAAAGCAAAGACCACAGTCATTTAAATCGTGTTTTCCCTGTGTTTCCATTGCCTAATGTTGCATAAAAACCATCCCCAAACTTAATGGTTTCACAGCATTTCCTTTTCTCATAAATTTGTACTCTGTGCAGGGCTTGAAAAGGATAAGCTTGTCTGTGCTTCACTCAGTGTGTGCTCAGATGGCTCAGATGGTGGGGTTGAAATTATCTGAAGGCTCACTCATGCAGGGTCTGGTCCCTGCTGTGGGAAGACTCAAACAGCAGCAGGTTAGAACAGCTTGGACTCTTCTGGTGTCTTTCTTCCCTCTAAACGGTAACAGATCTAGCTCATCACATCATCCCTTTTCACGTTTCCTGTGTGACCTGGGGCCACCATGGTTCTTTGTGAACTTTATCCACTGTGGTCGCTGCCATCATAACTTTCATAACTTTCTATAGAAGTCAAGGAAATACAATGAAAAGGGAAGTTCATAGAGGACCAGAGAGAACTGGGTGAGATGCCCAGATCACATACATGTTTAGAGCAGCACTGCTCATGCTTGTCATCCTTGGGGTAGAAATCTTCAAAAAACACAGATTAGAGAAACTGTGTTTTTAAATACAAAATGGAACTCATTTCTACCACCACTAGGTTGCAAAGCAAAAGGTGAATTCCTTAGAGCATTATGATTCCAGAAACCACTCATTTCAATTTTGCCATGGAAAGGTGACAGTGAACAATTTCTGTCCAACAACAAAACAGGACTGACTTGCACTCTTTTCTTTATTTTTGGTGCTTGTATCTGTACTTTGACTTACTTTTACCTTTTCTGTCTAAAAGACTTCTTTGACCTTTTTTATACCATTTAAAAAGAAAGAACTATTTTTTCTTTATTTTTATTAACCTTTCTTCTTCTTTTGTGATTTTGCCCTCTGTGAGATGATCTTGCCTCCTTTGTTTGGCATGATTCACAGGGGGAGAGATTTACCAATATATGTAGTAGATTTTTCAGATTTCTACTATCTCCAAAAATAACAGTGTACTAGGCAAAACAACATTTCACACATCTTTGAAGTCTAAGTATGGATATTAAAAGTCACACTAACACATCTATCCAGCATCTTTGTCCCAGGCTTTGTTAAATTTCTCTAGGTGATATAAACAATTATTAGAACTACTTATTTTGAGCTCTTTACAGTTCAGTTGGAGATCAGATAATTTAAACACTGTTAAATAACAATATTTGAAATAATGCTAAATGAATGCTAGACAAAATGACTTAAGTTCTGTCTCACCTTTTTAGTTTTAGGAATGAAATAACAGTAGTAACAACAAAGCTATAGCTCAGTTTCTTTAGAAATTGCAGAAGTAAAAATTACATAAACCAATTTCACAGTCAGCTGATAATATTCTCTATGTATTTCACATAAATACAGATACAACCCAAAGCAGTAGGTATTGACCACTAATCATAAGGCTTGTTTTGAACAATAGTTACTTTTCATTTCCCATATTTAAAAATAAAGGTGCATGTGGAGCACAATTTCCAGATTGTCATCTAATTCTTACTTTTATAAATATTTAAAATACTCCTGACCCTTTGAGGTTGACATCCGACTGTATGATTTTTGATGATATTGCTCACAGCATTCTTAAATATATATGGTAAGGTATCACAGTAATGACTCTTAGCCAGCAAAGTAGCTGGCTTATTCTCTGATTCCTCTGTATTTGCCAGCCGATTCCAAAGGTTAAAGGTAAACTGCACCTAGAACTTAAGGACTCTCTCTGTTGCTGTTCAGCATAGGAGCTCAGCCTGCAGTGGGCCCTTTGAAAATCCTATCTGGGGACAACATACAGCTCCTTTCTCAAGTTACTCAGAAGTGCTGTTAAATGATTTCATCACCTTCTATGTTTAGAAAACAGAGACTTGGTGCTTTATAATCCTTAGGGTTTATTTGAATTTTATTATGTTAACTTTAAAAATACTTTTCTGTAAGTTGGAAGGGCACTCTGCCAACTATGTGTTTTTTTAAAGATTTAAGAGATACTCCACAGTCTTCAGTGCTTCCTATTTCAATGAGAAATAGTTCTTCAAACTTGTCCTTCACCAATGGCCTGAGAGTTGGTTTGTGAACTGGCCCGTGGTACCTCTCTGATGTCATCTCATTCTTCCTCTGTCTCTAACTTATTCAGTTCAGCCATTACTTCTTGCTGTTCCTCAAACACACTGCTGCTCTTCCCAACTTAGACCCTTTTTATCTTGTAATGCTCTTTCCTCAGATAACCTCATAGCTAACTGCCTTGTCTCCTTTAAATCTCAATCATTCATGCCTATCATGCCCACCCTATTTAAAAATGAAATTCACCCATCTACCTCCCTTTAACCTGCTCTATTTTTCATCATAACGCTTATCACCTTTTTAATACACTATCATTTTTAATGTATTCTTTCCTTTTTTTATTGTGTCTTTACTTTTAGAATCTAAGCATGTAGATGCATGCCTGGGACATATTAGATTCTCAGTAAATATTTATTAAAATAATTTTTAATGCTGGGAATGTATTGTAATCGTTACTTTTTCCTGATCCTTTGAGAATTATGAAACCTACTGCAGACAGAGGCTTTTCCTTTGATCTAAATTCACTTCTCTGCAAATGCAGTCTTCAGTATGTGGCTAAGATTCCATACTTAAAATAGATAAAAGGCTTTTTCTGAATATAAAAGAGATTCTCAGAATCTATGAAGAGTTGAGATTCTTGGGCTTCCATGGCAAGAAGACTTACTGGCATTGCTGTGAGGAAATTGTGGGACTGCAGGATCTTAACTCCCCAAAGATTAGTATGTCCCCATCATAGTAGAGGAGAGGCAAGGCAAAAAGAGCTAGAGCCAGGTGGGCCTGAAGAAACCCTGCAGACAGACACACCTGAGTATATCCCAGATTGAAGAAAACAAGGGACTGAGCAGGGACTGGGAATTAGGGAATTAAATTTAATTTCCCACCTGCCAAACAAAATGAGAATTCTTAGACAAGATTAAGTTAATTTAAATAATGCAGTGGTTTGGGTTTAGTTTTCATTTGTTTGTTGGACTTTTTTTTTTTTTTTTTTTTTTGGCACTAGATTTGCGGACTGAGATCTATACATTCTAGTTGAAAGCTAAAAAACTATTCCAAGAATAGTAAGTAGGAAGCTAAATGCTGTAGCTACATAGGAACCTCAGTGCTGATGAATGGCATATTTCCCATTTCTTCCCATGATTTCCAGTCATTCTTTCTTGCCCAGAGTAGCTGAGTGTTGTGTGTGGGGGTGTGTGTGCATATGTACACGCATGTCCTAATGTTCTTTGTGTCAGTGTGTGCCTATAATGCTATTTGTTGCCTGGCAAAACTCCTTAACCTGTGGACTTCAGATTCTATTTCCATAGCTCCAGGTGTAAATCAAGTGCTTCAATTATTTTCTCATAGCATTTTGATTATATTGAAATCATTTAATTCCCTAACTCCTTAACTGTAATCTTTTTTTTTTTTTTTTTTTTTTTTTTGGTAATCATCTTTATGGTAATAATTGTCCTTTTGTTATTTGCTTCCATGGTGCTTGGAACATAGATACTTGGTGATGTTACTGAGATCCTTCACTTGTAAGTACTTGGAAGTGTACTGTTCTTTAAGATAAGCCTTAGCACATTTTTTAGCTGACAATCAAGTAGAAGAGAAGTGGCCTGCTTAGGTGGTGTGGTGGCAGTTTGCATTCTAGTCCATGTACATCTGCATTCTAAACTCAGGCACCTTCTTCTCTACCAAGCTGTCTTTTGACATATGAGATGTCTTAACAATATGATTCCTATGTTACAAGGAGTTTTTATTTAAAAATCATACCAGTTTTAGAACATATAGTATATAGTGGTGGGAAACTAAGATAATTCATGCAGTGAAAGTTCCAGAATAAACCAGGAGAAGCAGAGACTCCAAGAGCAGGAGAAGCCTAGAGGCCACTTACTGCCAGCACAGCCTCTTTTAACCTCAGATTTTTTTTAGTACTGTTTTCAGTCTCCCACACTGGCATGCTTTGTGTTCGTAAATATGTAGATCTCTAACCAAAGGAGACTTATAAAAAATCCCAAGGAAAGATTCTGATCCCAAGGCAGCACTGGCCCAAAGTGGAAGGAATCAGTCTCAGTTTCTTACCTAACTTTTGAGCAGGGGTCAGAAGCTGTAGAGCTGGAACCCTCCACACAGTGGGGACAAGAGGGGATGCAGAAGGGGGAGAGAATCAGTTCCCCAAATGAAATGAAGTGTCATTATTAGAAGAAGGAGTAAAAAATGTTGGGCAGATTAAAACAACATGATATATTCTCCCAGATATCAAAATGTAATGTCCCAAAATACTTCTAGAGGTCCCAGGAGCAAGAAATATTAAATATGTTTAATTTAGAATTTCTTTCACAGTTATCTGCCTTTGGAATAAATTGAACTGCTTCCAATCAAGAGAAAGATTTGAAAGGATTATCTTATTCATTGTTTCTCAAATCCCGTCTTTATATGGAAGCTTAGGGGGAACTGGAATGACTCCCAGTGAGAACAACTCTTATTGAGTTATTCTACTTCTAAATCTGAAAATTACTTTGGAAATAGACCTGAATAGAATACTGTAGTGTATTCTACAGAATACTGTAGTGTAGTGTTCCAGTGGAACACCCTTAACTGGTAATTTTAACACCTCCTGAGGCTACCAAATGCACTGAAGCAGTTACTTGAACACCTAGTTCTTCTCCATCTCTTTCTTATGGAAAACAGTTGGTTAGCTGCGCAGCTATAATGCACCTTTCCCAATATACTGATTGTCATTTGTAAAGCCAGTCTTTCCCATTTGAAACCATGTCTGAAGGCAAATGCTTTAAACAATGATATGCTCTTCTCAGGTCTACATCCCTTAATGATCTGTGTTTACTAACGTAGTTCAAGGTATCAGAAAGAAATTTAAGTTAATGTGAGAAAAGTAAATGGCGTTTCTCATCTTCTCCCTTTATTTCACTACAGGAACGAACATGGCAGATTCAATGCATTATTTGCTGAAATGGCTGTTTTCTGATTTGCAATAAATAGATGCTGGTTGATGGCAAAAAGACCAGTAAAAAGGTCACTTTGAAATCACTGTAGGAAGTGATGAACATTGATAACAGGCTGTAGACCCAGTAGAAATGGAAAGGAAGATGCAGTCTAATCATCTATAAAAGCAATATGGATGTTTCTACAAAATCTTATAATGAAAATGAGCGTGTCATAAACATATAAATTGATATGAAAAAGAAATAATTGGAGAACTGCTGAGATTTCAAAGTGGAGGATATTTAAAAAGAAAATATGACTAGCTATAAAATACAATGCTAGGGGGAATACTCACCCTGTCAGTAATGTCACATAACAGAGTTCTTCACTGATCAATGTACATGGTTGACCAAGATCAATCAGAGGGGAGAAGAGCGACACCACAAAAAAACATGGACTCAAATGGACAAACAACAAAGAAACAGAGTATCAGTCAAATGATCAATCAAGCATGAGGGTAAAATAAACGTAATTTGGATATGCATGAGCTCAGACATTGTGCCTCTCATAGGCCTTTTCTGTATATTTACTTACAAGGTATCATAGCTATTTTAAAGAGTCCAAGACATCCAAGAAACGGCCTAATGTAGAAGAACAAAAGTAAGGGTAATTCTAAGATGAAAAGCAATTGGAGTAAATTGAAATAGAAATTCTCTGGACAGGGGCACCTGGGTGGTTCAGTCCATTAAGCATCTGACTCTTGATTTAGGCTCAGGTCATGATCTCAGGGCCGTGAGATTGATGCCTGTGTTAGATTCCATGCTGGGCATGGAGCCTGCTTAGGATTGTCTCTCCCTCTCCCTCTGCCCACTCTCTTCTCCTGCTCGAGTGCACTCTCTCTCCAAAAGAAAAAAAGAAATTCTTTAGACTCTCAGAAAAATGCCTTTTAAAAATAGTTTCTTGGGGCACCTGGGTGGCCCAGTCAGTTAAGCATCTGCCTCCAGCTCAGGTCATGATCCCGGGGTCGTGGGATTGAGTCCTGCCTCAGGCTCCCTGCTCAGTGGGGCGCCTGCTTCTCCCTCTCCTCGCTGCTCATGCTTTCTCTTGCTATCTCTGTCGTGCTCTCTTTCTCTCTCTCTCTCTCTCTCAAATAAATAAATAAATAAAATATTTTAAAAAATGGGTTCTTTATAACAAATACATGATTAAGTAGCTAGAGGGCCTTAGGCATAAAGTGAAGGTCTCCATTAAGAGAGTATACAATAAAACAAATAAGCAAGCAAATGTATTAATAAAGAGTATGTAAAATAAATAAATCCCTTCTACTTCCTCCCTGTCTTTCCCTTCTTTTATAAGGCAACACACTCTCTAAAAATATTTGAGTAAAGAAATAGACATTTATGTGTGCTCTATACAAATATAAGGGTTATAATAGAGTAAGAAATAGAAATAAATATGAGTTTATATTGTTAGCAAAGATTAGAAGTATAGAAGGAAAGGATGGAACTATAAGTGTCAACTTTTTTAAAAAGATTTTATTTATTTATTTGACAGAGATTACAAGTAGGCAGAAAGGCAGGCAGAGAGAGGGGGAAGCAGGCTCCCCGCTGTGCAGAGAACCCGATGTAGGGCTCGATCCCAGGACCCTGAAATCACGACCCAAGCCGAAGGCAGAGGCTTAACCCACTGAGCTACGCAGGTGCCCCAAGTGTCAACTTTTATGGAAGGATAGTTCATGTTTAATACTGACAGATTAGCAACTAGATGTACACAGGTAACATTTATACTTCTTGAAATTATCTCAAGTCCTAGAAATAGACTATTTGAAAGTATCTCTGAGTGGAAGGTAGTAAACGTTCATCTTCGTGTTGTATCCTTTAGAACGGACTAGACTTTATGATCCAGGACATGCATTTCTCTTATAGATAAAACAAATTTAAAACAGCAAAATGAAGTTATATCCATAAAGCGTCATTGAGAAAAATGATTACAAAACTGAAAAAAAAGATTAACACATAATTGCTTTTTACTATTGCTCATGTTTATTGCCACCAGGGCTCCTGGCCTAATGCTTTCACATTCTCACCAAATGTCATCACCCTTTATTGTGCTAACATATAAAGCAACCGTTTTTACACTTTCGACAGCTTTTTTTGGTGTAAGTCCGGTCCAGCTCTCAGCCACTATCTCTTTAGAAGTAGTAATGATCTATGTGAAGAAAGCAGTGACCTCCAGAGGACAGATTTCTTTAAGTTTCTAATTGCATTAAAACATTCACAGTAAAGAAGATGTGCCTATTCTGGTGAATCCAAAAATGTTGGCATACTATAGATTTCTTAATAATAAATACATCAGATGTGACGCAGAGAAGAACCAGACAGAAGCTTGCATAAGCATTCAGAGATGGGTTTTCCCAGCACTCATTCCATCCTGTAGGACACATTTTTCCCCCCCTCTGTGAAGAAGGTTAGGCCTTGTTTAAATCAGCCAGCTTCTCCTTTTCCCAGGAGATAAAAGGAAGGGGGAATAAATTGCAGCTGGACTGTTTCTACATCAAAGAGAGTATGGGGAAAGTTCTTAAAGAACTTTGTTATGATTATCTTTGTTTGGGAAAAGGAGGAATAAGGTTCATGACAAAGCTGAAAAAATGGTTTGTAAAGCACACTCTTCCGAATGAAAGATGTAGAAGAAATTTTTATATATATGAATATACACACACACTTATTTCCTTGTGGTATCTCAGAGTCCCATACTCGCCTTCCGAAAACAGCTGAATTAATAATAACAACACAAATGTTCCTGCTTGTGATGAAATCGACTTAGAAATGATAGAACAATTAGGAATGCTGATGTATATAAGAATCGTAAGGAGAGGGATTCTCGTGCATTGACTGCCACTGGTGCCAGTGACCTAGGTGAGGTCTGTTGTACGAATAGAGCCTCGGATAACAAGCTGGAACTACTGCTGTGCATGTTCTGTGTATCAAAGCAATGCTAACTCCAGGCCGGGTCTGTTGGTTTCTTCTCTGAAACTGAAGTAGCTGTGCAGTGGTTAAGCCCGGTTCAAGGAAGTTACTAACTATCCTTATTCATCCTAAGTGAACACACTTGGACTATTAAACTGTATGGTGTCTTGGGTTGGTTTCCTGGTTGTCCAGGATGGTTTTTGTTTTGAGGTTTTCTTTGTTTTTGGTAAGGGAGGGTTGGGACATTAGAGTGGTGATCCCTATTTTCTATAAATTAGTTTACCATTTTGCTCTTCCATTCCACTCCTGGTAGTGTTTTGTTTCAACAACTTGAGTGTAATAAGCACTCAATTTGATCATGCCAGAAGTACTCACCAAGGAGTTTCAGGATAAGTGGCTATCCCTCTTGCTATCTGAGGTGCCATTCAGACCTAAGGTGAGAAATCAGATTCTGGAAGCAGCAGAAAGAGGATTGCCATGTATGATATTGGTGAACCAGGCGCTGATCTTACTGAATACATCAGAGGTATTCTAAAGGGAGTAAATAAAGGTGAAGGATTTTGAAAATAAGAATTCACATGGAACTAATTTTAATTTCCTATGTATTTTACCCTTAAGGAAGTTGAGGCTGTCCAGTAGCCGTCATGTACTATGTACTATCAACACATGCTTGAAAAATAACTAAATATATTGGTTACTTACTAAGCCAGAAGCTTTTAGAAAATAAGCTCTATATTTAATCACCTTGTAAGGTAAATGTTATTTATTTGCTATGTAAGTTGAAGAAACTGAAGTTCACCCATTATGAGACATACTTCAGGTAACACAGTTTCTAAGCATACCTAATCTAAGATTCAGTCTAGCTTATCTGACCCTAAAGCCCTTTCTCTTCTCACCATACTGTTCTGGATATCAGATAATATGTGTTTTAACAATGGTGTTTGCATATGATGGCTTTTCCCTCCCTTTGAACTTGTTGTATTATCAACTAGTTTGGGCCATGGAAAGTTAGGGTGTCAAGTGTCTGGAAGTCATCAGATTTTGAGGTTTAAATGTAAGCATTCCCTGAGTGATGGTTCCAGAGGACCTCTGACTTTCCTGTTCTCCCACTTGCTTTGCTTATATTAAGAAGTAAGTCCGTGGGTGTGATGATGCTGAATCTTAACAAATCTAATTTATACAGCCAGTGCTAAGTTCAGTTTATGTTTTAAAAGTTCAAATAATATTTTAAAGGATACAAACCCAAGTATGTCATATGCGTATTGTGTTCTTACAGTTGAAATGTTTTATTTTGTTGTTAATTTGTCATTTAAAAGAATTAAAAACCTCATCTTGACAGATATATGTCAATAAGCTCTTCTGCACCTGACCTTTTTAATAAGTTATTTATTAATCAGTTTATACAGATAACATTTAAAAGTCAAGGTGCATTGTTTATCTCTGCCCCCCACCTCCTCCCCCGAGTGCCGCTCTGGCTGTACCAAGCTAACTCAGGGTTCCAGGCTTCTGCTAAGCTAGTGCCACTGTAGTCTCTCTCCAGCTGCAGTCATAATCATCTCCTGGGACCTCATTAGCCATGAGGAGATGTTCTCTGACATCTACAAGATCCGGGAGATCGCCAATGGGCTGTGCCTGGGGGCAGCGGGGGGGGCGATGGTTAGTAAGACAGAGGGTAACATTGTTGACTCACTTCTTGGTTGAAATGTCTCCACTGAAGGCCCCAAGGGTGAAGGTGCCAAAAGCACATAATCACTAGCGTTGCTATTATCATGAACCATCATTTGCGCTTCCTGCAAGTGATGGAAACCAGATTCTCAAAAGAAGCCTCCAAGAAGTACATCAAAGACTATATGAAGTCAGTCAAAGGCAAATTTGAAGAACAGAGGCTTTAGAAGGTGTAAAGCCATTTATGACAGGGACTGCAGGACAAATCAAGCACATCTTTGCTAATTTCAAAAACTACCAGTTCATTACTGATGAAGACAGGAATCCAGATGGCATGATTGCTCTGCTGGACTGTCACAAGGACGGTGTGACCCCATATATGATTTTCTTTAAGGATGGTTTAGAAATGGAACAATGCTAACAAGCTTGGTTATTACATTGAATGTATCACCTGTTGTCATGATTGGCTGCTGCTCTTCATCCACACAACACCAGGACTTAGACAAAGGGGACTGGTATCACCTTGAGCTCTTCATTTATTTTTACCTTAATTTATCTGGAGCAGAGGCATAGTTTTTAAGAAGAGAAATATGTCATGTCAGTTGATTACAAATAAAATGCATTTAAAGTACCAAGAGAATACCTTATAGTTTAAGGCATAGGTAAATCCGTATCATGTGGTGTCCTGGAGAAACTGGAGCCTTGTTGTAGACTAGTGCTAGAAAGCACAAGATGGTCTGGGGATAACTTCTACAACGAAAACTACTGCTGGGACTGGAATATAAAAAACAAAACCAAGAGTCTTAATTCTGAGTTCAAGGAAAGGGAAAGAACATAACCATAGCCAGACCAACATTTGAAGTGGGTTCCTTACACATTTCATCACCTACAAATGGGTGTAATTAACTCCAGAAGAGATTACCAAAAGAACATTGTTGGAAGGAAAAAAAAAAAAAAGTTGAGGTACTTTATGTAGTAAACCCCTGTCTCATAAAGGGATTTCACTAGGAAAATGGATCATCTACATAGAGTCCTAAGAATTGAAATACTAAACCATCCATTATTTGGAGAGATATTAATAGACTCCAACACTTTGTACCAAAGGGTATTCTATGTTCAAAAGTCACTCATTTGTATTGACATATTTATAAAGTATAATTTTAGTAAAGGCTAATGAATTTATATAGGACTAGTTTCAACAACATATGATTATGTTAGTATGCATGAATTTGATTTTGAATACACTTATATTCCCATTTTTATTGTATGTGGAGATAACTCCGTTAAAATAATGAAATACCAAGATCATTAATGGAAAAAGTCCCAGTTGCTCCATGAAAACAAGTGAGTTCTTTATTAAATAAATAAATAATCATCCAAAATAGAAAGTTTAAATCTTAGCAGTTTATAAGGTTGTTTTTTTAAAAAAAAAAAACATATAAGAAACCTGGTGAGAATGACTTAATATTTACAATCATAATTTAGTTTTAAAAGACTGCCACCATATTTTTAAAAAATAGCTACACCATTTTCCAATGAGCAACATAAAAATGTTTCATTCTTCTAGTATCTGTGGAAGTTCACATAGATAGTACTTTCTAGTATGTAGTATTAAAACTGCAATTGTATAATTTCATGGTGATTTATTTCTAAAAATGTGTTTTATCATCTAAATCCTCATTCAGTGACAATTATGAGGAACTGGGATACTATATAAAAGGACTTCAGGTCATTCCATATCAGAAGGCTATAGGTAATTGCCAATAATAAAAATTGTTACTTGTTTAAATTATGAGTTAAGTTGTCAAAGAGATTTGTGAATTCTTACTAAAGAAATCACTATTCTTAAATGATTGTAAGTGTAAGTGACTTCTATTTTTATGAGGCATTAGCTCAGAAAATCAGACTGCCATTTAGTTTTGCTCTGGTGAGCCTATTGTCTTCATTTCATGTCCTTCTTGGGATACATTTTTCTCTGGAATTTTGAAGATTTATTCATGAAGTCCCATTAGCATTAATAGAGGTTGTATAACTCTATCCCCTACACAGCCAGTGGCAAATGAAATCCCTTTGGCATAATTTTCAGGCATTTAAATGAGTCTTGGGCTTTATAAAATACAATTATGGTGCAATGTTACTAATGTAAATACTGAGAAGGTGTGGGAGAGGGAATTAAAGGTGCCCTTTATAATGACACACGAGAGGCCACACTTTCTCAAATTGAAAGACACAATTGAGAGAACTTGTCACATTATCTATCTGATCATCACTAGTTTGGGGAATAGTACTGCGTCTCATGGAATTAATAGATATTAAATCCAAAATCTGACTTAACCATCAGATCACACAGCTTTTTTCTTTTTCCTACTGGAAACAATGGCAAAAATTTTTATTGCTAGTATTTAACTTTTTAATGTGCAGGTATAGTATTTATGATTTATCTTGCTTGCAAAAGACTGTAATTACAGATTCGTTTAATTTGAGTAACCTCTGTGTTAGAAGAGTTACATAATTTCCAGTGAGAAAGTCACAGATAACAATAAGGCATCTGGGAGTAGGGCTAAAAAATGTCAAACTCTTAAAATACCAAGGTAAGGAACTCTTCTCTGGTCTCAAAACATCTGCTAGTGGCCTAATATAAGGTAAAATTGCGTTTCCACCTTGTAAATAAGTGCACTGCATATTATGAATAAAATATAGATATTTCAGGAAATCTCACCTTTCACAAATTTTACCCCCATCTCATGTCTCTGTTCCTTTAAATCCGCTAGTAGTAATTTGTCTCTTAATCTCCAAAGAATTTCAAAAATATCTTCCAGAGCTTTTTAAAAAAGTGAGCCAGGAGTAACCTACTGGTTATTTACAAGTCAGGAAGGAGTAACATGTTACAACAGTTTAGTGAGACTTCCACCCAGCAAGGCAACCAAGAATCTGTATTTGTTTGAATGGAACAAGTTGCACACTGGGAGAAATGAGACCCCAGAATCACAGGAATGGGGAAGATACTAGAAGGGGTAGAGGGAACATCTCTCACCACTACTTCACATTGAGTTTGAAACCAGTTCTGCTTTCCATAGTGGTTGAAGGTTACAATTACAACCCAATCTCATTGATTCAGTTTGGTAATCGCTTTATGGTACTGGGCTAGGAGGGATGGGTTTGGATTCAGGCAGACCTAGAGTACTGTCCTTTATCTTTACATAAATAAATGAAACCTTCGGAACTTCATTTTCCTAACCCGATCGTTGCTTATAGTTATTAACATTGATCGTTGCTTATAGTTATTAACATCGAAGAAGACAATAAATGAGGTGGCAACTAGTTTTTGATCTTCAGCATGTAATAACGTTCCCTTTGCTTAAGGCAGAGGGTGTCTGGAACTGGTAGCTGCCATTATCAATAGTGAGGTCTTGTTCTTGTAAGTACAGATTCAAGAGGAAAGGTAGTTTTACTCTGGGCACATACTATGTTTGAATATCTGTTATTTAAACTCAATTTCATCTCATGAACAAATGATTTTATATACATTTTGGTATTTAATGGAAAACTTCAGTTTTTATGATATCCTTCCCATATGTCCTGCCTCACCCTGTGGTGGTTATCACTGTGCTTCTCTACCCAGAGCAGCTGTCTGAGATCATGATATTTTGGAATGCAGTTTGACTCACAGACATCAGTAGAAGTACACTAGAACAGACCCAGAGTGGTACGAGAAGTGTGCATAAAATGCCACACAATGATATTATGTCACTTGGTTTCAGATCAGGTAAGCTTAATTACATTTCAAATGAAAAAGGCCTGAAGTTCTGTTAGAGTTATGGTCTCATGTTAATTTTCTCCACTCTGCTCTTCTGAAACCCATGATGTTTGGAGAAAGCTAAGCTGTCAGCTTCTAAAAGATGAACTGGGGAATGGAGATATTTGTTGAAAGAAGTAGGGAGATTGAATTCTTATTATTTTTCAGAAAAAATACAAGGTCTTTGTATACATTTAATCAGAACAAGTGATGTTTAAGTTATTTTTAGAGTCCATTGATTCTAAGAAACCCTCTCTGGTCACACAGGTAACATGGGGAAGAACCAAGATATGGTCAAAGTTCCATTAGGCCATTTCCTGGAAATATGTTAATCTCTGCTGAGTCCACCTGCAGACGAGAATGGAAACACACACACACACACACATTTACTCACCAACATGTGGGAACTTACATCACTTGGGATTTGAATATTAGGGCTGGTGTAACTTTACCAGTGACATGACCCACACCATTCAAATAAAACACTCCCTCTCTAGAATACATCCTCAAACAAAAGTTAACTTGCTTCTAATACCATGAAGGTTTGCAGGTTGGGCTCTCCCTACCTCAGAGGCAGATTGAAAGGACTTGAACAGCATAAATGCTTATGAGAAGAGTCAAATTAATTATCTTGCCAAATCCCTTAGTTTCAGTAATATGACTGCAAGGGATTCTCCCATTTATTTTCTTTTTAACTTTTTATGTTACAATTTGTGATTATGAAAGTCCTCATGAATTATTGTGATATTTCAACAGTTGTGTATGAAGCCTGGAGAAACATGCCAACATTAAACAACTCAAATCACCCTTAAAGTTAAGTTTATGTAATTCTAAACCTGGATTCAGCAAACTGTGGTCCACAGGAAAAATCTGGCCTTCTGCCTATGCCTGGAAGTGTTTCTTTTGGTAACCCAGTCATTCTCATTCATTTATGTGCCATCCTTTTGACTTTCATGTTACAAAGACAAAGCTGAGTCATTGTAACAGAGCTGTATGGCCCGAACCTAAAATTATTACTGTGTGTTTTTTTATAGAAAAAGTTTGGCAGCTCCTGAATGTATATAAAAAGTATTTCTGATTTTCATATTGGCAATTGGATATACAATTAATGTTAAAGTCACAGATAATTTAATCTTTCTGAAATAATTATGTTTAATCTAGTCTTAGTTACATGAAAGTAAACTTCAGATAATTTTACTTAACTTTTTATTTTCTTCATTTATAATTTGTATATTGTCTTATGAAATTGAATAGAAATATTGAATATTTTGGAAGAAAACATTTTAATTAGCAATAGTTGCACCTCAGAGAAGCCTCATTGGCTATGATACTGCCACTGCATGAAGCTAGAAGAAAATATTTTAAACATTAAAAATAATTTTGATTTTTAAAAACTTTTAAATTAGCTATATTAATTTTTGATTAAAATACATTCAGATTTTTTACCCTTTGAATATATTACCTTTTATATTTAATTCTTTAAATCACTGAGAATGAGTACAGGTGCAGTTCAAGAGAAATAAAAAAATATGCAGGAAAGAGCAAAAGGTGAAAAGAAAAACAGAAATTTTGACAAAACGATGTATTTTATCAAGATGGGAGGTACAGCATAATTATTAAGGAGTTTCTTGGCTTTATTGATAACTTTGTTTATTTAGGTTTCTAGTATCTGGGCTTTCACCTGTGCTCTTGTCCAATAAATGCCCTGATCAGTCTGAAGCTGAACAGGAACCAGCTGCTTTGCGGTTTCTGGATCTGGATAAGTCATCCTAATTTTCATTAGCTTGTCTGTCTGCTCGAGTGAACGCACCCTAATCCTGGCAGGCTTGTTGATCAAAAGGCAGAGAATCTCTTAGCTTCTCATTGACAGTCATACTTGACATTTGGAGCTACCGTCAAAGATATGATTGGTCCTAACACTTCATAGTTTCCTTGTTTTTCCATAATTATGCACCTGCTATTTGGGCAAAGGCAGTGTTATTTTTAGCAACTAGGATTTATACAGCCTTTCTGACTGAAGTGTTAACCTGTGATTGAAAAGTCATGTTTTCGGAGAAAATATGCAATAGTATAAAACATTTAAATTAATGTATCTTGTTTCTTAGGAATGCTCTAAAAAGCACATGCAACAATTTTCTCCAGCAAATGAAATTAAACTTCTGTCTATTCATTTCAGCCTAAAGAGGAAATGACTGGATTCATTTTAACCAAATATAGATGGTGAAATTAAAATACAGGCCATAGTTATTTGCAAAATTTACCCAACTGAGGGAGGGACACATTGGAAAGCATATCAACAAGACAGGCAGTCATGCTTCAGGAGTGAAACAGAGGTAAGAGAGATCCTTGTGATTTCTGCAATGAAGGGTTACGCCTTCGGTAGATGACAGTGTGAACCAAGAAAAAGCAAATAGCTTGGAAATTGCAGCAGCTCACGTTCAAGACTGAACTTGCAAATGAACTTCCTCATTATGACCCAGAGTGAGGCAGTTGAGTTTATTTACTTAACAATTAATGTTTCTTCCCAGCAACCCTTACAAGTGTAGGTTTCCAATAAGGACATTTTAGAACTACATGTGCACACGCTGTCTGATGTACTTTGAACAACTCCATTAAACTATAAGCTTTTCTTAAAGACTTTCTGAAATCCTCTCCATTGGATAGCTTACCTACTTCTACCTCTAGCTGGGCTCTGAAGCTTCGTACTGATTTAACTCAATCAAAACATACATAGCTTTTTTACTTTAGGGATATGTTTTCCTCCTTGTCTAAGCAAGTGCTTCCTGGCTGTCTCAAGTGCTCGTAAAGGCTGTTTGTCTCCTCAGCACAAGGCACACTGTGAGTCTAACTCATAAACTAAAACGTGGGTTGTTTTCCTGTTTGTTTCTGATGGCTCTTTTGTTCAAACACGATAAAGACCAAAGAAGTTCCATCTGTGTATATCCACTTTTTGCTTGACATCTCTGAGGCTCAAAAATATTTTAAAAGAGAGACATCTAGGGGGCTCTGGGAGTTAAGCGTCTGCTTTAGGCTCAGATCATGATCCCAGGTTCTGGGATGGAGCCACTCATTCATCTCCCTGCTCAGCGGGGAGTCTGCTTCTCCCTCTCCCTCTGCCTGCCAGTCAACCTGCTTATGCTCTCTTTCTCTTTGTTAAATAAATAAGCAATCTTTAAACTATTTTTTAAAATGTACTTGGCAATCTCTTCTTATTTCACTCCCTATCTCTATATTTAATTGGCCTGTTTACTAGTCTCTGCACTCACTTTAATTCAGGAAACGTTCATTGTTCAATGTAAATTCCACTTTGCCCATTCTTTTCATCTCTGTTGTCTTGAACTTATTTAGCCAAAGTTTGCATCATCTTCATCTTACAGGATGGCAGTTGCCTCCAAACTGGTTGCTGGCTTCTAATTTGGCTCCCTTTCAGCCTAGACTAGCCTAAGTCTCCCAGTGTAAAGTGGATTCTCCCTTGTGCCATTTTGTCTCTCTCACCCTGTTCTTTTTTTATATAGCACTCATTATAATTCTCAGTGATATATTTATGTTTGCTAATTTGTTTATGGTCTTTCTTCTCTATTTAATTCTAAGCTCCAAGAAGGCATTGACCAATTATTTTTTTGTTTGAAACTACAGTTTTTGCTAGATCTTACTTTATATAGTGTCAGACCCATTGTAGGCCCATAATAAATAGTGAATGCATAACTGATACATTGAATTGAATGAATTGAATAAATTAACCCATAAACTATTTGGAGGGAAAACAGATGAGAAAATCTTTAATACTGCCTTGAAGGAACATTTTTCTTCCAGGGAAAGAGTTAAAATAGAGTTAATATCCACCAGATAGATAAAGGTTAGGTCAGATAGATAAAGGTTATATCTGTGATGTTCAACATATTTAAGGAAGAGGTTGAAAGGGGACTCAATAATGATCATAGTTATATCTGGAGAGGTTTTTTGGGACTCAGTTTGATGGTGTTAAAGTATTTGAATTTTAGGTTATAGGGGAGTAAAGGTTTTTGATTTTTTTTTTTTTAAGATTTTATTTATTTATTTGACAGAGATCACAAGTAGGCAGAAAGGCAGGCAAAGAAAGAGGAGGAAGCAGGCTCCCCGTGGAGAAGAGAGCCTGATGTGGGGCTTGGTCATAGGACCCCGGGATCACGACCTGAGCCAAAGACAGAGGCTTTAACCCACTGAGCCACCTAGGCCCCCCGGGGAGTAAAGATTTTTTTTTTCTTAATTAGCAGACTGATATGGTCATATCTGTGCGTGTGTTTGAGCAGAGCAAGGGATTAGTTTGAGCAGGCAAATGAACGGAAGTAGATGGGACTATTTAGCAGGACACTGAAGTAGTTTAGAAAGAGACCATGAGACGGTCTGTCAAAGAGTAGCATTAAGTCGAATTGACATCACAATAATGTAGGAGGAAAGAATGAATCAACAATGAATGATTTCTGAGTGATATCCGAAGCAGTTTAATGTTTATAAACACACACACATAGGTCTTCCTCAATTTACAACAGGGTAATGTCCTGATAAACCCATTGTAAGTTGAAAACATTGTAAGTCAAAAACACCCACTTAATACACCTTGCCTATTGAACATCATAACTTATTCTGGCCGACATTAAGTGTGCTCAGAGCCCTTACGTAAACCTACAGCTGGGCAAAACCATCTAACACAAAGCCCATCTTATAACAAAGTATTGAGTGTCTCATGCAATGTGGTGGATACTATACTGAAAGTGAGAAGCAGAACAGTTTTAAGTGTATCTACTGTTCATCCTGTGGCTGGCTGTCACTGGCCAGCATCACAAGACAGTACAATTTATGCCATATGTCACTAGCCTGAGAAAAAAATCAAAATTTAAAATGCAAAGTATGGTTTCTACTAAATTCATATGACTTTCAAACCATTATAAAGTTGAAAAATCATTAAGTTGAACCATCTTAAGTTGGGACCATGCATATTTTTCAGATAAATTGATATGTGTCATAATTAAGCAACATAGTTTTATGCATATTTAAAATACTGTCTCCAACTGATACTTCAGTAGCTGAGTTTCTTCATTCAGTTTCCCCCTGCTATTTCTACCAGAGCCGAGTCCTTGTGCCTGCTACCCTGTGGACCCCACTGGGATGGATGAGAACACCGATCTCTCAAAGAAATATTGACCTAGTAGCAAGAAAATCATTGCCTCTTAGAAAAATGAATGAATGATAATATTAGACACACTTTCATCCTTACCATATAAAATATCTATAAAATTCCTGGTTAAATCATCTAGTTGACAATGGGGATAAACACACTAAGCAAAGGGTTGAGTCATTTTAAATTTACAGGGAATCAGCCACAGCCAAAATTTTGGTGTCCAGTTGAATAGCCTAATATTAAACAAAGCAAATATTTGTTTATCCAAAGAAAATAAGATGACAAGGGGAAAATATATAACCAAGCTGATGTTACTCCACAGAAAAAGTCAATCGGTCAGTGTTTACATACAGTTTAAATTTTGAGGTTTATACAGACTCCTTAATAATTCCATCCAGAGTATTGCCTGGCTCATGAGCGGCTAAGAATTATACACCTTTCATAAAAGCAATCGCAGTTCGTTTTTTGAGAACATATCTTTGTAGATTACTAACAGTGGGGGAATGCAACTGGCCTTCCTATTCCACTCCATGCCTCATTCCCACTTCGAAGCTGTTACTACTTAGACTAGTTTATAGCCTTGAACTGCTAAGAATTGATTAGACTACATTAATGAGGTACCTTACTTTACAGACAGTGATGGAGAGAAAGAAAAAAACAGTCTTTAAGGGTTTCCAGATAGTGAGCTTAAATTAGCCTTAATCTTTAACAAGCAATGATTTATATATTTTCTTAAACATATTTGCAGTCCTAGAAAGGTTCATGTTGGTTTGTTATGGTCTGAGAAAATAGGCTTTTCATCAATTTGATTCAACCAGCAGAATGCCCATAAATTGGAGAAAGTAGAGCCTTGGGGTAATGATGCATTACACTTAGGCTACTACAAAACTATCCTGAGCATTCAGATTTATCACATAGGAGGAGTTACTATATCTTGTTATGGTATTATCCAAGACAACCAAACCTCCTAATAAATTTCTGAACTGTTTCAAATCCAGAAAGCAGACCATACAATCTAGAATGTTGTATTCTAATACTTGAAGAGATTCACTCTAGAAAGGAAGCAATTTGTCTTTAAAATAGGCCTTACCTACCAGATTACACAGATATGAGTTAGTTTTGAAAACTTTGCCAGCTCTCAAGCACGTATAATAAACTAAAAATAGAAATAAGTCGGTCTTGAAAGCTGACATGACTATCAGCAACAAAATTCTGCAGTGGTTTTGCAATATGTTCAGCAGCAAAAATAAAAATGGCATGTTTGCCCAGTGCATTTTGAAAATATAATAACTTACAGCATCTCTTTGGTGTTGATTGAGCTGATGACAGAATGGCAACAATTATACAGGTGTTCTTTAGTCCATAATGACATTGACAGAGGGAAAATATGTTCATCACTGGGGCTGAGGTGTCCTGACATTCCCAGATACATACATTAGAGATACCAGACTTTACTCTTAGTTTTTGAAACTGTATTTTTTTTTTTTTGGAGGAATGGGATTACACAAAATCATAGTTACTGAGAAAATAGAAGTAAATCTTTAAGAAAACTTATGAACAATATTCCCTTTAATGTATATTTCATGAAATTAGAGACGATAATTTATATGACAAAAATATAAGAAATGCAAATTCAGTCTAGCTTTTACTTGCAATTTGTAAGAGCCATTTACAAAATCTCTTTGAAATGCTATTTTGCATACCTCATGTATTACCCAGCCCAAGGTTCTACTTGAAAATGACATCATGGCATAGTTGTTGAAAGGTGGGAAGTGTGTTTTCCATGTTATAGTCCTCAAAGATTTGAGATTTATCTAGTGAATCCATATGTGAAGATTTTTGTCAATTCTACAATGCTATGCAAATAAAAGAAATTAGCACAATTTCCCCTTGGCTTCCTCTACATAAGTATTATTAAAAAATCAGTGGGTTAAATATCACTCAACAGAGTCAGTTTTCTGTGGTAGGTATGTATTTTAATATGTGTTGGGGTATGTGTGTGTAGTTGTTGTTCAGGATTACTTCTTCCCACTCCTCATGTGTACATGCGGATGGCCTGCCCCAAAGTAACACAGCTGGTCTTCTGTTCTACTCCTTCCCATGCCATCCTATGAGGAGAAGAGAGTGATCTACAGTTCTTAATTGGATGGACCTATTCTACTAATGTGCTTAAATGACTGCTTTAAATCACTGGACAGATGAACTACCCAAGGTCTGGACTTGGTAGGATAGAATGGGGAAATCAAGAGGGTCTAGGAGCTCATTGGCCACACCCTTCACCACACTGTACAGCTTAGATTTTATTAGTGATAATGGTGACACATTGATGTCTACATTTCTGTTACCTGTGTTTCTCAATATAGTGCAGACTGGGACAAGAGGAATATAATTTACTTGAACAGTAAGACCGATCATAATAACCAACAGATCACAACAAAATTACTTCAAATTGCTTCTCTACTATCTGATTCATTTATTTTTCCACAAAGTAGAATCAGCACCGTGGAGATCTTCCTACAGAGTTGTGTATGTATACATACACACATAAAACTTGCTGCTGTGGTTTTTTTTTTTCCATTTCCTCTAGTCCTAAATCAAAATAAAATGGATAAATTATAAATATAACATCAATACAAGTAATGACCTGTGTTCTTACTTCTAGCTGATTCTTGCTTCCTGACTCCATTTCTTTTTTTTCCATTTTGTAAAACAAAACAAAACAAAAACAAAAAACCTATCAACTATTAAAAGACCAAGTAGTACAAAGTTCACCTGAATAACTATTTTATTTCACTCTACTTGGAAAATATGATTGAATAATTTGGCTTACCTTTGAAAGATGTTCTTAAAAACTCTTAAGCCCACCTGAAACTCTAAACATCATCTCCATGGGCAATGACACCAGCGGTTCTTACTAATAAAAACTGCTTTATGGGCAAGCAGGTCTCCCATCACCAGAGGTCAAACTCCTTTGATTCTATTTTAGAGCTTGGTAGAGGCAATAAAATAGTTTCTTTACAGATGAGTACAAAGAGGATATATAATAAATTGTGCATGTTTGGTTAATTATTTTGGCTTGACATTTAGTATTGGCAAACAGTAAATTTGTAATTAACTGGTTTTGTCTTAATCTCCTTTAGTTTAAGATATTTCCCTTAGTTTAAGATATCTCCCTTTGTTTAAGACACACTTTTAATGTCTTACATTAGCATAATGCTTTGTACTTTTCAAAGGACTTCTAAACACATTTTTTTCATTTCATAATCAGAGAGTGGAGTACTCTTTTCATTTTATATGGATGCACACAGAGATAAGAAGAAATTAAGGGAATTCCTCAAGGGTCCATGACTACACCAGGACAAATGTTAAGAAATCTCTCTGAGTCTATTTCATGGAATGAGACTTGCCTTAGAACATCCCAGGACTATTGGCTAAATTAGCCTTAAACATAAAAATGTAAGCATTTTGTTGAATGTTTTGAGCGTGGTTTGATTTTGAGCAAGGTTAATTGATTAGTTGGGGTAAAGTAGAGAGTGAAGCAGCTGAGCCCATCTGGTGTCAGCTGATAAGAACCACACCACACATTCAATTTCCCTGGAAAGGGAGGAGCTGCCCTCTGCTTGACAGCTCTGTAATGTGCTCCCGCCTCTTCCACCTAATGTCACCACAGGGAGCCCCTGATGGAAACAGTCTCTCTCCACTGACAGAAGAAAGAAGGTGGATTTGTGATTTAAGGAGACCTTTAGGATGCTGAAAGAAGCTCTATTCCTCTCGTCCTCCATTAGTGCTCACTGACTACTGACTGTGAAACTGTGGGGCGGACATCCTGCCTTGAGAAACTCTCTTTGCATCTTTTGGAGCAAAAAGCATCAAATAAAATAAACTTATGTGTTTCACCCAAAAGCCTATATGTAGGTGTACTTTTTTTTTTCTTTAGCCATGTTCATACATGTACATATATACTTATGGAAGAGATGAGTCTGAGCAGCAAACATTATTGTGGGTCTAATGCTTTTAGCTTCATTTCAAAAGGGAACACAAAAATGCTCAGATGACTAAAATACTCTTTAAGGTGAAGACATAGTCTAACAGGTCTGAAGAATGTTAATCTAGACCATACTTTGAAAGTTTAATGTACAGAGGAGTCAGTGAGGGATCTTGTTAAAATGCGGATTCTGAATCAGGATATCTGATGGGTTTTATAAGTCTGTCTTTCTAATGAGCTCCCATGTGATAATAATTCTTCTGGTCTTCAGACTGCACTTTGACTAATAAGTGTGTAAATTACAGACTGATGGAATGGAAAACAAAAACAAACACAAATCTTTGACTCCTCACAGTTTACTTGCAAGTAAATTTTGCTTTCCCATTTTGGATTTGCTTTCTTGTTTTCTTCTGGAAGTCTTGAAAAACATTAACATCCCTGAGGTCACACTTACCAGGTTTTTCTTTTTTTCTGCTTGAACACAACATAAAAATTTTTAAAAATCATCTCTCTATATACATGTATAAGTGGCATTTAAGTTGGCATATTTATCCTGTAAATGGTTTATAAATATTAACATTTATTACTAAGCATCTATTACTTGGGCTGTGGACTAAAATTTTGTGTTTTGTAAATTTAGTTCCATCCACAATTTTCTTAGTTCCATAAGTAGCCATTAAACCTCAGAGTCCCCACCAGGGAAATGGGGATATATATTTAGGATAAGTGAGGAGAATATGTCTAGCCATCCATACATATGTCTCAGCCACTGTGTAAATTGCAAAGCTCACCTGTCTCATGACCAGGAAGGAAGTAGATAAGAAGACAGCCTGTCCCCCTCATGACACCAGGACAGATTTCCTAAACATTTTTCATGTTTTGAATTCTATTGAAAAACACTTGAATGAGGACTCTGGTTAGAGGCTTTTCCCTTCAGCTATGCAATAATGTTCACTAAAGTTTTGCCTACTCAGAACACTTCATTCATTTGGCATATGAATGTTAAGTGCACGTTCACCAGGAGATGCAAAGATGGAAAGAGTCCTCTAACCTCACGTTGTTACAGTCAGAGTTGCAAACAGCAGGCAGTTACATGGGAAGAACTGAGATAATGTCTCTCTCTAGCAGATTATACATGATATACAGCAGGAATCCACAAGGAAGGGACAAATTCATGACGTCTTAAGGAAGATGCAGTGTTAAAACTGGTGCATTAAGACTGAGCATAGAGGAATGAAGGCCAGGCAGGCCAGCTGAGGTTGGGGGAGAAGAGTAGGAGATGGATGAGAACATCCCAAGCAGAGAAGGTGGCGTATTCAAAAGGCAAGGCTAGGCTGCTGTATTACAGAATGTGACTTACTTAGGGAATTTGAATGTCATTCAGAAATGATGGAGGGTGATGTGTGAGGGGGAAGGGGGGAGAGGTGAGGTTAGGTACATAGGCAGTACCACAATATGAAAAATCGGTCATCTTAAAAAAAAAAAAAAGTTTAGATCGTTAAATCGAAAGAAGCCATTTAAAATTTCAGCATTTATAATATTACAGCCTCATATTAAAATGAATCTCATATAATGTCTCTTCTCAGCAAAACTAAATATGTGAATAAAACTTTTTGTAACATTCCTGAGTTTTTCACACGGATGGGCTTAACATTACAAATTAAAAGATTCCCAGTTTCTATCCATCATTCTTCCTACCTACTTTCTATCTTTTGCATGTGCCTCTCAGGTAAGCAAAGAACGTGCAATCTTCTTGTACTTCAAGCCTGTATTTCTCTATTCTCTTGGTTTCCTTGCTCTGTGAGTAGAAGGAACCATATTTCTATTGGTATTACCATCAGTGCCTCTTCTCTCCTACTACAGGTCTAAGATGTAACATATTCATTGCTCTATCCTTTCTTCAAGCATCATAGTTACTTACATATCAAATAATCAAAACTCCTCTAAACATTTGCATTACTCAGATTGATGTTCTGAGATACCTATATGTGGACATCTCATTGTGACCTGAGTATCAGAGCTATGGATTTGACCCTTTATTAATAATGCCAAGGGCAAGGGGAAAAGGTGGGAATGTGCAGATATTTACCAAGTATTGGCTAGCAATATACCCTGAGTAATTACCTTTGAGCACTTAAAAACACAGAATGAATCTCCTTTGGCAATCTTGCGACACTAGCTTTTTAAAATGCATGCCTTGGAAAACTACTGTAAGTTCAAATTAATTACAGAAAGAGCATGCATTACCAGTTCTACTGTGAGTATCAGGAAGTCTTTCTTTTTTCTGAAGTTACAGATTTGGAAGAGAAGGTATTTATGTAACACAGAATTACTGAAACAATATTTTCTTTAGTAATTAAAGTAGTGTTTATTCTCTTTGCAAACAGTTTACGATGGGAACATCTTTTAAGTGATGTGCATTACAGTCTTGTAAACAGACATCATTAAATGTAGCACTTGGTGGGATTCTCAAATTTTAGCTCGAAGTGTTGGCAAAATGTGGCATGATGTGGTTGTATCTTCAAATTGACTCAAACGCTTAGGTAGAAATTTGTGATGAAAACTTTTGATTTGGCAGTGTTAAGTAAGCAAAATGCCTCTTAGCATGGTTAGACAATGTTGCCTTTTATAAGTATCCTATGCTGCCTGATATCTCCTTTTTTCTTTAGTAGCATACGGTTCTTGAATTAAAAAACATCTTTCTAAAGGCCTTTTCAGCTTAGCTCTGCTTCGTTGGTCATACCTCCACGTGCAGAGAAAGGATTTGGGGACATATTTGACAACTGAGCATCTCGACAGGAACATAAAGGGTGAATGTCTGATATCTATATGATACATGACATGAATCAACAGAAGAAAGAAAACTATCATAATTATGAATATATTTTTAAACTAGAGAAAGCATGAGAAAGGGCTGATTTCTGAAGATTGTTTATTCTATAAATATAAATATGCTTATATACACACACAACACCATCCTAACGTATGATCTGTGACAACAATCTCTAAAAGGGCTCGGAGAGAACATGGGAAATTTCTGATCCATGTTCTCGTCTGAAAAGTGCTACCAGCACAAATTTGCTGCCTTGTCCTACAGCTCCGATTCTCTTCTCCTGGTTCAGAATAGAGCAGCCTACAGGGAATTCTGAGATTTGGATCATTTTTGTTCCCAATTCTCATCACGATTCGTCAAATATAATTAAATTAGTGACAAAGAACAGTTGTTCTCAATGTCCCCAAGTCCCAAAATGGACTAGATTAAAATATGAGGTAGAATTTTTCTGGCTTCACTTGTTCTCTTCCCCACTCCACAAACAGATAATTTTATGTTCCGTTTCAATAATACCCTACAACCCCCCATCCTACTCAAATTTCCCTAGCGATCATGATCTGTTTCCAAAACCTAGGCACCTATCATCATATTATTTCTTTGTTCTTTTTCATGTGTAAAGTATATGGAGGAGGCGCAAAGACTATAAAAACTTAATCCGGGCTATGTGGTCATTATGTCAAATTTCAATGGAGTCCTTGGGTTATACATTTTTCCTGGCTTTTTTGTCCTTTATTATTTCCTCAAAAATAATTCTATAATTCCACTTTTGTCAAGTAGTCCCTCTATTTCCACTAGGTTTCAGGAAATAGTCTCATTTTCTACACTGTTCACTGTTAACTGTCAGGTATATTGTTAACTAATTCGAACATATCCTAAGGTAAACACTATTATTATTAATTCAATTTTACAGATGAGGTGACTGCAAATAAAATTGTATGGTGTTTGGGGAATACTATTCTCTAAATATCCTTTTTATTATCGTTTGCAATTCCCTATCTCCAAGTCAGAGCAGTGAAATTTACTGCCCTGGGGAAGGAAAAAGGTGGGAACCACCAAGAAGAAAAGCGCTGTTAGTCAGCTTTGAACCTCATACCTTATATTTTTATTGCTTTAACTAGAAAATTGTGATAAAAAAGACCAGTCGAGAGAGACAAAATTTTTAAGAATTTCTCCTTTATATTCTTTTAATATATCTAGGGACAAGTTAGTGGACTTTATTTTAGCTATTTTTTAACCTGAAGTGTCAGAGCTATGAAAAGAACAGGAAGAAAAGCCTCAATTTCCAAGAAAATAACCCATGGGAATAAATATGTGTTGACCTGCATTTTCTGACTATTTCTGGCCTGAGTTCCAGAGAAGAGTCCTGTTAGGAAGATTCTCAATTTCTCAAGGACAAGAAGTCTTTTATTTCATTTTCTATTTGGGACTTTAACAAGAGTGTCCTTTTCCTGTGGTTGTACTGAAGCTGGCTTAGATTGTTTAGGGAGAAGATAAGGGCCTATTCAGCCTTCCTAAGCCACCTTGGCTCTCTATAGTTGGAAAAGAGCTGTTCTATTACCATCCCAGTGGGGTGTGTGTGTGTGTGTGTGTGTGTATGTAAATGGGACAGGTAATGTGGCTATTAGCCTCCTGGCTATTGAGAATGTCAGAAGCAGATGTTGTAGGGGATTAAATAGCCCTAGAAAGGAGGTCTGAAGGACAGGCTTCCTAGACCAGATGTTAAAGAGACATCAGGGCAAATAGGAATATCAGTGGAATCAGTCAATGAAAAGACATGGATCATTTAAGAAGAGCATAGTCTAAATTAAGAACATAGATCATCATACCTCTAGCATACCTCTAAGAACATAGATCACACCTCTGCAAAGACTAGCAATGGTCCCAAGAATGTTGAATAGGTCTCATTGGGCTCCACTCTTAAATTTCATTTGCTTATATCCCATGCATTTTCGCCATCCTCTCATATACCCAGATAACATCTTAAAAAAGAAAGAAAAGGTGAAATTTCTTTTTAGGGTGGCAAAATGTTTAAAATTAGATGGTCTCGATTGTTTCACAGCCTTCTATACTGAAAACCAGTACATTATATACTTTAAATAAGTAAATTGTTTAGTATGTAGATTATATCTCAATAAAGCTGTTAAAAACAGATAAATATGCCTGGGGCAAATGATATACGTTAATAAAAATAATTAATTAAAAAAGTTTTAGAAAAGATAAATGTGATTATCTTGTAATCACTTGTATAGAATAAAGGCCATGGAGCAACTATTATTGAAAACTTATTTTGCATGAATAAAAGATTTGTAAATACATGTTAAAAATTAGTGCATAATAGTTGGAGGGGGGAAGGAAAGGTGGAAATGGGAATATTTCTGAAAGGATTACATTTAACTGAGTCATCTAGGTAGATATCAACATCCTAAAGAGATAAGCCAAATTGTTTAAATTGGCTGAGATTACCAGATCAGAATTCACCTAGATTCTCTCAACTCCAAAACATCCCTGCCCCTTGTCAGAGGGTTGGGGACTAACAATAAGGATAATTTTAGTTATCGTGAATTAAAGAAGACATTTTTCTTTACATATATACGTGTAATGTGAATAAATTTTCTTAAGAACTAGAGCCCACTATACTGTGAGCTCTGAGACCAAGGACCATGTCTTTTTGTTTACTGTGTACAGGATGAATGTCTGCTTCGTCAAATACCACACTTTGGGAAAGTAAAGGGAATTTAAAGAACTTGTTCTTTTTCCTTTAAGCAGAAACATAATCACGATTTTAAGAACTAAAACTTCCACTACGGATGATGAACCCATTCCCTTTCACATTTCCTGGAGCCCTCATGTTTCAACCCATTCTCCTTTGTTCCACGCAGCTCAATTCTGATTTCATTAGTGATTTTTCCTCTACGTCTATAAACATGCAAACATTGGCTTTTCTTGAAATAAGGAATAAAATGGAATGTATTTGAGTATTCTGACCCTTTGGGTCATCATTCAACTTCTGTCTCTTTCATATATTTTAATTAAGATTTATAGTACCTGTATCCATGTCCGTACTTCTTTTTCTTTTGTGTTCTCACTACCATCAAAAATCTTGCCTAAGAACTAAGGACCAGTCTTTAGTGACTAAGGACACCATTGATTTCCTATTATTAAATAAAAGAGCATATTTCTGTTCTCCTTCCTCCTTGACATCTCCAGAAACCTTGATTCTGATCATACTTGCTTTATTTCATCTCTTACAGATTTAGTGAAATGCAGTTATCCTAATTCTCTTTCCACCTCTTTGTTACTTCTATTTTTTTTTTAATGCCTTTACCTTGTTTGCTTTTTACTCACTGAACACAGCCTTTCCATTTCGAAGGCTGTTTTATTAACTGCCTTCCAAATATTCTGTATATATGTCACCTCCAAAGCTATTAGTCCTCTAAAGACCATCACTGTGAGAGCTTAAGAGCACAGGGTTTGTAGTATACATGTCGAGGGTAGTTTTAGCTCAGCTATTTAATACAGTTATTAAATGGATAAGTTCTAATCTCTCTAAATATAACTTTCATTATCTATAGGGCTTGGATAATTATGTTTACATTAAACTGTTGGTTGATGATTTAAAACAACAAGACTTAGAAGTGGTACCAAAGGCTGGCATACAGTATATAGTAAAACATAGTAGCAATTTTTATTCTTGGTATTTTGAGGATTTGTATTTCATGTTCCTTTTATTTTCCTACTAAACTCCTAAACATTCACTGGGGCTGGGTCAAACTCTTACCTCTTTGAAGATGAGTGTCATTTCTATTCTAGATTTAGGGCTTTATTTGCTCCACTGAGCAAATTTTTAAACATACATTATGCATTAATTACATCTTCATTTTGTACTGAGATTATTATTTGAAAGGTACTTCAGTTACATCATAAAAATGATCATCAAGGGCACCTGGGTGGCTCAGTGGGTTAAGCCTCTGTCTTTGGCTCAGGTCATGATCTCAGCATCCTGGGATCAAGTCCCATATTGGGCTCTCTGCTCAGCAGGGAGCCTGTTTCCCCACCCCCCTGCCTGCCTCTTTGCCTACCTGTGATCTCTTTCTCTCTGTCAAATAAATAAATAAAATCTTTAAAAAATATTCATCATATATACTGTATAAGAAGAGTAAGTTCTCACTCATCAAAGGTTCAGTATAAGAACCTTTCAATAGTATATAGCAGTTTTCTCCCTCTTAAATTTTGTACTATGGTGACAATACATTTTACTTTTGTGTATGTTATAAACCACACCATACATTTGTATTATTTTTTTTTAAGTAGCAAATCATGTTCTATAGATATTTATATAAAAGAAAATTGTTATGTACTCACCAACACAGTTACCATTTCCAGTTCTCTTCTATCCTTTGTGAAGATCCATATTTCTATCTGGGATAATTTTCTTTGTAAACTAAGGACTTCCTTTGGTATTTTCTCAAGGGGTTCTGACTATTTTCATATATATGTGTGCAAAAGTCTTTATTTTTGTTGTTGTTTTGGAAAGATTATATAAATAGGTATAGAATTCGAGGTTGACAACACTTTTCTTTCTGTACATTAAACAAGTTACTTTCACATTGTTTCCAGGAAGAAATATGCTGTCATCCTTTTTTTCTATATATATAACGTGTATTTTGTCACTGTCTGCCTTTAAGAGCTTCTTTCACACTAATTTTGAGCAATTTGATTTAGATATATCTCATTGTCATTTTCTTCTGTGTCTTCCTTTAGAGTTTGCTGAGATTCTTGGATCTATAGATCTATAATCACACTGCAGTTTGGAAGATTTTCAACCTGTATTTCTTCAAATAATTATTCTGTGTCTCTTTCTTTCCTCTCTCTTTGGTGATTCCAATTATATGTATTTTAGGCCACTTGAAGTTTCACTCAGTTCCTTGATTTCTCTCTGCTTATTTTCCCTGCTGCGCTTTGAATAGTGTTATGTGCTATGCTACGAAGTTCATTTATCTTTTATTTTTTAAAATTTTTTAAATTTTTTATTTGATAGAGAGAGATCACAAGTAGGCAAAGTATTTCTTAATATAAATTTGCATAATTTATAAGAATTTAACATTATACACATATAGCACTTATCTAAACAACACATACATATATACACACACACACACCTAACTGCATGTATGTGTATATATGTATATTCTTCAAATTGAGTGATATGTTGCTAATTTGATTCATTTTTTCATTTAGTCATATATTCATTTATTTCCTTTTTTGTACATATGAGATACCTGCTTTTTGTTCATCATGCTAATGAAAATGAGAAAAACAGTAAGTTTTCTGCCCTTTAGGATCTTACTTTTAAAACAAACTATTCAATAAAGTAATATATTTCATTCTTTTTATTTTCCCTATACAAGATCCTTGTACACTGGGGCTCAGAAGACAGTTAAGCATTCATTGAAAATGTAATTTTAAATTAAAAAAAAAAGATTCTCAGATAAACAAGGTCTTAAAATGTTAATTCTCTGTGTTTGTATTTAGAAACAGGCCCTATTTTCCTATGTATATAAAATTCAAGGGGTTTGAAATTGCTCTTAATGTGAATAAAAGTTAGCTTAATTACTAAGATACTGATTCTACATGCCACCTCTCCACATACCCACATTCTTCGAAGATCCTGTGTTTTTTCTATGAATTTGTTGATACTTAATGAATTCCAGTATTTCTTTTTTTTTTTTTTTTTAAAGATTTTATTTATTTATTTGACAGAGAGAAATCACAAGTAGATGGAGAGGCAGGCAGAGAGAGAGAGAGGGAAGCAGGCTCCCTGCTGAGCAGAGAGCCCGATGTGGGCCTCGATCCCAGGACCCTGAGATCATGACCTGAGCTGAAGGCAGCGGTTTAACCCACTGAGCCACCCAGGCGCCCTGAATTCCAGTATTTCTTAAGCCAGCTCTTTTCTCCCAATGATACAGTTTCAAGTTTATGCTCACATTTTCTGTTTCTTTTATTTCTTAAGTCATTTGTTACAAGCATGAAATAATAAATAATTTATTTTTTTAAGATTTTTTTTTTAAAGATTTTTTTTTTTTTTTTGTCAGAGAGAGAGCGAGCGAGAGCGAGCACAGGCAGACAGAGTGTAAGGCAGAGTCAGAGGGAGAAGCAGGCTCACCGCGGAGCAAGGAGCCCAATGCGGGACCCGATCCCAGGATGCTGGGATCATGACCTGAGCCGAAGGCAGCTGCTTAACCAACTGAGCCACCCAGGCGTCCCTTTTTAAGATTTTTTTGTTTTTTTAATATTTATTTGGCAGACAGAGATCACAAGCAGGCAGAAAGGCAGGCAGAGAGAGAGACAGGGGAAAGCAGGCTCTTTGCGAGCAAAGAGCCTGACGCCGGGCTCAATCCCAAGACCCTGAGACCATGAACCAAGCCAAACGCAGAGGCCTAACCCACTGAGCCACCCAGGCGTCCCCATAAATAATTTATTATTAATTTGACTTCGTTTTATTTTTTAAGTTTTTTTAAAGATTTTATTTATTTCACACAGAGAGAGGGAGGGATAGAGCACAAGCAGGGGAGCTGTAAGAGGAGAGAGAAAAGTAGGCTCCCCACTAAGCAGGGAGCCTGATACAGGGTTCAATCCTAGTACCTGGGATCATGACCTGAGTCTAAGGCAGACACTTAACTGACTGAGCCACCCAAGCAACTCCATTTTATTTTATTTTATTTATTTATTTATTAAACTTTTTTTTAAGATTTTATTTATTTATTTGACAGAGAGAGAGAGATCACAAATAGGCAGAGAGACAGACAGAGAGAGAGATGAGGAGAAGCAGACTCCCTGCTGAGCAGAGAGCCCAATGCAGGACCCCAACTCCATTTTATTTTAAAATTATTTTTAAAAGTATATTATTTATATTTTTCTGTGCTATAGAGTATGAGTAATAAAAAATGTACAAAATATAAATAAACTAATATTTTTCTTAACTACTATCATGGCATTGATTATTTAAACATTAAAGTTTCCATAAAAATAACAAAGAATTAAAGTTGAAACCTCTATATACAGGACATTTCTAATATTATTATCCTTAATTGTAACATTATAGAAACTTCTATGTATTTCTGCATAATTTAGATAAAGTGTAGTTACTTCAATATGAGAAAAGTAAGATTAAAAATATCCTTATAGGGGGGCACCTGGGTGGCTCAGTGGGTTAAGCCTCTGCTTTCAGCTCAGGTCATGATCTCAGGGTCCTGGAATCGAGCCCCGCATCGGTCTCTCTGCTCAGTGGGGAGCCTGCTTCCCCCTCCTCTCTCTCTGCCTCCCTCTCTGCCTACTTGTGATCTCTATCTGTCAAATAAATAAATAAAATCTTTAAAATATATATCCATATAGGGGTGTCTGGGTGGCTCAGTTAGTTAAGCCATCACCTTCTACTTAGTTCATGATCCTGGAGTTCCGGGATCAAGTCCAGCATCAGTCTCTCAGCTCCATGGGTAGTCTGCTTCTCCCTCTGACCTCCTCCCCTCTCATGCTCTCTCTCACTCTCTCTCTCTCAAATAAATAAATAAAAACTTTTTAAAAAAATCTGTATAAGTTATCAATTTTTGAAATTCTAAACAAAATTATTTTAATTTTGTTTAATTTCAAGGTTTCCTTATAAATAGCAAACTCAAATCCATACTTGAAATTACCATAGTTCTTAGACTATATTCTTTAAATTGGAATTGCTATTTTAAAATTATATATATACATATAAATCATACATGTATAAATATACATACGTTATTATATATAATACATAGAGTTTATGTACATAATTTGAGCAACTCAATTTGTTATATAAAACTCATTATATATCAGTGCAAAATAGATTTATTCGTTTTTCTTTTATTGAATTCAAAGACACCTTTAAATAAAATAAGGGAACAGGTCTCTAAATACAAAATTTATAATTAGACATATTCTTCTTTAAATAGTTAGTAATGAAAAGGTAAATTTTTTTAGGTGTATTACATATTGAGTCAATAATTCCATACTTTACTCAGTGCTCACAGTAATAAATGTAGTCATCATTTGTCACCATACAATATCATTGACTGTATACTCTCTGCTGTACTTTTCATCTCTGTGACTTACTTATTTTATAACTGGAAGTTTGTACTTCTTAATCCTCTTTACTTATTTCACCCCTCCCCTCACTCAGCTTTTCTCTGTCAACTACCAGTTTGTTCTCTATATTTGAGTCTATTTTTTGATTTATTTATTTGTTTGTTTTGTTTAACTGACTCAACACATAAGTGAAATCATTTGTTATTTGTGTTTCTCTGTCTTATCCTTTAGCCTAATATTCTCTAGGTCCATCCATTGCATATATATACACCACATCTTCTTATCCATTTTTCTGTTGATGGAGACTTGGGTTGCTTCCATATCTTGGCTATTGTAAATAATGCTGCTAGAAACATAGGAGTGCATATATCTTTTTGAATAAGTGTTCTTGTTTTCTTCAGGTAAATACCCAAGAGTGGAATTACTGGGTCATACGATATATCTATTTTTAATATTTTGAGGAACCCTTGTACTGTTTTCCACAGTGGTTGTACCAATTTAAATTCCCACTAAAAGGAGGGAAACAAACCATAACAGACTCTTAATCTCACAAAACAAACTGAGGGTTGGTGGGGGGTAGGGAGATAGGAATAGGATGGCTGGGTTATGGACATTGGGGAGGCTATGTGCTATAGCATGGTGAGTGCTGTGAGATGTGTAAGCCTGATGATTCACAGACCTGTACCCTTGGGATAAATAATACATTATATGTTAATTTAAAAAAAATCAAAAACAAACAAAATTCCCACTAACAGTGTACAAGGGTTTCTTTTTCTTCACATCCTCACCTACACTTTCTCATTTCTTGTCTTTTTGATTTTAGCCATTCTGACAGGCATGAGGTAGTATTTCACTATGGTTTTGATTTGCATTTCCATGGTGATAAGATGAGTGACACTGAACATCTTTTCATGTGTCTCTTGGCCATTTGTATGTCATCTTTCAAAAAAAGTTTACTCAAGTTTTCTGCCTATTTTTTAATCAATTATTTGTTTTTTGATGTTGAGTTGAAGAAGTTCTTTATATATATTGGATATATACCTCTTTTTAGATATATCATTTGCAAATATCCTCTTTCATTTAGTAGGTTGACTTTTCTTTTTCTTTTTTTGATGGTTTCCTTTGCTATGAAAAACTTTTTATTTTGGTGTAGTCCTAATAATTTATTTTTGCTTTTGTTTCCCTTGCCCAAGAAGACATATTTAGAAAAATGTTGCTAAAGCCACTGTCAAAGAGATTATCGCCTATGTTTTCTTCTAGGACTTTTATTTTTTCCAATTTTACAGTTATGGCTTTAATCCATTTTGAAGTTATTTTTGTGTATGGTGTGAGAGAGTTGTCCAATTTCATTATTTAACATGTAGCTGTCTAGTTTTCCCAACACCATTTATTTAAGATACTTCCTTTTTCTCATTGCATATTCTTGTCTTCCTTGTTGTAGAGTAATTGACCATATAATCATGGGTTTGCTTGGGGGCTCTCTTTCCTGTTTTAATGATCTATGTGCCTGTTTCTGTGCCTGTACCATACTGTTTTAATTGTTACAGCTTTGTAGTATATCTTAAAATCTAGGATTGTTTTTCTTTGTCTTTCTAAAGATGCTTTAGAAAGGTTACAGTTCAAGGATATTTTATATTAGGTCAGATAAATCTTAGTGGCCTTTTGAAAACTTTTTTTATTGAGATATATTTAATATGTAACATTTGTAAATTTAAGGTATACTAATCTAAAAATTTCCTTCTTGATTTTGGCTGAAATCTATAAGTATCACAATTTTTCACTTTGTTTTTTCTCCTGTGATTTGTCAACTTTGAAAGATCTGTTTTCCTTTTCTAACCTGATACATAATTTGTATCTGAACTACTCATCAGGAAGTTCAATCTAACTTTGTTTCCTAAGTGTCCTGCTTTATTGCTTTTAAATTCAGATCAATTTCAGATTTTTAGACATTATTTCAAATGATCAAATTTTTTATTGTTAAGTGAAAATTTGTTACAGTGAAATGTATTTCTTCCCTTATACCAACAGAATGAATTTCATGTTATCTGAGAATATGCAAAAATATTGATATTCATATCATCACTGTTATTTCAGTGGAATGAGTAGACCCAAATTAAGGCATGACTCCCTCACTGCCAGAGATTTCTCCTGTGGCCATGTCAATGCTTCTAACCTCTGTCTTTCATCTTCATAGCTTGTGACTAGGACTGAAAACTCCAAAATTTAGTGTAAGTGCCCCAAGCTGAATCAAAGAAGTTTTCTCTCTCTCTCTCTCTTTTTTAAGATTTTATTCATTTATTTGAGAGAGAGAGCAGGAGGGAGGAGAGGAAGTATTGGGCTCAATGCAGAGCTTGATGTCGGGACCCTGGGATAATGACCTGAGCCAGAGGCAGATGCTTAACAAATTGAACCACCCTCGCACCCCCAAAGAAATCTTCTCAATGGAATGTTGACACTTGCACAGAGACATAAAATTGGAAGTGCATGCAAGCCTACTTACATCATAACAATGCTCCTGGATGAAGATCCCTAATTCCCACTACCTTTTGCCCCAGAACTTGCCTGGTTTCTAAAGACTAATTGATTGTTTTGTTCAGTTTTTAAATGACCCCACTAAGCTTTTGATAAATGTTCTTTTTGCTTAAGTTAGGCAAGGTTAGTTTTGAGATGCAGATCCAGAAATTTGGTCTAAAGTAAGACAATGATTATAAGTGTATAGATTACAATCTAGTATACACAGATACTAGCTGTTAGTTTTGATTACTTAGGTGTCCTGTTTTAAGGATGAGTGGACTATTTTTATACTTGCAGCAATTATATATTTTTTTCTGATTTTTTTAGAATAAACTATTTCAGTGGCATGGTTCATGTCAGAATACAAGTCTTCATTTTAAAAACAACCTTGATGAATGTATTTGGATCTAAAAAAATGAACTTTCTTCTTCTTTTGGAGTATCTTGAAATAAAGGCCAAAGCAAATGTTTATAGCAGCAATGTCCACAATAGCCAAACTATGGAAAGAACCTAGATGTCCATCAACAGATGAATGGATCAAGAAGATGTGGTATATATACACAATGGAATACTATGCAGCCATCAAAAGAAATGAAATCTTGCCATTTGCGACTACATGGATGGAACTAGAGCGTATCATGCTTAGTGAAATAAGTCAAGCAGAGAAAGACAACTATCATATGATCTCCCTGATATGAGGAAGTAGTGATGCAACATGGGGGCTTAAGTGGGTACGAGAAGAATCAATGAGACAAGATGGAATTGGGAGGGAGACAAACCATAAGTGACTCTTAATCTCACAAAACAAACTGAGGGTTGCTGGGGGGAGGGGGTTTGGGAGAAGGGGGTGGGATTATGGACATTGGGGAGGGTATGTGCTTGGGTGAGTGCTGTGAAGTGTGTAAACCTGGTGATTCACAGACCTGTACCCCTGGGGATAAAAATATGTTTATAAAAAATAAAAAATTAAAAAAAAAGGATAAGTGAACTCCTCTGAATAATAAAGAATAGAATTTTGAGATTTTATAAATCAGCCCTGCTTTGATGGGTAGGAGATGAAACAGAAATGTAGGGGAGAGGCCTTGTGACCTAATCATTATGGCCTGAGAAGATGTTCTTTCTCAGTAATCTACAACAGAGGATAGACGGCAACTACCAGACACACTGAAATTAAAGTTGCTTTTTGTTTCTGCTATATGGTAGAAAGAAAAACGATGTTAGGATTGCTTTGGCTGAAGTTAAGTAAAAGGAGCTGTGTCCAACAGGCGGTGAAATGGGAACAGAAATAGGATGGAAGGGTGATTGTGGAGGGAGTGTGTGGCAGTTGGGAGGAGGTTGCGGTAGGAGCTGAATGGGAAGATGTCCTCCTCTAGAGTCTCTTGGAAATAATCAGGCGTCCAGGCTTCTCATGGCTCAGGAGATAAGCATGCAGCTGTTTTACATGGATATTTTAGGAAGGGTGCCCCGGAATATCAGAAGTCTTTAGACTGTTCAAACTTAAGTCTTACTCTTCATAATGTGGAAGTTTCTGAGAAATAAAAATTGACAATACAATGAACGAGATTAAGTTGTTCTGTCATTGAGGCTGTTGAAGTTTTATAGCACTTTAGGTAAATCACTTTTTATTTCCTCAGTGCCCTCACAAATATATTAAATGCAAGTGACATATCTTTCCTGCTCAAGTTTATTCTTGATTATGCTTCAGAATATTGACTGGCATTACTTTTTAACAAGCCTCGAATTTTAGAACAGTTTTAGATTCACAGAAAAATTGTGAGGTTAGAACAGGCTTTGGTGATAGTGAGTAAAATAAAAAATATTTGCATGTAGGTGTTTCTTGGGCATAAGTTTTCAAATCAGTTGGGTAAATACCTAGCAGGGTGATTACTAGATTTTATGGTAAGATTATGTTTAGCTTTGTAGGAAACTGCAAAAACTGTTATTCAAAGCAGCTGTACTATTTTCACATTCCCAGAAACAATGAATGAAAGCCTTCATATTCCAAATCCTTTTTTTTTTTTAAGATTTTATTTATTCATTTGATAGACAGAGATCACAAGTAGGCAAAGAGGCAGGCAGAGAGAGGTAGGAAAGCAGGCTCCCTGCTGAGCAGAGAGCCAGACACAGGGCTCGATCCAGGACCCTGAAATCATGACCTGAGCCGAAGGCAGAGGCTTTAACCCACTGAGCCACCCAGGCGTCCCACATATTCTAAATCCTGACCATAAATTAATATTGTGAGTTTTTTTGGATTTTAGACATTCTAAGTGGGATGTGGTGGTATCTTGTTGTAATTTGCATTACTAAATGACAAATGATGTTGAACATATTTTCATATGCTCATTTACCATCTGTGTATCTTCTTTGGCATGCTGTCTGTTTATATCATTTTAAAATTAGATGATTGTTTTCTTACCATTTTGTTTAAGTGTTTTCTGTATATTTGGGGTCAAAACCCTTTATCAGATTATCTGATTTGTTATTATGTTCTCCAGTCTATGGCTTGTCATTTCATTCTTTCATAGAACTGAAGTTTTTAATTTTTGTAAGTCCACATTGTCAATTTTTTTAATGTATTATTCTTTGGATATTATATATAAAAACTCATCACCAAATCCAAGACCACAGAGATTTTTCTACTGGAAATTTTATTGTTTTGAATTTTACATTTAGGTTCTTAATAATTTTAAGTCCATTTTTATCCAAAGTGTAAGGTAGGTGTTGAGATTCAGGGTTTTATTTTGTTTTTTTACATATGGCTATTGAAAAAGTTACCCTTTCTTCATCAAATTGTCTTAATAAAAAGACAATTTGTTGTTTAGTTTTATGTAAATCTGTTTTACAGAAAACAGATTTTACATATTTATGTAAACATTTTACATATTTATATTTACATATAAATTTTATTTATAAATTTATTTATATTTACATATATATTTTATTTATAAATTTATTTATATGTAGTTATATTTACATATAAACATGATTTATATTTACATATAAATATTTACATATTTATGTTTTACATATTTATGTAAATATGTTTTACATAAATCTGTTTTATGTAAAAAAATTATTGATTATTTTTATGTAAATCTGTTCCTGAGCTTTCTATCTATGATATATATGTCTGTTCTTCTTCCAATATCATGATCCTTTGAGTTCTGTGTTCTTCAGTACTGCATTGGCTCTTCGGGGTCCTTTGCCTTTCCATATGAAGTTTAGATGAGTTTATAGCTATTTATAAAAATAGTTTTCTGATATTTTGATTGGTTTTGCATTGAATTTATGGACCACTTGAGAAGAACTGTTGTCTTAATAATGTTGAGTTTTCTAATCCATTATCATCATGTATTGGTGCATGTAGATCTTTGTTTTTTTATTCATCAATAATTTATAGTTCTCTACATATAACTTTTATACATATTCTGTTACCCTTATGCCTAGGTATTTCATTTTGGGAGTGCTACAAATGGTATTTAATTTTATTTAATTTTACTTTTTCATTGCTGGTTTATAGAAAAACAATTGACTTTTACATATTGATCTTAAATATGCTGCAAATTTGCTATATTTGCTTATTGATTCCAGGAGTTTGCTTATAGCATCTTTGGAACTTTTACATAGTCAGTTATACCATCTGGGAAGGAAATCAGTTTTATTTCTTCCTTTTCAATTTCTAAGGTCTTTCTTTCTATTTGCTGTCTTTCCCCTATTTCTTCCTCTCTATTCCTTCCTGCATCCCTCCTTCATCTTCGTTTTTCTGTTGGTTTTTTTTCTATGCTTCTGTCTCTTTTCTTCTTTCTCTTCTTCCCTTGCCCCATTGTCTCTTTCTTTTGTCTTTCCTTCTCTCTCTCCTTATCTCTCCCTCCCTTCCATTCATCTCCTCCTCCTCCTGCTGCTCTTTCTTTCTTCCCCTCTCCCTCCCTCCCTCCTTCTTTCTTTTTCTCTCCTTTTCTTCCTTCCTTCCTTCCTTCCTTCCTTCCTCCCTCTCTTTCTATCTTTTCCTCTTTCTTTCTCTCTCTCTCTCTCTCCCTCCCTACTTCCTCCCTTCCTTTCCTGGAAGGTCATTCACTAATGCACAATTCCTTTAATGGGTATTGGACTATTCATATTGTCTATTCCTCCTTGTGTGTGTTTTGATAGTTTTTGTCTTTCAAGGAATTAATCCACTTTATCTAAGTTATCAAATTTGGGATCCTTGAGCTCATCATAAGTATTCCTTTATATTCATTAATGTAAACAGTAATAGACTTTTCTCCATTAATATTATTGATAATTTGTGTTTCTTCTTTCTATCCTTGGTGTGTTAGGCTAGAAATTTATCAATTTTATTGATGTTCAAATTATCAGCTTTCAATTTGTTAATTTTCTCTATTATTTTCCTGTTTTCACATCTATTTATTTGTTTGTTGGTTGGTTTGTTTTTAAGTTTGGGGGGTTTTCTTTGAGGGAGAGATAGAGCAAGTGAGTACATATGAACAGGAGGAGTAGGAGCGAGAGAGAATCTCAAGCAGATTCCCCACAGAACATACAGCCCAATATGGGGCTCAGTCCCACAGCCATGAGATCATGACCTGAGCCGAAATGAAGAATAGAACACTTAACCATCTGAACCCCCCCACTTCTCCCTTCACTTTTATTAAGTTGTGTTCTAATTTCTCCTTGCTTATAAGAATTTGTTTATTTTCTTATGCTTGTAATGGGCATTACTCTTATTGCTCTTATTTTTCTAGGTTTCTAAGATGAAAGCTTAGATTATCAATTTTAAATACAGATTTTTTCCTAATATATGCATTGATACTATACATTTACTTCTAAGCTCTATTGCTGTATCCATATTAGATAAATTATATTTTTATTTTCACATATTTCAAAATATATTGAAATATATTTCAAGAAATATTGAGATATATTGAATATATTCCAAGAAAATAATTTTTCTTGAAATTTCGTCTTTGACTCTTATGAGTTTTAAACTGTGTTGTTTAATTTCTACATAGCTAAAGATTTTCAAGCTATCTCTTTGTTATTTATTTCAAATTACAATTTTTTGTGGTCTGAGAACATACTTTGTTTGATTTCTAGTATTTTAAATTTAAAGTGTATTTTACAAGTTAGAATTAATCCCTCTTGCTGAGTGTCCTATGTGAGCTTGGGTAAATGTGTAATTCACCGTTGTTGGATGAAGTATTCCTTATGTCAATTATATCCAATTGATTGATAGTGCTGCTCAGTTCACTATGTTCTTGCTGATTTTATGCCTACTGGATCTGTCAGTTCCTTGGTACACAATAGTGGCATTTTCTGTTTCTAAATCTATTAGGTTTTGCCTCATGTTTTTCTGCTCTGTTGTTAGATTTATACATGTTTAGGGTTTTTATGTGTTCTTCAACAATTTGACCCTTTTTCATTATGCAGTGTCCTCGTCATCCCCGATAATCTTGCTCATTCAAATATCTCTTTTTCTAAAAATAATAGGCTAGAAATTTTGATTAATTCTAACATGGCATACATTTCTCTTATTCTCCATTCCTTTACTTCTAAGCCATCTGAATGTGCACATTTTAAATGGGTTCTTGTAAAGAATACGTAGTCACATCTTTTTCTTTTCACTCTATTAATCTCTACATTTTAATTGGTATATTTAGCTCTTCACATTTAAACTATTTGCTGAGATAGAATAATATCTACCCCTTTGTAATTGTTTTCTATTTGTTAGATTTGCTCTGTTTTTTTCTCCCTCTTTTTTCTGCCTTCTCTGATTTTAACTTAGCATTTTGTATGTATTATTTTATGCCATCCTTTAGTATACTTTCACAAATTATTAGTTGTCCTTGACATAGAATATACAGTCCTAGGTAATAAGTTTTCTTTCAACTAACATTATTCTATTCCAGGGCAGTGAAGATACTTTATATCTGTGTCTTCTTGGTTCTTCCCTCTTGATCCTTGTGACTTCGCTTCATTTATTTCAGCTATTTATACATTACATCACCCAATCCATAGTTACTTTTATTGATTTAAACTGTTATTTTCTAAATTTATCCAGAATATTAAAAAGTAGGTTTTATTTTACCTTATTATTCCTTCTCCAACATTCTCCCTTTCTTGAGGTAGATCTAAGTTTTTTACCTGTATCTTTTCCTTCTTACTGAAAATCTTTTTAACATTTCTTGCAGAGATGTTCTTCTGGCCACAGATTGACTCAGTTTTGCCTGACTTTTGAAGGATAATTTCACTGGCTATAGATTGGTATTTTTATTTGTTTGTTTATTTTCAACATCTTAAAATTTTTATACCACCCTCTTCTTGTGTGCATGGTTCCTGGTGAGAAGTGTTATAGAATTCACCTTTTTTTCTCTCTAGATAAGATGACTTCCCACTCTCAATTTGTCTCAAAATTTTCTTTTTGTCTAAGATTTCCCGTAGTTTCAATATAGTATGCCAAATTATAGTTGGTTTGGTATTTATCTGGCTTGGTGTTCTCTCTTCTTTGGTGTCTGTCATTATTTTGTAAAGTTCTCAATATTTATCACTATAACTATTTCTTTTGCTTTCTTCTTTTCTCTCCTTCTGATAGTCCAATCATATATATGTTACATCTTTTGAAATTATCCCACAATTCTGGTATCCTTCATTTTACTTTTTTTTTTTTTTTACACTTCATTGATCTATCTTCAGACTCCCTGATTCCCTCCTGTACTGTCTAGTCTACTGATCAACCCCTGAAGACATTCTTCATTTCTATTTGGTGTATTGATTCCTCTCATTTCCTTTTAAAATAGTCTCTTAGAGTTTCCATCTTTCTGCTTAAATTATGCATATATTCTTGCATGATGTTTTTTCCCAACAGAATCCTTAACAGGTTAATCATAGTTAATTAAAATTATATCTGATAAGTCCAACTTCTGTACCATGTCTGAGTCTGGTCCTGCTGCTAAGTTTGATTATGTTTTTTCTTAGCTTTTGGTATGCCTTATAATTTTGTTGTTGTTGTTGTTGATGATTGGATGAGCTGAGTTGGATAATAGGAAACAAAGTAAATAAGTGAGGATTTATTTTAACCTGGCTAAGTGTGAGACTGTGTTTAATGTTTGCTGTAATTTATTTGCCAGGGGTTTCAGATTCTCCTCCTGCCCTTGTTTCGTTTCTCCTATTGTCTTTGGGTTTTCTTAAGTATCCCTTATCAGGAAAGTGGGCATCTTGCCGGGCTTCACCTATAAATCCCTATGTCTTAGGGCCCTATTTGTTTGGAGGTAAGGTGTGGAGGAGGGCAAGTGTTCTCTGAACTTATGATCAAATATCCATCTTCTAGTAGGTCTGTGTCTCTAGTAGGTCTGTGTCTTTAGTAGGTCTGTGACTTCCATCTTCATCTAAAAGAGGGCTTTGACCTCCATAAGTGATTCCCCAGTGGCATAGCTTCTCCCCTTCCCTTAGTCTAGGAGGAGCTAAAGTGTGAACAATGCCTTTTGACTCAACTGAGATAAGAGTATATCAGTCTTTTACCCTAGAGTCTATTATTTTTTTTTAATTTTTTTTAATTAAGCTTTAAACAAATTTTTTTATAAACATATAATGTAATTTTATCCCCAGGGGTACAGGTCTGTGAATCACCAGGCCCACACACTTCACAGCACTAACCATAGCACACACACCCCTCAAAGTCCACAAACCCATCCCCTCTCCCAAGCCCCCTCCTCCCAGCAACCCTCAGTTTGCTCTGTGAGTTCAAGAGTCACCTATGATTTGTTTCCCTCCCAATCCCATTCTGTCTCATTCACTCTTCTCCTACCCCCAACCGCCCCATGTTGCATCTCCACTTCCCCACATCAGGGAGACCACATGAGAGTTGTATTTCTCGGATTGTTTAAATTTTATTTATTTATTTATTTATTTGACAGAGAGAGAGATCACAAGTAGGCAGAGAGGCAGGCAGAGAGAGAGAGGGAGGAAGGAGGCTCCCTGCTTAGCAGAGAGCCTGATGGGGGACTCGATCCCAGGACCCTGAGATCATGACCTGAGCTGAAGGCAGAGACTTAACCCACTGAGCCACCCAGGTGCCCGCTAGAGTCTATTATTTTAATGTGAAATGTGTTCTGGCCACATCTCACAATGTTACTCTTCTCTCTTTACCAGAGCCAGGAAACAATTTTTCTCAGATCCTTATCTTGAAAATCTGGAGATAAAAGTTCATGAGCCTATCTGGACACCCCCCGTTCCCCCTGATTCTAGCCCCCAGGAGACTCTCACTTTAAGGCTAGTCCATTCATAGTCTTCACAATTTGTTGAAATTACCAATTATATTTTCCTACCACTTTATGGCTCCAGCAGTTTCTGGTCTAGGTATGCATATAATAGATTTTGTATATGACTCTGACTTGCCAGTATCTCCAGATTTTGGTGTGGCTATTTGCTCTACAATGTAAGTTCCCTGTCTCTCTAACGATTCAGAGAAATTCATTTGTTTTATTTTTCCAGCTCTCTCATGTTGTATAAGGATGGAAATGATGTCTGCCAAGCTTTTACATATTCAAGGTGAAACTGGAAGTCAAATGATTATGAAATTGTTGATACATGCATATTAATTAATACGTTTATCCAGTTAAAAAAATCCTTTTTTGAGTTGAAAGAACTAGGTTTGAGTCTGTGATCTATTAATTGTCATCTTGTGTCTTTGTAAGTCACTGAATTCTTCATCACTTTAATTTCTGTTCATCTATTAAATGGAACAGATTCTAGTGTCCATGTCTGATAAATGATTATGGCTAAATAGCAGGCAATAAACCATTAATAAGTATTCCACATAATAACATAAAATTAGACTTTAAAGTTTCATCCTAAATTATTTTATTTTTGTTCTTTTAAATTGTATCATGGCAAGTATAATGATCTTACTTTGCATGCTATAAAATGCATTATCCCAAGATGTAGAAAAGTATCACCTCTATGTTAAAGACTTAAAGCATCTTTCCCTAAAATATAATCTTTTAGTGAGAGGTTTCTTGGTTGAACAAATGTCACCCTTGTTTGCCTGCCAATATTTGTTGTTACTTCATTTTGTTTATGTGTTGTGTTGTTTTATTGTCTGATTTCAATTATACAGAACTGTTTCTTAATTCACCATTTCTGCATATTAACTTAGCAGATTTGTATTCTACTTCTGTCTTTATAGTAGTTATTTTTAAAGATTTTATCATCCATGTTTGATATAGCAAGTCTAAATTTAATATTATTTAATTCTAGCTGTGTAATACAGGGTCATAAAATGTTTTAACTCCAAATTCTTTTTTTATGCTATTTTCTAGAATTATCATTTCACTCCATTTTTGAATCCTTTCTAATCTTAGTCTCTATTTCTCTTTCTCTTATTTTATTTTATCGTGTTTTTTAGAGAGGGTCAGAGAGAGGGAGAAAGCATGATCAGGGAAGGGAAGAGAGAGAGGGAGAGAGAGAATTTTAAGCAGGCTCCATGCTTAGCAGAGAGCCTGATGTAAGACTTGATCTCAGGACCCTGAGATCATGACCTGGGCCAAAATCAAGAGCCAGAAGCTTAACGAACTGAGCTACCCAGGCTCCCTCACTTATTTTAATAAACACATGTTTGTTTTTTTGTTTTTTAGTAAACACACTTTTATATTTAAATAACTGTTTACTCTTACCTTAGTGTTTCGCTTTTTTTTTTTTTTTTTTTTTGGCTTTCATTTCTGAAGCACATTTTTTGGAAGTTCTTTTGGTGAAGGACTAAGAGGAATAAACTTTCTCAATCTTCACCTAAAGATGTTTTATTTTACCGCATTCTTGATTTATGGATAAGTTGTATATAGAATTTTACATTATTGTTATTTTTCCTTTGCACTTTGAGGAAATCATTTCTTTATCTTCAGGCGTCTATTGTGGCTGATTAGAAATCTGGATAAAGTCTAGATGTTATGTGTTTATAATTAATTTGACTTTTCTTTTGACTCTTTGTCCTGGTGCTCTGCTGTTATTCTGGAATACATCTGTTGGTTCTTATTTATCCTGCATACTCTGTTTCTTCCAGTTAAATACTTCTAGATTGAATAAATTTGGGAGACTTCCCTTCTGAGTCATTATATTTTGAAAGTTGCCTGTCTCTGTTAGCCTTTTGTTTGTTCCTTTTTCCTCCCCGGTTCCACTTCAACGTATGTTGAAACTTGTCCTCCTATTCTCTTGTCTACTCTTTAATGGGTCCAGTTCTTTATGTTTCTTTATCTGTGTTTTATATTTTGTGTGATTTATTCCTACATTTAATTACTATCCTATTTTCCAGTTCATTCAATTTCTCTTTAGTTGTATATGATCTGCTATTTATCATGTTCAATAAGGTTTTAATTTTAATAGCCTTAAATTTCATTTTTAAGTGTTCTTATAACTTGGGTTTATTTAAAATATGTTTCTTGCTTTTCCAATTTGCTTTATTCTTTCAGTGTTGTTTGTATTACACTTTTATATTATTTTAATTCTTCTCACATTTAAAAAAATAATTTTTTGAGATTGTTCTGTTATCTATATGGTTCTGAGGTTATATGGTCTAGTTAATTTTTATGGTGACTTTTCCTCAATGATTTGTAGTGCTTCACTGCTAAGTCATTATTGCCTAAGCTATTATTTCTGTAGGATTTCTGTACTCTCTGAACTATGAAAGTCTCACCTCACAACAGTTTTGTGTTTGCTGCTTTTGAGACCCTAGGGATTTCAATGGTACTAACCTGGTTATGTTAATTTCTGTGTCTGATCCCATGCTTTAGCAGTAGTATATATTTTTACCTTATACATTTACATGGCTCAGGCTTAAGCTTTAGTTTCTTTGTTTAGATGACATAGCTTCTCTACTGATGTTGGAAGAATGAATTCTTCAACAGTATTCATATATAAGGTTGTGTGTGCCTCTATTCTCTAAAACATTGAAACTTGTTACTACTCTCTTCCTAACTTTTATATAAGGTCTCCCAAAGCAACAGAATTGTCCTTTTTGTCTCTTCATACTTAACACCTTCCTTTCCATAATAGATATTCAAAAATGTTAAGTGAAATAAGTGCATGTGATGATCAAATTTTAGATATTGGCCAAAGTTGTTACTAATTGAAGAAAACTAAAAAAAAAAAAAAAAAGCAAATGTAATTCAATTTTGTAAGCAGAAATTACATTTTACATTTGCTTAATGGAGAATTGTTTCTCTTTGCCATATAATTTAGAGCTGAATAACCTTGATATTAGTTATCACATCCAAATTATGTTCTTTAAAAATGTAGAAATACACAATTATAATATATAAATATCAAAGAGTTATGGAAAATGTGTAAACATTCCAAAATTTATCTGGTAAAGATACATATAAAACACATATATCTATACAAAGAAAAGTGAGTTTCTTATTTCAAAGAAAATACAAAAATTTTATATCCAGTGAATTTCAAAGAATGAGCAAAAAAATACATCATTCATATCATTCATAAGCTTTGCTAGAGAAAAAAATGTTTGCATTTCAATTATGCAAAATAATCATTCAAAATATTGTTCCATGCAAGCTGGTGCAGCCACTCTGGAAACCAGCATGGAGGTTCCTCAAAATGTTGAAAATAGAACTGCCCTATGACCCAGCAATTGCACTACTGGGTATTTACCCTAAAGATACAAATGTAGTGATCCAAAGGGGCACGTGCACCCGAATGTTTATAGCAGTAATGTCCACAATAGCCAAACTATGGAAAGAACCTAGATGTCCATCAACAGATGAATGGATCAAGAAGATGTGGTATATATACACAATGGAATACCATGCAGCCATCAAAAGAAATGAAATCTTGCCATTTGCGACTACATGGATGGAACTAGAGCGTATCATGCTTAGCAAAATAAGTCAAGCAGAGAAAGACAACTATCATATGATCTCCCTGATATGAGGAAGTAGTGATGCAACATGGGGGCTTAAGTGGGTAGAAGAATCAATGAAACAAGATGGAATTGGGAGGGAGACAAACCATAAGTGACTCTTAATCTCACAAAACAAACTGAGGGTTGCTGGGGGGAGGGGGGGTTGGGAGAAGGGGGTGTGATTATGGACATTGGGGAGGATATGTACTTTGGTGAGTGCTGTGAAGTGTGTAAACCTGGTGATTCACAGACCTGTACCCCTGGGGATAAAAATATATGTTTATAAAAAATAAAAAATTTAAAAAAAAAAGAAAAGAAAATTTAAAAAAATATATATTGTTCCAGACAAAATGATAAATATTGTATGAATTTTCTGACAGTTTTGAGCATGATGAGCCATTGTTAAATTTGGGGGGAAGTTATTACTCTTCTACTTTAGAGATATATTCTGGAGAAAAGATTTTCTTCCATAACTTCAAGTCTCTGGAAATATTTATGTGTATGTTAATCTGGATAACATTAATAATTGGAATAGCTATTTAACTTATTTGAGTATTCTTTCTTAGTGGTTTGCTTTTGCTTAAAGAGGTTGAAGGAAAACAGCCTATAGTTTGAATTTGCTATAAAGCAGGCTTAAAAACTAACTACCTGTGGGCTCTTAACAGACATGTAAATTTTAGGATCTCAATGTCATTTAGTTTATAATGTAATTAGCTATTTTGGGATAATATCATCAAAACCTTTTAAAAGTATTGAGTCCACTTAGTGAACCTATATTTGTGTAAACCATTATTATAATTCTAGTTTTCAGATATTTCTTTTGTATGATTTTCCTCTGTGACTTAATACCAATTTATTTATAATTATAGGAAATTAAACATTTAGCTTTTAATTAGCATGTATAAAATAGGAAAGATTAATATAATTAATAAAGTTAGTTTTCTGCAATTTGTATTTTAATTTTTAAGATTTTATTTATTAGGAGAGAGCAAGAGAGAGACAAAGAGCATGAGCAGGGGGGAGGGGCAGAGGAAGAGGGAGAAGCAGACTCCCCACTGAACAGGGAGACCAATGGTGGGGCTTGATCCCAGGACTTCAGGATCATGATCTGAGGTGAAGGCAGTCACTGAGCCACCCAGGGGCTGAGCCACCCAGGGGTTCCTACATTTTGTGTTTTAAAACAAAACAAAAACAAGTCTTTATAATATTGCAATTCCTCAAAAATTTCTTCAAGTCATAACACTTAAATATGTAATTAGTGTTCAGTGCTTTAAAATAATCTAGAGCATAATTTTGTTTCAGTAAGCATTGCTATAGCATGTCATTAAATAGAGTGATCATTTTTTAAAATTTTTATTTATTTATTTATTTGACAGAGAGAAAGAGAGATCACAAGTAGGAAGGGAGGCAGGCAGAGAGAGAGAGGGTAGCAGGCTCCCCACTGAGCAGAGAGCCCAATGCGGGGCTTAATCCCAGGACCCTGAGATCATGACCTGAGCCGAAGGCAGAGGTTTAACTCACTGAGCCACCCAGGCGCCCCTAAATATAGTGATCACTTTTGGATAATTAATACATCGCACAATGTATGTTTCTTTAAACATTGAGGATTAAAACAAAGTGACCTTGTTTTTATGAAAACAATGTAGAATTATTCCAGTTACTCTAAATTGTATGAGAAAAGTATTTATTTGAAAGCAAACATAGTAGGGGACACCTGGTAGCTCCGTTGGTTAAGCATCTGATTCTTGATTTTCATTCAAGTCATAATCTGAGGGGTCGTGGGATCCAGCCACACTGTGAACATGAAGTGGACTTTGAATTCTCTTTCCCTCTCCCTTCGCCCCACCTCACCATGCTTCTCTATCTCTCAAATAAATAAATCTTAAAAAAAAAGAAAGAAAGAAAGAAAAGAAGCACACATATTTACGAAGTCACAATTCTTTGGTGGAATTACCAGACACATAATAGATTCCTATTAGATTTTCAAACCATTACATATATGGGTTCCCAATTGATTTGGATTCCAAAAATATTATTATTTGTATGTATTAGGGAAAGAAATATGTTTGATTTTTTATTTGTATAATCAGTTTTTCAAATCCTTACTGTTCTGTTGGTACAAATGGCTTTATATTAACTGAAGTATGTCTAACATCCAGAATATTAATAGAGGATATGATTTAGGTATTATTTGGATTTTTTTTTTTGACTGAGAGGTCAAGGCATTTAAATAGGATATTTTATGTAAATAAGATGGAACCATGTTTTCAATAAGTTTATAAGTAGTTACTATTATTCATGACATTTAAAGAATCTTTCCTTAAATTTTACTTTCAATCTGTTTTGTTAGACACTGTGGGGACTGGGCATGAGGTGGGGGTCTAAAATTCATGGAAGGGCTTAACCCACAGGAAAGAGTAGTTCAGAATGCCAATAGACTGTAATAATTTCAAGACTTTAAATGGAATGTTAATAAGTCATTTAATGTTTCAAGAACCTTGAAAAGTATATTAACTGAAATATAAATAATATCTCCTTCATCTTCACAGTTAGATTTTAGTATTCTATCAATAATGAAAAGAGAAGAAATAGATGAATCAGTTGATAGGGTAGGAACTGATTAACAGAATGGAGTTTCATGGATAAACTACAAGCAGGAAATGTAGGTGGGAAGCAGGATTATTACCATATGGAAGGAGATGGTGGAGAAGTGAACTATCATAAACCTATGTATTTAATAATCAACTAACTATCTGCTCAAATAGCCATAGAGCATCTTTACTTTTAGATCATTTCCAGCATTGCACTTAGAGAAATATTACTCTAGATTAATACTGTTTCCTGCATCTCATTTGTGCTCGTTTATTGTTTTAATTCTTTAGACAGGCTTTGTTGTTAAATTCAGGTCCTTGATCTCTCCATAGTCTATTGTATCTATAGTTATAAATGATATGTCTCTCAGGAGTGTCAGTAAATATTCAGCCTCAAACCACTAAAATCACTGTATTAGATTGCCTTTAACAGGACTTGATAACAATTTATTGTTATTATGGTACTATTCATACAAAGGCACCATTCCAGTTTTTGCATCAATGCTAACTAGCAGTTTTCTTTGTAGACTGAATATGGCATATGAGCCATAACTGAAACCAACTTCACTATGCCCGTATTGCAATTTGAAGGTGAAATGAATAGCAGGTTTTAACAAGATAGATCTTTCTCCAAAGACCTTTATATTTCAAGTGTTGTTCAATTTTTTCATTTGTCATAAAACAAAATATACCTCTGTGATATGCTTTATGTCTTCTAATATCTTGAGGCAAACTGGCTGGCAAATGTATTATTCTCTCATAAAGAAAAGGAGCCTGGGATGATATTTGCAGCTGTATTACCCATGCTGGACCAACCAAACTGCTGCTTTTGTTCATGCCATCTTAACTGCCATAGAAATAGTGTGTGAAGTTCCAGCTATAATGCCGACTTCATAATGCTGTTTTGTTCTTTCTGCAAAGATTCCCTGTCTTATATTAAATATGCCCATAAATCTCTCAGTAATTGTATATTATTTTTCTGTTCCCTCTACAGTTTACACATTGTATTCAACTTTGAGTTTATTCTGCTTTGTATGGGGCTATGGCAGGTTTATGGGATGTTGTAAAGCTGAGAAAAGTAAGGCAATTATTGTTAAGCCTTTGTAAGCTGTTTGAGAAAGACATTTGCTGTGAACAGGGCATGGGGATCAATGCTGCTGGGTGCAGGTTTACTCGGATTTTTAGTTAAACTCTTTCTAAAGGGAGTGAGTATTGCTATGAGCAGTTTTAAAAATTGAAAACTGGGAGTTTTCCATTACTTTTTAAGTAACAACTAAGGACTATGAGATACATAAGTGATAAAAATAACATGAATGAAAAATTTGTTTTGTTTTTTTTATCCTGTGTAAGTGAACTTCAAAGATATTTTAAAGGAGTTATAGAAAAAATTATAATCAAGTATCTGCAAGTTTTCTATGAAGTAAAAATCTTTGTAGACTGGGCTAGTTTGAACAATATTAATACTCCTCATCATTTAACTCCACAGAAGGAGTTGTGGGTATTGAAGAGTATATGCTACACCACACTATGACTGTAGAAGTTCAGGACATACCTCTCCAAAATATCACTTTGGCATATTGATTCTTTTGAGCTTCAGGCACTTAAAAAGCTGCAAATGCTGGGAGAGGTTTTCTCTGAACTCCCCTTTCTGTCTGAAGATACATCTTCCCAAAGGAACCCAGTTGTCATAGATTCCCTCCCTGGGTATTTCATTAAGCAGGCAAAATTGACTTTTATCATAGGGGAAGAGAGTAGAAATTGGCACCACACCCAGAAAGATGTCACAAACTCTCACCACCTCCCAGCTGTTTTTCTCAGGGCTCATTCATCTTTCCAAGAAATCATTTACTCTCCCCTAGGAAACCTACCTTCCCTCTCCCTTTCCCTATTAACATGGTATTTAATCCTGAATTCTAAAGCCATCTCTTTGAGAATTAGTCACTTTCCCTAAGTATCCCCATGTATTATGAGGTGTCCATGTTAGCAATCTTGTTTTTCTCTTGTATATTGTCTTATTACAAAGAGTTTCAGCCAAGAACTCAAAAGAGTAGAGAGTAAATAATTTTTCCTCCCCTATACTCTATGATCACTGTAATAGGCAGGAGCTGCAGAACCTGAATATCTATGTGTTTATGATATGTGAAATGCACAACATTAATTGATTATGCACACAGACACACACATATAAAGAATATCAATTTTATTTTTAAAAGGATTAAGTTCAAAAACTTTGGTAAATGCTATAGTATGTATAAGGGTAAAAAAAATCAGGCATTCACATGAGAATACTTCAGACTTCAGGACTGCCATCTACTTGTGTCACTGATATGAAGATCAAATGAGATCAAAATAAAGCCCTAGGCCTACTGCCTTAATGATTTATAAATGCAACAATGGATCTTGTTATCAGTCTTCAGTTTATTCTTTCCAAGGGACTAATGATAACTTTAATTATAGATAAAGGAATACTTTAGTCCACACTATTATTTTTCTAGATCTGAAGATCTTTTTTTTTTCCTCAGGAGGACATTCCTTAATGGATTTAGGATCATTAATGAGGAAGTAATATTTCATGTTTATAAATATTTAATGCCAAGATTATAGCATTGGATTTTATCAGAGACTTCCTTTTACTCCAATTTGTCTAGAAAAATATCTGCATGGTCCTTCTCAGTGTGCCTGTTACCCCTATACTACTTGAGTTCTTTTTTTTAAAATTTTTTTTTTAAATTTAAATATAGTCAATGCATGGTATTTACTATAGTTTCAGGTGTACAACATAGTGATTCAATGTATTTATATGCCATGTTGTGTTCTCCACAGTGTAGCTACCATCTGTCACCATAGGACACTAATATAGTTCGACTGACCATACTGTCTCTGCTATAGCTTCATCCTTATGACTTATTCATTCCATAACCTGAAGCGTGTACCTCCAACCCCCTCACCCATTTTTCCCATATTCACACCCTGGCAACCATCAGTTTGGTCTCTGTATTCTTAGGTCTGATTCTGCTTTTTATTTATGCTTTTTATTTATTCATTTGTTTTTAAATTCCACCTATGAGTGAAATCATGTGGCAATACAACTAGAGTTCTAGAATTCTAAATGTAAGGATGACTCAGGTGTAGCACTGCTTCTGTTTCTTAAAAAAACACATCAAATCTATAAAGAAAATATTGACCTGTCAAATCCTGGCTGCTTTGGTAATCTCGAATGACTAAATTGGGCTTTAAAGTTTTATCTCCTGATTTATCAATTGACATTGGCAGGATGTTGGGTCAGATAAAGTCAGTCCATCAATCAGAAGCACAATTTCCCTGATATCTAAGATATTTCCCTAAGTCCTGTCATCAGAGATATTTTAAAATTTTTCTTTTTATTTATACCTGGAAGTAGACATTCAGTAAATGGCCGTTGGATTACTAAATAACTGAATGAGTGCTTGTTACAATTCTGTTTGCTCACCTGTAGTTAATGGTACTATACAGCGAGTAAATTCTCTCCAAAATGTAAACATTTCCCTTTCTGCAAACTGTGGTTGTGTATGTCACTTTATATACATAGCAGCATGTCATTTTTTTCCCTATCAATATAATATCGCAATATAAACAGATTCCTCTTTTATGCAGGAATTTGGAAATATATCTCTTCTGATATTTCTAGTTAGGTATATGTGTTTATCCATTAATGTTCTTGTCATTCCTCTGAGAAGAGCTTGAGATCATCAAGAACCAGGGTTATGCTCTTTCGTCTCTTTCTGATAGCTCCATAATGTCTAGAAATAGTTATTATTCAATGGATTCAATAGTTATTATTCAAAGTTATTATTCAATTATTCAATAGCTATTATTATTATAGAATGAAAAAAAATGAGGTCTGAGAATAACTTCTGTCTCACTCTAAACTGTGAGCTAAACTTTTAAGATAAGAGCAAAGCCGCTTTTCTTTTCTGATTTTTCTGACTTGGACATTATCAAGAGCTCACCCAACTTTCCTGCTCTGGGTCTTATTTGATTATCTGCCAAGTTACGGACTTCATCTCAGAGCCTAGATCAAGGAGGGTATGTTCACTGATCACTCAACACCAATGACTTCAAGTCAACATCTGATTCCTCACTTCTTACATTGCTAATGGAATACTGGATTTTTCCACTATATTCATCATATAGGTCTGCCTTTCAATGTGTCTTCTCATCCAATTTTTGTTTTTAAGGTTTATTTATTTATTTGAGACATAGAGACTGAGAGGGACAGAAACAGATTTGGGAGAAGAGCAGAGGGAGAGGAAGAGAGAGCATCCTAAGGAGACTTTGTGCTCCCACAGAGCCTGATGCAGGGTCTCAGGACCCTGAGATCATGACCAGAACTGAAATCAAGAGTCAGATGCTTAACCAACTGAGCTGCCTAGGTTTCCCTGTCTTCCATCTTAAAGATAAAATCTCCACTGAATTATTTTATTTACCATTAATTCAACACAAAAATTGTGATTACTGACTTTGAACTAACTGATATATCCATTCTTCCATTTCCATTACTATTGTGGTTTCCCTGATTAAGACTTTGTATTTATACTATTAAGCTATCTCTAATTCTCCTCCTCCTCCAACCCCTCCTACATCTTTATTTCAGCATTTATAGTGCAAAAGCTACTCTCTTCAAGTTCTTTTTTCATGTCCTTAAGTGATGTCACATTGTTCTCCAGAATTTGTCAGAATTCCTCAGATTAGCTTTGATTCAGTCACACTTATTTATGCAAATATCTCCTGACTCTCTCCCTACTTTTCTTCCTGCCAGAGCAGAGCCCTTACTAATCTATGAATGTTACTCGTTCTTTTTCATGTCTGCATTTTGGGGAAGTATCTGTTACTGATTCATTACATGGTTTTCTCTTCCTATGGCTGCCTTTCCTCATAGCATGCTTGTTTTCCTTGCGGAACATTCCCCAATTATTCTAGTTTGTGTTAGTTCTGGATCTGGATCGGGACTCCTCACTGCTCAAAAGAGTTTGTTCAGTGCTAATTATTTTCTGACACATTGTGAGGAATTGATATGTAAATACAAATATATCCTACCTCAATCTCTAGTATTGACTTTTACTATGACATGTGCCTCCAAATAAACATAAAGTGTCATGGCAGCAAGGAGGAGTGGAGCAGCTACTGTCTATACCATTTTTTTTTCTCTTGTGTAGCCTGTGTCATCTTAAGTATTTGGAAGGAAGGATACACTATTTAAGGTTTGTTTTCCATATACTACCTGGCACACTGTAGTAACAAAGAACTTCAATAAAAGTATATTAATTTGGATTTTGTTTACTGCCTGTTTTAATTATCAACCTAAAAAAATCACATTGTAAATGTAAATGTAAATATATTTACAACCCTTTTAAAGTGAATTTCAACAGGGAAATTCAAGAGCACTAATTCATAAAAGTGGTTGGATTTGCCTTTGAAATGGAATTTTATGCTTACCAGTGAGCATGAAACTGTCTTACATATCAATGTAACACCTGTGCAGGCTAAAATGAGCTGAAACACTACTTGGCTTTTCTCATTCTTAACCATTCTTTCCACATGCCAACCTACATGTAGCATAGCCAGCTCGGTTATAGGAGCTGATACTACTCAAACATTGCCTGGAGCAGAACTGTTGACAAAGGTTTCAATAGTTCAAAGAACTTCCCCTTTAAGGTGCAAGAATTAAGAAAAAGAGGTACCAGATTTCAAAAAGTAAGTGTAAAAAGTATTTGACTACTTAAAATTTAGTCAGAAGCTGTAAGTTGCATTTATGTAGACTGCATGTACCAACGAGATCCTTTACACCCCTCCCTCTTTTTTTCCTCTTTAAAGATTTTTGTTTTGTAGTAGACCATAGGAATCTATTAAGTTAACTATAGGAACAACAATACACACAATAATATTAAGGTATGTTACATTATATTGACATGATATTTCACAGTCTCATACTAGAATGTGGGCTCTTTGAGGCAGGTATTTTCTAACTCTGTTGTATACTCAAAGTCTAAAAAAAATCATGGTATAAAATAGATAATAAATATTTCTGGAATGAGTCATTGGATACTTTAAATGGTTTTATAAAGAAAAAGCTGGTATTATAAAGGAGTAAATGTAGACTTATTTTGTTCAATAATTAAATGTAGTGAAAATCTGTGTTGTTTTAGATTCAGCTAACTTATTTGCTGTTTCTCAAATGTTTTACATTAGCAAAACCTTTAATGAGTTTGACCTCAAGGAGTTTTTCTTTAATCCATATGTTTTTGATTCCCATAGAGTTAGCTGTTACCAAAACTATTTTAATTATTTATTTGAGTTCCAAGAAGCCTTTTGAAAGATTTCATTAAGAAACTCTTTATGTCTGACTTTTAAAAATAAAAATTCTCATTTTTCTCAGTATTTTTTACTGTATCTTCAAAAACCTATAACTGTTGTGAGATTCATTATTTTTATGCTAGTTCCACATTTTTATTTCTAAAGTCACTAGAGAAAAAATGTTTTTATATTAGTTAAATGAACAAATAAATTCTCTGCAATGCCTATACTCTTCATTACCAATGTGGATATTGTAATAATTTGTAATGACTTAGTTTCTCACAATTTAACAGTAACATTTATCTTATGAAGTATATACCTATTAACCTTATAATTGGCATTTTCCTTAAGCTACTACATGGAGTTTAAGTTCTAAGTTTAACTTAGGAATATTAGTGAGAGTTGAGGAGAAACAGGATAAAAAAGAAGAAATCAAGAGGATAATAGATTTCCCGACCATGTTTAAATTCACCGCATCACTACTAAATGCATTTTTTGTTTCTGTGAGATTGTTTAAAATTCAGAGTATCTTCTTCATTTTTATTTTCAGTAAAATGAATATATTTAGTTCAGTAAAATTAAGATGAAAAAATTAATTAAATAATACATACTCTCCACTAGACAGTTCAACTACCAAAATTTTATTTATGTATTTGATTTTTTTTTTTAAAGATTCATCATATATCTGTAATGTGGCAGAGATTGAGGTGGTAGGGGAGTTTATTTCTTTTCTGTGAAGTAAAAACTGCTTAGGTGTGCCATGAGTGACTTATGAATTAGGTATATTTAATCAATACCTCTAATTAACTTAATGCTAAAAGGAAATTAGTCTCTGTCTTTCACTTATTTTCACAGCTCAAGTATTTTAGAGAATATTGTTCTTGACTATATTTGATATTCTCAAATAAAAAAATTTAATTTCACTAAGATTATTTAAGTAGTTGAATAAAATAGACTCTATATAAACTATTATATTTTTATATTTCCATATTCTAATGCAAAACTATATATAAAATAGATTAATTATGTTAAATTGATAATTTGGTAAATTGAAATAAACAAAATGACAAAAAAGTACCAATTACAAGCAGTCATGTGACAGTATAAAGAAACTCCTATTTTGAAGTACTTTCTTTTGAAATAAAAAAAAAAATTCCAGTGGAGACAAATGAAACACAATAATCCCAAATCTTTGGAATGTAGCAGAAGCAATTCTCAGAGAGAAGTTCATAGAGATAAAGACCTACCTCAAGAAGCAAAACAAACAAACAAACAAACAAACAAACAAAAACCCTAAAAATAAATAACCTAAACTTACTCCTAAAGGAACTAAAAAAAGAACAAACAAAATCTAAAGCAAGTAGAAGTAGAGCTATAAATAATGAAATGGAAACCACAAAAATAAATAAACAAATACATACATAAAAATGAATTAAAAAACAGAACAAATCAATGAAACTAAGAGCTGATTCTTTGGAAAGATCAATGATTGGTAAACCAATAACCAGACTCATAGAAGAAAATAAAAAAGGACTCAAATAAACAAAATCAGAAACAGAAGAGAAAATAACAACCAACACCACAGAAATATAAAAGATTATAAGAGAATATTATGAAAAATTATATGCCAACAAATCAGGCAACCTAGAAGAAATGGATAAATTCCTAGAAACACAAAACCTTCCAAAACTGAGTTAGGAAGAAGTAGAATATTTGAACAGACTGAGTACAAGCAATGAAATTGAACCAATAATCAAAAAACTCAACAAATAAAAATCCAAGACTGGATGGTTTCACAGGTGAATTCTACCAAACATTTAAGAAGAATTTATACCTATTCTTCTCAAACTCTTCCAAAAACAAACAAACAAAAAAGCAGAAGAGGAAAGAAATATTCTGAATTTTATGACCTCATTTTATGAGGTCTGCATTATCCTGATATCAAAACCAGAAAAAGATACTGCAACAACAACAACAACAAAAGAAAGAAAAATAAGAAAGAAAGAAAGAAAGAAAGAGAAAGGAAAAGAAAACTACAGGCTAATATTTCTGATAAAGATGTAAAAATCTTCAACAGAATGCAAGCAAACCAAATCCAACAATACTTTTAAAAAAGCATTCACCCTGATCAAATGAGCATTATTCCTGGGATGAAAGGGCAGCTCAATATTTTCAAATCAATAAGACACTTCACATTAACAGGAGAAAGGATAAAAAATAGATGATCATTACAACACATGCATAAAAAGCATTTCAGAAGTACAACATCCATTCATTATAAAAACTCTCAAGAGGAACACCTGGGTGGCTCAATAGGTTGAGCATCTGCCTTTGGCTCAGGTCATGATCCCAGGGTCCAGGATCAAGTACTGCATTGAACCCCCAATGAGCAAGGAACCCATTTCTCTCTCTGCCTGCCACTCTCCCTACTTGTGTCCCCCACTTTTCTGACAAATAAATAAATAAATAAAATCTAAAAAAAAAAAAAAGAAAACCCTCTCAAAACAGTAGGTTTAGAGGGAACATACCTCAACATAATAAAGGCCATATGCGAAAACCCACAGCTAATATCATACTCAATGGTGAAAAACTGAGAGCTTTTCCCCTAAGGTCAGGACCAAGAAAACGATGTCTACTTTCACCACTCTTTTTCAACATAGTACTATAAGTCCTGGACACAGCAGTCAGACAAGAAAAGAGAAGTAGAATGCGTCCAAACAGGTAAGGAAGAAGTAAAACTTTCACTATTTATAGATGACATGATACTATGTAAAAAAACTTCTAGAACTAATAAATGAGTTCAGTAAGGTTTCAGGATAGAAAACCAATTTACAAAAATCCATTGCATTTCTATAACCCAATAATGAAGTAGCAGAAAGAGAAATTAAGAAAACAGTTCCATTTACAATTGCACCAAAAATAATAAAATACCTAGGAATAAACTTAACGAGAGGGGAAAACAAAAAAAAACAACTTACAGTCCAAAACTATAAAAACATTGATGAAAGGAACTGAAGACAATACAAACAAATGGAAAGCTATTCCATGCTCATGGACTGGGAGAACAAATATTAAAATGTCCGTACTACCAACAATCTACAGATTTAATGCAATCCCTATCAGAATACCAATAGAATTTTCCCAGAACTAGAACAAATAGTACTAAAATTTGTATGAAACCATGAAATACCACAAATAGCCAAAGCAATCTTGAAAAACAGAACAAAGCTGGAGATAGCACAGTCCCAGCTTTCAAGATAGACTACAAAACTGTAGTAATCAAAACAGTTTGGTACTAACACAAAAATAGAAACCTTGATCAATAGACCAGGATAGAGCCCCCAAACAAATCCCAGCTAATCTGAAACAAAGGAAGCAAGAATATGCAATAGGGGAAAAAACAGAACCATAGAAATATTTTTTTAGATATATCTTCTTTGGCAAGAAAAACAAAAATAAATTACTAGGACTACACCAAAATAAAGTTTTTGCACAGCTAAGGAAGCAATAAAACTAAAAGACAACCTACTGAATGGGAAAAGATATTTACAAATAATATATCTTATAAGGGTTAATATCAGACACACACACACATATATACATATACATATGTATATGTACACACACACATACATATACATATATATGTGTAGGTATAATAAGTTCTTTATATAGAACTCATAAAATTCAACACCATAAAACCAAATAAATGGGCAGAGGACTTGAATAAACATTTTTCTAAAGAAGACATGCGGATGGCCAACAGATACATGAAAAGATGCTCAGCATCACTAATTATCAGGAAAATGAAAATCAAAACCATAGTGAAATATCACTTCACACCTGTTAGAATGGCTAGAATCAAAAAGATAAGCAATAACAAGTGTTGGTGAGAAGGTGGAGAAAAAAGAACACACATGCCCTGTTGGTGACAATGTAAATTGGTTTAGCCACTGTGGAAGATGGTATGGAAGTTCCTTAAAAATTAAAAATAGTATTACCATATGATGCAATAATTCCACTACTGGGAATTTACCCAAAGAAGATAGAAACATTGGTTCAAAAAGATACATGCATCCCTGTGTTTATAGCAGCATTATTTACAATAGGCAAGATATGAAAACAACCCAAGTGTCCATTGATAGAGGAATGGGTATAGAAGATATAGAATATATATATATATATATATATATATAGAGAGAGAGAGAGAGAGAGAGAGATATCTATGGATATAGATATAATTGAATATTACTCAACCACGAAAAGAATGAGATCTTGCGATTTGTAACACATGGATGGACAGAGATGGTATTATGCTGAGTGTAAGAAGTCAGCAGGGAAAGGTGAAGGCCAAGTGATTTAACTCACATGTGGAATTTAAGAAACAAAACAAAAGAAAAAGAGATAAGCAAAGAAAAACAGACTCTTAAATACAGAGAACAAACTGTTGGTTGCCAGAAGGAAGGTAAAATGGGGGCGGAGGGGTAAAATAGATAAAGGGGCTATTAGTACACTTATCACTTATGGTGATGAACACTGAGTAATATATAGAAATGTTGAATCATCATATTGTATACCTGAAACTGATATAATACTAAAAAAGAAGGCTGAATTGTAAAAGCCTTTACTATATTGTTCAACTCTTCATGATTTTGGTAGAAACATCTAGACATTTCTATATAATATTCATAATTATTGGATATCAATATGTTGCTTAATAAATACAAACAGACAAAGGCATAAATCCTTATGCCTTACAGTTTTATGGAAACTTTTAGTCTCTTTAATGACATATCTCCCAGGGTATGGAAACACTTTCTAATACATGTTGTTAAAAATTATAAGCTCTCTGCATTCAATGTGAAAACTCATTGTATAAGTAAAAATATTTTTAATATGGTGGATTTTCCTGAAATTTAAATATAAGATAGTTTTGTCATGTGTAAGTAAAATAGTGAGGAAACTGAGGTTCAAGAATTGATGCAGATCCACTCTTTTGCCATTGCAGGTCTTAAAATATTGTATGTGTAACATGGTGCTTCATCAAAAGCAAAGAAAGCAGAGGAAAAAGCAAACTGCTATTTTAATATGTGATACCAAGGGGCACCTGGGTAGCTCAGTGGGTTAAGCCTCTGCCTTCAGCTCAGGTCATCATCTCAGGGTCTTGGGAGCAAGCCAGGCACTGGGCTCTCTGCTCAGCAGGGAGCCTGCTTCCCCGTGTTTCTTACTTGCCAATTTGTGAGCTTTCTGTCAAATAAATAGTCTTTTTTAAAAAAAGAATGATATCAAAGAGCAAGCTTTTAAAAAAATTCTATGCTTTCCATTGGGGAGGGTATGTGCTTTGGTGAGTGCTGTGAAGTGTGTAAACCTGGTGATTCACAGACCTGTACCCCTGGGGATAAAAATATATATTTATAAAAAATAAAAAATTATATAATGTCTCTAAAAAAAAAAACAAATACGGGTATAACTTTCAAAAAAAAATTCTATGCTTTCCATCTTAAAAAATTAGTCTGCAAAAATGAGTCTTGCGGTATTTTTTTTGTTAGGAAAAAATGAAGAACAATACTATGCAATTTATTTTGACATACTACCCTGATTTTAATTATAATGTAAGTAAACAAATTATACCTTAAAGGCCAGTGAAGTTAGGAAAAAAAGCTTTGGAAATACTATAACTTGGATTTTACATTCCTTGAAACCTAGAATAACGAGAGTCTTGTTTTCCAAAGGAGCTGTGTGAACAACAGTGATGATGTGTACATATTTTAATTACTTCCTTTGATGCAGAAGCAGTTGGACAGAAATCATAATCATTTAATATCTGGAAAGGGTCATATCTGAGGAATTTGAATCTCTGAATTTTTGGGTTTGGCCACTATAATTTGTATTTTTTAGTTTTTTTATTTTAATGATTTTATTTATTTATTTGACAGAGAGAGAGATCACAAGTTGGCAGACAGACAGGTAGAGAGAGAGGGGGAAGCAGGCTCCCTGCTGAACAGAAAGCCCAATGCAGAGTTTGATCCTGGACCCTGAGATGATGACCTGAGCTGAAGGCAGAGGCTTAACTCACTGAGCCACCCTGGCACTCCTTGATATATATATATTGATATATATATATATCAATATATATAAAATATATATGTATAATGTATATACATATACATGTATAATATATTATATATAATAATAATATAAATATATATATCATATATATATATCATTATATGAAGGTCTTAAATTCCATATCTTACTCTGTTTTTAATTGAACAGTTACCTTCACTGGAAAAAAAAAAAAGGGAAAAAATGACATCAATGCCATTTTCACTGGCAATAAAATAAAGCTCAAGAAAAATTGACATTTTTTTAAAAGACAGAAGCATTATACCAAAAAAATATGCTTAGTTAAATCATGGGAACTATTTTTGTGTGGCTGATGAATGGGTCAAGCTAGAAATAACTAGCTAGACTCTTCTCAGGCAATTCTATTTTCAGGTAGAAAATCCTACCAGGGTTGGTGCAACAAATATGATAACCATCTGTTTAGTTCCTGCAGATAAATGAGACTGTCAGAATTTAGCAAAGCCATGTGTTTTTCCCCTTCCAAAGAGATATTTATAACTTTTGCTCTGAAACAGTAATTTTATTAATACTAAAAACATTTAATGATTATTGAGTACTTACTACGTGCCAGGTACTGCTCTAAACTCTTTACACATGGTGTCTCATCTAATAATTATTAAAGCAGATTTATAAGAGAGACATTGCTATTTTTTGTGTTTTATTTGAGATGCAGTTGAGGAGGATTTTAAGCTCTCAGTCTTAAAAATAGCACCAAATAGACATATATTTTTATCCCCAGGGGTACAGGTCTGTGAATCACCAGGTTTACACACTTCACAGCACTCACCAAAGCACATACCCTCCCCAATGTCCATAATCCCACCCCCTTCTCCCAAACCCCCTCCCCCCAGCAACCCTCAGTTTGTTTTGTGAGATTAAGAGTCACTTATGGTTTGTCTCCCTCCCAATCCCATCTTGTTTCATTGATTCTTCTCCTACCCACTTAAGCCCCCATGTTGCATCACCACTTCCTCATATCAAGGAGATCATATGATAGTTGTCTTTCTCTGCTTGACTTATTTCGCTAAGCATGATATGCTCTAGTTCCATCCGTGTTGTCGCAAATGGCAAGATTTCATTTCTTTTGATGGCTGCATAGTATTCCATTGTGTATATATACCACATCTTCTTCATCCATTCATAAAACATTAATTAAAAAAATAGCACCAAATAGAAACCAAATTTGTATCAACATGGACAGAACTGAAGGAGATTATGCTGAGTGAAGTAAGTCAAGCAGAGAAAGTCAATTATCATATGGTTTCACTTACTTGTGGAGCATAAAGAACAATATGGAGGACATTGGGAGATGCAGAGGAGAAGTGAGTTGGAGGAATCTGGAGTGGGAGACAAACCATGAGAGACTGTGGACTCTGAGAAACTAACAGGGTTTTGGAGGGGAGAAGGGTGTGGGGTTAGGTGAGCCTGGTGGTGGGTAATATGGAGGGCACGTGTGTGGTGCATAAACAATGAATCTTGAAACACAGAAAAAAAAATTAAATAAAAAAAAAAAGAAAATAGAAACAAACAAAAAACAAATGCAGGAGAGCTCTTGCTGTTTCAAAAAAGTCAAGAAAATCATGTGAAACTTCTATTATAACAGTTAAATCCTGTCATCCTTCAAATTTTTAAGGGGTAATGGTATGCATTGAAGTTAGTTCTTATTTTTTTCCTCCGTAGTCATGGTCCTCCTAGGTAAGTTTGGACTACAATTTTTCACAAAAGAATGGTGTCTTGGTCTATGTGACAGAGTGCCATAGACTGAGTAGCTTAAAAACATTTTTTTTTTCCTCCCAGCTCTGGAGGCTGAAATCTAAGATCAGGGTGCCAACATGGCTGACTTCAGGTGAGGGCCTTCTCTCTGGTTCCTAGTCTACCCCTTCTCGTTGTGTCTTCACATGGTAGAGGGTCTAGAGGTCTCTCTGGAGCCTCTTTTTTGAGGCAGTAATCCCATTCATGATAACTCTACCCTTATGATTTAAGCACCACTCAAAGGCCATACTGTTACGTTTGGGGATTAAGATTTAAATACATAAACTTCAGGAGTACTCAAATATTCAGACCATAGCAAAAGTAGCCTTAATTTTCTTTTTTTCTTGATAACCTGACATTTTAAACTACAGGTGTGTTTATTACTAATAATTAGAAAATGTGAAATTACTAAAAGAATAAAGCAAAGATCAGTTTTAAAGAGTTGCATTTCTGTTTATCTAAAATATTTTTAATGCATACTTATTTAATACAGGATCTAGAACATTGTTGTGGTTCTAGGATAGATGACAGATAGATTATAGATAGATCATAAATAGATCATAGATAGATAGATTGACCAACTGCAAATGTTAGTGGTTCCTTTATCCTCAAGCACATAAATAAATTTTTGTGAGATGAACATCAACTCCACATTGATAAGGAAAGAAAACAGCACAGGTTACTCACCAGAACTTTTCTTTCTCTCTCTTTGTCTCTCTCACACACAGCCATATTAAAAACAAAAAAAAAAAAAAAAAAAAGAAAAGAAAAGAAAGAAAGAAACAGTAGTATTCAATGCAAAATTTACTGAAGACTTTGAGGAGTTATAGAAAAAGAATTTACATAATTAAACTTACTCAAATAAGTAAAAAATTTCCATTAGTATTTTTATCTTTCTCACCCACCAGGAGACATTCCTTGCTTTCCCTTTCACCCAAGCCTAGCACTGGCTTTTCTCCCTTACTGGTAATACTTGCGCTAGAAATGAGTATGTGTCTTATTTGCCTTATATCTGCATAGCTGCCTAGTTCTGCTCCAACTCCTCATGTGCATCATAAAACCACTGTGCTTCTCAACCAAGAATCCTACAGTAAACAGATTCCTCTTTTTAGAAGGCAATATAAAAATCACTTTTATAAAAAGAGTTTATTTATTTATTTGAAAGAAAGAGAACACAAGCTGGGGAGTGGCAGAGGGAGAGGGAGAGGGAGAAGCAGACTCCCCAACAAGCAAGAAGCCTAATGTGGGGCTTGATTCTAGGACCCCACAATCATAACCCGAGCCGAAGGCAGTCACTTAACCAATTGAGCCACCCAGGTGCCCCTAAAAAAATCTCTTTTTTCTTGAATGGAGCATGTCGATGAGCTATCTGTTTCCCACACTAAACAATTCATCAATATATTTCCTGTAAGTTACTTATATAGTTCTTTGTGACTTTTTTTTTTTTGAGTCATTTGTTTGTAAAGCATTACCTTCAGTTAAGTACAGGATGAGCCATAGATGGACCCAGGCATCTTTTGTCCTCCCTGTTCTGTTCTATCATCTCAGGCCTAAGTTATGCACTCTTGGGCATGCCACTTGCTTCTCAAAGTGTAAGCCTTCAGGCGCTAAAATATATGGATGGCCTACAAAGTGTTTTCTTGTTCTCCAGTCTAAAGTCCTCCCTCTTTCTCAGCCTCTCCAACAAATACACTCATGCAACTTTGAAGTTATCTGAACAAAGATTTCAACATTTTCATTTTCCTGGAAGTCTAATGGAAATATATAAATAGTAACCAATATAACTTATAATGCATAAATATGCTGGCAGCATGAACAGAAAATGATTAAAGTTGAAGCTGAGTTCTGAATCTGATTATTGCACCCTTCCTTTGGTGGCAATAATATCTGTCTGTAAAGTTTTAGAGTGTAATTTGGAGACAAAAAAATAAAAAAAAGACAGACAAAGCATGTTTTTTAGGGGAAAACATACTTTATATTTTTAAGCAATGATTAAACCTCCAAAAATTTTTAGTGGATCTTGCTTAAGAAAAGCAATATACTCAGAGTTGCAGGATTTTATGAAATCTTTAAAAAATTGGATGGTTCCCTTCTTATAGTGCAATAGAAAGATTATATATAACAAGTGTCTGAAACTCTGTGATGTCTTAACATTTTCTAATTGTGATGAAATGAACCACTTGGTTTTCTCCTATCATGTATATATTTGAGGAAAACTGCACTTAAAAGAAAATGCTCTGGTTATGCAATAAAGTGTGTGATTTTTGTCATCTTGCTTTGAATATCATTTAATAACAAGAATAACTAAAAAAAAATCACACAACCAAAATGAAGTATCTAAGAAGCAATATTTTATTTTCCTTTTTTTTTCTTTTTTTTAAAATTTTTTATTTTTTATAAACATATATTTTTATCCCCAGGGGTACAGGTCTGTGAATCACCAGGTTTACACACTTCACAGCACTCACCAAAGCACATACCCTCCCCAATGTCCATAATCACACCCCCTTCTCCCAAACCCCCTCCCCCCAGCAACCCTCAGTTTGTTTTGTGAGATTAAGAGTCACTTATGGTTTGTCTCATAACAAGAATAACTAAAAAAAAAAAATCACACAACCAAAATGAAGTATCTAAGAAGCAATATTATATTTTCCTTTAACTGCATGACAATTATTCTTTAAAACAGAACACTTTATACTGCAAATATAATGATATAATAAATTTTACTGGAAGCTGGTAATATTTAAAACTTAAAAAGGACAAATGTATTTTAACAATGAATATTAAACTTTATCAATTATATAGGAGGCAGGTTATTTCTGACATTGTCCTTTAGTTAAGTGTCAATTGAAAATACAGAAGTCATTTTATTTGTACATGTTAAGTTGTTGGGCCACTGGCTGTTTTGTGAATAAATTAAACACGTTTTTTATAAGACAAACATCGACTCAGAACAGTTATTGAAAGCATTAAGAGACAATGCTAATGTATTTCATGCTTCAAAGTCTACAGCTGCCAAAAATTCATAGCAATCAATCAACATCTTTTCTGCTGTATTTCATATCTTCAACAACCCACTGTGGGTAATGATTATGAGTAAATTTTCTTTTTTTAGATAAAATTCTTAGATATATTGATTAACCTCATTGTTCCTTTGTGACTGCCACGTATATAGCTAAAATATTAAAGCTATAATCTAATTTTCATTTTTAGAAAAAAAATTAAAACTTGCCCTAGACAATTTCACACAATTCACTGTTTGTGAACAGAATTACCTCTTTGTGAGTGCTTTTACAATCTGCAATTCAGAATTAAATAACTAAATAAGGAATGCAATAGATAAAGAACTTGTTTTTCACAGCTGACACATTTTGCTGTGAATTCTAAAACACATTTTGGTGGTCATTGAGTCATCTGCAGGGAAAAGTATGAGAGAAGCATCTCAGTTCATTGGAACAAGTAGATAGAGGGTCAAGTCAGCTCTTCATCTATTCATAGGAACGACTTCTTAAACTCAAATGCAAAAATGCTAAGAATTGTAAGTCAGAATCATCAAGGAAAGGAAGGGAACAGGCCAAACTTAACTTAGGTTTTGCCTCCATTTGAAAGTCTTCCTTCTAGTTCTCTTTTTCTCCTACCTGTCATCACATCCACATTGTAATGAAGTCATTTAACATCCGTATAATGGTACCAGAATATGAAGCAACCACCACCTAACTTCCTAAAAATGGTTAGAGAATGATTCCTAATTCAGAAGTTTCAAACTGACATTCTTGAACCAAATAATGACGAATAGATGTATTGGGTTTGGTCTAGACAGTATATTAAAAGGGTGTGATGTAAGTTAACAACATATAAAAGTGGGAATAATCTATAGAAAACATCTGTATTTTCAGTCTTTCTTGAGAGAATAATTAGAACATCTGACCACCTTGATCTCACATTACACAAGGCAAGAGCTGAGTAATGGAATCCCTTCCCCTGTCTGAAAGCCTTTAGACGCCTTCCCTAAGGCACATTGATTTCTATACATACTGCTCACATTTATCACATTTATTTGTGGATGTCTTATTTCTAACTCCTGCCAACTTCTTAACAGAAGAAAAAATATATCCTTTGTAATGTTGGGTACAGGCCTCGTGTACAGAAGAAACCTAGTAAATGCCATGTGCTTCCCAATATGTAGGAGATTATTAATGAAAAACGCTGTTAATATATCCGTAAGTATAATAGGATTTTGAACATAAACAAGTTTCCAAAGATAATAATGACATCGAGGCATACTGAAAACATTTAGCTATAAAAATTTTTTGGAACACCTTGTAATTAATTTTAAAATTTAAAGAGAACTTTCTACAGTGCAGTGCAGTAGTTTTGACATTCAACTGTCCTTTAGCAGGAGGACACTGTCCAAATGTAAACTAATGTGGACACCAGACATACATAGAAGAGTTTCACCCTGTTGAAGCAGGAATGGATGGTCCAAGGCCTCTCAGTCAAGCCTGCTTCTTGGCCCTAATTCTCTTCAAAAACATCACTTTGGATTCTGTGGATCGGTTTGGAACCCACTAATCCTGTCAGGTTCCCATCATTTGAGAAAAGAGGAAATTGATGTTCAGTGAGATAATGGTTTTGTCCATTATGAGCAGACTCAGGATTATTGGTTATAAAGTTCTATTCTGAGACATATATGAGAACTGAAATAGTGTGTCACACACCCTTTCCTGCATATACAGAAAACAAAAGGAACAAGAGGAATATATCAAAAATTAACCATATTAACAAGCACTAGACAGCTAAGAATTACTCAGGAAACGAAACATGTCTCTAAAAACAAAGACAAATATAAGAAATCCTGCTAATGTGGTGTTTCTAGACTGTTGTGTTTAGTCTGGATTATAGGAATACTGTTTTATAATTGAATACTCTACAACAGGGTGTCTCACCCTCAGCACTACTGACATTTTGGGGCTAGATAATTCTTTGTTGTAGGGAGCTGTGTTGTCATGTTGTAGTTTAGAAGCATCTGGCTTCTACCTGCTAGATTCCATGGAATAATCTGGGTCAAATAATCAATAATCAAAATGCCTCCAGATGTTGTTGATGTTCCCAGCAGCAAAACTGTCTCAAGTAGAGAACCACTGCTTTGTATTATTGTGTATAGATGTTAATTCTTGGTAAATAAGACATCTATATGTACTCTGAAATTCTAGTTGTAACATTTCAATTAATTATAATGATTTTCAAAATACTTGCAATGATTTTGAAGGAACCAACAAGATTTTAGTATTAGTTTCCTAGTGTAGGATTTGAAGCAACACTATTTTTATATTTATTAGTAAAATAGAGCCTAGACCTGGACAGTAAAAGTCATTACTGGTGTGTCCCATGCCCTCTGAGAAGTTGAGTGTTAAGTAGAGAGGTCTTAGCCTAGGAAGGTGCTGGGCTGGGGTTGCTTAGTCCTGAATGGAATCCTTCTATACAAGGCTAACAGTAGATGTTGGATAGTGGTACCCTAAGCATTCTTGGACAGATATCCCAAAACTTTCAGTGAGTCTTTGAGGTTCATGATGTTTACTCTGATTTACCTAAACTTGATTAGAATTTTCTATGAGTTTAAAAAAACAAAAAGCTAAAAGCAAAAAATGAGAAATTAATCTAATTTGTATGTAATATATCACTTATTATATACAAAGCAATGTCCTAAGTATTATCCATATATTAAATCATTTAATTTTTATAGCCAGACAATGAGGTAACTGTTATGACTACCCCCATTTTAGTCATAGAGAAGTCATGTAATATGCTCATAAACATTTAGCTAGTTTTGGATATTCAGACTTCAATAATTGGCAGACACTTTAAAAATGAAACTGTAGCTATAAGGAAAACAACTGATATTAATTGTTGATGATACAATACAAGCTTTTATGTGAAAATGAGACATTCAGAACACTTCTATCAGACACTGTGATCTAAGACTTCTTGATAAGATTCGTAGTGATAGTAGCAAATGTGATTTTTTAATATTATTTAATCAAATGTGTCTATATTTGGAAGATATGCATAACTCAATGAACTGGCATTTTCCAAATGACTAATGTGTAATGTCACAGAGTTGTGTGTGGGTAAGAGATCCATTCAATGTTTAAAATAATATAAGAGACCTGAATGTATGTAACAGGTATAAAAATTTCATTGACTTGGTTTCAAAATCCATCTTTCAACTTTTAAATTTCTCTGATCTTAAAAACACCAGAAACAAAGTAACCACTCATCAGCACTAAAGAATATCCACAATTATCTGGAAAATCTATTAAAATACTCTCTTCTCCTTTCCTTTTTTTTAAAATTTTATTTTAATTTTCATATAATCCACATACACTTGCACTGGTTTCAGTTGTAAATATAGTGAACCAATAATGCTATGTGTTCTCCATGTTCATCAAGATAAATGTACTCTTAATCCCTGTCACCTACTCCACTCACTGCTCCTCTCACCCCCTCTCTTGAAACCATCTGTTTGTTCTCTGCAGTTAAAGAGTTTGTTTTGTGGAAGGAGTCTATTTCTTGGTTTGACACTCTTTTTTTTCCCTTTATTCATTTGTTTTGTTTCTTAAATTCCACATGAGTGAAATCATGTGGTATTTGTCATTCTCTGATTTATTTTACTTAGGATTATATTCTCTAGATCCATCCATGTTGCAAATGGCAAGATTTCATTCCTTTTATGGCTGAATAATATTCGTGTGTGTGTGTGTGTGTGTGTGTGTGTGTGTGTGACATCTTTTTTATCCATTCATCTACCAGTGGATTCTTGGGCTGCTTCCACAATTTGGCTATTTTAAATAGTAATGCTGCAGTAAACATAGGAGTACATGTATCATTTTGAATTAGTGTTTTTGAATTCTTTCTTTTTTAAGATTTTTTTAAATTTATTTGACAGAGAGAGACATAGCTAGAGAGGGAACACAAGCAGGGGGAGTAGGAGAGGGAAAAGCAGGCTTCCCGCCAAGCAGGGAGCCCGATATGGGGCTCAATCCCAGGACATTGGGTTCATGACCCGAGACAAAGGCAGAGGCCTAACCCTCTGAGTAACCCAGATGCCTCACTGTTTTTGTATTCTTTGGGTAAATACCCAGAAGTGTGATTACTGGATCATAGGGTAGTTCTAGTTTTAATTTTTTGAGGAACCTCCATATAATGTTTCCCAGAGTGGCTACACCAGTTTGCATTCCCACCAACAATGCAAAATATTTCTTTCCTCTCTACATTCTCACCAACGCTTGTTTCTTAGTTTTTGATTTTAGCCATTCTGACAGGTGTGAGTTCATATTTCATTGTAGTTTTGATTTGCATTCTCCTGATGATGAATGATTTGAGCATCTTTTCATGTGTCTGTTGGCCATCTGGATGTCTTTTTGGGAGAACTGTTCATTCGTGTCTTCTGCCCATTTGTTAAATGGATTATTTGGGTTTTGATGTTGAGTTGTATCTGTTCTTTATATATTTTGAATACTAACACTTTATCAGATGTCATTTATAAATATCTTCTCTTATTTGGTAGGTTATCTTTAAGTTTTGTTGATTGCTTCCTTAGCTGTGCAGAAGCTTTTTATTTTGAGGTAGTCCCAATAGTTTATTTTTGCTTTTATTTTATTTACCTCAGGAGACCTATTTAGAAAAAAATGTTGCTATAAATGATGTCAGAGAAATTACTGCTCATGCTCTCCTCTAGGAATTTTACAGTTGCAGGTCTCACATTTAATCCATTTTGAGTACATTTTTGTGTATGGTGTGAGAAAGTGGTCCAGTTTCATTCTTTTGCATGTAGCTGTCCAGTTTTCCCAATACTATTTGTTGAATAGAATGTCTTTCTCCAATGCGTATTCTTGCCTCTTTTGTTGAAGATTAATTTGACCATATAATCCTGGGTTTGTTTCTGGGGTTCCTATCTTGTTCTATTGATCTATTTTTGTCTATTTTTGTGACAGTTTCATACTGTTTTGATTACTGCAACTTTGTAATATAACTTGAAATGTGAAATTGTGATGCCTCCAGCTTTGTTTTTTTCTTTTTCAAGATTGCATTGGCTATTTGTGGTCTTTTGTGGTTCCATCCATTAAGTAATATGTAAAACTGTGTTACTCTTACTAATTATGGGGGATAAATATTGTTTTTCACAATAAATCTTACTTATGTGAATGAGTATTGGGTTTATTGTTATTTTAAAACAAATTTGAGAATAAATGAGTATTTCATTTTTCTTTAATTATGATAAATACAAATAGATATAACCTATATAAACAAATTGGGGGGAGGTGTTCCTTGATCATTTTAAGAGTTTAAAGATATTGGGGTGCCTGGGTGGCTCAGTGAGTTAAAGCCTCTGCTTTCAGCTCAGGTCATGATCTCAGGGTCCTGGGATCGAGACCTGCATTGGTCTCTCTGCTCAGTGGGGAGCCTGCTTCCCCCTCCTCTCTCTCTGCCTGCCTCTCTGCCTACTTATGATCTCTATCTGTCAAATAAATAAATAAAATCTTAAAAAAAAAAAAGAGTATAAAGATATCATGAATCCAGGGCACCTGGGTGGCTCAGTCATTAAGCATACGCCTTTGGCTCAGGTCATGATCCCAGGGTTCTGGGATAGAGCCCTGTATTGGGCTGCCTACTCAGTGGGGCACCTGCTTTTCCCTCTCCCACTCCCCCAGCTTGTGTTCCCTCTCTCTCTCTCTGTCAAATAAATAAATAAAATCTTTAAAAAAGAATAATAAAGATATCATGAATCCAAAAATTTTGAGAATAAATGCTTTAGATCACTTTTCTCTTTATGTTCATTTATTTTGATTTTTGATTTTTTAAAATTTTTTTAAAAGATTTTATTTATTTATTTTAGAGAGAGAGAATGAGAGAGAAAGAGCCCGAGAGGGGAGAGGTCAGAGGGAGGAGCAGACTCTCCGCTGAGCAGGGAGCCCTGTGCAGGACTCAATCCTGGGCCTCCAGGATCATGACCTGAGCCGAAGGCAGTTGCTTAACCAATTAAGTCACCCAGGTACCCATATTTTGATTTTTTTAATAAAATTTCTATATTTTTAGAAGATTTTATTATTTTTATATTTGAAAATGTCAAACTCCAGGTACAGGTATAAAGAAGACAGTGAAAAATGTAGGTCATACCTCTAGTAAGAGATTAGCCAAGATTATTTAGAGGGTGGAGTGGTGTGGCTGACTTCATAATAAATTCCTAGGGATTTTCTCTTATCTTTATGAAAAAACAAAGAAAAGCGATGGACTCACTTGTTTCTAATAGGTGGTTTTTTCATGTGGAAATATGCAGTCTAGGGTTTTTCATTTATTTCAAATATTTTACATAGGACCATATTTTATAGTGAATCAAATACACATGCATACATATGATATATAAAAAATATGTGTGTGTATATATATGTAATTTTTAGCCCATGCCTCTCCAGATATATATATTAGATATATAGATATAGATATAGATATATGGTGTGTGTGTGTGTGTGTGTGTGTGTCAGGTTTACACAGAAGTAGTAGAAGATATATTTCCTTTCCATATATATCAGTGTCACCTTTTTGTATAGGTAAATCAAGCTTTTTAATTCTGAGCACTTCTGGTGCCTATCTCTGATCTTCTATTCTGCTGCAGACTGATAACAGACTTGGCCATCTTAATAACTAACTTGTCTTTAGCACAGGAAAATTGCATTGAATTTCCTTTGAAATTGTATCAAGGACTTGGAAAGCCCTATGTTTTCTGAACCATGCTTAAGGGGGAAAGAAAAACTGAAAATAAACTAATCTAGACATGAAAAATATAAATGATGCACTTTTAAGGGATTTTTTTAAAAGACTTGATGATTTCTAGTAGTCTTTAGTTTTTTCTTTAAAATATTCTAAAATACTAAGTGATTTATTTTTATAGAGTACTGATTTAAAATATCCAAAAATATTGTGATTAAACATCTTAAACAGCTCATATTTATTTCTCACATGAGGGCTCCTGACTAATCTTCATTATGTTAAAGCTTCATTTCCATATTTCAAAGAATGTACTTGAGCATTGTCAAATGGCAATTAAGTTTTGATGGCTTTTAAATATCAATTTAATTTGAATGCTTAAATATTTTATGATATCTATGGGGACTTATATATGATGGCTATGAAGTTCTTTCTCAGGTTGAATGATTAATTTGACTTTAAAATGTAACAAATTAAAATTTAATAAGGCTTAGTTTACTTGTTATTTGTTTTTTGCTTTTTTTTTTTTTTTTTTTTTTTTTTTGAGAGAGAGAGAGAGAGAGAGAGAATCCCAAGCAGGCTCCACACCCAGTGCAGAGCCCAACATGGGGCTTGATCTTACTGTTCTGAGATCATGAGTAAAGTGGAAACCAAGAGTCAGACACAACTGACTGAGTCACCCAGGTGCCCCTTACTTTACTTCACTTTTAAAGCTAAAGTAAAAACAAATGACAATTTTAGATATTAAACTGACATAATTTGTAGGTAGCTTAAATGTTCCCATATATAGTTACATTGCTAATTTTTTTGTTTTTCTTAATTTGGTTCTCATTTTACTTAGCATTCAATGTATAGACTTCTGAAAAATTAGGAATTTTTTAACATAAATTTTAATTTATATCACTTGTCCATTACTAACAAAAAATATTTATTGAATATTTGTCATGCTATATACTTAAGATCCAATGATATAGATTAAAAACTTATGAGAGAAGATGACTTTTAACAAGTAAGATAACAAATAATTATATAGCTTCAATCTGTAATGAGTGTTGTAAAAAACAAAACAAAAAACCCCCAAAACTACAGAAACCAGAACAGTGATATAATGGATATAATTTGGTGGTCCCTGTTTCAAGAAGTTAGAATGACCTCACAGAAAAATCACAATTTACATTGCTATCAGAAAGATGAAGAGAAGTTACTCACATGAAGAAGAGAAACATGTACTGTTCAAGTGCAAGGGCCTAAATGAGAAATAGCTTCATACTTTCAAAAACAGGAAGAATATGGGGTGCCTGGGTGGCTCAGTGGGTTAAAGCCTCTGCCTTCAGCTCCGGTCATGATCCGGGATCCTGGGATCGAGCCCTGCATCAGGCTCTCTGCTCGGCAGGGAGCCTGCTTCCCCTTGCCTCTCTGCCTACTTGTGATCTCTGACAAATGAATAAATAAAATCTTTAAAAAAAAAACAACAACAGGAAGAATACTAGTATGCTGTAGTATAATGAAGGAGGAAAGAGGTACACTCAAAACCTTGAAGGACATGCTAAAGATTTTGGATATTATTTCAAGTCCATGGGAAATTACTGAAGCTTTTTCATCAGGGGAATGATGTGATAAGATTTTTGCTGTATTAAAAAAAAAAAAATCTTCCTGGTTGCTACGTGGAAAATGGAATAGGATATAGCAGTAGTGAAAGTTGGCAAACAAATCAGGAGACTCTTTAGTACTTCAAAGTAGAATATCAAGGTGGAGAAAGTTGACAGTGATCTTTGTAAGAGAAGCGATACGGCTGCATGATGGCCATGTCCCATGAGGCGGAGATGGAGGGATCAAGGTGATCCCAGGTTTCTCTTTTGAGCCACGGATGGTTCTCTTTCTTGGAGATCTCTTCTCTCTAATCTTCCTTAGAGAATGAATAAGAGTTTGATTGTGGACATACTTTGCTCGAGAAGCCTGGTAATTAATCTGGAGGAACTCACATTGGTAATTTGGTGTATGAGAGAAATTTCAGAAAGGAGGCCTGAATTATATGTACATTAGTAGCATATAGTTGTGAGTCCCCATGATGGCTCAAGGAAATGAGACTCTCTGGGGTGAAATATAAGGCAGATAATAGGATATTAATATTTAGCTTCAAGCTGAAAATCTCTAGAAATCCCTGAACTCTCCCTCCCTTTTAACATCCAATTCATGAATCTGAACTTTGAACAAAGGATCATCCCATTTACATGAGTTGAAAAAAATTATGTGAATCTCTTTCCAGTGGATATTTTAAGGCAAAAAGATTTAACTTTCCAAGTGAAATTTGATAGAATTTACCTAAAAAGTATCTGAGTCTAGAGATTTATTTCTTGAAAAAAAATGTTTCTTGGTTATTTCAGTTGATTTAAAACTTACTGGTCTACCCAATTCCTTTATTTCTTTTGCACTGATTTTAGATGTATATTTCTAAGGCATTATCCATTTCAGACAGGTATTTAAATATATTGGTATACAGTTGTTTGTAATATGTTCCACTATTTTGTGTAATATCTGTTGCTTCTTTATTTATCTTTATTGATTCATAAACTAGTTGTAATAGTTTATACATTTCCTGGCCTTTTCCATGTAAAGACATAGAAGAAATATTGTCTGACAATATTAATATTTAAATTTTCTCTTTCTTAACCTCATATATTTTATTTTGTTAATTTTTTAATATTTTTGTAGTACTGGCTCAGACCATCTGGAATAGAGAAAGAAGTATTAGATATTGTATCTAATTTCTGAATTTCAAAGATAGATTTCAAACTGTCACCTCTGAGTACAGTCTTTGTAGTTAGTTTTGGCAAATACCCTTTATCATCGTAAGGAACTGCTTTTTTATTTCAGTTGGTGAAATGTGTGCTTATTTCTACATCTCTGGAAATAATTGCATGTCACTTATTCCCACTAGGGAAAATCTTCAGGGAACCACAAAGGTACGGTCTTTGGTTGAACTTGCTCATGTGTTGTTTGGCTGATAGCTTTTTGATTCTTATTCCCTTTAAGGTAACACAGTTTTGTTTTGTTTTTTCCTCCTGATATTTATGTTATTTTCTTTTTGTTACTGTTATGTGATTTTTTTTTCTGTGATATATTTATGTGTGGGTTTATTTTAGCTATCTTCTTTCATGCTTAAAAGTCCCTTTCAATCCAAGGATTCAACTTTCTTCATTCCTCCATGATGACCTGGAGCAGTAATTATATGATACTTGAGTAAGAGGGACTCCTGTGCTGGGCCCCATATCTTAAAAGTCCCTACTATAGATATAGCTCCTGTGGCATTTAACATGGAATGATGCTTCTAGGAAAAATTTTATATTCAATAGCTCAGAAAATGCCAGTGACTATCTTGGAAAGCTTAATTGCTTGACTACAGAAGCTCTTGTGTAAAATTTACTTTTTGACCAAAGCTTTCCTCTGTATGTTTAATCTTTTTGTTCCCTGGGATTCCCAAAGAAACAGAACGCAAAAAACCTGTAAAAGCAATTATCTGTACAACACCATCTTTCCTTTAATTTAGCATTTTTAAGGCATCTGGTATGGCAAGGCTCTTCTATGAACATTTTCTCAATTATCATCAGTAGCTATAGTTTCCTTAAATATCAATCGGTGGTGAATTAGAGTAGTCATAGGTTTGTGGTTTCTGTTTCCATATTGTTTTTCTTCTTCCCTCATCCATTTTCCATTCTCTCTTTCAAGGACTTTTCACAGTTTGGGTCCACTATAACTTCTTTGTTTATTTTTCTTCTCCAGCATGATTACAGATTGATTTAAGATTTTAAATGCTCTTTATACAATTCAGGTGATTTGAAGCAGGAAGTAGAGTTATGTGCATAATTCTCCTGACATATAGCTTTAGGAGTTCCTCAAAATTCCTGATTTTCCTTGTAGATGCTGATGCATTAGGTGTGGAGTGGGGTTTTGGTACCTGCCTTTTGTCAAACTTTCTTGATATTTTTATGAAAAAGCATATTTGGGCAACAAGATTGTAATACACAAAAATCCAGTTCAAATCAGGAAGGTTGGGTTTCAGTTCGAGCCCAGTCACTTAAAGCAAGCCACTTACCTTTTCTGAATTTCAGTGATTTTTTCCGTAGAGGTGATGCCTACCACCACTTACAGTCATTGTGACAAATAAAACTGCTACTAAGATCTGTGGAGCAAATATCATGTACCTGACAGTTAGTGTCCTATAAATATCAAGTCTCTCCCGTTCCTGAGTGACCCAGACAAAGAGAAAGAACCCATTCAGGGAAGCATATAGATGTAGTGCTGCTGTGGGAACACCTGATCTGATGGTAGGTAGGTCTCGTATAACCCTTCCCTTCCATTGTCACCTAGACAAACACCATTGTCTGCAGTTATGTTAACTTTCCCTGATCTTATCTAGTACCTTCTGGGTAGTAGACTGCATTCCTTTGGATTCTCTCTAATTCTGATATGTGATGAGCACTCCAGTGCTGCCTTATGAACACATCTGTCATGCAGCCCTGCTTAGGCTTGCAGAGGGAAAGGCAGCTTCAGTAGCCTCGGAGATGGAAAACACCAAAACCTGAGACAGACTAAGGTACATGTGGCTCCAACTCTAATTTAGCTTTATTTTTTAATTTAATTTAATTTCATACCTTTGTTTTAATTTAATAGTGAGCCAGAGAGAAAAATTAGAGATTCACTTTAAAAGTAAGATTTTGGACGAGTTCTCATTTTTACCTCTTATAGTTTTTTGTTTGTTTGTTTGTTTGTTTTAGTAATCCATGTAATCAAATGTTAATCTTGTCAATGCTTTTCGTAAATCTTAAGTTTTTGTAAGTAACTTTTTCAAGTTTATTATGGGTAGTAATATGGTTACTGTAGGAACTGAATATTTTAAATAAAATGTATAAATACACACATATAAGGTATATATAAACATATATGCATATATAAGTAAAACACTGTAAAATAGAGGTGTCTGGGTGGCTCAGTCATTAAGCGTCTGCCTTTGGCTCAGGTCATGATTACAGGGTCCTGGGATGGAGCTCCACATCAGCCTCCCTGCTTAGCAGAGAGTCTGCTTCTCCCTCTCCCTCTGCCTACTCTGCAGCTCTACCTACCCATGCTCTTTCTCTCTGTCAAATAAATAAATAATCTTTAAAAAATAAAAATAAAACACTGGAAAATATAATTGTGCCTTCTTCAGTGATCTGAGCATACAGATCATATCCATATATCATGCTGTAGCTTTATTCCTCAGGTATTTAAACTCAGTAACTATGTTAACCATCACTTAACTCCGCATTCATATAATTAAATGTCAATTCTAAATTGATTAATTTGGAACTTTGGTAGGTTACGAATGAGTAATTCTATTTTAGTCTCTCTTTTGTGAAACAAACCTTTTAATTCACTTTAAAAATTCACTAAAGCTGTTAATGATACTCATTTGCAATATCTCACAAATATGCACTTGTAGAAATAATGTATTTTCTGGTGTTTTCTTTTTAATTTAAATTAATAGCTAAGCATATAATCAAGTACTGAGTGTAAGGCCTCTGTTATAGTTGCTATGGAAAATTCAGGTTTGAGAAAAGGATTATTTAGAGTGCTCTAATTAAAAGCTAATGAAGATTAAAATGTTCTTAATTCCAATTTTCAATCTATTTGAAGGTCATCCCCCTTCAGAGTGAAGATGAATAAATACTAAAATCTAGCTGCCATTTTAAATAGTGGAGTCATTAAGTAGCAAAACAACACAAAGCAACAGACAAAAATTTTAAAGACACTGAAATAGTTTATACTCTGGGAAAAGCAAAAAAAATTAGACTGAATTTCTATGGTGGAAGTATGATAAACATAAAAATATGGCAGATAATTTATTTTTATGAGTAATTACATTATACTCAATCTTTTTTTTCAAAGCATAAGTCAGTCCAAGCTATGAATATAATCATGCTAACCATGCTTATACATGAGTTTAAAATGTAACTCCAGGACGGCATTTTCTAGAGCTAAAGTTTCAAATTAATTTATGTTATGTGAAAAAATATATACATATTGAAAAAATCTTCAAAGTAGTTTATTTCCCAATATTTATACATTCTTATATACTACAGATATATCATTTAATAAATACATATTAGTGCTTACTCTGTAAAGAGCTGTATGTATTATTGCTTACATTGTAAATCAAAGACTGCATAGTAGTGTGCTCTCTGACCCATTTATGTCATACCAGTCGGTCCCTATACATCATTCTTCATAGAGGGCGCTTAGAGACAGCAGGCTTGAGCAATGGAAACCTGAGCAAAGCACAAGGGCCCACAGTGACCACCAGGCTGACGCAAGGAGACTCATTAAGTGACCCACGTAGAAACAGCCATAGCCCCTAACTGACCAATGAAAACAGGCACAGTTCCTAAGATTAACAAAAAAAGGAAAATTCCATATGTCCCCATACTCCCTCGCTCTGTCCTATAACTGTGTCCCCTCACCACAACCTTATTGCAGACACTCCCTCCTTTTCTGCCCCACCCACTGCTCCCTTGTGGTATATATTCAATAAACTTCCATCTCCTGTTCTGCCGTGGGTGAACTCCTTCACTGCCAGTGCTACTGACTCCATCTACTGGGGTTCCCCCCACATTTTATAAATAAAAATCAACTGGAACAAAAATCAACTCAGCGTAGTGAAATGAAAAGATTCAAATTTAAAAATACTACAATGTAGTGGAGACTGTCTTAGTAGAATTGGAGATTTAAAATCTCTTTTGGGACAAAAGAGAGCTATTGACTAATGTCAGCAAGACAAGTTTCCACTATACCTCTATCAACCACTCATCTCTCCATCAGACTCTCTGTGTTTATTTGCATGTAAGCCCTGCCTTAATCAATTGTAAAATAAATTACTGCTGTTCCTTCAGATCTTTTGTGTTTAGTTGTGTTGGCTAGAGGCAGACATGAAGAAAGGGAAACCTCACTCAATCATTCTTTACCCATCCTATGTCTCTGATTTCCTGAGAGTCTCTATAAACTTCATTACTCTTAACCAGTTATGGACTTCCTGTTCTGAAAGGGAGATATCACTTCTTTCTTTACTCAGAAAATTTAAGCCATCAGACATGTAATCAGATAATTTTGTTTCCTCTTCTTAAAACAACAAAAATTACAGTAATCACATCCCTTTCTGTTCCTAGTCAGGGGTCAGGGTTCTATCTTTCCAATCCAAGTTGATGACTTCCTCTTCCTTTCCTCATCCTGAAGGATCTAGTTTTGCCAAGTTATTTCTGCATTAACTTCAGTTTCTTCCTCCTGACTGTCCCTACCCTGCCTCTGCACAGACCTCAGTTCTTGAGTTTGGCCAAGAAAGAATTCAAACTTTCAGAAGCAAACCTCAGCTAAGCACAATTTTAATAGCCGTGAAAGAGAAAGTACACTCCGAAGATGGGAGAGTGGTAAACCCACAAGGGGCACCTGCCTTGGAATTAGAGGTGTTTTTCTTTTTATGTTTGCATAGGTTAAGAATTATAGGCAGTCTCTGACTGAGGTTACTTCCAATCATCTAAGGAACTCCTCCTATTAGGAGGGCCAAGGAGATTCTAACGTGCAATGTGAATTTATTATAATGAAGATATAAGTTACTGTAGGGCAGAGGTTATAGGGAAGATTGCGTTGGTGTCCCCCCTCCCCTGCATCTTTTGTTGCTATTTGGAACTTGGTTTCTACGTTTTTTATCAGTTGGAAGGTATTTGTTTTCTGCTCATATCTAGCTAACTGCCTACTGTATCATAAATACTTTCTAAACCTATAAATTGAAGAGGCTGTCTTTTTTCCATTGGACATTCTTTCCTGCTTTGTCGAAGATTACTTGACTGTAGAGTTGAGGGTCTATTTCTGGGCTCTCTATTCTGTTCCATTGATCTATGTGTCTGTTTTTGTGCCAGTACCATGCTGTCTTGATGATGACAGCTTTGTAATAGAGCTTGAAGTCCGGAATTGTGATGCCACCAACGTTGGCTTTCTTTTTCAATATCCCTTTGGCTATTCGAGGTCTTTTCTGGTTCCATATAAATTTTAGAATTATTTGTTCCATTTCTTTGAAAAAGATGGATGGTACTTTGATAGGAATTGCATTAAATGTGTAGATTGCTTTAGGTAGCATAGACATTTTCACAATATTTATTCTTCCAATCCAGGAGCATGGAACATTTTTCCATTTCTTTGTGTCTTCCTCAATTTCTTTCATGAGTACTTTATAGTTTTCTGAGTATAGATTCTGTGTCTCTTTGGTTAGGTTTATTCCTAGGTATCTTATGGTTTTGGGTGGAATTGTAAATGGGATTGACTCCTTAATTTCTCTTTCTTCTGTATTGCTGTTGGTGTAGAGAAATGCAACTGATTTCTGTGCATTGATTTTATATCCTGACACTTTACTGAATTCCTGTATAAGTTCTAGCAGTTTTGGAGTGGAGTCTTTTGGGTTTTCCACATATAGTATCATATCATCTGCGAAGAGTGATAATTTGACTTCTTCTTTGCCGATTTGGATGCCTTTAATTTCCTTTTGTTGTCTGATTGCTGAGGCTAGGACCTCTAGTACTATGTGGAATAGCAGTGGTGATAATGGACATCCCTGCCATGTTTCTGACCTTAGCGGAAAAGCTTTCATTTTTTCTCCATTGAGAATGATATTTGCGGTGGGTTTTTCATAGATGGCTTTGATGATATTGAGGTATGTGCCCTCTATCCCTACACTTTGAAGAGTTTTGATCAGGAAGGGATGTTGTACTTTGTCAAATGCTTTTTCAGCATCTATTGAGAGTATCATATGGTTCTTGTTCTTTCTTTTATTGATGTGTTGTATCACGTTGACTGATTTGCAGATGTTGAACCAACCTTGCAGCCCTGGAATAAATCCCACTTGGTCATGGTGAATAATCTTTTTAATGTACTGTTGAATCCTATTGGCTAGTATTTTGTTGAGTATTTTCGCATCTGTGTTCATCAAGGATATTTGTCTATAGCTCTCTTTTTTGGTGGGATCCTTGTCTGGTTTTGGGATCAAGGTGATGCTGGCCTCATAAAATGAGTTTGGAAGTTTTCCTTCCATTTCTATTTTTTGAAACAGTTTCAGGAGAATAGGAATTAGTTCTTCTTTAAATGTTTGGTAGAATTCCCCCGGGAAGCCGTCAGGCCCTGGGCTTTTGTTTGTTTGGAGATTTTTAATGACTGTTTCAATCTCCTTACTGGTTGTGGGTCTGTCAGGCTTTCTATTTCTTCCTGGTTCAGTTGTGGTAGTTTATATGTTTCTAGGAATGCATCCATTTCTTCCAGATTGTCAAATTTATTGCCGTAGAGTTGCTCATAGTATGTTCTTATAATAGTTTGTATTTCTTTGGTGTTAGTTTTGATCTCTCCTCTTTCATTCATGATTTTATTTATTTGGGTCCTTTCTCTTTTCTTTTTGATAAGTCTGGCCAGGGGTTTATCAATTTTATTAATTCTTTCAAAGAACCAGCTCATACTTTCGTTGATTTGTTCTATTGTTTTTTTGGTTTCTATTTCATTGATTTCTGCTCTGATCTTTATGATTTCTCTTCTCCTGCTGGGCTTAGGGTTTCTTTCTTGTTCTTTCTCCAGCTCCGTTAGGTGTAGGGTTAGGTTGTGTACCTGAGACCTTTCTTGTTTCTTGAGAAAGGCTTGTACCGCTATATATTTTCCTCTCAGGACTGCCTTTGTTGTGTCCCACAGATTTTGAACCGTTGTATTTTCATTATCATTTGTTTCCATGATTTTTTTCAAAACTTCTTTAATTTCCTGGTTGACCCTTTAGCCACATGCAGAAAAATGAAATTGGACCATTTCCTTACACCACAAACAAAAATAGACTCAAAATGGATGAAGGACCTCAATGTGTGAAAGGAATCCGTCAAAATCCTTGAGGAGAACACAGGCAGCAACCTCTTCGACCTCAGCTGCAGCAACATCTTCCTAGGAACATCGCCAAAGGCAAGGGAAGCAAGGGCAAAAATGAACTATTGGGATTTCATCAAGATCAAAAGCTTTTGCACAGCAAAGGAAACAGTTAAGAAAATCAAAAGACAACTGACAGAATGGGAGAAGATATTTGCAAATGACATATCAGATAAAGGACTAGTGTCCAGAATCTATAAAGAACTTAGCAAACTCAACACCCAAAGAACAAATAATCCAATCAAGAAATGGGCAGAGGACATGAACAGACATTTCTGCAAAGAAGACATCCAGATGGCCAACAGACACATGAAAAAGTGCTCCATATCACTCGGCATCAGGGAAATACAAATCAAAACTACAATGAGATATATCACCTCATACCAGTCAGAACGGCTAAAATCAACAAGTCAGGAAATGACAGATGCTGGCGAGGATGCGGAGAAAGGGGAACCCTCCTACACAGTTGATGGCAATGCAAGCTGGTGCAGCCACTCTGGAAAACAGCATGGAGGTTCCTCAAAGTGTTGAAAATAGAACTGCCCTATGACCCAGCAATTGCACTATTGGGCATTTACCGTAAAGATACAAACGTAGTGATCCAAAGGGGCACGTGCACCTGAATGTTTATAGCAGCAATGTCCACAATAGCCAAAGTATGGAAAGAACCTAGATGTCCATCAACAGATGAATGGATCAAGAAGATGTGGTATATATACACAATGGAATACTATGCAGCCATCAAAAGAAATGAAATCTTGCCCTTTGCGACAACATGGATGGAACTAGAGAGTATCATGCTTAGCGAAATAAGTCAAGCAGCGATAACAACTATCATATGATCTCCCTGATATGAGGAAGTGGTGATGCAACATGGGGCTTAAGTGGGTACGAGAAGAATAAATGAAACAAGATGGGATTGGGAGGGAGACAAACCATAAGTGACTCTTAATCTCACAAAACAAACTGAGGGTTGCTGGGGGGAGGGGGTTTGGGAGAAGGGGGTGGGATTATGGACATTGGGGAGGGTATGTGCTTTGGTGAGTGCTGTGAAGTGTGTAAACCTGGTGATTCACAGACCTGTACCCCTGGGGATAAAAATATATGTTTATAAAAAATAAAAAATTAAAAGTAAAAAAAATTAAAAGTAAAAAAAAAAGTAATATTAAACCTATAAATTTTTTTCAAGCCTCTTTATAAATAAAAAAAAGAATACAACACTTCCTTTTATCCTTCAGTTACTAATTGGCCTCCCTTCACTAATCTCAGGAAAACTTCTTAGGTGAGATGCTATGGTGTATTTTCTGTTACCAACTAATTCTCATACATCAGCTGTCAACAGCTCAATTCTGACACTAACTACCTGAAGTTACCATAGACCCCTCCAGCTCAGGGCTCAATATCACAAGACTGCCCAGTTTTACACACCAGTTGCCGTGGGGCCTCTCATACTTCTGACTAATAACTTGGGGGTTCCCCAAACCTCTGCTCAGGTTTGATAATCTACTAGCTCAGTTTAGAGTGTTCAAGAAGCATTTTGCTCACATTTACTGGTTTATTATTAAGGATACAAATGAACAGCCAGATGAAGTGATCCATAGGGCTGAGGTCTGGAAAGGTCTTGAATGCAAGAATTTCTGTCCCTATGGAGTTAGGGTATATCACCAACCCCGAAGTTCTCCAAGTATCTTATTTAAGAGTTTTTGTGACCTAATCTCTAGCCCTCCTACTCTCCCCTAAAGTTCGAGGAGGGGCAGAGAATTAACATCCTCCAATCTCAATGTGTTTGATGTATCTGGTGAGCAGCCTCCTCCTGAGACTAAGGACCCCACCCTGAGACAACTCATTAGCATGAACTCAAGTATGATCCCCAGGGACCGGTAAGAATAACAAAAGATACTTCTTATCAGTCAGGAAATTCCAAGGGTTTCTGGAGCTCCACTGCAGGAACCAGGGACAAAAATTAAATATGTTTCTTATTCTACTAGGGATAGTATACATTCATTGCATGTCCCCTCAAATTCTTTACTTCCTCTTGATTTCTTGTTGTAATAGTGTTTTGCCCCATTTCACTGAAACTAGTTAATGGATTTCTTATTCAACAAATTCAATTGATATTTTTAAATTCTAGTTTTATTGGACCTCCTTCCTACATTTGATATTATGGATCATTTTCTCCTCACTTGAAGTTTTGTTTTTTGTTTTGTTTCCCATAACTCCGTGGTCTTTCTTTTCCCTCCTTTTATATCTCTGCCAGTCTCATCTCATTTTGCTTTTCTGGATTTTTTTCCCACCCAGTCTTCCCATTCTTATTTGGAATCAGTGGTTCTCAAGTGCCATTTTGGCATGATTATGTACTCTAGTTAATTCTAATTTGCTTATTAGTAATATAGTATTACTTTTAATTATGTTACTTTTACTTCCTAACATCATTTTTTATACAAAATATTTCAAACATACAGAAAAGCACACAGAATAATATAACAAATGCCATGGACCCCCTACCCAGATCCAATATCTATTTATCACTTTAAAGTATTTGCCTCTTACAATAACATCACATTGAATTAAGGTTTGTAAGCTGTGTCAGTTTCTTTCTTGTCTTACCAAAATAAAAATACTAATCCAAAGTATATAATTCTTATGTTATTTACTGCTTATCCATAAATGATATATATTATGTTGCTTACTTTAAAATTTTGAATAAGCAGTATCCTTCTGCAACTTACATTTATACTTAACCTTGGCTTTAACAACATTTAACCTTGCTGTAACATGTAAATAAGGCTACTGCTTTTAGCTGCTGTATTGTAAGCATTTCATATAGGGATATGTGCATTTTTTGTCTATTTTCTTACTGAAAGTAACATATCATTTCAAACTTTTGATTATTGTCAAAAGTTTTGCAACAAATATCCTGAGTAGGTCTCCTTGTAAAAGTTAGCATGTACTAATTTGGGATTTCTGGGTCATAGCATGTGCATACCTTCAAGTTTATTGGATATTACCAAAACATTTTCCACAGGGAGCACATGCATTATACTACCTTCTGTAGTATTTACAATAGCTCTTCTCCTCTACCTACCCTGATACTGGCAATGTAGGTAGTGGGTAAGGGCATAGGCCCTAAAGTCCCAGTCTTGGCTCTGACGCTTATTAACAGTGGGACATTGGCAGAATTCAGCCTCTCTATTCCTGTTTTCTTCATCTTAAAACGGGAATGGTATAATAACTATGTCATGGAGCTACTGTGATGATCTCCTAAATATAAAATGGTTAGAATGGTGTGGAAAGTAGCTGATTAAGGATTAACCATTTCCCTGTTGTTGGTATTGTTGTCAGGCAATTTAGGGACGAGATTAAATGCTCAAGGTTGTTTTCCAAGAGGTTTGGATTCCAGCTCCAACACTTAATCATTTGAACCTAACTGCAATTCAGTTTTCTTATTATCTGTAAGAGCATTTTAACAATCTCTAACTCATGGAGTTTTGTGATGATCTAATGAATTAATCCATGAATAAGCATGAAGCATTATTTGATGCCTAGTGAGCACTCGGTAATCACAACTGGTAAAATTATTGTCATTTTTTTAAATTGCTGGAATGGTAGGTGTGAAATGGTGTCTTATTTGAATTTGCATTCTCTACTGATAAAGTTGAGCATCTTTGCACCCAAATATTGACAGTTTAGGTTTCCTTTTAAACTACCCATTGTAGGATGAATCATATACCTGATCTAAGGACTTGCAGCATTTCTTCCAGAAATTTCTGATTTGACAGGGCTCAGTTCAAAAATAAGGATGGGCACAGGAAAATGCAGGTTATGGTCAATGATTTTGTTGCTATCCGGATGCACTATATGCTGTTCTCCTACTATATATTATGTAGATGCAGGTGACCCAGTGAGGTGGTCTCTGTCATATATCAAGATAAGGCCCCCTGGAGGACCAGTCAAATAAGTAAAACTTATTTGCATTATTCAAAGAATTCTGTGAAGGTTTTGACTCAGTGCACTCCTACTACTGACATACTTCAATAGAGGACTCTACTTATTCATGGTCTTTGATACATGCCTCTATGGGATTACTCATTTGTAGGAATTACTCATTGTAGGAATTATTTTGAACAACAATTATTTGTTATAGGTATCTTTTTGTAGTCTGAGGTTTATCTTTATCTTGTCCTCTACCTTAGAAAAATTTTCAACCTTAATATAGTCAAACCTATCAGTGATTTTGCTGACAGCTTACAATTTTTACATCTCAATTTGAATTTCCTTTACTGTGTTGATGGTATAAAGATGTTCTGTGGGTTGTTTTGTATAATTTCAGATTTTGCTTTTACATTTATGTTATCACTATATCATGTTTTTAAAATTCAATGACACAGCACCCAGCTGATGTAAGTCCTATGTAACTATAAGTATGAGCTATCATAGCAGATGCTGTCAAGGTCCCACCCGCCTACCCCAACCTGTCAGTGTGCTCAAGTCAATTGCTAACTGCTGGTATCTGCATCTTTGTACCCACAGGCAGATTTGGTTGGATTTGTGGAATGCCAGTGCACAGGCAGGCAAAAATCCAAACCAAAACAACAACAACAGCAACAACAAAACCCTGGGGAATTAATACCCACTGGCAGAAGCCCTCTAAACTATGACTTTGTCGAATATGTTTCTGATTCCTCACACATCTAGTGATTTTATTGTCAACCCCCACAAGACTGCCCCAAGCTTGCTGGCTCCTTGCCTCAGAGTGGCCTTTTGCCTTTGGTGAAGATCTTTAGTTTCTCATCCAGCAGCTGGAGAAACCAAATTTTCTGAGTTCATTAGATGCTGCATTCATTAGAAGCTGCATTCATTAGAAGCTGCATTATCATTCACCAGTTTTGTATCTCCTCTACAATTTTTCCCTCTCGAGCCATGCTCTACTCAGCAGCTCTCTCATACCTTCCAACCATGTGAGGTTAAATTTGATGTGGCTTTTCTAGTTACCGGCAGCAGTTAACGTCATCTGCAGTAAGCCATACTATCATAGTCACAAGCAGAGGTCTCAGGTAGTTTTTACTTGTATTCTGTTACCTGAATTAAACAATATGGGTTGCAGACTGTTGGTTCTTTGTTATTTGCTAAACCGTCTCAACTCTCTGCTGGTTATGACTCAGCATCTTTCATTCTCTTACCTCTTTTGCTTTGGAATTGTTTTCAGTTTGAATCATACAGTAATTTGCCTGAAGTATTGACATGTTTCTTTGGCCTAAAATAGTTCAAAGTTACCATGAATTTTATTGCCCTTCTCCATTAAATTTGGATTTAAAAACTGCTCTAACTCTGCCACTTTGGCCCAATCCTCCTTTCTTGTTCTAAAAACACTATAGTGTTTGCATTTGGTTTTAAAGTATTTTTTTGCTTTTAACATCGGAAGGTTTTTTTTTTTTGTTTTTTTTGTTTTTTTTTTTTAGATCTTCTTTAAACCTTTGTCAATGTACTCTTAGTCATTGGTATTGATAAATTATATAGACTATATAAGTGATGTCTATATGTATATAGACAAATATGCAGGCACTCTATTCTATCAACATATTTGAAGTGGGATTTGAGAGTTTATAGCCCTCATTATAGTCTTCCATATTGCAGAAAGATTTATCAACTTAAGAAGTAAATTAGAGAGAATTTAAGGTTACCACTTCAATATCATTCTTATTCATTTGAATTCCTCAATGCTTCTTGGGAAACGGAGTTAGCAGGATAGCTTGACTCAATAACCAGGAATTGCACATAATCTGAAACTGATTTAGTTACCATAATCTACAGGGATTGACATTGCTGTGTGCCAATTATTAATTATGATTATATCTCATATCTCCATAAACATTCGGAATGTTTCAGTAAAATCTAGACATGAGTTTCCTGTGCAAATGTTATTTCTCACATGTATTAATGTGAAAAACTAATACATGTGAACTGTTTTTTTGACATAATTTTTACCTGATTTCGTCCTTGGCCCACTCACCTTCTCTTCCCACACTCTAGTAACCAACCTGGACTGCATGATTCACTCTCCTAGTTGTAATCACAGTTCATGTGTTACCCATCTAGCTGATCTTCAAACCAATAAGTATTTCCATCTGAATAGGCCACAGGTACCTAAAACTAATTAAGACCCAGGTTGAGCAGTTCATCTCTGCATGAAATCATTTGTCCCTTCATAGTTTTCCCAGCTTGTCACTTACCCAGTCATTAGTTTTAAATACCGTGTTTGAATTCATGAGATATAATACTATAAATGTAAAATTATATTAACATACTTTAATACTTTGCATATAACCAAACCATTATTCGGGGCCAATATATTTCCTTTGAATTCCTTTTATATTTATGGAACAAGAAAGCCATGTTTCTTCCTCACCTAACTCTTATGATATAATAACATTGATTTTTCTATCCATTTTTAAAATTTTAATTTCACTAAAGTTAACATACAGTGTTTTATTAGTTCCAAGTGTACTATATAGTGATTCAACAGTTTCATACATCACCCAGTCCATCTATTGTTTTTTAAAGAGTATAATTGTGAATTCAAGGGTTGTCAATTTTAACTAGGAGCTTATGAATAAGAATAAACAGAAAAAATATTAAAAGCATGCAAAAGCACACAGAAATTGTTTAACCATAGCTTCAGATATGTGAATAAAATTCAATAACTATTTGAAATATTACTGTTTTAGAAATGAACATAATTTCTCAATTAGGAATCCCAGATGTTGAACAGTGTCCTAGTTTAAACTGAATAAAGACAAATTATGTTCCTTCAACATATTTTTGAATGTTCGGATGGATTTTCGTATTATCCTTAGATATGAGAGGGACTGAAGTGCAAAATACTTATTAGAAAAGTATTCTTTCAGGCACTCTCACTTGTAGTCTCAGCAAACAGATTTGCGTACAACAAATACATATTCAATTATAATGTAAATATGCACTTGGGTGCAGTAGAATACAGATATACTGCATTTATTATAATAACTGCTCTGTAGTTAGTGCTTTGTACAATGTGAGCTTTTAAAAGGAATGGTTTTCTTCTCTCTGTTCTCTGAAGGGAAAATTTATGGAATGATGCAGGGCAGAGCAATACAAAATGAAATGGGAAAAAAATGTATTTTAGCTAATTATTTCCCATTATTTGGATTAAATCAAAGTACAGGGGGGAACTAGATTTTTATTAAAGTTCCATAAAAATACTCTTTCCTTTCCTTGATTTTTCTTACCTCTTTTATCTTGCATTTCTTCTCTATTCATATACATCTAAGAATTTGCCCATGCTATCCCATTCTTAACAAAACCAATAGTTATCTTAAAATATATATTGACTTTTGAGCTTAAAGTAATGCTTCAAATTCACTCAATATATATTTGAAAAACACATGTTGGACAACTAATATGTATTAAGGATGGGAATGTGGAAACAAAGATGGCAGAGTCCTCTCATTCAAGGAGCTCATAATTTGGTAAAAGTAAGACACGTGTAAAAAAAAATTCTATTAATGAATAATACATCCCTTAATAAGACTGTGAGGTCATTACAGATTGGTCAGGAGACACTTCACAAGGGAGATGACATTTAAGTCATTCTGAAGGGTGAGTGCTGTGTCAGAGAGAAGACATGGCGTACACATAAGCAGTGAGCTCCGTCAAATCCATTTATGGAACACATTACAGCTAAATAGAGGGGCTGAATAGAGGGGCCAAGAATTTCAGAGGGTGAAATTCTTTTAAGGACATAAACTAACAAAATTAGTTGCTTGTGTGGTTGAAGTATTATTTTTCATTTTGTCATTTAAAATATTAGATTGATGTTTAAAAACAACATTCCTTCAAAATTAAATATGTCTATTATGTGGTAATTACAAATAAAAGAGGCTGAGCCAATTATCAGAACACGACCTATTTCAAATTGAACTATTAGTAACAGTCTCTTGAAAATGCGCCTGACTTATTTCGCTAAGCATGATACGCTCTAGTTCCATCCATGTTGTCGCAAATGGCATAAGTGACTCTTAATCTCACAAAACAAACTGAGGGTTGCTGGGGGAGGGGGTTTGGGAGAAGGGGGTGGGATTATGGACATTGGGGAGAGTATGTGCTTGGGTGAGTGCTGTGAAGTGTGTAAACCTGGTGATTCACAGACCTGTACCCCTGGGGATAAAAATATATGTTTATAAAAAATAAAAAATAAATTAAAAAAAATGCGCCTGAACCTATGATGACGCACAGGAAGGCATATTTAAGAGTGGGACTGGATTCATGAAGCAAAGAAAACAGAAGACAAGTTTTATGACAACTGGGCACGTGAGGTGAGAAGCAAAAGTCACTGCTCTGTGGGCACGTGGGCTGCCTCTGTACACTTAAAACATAAAGCAAAATTGAAATAATTGCAATAATCCTAGGCTCCAACTAGGCATCAGAAGGAGGTTGCTAAATTTATTTGTTTAGTTTTTAAAGATTTTATTTATTTACTTGAGACAGAACTTGTGCACAAATGGGGTGGGGCACAGAGGGAGAAGGAGAAGCAGACTCCCCACTGAGCAGGGAGCTCAAGTGGGGGCTCATCCCAGAATCCTGGGATCATGAGCTGAGCCAAAGGCAGATGCTTAATCAACGGAGCCACCCAGGTGCCCCACTAAATCTATATAGCATTGGTTTTTTGTTTGTTTGTTTGTTTTAAGATTTTATTTATTTATTTGACAGAGATCACAAGTAGGCAGAGAGGCAGGCAGAGAAAGAAGAGGAAGCAGGGTCCCTGCTGACCAGAGAACCCAATGCTGGGCTCAATCCCAGGACCCTGGGATCATGAGCCAAAGACAGAGGCTTTAACCCAGGTGCCCCTATAGCATTGGTTTTTTTTTGTTTTTGATTTTCTTTTTAAAATTTTTTATTTATTTTCAGCATAACAGTATTCATTGTTTTTGTACCACACCCAGTGCTCCATGCAATCTGTGCCCTCTCTAATATCTACCACCTGGTTCCCCCCCCCAACCTCCCACCCCCCCACCACTTAAAACCCCTCAGATTGTTTTTCAGAGTCCATAGTCTCTAATTGTTCACCTCTCCTTCCAATTTCCCCCAACTCCCTTCTCCTCTCTAACTCCCCATGTCCACCATGCTATTTGTTATGCTCCACAAGTAAGTGAAACCATATGATAATTGACTCTCTCCGCCTGACTTATTTCACTCAGCATAATCTCCTCCAGTCCCGTCCATGTTGCTACAAAAGTTGGGTATTCATCCTTTCTGATGGAGGCATAATATTCCATAGTGTATATGGACCACATCTTCCTTGTCCATTCGTCCATTGAAGGGAATCTTGGTTGCCACAGTATGGCAACCATGGCCATTGCTGCTATAAACATTGGGGTACAGATGGCCCTTCTTTTCACTACATCTGTATCTTTGGTGTAAATACCCAGTAGTGCAATTGCAGGGTCATAGGGAAAAATATACAGTGGAAAAAAGACAGTCTCTTCAATAAATGGTACTGGGAAAATTGGACAGCTATATGTAGAAGAATGAAACTCAACCATTCTCTTACACCGTACACAAAGATAAACTCAAAATGGATAAAAGACCTCAACGTGAGACAGGAATCCATCAGAATCCTAGAGGAGAACATAGGCAGTAATCTTTTCAATATCAGCCGCAGCAGCTTCTTTCAAGATATAGCATTGGTTTTTAACCTGGGCAAGACTGATGCAGATGCAGCAGGAAAGGTGAATTGACAATTTACAGATAGAATTAGAAAATGAACAGAAGTGAGCAACGGTATTAGAATCACCAAGCTCGATGATTTTGCAGTGTTACTCTTTTCTGTCTAGTGAATGCCTTCTTGCTCTTGCTGTTTCATTTTCTTGAATGTTCATATAAAACACTCTGTGTCCTTCAAAGTCAATTCAACTATTATTTCTCTGAGCTCATTGCCAACTCATCAGTGTCCCCACATTCAGGTGTGTGTGAAAATAAGCAGTTTCATCTTCATTTCCTCCACAGAAATATATATATATTTCTTATGTTGAAAGTTATCATGGGATAGTTATTTAGGGTCTGGGACCTGCTTTTCTGAAAATATTTTATATTTTATATTTATAAAGTTGATGTGATTATAAAGTCTTCTTAAAATTTTGAAAGACTTTAAGTGGGAAATAACCATTTGGAACGGAAAGTAACTAAAAGGAAAATAAATTTTTATATACATTTATCAATGTAGTTTCTTTAAAATGAGTATATTCTTTCAAAGAATGTTCTCTGTGTTAGGTGATTTGCTTAGCTGTAACTACTGTGTGAAGCATGAAGGATCATAACTGATTGAATATCATTCTCTCTAATTCTGAATCTATAATTAATAGCCATCCATTCATATGATTTCTATTCTTTGGAAACATTCATTTATTATTTGAGGACTGAGATTTGTTTTTTGTTTACATAATATTTAATAGGTTATTATGCCTCCATCTCATTTTCAATATTGACCTTCATTTGCTCATTTAATTCTAGAATAACAAGTGGTGGCCCTTCTCTGTCACGCTCTTTTAAGGGTCACTGTCATATTTTCACTGTTAGAGATTTAGGCTACGCCTTGCACAGTGTTTGATTATATTTAATAATGAGAATGCCAGTGACCTATAGACATTTACAGTTTTTTTTTTCTGGTTCACAGCAGAAAATTTTTAAAAGAAGTAAGTATAATTAGATCTTTTCCCCAGTATTTGTGTTCCTGCATTTAGCATGGCATCTCTGAGCTTGACTAAATTTTGTTTTATGGCAGTGTATTTTTCCTGGTGTAAATGGCACCTGCTTCTTTCCCTCCCTGGGTCATGTTCTATGATGGGACCTTATGTAATTAACATGACCCACTCATTGATCATATCACTGACACATAATGTTGACCACAGAGAACTTTTTTAGTTAAGACTGACTTGGATTCTGACCCATCCTATCATTCAGATTTCATGGAGCTAAAAGTAAAAGACTCCTCACACACATAATACTTTGATCCCCGTGCACCATGGGTGACATCTGAAAGAATATCATACAACAGTGACCTCTTGGTGGATTTAAAGGCCCATTAGCCTAACAGCTGTAATTACTCATTTTTATAACTAAGTTGATTACTTAACGCTGTGAAGGGCACATCATTTTCTAGAGCTAATTAACAGTAATATGATTTCTACTGGGACAATATCTCTCTGAGATATATAAAGAGGACACTACTTTTACTCTGTACTAACAACAAGCTTGTATCATAACATTGGTAAAATACATTATGTTATATGTGTAGACCTATTGTTCTTATTTTTTCTGTAATCTTAATGAAGCATGCATTTTTGTTATGACTATTTTGCCAGTATTAGCTTGTGCTCCCCCCACCTTTTTTTTGTGAGAAATTTCTGAATCTTCTGTACCTGAATTTCAGCAAATAAGATGACTTTTGGAGAAAGAGTGCATGGACCTTGGATGTCTCAGATTCGTGGCTGCTCTGTAACAAAAACATGATGGTTTTTAGTAAGTACTTCAACTCTCTGAAACTAGGTAAATTAAATGAAAAAAAAATGTAGCTTGGCAAAAAGAACCCATTGACATATGGTAATTTACATGGATGTTTTGGTGACTTACATAATTCAGAATTCACTTTATTGTTTATTAAATATCTAACATTATTGTATATTATTCAACATAATACATAATTCATTTTCTTCTGAAAGGGTCAAAGGATGGCAAAGAGTGTAAAGATGTCAGAGATGAATAGCATACCTGAGATTAAAGACCTTAAGAATAGCACAATATAGGGGCACCTGGGTGGCTCAGTGGGTTAAAGCCTCTGCCTTCGGCTCAGGTCATGATCCCAGGGTCCTGGGATCGAGTCCTGCATTGGGCACTCTGCTCAGTGGGGAGCCTGCTTCCTCCTCTCTCTCTGCCTGCCTCTTTGCCTACTTGTGATCTCTCTCTGTCAAATAAATAAATAAAATTAAAAAAAAAAAGAATAGCACAATATAGATTGTGATTAGGTTAAAGGAAAAGACGATCATCTTCTGTACACGTACATTTTTATTTCTCCCCACAGTTCTTGCACACAGTAGTTTTACAAGCTGACCACTCTATTATTTTGCTTGGTGAGTTACATTTGCAAATGGTAAATTCCTAGATAGCAAAATTGTAATAGTTTATAGATTATGTGACTTTCTAATTATGCCTAGCAATACAAGCCACATTATTTTTTGTAATTTACAGAAAAAACTCGTACATAATTTCTCTTATTAGAAATAGCAGAAAAGGAGCTCGTGGATGGCTCAGTCTCTTAAGCATCTGCCTTCAGCTCAGGTCATGATCCCAGGGACCTGGGATCCAGTCCTGCATCAGGCTCCCTGCTCAGCAGAGACCCTGCTTCTCCCTCTCCCTCTGCCTGCTGCTCTGCCTACTTATGTTATAAATAAATCCTTTTTTAAAAAAAGTCTTTTAAAAAAAGAAATAGCAGAAAAGCCTTCCTTTGTAACTTTTCTTAAACAACAGGACTTTAAAATACACATAAAAATGATGATACTAATCCTTGATATTGCTAATACATCTTTCTATTGTTCTACAGAGTTGAATAGGTTACTTTCTAAATCATGTTAGATAATGTCTTGTGAACAAATCTCTATAAACCTATATAGAATGTTAATCTCAGACATTAAACAGTTATGATCAGACTGACTTATATGGAAAAAAAAAGTTTCTTGATGTACCTGGTATTTAGTGCTCTTTTCAAGAAGTGAGCCAAATGATACTCCTACCAAGACTTAATTTTTTTCATGTTCTAAATTTAATGTAAAGATCACTTGGCTGCAGTTATGCTTTTTTTTTTAAATCATGATAATTATGTCATAACTTCCTGAAGGCACAAAAAGTACTCATCCAGGTCAGTAGTATGTCCCTCTGATACAAAGAGTATATCCTTGAGTTGTGACCATTCATACTTTTGTTATCCTTGAATAATTGCCTAGGCTTCTGAATGTAACTAACTCTAATAAATGAGGTTCTGGGTAGAATGTAGTTTTGGAGAACAACTTCAAAGACCTCGTTTAGCACATAATTTAACATATCTCAACTGGATCAAACCAAGCATTTTCCTTGCAGAGGACCCACCGATGCCGGTCATATAGTGTGTACTGCTGCTGCAGACACAATTGAAGTAGAGCTTAGTGTTCCTTACTCAACAGAATGCTTGGCAGCTACGTGCCATGCTCTACTGTAAGCACAGTAGAGAGTAGTGTGATCCATTATCACAAAACCTTCGATGAGTCTTATCTTCAGGAATAATAAAGTTAAATGATATGAGAGAAAGAGCTCAATTTCCATACTTGTTACTGCAGAAAGTATCATGTTCTCACAAAGTCTTTTATTGCAAGTTTCTGACAAATAAAACTAAAATAAAGAAAGAAGTGTTTTCCCCAGTTTGCAAAACTGTGCCATATGGGCTAATGGCAGCCTTATCCAGACTCATTGTTTCGTTGTATGAAATAATGAGCAGAATTTGATTCTTTTGAGAACCAAATACTGCCCTTTGATTGCCTTGGGCTCCGGGCACTTGGCATTCTCTACTTTGGACCGTTTTCCTTAACATTTTTCACTCTTACCTACTGCCAAGGTGTGGCCACAGCTGACAGTGCCATCCCTGCCAACGTGTCATCCAAGCAAGTCTCCATGTGAGCCCCAATATTAGATTCTCCCTCTCAGGACAGCCTTTGACCCTTCACCCTAAAAGCTGAGTCAAGAAGATGCCTTAAGGTCCTCAAGGAAGACCCTTCCTTGGGTCCTCCTAGGCACTGTGGCCAGACTCCAGTTCTAGGAAGAAAGCTTGACAGTGGATTACTTCCACTGACTGGGGTGTACTTTTTTGATAGGATCAAGAGATATTAGGTTCCCAAAATAGTGCTGTTGTGCTGATTTGGGGTGACTGATGTTTATTTAGATGGCAGCCCTGCACGAATAATTTCCTAGGACCCTGTGTACCCTGGGGGGATCTTGTATACCCGAGGGAGGCAACCCTGTAAGAACCAATTAAGTTTTCACCATTTTTGAACAAGGAATATAATATTCACCCTTATCAATGTTCTCTTTAAATGGGTTCTACTAATAGCTCATCTTCTGCTCTCTTCTTTATTATAGCATTATTTCTCTTAACTTCCTTTATCATAGTTTATATTGAGTTCTCAGGAGGTAGAAAAAAAATATGCACTTATTCTGCATCTTAAATGAAAAGTTACCCCTTTATTCTAACCATAAAACTACACTTTTTGCTTAAGTGATTTTTGAGCAGGTTTTTGTTACTGTCAACAAAAAGATTGAGTGTGCCTAATTGTCAGGCTTAAAATGTAAGAAATTAGCAACTTCATTTCGTCCTTTTACTAAGTTTAGCTGTGTTCTCAGAGTCAGTTATAACTCATTAGAATGAGACGCAGATTCCAACAACTAGGTTATCGTGGGAGCAGAGCCTGAAATAGTCAAGGCTGTAGATGGAGAGAGTGGAACAGGGGGGCTGGAGGAAATGTACACAGCATGTCACATGCTGCCCCTGCCTTCTCACAGAGTGCACAGCAATCTATGTGAAAACATTTCTGGGTAGTAAACAAGAAAACATGTTGAAGAGGAGTTTAAAAAGGGACAAAAGGACAAAGAAACAAAAGTAATCTTTGTGATGTGTATTTATCATCTTCTGGTTCAATGCAGGATATAGATGACACATGCCCAGTACATTTTCAGGTTGTCCCTTGGACAAGAAGAGACTCAGTCTCCTGAATACCCAAAATTACTATTTTCTTCATGTAAGATATGCATGGGTGTTTTGCATATCAGCTGGGTGTTTTAGATATCCTTTAATTGTTTTGGCAGCTTGGCTTTCCTTTAGCAACTTGTAAAAGCAATGTGAACTACTAAACTTCACCTAATACTCAACAGGACAAGAACTGCAAGTTACTGAAACTTAGATGAAGGTGACTAATATATGTTAGAAACTGTTAGAGTCAGAGGTGAGGAACCGAATACCATTTAGGAAAATAAAACTGTAAGTGTTTGTTTAGTCAAGATAGGATTATTTTAATGCCAAAGATTTTTTTTTTAAGATTTTATTTACTTACTTGAGAGAGAGAGAGTAAGAGAGCATGAGAGGGGAGAAGGTCAGAAGGAGAAGCAAACTCCCTGCTGAGCAGGCAGCCTGATGCGGGACTCAATCCTGGGACTCCAGGATCATGACCTGAGCCAAAGTCAGATGCTTAACAAACCCAACCACCCAGGCGCCCTATGCCAAAGATTTTAAAAAGAGAAACACTGGAACATTATGGGGGGAGCTTAAAAATAAAATTTGGGGGCACCTGGGTGGCTCAGCAGGTTAAGGCCTTGGCCTTTGGCTCAGGTCATGGGTCCAGGGTCCTGGGATCGAGCCCCACATGGGGCTCTCTGCTTACCAGGGGGTCTGCTTCCTCCCCTCTCTCTGTCTGTCTCTCTGCCTACTTGTGATCTCTGTCTATCAGGTAAGTGGATAAAATCTTTAAAGAAAAGAAAAAGAAAAAAATAAAAATAAAATTTGGGCAATAAATACTCAAATAGGACCAAGCAGGTTATATTTATATATAAGATACATGTTTTCAACAACTCTCTTTTGGAGGCTTCCTTGTACCAAATACTGTTCTAAGCTTCACAACACAAGTGTGTTGAACACATTGTAAATGTGATGAAGGCAGATCAGATCCTAAAGAAGTCTTCTTTCTAGGGAAGGCATCACTGGGAGTATGTAAGTTCCAACGTAGCCAAAAAGCCCCGTGTTCCACTTGATTTCCATATGGGAACGTGCGTCTGACTTCTATCTACCCTATTCAGATCCCTTTTCCTAGTAAAGTGATAGCATGCCAAAGACAGCAAATTTATCAAGAAAATGAAACCCACACAAAAGAACGTGTGATCCTCATTATTTGAGGATTTTATATCTGAGAATTTGCATATGGGCTAAAATTTATTTGTAGCCCCCAAATCAATATGTGTGACGCTGAAATGGTCATTTGCTGACAAGGGCACACACTGGGAGGTGAAAGACGGAGTCCCCCCAGGCTCATGTTCTCAGTTGAAGTTGAACGAAGTGACACTCTTCCTCTGGTTTCAGCTCTTACACTACAACAATCCAAGAATCCTTTTTGCAGTTCATTCAGTGCCTTTTTTTTTTTTTGCATTTTTTGGTTTTTGTTGATTTTGCTATTAAGATGACCCCCAAACAGTGCCAAAGTGCCATTTATTGTTCTTTAGCTCTAGGAGGCTGTGATATGCTTTGCAGTGAGGAAGAACACGTAAACTTTGTTCAGCATGACTTATAGTGCTGGTGGCTGTGAGGTTCAGGGCTAATGAATCAATATATATTAAGTTGTCTTTAAACAGAAATACACCTAAAATAAAGTTATGTATTCATTTGACAGTAGGCTGGCAGGAGTCTAACTGTATCTCCACTAAGAGCAATGGTTTGGTACTAGCTAATTAGTGTTCCTGGTGACTTCAGAAAATATTACTACCACGAATCAATGATATATTGAGCTTTCTCATGGTTCAGATAACTAATATGCAATCGTACAATGACTGTATTTGGTACTAACTTATAAGCCCTATTAAATGTTGGTGGAATTATTAACCCTTGCTCCTACCAGCAAACACCCTGCACAGGGTTAACTGATCCTCAGACAGGAGGATCAGATAACTTCTTTTATTCTGTTCACCCGAGACTTTTTTTTTAAATCCTCACTTTCTGACTTATTTTCCACGTTGCCCCATATCCCACTCACCCCACTAAGGCTGCTTACTGATATTGCAGAGACTTTGGATTTCCCTTTCAGCAGTACCTCTACATTGTTCCTTTATTAAAATAGTGACTTTCTGCCTCAAGTACATAGATTTTATCGACTGTATTTCTATTACTGTCACTTTTTCTCTTCTTAATTGCCCTAGCAAAAATCCATGCAAATGCTGGAAGTCAGGAATAGCTTTAGATGCAAACTCACCTCATCAAGGTGCTTTGCAAAAACCTCTGTGAATATCCACTCTCACTTTGATGGGAGGGATTTTATAGATAATTTTAAATTGTGGCATGGAGGAAAAAAAGAAAGAAAGAAGATTATCCAGGTTATAAGTCTAGCTGACCTTTTGTCATTCAAACACCCTTTATTCTGGGGTGCCTGGGTGACTCAGTCAGTTAAAGCAGCCAACTCTTGGTTTCTGTTCAGGTCCTGATCTCAGGGTCATGGGACGGAGCCCTGTGTCAGGTTCCACGCTTATCGCAGAGAGGACTTGTCTCTCTCCCTCTGCAACTCCCTGCTCATGCTCTCTCTCTAAAATAAATAAACCCTTAAAAAACAACAACAAAGACAATAACAACAAAAACCCCTTATTCTAGTATTGTTTCTTGTCTTTTCCTATAAAACAGTCTGTTGAAATACTATAAACAAAGGTATAATTCTACTAAAAACAACAACAACAACAACAACAAAAAAAAAACAAACAAAACAAAACCAGTTGGAAAAGCCTACAACCCAGAATAAACTGTAAATCATATAAAACTTTTTGCAACCAAAAAAAGTTTCTAAATTTTATTTTCAGCTAGGGAATCGTCTGAATAGTTGAGAGAAATATAGAACATTTTCTTCTTCTGTCTACTCAATTAAAAAAAATTTTAGCTTGTAAAGAATTTTTCTTTTTTTTAGTTAAGAAATTGAAGTGAAAGATACTCAAAATGAAAGTAAGAAAACCGAATGCCTTTAAAAACTGAAGACTCGGGGATGCCTGGGTGGCTCAGTCGGTTAAGCGTCTGCCTTCGGCTCAGGTCATGATCTCAGGGTCCTGGGATCTAGTCCCACATCGAGCTCCTTGCTCCGCAGGAAGCCTGCTTCTCTCTCTGCCTCTGCCTGCCACTCTGCCTGCCTGTACTCTCTCTATCTCTCTGACAAATAAATAAATAAAATCTTAAATAAAAACAAAAACCTGAAGACTCATGGGTTACCTGGGTGGCTCAGTCAGTTAAGGATCTGCCAACAGCTCAGGTCATGATCCCAGGGTACTGGGATTGGGCCCTGGGTCTGCTTCTCCCTCTGCCCTTTATCCTACTTGTGCTCTCTCTCTCTCTCTCTCTCTCAAATAAATTTAAAAAAAAAAATCTTTAAAAAAATGGTGAAGACTCAGACCCCAGCATATTATTACAAGTACTGAAAAATATTGGATATAGTCAGGGAATCGCATGCCAAGACTCAGGGCCTGACTACATTTTTAAAGAAGTGAAAGGGCTGATTTTAGAATATACAGCATGTAATCAACCCTTAGAAAATTCTACAATTATTACATCCAGTGGCATTTAAGAACTTAGATATGGACACCAAAGTTACAAAAAATCAACATGCATTCATTTGTAGTTGTTCTTAACCAAATTTTCTTTTTTTTTTTTTTAAGATTTTATTTATTTATTTGACAGAGATACAGCGAAAGAGGGAACACAAGCAGGGGGGAGTAGGAGAGGGAGAAGCAGGCTTCCTGACAAGCAGGGAGCCTGATATGGGGTTCCATCCCAGGACCCCAGGATCATGACCTGAACTGAAGGCAGATGCTTATTGACTGAGCCACCCAGACACACCATTAACCAAGCTTTTTAAGCCTTCTTACTAAATTTAGTAAACTGATACTTACCCTTAGCTTAATTTATTTGTGTTATAATATAACCTTGTAAGTATACTATAGTATTGATAAGATCCTAAGATCCTTTAAGTGGATTCCATGATTTTTTAAAGTTTGGAGAACAGACCATTGAAATATCTCAAATAGATGCTGTGGCAAACCCAATGAACCTCATTGGCTAGAGGAGGGATTGCCAAACTACAGCTAAGACCAAATTCAGGCTACAACCTGTTTTTGTACAGCCCATGAACTGAGAACGACTTTTACATTTTAAAGAGTTGTAAGAAAAATGTATAAAAGAAAATGAACTAGAGATCGTATGTCACCCACAAAGACTAAAATATTTATTATCTGCATCTGTCCTTTGACAGAAAAGATTTGCTAATCTCTGGACTAGAGGAGTTTGTGCCCAGGTTTTCAGGGGTCTGTAGTTGACCCAGTACTGTCTCTGTTGGAGCAACAATATGAAGAAATCTGGCAAGCCGGACTTCCTAAATGAGTGGATGGTAAAACCTAGAAGGGCTCTGGGTTCCTGGGTGGCTCAGTTGGTTAAGTGACTGCCTTTGGCTCAGGTCATGATCCTGGAGTTCCGGTATCCAGTCCTGCATTGGGCTCCCTGCTCAGCAGGGAATCTGCTTCCTCTTTTGACCCGCCCCACTCTCCTGTTCTCTTGTTTCTTTCTCTCTCTCAAATAAATAAATATGAAAAGAAGAAAAAAAAGAAGAGAAAAAGAAAAATCTAGGAGGGCTAGTCTAAAAGGATAGCAGACCTGAACTTCAGCACACATAAACATAAGTACACTTATATACCAACTGGAGCCAAAACAAAACCCCAAAAAACTATGGAATACAATTTAGTGGCTATTTATGCATTAATGTAATTTATTAGTAGTTTAAGTGAAAATGCCTTGGTGGTTATACACTTGGATAGGATAATTCGAAATAGTAAGCTGTTCAGTTTTCTCTCTCTCTCTCCCTCTCTCCCCCCATAACCAGAATCGAATGATCCATGTGGGCAAAAAGAATGCCATGTTAGTAACATATATCACACAGTTTGGCTAGTAAACAATCTGGAATATTATTGGCATGCAGTACTTCATCACTAAATACATGAATAAATACATTCTAAATTCATGAAGAAATGAATCATTGAGGACCATGCTGTATGTAACAAATGCTCAAAAAATATTTACTGTCAAAAAAAGTAATGAATGAGCAGTCCAGTAAGGTAAATTACTGTTTTACTGTATTACGAAAATTCTGTGCCTTATGCAAAGCATTATTGCTGATTAGATAAAATTTAAAATAATTTAGTCAATTAAGGAAAACTCATTATTTGAAGTCATAGATTAACAGGACTGTCAGGAAAGATCTGGAAAGTATAAGGATCTGAAAGCAAAAGAGCTCATGTAGCATTTACTTCTGCTTAAAGAATTTTCTCTAACATTTCTTGTGAACAGAGGTGCTGACAAATTTCCAGTTTTTATTTGCCAGAAAACCCTTATGTTTCCTTCATATTTGAAAGGTACAGAATTCTGGCTTAACAGTTTTCTTCCTTCAGCCCTTTAAACATATTGCTTCATCGTCTTGCAGCAAGCATTGTTTCTAATGAGACATCTGCTACAATCTTTTTTCCCCTCTATAGATAATGTGTGTTTTTACTCAAGCTGGCCTCAGAATTTTTTTTTTAATTTCCTTTTGTTTTTAGTAGTTAAATATGATATAATTCTGTGTATGCATATGTGTTTTCTATATGCCTTTTTAAATCTCAGAACTGCTTGGGTGGGTGGGTGGTTTTGTGTCCGTCATTAATTCAAATAATTATTAAATTAGACTATTTCAAGTAAAATTTATAAATTACCATAGGTATCAAAAGATATACAGACCATAGGGGCGCCTGGGTGGCTCAGTGGGTTAAGCCGCTGCCTTCGGCTCAGGTCATGGTCTCAGCGTCCTGGGATCGAGCCCCACATCGGGCTCTCTGCTCCGCAGGGAGCCTGCTTCCCTTTCTCTCTGCCTGCCTCTCTGCCTATTTGTGATCTCTGTCTGTCAAATAAATAAATAAAATCTTTAAAAAAAAAAAAAAAGATATACAGACCATAAATCAATGAATTTTCCCAAAATAGATTCACCTACACAACTGGGATGCAGATCAGAAAATGGAACATTCCTTGCAGGTCAGGTGCCCCTATAGGGCACTGTTCCCCCAAAAGTAAACTCTATATTGACTTCCAACACCACAGATTTACCTGTTAATGAATTTATCATGTTTTATATACCTGAAATTGAACTCTTTTGTTTGTTTCTACTTTCTTTTGCTTTGCATTATCACTTTTTTCATGTGAGCTCTTTCTTATACAAAACATTGGCACCATAAAAATTAATATTTTATTATGGTAGAGAATTCCAAATTATCAATACTTTACAACAAGTTATTATCTATTCTTCTGTTGGACAGCTTTTGGGCTGTGTCCAGTTTTTGACTGCTATGTACAGAATTTCTGTGTTGGGTGGCTATATTTATACCCAATTCTGTTGGCTATCAAGGATTGGAATTGCTGGACCATAGGTATGCATATGATTAATTTTAATAGATACTGCCAAACAGTTTCCCAAAGTATCTTCACAAATTCATATTCACCAGCAATGCATGATGGTTCCTTTTGCTCCATATCCTTTGTTTTGTTGATTTATAGTAGTGTCTTGTGAAAACTTTAACTTGCATTGCCCTAAAGACTGAACAAGTTAAACATTTTATATGTGTGTTTTTGCCTAATGAGTTTTTTTCTCTTGTGAAGTGTCTGTTCACTTTTTCCTCCATCTTCTATTTTTCTCCTTTTCTAAAAAAATCAAATTATAAGATATGTATATATTTATATGTTTTGCCACTAAGTAGTTGAATGTTTTCTTTCTAAGAGTATATCTTTCATAACAGAAAGTCTGATTTTAATGTAGCCCAATTTATTATTTCCCCTCCTTTGGTTCTAACAATTTTTGTTTACTAATTATGAAACATATGCTACCGCAACTACAGAAAAATATATTCCTACATAGTCTTATAAGCTATTATTTTATTTTTTACATTTAAATTGGCAATACATCTGAAATTAACTTTTGTAAGTATACGATTGGCCTAGGATGATAAACTTGAAATATCCCCCTCCCTATAATTTTGCATTTACAATCTTAGTTTGTGGTTAAGGGCTAGAACTTTGTTGTTTTTTTAAAAGGTTTAAGAAAAAAACCTACTTACGTGTTTTTTGAATCAAGGTGTTTTTAGTCAACAGGGAGTAAAATCTAAACAGATCTATTTATAAAATAACCTAAAGCACTTTACCACAAATGATTAGATCATTATTAATTCTTTATTTCCCAGTTAAATTCAAACAAACTCTAGACTCCTTACTAATAACATTGATCAATGCATTTTATAAAACTGTCTCATAAATCTACCAGTAAAGTTTGCAGCAAATGATAAGCTTTTAAAGAGTGAGATTTAGATGCAATGGATTTTTAACATCCTCAGATTTTGATATGGAATCCTAGAAAGATGACAAAGGCTAGGAGGATTCTATACAGCATGGTAAAAAGGTATAGGAAGTATAGGAAGGTATAGGAAGTAATGGGGTTGAATTATAAGCCCCTTAGGTACTGAGACTTTTCCTAAAATGTCAGGGTCTGGGCATTGAAACCCTCAGGGATTTGGGTAGAGGGAACTCACATACTTGCAAGACAGGGAATAGAACCTGATGGATCATATAAAACAGGGGGATGGGGTCAATGTTCCATCCTTTAATGGAAATCACAGGAAATCTCACTCTCTGGCTTCTAGGAAGAAGGAGACTTCGTGCTTTGCATAGAAAGAACAAGCAGAAACATCCTAAGGCCAGACGGTGAATTCCCAGTGCACCTCCTTCTGACACTGTATTCAATCTCCTCATGGGACAAAGTTCTTGGACAGCTCATATAAGGCCTGTTTCTGGATTATGGTCTCTGTGGAACCCAGAAGTTGAGGCAACCTTGAATTACTTGAGGAGGGAGCTGACGCGAGGGCAGGGTTTGAAATTCAAAACTCTCTTAGACATGGGTGCTCAAGAGGAAGTTACTGTACTCATATTCAGAGAAATCTTTAGGGAATTGTTTTTTAACCATGCCCTCCGAGACTATCCAAATCATATTCTCTGTTCCAGTGAGGCTTTGTCTTTGCTGCAGATCCTTTCACACTGCCCTTATAACCTTTTAAATACTTCAATATCTATTAATGGCTTCATCAATATTATCATATTGAAAATGACTCATCACTCCTATTTAATTTTCACTTTCAAATACATTATGAAAAACTAAGGAATTTTCACAGCAGCCTCATAAGGAAGACAAAAAAACACAGAATGTTATTTAATTGAATTTCTATACAATTGCTTTAAGTAAAATAGAGTAGCAGAGATGATGAAAAGAGCTAAAATCTAATTGTCTAATAAATTTATTTGCAGGTGAATGTTCATTTCTTTTTCTAACCTAAGGTAAATCTGAATTTTTGAGCTTTTTATTTTTCCCTTCAGAAACTTAATGGAATTCCAGAAACTAACCACATAAGCAGTGTTTCTGGAAGGAAAAAAAAAATCACCATTCTAAAGTTTTGGTGACAAAAACTTTGCAACAAATGAGAGATGCCAACAAAGTTACTTTTAAAGAATAATGCTGTCTGGGTGGCTCAGTTGGTTAAGCATCTGCCTTCAGGTAATGATCCCATGGTCCTGGGACTTAGCCCCACATTGGCCTCCCTGTTCAGTGGGGAGCCTGTTTCTCTTTCTCCCTCTTCTGATCTCTCTCTCACTCCCTCTCTGCCAAATAAATAAGTAAAATCTTAAAAATAAGATACTTTTAAAAATACATGAATTTTTGCTGTTTAAACTGAATTGATCCTTCTAATTTTATTATAGACAACTAGGAAAGCAAGTTTAACTCTTAAGAAGCTTAGATATAAATCACTCCTCTCTTGAAGAGCTTACTTATGTTTCTTTTGCATTGTGTTCTCTTTTTTGTTTAAGTCTTTAGAAAGTAAGATGTCTTTTATAGAAATGATAACTTCAAGGTGTTTTTTAAGCACACAACTTTGCACATACAAGGAAAAGAAAACACCATAGGCATGAGGCTTATTGTGCCTTCAATTTGAATAAAGTTCAATGGCCAGAAGAAGACTTAAAAAATCAAATCACGGGGGGCCTGGATGGCTCAGTGGGTTAAAGCCTCTGCCTTCGGCTCAGCTCATGATCCCAGGGTTCTGGGATCGAGCCCCGCATCTGGCTCTCTGCTCAGCAGAGAGCCTGCTTCCCCCTCTCTCTCTCTCTGCCTGCCTCTCTGCCTACTTGTGATCTCTGCCTGTCAAATAAATAAATAAAATCTTAAAAAAAATCAAATCATATAAAATACTTAAAGGATTTTGATGCTAACAAGAACTAAAAAACTGTGAGGTCAGAGTGAGTGCATATAATATAGTGCTGTAACTATACTGTTAACACGTGCATGGAGGAAACTAGAAGTTCAAAAAACCCCTGCAGTTTCTTCTCCACATAATCTGAATAATACTTTTAAAATTTTAAGTCAAATGACATGCTCTGAACCTTCCATAGGTTTCTTGTCCCCTTCATAATAAACCCCGGTCCTTGCCTGGGCTTCTTTCTGCAAGCTGCCTCTTTTTCTGACCTTTCTTTCCCTTCTCTGGGCTTCAGCTGCAGTGGCCCTCATCTATGTCTTTGAACACACTACCGTCATCTCAAAACTCAGGGACTTTGTCCTGACTGCTAACCCTAACCCTGTTAAGGTTTTTATGTTGATCAGATAAACCCAGAGCTTACTTCAATCAGTGCCTGGTGAGGAATATAGAAACCCCTCAAGATAATTCACACAGGGGGGCCGGGGTGGCTCAGTGGATTAAGCCTCTCCTTCTGCTCAGGTTGTGATATCGGGGTCCTGGGATCAAGCCCCATATCAGGTTCTCTGCTCAGCGGGGAGCCTGCTTCCCCCTCTCTCTCTGCCTGCTGCTCTGCCTACTTATAACCTCTCTTTCTGTGTCAAATGAATAAATAAAATAAATAAAATAAATAAAATAAAATAAATAAAATATTCAGTGTAAGCACAAGGTTGCAGAAGAGATGGAAGGGCTTGGAGGACAAAATGGAGAGTTGAGTATTACCTGTTGCCATCCATGTGGGGCAGAGTACTGCTTCCAACACCCCAAAGATGTTCCTGTCCTAATCCTGGAAACTGTGGGTGAATTATGTGACCATGGCAAGAGGGAATTAAGATAAAACTGTAGATGGAATTAAAAATATTTGTCAGCCGACTGCAAAATGAGATTTTTGTGGATTATCCTGGTGATGGAAGGTAGTCACCTTGGTCTTCATAAGTGGTAGAAGGAGGCAGAAGAGTTAGAGTGGAGAGATTTGAAGATACTACTCTGCTGGCTTTGACAACGGAGGAGGAAGGGGTAGGTGTCCAAAAATGCTGCAACATCCCAAAGCTGGAAACGTCAAGGAACCAATTCTTCCCTAGCCTCCAGTAAAACCACAGCATGGTAACACCTTGGACCCTAACTACTTGATCTTTCTCCCTCCTCACCATCTGCATCACATTGTCTCCCACTGTGCTAGTTCTGGCCAACTGTTTTGGGTTTTTTTTTTTTTTTTTGGTCTGAAAGATGTCTTTTCTTATTTCTTGTAGTTTTCTCCCATTTGCAGTAAGTGCTTTCCATTCTGGTCTGCCTCCATCTGGTGAACATTTTTCTCTTTACATTTTGATAGGATCTCACACTGTAAGCTCCTCCTTCAAAGACAGAATCCAAGGGACATTATTTCCTATTCTCCTACACAGTCAATATGTAGACATGTGATCTAGATTCCATCACTCAGCTACACGTGGAGAAGACTCTGGTTCCAAAGTGAGCAGTGAGGTGTCTGTTTTGTTGTCAGGGGTGGTCGCAGAAGTGGTGGCATGGATTTCAATAATCAGACTATTTTTGTGCAAAGTCAGGTTGATAAACATTATGAGAGGGAAGCTCGGACACCAGCTTAGTTTGTGATGCAGTTCTGAGTGTCTCTCTGGTAAATTTAATCTCAAGCCTGTTTCTCCAGACATCTCAATGTTTCTATGAGTTAATATCCTTTAGCAAATTATTTTGCGGGTTAATTAGCCATAAACATACAGAATAATATTTATCTTCTACATTGTGACTGGAATGATCTTTAAAAGTGAAAACTGAATTCCACTGCCAAACCTCATCACTAATGAGTTCATTCAATGACAAACAACTGGATGAAGTCCTGCCTTCTTTCACTTGTACACACTGTCCTCTTGTCCACCACTCCAACCAGCCTTGGTTTCTTTTCCTTCTCATCATATATTCCATGTGAACTTTTACAAGTCCAGGACTCTTGCTCCTGACTGTATCTAAAATATTCACCTTTCCTTCCCCAATCACTAAATTCATGCTTACCTAAAACTTATATCAAATACAATCTCTAGAAAGGCTTTGACGTATTTTCCCTACCCCACTCCATGGTCCTACTTGAGGCAAGGTGTCATTTCTCTGTGATTTCATAGATCCCTACAGCATTCTCTGTCATCATACTTTTTTCATTCTATATAGTTACCTTTGCCCATATGTCTCCTTTTACGATTTCTTGAGTTCCTTGATAGAGGCTGAAAATATCCAAATCAGTTAAATTTATGTATTTCCCCACAGCTAGCTAACACCTACTGTCTAATATATTAATGTATGTTTGAGTGATGCTGCTATGGGTCTAAGTATAACTGTAAATGATTGAGATTATACTTGTAAATAAAACAGAGAGAGGGAAGGATATGGAAGAAGCTGTCTCTTTCCCAAGGCAGTCAGATCTAGGAATGTTGACTTCTTATAAGATGCTTTATGAGAAAGAAATTCTATGAGCAAATTTATTTAGAAAATATTGTAGTGTGTATCTCTTATTGGTGATTTATTATATTCATTGGAATATTAAGGGTTCTGAGAAAGTATACAGTATCTAAATGTATAACTTTATTTTTTCATTTTGTAGCATTGCAGACTAACGAATTGAAGGAGTAGGGATCCAGGGGATACAAATTGAACAGTAGGGTATAGGTGAAAACAGACCCACTGTTATTTTGCCTGTCATTTTTAGAGCTGTGGTAGTCAGAATCTGTTTTATTATTCCATTATATTACACCTTTTTCCAGTGTTCAGAAAACTGCACTTTAAATGTTTTCACACGGAAGAAGAGCCTAGTGCTTTTAACCCTGATCAGAATCAATGATGGCATTGCCAAGCCAGAGCAAAATATCTTTGACAGTAAACTTCTGTCTTCAATCCATTCATTTCAAATTGATCTTTCAAAATTGACCTATGCAGCTGTCAACAATCGTCACTTTAATACTGATTTGACTCAATGTCAAACAAACCAAATAAGCAGGCTTCTGAAGCAGGGCAAGTCAAGTTAGCAGACAGTAAAACTGACATTCTTGGAAGAATAATTTGTTTTAAAATGATGAATATCATAATTTTCATGAGTTTAGACATTACAATAGAAACTATGTATCTGTAGAAGAATTGATTTCTTACCAAAATAGCAACTAAAGCTATTCTTCAACATAACTATCTATGGAATTGTAGCAATTTGAGTTGAAATTCTATATAGAAACAAAGCAAATTTCATACAGTTATCAATTTTACTCTCTCACAGTAGAGATTGCTAATTGATGCTTCTCCCATGTGTTTTAATTTTTAACTGAGGAAAATAGTTGCCCAGAAAAATACATTTCCCCACTTTTCTTGCAGCTGGATGTGAAGAGATGACTATCTTCTGGCCAGTGGGACATAAATGGATGTTTTCTATGTCAGCTTTTAGGAATTTCCTTAGGAAGACCCTAGGTAAATCTCTCCTATATCCTGATGAATATATTGGAGATAGACCTTTTCACCATGAGGCTGAGTCATGTTATAGATTTGGCAAATGAATAAATTGGAAGAATCTAGATTGTAGCAGACTGTTTTTTCCCAAAAATGGACACAGCAATATTTCAGATCTCAAATACTGTTCTAAAGCCTGTGCCTGTTACTACTGATGTTTCCCAAAAAGAAGCAGAGTAATTTCTTTCTCTTGGGAACCTGGATAAGATTGTGCTGGCTTCCAGGAACACGGTGTTGTGAGAGTGACATGTCAAGACTTCTGCAGTTAAGGTCATAAAAGGAGATTCAGCTAACAGGGTCCGTCTCCACATGGGACATTGACCCATGGGACTCAGCCCCTATGCCATGAGGAAGCACAAGTGAGAGAACAGCATGGAGAGGCACAATCACCAGATTTATGACTAAGTGAGACTTAGATGAATTCAACCCCCAGACTAAATCTTCTGTCTGACCCTCAACCCTGGAGCAAACACAGATCATTCCCCCATGACCTATCCAAATGGCTCACTCATACAACCTCACACAATAAATGTTTGGTTCATGTCACTAAACTGTGGAGCAGTTTTGTTACAGAACCAGATACATTGAAACACTTTATTGCTGGGGATTTTGTAGCTTTAGTGCTGTTATCCAAGACCTGGAATGAATGGCTCTGAACTTGAATGTGAAAAGTAAATAAATATTATCATAGTTAAGTCAGTGTTACTCAGATTTTTTTTTCCTTACCTATAGCTGAATTTATTCGAACTTTTGAAAGGGAGGCTCCTCGAGCTTATAGCTACAACTGCCACTTGTCTGCATTGCCGAGATCTTGATCTTAAAACTGGACCTTATACATGAGCTCTAGATTTGCATGTTCAACTGCCTATTGGTGATCTTCACTTCCATGTCTCACAGAAAGATTAGATGCAGCATATGTATCTCAGGTCAAACTCATTAACATTTCCACAATCTGACCTTTTTATATTCTGCCCTTAGCAAAAGTCATCATCAGATACCCAGTAAATTAAAAAACTAGGTATTTCTCCTTTTCTCTCTTCCATTCATGTAATTGTCCAATTCTTCAGAGTCAAGTTCTGTTGATTCTGTTAACATGAGTGTTTCCTCCCTCAGCATACGTTCATTGCCCACGTCATATTTCTCTTATTATTTTCTTTCCCACCTTACTCCACAATTTTTTTCTGCAGTAGATTTACTGCTTATACTATCATCAATCCATCCTCCATTGTGATCACATCAGTTCACCGATGATAGAGCTCTGCCTTACACCTCCCACTTGATCTCTCATCGTAATTCCAACTATAGAGAACCAAGAGAATGTAGATGATTCATATCTGTGTCCTCCAAGCATTATTTTATGTACTGACCATAGCATGTAACCTAGAGTTCTTTGTTTCTTCATTATGATGCACTATCTAGGAGACACTGATTGTATCTTTTCCCTTTAAATTTTCTAGCCTAATTTCTTATGCATTATATATATCCATATGTTTTTAATCAATGAACTACTGAACAGCTTCCATTTGCCTACTCTTCCCCCTACTCTAAAATGAGAAAAAGCAGCAGATACTTCTCTTGCTTACACTATATCTTCCTCTATTATAAAATTTACTTATATTGTGATTTGTTCATTTAATTGTCTATAAATATGACATCAACCATTTATCCATTCTAGACCAGAGGTGGATTTACTGTGAAGTCAACAAGGCCCAGTCTTCAGGGACACCTGATTATATGACCTCTTCTAAAACTATGTATCTATTTTTTTCATAATTTTATTCTTTTTCTTAAACATTGTTTCCCAAATTATACACATACCTCACAAAATCTAGATTCATCCATGTTCCAATCAGAATTTACTAAGTGTCTGCCATGGAACAGAGACTATAGTACATCTTCACAAATATAAGAATAAAGAACTGAATTTAATTCTGTATAATTTCTTCAAGACTTCAGAATAGCTCATTTGCAGGAGGTCATGCTCACTAAATCTCATGTTGTCACAATCTCTCTTAATGTCTAGTCTCTCTGTCCTTCTCTTTGTTCCCCTTATTATTCACAGAATTGATCTAAAACCCTTAGAAATCTGATCTCAACATACCCTTTGGGCCAAATCGCCTGCAACTTCCCCACTTCCTAAACACCTCTTTATTCCACTAATTATATGTTCGAGGCAAACTAAACTACTCATTATTAATGGCCTGATTGTCTCTCTGCTCAAGTTATTTTTTTTCTCCTTTCAGCGTCCAGTTTTTATAATATTGTCTAAAACATCCTCCAACCCACATTGGCAGGGTTAATCACTACTTCATTTACCCTCTAAGCAATTTGATCACACCTTCAGAACATATTTGTCCCTCAGTGTTAGGAGATATCAGTTAGAATTGCATTCAGCTGCTTAAAAACAGCATTGACAACCATGTCTCCACTAATCATTTTGTTGGCTGATCGATATCTTTTCTCTCCCTGCTCTGTGCCCAGGAAGGGTGGGTGGCCTTTACAGACTGTTTCACTCTACCTTCTTTCTCTGGATTCTGGTTGGGTTCAACCTGGTGGAGGCACTGGCAGGGAACTGGTGTTTGGAAGGAGGGGAAGGTCAGGGAATGTATTCTTGCCTTTACTCCCTACTCTGCTCTCAGCAGCGGTGATGTCCTTCTGCCTGTCACCTCAGATCCTACTGAGTGACCTCACTGCTGTGGTCCCAGCTCTTCATTCTTGTCAGATTCTGGCATCTCCCTCCTTTGGTCACATCAGGCAAAACAGAGGTAATGACTTCCCGCTCCTGTTGGGTCTGGGTGTTTCATCATCTCTACTTTATTCTTACTTTTTTTAAAGATTTTATTTATTTATTTGAGAGAGAGAGAATGATAGAGAGAGAGAAAGAGTGCGCATGAGAAGTGGGAGGGTCAGAGGGAGCAGCAGACTCCCTGTGGAGCAGGGAGCCGGATGTGGAACCCGATCCTGGGACTCCAGGATCATGACCTGAGCTGAAGGCAGTCGCTTAACCAACTGAGCCACCCAGGCATCCCTCATCATCTCTACTTTAGTTCCTTTAATCCTCCTTGACCTTCCCCTTGCAAAGAGTCCTTTTGTTACCTTCATTACATTTTTAAAAACTTATCTCTTTGAGTATTACCATCTGCCTCCTGTAAGAATTGGAATTGTACGTGGACCCAGAGGACAATTTTCAAAATGTACCTGATTCTCTCTTTTTTTTTTTTTCTTATAATGACAGGTACTTTTTACAGAATGAAGAAGAAAAATCACACAAATGTTAAAAATTGAATACGTTTTTTTTTTAATTTTTCCTGAAAAGCATTCCCTTAGACAGGGTTGGTATTAGACTACTTGGTATTAGCATTTGCATATCTATTCATACCATCAAATTTATCATGCGTTAGAGAAGAATGATATTATACTACGTTTTTTAGACAAAAGAGAGATAAATGACTATGTTCTTGTACAGAACATTTGGTGGCCATAAACATTTTCATTTTAAAAATATTTATCACAGTAGGTTTCGTGAGGAAATTAAATTTTAGAGCAGATTTTATGGGGAAAATTGTTGACTAGGAGTCAGGAGTTGGGTCATAATTCTAGTTCTACTAAGATATCACTGAGATGACCTTTCTAAATTCAGTTTCCTCATCCTGAAAATGGGAGATCAGAGGCACTGTGTCCTTGGTTCCTTTCCAAAAAAGTTCATAATTTTGGAATTCTGTGAGTAATATTTGGTTATAAATCATTTTTCTTAGGAAGATTACATTGATTTTAAGTTCTGAGGCTACCATAAATCTCTCCCCACTGACATGGCTTGGTGCAATTCTTTGAAGAACTCACATATTTTAGGGAGGTATCAAGTCTTGAGTTATTGTCCCCAGAAATACTGTTAGCTCTCTGAAGAAAATACAAGCATTAGAAATCTCTAAAGCAATGGAATATCGCCTTGAACTTCTAAGGAGAAAAGCTGGATAGACTGGAAATCTCCTCTTTAAAGTGACATTTTCTGTTACTCCACATAGGTTTGAGAAGACCATCATCACTTGCATCTCTAGGTTGAAATATAGCAATAGCCTGGTCATCTCATCCCTAACCAACTCTCCAAGAAGCTCACTGTACTCATGGAAGAAGAGTTGATGCCCTTCATAATTTGTTACTCAACCTTCAAACTCCCTTCCCATCAAGGCTTGTTAAATGACAAATGGGGTATACTATTTTTAAGGCTGATAACCTGAGGAGAGGAGAATCAGCAAACAGGAATGTTGCCTAGGGTCTCTATGGGGTCCTGAGCTCTCCTCCCTCTATCTAAATTCAGAGAATAGGGCTCTTAACCCCCTCCCAATAAAAAGTAGGAGTAGGTATATCCCCGGGGAATATAAACTCACAGGTTAAAATAACTGAAGAATATTATTTAAAACAAACAAACAAACAAACCCAGTAAACTGGATCATATCTATCATAGAAAACAGAAGCATTAGGTCAGGAGGACCAAGAATTTAAAATATCACCCTCAGCTGCCATTGCAGATATAAAGGGCCCCAATAGAGGAGAAAGGGAATAAAAACAACGCAATTAAGTTTATTTAAGAATCTTTAAATCACCAAAATCTGCATCTGGCACACTGCCTTTGAAACACTAAAGGAAGAACTGAACTTAAATTCTGACCCAGAGTTTGTTTTATTTATTTATTTATTTATCTATTTATTCATTTTATTTTTATGTCCACACCCCCTCTCCCCCAGCAATCTGAATAAGCCCTTCTCCTACCTTCCAGTTCTGTGGTTTCTGATGGAAAATCAGCTGTTAATGCTATCAAGGATCCCTTATATGTGAAGAGTCTCTTATCTTGCTGGTTTCAAGATTCTGTCTCATTTCATTTATTCTTCTCCTACCCCCTTAAACCTCCCATGTTGCATCTCCTCTTCCTCATATCAGGGAGATCACATGATAGTTGTCTTTCTCCAATTGACTTATTTCGCTAAGCATTAGAGCACTAGAGGATGAAACCCTCTAGTTTCATCCACTTCATTGCAAATGGCAAGATTCCATTTCTTTTGATGGCTGCATAGTATTCCATTGTATATATATATAAACCACATCTTCGTTATCCATTCATCTGTTGATGGACATCTAGGTTCTTTCCATAGTTTGGCTATTGTAGACATTGCTGCTATAAACATTCAGGTGCATGTGCCCCTTCGGGTCACTACGTTTGTATCTTTAGGGTAAATACCCAGTAGTGTAATTGCTGGGTCATAGGGTAGTTCTATTTTCAACATTTTGAGGAACCTCCATGCTGTTTTCCAGAGCAGTTGCACCAGCTTGCATTCCCACCAACAGTGTAGGAGGGTTCCCCTTTCTCCGCATCCTCGCCAGCATCTGTCATTTCCTGACTTGTTAATGTTAGCCATTCTGATTGGTGTGAGGTGATATCTCATTGTGGTTTTGATTTGTATTTCCCTGATGCCAAATGATGTGGAGCACTTTTTCATATATCTGTTGGCCATCTGGATGTCTTCTTTACAGAAATGTCTGTTGATGTCCTCTGCCCATTTCTTGATTGGATTATTTTTTTCTTTGGGTGTTGAGTTTGCTAAGTTCTTTATAGATTTCAGACATTAGCCCTTTATCTGATATGTCATTTGCAAATATCTTCTCTCATTCTGTCAGTTGTCTTTTGGTTTTATTAACTGTTTCCTTTGCTGTGCAAAAGCTTTTGAGCTTGATGAAATCCCAATAGTTCATTTTTGCCCTTGCTTCCCTTGCCTTTGGCAATATTTCTAGGAAGATGCTGCTGCGACTGAGGTGGAAGCGTTTGCTGCCTGTATTCTCCTCAAGTATTTTGATGGATTCCTTTCTCATATTGAGGTCCTTCATCCATTTTGAGTCTATTTTCATGTGTGGTGTAAGGAAATGGTCCAATTTCATTTTTCTGCATGTGGCTGTCCAATTTTCCCAACACCATTTATTGAAGAGGCTGTCTTTTTTCCATTGGACATTCTTTCCTGCTTTGTTGAAGATTAGTTGACCATAGAGTTGAGGGTCTATTTCTGGGTTCTCTATTCTGTTCCATTGATCTATGTGTCTGCTTTTGTGCCAGTACCATGCTGTCTTGATGATGACAGCTTTGTAATAGAGCTTGAAGTCCAGAATTGTGATGCCACCAACTTTGGCTTTCTTTTTCAATATTCCTTTGACTGTGCAAAGTCTTTTATGATTCCATGTAAATTTTAGGGTTATTTGTTCCATTTCTTTGAAAAAAATGGATGATATTTTGATAGGAATTGCATTAAATGTGTAGATCGCTTTAGGTAGCATAGATATTTTCACAATATTTGTTCTTCTAATCCAGGAGAATGGAACATTTTTCCGTTTCTTTGTGTCTTCCTCAATTTCTTTCATATAAACTACTTTATAGTTTTCTTAATATAGATTCTGTGCCTCTTTGGTTAGGTTTATTCCTAGGTATCTTATAGTTTTGGGTGCAATTGTAAATGGGATTGACTCCTTAATTTCTCTTTCTTCTGTCTTGTTGTTGGTATAGAGAAATGCAACTGATTTCTGTGCATTGTTTATATCCTGACACTTTACTGAATTCCTGTACAAGTTCTAGCAGTTTTGGAGTGGAGTCTTCTGGGTTCTCCACATATAACATATCATTTGCGAAGAGTGATAGTTTGACTTTTTCTTTGCCGATGTGGATGCCTTTAATTTCCTTTTGTTGTCTGATTGCTGAGGCTAGGACCTCTAGTACTATGTTGAATAGCAGTGGTAATAATGGACATCCCTGCCATGTTCCTGACCTTAGTGGAAAAGCTTTGTTTTTCTCCATTGAGAATGATATTTGCACAGGGTTTTTCATAGATGGCTTTGATAATATTGAGGTATTTGATCACTTTGAAGAGTTTTGATCAGGAAGGGATGCTGTACTTTGTCAAATGCTTTTTCAGCATCTATTGAAAGTATCATATGGTTCTTGTTCTTTCTTTTATTGATGTGTTGTATCACATTGGTTGATTTGCAGATGTTGAACCAATCTTGCAACCCTGGAATAAATCCCACTTGGTCATGGTGAATAATCCTTTTAATGTACTGTTGGATCCTATTGACTCTTATTTTGGTGAGAATTTTCACATCTGTGTTCATCAAAGATATCGGTCTATAGTTCTCTTTTTTGATGGGATCCTTGTCTGGTTTTGGGATCAAGGTGATGCTGGCCTCATAAAATGAGCTTGAAAGTTTTCCTTCCATTTCTATTTTTTTGAATAGTTTCAGGAGAATAGGAATTAGTTTTTCTTTAAATGTTTGGTAGAATTCCCCTGGAAAGCCATCTGGCCCTGGGCTTTTGTTTGTTTGGAGATTTTTGATGACTGTTTCAATCTCCTTACTAATTATGGGTCTGTTCAGGCTTTCTATTTCTTCCTAGTTCAGTTGTGGTACTTTATATGTCCCTAGGAATGCATCCATTTCTTCCAGATTGTCAAATTTGTTGGCGTAGAGTTGGTCATAGTATGTTCTTATAATTGTCTGTATTTCTTGGGTGTTATTTGTGATCTCTCCTCTTTCATTCATGATTTTATTTATTTGGGTCTTTTCTCTTTTCTTTTTGATAAGCCTGGCCAGGGGTTTATCAATCTTATTAATTCTTTCAAAGGACCAGTTCCTAATTTTGTTGATTTGTTCAATTTTTTTGTTGTTGTTTCTATTTCATTGATTTATGCTCTAATATTTATGATTTCTCTTCTCCTGCTGGGTTTAGGGTTTCTTTCTTGTTCTTTCTCCATCTCTTTTAGGTGTAGGGTTAGATTGTGTACTTGAGGCCTTTCTTGTTTCTTGAGAAAAGCTTGTACCGCTATATATTTTCCTCTCAGGACTGCCTTTGCTATGTCCCACAGATTTTGAACCATTGTGTTTTCATTATCATTTGTTTCCATGAAATTTTTCAATTCTTCTTTAATTTCCTGGTTGACCTATTCATTCTTTAGAAGGATGCTGTTTAGTCTCCATCTATTTGGGTTCTTTCCAAATTTCCTCTTGTGATTGAGTTTTAGCTTCAGATTGTTGTTGTCTGAAAATATGCAGGGAATGATCCCAACCTTTTGATACCGGTTGAGACCTGATTTAGGACCAAGGATGTGATCTATTCTGGAGAATTCTGGATAATGTTCCATGTGCAGTGGGGAAGAATGTATATTCTGTTGCTTTGGGATGAAATGTTCTGAATATATCTGTGATGTCCATCTGGTCCAGTGTGTCATTTAAGGCCTTTATTTCCTTGTTGATCTTTTGCTTGGATGATCTGTCCATATCAGTGAGGGAAGTGTTAAAGTCCCCTACTATTATTGTATCATTGTTGATGCGTTTCTTTGATTTTGTTAATAATTGGTTTATGTAGTTGGCTGCTCCCACGTTAGGGGCATAGATATTTAAAATTATTAGATCTTCTTGTTGGACAGACCCATTAAGTATGACATAGTGTCCTTCCTCATCTCTTATTATAGTCTTTGGCTTAAAATCTATTTGATCTGATATAAGGATTGCCACCCCTGCTTTCTTCTGATGTCCATTAGCATGGTAAATTGTTTTACACCCCCTCACTTTAAATTTGGATGTGTCTTCGTGTCTAAAATGAGTTTCTTGTGGGCAACGTATTGATGGGTTTTGGTTTTTTATCCATTCCGATACCCTGTGTCCTTTGACAGGGGCATTTAGCCCATTAACATTCAGGGTAACTATTGAGAGATATGAATTTGTGCCATTGTGTTGCCTATAATCGACTGTTACTGTATATTGTCTCTGTTCCTTTCTGACCTACTACTTTTAGGCTCTCTCTTTGCTTAGAGGACCCCTTTCAATATTTCCTGTAGAGCTGGTCTGGTGTTTACAAATTCTTTCAGTTTTTGTTTGTCCTGGAAGCTTTTTATCTCTCCTTCTATTTTCAATGATAGCCTAGCTAGTTATAGTATTCTTGGCTGCATGTTTTTCTCGTTTAGTGCTCTGAATATATCATGCCAACTCTTTCTGACCAGGTCTTTGTGGATAAGTCTGCTGCCAATCTAATATTTTTACCATTGTATGTTACAGACTTCTTGTAGGGGCTGCTTTCAGGATTTTCTCTTTGTCACTAAGACCTGTAAATTTTACTATTAGGTGATGGTGTGTGGATCTATTCTTACTGATTTTGAGGGGGATTCTCTGCACCTCCTGGATTTTGATGCTTGTTCCCTTTGCCATATTAGGGAAATTCTCTCCAATAATTCTCTCCAATATACCTTCTGCTCCCCTCTCTCTTTCTTCTTCTTCTGGAATCCCAATTATTCTAATGTTGTTTCATTTTATGGTGTCACTTATCTCTCGAATTCTCTCCTCGTGGTCCAGTAGCTATTTGTCCCTCTTTTGCTCAATTTCTTTATTCTCTGTCATTTGGTCTTCTATATCATTAATTCTTTCTTCTGCCTCATTTATCCTAGCAGTGAGAGCCTCCATTTTTGATTGCATATCATTAATAGCTTTTTTGATTTCAACTTGGTTAGATTTTAGTTCTTTTATTTCTCCAGAAATGGCTTTTATATCTCCCGAGAGGGTTTCTCTAATATCTTCCATGCCTTTTTCAAGCCCGGCTAGAACCTTGAGAATCGTCATTCTGAACTCTGGATCTGACATATTAACAATATCTGTATTGATTAGGTCCCTAGCCTTCAGTAATGCCTCTTGTTCTTTTTTTTTTCTGGTGAATTTTTCTGCCTTGTCTTTTTGTCCAGATAAGAGTATATGAAGGAGCAAGTAAAATACTAAAAGGGTGGCAAAGACCTCAGGAAAATATGCTTTAACCAGATTAGAAGAGACCCCAAATCATGGGGGGGAGAAAGGGATAAAAAGAGGTTCAGAAAAAAAAAAGAAACGATTAAAAGAAGAAAACAAATAAAGAAAAAATGTAAAAAAGAAAAAAATATATATGTGTGTTAGATAAACTAGTTAAAAAACATTAAAAAAAAGAAAAGGTTAAAAGTTAAAAAAAGTTAGCAGAAGAAGAAAAAAAATTGAAAAAAAATTAAATTAACTGCAAGACTAAAGAATCATGGGGAGAAAACCATGAGTTTCGTGCTTTGCTTTCTCCTCTGTAATTCTGCTGCTCTCCTTGGTATTGAAACTGCACTCCTTTGTAGGTGAACTTGGTCCTGGCTGGATTTCTTGTTGATCTTCTGGGGAAGAGGTCTGTTGTAGCGATTCTCAAGTGTCTTTGCTCCAGGTGGATTTGAACCACCCTTACCAGGGGCTGGTCTGAGTAATCTGCTCAGGTTTGCTTTTGGGAGCTTTTGTTCCCTGTATTCTTTCTGTAGAGTTCCAGAGGACGGGAATGAAAATGGAAGCCTCCCAGTCTCCGGCAGGGAGGAGCCGAGAGCTTGGGGCCCCACTCCTCAGTGCACCCTCAGAGAATAGCGCCCAATCACTCCGACCTCCCTGGCCTCCAGCCACACTCCGAGCTCACCCAGGCTGCAACCAGTTCAAGGTCACCCCGAACTGAGAGCTCACTCCTCAGCTCTATCTCTGTAGCTGGCTTTCCCATTCTAATACCTGCAAGCTCTGTGACACTCAGACACCCCCAATCCTTCTGTGACCCTGAGGGACCTGGGGCCATGCTGACCCCTCGTTGGCTTTACCCAGTTTAGCCTCTGGAGTGATGCCCCTCAGCAGAATAGACTTTTAAAAGTCCTGATTTAGGGGCACCTGGGTGGCTCAGAGGGTTAAGCCTCTGCCTTCAGCTCAGGTCATGGTCCCAGGGTCCTGGGATCGAGTCCCACATCGGGCTCTCTGCTCAATGGGAGCCTGCTTCTTTCTCTCCCTCTGCCTGTCATTTCATCTGTTTGTGCTCTCTCTCTGGTAAAAAAAAAAAAAAAAAAAAAAAAAAAAAAAAAAAAAAAAAAAGTCCTGATTTAGTGCTCTGTTGCTCTGCCGCTTTCCAGGAGCTGGCCCCTCCTCACCGTGGTCTATCTTCCCATTGCTTTGGAGTCACATCTCTGCCCATTCTGCCTTCAGAATGTGGTTGATTTTCTGTTTCTAGAATTGCTGTTCTTCTTCTCTCCAATCTCCTGTTGGATTTGTAGGTGTTTACAATGTTTAGATAAGCTATATAGCTGATCTCTTGCTACCTGATCTAGTCTCGGCCTGCTATTTCTCTGCCATCTTGACTCCTCCCCTTCCAGAGTTTCATTTAATAGTTTGTCCTTATCTCCTTTAGGTAAGCCATCCTGATATATAATTATATTATCACCTTGATCAGTTCCTCTTGCTTTAAAGTCTGCACTCTTAACCTTTACCATAATACACAATAAAACACTACTTACCAGCTGGCAAATAGTCCATATGTATAAATCCTTATTTATCCTATGTCCTTGTCTTTGTTCCTTGTTCTTTATAATATAGCACAGCAACATTTGTTTTTCGTGCTGTATATCGCACCTTGAGTTTGTATGCATCTGCTTACTCCCTTTTTAAGAAATTTTAATGGAAATGTGAATAAACTATATCTGAAAGGAGGATTTCTGAAGAGGAAGTGAAAAAAACAGGAGCAGGAAGCATCACCACGGAGCTATACATGATGTAGAAGGGAAAACCAGTGCCCTGAAACAGATCTGCACAGTTTCTCCTTAAGCAAGCAATAAGCTTAAAAGATGGTAGGTGTTCCCAGACTTTCTCTAAGTGCTCGACCTGCACTAGAGTCATTTCAAGACCAGCAGATCAGATATAGTGCTGGCTCCAGCTCAGTGATTAATGATCCTACAGTATTCTCACTGACTTTCATTCATGGAAAAGAAATAATTACAGCAGCCCTACCAAATTTGCAGGGAAAAAAAAAAAAAAGAGAGAGAGATAAATTGAGTTAAGTGAAAAATGAAACTCTTTTTGGTGACAAATGCAACTTTTCCTTCTACTAATAATGTAAGTTTTGATTAAAAAGTTTGGATCATGATAGTTATTTTAATGCCATTCACACTAAATACCTAAGCCTATGAATGGTAAGACTTTCATCAGAGCCTCAACACTGACATGAAGTAGTCAGCTGCTCCTCAAATTCTTTAATGGAGTTGCTATTATTCCTTCCATCTTAACTTTCCCCTTGGAATAAAATACCTTCTGGATATTATGGTATATTGATTCCAAGTGCAGTTGGGCATATTTTGGAATAGAAAGAAACTGATTTCTTCATGGGTGGAATGAATGTTTACAAGCATGGGATCCCAAATCCTAGAATATGTCCTTGTCATATTATTAGATTTAATATCATCCTACTTTTACTTGACTTATTTGTTTTCCTCCTGTGTTTTGTAAATAAACTTACCTAATTTACTTCTATTATATTTGTAAGGTTGGGTCTAGAGTTTAGTCTTTTTTTTTTTTTTTAAGATTTTATTTATTTATTTGACAGAGAGATCACAGGTAAGCAGAGCAGAGGCAGAGAGAGATGGAGAAGCAGGCTTCCTGCGGAGCAAAGAGCCCCATGTGGGGTTTGATCCCAGGACCCTGAGATCATGACCTGAGCTGAAGGCAGAGGCTTAACCCACTGAGCAACCCAGGCGCCCCCAGAGTTTAGTCTTTTAATCACTCTTTGTACTCTGAGCAAAGTTGCAGGAATTGTTGTCCCAAGCATGAGCTGGCCTGAAGAGTACAGGGTCATCACTCAAAAGCAAAAACAAAAACAAAATGGAGTATAGGGTGATCAGACCAAACCTAAACAACATAATAAAAAATGTTTACTTACTTGGGGCAGAGATTTGTAATATGACTCATGAAAGTGTTACAGTCCTATTAGGACAGATATTATATCCAGAAAAAATCAGGTCCCTTTAGGTTTGTTAAACAGCTTTGCTGACTATTAAGAACAGTATCTTTCAATTTTATTCACACTATCAATATTTAAGGAACCTATGATGTGTGAGGTCTGTGTTAACAAGTTGTAAAGTGTTGCAGTCAGTTTTATCAAATGAAGAATTAGGTGGTGATTTATATTTAAAATTTGATTATTTTAAAATGAATACTAAATCTATAAAATTAATTACTTCTTTGAAATTATTAAAATATTTTATTTTCAGTGTTGTATTAAGAAAATAGGTATTATAATTTGGTGTGAATCTAATATTATTAAGTTTATTTTTAAATGTCATAAGTTATCATCTATTGTACGTCTATTTTTATTGATGACAACTACCCAACATACTCCATCTCATAGGTTAAAACTATTTTAAAGAAACGCTGTTGTCAAGAATATGGTGGAATTGGGGACAGTAAGAATGAATTAGTTAAGCAAGAGGGGGTTGTAGAAATGACAGAGGAGTCAGTAAAGGCTTCCACTTCAAGAAACACAGAGGTAAAAAGAAACATTTAGAGAAAGAGTATTCTAAATAGGGAACAAAATGTAATATACAAGAATCTAAGGAAAACCCAAGGAAACTACCCACACATTTACTTTTTCCTAATCTCAAACCAACATCATACAAGACACATATGTTCACATAGTTTCCAGGGCTAAAAATACCTAGCCGTGAAACCACATGAGAATTAGGTGGAGGGGTTAGGCAAATCAGGAGTGGAAATAACTTGGATAGAATTTTGCAGGGCATGAGAAATCTCAGCCAAAAATGTAAAGATGTTGGCTTAATTGTCTGTGTAATTGTTTTCACTCAGAGGCAAGATCTTCATCACAAAAAAAAATGAGGGCTTCCGGGGGTACCTGGGTGGCTCAGTAGTTAAATATCTGCCTTCAGCTCAGGTCATGATCCCAGGGTCCTGAGATGGAGCCCCGCATGGGGCTCCCCACTCATCGGGAGGCCTCCTTCTCCCTCTTCCCACTCCATCTGCTTGTGTTCCTTCTCTTGTTGTCTCTCTCTCTCTCTGTCAAATAAATAAATAAATAAATAGATAAATAAATAAATAAATAATGAGGGCTTCCATTTTGAGCCCTCTCTCTGATGCCCTTTGTCAAGAAACCAGTAACTCCAGTAATTGCAGTTTATATTCTGATAGAAAACATGAAGTCTCTGGATCAGAGAACAGACAGTTTATTACTCACAGAACATTTTAGTGTAAGTTTCCAGGGACCCGATCCTCAAGGGATGTGAGCCTTATGTTACCCTGCATATGCAATGGGGGTGCAATGCAGGAGAGCAACTGCTGAAAGTATGAGATTTAAATGTGATGTGGGGTTGGGTGGCATGTACCTCCTCTTTGATGTTTAGGGAGGGAGGGATGGAGGAAGGGAATGAGAGAGAGAGAGAGAGAGAGAGAGGAGAAAGAAGAGAAGGGAGAAAGAAGAAAGAGGGAGAATGAAAGACATAAACAAATGTCTGGGGATAGACAGAGGTAAGAGATGGGGCTCTAAGTTCACTCCTAAAATGTAACAAATGGCTCTGGGGGAGATTAAGTCTTATTCTCTTTAGAGGAATTCACTTTCACTTTATCACTAACTTTCAAGGCATATTTGCTCTTTAATCATCTTTTAACCTTTGTCCGTTGCTCATAAACTCTGGGTTTTATGCAGAAATATGAAAATATTCATGGACACTTGTCTCCTGGCCCATCCCTAGACCAAATCCAAGATGTAAATTGTCTTGGGTATTCATCACTTCAATCAAAACCTCCTAAGTCACCGTTACTTAAGACAAATTTACTTTGCTAATTAGCATGGCTCTTCAGCCATGCTAATATTGTAGTCAAAAGGGACATAATAGTTCAGTTTATTAGATTTATCATAATAGTGGCAAAAGATAGTTCACAGACTGTGAACTATGCCTGTGTTTAAATAGCTTTCTGCTGTCTGTGCACAACAATCTACTTGAGATCTTGTCTTTCACCTAAATTTTCAACCTAATAAAGCCTCCATAACATGGTTAGAGCCCTTTACTTAAAAAAAAAAAAAAAGTGATTATTCTAAGGTAAACCATAAAACAGACTCTTAATTTTAAAGAACAAAGTCAGGTTTGCCAGAGGAGAGGTGGGGGTGCAAGTTAAATAGGTGATGGGGATGAGGGAAGATACTTGTGGTGATGAGCACTCAGTGTTGAATATGAATGATGAATCACAAAATTCTACCACTTCAAAAAGTAGTACACTGTATGTTAACAAACTGGAATCTCAATAAAAACTTAAAAAAGAAAAAAATAAAAGAAAAAAGTGACTAAATTATAGAGGAATAAATAAATAAAATATAATAAATTAATAAATTCTCAAATTGATTTAGTGAAAAATAAATGTTTATTAAATAAATAGCACAATTCAATATTTCAGAGTTATTCACATGTTCTCACTTTATTTTTGGAAACTATTGAAAAATACAATATAAAATGCTAACATGAAAATTACTTTTCTTAATTTAGTTCTAGTGTAGCCACGTGATAATGTTTTTTCATACTGAAAAGGTTTTATATTGCCTTTCTTCAGTTTAATTTTTAGCAGACTATCTAAAATTGATACTTATTACAGTATTTGATTGTTATTTGATTGAACTAGAATTAACAGTGACTGCTTTTCTTCTGCAGTTTGTTTGGATGAATTCTTGTATATTTTTTCTTTTCTCCTTTTTTCTCTAAGTCAATCCTCATAAACAAACAGAATAATGTCTCCAAAGCTTAAAACAAAAACAAACCATCAAAACTAAAAACAAAATGCAAGCGTTTCCATCATGATTCTTTTTTCTCTATCACTTTTAATAAATTCGTAAAATGATTGGAAAGGTAGTTTTTTGTTGTTTTGTTTTGTTTTGTTTTTAATTATATACATTTCTTCACTTCTTATTCAGTTTTCATTTCATCTCATGCTGACCAGTCCACAGAAACTGTTTCATATCAAGGTCACCAAACACATTCTTGTCTTAAATTTAGGCAGCCATAAGCATGATTTTTAAAATTATGTGTTTTCTATGCATATCAGAAAATTCAACTGAACAGCTGAATAATTTTCTTATGGTCATGTCCATGAAGATGGAGAAAGACTCAAAATTTTTATACAAATTGCAAGTTGAATTATAGTCAGTTCTATATCAGACTATTGAGGCTAATAATACTTTCAGTTGTGTTTCTAGAGCTTGAGATAGGAGGTAGAACTCAACAGGTTGCTAAAAAAGCAGCAAAGATTTGTGTTTCTCTCAAAACAGAGACCATTCCTTTAATTAATAGGCACTACTATATTTTTCTGTTTCACTCAAATATTCTTGACTATACTGACTTACTTTCTTAGGAAATTGGCATTCATAGGACTAATCCTTTGAGAGGAAACAGCAATAGCAGATTCTACCCATGCGAGAACTTCCCTTGCTTATGGGTTGTTGAGCTCAAGCTGACTTGGTAATAAGGGACATTCATCTTACTCAAAAAATGCATTTGGCAATTCTTTCTGGTTCACTTGGTCAGATCCTTTATTTTTATTAAAGTTCAGTTAATAACATTTACCACTACAGTATACTTTATTAATTACATAATATTTATATAATGGAAAGCATAGAATATTCACATTAGTAATAGAGTCCTACTATAGATATGGAAGATTTTCTCTAATTGTTTTTACTCAGATACATAAATAGATTAGCAGATTTATGTACCAATTCTCCTACTCACTAAAATGCATTTGTAACCTGAAATCAGTACTTGAAGTGCTTTCTTGGTCAGCTCTGACATGTGCATATGCAGAGTGGTTAAAAATATGAATTTCCACAGTCAAAAGTTCCCATGTGAAGTTGAACAAGGTGAAGTTCTGACTTCTTTATCAAGTCTCATACTGTAAATAAGTATCATTTTCACTATATTGCCCTATTTTCTCATTCTTGTGCTTTTTGTTGGTGATTTTGATGTTTAAAGTGACTCCTGAGCATAATACAAAATGCTATCTAGTGTTTCTAATTATGAGAAAGCTATGATGTACCTGACAGAGAAAATTTGACTGTTAGATGAGCTTTATTTGGGCATGAGTTAAAGTGTTGTGGCCTGCGAGTTCAATATTAATGAATCAACAAAATGTTTGAAATAATTATTTACTAAGGTTTTTTTTTTAATTCCTGTATGGGTAACATATGGTGTTTTATTAGTTACAGGTGTAAAATATAGTGATTCAGCAATTCTAACCATTACTCAATGCTCATCACAAGTGCACTCCTTAATCCTCATAACCTATTTCCACCAACCCCCCAACCCACTTCCTATTTGGTAACCATCAGTTTGTTCTCTATAGTTAAGAGTCTGTTTCTTGATTTGTCTCTTTTTTCTTTCTTTGTTCATTTGTTTTGTCCTTAAATTCCACATATATGAGTGAAATCATATGGTGTTTGTCTTTCTCTGACTGACTTATTTCACTTAGCATTATCCTCTCTAGCTCCATCCGTGTTGTTGCAAATGATAATATTCCATTCCTTTTTTATGGCTGAATAATATTCCATTGTATATATGTACCACCTCCTCTATCCATCTGTCTACTGATGGACACTTAGGCTGCTTCTGTAATTTGGCTCTTTCAAATAATGCTGCTATAAAAATAGGGTCATATGTATCCATTTGAATTAGTGTTTTGTTTTGTTTTTTTTTAATAAATATCCAGTGGTCTGATTGCTAGGTGATAGAGCAGTTTTATTTTTAACTTTTTTTAGGAACCTCCATACTGTTTTCCACAGTGGCTACACCAGTTTGCATTCCCACCAAGAGCGCAAAAGGGTTCATTTTTCTCCACACCCTTACTTCCACATCCTTGCACTTGTTTCTTGTGTTTTTGATTTTAGCTATTTTGACAGGTATAAATTCATAGCTCATTATTGTTTTGTTTGCACTTCCATGATGATGAGTGATATTGAACATCTTTTCATGGTGTGTGTTTGGCCATCTGGATGTCTTCTTTGGAGAAGTATCTGCTCATGTCTTCTGCCCATTTTTTACTTTTTTTTTTTTATTGAGTTCAATAAATTTATTATGCATTTTGGATAGTAACCCTTTATCAGATATGTCATTTGCAAACATCTTCCATCCTGTAGTTTGCCTTTTAGTTTCTTTGATTGTTTCCTTTGCTGTGCAGAAGCTTTTTATTTTGATGTAGCCCCAAAAATGTATTTTTTGCTTTTATTTCCCTTGCCTCAGGAGACATATCTAGAAAAATGTTGTTACAGCTGATATCAAAGTTATTTCTGCCTGTGCTCTCCTCTAGGATTTTTGAAATATATTTTTTAAATAGATATCCTAGAAACAAGGTTATACATTGATTAGTTAATGGAAATGTGATCAGAAGTTTGTAAGCACCTAACCTTGTGTTTCTTCTAGGGACAGTGATTCAACATTTGCTAACTCAATGTGGAGACTTTGTAGAACATAACTACTCCAGATAATGAAAATCTAATATATACATATTTTTTTCTCTGTTTTTCTCCCTTGATTTCTTAGTATTATATAATTTATATTACAGGACTCTTCATCTTCAAATTTCCAAAATTATTTGGTTTATGACAATATTAAAGAAATACATAACTTTGCACATACATAACTACATATGGTTATATATAATTGTATATAAATACATATGACTATGTAACTATTTAATGGGATTATGGGCTTGACTTTTGGCCCCAGATTTTTTGTCTTCAAACCATTACATTGTCACTGACAGACTCAATGATCTTGGGTGAGTTACATAACCTCTTGAGACTTAGTTTGTCCAAAAAAAAATGGCAACAACAGTAGTACCTTCCTTATAAGGTTATTTTGAAGATGAAATAAATTAATGCTTGAACATTAATTTGAAGGATATATTGAACATAAAGTGCAAATAAGTAGGTGACTATTAGTTGATATATGCATGTATATAAGTCCGTAATTCATATTGGCCATCAAACAGCTACAAATTGATAAGTGAGAACTACTTATTTTAGATTTTATTTATTTATTTGAGAGAAAGAGTGAGCGAGAGAGAGAAGAAGCAAGGCGAGGGGCAGATGGAGAGGGAGAAACAGACTCCGTGCTGAGCAGGGAGCCTGATATGGGGCTGGATCCCAGGACTCCATACCGGGACTCTGGGATCATGACCTGAGCCGAAGGCAGATGCTTAACTGACTAAGTTATCCAGACACGCCAAGTGATAACTATTTTTAAAGTCGAGTTTATTGAGGTATAATTTCATTGAGTAAAATTCATCCTTTTTAATGTAGAGTTCTGTGAGTTTTTATATAGGCATATAATTATATAACCATACCAACAATCAGAATATAGAAGGGCACCTGGGTGGCTCAGTCAGTTAAGCATCTTACTTGGGCTCATGATCTCAGGGTCCTGGGATCAAGCCCAGGTGCTGGGCTCCAGCTCAGCAGGGAGTCTGCTTTTCCTTCTACTTCAACCTCTGCCCCTCCCCTGCTTGTACTCTCTGTGCCTCTCTCAAATAAATAAATAAAATCTTTAAAAAATATATGGAATATTCTGTCACCCCAAATGTTCCCTTGTTCCCTTTTATTCTCTTTTCTTCATTCCTTCATTGAAAATCACTGATCTGTTTTCTTTCCCTCAAGCTTTGTCTTTTCCAGAATAACATATAAAAAATTATATGTCATAGAGGGGCGCCTGGGTGGCTCAGTGGATTAAGCCGCTGCCTTCGACTCAGGTCATGATCTCAGGGTCCTGGGATCGAGTCCCGTATCGGGCTCTCTGCTCAGCAGGGAGCCTGCTTCCCTCTCTCTCTCTCTCTGGCTGCCTCTCTGTCTACTTGTGATTTCTCTCTGTCAAATAAATAAATCTTTAAAAAAAAATTATATGTCGTAGAAATGAATTAGAAATATACACCTTTTGAGTCTGGCTTCTTTACTTACCATAATCAATTTGACTCATCAATATCGTAGTCTGTACCAATTGATCATTCCCTTTATGTCTGATTAGAAATCTATCATATGGATGTACCAGTTTATCTATACATTTACAGGTTGTAACCTAGACCATTTAGGTTGTGTCCAGGTTTTTTTTGTGTGTGTGATTTTTGAATAAAACTTCTGAAGACCTTACTGTGTAGGTTTTTGTATAAATATAAATTTTCATTTATCCTGGACAAATATCTAAGAGTGGGAATATATGAAGTAAATTTTTACCTCTGTCTGTAAGAACCCAGTCAGAGTGTTTTTCCTAAATGGTGTTTTATTTAGCATTCCCACAAGTGAAGTATGCGAGCTCCAATTGTTCTGATATTTATCAGACATTGGTATTATTGTTTCTTCACATTTTTCCAAACTAAGACCTATGTTCTGGTATTCCAATGTTCTTTAATTTGCTTTCCCCCAATGAATACTGATGTTGAGCAGCTTTTTGTGGGCTTTTTCCATCCATATATCTTTTTGGTGAAATTCTTACTCTTCACATATTTAGAAAGTCTACATCTGTATAGAAAACAGAGGCTGCCTCTACCTACTGTCTCATCCTTTACCATTCTTGTCTTTAGCACCCCATGCAGGACCATGAAGAAAAGCCTGTAGAGAGTACAAACTGTTCTTTTGTCTGCAGGTTATCCTCAGAGATCTCTAGCCCTATACCTTATCCTCTAACTTTGCTCAGACTTGACCATCTGCAATCCATTGGCAATTTGGTCTGATTTCTTCTCATCTGCTTTTCTGACCTGTCCCCTCTTCCATCAGAGCTCTGTCACAGGTGAGCCAGCTTGCAGCTAGTCTATATTTGAGGAGTCTCTTGTCCTTCATTTCAGGATACTTCCTTTCCTGTGAACCTCAACTCTAAGAGGCTTCAAGGAAATCTATAATTTTGAATTTATTTATTTCTTCTTGCTAGCATGAGAATAATATTCTTTCAAGCTTTCTATAGTCTAGGGAGAAGCTGAATTCTCTGATTATATAGCTGTTTTGTTTTAAATTTCTTTAAATGAGCATACGTTGTCTTAACAATAAGAAAAATAGCAAATGAGGGGCACCTGGGTGGCTCAGTGGGTTAAGCCTCTGCCTTTGGCTCAGGTCTTGATCTCGGGGTCCTGGAATCAAGACTTGCAGCAGGCTCTCTGCTCAGCGGGCAGCCTGTTTCTCCCTCTTACTCAGCCTGCCTCTCTGCCTACTTGTGATCTCTCTCTGTCAAATAAATAAACAAAATCTTTTTTAAAAAATTTAATAAAAAAAGAATAGCAAATTAAATAAATCGTAGGTAATGTTAAATGGTATTGTGTAATACCTTCAGAATTCATGTCTAAAGATAACCTCATCTCTTTTATATTTCCTATATGAGTAATAAAAAAACCAAAGAGAATGCCTTTACTATCCATTCTCCAAGTCTCCTTGACACATTAAAAAGAAGTTCAGAATTTAATAATACTATCACTTCAGAAGGAAAACAGAAAGCACTGCTTTCCTCTTAGTAAAACCTTCTTCACTTTGGCTTCTACTATTTGTTCTTTTTTTTTTTTTTTAATATGGCTTTAGTAGCTTGAAATTAGCAGCTAGGAAATCTGTCAAATAATTAAAACCTATGATAAATGTGCCACTTATATTACAGTGTTTCAATTAATAAGGATAAACCTATTTTTAGCTACAACATATTAATTATGTGACACATAGAAATTATGTAGTATTTTACAAAATAATAGAAATCAGCATAATGTCAGATGCTAGCAGTAGTATACAGTATATTGGATTTTCAGTCATAGTTTAATTTCATGGGAATAAAGTGCTTAAAATGCAAAAATACTCACTATAAAAATAAAATTATTTTTAAAAGTGATTACTTTATTATGAATTCATAGTTCACATTCATCAAAAATACTAAAGATCACAAGAAATAACATAAAGACCACAAGAACTAAAAACAACTTTATAATGAATCTAATTATTAATTTGTCAGACAAGGGAATACTGGTCAGTGAAGAAATTCACTGTGCAGTTTAAGGGGAAAACTAGAGGAATTTTAATTGATAAAGGAGGGTAGTGTTCATGGTAGTAATGCTGATTAAGAATGAAAAATTAGCACTCTTAATAGTGTGAGATAAAAGTGTAAGTGTACACAGTTGGATGAAATATGTTCTGTTATTCATTGAGTAAAATAAGGTCTTCAGATCATTAGATCCGGTTCACATCTGGTATCCCAGAATCACCAAAAGTTCATGGTCCTTTCTTGGTTTCAGCTTTTTCAAGCCAGTTGTGGCGACACTCAATAATCATTTCTGTTATCTACAAGGACAGTGCTTAAGTGGGGCATTTTCCTTTATACATGATTTTATTTCTATCTACCTTTTCACAAGTCTTTCTACCATCATCAGCAGCATAACACTGTGTACTTGCTATAGAAGAATTAGGCTTGTTAGTTCTAGAAAGTTTGAAACATAAAATAAAATCCTTTAAAAGGAGTACAGGTAATCTCTACAAATTAGAAATGTAGAATATAAATTCCATTATGAGAAGACAGTGTGTATTTTAATTCTGAACACATAAATTCAAACATCGCTACCAACTGATGATAGAAGGTAAATATATCCAAGTGAAACTACACTATATTGTGTTCAGTAGCTACTCCAGGACTCCTAATTAGGATGGTCTTAAGTTGACATGCTAATGAAAGGCAGGGCTAGGTTGCATTTACTGATAAGCCATCTGTTCTTATTTAGTTAGCATATTTATTTAGCATGGTTGTGGAAATGACATGTGTTTTCTGTTGGAGTGGAAGTGGATGGTAGGCATTGTAATATTCAGAGCTGTCCTCTGAACACCAATGTTTGGTTTTTAACCATCTAGAATCACACAGTGAGTGCAGGTACTCTGTGGTCTTTAGTTTTCTCTAAACTGTATATTGACTTACTGTTCAAGCATTTCCTTCTACTACCTAGAAGAGAAAGAGAAGAAAGTTGAATATCTGAAAGTCTGGATTGTGTGTTTTATCTTGGGTAGAAGATGTTAATGAGAATTTTTATACTGATTCATTGGCAGGCAGCATATGACAAATGCTTGAGGAAATAATCTTATCAATGTCTTTGTTTCTTGAGAACAAAAATCTCTTAAATGAAAGGTTTCTTGTCTCTATACCAGGATCTAATCAAGGTAGTGAATAAACCTCCAGCCATAATGATTGTTTTATTCACATTTATTTCACAATATATATTTTTATAGTTGTTGATTATTTGGGCTGCAGTCACTCAGGTATAGGAAACCAGTTCTAATTAAAGTGATGTTTCATACACTACACAAGAAGAGTTATTCGTGGGCACCTTGGTGGCTTAGTTGGTTAAGCATCCGCCTCTTGATTTTGGCTCAGGTCCTGATCTCAGGGACATGAAATCAAGCAATGTGTTGTTTTCCAGACTGGGTATGAAGCCTGCTTTAGATTCTCTCGGTCTCTCTGTCCCTTCTCCCAAACCCAGCTCATGCTCACTCTCTTAAAAAAAAAAAAAAAGAAAAAAAGTCATTCTTATTATTTCAAAATCCATGCCCTTTTTGATAACTTAAAATTTTCCTTTTCATCTAGGATAATTAGCCTTAGGGGAAACTGAGAGTTTATTGTGTCAATATCATCAGAAATTTAAGAAATGTTTTCATTTATGGAGTTTATTTAAAAATAACCATAGTTGTTTTGGGTCATTGTTTTAAAAATGTAAAATTTTAATAAAACATTGAATATGCTTTTTCAAATTAATATGGCCTACCCTGGACATCCCACATCTGGTGTGATAATTTGCCATCCAATTCAGATAAACCTCCTCCCACAACTTCACAGGATCACACCAGCTGCAACTCCTCTAAAGGCCGCTTCCACAAGCAAACTTCAGTTCTCTTCAAAGAAAAGTGCTTTTACTTTATTGTGGTGCATATACCATTTAATATATAGAAATCAGTATTAAATTTGTTAAATGTGTCACTGACAAAGTTTTTTAACTCCATTTTGTGCTCTTAACCCCATTTTCCCCACAAATCTTATAGTTTTCATTGTACTATTTTGCCTAATATGGTGATTTTAAGAACATGTATATTGTGTTATAGCAGAACTAGCTGTACATTGGTGAGCAAAATGAAAAAAAAATACACTCTTTCAGAGCTTATGTTCTGACAGGAAGGAAAAAGGAAATAAACACAATATAACAGCCAATTATATAGTGTGTTAGAAGCTGAAAAGTGCTTTGAAAGAAAATAACAAGGAAAATAGATAAGAGGAGCTAAAGATGGGTGCAGAGCAATTTTTAAAATAAGAATAACTAACTTTTGGACTTACTATGGTGATTTCTATACAGATATTTGAAGAAGATAACTTTTTATCAAACTATAGTTTTTTTTTTTAATTAAGACATGGCTTCCATACAAATATAAATGTGCATATGCCAAAGATTTATTTCCTTCCTTCTCTCTCTCTCTCTCTCTCCCTTTCTCTCTCTCTCTCTTTCTCTCTTTCTTTCTTTTTAAGAGAGAGGAAAAGAGACAGAGAGAGAACACACATGCACAGGAACAAGGGTGGGACAGAGGGAGAGGGAGAGAATGTTAAGCAGGCTCCACGCCCAATGCAGAACCAGACTTGGGTCTCAAACTCACAACCTTGATCATGACCTGAGCCAAAATCAAGAGTTGGTCACTTAACTAACGGAAACAACCAGGTGCCCTTTATTTCAATTATTATTTAATGAGGGGATTAGTAAGATCCACTCATCAAAGAGCATTTTGCAGAGCTTGAAATTTCTAGGTGACTTAGTAAGAAATATTAGAATAAACTTGTTAGTTACAAAACTAGTTAATGTCTTCTGGGCTATAAGCTATCTGTAACTTTAGTAAATCTTCACTAAATCTTTATTTGTCCATAGTCAATAATAAAAAGTAAACCTTGAATCAAGCAAAATAATTCCTTCAAATTATCTTCTGGTGGGTCTGTTAAATAATGCTCCCACATGGCATTGAAAGGACATAACACCCACCTGTTAATTTTTTGCCTTAATTCTAAATTTAAGATAATTTTTCATATAATTACATGCCAGGATATTTTTGGAAGAGCTTTTGAGTGCGAGGAATGCACCAGAGCCAAGGCCCTCGAGCAGATTATAGTTCCATAATCAACAAGTAAGCTACTATAGATGGAAGGGAAGGGACCTAAAAGGAGATAAGGCTTTGTAAGGTCTTTGGGGCAATTAAAAGGATTTTGACTTTTATATTGAATAAATGGGGAGCTGTGAGAGAATCTGATTTAAGCAATAAAATCATCTGATATTTAACTTAAAAGGACCACTCTGCTTCTTGTATCAGAATTGCATGGGGGATGGGGGGTTATGTGGGAGCAAGAAAAACCACTTAGTGGCTGTTGCAGTATCCATGCTTGGACAAGTATGGTGTTTATGGAGGTGGTGAGAAGTCATCAGAATCTAGATGTGTTTTTGATAGAGAGAATGAATAATTACACTTGCGGTATGAGAGAACAATGTTTGAACTTGAAGCAACTAGAAGATATGATGTTGTCGTTGACTGAGAAGGCCATGATTGGAGCAGATTTACATTTAGGCCTGTTGAGTGTGTATTGCATCCTGTCTCAGCTTCTTAGCTGAAGTTTGGGTGCTTAACTTAGAGTGAAGAAATGCAAGTACCAATGCAAAAAGGAAATACTATATTTATAGTACTGTAATATATTTATTGATAAAATTTCGTGTGTAAGTAGACTCTTGCAGTTCATTGCTAGAGGGTCAATGGTACATTTTCCCCATAATGTATGATCTTCCTAGATGAACAATCTTACAGCCATTTAATGAAGATATACTGGCAGCTTATAAATAAAGAGTATGCTAATTGTATACTGTAATATAATATTAAAAACAATTATGAAAGGGCACCTTATTGGCTGGGTGAGTTAAGTGTCTGCTTTTGGCTCAGGTCATGGTCCCAGGATCCTTGGATCCAGCCCAGGATCAGGCTCCCTGCTCAGTGGGGATTCTGCTTCTCCCTCTCCGTCTGCCCCTCCCCACTGCTCATGCTCTCTCTCTTCTCACTCTCCTTCTCTCTCTCACTTAAATAAATAAATAAATAAATAAAATCTTAAAAAATAAAAAACAGTTATGAAAAAAAGTCAGACCAAAACCTTGAAAATGAATTCAGTATCTTCTTAGAATGAATTAAATATATAATGTTGCTAAATTGTAAGTTATGACTATACTAGTCCAGATATAAGTGAAAATTCTGGTTTAAAATCTGGCCTTTCCTAAGCAAAAGTCGCTCAGGCTGACTGAATAGTTGACTCAATTTACATGAGGTTCAATTTAACTAATTGATGGGGGATTAAATAAATTTAAATTATTATGTTTCTCATTGTTTCACCTATGGTCGCATAGGATTACTATTATCTATCTAAAATTTCCTTCTGTATTTGAGCAGAGTCTCCATTCCAATTATTTTTAATTTTAAGGTAATTCAATTATGGATACACTGCGCCGCTATAACATTATATAAAATATTTCTTTTAAATTGTGAAAAATGATAATGCCATGATTATCATGGTTGCTATTATTTCCAAATTAAAATCCAGAAATCCCTTTTTACTTTGATTTTCCTATCTACTAAAATATAGTTCAAACTTAAATCCAAAATTTATTCTCTTACTGTTGTAAAATTAACCTAGGAGGAAAAAGAAAATAAACCTGTGTTTGACCAAATTATGTATGCTTTCAATTTTTTTTGTTAAAAGACATTTATATGCTTAGGCATCAAATGACACATGACTAAAAATATCCATTTTATAGATATTTTAACATTAAAAATGAAGTCTACATGCATATAATTATTTGTAAATATTTTCTTTATGTATCTAATGAGCTAGATTCTAGAAGTGTAAATTAAATGTTCTCATAGTAGAAAATAAACTGTGGTTTATGGAAAAAATATATTTAGCTTTTCCCTGTGATCCTTTAATAATTCCATTGTAGATATTTTGGAGGAAAAGGGACAGAGAATTATTTAAGCTATAAATGTAGCATGTCAAGATATTTGAAGAGCCTGAGATTCAGGGAGAACTGCTTTTTTGTCAATCACAAAATGACTAAAGAGATAGGGTTTCTTTGTTTGTTTGGATTATTTTTTAAGAATATGTTTGAATTCTGGCCATAAACTTAAGATTTATTTTTTATTTTTTTGGTTGAAATCTCTTAGTTTACCATTTTATATATGAATACATTTGTAATATTAGTTAAACTTTACAGATACAGCTCTCCTCCAGAATTTTTTGTTGCTGCTCTTTCTATGTGTTCTTGCTTCCTCTAGTTATGTATTTTTCGCTAAGGTAGTTTTAATTGTTCTTTGCAATATAATGCAGTTTGTCAACTAAATATACTGGTTTACAAAATAAAAGGTCTTTGAATGTCCAGTGAACTATCCATGCTTGCACAAACACTTTATTGCTAGCTTGGGAAATAGACCGAGTTCTTGGAGATATTATGCATATTCTGTACTTGTCATAATAAAAACAAATTGGAAATAATGCACTACCTTTTTTAAAGAAATTACTTCTTTTTATATTAGCATATCTTCAGAGTATGATTATAAAACTAAGCCACATTTTAAGAAGTCAAAATAGCTAAATTATTATAGGCTCTGGAAAATTGCTTCTTTACTATCTCAAGTTTAAAAATCAATTTTATTTGATTATTATCATAGTTGTTTGATTTCGGTTATTTTATTCTGCCAAGCATGAACATCATGTCTTATTTCAATTCTATATAATTAGAGGAGGGAAATGAGATTGAATTGTTTTTAACAGCATGTTTTATTTACAATGCAATAGGGACTGAATTGCACCAAGTATCTACTTTACTATTTTAATCTACCAAATCGACATATTTTTATCTTAAAAAAATGATATTCTATCAAAGGGCTATGGGATATCTTCAGGGCATGTAGATATAAGGGTAAAGATGCAAAATGTTTAGAGAAAAGAGGTAAAAGATAAGCTTCTGTTGGACTGGCTACCTGAGTCTCATATTTATTCATTTTATTATGATAAATCTGCTTATCAGGTTTGGCATTGTGAATATATAAGGATTAGTCACCAGAAGACTTCTACTACTGGTCTGCCATTGTAAGGTTTACTTAACTGCAGAAGGTCTACATGGTATAAAGAAAAGAACCTAGATTTTGGAGCCATTTGGAGTGGAGTTTGAAATTAGTTCTACCATTGGCTGCCTAAACTTGGCCAGATTACATAAACTTGATGGATTCCAGTGTAGAGATAAAGATATGCACATTAAAGATTTCATAATTGTTACAAATCTTTCATTTGTAAATGACAAGATAATTTGAACTACATTTAATTTTTTAAAGATTCTATTTATTTATTTATTTGAGAGAGAGAGCGAGCGCGCGTGTGCACAAGTGAGCAAGAACAAGACAGAGAGCACAGCAGGGGAAGACGGAGAGGCAGGGAGAAAGTGAGAGGCAGACTCTTCCCTGAGGAGGGAGCTGGATGCAGGGCTGGATCCCAGGGCCCTGGAATCAGGACCTGAGTCAAGCAGATGTTTAACCACTTAAACAACTGAGCTACTCAGGTGCTCCTACGTTTATTTATTTTAATTTAGGAAGAAGGGGAAGGAAAGAAGAAAGAAAGGGAGGGAGGGAGGGAAGAAGGGAGAGGGGCAGTTTCCTGGGTTATGGAACGGATCCTTTATGGAACTGATCCTTTCCTTCCTGGTGAATATATATGGATTAGTCACCAGAATACTTCTACTCCTGGTCTGCCATTGTAAGGTTTACTTAACTGCAGAAGGTCTACATGGTATAAAGAAAAGAACCTAGATTTTGGAGCCATTTGATCCTTTCCTTCCAAACATACTTTGATCCAATAGATACAAGTAATATTAAAATCAAGCTCTGTTTTTCTACACTTCTTGGCTTTCCTCAACTTTATCTTCACACTGGCTCCCCTTATGATAGCAAGAATGGAATAAGACCAAGTCTCATCTAGTTTTGCCACATGTCCTGAAGAAGAGGAAAAGCTTCACTCTTCCTTAAATTCCAGTATTATCTTCTCACATCTCCTTAGCTTTAATTCATCTTAATCCTCTCTCTGAATAAACCATTATATCTAGGAAGTGGAGTAAGCTGGTTAGATCAAATTATGAAAGACCTATCTTTGGAGATGAAGCTACGATGAATCCTTTGCAAGCCACATAGCTGATAATAGTAGAGGGATGGTTTCTCAAAGGATTGAGATGATGTGATGGAATGGATGTAGGAGAATCAACACCAGTCATTCCCTTCACGAATTTCTTTTGAAAATAAAGTGTCTTAATATGTCCAATGTGTCTAAACCAAATTAGACTCTCAAAAATGTTAGTCTATATGCAGAGTACCAGTAAAAATTTTATAACATAGCAATGTTTCACAATATATCCTAATATAGACACTGACATTTGAAAAGAGCTCTTCTTCAGGAATTTCTTTTAAAAAGCTATTCCTATGCAATACAGTTATTCTCACCTTCTTGAAATTTGCTATGCTCTTTTGCATGAAAGAGAAAGACACAGTTCAAGCTAGGTCTACCTTACTTCAGTCTTTCCCCATCATGAGCACATTCTGATGTTCAGTTAACTACTGTCAGTATTATAAGTGAATGATGTTTTTCTTTAAACTTTAAAGACATTTAGTTTTTTTACTAAATTAGAGTATGATAATGAGAGTGTTTAGTAGGTTATTGGACTATTTATGTGGAATTTGTTAAAGCAGAGGAAGAGTCACTCTGGACATAAAATTATGGTCTCTTGTTCTAAAATGATGAATCCCTTTGGAAATTGATTCTGTCAATGTTATAGTTCTCTTATATTTTTCTTTATTAATTTATATGCATTCCAGTTATGATTGACAAGTTAGTAATCATTTAAAGAGCTAATCAATAGAAATATATAAAAACACAATATATATATTTTACAAAAATATGTAAAAAATATATATTATATATGTATAGAAAAATATATAGAGAACAAAAAACTCATCTAAGAATAGATATAGGAACCCAAAGTGATAGTTAGTAAACATTGTTTAAAAGGAAAAGCTTTTGATGAGTATTTAGGCATAGCTATGCTAAGCTAAATTTAGTGTATTTATGAAAATGCTTAGTAATATATTTTCTAGTATGAGAGACACAGTGGGACCAGCAAATGGAGGTAATTAGTCAGTGAAGCAATAGCAGGGCTCCTCTTATGGACACTTTAGTTTCTTACTGATTTTCATTGCAAATTTAATTGCCCACATAAAGCTAAATGCTTTGAAATAATCTTCTCAGAACCTTATCAAATAGTTTTATTAAATAATCAATTGTAACCTAGAAATTTTACAGAACGTTGGAAATACTTGCACATGGAAATCAATTTTAGTAATTTTTTTCAAACAGGAAAATCATTTTACAGGCTACCACTACAGAGATAAAAACAATAAAACCAAGTTTGGCTTGTTTTGGGGATTTACAAGATCCACTGTGTTTATGTGAGTATAGATATGTTGACACACAACTAAATTTAAGCCAGTGATACAGTGCACAAACAATGAGCTCATGAACCTATGTTCACTTGCCTAATAGAGGACAATGTAACATGTGGAAAATCAATAGAAGATGAACATTCATCAGATGGATTTACTTACATGATGGAAGGAAGGGGAGTAATCATTTTTATTTTACATTTCCCTCCTCATACTACGTATTTCTTAAGCATTTACAAAGCATGAAAAATAGGACACATTTTAAATAAGGTGTTTTTTTTCTTCTTAAAAAATATTTTATTTATTGGACAGAGAGAAAGAGAGATCACATGCAGGCAGAGCAGCAGGCAGAGAGAAAGGGGGAAGCAGGCTCCCTGACGAACAGAGAGCCTGACATGGGGCTCAATCCCAGGACCCTAGATCATGGCCTGAGCCAAAGGCTGAGGCCCAACCCACTGAGCATCCGGGTGCCCCAAATAAGATGTTTTTGATGTTATAGTTTCAGATATTGATTTTCAATATTTAATACTTTACTAGAATACATTTTTTCCAGACAAATGCAGAAAGAAGCAAATGCTATGCACTCTATATAAACCGTTTTCTTATTACCACTTTTGAATGGTAAACATGTAATGATCCAATGTAGGACATATCCTTGTGATAGTTTTCAACTACAATAGATTCTTTCTCTTCAGATAGTCAGTGAGTGTTTGTGTGTCTGTTGTTTTAGCCAAGAGGAGCATTTTATAGGACCATTTTTGGAATGCTACAACCAATTTAAACAAATAAATAACATCTTAAGAATATACTAGAAATATTTGGAAATAATCTCAGAAGTGTGAAAAAGCCTTGTAAAGAAGTAGAATCTTGCCAGGAACAAACAAGAGTTGTACTAAATTACTAATCCTACACAAAAGAAAAACTCATTTCTTAGTATAAGAAGAATCATAGTAACTACAAAAGGATCCTTGCGTAAACTGTCTCATAGCCACAGTTAGTGATCAAAAGCTTGTATTTTGTTTATGTGTAGGCATTGATATAATATATAATCATAAGTGATTAACCATGCATTCATATTTTTCCCTCACTATTAAAGTCACATATGTGTGTTACCTGAGGTCATTTCTCAATTATGCTTCTAAAGAAATGTGTAAAATTCAAGCTTTATTCATAGGAATCCTAAAAAGTGAATTACTATATTTACTAGATGAACTTGAGAGTCCAGTTGGATCCAGAGGACTTACCAGAGATTTTTTGAGCAATCAGAAGTCCTTGTCACTAAGATTCTACGTTGCACTTGAACAAGAAAAGAGAAAATTTGGAATGATACTTAATTAAAAAAAAAAAACTCATTGATTTTGGGATAGGGACAGCAGCCTGTTTATTTTGTGTGCTGAGTATCTAATATATTATCTGGCATGTAGGAGGTGTTTATGTAAGGTTACATAGAAACGATGGTACTGAATTGTGAAAATAATATTTTAAATTTCATATGCTAAAAAGCAGGAAGTAATAATTTTATAATGGTTTTAGATCAATTGCTTTTGGTGGCTATTGGGTTTAGGTTTTGACAACAGTACCATCATGACAAAGGGCTGAGAGTGGGTAAATAAGTTAGCATCATTTAATCTTTTTTTTTAGCATCATTTTATTCTTAAGTAAACTTAACTGTGCAATTTCAGTATGTCTTTGACTATCATTTTGATGTTGCATGGACTGGTTCTGAATTTATTTTGTTCAAAATAGAATAACATAAATACTCATTTTTGAGAATTCATGACAGGATTCTTGTCATTGTTGCTGATGTTCTCCCCCAATCCATCTTTTCTTTTTCTCTCACTCTCTTACTAGTCTATCATTTTATGCTAATAACAAAATACTAAGTCTTAGAACAGTAATCTCAGAAGTCATTTTAGAGATACTTCTTAATATCCAAAAGGGAAGATTAAGGTTTTGACATATTTGTGTATTCTGTATCCATGGCAATGACTCATCCTTTATCTTCAGTGGGAGCCACTGACTGCATCTTACCACCTGTACTAGGCTCTAGACTGACTACAGGTGAACTCATACCCCTCTAATGCGACCTACAGATGATTAAGCATTGGTTGGAGCAATACAGATAGATCTGATCTTGTGCCCCAGGTATAAGAATTTGGCTCCCGGTTCCTTGACTTTTAGCTATGGCAACTGACTTCTGCCTTGTTTTTCAGGTTTTCCACCTCACTAGTCCCTACCTTCTCATCATCCTCCAAACCCTGTGACATTAAGTGAACTCTGCTCCTCACTAGATTTCACAAGTATTTGTGGAGTCTTATGAGGTCCTGGAGAGCTGTGTTACCAGTCCTAATCACATGTCTTAACTTATTTCAAAGCCATATAACTCACAGTTCAGCACCTAAAACCCTGTGCTGCAGACCTTTGTCCCCAGTGCACATGGTCTCTTGGAAAGTTGTCTTATTACTCCAGCATTCCTCAAACCTTAGCACACATCAGAATCACCTGGTGAGCTTGTTAAAGCATAGATTTCTGGGCCCTATCCCCAGAATTTCTGATTTAGTAGGTCTGGTCAATGGCTGGGAATTTTCATTTTTGACAAGTTACCAGGCGATGCTAATGTTGCTTGTCCACTCTGAGAACTACTGCTCTATTCTAACTTCTTGGCTTGTTGGCAAGTGGCTCTGTAGAATCAATATTGTTTCTTTCATTTCTTCATGGATATCTGGCAAATAAAAATATATCCATCTTACTCTGATAGTGTAGTGAGCATTTAGTAAGTTCTTACCATGTGCCAAGTAGCATAGGGATTTCATATAACTTATTTAAATCCATAAACAAATGTAAAAGATTATCCTTGTGTTAGTGATGGAGAATATGATTCAGAGAGATGTTCAGAAACTTCAACATGGTTATGTTGGTTGTAAATGGAAAAATGAGATTCAAAACCAGGCTTTCTGATTCAAACGCTCATGTATTAGAAAGGTTTATGTTATCTTCATGTACATAAAAATGTCATTAGAAATTTTCTTTAGGGACACCTTGGTGGCTCACTGGGTGTCTGTCTTCAGCTTTGGTCATGATCCTGGGGTCCTGTGATCAAGCCCGCATTGGGTTTCCTGCTCAGTAGAGAGCCTACTTCCTCCTTTCCCTCTGCCTGCTGCTCTGCCTATTTGTGCTCTCTTTCTATCTCTCTGATAAAGTAAATAAATAAATAAATAAAATCTTAAAAAAACAAAAGAGATTTTCTTTAAACAAAATGTTTCTGACACAAGTCATATTTTTATCATGAAAAATAGTTATAATAATGATTTTAATTACATATTATTATGATTATTACATTTGTATTTTTAGTTTCTGCAAAAGATAGTTTCCAAGGAGAGTAATGAATTCATATGACTGCTGAACAAGATATAAAGAATTTAAAACCAATATCACAAATGCAAAATATATGAAAAGCTAATTGTCTGTCACAAGCACTTAAGCTATAATTTGATCAGTTATGTATCACACTAGTAAAAAACATATATGGGAGAGGAACCGAAGGAGGCTGAGAGAGACTATAGGGTACATACAGTGTATAAACAGTATGCTCAAATGAGAAATTAGTGGGGAAGTGAATGTTTCTTGGTATTGTCAGATGAATATACTCATATTAGCTACAATCTTAGGATAGGTGTATAGTTTTCTACAAGAATAATTCTTTTATGTCAGTTAAAGTTGAACAAAATAATTGTGGTGTTTAAATCAGCTTGTCCATGTCTCTGTAGACAACTTTGTATCTGCCTACTATAGTATAGGAAGTCATACATCCTTACAGTTTAGAATATATTTTTTCCTATAATTCAAAAATAATATACTGCTTCCAAGATGCTCAAGTCAAGTGTCAGGAACATCCACGTAACCGTATCATGTGTTATAAAGACACCCTCCCTTCTGCTTTGGTGAAGGCAACTCAGAACTAAAGAGCACAGAGTAAACCAGAGATACCTGTTCAGAGTTCTTACAGTTAGTTCCAAAATGTATTTTGAACAACTGGAGAGATAAATTAACTTTATCTATGGCCCATTTTGTGTTTAACATCCTTGACCATTATATAGTTACTAAGAACACAAAATATAATTAATGTTTCCCTTAGATACTTTCTTTGCCAGCCTTAATTCTGCTTAATTGCTACAGATACACAATTCAAGAAGAAAAAGTAGACATTTAAATTGTGATTATAGTAATGCTAGTTGAATGTTTCTTAGGAGTCTTTGGTTGAATAACATTTAGCTACAATATACTAGAATACTCTTTTGGATAAATATCAACTTTAATTGAATACTACTCTTTGGATCAGCCGCCAGTTCTAAATAACTGATGAGCTAGGTAATTAAGACCATTATTTTTGTTAAGATCGAGCAGACTTCACAACTTTTTTCAAATGAGATCTCAAGACAGGCTGAACTCATCTGGGTAGTCATGTATAAGGGAAATGGACTTGGAGGAATTGATTGTTTAGAGAAACTCAATGAACTATTTGAGCTCAAGTGGAAAATAGCCTGAAATTTGACTTCATTAAGACTGTCTAGGAAGTTAGAAGTTCAAGTAAAAAAAGAGAACTTGAGTAAGATTTTCAAGAGTAGATTATGTTGGGGCACCTGGGTGGCTCAGTGGGTTAAAGCCTCTGCCTTTAGCTCGGGTCATGATCTCAGAGTCTTGGGATGGAGCCCCATGTTGGGCTCTCTGCTCAATGGAGACTGCTTCCTTCTCTCTCTCTCTCTCTCTCTCTCTGCCTGCCTCTCTGCCTACTTTTTATTTCTGTCTGTCAAATAAATTAATAAAAAAAACACTTTAAAAAAATAGTAGATTATGTTACCATGAGTCAGTATATACTAAATATAAATGATACGTATTTATTTCTTTCTCTTCCCAAACAGTGGTGATTCTACTACATGCAGCTGTCAATATACCTCACATGTGACAGAGCAATGACAGCCATAAGACATTATTCTTAAAAACATCTGTGAGAACCAAACAATATAGAGAACCACTTTAAGGCAATAAGCCTACATTTATTTAGGGAATAATATTTAATATATAATAAATACCAAGTTAGAGACAAGCCTGTAAACTTGGGCTCCAATTCAAATTTAAAATAAATAGGAGAGAGTATTACATATGGAATTATGAAAGATTTATGAAGCTGGGAAATATTCAAAGAAAGTCTCAGATCCCTTGTTTTAAAGATAACACTGAAGCACTTGTTTTGAAGTTCCAGTTCACGTTAAAATTGCTCCATAATTACGGGCAACAGAGCTGAAGAAGGTCCATTGGAAATATTATCACAACTCTGCCAGGTTAAAGAGAACTTTCAAGCAATCATCATTTAACTAGTAAAGCTACAGGTGTTGGAATAATGACAGACATTTCTAAGAAAAGCTGAAAACCTGCCTTCTCAATGAACTTGTCATAAATCTTCAAACAGAAAATAGAGCCTCTTACCTTAAAGAAATCATTTCTTTTTTTTTTTAAGATTTTATTTATTTATTTATTTATTTATTTTATTTGATAGAGAGATAGAGAGCACAATCAGGGGGAGCAGCAAAGGGATAGGGAGAAGCAGGCTTCCTGCTTAGGATGGGGCTCAATACCAGGACCCTGGGATCATGACCCAAGCCAAAGGCAAACACTTAACCCACTGAGTCACCCAGGCACCCCAAGAAATCTTTTTAGAATATCAAATATTTTGCTTACACTACGTATTATAAAGCAAGTATAAGAAACAGAAGGGAAATTTATCGACTTTTGGCTGTACCAGCGTATGAAATAATGTTTAATACTTCCTATCTATCTATCTATCTACCCATCCATCCGTATATCTACCTATCTATCTAGCCATCTATCTTTCTATCTATCCTTTCTATCTATCATCTACTTATTATTTTTGTGTTGGGGGACATTCCATTCTAAAGCAGCTAGAAAATGAAGGTCCACAAACTCTCATCTGAAATATCTAGGCTTAGAATTCTTCAGAATTCAGAATGTTTCAGAATGATTGAAAAGAATGAGGCACAAATAGCCTTTCTTACATAATGCTCCTAGCATGGTTGGGGATGGACCCTACAGCCAGACACATTTACTGTGGCAAATTCATGAATATTTACATTGCATAAAGCTTGGTATCAATTCAAGTTAGATACTAACTGAGTACAGGTCAAGCTGAGTTTTTGTACCAAAGCAGTCACAAAAATAATAATAATAATAATAACAACAACAAAGTAAAACAAAATAATGTTTTTCAAGATTTTTGTGTTTCAGAACTATGACAGTGAGACTGTGGACTTGCACTTAGACTAAGTCCAAATGAAAGAGAAACCTGTAGTTCCCCTTATGACCTTTCTAAACTTCCTATTTTCAAGGTGCCTGAGGATATGTAAAATAATCATGATGGATTTTGAAGATGAAATTATATAAAATCTGCCCAAAGCACTGTTGTGAAGTAAGGGTATGAGTTCAGTACTTTGGTATATACTTTAACAAACAAGCCTAGGTCTAAAACATGTAATGTCTCAGGAATAACTAAAGTTAATTTCTATTTTTGTAGGACCCAAAATAGATGTTCCTGACTGGCAGGCTCCCCTTCTTCAAGCAGTAGGTATCTCTGGCTCCCAGTTCTTTCCATCTTGTGGCTCTGCCATGTTCAACATAATGTTTTCAAGGTTGGGCTCCTTTGCAAAAGTCTTGTGGAAGAAAAAGATGGAAATTGCAGTTCCTCTTTTTAATTACTTTGGTCAGCATGTTATTTATGCATGTATATATAACTATATATATATATATATATATATGTAACTATATATATCATAATCTTTCTCTCCCTCACTCTTGGCAAGATCTAGTTATGTAGCCACACTCAGATTGCAAGGAGGCTGAAATATGCAGTTGCAAGTTACTCGTCTTCTTGACAGTCATAACTCCATGATTGCGGGGGGGGACATAAAATTTATTAGACAGTTTGCTGTGCCTCTCATTATTGCATTTAAAATGAGATGCAATTAATAAACATAACATCAATGATGCCTATTCATACACTGCTCTCCTAGTGAGGACACCATGGTTGACTGCAATACACAAAAAGCTCCAGCTGTCCCTATAGTTCTAGATTATAGGAGCTTCCTTAAAGAAGGAAAAAAATACACTATCATTTTCACACCTGCCATTCATCACATGTTTTATGTCTATTCAGGAACTACAGGGCCCCCCAAAATACTCATAAGACCTAGATTAGGTAAAAATGGAAAGTATTTGATAACAGCACATTAATATTAAGAAATAAATACTTTTAAAAAACCCACAAAATAAGCAAACAAAAACAAAACAGCAAAAGAAAGAAAAACCAATCCCTGAAATATTTATAAATTTAGATCTTTTTTTATTTTTAATAAGCTAATTTGGCTCTTAGGGGTAATAGGAAAAAAACTCTAGTTGAAAGTAGGAATACAGGTATTTAGATTTTTCCTCTCTAGGCCAAAGTCCCAGAAAAGGGAGAGGAGGTAATATTTTAAATAAATTTAGTGGGACACTTCTACCCAGTTTTATGTTTAGGACACTGAGGGACAAAAATCACACATAAACACAACATTTGAACACTAATCCTAATATATAACTTACCAGATTTTGTCTATGTGTTTGTATTTAACATAACTGTACCATAATATTAAAGTTTTTATCAAACATTTCCCAATATTATTTGAAACCAGTGGATTAAATCTTTCAAGATTGTAAACTACACATTAAATATAAATTGAACAAGGGGCACCTGGGTGGCTCAGTTATTAAGTGTCTGCCTTCAGCTCAGGTCATGATCTCAGGGTCCTGGGGTGGAGTCCTGACTCAGGCTCCCTGCTCTGGGGGAAGCCTGCTTCTCCCTCTCCCACTCCCCGAGCTTGTGTTCCCTTTCTCACAGTCTGTCTCTCTCTCAAATACATAAATAACATGTATATATAAATTGAACAAATAATTATCTATTTAGTCTCTGAGGGAGGGAAACAAATTCAGGCTTACATTGTTCATTAGATTTAGAGGTTTAATTGCACTTTATGGAGATCCAGACCAACAATTCACTTTAGAAATTGTTTTTCAAACATCTTGGACCAACTGTCATTTATCTTTTGCTTAACAGTAATGATAATTGTGAAATCACTGTCAGGTTTACTTACTGGATTCTTAATTTTTTTAAAGATTTTATTTATTTATTTGACAGAGGGAAACACAGTGAAAGACGGAAGAGAAGCAGGGGGAGTGGGAAAGGGAGAAGCAGGCTTCCCACCCAGCAGGGAGCCTGATGTGGGGCTCAATCCCAGGACCCTGGGATCATGACCTGAGCCGAAGGCAGATGCTTAATGACTGAGCCACCCAGGTGTCCCAGGATTGTTATTGATAATAGTAAAAATGGTAAATAATAATATGATATTGGAAATTTTGAAAAAAAAATGACAAAACTGAATAAAAAGTCATAGAGCATAACCCTAAAGATTACATTTAATTCCCTTAAAGAACCATTAATTTATAACTCTTGGCAAAGTTCTTCAACCAATTACTAACTGACTGTGTCTCATTTTATGTAATAAAATTCTTCAATCAACCCTTTCTTCAAGTGTATTATTTAAGCCATGATACAAAAGATCTTTAGTTAGTGTCATGGCAGGTAAGAGACATTTAGGAAAACAAGAACCATACCAGTTACTTGAACAGAAAGAATTTAATTGAAGGATTTAGATAAAGAAATATTGGAAGGTTAAAAGGACAGGGTGGAAAGATAAATAACACACATACACATATACCATAACTATAGAAAGAAATACCAATGCTTGAGCTATGGAACAAAGAGGAAAGCAATTTGGATTCTTTCACTCTGGGAACTTATAGGAGGGCTTGCTGCACTGCACCACCATTGAGGAGGTGCATAGACACTGGTTCAGCAGGTGGAAAACTGCAATTGTCTCTTCCTGTTACACTTGGGATGCTAACAGAAACAATGACTCAACAGGAAAGAGTTCATTCCCGCCTTACTCTGATAGTCCATACTGTCAGAAGCTGACAGGACACAACTCAAGGAGAAATGTTTACTTTGCTTAATAATCAGTTGATTATCTGAGTAATGTAAGCAGGAAATTATAAGTGGGAATAGGTAAATACTTAAGTATTTGTGCAATGTTACTTGATCAGAAAATATTTTGACCTTTAAAACATACCCAGCATGGAGCCTGACAAGGGGCTCCCACACCCAGCATGGAGCCTGACAAGGGGCTCAATCCCATGACTCTGAGACCATGACCCAAGCTAAAACCAAGAGTTGGTCACATAACCAGTTGAGCCATCTAGGTGCTCCATTTATTCTTGATCACAACATGTGTTCTCAGTTCTATCAAACTATTGACTTCCTCTAGAGATGTTTATTTAATAAACTATCAGATTATGTCAAGTATTTATTTTTGGCATAGTCATAGAATTTTAGGTTCAAAACTTTTAATGCTATTCACTTAAAAAAAAAAAGATATTTATCTGTCATTATCACCTTCCAATAGCCTCATTGCTTATTCACAATCAACCTTTCCTTGGTTCTAAATCACTATTCATTTAGCTTTGACTCCAAGTATTTCTTGTTTTCACTTTTATAAAGTATAATGAGTGATTTTATCCACTTTCCCAATATATATTTTTCCAGATATATATCTTTCCAGATAAATATGTATTTCCAGATATATATTTCCAGATATATTTTATTTAGCTCAATCCATTAGAGCATTAGAGACACCTATAACTTTGTGGTTTTTATACATCTTTCTTCGAAATATTTCAGCATACACTTGATGTGTTTACTAGTTTGAACATCTATTTAAAGATTTCTCCTCTAAGCCAGAAATAATCTCTTCTGCTTCTGAAATCCCATAAAATTTTATCTGTACCTCTATAAAGTAAATATTTTCCAATCAGAACTAAGGTTATCTGTGTATACATGATATTCTCTCCTACTTTTAAACTAGAACAGGATCTTCTTGCAAGCATTATTATGTGACAAATAATTTATTGGGTACAAATAAAGCAAATTTGAATAAAATAAAAACATTTGCTTTTATGGAATTCATGGTCAGCCAAGAATAATATGTAAATAGATAATTAAAATGTGAAATAATAGTAATATATACAAGATACTGAGATAGCAAAAGAAGTGGTAATTCATTTTCCTGGGAGTGGATGGAAAGAAATTTCAGCTGCATTTTGAGTTGGCATTTGAATTGGGATGAATGCAACTGGTAAGGTTGAAGAGTCAAAGAATGACATTTATATGAAAAATAAGGCATGAGTGAAAATACAAAGATGTGAAAGTTCAAGGCATATTATAAGAGCTGAAAGGTATTTAGTAGAACTTAAGATGAGATGTGAGGGGGCACTCAGTAGAAAAGTTGTAGGCACTGAGGAAGGAGCAAGAGGGGGGAGGAGTAGAAGACTGAGATATCATCAGGTCCCAGGATTTCAACTAGATAGTTTTCAAACCATTCTGAACACCTACAGATTCAACAGGAAATAGAAGAGAAGAAGAGCATCAATTCTAGGAACAGAAAATCGACCACTTTCTGGAAGGTAGGACATGTGGAGAAGTGAATCCAAAGCAACATTCTGGAAGATAGACTACAGGGGAAGGGCTGGCCTCCAGTGAGTGAAAGAGCAGCAGAGCACAAAATCAGAACTTTTAGAAGTCTGCTCCACTGAGGGACTTCACTCTAGAGACTAAGTGGGGGGTGGAGCCCTCATGGGGACAGTGTGGTCTCAAGACCCATGGGGTCACAGAAAGACTGGGGGTGCCTAGGTATGACAGAGGTCCCAGGTATCAAAGCAGGGAAGCCGACTGCAGAGACAGAGCTGAGCAGTGGACTCTCAGCTCAGGCTTACCTTAAATTTTGATCAAAGGCACATTCAGGCCACTGCTCTTCAAGCAGGGACCCCACAAGCAACAGATCAGGAGAGACCCTCTCTTTCCTTCTCTGGGAGGAGCAGCACAAGAGCATGTGGCAGGAATCTTCTGGGTTTGGAGACTCCAAATGGGCCATGCACCAGAGATATAAATGCTTGGTCACAGGCCTGGTGAGCACAGGAGTGTGGCTGGAGACCAGGGAGATGGGAGGGATTAACTGCTTTTCTCTGAGAGTGAACTGAAGAGTGGGGCCCTGAGCTCTCAGCTCCTATAGGACTGGAAAATGGGAGGCCACCATCCTCATTCCCATCCTCCAAAGCTGTACAGAAAGCATTCAGGGAACAAAAGCTATCAAGAGTGAACCTGAGCAGCTTACTTAGCCTGGCCCCTGGCAAAGGCAGTGAAATTCCACCTCAGGCAAAGACATTTGGGAATTGCTGTAACAGGCACCTCTCCCAGAAGATCAGCAAGAATATCCAGCAAAGACCAAGTTCACTGATCAATGAGAACTGTGGAATGCCAGAGTTAGGGGAAAGCAACACATAGAATTCATGGCTTTTCCACCATGATCTTTAGTCTAGCAAAGTTAATTATTTTTTAATTTTTATTTTTTTCTTATTCTATTTTTTAAAAATTTTCCTCTTTCCTATTTCATTTTTAACTATTTTATCTTATCAATACCTTTTTCAAAAATCTTTTTTAATTTTCATTTTTACAGTCCTACTTTATCCCTTTATTGTACTTACGCTTATTTCTTGCATACATATAGGGTTTGTTTTTCTTTAAAATTTTGACAAAGAATTTCTTCTAATAGATCAAAATATACCCTATATGTAGCACACAACTTTGTTCTAGTCTCCAGCTTGATCACATTCTATCCTCTTTTTTTTCCCTCTTTTTTCAACCATCTTATCTTATCAATTTCTTTTTCAGAATCTTTTGAAATTTTCATCTTTACAGTCACACTCCATCCCTTCATAGTGTTTACTCTTATTTTTGTATATATATAAGTTTTTCATTCTTTAAAATTTTGGGATATAGTTTCTTCTAACAGACCCAAAATCAAGTGTGTATGGCTCTGTTCTATTGCCAGTCTAATTAATATATCTATTTTTTTTCCTTTTTCTTTTTCTTTCTTTTTTCCCCCTTTCATCTCCCCCTGGTTTCAGGTCTCTTCTGATCTGGTTAGTATATATTTTTCTGGAGTCGTTGCTACACTTTTAGTATTTTGTTCTAACATTCATCTATTCTTACCTAAATAAAATTACAAGGTGGAAAAACTAACCTAAAAAAAAAAAAAAGAAAGAAAGAAAGAAATAACAAGAGGCACTACCAATGGCTAGGGACCTAATCAATATGGACATTAGTAATATGTCAGAATTAGAGCTCAGAATGATGATTATCAAGGTGCTAGCTGGGCTTGGGGAAAAGCATAGAAGATACTAGAAAATCCCTTTCTGGGGAAATAAAAGAACTAGAATCTAACTAATTTTAAATGAAAAAAGCTATTAATGAGGTGCATTAAATAAAGGGGGCTCTTAATGCTAGGATAAATGAGGCAAAAGAGACAATTAGTGGTATAGAAAACCGAATGATAGAGAATAAAGAAGCTGAGCAAAATAGAGATGAACAACTACTGGACCACAAAGGGAGAAGTCAAGAGACAAGTGATATGATAAGACAAAACAATATTAGAATAATTGGGATTCCAGAAAAAGAAGAAAGGGGGGTGGGCACAAGGTATATTGGAGCAAATTATAGCAGATAATTTCCCTAATTTGGCAAAGGGAACAAGCATCAAAATCCAGGAGGCACAGAGAATACCCCTCAAAATCAATAAAAATAGGTCCACACCACATCGTTGAGTAGTAAAACTTGTAAGTCTCAATGACAAATAGAAAATCCTGAAAGGAGCCTGGGACAAGAAGTCTGCAACATACAATGGTAGGAATATTAGATTGGCAACAGATCTATCCACAGAGACCTGGCAAGCCAGAAAGAACTGGCATGATATATTCAGAGCACTAAACGAGAAAAACATGCAGCCAAGAATACTATGTCCAGCTAGGCTCTCATTGAAAATAGAAGGAAAGATAAAAAGCTTCCAGGACAAACAAAAATTAAAAGAATTTGCAAACACCAAACCAGCCCTACCAGAAATATTGAAAGGGGTCCTCTAAGCAAAGAGAGAGTCTAAAAGTAGTAGACCAGAAAGGAACAGAGTCAATATACAGTAACAGTCACCTTACAGGCAATACAATGGCACTAAATTCACATCTTTCAATAGTTCCCTGGAATGTAAATGGGCTAAATGCCCTAATCAAAAGACACAGGGTATTAGAATGGATTAAAAAAAAAAAAAAGAAAACAAAAAAACAAGACCCATCAATATGCTGTCTGTAAGAAACTCATTTTAGACCCAAAGAAACCTCCATGTGTTAAGTGGGGGGGGGGGGGTAGAAAACAATTTACCATGCTAATGGACATCAAAAGAAAGCTGGGGTGGCAATCCTCAGATCAGATAAATTAGATTTTAAGCCAAAGACTATAATAAGAGATGAGGAGGACACTATATCATACTCAAAGGGTCTGTCCAACAAGAAGATCTAACAATTTTAAATATCTATGCCCCTAACATGGGAGCAGCCAATTATATAAATCTATTAATAGCAAAATCAAAGAAACACATCAACAAAAATACAATAATAGTAGGGGACTTTAACAACCCCCCTCACTGAAATGGACAAATCATCTATGCAAAAGATAAATGAGGAAATAAAGGCCTTAAAGGACACACTAGGCCAGATGGACATCACAGATATATTCAGAACATTCCATCCCAAATAAACAGAATACACATTCTTCTCTACTGCACATGGAACATTCTCCAGAATAAACCATATACTGGGTCACAAAATAGGTCTCAACTGGTACCAAAAGACTGGGATCATTCCCTGCATATTTTCAGACCACAATTCTCTGAAGTTAGACCTCAGTCACAAGAGGAAAGTTGGAAAGAACTCAAATACATGTAGGCTAAGGAGCATCCTACTAAAGAATGAATGGGTCAAGCAAGAAATTAAAGAAGAATTGAAAAAAAAATCATAGAAACAAATGAAAATGAAAACACAACTGTTCAAAATCTGTGGGACACAGCAAAGTTGGTCCTAAGAGGAAAGTAATATAGCCATACAAGCCTTTCTCAAGAAATAAGAAAGGTCTCAAGTACACAACCTAACCCTACACCTAAAGGAGCTGGAGAAAGAATAGTAAAGAAAGGCTAAACCCAGCAGAAGAGAAATCACAAGTTTCAGAGCAGAAATCAATGAAATAGAAACCAAAAGACAGTAGAACACATCAACTAAACTAGGAACTGGTTCTTTGAAAAAAATAATAAGATTGATAAACCCCTGGCCAGACTTATTAAAAAGAAAAGAGAATGGACCCAAATTAATAAAAGCATGAATGAAAGAGGAGAGATCACAACCAACACCAAAGATATACAAACCATTATAAGAACATATTATGAGCAACTATACACCAGCAAATTTGACATTCTGGAAGAAATAGATGCTTTCCTAGAGATATATGAACTACCAAGACGGAACCAGGAAGAAATAATAAACATGAGCAGACCCATAAGCAATAAGGAGATTGAAGCAGTCATCAAACCCCGCCCCCCACCCCATAAAAAGGGCCTAGGCCAGATGGCTTCGCAGGGGAATTCTACCAAATATTTAAAGAAGAATTAATACCTATTCTCCTGAAACTGTTCCAAAAAATAGAATTGAAAGGAAAACTTTCATCTTGTTTTATGAGGCCAGCATTATCTTGATCCCCAAACCAGATAAAGACCCTATCAAAAAGGAGAATTACAGACACATATCCTTGATGAACATGGATGGAAAAATTCTCACCAAAATACTACCCAATAGGATATAACAGTACATTAAAATGATTATTCACCAAGACCAAGCAGGATTTATTCCTGGGCTACAAGATTGGATCAATAACTGCAAATCAATCAATATGATACAATACATTAATAAATGAAAGAACAAGAACCATATGATATTCTCAATAGATGCTGAAAAAGCATTTGACAGAGGACAGCATCCTTTCTTGACCAAAACTCTTCACAGTGTAGGCATAGATAGTATACTTCAGTATCATCAAAGCCATCTATGAAAAACCCACTGCAAATATCATTCTCAATGGGGAAAAACTGAAAACTTTTCTGCTAAGGTCAGGAACACAGCAGGGATGTCCATTATCACCACTGCTATTCAGCATAGTACCAAAAGTCTTAGCCTCAACAATCAGACAACAACAAAAATAAAAGTCATCCGAATTGGGAAAGAAGAAGTCAAATTATCACTCTTTGCAGATGATATGATACTTTATGTGGAAAACCCAAAAGACTCCATCCCAAAACTGCTAGAACTCATACAGGAATTCTGTAAAGTGTCAGGATATAAAATCAATGCACAGAAATCAGTTGCATTTCTCTACACCAACAACAAGACAGAAGAAAGAGAAATTAAGGAGTCAATCCCATTTACAATTTCACCCAAAGCCATAAGATACTTAAGGATAAACCTAACCAAAGAGGCAAAGAATCTGTACTCAAAAAACTATAAAATACTCATGAAAGAAATTGAGGAAGACACAAAGAAATGGAACAATGTTCCATGCTTATGAATTGGAAGAACAAATATCATGAGAATGTCTATGCTACCTAAAGCAATCTATATATTTAATTTAATCCCTATCAAAATATCATCAACTTTTTCAAAGAAATGAGACAAATAATCCTAAAATTTATATGGAACTAGAAAAGACCCTGAATAGCCAGAGGAATGTTTAAAAAGAAAGCCAAAGTTGGTGGCATCACAATTCCAGACTTCAAGCTCTATTTCAAAGCTGTAATGAGCTTGTAATAGATATGAAAACAGATGCATAGATCATAAAAACAGACACATAGATCATTGGAACATAATAGAGAGCCCAGAAATGACCTTGAACTCTATGGTACTAATCTTCCAAAAAGCAGAAAAGAATGTTCAACAGAACAAAGACAATCTTGTCAACAAATGGTGTTGGAAAAATTGGACAGCCACATGCAAAAGAATGAAACTCGACCATTTCCTTACACCACACACAAATTAGACTCAAAATGGGTGAAAGACCTCAATGTGAGACAAGAATCCATCAAACTCCTTTAGTAGAACACAGGTAGCAACTTCTTTGACCTCAGCTGCAGCAACTTCTTCCTAGAAACATTGCCAAAGGCAAAGAAAGCAAGGGCAAAAATGAACTATTGGGAGTTCATCAAAACCAGAAGCTTTTGCACAACAGAGGAAACAGTCACCAAAGGTTAAAGGCAACAGACAGAATGAGAGAAGATATTCCCAAATGACATATCAGATAAAGAGCTAGTATCTAAAGTCTATAAAGAGGCTATCAGACTCAACACCCCAGGAATAAATAATCCAATCAAGAAATGGTCAGAAGACATGAATAGACATTTTGGCAAAGAAGAGATCCAGATGGAAAACAGACACATGAAAAAGTGCTCAACATCACCCAGACTCAGGGAAATACAAATCAAGCACAGTGAGATGCCACCTCACACCAGTCAGAATGGCTAAAATTAACAAGTCAGGAAACAATAGATGTTGGTGAGGATGCAGAGGAAGGGGGCCCCTCCTACACTGTTGGTGGGAATGCAAGCTGGTGCAACTACTCTGGAAAACAGCATGGAGGTTCCTCAAAATGTTGAAAATAGAACTACCCTATGACCCAGCAATTGCACTACTGGGTATTTACCCTAAAGATACAAATGTAGTGATCCAAAGAGGCACATGAACTTGAATGTTTATAGCAGCAATGTCCACAATAGCCAAACTATGGAAAGAGCCTACATGTCCATCAAGAGATGAATGGATAAAGAAGATGTGGTATATATATATAATAGAATACTATGCAACCATCAAAGGAAATGGAATTTTGCCATTTGCAACAATATGGATAGAACTAGATAGTATGTTACCAAGCAAAAGAAGTCAATCAGAGAAAGATCATATGATCTCTCTGATATGAGGAATTTGAGAGGCAGAGCAGTAAGTCATGGTGGGTAGGTAGGGAAAAAATGCAACAAGATGGGATCAGGAAGGAAACAAACCATGAGAGACTCTTAATTTCATGAAACAAACTGAGGGTTTCTGAGGGTAGGGTGGGTAGGGATAGGGTGGCTGGCTTATGAACATTGGGGAGGGTATGTGCTATGGTGAGTGCTATGAAATGTGTAAGCCTGATGATTCACAGACCTTTACCCCTGGGGCAAGTAATACATTATGTGTTAAAAAAAAAAAAAAAAAAGATGTAGGTAGTGTCCAGATCATTAAGATACTTTAATGCAATGCAAAGGGTTTGTAAATTATTCAGGAGGAAGTTCAAAATTAATAAAGTGTTTATAAGGGACACTCACAATCGGTTTTACTTAAGAGATGACTTAGGTTCTGGCAGTTGGACCAAAGAGCAACTGAAGACAGAAAGACTTTAAAATATTAGTTGAAGGCATATAACCTAAGTAAATGCTCTTGTTGAAGACACTGATTTTTGAGGAAGAGGCCCAAGAACATCAGAACCCTTTGTAAATAAATCCAGTGATGGAAGCATACATTGCCTATTGGCAACAATCTCAAGGTTTAGTGTTTAGTGTCCATGGTACAGTGAGGGAAGCAATGACATCCTAACTAACCTATTTCTTGCCATACCCATGGGTTCAGTTCCTGCTTGAATCCTGACCTGTTTCATTCTCATGCTCCAATACTTCCTTCAATTTTGTGAATTAAGGGACCTATTTTCAATACATTTCTCTTCAACTTATCCAGAGTTTTTTTCTATAGAATCCTAATTATCTTTGTATAGATCTGAAGCTTAAGTACAAGTTGCATTACAAAGTCCAAGAAAGTATATTTAAAAACCTAAGAGGTTCTCCCCCAATAAATAAATAAATAAATAAATACAAATATTTAAGAAGGAGAGGTGTGCCTGGGTGGATCAGTTAGTTAAAAAAACAAGAGGTGATATCAGTTTCAAAATATTCTTGCTTTGAAAGTCTAAACATGAATGCAATATCAAGATATTTTAAGGCTGCTGCCTTGTTGAAAGTAATAGTGGGGAAAAAGAAACAGATTTGACATGATAATTGCATTTCAAGACTGGAATTACTGATTAAATGAAATGCATTTTTTCACACGCCCATATGAACATGCTAAAGTGCTAGAATGACATATTTTATAATTGGCAATGTGCTCATTTTTTTGTAATGTGCTCATTTTTATTGACTTTTTTTAAATTTTCAGGAAAATGAAAAAAGTAAAATATTCAGTATATTAGCATAGAACAAGGATGCTTTCCATTTTATAAATCTTCCTGCTATTCTTTTCAATATGTTTTTATGCTCTTATTTTGCCTTATGTCAAAACTATTTATTATAGTATGATAAATATTAATAAAATACTACTAATAATCTGATTAAGACATTCCAAATAGTTGTATTTGATAGAAGTTTAGGGGTTGTCATTTTTTAAAAGTGCAATTTATATACAGTAAAATTCCCCCTTTCTAGTATATACTCTATTGTCTTTTATCACTTTATTATCTTCTGATTTGTGTAGTTTCTGCTGAGAAGCCTTCTATATATAATTCTTAACTTGTTCCTCATGTTGTGTATTTTATTTTCTAGTTGTCTTCAAAAAGTTTGTTTCAATGTTGGTATTTTAGCAGCTTGGACATTTTGTGTCCTTGTGTGTTTGGGGGTATGTGTGTCTTGGGTCTTTGATTTGTTCTTCTATATTAATTTTAGAAAATTCTCAACCATGATTTCCTTAATTATTTTCTATCATTATCTCTCCATTCTTGCATTTGAAATATGTATATGGTTGATATTTTCCCACAGCTCCTGGGTGCAGTGCTTTTGTTGTTTTTTTTTTTTTTTAAGATTTTATTTATTTATTTGACAGAGTTCACAAGTAGGCAGAGAGGCAGGCAGAGAGAGAGAGGAGGAAGCAGGCTCCCCCACAGGCAGAGAGCCCAATGTGGGGCTCGATCCCAGGACCCTGGAATCATGACCGGAGCCGAAGGCAGAGGCTTTAACTCACTGAGCCACCCAGGCACCCCGGTTTTGTTTTAAAGTTTTATTTGTTTCTCTTTCAGTTTACATAATTTCTCTTGATTTACTTTTAAGAGCACTGACTCTTCAGTTTTATCAAGTCTACTTATGAGACCACTGGCAACCTCCTTTAGCTCTTAACTGTGTTTTTTATTTTCAGCATTTTAATTTAATTCTTTCTTAAGAATTTACATTTGTCAGCAGAAATTACTCGTGTTTTTCTGCATGGTATTGACCTTTTTCTCTGTACCTTTAACATATTAATTGTAATTAGTTTTTAAATTCTGTATAGGAGGGGCTCCTGGGTGACTCAGTTGGTTAAGCATCTGCATTCTACTTAGGCGATGATCCCAGAGTCATGGGATCAAGCCTTGTATCAGACTCCCTGCTTAGCAGGGAGCCTGCTTCTCCCTTTCCCTCTGCCCTGTTTATACTCTCTCTCTCAAATAAATAAATAAACAAATAAATAAATTCCCTATTTGATAGTTAGGATCCCTATACTATACTTGAATCTCATTCTGTAGGTTACTTTATCCAATGACAGTGATTTTTTTTTCTTCATCTCATAATTTTTGGTTAAAACCTAGACATGTTTTGTGGTATAGTAGAGATGGAGGTAAATATTATTTATACTAGAAATGGGCACATCTCTTCTTTAGCTTTGCTTTAATGTGAGGGGTGGGGTCAATCTTGTTAGGAATCAATTTGGGGTTGGGTTTTGTTGTTGCTATATTTAATTTCCTTGGACAACATATTTCTAAGTTTCCCTAGCATTAGTATGTGCACTGGTTTGCTGGAAAAGTTTTCCTCAAAGTCCGCCATGATCACCTTCAGTTTTGGTCTTGTATTTGTGCTTCACCTCAGAGAGGTTCTTGATCCACAGTCTTGCCTGGGAGCAGAAATAAACTGCTGTTAGTTTCTCGAGACTTGCCAGTGTGGGGTATAGAGTGGGGAAAGGGTCTTATCTCTTATTTGTATTCTTCTCCAACTTAAGAAGGGGCTGTGTTGCTGGATCCCACAGGAGTCTTCTCAGAGACTTTGTAAGCACTTTTTTTTTTTTTTTAAGATTTTATTTAATTACTTGACAGACAGAGATCACAAGTAGACAGAGAGGCAGGCAGAGAGAGAGAGGAGGAAACAGGCTCCCTGCTGAGCAGAGAGCCCAATGCGAGGCTCAATCCCAGGACCCTGGGATCATGACCTGACCTGAAGGCAGAAGCCTTAACCCACTGAGCCACCCATATGGCCCTTTGTAAGCACTCTCATGATAGGGATTGTATAATAGTCCAAGATATTTTTCTGAAAGTCCCACAGACAATTTTTTTTCTCTTTTCTTCCCCCATTAGCAAGTTATCTTCACCTGTATCTTGGCAGTGATAGAATTTTCTGCCCTTTGTCCAGAGGCTTAAGTATTTCGTGTAGTACAAGAGATAGGTGAGGAGATTTAGATGAGAATTTTGTGCTTTTCCATAGTGGTTGTTCTCTGCATTCCCAGGAAATTTTCTCCAGTCTCTCCCTTCCCCAGTCCTTTTAATGAGTAATTTAGTAAGGTTTTTGTCAAAGAACCTATAAGAGGTGGTGGATTCCCTTGCATTTGCAGTTCCTTAGGGTTTTATATTTTCAAGTTAGCCCACATGTGACCATTGTTATTTTTTTTTTTAAGATTTTTATTTATTTTTTTTATTTGACAGACAGAGATCACAAGTAGGCAGAGAGGCAGGTAGAGAGAGAGAGAGGAGGAAGCAGGCTCTCCGCGGAGCAGACAGCCCGCAACGGGGCTGAATCCCAGGACCCTGAGACCGTGACCTGAGCTGAAGGCAGAGGCTTTAACCCACTGAGCCACCCAGGCGCCCCGACCATTCATATTTGTTAAAAATCTTAGCTAAATTTTTCCTACCAGTTTGGCATCATCAAGGGTCTTTCCCAGGCAAGCCAGTTTTCAATTTCATTCTCCTTGTCTTGACTTTAGTTTCAAACTAGTGATTGCTCTGTGGCCTCTGGTCTCTGATTGCTTTAAGTGTCACTGTGAAAAGAGAAAAAGGAAAGCTTGAAACATGGCAGATGTGATGGAATGATCTGAAAGGGGGATTATATTGAGGGTCTAGGAACTAAGATGGGAGAGTAGATGATATAAAGCAATTAAAAAATATATGGCCTCTGTGGCTTTTCAGTTAGGTCAAAGAAGCAAAAATATAATTGTGGTAAATCACTGTAAAAAGATCAAGACTAAAAAAATTAGACTCCCTAATCCATTTGTATGGTCCAACTAGTACCACTTAATACCAGGGACTTTAAAAGGGGGGTGGGGTGGATAAGACGGAGGACATGTTAAATGACAGATGCAATATGATAGACTTACAAGAGATTCAGATGGTGAAAGTAAGCGTAACATCGAAATGAGAAGGTAAAGATGATATTTGATATCTCACCCTCCTCATTTTTCTCACCTATAATCCCAGAGAAAGATGTCTTCAAGGTCTCACTCATGACAGAAGTGGTTGGTGATGAATGTTGTGGTAATTGCTGCTACTGGACCTTCCACAGAAGTTCCTGGGAACCTTCTATACCCAATAGTCAGTCCTTCCTTGTCTCACAGCATCCTCCTTCCTTCCACATAATGCTTCTGTGGACATGCAGGTCTTTCTCCCATGATTATTCCATGACAAACAGCAATTTACAGAGCAATGCTTTGTGTTAACTTCCAAGTGGTATTTTGTTTTGTTTTGGGGGACAGTTAGAGACAAGACATACATAGTACAACAAATGCCCATTAAAACACAATAAATGGGGTTCAAAAATTCAATCACATGATGGGACGCCTGGGTGGCTCAGTTGGTTAAGCAGCTGCCTTCGGCTCAGGTCATGATCCCAGCGTCCTGGGATCGAGTCCCACATCGGGCTCCTTGCTCAGCAGGGAGCCTGCTTCTCCCTCTGCCTCTGCCTGCCTCTCTGTCTGCCTGTGCTTGCTCTCTCCCCCCCCTCTCTCTGATAAATAAATAAAATTTAAAAAAAAAATTCAATCACATGAAATTGGAATTACACCATGCGGATATAATGGTAAACAATATTTTTAGTCATTTTTAAATTTTCATAAAAAGTAAAAAAGAAAAAATTAAAAGAAGAAATGTTACACTGCACAAAAATAAATGAAGTCTGAATTGAAAAACTGCTAAATGATCCAGATGTATATACCTTCTAAGAGAATCCCTCCCTGACTATAAGGGAGAAATTTTAACCTATTTATCTTCAATTAGAGAATGTGGATTAAACAGAGGACTGGAGCCAGTTGCCAATCATTATATGCCATTTTTCATTCTTCTAGCATTTTAGTAAAGCATTAAAATAATTTTGTAGCCAAATCTTGGTCATAGTTATAAACTTATCACTCATTTATTTTCTTAGAAAAATATTACAAAGTGGAAAAAAAAAACAGATTTTGCTTTCTCTTTTTCTGAGGGAAAGCAATGACAATGTGCTATAGGGAGCCCCTCAATCATTGCTAAAAGAATGGACTGAGAATGTAAAACCTGCCAACATCAGTAGAAGAAAGTAGAGTTAATTGTGCTGACAATATTGGATTTGTAATTTGAGCACATTGACGTTTTCTGTTAAGTAAAAGACCCTCATTAGTTATCATCCATGGTGTTAGAACGAGTTTTAGTTTCCTTGCTGGAGTTAAAAATAGAATAACTATATTGTTGTATAGCATATCCAGGTACATGTTTGAAAACCTGTACAGTGATAAAATATTTTATTTATTTTTATTTTTTTGTAAAGATTTTACTTATTTATTTGACCAACAGATATCACAAGCAGGCAGAGAGGCAGGTAGGGTGGGGTGGGGAGGGGAAGCAGGCTCCCCGCTGAGCAGAAAGCCCGATGCAGGGCTCGATCCCAGGACCCTGAGATCATGACCTGAGCTGAAGGCAGAGGCTTAACCCACTGAGCCACCCAGGCACCCCAGTGATAAAATATTTTAAAATTAAGATTATCTTGAAAAGTACAAGATATATCTCTAATAAATATTTATACAACCTACAGAAAATATTAAGTATACTTTGCTAGTTAATATTTGTATCCTATGTGACAAGAGTTAAATCAAGGATCCAGGTGAACTCAATTGACCAACGAAAGGAATTTCATCTCACATAGAAACACACATAGAAACACAGACTTTGATATTTACTCAGACTCTGTACATGGCTCCAAAACCAAATCAGAAAGCTAGAAATATGAAAATATGTACTATTTAGATATATTCAATTCATTAACTGAATTGATTGTAATTTGTTTTATTATCAATATGAAGCTGCTATATTGTCTGGTCATTTTCCAAAGATACAAACTGGAAAGCTGATTGACAACAATTTCTATTTTTAAAATAGTCTTCAAAGAAATTTTGAGGAAATGAAAAGATCTACCTTGTACCTAAGTAAGAAAACTCCTATCATAAAGATGCCAACTTTCTCTAAAATTTGTACAATTAAAGAAATTTTGATAAAATACAGATTTTAACTATATCATTTTTTTGTGAAAGGATTTATGGAAAATCAACAATCAAGAACAGCAAGGAGAGGGGTGCCTGGGTGGCTAGTCAGTTAAACATCTGCCTTCAGCTCCAGTCATGATCCTAGGGTTCTGGAATCAAGCCCCACATTGGGCTCCCTGCTTAGCTGAGAACTTGCTTCTCCCTCTTTCCCTCCCCCCTGCTTGTGCTCATTCTCTCTTTCTGTCAAATAAGTGAATAAAATCTTTACAAAAAAAAAAAAAAAAGAATAACAAGGAGAATTTAGGAAAAGAAGTCTGAATAGGGATTACAACTACTAAGTGTTAAGCAATTATGAAACTAACAATTGTTCAGTATGGTCTAGCACATGAATAAACATATTGAGCAAATGGAATAAAAGATCCATAAATAGGAACAAATACGAATGTAAATTATTGTTAAAGATAGCATCTCAAACAAATAGGCACAAAATAGACTATTTATGAAATAATGATGAGGTGAGGAATCAGCATTTTAAAAATATAAATAAATTTAGGTATATCCCTTATATCTTATACCAAAATTAATTTTAAATAGGTAAAAATGTACATTTAACATATCATTTAATAAAAAATTGGGTAAATAGATGAATTTCTTTATAAGTTTTGAATATGAAAGACTTGTCTATGATTCAAAATCCAAATCCTTTTAAGAAAGACTAACTTATTCAGTTATATCATAAGCATCAACACCTCATACCTGCAAAAATTAAACACAAAGAAGCCATCATGAGCAAAACAGAAAGCAAATTATATGTTTATAATCTATTATAGACAAAGGACTAATCTCCTTAATGTATGAAAGAACTGCTAGAGTGATACATTAGCTTGGGCTACCCCTGACTAATATTCTGCCCTAGCTCCCCCATTAATTCGTGGCATTCTCATATGCAAAATACATTCAGTCCATTCCCACAGCCCCTCCCCCAACAAGTCTTAACTCATTATAGTACCACTCAAAAATCTAAATTTCAAAGTCTCATCTAAATATCATCCAAATCAGACTCAAAGTGTGATTCATCTTAAGGCACAATTCCTCTCTAGCTGCAAACCTATGAAAGCAGACAGGTTACATGCTGCCCAAATACAATGGTGGGAAAAGCATATGACACACATTCTCATTTCAAAAGGAAGAAATGGGAGAGAAGGAGGGGTTGGTAGATTCCAAGCGAGTCCAGAACCTAGCGAGGCAAATTGCATTAGATCTTGAGGTTCACAAATAATCCTCTTTTGTTTTATGCTCTGCCTTCTGGATCTAGTGGGTGAGTGGTCCTGCCTCTATAGCTCTTCTGGGAGGGAGCCTGCTCCCAAGGCTCTAGGCAGCCACCTTCTAGCCTGTTAAAACCTGAGGAAATGCTGGCCCACCCTTTGAAACTGAAAAGCCCTGGTGATCTTTGAGTAACCTTTGGGCACTTTCTTCCCTTCTTTAAGAATAGCACATATTTTGCTGTTAAATATGATCAATTCCTATAGGATCTAAGAAGTCCAGGAACCTTCCTTCATTTCATCCGTCTCTATCTCCTTGACTTCAAACTGGCAATATTTCTGCTTGTGTAAACCAGTAGTCTCATTCTCATTCTGTGGCTTAGCCACACCCTTGTTGCTCTCTTCTAAATACCCTTTCTTATTTTTTAACCGAGAACTTTCCAAATCTTCAAGTTCTGATTCCTTTTTTGCTTAATATTTCCTTCTTCAATTCACTCCTTTCTTCCTACATTTTACCATAAATAGGAGGCCCCAAGCTACTCTCTCAACACTCTTTTTAGAAATCTCCTTAGCTAAATATCCAGCTTTATCATTTACAAGTTTTACCTTCCACAAAACATGAGAACATGAATATGATTTAGCCAAGTTCTCCAGCACTTCATAACAAAGATTCCCTTTCCTCTAGTTTCCAATAATATGTTCCTCATTTCCATCTGAGACCTCATTAGAATGGCCTTTAACATCCATAGTTCCACCAACATTTTGCTCAGGATTATTTATGTATTCTCTAAGAAGATGGATGCTTTTCCTGTTGCTTGAACATCTGTATTTCTAGCATGCATCTCTTCTGGCCTCTTCCATCACTCAGTTCTAAAACTGCTTCCAAATGTTTAGGTATTACAAAGCATCCCAGTCCTCAGCACCAAATTCTGTATTAGTCAGCTGGATTATCATAACACAATATAGACTGGTAGCTTATTTCAACAGAAATATATCTTATTACAGTTCTGAAGGCTGGAAAGTCCAAGTTCAGTTTCTGGTGAGAGTTATCTTCCTGGTTTGCAGATTGTTGCTTTCCTTGTGTGGTTCATATGGCCTTTTGCTGGTGCAAACCCGTTGAAGAAAGCAAGCTCTCTCTTTTCTCTCTTAAAAAGGCACTAATCTCATCATGAGAGTCCCACCCTCATCACCTCATCTAATTTGAATTACCTCCCAAAAGCCCATCTCCACAAACCTTCATATTGGGGGTTATGGTTTCAACATAGAATTTTTGAAGGATACCAACATTCAGTCCACAACAGTTAGTGTAGAAAAGACTAATAACATGATAGAAAAATGGCCAAAGGATGTGTTTGCATAAATCTCAAAAAATACAAGTGGCTCAAACACATATGAAAAAGTGGGCCACTCTATTTGTAATGAGGGAAGCATACTGAGATATGATTTTTCACCTTGATTTTTGGCCAAATTCAGGAAGTTTCATAACACCCTTTGTTCATAGGTTGATAGAAAATAAGAACTCTCATATTACTAAAGGAAGTGTAAATTGATATAACCCTTCCACAGAGAATTTGGTGTTGTCTATCAAAATAAAGATGCATGTATCCGTAAACCAAGTATCCTGAAAATAAAATTGCATGCCTGAGGAAAGACATAACAGAACTGCATATAATAACAAAAGATTGGAGGTATCCTAAATGCCCATTAGCTGAGAACTGCCTGCATAAAATGAAAGTACAAACATCCTTTAATGGGATATCAAATAGCTATCAAAGGAATGAGGCAGATCTCTATGTCTTGCTATGGAAGACTTCTGAGATACATGGGTAGTAGAAAACAAAACAAAATAATATATTTTTTGTGTAAATTTGGGTAATATGGATCTATGTTTATATTTGTTTGTTTTACTTAAAGAAATAGGAAACATAGATAAGAAAATAACAGTGATTTTTGTGTTTCCAGCAAATGGTTGAGGTTATAAATAGGTAACCAAGAGACAGAGACAAGAAGTATTTCTTTTGGCTATATACTCTTTATGTATTCTTTTGTTCTTGACCATTTGAGTGTATACCTTATTCAAAATTAAATTAAACATGACTTTAAAATGTTTTTGATTTTGTGGAAAAGTAGAATCTAGAAAACAGTATATTTATAAAATACTAAAAATGATATAAACTAAAAAAGTGAAAATGTATATTGAATGAATTTATAAGGTCACTGCATTAAAATTTTTAGAATAAAAATTTTATAAATATATTTTTTATATTTTTTAATTTTTAATTTTAATTTTATAAATATATATTTATTAAATATATTTTATATATTTAATTTAATATATTTAATTTGAAATATATTTAAAATTAAAAATAAGAATTTTCCAATTACTATGAAATGCTGTGTGAGGTAAGACAGTCTGGGGTTATCAAAACATACACATTTTCTTTGAACAGTTCTTATAAGAGGAAAATGCCAAATGAATGAGGAAATAAAAACAAGAGAGGTGTCAAAGACATTAATAAAACTTTCAGCCTACACCACCATGAGAAGAAGCAAATAAATAACTCAAGATGGAAGGACGAAGGGCCCAGACCACTATGGAGCACAGGCTACCAAGCATCACTTTATACTGTGGTTGTTAAGCCACTGAGTTTTATTTACTTATTTATTTATTTTTTTCATATTTTATTTTTTAAGCAATCTCTATACCCAACATGGGGCTCAAGCTTATAACCCTGAGATCAAGAGTTATATGCTCTACTGATTGAGCCAGGCAGGCAACCCAGATTTTAAGGTGCTCCACTCCCAAAATTACCTTACTCAAACTAAAATGGTAACAGCCTGTGTATGCTTTTTCTTTTAAGTATAATAATTAAATTAACTATCAAATAGGAAACTTGATGACATTCTAACCCTGTCCCATTCAAACTAGAGGATGAGACCCTTCCTTCCTTCCTTCCTTCCTTCCTTTCTTTCTTTCTTTCTTTCTTTCTTTCTCTTTAAGATTTATTTATTTATTTGAGAGAAAGAGAGAGAACATGTGTGAGGAAGAGCAGAGGGATAGAATCTCAAGCAGACTCCCCATTGAGCAGGGAGCCTGATGCAGGGCTTGATCCCACAACACATGAGATCACAACTGGAGCCAAAACCAAGAGTTGGAGGCTTAACCAACTGAGCCACCCAGGGGCCCTGACAAGACCTTTTCTAATATGCATTCTTCAGCTTCTTGAGGGGAGGAAAACATTTTCTTCAGATCCTTTATATTTTTATCAGAACTACTGTATATCAAAGTACGTAACTGGTGTATAATTTTTATTTAATATTAAAAATCAGTAAATATTATTGAATGAAATCACATCCCAAATAAAGTTTAACACTATAAGTGTGTTTTTATAACATGGACACACCCTTTTACAATAATACACTCATATTATCAGAATTTCTTTTAGATATCCTTTTGGCATATATAAATATATGTATTTATTCCATGCTGATAGAAGGTCATATTAAGCTTCTCAGATTGATTTTGGGTCACAGAGGCCCATCTATGGTGTGATCTTGCATAAGGCACAGCCCAATCACCTTTGTACAATGATATGGGCAACTTGGAAGTACAAAGTGATACAACTAAAGAGAAGCAGAAGAGGGGTTGAGAAATTGGAATGGAAGAGTGCGTATTTATAAAGACAGTTCATTACTTAAAGCTTGGTAATGCCAAAGGCAGTATTAGCATTTTTAAAATGAAGTCTTTATGACATGTAGCGAAAGTTAAGACCTTCCATGGCATTTGAGGAATATTAAGCTAGACTTTTCTGAAACACCAAAGACTCTTTGGGGAGTAAGTTAAAGACTGATTGGAGATGCATTGGCTTTTTCATGACCCTAGAGTTTCATTTCTTGAATCACATAATATTAGAAACTCAAAGTACCTAACTTGCACCCTGGGACCCACTGATGGCTGGAGAGACTTGGCTTTCCACACAGTGGTGATGAGGCAGCAGAACTGGGAATGTCAAACTGTGGTGATGTGTGCTATAGGGAACAATAAGAATCAGATTTATGGCATCCTTTGCACTTCCTCAGGAATCTTCTTGTGTGCTTGAAGCTGCTCTTAGCATCTCTGAAACCATGCATTTTGTAGGAACGTCATTTTCTTCACTTATTTACTCACTATATTGAGAGTTTGTTGGTGGGTATCACCCAATGTAGTGGAACACTATAACCTGAACTACTTCTTCTCTTTGCTTCTATGGAAATAAATCAGATGGTTTAACTCATTTGTATGCATTTCGAGTCAAATTCTCTTTGTATTTTTATGATGGCATAATAGCTATCAGAAGCATTCCCATGGTGGCTGTGAGTACTATAATAAGCAAAGTCTCAAAGAATGATTTCAGATTATGCTCAAAATGTGCACAAAAATAATTTTAAAAAACTGTATTATTTACTTAATAGTCCATTCTTAGGCAGTTTGAAAATACAGAATGAATATCTAATACCATCAACCATAGAAACATTTTGATAGAGCTAGGCTGATCATAAACTTGATATATTGGGATATGCAGTTGCATTTTCAATATAATATGTCTAAAATATTAATAAAGATGTAGATATAAAATGGCATCAAAGCATTAAAGATGGGCAGTATTCAATTCTGCATGACTATATGTCTATTTTCTTTTGATGGTATGATATATCTTAATCAAATTTATGACCTAGAGAAAGCATTAGAAAGAGATGAATGTATATAAAAGCCAGGGACATTAGCTATGTATATTTCCAAATTAGAAAGGAAAAGAAAAATATGTTCTATTTTACTTTGCTAAGCATTGTATTTCGTGGCAAAGAAATTACACAGGCTGTACTGGAGGGTAGACAAAAGCTTAATGATAATTGAATTGAACTGTTGCATTGCTGATACATTTATATTTAGATGTAATTTATGGTTTCCAGGAAAGCTGCTTAATGAAATAAGAACACTATTGAATACTTGCAATCTACTGATGAAAAAAAAAATCTAAAATAATTTAAATTTTGCATTGAAACTGGTAAAAAGGCGCCTCTCATCTGGCTCTCTGCTCAGCAGGAACCCTGCTTCCTCCTCTCTCTGCCTGCTTCTCTGCCTACTTGTGATCTCTTTCTATCAAATAAATAAATAAAATCTTAAAAAAAAAAAAGTAGCTTCTAGACGACAACTTCTGGTGTGCCTTTGAATTTCCCATTAATGTACCAGTGAAGAGAGTATCAAAGATAAAAAGTCACAACACAAAACTCAGAATGACAGATAACGTCTTTTAAAAATCTGGGAGCGGGCGCCTGGGTGGCTCAGTGGGTTAAGCCGCTGCCTTCGGCTCAGGTCATGATCTCAGGATTCTGGGATCGAGTCCCGCATCGGGCTCTCTGCTCAGCAGGGAGCCTGCTTCCTCCTCTCTCTCTCTCTCTCTCTCTGCCTGCCTCTCTGCCTACTTGTGATCTCTCTCTCTGTCAAATAAATAAATAAATAATCTTTTTAAAAATCTGGGAGCAATTTTCATGATGTACACTTGATAGTCAATTAAAAAAAAATCATACTGTCCTGAATGTCTCATGGATCAAAAAAAATCCAGTCAGTCAGTAAACTGATGGGTGTGGGGGATGCACAGAAGGTCAAAAATTAACTGGAAGTAACAGTAGTACATTATGGAACAGTATTTTGGGATGGTACATTGGTTCATTCTTCACTGTGTATCTACTGATGCTGGATTAATAGTTAAAAGGAAGGCACTCTTCTATTTTATTTTAAGGATTTCCTAAATTTCTAACTCCCTCCACTTCCCCATCTCTCTACAGAATGCAACACATGGAAGAAGGGTTATGTAATGAGTCAAATGAAGCTCCCCCCCACCCCAAATATATCCATGTTCTAACCCCCAGAACCTGTGAAGGTTACCTTTTTTGGAGGGGGGAAAAAGAAAAGACTTTGCAAATGTAATTAAGTTAAGGATCTCAAGATAAAATCATCCTGGATTATGCAAATGCACCTTAAGTCTAATGAGCTAATGATGGGTGTCCTTCTATGAGGGAGAAGAGGAGAAGACACACAGAGAAGGCCACGTGAAGACGAGGACAGAGTGGAGCAGTATGACCACAAGTCAAGAAGGCCAAGGAGTGACAACGGCCACCCGAAGCTGGAAGAGGCAGGCAAGAATTCTTTCCTGGAGCTTCCAGGGAATGCAGACTTGCTAACACTTTCATATGAGAATTCTGGACTCCAGAAATGTGAGAGAAATTTCTGTTGTGTTAAGCCACCAAAGTTGCAGTAGTTTCTACCTGTAGCTGCAGGAAAGTCATAGAGCTGGAGGCAAAGTGGTGGGGAAAAGAGTGCACATTAACGGAATCCTGAGGTGATACATTATTTCATGGAAGACAGACAAATGTACACCAGGGACACTTCTGGTAAATCTGCATCCTGGGGTTAATTATAATGATAATGATGATGACATCTTCTATGTTTTTATTTTTATTATAGAATATTTAGTTATTAAAACTCCTAGGGGCACCTGGGTGGCTCAGTCAGTTAAGCATCTGCTTTGGGCTCAGGTCATGACCCCAGAGTCCCAGGATCAAGCCCAGCATTGGGCTCTCTGCTTGGCAGGGAGTCTCTTTCTCCCTCTCCCTCTGCCGCCTTCTCTCCCCCATCAAAAAAATTAATTAAATCTTTAAAAATAATCCTAGTCAGAAAATCCTAGCTTCTGAAAGCTTTTATTCGTCATCATGCATTTAATTTCTTAATATATTACTCTATATTTTGTTTTGTAATGACTCAATGAGAAAGAACTAAATTAATTATGGCTGTTCAAAACATCTCTCTTTTGGACAAATAATACCCACGTTCACTTCTCTTGAGAACATATCTTCCAGACATCAGTCCAGTAACTAAGCAAGTCTGAAGTCAATTAATTATAATCCTGCCTGGTGCTCCAATAGTGTATCTCAGGTATTAAGTGATTTTTCTTAATTACCAATACCATAAAATTTTATATGCCTCTTCACTCAGAGAAACTTTAACACCACTTTCTCAGCTGTAATCACTGGGTCTACTTAAAAAAATATAAATTCCTGATGTATTTCATCAGATCTTTCTAATTGAAACGTCTGATACTCTCAGGTGCCACGTAGTTCTATCCATCAAGAGAAGAATTCCACGTTACTCTTTTTATCAATTCATTCTCTCCTCCAGCTTTCATTGGGCACCTCCTAATAAGATCCTTGATCTGAATTTCTGTTAAAGTAATAATTTCACTTTGCTTTCCAAGATCCCTTATTTTTTTTAATTAGATACCCATGGGACCTAGTTTTTCTCCAACTTTGTTTTTTGGTTGTACCTATTTGTTATTTTAATATTTTTTCACTTGAGTCTAGTTTGTTCTCTAATTTTATGCCTTTTGGACTTTAGTGTACATACAAATAACATGGATTTGGGCTTAGTATCCAGGGTGGATCTTGTGATTCTGCATTTTTAACAAGCTCCCAGGTGAGGGAGATCCTGCTGGCTCAAGCTATATTTTGTTTAGGGAGAAAACTCATTCCCTTTTCAATGGTGTTCTACTATTTCCCAATACTTACATAATTTGCTTTCCAACATTTCCAGTGCTGAATATGTTTATCTGGGCCCTATACTGTGTTCATTGACACCATCTGGCAAATATTCTACCTTAGCATAAAGTCAGTCAAAGCATGACTGCTTCTTAAATTTTTACTTAAAAAGTGAAATTTATCTATATATAATTTATCCTAACAGCAAACATGAGGTTTCTAGATCAGAGATCAGGTATTTACAATAGTTGCCCTTTTTCTGTGGTTTTGCTTTCCAAGGTTTTAGTCACCTGTGGTCAACCACACTCCTCTCTGTCTGTTACCCTGTGGAATACAAATAAGTGTCTCTAGAAGTGATGAATCTGTAAATCTCTTCCGGGAAATTCACCATCTCTGACTTCTAAGTCATGGTTGTCATTCAATCATCCTTTAACACAGATTGCCAGTGATTTTGATCAGAAAGCCCTGGCCTTACAGATACGTGAAAATACCCATGAAACAATAATTCCCCAAACACATGTTTTTTTTGTTTCATTTCCTTTTTGGGACACCAGGTATTTTAGGTTTCAGAATAATACTCATTGAATAACATATTTTCATCAGTTTTACTAATCTGTACTTTCTCTTTATTTCCTTCTTTCCACTTATTTTCTCTTTTCTCCATTTCTTTTCTTCTGAATGTCCACTGCAAACTATTCTAAATTGTTTAATGTATATCTTTGCTTGTGTGTGTTCCTATAATGTTTTAAATGTATGTTTTTGTTTTTGTTTTTATTTTGCTTTATTTTGTTTAAGTATGCTCCATGCCCCAGAGATCAAGACCTGAGCTGAGATCAGGAGTCAAACACTTAACTGACTGAACCAGTCAGTTAAGGTGACTAGGTGCTCCTAAATGTATGTCTTTTTATTTTTATTTTTTATTTTTTATTTATTTGAGAGAGAGAAAGCAAGCAAGAGAGAGAGCACAAGCAGGGGGACAGCAGAAGGAGGGGGAGGGGCTTGATCCCAGGACCCTGAAATCATGACCTGAGTTTAAGGCATTTGCTTAACCATCTGAGCCACCCACATACCCCTAAATGTATGTCTTTTTAAATTAAGGTGTAACTTAAATAAAGTGGAATAGAAAAATCTTCAGTGTATAGTTCAGTGGGTTTTCACAAATGCATATACCCTGAGGAATATTCCTCCGTCAAAATATAAAATATTTATATCAATGCAAAAAAATCATTTATGTTCTTTCTCAGTCAATACTTGTGTACCAACCAGTCCTTCCCATAGGCAAAGAGACAACTGCTGTTCTGATTTTTAAGGACGTTGATGAGTCTTATGTGCCCTACTATTTCATTTGAAGAACTAAGCACTTTGTGTCCACATAGAGCTGTTGAGATTCATCTGTGGCATTACACTTACCAACAGTGTGTTCATCTCTAAAGCATAGCAGAGTTTTATTACAAAAATACACAAACATTTGTTTATCTGATTTGCTCTTAAGGGATATTGGGATTTTTTAGGTTTGGGGCTTTATGGAAAAAGAATATAAAAACGTTCTTGTTTACATATTGTTTCAATTAAATACAGAGGAGTAAACTATCTGAGTCATAGAGTAAATATATTATAACCTCATAAGAGTTTATGAGAATTCCCTTTGTTCTATATCCTCCACAACAGTTAATACTGTCTTTTTTTCCCTTTATTTTAGCCCAAAGTGTGTGAATGGACTAAAAGTATAAGGACTTTATTGGTTATTTTGAGGATAATTCACATCTTAACAATTCTAAAATACCCTATCAAAAAATAAAGAATGTTATTCTTTTAACTTAGATAAAATGTCTTATCTTTTATTTAGTCATCAAAATTCTTTTTTTTTTCCCATTCCAGAAAGTACATATGTGATCTTAGTTCATGGCTAAACATTTTGTTAAATTTGTTAGTGTGTAGATGACATCTTATGTTTTATTACATTATTACATAGATGTCACTGACATACAAAAAGGTTTGCAACTGACAACCTTGTAAGAACTCAAATCATCTATTTTTCTCCACATTGGTAATTATGTTATATTTAAATATAATTGTTTTTTTTCCTTCAATTACAATGATTACGCCTACTTTTTTTTTCCATTTCTTGAATCTACTCACAAAGTATGGCAGAACTATCCCTAATAGTAAGATTACTAATAAGCGTCATTTATTTGATTTCAAAAGGATTAATAATAACCATTGGTTTGATTTCAGAAGGTAATCCTTGGAGCCCCTGAGTGGCTCAGTTGGTTGAGCCTCTGACTCTTGATTTCGACTCAGGTCATGATCTCAGAGTTATGGATGGAACCCCATGTCAGGCATAGTGCTAAGTGCAACTCTGCTTGTCCCTCTCCCTCTGCTCCTCTCCCTGCTTGTTCTCTCTCTCAGTGGATAAATAAAATATATTTTTTAAAGACAATCTTTTAAAGTGTCACCAATAATAATCATTACTAATGATTAATAATTATTTTCGCCAATAATTATGATATATGCTTTATAATTCTAGCATACAATCATTACTAAGATAAGGAAGTTTTTTCTATTTCTTTTTTTAAAAAAAGATTTTACTAATTTATTTATTTTAGAGAGAGAACAAGCACAAGTTGGGAGAGGGTGAAGGGGCAGAGGGAAAGGAGAAAGAGAATCCCAAGCACACTCCACACTAAGGTGGAGCCCAATGCTGGGCTCCATCCTATGACTTGAGATCATGACCTGAACCGAAATCAAGTCTAAGGCTTAGCGAGCTGAGCCACCCAGGCACCCCTCTTCTATTTCTAACAAGTGTTTTGTTTTTTAAATTAATACAACTAAAATTTTTAATCTTTATCAGAACTTTTCCCTTAGCTGTTGAGATAGTCATATGACTTTTCCCCTTCAAATAATTAAGAAACTGAATTGCATTATTGGGTTTTCTGATATCATCTATACTTCTGAGTTAGATCTCAAACTTGATTACTTGTTATGATTACCATGTTAGCCATAACATAATATATTAATCATAACATATTAATTAATAAATAATTTCAAGTTTGATTTACTGATAATTGATTTAATATGTTTGGAATTATACTCAGTTGTGTCATTGGAGTTGTCGAGATTTTTGTGCCGTGGTTATGTAAGGCTCACCTAATGAGTTTGGGGATATCTGTCTCTTCTTTCAGTTTGTTTTTAAGGAGATTTTATAATCCTCTAGTCCTGAGACTTTCATTGTGGGACATTTTTTATACTGATTAGATTTCTTGATGGTTAATCATTTCTTGAGACCTAGTCATGTCTTCTCTTTGTGTTAAACTGGCTTTGCTCTGCCTTCTAGTTGTTTGAATACCCTCTGCCTAAGCCTTTTGTACTATTCTAACTATTTCAACATACCTTCTTTATTTCTTTCCCAATAAATGTGAGAAATTATAACCAACCCTTTTTGTATTGTCCAGTATTTTACTTTAAGCCTTTTCCCACAAATTTGATTTAATGATTACATTTTTATTCACTCTTCATATCACTTCTACATTCTATTTTATTGCTCTAGAAGTAGAGGTGATTTAGAACTCCCTACCCTATCCTGCATGTCTTCTATCCCTTTATTTTTCTATTTGTCTCTCTCAATTAGATTATGAATAAACTTACTGAGGTTTATATTACAGTTTGTTGAATTTTGTTCAGCTGTGGTTATTCTAAAAAATCCTTTTTTAGGGGCGCCTGGGTGGCTCAGTGGGTTAAGCCTCTGCCTTCGGCTCAGGTCATGATCTCAGGGTCCTGGGATTGAGCCCCGCATCAGGCTCTCTGCTCAGCAGGGAGCCTGCTTCCCCCTCTCTCTGCCTGCCTCTCTGCCTACTTGTGATCTCTCTCTCTCTCTTTCTTTCTCTGTGTCAGATAAATAAATAAAATCTTTTTTAAAAAAATCCTTTTTTATTCATGTCCTCTGCCCATTTCTTGATTGGATTATTTTTTCTTTGGGTGTTGAGTTTGCTAAGTTCTTTATAGATTCACAGACCTATACCCCTGGGGATAAAAATATATGTTTATAAAAAATAAAAAAGTAAAAGTTAAAAAAAAATCCTTTTTTAAAGACCTGGCATTTATCTATACTCTTTTTTATCCTGTTTAAAAAAAAAATGATCATTGTTTTAAATATATATTATACAGTTATTTAATATTCCTTGTCTGGAAATTATAATAGATGATTTCTGAGAGAGGTTAATTCTGCTTTTATTATTTTTCTGCTATTTCTAACCCAAAGTACCTAGTTTCCTCAGATACTTTGTTAGGTCATCTGCTCATTTTCCTAGAAATGTTTTCATTGGAAATACTTTATGGTCAGAGAGGATCTGTTTCTGTAGGTGTATAGGAGCACTAGCAAGACAGAACCAATTTAAAACAAATTCTCCATTCGGGGGCGCCTGGGTGGCTCAGTGGGGTAAGCTGCTGCCTTCGGCTCAGGTCATGATCTCAGGGTCCTGGGATCGAGTCCCGCATCGGGCTCTCTGCTCATCAGGGAGCCTGCTTCCCTCTCTCTCTCTTTCTGCCTGCCTCTCCATCTACTTGTGATTTCTCTCTGTCAAATAAATAAATAAAATCTTAAAAAAAAAAAAATTCTCCATTCGGGATGTCTTAGACCTCAAAAGTCACACAAATCTAAGCACAAAATCCCACAAAAATATAGTTTGTGCTGTGATTTCTCATTGGAGATTCCAAATCTCAAGGGATTTACATGACTTATATTGTGTTTCCTGACCAGGGAAAAATCTAGTAAGAAAAAAAGAACAAGAATAAAAACACTTTCATGTTTGAAATTTAGAAATTAAGGTACATACTTCTAGAAATGTGCATCAAAAAGGAAGTCTAGGTTGAAATTTGTTGGACTGAAGAACAATTAAAATATTTATATCCAGAACAGAGAAAAAAACATATTTAAGAAAACATATCACTATAAAGGCATATATGAGAAAAAGAGAAAGGTGGGGCACCTGCATAGCTCAGTCAGTTAAGTGTCTGCCTTTGGGTCAGGTTTTGAACCCAGGGTGCTGGGATAGAGCCCTACATTGGGCTCCCTGCTCAGCGTAGAGTCTGCTTCTCCCTGTCCCTCTGCTTCTCCCTTCTGCTTGTGCTCTCTCTCTCACTCACTTCCTCTCTCAAATAAATAAATAAAATCTTAAAAAAAGAAAGGCTATAAAATCAGTGAGTTATTTCAAGAAGTTATCCAAGAAGGAATCTAAACCCAGAAAATGTAGCTAAAAAGAAATATTAAATATGACAGCAGAAATTAATAATGTATATCACAAACAGAGAGAGAGTTAACCTAGACAGTATCTTCTAAGATAAATATCTTGCAAGAATGATTAAATAGAAAAAAAGTGAAGGCGCAGTAACACTGTGAAACAGTGGGTCATCATGAAACAAAAGAGTAATCACTACAAATAAAATTAAAAAGATCATGAGAGTAGTTGTAAGTAATTTTATGCCAAAATTTTAAGAAAATAATACAGAAATGTCCTAGAAAAAATGAAAAACGAAACTTAAAAATGGAACACGGATATTATAAGAGAAAATAAAGTGGCAAATTTACATAATTCTATAATTGAATCCATAATTTAAAACTCCCTGCATTACTAAACATAGATGAGGCTCAGATTACTCAAAATCTTAGAGCTTTTAAAGGACAAATATTCATTTCATGCCCATGGTGTCATTTGAGGTTGAGATTCTGCTCTGCACAATCTCCTCCTGCCCTCACCAAGGATCATAGATTATGGAAGCTCTAAACTTGTGTGCCATGATTGGTGTGCTAGGGGAAAAGAGTTCTATAATATCATAACTGGAAATTTCATGCTTCGATCTGAAAACAGTATCTATAACATTCATTCAGTTAATTGTCCAGTGAGACAGAAGGCCATATCATAATTCTTGGATTCAAAACCAAGCAGTTTCACTACGTATTTCATCAAACATAAATGCCCCAATTAAAAATTTAAAAGTACAGTAGATACAAAATGGATTCAAAAATGTAGAAAATGTAGATAAAACAAAACCTTCTGGGGTAACTATGCTAATGATAGGGTAAAGTTTAAGGCAAAAAAATAGTTAATACAGATACATAAAGGACATTTGTACTAATATCAGTGAACTAAGTTCAGTTTAGTTGTATAACAGTTTTAAATATATGTGCATACAATAACATAAATACATTTAAAATACATTTAAAGTAATATACTAAACTGAAAAGTGAAATTTTAAAAATCCACACTCATAGGAAAAACATTAATATACTTCACTCAATAATTGATGAGCAGTAAAAAAATTAAATGGAATAGACTAATTTTATGAAAAACACAATTTAATAAAGCAGTCTACTAGAACTTATAGAACATTGTATTGAACAATGACAGAATACAAGATTTTTTTTCAAATAAGTGCAAAACTCAAAAAAATTTGTCTCATGTAATGAGTCATAAGATAAATCCCATATTAATTTCACTAAACTTAAATTATCCAAAGTATTTTGTTTGCCTAGAGTTGAAATCAATAACAAAATGACAAATAGAAAACCCTAACTGATGGGAAGTTAAGGAATATACTTCTAAATATCTTGTGAGTAAAGTAAAACAGGAGAAATTAAAAACTACTTTGAGTGAATTAATATTAAGTTATGATATGTCAACATCTGAGGGATGTACCTCAGCTATATTTAGAGGAAGATATGTTCCCTATTGTGCATACATTAGTGAAGAGTGTCTAAAAAACACTTGCCTAAGCATCCACTGTAAGAATCTTGAAAAGGAAGAAAATTCACTCAAAAATAGTAAAAGAAAGGAAATAACAAAACAAGACCAGACATCAGTGAAAAATTTGGATTCATCTGGGAATACTGAGAGACACCTTTTTTTTTTCCTTATGTGTTTCTCATTCTTTATCAGTTTACCTGTGGGAGGTTTTCATATCAATGGTTAAGAGAAAAAACAAAGGTAAGCCCAATCAGGGAAGTGCATTTAAGTCTGTCATTTTTGCTATCATCCCATAAATGGATCATAATCAAGCCAGAATTAGAATGGAAAGTTACAAAAAATTACCAGATAAGAATGTATATATAGGGAGATGTGACACACTGATGACCTCAGGCAAATAAAACCTATGGAGTTATTTACCAATAATGGTTACCAGTGGAAATGGCTAGAAGGAGTACAGACTGCTTCTAGGATGCTGGTATTATTTGTTCCATGATCTGACTTCTGTTTTCATAGGTATGTTAGTTTGTAAAAATTTATTGAGCTGTATACATATTTGTTTATATAAGACACATATTTTTCACTAAAAAACCCACAGTATTGTTTCTTAGATTCCACAGATGAGTGAAATCACACAGTATTTGTCTTAAGGGTTAAATCACTAAATTGTACACCTGAAACTAATATTACACTGTAGGTTATCTAACTGGAATTTAAATAAAAACTTAAAAAAACCTATAGTATAAAAAATTTAAGATTAAAAATTAGATGAAAACTATAATTTTAAAATAAGATATATTATTGTATGACCATAAGATTTATTATATATTGAAATAATTTAAAATAATTGTTAAGGATGTGAATAGGAAAACTTTTATGCTTCTGATGGCTCTTATCCCTAGTTAGGGACAAACTATAGAACCAGTTTAGAAAACAGGTCCCCACTATCTACTAGTACTGGAACGTATATGCCATATGACCTTTTAACTTCATACTTAGATACAGGCAAACGAACTTATTACATGTGTGCACAGAGTATTTTGTACAAAAATAGCCATGACCGAGTCACCTAATAATTAAAAACTTGTAACATTCTAAATGTGCCCTTAGAATGAATAAATTATGATGGAATCCTACAGGGGCATCTATACTGCAATATAGGAACTACAGCTATATATACAAACATGGGTAAACTTAAAAAGCATAATATTGAACAAAAACTTCAGATCCAAAAAGAGCATATATTCTGCATGCTTCACTTATATAAAATTCAGAAGTCACCAAGATTAAACCAAAATCTTAACAGATGCTTTGCTGGGATAATAAGACTCTGAAAAAATGCATGGTTGTAATTACTGTAAAAGCCAATATATCATTAATGTTGGGGGAGGCAAGTGAAGAGGGGCTTTAATGGTGCTCATCATAATTCCTTTTCCTATTGGGGTTAAATGAATTTTTCTTTCTGATAAATTGAGATTGACATTTTTATTTTCTTTACTTTTCTCTATGTGTGTATTCTCTATGTGTAATTATTTCATGATTAAAATGGATAAAACAGGGGTGCCTGAGTGGCTCAGTGGGTTAAAGCTTCCACCTTCAGCTCAGGTCATGATCCCAGGGTCCTGGGATCGAAGCCCACATTGGGCTCTGGGCAGGGAGCCTGTTTCCCCGCCTCCCTGCCGCCTGCCTCTCTGCCTACTTGTGATCTCTGTCTGTCAAATAAATAAATAAAATCTTAAAAAAAAAAAAAGGATAAAACAGGGACATCAGAATGACTCAATCATATAAGTGTCTGACTCTTTGGCTTAGGTCAGGATCTGAGGATGGTGAGATCAAGTCCTGCATCAGACTCTGTGCTAGAAGTGGAGCCTGCTTAAGATTCTCTCTCTCTCTCTCTCTCTCTCTAGCATGCCTCTCTCTCTCTCCCTCTTAAAAAAAATAATGGGTGAAAAAACATAAGTTAGTGATTGGCATTTTTTGGAAGAAAAGGGATGCATTTGGGTAGAGCTACTTTGAGACATCAAAGATACTGGTAACATTTTATTTGCCGATTTGTGTACTGCATCAGAGGCATTTATTTCATTGCTCTTTTTTAAGCAAAAAATGTTCCTTGTATACACAAGCTAGTGTGTATGACATATTTCTTAATAAAATAAAATTTAAGAGAACAGTTATTCATGTATTTATAGGTTAAATGTCGTTTCCTGCAAAATACTGCAATAATTCTGCAATTCCCCTGAAGTACTCAAATAATATAATCCAATCATTCAATTTATATACAAGTTCAATAATTATAATGACATATATGCAAATGCAATTAAGAGTGCTCATATATGCAAATAACTAACTTCCAACTTTATAAATATTTCAGTAATTCTGTAACAAGCGTAACATTTTTCAGGAAATGATTGCCTACTGCATCTTACTGAAATTTATTATAATTTAAAAAATATATATATATATCTTGAGATGGTAAAGATATTCAAGTTTTAGTAGAGTCCTTAATATATCCTACAACAATTATTACTGTAAAACCTGGAGGGATAGTTGGAAAGATTTAGTTGTCCAGTAAATAATCTGCATTAGATCTCAAACCTTACCTGTGCAATTCACCTCTCAGCATTCGACAAAAATCAGGTAGCAGTCTCTCTATCCCCCAGTCATTTCTGTTTTTGTTTTTGTTTTTTTTAAATTATATCCAGGACTTTTTAATTATGGCATTGGCTCTTTCCCTTTTTTTTTTTTTTTTTTGCCACACATACTGACTTTAACTATTTCCTCCCTAACTTCTCCTATTTCTAATATTTCTGTCCTCTTTCTGAGTTATTTACATCTGTTTTGTTTGTTTATTTCTCAAACTTTAGGCAGCCTAGATATTTTTCATGGTCCTGGATTATATATAAAACACTATGGATTCTCTCCTTGGTTCTTTGCCCAGTTTTACCTCGATTGGTTCCAAAATAATAAAACAATAAGCAAGAAAGAAACTTGATACTTGTATCTTCCATTATTTAAACATAATTATGTAGCTGGATTTTTAATTCTGAAAATTTTATAATTTTAAGCCAGAACAAATTAAATCTATTACATTGTCAATATGTTCTATATACCATGGAAAAAAGGACTAAATAATAATAATAATAATAACAGAAAAAAAAACTATGGATTAGTGTCTTTTCTAAAAATTCTAAATGCACATTGATATAATAAATTTTCAGAGAAATTTTTCAGCAAACAAATCTATTCATACTTTGGTTGAACACAAGATTTTCTAAATTCATTTGATTATTTGTTACTGCATTAAACTTAGTGATTTCTCAACTGATAGACATTGAATGGTAACTGTTGACTTGAGTTGATGTACATTTTGCAATAGTTCTTTACTCTCTTGCCAATATTTCAAGTTCACAGTTTGAACCAATGGTCATGATTCAGTTAAAGCTCACATAACTCATGTGATGTTAAGGAATGATGTCCTCAGATCAAGGATCCTAAAAGAATATTTTGAATTTTAAAATTTTATCATATAATCTAACCTTCTACTCTACAGTGTACCAAATATTAAGTTGTGTTTCAGCCCAATGGTTAAGATACACACAAAGTGGCAGGGAAATCAGCTATCAGGCCAATTATGAGTATTGCTACAATCCATTTTGTTTTGACAAATAAATAGAGAAAGAACAGGATAGATCTCTTGACACAAATACTAATTAATTTGCTCCACCCATAAGAACCTGATGAAAATTATGACACAAATTAAAGCATCAATTACACTAACACATGTAATTATTCATCTTTGAAATGAATGAGATTGAAAGAGATGGATCTTGCACTTGATGCTTCAAGACAAGTTACTTATTTAATTTTAAAAATCAATTAAAATAGTTAATAAAGTCTGAGTAAAATTAGTGTGCTTTTGAAAAAGAAGAAGAAACCGTCACTTATGCTAGATTTCCTGCTATGGTAGTAAGTGACCCACTGCTCACCCGGAAGTGCTCTATGAAGTGTCAAATCAGTTTTGGTTTGCTGTTATTTCTCTAGGGCCCAGCAAAGTTCTTTTGTTTTGTTTTGTTTTGTTTTTTCACTATGTAAGTGCTCATAAAAATATGTGGAAATAATGAATGTACTTGGTAGAGCAAAACAAATGATCAAATGAAACTACCTTGCTTCATCTACATTTATGATTCTACCATGTAACACATTCATCAGTAATCTTGATGAGTTACTAATAACCATGGTATATATTTGCATAAATATACATACACATATGTAATCAGCATAAGCATTTGGTAGATTAAGAAGCAGGTGTGATGCATGCAAGTAGTAGTAAAGTTCTTTCAGGAGTGAACTATTCTTCCTCAGAGAAGTACTATATGAAATATCAAATGTAGTTTATCGGAACTCAAATAGATCAAATGAGCTAGTCCTATAAGACAGTTTATAGTTAATTGATTGTCAGTGTTAGCATGTGAACTACGACATAGTGTCACTCAGAAGTGTGGCAAGTCAGCCTTAGAAGGATAGAAGACATGACATCACTAAAGAAACCTTTACCAGTACCTATCCAGACAACACATGGAGTCCTATCCAGTAAACATGACTTTTGCCTCAGTGTTGCACAGTATGAAGAAAAACACAGGACTGTCTAACTTTTTGTTTGTTTGAATCCTATGTTCATCAAGAAGTGCTTGAATACACTGAATTTTGGAATAGTTTGCTTACAGGTAGACAATGCCCTCTTCAAACCAATGGAACATTTTGATCTTCATAAAATATCCACTTACAGAGATCTGTATATCAGGGTTGCAAATGATTTCTAGCATTCCATTAATTCTGGATAGAGATAAGATTGAGTATCAGACTTATCTGAGGAATAGATCCTGAAAAATGATCATGTCACCAAAATAAACATTTTTTGGCATGGATCTGACTAGACAATCAGCCAGACTTACTGAATGACAGTCCTCCTCTACCTCCAGTTTCCACCCCATGGAACACTTCATCTGGTTTCTGTGTATTTCTTAATCTTATTTTTTTAATAAACAATTTTTAAGGGCAGTTTTATGTTCACAGAAAAATTGAGCAGAGTTACAGAGATTTCCTGTATGCTCCTTACCTCTCCTTTAGCCAACATCCCTTACCACAGTGCTATGAACATTGCAGTTGATGGAATGGCACTGATACATCATTATTACCTGAAAGTCCATTGTTTACAGTAGGGTTCACTCTTAGTACATTTTATGTGTTTTGACATATGTATAGTAATATGGATCTATCATTGTAGTTTTCTCCATATGAATCATTTCGCTTCACTGCCTTAAAAATTGTCCAAGTGCCACCTATTTGGTCCTCCCTCCCCCAACTCCTGATCTTTTACTCTCCTTAATCCCTGAATCTGTCATTCCCTCCATGGTTTTACCTTTTCCAGAATGCTATATAGTTGGAATCATATACTATGCAGCTTTATCAAATTGACTTCTTTTAGTACATGATACACATTTAAGTGTCCTCCATTTTCTATGGCTTGATAACTCATTTCTTTTTAGTACTGAATAATATTCCATTGTGTGGATCTGTCATAGTTCACCCATTTACCTACTGAAGGACATCTTGGTGCTTCCAATTTGGCGATTATGAATAAAGCTGCTATAAATATCCTTGTGTAAGTATTTGTGTAGATTTGTTTTTCACTCATTTGGGTACACAACAAGATCTCAGTTGCTGAATCATATGTTTAGAGTATATTTAGTTTGGTAACATGTAAACATTTATTTACATCTCTAAGCTTCAGGAACACAAAAATAATTTTGACCCGAGGAGTCCCTATTGGTCTGGCCAGTGCTTTCTTTGTACTGTGCTATATAGCCTGAGAGTTTTCCTACCTCCTTCTTCCATGCCACTTTTCTTTTACAGGTGTCAGGCCTGTTTTGAGACAGAAAGCTCTCCCATCTAGTCTTGCTTCTTTGATTTTACACCCATGCCATTTGCCATGTATGTAGTGCATTGGGCAGTGTACAACACTCAATTCTGAGAGATTAGGAAGCTACCCAGGGAATTTCCTTTGAGGAAAAAGCAATGCTTGCCAAATGGAAATTGGCTAAAGTAATAAAGAAATGATTTCATTTTTAAGGCTCAAATTTTAAGGAAGTTCTAAGCTGTTGCAAAAATTATGGTAAATACCTAGTGTTCCTTTTGGTATCAGATTTTTCCATATTAATGTGGTATACTTCTTTATATTATTTCTTACTGTACTTTATAGTCCTGTATTATTTCCAAATAGTAAACCCTTGTCACTTGCATGTGTTAATATCTTTTTCAGATTTTGTCTTTTACTCTCACTTTCTTTTGGGGACTGTTCTGGGTACATACTCAGTCCTGGCTTATTGTTTTGTAAAAAAGTGTAATACATGCCATCACCATTATAATCATACTACATAGAATTTTAGTATTTATTATAAATTGGAGGTACCTCTTTTTTAAAATTTTAAATATGATATGGATTTTTAGAGATATTTTGCATGGCTCAACTCATATTCAAATTTCCCGTTACTTTTCTATCAAGTTTATGAATAATTTTAATTGGAGAGTTTCTTGTGTTTATGATGCAAAATCTTAAAAAATAACATTTTACCATTTAAATATGTCAGGGATGCCTGGGTGTCTCAGTCGGTTAAGTATCTGCCTTCTGCTCAAGTCATGATCTCAGGATCCTGGAATCAAATTACACACTGGGCTCCCTGCTCAGTGGAGAGCCTGCTTCTCTCTCTGCCTGCCACTTCCCTTGCTTGTGCTCTTTCTCTCTCTCTCTGACAAATAAATAAATAAATAAAATATAAATAATAGTAGTAATAATAATAATGTGTATGTCAATCAGGACACAAATTAAATCATAAAAATAAATTGAATACTGAAAGTTATATTAATCCATTAACCTCTAATTAAATATTTGGTATGTTCATCAACATAGTGCTTTATATTAGGTTATTAATTTATGATATAGGCTATGAATGTAACTCCTAAAATAAATTTATAATTATGATATGCATATGACATTTAGAGAATCTGTAGATGAATATGTACATGAAAAAGATATTAAAAACATTAATAAATTAGTAGTACTGAGGAAAAGTACAGACTCCCAAAAATATACCATGAGTGTTCAGGCTACTAATACAAATTTACCTCTAATAGAGCCTGGAATTTTGTTTCTCTTTTTAGAACTTTCTGCAAAGCCCATTGAGATCTGTTATGTTTATTGGTCATAAATATGTTAAGGCAAATTATTTTTAATGTGTCTTTGTCCCCATGAAATCTAAGATCAGAGGAACTGTGGAAAGTTACTTGAATTAACCTCCATATTTTTGCTTACTGTACTAACTCTGAAACACCATGACCTATTGTGGTAGGCTAAGGTGATTCAGGGGTATGAGACAGTGCTTGGAGCAGGGATAGGAGTACATAGAGGTTGGAGCGGGCAGAAGAAATTATGTAGGAAAAAGCTGAAGACAAATACTTCTTATTTCAATATTTAAGAGATTCCATTCCTCTCTTTTCTCCCCATGCATCTTTTGGTAAATTTTATGTTAGATTCCAGGATAGAGAAACTGTATCATAGTTTAGCTCAGATACAATATGGGTTAAGTGGAATTTTGTGGGAAGAAACTACTAGACATAACATTGCATTGTACCTTTGAGAAAGCAAGTTTAGAACCCCACCTAACATACCTATAAATAAAGTTTTATAACAAAATCTGTCTATAAACGAGGACTTGTTCACCTAACTAAAATAAATACTACTTTTCTTGAAAGTAAGATATGATTCTTCTAAATATTTTCTTTATATTTCTGGAATGTTTCAATCTGTGCTGTGAAACATTATAGATGCGTTGAAATATTATGATATGAGACTTTTATTCTCTCAAGATAATGTGTTTAGCTTGGGTTGCTATTATGGCGAAATAAATAATGCCTCAAGGTACTGGTGTTTAGAATTATAACAGTAAGGCCATGGGTTTTCTTTGTAGCTATGATTCAGCCATACTGTAAAAAATGAATGCCTATTCATTATAATCTTCTTTAAAATAATATTTAAGTGACAAAGGAAAAACACTTGCTAATAGTCTCTTTGGATCTAATCTGATGAATTTGAAATATAATTGCAAAGTAGAAGCATGAGCTTTCTATTTTATTTGTAAGTTAATTTTGATATGGGAAAAAGTATCCCATTTCAATTTTTGTTTTTGAGAGAAAGCATCTTATATTTAGGAAGTACCATGGACCCTTTCATGCCATGGGTGTGTTTCAATAAATCTCAGCTAATGAATGATTGATCTTAAAGAATTAGAAAAATCTCTAGTGTGAGCAATTAGATCTCTTTTTATTGTTGAGTTCTGGTTCAACAGGCATGAAATTCCAGGCATGGATTGTGAGTTATAGTACTCCGGGGTCCTTACTCCACTGGCAAGTTCTGATGCTTTCAAAATGAAACACTAGCTTCATATTCAAAATTCTCCTTTGTTCAATGATCCTTGTAACGCATTTTGATGTTTTAATCTCTTAGGCGTTGGTCTGGGTTTAGAGAATACTTTCAAAGTCACCAGAGATATTCGAAGAAAAAGATATCCAGTGCATTGCACTGTGCATGGAATGATGAATAGGTCAATGCACAATTAGGCACATTTTATGTAGATAATCAACTTGCTGTTTTTAGTCAATGTTGAATGTTACAGATACAGCCATGTGTTATCTCTAACTAACGAGAAAAAAATGTGTGTCACTTCTGGACAGCTTCTTTTTGGTGGCCAGTTTCCTGGCTCTCTCTTCTCATGTTACAGTAATTGTGAAACATGTCAGAATGAGACCTCTAAACACCCTGGTTTTGTGTGATGGCCATGAGCAGAGGCCTCCACCGTCAAGCCACACTAGGAATGTAGGATAATGAAGAAATAAACCTTTTTTGCAGAAATTACTGAGTCCATATATTAGGGTAGCAAAACTTAGCCTATCTGGCTAATAGAAAGATGGAGGGGAACCTGTGTAGCTCAGTCATTAAGCATCTGCCTTCACCTCAGGTCAGGATCTCAGGGTCCTCAGACTGAGTCCCGCACCGAGCTCTCTGCTCAGTGGACAGCCTGCTTCTCCCTCTCCGTCTGCCTGCCATTCTGCCTATTTGTGCTCTTCTCTGTCTCTCTGTCAAATAAATAAAAACCTTGAAAAAAAAAAAAAGAAAGAAAGATAGAGATGGATATCTATGTAATTATCAGGTAGCAATTCATAAAGAATATAAGGAAATAGTTCTTATAAGGAAATAGTTCTTCCTTCATAAACAAGAAACTCTACAGGTTCAAATTTGCCGCACCAGTATTCTACACTGTATAAAAATAAAACAACACTAAACAAAAAAATAAAAATCACTCAAGCTTTTCCTTGAATGATCTCTAAGTCAGTGTGGTAGGCATTTGCATATTTATGTACATTAATATCAGATTATTAAAATAACAGTAATTGGGCTAGATTCAGAAAAAAGTTTAACCCAAGCTCTTTATTTCACAAAGATAACTCAAGTGAAGAGATGGCCCAAGGTTACCCACAATAATAAAAACATACGCTAAAAGCCCAACTTTTCTGAAAAGTAGATCACAGTTCCATTACTTAATGCACATTTCCTTCACATCACCATCTAGCTGTGTTTGCAGAGAGCAGTCAGGAAATGCTGTCCAGGAAAGGGTGTGTTGGCAAGTAAGAAGTTTTAAAAGAACATATTTGAAGATAAAGGAGAAAAAGTTATAGAAAGAAGAATGGTAGAACAAACACTACATCATACCACTATGGAACAATTCCCTGCACTTTTATGAGAGTCACACAGCTGGGGCCTCTGAGTGGCTCGGTCAAGTTGAGTGTCTGCCTTCAGCTCCAGTCATGATCCCTGGGTTCTGGGATGAATCCCCACATTGGACTCTCTGCTGAGCAGGGAGTCTGCTTCTTTCTCTCCCTCTGCCTGCAGCTTCCCCTGCTTGTGCTCTCTCTCTCAATCAAATAAATAAAATCTTTTAAAAAAGAAAAGAAAGTCACACAGTTATTATTCTAAAGAGATTCAGAATGGCATCTAGTCCTCAGGTCCATCCCTCACCTGAGTCAGCCTTTTTTTAACCATGATTTCAATAACAATTATAAGTAATAATCATATATCAAACTCCTCAGCAGATTAATGTACACCTCAGAATCTTCAGGCAAAATTTTGTTTTTCCCATGGATAATTTCTGGATCTGTTTTTCTAGTCTCTCTCTCTCTCTCTCTCTCTATATATATATATATATTAATTTTTTTAGTCAAAGTATGGGTGTATAAGCATCTCCCTCCCATGGTGCTTCTGTCTTAGAAGGAAGGATACCCTGATTCTTTCAAAACATCCTCAAAATAATGACCTGGGACTAAACTAAAGCTTCTAAAAGTCACTGAGATTTTTAGATAAAATTCAATACAAATGCACCCAGTTGAATTTTATTACCACTTATCAGGATTGGGCTACACATAGTATGCTATCTGTGTTTTGTTTATCTCTGTTTTAATAGGCATTTCATTGACATTTTGATAGACTCCTCCAGTGCTTGAGGTTATTAAATTCTGTGCTTCAAGTTATTAAAGTCACAGAAATGCAATTAAAATCACTCCTTTGATCGTACATTATTCACTTATTTTTAGCTTTGGATATTACAGTGGAAAATTTTTAAAAGCCAAAGGTTTTAGATAAGTTTGAATAGATATTTTTAAATAGCCAATAGTAGTAAATGTATAATTATTTCTTTAAAACCGCTGTTTGCACATTTTGAAATGCAATTCTCATTGATTGTCACCACATGCGTCTATAGATAGATATACAGAGATCGACAGATGAATATGTATGACTGCCGTTGTTCAGATTTGCCTTTCTTCTTTCTTGAAAGGAGAGCAAAGTATGTGAAAAATATTGTCGACAAATTCAGAAGTTATATTCCTGAAATTCTGGCAAGGATTCAACTTCAAATGAGCTTTATTTTAAGTTAATTTTTTTTAGAAAGATTTTCACTTATTTATTTGACAGAAATCACAAGCAGACAGAGAGGCAGGCAGAGAGAGAGGAAGGGAAGCAGGCTCCCCACTGAGCAGAGAGCCCGATGCGGGGCTCGATCCCAGGACCCCGGGATCATGACCTGAGCCAAAGGCAGATACTTAATCAACTGAGCCATCCAGGCACCCCAGCTTCACCTTAAATTTGACTTTTGTTTTATTTGATATAGGTTCTATTTTATTCATTCTATAACAATAAAAGAGTGGGCTGACTCGAGTTCATAACTTGTGTTAACAGCATACCTTTCATTTTTCAAGATTCTGGTCTACTTCAAATTCTGTATTATGAATTGTGTGTGTGTGTGTGTGTGTGTGTGTGTTGTGCTTAACCTTACAATAAATTAAGAGAAAAGTAGAATCATTTCCCCTCTATAAGTGAGGAGACTAATGCTTCAATTAGCTAAAATGATCCCACTAATAAATGGTGGAGCCAGAATTCAACTCTAGCTTAATTTCACTCCAGACATAGCCTGTGATGCTTTACCACCTTGTCTTGTCTACCTTGTCTGTTTTAAAATTATATTTAAACATTTATGATAACAATAGTTGCTATTTCTACAGCTTTGACTTTGTGCCAGTCCTGCTATCACTGATTCAAATGTATTAATTCATTACATTTCATAACATCCCTGTGTTATTTTATGGATAATGGATGGTATAGAGAGGTTGTCCCACTTGCTAAGTTAGTTGCATGTAGTAATGGTTGGAGCCAGGATTCAAACTGATTCCTGAGTCTGGGCTCTTAACCATCATATTTACTCTGATTATTGTCTCCAAGAATACTGGGTGAGAGCCCCCTTCGAGAATGATAATATGCTGCATGAATATTGTACCTGTTCACACTCTATCTCCTTGTTTTTAATCCTTCTTGCCTTCTTTGATCCCAATCTACCCAGTCCCTACACTTCATCTTGCCTGCTAATCCTTCTGATCGTAGTGTGGACCTGGAGTGCTGTTTCAAAAATAAAAATGATGTTGAGCCTGTGTGATTCTTCAGTGAGTAAGAGTATCATAAATATGTAGCACTTGCTGCCACGGATGCAGTAAGGTAGAATGGTGGTTCAGTTGTCATTTAACTAGTGTAACAGCTATAAAGCGTTATCTAAACTTAAACAGAAATGACTTAAGTAGTTCCTACATTTATCCCTGGTAGTATTAGTCTGGCTCTATATGGATACTTGAATTCTAAATTCTAGGTTTCTACCTAGTCTTAAATACCCAGTTTGTTTCTTGTCAGAGGCCGCCTGAGTATCTGCCCCAGAAAACTTCCGTCCTCCCTGGAAACCAATTCCTGTAAGAATGAGCCCGTTGCCATGTTGTCGCTTCTGTTGACAATTTCACCGTCCTTAGCTGGATACTGTCCTTCTCTATTATACTGGTTTTCTACAATGAGGATTATTTACCTGATTAATCCTAGATTCATTACTCTGTGTTTCACCACTCACAAGTAACATTCCTGGCTCCCCAGGTTGCGTTTCCTCTAACAGTTCTGATCATTGTCTCAATCTCATTATTATTGTCAGTGCTACACAGATGACAGAGTTTACACAACTTCCATCCATCTTGGCATATGTTCTTAGACATCAATAATTTGTCAGTGTCTGTTTTAAAACTTGCTGCTTAGACAAACAAAATATCAGTGAAGGGCTCAGTAATAATTTCTCAGTATTTTCTTAAATTTTACATTGGGTTTTTATTGTTATGGCAAAAAAAATGGCATTAGACTTTGTAGCAGCATATCATTTATGGATCATCATGAATTTACATTTAAACAAAATATATACAAGAGTTGTAAAAACAAAAGCCCTCCCTTAAGCCTTTAGTTAAGTTTAACACTTAGATGCATATTAACACTTTCATATATATTAAATATTAACAAATAATTTCATTTGAATTTTTTAAAAAGATTTTATTTATTTATTTGACAGACAGAGATCACAAGTAGGCAGAGAGGCAGACAGAGAGGGAGGAAGGGAAGCAGTATTCAATGAGTGTTTGCAAAGGTTTCAGTCCCTGGTCATTCCCTTAGCTTATTTATATTGAGAAATCGGCTGATTTTCTATTCAGTTACACATAATTTTCAATCTCATCAAGTTACATTTCATTTTATTATTTTTTCATAACCTTATTTTTAACCAAAAATGGGACACAATGTTCTGGGACTTTTCAAAGAACATAATTTTGAGATCACTATTTAATTATATCTATCCAAATATTAAGTGAATAAGAATGACTCTGTAAAATATATCCTAAACATTTTGAATTTGTATCGGCCCCCATTACTTGGATAATAACCACTTGGTGTGTGAACACATATGTGCAAGTTATATGAAACCCCTACATTGTATGCAAATTTATTTGAATATTTATTTTGGAGTATAGTAACAATACTAATAAGATTCTCAGAATTATATGTGTATCAAATAATATAGAGAAGCTCTGTAAGACTAATTCTAAAATAGTTCTCTGAATTTAGACCCTCCATTGTTTGCTAGATGCTTCCATTCATTTGTTATCCCATAGGATTTATTATCCTAAGTGAGCATTGGCATGATTGCTGATATCACAGAGAGACATTATATGAAATAGCTTGATGAAATTCATCATTCTAATAAAGAATTGATGGTAAGACCATATTTTTATACTTAATACAAGTTTTCTTATGAGAATAAGAATATCTGGCAAATATCTGGTATGTTTTTGAACTCGAGTGTTTGTCCTGGGAGCATGGGGTACTTGTTAGTTTCTCTTTTATGGGCTTCCCAAATCTAACAGTTTTCTTTGCCTCCTTCCTAGATTGGCTGTTAGAAATCATAATTTCTAATCTTATCTATAGAAAATATGTGAGAAATATGGATTCCTATCCAATAAATTTATCTTATATTTCTTCTCATCTTTTTTTTATAATTATACAGTCTTTCAATCACTTACTTCAGGTGCTCATTCATATTTTATCTCTGTTGCTTTAATTGTTTATGGAACAAAACAGGGTAGAAATAAATAATTAAGTAATTAGGCCAAGAAATAAATAAATGAACAAAGTGCCTATCATAGACAAAGTATGAATCATAACATTTGTCTGTCAGTAATATTCAGCAAAAATTTTCAGTGATGATGGGACTGTGCTCCTATACATGGATTTTCAAATATGGCATCCACTAGACACAACTATTCAAGTACTTTAAATGTTGCTATTGCAAATGAGAAACTAAATTTTTAATTTCAAGCAATTTAAAATTTTTATTTAAATAGCCACATATGAAAAATAAATAAATAAATAAATAGCCAAATAAACAAATAGTGTGGTCAATGGTTACCATGTAGGACTGCACAGGAAATCACAATACTGTTCATTTTTCAGGACTTTACAAATGAAGGCAGCTCATTTTTTGTGACTTAAAAACAAATTACTAAATGAACCAGTTCATTATATGTTTTCAAAATATTGTCCCTCCAAATTAATGGACATGGGGGAAAGTGTCAGTAAAATGTAAAGTGTTTGTCAACTTGCCTCTCTAGCAAGGGAGTTATGTTCCTTGTCAGTTTGGCTGATTTATTTGTTGTTTTATATTATTTTTGGTTTGTTTGTTTAAATTGTGAGAATATCTTCCTTCTCCATTTTCCTTGTGTTTATTCCTTCCTGGGGGGTTGGTCAGGTTTACCCTTCTGGTGTGGAACAAGCTATGTCCTTCCTATTGGTGAGGTTATTGAGGCCTGAGGGCTGTCAGGAGCTGAACTTCCACAAGCACTCTGTGCCAGGTTTTTCTGGCCAACAATGCCCTGGCGTTTAGCTTGAACCAGGGGCCCTCAAACTAGAGTATGCATCAGATCACCTGAAGGGCCTGCTCAAAATCACACTGCAGGACCCCAGCACAAGCCCCAGCCTTCAGATTTAGCAGGTCTGGGCTGGGGCCTAAATATTAGTGTTTCTAACAAGTTCCAGGTGATGCTGATACTGCTGGTCTGGGTGCCCCACTGCCCTAAGTATCTGCTTGTTGATTTCACTTGCAAGGGCATCTGATGGCTGCTCACTAGTGCCATAAAACTTTCTGAATACAAGCAGAAAAGCATTATTGACTGGGCCTAGGAATTAAGATACCTGCAATCAAGTCCAAATATTTGTTCTGGAATTTGTACATTATGTCTGGGAGGTGTCACAGTGTATTAGTATGTTTTATTTGATTGTGAGGTATGTTACATAAAAATATATTTAACAGTATTTGAATTACAGACCTTGTGATTGATTTGCTTATACTTATGTTTTAGAAGGTAGATTCTTTGATATAATACCTTAAATATAATTATATTGAGCATATTATTATTATCAAGACCTGTGCTAAGTCATGTCTGTGTGGCCATGATCATATTTAATTTATGCAATATGTTATTCATAAACGTGTGTTAGTATTTATAGTTTTGCTATAAAAGAGGGAAAGCTTGAAGAGCCAGTCATTTGCCTATGAGCCACAGCTGAAGGACGCTGTGATTCACGCTTTGGAGCCCACTCTCTCAGCTACAGACAGATAAAGAATAAAGATAAGCTTACCAAGATCTATATCATCAGACAAATTGTTGTTTTCTTAATGTATAGAGATAGGACTATTAAATTCAGTTATTTGTGGGGGCATTAAAGGTCTATGTTGACATGGAATCAAAGCTTTTCAAATATGCTCCTGAAATAGCCAGTAGTTCTTTGATAAGGTAGAAAAATACCTTAAGTATTTTTGTCAATCTCATTAACTTTTCAAGTTATTAAACTGGTATTTAAGCAAAAATCTCTCACTATCATGAGAAAAATTTTTTAAAGACCTAGTTTTTCAACTGCTGTGTGTAAAAACTCTTGTTCAGCAAGGGAATTAAAGAAATACGTAATGTGTTGAAATGTTAATTTTTTTCAATCAAATTTATCACAATCATGCCTTGATTCCAATTTTATCTTTATTTCTATGGCTCCAACATGGAGAATATCCTTAAAAGCATATATTTTTAAATATCAGAGTTTTAAATTTTATTTTTGACTTAAAATTACTTAGATAAATTAGTGGAAACTTGGTACAATATTTCTTAAAATGTGTGAATTCATTTCTAGTTTTATCCTTTTTATCGGTGTTGTAGTATGTATAACAAAATACAAGGTACTCTCTACATCCATCAGCTGTATGATAATCTTTTTAAAAGTAAGTTTTTATCTACCTTTAAGCAAAATATTGTTTCATTTACTACGTAATAATGAAGTTATTTTCAAGGGAGTTTAGGAATAGATTTGGGAAAAACACTTCAAGTGGCTAATATTTCAGAATTATCAATTGTGATTTTTCATGTGCAGTGTGAAGTCTATACATAATAAATATTTGAAAACAACTTTATCGTCAAAAAAAGTATTTGAAGCATTGCTTGTAACATCATACAGCTGCAGACTTCATGATGTCCACCATTGGGAACCACTGAGAGTTCTTAAATTCAATAGTGAGATTTTATTTCACAGTCATCAGGACTGTTGATGTAACAAGGATTGTATATGTGATATACTGTAAAGTTGCAGTATAGTATATATGATATGAACATTTTTTGCAAAAATAGAAAATATTCTGTAACGTAGGAGACAGAAGGATTATTTTTAAAGTAATAGGCAAAAAGTAAATAAGAGATAACTTCCCCAATGTGTAGGGGAGAAAAAAAATTCCTTCAGTTTACACTTTTGTAAATTTTCTTATTTCACAATAATTCAGCCATGAATATCCTTGTCCATAAATCTTCATTACAGATTTGAATTTTCCTTAGAAATTCCTATGATTGTAATTTAAGATATAAGCAGTATTGAGGAAAACATTCCTTAAATAATGCTACATTGATTAAGCTACTAACAGTAAATACCTGATAGAGAGTTCTTCTCACACATAAAAAAGTTAATGTTCATTTTTTTTCTGTTTGGTGTAAGAAAAAAATCTCATATAAATGAATATGTGACAGGGTGGTGAAACAATTTTTCATATATTTGAGTATATGCAATTCAATTATTTATCTATCAGAAGCATAATTGAAAGATTACATCATGTTCCAAAAAGCTAAGTACTAACTATATTTTATTCTACTTAATATTTGGAAAAATGTAAACCTTCTATTATGTAAATAAGATACCTAAAGCTAGGATCTTAAAAATGTATTACTCAAAAGGATACTAAAAGTAATTTATCCCAAATTCTTTTATTTACAGATTAGTAAAGTCATGTCCAGGTAAAACCTAACAGTTCTGGTATTGTAGAAGTTGCCAAAAACAAAATTAAATTACAGAACAAAATTGAAAACAAAAACAAAATCCCATGGCTTGGGAGCAAGGTCCATTGTCTTTTCTCTGTTCCAAGCTCTGACACTAGAATTCCATGTTATCAAAAAATTTTAATCTCTAAATAGATGACAGCGAGGCTGTGTAGTGCATATGTCACCTTGTATTTTATTTTGGTGCTATGAAGGACTATATATATCTTGCACATTGTGCAGATATTATAAAGTGACATTCTCAAGTAAATGCTGAGCTTTTCTTTTTTTTAATTAGTAGCTGAACTGGAAAATGCAAGCTGTCAAATATGTGTTTCTTTTTTAATACTCGAAATAGAATAGTTTCATATTAATTACATGGTAGCAACCAACTATATGAGTTACATTAGGAAAGCAGAACTCAAAATCTCCTATATTTATTTTGAGAGACCTCACAAAGACCAAAATGAATCCAGAGTTTAGTTTGTATATTTTCAAGGAAAGGTAATACTGTATTTTAAAATAATCTAATTTCATCTTGAATTACTGACAAGCTTTGACATTTATTTTTACCAATAAAAAAAGACAATATGAAAGGAGAATAAAACCGTGATAAGCCGGAAGGAAACATTTTTTATTTTAATGGGAAATAATTGCCAGTATATTTAACATCCTTGAATCTCACATTTAATCAAGAGAAATAATATGAACAATCTTAAGCATTTATGAGACATTCGATAATATCAGTAGAAAGATCACTTTGGGCTTTCATCATCTATGAGGAAACAGGTTGAATTATTTACTTGTGATCTCACAATAATACAATTAAGGCAAAATGAGAACCAGGAGTCCTTGGTCATAACTTCAGATTGGTTCAGTGGGTTTTGGTTTGTTAACTCAGCATTTGCAGTCTTCTTCACATTAAACAATAGCTCCCTGCTTATATGCATGTGAGTAACTAGGAAAAGAGTTTTTAAAAATTAATTTTAGTAACAATCATGATAATAAAAGTACTTAATTTTGGGAACTTTCCAGAACGCTCGGTGAGACGCGGAGGAGCGGCGCCTACCCGAGCTGCGCCCAGCAACGCGCTCCTTCCTGCTCCCCCACATCGGCCTCGGCCCTCTCACCGGCTGTAGAAAATGGTGAAAGAAAGCACTTATTATGATGTTTTGGGGGTCAAACCCAATGCCACCCAAGAAGAACTGAAAAAGGCCTACAGGAAACTGGCTTTGAAGTACCACCCTGATAAGAATCCAAATGAAGGAGAGAAGTTTAAACAGGTTTCTCAAGCTTATGAAGTACTCTCTGATGCAAAGAAAAGGGAATTATATGACAAAGGAGGTGAACAGGCAATTAAAGAAGGTGGAGCTGGTGGTGGTTTTGGCTCCCCCATGGACATCTTTGATATGTTTTTTGGAGGAGGAGGAAGAATGCAGAGAAAGAAGGAGGGATAAAAATGTTGTGCATCAGCTCTCAGTAACCTTAGAAGATTTATATAACGGTGCAACAAGAAAACTAGCTCTGCAAAAGAATGTGATTTGTGATAAATGTGAAGGCCGAGGTGGTAAGAAAGGAGCAGTTGACTGTTGTCCCAATTGCCGAGGTACTGGAATGCAAATAAGAATTCATCAGATAGGACCTGAAACGGTTCAGCAAATTCAGTCTGTGTGCATGGAGTGCCAGGGCCATGGGGAACGGATCAGTCCTAAAGATAGATGTAAACGCTGCAATGGAAGGAAGATAGTTCAAGAGAAGATTCTAGAAGTTCATATTGACAAAGGCATGAAAGATGGCCAGAAGATAACATTCCATGGTGAGGGAGACCAAGAACCAGGACTGGAACCAGGAGATATTATCATTGTTTTAGATCAGAAGGACCATGCTGTTTTTACTTGGTGAGGAGAAGACCTTTTCATATGTATGGACATACAGCTGGTTGAAGCACTGTGTGGTTTTCAAAAGCCGATATCTACTCTTGACAACCGAACCATTGTCATCACCTCTCATCCAGGTCAGATTGTCAAGCATGGAGATATCAAGTGTGTGCTAAATGAAGGCATGCCAATTTATCGTAGGCCATATGAGAAGGGTCGCCTCATCATCGAATTTAAGGTAAATTTTCCTGAGAATGGCTTTCTGTCTCCTGATAAACTCTCTTTGCTGGAAAACTCCTACCTGAGAGGAAGGAAGTAGAAGAGACTGATGAAATCGACCAGGTAGAACTGGTGGACTTTGATCCAAATCAGGAAAGACGGCGCCATTACAATGGGGAAGCATATGAGGATGATGAACATCATCCCAGGGGTGGTGTTCAGTGTCAAACCTCTTAATGGGGCCAGTGAATAACACTGCTGGCATTTTATGTGCAGTAGTGAATGAGTGAAGGACTTAAATCATAGCTCACTACTTGCTATTGTTTTTGTTTTAATATTCAACTATAGTAGTGTTTTAAAAGTTAAATGAAGCTGGCCTCATAAAATGAGTTTGGAAGTTTTCCTTCCATTTCTATTTTTTGGAACAGTTTGAGGAGAATAGGAATTAGTTCTTCTTTAAATGTTTGGTAGAATTCCCCCGGGAAGCCGTCTGGCCCTGGGCTTTTGCTTGTTTGGAGATTTTTAATGACTGTTTCAATCTCCTTACTGGTTATGGGTCTGTTCAGGCTTTCTATTTCTTCCTGGTTCAGTTGTGGTAGTTTATATGTTTCTAGGTATGCATCCATTTCTTCCAGATTGTCAAATTTATTGCCGTAGAGTTGCTCATAGTATGTTCTTATAATAGTTTGTATTTCTTTGGTGTTAGTTTCAGGTCCTATCTCTCCTCTTTCATTCATGATTTTATTTATTTGGGTCCTTTCTCTTTTCTTTTTGATAAGTCGGGCCAGGGGTTTATCAATTTTATTAATTCTTTCAAAGAACCAGCTCCTAGTTTTGTTGATTTGTTCTATTGTTTTTTTGGTTTCTATTTCATTGATTTCTGCTCTGATCTTTATGATTTCTCTTCTCCTGCTGGGCTTAGGGTTTCTTTCTTGTTCTTTCTCCAGCTCCTATAGGTGTAGGGTTAGATTGTGTACCTGAGACCTTTCTTGTTTCTTGAGAAAGGCTTGTACCGCTATATATTTTCCTCTCAGGACTGCCTTTGTTGTGTCCCACAGATTTTGAACCGTTGTATTTTCATTATCATTTGTTTCCATGATTTTTTTCAATTCTTCTTTAATTTCTCGGTTGACCCATTCATTCTTTAGAAGGATGCTGTTTAGTCTCCATGTATTTTGGTTCTTTTCAAACTTCCTTTTGTGGTTGAGTTCTAGCTTTAGAGCATTGTGGTCTGAAAATATGCAGGGAATGATCCCAATCTTTTGATACCGGTTGAGTCCTGATTTAGGACCGAGGATGTGATCACCTTGATCCCAAAACCAGACAAGAATCCCACCAAAAAAGAGAGCTATAGACCAATATCCTTGATGAACACAGATGCGAAAATACTCAACAAAATACTAGCCAATAGGATTCAACAGTACATTAAAAAGATTATTCACCACGACCAAGTAGGATTTATTCCAGGGCTGCAAGGTTGGTTCAACATCCGCAAATCAGTCGACGTGATACAACACATCAATAAAAGAAAGAACAAGAACCATATGATACTCTCAATAGATGCTGAAAAAGCATTTGACAAAGTACAGCATCCCTTCCTGATCAAAACTCTTCAAAGTGTAGGGATAGAGGGCACATACCTCAATATCATCAAAGCCATCTATGAAAAACCCACCGCAAATATCATTCTCAATGGAGAAAAACTGAAAGCTTTTCCGCTAAGGTCAGGAACACGGCAGGGATGTCCATTATCACCACTGCTATTCAACATAGTACTAGAGGTCCTACCCTCAGCAATCAGACAACAAAAGGAAATTAAAGGCATCCAAATCGGCAAAGAAGAAGTTAAATTATCACTCTTCGCAGATGATATGATACTATATGTGGAAAACCCAAAAGACTCCACTCCAAAACTGCTAGAACTTATACAGGAATTCAGTAAAGTGTCAGGATATAAAATCAATGCACAGAAATCAGTTGCATTTCTCTACACCAACAGCAAGACAGAAGAAAGGGAAATTAAGGAGTCAATCCCATTTACAATTGCACCCAAAACCATAAGATACCTAGGAATAAACCTAACCAAAGAGACACAGAATCTATACTCAGAAAACTATAAAGTACTCATGAAAGAAATTGAGGAAGACACAAAGAAATGGAAAAATGTTCCATGCTCCTGGATTGGAAGAATAAATATTGTGAAAATGTCTATGCTACCTAAAGCAATCTACACATTTAATGCAATTCCTATCAAAGTACCATCCATCTTTTTCAAAGAAATGGAACAAATAATTCTAAAATTTATATGGAACCAGAAAAGACCTCGAATAGCCAAAGGGATATTGAAAAAGAAAGCCAACGTTGGTGGCATCACAATTCAGGACTTCAAGCTCTATTACAAAGCTGTCATCATCAAGACAGCATGGTACTGGCACAAAAACAGACCCATAGATCAATGGAACAGAATAGAGAGCCCAGAAATAGTCCCTCAACTCTATGGTCAACTAATCTTTGACAAAGCAGGAAAGAATGTCCAATGGAAAAAAGACAGCCTCTTCAATAAGTGGTGCTGGGAAAATTGGATAGCCACATGCAGAAAAATGAAATTGGACCATTTCCTTACACCACACACAAAAATAGACTCAAAATGGATGAAGGATCTCAATGTGAGAAAGGAATCCATCAAAATCCTTGAGGAGAACACAGGCAGCAACCTCTTCGACCTCAGCCACAGCAACATCTTCCTAGGAACATTTGCAAGGGAAGCAAGGGCAAAAATGAACTATTGGGATTACATCAAGATCAAAAGCTGTTGCACAGCAAAGGAAACAGTTCACAAAATCAAAAGACAACTGACAGAATGGGAGAAGATATTTGCAAACAACATATCAGATAAAGGACTAGTGTCCAGAATCTATAAAGAACTTAGCAAACTCAACACCCAAAGAACAAATAATCCAATCAAGAAATGGGCAGAGGACATGAACAGACATTTCTGCAAAGAAGACATCCAGATGGCCAACAGACACATGAAGAAGTGCTCCATATCACTCAGCATCAGGGAAATACAAATCAAAACCACAATGCGGTATCACCTCACACCAGTCAGAATGGCTAAAATCAACAAGTCAGGAAATGACAGATGCTGGCGAGGATGCGGAGAAAGGGGAACCGTCCTACACTGTTGGTGGGAATGCAAGCTGGTGCAACCTCTCTGGAAAACAGCATGGAGGTTCCTCAAAATGTTGAAAATAGAACTGCCCTATGACCCACCAATTGCACTATTGGGTATTTACCCTAAAGATACAAACGTAGTGATCCAAAGGGGCACGTGTACTCGAATGTTTATAGCAGCAATGTCCACAATAGCCAAACTATGGAAAGAACCTAGATGTCCATCAACAGATGAATGGATCAAGAAGATGTGGTATATATACACAATGGAATACTATGCAGCCATCAAAAGAAATGAAATCTTGCCATTTGCGACAACATGGATGGAACTAGAGCGTATCATGCTTAGCGAATTAAGTCAAGCAGAGAAAGACAACTATCATATGATCTCCCTGATATGAGGAAGTGGTGATGCAACATGGGGGCTTAAGTGGGTACGAGAAGAATCAATGAAACAAGATGGGATTGGGAGGGAGACAAACCATAAGTGACTCTTAATCTCACAAAACAAACTGAGGGTTGCTGGGGGGAGGGGGTTTGGGAGAAGGGGGCGGGATTATGGACATTGGGGAGGGTATGTGCTTTGGTGAGTGCTGTGAAGTGTGTAAACCTGGTGATTCACAGACCTGTACCCCTGGGGATAAAAATATATGTTTATAAAAAATAAAAAATTATTAAAAATAAAACAAACAAACAAACAAACAAAAAGTTAAATGAAGAATAAACTCAAATATAAAATCTCTGACTTTGCCCTGTATGTATGATGACTTCAGTGTGGAAGATAAGTTTAATATTTGTAAAAACTGCTTTCAAAAAAAATCTCCCCTAGCATTTGTTAGGCCATACCTTGTAATTAATTTCAGTTCTATGTATATGAAACAGCTCAGACTGAAATGCTGGGTGCATGTATTAACTTCAGTGTATGACCCTTAATTGTTAAGCTATGAAGTTAAAACTTGTATTTAATTGGCAATCAGACAAAGAATTTGTAGAGAAGTGTTGGTCTATAGTTATGTTAAGCAGGATTCATTGTGATGCCTCTGCATTTATTGCCTCAACTGTTACTTGAAGATGGCATGCTATGTAATTTGGCCTGTGGTATCAGTGATAGAAAGGATACCTCTTTAAAGAAGGGGTTTGTCATATGCTGCTGCTTGAGGGCTTGCACTTGTAGAATTGCATTCCCTTTTGTGCCATCTTTTTCTCCCCCCTTTTTAAAATATATATATATCAGTCCTGGTTATACTTTTTTTTGCCTTCATTTTGGACCATGATAAGCTTCAGAGTAGTGGCTTCGGGAGCAGGGTAACTTACAGTGAAGAGACATTTACGTGGAGAAGTTTGCATGTATGAGATAGAAAGTTTTTTTTTTTTTTTAATTTAAGGTATGTTACAGGCTTACTTTAAATAACGCTCCGAAGTAACTGTAATTTAATGTTGGTAGTATAGCAAATTATGATGAATAGCTTTAATTGTATGTTTAAAAAGTCATGTTCACAAGCTTAAGTCTGGTTATCAGAATTAAGCAATTGGAATGTATGAATGTCTCCTTAATATACTGATAACAAAGCAAAAAAAAAAAAAAAAGTACTTAATTTTGACAAAGCCCAGTACTGTGAGGCAGGTAGGTCTGCTACATGCAGACTATGAGATTTCAAGAGATTGTGATTTTCTCTGTTTTAGATAGCTAGTATAAACCAAGTCAATACTTAAATGTAGGTTTTCTCTAAGTTCATAGGTCATTGACATAATAAAAATATTTAGGTGTTTTTTTTTTTTTTTGTCTTTGTAAGGTAGAAACCCAATCTCCTAGCTTAAGTTAAAAATTGAGGCTTTTGTTGGCTCATAAATTTTAATAGATGGAAAAGTATTGGGATGCCTGGGTGGCTCAGTGGGTTAAAGTCTCTGCCTTTGGCTCAGGTCATGATCTTGGGGTCCTGGGATTGAGCCTAGCATTGGGCTCTCTGCTCAGCAGGGAACCTGCTCCCCCCACCCCCACCTCTCTCTGCCTGCATCTCTGCCTACTTGTGATCTCTGCCTGTCAAATTAATTAATTAATTAATTAACTCTTAAGAAAATACATTAAACTACAAAAAGTACAGGGATAAATCTGAAAGTGCCTCAAATACTCAGATTAATCTGGTTTTCCTTCATTTACACACACAGAAACACACAGAAAGGCATCTGCCTTTCTCTGCAGAGTGGTTTCATTCTCTTCCACTGGAGACTTTCTCCATACAGTGGGAAAATGGTAACAACCAGCATGTTCTTGGCAATGTACTTTGGTCCAGGTTCTCTCAGAAATCTTGTTTGTTAACAGATACTTGTTCCTGGACTCCTCCAGGGCATACAAAGTGCTACCTGCCCTTACAGGCTTCCTTTTCTGTCTTAGCAGCATTCAAGAACTTAAGCAAAATTCAATAAACAAGCATCTAGTTATGTATTAATTGTAAGAAAGAGTTAATATCTGTCCAGCACCCTCTATGTGATCAATTCAAGGCAAGATGACTTTTTTTTTAATTTCTAGTTTTCATCCTGAAGGTGAAGCATTATATTTTACTTTACTGATAAGGAAGAGTTAGGGAGGGATTGAAATTTGAATTCTATTCAGTTCAAACCCAAAACCCATGTCTCTACCTATGTTATCTAATAAGAAGAGATGAATGTTTATCAGGTTTATGGGTTTGCTTTAAATAATTCATTAGGCTCATGTTATCATTAACCTCTTTACTCTACAAAGACCTTGAATTTTAAGCTTTTGAAAGATAATGCACAGGTGTATAATAACAAGCAAGGTAATCAATTCTTGCTGAAATTAAGTTTATGGTATTCTTTTTCGTAACAGGTGTGTATGTATATCAGAGAATTTATGGTATTTCAGATTTTAAGGTGATTTCAAAACTAAAATATGCAATATGATAATAGAAATTTCAGGAGGATAATTTTTGAAATTAGGATCTTCATGTCAGTAACCTATATGTTCATTGAATTCTTAGCTACTATTTTTATTAATGCTAGAAGTATGCTTTCTAAACACAAAGTAAAAAAAAAAAAAAAATCAATGGAAGAAAGATCCACAGAGGTACAATAAATAAAAAACAAAAAATCTAGGATACAAAGATATGAATAGTATCAACATGTTTTATAACCTCAAATACAATCAAAAAAAGAAAATAGTACCTGCTATGTCAGAAACTGTGACTCACAACTTTCATGCAGAATTTGAGGTGAAATAATATTTTGTTTTGGTTGATTTTTATGTGGCTGCAATGGCAGTTTTTTTGTTTTTTGTTTTTTGTTTGTTTTTGTTTTTATTATACTTACTGAGAAATCTCAAATGACCTTAATTTGGTTAATGATTTTATATTTTCCTAAATGTCAAGACTTAAAGGCAAATCTAAGAAAGAGGACATAAATACAATTTTAAATAAGATGCTTCCAATGTTCTGATGGTTGTCTTTAATGTGATAAGTGAATGCTCAAGCCATTGACCTGAGCTTCAGTTTCCAGCCATGAGGATGGCAATAGGAAAATTCTGTCTGGATATCTATACCAGAATCTTTTTTTTTTCCCCCTTAAAGATTTTATTTATTTGACACAGAGAGAGAGAGAGGAAACACAAGCAGGGGAGTGAGAGAGGGAGAAGCAGGCTTCCCACTGAGCAGGGAGCCTGATGTGGGGCTCGATCCCAGAGATCCTGGGATCATGAGCTGAGTCCAAGGCAGATGCTTAATGACTGAGCCACCCAGGCTGTGCTAGAGTCTTAAGCCATGATGGAATTTTACGGATCCATACATGCTTTCTCTCTCTCTCTCACTTAACTTTTATTTTGTTCATCAGCTTTGTGTCAGTTTAATGAGTTCCAAAGACTTATAAAGGGTCTATGACTCAACCATCAATGTTGGAGCTAAAATCCATCCCTCCCCAAAGGAGCAGCAGATCAAGGCAAATACAATAATAAATGGCAGGCACAAATGGGGAGTTAGACATTTTACCACTTTCAAACAGAAAATGTTGGATTTGTCACCAATATGAATCCTGACATGTTTAGTTATGAGAAAATGGATATATTTTTTCTGATCAAAATCAATATCTTAAAATTTTTGGAAAAGAGTATAGAAAGGAAGAAGGTGTCCTACTTCTGTTCTGTTTATAGTTGACTTCTTGCAAAGAAATCCTGTGGTTTTCTTGTTTTATGAATATATTAGAATACTACACACTAATAGTAATAAATAACAAGTTGAAACTTGAAGTCATGAATTAAACCTCTAAGTCATTAAAAAAAAAAAAAGCAAGAAAGACCTCATAGTCATTTTCTCTTCTGGGACAATCTTTTTATGTTTTTGAAATTCACTAAAAAGGACCTAATTCAAATTCAGGATTTTTCGCAACCAACACAAACACCTCAGATAAGTGAGAAGTTTATGACAGGGGACACACCATGCCAATTTATTTAGAAGCATCTTGAATCACACCTCTCTTTTATCTCCTAGACTCCCCACCCCCGACAGGATTGGGAAGGGTGGTTCTGAGATAACCTATAATTTTTCCCTTATTTTATGGAGGCAAAGGGATTAAAATTCATTTTTCCTGATACAGGCATGTGTTGTCCATGGTACTGTGTATTATATGCACTTAATTATTCTGCCACGACCCAGCTAAGTGTAAGAAGCATTAAATCATATTTATAGTAACCAGCATAAGCAGAGATACAGATTATGGATTATAATGTTCCTGATGTTTGGGGAACTTATCTTTTATCTCAATATTGAATTCTACCTTATGGTATGTTTTTAATCAATGCAGTTTTTTTTTTTATTTTGTTCATCAGCTTTGTGTCAGTTTAATGAGTTCCAAAGACTTATAAAGGGTCTATGATTCATAATACTTCTATTAACTACTTTTCTTCAGGGTTGATGACTCATGCTAAACAATACCCATTAGGTTCCTTTGATTTTTATGGAGTAAAGGTTGGAATCCATTCTCTAATAGCTACTTATACTTATTTACAGCTCTTTACAGCCATGTTTTTACCAATCCAATTTTACAGATGAAGGATCAATGAGGTTAAGTGCCTTGCCCAGCACCACCAAATAGGTGAATTAAAAGCTGAGATTAGAATTTAAAATTTCAATCTCCCTGAGAGTCACTGAGCCATGCTGCCTTGAAAAACATTAAAAATTTCTTTGAAAAATTTTTTTGTAAAAAACTTCAAATTTCAGAATAAAATTTAAATTTTTTTCAAAGGAATTCCTTCATGAGGACATTTTAAATGCTATAAATGTACATAATCAAATTCAATGTCAGCTGTGAATTAACTTACTTATAACAAAATTACTAGTGAAAGTATTAGTAGAATTCTGACTATTAAGATACAGAAACCGAAATGTATTGTCTTTGTTTCATAAAGAAAATATGAATTGCTCACAAATAATGGTTTATGAAGTCAGTAAGTAGGACTATAAATGTTCTTTTACCCAACAATCCTGTTCAATTTTTGTTAAATACATTTACAGTAGATTATATTATGATGAAGAGGATTCTAGGCTTATAGACTGCTAATTTGGAGCTGATTCCCAACCACATAAAGCTAAGCATTAATAAACAGATGACTTCTTATTAAAAATAAATATATATTATAAAGTATAGTTAAAAGCTACCATGAAGTGAACCCATTTTTGTGTGAATTATTATATCCCTTAATGAATGACTTAATAACATGTGATATGATTGGAGGAAGATTCCCACAGCACAATCATTGACTTACAGAAGACAAGTTCCAGAAGATATTAATGCCTTCTAATGGAATCTTGATTGTAGAGCAGAGATCAAACATTTATCACATCACTCATTCAGGAGAATTAAGTTTTTGCTTTGACTGAGAGCATGTCTTTCCTGGAGAGGCTGCCTCTACTTTATTGTGTTTCACAACCATGCCCAATGTTCATTTTGTCCACTATACCAGAATCACATAATCTGAAACTAAAAAGCAATTTGGTTGGGACGCCTGGGTGGCTCAGTGGGTTAAAGCCTCTGCCTTCGGCTCAGGTCATGATCCCAGGGTCCTGGGATCAAGCCCCGCATTGGGCTCTCTGCTCAGCAGGGAGCCTGCTTCCCTTCCTCTCTCTCTGCCTGCCTCTCTGCCTGCTTGTAATCTCTGTATGTCAAACGAATAAATAAAATCTTTAAAAAAATAAAATAAAATAAAATAAAAAGCAATTTGGGATCATTTAGCCTGTTCTTTGATTCTTCAGTAATGAAACAGATTTTAAAGACCTAGAGTTACCTTCTATGGATTATACAGTCTACAGTTTTGTCATTTTCTATAATCTGAGTCTGTGTTCTGAGTGACTATAGGAGGCATGATTCTACTGAGCTCACTTCCCAACTTCCTGGCTTCCTAAATACAAATTTAAATTTTTATTCAAATTTTGAATAATTATGGCCATTATTCAATTTTTTTGGTCTCTACTTTCACTCTTTTCCTTTAGAGACTCCAATTATACATTTATTTGCCTACTTCAGTCTTCCCCACAGTTCACTGATCTTGTGTTTAATTTATTTCATTTTGAGTTTTTAGGTTACTATAGCTTTCATATTTTCTTAATTGCAGATTTTAAGATGTTATTTATTCCATCCATAGACTTGCTATGAAATAAGTTATTAAAAAACTGGGTATAAAAAAACTAATGTGTTTATTCCTATACATTTTTCTATGGTTTGAAACCATGCCAAGTAATCTAAGGTTCTAGATTTCTGTCTTCCCACAAATAGAACCAAGTAATAGTTTTTAAAAAGACTTCAAATGTTATCAATAAATATATCTCAAATAATATAAATTTTGTTTTGGAGAAAACATGACATGAGCATAAATTAATTTTCTAACTTTTCTTATCAGCAGCTAGGTATCAATCACATAGCTATGGTAGGAAAAATATGCCTTCAAGTTTTCAACACTGGTTTAAAATACTATTTATTTTAGAACTTATAAAAAAGTAAATTATATCCTTTTATGAAAAACTTTACAATATAAACAAATTATAGAAATTCTTAATAGGAAAATGAGTATTCTGCAATTGAAATTTAAAAGCTATGGGGCATCTGGGTGGCCATCATTAAGCATCTGCCTTTGGCTTAGGTCATGATCCTAGGGTCCTGGGGTCGAGCCCCACATCGGGCTCCCTGCTCAGTGTGGGGGGTGGAGGGGTGCGGGGTGGAGGGGTGTTTGCTTCTCCTTCTCTCACTCCCCCTGCTTGTGTTTCCTCTCTTGCTGTGTTTTTCTCTGTCAAATAAATAAAATCTTAAAAGAAATTTAAAAGTTACTGAAATTTCTTACAGAAAACAAGTTAGAGAAAAATAAAGATACTTCATGAGGCACCTGGGTGGCTCAGTGGGTTAAGCTTCTGCCTTTGGCTCAGGTCATGATCTCAGGGTCCTGGGATGGAGCCCCACATTGGGCTCTCTGCTCAGCAGGGAGCCTGCTTCCCCCTCTCTCTCTGCCTGCCTCTCTGCCTACTTGTGATCTTTGTCTGCCAAATAAATAAAATCTTAAAAAAAAAATAAATATACTTCATAATAGAAGTGTCAGGTTTGTCTTCATGATATAGAAAACTCAGTGCAGGGTTAGTAAAGTAAGAACAAAACTTAGCATTGAGTGATGAAAAAGAATCAAGACACAAGCTGACCAACAGTATGCGGTGTTTCCAGAAGACCCATGAAATAGTAGAGGTTTTTTTCTTTTGTTTTGTTACCCCTTTTGCTTTTTTTTTCCTCTCTGTTCTGATCTTTAAAATGTAATTCAAGGTCCAAGATGGTAAGTGAAGATCTTGTCATCAATTCTTCATTCTAGGTAACAGGTAGGAAGAAGAGGGAGAAGGAGAAAAAGAGCTTTTATGAGATTTCTGATAAGCTGGGGCACAGCAGAGTCATGTATGTATCAATAGCCAGAACTTAGTAACCAGGCCACACAGCCTGCAAAGAAAGGCTGGGATTTGCAGTTAAAGCTAAAAACCAGATATCCTAACACCAGAAAATAGAACAAATATTGAAGTAGGTGATGAGCTGCCTCTCCAATATGTTTGGGGTAAATAAGCATTCTCCACAGGCTAGCTCTGTTGTTTATTTAGGGCAGTTAACCTCAGAGGACCTGACCCAAGGGATTATTCTAAAGAAATACATCTGCCATGTTCTTAGCTTCCCCTAGTAAGAGAGCCTGAGATGGCGTTTAGAGTGATTAAAGTCAGCCATGGTAAGGAGGCTTATTTCAAGCATGAAAGCTGGAACTGTTGTATAAACTTCTTACAGATTTCAAGGATACACTTTTAAAAAAATTCCATAGCATATCAGTCCTAAGGAAATATACCGCTATGAATAAGCAGTAAACTTTTATTATGAAATTCTACATATACATATAATTTTCACTTATACACACAAACTTTCAAAAAAAGGCAGGATTTTATTTTGAATCTACTGGCTGAAAAAAGTTGGAGAAAGAAAATGTGTATCGTGTTCCTTAACAGAAATAAAGAATTGTAGTGATGGGCATTCAGTGAACATGTTGCTAAACACTAACTGCTTCATATATATTTATCAAATTATCACCTTTAAAAACACTGAGAGGTAAGTACTCTCTTCATGTCCCAGGTAAGAGCAGTAAGGCAAAGAGGGGTTGAACATTTTCATTAAATAAAATGGGAATGCTATGCCTCCCAGAAAACAGCCTCACCTGTGAGTAGAAAGGACACTTAGTGCCTCAATTTTAAATTGAGTACTTTGTAACACTTGAAGCTATTATTAAAAATAAGTTGAGGACTTAACCTCGTTTGGCAAAAATGTACTAGTTCCTTCAAACAATGTAAATGCTAAAAGCATAATTTAGATGGTTCTGTCTTTAGGAAATACAAAATATGAAGATATTTCACTGAGGTCTAAAAAACTGAAAGATATACTGGGACTTTTAACATTCAGAAATTTTGTGCTTTTTTATTGAACTAGAATTTGAGGGGAGAAAATCCATTTATGGAGTCTTACAGCAAGGCTATTTCAGAGAATGAATGAGAAGCGTGTGTATGAAAATTGAAAATAAAATGCAAATGTAGCAAAAGTATACAATTTAGTTTGATTACACCATAGGTCAGCTTCGCAGATGAGCTGCTTGAAATAGATGATCAAGATTGTATGAGTTAATTCTGTGGCATGCTGAGACCTAACTGGCAGTGTTTCTAATGCCCTGCACTAGGAAGCACATAATTACTGCTGTTATTATGGAGGATGTGAATGTGGTCTCCTAGCAATATGCTAAACATCCTCTTTTGAGTACTTAAAGTGCTTCATCTGCTCAGATTGGTAAAGGTTTTATTCATACAGAAAGCAGCAAATAAAGTAGTACAAGTGCTATTTAATTCATATATAATTAATATTTAATTCATGTAGACATATATAACTTAATACAGATTTTTAAGTTTAATTCTGAGTGAGTGATACAGGGAACATAGGTAGGACGGTCTTAAGTTTTGTCGGTGCCCTCTATTCTCTTGTAGGAATTTTAGATTTTTCTTCTTAGGAAGAATGAATATTTTCCTCTAGGAGGAAAGTAGTCAGGAATATCTTTATATATTAGTAATTGTAATAACAGCAACAACAGTAAATGTAACTGTTTCATACTGCTTCCTAGTTGCACACCATGTGATTGGTAAAAATAAGTTGGTATGATTTCATTCTTCTTTCCATTGCTAAGGCTTGTATTGTGATCTGAGATATGATTTACCTTGTACAGTGTTTCATGTGCACTTGATAGGAATGTGTATTCTGTTGCTGGTGGATGGAATATTCTGTAAATGTCTGTTAGGTCCATTGGTCTAAGGTAGAGTTCAAGTTGATATTTGTTTACTGATTTTTTTGTTGGTTTGGATGATCTATTCATTGTGAAAAGTGAGATATTAAAGTCCCCACTATTACTGCCTTTATGTTTATTTCTCCTTTCAGATATGTTTTATTTGCTTGCTACATTTAGGTGCTCTGACATTTGGTGTATATATAATTATGTCTTCATGATGATTCAACCCCTTTGTCCTTACATAATGACCTTCTTTGTCTCATTACTGTTCTTGAATTTCCTTTCTCTTTCTACCAGTTTGAGTCACCTATGCAAGGCAACCTTGCAAACCAGTTCTAGAAGACAGAGCCACAAAATAGACCTAGAATCCCGAAGTCATTACTCAGAAAAGAGACCCAACAATACAGAAAATTCATTTTGAACTCTTTGGTACCTAGAAATAAATGTCAATTTTTTTCTGAACTGTTTATTATAGCAGTCATTGTTGCCCTGACTAATGCAAGTGCATTTTCCATACTCCTTGCCAGGGAGATTGGCTTAAGGACAGATAAGGAAGTCAGCCATAGGTTGACTCGTGAGAGGCATGTTTCTTGACCACAGTAATTAGGAAATCACACAGCTTAATCTTGCTCAGTTAGAGAAAAAAATAGAAATTGTCTAAGAATATATGAGATTGGAACATCAGAACGTCTTACAAACTAGCTCTTATTATCAACGGCCAGCTCCCCTCTTGCTGCAGTGGGAGAGCTGTCCACCTAACTGTTGAGTCTCTTCCCACTTGTGTCCTGAACAGTGTGCCTTCTGTCTGTTTTAGGGGTTTTCCTCTGTTGATTATCCTCTACCTCTTATGCTTTTCAGCATCTTTCACCTTTTCCATCACCTTTCTTTAGAATTCAGATATTCTCAGGTCATCTTACCCTCTACAACAGCTAACAAACTGCTTTCAACTATATAACTTCCTTGGATTCCATTTTCATTTTCTGTACTCACATAATAGTTTCATACCCATTCTGTGCAATAAACTCCATTGTCACCTGTTGAGTATCAGACTCCTGGAACTACTCCACAACATGGTCTGTGGTGAGGTCGAGCTTTTATTTTGAAAGCAACATTTTGCATGGCTGGAGTTCATAAGAAAAAAACAGAGATCTCTCATTCTCCCATAATACCAGATGGTGGTATGTTTGGGCCTGTCTTGATCTTTATCACACAAGGGTAAGGTACTTTGTCAATTTGGAAATAAACTGCTTGGCAACAGGCAATGTAAATTTGGATACTAGTTTATTAACAAGTGCTATGTGGAAATGCATGCTGCTTAGCACCTGGGGTCTTTGAGAGCACAGGAGACTTCCCCTGCTTGGGAGAGACAATCACTTTTTCTGTGGGTAGCTGTATTTGGATGCAGCCTTTTGCCCTAAGAGAAAGGTAAGGGGGAAGCCTGTGTTCCAGATAACCCTTATCTAGGCCTGACAAAGAGAACACTCAGGATGGGCAAACCTACTCCTTGCATTATACTTCCAGAAAGAATAACCAGACTGCTGTTTCTACTTTCTTAGATTTGCTTTCTAATACCCTACAACTCTAAAACTCCTTTTACCATATCACTCGTACTTTCCTGTGGCTGAATCCAAAGAACATTAAGTTCACATTAAACTTGCTCTTGTGGGATATTTGATCACATCTGTCCACTTGAATGCTCTTAATTTGATATCTCCCACAGCCTTCCTGTGAGGCTGTAATGAGCAAAACCTCAGGTCAAATGCGACCTTACATACAGTTAGTTATTAAACAAGTATCTGAGAAAGTGGTCACAGAGCTGTTCATAAACCTGTCCTGACAACAGAAATATCCCAGCTCTCAGTCCTTCCAGGTGCTCTGATCACACCTTTATGAGGCAGACACATTCATTCCAGAACCTGATCCAGAGCCACAACTCATCAGTGGCATGTTATCAGAAATAAAAACCAATGTCAGAACACAGTACAACACAACACCCTAGTGCTGAAATATTTTGGGATAAAGCCAACCCGATAAACTGTTGGATACTTCATTAAAGGTGGAAGAGAACCTCTATTTCAGGATACTGAATATCACTAGTGAGAGCCCATTTCCAACATTCATCATAAGAATTAAGAAATCACTTTTATCATTATGCTATTTTTTTTTAACATTTGTTGATCAAGTTAGGGATTTCAGAAAAGCTTGCATCAGTCACCTCTGGAGGATGACATTCCCTTGTATATTACCTGGTGATCTAACTTCCTGGAAAGTGCTTCTTGGTATCATAACCGCTGAGCGCCCTGGATAGACCTTCTTGGTATGCACCTGATTCTTCCCAGAAGTCAAAGATGGAAGTAATTGGCACACGCATTGTATCCCATCATCAATACTGAGTGATTTAAAGGAAATTTCAGGCATGATGACTACTGGACTGGCAATGTTGTCTTTCTCATGCTGCTGCTTGGTCAGTTCCTGAAATTGGTGCTATGCTCATCAGCTTCGCTCCATCTGCGAATTCATTAAATTTATTAAAGATAAAACCCTGATTTAGAGAGGATCTTGTCCTATCTCTTTCATTAACCTCACTTTCTACCTTCTTGGATTTCTCTTTATCACCAAGCACTTTCCAAAATAAAATTGATTTTATTTTAAAAGATGGATGGTCATATTGTCAGGACTAAAAATAAACCCTTAGTGCTTTTTTTTCTTTGTGAGTTCTTTGGCAGAGAAATAAGTTATTAGTATATTCTTCTGTTTTTATTATACTATTTTTTGTCGCTAAAAACTTATTTTCTTTCTGATCTTTGTCCCTGACTCCAATTTTCTTCCTTGTAAGTTTGATATATGTCCTTAGAATGTCTGCATCTTTTTATAATATGTGTTGCTTCATTTGTATTTTCTAATTAGTAGACTTCATTTTTAAAACTTTACCTTTACAGAAAGACTGAGCAGAAAGTATAGAGTTCCACATAACTGCCTAAGTTTCTCCTCTTACTAACATCTTGCATTAGTGAAGTAGTTTATTACAATCAGTGAAGCAATATTAACATGTTATTATTAACTGAAATCCATGCTTTACCGTAGGATTCTCTCTTTGGGTTGAACAGTTCTATGGGTTTTAACAAATGCTTATCAATGTTTACCATCATATTGCCCAGAATAGTTTCACTGCCCTAAAAATCCTCTGTGCTAGTCCTATTCGTCCTTCCCTTGGCCCTTACCCCCAGCCTTTTAAGCCCTGGTAACCACTGATCTTTTAACTATCATATACTTTTGCCTTCTTGAGAGTGCTGTATTGCTCGAATCATATTGTTGGTAGCCTTTTCAGACTGGCTTCTTTCACTTAGTAATATGCGCTTGTTTCCTCCATATGTTTTAGTGGCTTGATAGCTCATTTCTTGTTATTAATGAATAATATTCCATTGTCTGGTTGTACCACAGCTTGTTGATACAGCCACCTATTACAAGATACTTTGGTTGTTTCCAAGCTTTGGCAGTTATGAAAACAGCTATAAACATCTAGGTGCAGAATTTTGTGTGGACATAAGTTTTCAGCTCTTTTGGTAAATACTGAGGGGCATGATCACTACGGTGAATGGTAAGAATATGTTTAGTTTTTTAAGAAACTCCCAAAATGTCTTTCAGAGTGGCTAGACCAGTCTGCATTCCCAATAGCAATGAACAAGAGGTCCTGTCTCTCTACATCCTCTCCATCATTCAGTGTCATCAGTGCCCTGGACTTTGGCCATTCGAGCAGGTACCTGGTGATATCTCAATGTTGTTTTAATTTGTAAAGTAACCTAAGATTTTAAGCATCTTTTTATATGCTTTATTTTGCCTCTTGCGTCTATGCTTTGGTGAAGTTTCTATTCAGATCTATTGAATATGCCTTGCTTTCTAGTTTGGGGGTCAGAGCTTTGCCTTCTGACATAAATTCTCTGAATATAAAAGAAATTGGTGGTTTTTTGTTTGTTCAGCTTTTTTCTTGTTTTGAGGAGGAGGGACACTTTCCATGGTTTTTACATGTCTAACCTGAAATGGTAAGGCTGGTTTTCTTTTTTTTTAACTCAAATAAATTTACTCTAAATAGGATTTACTCTTGTGGCTCAAGATCATTAATCTTATCAATTGCCTAATATTTTGCACTATGTATCAATCATATATCACTCCTGATGATGGGTATCTAGGATGTTTCTAACTTCGTCCACCAACAATCATCTGATGGACACACTCACAAATGTTTCTTAGTTCATACTTTCTATTATAGTTATAATATGCTGTTTTCCTGCATATATTACCTCCATAAACTCATTTCATCCTTAAGATAATTTTGAGAGAAACATTATTCCTGTTCTAATTTTTCAAAAGAAGTAACTGAGACACAGAAAACAAATTGCTCAGTAGTAAGTGGATATGTAAAATAAACCTCAATCATCGGACTTCAGAGATAACATTAAGCGCTATATTATACTTGGTTTTATGCTATTATATAACTTGGATTACAGAGTTACAGAGTACAATCAAGAGTAATTTTGTTCATTACATCTACGTTTTCCAAATGGCTGCATATTTCCATTTCCACCAGCAGTGGGTGATTTGGGTGGTTATCTCTTCTTACCCTTAACAACATCATTATTGGCAATTATTCCTGTGTTTTGCACCATGCTGATATGTAACCATACCGATAGGTATAAACATGCATCTTACTATTTTAGTTTAATTTGATTTGGTAATTTAGTTTATCTTGTTGAATTTCTGATGAGATTAAAATTATTTGGGCCATCTATTCTGTGAAAATTCTAGTCCTAGGGCATCTGGGTGGCTCAGTCAGTGAAGCGGCCAGCTCTTGATTTTGGTTCAAGTCATGATCTCGGGATCCTGGGATCTAGTCCCAAGTTGGGGTCCATGATCAACTGGGTGTCTGTTTGAGGATTCTCTGCCTCACTCCACCTCTGCCTCTTCCCCTACTCATACTCACTCATGCAATCTCTCTCAAATAAATAAATCTTTTTTAAAAAAAGAAAATTCCTTCACCATTTTAAATCTAGTTATTATTGTGTTCTTATTAATTTATAGGAATTTTTTTCTGTATTCTAAATATTCATGGCTTATTAGTTTTAGTATCTTAAATATCTTTTCCCAGAATGTCATTAGGTCTGGCACATACATCTGCAGTATCTTTCATTAAATAAAATCTTTGATGTTAGGAATTTATCACAGGCCCTGAAGGAAATACCCAGAATGCCTGGAAGAGTCAAACAAGGAAGTCAAGGCAGAGTGCAAACAGAGAGAGGCAGCATCTGGGACCTATGCCTTTATTAGGATCTGTGGATAGAGTGCTTTGGGATTCTAGGGCTAAGGCCAGATTGATTAATTCAAACCAAAAGAGCAGGGCTTTGGTATGCCACGTGAGAGTCTTCTCTAAGAGGCCCCTAATGGGAAAGCACCGGGAAGCAGTAGCGATCACAGAGCTATTGGAGAAACGATATCCTGAACTTAACATCTGCTTGTGCCTCTGCAGTTGGCTATCCATGGTATGAACTTATGTGAGGGATCTGGTCCTTTGAAGGTCCCTGAAGGCTCCTTAACCAAAGAAAATGGATGTTAACGCAGCAATAACATGGAGTAGCTTAGATAAACTTTCAGCAAATGTCATCAAGTCAATCAGTGTTTTGCCTTCCGGTGAGTGCTTTTTGACCTCTCTTGAGGCCTCCCTTCCTACCCTACCTCACAGTGAGAGTGATGTGAATTTTCTTCTTCACCTTTATGGTTTTACTCATTACATTTAGGTCTTTATCAGGATCCATATTGGCCAGGGATCCAGCTTTATTTTTCTTGTCTGCTTAGCCAGCTTTCCCAGCACCATAGACCATTGGGTTATATGGTCACCTTTATCATTTCAAAGTGTTTTTGTATATGTACCTCTATTTTGGAAATCTCTTTTCTATTCTAAAGATCTTAGGGATATTTCATAGTGTGAGGAGTTAGTTGGACACTTAGTTAGTAAGGACCAGGGTTCCCAAAAAGGAAACAGGGAGCCAGGACAGCTAAGACAAAAACCACACTAGCACCCTTTATACAGCTTAGAGAAGACCACAAGAACATCCTCATCTAGCAGCCTCTACAGAAGTGACTTTTGCAAAACATCCTGAAACAAAGCAATCAACCTGAAAACATTGGTCACTATCACAAGTTGAGGCAGTCAGTCTCCAGATATCAACCCAAATGGCTATCAACATATTGATAACAACCTGATAGGCAGACAGGTGCATGATCAAAGCCCTGATTGGCACACCTTAGCCTCCACTCCATAGGGAGCCAACACTCAGGATACTCAAGGTATTTCCTAAGAAGAGCTTATAAAAACCCCCTAGATTTGAACACCAAAATAGCAATCCTCTCGGGCCACCTTCCTCTCAAGGAGCTTTGTACTCTTTGCTCAATAAACTATGCTTTGATGCCCGTCACTCTGTCTGGTCCACCTCTTCATTCTTTGAGGTGGCATGATCAAGAACTTCAGGCACAAAGGGTGTAAAAATCCTGTAACAATAGCCTGCACCCTCTTCTTTAAAATGACTTAACTGTCAGTGGATCTTTAGTCTTTGGAACAAATTTTGGAAAGATTGTCAGATTCTTCAAAAATATTTTTTAATTGGTATTTTTTTGAATGTATAGAGTGGCGTTTAGAAAACTGACATTCTACAATGTTTAGTCATTCCATGAATGAACATGGCATATATTATTCAGCTCTTTTTTTATGGCCTTCAAAAACAAGTATAATTAATGCAAAGTGCTTCTATATCAATGACTTTAATCATAAGAATAAACCAATGATTTAGACATGATAAAATTATCATTCTATATTTTCTTAAAGGAAAGAATTTAGAACATTTAAAGTCTGAGCCAAGTATGTTTAACTTCTGATGTACAGTGAGGCCTGGAAATTTGTCTTATCACTCCTAGTCGAGAGGTCTTTATATTACACTTGGCGGAACTGCCTTCTATAATAATATAGAGGGAAATTCACACCATTTGAGAAGCAAAATTTTTGAGCTAGAAGTTTAGTGGGAAGATTGTTTCTAAATACTTTAGTGAAACCTCTTCTTTTACTTGTCTATCTAACTGGGAAGACATTCTTGTTTGAAGTGTATTTTTCTATGTCAGGAATGATTTTTATCCCTTTGCTTTTTATTAACAGATTCATAGCATTGATGTAAACTGGAGGAATATACCCCATTGAGATTGTAGGGAACTGTCATGATTTTAGGTTGACATCTTAAGAAATTTCTTTATTAAAAAAAAAAAAACTAACAACTCTTCTTTGGATATTTTAACATTCAATGTTAATGAATGAGATGTTTTCATGAATAATTCTCACAAACACATCTAAATAAGAACATATGTCTCTCTTACTGCTGTGGTTATGTACATGAATAAAATTATTTTTTCTTTGCCAAGAAATCTGTTTGGGCACAATAAACAGTAATCCATGTTTATTTTACATATTGGGTAAGTTTTCTTTTTTCAAGGGAATAATTTATTTTATTCAAATTATCTTATTACTGACAAGCATTAACTAGAAGAAGAGGAGTCAGGACCATCTGGCATTCTTTAGTAGCTTATTTTGACACCTCACTCATTTGTTTAAATAATTCGCTGATCCAATATAAACTAACATACCGAGATGCAAGGTGCTTTCATTTCCAGACTAAATCAGTATGCATTTACATTTTTATAGGTGCAAATGAATTAATGCATAGAACACAAGCCACTTTGGCATATGTGCTCACCAACCCCCAGTCCATTCACTTTCTCTAAAAACTCTTTTCCAACCATTTGCCTGACATTAGGCTGAACTAGAGAGCTGGGTTTGCTGCCTACATGTCAAACTGATTGACAGAATTCTACAGAAACTAGAGTAGAAGCATTATTCTCCTGTTTTAATAATTGACATATATGTACAAAGCTTTAAACCTTGTTGAATGATATGATGGGAAGATAATATTTCTGACTTTTTATGTGGAGCATGACAAATTTAATAGAGACAATGTAATTTCCACTAGCTGTTGCAATCCCACATGGACACTTTTTCTTGGTCTCCTGACTACCTAGTGAAAGAGAGTCAAAGTCATATCTGAAAATATTTGACTAGCTGGTGAAAGAGAGTTGAAGTTACAGTCTGAAAATGCTACGTATTTTTTATCTTAATTGTAATTTATACCAACATCTGTGTTAAAATGCACTCTTCTTTATGTTATTTGAATAGGGGGAAGATGTCCAAGCTTTTTTCTCATAGTCTTTAGACAAATAATATAGGATGGATCTGCTTTGATTATGAACTATTACTCTACATTTTCCAACACAGCATCATGTGAAGGCCTTGAATATAATTTATTTATCAATCATTTGAAATGGCTAGTAAAAGAAAACGAGTTTCAGGAATTATCAGATTTTTTTTTTTAAATATAAAAAGTACCAAAGCCTTTCACGTTTTCCTTGTTGAAATAGGAGTGAATTACCAAATATCTCCAAAACTCATTTTTGTACTATTGCTAAGGTATATTTATGCTTTTATATATAATGCTATTTCTAATCAGTAATAGTTTTAGAAATAATAATCCAATATTTAATGTATTATTGGTACTAAACTCATTAGCATGGCCTGAAGAATTGAACATTTTTTGAACACTTTGTTTAACTGGGTGCAAACATTTATTTCATGACTACCTAACTAGGTGATAAGAAAGTAGAGATACACATACACATATACATTCCTTCAAGGAGCTTTATAATCTATTAGAAGACCTGCACAAAGAATTGTATCATGGTAAATACATGTAGCAGATACACCAGTACCTTACTCCTATTTCCTTTATAACAAACAATTTCCTTGTATGAAAACCAGATTACCACCAGCTACTTCTAAGTTGTAACTTTCTAGATGCTGGAGCCCATTCCACAAGGGTGAGGGACAGGTCAGAAGTGCCAGGTAATTATTAACCTTTCCTATCAAGGAGCACTCTACTGATGAATGATTAAAGTTGGATAGCTCTACTGGCATATTCTGCATTGGCTTTTGAGGCTCCCAAGTGGAAATAAGTTTTAATTACTCACAATGATAATTTTAAAAATAATATACCTCTATTAACTCCTTTTCTTCCGTGTCTCTCTTCCCCAATCCATTACCAATGTTTTTTGGAATCCCCTCCAAATAAACAACCTGCCCTTGAAACCTTATCTAAATATTTCTGTGAGAATTCAAATAAGACAATGAAATAATAAAAAATAGCCATGACATCAGGTATGCCTTCTACCTAGAGATGATCATGTGAAACTTTTAGACAAGATGAATGCCAGGTTGAGTCTAAAGAGAGGAGTAGGACTTATTGAGGTAAAAGGCGTAAAGATTTCTTCCTAAGAAAGTAGAGCTCTTCAGAAAAACCACCCAGTGAAGATTATCTTGGTGCTGTTTCAAAAGAACCAGAAAACTTCTTAACTTTAAAAAAATAAAAATGGGGGAAGAAAATGTAAGCTATCTGATTGAGGAAATGGTAAAATCAGGGAGTGAAATTTTGGCTAAGATATGTGTTAAAGGATAAAGGTATAAGAACATAAAGGATGATTATGACAACCAATGGGCCAACCATGGAATCTGAGCTAGAGATCAGGAGATAGAGATCAGGAGAAATGGATAAACTAGGAGAAAAACGCAATGTCGTAGTATAAATATCTAAATGGGATTGAAGAATAAGTGAATAAGAAAAAGTGAAAAATAAAATACAGAAAGTCATTCTCAGAGTTTCAAACTGGTGATTAAAACTGTAGAGGTTGGGTGCGCCTGGGTGGCTCAGCAGGTTAAAGCCTCTGCCTTGGGCTCAGGTCATGATCCCAGGGTCTTGGGATCAAGCCCCACATCGGGCTCTCTGCTCGGCAGGGAACCTGCTTCCTCCTCTCTCTCTGCCTGTCTCTCTGCCTACTTGTCATTTCTGTCTGTCAAATAAATAAAATAAAATCTTAAAAAAAAAAAAAAAACTGGAGAGGTAGCTAAGTTCCTCATGAAGATGCTGGCCAGAGTGAACCCCAAGTGTAGCGGGCGTGGAACCAGAGAAAGGACAGAATCACAAGGCTCCGGTTGTAGGTGGCACAGTCATTCTGAAAGAGTATGAGCAGGCTTGGGTAGAGGGAAAGATTTCAGTGTAGAGTTCATCATGGGTAGAAGGGATAATAGCCATCATCTGTCTCTTTGTTGGGTCAAAGATTTTTTTCTGTACATTGTTTCAATATTTCCCCATTCATTTCTATCATATTTGAATATTTTCTGTATATGGATTTAACAAAAAGAATTGGTTACAACTAAGTAATTTCAAGGGATTGTAATAGCATATATCATAAATATTTTAAGGAGTATTTCTACACGGATCATTTAGTTTGATCATTAATATACCTTAAAAAGAAAAGTTCCTCAGAATTAAGGAATCCGAAAGTAATATAAGTTATAAGACTTGGCCTTACAAAAAGAAGGTGTGATTCCTGGTCTCCCCAGTATAAATTTAGAGCCCTTCCTTTTCTAAGGTGTCAGTGCAATGTCTCATGGTGTAACCAAATAAACCCTGAGTTCCCTCCATGGTGAGTCACAGATAGAGATTGTACCAGGTGGAGTTGTCCCACAAAGGAAACTTTATTTGCAGCACATAAGATCATGGAGAATAACTTCCAAAACCATGACTTTTCTGAGCAGGGGTGAGTGGGTTCCTTTTATTTAGGGCTCTTCATTGTATGAAGAGGCAGGCAAAAGGCCCCACATGCGTCTTAAAAAAACATGCCTATGCATACATAGTATGTTATAGAAATGAGGCTTGTTCTCCACCTTGGACTCAGATTTTATTATTATAAGCAGGTAGAGGTAACTGTTACCACTCCGTGGGTCTCTGGTCACTTCATGGCCCATCTGTGGAGGCTGAGTTAGAGGTTAATCTCCAACTAGTCTGGGTGGTTTTGGCCTCAGAAGCTCTTTGTCTGGGCAGTTGTTACTTCCTTGAGGGTAGCTTCAGTTTCTACCTTGAGATACTTAGACAATTGGTGCAGTCTTTTGCCTGAGGTAAAAGATAAACTGGAAACAAGAACTTAAGGGAAATGTGACACAAAGCTGGTGCAACAGTTGGACTCTAAACATCACATCCTAGGGTCAGTCATGTGAGGTCTTGCTGATGACAATGTAAGGCCACTACATATAGTCTATCCTATAAAGCTAGGCTTGATTTTTTCCTCTTGCGGGGCACAGGGTAAAACCTACGCTTTCCCTGTATCCTAAAACCTCATCATCACCTTGACCATATGGGCTTGGCTGAAAATGTCTCTTCTGCTGAGAAAGTGGAGAGTGTCTTAGGGAAAGAGGTGTATTTCCATTTTGCCTTGTTCACCCTGAAAACACATTATCTCTTCTGATCTGTACCATATCTGTGGGAGATAATAATATATATTGAAATATCTAAATGAGACTTCATTTTCCCCAAGCGTCACTAAAAAATTGAATTTGCTCCTGTTTCTTCAATTATTATACTCACAGGCTTAAACAACAAAGAAAGCTACCTTCATTTTTATTTGTGTGTCCATTTCTTCCTCTGATCATGGGAAAGCTTCAAAGAAGAGTAATTTTAATATTTCATCAGGATTTTTTAGAGCAGTTGCTCTCAACCACTTGTGAAGGGAATTTTATTACAAACAATATACCCATGTTTACTTTGCTTAGTGTCTTAGTATTTACAATTTTCTTTTACTCTCTAGCAGTATCATGGGTAAATTATAGGATTGTGTATTGTCACTACATGGAAAACAATATTGTGTATTTAAAAAGAGGACTTTTTCAAATGCTATTTCAGTGCTACTGTATAATTCTGATTTGTATTGTATTTAAATATTTCATGTAATTTGAACCTTTTGAAAGTTCATAGATAAAAGTCATTCAGTTGTAAGTTTTATTAGACCCTGCTAACATATTCTGCTGCATCTTTTTAGGGGAAATTTAAAAGAGAGTAATTTGCACTTGCATGAATCCAGAGTATGATCAGTTCTTTTTTGGTGCATATATTAGTTACATTATTGTACAAAATATTTGTTATGTTTAAATAACTCAAATAATACCTCATTTAAAATTTGTATGAAAATTATGATATAAAAATTATTTTAGTAATTTTCTTTATCTAAAATAAAAGTACTTAAAATTAAGGAAAATTATAGGAAAATGATGGTGGCGCAGGGGTCAATGTATTAAATGGGAGCCATGTTATGAAATATGGATGTATTCCCAGGATATATTTCAAAGTAGATTACAGAAACAGGACAACTAAATGTTTTCTATGGTAATGGATTGCCTTCTGGATCCATGAAAGAATTTATTGTAACATTTGGTGAAATCAAAGTCTGTGGATTAAAAGGTAGTGTTACACAAATGTTAATTACTGGAATTTGATGGTTATACAGTGATTTTTAAAAAATATACACTGAAGTGTTGGGGCACTCGGGTGGCATATTTGGCTGGGAATCCTATTCTTGATGTCAACTCAGGTCACGATCTCAGGGTCATGGGATCATCACTGGGTTCCATGCTCAACCTGGAGTCTGCCAAAGACCCTCTCTGCCCTTCCCCTCCTGGGTGCACTTGCTTTCTCTCTCTTTCTCTCTAAAATAAATAAATCTTAGGGAAAAAAAAGAAAGAAAAAGACATATACACACACACTGAAGTGTTAAAAGATAATACAAACTATGTCTTCAAATGGCTAAAAACGAAACCAGATGAAGGGCAGGGCAGGGACAGAAGAAAGAGAAGGGTCAGGGTATGGAGATAGAAGGAAAATGTAAGAATCTGACAATTAATAAATATTTTCTGTAAGTTTAAAATTACTTCAAAATTTAAAAAGTTTAAAATATGAATGAAAGGTAGCTCATATGGTCTAGAGTGCTGATTTGGAACAGGCTTAGAAGATGGGGATAGGGTCCTCCTATGAAGCAAAGGACAGGTGTGCTTCCTGCTCAGTTAAAAAGGTATTTTTTTTTTTCCCTTTGGAACATAGAGTAGGCAAATTGAATGCCCATTATAAAATATTCCTCTTTCTTTAAGACAGAGTTTCTCTTCTATAATGTAACCAACTGTTTATGCATTTGTCATCTGGTCCTCCTCCTGTTACCCTCTGGGAATGAGAGCTCTGTACAAAGAAACATAAATAATGTAACAACTGCTATCATTGTGTGTGATAATATCCTTTGTTTCTGAGCTCAGGATTCTTGTGTCTTCTGAAAGACTATTGAAACTCTGGTAAGCTAATTTTTCACTTTGCAAGTTGAATAAAATCTCACAGTTTCACAGTACTTCACAACTATACTTTTTATTGGCTAAAATCTTCACATCATTCAGAAATTAAAACCAGTTGTGCATGAAATTTAGACTGAATCTAAGTTAAAATTAAGTTTGTCTTTCTTCCATGAGAACTGAGTTCTTTAGGATACTGAGATTTTGGGGCGCCTGGGTGGCTCAGTGGGTTAAAGCCTCTGCCTTTGGCTCGGGTCATGGTCCCAGTGTCCTGGGATTGAGCCCTGCATCGGGCTTTCTGCTCAGCAGGGAGTCGGCTTCCTCCTCTCTCTCTGCCTGCCTCTCTTCCTACTTGTGATCTCTGCCTGTCAAATAAATAAATAAAATCTTAAAAAAAAAAAAAAGGATATTGAGATTTTATCTCTAAGAAGCATAGCATGCTTTCCTATTTGGTTATATGTCTTGATGTCTTTTGTTGGAATTTAACATTTTCTTAATAAGATTCTTGAAAATTGATTTTTAATCTTCTTTTTGGTATTTAAAATGCATGTGTGGTTATATGTGTTTAAACAACATGCAGTTGAGTATTATTTTATTCCATTTAAGATTATCTGACTTTGAGTTAAGTCCTTTTACATATAATGCAATTCCATATATGGTTGGCTATACATATGTCATAAATGCTTGTTTTATATTTATCATACTTGTTTATTGTTTCTCTCCCCCTTTCTGCTTTTTTTTCCCAGTATTTGACATTTTTATTTGACATTTTAATTTTTTCTCCCATATTGAATTTTAGCCAAACATAATGGTTCTGGAGATTAAAAATTATCTATAAATTGTCCCCTTTTATATCTACATAATATTCTGCTATTTTACAAATTAAGAACTTAACTACAATGTATCTAAGAGAATCAGATCTCCTTAAAGCCTTCCTCAGCTACTCTAGTCTCTACTCACTTCTCATTCCTCTGAAAAATTGCAGTTCTAGTAGGTATCATAGTTTCGATTGCTTATTCTCTTTACGGGTTTGTGCCGTATCTCCTGTCTAGATTACAAAATCATGCAGGAAAGGGATTAGTCTTACATTTCTCATATCTATAGTGACTTGAAGAATGCTGTGCAAATACTTGATCATAATTATCTTGTTCTTTTTACTATATAAAGATAATTTGAAACATTTGGCAAACATTTCTAAATAATCCTCATAATTAGATGTTTTAAAGTTAGCTGATGAAGTTTTAATATAGCAGAATATTTATAACAACATTAATAGATCACTGATTATTTTTAGACACTGTATTTATGTTTAATATTATTTTTATTATTTATGCAAAGTGGCATAAAATGTTTTTAGTTAAATTTTATAGCTGAGAAAACTGAAGCAGAGAAAATCTAACCATTTGCTTCTAATTATACCACTAGAAGCAATACCCTGAGAATGCATAAAAAAAGGAAAATTGTCTGTGTAGTTCACTCTTACCCAAACCTCAAAGGATTTGCACAGATTTTAGAGGAAAAAAAATAATACCTCACTGTAAAAACATCACAAAAGTCATTAATAAGTTTTATTTTTTAAGTGTTTATTTAAATTCCATTTTAGTTAACAGGTAATATCAGTTTCAGTATATATTATAGTGATTCAGCACTTCTATACAACAACTGTGCTCATCACAACAAATGGTCTCCTTAATCCCCATTCCCTATTTCCTCCATCCTACCTTCCCTCTGGTAACCATCAGTTTGTTCTCTATAATTTAAAGTCTGTTTTTTGGTTTGCCTCTCATTCTTTTTTCTTTCCCTTTGATCATTTGTTTTGTTTTTATTTCCACATATTAGTGGAATCACATGGTATTTGTGTTTTTCTGACTTATTTCACTTAGCATGATTCTGTGTAACTATATCCACTTTGTTGCAAATGGCAAGATATCATTATTTTTTATGGCTGAGTAATAGTCCATTGTGTATGTACATACATATACCACATCTTTTTTTTTTTAAGATTTTATTTATTTATTTGACAGAGAGACACAGCAAGAGAGGAAACACAAGCAAAGGGAGTGGGAGAGAGAGAAGCAGGCTTCCCACAGAGCAGTAAGCCTGATGCGAGGCTTGATCTCAGGACTCTGGGATCATGACCCAAGCCGAAGGCAGATGCTTAATGACTGAGTCACCCAGGTGCCCCCATATGCCACATCTTTATCCATTCATCAGTCAATGGACACTTGGGTTGTTTCCATCATTTGGCTATTGTGGATAATGGTGTTATAAACATAGAAGTGCATGTATCCCTTTGAGTTAGTATTTTTGTAATCTTTGGGTAAATATCTAGAAGTACAAATGCTGGATCACAAGATATTCTATTTTTACCTTTTTTAGGAACCTCCATACTGTTTTCACACTGATTATACCACTTTGAATTCCCAGCAACAGTGCAAGAATGTTTCCCTTTCTCTGCATTCTCATGAACACCTGTTGTTTCTTGAGCTGATTTTAGCCATTCTGATAGGTGTGAGGTCATGTCTCATTGTAGTTTCAATTTGTATGTCCCTGATGATCAATGATGAGCAATTTTTTTCTTGTGTCTGTTGATCATCTCTATGGTTTGGAAAAATATCTGTTCATGTCTTCTGCCCATTTTAATTAGATTATTTGCTTTTTGGGAGGTACTGAGTTTGATGAGTTCTTTATAGATTTTGGATACCAACATTTTATCAGATATGTCATTTGCAAATATCCTCTCCTATTCCATAGATTGCCTTTATTTTTATTTATTTTGAAAACAAAACCAAAATTTCAGAATCAAGGCAAACTATTACAGCCATAACAACATAAATTGCCTCCTCCATAGTTTCTCCTCTCAGAGTAATGTGATGAGATGTGGATGGTTATTCCTAGAATGTACACCAAGGAAGGTGATATAGAAGTTCCCCAAATTAAGAATCTGGAGTATCTATAGGATAGGTGACCTTCTTATCAATTCCATGAGGGGGGTGGGGACAGAATTGTCCCCAAAACAAACCAACCAACCAAATCATTTGGTGTGTTCATGATTAGCTCTGGATTCCCCCTTTTGAGTGTAAATGTAAGACTTTAGAGAGATAAATCTTTCTGGAGGTATCTATTTTATCATCTTTTAACTTCCTAGGTTTGTATTAAGATGTAAGTTCCAGCTTTCTGTGCTCAGAAAGTCTGTAACTGTGTAGAAATGTGAAAATATTACTTTCCAAAAAACCATAGTAAAAACAGAGGAGGTGGACTTGTAAAATCTTTAGATATTGAAATTATCAGAACCAGAATATAATAAAATACATTCTTTCTAAAGTACTTCAAAATACAACAGAAGCATAAAATATTTAAAAAACAGACAATTGGTAGATAATCTAGAAATATTTGAAATCAAAAGTTGAAGGAATGAGATTAAGTGGTAGAACACAAATTTAGTCAAATGGAAGATATATTTGAAATGAGTTATCCAGAAAGAATCACAGCAAAGAAAATAGAATGTATGAAGAGTAGTTTAAGAGACTTGAATAATAGAGTGACAATGTCTAATGTATTGTAAACTCCTTACAAGGGAGACTCTAAGTGAGACAGTTTTACCAATATGACCAATAAAACTGTGAAGCAAAATATAATCCCATTGATCTTCAAACAAATACAGGATGTAGAATAAAAAAACATATTCCAAAACCCCTTTTATGGAGTTCGCATAAACTTGACACACAAATTTGATAAGGATTACACATGAACAGCAAATCTCATTCATTTATATTAATGCCAAAATACTAAAGATAAAATTAGGGAAACTAGTACGGCAATATATAAAAATGATACTGTGTTTTTGCAGTTTTCAATGAGTTTGTTCCCAAAGATGGAAGTTGTTCTAACACTAGAAAAGCATTCACTAAAGTTCACTTTATTAATAAAGGCAAAACTTGGGGTTCCTGTGTCATTCAGTCTGTTAAGCATCTCCATTCAGCACAGGTTATGATCTTAGGGTCCTGGGATGGGCTTTGGGCTCCTTGCTCGGCAGGGAGCCTGCTTCTCCCTCTGCCTGCCCTTCCCCCTGCTTGTGCGCTCCTTCACATGCTCTCTGACAAATAAATAAAACTTTAAAAAAATTAAAGGCCAAGCTTATGTGATCATGTTGCTAGAACTAGAAGAAAAGGATTGAATTTAGCGGTCAAGATGAAACTACAGTTCTTAAATTCTGGGTATGGAGAACTTTTTTATCTGCACGGAGTCATTACTGTTACTGTTACATTACTGTTAAAATGCAATCACTTCAGCAACAACACTTAATGGTATCGCACTTAATGGTAAGACATTGGCAATATTCCCTCTTGAAGAGCTGGACAATGCTACACAGAAAGGGAAACTTTATGACAGAACTAGCAAACTGAAGATCACTGGAAAGAGTTTTCACTTTACATTGAATGAGGAAAAAATAAATCAGGCTCTTACAAACCATACATATGCATCAATTTATAGTTGATTTTTAAACTTGAAGAGCAAAATTATTCTTTTTTGGAAGAAAATAAAGGTCCTATGTTTATGACTCAGGGCTTGAAAAGATTTTCTAAATGAGACATAATAAAGCAAGTAGTAAAGGAACCATTAAGAACCATTAAAAATTTCTGTTCATTCACAGATTCACTAAGAGTGAAAAGATGATATAAAAATTGAAATGAAGGCTACGCGGTCAAGATGGCGGAGAAGTAGCAGGCTGAGACTACTTCAGCTAGCCGGAGATCAGCTAGATAACTTATCTAAAGATTGCAAACACCTGAAAATCCATCGGCAGATCGAAGAGAAGAAGAACAGCAATTCTGGAAACAGAAAAACAACCACTTTCTGAAAGGTAGGACCGGCAGAGAAGTGAATCCAAAGCGACGGGAAGATAGACTCTGGGGGGAGGGGCTGGCTCCCGGCAAGCAGCAGAGCAACGGCACACAAAATCAGGACTTTTAAAAGTCTGTTCCACTGAGGGACATCGCTCCAGAGGCTAAACTGGGGTGAAGCCCACGCGGGGTCAGCGTGGCCTCAGGTCCCGCAGGGTCACAGAAGGATGGGGGTGTCTGAGTGTCGCAGAGCTTGCGGGTATTGGAACAGGAAAGCCAGCTACAGAGACAGAGCCAACAGTAAGCTCACAGCTCGGGGTTACCTTGAACCAGTCGCAGGCTTGGTGAGCTCGGAGCGCGGCCGGAGGTCAGGCAGACGGGAGTAACTGGGCGCTGTTCTCTGAGGGCACACTGAGGAGTGGGGCCCTGGGCTTTCGGCTCCTCCGGGCCGGAGACCAGGAGGCCGCCATTTGTATTCACATCCTCCGGACCTCTACAGAAAGCGCTCAGGGAACAAAAGCTCCTGAAAGCAAACCCGAGTGGATTACTCACCCCGGCCCCTGGTAAGGGCGGTGCAATTCCGCCTGGGGCAAAGACACTAGAGAATCACTACAACAGGCCCCTCCCCAGAAGACCATCAAGAAATCCAGCCGAGACCAAGTTCACCTACCAAGGAGTGCGGTTTCAATACCAAGGAGAGCAGCAGAATTCCACAGGAGGAGAATGCAAAGCACAAAACTCATGGCTTTTTCCCTGTGATTTTTTTTAGTCTTGCAGTTAATTTAAATTTTTTCTTTTTCATTTTTTGTTTTTTTTTCTCGCCTTCTGGTAAAAATTTTTTTAACTTTTACCTTTTTATTTTTTAAGGTTTTAACTAGTTATATATATTATTTTTTCTTTTTTATATTTTTCTTTATTTGTTTTCTTTTTTAAAATTCTTTTCTTTTTTTTTTCATTTTTCTTTTTTTTCCTTTCTTCCTTTTTGAACCTCTTTTTATCCCCTTTCTCCCCCCTCACGATTTGGGATCTCTTCTAATTTGGTTAAAGCATATTTTCCTGGGGTAGTTGGCACCCTTTTCGTATTTTACTTGCTCCTTCATATACTCTTATCTGGACAAAATGACAAGACGGAAAAATTCAACACAAAGAAAAGAACAAGAGACAGTACTGAAAGCTAGGGACCTAATCAATACAGACATTGGTAATATGTCAGATCTAGAGTTCAGAATGACAATTCTCAAGGTTCTAGGCAGGCTCAAAAAAGGCATGGAAGATATTAGAGAAACCCTCTCGAGAGATATAAAAGCCCTTTCTGGAGAAATAAAAGAACTAAAATCTAACCAAGGTGAAATCAAAAAAGCTATTAATGAGGTGCAATCAAAAATGGAGGCTCTCACTGCTAGGATAAATGAGGCAGATGAAAGAATTAGTGATATAGACGATCAAATGACAGAGAATAAAGAAGCTGAGCAAAAGAGGGACAAACAGCTACTGGACCACGAGGGGAGAATTCGAGAGATAACTGATATCATAAGATGAAACAACATTAGAATAATTGGGATTCCAGAAGAAGAAGAAAGAGAGAGGGGAGCAGACGGTATACTGGAGAGAATTATTGGGGAGAATTTCCCCAATATGGCAAAGGGAATGAGCATCAAAATTCAGGAGGTTCAGAGAACGCCCCTCAAAATCAATAAGAATAGGCCCACACCCCATCACCTAATAGTAAAATTTACAAGTCTCAGTGACAAAGAGAAAATCCTGAAAGCAGCCCAGGAAAAGAAGTCTGTAATATACAATGGTAAAAATATTAGATTGGCAGCTGACTTATCCACAGAGACCTGGCAGGCCAGAAAGAGCTGGCATGATATTTTCAGAGCATTAAACGAGAAAAACATGCAGCCAAGAATACTATATCCAGCTAGGCTATCATTGAAAATAGAAGGAGAGATTAAAAGCTTCCAGGACAAACAAAAACTGAAAGAATTTGCAAACACCAAACCAGCTCTACAGGAAATCTTGAAAGGGGTCTTCTAATCAAAGAGAGAGCCTACAAGTGGTAGATCAGAAAGGAACAGAGACCATAAACAGTAACAGTCACCTTACAGGCAATACAATGGCACTAAATTCATATCTCTCAATAGTTACCCTGAATGTTAATGGGCTAAATGCCCCTGTCAAAGGACACAGGGTATCAGAATGGATAAAAAAACAAAACCCATCTATATGTTGCATCCAAGAAACTCATTTTAAGCCCGAAGACACCTCTAGATTTAAAGTGAGGGGGTGGAAAAGAATTTACCATGCTAATGGACATCAGAAGAAAGCAGGAGTGGCAATCCTTATATCAGATCAATTAGATTTTAAGCCAAAGACTATAATAAGAGATGAGGAAGGACACTATGTCATACTCAAAGGGTCTGTCCAACAAGAAGACTTAACAATTTTATATATCTATACCCCCAACTTGGGAGCAGCCAACTATATAAACCAATTAATAACAAAATCAAAGAAACACATAATAATACAATAATAGTAGGGGACTTTAACACTCCCCTCACTGAAATCGACAGATAATCCAAGCAAAAGATCAGCAAGGAAATAAAGGCCTTAAACTACACACTGGACCAGATGGACATCACAGATATATTCAGAACATTTCATCCCAAAGCAACAGAATACACATTCTTCTCTAGTGCACATGGAACATTCTCCAGAATAGATCACATCCTTGGTCCTAAATCAGGACTCAACCGGTATCAAAAGATTGGGATCATTCCCTGCATATTTTCAGACCACAATTCTCTGAAGCTAGAACTCAACCACAAAAGGAAGTTTGGAAAGAATCCAAATACATGGAGACTAAACAGCATCCTTCTAAAGAATGAATGGGTCAACCGGGAAATTAAAGAAGAATTGAAAAAAATAATGGAAACAAATGATAATGAAAATACAATGGTTCAAAATCTGTGGGACACAACAAAGGCAGTCCTGAGAGGAAAATATATAGCGGTACAAGCCTTTCTCAAGAAACAAGAAAAGTCTCAGGTACACAACCTAACCCTACACCTAAAGGAGCTGGAGGAAGAACAAGAAAGAAACCCTAAGCCCAGCAGGAGAAGAGAAATCATAAAGATCAGAGCAGAAATCAATGAAATAGAAACCAAAAAGACAATAGAGCAAATCAACGAAACTAGGAGCTGGTTCTTTGAAAGAATTAATAAAATTGATAAACCCCTGGCCCGACTTATCAAAAAGAAAAGAGAAAGAACCCAAATAAATAAAATCATGAATGAAAGAGGAGAGATCACAACTAACACCAAAGAAATACAAATTATTATAAGAACATACTATGAGCAACTCTACGCCAATAAATTTGACAATCTGGAAGAAATGGATGCATTCCTAGAAACATATAAACTACCACAACTGAACCAGGAATCAATAGAAAGCCTGAACAGACCCATAACCAGTAATTCGATTGAAACAGTCATTAAAAATCTCCAAACAAACAAAAGCCCAGGGCCAGACGTGTTCCCGGGGGAGTTCTACCAAACATTTAAAGAAGAACTAATTCCTATTCTTCTCACTGTTCCAAAAAATAGAAATGGAAGGAAAACTTCCAAACTCATTTTATGAGGCCAGCATCACCTTGATCCCAAAACCAGACAAGGATCCCATCAAAAAAGAGAGCTATAGACCAATATTCTTGATGAACACAGATGCGAAAATACTCAACAAAATACTAGCCAATAGGATTCAACAGTACATTACAAGGATTATTCACCACGACCAAGTGGGATTTATTCCAGGGCTGCAAGGTTGGTTCAACATCCGCAAATCAGTCAACGTGATACAACACATCAATAAAAGAAAGAACAAGAACCATATGATACTCTCAATAGATGCTGAAAAAGCATTTGACAAAGTACAGCATCCCTTCCTGATCAAAACTCTTCAAAGTGTAGGGATAGAGGGCACATACCTCAATATCATCAAAGCCATCTATGAAAAACCCACCGCAAATATCATTCTCAATGGAGAAAAACTGAAAGCTTTTCCGCTAAGGTCAGGAACATGGCAGGGATGTCCATTATCACCACTGCTATTCAACATAGTACTAGAGGTCCTAGCCTCAGCAATCAGACAACAAAAGGAAATTAAAGGCATCCAAATCGGCAAAGAAGAAGTCAAAGTATCACTCTTCGCAGATGATATGATACTATATGTGGAAAACCCAAAAGACTCCTCTCCAAAACTGCTAGAACTTATACAGGAATTCAGTAAAGTGTCAGGATATAAAATCAATGCACAGAAATCAGTTGCATTTCTCTACACCAACAGCAAGACAGAAGAAAGAGAAATTAAGGAGTCAATCCCATTTACAATTGCACCCAAAACCATAAGATACCTAGGAATAAACCTAACCAAAGAGGCACGGAATCTATATTCAGAAAACTATAAAGTACTCATGAAAGAAATTGAGGAAGACACAAAGAAATGGAAAAATGTTCCATGCTCCTGGATTGGAAGAATAAATATTGTGAAAATGTCTATGCTACCTAAAGCAATCTACACATTTAATGCAATTCCTATCCAAGTACCATCCATATTTTTCAAAGAAATGGAACAAATAATTCTAAAATTTATATGGAACCAGACAAGACCTCGAATAGCCAAAGGGATATTGAAAAAGAAAGCCAACGTTGGTGGCATCACAATTCCGGACTTCAAGCTCTATTACAGAGCTGTCATCATCAAGACAGCATGGTACTGGCATAAAAACAGACACATAGATCAATGGAACAGAATAGAGAACCCAGAAATAGACCCTCAATTCTATGGTCAACTAATCTTCGACAAAGCAGGAAAGAATGTCCAATGGAAAAAAGACAGCATCTTCAATAAATGGTGCTGGGAAAACTGGACAGCCACATGCAGAAAAATGAAATTGGACCATTTCCTTACACCACACACAAAAATAGACTCAAAATGGATGAAGGACCTCAATGTGCGAAAGGAATCCATCACAATCCTTGAGGAGAACACAGGCAGCAATCTCTTCGACCTCAGCCGCAGCAACATCTTCCTAGGAACATCGCCAAAGGCAAGGGAAGCAAGGGCAAAAATGAACTCTTGGGATTTCATCAAGATCAAAAGCTTTTGCACAGCAAAGGAAACAGTTAACAAAATCAAAAGACAACTGACAGAATGGGAGAAGATATTTGCAAACGACATATCAGATAAAGGACTAGTGTCCAGAATCTATAAAGAACTTAGCAAACTCAACACCCAAAGAACAAATAATCCAATCAAGAAATGGGCAGAGGACATGAACAGACATTTCTGCAAAGAAGACATCCAGATGGCCAACAGACACATGAAAAAGTGCTCCATATCACTCAGCATCAGGGAAATACAAATCAAAACCACAATGAGATATCACCTCACACCAGTCAGAATGGCTAAAATCAACAAGTCACGAAATGACAGATGCTGGCGAGGATGCGGAGAAAGGGGAACCCTCCTACACTGTTGGTGGGAATGCAAGCTGGTGCAGCCACTCTGGAAAACAGCATGGAGGTTCCTCAAAATGTTGAAAATAGAACTACCCTATGACCCAGCAATTGCACTATTGGGCATTTACCCTAAAGATACAAACGTAGTGATCCAAAGGGGCACGTGCACCCGAATGTTTATAGCAGCAATGTCCACAATAGCCAAACTATGGAAAGAACCTAGATGTCCATCAACAGATGAGTGGATAAAGAAGATGTGGTATATATACACAATGGATTACTATGCAGCCATCAAAAGAAATGAAATCTTGCCCTTTGCGACAACATGGATGGAACTAGAGCGTATCATGCTTAGTGAAATATGTCAAGCAGAGAAAGACAACTATCATATGATCTCCCTGATATGAGGAAGTGGTGATGCAACATGGGGGCTTAAGTGGGTAGGAGAAGAATCAATGAAACAAGATGGGATTGGGAGGGAGACAAACCATAAGTGACTCTTAATCTCACAAAACAAACTGAGGGTTGCTGGGGGGAGGAGGTTTGGGGGAAGGGGGTGGGATTATGGACATTGGGGAGGGTATGTGCTTTGGTGAGTGCTGTGAAGTATGTAAACCTGGTGATTCACAGACCTGTACCCTTGGGGACTAAAAATATATGTTTATAAAAAATAAAAAATTAATAAAAAATTGAAATGAAATAGTTGTACATATAAAACCAAGTTTCTCTAATTCAGTATGACAGTCCTTATTGAAATTACACAGGGCCCATTCTAGAGACCTGATATCTACCCAGGAGGCACCTGGATAAATGGCTTCTCCTATTGTTTGCTGCCACTATCAATTTTGGATTGTTTGGTGCTCATGCCATAAATTGTTAAGTATATGGGGTATTATCCCTGTCGTGTAACAAAATGGTTAAGTCTGTGTTGAAAAAGCTAAGAAACAAAGTAATCTTGAGGAAAACCCCCACAATTTATATATATTTTAAATCCATGTACCAAAACCAGCCTCCCTAGTTTATATGACACATACATAATCATTCACATAAAGGAACCAGATTAAAGTGGGTACATCTAGGGGCGCCTGGGTGGTTCAGTGGGTTAAACCTCTGCCTTCAGCTCAGGTCATGATCTCAGCGTCCTGGGACTGAGCCCAGCATCAAGCTCTCTGCTCAGCGGGGTGCCTGCTTCCCTTCCTCTCTCTCTCTGCCTGCCTCTCTGCCTTCTTGTGATCTCTGTCTGTCAAATAAATAAATAAAATCTTTAAAAAATAATAATAAAGTGGGTACATATAGAGATGAAGGGAATAAGCATATGATGAATTGGAGAGGAAAAGAATCAAAATGGAGCCAAGATTTTTTCTAGTACAGAGTAATGAAACTAGTCATGAACTGAAGAGTATGGTTAAGTCCTATCTACATTTGGGGTTTTATATGTATGGACGTTAGTGCGTACATGTGTGTGTGAGTGCTGTATGAAAACTCTTCCTTCCATTAGCAATTTGACATATCCCATTATATAGCCAGAAATATATGTATTTTTTAAGGCATGGAAAGTTTAATAATGGGAAACCTTGCCCAAAGGTAAAGTCCTGTCTACCATTTATAAAGATAATGTGTGGTACTATCCACTAAAAAATATAAAACAACTTTATGCAGGGCAACTAGAGTTTCTACTCTTTTAATTAGATCAGTAAATATTTAAGCAGTTCCTAACAGGGAAAACAAACCAATCATTCATTTTGTTACCACAGTTTGCATTCTTATTTTTCAAAAGAAAACTTGCAATGTATAGTTGCAAATTTTAAAACAGAACCCCATCATCTTCGCCTCCAACACTGTTTGCTTGTGAGTTAATAGAAAAAGCAACGTGCAAAGGATTTTTCTGCAGGACAATGCTTCTAGTTGTGATTCTTTAGGGAAACCTATCACTTGCTGAGAAGCAGTGACTTTAAAAATATTACTCATTACTATGCATATTAGTGGACAACCTGCTGTCCCAGACATTCTAAAAGGAGTTATCCTGGCTCAAGCAGTAAATCAAGCCTGAATATGAGAGTGAATATCCTCACTCTAATCATTATTATGCTGTAAGCATTATATAAGCCATATTGGAGCCCTGGGGCCTTGCACAACACATACTGGGAAGCAGAGAGAATCAGTGCTGACAACCTGCCACTCTGTTTAACTTTCATTACTTTGCTTCCAATCAACAACATGTGTATCAGACTGAAGCCATTGCCACCCTTCCAAACAGGTCACATGGTGGTGATTAAAAGAAGAAGGATTTTCAGTGCTAAATCAATATGCTTTATTCTCCTGGAAGTTCCTGTCATTTTGAAGCTAGAAATCTGGTTCTACAGCTGAGCTCTCACTAAAATAAATGAGTTATGATTTGTTGCAAAATTGTTGTTTTAAAATACACAGAGAAAGACAACTATCATATGATCTCCCTGATATGAGGAAGTGGTGATGCAACATGGGGGCTTAAGTGGGTAGGAGAAGAATAAATGAAACAAGATGGGATTGGGAGGGAGACAAACCATAAGTGACTCTTAATCTCACAAAATAAACTGAGGGTTGCTGGGGGGGAGGGGGTTGGGAGAAGGGGGTGGGATTATGGACATTGGGGAGGGTATGTGCTTTGGTGAGTGCTGTGAAGTATGTAAACCTGGTGATTCACAGACCTGTACCCCTGGGGATAAAAATATATGTTTATAAAAAATAAAAAATTAAAAAAAAAATACACTAGTAACCAGAACACTAAACTATAATTATAATGGAGAAGGTTTGTACTGCAAGTCATCTTTGTTTTTCTAAAATCTCATTAATCTTTATCTTAACTAATTATAGCTTTGAATTTAGCTTGAGTATGCACATAGTTTGGAGGAAAATGGAAATTTGGGGGAAATTTAATGCAGACAAATTGAAACATTCTCTGGATATAGAAAATCTGGAATACCCAGTACCTGACACCACTGCCTTCCCACCAATTAGAAAAGTGACATTTAATATCATCCAATTCCTCTCAACTTGTGTAGATCCAGACATATTTCCAACAATGATAACTGAAAAAAAGCAGTTTTAACTAAAAACAACATATATATAGCATACATAGCATAATATATATATAACATATATAACATTTATATATATATATAATGTATGTGCAGTACATAGATGTTTTCTTGTTTTCAGATATAGGATCTAAGCTATCTATGTTGTTATCACAGTATTTTGACATCAGATATTCTAGCTAAAATAGTATATTTGTTTATATAATTGATTAGAATTGTACTGTCTTAACTCTATTAGCTCTAGGAGATGACTCTAAATTATATCAACAGAATCATAGTAAAAGAAATTCCATATACTGTTTCTTCCCAGTAGGATTTAATTATGTGTTGTCACTAGCTAGAATCTGGCAGTTGGAAAAGCTTCACTTGTCTTTTGGATAGAAATGGTTGGCTAAAGGCAAGTCACAAAATTTCCCTTTCCCTAATCCAACAAAAAATGAATAAATCTATGCTATATTTATATACATACACATATATATATACACAAAATATTAATACAAAAGCAATGTGTTGTGTGTGTGTTTGTATATAGATACACTCATACACACGGCATGCATATTTACATTTAAGTCATTATTATGCGGCAAGCATTATGTGAGCCATGTGAAGGCATGGGACCTATACAATACATACTGAGAAGTGTAGGAGAATTACATGAGTATAGATAGAACCATAATTCTTGGGGTGCCTGGATGGCTCAATCAGTCAAATGTCTGCATTCAATTCAGGTCATGATCCCAGGGTCCTTAGATGGAGTCCCACATCGGGCTCCCTGCTCAAGTGAGAGCCAGATTCTCCCTTTTCCTCTGCTGCTCTCACTCTCTCTCTCAAATAAGTATATAAAATCTTAAAAAAAAAAAAAGAACCATAATTCTTAGTAAATTGTCAACTTTATACATTGTATATTATATATGCATATACTTTTTATATATAGACGGAGAAGCACCAAACAAGAAAAGAGAAAATACCTAATAACTTGAACTACAGAAAAGAATATCATGTTGTGGGTATCCTACCAACATGGATGCTAGTCCTTCATGATTCTTTTTAGAGGTAGTTTAATAAAATTTTGCTAGAGTTCCTGTGCTCAGTTTGCTAACAAAGCATCAGCTCCAGATTATCCCTACTTATCTCTGTTGCCTTCTCTAATACGTCCTTTAACACTCAGTCTTAGAAAAGTAGATGGTACACTTTGCCCAGCTTCTCAAGAGAGAAGGCCAACAGGCCTTAGAAAATAAGGGAAAGAAGTTGAGAACAATTCACCCATTTTATAACAGTACAAACAGATGTTCTATAATAACCCCCCTCATAAGCATAAGTGATATGAAACAAATAACAAGAAATACCAAGAAAAAATATAGAATTCAAACTATAAAAAATATCTCAAAGGGAATGGGAAGGAGTGACAAAGTTAATAATGAAAGACATTAGACACAAAATTGTAAAGAAATGATGACCCAAGACTATTTTTTAGTAAGAACAATTATTTTCTCTTTTAAAAAACAAAGCAAGTGTATGTTGAAACGTAATATATTTTACCTCTGTGTTCTTTGAACTCTCTTTTGCAAATTAGTTCTAATTTTAAAATATTATGTAATACAAAAATGTTAAGTGATTTTTTAGTTTATATTTATATTTATTTCACATATTTTCATTGCATCTTTATGTCTACCAGGACTGCCATTTTGATTATAAATTCTTAGAGCATAAATAAAATGCAATACTGCATGTATCATAATTAGAAAAAATTTGCATAATTATACATTTAATAAATGTCTGAGAATATTTTTGCTCAATTTCTCTTAAGCACTTTAAAGTGCTTTACTCAGGGAATCATCTAATTTTTATTTTGCAGTAAAATAATAGTGTGTGATTATGAGCATTATAGTTTTTTTAAGTTTCAAAATACTTATTATTATTTCCAGAAGCAATTAAGTAAAATGGTTTTTATATTGCTTATGTTGGCTTTCTGCATAGTCCAAACCCCATTAATGACCATGTTATTGTACTGCTTCTGGGTTTATCTAAACTAAATTGCACCAAATAATGTGTTTTTATAATACTTTGCCCAGAATACTTTCCAAAATAGTTTTAAGGTGTGAAGTACAGTAATTGAGCAGTACTATAAATAATTAACTAATTCATAGGTACAGGTTGTTTCCATTCGGCCAGACATTACAGACACCGATGACCTGGCTCCCACCCAGTATCCCCTCCCCACAATTTACAATCTCAAAAAATGAGATACCCACAGGAAACTAGCTAAATTCTATTTCATAACAGGACATGAGTAAAACTTTTAAAGAAAGTGTTATTTTAGCATGAGACAATCTTTCATTGGTCGTGAAGGCCAGACAGAGAGATGTAAGGTTAGTACTGGAACATCATAGATGGAGCCTTGAAAATGCATCAGGGTTTGGAGGTTCGGTGGAATAATTCATTTTTCAAGAGAAACAGCATGAGCAGAAAAGAAAATCTTCATTCATGTCTATACTTAGCAGGGGATAAAGGAGGGAGAAGCAAATGACTGGAGACGGTGACCAGATATCATAAGCCCTTGAAAATCAAGTGAAGTGTAAACTTGTAAAATGACTTGAAACATAGTAATATTAGGGTGAGAGGCATTTTATCTATTCCTGAGAATCTGGAATATAAATGTGACCTTTTCCCTTAATCTTATTTGCACAACCATTCCAAAATGATTAAAATTGAAGTAACTATTAACATTTTTCAGAAACATACTTCAATGTATTATTTATTGAGCCTAATCTAACACTTTGCATCAATAATCTGAAACCTTTTAAGTATGAATATGGCTTATCTTATCTATGGCTCTCCAATGGAATATTCTCTTAGAAAGGAAAATAATTTGTTTAGGTGTTTATTAGTTTATTATTTATTAGTAATGCATCACAATATACCGTTTTTGTTTTTTTAAAATAATTTCCAAGCATGGTAACATAGATGATCATAATAAAGGAGATAGAAATAACTGAACAATAGGACAGTATTTAAACCTTCTCAAAACAGTGCTTATGAGTTAAGAATTGCTACAATAATCAGTTAGTTAATTCCACTCAGAAAAGGAAAACCAAAGACATTAAATTGCACAGAGAAGCATTTGCAATGTGCCAACCATTTGTATATCACTTAAAGCAACTATTGTGCACATGTGAGGTGCACAAAATGGAAACTCAGAGTTGGTTACTTACCAAAGACTCCACTTAAAAAACTTACTGGCAAAGCTACAATATTTATCAGTCGCCTTTTACCTTCTAGAAAATCTTTAATGAGGATGTCATTTAATGAGAGTATAGCAGAAGAAGAAAAAGAGGACATGAATTATAAACTCCTAAAGCCAATAAGACATAGAAAATTATCTCAAAGGGTGTTTAGAAATAAACTGAAATATGAAACACCTGCAAAACACTATAGTTAAGGTCAGAAATGGTTAAAGCATTTGTAAGAATATTATGTATTAGATTCATAATAAAAACTTTCTCAGTTTGGGAGGTAAGATATAATAATCTTATAAAACTATAGTCTCTTTTGGCTGAAATCGGAGAAAAGGTTTTTATCAGGCTGAAGGATTTTAAAAATTCTTAAGAAAGAAAAAACAGAAAAGGGATTTGTCAAGTCTGTTTTCATAAGCTTTCAAAAACAACTAATCAGGAAATAACCTTGCAATTATATCTAACACCTTAAATAAATATCCACTTCTGAAGTTACTTTGGAATTTAATACTTTTCCGAAACTATTTTATGTTAGTTAAAATTGTAATTCTGCTAGGAATTAAATATAAATTATTAAGTTGTCAAAGTAAAACTTGCATGTTTAAACTCTTTAATACAGAACATATTATTATTAAATGTATATATTTATACCTATTTGCCTTCCAATTTACATGGGACTATTCCTAATTTTAATACACATTCATTTTAATGTATATTGATTTTACCATCTTAACAGCCATTTTGAACTTTCTAGGGTTTATTAATAAGCCTTATGTAATCTGCTTTCAGTTTAAGTTAGTATTGATAAGGCCAAGGTTATAGCTCCAACTCCTGTGGGGAATAAATAACTTTGGCAGTTATCCAATGGTCCATGAAAATATGTTATTTTCACCAGTAGACAAGGTAAAATTAAAACCTATTGTCATACCATTTATCATGTATCAGGCAAATAATTTTAAAGAACAATAGTATAGTAGTGAAATATTAATTCTCTTAAATTACTCTTGGAAACATAAAATGCCACATTTTTAAAAGTAATCTCTCAATATGTATTAAAATTCTTATTTCACATTGGTCCAGCATCTTGAGCTTGGATGACTGTACCACAGAAATGCTAATACAAAGGTGAATATATTTAATAAAATGGATGTCCAAATTGAAATATGCAAGTATTAAAATGATGCCATTAAAAATAAGCAAACTAAATATAACAACAAATATATTCAAAGGAGGAAATAATGGCAGGCTACACATCAAACAGTTAACACTGGTTTTGTAAAGGGATTAGTTAGATGTGAAGAAAACTAAATCTCTATTTATTCATTTATGACATATTTATTGAATCCCTACTCTGTCCCTTTTATCTCTTAAAAAAATCTCATATACATTTTTGTTATCATTTTAAGTTGATCAAATAAATAAATTACCAGGAATACCACAGGTTCATAACCCAGGTGGCTACATTGAAAATAAATGGGACCAAGGCTGTAATAATAGGCAAATTAGTGCAATCTGATCTCAATTACTAGAAAGAGTGTAAAGGATGTAAGGGTTAATCTAGGCTCTCAGCTCGCTTTTTGTATTTGTTATTTTTAATGCTCTAGAATTGTCACATTAAAAAAAAATGAAGTCTGTATCTGTCTTAGACATAACAATTCCTTTTCTAAAAGCTTTTAGAACTCTTTTTGGGATCTCTGGAACCCATTAAAGTATACTTTATCTAATCCAAATGCCTACTGCACACATGGTATCTTGCTGCACATATATTCTTCTGCTTATCTGAAACATGACTAGTCATAGAGGCAGGGGCATGGATTAGATAACTCATTTTACATAATCCTACAGAAATAGGATTTATTTAATGGATTAAAAAATAAAACTTTCATCTTTATTTATATTAGCAAAGCTGTTGCTACATTTTGAAGACCATTCCAAACCTTCAGGACGAAATCTGTAGGGGGTAGCTTAAAGGAACTTCCTTGAATATATTTTGAAGTTGAATCTCTTTCCTTAGCAGAAGGTAAGCCTCTTGGAACATGCTTCCAGTTTTCAGAGAAGTATCTCAGCAAATCCAGTATTATTGGTCTCAGAATCTGGTGTGTTACCAGTAAATTACAAACTTATAAATCATATTATCAAACAGGACTGAGGTAGAGATCAGAGATATTTAGTGGGAATTCATGATGAAAACTCAGAAGTCAATATAAGAAATTATTATTTACTATAATATAACCACTTCATTAGATTTTACTTCCTGGGTCAAATACTATAATTTTTACTCACTAGAAATTTATTAAAAAGATCAGAATTCTTTTGCTGGAATCCTCTAATTACTATATATTACTTGAAGGTAATAGATTGAAAGAAAGGTCGTGATCTCAGTGCACAAACACAAACTCAAAATATGTTAAATAACTTTCTTTTTTGGTTTGTAGTTTATAAAGTTTTCCATAGAAAATGTGATAGTAGGAATAGAAATGAAGATTCAGTTGTATAATGTAACTTAACTTCTATATTAAATTATATAACAACTGAAAAATTACTCAGTTTTGAGGACCTTGCAAAATTTATGTTGATAATTCCATTGATTTAAAATAGGAATCAGAGCCTATGTTCTAATTCCCCTTCTAATAATTATAGAATTTTGCATAATAAGCAAAAACAAAGAAGTCTTCTCTGTCTTTTTTTTTTTCTGGAGAAGGTAAAAAGAAGTATTTCTATGGAGTTTTACTTGAAACAGAACTTTCTTCTTTCAATATATTAAGCTGTATGTCTTTAATATGTATTTGGAGACAGGGGAAATGCCTGTGTGCCCACAGAGGCCGAATAGACTCACCTTAGATGAATATTTGGCACAACTCAATAGGTCATTGTGATTAGTTATGAATTGAGCTATTTTTATGATGCTAAAATAAAAGTATATTTGTTTTTAACTTTTCAAAAAAAGTTTGTGATTACCTGTTTTGGAATAGGGAACAAATACTGAAATAAATGCTAAGAAGGAGCACATGTATCTTTAGTGAAAATTCTGAGTGATAATGATTAATTGTGTTTTGACAACTGAAATATGCAGCTAAAGCAAGAAAAGTCACTGAGGCTCAATCAACATGGCATTCTACTATCTGACTAAGCCAATATCAATTACTGGCATAAAGTGAGATAAATATAATGATTCTAACTCAGAATATATGTGGTAGTAAAGTAAAACCTATATTTTGTTGACTTAAAGTTGCTAATTTACAATAATTATTACATTGACTTTAAAAGATGTTTCATTTTTATGGATGAAAGACCTAACTGTGAGACAGGAAACCATCAAAATCTTAGGAAAGAACACAGGCAGCAACCTCTTTGACATTGGCCATAGCAATTTCTTACTAGATAGATCTCCTGAGGCAAAGAAACAAAAGCAAAAATAAACTATTGGAATTTAATCAAATAAAAAGCTTTTGCACTGCAAAGGAAACAATCAACAAAACTAAAAGGCAGGGATGCCTGGGTGGCTCAGTTGGTTAAGCAGCTGCCTTCGACTAGGGTCATGATCCCAGCATCCTGGGATCGAGTCCCACATCAGGCTCCTTGCTCCGGCAGGGAGCCTGCTTCTCCCTCTGCCTCTGCCTGCCATTCTGTCTGCCTGTGCTTGCTCTCTCCCCCTCTCTCTCTGATAAATAAATAAAATCTTAAAAAAAAATTTTAAAAAAATTAAAAAAAAAAACTAAAAGGCAACCTTCAGAATGGGAGAAGTTATTTGCAAATGACATATCTGATAAAAGGTTAGTATCCAAAATATATAAAGAACTTATAAAACTCAGAACCAAAATACAAATAATCCAGTTAAAAAACAGGCAGAAGATAGGAATAGACACTTCTCCAAAGAAGACATACAGATGGCTAACGGACACATGAAAACGTGTTCAACATCATTGATCATCAGGGAAATACAAATCAAAACCAGAATGAGATATTACCTCACACCAGTCAGAATAGCTAAAAGTAACAATACAAGAAACAAGTATTGGTGAGGATGTCAAGAAAGGGAACCCTCCTACACTGTTGGTGGGTTAAAAAATAGAACTACCCTAGGATCCAGCAATTGCTCTACTAAGTATTTACCCAAAGGATACAAACATACTGATTTGAGGGGATACATGCACCCAATATTTATAGCAGCATTATCAGCAGTAGGCAAGTTATGGAAAGAGCCCAAATGTCCATTAACTGATGAATGGATAAAGAAGATGTGGTGTGTGTGTGTGTGTGTGTGTGTGTGTGTGTGTATTGGAATATTATCAGCCACAAAACAGAATGAAATCTTTCCATTTGCAATAACATAGATGGAGCTAAAGAGTATTATGCTGAGCAAAATAAATCAGACAAATACCATATGATTTCACTGATGCATGAAATTTAAGAAACACAACACATGAATATGGCAGGAGGCCAGAGAGGCAAACCAGGAAACAGGCTCTTAACTATCTAAAAATAAAAAATTTAAAAAAAAGGGTGAGTGGAGGTGAGGTGAGTAGGGGTATGAGTTAAATGGGTGATGGGTAGTAAGGAGGGCATTTGTGATGATGATTTCTGGGAGTTTTATGTAAGTGAAGAATCACTACATTCTATACCAGAAGATAATACTACACTATTTTAACTAGCTAGAATTTAATAAAAGCTTGAAAAAAAAATGAAAAAAAGTTTAATCTTTGTGTTACTTCAGGAAAAGCAGAAAAGTTAATGAATAGACAGTTTTAAAACTACTCAAGGAATTAAGAGAAAATATATAACGAATAGGCATACATTACCTGATAATAATATGAATTTTAGTTTCAAAACATAAACTGGTAGATGAAGATATAATAACATGAATATGTATTATGTATCTATAAACACAAAAATTAAACATATATACTTTCACAGTCATGCTCATTATATTGAAAGCTATTTAAAGATAAGTCATATTGGCATATTAGGTAAAATATGAAGAATATGCCCAATATATAAAAAAAAATTATATGGAAGGGGTATAAACTAGTTTCAAACAAGAATGTTAAAAAAAAAAAAAAACAGACAAAACAGACCAAATAGAAATATGTAAATGAAGGGTGATCTGTTATCAGTAAAATAGCAGATATGCTTAAAGAAGATAATTTACAAATATTTTTTAAAGCATCCTTAAGATTATTGCCCTCATTTAATCATTCTGCAAATATTTCAAAACATCATTTGTGGTGGGAGATGCAGAAATTGCTTGTTAAGGGAGAATATTTGAAAGCACCATTAATCCACTATATTGCCAAAGTATAAAGGCATTTCTTGTTATTTTTTCACTTCCAGATTTCTGATTTTAAAAATACAGATGGAAGCAATAGAAAAGAATTCAGCAAGAAATGTTTCATAATGTATTGTACAGAAAGAGCTTTGTACTCAGGATTTATAATTTGGGAAAAACTCAAAAATTGTTGCTTTCAAATATTGATGTTTGGCAAACATCAGTAATCACTTCAACAGAGTTTTTATTTAAACTTTTAGGTTATATAGAGTCAAAATTAAAGAAGTGTGTTGAAGGCATTCTTATCAATTTTATGGTTTTGAAATTTGGCTAGTGAGAACAAAACAAGTATGTGTGTTTACTTACTTAATTTTCTCTATTTTTATATTCTTACTTATTATTTGTCATGTTGTAATTTTGGAGTTTTCTTCCTCAAATATCTAAAAATGGGAAAATTAATATTTACCTTTAATACGTTCTCATATGATAATGATTATTTTAAAAGAACCCATATTTTTTCAGAAAACTGTTCTGAAAATTATAAATGTAAATGCATTTGTTAAAGGTTATTAGTTTAATCTTATGAATGCTAGGAACCAAAATAACTCTGTAGTGGTAAGTGATAAAAGAATGAAAGGGTTCAGATAAAATGTTTATAATTAGAAAACTCAGTAATTGTAAGGATTAATAAAATGATCCAATACTCTCACTACTTATTAGTTTAAATATCTACAACATAAATAAAACTAAAACATAAGCAATAGGAAATACTTATGATAGAAACTGAATTTTCACATTATCTGGAAACTAATTTTAAATCAAATTATGATTCTCATGGAGAAAAACTTTTAATGACAATTCTAAAAAAAGTTCTAAATATTTAAAGAGTTGTATAGTTTTTATGAATGGAACAACTGAAATTGTAAAAGTATCAGTTCTCCCTAAATTAAATACAATCATAATATTTGGATGTAATGGCTACAGAACTTAACATGCTATTCTAAAATTTATATAGGCCAATAAAGAAATCAACTTCTGAGAATAATTGAAGAGTGCTCACTCGAGACATTGAGATATGCTGCAGAAATGTGAGAAACAATAGACTATCAGGAAGAAAGAGCTAAGTGATAGATCCAGGTATAAACAGATTGATAAAGCTAATACCAATAATAGTATATCACATACAAAATTGAATTATAGATATATTAAAGCCCTAAATGTTAAATTTTAAGTAATTGTTTTTTTGTAACAGAACTGGAGGTGACTTTATGTTGCTTTTGAGAGAAAGAGTGTACGTGCATGAGCATGGGGAATGGGCAGAAAGAGAGGGAGAGCAAGAATCTTAAGCAGGCTCCGTGCTTAACAAGGGAGCCCCACACAGGGCTCGATTTCACCACCCTGACATCATAACTTGAGCTAGAATCAAGAGTTGGGTGCTTAACTGACTAAACCATCCAGGCACCCCTAGAGGTGACTTTCTTAAATAAGACTTATAAAATTTTTTTTAAAAGAGTACATTAATCAAAATTAAGAATTTCTTTTCAGGGGTGCCTGGATGGTTCAGTGGTTAAGCATCTGACTTCAGCTCAGGTCATGATCCTGGGATCCTGAGATTGAGCCCCACATCAGGCTCCTTACTCGAAGCCTGCTTTTCCCTTTCCCACTCCCCTGCTTGTGTTCCTTCTCTAGCTATATCTCTCTCTGTCAAATAAATAAATAAAATCTTATAAAAAAAATTTTCATTTCAGTAAAGAACATCATAGACATGGTTACCAGAGTTGACAGACCAAGAGAAAACAGTTTATAATTTTTGAACACATAATTTCATAAAAGGAACTCTTGAAAATCAACAGTATCAAAAGCAAAGAACAAGATGTCTAATTAAAAGTAAGTGAACATATGAAGAAATAATTCATTGAAAGCAAAATTGAATGGTTAACATATATATGAAGAGATGTTTAAAATTACTGATTAAGTGGAAAATGTAAATTACAACAAAGAGATAATACTTTACAACCAGAAGATTAGCAAGAATTAGAAATATAGCAATGATTTTGATAATTGAGAATTCATAGTACTTCTGGTGATAGTATAAAATTACTACACATTCCTAAAAGCAGTCTGGAAATATTTAGCAAAATATGAATTGATCTATGAACTATGGTCCAGTTGCTCAAATTTATATATCCTATTTATATACAATTATATGTAAATATATTATGTAATATGTAGTATATATTTATATCTATAAATATATTTTATTAGACAAATTGTTTGTAGACCAAAGAATTACAGACACTGTAGGAGTTTAATACTAGAGGAAAAAATAATGGTAAATGAATCCATCTCTAAAATACCATGTGGAGTTTAAAAGGAAAACATAGGATGCACATGTAATATGAACAGATTCCCTAAACACAAGTAAGTAAATCAAGAAGTTCCACCTCTAGGGGCATCTGGGTGGCTCAGTGGGTTAAAGCCTCTGCCTTCGGCTCAGGTCATGATCTCAGGGTCCTGGAATGGAGCCCCTCATCAGGCTCTCTCAGCGGGGTACCTGCTTCCTCCTCTCTCTCTCTGCCTGCCTGTGTGCCTGCTTGTGATCTCTCTCTCTCTCTCTTTCTCTTTCTCTCTGTGTCAAATAAATAAATAAAATATTTAAATAATGATAATAATAATATAAAAAAAAAAGAAAAGAAAAGAAGTTCCACCTTTAGCAATGAATGACCAGTTCTTATCAATTGGTCCTTCCATGAACAACAACTATAAACTTTAAGGGAGAAAAATCTACCTGAAGTAACTGGAAAGTGAAAAATAGCTAATATATATTGAAAAGAGTTGATACGAGGAAAGGGGAAAGGAAAGGGAAAATAGCCCTGGAGAGCTTCTCACTTAAAGGCAAGCAAAAATGGCAAAATCATGGAGAGAACACCTGCGGATTTACTGGCTTAAAGAATGAGGTAGCTCAACCATAGCAACTGGAAAGGGAGGTGAGAAATCCCAGCTAGAATTGAAGGAGCTCAGCTATGGTAGAAAAAACTGAACTGAGATTCAGTTTTGGAATTAAGCTCAGTCATGTTAACTGACTACTAAAACAAAAAGACTAATTCTCTTCTTATATTCAGGAATATAACAACCTAAATACTGTATCTCTACAATGTGTCATTGATAATATTAAAGAGCTAATCCAAAAATAATTGGAATATAAAGAAAGAGAAGATGTGATTGGCAGTCAAGATTAAAGGCAGTTGAGACAAAGCGTGAGATCATTTGATGTTGAAATAGCAGATGACGTTTTTAAAGTAGCTACTACAGCTATGCTCAAGGGTAAAAAGGGAATTATGCTCATAGTAAATGTAAAAGAAAAAACCACCAGAGAAATAAAACCACAAAAAATATCAAATAAATTACACAGTTGAGAAACATTATATCTAAAATATGAAGAAAAAAATCACTGGAAGAGTTTAACAAAGCATTAAAGATTTCAAAATAAAATCTAAGGAATTTAATGATAAATCAATAGAAATTACCAATTGCAAAAGACAAAAAACAAAAAACAAAAAAAAAAAGAAAGAAAAATAAACAAAATCTGGAGGACCTGTGAAATAATGTCAAAGTTTAGGTATATAATTTAGATAGTGAAAGAAATAAGGGATAAAATGAATCAGGAAGATATTTGAAAGAGTAATGGTTAAAAATATTCAATATCTTGTGAAAGACAAAAGTTTATAGACTCCTCTAGTTCATTGAGCCTATTACAAGAGTACAAAAAACCCCCACATCTATATGCATCATATTAGAACTGATATAAACAAAGTATACAGAGAAACTTGTGAAAGCAGCTAAAGAAATGTATTACATAGAAAAGAACATTTATTCAAATTACCAGAAACAATGGAAGGTGGAGTAGAACAACATCTTTGAAGTGCTGAATGAAATAGAAACAAAGATATTTTTAGAAATTATCTCATTACATGAAAGCACTGTACCCCTGAATATTGAATATGTTGAAGATGGCCTTCAGGCCAGAATATTGAATATGTTGAAGATGGCCTTCAGGCCAGAAGGAAATAATACCAAGTTATTAGTCATATTTTTCATAAAGGAATCAAAGGCACTGGGAAATACAAACATGAGAGAAAATATAAAATATATTTTGCAGTTTTCAATATTTTTGAAGTCCATATGAATTTAAAGAAAAAAAATAACATTCTTGATTTCTAATCCATGTATATTAAAGCTAAATAGACTTTTTGATGTTAAGGATGAATATTCATCAACCACTAAATAATCTATGAGCTAAAGCTTAAATAGCAATAGACAAATTAAAATGAAATTCTATAATATAGTCAGTCCAAAAGAAGACAGGAACAGAGCAAGAGAAATCAGAGTGGATAAAGTAAAATGCATACTAGAGTAAAAACAGTTCAAAAACATTTTTTTTAAAGTACTTATGTAGCAAGTTACTCTTTCCTATGTATTTTACCAGATACATACACATACCAACAAATATAGCTCTGGAGGTATGTGGTAATAGGGACCAAAAGGTAAATAATAAAATAAGAGAGAGGATTACAGGAATTGATGATTAACTCAATGCATTTGAGGTTGAACAGCAACAACAAAAAAAGTTATATACCTGAAATCAAAATAAGAATTCATCATAAAATTAATATTGTAATAGGTATGTAATACAAAGATACCTTTATAATTATTGGGAAGGAATGAAAGAATGTTGGCTAAATATAAAATTTACATGTGATTTAGTATCTCTTTTGGTATCTTCATGATGTATAAAACATACCTCCACTACTTGATTAGGACAGAGTGCCCTCCAAGTTACTGGAGTAGAATAAGGAAAGTTACACTTCTCTCTAAACCAAAAGACAGAAAATGGAGTATCATTACTGAAAGTCCAAAGGCAGAAACAATAACACAGTAGTATAGTGACACAAGTAACAGTAAGAAAAATAAGTTTCAGCCTTAACATATGATCTGGAAATTTAGTAGACTACTTACATGAAATAAAATCAAGCTGGAATACAAAAGTACCAATAAAATAATAAAAGCCATTGTATCAAGCCATCAGAAAAAAAATAGCAGTAATTGAAATACTTAAAAAACTATCTGTCTTTATGCCAGTACCATAGTATGCACATAAAATTTTGTTAAGAGAGTAGATCTCACAAGAAGTGTTTTTTTTTTCCACAAAATTGGTAATCAAAACAAAAAACAAAAGTATGCAAGGAAACTTTTGAACATGATGGATATGTATTAACTTATGATGATTGTATCACAAGTGTTTGCATCTGTCCAACATCAAATTATATACATTAAGTAGCCAGTTTTTGTATATTAATTGTGTTTTACTAAGCTGTTTTAAAAAAGGATATATAGCCCATCTTTTTCTTTAAATCTGAAATCCATTCATTGATTGATCCAGGCAATGATAGAGTCAGATATCTGTACTACTTTTTTTTTTAATTAACATATAATATATTATTAGCCCAAGAGGTACAGGTCTGTGAATCGCCAGGTTTACACTTCACAGCACTCACCATAGCACACACCCTCCCAAATGTCCATAACCCAACCACCCTCTCCCTACTCCCCTCCCCAGGGCAACACTCATTTTGTTTTGTGAGATTAAGAGTCTCTTATGGTTTGTCTCCCTCCCTATCCCGTCTTGTTTCATTTATTCCTTTCCCACCCCTCAAGTCCCTCACATTGCCTCTCAACTTCCACATATCAGGAAGATCATATGACAATTGTCTTTCTCTGATTGACTTATTTCATTCAGCATAATACCCTCTAGTTCCATCCACGTCATTGTAAATGGCAAGATTTCATTTCTTTTGATGGCTGCATAGTATTATATTGTGTTTGTGTATATATACATTTATATATATATAGCTATATATATAACTTATAGATATATGGATATATATATAGCGCTTCTTCTTTATCCATTCATTTGTTTATGGATATCTAAGTTCTTTCCATAGTTTGGCTATTGTTGACACTGCTACTATAAACATCCAGATGCACATCCCTATTCGGATCACCACATTTGTATCTTTAGGGTAAATAACCAGTAATGCGATTGCTGGGTCGTAGGGTAGCTTTTATTTTCAACTCCATGCTGTTTTCCAGAGTGGTTGTACCAGCTTGCATTCCCACCAAGAGTGTAGGAGGGTTCCCCTTTCTCTGCATCCTCGCCAGCATCTGTCATTTCCTGACTTGTTAATGTTAGCTATTCTGACTGGTATGAGGTGGTATCTATCTCATTGTGGCTTTGATTTGTATTTCCCTGATGTTGAGTGATGTGGAGCACTTTTTCTTGTGTCTGTTGGCCATCTGGATGTCTTCTTTGCAGAAATGTCTGTTCATGCAGAAATCCTCTGCCCATTTCTTGATTACATTATTTATTCTTTGGGTGTTGAGATTGATAAGTTCTTTATGATCTTGGATACTGATATCTTGTTTGCAAATACCTTCTCCCATTCTGTCAGTTGTCTTTTGGTTTTGTTAACTGTTTCCTTCCCTGTGCAAAAGCTTTTGATCTTGATGAAATCCCAATAGTTCATTTTTGCCCTTGCCTCCCTTGCCTTTGGCGATGTTCCTAGGAAGAAGTTGCTGTGGCTGAGGTAAAAGAGGTTGCTGCCTGTGTTCTCACCAAGGATTTTGATGGATTCCTTTCTCACATTGAGGTCCTTCATCCATTTTGAGTCTATTTTTGTGTTTGGTGTAAGGAAATGGTCAACTTTCATTTTTCTGCATGTGGCTGTCCAATTTTTCCAACACCATTTGTTGAAGAGACTGTCTTTTTTCCATTGGACATTCATGCTCTGTTGAAGATGAGTTGACCATAGAGTTGAGGGTCTATTTCTGGGCTTTCTGTTCTGTTCTATTGATCTATGTGTCTGTTTTTGTACCAGTACCATACTGTCTTGATGATGGCAGCTTTGTAATAGAGCTTAAAGTCTGGAATTGTGATACCACCAACGTTCGCCTTCTCTTTCAACATTCCTCTGGATATTTAAGGTCTTTTTTGTTCCATATAAATTGTAGGATTGTTCTATTTCTTTGAAAAAAAAATAGATGGTATTTTGATAGAAATTGCATTGAATGTGTAGATTGCTTTAAGTAGCATAGACATTTTCACAATATTTATTCTTCCAATCCAGGAGCATGGAACATTTTTCCATTTCTTTGTGTCTTCCTCATTTCTTTCATGAGTACTTTATAGTTTTCTGAGTATAGATTCTTTGCCTCTTTGGTTAGTTTTATCCCTGGTATCTTATGGTTTTGGGTGCAATTGTAAGTGGGATTGACTCCTTAATTTCTCTTTCTTCTATCTTGCTGTTGGTGTATAGAAATGCAACTGATTTCTATGCATTGATTTTATATCCCGACTCTTTATTGAATTTTGTACAAGTTCTGGTCTTTTGGGTTTTCCACATAAAGCATCATGTGATCTGCAAAGAGTGATAGTTTGACTTCTTTGCCAATTTGAATGCCTTTAATTTCTTTTTTTTTAAATATTTTATTTATTTATTTGACAGGCAGAGATCACAAGTAGGTAGAGAGGCAGGCATACAGAAAGGAGGAAGCAGGCTCCCTGCTGCCCAGAGAGCTCAATGCAGGGCTCTATCCCAGGACCCTGGGATCATGACCTGAGCCAGAGGCAGAGGCTTTAACCCACTGAGTCACCCAGGCACCCGTGAATGCCTTTAATTTCTTTCTGTTGTCTGATTGCTGAGGCTAGTACTAGTTGTACTAGTACAACATTCTAGTACAATGTTGAATAACAGTGGTGATAGTGGACATCCTTGCCCTGTTCCTGATCTTAGCAGAAAAGCTCTCAGGTTTTCCCCAATGACAGTGATATTCACTGTGGGCTTTTCATAGATGGCTTTGATGATATTGAGGTATTTACCTTCTATGCCTACACTGTGAAGAGTTTTGATCAAGAAAGGATTCTGTACTTTGTCAGATGCTTTTTCAGCATCTATTGAGAGTATTATGTAGTTCTTGTTCTTTCTTTTATTAATGTATGGTATCACATGATTGATTTGAGGATGTTGAACCCACCTTCCAGCCCTGGAATAAATCCCACTTGGTCGTGGTGAATAATCCTTTTAATGTACTGTTGGATCCTATTGGCTAGTATTTTGGTGACAACTTTCACATATGTGTTCATAAAGGATATTGGTCTGTAATTATATTTTTTGTTGGGATCTTTGGTTTGGGGTCAAGGTAATGCAGGCCTCATAAAATGAGTTTGTAAGTTTTCCTTCCATTTCTATTTTTTGGAATTGTTTTAGGAGAATAGGAATTAATTCTTCTTTAAATGTTTGGTAGAATTCCCTCGGGAAGCCATCTGATCCAGGGCACTTTTGTTGGGTGGGGGGTGGGGGGCGGTTGATGACTGCTTCAATCTCCTTACTGCTTATGGGTCTGTTCAGGTTTTCTGTTTCTTCCTGGTTCAGTCTTGGTAGTTTATATTTCTCTAGGAATGCATCCATTTCTTCCAGATTGTCAAATTTGCTGGCACATAGTTGCTTATAATATGTTCTTATAATTGTTTGTATTTCTTTGGTGTTGGTTGTGATCTCTCCTCTTTCATTCATAATTTTATTAATTTGGGTCCATGCTCTTTTCTTTTTGATAAGTCTGGCCAAGGGTTTATCAATCTTATTAATTTTTTCAAAGAACCAGCTCCTAGTTTGGTTAATGTGTTCTACTGTTCTTTTGGTTTCTATTTCATTGATTTCTGCTCTGATCTTTATGATTTCTCATCTCCTGCTGGGTTTAGGGTTTCTTTGCTGTTCTTTCTCCTGCTCCTTTAGGTGTAGGGTTAGGTGTTAATTTGTGTATTTGAGACCATTCTTGTTCCTTTTTTTTTTTTTTTAAGATTTTATTTATTTATTTGACACACAGAGAGAGAGAGATTACAATTAGGCAGAGAGGCAGCCAGAGAGAAGAGGAAGCAGGCTCACTGCTGAGCAGAGAACCCAATGCGGGGCTCAATCCTGGCACCATAAGATCATGACCTGAGCCAAAGGCAGAGGCTTAACCCACTGAGCCACCCAGGTGCCCCCCATTCTTGTTTCTTGAGAAAGGCTTGTATCACTGTATATTTTCCTCTCAGGACTGCCTTTGCTGTATCCCACAGATTTTGAACCATTGTGTTTTCATTATCATTTGTTTCCATGAATTTTTTCAATTCTTCTTTAATTTCCTGGATGACCCATTCATTCTTTAGAAGCATGCTCTTTAGTCTCCATTTATTTAGGTTCTTTCCAAATTCCCTATTGTGATTGAGTTCTAGCTTCAGAGCATTGTGATCTAAAAATATGCAGGGAATGATCCCAATCTTTTGGTACTGGTTGAGACCTGATTTGTGACCCAGGATGTGATCTATCCTGGAGAATGTTCCATGTGCACTAGATAACAATGTGTATTCTGTTGCTTTGGGATGGAATTTTCTGAATATATCTGTGGTGTCCATCTGGTCCAGTGTGTCATTTAAGGCCTTTAATTCCCTATTGATCTTTTGCTTGGATGATCTGTCCATTTCAGTGAGGGGAGTGTTAAAGTCTCCTACTATTATTGTATTATTGTTGATCTGTTTCTTTGATTTTGTTATTAATTGGTTCATATAATTGGCTGCTTCTATGTTAGGGGCATAGATATTTAAAATTGTTGGATATTCTTGTTGGGAAGACACTTTGAGTATGATATAGTGTCCTTCCTCACCTCGTATTATAGTCTTTGGCTTAAAATCTAATTGATCTGATCTAAGATTGCCACCCCAGCTTTCTTTTGATGTCCATTAGCATGGTAAATTTTTTTCTACCCTCTTACTTTAACTCTGGAGATGTCTTTGGGTCCAAAATGAGTTTCTTGTAGAAAGAATATTGATGGGGTTTGTTTTCTTAATCCATTCTGATACCCTGTGTCTTTTGATTGAGGCATTATCCCATTAACATTCAGCGTAGCTATTGAGAGATATGAATTTAGTGTCATTGTTTTGCCTCTAAGGTGACTATTACTGTATATTGTTTCTGTTCCTTTCTGGTCTACTACTTTTAGGCTCTCTCTTTGCTTAGAGGACCCTTTTTAATATTTCCTGTAGAGATGGTTTGGTGTTTACAAATTCTTTTAGTTTTTGTTTGTCCTAGAAGCTTTTTATCTCTCCTCCTATTTTCAATGATAGTGTAGCTGGATATAGTATTCTTGGCTGTATGTTTTTCTCATTTAGTGCTCTGAATATATCATGCCAGTTCTTTCTGGCCTGCCAGGTCTCTGTGGATAAGTCTGCTGCCAATCTAATATTTTTACCATTGTATGTTACAGACCTCTTGTAGGGGCTGCTTTCAGGATTTTCTCTTTGTCACTAATACTAGTAAGTTTTACTATTAGATGATGGGTGTGGACCTATTTTTATTGATTTTGAGGGGGGTTCTGTGTGCCTCCTGGATTTTGATGCTTGTTCCCTTTGCCATCATAGGGAAATTCTCTACAATATTTTGCTCCAATATACCTTCTGCTCCCCTCTCTCTTTATTCTTCTTCTGGAATCCCAATTAATCTAATGTTGTTTCTCTTTTGGTATTGCTTATCTCTTGAATTCTCCCCTCATGGTCCAGTAGTTGTTTGTCTCTCTTTTTCTCAGCTTTTTATTCTCTATCATTTGGGCTTCTGTATCACTAATTATCTCTTCTGCCTCATTTATCCTAGCAATAAGAGCTTCCATTTTTTATTGCACCTCATTAATAGCTTTTTTGATTTCAGCTTGGTTAGATATAGTTCTTTTATTTCTCCAGAAAGGGCTTTTATTTCTCCAGAAGAGTTTCTCTAATATCTCCCATGCCTTTTTTGAGCTCACCTAGCACCTTGAGAATCGTCATTCTGAACTTTAGATTTGACATATTACCAATGTCCATATTGATTATGTCCCTAGCCTTTGGTACTGCCTCTTGTTCTTTTTTTGTGGTTAGTATTTCCACCTTGTCATTTTATCCAGATAAGTATATATTAAGGAGATAATTAAATACTAAAAGTATGGCAAAGATCCCAGAAAATTGTGTGTTCGCAAAATAAGAAGAGACTGCAAATCATGGGGGGAAGAAAGGGGTAAAAAGAAGTTCAAAACAAATAAAAAAATTTAAAAAAGAAAAGAAAAATATATAGATATTAGACTGGTGAATAGAACAGAGCCACCCACTTAATTTTGGGAGTACTTTGGTCTCTTAGAAGAAACTACCTCCTAAAATTTTAAAGAAAGAAAAATTTGCGTGTATATATACAAAAATAAGGGTAACATGAAGGGATGGAATATGACTGTAAAGATGAAAAATTTTAAAAAATTCTAAAAAATGAGTTTATAATATAAGTTGGTTGGGAAAAGAAAGAAAAGGAAGTAGAGAGAATTTGGTCAGGCTGGAGACTAGAACAAAGCCCTGTGTTAGATTTAGGTTATATTTTGATCTATTAGAAGTTGTATCCCAATGTTTTTTTAGAGGAAAGAACCTATGTGTATACAAAAAAATAAAGCTAGATACAATGAAGGATAAAATATGACTATAATAATGAAGGTTCTAAAAGATCTTTTAATGAAAGGTATTGATATGATAAACTAGTTAAAAACATTAAAAGAGGAAAGAGTAAAAATTTAAAAAAATTAGAAGAAAAAAATTTGAAAAAAAATTAACTTTGCAAGACTAAAGAATCATGGGTAAAAAGCCTTGAACTCCATGCTTTGGTTTCTCCTCCTCTGCAATTCTGCTGTTCTCCTTGATGAGCGAGCTTGGTCTTGGCAGGATTTCTTGCTGAACTTCTGGGGGAGGGGCCTGTTGTTGTGACTCTCAAGTGGTCTTTGCCCAAGGTGGAATTTTACCACCCTTGCCAAGGGCCGGGCTATGTAATCTGTTCCAGTTTACTCCTGGGAGATTTTGTTCTCTGATTACTTTCCATAGAATTCTGGAGGATGGGAATGAAAATGGCAGCCTCCCAACCTCTGGCCTGGAGGAGTGGAAAGCTTGGGGCTCCACTCCTCAGTGCACCATAGGAGAAAAGCACTCAATCACTCCCATATTCCTGGTCTCCGTCTGCACGCAAAGCTCACCCAGTCTGTGACCGAGCATCTCAGGCACACAGCCCCGCCTGGATTCTCCAAACCCAGCAAATCACTGCCACTCTTCCAGGGGGGTCTCCTCGGTTCTGCCACTTGTGGGGTCCCTGCTCAAAGAGCAGTGGTCTGACTGTGCCAAGGATAAGAGTTTAAGGTAACCCTGAGCTGAGAGCAGCTCACTCCTTGGCTCTGTCTCTGTAGCTGGCTTCCATGCTGTAAAACCTGTAAGTTCTGCGATACTCAGAAACCCCCGATCCTTTGGTGACCCTGTAGGACCTGAGACCACACTGTCCCTTCGAGGGCTCCACACCTGCTTAGCCTCTGGAGCAATGTCCCTCAATGAAGCATACTTTTAAATGTTCAGATTTTATGTTCCATTGCTCCACCGCATGCTGGCCCCTTCCCCCATGGTCTATCTTCCTGTTGCTTTGGATTCACTTCTCCACAGGTCCTACCTTTCAGGTTGATCTTCTGTTTCTAGTATTGCTGCTCTTCTTCTCTTCGATCCCCTGTTGGATTTGTCTGGATTAATTCTCATTGGAGTCTGTAGATTCATTTTACCAGTAGTGCATTTTGGTGAAAATGACCATCTACTCTGGGGGATTCAGAAAGTGAATGCAATGAGACTACCATAACAATGGTGTTTTAGATTGCATTACAGAGTTTGGGGGGTGTGAAGATACAGGTAAGAAATTTTTAGTTTGGACCCAGTGAAGCTTATGTTGTTTGTTGCTATTGATCTCTCATCTTTTCATTGTTAGAAACCTGAAACCAAATTTGGGATCCATTTTTACCAATTGTATAGAAATGTCTGCATTTTGATGCATTTTGTTTATGTTATTCACTTAACCAGAACAGTTTCCAGTACCTGTTCCTGTTTGCTTCACTTTTCTTGTTTTTGTATTATTCAAGTATTTTTTGAAAGTCTACTATGGGTTAAGTACTGTCTTATCTCTATTTTTTTTTTTAATTTTAATTCCACTATAGTTGACATATGGTGTTTTGATTTGGCTTGGTTTGTTTGTTTTGGGATAAAGAACAGGTCTATTTAAAATGTACACCCCCCCCCCAAAAAAAGCACATACCCTCCCAACCAGCAGCTGGACTCCATAAAGGAATTTTCACATATAAGCAAATAATAATATCTAACATTTATTTAAAACTTATTATGCTAAACACTACTATGTATCTTTTTTTTTTTTTTAAGTGCTCAATGATTCACTGGATGCATATAACACTTTATCCAGCAAGGCTGTCATTCATAACAGATAGGTAGGTAGAGAACTTCCAGAACAGGCAGAAACTGAAAGAATATATGACTACCAAGCCAGCCCTGTGAGAAATATTAAGGGGGGTTCTGTAAGCTAAGAGAGGCCCCAAGAGTAATATAGATGACAAATTAACAGAGACAATCTACACATACAGGGACTATACAGGCAATACAATGGCACTAAATTCATATCTTTCAATAGTTACCCTTAATGTAAATGGGCTGAATGTTCCCATCAAAAGATATAGGGTTTCAGATTGGATAAAAAAGTACTGTTTTATCTTGATATGTGATGCACATTTTTTTAATTTTTTAATTTTTTATAAACATATATTTTTATCCCCAGGGGTATAGGTCTGTGAATCGCCAGGTTTACACACTTCACAGCACTCACCATAGCACATACCCTCCCCAATGTCCATAACCCCACCCCCCTTCTCCCAATCCCCCTTCTCCCAGCAACCCTCAGTTTGTTTTTTGAGATTAAGAGTAATTTATGTTTTGTCTCCCTCCCAATCCCATCTTGTTTCATTTATTCTTCTCCTACCCCTTTAACCCCCATGTTGCATCTCCACTTCCTCATATCAGGGAGATCATATGATAGTTGTCTTTCTCTGATTGACTTATTTCACTAAGCATGATACCCTCTAGTTCCATCCATGTCATCACAAATGGCAAGATTTCATTTCTTTTGATGGCTGCATAGTATTCTGACAAGGATGCGGAGAAAGGGAAACCCTCCTACACTGTTGGTGGGAATGCAAGCTTGTGCAACCATTCTGGTTCCTCAAAATGTTGAAAATAGAACTACCCTATGACCCAGCAATTGCACTACTGGGTATTTACCCTAAAGATATAAACATAGTGATCCAAAGGGGCGCATGCACCAGAATGTTTATAGCAGCAATGTCTACAATAACCAAACTATGGAAAGAACCTAGATATCCATCAACAGATGAATGGATAAGGAAGATGTGGTATATATAACAATGGAATACTATGATGTACATTTTTGTATCATACCATCTTTTATGGAACAGCACAAGCTTAAATAATAGCCATTTAATGCCTGACTTATGAATAAATACATGAGTGAAGTAGATGTTGTTTGATCTGCATTTTGTACTTGACATAAATAAATTCTAAGAAAGTTGTGATTGACAAAATCACAGAGCTAAGCTTTAATGGAGTTAGTGTTCAAACTAAGTTGTTATTTCCAAAAATATATTATAACGACCTGTTCCTTCTACATGCATTAGTGATAAAAATTGGCTCAAGAAAAAAACAATATTCCAGGGGTGCCTGTCTGGCTCAGTTGGTAGGCCATATGACTCTTAATCTAGGGGACATAATTTCAAACCCCACATTGAGCATGGAGCCTACTGAAAAGTATTATTTTTTAAAAAAATTCTATTAGGCAAGTCAGTATACTTTAAATCTCTTATGTTACCAAAGGTTTTATAATCTTTTAAGAAAATAAATAGAAATACAAAGTTAACAATGGTTTGTAATTTTGAGAATACCAAGATTTGAGGGTCACAGTCTTCTAGAAGATTTTCTCTGTTTTGCACAGTGAATTTTCTTTTCTTCAGTGTATTTGTAATACCAGGTTTATCTTCTACAACTAGTCATAAGTTATTTCATTAAGGAAGGACATATTCTTTAGACATTATACATATGTGTTACACAAAATTCAGATACCAGAAATGTTTCCTTATTCTCCTTGTGAAAAACTCTCCTCTCTAAACTTTACTGTTTCATTATTTTTCTGTCTCCTTTTGTCCTCCTGAGCCATCTTTCTTCTACTTCTCCTGCTATGGCATGGACAAAACCAAAACCAACAGCTCAGCAGGGATGAGAGCAACTTGCAGAGTGAAATAGAACTCTGATCTTTGTCTCCAGTATTTCTTGAGGCTTCCAGAGGTGGGACGAACCCTTTAGCGATTTATGTTGTCTTCCACAGCTCCAGAATTCTGCCTGATCCCAATACTTTTTGGTAGGGATATGGTATGTGTTTCATTTTTGCTATGTATTTTATTCATTATCTTCTGGTGGTGGCTGCCTGTTGTTGTTGTCACAGTAAATGCAGTCTTGGGTGCCTGGGTGGCTCAGTGTGTTAAGCCTCTGCCTTCAGCTCAGGTCATGATCTCTGGGTCCTGGAATCAAGCCCTGCATCAGGCTCTCTGCTCAGCAGGGAGCCTGCTCCCCCCACCCCTTCTGCCTGCCTCTCTGCCTACTTGTGATCTCTCTCTCTCTTTCTGTGTCAAATAAATTAAAAAAATCTTTTAAAAAAAGTAGTCTTGCTTGTATAGGTCTTTCACAAATATCTTCTGTTAAGAAAACCTCCTAATTTTACATGGCCAGAGTGAAAATTAGAGATATTTGTTCTCAGATTCCTCTGCTATGACTCACTGATGAATTATAAAAGTTAAGATAATTCAAAGTTGAATAAATGAGAGAGTAGGGTACTATTAGAATCCATATTTGTATACATGTCCACAAATATGAATATTAAAGCTTGAATATATTTAAGAGTGAATATAAAATATTCTATATAGATATGTAAAGAATCACACAAAACTTCCACCAGGAAAAGCCCATGTGCACATTCACAAGTGCACACACACACACACACACACACATACACACACACAGGAAAGAAACTTTAAAATTTGCTTGAAATCCAAACTAAAGTTCACCTGGAAAGATAATCAAGTATAAGGCAATGCAGACTTTTTTTCTGGAGGTAATAATCCTGGTGCATTTTGACCACATAGGGCCTTAATCATGTGGAATCAATAAACACAGATTCAAAGACATTTACTAGGATTTCAAGTAAAGCTTCAAATCCTGTGCCAAGTGCAGAGAACTTTCTCACAAGATATTTTATTTTTAACCTGGCAAACTGATGTGAACCAAAGATTGTTTCATAAAGAGGATCAGTATTTTAAGCTTCAGACCTAAGGGATTTTAACTGGGGATGAGAGGAGGTATTAATAGCATATATTTCATAGTAAATTAAAATCCCATCACCTAATTCATAGTAGCTCCTCAATATTGAAAAATGCACAAAAGAAAGTTAAGGAAAGTGAAACACACCTCACTATATTTCTAAAAAAAAATTAAAAGTTCATTAATAAAAAGACAATCAAAAAGGAATGTCAACCAAAATAGAAAAGTCATGATTATATAACTAGTATTTGATTTCCCATTTATATTGTATGTATATTAGCAAATCATTGATCATCTAGATATTTTACAGGATAGGAAACTTTTTTAACAATTACACATATTTCTCATTGACTGAAGTGTATATGTTTAATGATTCTACGTGTACAGGTAGATAATTATGAAATAATCTTGTTAATTTTAGAGAATAATTTATTCAATACATTTAGTGTTACTCTTTTCCAAATAGAATCTTCACTAGAATAAAATTTAGATATCATTGTACCTAACTTTTTTTAGTTTGCAGAAGAAACAGGGTAGATTGAAAGTTTTCTGACACCTAAATTCAGATCCATCTCTTATATTTCAGATTTATACATTTTGTGCAAATCAACTTAATCTTTCTGTATATTTCAGATTATTGATTAATCATATTGTGACTATTAGAGATAATGTATGCTCAATGCCTAGCAAAGTTTCTGAAACACATTTTTTATGCTCTCAATAAATGACTAGATTAAGTTGTATATGCTCTAGATGGAAGGTAGAGATGTGAGCAATGAATTATAGATGATATGCTTCCAAAATCATGAATTAAGGTTTTGGTACTTGTACAAATAGAATTTCAAGTTACCCAATGAAGTCACTTTCCTGGAAGAGATAACTTCCTGATTATACCAGATAAAGAAGTATAGCATTTATTGAACATTTACTGTGTGTTGATGTCATGCTTGCAATTGAAGACACAAGCAAAAATATTTCTGAATACAGGAAAATACATTTATATTTACTCATAGTTTTCATTGAGTCTATCACTGCTATTTACATTTAGTTTTAATGTATCAGTTGATAATTTCCAATGTCCACAAAATCTCTGTAAATGGTTCTAAATTGTACTTACAAATTTTAGTTATAAATAGTTATAAATTATAAACATTTATAAAGTTATAGTTTTAAAATTATAAAGGGTTATAAAATGGTTATAGACAAGGACATGAAAGTTGAAAGAAAATGAATGTAATTTCTTCATATCTGATTATATATAGTATAAATTTTGTTAGTTGCCACTGGCTGTGAGTTTTTGACATGGGAATTGTAAATATTCATGATGAATACTGTATGATTTAATATCAAGATAAGGCATCTTTGAGTAAAAGTGATGTAGATCACAGGCAGCTCAGATCTAGTTAATATGGACTGAAGCATAAAAGTGTCATCCCCTTAGGATAATATCCTTAAAAATGTCACATGATACTGCAAAGAGCCAGGTGACTATGTGTAATTGGAGTTTTCTATGGCCTATTGGGTGAGGAAATGATAATAAATACCATGTTAACAGTTTTATTGAGATATAGCCAACATGGAATAGACTTCATATATTCGAAATGTACAATTTGGTAAGTTTTGACATATATATATACATACATGTATATGATATTTGACATATGTATTTTATATAAATATATTTATATAAATAAATATATATATACACACATACCCCTGTAGAATCAATACCACAATCAAAACAATCAACATATATCCATCAACCCCCAAAGTTCCCACATGCCCCTTTCTAAGCCCTCCTTTCTATATCTCCCTGCCTCTGTCATCCACAGCTAACCACTTACTTTCTTTCTATTACTATAGATTAATTTGTATTTGTCTAGAATTTTACACAAATAGAATTACATAGTATGTACTTTTTTTGAGAGGGGATTCTGACTCCTTTCACTGAGCATAATGATTTTAAGATCTATTCTTGTTGTGTATGTCAGTAATTTGTTTTCATTGTTCAGCAGTATTCTATTTCCAGCCATTTATAAGTTTTGGACGTTTGAATTGTTTCCAGTTTGGGGCTAGTAAAAATAAAGCTACTTTAAATATTTGTATAAAAATCTTATATAATACATGCTTCATTTCTCTTCAGTAGACTAGAAGTAGAATGACTGGATCATATGCAAAGTATATGTTTAACTCTAAGAAAATTGCCAAATTGTTTTCCAAAGTAGTTGAGCCATCTTGCATTCCTACTACCAATGTGAGAGAGCTTTAGCCCCTTCACATCTTCAACTCTCAATAGGATCAGGATTTATAACTTCAGTCATTCTAATTAGATCATACTGGTATTTCAGTTGGGTTTAATTTGCATTTCCATAATGTCAAAAGTTGCTGAGCATCTTTTTGTGTGTTATTTGCCATCCTTGTATCTTCTTTGCTGAAGTGTCTGTCCATGTTACGTCTTTTGTCCATTTCTAACTGGCTGGCTTCTTTGTTAGTGAGTTTTGAGAGCTTTCCAGGTCTTTTGGATACAAACTCTAGATCAGATACATAAGTTGAAAATATTGTCTCCTAATCTGTGGTTTTTCTTTTTTTTTTTTCAATCAGTGTCTTTAGATGAGTAGAAGTGATAAATAACTATTCACAACCTGAGTTTGATGTGGTAAATTTATTCTTAATACAGATATGAAAAGAAATGACCTCTAGAAAGAAGATCAAAGTTCAAACACACACTCTACATATGTTTACATACAATGTCAGTATGGATTCCAAAAAGACAGAAGCTTTGATGATATAGAAGAGTAAAAAGGAGTATCGAGAGCTTATGGGAAAATATTTTTATAAGTGATAATACCTGCCAAAACAAGCTTTATTCTAGAATTATATGTAAAATAATTTTTCAAGCTTCAAGCTTTAACACTTACACTGTTGGCTATTTGGTATAAATTTTTCCTTAGAAGCAATTGTATAGTTATTATATATTTATAGTTATAATTGTATAATTGTTATGAAAGTTGCCTAACTAATAATTTGATATGCTCTGGTACTGTTATTGTCTTTAAATCACCCCTGGACTCTGAAACCTAAGTCACTATGACTGCTATTATTTTCCCAGTGCCAGTATCTTCCACCAAAACTCAAGTATGGGCTTATGTTAGTAAAATTTTATGCAACAGTACCTCTGTGACAATCAGAGTAGAAGACACCTGAATCAAATTATCTTATAAGCAGTCATCATTATGCATGGATCGTATCTCAGTTGAGTATTCTGAATTATAACTTCCTGGACAGCTTGAATATCATTAATAGAATGACTTTCTATTTTTTCTTTTTTTTTTTTTTAAGATTTTATTTATTTATTTGACAGAGAGAAATCACAAGTAGATGGAGAGGCAGGCGGAGAGAGAGAGGGAAGCAGGCTCTCTGCTGAGCAGAGAGCCCGATGCGGGACTCGATCCCAGGACTCTGAGATCATGACCTGAGCCGAAGGCAGCGGCTTAACCCACTGAGCCACCCAGGTGCCCTAGAATGACTTTCATAGTGGGTTTTTGAAACTAAATGTCTAACAGGAATGGAATTAAGTATTTGATGTTCACCTTAACATCTTCCTTTTCCTTTAACTAAGGATCCTTTTTTAAAAAGAAATAGAAGTGTATGGGGCACCTGGGTGGCTCAGTGGGTTAAAGCCTCTGCCTTCGGCTCAGGTCATGATCTCAAGGTTCTGGGATCGAGCCCCACATCGGGCTCTCTTCTCAGCAGGGGGCCTGCTTACTCCTCTCTCTGCCTTCCTCTCTGCCTGCTTGCAATCTCTGCCTGTCAAATAAATAAATAAAATCTTAAAAAAAAATAGAAGTGTAGTTGACATACAATATTATATTAGTTTTAGATGTAAAACATAGTGACTCAACAATTATAAATATTATGAAATTTTCACCATCATAGTGTAGTTACCATCTGTCACCATACAAAGTTATTACATTATTATTGACTTTGTTTCCTGTGCTTTACTGTTCATCCCCATGGCTTATTTATTTCATAATTGGAAGTTTGTACTTCTTAATCCCTTTACTATTTCACCTGTTACCCTCCCTCCCTGCTCTCTGACAATCACAACTTTGTTCTCTATATATATGAATCTGTTTCTGTTTTTGTTTGCTTATTTTTTTAGATTCCACATATAAGTGAAATCATATGATATTTGTCTTTCTTTCTCTAGCTTATTTCACTTAGCATAATTCTCTCAAAGGCCATCCATGTTACAAATGGTAAGATTTCATTCTTTTTTATGACTAATATTCCAGTGTCTGTGTGTGCATGTATGAAGACTACATTTTCTTTATTCATCTAGTGATGAACACTTGAGTTGCTTCCATTTTTATTGTAAACAACACTGCAATAAATAAAGGGGTAAATATCTTCTTGAATTGGTGTTCTTTTTTTCTCTCTTTAGGTAAATACCTAGTATGGAATTACTGCATTATATGTACTTATATATTTTCAATTGTTGGAAACTCCATACTGTTTTTAATAGTGGCTGCACCAATTTACATTTCCACCAAGAGTGCACAAGTTCTTCCTTTTTTTTCACATTGTCACTAATGTTTGTTATTTCTTGTCTTTTTGATACTGGCCATTCTGACTGGTGTGAGGTGATATCTCATTGTGGTTTTCACTTTTATTTTCCTGGTGACTAGTGATGCTGAACATATTTTCAAGTGTCAGCCATCTATATGTCTTTTCTGGAAAAATGTCTATTCAGATCCTCTGCCCAGTTTTAATTGGATTATGGATTTTTTGGTGTTTACTTTTATAACTTCTTTATATATTTTTAATATTAATCCCTTATAGGAAACACCATTTGAAAATACCTTCTTTTTTCATTTTTTTTCCCATTCAGCAGGCTACCTTTTTGTTTTGTTGACTGTTCTCACTAAGAATCTTTTTAATAATGGGTAGAAACTGCACAGAAATAGACCCTCTACTCTATGGTCAACTAATCTTCGACAAAGCAGGAAAGAATGTCCAATGGAAAAAAGACAGCCTCTCCAATAAATGGTGTTGGGAAAATGGGACACCACATGCAGAAAAATGAAATTTGACCATTTCCTTACACCACACATGAAAATAGACTCAAAATGGATGAAGGACCTCAATGTGCAAAAGGAATCTATCAAAATCCTTGAGGAGAACACAGGCAGCAAACTCTTCGACCTCAGCCACAGCAACATCTTCCTAGGAACATTTGCAAGGGAAGCAAGGGCAAAAATGAACTATTGGGATTTCATCAAGATCAAAAGCTGTTGCACAGCAAAGGAAACAGTTAACAAAATCAAAAGACAACTGACAGAATGGGAGAAGATATTTGCAAACGACATATCAGATAAAGGACTAGTGTCCAGAATCTATAAAGAACTTAGCAAACTCAACACCCAAAGAACAAATAATCCAATCAAGAAATGGGCAGAGGACATGAACAGACATTTCTGCAAAGAAGACATCCAGATGGCCAACAGACACATGAAAAAGTGCTCCATATCACTCGGCATCAGGGAAATACAAATCAAAACCACAATGAGATATCACCTCACACCAGTCAGAATGGCTAAAATCAACAAGTCAGGAAATGACAGATGCTGGCGAGGATGCGGAGAAAGGGGAACCCTCCTACACAGTTGGTGGGAATGCAAGCTGGTGCAACCACTCTGGAAAACAGCATGGAGGTTCCTCAAAATGTTGAAAATAGAACTGCTCTATGACCCAGCAATTGCACTACTGGGTATTTACCCTAAAGATACAAATGTAGTGATCCAAAGGGGCACGTGCACCTGAATGTTTATAGCAGCAATGTCCACAATAGCCAAACTATGGAAAGAACCTATATGTCCATCAACAGATGAGTGGATAAAGAAGATGTGGTATATATACACAATGGAATACTATGCAGCCATCAAAAGAAATGAAATCTTGCCATTTGCAACAACATGGATGGAACTAGAGCGCATCATGCTTAGCGAAATAAGTCAGGCAGAGAAAGACAACTATCATATGATCTCCCTGATATGAGGAAGTGGTGATGCAACATGGGGGCTTAAGTGGGTAGGAGAAGAATCAATGAAACAAGATGGGATTGGGAGGGAGACAAACCATAAGTGACTTTTTTTTTTTAAAGATTTTATTTATTTATTTGACAGAGAGATCACAAGCAGGCAGAGAGGCAGGCAGAGAGAAAGAGAGGGAAGCAGGCCCCCTGCCGAGCAGAGAGCCCAATGTGGGGCTCGATCCCAGGACCCTGAGATCATGACCTGAGTTGAAGGCAGAGGCTTAACCCACTGAGCCACCCAGGCGCCCCCATAAGTGACTCTTAATCTCACAAAACAAACTGAGGGTTTCTGGGGGGAGGGGGGTTGGGAGAAGGTGGGTGGGGTTATAGACATTGGGGAGGGTACGTGCTTTGGTGCATCCTGTGAACTGTGTAACCCTGGAGATTCACAGACCTATACCCCTGGGGATAAAAATATATGTTTATAAAAATAAAAAATTTAAAAAAAAGAGTTGGTCACTATACTGACTGAGTCTCCCAGGTGCCCCAGAAATAATCTATTTTTAAGTAAAAAAATAGAATTAGAAAAAAACATAATGGGTAGAAACTATTAGATCAAATACACCATTTTCATATTGAAAAATATTATAGAAAGTTTAAAATAAACTTTTATTATTTGGGGGATGGGTAGATTATGAAGTAAGTGTGTGCATGTGTGTGATTCTGCAAGAAGAAATGGTTTAAGTTATACTACTTTGTGAACCTTTCACTCTACAGTTTGCAATTTTTAGTAGAGGGCATGTGGTCTATTGACTAGAGACACAAAGAGTTTATATCTATCTGTCCATTTATTTATGTATTGTGTTCAGTTGAGGTTGTGGAAAAAGAGGTCAGAATTCATCGTTAAGGGGAAGCAAGGATGTTTTCTATCTTCTCATGATCTGTACCTCCCTAAATTTTCTGCTTCCAATTGAAGAATACCAAGGCTGTGCCTTTCTCTTTATGGGAAGGAGAGAATGGGAAAGGAAGGAGGCTCATATACAAGAAGTGATCATAAGGAATATGCTTATTACATAGAGGGAAGAAGTAATAATAATAATGATTGAAGATAAATACTGGATACAATGGATAAGAAATGGACACTTATTATTATTATGATTATTAACATAAAAAATCATCAATGGCTTAGAATCAAGAGACTAAACATCTAGTTTGCCTAGAATAGTCCCAGTTTGCACCTTTTCCTCTGTCATGTAATTCAATTTAGCTTTTGTCATGGAATTTTTTTTGTTTTGTTTACCTAATGAAGTAATATTATTACCAGTTGGAATAAAATAAGCTAAAATCGAATTACTTAATCTGCCCTTTAAATCTCAATTGCCTACAGTGGTTTTGAGTAGCAAAGTGTTAAATGTAACCATAGCAAATGAACACAGCTCTAGATATAATACATTATTAAATCTGAGAGACAGCCGATGAGCCTTTTTCTCTTTTTTCTGGCAAATCTAAGGATTTGTAAAAGTGAAAAATAAACTTTCTGTGTTAAACTTCTTACATGTCAGGGTTAAATTTTATGATAGCATATCTCATCCTATCTTACTATTAAAATTGTATCTGAAAATTTTCATAATCCATGAAGGTCTTTATGCAAATTTGACTACTGGAAAAGAATATAATGGACAAGTGCTTATCAGCTGTTACATGAATGAACCCAGATTTTGTGCTAGCAATTTCTTTTCTCTGCTTTGTGATGATTTTGACTTCCTGCTTCAAACTGATCTCATCTACCTTCAGTATTTGGTGGGGGAATTTTCAAAATTTCTGATACACTTATACACTAATACAAGGGACAAAATGCCTCTTTTTGTATCATAATACTATAAATATCGTATTTTTAATATTCACTGCTGTAATACAGAATGAGGAGGCTCAAGATTGTATGGTCAGATCAGTTCATACGTAGGAATCTGTACCTATTGAAAATTTACATGTTCACACATAAAGTTAAGAGATTTTGGTAAACCAGTAAGAAATCAAATCTGAATGTTTTTGTGTAACTCAGAGATGAAGTACTAGGAGCAGTTGACAGAAGAACTGGGATCTGTTCCTGGTTCTGAAACTCTTTGTATACTTTTCTCTGGGAGAATCCATGAAGTAGCCTCCCTGGCCAATATTTTATGGTCTGGACTAACTTGAAGGGTTTTCTGTGGGGTTTTTTGACATTAATATTCAATGTGCCTATGATACTTGTCTAACTTCAATAAGGTATATCAAAAATAAGACGTGTCCAGAATGCCATAAGTTTCACTATTTTATTTTCATTAAAGTGAAATAATATGTGTTTTGCTCCTTAAACTCAGAATATAGTAATTTGTGCTCATTTAGGAATGAAAATTGTAAAAAGTCTGTGACCTAAGTTGCAGTGCTGTATTGTACTGAGTCAAAGTTTATATCTTTCTCCCTTTCTGTTTGGGAATCTAAATGAAATGAGAGTCAGTGTTAACACAAATGACAGCTTGAAATAATCACTTTTAAGGAATTTGCAATGTATGCCTATTGGGAGTTTTCCCTCTACACCCTCTTAAGGTCCTAGGGAGGAGATTCCTAAGGCCAGTTCACCTTGCACTTAAATGTGGAAATGAAGGAAAGTTCACTTCAGGCTGTGGGGACTCATGAGGTTTTAGGAAGAGCTGTTCTCTTGAAATTAAATAATACCTTTGCATCTTAATTAACATAAAGAGAACTGGGAGTCAATTAGCACTTGTTATATAGTTTTGTGGGCGTTGATTATGTGCTGTTCCACTTGAGGCTCCATTTAAATTGAAACACAAGGATATTTGCATACTGAGTTTAGATCATGAGGTAACAAGGGATAAATAGGACTCTTCTTTCTCAGATTCTGAACACTTCACTACTTAAAGCCTGGGCCATGGGCCAGCAGCAGCAGCATCTGGGAATTAGTTAGAAATGCAGAATCTCAGGTCCCACTAAATTAGAAAATACATCTTAACAAGATCCGTAGGTGATCTGAGTGCACATTCAGATCTGACAGTCATTGCCCTAAAAGAATTTCATTGCAGTACAATGTCCTAAAATCATCCTACTATTATTCTATTCTGTTTAATTTTCTCAATTACTTGTTATCATTTTAGTTTCCTACCTTCAGTATTTTTATGGTTCATTTTAATAAATAAAATTGTAATAAATAAGAATTAGTTTTAGATGCCTTGCTTCTGCTAAACAGCTAAGCAAAGCAATTCTTGAGGACACCAGGGGAAATAGTTAATTTATAATTATCTTTATACATTTGTAAGGATATTAAAAAAGCAAAGTAGGTTTTTTCAACCTTCTCTGCACATCTTTCAAAACCATCGTTTATATTTTGTTGCCAATTAGTTTGCAGATAGATGCCATTAGAATTTGTGCCATTTTTTAATCATATTGTCAGAGCCTTTAATTCATAGGACTCCTCATTTAGTGCAATTAATATTAGTATTCTGTTTTCATATTTAGGATGACAAGGTCAGTGCAAACAACATATTGATTGTAGTTTCAGATGATTTATATTACCAATTGTGAAGGGAAATGGAAAATATTGAATGATAGTTGTAAAAGCATCATTTTTTATAGAACAAGATGTTTGAGAAGCAATATGAGACTGTATAATCATTTAACTACAGTTAAAGGCACTAGGATTTCTTTTTCCTATTTGAGATGAAATCCAAGTCAATTCTTGATCCAAGTAAACTGCAATTACTTTGTCTAGCTAATCATCAACTACCTATCAACCATATGGATGCTTATAGCAGTATTCTAAGTTTATATATTCTCCTTAGCAGAGTGAAAGCAGGCCAATATTGCAGGCTAATTCAGGCCAGTGGTACTTTTCGAAATATTTATAGATGAGTGTGCCTTGAATATATAAGTTATTTTTTAAATAGTATTTGATTTCCTTGTGGCTGCTGTAATGAACTACCACAAACTTTGTTGCTTAAAAAAGCACAAATTTATTCTCACAGTTCTTGAGGCAAGAAGTTTGAAACCAGTACCATTAGGCCTATATCAATATATTATCAAGGTGTAATCTTCCCAGAGATTCTAGGGGAGAATCCGTTCTTTGCCTCTTCTATCTTCTAGGGGCTGCCAGCATTTCTTGGTTTCTGGCCACATCATTCTGGCCACATCTTAAATCTCCTTGCCCTGTATTTACATGACCCTTTCATGCATGCGTGTGTGTGTGTGTGTGAGAGAAGAGAGAGAGAGAGAGAAAGAGAGAGAGAGACATCCCCTTCTGCCTCCCTATGATAAGAATAGACATGATTATATTTAAAACCCATCTGCATAGCCCAGGATAAGCTCTCCCATGTTAGACCATTTGGGCTCCTATAACAAAGTACCACAGATGAGCTGGCTTATAAACAACAGAAATTCATTTCTCACAGTTCTGGAGTCTGGGAAGTCCAGTAACATGGCACAGGGAGATTTGGTATGGTAGCCAAGGAGGACTCATTTCTGTCTCAAGGATGGTACCTTCTCACTGTGTCTTCACCTGGTGAAAGAAACTATAAAGCTCTGTGGGGTCTGTTTTACCAGAACACTATTCCCATTCATGAGGGCTCCATTCCCATGACCTAAATACTGACCAAAGACCTTACCTCCTAATACCATTATGTTGGGCATTAGGATTTCAGCAGATAAATTTGGAGGACACAGACATTTAAACTATAGCATCCTCACTTTCAAGATACTTTGTCACATTTTCACAGATTTTGCTTTATAAGATAACTTTCACAAGATCTAGGAATTAGGACATAAATAGCTTTGGGGGACCATTTTTCAGGCAGCCACAATAGTGATGAAGGAAATTCTTAGAATTTCTGACTCTTTCAACTTAGACTACTACTAAACAAATGTGTTAACTTTATGATTCTGGAAAATATTGAAGATTTTTTTTTATTCTTAATGTTAGCACTCCGCATAATGTCAAGATATTTCTGTATGCTTAAAATCTTTATGTGTTAAGATACCTCAATGTCTGATTCTCTAAATAAGAATTTGAAGAAAAATCCAGTCACGTAGTTCTTTCCAATAAGCAATTTGAGTTTCATAGACAGCTGGAACATTTCTAAATTTGTCCATCTTCAGAACAGAAACACTGTAACTGTTAGGTTATAAAAACTGCATCAGATTTAGAGGAAATCTCTGAGAATTATCTAACTTTAAAAATGTTGAAAGTATAGCAATGCATTCTCAAATACATGTTACATAAACAACTCCAGTAGAGCTGAAAGACAAATGATAAAGCACTCACCATAAATTTCATTTTTATTTTTTTGTAAACACCATTGACTTTTCAGTATAGGTAACAAGAAAATCAGTTTATGCTTCACTGGCTCACAAAATGTTCTGCCATCACATTATGAGAATATCTAAATGTCTTTAATATACAAGATATAATTCATACACCTTAAATTTTAACCTTGTAGGTAAAAAATTGATAACTGTTTATGTGTTAGAGGAGAAAAATGAAAAGAGAAAACTAATCTGTGTGTCATTTTGGCTGTTCATTTTTTATCTTTTGTGAGAGCTTGAGAATTGAGATTATAATTCAGACCCTATACTGAATCCCATATTATTTCTGGCTTTACTGAATAGTATTTTAGTGGACAATTCCCTAATAAATTTAGCAGCAGTATATTCCTTGCTATATTTAAATGCTTTTAAATTGAATTATTTTTGAATAAGCTTTGTCTTGTCTCCTCCATTTTTTTAATGCATGAAAGTTAACAGCTATGGTCACTGGGCATTTAATGCATAAAAGATAATAACCTTGAGCACAATACAACATTTCCCATTTAGGCAGATAAGGACAACAAACACAATTGCTTTCTGACTGTCTTGGCAGTATTCTCACCTTCACAAAGTTTATAAAGTGGAAATGTTATAAAAATTAAACATGATGCCATATGCAAATCACTTGGCCTGCATTGTGTCTGACAAATTGCAGATGCCAGTAAATGTTAATGTCCTTCTTCCATTTCTCTCCCTTAGTTTTTTTCAAAATAATGAATTGTGTTTTTCAAAATCAACCTTAGCTTCTGCTGAGAACTGAAAGAACCAAGAAGATCAGCAGATAATCATACAAAACAAAACAACTCAGATAAGCTACAAGTTATCATAGCTTTTCTTGAACCCATCAAAAAGATGAGCTAAATGAAATCTGGGAGAGACAGGTGCCTGCAGTGAGAGAGAGATACAAACACTTGCTAACTTGAGGTAATGCAGCTAGACCAACAACAATTGAGTTAGAACCATTGAAAGAGAGGTGGAATCTGAGGGGAGACTATGAAGAGAAGCATAACATTTTTTTGGTAAGCTTTTCCCCCATAACTGGTCCCACTGAGAGGAGACTAAATTCATGAAAAAGTTACCAACTAAGTAAATGCTTGAAAGAAGGGAATGGCAATGACTGAAAATTCTTCCCTGTCTCTTCTCCCTTACCTCTCTGAAGCAGAAAAATACCAATATTCTGGGAAAATGGTAACACAAAGTAGTGGCTACAAGGAAACTGGGAGAAACAGATACAAAAAAAAAAAAAAAGGAAAAGAAAAAGGCCATAATCCTTGAGCTGGAGACAGGAATACCCACCAGGTCAAGAAATAGAACTGAAGGAGGGAGGAGGAAAGGGGGCATTTGAGAAAGCCACACACTCATTAACACAGTCACAGTGGCTGCTTAAAACTCAGACTTAGAAAATCAGAATATCTCTCTAGCTTCCACCATCAGGCAAGCAAACATCAAGTAGAAGTCATGCTGCAATACTACTGCGATAGCTACAGCACTCTGAGACACGACCCAAAGGAAAGACCTAATGTTAAGGATAGAACAGACATTGAGAGAAACCCTTTGGCAAGTCAGTCACCACCCTAAACCCAAGGTACACTAGAGGAATTTGAGGCCTGAGGTGTGTAGGGTAGGGATAGCAAGCTCAAAGGCAGTCTAGCTCCTTATGAGAATGGTGCAACTCCTACACTAAAGGTATAGCAGAAGAAAAGATGTGGTCATTTCCAAGCATAAAGCTAGTCACCTCAGTTTCTACTTCTTAGACAAAATGTTCAGTTTTCAACAAAATATTATGAGGCATACACAAAGGCAAAAAAACCAAAAAACTAAAAGCCAAAACAAAACAAAAACACTCCCCAAAGACAACTTAATTGATATAATCATACTCACATATAACACAGATTTTAGAGCTATCTAGAAGAGCTTGTAAAATCACTGATTAATAAATCTGTTAATGACTCTAATAGAAAATATAGACAAGATACAAGAGCAGATGGATAATTTCAGTAGAGAGGTAGAAACTGTAGGAAAGAATTAAATAGAAATACTAAAGAGAACACTACTAATGGGTAAGAAATGCCTTCAATGGTTACTTCAAAGAGTATAATATTCATTCATAGAATAGTAACAAAAATGATCATATGAAGAGAAGGAGGAAAGGAAGTATACTAGTGTAAGATCTTTTCACTACAAAAAAGAGGTATTAACAATATTTAAAGTTAGACTTAAGGTATATGGTGAATTCTAACTTCAAAATTATTATAGATACACAGATAAAAAAAGAGAATAAATAAGTAGAGTACATAAAAGAAACAAAGAACATATGAGACAAATAGAAAAAAAGCTAACAATGTGGTAGATTTCAATCCAAATATATCAGTAACCACACTAAATATGAGATTTAAATAGAATAAAAACAGAGGTTGTCAGAATGGATCCCCTCCATCCTCCACCCTCCAAAAAAGAAAAGCAAGTTCAACTACATGCTTTCTAGAAGGAATTCAATTTAATTATCAAAGCACAGGTTGGTTAAAAGCAAAAGGATGGAAAAAATATAGCCTGCCACACTAACCAAAAAAGAAGCTGGAGTAGCTATATTGATACACAAAATACATTTTGGAACAAAGGACCATGATGTGAGAGGGATATTAAAAATGATAAAAGGACTCAATTTTTTAAGCAAAAATTTTTGCATATACCTAACAGCAGAATTCCAAACTCAATAAAACTTAGAGAAAAAATAAATAATTGTGGAATTACACTTGGAGTCTTTGACATTTCTTTCTTTAAAAAAGCTATATATTATATGATTTCATTTGTGATATTGTCGAAAAAACAAAACTATAAGATGGAAAACATAACAGTCATTACTAGGGTAGAGGTAGGGGAAAAGATTGACAGCAAAGAAGTAGGGCAAGAAAATTTGGAGGTTGATTAAACTGTTTTTATATTGTGATTGTTTAGGAAGATACATAACTGTTTTTCAAAATTCATAGAGCTCATTAGAATTCATAAATATACATCACAATGAATGAATTTCACTGTATATAAATTAAGAAAAAAGTTAGAATAAATGAACCTAATTAATTGTATTAGAAATGAGTACTTTATGAAGTTGGTGGGAATAACAGAGCTCATTTAAGTTATTTTGCAAATTGAACTTTGACCAAACACAAAAGGTATTCTACTTTAGCTGGTAAATAAGTTTTCAAAAGGTTATCAGTTCTGAAACTAGTTTATGTATAGAGCATAGTTTAAAAATATGTGTATTTCAGGGGTCCCTGGGTGGCTCAGTTGGTTAAGTGCCAGACTCTTGATATCAGTTCAGGTCATGATCTCAGTGTTCTGAGATCTAGCCCCTTGTCGGCCTCTGCTCTGGGCATGGAGCCTGCTTGGGGTTCTCTCTCTCTTTCTCCCCCTCCCTCTGTCTCTTCCCCACACTCATGTGCCCATGCTCTCTATCTTTGTCTCTTAAAAAAAAAATCTATATCTGTCTACCTACCTATCTCTATACAAGAGCCATATTTCTTATTGTCAGTAAAGAAGCTACAAATAAGGAAAGAGAGGAGGTTAGAATAAACCTAATATCCCTGCAAAGGGGAATAGTTGTTCATGTAACCATTAGAGTTGGCTTCAAGAAGTAGGCATGAGTTACCAATGTTCTTTTGTAATTTTAATACAATACTTTGGCTACCAAAGGTTATTGAATTTTAATATTTAGCTCTGATCTAGGAAAGGAGAGTTTAGTTCCTTTTAATTTTTTTTTAAATAATGAACAAATGGAACTTAGTATGATATACTTAATATGCCACAGCAACTGATTTTTTGAACCCTATGTTGGACAGAAACATAGGGCTAAAGAAAAAAGTATCACACTGTTATCAACACAGTTAAACTAAAGAGATAGTATTGATATTTCCGGACTATATTTTAAGATTCATGTGGTTAGGAGGTATTTTTGAAGTTCTTTTTTTCATCAAAGTTCCTAAAACATTCTTAACTAAAAATGTTTAGTTAATGTTTAGAGAGGTTTTTTTTTTTTTTCTAAAAACTTCATCATTTTTGCTTTCACTTCTTGTCACCAAATAAACAGAAAAGGTCTGAGTATTTGTGTTGGAAATTATACTTTTGTTCCATAATACTGTGTCCATTTCCAATAAACACTTTTTTAAACACCTTTTTAAACTGAGTTGGTGTTAAATTAATGATTTGTGTAAGAATATAAGAAATTTTAGAGTTTATAAGTTACAGATATGTTCTTTAATTTTGATTGAAACTCTTAAGAAAGTCAACATATTCACTTTCTTACATATAAAGTGATAAATTCATAATATAAAAAAGACTTTGGATCCGTTGTTGGTTGTTCACTAGTAATTGCTTTATTTGATAGATATAATTTAACATCAATCAACAGTTGTAGCATTTGCATTTTAATGTAATCCTTGAAGCAATAAATACATCCTTAATCAGGGTTAATGTAATACAATTACAAAATAAACATTTGATTAGTACATCTAAATTTCAATGTACTAAGTAACTACCAAATTAATTAGTAAGGAAAGTGCATTTGATACACGTCTTTAGTTGAGGCAGTTTCATATTACATAAGAGAATGAAACTCATGCTGGGAATGCCTTTTATTTAGTTCTTTGAAAAGCTCGATGAATGGGGTTAATAATTGAAGGTTTGATAGCAAATTTATAACCAACTTATCTTGGAAATATTGCTTTTTTTCTTCCTAAACATGCCATTTTCAGGACAGACGAAAATCTGATGATGATCTTTCAGAAAAAAGTATTTACAAAAATTAGAAGAGACTATAGTGTTCATAAAATGAATAGGATGCTATTAGCTGACTTAAGAGAGGGTGGCATTTGAGAATATGAAATTCCAATTTAGTAAATATGAATGGTGCATAACCAGAAAGTCACAATGGACAATGAGCAGAAAAAAATGGGAACTCTGAGGAAATTTTCTGTTATGTATAGGAAGCTGCTGGTTACTGGGAAACGAACTTCAACTTTTTGATTGAAATATGACAACTCGTAAGCAATGAAGACTATTAACAGAATCTGTGAATAACAGATGGATAACCGCTCAAAGAGTTTTTATGCTTTCAACAAATGCACACCATTCCCCAGCTACCATACCACCTTGGTCTGTATAAAGATACTAAATTTGATACAAGTCTTTAGTGGAAGCATTTTAATTTTTACATGGAAAAGACAAAATTCTGCAGGATTTTTAGGTTCTCAAAAATCTGAGTAATTTTTTAATAATTTGAAGTAAAGATAAAATGCATAAACAATACCTTAGGGAGTATTTTCCCCCCTCCAAATTTAGACTTCATTAGTGTAGATGGAAACCAAATGTTTTATTCTGATTTTCAAGGAAGATGGAGAAGGAAAAGAATATAAGGCTATATCCAGCTAGATAATCTGTGAAACCCAGTGAAAAATGAAAATGTGTGTCCCCTTGCTGAAAAACCCTTAGGAATTTTAAGATGGCTGAAGACAACACTCAAGCTCAAGGCCCAGTGCAACTGCACAGGTAAACATGAACTTGGCTTTAGTTGCCAGGCTTAGAATGGTGGCTAGTACAGTTGTCCCAGGGATACTAAGTATGAAGAGCACGGGGCTCCCAAATAATCATTCAAAAATTATTTTTACACTTATTTGTTTACACAAAAATTATTTTTGCCGTGGAAGCAGGGAAAGCAGTTCTGAATAAAAGGTAACTGAACTGATTAGAGAAAAATATTTTTAAGTAAGCAAGAAAGTTAGAAACTTTAGGAATATGCAATAGCCTTCATCAGGGCACCAAACAGGAGGCTACACAATAGGTTTGAGAAATGGAGCTAGGCCACTGTGGTTGAAGCCAATAAAAGAGCATGAGGAAAGGAAGGGGTTGGAGATCTGGGTGGGAATGAGACAGTATGGGTCTTTGCAGACCAGGAGGAGGATTTTTTCTCTTCTTTCAAGTGACCATAGAAAGTACTTTGCTGCACTGTACTGCTGTAAGTATGGTGGTGATACACACAAAAATGTATTCCCAGGAGAGGGTAAGGTTTGCTGTAATGTTTGAGAGTGCACTAGTTTGTTTTCTTGTATTTGTTTTTGTTTTTTTGAGAGTGTACTAGTTTTTTAATGCTTTGATGATATGATACTATATGTGGAAAACCCAAAAGACTCCACTCCAAAACTGCTAAAACTTGTACAGGAATTTAGTAAAGTGTCAGGATATAAAATCAATGCACGGAAATCAGTTGCATTTCTCTATACCAACAACAAGACAGAAGAAAGAGAAATTAAGGAGTCAATCCCATTTACAATTGCACCTAAAACCATGAGATACCTAGGAATAAACCTAACCAAAGAGGCAAAGAATCTATACTCAGAAAACTATAAAGTACTCATGAAAGAAATTGAGGAAAACACAAAGAAATGGAAAAATGTTCCATGCTCCTGAATTGGAAGAATAAATATTGTGAAAATGTCTATGCTACCTAAAGCAATCTACACATTTAATGCAATTCCTATCAAAGTACCATCCATCTTTTTCAAAGTAACAGACGTAATTTAAAACCACACCTATGTATTATCTCACAGTTTCCTTGGAGCAGAAGTCTGGGCACAGCCTAATTGGATCTTCTGTTCCATGTCTCCCTAGACTAATTTCCAGGTGTTGACTTGGCTGCATTTTATCTGGAGGATCTCTCAGAAGCTATTTATTTTCAGACACATTCAGATTGTTAGCAGAATTTGTTTCCTTCTGGCTATATAGCTGGGAGGTCTGGTGTTTTCTGGTCTGCCCATTGAAGAACCACCTTCAGTTCCTGGAGGCCATGTGCATAGCTCCTTGCCATTGGTTCTTCCTGCACATGGCCGCCTACTTCATCAAGCCAACATGGAGAACCTCTTGCCCATGGCCCAGTCTCTGTTTTAAAAGGGCTTTTCATCTAATTAAGAGGGCCCATTCAGGATAATCCATCTTGATTAACTCAGAATCATCTTATGTGGATCCTTTGTTACGTTTTCAAACCCTTTCAGCTTTGCCATATCCTGTTGGCTAGAAACAAATCATAGGTCTTCCCACATTCAAAGGGAGAGAATATACAAGATGTGAACACCAGGGGTGGGACTAACTGGGAATACCCTAGGGTCTTTCTGTCACGGTGAATTTATATTCAATATATGAAATATGAGGTATCTTTCAGGGGTGAAGAAGGAAGCTTCTTTCTTATACAACCCAAACTCAGAAAAAAAGGTTTGAGCTAGAAATAGAAATTAAAGGCCATCTGTGAATTTTAAAAATATATATGTATATTTCCTAGGAAGAAAATAAGGACTGAAAAGATGAAAGACCTTAGAGCTGAGCCTTACAATATTTAAGACTGAATGAGACTGAAAATGAAGCCAAGAAGGAAGAGCTTAAGGAGAGAAAGGGAAGCCAAGACTCTGTTTTAGCACAGGAGCTAAAGGGGAGAGTGGTTTAAGGAGGGGAAGAGGTCTGTGGTATTAATGTTGCAGAGAGCTCAGTAACATCAGCACTGAAAATTCCTATTTCTTATCAACACGTGGAGGTCACTGATGACAGTATTGAGTTATCTGGATGGAATGATGGGGCCAGATTAGAACTAGAATGTGCTTGGAAGAGAACAGGAGGTAAAGATACAGACAGTAGTCCTGTCAGCTCTGTCAGAAACTTAGAGGTCACATAAAGAGAGATCAGATGATAGGTGGTCAAGGATATGGGGTTAAGGATTTCTTTTTTCTTCTTGGTCTTAATGATAATGTTAAGTATATCTAAAAGTATCCCGTTAAGAAGAAGTTGTAGAGTTGACCATTAAAAAGGCTTTGAAATACTCAGGTCTGCTTGCACAATTTTTTTTTTTTTCAGTAAATTCAGTACAGAACTATCAATGTGTTTGTCCTTTATGGTTTTCCTAATAACATTCTCTGTTCTCTAGCTTATTTTGTTGTGAGAATACAATATATAATACGTAGAACATACAAAATAAGTGTTAACTAACTGTTTATGTTACTGGTAACTTCCAGTCTACAGTGGGCTTTAGAAATTAAGTTTTGGGGGAGTCAAATGTTGTACTAGATTTTCAGTGGCATGAGGGGATCAGTGCCCTAAGCCTCACATTGTTCAAGGGTCAACTGTATATATGAGAGAAATGGGATAATTGGAAAATGTATTTCTGGAGATGTTAGATGAACTGGAATTTTAAGCATGGCGAGCAGGACTGCTTTTAGAAGGGCCAGGTCCTCTACTGTACCTGTGAAGTAGGACAAGGAAGGGTATAGATAGATATTTTGGGGGTATTTTGCAGTTGAGCCACCTAGAAGCTCTTACATAAGTTCCTTTCTTTCTTATGGTTTCTCTTTTTCTTATGTCTTTCTAAATTTATTCTGTGAACAAAGAAACAAGGTTATTTCTTGGCAAGAGTGGAGTTGAGAAATTTGCAGAGAGTCAATAAAAAATGTTGAAAATATTATTGCAAAGCCCAAGACAGAACAATCATACCAACAACCACTATTGAGATTCTTTTTAAAGCTGCTGTTGCTGCTGCTGCTGGGACTATCATGGAACCCATGATGTGGAAGAGTGTGTAGCTATAAGGCTTCCTCCGTGGTGCTGACTTTGATATATTTATAAATATATAAAACTCTTGAGATTTTTGAGAATAATTTATCAAAATAAAAAAAAGTTAGTTTCTCATTAGTATTGGGATTTGGTCAAGGGTATTTTGCACTTCTGACAACATTTCCATCAGATAGCTGGGGGCATTTCAGCTTGTTGAGTAACAGCTGCCTTCTCAATAAATTCCGACTTTCTTACTTTGACCTACTTTGGTCTTGTAGGTCAAAGTAAGAAAGTTGTTTTGGCCCAATGTCTTCATCTTCACTCTCCTGTCTCTATGTTAGCTTCACGCCAGCATCCTGACTTTCTATTTGTCAGGCTTCTTGCCTTGGGAACTTTGGATAGGTAATTCCCTTTTTCTGACCTACTCTTCACTTAGAATTTCACTCATTAGGGAATGGCTCTTTATAAGCTCATATCCTTCTTAATCTTGAGATACCAGTGTGAGACTCCCTCTCAGAAACCACTTCTATGACTACATTATTTAAAGTAACATGTCTACTCCATCCTTTCAGCTGTTTTTAATCACATTACTTTTCCTGTTTCTTTCAGAATACTAACCAAAAGTTGTTCTTATTTATTGGGTTTTGTGTGAATGTTAATTTTTTCCCAACCAAAATTTAATCCCCCAAAAGGCAACTCTCTTCTTGTCCACTTCTTAGTGTTCCCTATCTTGCTCTTATTACAAATAAGTGGGGGTTTTCTACATACTTGCGTATAGTTAGGTTCTTAGGTGTGAGTCTGTGTGGCTTAGGTTCTAAAACGTGCAATAAGATGGATATCACATAGAGTCAACAATAGTATTCCATTTCCCTAAGACAAACACCCCTAGAGACAAACACCCCTACCAGCTCAAAATCCCAACAGAGCCAGTTTTCCTTCAGAAAAGCATTGAATTGGATCACTGTTTCTTTATTTGAATACAAAAGAAAATTTATGGCTTGGGCATTAAACAAACATTACTGTAAGAGAAATATGTCTTCATATACCAAAAATACACTGAATGAATATTAAGAAGCGAAACAAGATGCTTACACTGTGAAGAGCACATGGGAATTGAAACAGAGGAAATAACAGATTCATGAGTCCCATTTCATAGAGATTTGGGGGAATCAGATCATAAATTAAAAGGTGGCAAAATTCTACAAACTAAGTTTCTTATTCTCTTTTATACTTTATTTTTGTTTTACTTTTCTGCTTTTAAAAAACATACAGTTAAATTCCTTTTTAATGTTCATTCTTTGTTCCCCAGTGCAATACGTGATTATTGAAAAGAAAAGTGGCTTAACATATCTTTGTGGAAGGATTACAGTAATTTCTACCATAGACACTTACCTTCCTGATGGGGACCTCAGATGTCTCTTTCAGTTAGTATGCTGTGAGTCTGAAAATTGGCTTCAGTTTGCAAACTGAACGCAGGATTGTGAGTTTCCAGTAGAGAAGTTGACCTTGCCTTCTGCTCACCCATTTTTCATCTCATTTGATTGTAGATATTAAGTGTTGCTTAATACAGGGTGTTGCCCTGTTACATATGTGCTTATCTTTCTGTGTCCGTTCTGGACATTAGTCATCTTCATAGATTCCCTGAAGATGGGGTCACCGTGGATCATGCTGCTGACCTTACTGTTTTCATGCTAATGACTTCTACCTTACTTTTGATGCTCAAGTACTGCCAGCTGGATGGGGAAATTGAGGAGCTCTGAAGGGAAATTAGAACCTTTTTGGAGAGTCAAGGAACCTTCATGTTATTTGAGACTTAAAGGGTAGACAGATTATCAAGTCTTGGAAATTTAATCAACAGAACTCCTCTTGAATATGAACCTCTCTATTAACCAATAGAGAGGTTGCTCAAATCTTTACTAATCATTACTAAGCTTTCTAGTATGAGATATTGTCATGTACTCTGGAAACGCCCTGTGATTTTTATGAAAAGTACATTATATAGTCTTGTTCATTACCATCAACACTTAAGTCTTCTCTTAAGCAGTTTGCAATACACTATAAACCACATGCACATCTATCTATCTATCTCCCTGTCATCAATCTGTCTATCTATCATCAGTCTACCTACCTAGCTATTATCCATCTATCATCTATTTATCTAGGATAAATAAACTGCTATTAGTTTCTATTTTTAATGCATTATGTCATATTCTACTACATGAGGAAACAGTTGCCATCATTAAACTTATTTATAACAAATTAGTATTGCCTTTATAGAAGTCACAATTTTTAAATCTTTAAATAGGAGAATGGTTATATTTATGTGAAAATGATAAGCCAATAGTGTCAATGCTGTGCATTTATATTATGTTAGTCTTAAAAGTCAAATGTAAGGGGAATACTTTGGCAGCAGGTCATGTCTGCAACAATATTTGCATTTTTTTTATTATGTAGCCTTCTGAAATTTCAAGTATCAGATTGTCACTATTCAAATGTTTTCTCTATGCAAAAAAGTTCTTATTTTACTCTTTTATATTGCTAAGATTTTTTTCATTCCAGAGATAAATTTTCAATAGGCAGAACATGTCAGCCAGCTCAAACGTATATTAGATTTTAATCTGCATTTTAAAATACGTGTGAGTTGTTAAGCAAAAGCCTATTAGATCTCTGTTGCAATAGAAGAAAGGGGAAAGAAATGGGAAGGAATAAATATATACAGAATCAAGTTTAGTTGAATAATTTATTTTTCAAACTTAGAAATTTTTAAAAATAAGTTCCTGACAATCTATTGAAAACATGCTTATACTTGGTGCAGAATATTCTTAAAATTAAGCTATCCTTTCTCATGGTGCTTTGAAAGGGAAAATATGAACAAGTCAATGTAAAATATATTGCACATAGCATCATAGAGATGAATATGCATATATGATAGTCCCTTATTAAATGTAAGCTTCATTTAAATTCAAATCTGAAAATTTACTGTGAGTTATGATTTAGATTTCTGAGCAATTAAATATGTATTATTATTCACAAAATGCACACTTACTAATAAAAAGGAAACTAAGTGTTGGAAGAAAGATAAACAGCAATTGCTATCATGGCATTTAAATTCATGAAGTAGAGAAATGGAGAAATGATTATGATTGATGATAAACTCTAAAAGCAAAAATATTATTAAACCCCAGGACTTTAATTCAAAAATTATGCAGGCATAGTAAAGGGGAAAAGATTTTCAAGGTTACAGTATTCCAGAGTTTTATTAAAGAAAAACATAGTGGATTATATAACCAAAAATTATTTTTTAGATATTGCAATACGATTGAAATGACTTCATACATATTTATTTTATAGTCAAATTTAAGTAGGTCATTCATAGAAAGCAGTTATATATCTGTTGAAAAGCTAGAAAAAATCAAGTCTTGCAATCTGTCAAGTCTATCAAAGCGCTAACAGAACCAGAAATTTCAAATGAGAGTAACTACTGAGATCCTCTATGAAGAGCAAATCAAGATAGTTCCATTCTTTACATTTCATTTATGCTTAAGGCCTCACATCATTCAGATATCAGTCACACTGGTAGTGATATCTTCTCTCTGGAAGGAATTGCTCTGTCATGTATGGGAGAGGAAGACAAACTCTTTTTTTTTTAAATTTTTAATTTTTTATAAACATATAATATATTTTTATCCCCAGGGGTACAGGTCTGTGAATCGCCAAGTTTACACACTTCACAGCACTCATCATAGCACATACTCTCCCCAATGTCCATAAGCCCCGACCTTCTCCCAACCCCCCTCCCCCCTGAGCAACTGAGCAACCCTCAGTTTATTTTGGAAGACAAACTCTTAAGTAACAGGTGCTGAGGCTCAAAAAGTTAGCTTACTATCATGAATGGAGGTGAGAAGTCCCTCACCTCAGGAAACTGATATGGATAGAAGCAGAGGGCAAGGAACTTGGGAACAGGCTACTTCCACCAAAGAATTCTATCACTTGATCCCCCCCCCAAAAAAAAAAGTTTTTGGAGTCTTCTTAAGTAGACATTTCCAACTGCATTTTCTTGGTGGTGATTTTTTGAAGAGCAACAGTAATAATATTTTAACTCCATGCTAATTTTCAAAATTTAAGCCAGTAATATCACGTATTAACCATTACTATATCAACTTCATTATTTTTGCCTTACGTAATATGCCTAAATACTCCCTAATATTTTAAGTCAATTTTAAAATGACTTGCTTGTTTGCAAGGGTAGGAATTAATAAAAATGTAAGAATTATTTTTACACTTGTAAAAAGATTTCTGTAGCACTAATTGGAACACACTGGTCTGTGCAGTACCCCTTATGATGTTCTCCATTAGTCTTTGCCAGACTTCAGTCTGGATGGTTTGTAGGCAAGTAACTAATCCCACCACAAATTCCATATCAAAAGGAAACTAAGAACCAAAATATCTTGAGTTTTAAACAATTTCTTCTGAATTACAAAAGTATTTCATTGAATAGTTCCCTTATTACACAATCCTAATATCTGTCCCACAAAAGCAAAAATAAAATGAATGTGCCCAGGGAGGATGCTAGAAGGGACTGTGTTGGCCTCTCCCGCTTCTATAATTAAGATCTTAAAAATGTTTAGGTTCTGAAAAAACATGGACATATTGACAAAGTGGAAGGGCACACATTTAATTTGTCTTTTTAGGGAGGGTCATTTGATTTACATTCATCTATCAAAATTGTATAGTTCAAGCTTTTTTACTAGTAGAGGTCAGCTAATTGATTTATATAGTCAGTTCAATTCCTTTATTAAAACCCCCCTTGAACATAGTTTCTCTAGATCTTTTTAAAGATTTTATTTATTTATTTGACAAAGAGAGACCAGGAGAGCACAGGCAGAGTGAGCAGGAGAGAGAGAGGGTAAGCAGGCTTCCTGAAGAGCAGGGAGCCCAATGCAGGGCTCCATCCCAGGACCCTGAGATCATGACCTGAACTGAAGGCAGTTGCTTAACCAACTAACCAACTGGGGAACCCCTGAAGCTCCCCAGTTTCTCTAGATTTTGATAGTCTAGTTTCCTTTGCCAAAGCCTCATTTTTTATGGGCACGGTGTTAAATTTATGTCCGCTTCTGGATAAGTCTATTTGAGTTCTTGGACTTTTTTTTTACTTGTTAGCATTTATTTTCAATTTTAGTGCTGTTTGGATACTGATAACAGTAGAACAGCATTCTTACTGAAGATATTGATTTAGATTTTTAAACATCTAGTGAACATCCTGTGTTCATTCTGTTACTGTGAGGTTATTAATAAACAGTTATTAAGACAGGAGAAATAGTAATAATGATTATTCCTTGTTAAAGAGGTTAATTTTTCACAATTTTTTGCAAGAAAAGGAATCTTAGGTAAAGGCTTTTATACTTAGGAGACAGTATATAGATTACTCTCCTTCTATTAAGAAAACTGAATTCATAGCTCTCCCCATCTTCCCCATAGCTATATTTCTCATTCATGGCCTGCAGAGAACTGCTTGCCCTTTAAGGAAGAAGAATGGTATAGGAGAAAGGATACATATTTGAAACCAAATGAGCACCAAAAACCATCTGTGTCAGAGTCATTTAGATAAGATTGTAGACTATCTGTAGACCACTTGGTTGATTAAATAAGACAGTCAAGACCTTCATGTCTCTGTTTCCACCAATCCTACACCATCATTCTAGGAAATTCACCCCCTGTCATACCATGTCTTGCCTTGTTAGTCTGTCTCTAAGCCACTAGAAGCTAGATCACAAAGCTCTGTGTATATGAGGTGGTATTCTCCCTTACTCTAACTTCTTTAGATTTGGTTTGTTTACAGGCTATCTGGTAGTATTTGCGGGAATTCAAACAAAGAAACAGACAGACCAATACCAAATCCAAAAAGCAAACCTGTGTTCAAGTTCTAGTTTACTGTTAATAGACTGAATGTTTGTATTCCCCCAAACTCATATGTTGAAACCATAACCCCAAATGTAACTGTAATTGGAGGCAGGGTCTTTACTTATGCAAGTAATTAAAAGTCATAGGGGTAGGGATTTGATCCAAAATGAGTATCATTCTTATTAGAATAGACACCAGACAACTCTTCCTCTTTCTCTCTCTCCCTTCCACATGATGACACAGGGAGAAGGTGACTATCTGCTAGCCAGAAAAGAGACCTTACCAAAACCCAACCATATTGCTACCCTGCCTTTAGACTTCCAGCCTCTAGAACTGTGAGAAAACATTTATGTTGTTAAAGTCCCTAGTTTATGGCGTATTATAGTGCCCCTCACAAGCTAAGGTATTTCCTACGTGGTTAAATACATAATCATTGGCAGATTGTTTAATTTCTTCAATCATAGTTTTTTCACTTATAATTTATAGGTAAGTACACTGATCTGCATATTCTACAAAATTTTAGTGGCATTAAGTGGCAATGTATTTTAAAAAGCTTTTCAGAAAGTAATGCACTTTGTAAACATTAGTAGTTATGGTTTCACCATTATTTTAAATTCTGGTTGTGATTGTAGCTATGAGCATGGAGTAATATGAATTCATTGATGACTGAAAAAAAATAATTGTCACCTTTTACTTTGTTTTGGAAAATTAGCTTTGCTCAAAAACAAATTAAGAAATAAGAAAACACAATGTTGGGAAATAATTCTTGATCATGACTATCATGATCAAGGCTTCGCAAGCACAGAGCACTGAAGAAATTGATTAAAGTTTGGACAGAGAGTAAACATGTGTTGGAAGCTAGAGATAGGGCATGCCTTAAAGCCTTACCACCCCCCACCCCCCAACCCTGCCAATCTCTTTACATACATTCAAAGCAATGAAGCTAAAGGTCTTCTCCTCTCCCCAGAGAAGATGTTTATATTCCAGAGTAAAAGTGTCTCTCTACATAGGAGAGGACTGGTGAACATACCAGCATAAGCTCCAACTGAGCATTTCAGAGTTACTTTCCTGTGCTGCAACCACACTTCACTCTCAGTGTAACACGAGGCTCCTCCTACAGGGCACGCTGGGAGCTGGACCCAGGGAGCTGCTACCAAGAAGCTCTGTGAGTCTGTATTAAACAGTGCTCTTTGATTCAAGGGTTCTTATCAGAATACACATACACAAGCACACATCCATAAATACAAATATACACACAGCTTTTGCTTTGCACCATGATGAAGATATGAATACATTTAGTTTTACTAGTTTTCTTAAACAACACGGTTATGTTATATATGTTATATATGGTAACATATTTTATGTCTCTCAACAACATGGTTCAAGTTCCAGTTAGTATGGTACACCAGCTATGAATGCTTTTGCAGTTACTGCCTGCTAGTCTTCATGTTGTACATCACTGTATATATTAGATGCCCATCATCATTAGTGACCAGTCACTTCCCCTCTTTCAAAGTCTGCCAGGGATTGGTTACTGTGTATCTGCTATTCAGTTCTCATACAAAGAATGTAGAAAGCGGTTTGCTGTCTTCAAGATATTAGTGATAGAATCATGTGATGTTTTACAAAAACAGATCAACAGAAAAGAGAATCGGCCTCTTCAAGTTCAGCAAGGAAATTAAAGGTGATGATGTTAGATGTGAAATTCTAGTTGAATTAAGATGGAATTACAGCAGGAACAGCTGACTATGGGGAGGATACCGTTGCACTTGAGACACTAGACATACAGCCGGAAGAACGTGGCGAGGAAGATGTCCCAGAGGAAGTGATGCTGGTGAAGAAAACACAAACATCTTTACATTAAAGGAACTCTCAGAAATATTTCATGACATTAAAAATACAAAAGATAAAGTGTGAGAATTTGATCCAAACTTAAAAAGAGTATGATAGTTTGTCAAGGCATAGAAAGATGATCATTATGCGATAAGTTATAGGACTATTCACAGTCCTACACTGTCATGCAAGGCGAGGACTGCCTATATATAAATGTAACAGATGAAATCATATAAACAAGATGCATGAAATAGAAGATTGCTTCTACACTGACAGTCACAACTTAGAACCCTCCTGTCATGTAATGTTCCAAGTGGGAACTGAGATTTGTTTCACTATCGAATTTAGAATTCCATATTTTTTTTTCTGCAATATTCCTTATGAGAGCTAAACCTTCACTGTTGTTGTGCTCTTTCAAAAAATTGCATAATTGCCCAGCTGACTTTTCAAGCAACTAACCCTGGGCTACAGGTTTGGGTCCTTTTCAGATAGAAACACTTAGAAAAAAATATCTCATTTATATCTGGCTAAGGTTTTCAAATCTCTCATATCTATAGGACTGTAAAATTCCCCCTGTGGAATTTCATAATAAGATTTACACTGCCCACTTACATTTAATATTTAGTAATGTTTTTCATTTGGGTATTCAACTTGCCCAGTATTTTTTTTTTTTTTAAGATTTTTATTTATTTGTCAGAGAGAGACTGAGAGCACACAAGCAGGCAGAGTGGCAGGCGAGGCAGAGAGAGAAGCAGGTTTCCTGCAGAGCAAGGAACCCAATGTGGGACTCCATCCCAGGGTCCTGGGATCATGACCTGAGCCAAAGGCAGCAGCTAAACCAACAGCCATCCAGGCATCCCAAACTTGCCCAGTATTTTAAATGCTTTCTGGATTTTGAGGATTCTGTGTATTTGACAGCCTGTGTTTCCTATTTTAAATAAGTATGTTGCTGAAAAATAGTTCTGAGGCAAAATGAGTTATCACAGAGATAAAAGGTATACCCCGAGTTACTCTATATCTGATTAGGCCACAACATTGCACTGTGTTCACTTTTAAGAAGTCTCTTATAATTTCTGATTCCACTGCAAACTTTCCAGTTGTCCTGATTCTTCCAGAAGTGGTGGAGGGAGTCACTGGAGCAATATAGAAAAGAGGAAAAGTATGTCATGGTTCTGGGAGGCCATTTTGTTATAGTTTCTGTTTATTTGGGTTTAGCCAAGGACTTTAGTCACAATCTCCTACTGACTTGACTTGTGACCCTGCACACATTTCCTGATCTGTCTACATAGCTTCCTCTTATGTAAAAAGGAATGAGTTCACCTGAATGACCTCAAATGCATGGACAGCCTTATAAGGATCATAAGCCTATGAGGCTATAGTAAACACATGAGAAGTCTTCTAAAATCTAAAAGAAAAAAAAAAATTCAAAATGCTGACATGATAGAAAAACTTGCCTGTGTTATTTTCCAAAAAGTGAAATGCAATACTTATCTTGCTTAACATGTTGACAGTTTTTCAAATACTTGGACAAACAAGACTGCATACCTTCTATGGCTTAATGGTACCCAAGGTTATCTAGGGTCAATTCACTGTCAGGGTAACCACTTTGCTTCCTTAAACTTCCCTTGTGCGTGGGACCTGACTAGAACCAGATATACTTTATCAGCTTGCCTGCCCCTTTTAATAGATTTTTCTGTGCTTGTTCACTAGATAAATTAACAAGTAAAGATTGTGTCCTTGGCGCTTCCCCCCCCCCTTTTTGGATCTATTCTCTACCACATCCTGCTCAGTGCTATATGTAATTTCACAAATCAAGTCCAATCACATCACTAGCCCCCTCCCCCGACAAACATATTAATTTTCACTTCTGTGAACTTGGCAGTTACTCTCATTTGCCTAGAATTACAAACTCCTTCCATTCAAATACTGCCCTTCCTTAAAAGCTCAGTACAAGCCCATGTATGGTAAGACCTGCTTTTTTACATATGCACACACACACACACACACACACACTCCCTTTACCACTGCATTAATACTCTTTTACATTCTCCTCAAAATTAACATTTTTAAGTCTAATATAAAGTGATACCTCATTTGTTCTAATTTGCATCACTTTTCTCACCAATGTTTTTCATCTATAAACTTCCTAAATCATAGTATTTGTTAATTTTAAAATGGATTTCATTACATTTCCCTCATTGGTATGAGAGAATTATTTTTTATTCTTCTATATTCTTGTCAGTTTTATACATTACAACTATGACTGCACAGTCATTTATCTTTTAACTTTGTTCAAAGTGTACTCAAATAAATCCTTTAATTATATATGTTTAAGCCCAGTTTTTCCTACCTAAATGTAACAAAAGCATCACTCTCTATTTTCTGATTTTGATAGTTTTGCCTGTGATCTTTAAACCATTACCATGTGTGAAATTTTTATATATAGGCATAAAGTGACATTTTTATCTTTGGCAAATCAGGTTTCTGGGCATTATTTTCCATAGTTCAGCTTTCCCAGTGATTTTGTTGTTGTTAAATTTTTATTACAAAAATTATAAAAACAAACAAGCAATAGTGCAGTGGATCTTTGGTACCACTTAGCCTCAACAATTATCAATATGTGAACAATCATTTGTAGATCCCACCCGCTGTTACTCAGCTCTCACAGTGCCTTCATATCTTGGGGTAAATCCTAGACCTTATGTCATTTTATCCATAATAAGTCAGTATTTATAAATACACATCTTTAGGAGATAAGGTTTAAAATCTCATTATAATACCATAATTATATCTAATATTATTTCATATTGAGTCAGTGTTTTTCCAAATGTCTCACACATTTTTTTATAATTTACATTTGGTTTGTTTAAACCAAGTTAAACAAAAACCTTGCATTTTACCTTTTATTGATGAATTGTTTAAGTCCTTCAATATCTATAATATATTTTCTGAAGAAATAAAGTCATTGACTCCATGGACTTCCCTTACTCTGAATTTTGTTTCATGCGTCACTGTTTAATATGTCCATCTATTCCTTATGTTTCTACAAACTGGCAGTTAGATTTAAAAAAATTGTTGTTGTTGTTTTATTTTTATTTTATTTTTTTAGGACTGTGAAGATATTTTTATTTCTTTTTGTTTTTTTTTTTAATTTTTTATTTTTATAAACATATATTTTTATCCCCAGGGGTACAGGTCTGTGAATCACCAGGTTTAAACACTTCACAGCACTCACCAAAGCACATACCCTCCCCAATGTCCATAATCCCACCCCCTTCTCCCAAACCCCCTCCCCACAGCAACCCTCAGTTTGTTTTGTGAGATTAAGAGTCACTTATGGTTTGTCTCCCTCCCAATCCCATCTTGTTTCATTGATTCTTCTCCTACCCACTTAAGCCCCCATGTTGCATCACCACTTCCTCATATCAGGGAGATCATATGATAGTTGTCTTTCTCTGCTTGACTTATTTCGCTGAGCATGATACGCTCTAGTTCCATCCAGGTTGTCGCAAATGGCAAGATTTCATTTCTTTTGATGGCTGCATAGTATTCCATTGTGTATATATACCACTTCTTCTTTATCCACTCATCTGTTGATGGACATCTAGGTTCTTTCCATAGTTTGGCTATTGTGGACATTGCTGCTATAAACATTCGGGTGCATGTGACCCTTTAGATCACTACGTTTGTATCTTTAGGGTAAATACCCAGTAGTGCAATTGCTGGGTAATGGGCAGTTCTATTTTCAACATTTTGAGGAACCTCCATGCTGTTTTCCAGAGTGGCGGCACCAGCTTGCATTCCCACCAACAGTGTAGGAGGGTTCCCCTTTCTCCGCATCCTCGCCAGCATCTGTCATTTCCTGACTTGTTGATTTTAGCCATTCTGACTGGTGTGAGGTGATATCTCATTGTGGTTTTGATTTGTATTTCCCTGATGCCGAGTGATATGGAGCACTTTTTCATGTGTCTGTTGGCCATCTGGATGTCTTCTTTGCAGAAATGTCTGTTCATGTCCTCTGCCCATTTCTTGATTGGATTATTTGTTCTTTGGGTGTTGAGTTTGCTAAGTTCTTTATAGATTCTGGACACTAGTCCTTTATCTGATATGTCGTTTGCAAATATCTTCTCCCATTCTGTCAGTTGTCTTTTGATTTTGTTAACTGTTTCCTTTGCTGTGCAAAAGCTTTTGATCTTGATGAAATCCCAATAGTTCATTTTTGCCCTTGCTTCCCTTGCCTTTGGCGTTGTTCCTAGGAAGATGTTGCTGCGGCTGAGGTCGAAGAGGTTGTTGCCTGTGTTCTCCTCAAGGATTTTGATGGATTCCTTTCTCACATTGAGGTCCTTCATCGATTTTGAGTCTATTTTTGTGTGTGGTGTAAGGGAATGGTCCAATTTAATTTTTCTGCATGTGGCTGTGCAATGTTCCCAGCACCATTTATTGAAGACGCTGTCTTTTTTCCATTGGACATTCTTTCCTGCTTTGTCGAAGATTAGTTGACCATAGAGTTGAGGGTCTATTTCTGGGCTCTCTAGTCTGTTCCATTGATATGTGTCTGTTTTTGTGCCAGTACCATGCTGTCTAGATGATGACAGCTCTGTAATAGAGCTTGAAGTCCTGAATTGTGATGCCACCAACGTTGGCTTTCTTTTTCAATATCCCTTTGGCTATTCGAGGTCTTGTCTGGTTCCATATAAATTTTAGAATTATTTGTTCCATTTCTTTGAATAAGATGGATGGTACTTTGATAGGAATTGCATTAAATGTGTAGATTGCTTTAGGTAGCATAGACATTTTCACAATATTTATTCTTCCAATCCAGGAGCATGGAACATTTTTCCATTTCTTTGTGTCTTCCTCAATTTCTTTCATGAGTACTTTATAGTTTTCTGAGTATAGATTCTGTGTCTCTTTGGTTAGGTTTATTCCTAGGTATCTTATGGTTTTGGGTGCAATTGTAAATGGGATTGACTCCTTAATTTCTCTTTCTTCTGTCTTGCTGTTGGTGTAGAGAAATGCAACTGATTTCTGTGCATTGATTTTATATCCTGACACTTTACTGAATTCCTGTATAAGTTCTAGCAGTTTTGGAGTGGAGTCTTTTGGGTTTTCCTCATATAGTATCATATCATCTGCGAAGAATGATACTTTGACTTCTTCTTTGCCGATTTGGATGCCTTTAATTTCCTTTTGTTGTCTGATTGCTGAGGCTAGGACCTCTAGCACTATGTTGAATAGCAGTGGTGATAATGGACATCCCTGCCGTGTTCCTGACCTTAGCAGAAAAGCTTTCAGTTTTTCTCCATTGAGAATGATATTTGTGGTGGGTTTTTCAGAGATGGCTTTGATGATATTGAGGTATGTGCCCTCTATCCCTACATTTTGAAGAGTTTTGATCAGGAAGGGATGCTGTACTTTGTCAAATGCTTTTTCAGCATCTATTGAGAGTATCATATGGTTCTTGTTCTTTCTTTTATTGATGTGTTGTATCACATTGACTCATTTGCAGATGTTGAACCAACCTTGCAGCCCTGGAATAAATCCCACTTGGTCGTGGTGAATAATCCTTTTAATGTACTGTTGAATCCTATTGGCTAGTATTTTGTTGAGTATTTTCGCATCTGTGTTCATCAAGGATATTGGTCTATAGCTCTCTTTTTTGATGGGATCCATGTCTGGTTTTGGGATCAAGGTGATGCTGGCCTCATAAAATGAGTTTGGAAGTTTTCCTTCCATTTCTATTTTTTGGAACAGTTTTAGGAGAATAGGAATTAGCTCTTCTTTAAATGTTTGGTAGAATTCCCCCGGGAAGCCGTCCGGCCCTGGGCTTTTGCTTGTTTGGAGATTTTTGATGACTGTTTCAATCGAATTACTGGTTATGGGTCTGTTCAGGCTTTCTATTTCTTCCTGGTTCAGTTGTGGTAGTTTATATGTTTCTAGGAATGCATCCATTTCTTCCAGAAATTCAAATTTATTGGCGTAGAGTTGCTCATAGTATGTTCTTAAAATAATTTGTATTTCTTTGGTGTTAATTGTGATCTCTCCTCTTTCATTTATGATTTTATTTAATTGGGTCCTTTCTCTTTTCTTTTTGATAAGTCGGGCCAGGGGTTTATCAATTTTATTAATTCTTTCAAAGAACCAGCTCCTACTTTTGTTGATTTGTTCTATTGTATTTTTGGTTTCTATTTCATTGATTTCTGCTCTGATCTTTATGATTTCTCTTCTCCTACTGGGCTTAGGGTTTCTTTCTTGTTCTTTCTCCAGCTCCTTTAGGTGTAGGGTTAGGTTGTGTACCTGAGACCTTTCTTGTTTCTTGAGAAAGGCTTGTACCGCTATATATTTTCCTCTCAGGACTGCCTTTGTTGTGTCCCACAGATTTTGAACCGTTGTATTTTCATTATCATTTGTTTCCATGATTTTTTTCAAAACTTCTTTAATTTCCCGGTTGACCCATTCATTCTTTAGAAGGATGCTGTTTAGTCTCCATGTATTTAGATTCTTTCCAAACTTCCTTTTGTGGTTGAGTTCTAGCTTCAGAGAATTGTGGTCTGAAAATATGCAGGGAATGATCCCAATCTTTTGATACCGGTTGAGTCCTGATTTAGGACCGAGGATGTGATCTATTCTCGAGAATGTTCCATGTGCACTGGAGAAGAATGTGTATTCTGTTGCTTTGGGATGAAATGTTCTGAATATATCTGTGATGTCCATCTGGTCCAGTGTGTCGTTTAAGGCCTTTATTTCCTTGCTGATCTTTTGCTTGGATGATCTGTCGATTTCAGTGAGGGGAGTGTTAAAGTCCCCTACTATTATTGTATTATTGTTTATGTGCTTCTTTGATTTTGTTATTAATTGGTTTATGTATTGGCTGCTCCCACGTTGGGGGCATAGATATTTAAAAGTGTTAAATCTTCTTGTTGGACAGACCCTTTGAGTATGATATAGTGTCCTTCCTCATCTCTTATTATAGTCTTTGGCTTAAAATCTAATTGATCTGATATAAGGATTGCCACTCCTGCTTTCTTCTGATGTCCATTAGCATGGTAAATTCTTTTCCACCCCCTCACTTTAAATCTGGAGGTGTCTTCGGGCTTAAAATGAGTTTTTTGGAGGCAACATATAGATGGGTTTTGTTTTTTTATCTATTCTGATACCCTGTGTCCTTTGACAGGGGCATTTAGCCCATTAACATTCAGGGTAACTATTGAGAGATATGAATTTGGTGCCATTGTATTGCCTGTAAGGTGACTGTTACTGTATATGGTCTCTGTTCCTTTCTGATCTACCACTTGTAGGCTCTCTCTTTGCTTAGAGGACCCCTTTCAATATTTCCTGTAGAGCTGGTTTGGTGTTTGCAAATTCTTTCATTTTTTGTTCGTCCTGGAAGCTTTTAATCTCTCCTTCTATTTTCAATGATAGCCTAGCTGGATATAGTATTCTTGGCTGCATGTTTTCTCATTTAGTGCTCTGAAAATATCATGCCAGCTCTTTCTGGCCTGCCAGGTCTCTGTGGATAAGTCAGCTGCCAATCTAATATTTTTACCATTGTATATTACAGACTTCTTTTCCCAGGCTGCTTTCAGGATTTTCTTTTTGTCACTGAGACTTTAAATTTTACTATTAGGTGACGGGGTGTGGGCCTATTCTTATTGATTTTGAGGGGCATTCTCTGAACCTCCTGAATTTTGATGCTCGTTCCCTTTGCCGTATTTGGGAAATTCTCCCCAATAATTCTCTCCAGTATACCTTCTGCTCCCCTTTCTCTTTCTTCTTCTTCTGGAATCCCAATTATTCTAATGTTGTTTCGTCTTATGATATCACTTATCTCTCGAATTCTCCCCTCTTGGTCCAGTAGCTGTTTGTCCCTCTTTTGCTCAGCTTCTTTATTCTCTGTCATTTGGTCTTCTATATTACTAATTCATTCTTCTACCTCATTTATCCTAGCAGTGAGAGCCTCCATTTTTTATTGCACCTCATTAATAGCTTTTTTTATTTCAACTTGGTTAGATTTTAGTTCTTTTATTTCTCCAGAAAGGGCTTTTAGATCTCTCGAGAGGGTTTCTCTAATATCTTCCATGCCTTTTTTGAGCCTGCCTAGAACCTTGAGAATTGTCATTCTGAACTCTAGATCTGACATATTACCAATGTCTGTATTGATTAGGTCCCCAGCCTTCGGTACTGCCTCTTGTTCTTTTTTTTGTGTTGAATTTTTCGTCTTGTCATTTTGTCCAGATAAGAGTATATGAAGGAGCAAGTAAAATACTAAAAGGGTGGCAACAACCCCCCAAAAATATGCTTTAACCAAATTAGAAGAGATCCCAAATCGTGAGGGGAGAGAAAGGGGATTAAAAAGAGGTTCAAAAAGGAAAAAAGAGAAAAGAAAAAAAAAGAATTTTAAAAAAAAAGAAAACAAATAAAAATATAAAAAAGAAAAAATATATATATTAGATAAACTAGTTAAAAAACGTTAAAAAAGAAAAAGGTAAAAGTTAAAAAAAAATTTTTACCAGAAGGCGAGAAAAAAAAAACAAAAAATGGAAAAGAAAAAATTTAAATTAACTGCAAGACTAAAAAAAATCACAGGGAAAAATCCATGAGTTTTGTGCTTTGCTTTCTCCTCCTCTGGAATTCTGCTGCTCTCCTTGGTATTGAAACCGCACTCCTTGGTAGGTGAATTTGGTCTCGACTGGATTTCTTGTTGATCTTCTGGGGGAGGGGCCTGGTGTAGTGATTCTCAAGTGTCTTTGCCCCAGGCGGAATTGCACTGTCCTTACCAGGGGCCGGGTAGAGTAATCCGCTCGGGTTTGCTTTCAGGAGCTTTTGTTCCCTGAGCGCTTTCCGTAGAGTTCTGGAGGACGGGAATACAAATGGCGGCCTCCTGGTCTCAGGCCTGGAGGAGCCGAGAGCCCAGGCCCCACTCCTCAGTGCGCCCTCAGAGAATAGCGCCCAGTTACTCCTGTCTTCCTGATCTCCGGCCGCGCTCCGAGCTCACCAAGCCTGCGACCGGTTCAAGGTAACACCGAGCTGTGAGCTTACTGTCGGCTCTGTCTCTGTAGCCGGCTTTCCTGTTCCAATACCCGCAAGCTCTGCGACACTCAGACACCCCCGATCCTTCTGTGACCCTGCGGGACCTCAGGCCATGTTGACCCCGCGTGAGCTTCGCCCCGGTTTAGCTTCTGGAGCGGTGTCCCTCAGCGGAACAGACTTTTAAAATCCTGATTTTGTGCTCCGTTGCTCCGCCGCTTGCTGGGAGCCGGCCCCTCCCCCCAGGGTCTATCTTCCCGTCGCTTTGGATTCACTTCTCCGCCGGTCCTACCTTTCAGAAAGTTGTTGTTTTTCTGTTTCCAGAATTTCTGTTCTTCTTCTCTTCGATCTGCCGATGGATTTTCAGGTGTTTGCAATCTTTAGATAAGCTATCTAGCTGATCTCCGGCTAGCTGAAGTAGTCTCAGCCTGCTACTTCTCCGCCATCTTGTCTCCTCCTTTAAAAACATTGTTACACAGAGGTTCACTTTTGGCCAGACTATTGTCTAGGCCATGGTGCATAACTCCTGTTACATATCACCAGCAGGCAAATTGTGTCTCTCTTTTTTAATGTTGAGATAAATCACTGTGATGAACATGTTCCACGCATTATGAAATTCCTCATTTTTATATTTTTTTCTAAGGGAACAGTCAAAATATACCCAACGTGTGGCTTCCTCACACCTTACTCAGGATACACATCAAAGGTAGAGAGAAAGGAATGAAGAAAGGACAAGCCATTGAGGAGAAGAGACTGAAAAATAGATTAATAATATGACCAATAGATACCATCAGGCTAACAAGAAAAATAAAGTAACAAAAATGATTATTAATTATGCAAAACTAACCAGGTTGCCTATCATGTTGATATACATTTAAATAAGATTGATAATTTCCAAAATCAATGATTATGCATGAATCAGACACTGTGGGTAGAAGAGTAAAAATGCAAGTATTTTTATGTGTTCTGGTATTGAAATATCTATAATGAAAACCATCATGGTAATTAAAATGATAACAATGGTTATATTAATATAAGAAGTGACAATATTTATTTGGTTGCTAATTCATCAGAATTGTGCCAAGAATGTTCCCTTCATTTAATTATTTAATTCCCTGGTGTGTTTATTATTGTCCTACCTAAAATAAAATTGGACCAAACATGTATAATAGAATCTCCTTCATTAAATCAAAACCAACACAACTACAGATGCTTCTAAAGGCTTAGTTAAATGACTATAAGGATTTATCCTAAACTGCAAACAGCAAGGCACTGTAGTGATAGGTGTGAGATTGGGTGAGTTAAAAGGGTGCTTACTTACCTGATAGTCAAATTGAGGAATCATAATTGTGGGTGTAATCTCTTGAAAGCTGCTAAGACAAAGAGGCTCCTTACTTACAGAGGAAAGCCCATCAGAATAACGCCAGACCTGTCCACAGAGACCTGGCAAGCCAGAAAGGGCTGGCAAGACATATTCAGGGCATTAAATGAGAAGGACCTGTACTCAAGAATACTTTATCCAGCAAGACTGACATTCAAAATGGATGGAGAGATAAAGAGTTTCCCAGACCGGCAAGGCTTAAAAGACTATGTAACCACCAAGCCGACACTGCAGGAAATATTGAGGGGAGTTCTATAAAAGAGGGAAAACCCTAAGAATAGCATTGAACAGAGGAAAAACCCTAAGAATAGCATTGAACAGAAATATAGAGACAATTTACAGAAAGAAAGACTTCAAAGGAAGCACGACGTCAATAAAAACGTATCTATCAATAATCACTCTCAATGTGAATGGCCTAAATGCGCCCATAAAACAGCACAGGGTTGCAGATTGGATAAAACGACAGGACCCATCCATATGTTGCCTACAAGAGACCTATTTTGAACCTAAAGATACACCCAGACTAAAAGTGAAGGGATGGAGAAGCAGCTTTCATGTCAATGGGCCTCAAAAGAAGGCTGAGGTAGCGATTCTCATATCAGATAAATTAGATTTTAAACTAAAGACTGTAGTCAGAGATACAGAAGGACACTACATCATTCTTAAAGGTACTATCCATCAAGATGATCTAACAATTGTAAATATCTATGCCCCCAATATGGGAGCAGCCAACTGCATAAGAAAATTATTAATCAAGATAAAGAATCATATTGATATGAATACATTAATAATAGGTGATCTTAACACACCTCTCTCAGAAATAGACAGATCGCCGAAGCAGAAAATCGATAAAGAAACAAGAGCATTGAATGACACACTGGACCAGATGGACCTCATAGATATATACAGAACATTCCACCCAAAAACAACAGAATACTCATTCTTCTCAAGTGCACATGGAACCTTCTCAAGAATAGACCACATACTGGGTCACAAATCAGGACTCAACCGATACCAAAAGACTGAAATTATTCCCTGCATATTCTCAGATCACAATGCTTTGAAACTGGAGCTCAATCACAAGGAAAAGTTCCGAAGGAACTCGAACACCTGGAAGCTAAAGACCACCTTGCTTAAGAATGCTTGGATCAACCAGGAGATCAAAGAAGAACTGAAACAATTCATGGAAACCAATGAGAATGAAGACACTTTGGTCCAAAACCATTGGGATAGAGCAAAGGCGGTCCTAAGGGGGAAATGCATAGCCATCCAAGCCTCCCTAAAAAAACTGAAAAATCCAGAACGCAGCAGCTGTCTCTACACCTTAAAGAACTGGAGAATCAACAACAAATCAAACCAACTCTACACATAAGAAGAGAAATCATCAAGATTAGAGCTGAGATCAATGAGGTAGAAACCAGAGATACAGTAGAACGTATCAATGAAACTAGAAGCTGGTTTTTTGAAAGAATCAATAAGATTGATAAACTATTGGCCACACTAATCCAAAAGAAAAGAGAGAAAGCCCAAATTCAAAAAATTATGAATGAAAAGGGAGAGATCACAACTAACACCAAGGAAGTAGAAACAATCATCAGAAGTTATTATCAACAGTTATATGCCAATAAGCTTAGCAACCTAGATGAAATGGATGCATTCCTGGAAAACTATAAACTACCAAAATTGAACCAGGAAGAAATCGACAACGTGAATAGGCCGATACCTAGTAACGAGATTGAAGCAGTGATCAAAAACCTCCCAAAAAACAAGAGCCCTGGACCTGATGGATTCCCTGGGGAATTCTACCAAACTTTTTTTTTTTTAAAGATTTTATTTATTATTGGACAGAGAGAGAGATCACAAGGAGACAGAGAGGCAGGCAGAGAGAGAGGAGGAAGCAGGCTCCCCGCTGAGCAGAGCGCCAATGCGGGGCTCGATCCCAGCACCCTGGGATCCTGACCTGAGCTGAAGGCAGAGGCTTAACCCACTGAGCCACCCAGGCGCCCCACTACCAAACTTTTAAAGAAGAAATAACACCTATTCTCCTGAAGCTGTTTCAAAAAATTGAAGAAAAACTTCCAGACTCTTTCTATGAAGCCAGCATTACCCTGATCCCCAAACCAGGCAAAGACCCCACCAAAAAGGAGAATTTCAGACCAATATCACTGATGAATATGGATGCTAAGATTCTCAACAAGATCCTAGCAAACAGGATCCAACAGCACATTAAAAAATTATCCACCATGACCAGGTGGGATTCATCCCTGGACTACAAGGATGGTTCAACATTCGCAAATCAATCAATGTGATAGAACAAATTAATATGAGAAGAGAGAAGAACCACATGGTCCTCTTAATCGATGCAGAAAAAGCATTTGACAAAATCCAGCATCCATTCCTGATTAAAACGTTTCAAAGTATAGGGATAGAGGGAACATTCCTGAACTTCATAAAATCTATCTATGAGAGACCCACAGCAAATATCATCCTCAATGGGAAAAAGCTTGCTGCCTTCCCGTTGAGATCAGGAACACGACAAGGATGCCCACTCTCACCACTCTGTTCAACATAGTATTAGAAGTCCTAGCAACAGCAATCAGACAACAAAGAGAAATAAAAGGTATCCAAATTGGCAATGAAGAAGTCAAACTCTCTCTCTTTGCAGATGACATGATTCTTTATATGGAAAACCCAAAAGACTCCACCCCCAAACTACTAGAACTCATACAGCAATTCAGCAACGTGGCAAGAGACAAAGTCAATGTACAGAAATCAGTGGCTTTCTTATACACACACTAATAATGAAAATACATAAAAGGAAATAAGAGAATCGATTCTATTCACTATAGCACCAAGAACCATAAGATACCTGGGAATAAACCTAACCAAAGAGGTAAAGGATCTGTATTCGAGGAACTACAGAACACTCATGAAAGAAATTGAAGAAGACACAAAAAGATGGAAGAACATTCCATGCTCTTGGATCAGAAGAATAAACATTGTTAAAATGTCTATACTGCCTAGAGCAATCTATACTTTTAATATCATTCCAATCAAAATTCCACCGGTATTCTTCAAAGAGCTGGAGCAAATAATCCTAAAATTTGTATGGAACCAGAAGAGACCCCGAATCACTAAGGAAATGTTGGAAAACAAAAATAAAACTGGGGGCATCATGTTACCTGATTTCAAGCTTTACTACAATGCTGTGATCAGTAAGACAGCATGGTACTGGCATAAAAACAGACACATAGACCAGTGGAACAGAGTAGAGAGCCCAGATATGGACCCTCAACTCTATGGGTAAATAATCTTCGACAAAGCAAGAAAAAATATATAGTGGAAAAAAGACAGTCTCTTCAATAAATGGTGCTGGGAAAACTGGGCAGCTATATGAAGAAGAATGAAACTCGACCATTCTCTTACACGGTACACAAAGATAAACTCAAAATGGATAAAAAACCTCAACAGGAGACAGGAATCCATCAGAATCCTAGAGGAGAACATAGGCAGTAATCCCTTTGATATCAGCCACAGCAACTTCTTTCAAGATATGTCTCCAAAGGCAAAGGAAACAAAAGCGAACATAAACTTTTGGGACTTCATCAAAATCAAAAGCTTCTGCACAGCAAAGGAAACAGTCAAAAAAACAAAGAGGCAACCCACAGAATGGGGGAAGATATTTGCAAATGACAGTACAGACAAAAGGTTGATATCCAAGATCTATAATGAACTCCTCAAACTCAATACACACAAAACAGACAAGCATATAAAAAAACGGACAGAAGATATGAACAGAGACTTCTCCAATTAAGATATACCAATGGCTATCAGACACATGAAAAAATGTTCATCATCACTAGCCATCAGGGAGATTCAAATTAAAACTACATTGAAATATCACCTTACACCAGTTAGAATGGCCAAAATTAACAAAACAGGAAACAACATGTGTTGGAGGGAATGTGGAGAAAGGGGAACCCTCTTACACTGTTGGTGGGAATGCAAGTTGGTGCAGCCTCTTTGGAGAACAGTGTGGAGATTCCTCAAGAAATTAAATATAGAACTTCCCTATGACCCTGCAATTGCACTCCTGGGTATTTACCCCAAAGATACAGATGTAGTGAAAAAAAAGGGCCATCTGTACCCCAATGTTTATAGCAGTAATGGCCACGGTCGCCAAACTGTGGAAAGAACCAAGATGCCCTTCAACGGACGAATGGATAAGGAAGATGTGGTCCATATACACTATGGAGTATTATGCCTCCATCAGAAAGGATGAATACCCAACTTTTGTAGTAACATGGATGGGACTGGAAGAGATTAAGCTGAGTGAAATAAATCAAACAGAAAGAGTCAATTATCATATGGCTTCACTTATTTGTGGAGCATAACAAATAGCATGGAGGACATGGGGAGTTAGAGAGGAGAAGGGAGTTGGGGGAAATTGGAAGGGGAGGTGAACCATGAGAGACTATGGACTCTAAAAAACAATCTGAGGAGTTTGAATTGGTGGGTGGGTGGAAGGTTGGGGTACCAGGTGGTGGGTTTTATAGAGGGCACGGATTGCATGGAGCACTGGGTGTGGTGAAAAAATAATGAATACTGTTATGCCAAAAATAAATTAAAAATAAATTTAATTAAAAAAAGGGTGCTTACTTAATTGCTTACTTCTTCGCAAACTTCTACATCACTTTAACTTTTGAGCATATTTTACTTTTAAGATATAGGAGTCATAATAAGAAAAATATGATTTCACGCGAGAAGAAAAATTTATAATTTATAACTTATAATAATTTATCATTTAACATATTACTTCTAAAATAAAGGGGCTACTTCCTTTCATTTTAAGAGCTGGCTAATATCAAGGGTTCATTGAAATGTGACAAAAGATTGGTAATTATTTGAAGCTAAGGAGAAGAGTAGTTGAGTAGAAGGTAGTTGACTTTGATTTGTAGGGCACCATGGACATTCAGATTTTATGGGGAAGTGGGGAGATGGTATGGGGATATCATCTACTTTGGGTCTTAAGTTGTATATTCACAAGAAAGATATTAGTAACATAGTGTTAACAAAATAAAAGGATTTAATTCACCTGTTAGTGAGTACTTACTGTATACAAAACAATTTTTAAAGAATTTTATATCAGAACCTCTCAAACTATTTTAGGTAAAGGACTTCTTTTTTGTCTTTATTCCTGTTAATATGGAATACATCCTAGGCCAATACTTTGATAAAATGCAGAAAATGAGTTACTAGAAAGTAAAAACAAACAAACAAATATAAGCCTATTTTCAATCACTATTAGAATCACTAGCCAGAAAATCCCCTGTAGAATGTCCAGTGCTGGGCGCCTGGGTGGCTCAGTGGGTTAAGCCACTGCCTTCGGCTCAGATCATGATCTCAGGGTCCTGGGATCGAGTCCCGCATCGGGCTCTCTGCTCAGCGGGGAGCCTGCTTCCTCCTCTCTCTCTCTGCCTGCCTCTCTGCCTACTTGTGATCTCTCTCTGTCAAATAAATAAATAAAATCTTAAAAAAAAAAAAAAAGAATGTCCAGTGCTTACTCCAGAATCCTGTATTTACCCGATAAGAAACTGGTTAACAGTTTGCAAAGCAGCACTATGGTAGGGAGGGTTTCTTTTCCTCACTGTATCGGTGAGGTAACATACAGTTAGGTCTGCATCACAGTGAAGGAAACGGAAATATGGGGAGGTGAAGTAATGTGCAAATCGTACACTCCCTAGTGGCAGAATAGGGATTCAAAATGAGATAGCCAGATTTAAGAGTCTGTACTTGAACCAGTAGAATGTACCACCTCTGCCAGAAAAATAACCCAAAGAAATGCTTTTATTAGAATATTTTTCTTTGATTTTCCTCTGTTTGCCATTATATTCATATAGTATCTCACATCACTAAATATTGCTTAGGAAAATATAGAGTAATATATGTTATTTCAAAATCATGCTGTAGAACAGGAATGAAGTTCAACAGCACTTACTAAAACACTCCCTTCTTCAGTTGATCCTATTTGTATAGCTTATTCTTCATACTGATGATTTAAAATACCACAAAGAAAATTGGCCTCTGGCCAAGATGCTCAGACTATTCCCATAAACATGAAGGGTTTAATTCAAACTGAAAAGTAATTTGAAAACTAGAATCTCATTTCTTACTTGCACCTAGAAATAAGCCAAATCACACATTTTTAACAAACTGACAGAAATGAAGCACTATATATTAGTGCCTAAACCCACAAAGCTTGCAAAATTCTCAAAGCAAGAATATAATGGTAAAAGCAAGTTTTTAGATATCTACATAAATAGTAATTAATCCATTTAAAATGTTTGATAAACATTCCATGAAATGGAGTATCAATTCCAAAAGCCTATAATAATATAGTCTTTGCTTCCTTAATTCTTGTTTAGTTTTTCTTTTCCAACCCACATCTAATTTCCTTAAGTCTGAAGGGTCATAAGCTTTTCTGCATACATAGTAGGGCTTTTATTCATTGAAATACCAGAACACTTAATAATTCATGGTAGACTATAATAATTTACTACTTTGTCATTATTGATATCTGATTGGAAACAAACAAATCTTAGCTTTCAAATTAGTAAATTAGTAAATCATTCATCCATGGATAAAGTGACTGACAACTTTGCTTTACACACAGTTGTTGAGAAGAGAATGGCCACACATGTCTCCAATACTGGGACATAGTAAAGATTTTCATTACTGGTAGAAAAGTTGCATGAAATTGTATGTACACACACACACACACACACACACATATGACTTTATATTTCACTGTTCAATCTATATTTGACCATCCACTATAAAAGCTTTGTTTTCCTTATTCACTTCAGGAGGATTCAGCAACCAACTTTCCCTTTTAGTAGACTTGCTTAAAAATATAGTCTGGACTGGAGAAGGAGACAAACCATAAGAGACTCTTCATCTCAGAAAACAAACAGGGTTGTTGCGGGGTGGGGTGGGAAGGATAGGGTGGTTGGATGATGGACATTGGGGAGGGTATATGCTATGATGAATGCTGTGAATTGTGTAAGCCTGATGATTCACAGACCTATACCCCTCATGCAAATAATATGTTATACGTTTAAAAAAAAAAAAGAAAATCAGTATGGGAAACTTCACCACTTTATTCTAAGAAACGAAGACACCCCCAAAACAAACAAGGCAAATGTACATGTAGCCACAAAGAATAAATAAGCTGATTTCTATTAAAAATCATATATTCTGAACTTCATATTGTATAATAACATAGATACTAATCATCCATAATCATAGGGTTTGTTTTATTGATCAAATCATTTTTTTCATTCAACAAATTTTTATTGACAACAAAGTCTTTATCAGGGACTGTTGTTTTCCTGGTTTCTTTCAGAAGTTGGTCAGATGAATAATGTTTTACACTTGAGCACAGACTCAACTCTATCCCCATCTTCTCTGCCAGAATTACCTTGTATCAGTAGGGAGCAGGCCTCAGGGGGAATTGGAGCTTTTGAAATCTGTGCTGAGTATATATAGTTGAAGAGGATTGCAATTATTTTGCAGTGAAACAACAAACAATTATCATTTTTATTTTTGAGATGATTCCCTCTTATTGACACCAGGGGTTGTCCTGTTATGAAGCTGCTATATTTTTAAATCAGTGTATTATTTGAGCTTCTCCTCTCTCATTAAAAAATAATGAATACACAGACCTGTACCCCTGGGGATAAAAATATATGTTTATAAAAAATAAAAAATTAAAAAAAAAAAAAAAAAAAAAAAAAAAAAAAAAAAAAAAATAATGAATACAATACACTGAAACTGTAATACCATTTCCACTTACTAAATAGAAAGCTCTTTTGTGACTACTTTAAAAGGACACACACAGGAATATGGTGCAGTGACCATCAAATTAAACTAAAGCACATTCAGATTCTCTTGGGGAGAATACAGGTACACCATTTTATCATATCCTTCTTTGGCATTATTTGTTGTTTACCTCTAATTCCTATCATGTTTTTTCATCATGGCATGTATAGTTAAATATCTGAAGGTTGAATTCAACTCCCTGAGGACAATTTATGTCCTATTTTCCTTAAAGGAAAATAACACTTCGTATTCCATTTAAAGATATGTGGGACTATATTTAAATCTTAAAATGAAGAGCATAATTTCTCTCTAGAAATATGAATTACCAAAAGTAATTTAGAAAGTGTAGAATATACAGAGAGCAATAACAATCAGAGAAATTATTTTGCTATTTAAATCCTTGCAGAATGTTCAGAAAGAAGAGACCCATCCTATGTTTTTTCAATTAGATATGTATTTTAACTTTTCATTTTGAAATAATTACAGATTTACAGGAAGTCACATCCTATTTTTGTGGCCATATTTTTATGAAGATGAATTTTGAAGCCTGCTTTTTTTTACATTATATATGAGAAAGTGAGGTAAAGATAAGTCATCTTTTTATCTAAAGATGTATCTTACATATATATGTGCGCAATGAGAGAAAGAAAGAAAGGGGGAGAGAGAGGCACTTTCTCACTTAATATAAAATCCAGAAAGCATGATTTATGTTATGCTATTTCTCTCGGAAATGAGAAAAGAAGAGATTTTAATCTTGGCAGCGTTTGTATTGAGTTGCTGACAATATTCTTTCCTATATTTGATAATACTGAAAATCTCAGAATGGTCTCACTAGGTATCAGTTGGCAGCGTCTACGTTTCCTTTTCCTTTTACAGCCCTCTTTTTTAATAAAGTGAAGTAAATAGGATTTAAAGCAAAAGAAAGCACATTTGAAAACCTCAGAAGATAAGCTGACCAAGTTCCCCAAGTTTTTTTATTATTTTTGCATTCCAGCGACCACTAGTTCTAGAATGCAGAACATTTGATTTGTGCACACTTAGTCATGAAAATCAACTCTGAAATGTATTTTTGCTGACTTCTGGTCAAATTTGGGGTCTTGTTTCTTTCTGTATAATAAAACAGCTGCTTGCTGACTAGTTAAGAAAAGAAACATATACATAAAAACATCAAACACATACATCAATTCTACTCTCAGCTTTCCTTTGAGGCTTGCCGGTTGCCGGAGTCCCAATCAGTGCCATTCATTGTTTTCATTGTATTCTCCTCAGTGCCCGCCAGGTTGGCTTAATTGGTTCTACTGGTATTCCTATCCACTTTTATAAAGGATTTATCAGATTCGGTAAATAAGAGATTATACTTTCTAATTCCAAATTGTAATTGAAAACCCCATCTGCTCCCTTTCTTTTGTGTGGCGCCACATTTACTAACAATGCCAGTTTCTTATTTTCAACTGATTGGATGAACACAGAACTCATTAACCAGTATCTGATTTGCTAAGTAGAGCATTTAGAAGTAGACACCTGCCTTTTCTTCTTCCCATCCTCCACCTCCCCTAACTGTTCCTGGGCTGTCACCTCCTAAGATGGGAGTTCCCAGGTTCTGTGGGATCTGAATATTTAAGTATCAGTATACCTACTTTCAAATACAAATTTATAGGCAAAAGGAAATACAGCTCTTGAGAATGGGATCAGAAATAGCAACCATTAACTTATTTTAAAAAGCTGGCACAAATATCCCAATATTTCCAGGAAAGTCTTGGAAAGGGCCCTAGAGTGAGAGCCCTTGAAGCTTCAGTTTTGCGTGACTTTCACACTTAGTCAGCCTTGGCTCCCACCATGCCTCTCAGTGCTTGTGTGGCTGGAGCCTTTCTGGCTTTTTGATGTTCCTGAGGGTCTCCAGAAACGTTCAAAGCCCCAGTGTCGTAGCAGTCATCACTGCCTCTCCTAGGAGTGCTCCTTGGGATCTACTTCCCACTTCCCCTCTTCTTGTGTACTTCCTTGCTCAGGTGTTACCTTCTCCAAGGAGACTTCCCTAAGCACCATATTCAGAATTCCAACCTCTCCTCCCACTAGCATTCCTTAGCTTTCCTCTATTTTTCTTTGTAGCTTCCATCCCATCTTAAATAGATGTTGTGATTAAGTAGTGGCTTGTTTCTGCTCATTAAGATGTAGAGTTCCACCATAGAAGACATTATTTGCCTTTTTCCTTAAATTATGTATACTCAGTGCCTAAAAACAGAACCTCACATATAAAAAAAGTCTGATGAAATGTTTTGAATAAATGAAAGCAGTAGGGGAGGTTCCATTTTGTTTAACAAAGTGCACTATCATCAAAATATAATTGACAAATATTGTTTGACCATGTGGAGAAGCAGAGGGAGGAAAAAGCCATAAACCGTTGATAAAAAAAAAAAAATTAGAATCAGTAAACCATGAGTAAAAAATAAAGAGACTATCTGGAAGGATCGTTTGACTCAAATTTCTTCTTGGTATTCTGGGATTCTCACAGAATCAGCACATGAAATCTTATTTAATCTGCTGCTTTGGCCTTAGGTAAAGATAGTGTACAGAGATGAAATAAGTTCTCCCCATATGGGGAGCATTTACCTGGAGCTTACACATGACAACAAATGGATGCTTCAAAGTAAAATGGGTTTCAATAGCAATTTAAGGAATTTAACTTTGTATTAGTGATGGCTGGACTTGAAATATGATTTCTAGAAGAGCAAGAGATGCCCTTTTTACCGTATTGCTAAGAAAACATTTATGTACACTTTATTTTTAAAAGCTGTAGTGAGACCTGACTTATGAAGGCATAAGCCTTTTTACAATTCTGTTTTTCCTATTCCAATACTTTGGGAGATGTTCAAGAAGAAATTACTAAACACAATTCTTAAAAGTTGTGTTTGTTTATAAATGCTCCCTCCAGGTCTATTAAGAGACATATATTAAATAAGCATTGCACTGTTTCCTTTAAAAACCAAGAACAGGGACACCTGAGTTGCTCAGCCAGTTAAGCACATGCCTTGGGCTCAGGTCATGATATCAGGGTCCTGGGATTGAGTCCTGTCTGGGGCTCCCTGCGGAATGGGGAGTCTGCTCCTCCCTCTCGCTCTGTTCCTCCTCCCCACCAATCCTCCTCACTCTCTCCCTGTCTCAAGTAGATAAATAAAATCTTAAAAAAAGAAAATAACTAAAGAACAAAAGATATTAGTAACGTATAATTAATTTTAATCTTTTTCTTACTTACTATATTAGTTGTCTATTGATATGCCAACAATTTACCACAAACCTGGGTGGCTTGAAACAATGCAAACTGATCATCTTACAGTTATGTAGTTGAGTTGCATGATATGGGGAGTCACTGGGATAAAATGACCCTGTCAGCAAGCCTGTGTTCCCTTGAAAAGACTCTAGGTGCAAAACCTCTTTCCTCATCCTTTCCATCTGCCTTCTTGAAGGCCTCTCATATTCCTGGGCCTGTCACCCCTTCCTTGAGATGCTGAACCAGGAATGTAGCATTACACTGAGCTTACATCCATCATTATGGCTCTTTCTGGCCATAGATGGGGAAGATGCTCCACTTCAAAGATTTTATGTGATGAGATAGGACCCACTTGGCTAAATCAGGAAAATCTATCTCAAAATTCTTGAACTTAATTATACATGCAAAGTCCCCTTTGCTATTTAAGGTAGCATATTTACAGGGCCTAGCCTTAATTAAACTATTTTTAATAAAGGTTATTTAAGGTCAATATCAGTACTCAACATACCTCAAAAGAGCAAAAATCAAATGCTACTAAAATCTGGACACTTCTATTGAAAACACACACACACACACACACACACACACACACACACACTTTTTCCCAAAGAAGCTATAATTAACCCATTAACAATTCTTACCCTGACCTGAGTAATATGAGTACATATATAGATACCTTGGGATTAATTCTCACATGATATATAGAAATATTTTCAAGGCTTAAATTAGCTTTCCTTTTTTGACCACATAATCTAATCCTTTAATCTGCCACTTTTGAATCAATTAATAAACAACTGAGCTGAAAATAGAACAATTCTAGGAATGAAAGAAAATAGCAGAATAAGACAATATGTAAATTCCCATGGGAAAACAACAAGAGAAACAATGATTTCGATACTTGTGTTACTCTCTTATTTAATTGAAGTATTGCAAATATAATATTTAATTTATAATCAACTTGTCTTCTTATTGCAACACTACTACTTTAATGCAAATTTAGTCTGGCTTCATAATGTCATCTTTTTAAATATTTATTGGGAATGATTGCTATTCTCTAATAATATATTTTAAAATATTCTATTTTTTAAAAACCAGTACATATAAGACTTTTAAAATCCTATACATCTGTAATAATTGTGAAATCCTACACATTAATTGTTCTAAACTTATAGCAGCTATCTGGGGCTGTTCTTCAAGCTTTTTCAACTTGGTTCTGATTCATAAAGGTGATGGCAAAGGTAGCTATTTTGCAATGTGTCAAAAATTCCTCAGTTTAATTTTTAAGTTACTGCTACTACACAAATAATTTTACCTTTTAAAGAGTTCCTTGCAGTAACCATTTAATAAAGTATTAAAAAAGAATGTATAGATAGCATACTAAATAGACCTCATTTACATGGAAATGTTACACCATTTTAGTTATCAAGGTATTTTTCTTACAGATGTTCTGCCTCTGGTAGTGTTAAACGCATTGTAGCTTAACAGGACTGAATTGATTACATGAATTCAGCCCATAATATTATACAGGGAAATTTATTTCTCTTTTAATGAAAAGCAGACACTATAATTTCTCATCTTAAAATTTTACAGTGTCACTCTGTTAATTATAAAATAAAGAGGAGGCTTCTTATCACAGAGGTTCCTCACTTCTCCTAACTTCTATACCATTCCAATATTGATTCTGTGCAGAAATAAGTCATCATAAGTAGGCAATTATCTTTTATTCTTCTGCCAGAGATGGCCTGTCATCTTTGAATCCTCCTAGCAGAATGAGCTTTCACCACTCCTTACACCTACTTATATTGAGTTGAGATAAAATAATGAACTAATTGGTCAGATCAGACTGACAGTAATCAGAGATCTTACCCAGAATCAAACTACACGAGGTAAGCCAAATGATGCAATGGACTTCAAGATAAAAAAGAAGACTTGGACTGCACTTAAACAGCTCTCCTGGTCCTCCCTTACCATATTATTCTAACAATGTGCCTTGACCAAGATTTCACCTATGTGTAATGTAAGTGGTCTCACACTAGGAAAACCGCTGTGATCAGGAAATATCTTCATTTTAACACACAGTGACACCGTTGTCGCTAACGTTTTGCAGTAGGCCATATTCCTTAGGTCCACAATTATCAGGTTTATTATATTAAGTAATGAAAACTACCAAGGTACCTTCTTTTCTTCTAAGTCCTCCTCCTGCTTCAGCACTGGTATGAAGTTCAGACCACATGCTGGAACCTTCCCCCTGGCCCTACCATTTAATCACCATGAAAATGACAAGCCAGTCTCCTTTTACTAGGTTCTCCAGCCTTTTCAGAGCTGCCTGGGAACCAAGATGTTCTTGCAGAAACCTCATTATGAGAGTAAGAAAACTCCATACCCTCTTGGGGTGTGTGTGTGTGTGTGTGTGTGTGTGCGCGTGCGCCCGCTGTCATCAGTGTCAACCTTCAAACCAAATTTTGGGCAGAGTCCATCCTGCTTTTATGGGTGGCTATAATCATCTTCCTACATGGACTCCCCTCTTCTGTTGCCCCCTTCAAACCATTATTCATTCTTCATTTAAAAGAAAAAAATAGGCTTCTTAAAGAGTTAATACCCTTAAAGGGTTAAGATTACTTTAATTGGATATCCCCCTTCCCCATCTTGAAATGAAATTCCGGGTCACGCTTAAAAGTCCTGTGTGATCTGAACCTTGTCCATTTTTTCCAGTTTTAATTGGCACTCTATTCGTACAGGGACCCCAAGCTTCAGATATCTCCATTTTTTTTTTTTAGTTTCTTGAATATTCCATTTTCTTTTTCTTTACCTCAAGACCTTTGAGCATGCTCTTACCTCTTCCTGAAATGCTCTTCTTCCTCCTTATTCTCTTCACCGTTAAATGGTAAATCACTTTTCTTTAAATTTTAGCTTAAACAGTGTTTCTTTAGAGAGGTGTTTGCGACCTACTCTGCCTACCTAGAGAAGGAGCACTTGTCCAGTTTCTATCCCAGTCTAAGCTTTACCATAGCAGACTGTCTTTATTTACTTTTTATAACTAGGACCCAGTAGAATATCTACTATATAATAAATATTATTAAATGAATGAATATTAATGATGGACTCAGAAATTCAGGATCTACTATATAATAAATATTAAATGAATGAATATTGATGACTGACCAACTGATTCAGAAATTTCCTTAAAGTCGGGAAAGACATAATAAAGGTGACATTCATAATTATCAGGATGAAACTCACCCAACTGAGTAACATGGAAATGATTGCCATCACACAAAAAACAAATGGTCAAAAATAAACAAGCAAGCAGCAGACCAGAACTAGCAGCTTGGGATGAATAGATGCTAAAAACCATAGGCATTTTCTCTGTATTTATGCTCACTAGAAAGTAAACAGATGGATCTAAAACTTTGCAAAGAATTTTTATTCCTCCCTAAGGTTGGAAAGGTAGAAATGCAGGGAGTAAGAGGAAGGCAGCTGTTTCATTTCCCAGAAGGATAATTAAAGAAACAGATTATCTATTTTATAAAAGTGAAAGCTACAGCATCTTTTATCTTAGTTTCTCAGATCAAAATTGAAACAAACACTCCTTTTAATAGTGTTAACACTCTTTATTTAATATATCAATATCTTTTACTTAATAGAGACCACTGAACACCAACAGAATGAGTATGCCAAATGAACAACAAACATTTGTGTGACGGTATTACTGACCTTATGTATACTCCTATAGAAATATAAAACCTGGGAAAGTTGTTTATTTTTTCACTCCTATGCAGGAAAGCAGGACATTTATCTATTGAATTTGACTTAGATGCAGTTAAGAAATTATTACCAATATTCCTAATGAGAAGTTAATTAAATAGACTTAAGCAATACTGTCACTAAGTAAAAAAAAAGAAAAAGATCTTGGATAGGCAGTAGATAAAACTACATGACTACGTAGAAGAGCAATTCAAATCTAGAGCTTGTAAGTGTTTTAGAAACATTCTCATTTTGAGGAAGCTATGACAAGTATAAAAAGGAGATTAGAAAGAAAGGGCAACATCAGTAAATAAATTATTTCAATTATTGAGTCTTTGTTTATAATGTGAAGTAAATGTAGAGGTAAATCCAATGTGATTTAAAATAGCCTTGGGGCAACTAGGTGGCTCACTCAGTTAAGCTTCTACCTTCTGCTCAGATCATGATCTCAGGGTCCTAAGATCCACCTGATGGAGCCCCATATCTGGCTCCCAGCTCAGCTGCAGGTCTGTTCCTCCCTCTCCCTTTGCCACTCCCCCTACTTGTGCTTGCTCCCTTGTACTCTCTCCCCATCTCTCTCCCTCTGTCAAATAAATAAATAAATAAATAATTTTTAAGAAATAAAAAATTAAAATAGCCACAAACATCGAAAGGTCTTAAATACGATTATTTCAACTGACAGTATTCCTTAGTCTTCTAATTATTCAAGTATACAATTCTTTATAAATCTAGTTTGATTTGTGAGCTTTTCCTTAAGTCTCCCTTACTTAATTTTCTCTTACACTTTGCCAAATCTCAAAGAGAAAATATTTGTGTTTAAGAAAAGTGTTATCCTTTCACAAACTAGTGGAATTTTTTAATCAACAGATCAAGTTAAAAGGCATGGCATTATTTCTATTATAAATAATTATTATAAATGTCAATTACCTTTGTTTCACATTCTTTTACTTATGACAAATGTAAAGGTATTATAAAGTTTTTTCATGGCCTAAAAGCTGAACTTAGAAACACACAGTTTTGAGTACATTACTTTTATTTTTTTAAATACATACAATAGAGTTGAAGGAGATTTTGAGGGATTAAAAATAATGAGACAAAGTCCTTAATTATGAAATAAACATTTTATTATGAAGAGAATCAATATGCCCTTTTAAAAACTGTTTCAGTGTCTGCTCTGCACACCCACAGTCTGGTAGGCATAGGTTCCAGCCATAATCCTGGTATTTTCTATATGCATAAATTTTATGAGTTGTAGATCTTAATTTTCTTGAATGGAATATTAAGAAGTTAAAAAATGGGGCCTCTAAGCTTACTTAATCTCATGCCGTACTTTGATTCTGTACTATTGCTAAGAAAGAAATCTTCATCACAATTTGAACTTAAGTAACCTTGATTTTGATCTTTACTTTAAATATGTTTAATAATATACATTTCATCTACATTCCCACATGTACAATGTATCCTATCATGCTATTTCTTTATAATTCACTGATTAAACTATTACTTTTTATGTGCCAGTTGGATTTAAAGTCCGATTTTAAAAATTATAGATTTGTAATATGTATACATCTGCTGTGTTGAATTACATTTGAGATATTTTGCACACAAGCCAGTAGTTTACAATCTGGGAAATAAAGACGTTTCCCTATGGCCCTTAAGAAGAAAGATCACGAGCCTGTAACTGGGTGTGCAGGAACCTTTGTTATGAGCGCCTTGGGCTGCTATGAATACCTTCACTTCATTGCTCTTCCTATATTGTATCTTTTTCCTTCACAAACCATAGAATCATGAGTACTGACATTTTGGGTCCTGGGAATCTTCTTTATCAATTGAAGCCTGTTTGGCTACCGCCATTAACACCGTTCCTCAATCAATTATCTTGGGTTTTCTATTAACTCAGGCATATAATCTCCAAAATCAATATTATTAATCCAGCTTCCATTTTTTGTAACTCTGAAATCTTCCTTTTTCTAATTTATGGTCGTCAACACTTTTAGAAAAAATATTAGCCATATTCATTTTGTATTTTTATTCCTAATTTAATGAAAATGTATCCAGTATTTTCTTATTATTTTGTTAATATTTTAAAAGATTTTTAATATTGTGTGAGTTGATCTATATATACTTTCTATTTTGTAAACATTGTATGTTATTATTAAAATAAGATATTTTTTCTTCTTTTAAATATATTCTGGATATTTTTGAATGGTATTATGCTCATCTGTATACTAGAGATTTAGTTTTGGTAGATATTTCTTCATAGAATCATCAAGGTTCAGTATTTTTAGGGGGAATAGTACTTTTGGCAAAATTCTGTATTTCTTCTATAATAATAAATAATAATAACTTTCTATTTTCTTCATAATTTGGAGTTGTTTCAGGGAAATTATATTTTTATAAAATAGCCAATGAACTGGTTCTTTTTTCATTGTAACTGCATGTAATTGAGCAAATTTCAATTAGTGTAGTTTCTATAGTAACTGTGATTACTTTTCTCTTACTATTTGGTATTTTATGTGTTTCTATTTTCTCCCTTCTTGGGTAGTTTAGCTTGTCAGTCACATATAAGGTCTGTGTTTCCTATTTTTTTCCTTGTTATTCTATTTTTTAAATTTTTAATTAAATAAATTTTAATTTTAAATTTTACTTCTTTCTACTCTAATGTTTTCAGATTATTGTTTAATTAAACTAGAAATTTATTTTAGAAATATAAAAAATATAATTTGTGGATATTAAATAAACAAATAGAAAAATCACACTTAACTCAGGAAAAGGAAACATCAAAACCAAATTACAAAGTAGCTCAAAAGTCTTCATAAAATATTACACATTAAGACATATTGAATGCATCATGAAACAGTCTTTAGAGAAAAATTTGGACCTCGTCTATATCATTAAGTCACATAGTTTAAAAAAATCTTTATTAAGCTTTGAACCATAAATATTTTAAGGAATAATACAAAATAAAGTTAAAAATGCAGAAATAACTCTAAATTAGTGATTTCAAAGAAATTGTTAAAGAAAAAAATTAGAACTATTAACTAAACTCAAAAGCTAGATCCAAATATTAGTGAACTAAGGCAGCAACTAGACAAAGGAATAACTTAAAAAGTCATATATATCAGAAAAATTCTTAAAAGATCAATAATAAAAAGACAAAGAATACTCATAAATGCCAAAGACTATGAATGCCTGATACATTTCACTAGCAATCAAATATACTAACAGTCATAAAGTACCATCTTCTTCCCCTCAGATTTGCAAACCATTATGAAAAACATTTCAAGCTATTTGATCACATGATATTTAATAACTGATACCACAGACAACTTGGTGGGAGCTCTGAATGGGGATTATGTTTCTGTTTGTCTTTATTAATTTGTTAAGCAGACAGATATGCATTGTTTAATACCACCATTCTTCATTGCAACTGGAGACAAAACAGTATTATGATAGTCACAGATAATAGGTTGCATCCTTGATGTTTCAGGTTCCCTGAACTTACACAGAGCAGAATCAGCAGCCCTGATCTGCAGTGGGAAGTCAGAGGGGCTGTGTAGTTGGCATGTTTGCTTCTCTTGGGGGACATGCTGCTCAGTGGGTCACTGGCTGACAGAGCTCCACTAAGGACCATGCCATTTCACTTGAGGAAACTGGCTACATTCCTGTTTGTTCAGAACTGAGATAATCCTTTTTCTCCCTTTCACCCTGCACTAGCTGATCTCTGAGATTTAGACACCTGAAGCATGAGAGCAAACTGGAGGTTAATTCAGCAATTCTGTAAATAGTTCCGTACCAGAAGTGTTTGCCAAATAACAAAGCCGCTTCTTTCCCCAAGGACATGGAAGTGAAGACGTTATTTTTTAAAAGCACAAAGAGCAATCTGATGAGGATGGTTTTGGCATTTAGCCAAGCATGAGCTCCACAAAGACCACGAGGCTGGGCCTGCCTGTGGCTTTCTTTATGGCTCTAGTTCTCCAGACTAAATTGTATCAGCCCATCAGCTCAAGAGTCTTGCAAGCGGCCTTCTCAGTTCTGTAGTCCTTTTTCTAGATAGCTATCTAAGGAAACACATGGCAGTCATCAGCTTAGAACTTAAGGAAAATTTCAGCAAGGCAACCACAAAAATTACTTCAGCATGGAAGGATAAAAGTTGACACATCACAAGCTAAAATGGCTCCTGGAGCCTCTCTGGAAATCCAGAACAAATGGAAGAGGACCACAGTGAGTGAAATGACAGAGTTGAGAAACTGACTGGTAGAGAGCTGCTTGTGCCATCTGCAACACCAGACAGAAGCAGCTGTGCATCAGGGTATCAGATGGAAGAAGTCCACAGTGCCTCTTAGTGAGAGCCTGGCGAAAAGGCAATTTCTAAAAAATAATACCTTTAAAAAAAAAAAAGAAAAAGAAAAAGAAAGAAAGAAGGTTGGTGGCTATAGGCTCATTCTAGGCTTGATCTTGCGTCCCAGAGCAGCCAAGGTGGTCTGAAGCCTTGATACTACTGTGGAGCTAGAACAAGCAAGATTGGGGGCCAATGGAACACTGCTAAGTGCCCAAAACTCTCGAGATGACAGCAAGTGTTACAATATAGGGCTGTGAATGGGACAAGGAGCATTAGAATCATAATTAGAATATTATGGAGATGTTTCAAAGACTGTCATCACAGAAGCCAGAGAATGGTTGCGATTAGGCATGTCTTCCCTCAAGGTTTTGTATGTGGGCTCAGTATAAGAACTGAGATTCTTACGTTGAATTTACAACTACCTGCAATCAGTCAGGAAAAATGTTCTCTGCCTCATTGTCTTCTGATTTCCTGTCATAATAATGATGATATGCCTACCATCTGCTAATGCATTCTAAAGAATGGCTTGCAGGAATAGGCTTTACTTTTTTTTGCTTGTTTGTTTGTATGTCCCCTTGAAAATAATAAAAAAAATTTATACACTCTCCTATTTATTACAGATGTTATTACTACATAATAAAATCAATATATATCATCTATTACATAATTTTAGAAATAATCCTAAAACAAAATTAAAATTGAAACAATTTACATGTTACTAGAAATCTATTTATTTTTTTTTATTTTTTTTAAGATTTTATTTATTTATTGACAGAGAGATTACAAGTAGGCAGAGAGGCAGGCAGAGAGAGAGGAGGAAGCAGGCTCCCTGCTGAGCAGAGAGCCCGATGTGGGACTCGATCCCAGGACCCTGAGATCATGACCTGAGCCGAAGGCAGCGGCCCAACCCACTGAGCCACCCAGGCGCCCTAGAAATCTATTTCTTAATGAGTTAGAGTTAGGGTTTTTTAAAAGTAACTTATTCATCGGCAGATACATACATAAAATTTATTCCTAGAATGAAACAGAATTAAGCATCAGTTCTATTCCTGTAGTTTTATTTTTATGGATATAAATGCTAAGTTATCACGAAGATGGAAATGAGTTTAGCAGGGTCATTCAAATTTTTCAATTTCATTGAATTTTTTCAAAAGTATCTAGTGATCTAGAAAAGTTATTTTCAAGGGCAAAAGCAAAATGAAAGGGGAAAAACACCTGTCTTGTCATGACTTGTTACTTATTTATTCACTTTAACAATTTAGAGACTTATCAAATAACTAAATAATTTCCTTTTTTTTCTTTTTTCTGTTTGAGGCACCGTGTTTAACAATGTACTCAAAGAGTTTGGAAAGGAAATATTAATTTAAATCTATTCCTCAATATACTGTTTTCCTCAACTTTATTTAGGTAAAATTGGCAAATAAAATATATATATTTAGTACGGACATAGTATTATTTCATTGTGAAATTATTACTACAATGAAGCTAATTAATATATTCATTATCTCACATTGTTACCATTTGCATGTGTGTGTGCGCGCGTGTGGTTAGAACCGAAGTTCTACTCTCAACAAATTTCAAGTGCACAATACTGTATCATTAATTATAGTCACCATGCTATACCTTAGATCTTTAGAACCTATTTATCTTGCATAACTGAAACATTGTATCTTTTGACCAAATCTCCTCATTTCCCCCATCCATCTTCCCCTGGCCAAGTACAATTCTACTCTGCTTTTATGAATTTGACTTTTTTAGATTCCACATCTAAGTGAGATCATGTTGTATTTGTCCTTCTGTGTCTGGCTTCTTTCATTTAACATAATGTCCTTCAGGTAAATCCATGTAGTTACAAATGACAGAATTTTCTTCTTTCATAAGGCTGAATAATATTCTATTGTGTTTATTTTCCGTCCTTTCATCCATAGTTGGACACTTCAGTGATTTCCATGTCTTGGTTATTGGTTATTGGTTATTGTGAATAATGCTGCAGTGAACATGGAGTACAGCTATCTCTCTGATACACTAATTTCATTTCCTTTGGACATACATCCTTAAATGAGATTGTTGGATCATATGGTAGTTCTATTTTTAATTTTTTGAGGAACCTCTATCTAGTTTTCCAAAGTGGCTATAATAATTCATATGCCCACCAACAATGCACAAATGTTCCCTTTCCTCAGCATTCTCTTCAACACTTATCTTTTTTTAAGTGTTAATCATCCTAAATGATTGCGAAGTGATATCTTGTTATAATTTTAATTTGTATTTCCTTGATGACTAGTGATACTGAGCATCTTTTCCTATATCAGTTGGTATTTGTAGGTCTTCTTTGTTTTTTGGGTTTTGTTTTTGTTTTTTGCTATTGACCTGTAGGAGTTCCTTAATATTATGGATATTAGCCCCTGATTAGATATATAGTTTGCAAATATTTATTCCTGTTCCATAGTTTTCTCTTTATTTTGTTGATCATTTCATTTGCTGTGCAGAAAATTTTTAGTTTGATGAAATCTCATTAGTCTATTTTTGCTTTTGTTGTGTGTGGTTTTGGGATTATATAAAAATAAATAAATAAATTCCCAGACCAATATCAAGAGGCTTTTTCTCTATGCTTTTTTCTAATAGTTTTACTGTTTAGATCTAATGTTTAAGTCTTTGATTAATTTTTACTTGATTTCTGTATATGGTAATAGTTAAGGATCCAGTTTATACTTTTATAATACTATTTAGTAAAGAAAGTAGGCATATTTTTCCTCCTCTGTCAAGAATAATTGACCACATAAATGTGGGTTTACTTCTGGGCTCTCCAATTTGTTCTACTGATCTATGTGTGTATTTCTGTTCCAGGATCATGCAGTTGTTGATTATTATAGCTTTGTAGTGTATCTTGATACCTGGGATTGTGATGCCTTTACTTTTTTTTTTTTTTTTATTTCCTACATTTTCAAGATTGCTTTGTCTATTTGGGGTCTTTTGTGGTTTCATACAAATTTTAGGATTATTTGTTCTAATGCTCTAAAAAACACTGTTTGTATTTTGATAAGGAACACATTAAATCTGTAGACTGCTTTGGGTAATATGGTCATTTTAATAATATTTGTTCTCCCAACCCATGAGCATAGAATACCTCTCCATTTGTTTGTGTTGTCTTCAATTTCTTGCATCAGTGTTTTGTATTTTTCATAGTACAGATCTTTTACCTTCTTTGATGTTTATTCCTAGGAATTTTATTCTTTCTGGTATAATTGTAAATGAGAATGTTTTCTGAATTTCTCTTTCTGCTACTTCATTATTGCTGCATGAGAATGCAGTGGATTTCTGTATATGGATTTTGTATCCTGAGACCTTACTGAATTCATTTATCAGTTTCAGTAGTTTATTGGTATAGTCTATAGGGTTTTCTATATATAGTATCATGTCATTTGCAAATACTGAAAAATTTCACTTCTCTTTACTGATTTGGATGCCTTTTATTTCTTATCAGATTGCTGTGCCTAGGATTCACAGTACCATTTTGAATAAAAGTGGTGAGAGTGGACATCCTGGTCATGTTCTTGATCTTAGGGGAGAAGCTCTCAGTTTTTCCTCATTATGTAAGCAATTAGCTGTGGGTTTTCATGTAAGGCTTTTATTATGTTGAGCTATGGTCCCTCTATATCTACTTTGTTGAGGGTTTTTATCATGAATGGAAACTGTACTTTTAAATGCTTTTTCTTCATCTATTGAAATGTCCTTATGGTTTTTATACTTTCTCTGATTGATGTAATGTATCACTTTGATTCGCAAATATTGAACCACCCTTGTATCCCAGTAATAAATCCCACTTGATCATGTTGAATGATTTTTTTAAGTATTATTGGATTCAGTTTGCTAATATTTTGTTGAGGATCTTTGTATCTTTGTTCATCAGAGATATTGGCCCATAGTTCTCATTCTTTGTAGTGTTTTTATCTGGCTTTGGTATCAGGGTAATTCTGGCCTCAAATAATGAATTTGGAAGAATTCCTTCCTTTTCTATTTTTTGGGAAAAGTTTGAGCAGAATGGGTTTTAATTTTTCTTTAGTACTATATATGGCTCTTCTTGGTCTCTTTATACAGGTTTTGTTTTAATGTCCACTTCATCAGATATAAGTATTGCTACACCAGCTTTCTTTTCAGTTCCATTTGCATGATTAATGCTTTTCTCTTCTTTCACTTTCAATCTGCATGTGTCTTTAGGACTGATGTAAGTGTCTTCTAGGCAGCAAAAGTAATTATTGGTAAGTATATACATATTGCTATTTTGTTACTTTTTTACAGTTGCTTTTGCAGTTTTTCTCTGCTCCTTTCTTCTCTCAAGGCTTAGTGGCTTTCTTTAATGATATACTTGGATTCTGTTCCCTTTATTTTTTGCATATTTATTGTTTGTTTTGATTTGTGGTTACCTTTAGGTTTATATGTAACATGATATTGCATATAGCAGACTATATTTGGTGTATGGTTCCCTAACTTTGAACCCATTCTAAACGCATTAAATATTTACTCTGTCTCCCCACTCTCCAACATTTTAGGTGTATGGTGGCATACTCTACATCCTTTTTATTTTGTGAATCCCCTGACTTTTGTAGTTATACTTCATTTTACTCCTTTTGTGCTTCCTGATTTTCTTCATCCTACTTAACAGTCCTTACTTTCGACTCAGGAAGTCCCCTTTAACATTTCTTGTAGGGCTGGTTTAAGGCTCATGAATTTCATTAATTATTTTTGTTCTGAGATACCATTTACTTGTCCCTCAATTCTAAATGATAGCTTTGAGGATAGAGTATTCTTGGTTGCAGGTGTTTTGGAGTTTTTTTGGGTTTTTTTCCAGCATTCTGAATACATCATGCTACTCCCTCTGGCCTATAGAGTTTCTGCTGAAAAATCAACTGATAGCCTTTTAAGGTTTCCCTTGTATTGTATGTTTTCTTTTCTCTTGCTGCTTTTAAAATTCTCTCTTTATCACTATTTTTTGCCATTTTAATTACTATGTGTCTTGCTGTGGACTTCCTTGAGTTTTGTTGGGGACCTCTGTGCTTCGGGATCTGGATTTCTCTTTCCTTCCCCAGATTTGGAGATTTTTCAGCTCTTATTTCTTTAAATATATTTCCTGCTCAGTTGTTATGTTTGATGGTGTCACTGAAATCTGTCATTTTTTTAATTATTCTTTTTTTTTTCCCCCTCCTCTTCAGCTCGATTAGTTCCCATTACTCTCTCTACCAGGTCACTGATCCATTCTTCTGGTTTCTCTAGTCTACTATTTATTCCATCTAGTGTATTTTAATTTTAGTTATTGAGTTTTTCATCTCTCAGTTGTTCTTTTTATGTTTTCTGTCTCTTTGCTGAGTGTCTCACTAAGGTCCTACCCTCTTAAGTACAGTAGGTATGTGTCCTGTTCTTTTGTTTGAGACTTTTTTTTCTGTCACCTTATTTTGTCTAACTCTCTATGTCTGTTTCTCTATTCTTGAAAGTTTTGCCATTATGAAGAAAAGGTCCTTTAGTGCCTTACAGTGCAGTATTCCCTGTTTACCAGACCTGGATCTTTAGGGTTGTCTTCTATGTGTGTTGCCTGTGCCCTGCTGTTGTGCCTCAGCTGCATTTGTCTTCATTCCAGCCATCTGCAGTGGCTCTTTTTTCCTGTTGTAGGCAAGGTTTGGTCCCTGTGTTGTTAGTATACCAATCCAGGGTCTCCTTGAGTTGAGTGAGACTGGGCAGTCACCAAGATGCAGTAGCACCAAATTGTTGGGTGATTTTCCTATGTTGTTCCCTGAGAATCTTTTGTTGGTGGGTGGGGCCTGCAGTCAGATGAGTTGTCTACCCCCAGTCTGCTGCTGGAACTGTAGTTGGACTAGAGTGTGTGATTATTTTCCCTTCTCCCTGGGTCAAAAGATACTTTGGAGTGGTGCTGGTTTCTCTTGGGTCTGCTTATGCACTGCCAGGCCCTTGGAACCACTTTGAATGAGCTCCAGCCACAGGTGAATTTGAAGGGACAGGTGTACAGAAAAATACAGGTACAAGACATATGGTGTAAGCATAGTTTGTGCAGCGCTGCTGTGGGTGGGGACCTGCAGTGGCCCAGGAGTAATGCTGGCTGTGTTGAAAGAGACAGATCTGCTGAAGAACATAGGGGCAAAGGAGTTGGTATTGGCAACGTTTGCAAAGGACTGCTGTGGGAGGAGACGTAAAGCTGTGGCCTTGCTGGAGGAGCTGTGTCTGAAAGAAAATGTGGGGGTGGAGTATGCTGTTAGCAAGTTAAGTGGAGAGTATTCATGCTGTGTTGTTTCCTGCACATGTCCCTGTCCCTGGGCTGGAAGACAGAGAAGGGGAATGCCACCCTTGGTCTCCTTTGTTCCTGGAGAAGTCTCATATGCTTTGAGATTAGTAAATAAGTCCATCACATGCTCTGAGATTAGTAATTAAATCTCCATCTATAGCCTAGGTGTTTTACAAACTGAGGATCTATGTTATATCTCCATGGATCTATTTGTTTACCGACTCTTTAAGTGTGGGACCTCTGCCCTCTTGGCTTACCCAGAATCAAGTCTAATATTGTTAAATTTTTATTTAAATTCCAGCTGGTTAATGCACAGTGTAGTATTAGTTTCAGGTGTGCAATATAGTGATTCAGCACCTCCATATAACACCTGGTGCTAAGTTTGAGGTATTAAGCCCTAGCAATTGTTAGATCCCTCTGTTTTTCAAAGCCAAATGTTATGAGGACTTGTCTTCCCCATGTGGGTTCTCTGTGCCTGGGGTGCCTGGCATGGAGTCTGGTCTCTACCCTCTTCCATACCCATGGTGTCCTTCCCTCCTGTGGACAGTCCTGTGGATGTATTTGGCTCCTGACCACATCTCTGCCATTTCTACCCTCTTTGATCTGGCCTTTCCCCTACATTTAGCTTCAGAGAGTCTGTTCTTCCAGTGTTCAGTTCATTTTCTGAATTATTTACAATAAGGTGGGTGTTCTCTAGTTTTATCTGTGAAATGAGATAAATGTCAGATCTTACTACTCTACCATCTTCCTCTATGTTTCTTATTTCTTGTATCAATAAAATACAATGTATATTCAAATGATGAGTTTTATATGAAGTGAAGATTGTAATAAAAGATGTGTTGTTCCTTTATTCAAGAAATGTATGTGTATGAGTATATTAGAATTTTGCATTCAGTTTTTGAATATAATTAAAAGAAAAGTATAAATTTAATAATTCATATACTTTTGATTTCTTTAGATACTATGACCAAATTCTTCTAATATTTTTAAAGATTTATTTATTTATTTATTTGACAGGGAGAGAGATCACAAGTAGACAGAGAGGTAGGCAGAGTGAGGAGGAGGAAGCAGGCTCCCTGCTGAGCAGAGAGCCCTATGCCGTGCTCAGTCCCAGGACCCTGAGATCATGACCTGAGCCAAAGGCAGAAGCTTAACCCACTGAGCCACCCAGGTGCCCCAAACTCTTCTGATGTTTTAATAAAAAAAGTTAACTCTGACCAAACTGATCCTAACAACAGCTAGACTAAGGACGTTACTTTTAAAAATTATAAGAAAAATTATTAAATACATATGTGATAAACTAATATGAGATTACAATATCATAAAATATAATTCAAGTACATTTAGATATTTACTAACTTAAATCACATATTTTGGGTGGCGAATTTTATCATTACAACTTGAAAATTCATATAACTTCAGAAAACATTCCAATTTGATCTGTAGAATCAACATCAGTAATTTTTATTTCTTCTGATTAAAGATGCTTTTCTTTCCAGGTAATGGCAAGTCCTAATGGGTTTTAGAAGAGTTTATATGAATTGCTTAAATTTTTTAAGACTTTTTAAAAAATTTATTTATTCATTTGAGAGAGACAGAGAGAGAGACTGAGAGCACAGCAGTAAGAGAGGCAGAAGCAGGAGGAAAGTCAGAAGCAGACTCCTCACTGAGCCGGGAGCCTGATGTGGGCTCCATCCCAGACTCTGAGATCATGACCTGAGCCAAAGACAGACACTTAACTGACTGAGCCACCCAAGCCCCCCATGAATTGCTTATGTTTTAACACATTTTAAAAAAGCATATTTAGCATCTCTCTTATAAGTCTTCTACCAAAATCTCCCTTGCCAGGTTCTCCCTTAACAGTTGTACTTTTTTTACAGTAGTCAAGGAATAGAAGCTTTTCTTTAAAAGTTGCTATTTCTCCCAATGCCCTTATTCCATAATATATTTCATTTCAGTCCTTCCCCATATGGGCTAAAATATCTTTTCTTGTGGTACGGTTCATGCGTATCATGTCTATTTAATAACATAAAAGACAGGAGGCTCTGTGTTGGTTTTACAGTGTTCTGAATGCTCACCAGAGGAGTCTTCACCCATACGAATAGTTTACAGAACTGGAGGCTTCATCCCCAGGAAGACGCAATATTGTAACATTTGAGGGAAAGGGCTATTCTTTCTGCCTCTAAAGTTAAAGAGCTGGTATGAAAAGGAAAATGGTAAGAGAGAACAAAAATCTCAGAGACAGTCCATAGAGAATAACTGGAAATGCATTCCTCTAAACCCAGCGGTACCCAGAGTCTATTGGAAAGTAGTCCAGTTTAGACACACATGTTGTAGGGATTCAGAAGTTGCTAAAACTGGATTTATGTAGTGATAATATAAATTGAAAATAGAAAATTGCCCCTTCAATACCCAGTGAAAATTTTGTAGTTACTGTATCTATGATTGCAGAAAAGAAATGAAAAAAAATTACTGATCAACAATGAAAAAAAGTTTACTGTGAAACTGAAAACTAAGATGGTATAGTGCTTTTGGCAAACTATAAATGTTAGAAATATGGTTAAATATAGACCAAGAATTGTGAACCTAGCTGAAAGGAATAAACAGAGTTCTGGTCTCAGTTTGGGGAAATGTTTGCAACAGTGGTTTTTAAAATCAGATTGCATATTAGTAGCTCCTCCGAAGGGTTTGAAAAACTACCAATCCTTGAGCCTCACCCAAGACCAATTCAGTTAGAATCTTTGTGGTTGGAATTTAGGTATTGGGGTATTTGAAAAGATCCCCAGGGATTCCATTGTTCAGCATAGATTGAGAGCCAACATTTTTTGGATAAATTTGACATAAAATTGTGCAAATCAAAACAAGATTTGATGAAATAGAAAAAAGAGAAACTGTTGGTGATTTGGGGGTGCTAGAAATAGAAATTATCAGTATAATAAGCATTGTCATGGACAAGAGTGACTCTTGCCTAACCCCTACCCAACCATTAAAATTTAAGAGAAATTAGTAATGATTAAATTTCCTTCTGGGGTAATTTTTCTGATGCAGGAAATTGACTAAAGAATAGGTAAGGAGTCATGTTGTATAAATGTTATATCAAAATTTTAGGCAAATATTTGCTAAAAGAGATTTATGGCAAAATTAATTATTAAAAACATATGTGCTACAACACCATGGTTGTATTAAGTTGCCTCTCCATGATGGAAGATAATGCTGTTATTAAAGTAATAATTTCACATGATATTCAGTGTATTCCCTGAAACATGAATGATTTTTAGGCACTAGGTAATACTACACATAAAAGATGTTTGTATATAGGCATATTCATATACACAAATAGCAAGTGTGCTTATACATGTGTGTATATACATATGTATATATGTGTAAAGTTTTCAAAACAATAACAAGCTATTGATTGGCTTATTTTACTTTCTTACTATATTTCCTTATTTTTCTTTCTTTTTAAAGAGGATAAGAATATATTATGTTTAATATCTATATGTTTAACACTTTTCAGAGACTGGATAGAAACGACATTAGTCATATTCTAGTGACTCATTAAGTGATATAGCTTGACATATTTTAAAATAAATCTGCCAAGATAAGGCTGCTCAATTGCTAAAATGTATGCAGTTCTCTCAACTACACATCTGTTCCTAAGATAATATGCCTTGAAAGCAATATGTGCATGTGGGTGTTTAATAATTTTAATAGGCATTTATCAAGGTCATACTTGTAGTAGCTTTTATGACTCAAATCTTGATGATTGTTTTCTAAGACTATTGTAACTTAAGCATGTAGAATTTCTGAATGAAGTATTTTAGGGTACAATATATCATTATTTATGTAAATAGCATTTGATCATTATTAGTCATTTAAAGTTAGGTAACAAGTATGAGAGAAAAATTTAGAAGATGTAAAAGATGTAAAAAATGTAATGTAAAAAAAGATGTAAGAAATGTAAAAAAGATGCAAAAGATGTAAAAAAAGTTGCAATGGCAAAAAGATAACTACTTTTTTTTGTATATTCCCTTAGAATTCATTTTAGAAGCATACTTTAATCAGTTTTATTAAAGTATAATCTATATAAGTAAAATTCACCAAATATGTGTAGAATTTATAAGCTATAAAAAAATGCATACAATTGAGAGAGGAAGATGGTGGCAAGCATGGGAAATTTTTCTCATCCTACAAATACAGCTAGATAACTATCAAATCATCCTAAATAGACATCTGGTGTGGTGTGATATCTGGAGGTGGTGTCAGGTCTCATTTCACAGGCAGACCATAGCACAGTTAAAATTTGCCACATTTAAGCAGAGACCAAATGTCTACAGTTCTCCTACAGGAGAACGTCTGCAGGTGACTGGCCTGAAGGATAAAGCAGCCAAAACACAATAGGAGAACACACACAGCACATACTAGAGACACTTCCTGAAGTGACAGGCCCTGTGTAATACCTGTTCTCCTCTTTATGAAGCCATTACTTTCAGTATATGTGCTGCCGAAGCGAGCACAGAAGCCATTACTTTCAGGAGTAAGAGACATAACTGGCTTTTCTAACACAGAGAAGGCAGAGACTTAGATAAAATGTGAAGAAAGAGGAATTTATCCCAAACAAATGAACAAGATAAGTCCATAGCCAAAAATAAAAGCAAAACAGATATAAATAATATGCCTGGTGGAGAACTTAAAGCAACAATAGGCTTGAAAAAGAATAGAAGACATCAGTGAGACTTTTACCACAAAGATTTAAAAAAAAAGAAATAATCAAAAATAACGGATGCAATAAATAAGATTGGAAACAGGCTTGATGCAATGAACAGTGGGCTAAAAGATGCTAAGAAGTGAATTAGTGACCTAGAAGACAAAATAATGGGAAATAATGAAGCTGAACAAAATATAGAATTATGCAACAATGGAATAGACTGGGACATTCATTGAATCCACCAAATTTAATAGCATTTACATTATCAGAGTCCCAAAAGAAGAAGAGAGAAAAGAAGTTTCATTTGAAAACAAAACAGCAGCTGAAAACTTCCCTCATCTAGGGAAGGAAATAGACATCCAGATCTAAGAGGCACAGAAAACTCCCATCAAAATCAACAAGAGCAGGCCAATGTCGAGACATATGGTAATTAAATTTGCAAAATATTGATAAAAAATCTTAAGAGCATCAAGAATAAGCCCTTAATATTCAAAAGGAAACCCATAAGGCTCTCAGATTTCTCAAGAGAAACTTATCATACCATATAGAGTGTCATGATGTATTCAACTTGCTGAATGGGAAAAATCTCCAACCAATACTCTATGCAGCAAGGCTATCATTCAGAATAGAAGGAGAGATAAAGGGTTTCCCAGACAAAAAGTGAATGAGTTCATGACCGCTAAACTGTGCAAGAAATATTAAAGCAGACTCTTTGAGTGCAAAGGAGAGCAAAAGTGACAAAGACAAGAAAGAATCAGAGAAAATGTCCAGAAATAATAACAAAGCAAGTAATACAATGGCAATAAATACATATCTATCAATAATTACTTTGAATATAAATGGAGTAAGCACTCCAGTCACAAGACATAGTGTTTCAGAATCGATAGAAAAACAAGACACACCTGTATACTGCTGACAAGAGACTCATTTTAGACCTAAATTCACATATAGATTGAAAGTGAAAGGGTGGAGAAACATTAACGAAAGAAAGCCAGAGTGGCAATACTTCTATCAGACAAACTAAACATTAAAATGAAGACTGTAAAAAGAAACAAGGAAGAACATTATATAATCATAAAGGGGACAATCCAACAAGAAGTTAAAATAATTATAGATATTTATGCATCCAACATGGGAACACCCAAATATATAAAACAATTAAAAAAAAAAGAAACTAATTGATAATAACACAGTAATAATAGGGGACTTTAACACCCCACCTACATCAATGACCAGATTATGAAAACAGAAAATCAACAAGAAAACAATGGCTTTGAATGATACATGGGAATAAATGAATTTAACACATACTTTCAGGACCTTCCATCCTAAAACAGCAGAATACATTCAAGTGTGCATGGAATATTCTTCAGAACAGATCACATGTTAGTCACAAAAGAGGCCTCAACAAATACAGAAAGGCTGAAATCATACCATGCACCTTTTCAGACTATGCTATGAAATTAGAAGTCAATCACGTGGAAAAATCTAGAAAGACAACAAATATATGGACGTTAAATAACATCCTACTGAACAATAAATAGTTCAACCATGGAATCAAAGAAGAAACTAAAAATACATGGAAACAAATAAAAAAGAAAACACAATGGCCCCAAACCTTTGGAATACAGCAAAAGCATTCCTAAGAGTGAAGTATACAGCAATGAGGTCCAACTTCAAGAAGTAAGAAAAATCTCAAATAAGCAACCTAACCTTATACCTAAAGGAGCTAGAAAAACAATAACAAATGAAGCCTAAAACCAGCAGAAGAAAGGAAATAATAAATATTGGAGAAGAAATAAATAATGTAGAAGGTAAAAGGCAAAGGAAAGCAAAGCAACGAAAAAAGAAAAGCAAAGAAAAAAGAGAAAGAAACAATAGAGTGTATCAATGTAATGAGGTGGTAGGTCTGTGAAAAAATTAATAAAATTGATAAATCTCTAGCTTAGACTGATCAAAAAGAAAAGAGAAAAAGACCCAGATAAATAAAATAAAAATTGAGAGAGGAGAAATAATGAACCACACCATAGGAATACAAACAATTATAAGAGAATATTAGAAAAACAATATGCCAAAGAATTGAACAACCTGGAAGAAATGGATAAATTCATATGAGCATATAAACTATCAAAACTGAAAGAGAAGGGAATAGAAAATGTGAACAGACAAATAACCATCAATGAAATTAGATCAGTAATCCAAAATATCCCAACAAACAGAAGTCTAGGACCAGATGACGTCATAGGTGAATTGTACCAAACATTTAAAGAGGGGAGCTCCTGGGTGGCTCAGTGGGTTAAGCCGCTGCCTTCAGCTCAGGTCATGATCTCGGGGTCCTGGGATCGAGTCCCGCATCAGGCTCTCTGCTCAGCAGGGAGCCTGCTTCCCTCTCTCTCTCTCTCTTTCTCTGCCTGCTTCTCCATCTACTTGTGATCTCTCTCTGTCAAATAAATAAATAAAATCTTTAAAGAGGAATCCTCAAACTATTAATAAAAAAAAAAAAAAGACAGAAGAAAGGAAGGAAGGAAGGTACAAAGAAAGGAAAGGAGGGATGAAAAACTTCCAAATCCATTCTATGAGGCCAACATTACCCTCATAACAAAACCAAATAAAGACTCTACTAAAAAAGAGAGACAGGCCAATAATCCTGATGAACATGGAAAATTCTCAGTAAAACACAAGTAAACCAAATCCAATGACACATTAAAAAGATCATTCACCATGATCAAGTGGGACTGATTCCTAGGTTGAAAGGTGGCTCAGTATTCACAAATCAATCAGCATGGCATGCCACATTAATAAAAGAAACAAGAACCATATGATCATTTCATCAGATGCAGAAAAACCATTTGACAAAGTACCTCCATTCATGATAACAACCCTTGATAAAGTAGGTTTAGAAGAAACATACCTCATCATAATAAAGGGTATATATGAAAAACTGACAGCTAATATCATCCTCAATGGAGAATAAATGTGACCTTTTGCTCTATGATCATAAAGCAGACAGGAATGTCCATACTCATCACTGCTATTTAACACAGCACTAGAAGTCCTTAGCCACAACAATCAGAAAACAAATGGAAATAAAAGACACCCAAATCAACCAGGAAGAAGTGAAACTCTCACGGTTTGCAGATAACATGATACTCTATAGAAAAGCCAAGACTCCCCAAAACAACTAGAACTGGTACATGCATTCAGTAAAGTCACAGCATAGAAATCTGTTACATTTCTATATACTAATAGTGAAGTAGCTAAAGGAAGATTTAAGGAATCAGTCCCATTTACAATTGTACCAAAAACAATAAAATACCTAAGACTAAACCTAAGCAAAGACCTATACTCTGAATATTATAAAACACTGATTAAATAAATTGAAGAGAACACAAAGTAATGGAAAGACATTCCATGTTCATGGATCAGAAGAACAAATATTGTTAAAATGTCTCTATTACTCAAAGCAATCTATATGTTTAATGCAATCCCTGTCAAAATACCAACAGCATTTTTTTCACAGAGCTACAATAAACAATCCTAAAATATGTATGGAACCACAAAAGACCCTGAATAGGCAAAGGAACCTTGAAAAAGAAAAGCAAAGCTGGAGGCATCAAAATTCTGGACTTCAAGTTATATTAGAAAGCAGTAGTGATCAAAACTTTGGTACTGGCATAAATAGACATGTCAGTATGGCTACAATCAACAATAATCAACAAAATCAACATACAGAAAACAACAGGTGTTGGTGAGGATGTGGAGAAAGGGGAATCCCCTTGTATTGTTGGTTTCATATGCAAACTGGTGCAGTCACTCTCAGACTTTATGGAGGTTCCTCAAAAAAGTTCTTTAAAAAAAAAAAAGAACTACTGTGTGATCTAGCAATTGCTTTACTAGGCATTTCCCTAAAGAATACAAAAATACTAATTCAAAGGGATACATGCACTCCAATGCATAATAACATTATTAGCAATAGCCCAATTATGGAAGCAGCCCAAGTGTCTCTGGACTAATGAATGGATAAAGAAGTGGGGTGTGTGTGTGTGTGTGTGTGTGTGCTCGTGTGCACGCATACGTGCAATGGAATATTTTTCAGTCACAAAATCTTGCCATTTGCAATGACATAGATGGAGCTAGAGGGTATTATGGTAAGTGAAATAACTCTGGGAAAGACAAATACCATATGATTTCACTCATGTGGAATTTAAGAAACAAAACAAATGAACAAAGGGGAAAAAAAGAGATGAGAGAGAGGCAAATCAAGAAATATATTCTTAACCGTAGAGAACAAACTGATGGTTACCAGAGGGTAGGTGGGTGTGGAGATGGGTTAAATAGGGATTAAGGAGCACATATAGTACCGAGTGTTCTATGGAAGTGTTGAATACACATGAAACTAATATTACAATGTATTGTTAACTAACTGGAATTTTACTTAAAAAAATGTATAAAGTCATGTAAATACTACCACAATCAAGCTATAGAATATTTACCTCATCCCAATCTGGTTCTGACAGCATTTATAGTATATGTAGTCTTTCGTATCTGCTTCTTCCAAATAGTATCATGCTTTTGTGTTTTTTTTTTTAATTTTTCATGTTGTTTTATATATCAGTAGTTTATTCCTTTTTACTGCGAAATAGTATTCCATTCTTTGGATAGTCTACAATTTGTTTAATCTTTCGTTTTCCTGTAGATGGGCATATGGGCTTTTTCTGGTTTTTTGACTATATATATATATATATGTATATATATATATATAACTGCTATAAAAAGTTTTCTGCAACCCCTTCTTTGAACATGTTTCATTTGTCTTAGATAAATACCTAGCAGGAGGATTTATAGGTCAGATATCGCCCTTGCCCCGCAAGGACGACAAGAAGCCTGGTTCGGATGCATCTTCTCTCTCTTCTCTCTCTTTATTTCCGCAAGTCTACACACTTATATATGCTTACATGACCAATCAGCGAGCAGGGTACAGGAGGGAGCGAATCAGACTGTGCACCTAAACGAACAACTTCGCTAGCAACCAATGCTGTTTACTTCCTCTTTGGGCGTTCCGCTTAGTCTCAGGAGGCAATCCTAACCTGGCAACTAGCCAGGCGCCATCTTTTAATGGCGGAGGCCGCCCTGGCCAGGGGCCTGCCTCCGACATCTCCCCCTTTTTTCTTTTATGGCAGGGATCGTGCCTGTCTTAGGTTGTCAGTGGCAGGGAATATCCTTACCCGTCATCAGATGGCAGATATCAATGATCTGCGTCCTGTCTTAGGTTGGTATATTTCCCCCACCAATCTTACCCGTCATTGACTACCGATCCAGCATACTTAGCCACACTTGGGGGGATGTTCCAGCCTCGATGGCTAACAAGGCCTGCACCATGGTTGCCTATGTTGCTGTCGCCTCCAAATTTGCAGTTTCCTTACTAGCAGAATCAAGCCCACTACGAGGATTATCATCAGACCAATTACGCTAGCCCATTGTTTTGTAAAGGTTAACACATCTTGCAATGTTTTGATTATCTCTGGGAGGGTTGCAAGCTCACCTCTGGTGTTATTTATCCTTGTTATGCCTAGTAGCAGGTGCTGAGTATAGTTTTGGAATTCTGCGGACTAATTCCCCTGTAAGTATTGGGAGAGCTGTCAGGAGACAATTCTGTTCCCATTAACATTTCTAGGTCCCATTGAGGATTTCCAGCCGCTGCATTACGGCGGGCAGTGTCCTGTGAGTATTCTTGCCAGGCTGTTTTCCATACTAGATATTGCCCTCCCGACAAGGTTGCACGGGCTAGGTTACCCCAGTCTTCAGGGACTAAGTTCATTCCCGCTATGGTCTCCAACAAAGATACCGTAAAGGCTGCCTGAGGGCCATACTGCATGACTGCTTCCTTTAATTGCTTAACTAGTTTAAAATCAAGAGGCTGATGATACCGCTGGTTGTTTTGGTCCTCTAAAACCGGAAAGGCAGAGGCCAGGTTATGATCTCTCCAGCTTGAAACCCTGCCACTACCACATGTGGTGCAGCAGCTACAAGCTCCTTGGCATGCCATAGGATTATACAGCGGAGGGGCACTAGGCGTCGCTGGAGTCGACAGTTTCAACTGTTCAAACTTGGAGTGCATTTTACGGTCTAACTCCTCCCCTGACATTTCTTCTTCCTCTTCACTAGAACTACCCCCCTCTGAGGCACGAGAAGACCGCTCCTCTTTCACTTCCTCCAATGCCTCTGCTCCCTCTTGTAGAGCTGATTCACATTTGGGTGTAGGCCCCACCAGACATCCCCGGACTAAGGTCCATATTGCCAGGGTCCTGAGTGGCAAAGGTGTTTTATTGTCCTGTTTCTTCAAATCCTCCCTTAAGTGGTCCCATTGAGGTATGTTTAGCAAGCCTTCATCTAGGAACCATGGAGCCGCCTTTTCCACTGTATTCAAAAAGGCCCGAGCAGTTTTTGCTTTTACGTGGACGTTAAAGACTCGCGGCTAAATTCCAGCTCTAAGGCCGCCCCACTTCTTATTGCAGACTTGTAAAATCCTGGCTCTAAGGCCGCCCCACTTCTTATTGCGGACTCGCTAAATCCCGGCTCTAAGGCCGCCCCGCTTCTTATTGCGGACTCATACAAGATTCCCACCACTTTGATCGTGGTCCCTTCCCCGCTTACCTGCGATAAGAAAATCCCGGCTCTATGGCCGCCCCGCTTCTTGTTGCAGTCTTGTACAAGTTTCCCACCACCTTTGTCGTCGTTTTACCCTGCATACCTGCAGACTTCTCCCTTGCAAGGGTTTTCTATTTTTACTCCCCGCTTTACCGCGGAATTCCCACTTTTGAACGTGGCTAATGTCCCCGCTTACCTGCGGACCTTAACTCCCCGCTTTCCTGCGGATTACCTTGCAAGATTCCTTTATTTAGTTCCCGGGTTTCGGCACCATTTATCGCCCTTGCCCCGCAAGGAAGACAAGAAGCCTGGTTCGGATGCATCTTCTCTCTCTTCTCTCTCTTTATTTCCGCAAGTCTACACACTTATATACGCTTACATGACCAATCAGCGAGCAGGGTACAGGAGGGAGCGAATCAGACTGTGCACCTAAAGGAACAACTTCGCTAGCAACCAATGCTGATTACTTCCTCTTTGGGCGTTCTGCTTAGTCTCAGGAGGCAATCCTAACCTGGCAACTAGCCAGGCGCCATCTTTTAATGGCGGAGGCCACCCTGGCCAGGGGCCTGCCTCCGACAGTCAGATATTAAGTATATATTTGATTTTATATGAAGCTGCCAAATTATTTTTCATTGTACTATTTTATACATTTGTACCATTTTATATTCCTTCCAGTACAACGAATACTGGAGTTAATGTGTAAGAGTTCTAGTTCTTCCACATCCTTATCGACAATTGACATTTTCAGGTTTCTGTTTTTTATCAATTTAGTGAGAATAAAATGGTATATTGATGGGTTTTTTAATGTGTACTTTCCTCATGATTAATAATATATTCTTTTCATGTGCTTACTGTCCACTCATATGGCCTTATGTAGATCGTATTTCATGAGATATCTGTTCAAATCATTTAATTTAAAAAATTGAAGGTGCCTCGTTAGCGCAGTAGGTAGCGCATCAGTCTCATAAAAAATTGAGTTGTCCTCTTGTCGTTGAATTACAAAAATCTTTTACTATAAATATTTTTTGCAAATATTTTCTTTCAGTGATATGCTTTCTTATTTTTTTACAGTATCATTGAAAAACAAATGTTTTAAAATTTGATGAAATTTAACAGTTATTGAATTATCAATTTGTGTTGTTCATTGTTTATATGTTCTAAGAAATCTCTTCTTATTCTTGGTTACAAGCATTGTATACAGTTCCTACACACATTTTTTAAATTAATTCCCAAGTATTTGATATTTTTTATGCTATTGTAATATAATTATTTAAAAAGTAATTTACAAATTTTCCTTCCTATTGTTAAGAAATATAACATTTTTATATACTGACCTTGTGTCCTGAAGCTTTGGATATTGCCAAACTTACTTATTAGTTCAAGAAACTTGTTTCAAGACTTTTTAAAATCTTTTTAAAAAGATTTTATTTTTTATTTGAGAGAGAGCATGACAGAGTGAGTGAGAGAGCACAAGCACAGGGAGGGCAGAGGTAGAGGAAAAAGCAGGCCCCACTGAGCAGGGAACCCAACACAGGGCTTGATCCCAGGAAACCAGGATCATGATCTGAGCTGAAGGCAAAGGCTGACTTAACTGACTAAGCCACCCGAGTGTCCCTGTTTCTAGATTTTTTTTTTAATTATTTTCTCCATCATGTAATTTTTGAAGAGTCTTCCTTTTTAATTTCTCTTTGTGCTTTGTATTTCTTTTTGTTTTTGTATTGCACAGACTAGAACTTAAAAGGCAATGTTAAATAGAAGTAGCAAAAGTATACAACCTTGTATTTTTCCCAGTCTTAGAGAAAAAGCTTCCATATAAGAGTCATATTAACTACAAGTGTATTGTAGATGTCCTTTCCTGGATTGAGGAAGTTCTCTTTATTACTACTTTTCTTTTTTGGACTATAAATGTATATTGAATTTTTTCAAATCTATGGTATTAATTATACAGTTTTTCTTTTATATATTGTTAATATTGTATTAAATTGATGATTGACTTTATATTGATTAATTTTAAAATGTTGAAACAGCCTTGCACTGCTGAAATGAACTCTACTTGGAATTGAGGTTATTTGAAAACTATAAAATGTTTTTTATATGTGGGATAAATGTTTTTACATGTGGAATGCCTGGGTGGCTCAGTCGGTTAAGCATCTGCTTTGGGATCAGGTCACGATCCCAGGGTCCTGGGAACAAGTCCCACATCGGGCTCCTCTCTTAGCAGGGAGCCTGCTTCTCTCTCTGCCTGCTGCTGCCTCTGCTTGTGTGCATGCTATTTATCTCTGATGAAAAAATACATTTAAAGTTTAAAAAAATCTATAAAATGAGAGATTTGAAAGTAGAAGAAGTCTTACAGATTTGGAGAATTAAGTGCTATCTCTGGATTAATGGAGATATTAGTAGGAGTAGGATAGATGTATTAGAGCTGATGGATGAAGTATGGGATGTTTGTTAAAGATACTTTGAGACTGAGGTAGGTAGTCGTGATGACAAAGTTTGAGATATTCTAGAAATTGAAGAAAGAGACCTCACTGGATTTGAGGTCATGACACTCAGAGCCTAAAATGACAGACAATGCACTTAGAATTTTCTTTAAAAAATGATGGTGATTATGGGGTAAAGGGGGAAACACTGATCCAAGACCAAATATCTTTGGTAGGTAAGAAGTGATCCAAAAGTGAATAGATGTAACAAAGAGAAGAGCATGTCCCAGGATTATAAATGCACAGATTTTGCTAGATTGAGACTCAGACAGGTTTCAAGGCTTAAGACAGTTAAAAGATTTCTAGAAAAATGACTTTTCTCCATTTATCTTGAAAAAACTAACAAAGAATCTATTGGCATTATTTTATACTAGTTACTTGCAATTGGTGGATAGTCAGGCCCTGCAGGCAGAGTTTTTATAACCATCCATTTGCTCAGTGTGAATGCAGGCTCATGATGGCTTACAACACCTTACAGTTAAATTTTCAGGGATTTTACAAGTCAGTGATTAAACAGTCATTATTAAAGGTTAAATTATGTGACTTCTACTTTAAGTAATTATGCTAAAGTTTAATAAATACTCAAAACTATCAATATCACTATCAAGTCTAATCATTTTCTAATTATTTTACTATTACTTCTGCTCTTGGGGATTTTACCTTTTTATATGTTACCTATGTGACATTTAAAAATTATATAATAGTTGGATTCTAAATATGTCTTCTGAACTCTATATTCAGTAGTATTACATCAATAGCTTTAAAATTGACCTTAAAAAAAAATTTTTTTTTAATTGACCTTGGGGGCGCCTGCGTGGCTCAGTGGGTTAAGCCGCTGCCTTTGGCTCAGGTCATGATCTCAGGGTCCTGGGATCGAGTCCCGCATTGGGCTCTCTGCTCAGCAGGGAGCCTGCTTTCCTCTCTCTCTCTCTCTGCCTGCCTCTCCATCTACTTGTGATCTCTCTCTGTCAAATAAATAAATAAAATCTTTAAAAAAAAATCTTTAAAATTGACCTTAGTTGTAATATTTATACCGCAGAATAGTCAAATGTTCCAGATTAAGACTTCGCTTGTTATTTGATTTTCCAGACCTATAAAAGTTTCTGTAAGTTTCTATAAAAGTTATAGAAAATCATCAATAAAGCAGATTAAATGGCAAACTTTGTTGTATTTGTGGCCATTAAATTTTTAAATAATGTTTTCATTTAATAACATTTTAAATTAATAAATATTTAATTTTATTGTATAAATATATATTTATTTATAGAGATACAGGAAATGGTTATTAAGCATGAATGAATAATAAAGGGGGGTCCAAATGGTGACTATTGGAATGCTGATCATTACTGAAATAGAAGAATTGGAAGACGGTATTAATCATATTCTTTTTTAAAAATTTGTATTCATTTATATAAAGAGGGAAAGAGACCACAGGGAAAGAGCATAGGGAGAAGGACAAGCAGACTTTGCTTTGAGTGCAGAACCTGACCTGGGGCTTGATCCCAGGACCAGGAGATCATGACCTCAGCTGAAATCAACTTGGCCACTTAACCAGCTGAGCCACCCAACACCTTGCATTAATAATATTCTTTAATAAAAGTGAAATTCTCTTCTAACACTGTGAACCCAATTTTTTTTAAGATTTTATTATTTATTTGACAGAGAGAGATCACAAGTAGGCAGAGAGAGAGAGAGAGTAGGAAGCATCCCCCGATGTGGGACTCGATCCTAGGACCCTGAGATCATGACCTGAGCTGAAGGCAACAGCTCAACCCATTGAGCCACCCAGGTGCCCCATGTGAACCCAATTTTTAATTTTTCTTCTCTGCTGGCTTTGTGGAGACTGCTCTCTTCACCTATGTGAACTTCTGTGCTGCGTTTGGGGCCTGCACTCCGAGGATTTTTCTGTCTGCATGCTGGGTTGTTAATTGCAATTCCCTCCAGGCCTTGATACATGGCAGGAAGCAGCAGTTTTACTTGGAGCTCACAGTGATTAAAATGTTCTATTGTGAACAAAGGAGGAAAAAAAATAAAATGTGCTCTGCGGGAAAAAAATACAATTTTTTTTTTTTTTAAACAGGGAGGCAGGATTTTATTGACTTGGAAAAAATACCCTTTTGAGACGGAGAATTTGTTCAAGAAGAATCTTAGGATTACTCGTGATGAAGATATGGCAGGGTCCTTGAGACTTCATGCTTAGTAAGCCATAATTCTTGTGATTCATTCCGGGAGCATTTTTGTGATCAGACCAAAGAATTAAAGTCACATCAAAACAACTACAGTCTCTTTCTCTTTCTCTCTCTCTCTTTTAAAATTTTATTTATTTATTATATAATTAACATACAGTGTTATTAATTTCAGGTGTATAATAGAGTGATTCAACAATTCTGTAAATTCTCAGTACTCCTCTTAATAAGTATAATCTTTATCCCCTTCACCTGTTTCACCCATTCCTACCCCCACCTCCAGCCCAGCAGCCTCTCTGGCAAACACTAGTTTATTCTCTATATTAAATCTATTTCTCAGTTTGTCTTTTTTTTTTTTTCTTTCATCCTTTCTTTTCTTTTTTTTTTTAAGATTCTTTTTTTATTCATTTGAGAGAGAGCACAAGAGACAACATGAGCCCTGTGGGGGAGGGGTAGAGGAAGAAGGAGAAGCTGACCAGGAGCCTGATGAGGGAACCAGGAGCCTGATGAGGACTCTATCCCAGGACCCGGAGATCATGACCTGAGCCAAAGGCTAACACTTCACTGCCTGAGCCACTCAGGCACCCCTTGTTTTGTTTCTTAAATTCCACATACTAGCAAAATCACATGGTATTTGTCTTTCTCTGACTTATTTCAGTTAACATTATATCTTCTAGATCCATCCATGCTTTTGCTAATGGCAATATATCACCCTTTTTTTTATGACGGAGTAATATTGTGTTACCTTTTGTACTACATCTTCTTCATTCATTCATCTTTTCATGGACACTTGGGTGGCTTCCAGATCTGGCTATTGTAAATAATGCTGCAGTGAATATAGGAGTAGGTATATCTTTTCAAATTAGTGCTTTTGTACTCTTTGGATAAATACACAGTAGTGAAATTACTGGACCAGAGAATAATCCTAACTTTAACGTTTTGGGAAACTTCTATCGTGTTTTCTTCAGTGGCTGCACCAGCTTGCATTCCTACAACACTACATGAAGATTCCTTTTTCTCAACATCCTCACCAACACTTCTTATTTCTGGTTTTGACTTTAGCCATTCTGACAGGTGTGAGATGGTATTTCATAGTAGTTTTGATTTCCATTTCCTTGATGATCCATGGATGTTGAGCATTTTTCCATGTGTTGGTTGGCCATCTGTATGTCTTCTTTGGCAAAATGTCTTTTCAGGTCCCTTGCCCATTATTATTTAGGGTATTTATTTATTTAGGTGTTGAGTTATATGAATTCTTTAAATATTTTAGGTATTAACTCCTTATTGGATATGTTATTTGCAAATATCTTCTCCCATCAGTAGGTTATCTTTTTGTTTTATTAATGTTTTCTTTCGCTGTGCAAAAGATTTTATTTTGGTGTAGGCTCAGTATTGTATATTTTTGTCTCCTTTCTCATGGATTAATTGATCATACATATAATCATGAGTTTGTTTCTGGGTTCTCTATTTTGTTCTATTAATCTGTGTGTCTGTTTTTATGCCAGCACCATAGAGTTTTGATTACTACAGCTTTGTAGTATATTTTGAAACCTGGACTTGTGATACCTCTAGTTTCGTTCTCCTTTTTCAATATTGCTTTGGCTATATTGCTTTGGGGGTCTTTTGTCATTCCAGACAAATTTTAGGATACTTGTTCTGGTTCTGTGAAAAATGCTGTTGGTATCTGATAGTGATTGCATTAAATGTGTAGATTGCTTTAGACAGTATGAGCATTTTAATAGTATTGCTTCTCCTAGTCCATGAGTGTGGGATATCTTTTGTTTGTGTCATCTTCAGTTTCTTTCACTGATGCTTTATAGTTTTCAGAGTACAGGTCTTTCAGCTCCTTGGCTAAGTTTATTCCTAGGTATTTTATTTGGTTCAATTGTTAATGAGATTGATTCCTTTCTTCTTCTTCCCTACTTTTTGTGGTTAGTCTCACAGATTATTTCGTTTCCCAAAGGTGCCTCTCCCTTCCCTACCTTTTTTGATGAGAATGTGTTCGGGAAGAATCTTAGGATCACTCATGATGAAGCAATCAAGTATAGAAAGTCAGTTTCTGTAGAAAGCCAGTCTTTCTGGGTTAGTTATACTGATGTAGGTGTTAGCTAGGTGTATCTCTGGGATGAGGTAAGCTTAGGATCCTCCTTCTCTGTCATCTTCCCCAGAGGTCTACAAAATAACTAGTTTCTTTATTTGCATGTCTAGAATATCATGAACAGTCACAAATTACCACAATACCTCTTAAACTTTCCTTCCCCTCCTCTTTTCATGCATAACGTTTCGATCTTTTGCCTCAACTGGTGTATATATAATACACAGCTCTCTACTCCTCCATCAAATGTAGCCTAATTGCTCACTGTGAAGGAATCTCTGACTGAAAGATTATTTAACTTCTTTAAAGCATAAAATAATATTTTTAAAGTGCTATCTGTCTGGGTACAAGGATTAATATACTTGTGTTCAAATTCAAATATTCTCATATTCAATTTTAAATTCATGGGGGCACCTGCGTGATTCAGAGGGTTAAGCCTCTGCCTTTGGCTCAGGTCATGATCTCAGGGTCCTGGGATTGAGCCCCACATCAGGCTCTCTGCTCAGTGGGGAGCCTGCTCCCCCCTCTTTCTGTCTGCCTCTCTGCCTATTGTGATTTCTCTCTGTCAAATAAATAAAATCTTTAATAAAAAAATAAATAAATTCATGTATTAATACCTTAAGTAGAGAGATTTTTAGTTTCTTCCAATTTGCACAAATAATTGATGGCTCATTAACAACTCTGTGGGAACCCTGCAAAATACACACATACATGAGAAAAACAACTAGTTGTGACAGGGAGAATAAAGTCTGTGTCAATCATATTGAAATCCTCTGTTACATTCCAAATAAGAAGTTAGAAAACACTTTGAGTAATACATTAGCATAAATAAAAAGAATCTCATAAATTATGCTTGCTAATGACATTTATAATTTTGCAAAATCATATAATACTCAGATGTTTCTCTCTTTTTTTTTTTTTTTGTGCTCTTTCCAGATTTTTTTTTCCAGATTTGTTCAAATGTTGTTGCCAATTTTACTAGGGACAAATTATTTGACCATGATTTAGAATATTAGCTAGTGTTATGAAAAGTAAGAATAAAAAAAAATATTTACTTGTCTTTTCAGGCATTTGGGAAGTATGCTTTGTCAATTTGGTAATTTTTTTTTTTTCAACAAAACTTAAGAATCTGTGAGGGGCGCTTGGGTGGTTCAGTGGGTTAAGCCTCTGCCTTCATCTCAGGTCATGATCTCAGGGTCCTGGGATCGAACCCCACATTGGGCTTTCTGCTCAGCGGGGAGCCTACTTCCCTCTTTCTCTGCCTGCCTCTCTACCTACTTGTGACCTCTCTCTCTCTCTCTGTGAAATAAATAAATAAATAATCTTTAAAAAAAAAGAATATGTGACAGTGCAATTTTGAGAAATCAATTTTTAAAAAAATTAGATATCTAGATGTTTATTGCAACACTGTCTAGAATTTAACTTGAAGAGTGTTAGGTAACCACCAACGCTGTGGTCAGACTCCTTCACATAATTATGCATGGGAACAAATTACTTTCTGCTTTCAGAGACTTCCAATTACCACGGGGGTGACTCCAGGTAAAGTATATTATGACAACAGAATTAAAATTTGGGAGGGCAAGTATGTTAGTATTTCTTTAATGAAAAACAAACTGGCATCTTGTTTCCTACCCTCTGCTTTTTGAACTCTTTCTATCGTGGCAATATTTTTAAGTGATAAAATTCAGGGATAGCATGTAAAATATTATTTAAGATGTGGAAGAAAAATAGGCTCTTATTGTTTGGTTACTTAAGCATGAGATTGTGACTTATTCCTTAGTTCATCTGAATACACAAATGAAGTATACAAGGTTTATTCAAAATATTTTATATTCACATTTACATAGGATATAACTCTGTTGTCAAGGCACAAGCTGGATAAAGTGAGAACAGAGGTTATTACTTGAAAGGCTTTCTGTCGGTTGGGACGCTCCCCACTCCTTACCTCCTAGCCCTTCCTTTCCAGACATCCACAATGCAACCATCCTACAGAAATTACACTACCCAAGAGGCATCCCTGTCTGGGGCCCTGTCGCTAGCTTTTCTTGGGCTGCTTAAACTACCTAAAGGTCTACTGCCCAGGTAATCTGATACTTACTCATCTTCACCTGATTTACTCCAAGCCATAATTCTAGACTTAGCTAGGGCATTTCAGCCTCTGGGAATTAGTTTCATGGACCATGGCCTTCGCTTACAGGAGGTAAATTATTTTCAGTGATTTGGCCTTCTGATTGAGCGCTTATCACTCCATATTGTAATTGTGTGTTTAGTGATGTATTTCTCCCATGAGATGGAAATCTGTGAGGGGATTATGTTTTACATCTTTATATCTCCTTTAAAACCCATGAACAGGGCAGGATACCTGACTTCCATCATCTGTTCTCACTTTGACAATATCATTTACTTCCATGACTTCAGCCTCCACTTGTTTACTGAAAACTCTGTAATCTAAATATCCCAGCCACTGTTCCCTCATGAATTGTAGGATTATATAACTGAAGTAGTCATTGGAAATCACCATCTGTCTATTATCAGAGGCTCCTCAAAATCCAAAAGTCCAAAACAGAATTCATCTCTGAAATCCAAACTGAATACTTCTCCAAAATTTCTGTCTCAGTAAATATCACAGCAATCTAAGCAAAAGAGCAAAATAATTAAATGGTTGAACTCTGAAGGAGCCAGGTGTTAATTAAGTTCTACTATTTATACTATGTAATCCTGACTAATCTCTATGCCTCACATTTCTTATTTGTAAAATAACACTCTATCAAATGGTTGTTGTGAACATTAAATTAGTACATGTATACTTATACTAGATACATGTATACTAATACTATATATACTAATACTAATACTAGAATACTGCATGGAAAATAGAATGTGGTCCATAAGTATTAAATATTATTTCAATCCATCCCATTACTCAAGCTAGACTCCTGCGTCATCATTTCTGGCTACTCTGTTCTCTTCTTCTAAATTCTACTCTGGGACCATAACCATAAGGAAAAAATTGATAAAATTGCAAGGAGAGATAGTTATTTTCACTATCACTGTTAGACTCCAACACCTCTTTCTTAGAAATAGATCCAGCAGACAGAAAACTAGTAAGAACACAATCAAACTCAACAACACCATCAATCAATTGCATATAATTTGACATCTGTAGATGACTTCATCTGTTAGCATAAAAATTCATGCTTTTCTAAAGCTCACATGGAATATTGACTAATAAAGATAACATTCTGGGCCATAAAATTCACTTTAACAAATTTAAAAGACTAGAAGTACAATGTCTGCTGTCAGACCACAGTGAAATTAACCTAGAAATCAGTATCAGAAAGATAACTGGAGGGACTACTCAGTGGCTCAGTCAATTAAGCATCTGCCTTTGGTTCAAGTCATGATACTGGAATCCTGTGATTGAGCCCCAAGAGTTGGGCTCCCTGCTCAGCTGGGAGTCAGCTTCTCCCACTGCCCCTTTCCCTCCCCCTGCTTGTTTGCCCTCTCTCACTCTCTCTCTCCCTTCCTCTCACCCTCCTCTCTCTCACATATGTGCAGCTCTCTCTCAAATAAATAAAAAATTTAAAAAAAAAGAAAGATAACTGGAAACTCCCCAAATACATAGAGGTTTAACACATTTCTAAATGACACACAAGGCAACAAATCTCAACAAAAACTAAAAATATTTTGAATGAAATTAAAATGAAAACACAGGGACACCTGGGTGGCTCAGTGGGTTAAGCCTCTGCCTTCTGCTCGGGTCATGATCTCAGGGTCCTGGGAGTGAGCCCCACATAGGGCTCTCTGTTCAGTGGGGAGCCTGCTTCCCCTCTCTCTGCCTGCCTCTCTGCCTACTTGTGATCTCTCCCTGTCAAATAAATAAATACAATATTTTTTAAGAATTTGAAAAAATAAAATGAAAACACAATTTATCCAAATCTATGGTGTGCAGTGAAAACAGTACTTAGAGAAAAATTTATAGCATTGAATGGATATATTAGAAAAAAATTAAATCACAGCTAATCATTCTTACCATATAACCCAATAATCATGTGCCTTGATATTTACCCAAAGGAATTAAAAACATTTTTTAAAGATCTTATTTATTTATTTGACACACCAAGATCACAAGTAGGCAGAGAAGCAGGTGGGGGGGGGCGGGGAGGAGGCTCCCTGCAGAGCAGAGAGCTCGATGCAGGGCTCTATCCCAGGACCCTGGGACCATAACCTGACCTGAAGACAGAGGCTCTAACCCACTGATCCAACCAGGTGTCCCAGAAATTGAAAACTCATGTTCCTATAGGAACCTGCACACAGATGATTATAACAACTTTATTCACAATTATCCAAACATGAAAACAACTAAGATGTTCTTCAGTAGGTGAAGGGATACATAAACTGTGCTATATCCACATTAAGAAATATTATTATTAAAAAATTACCTTTAAAAAATTATCAAGCTATGAAAATGCATGAAGAAAATTTAAATGCATATTACTGAGTGAACGAAGCCAATCTATAAAACTACGTATGGTATGCTTCAACTAGCAAAAGTATGGAGATAATAAAAAACAGTGCTTGCAAGGGATATTGTAGGTGTATCGGGTTTGAATATATAGACAGAGCACAGAGGATTTTTAGGGCAGTGAAAATATTCTGTAGGATATTATAATGATGGATACACATCATTATACATTTGTCCAAACTCGCTGGATATACAACACCAAGAATAAACCATTAGGTAAAGTATGGGCTTTGCATGATTATGATGTGTCAAGGTAGATTCATTTTTGGTACAAAATTTGCCACCCTGGTGAACAATGTTGATAACAGAGGCTATGCTTGTATGGGAGCAGGGGGTATATGGGAACCCTCAGAACCTCCCTCTCAAGTTTATTGTAAGCTTTTAACTACTATAAAAATTTTTAAGACTTAAAAGATAAGGATATATGGACCCTAAAATAAGCAGATCGTATATAAATACTTGAACTTTCTCATAATTATAAAATAATTCTGACATCAGGATAACCTCTCAGTCTTCAGTGATTAATATTGTGATATCTGGAACTGATTAGGTCCAAGTTCAAATTGGTGATTTGCCATTCATCTACCTGTGTGCATTACTTCACCTGTATTTCACTCTGTTTCTATAAAACTGAATATTTTCAAAGAATATTTGTAGCAAGATTTAGAGGATTTAACATTTGGAAAAGTTATATGAAACTCAGCATAGAATAAATACACAAGAAAAGTAGTAGTTGTTGCTAATGTTATTTTTATCTCATGTGTCTGATCATTCTTAGACTTCCTCCATCTTTTTTTCTCTCTCACCTTATGCTGTATAGTCAGGTCTGTATCCTCATACAGTGTCAGCTGATGAAGTTAAGGATCTCCGTTGTTGATGTAGATACATGTGGCTGATTTTGCATACATAATTCCCTGTAGTTCTTATGTATAGCAATCTTGTGAGCTTGTCCTCAAAATAGGAGATTCAAAATCACGTCATTTGCCAGTGGAGGAGATAAGATGCAAATCTTGGTGCCTACTGCAAAGTCTATGAATTTAACAACCACATCATGTTATAATTGCATAAAGCTATCCTATTATTCATTTTCATTTGAGTTAAAGAGGGACATATGTTGTAGCATATCTGTAGAGTATATGCTTTTGGTTTTGTTTATTAGTTTGTTTTCCTATAGCTGAGAATAGTAGACTTGTGCCTTCTTAAACCATGAGAAAGGAAATTAATTTCTTTCAAGCTCATATTTTCGCCTTACCTAAAAATAGGATATATGGCTATTATAAAAAGAGGAAGTATATATGCTCTATATGTCTCTTCTTCCCCACTATTAAAAATAATCTAGATTTATAGTAAATATTTTCATTCTTAAATTCTTAAATTCTAAATTTATGTAAATGTAATCGCTGATTATGGAGGATAAAGCTAAGAAATTCCTTAAGGTAAATATTCAGGGCAAATACTTATATCCGAACTAGTAACCATTATGTTAAAAAAAAAGTCTTGTGTTTTTATTGAGTTATAGGCAACACTATTCTGCTCATATCATTTACCTTTAAAGTAAAACTAAGATGAACATATTGATATTTATTAAATTTTTAATATAAACCGTGGTTTAATTTAAGATATAGACTCTAGATCTAGACTTTTTGAAGAGTGCCTACAGAGAAATTTGTTAAGAGCATGGATAAGGAGGAAAATAATTCTAGCTAGAGTAAAATAATGCTTCACAAGGGAGAGGACATTTGTCTTGGAGTCTTATGGGAGCATAGAGTTCCAGTGACAAGACAGTGACATCATCTCAGAAATGGGATCATTATCAGGAAAGGCAAGAGTGGGAGAAATTCATGGAGAATTAAGTGTCCACAACACCGTGATGGGAGCAAATATGATTGGGCAGGATCCTTTGGACATTGAGACTCAGGCTATACTTTGGTACTGAAATTTGGAGGGCAATGAGTATGATAAGAGGTTTCACAATGGGTAATCGAATGGTTTTCTACCCAAACAATAGCTCATCTCTATGCTTCCATAAACTATCCATGCCCATGTGAACAAAAACTTTGAGACAAATTAAGGGCAAAAGATAATATTTTTAATAATCTCAATAATCAAGCACAAGTGTCTGTAGCAGTGAAGAGGGAAGATATTCAAAAAGCTTTTCAGAGGTAGTATTCCATGAGTTTTGGTTAAAGATATGCCATGAGTTTGGCAATATAGGGAAACTGAAAATTATTGTCACAGTTTCATTTCTGCTGTATTGGAAGTATGTTGATATCGGTAACTGGGAAAAATATCAGGAAGAAGCACCATTTAGCAAAAAAGATAAAAATATGTGCTGGAATAAAATAGAACTCTAAAAGAGACCAGACTTAGGTGTCATATTGAAACAATGTAAACAATGTATAGCTCCTATGATGCAAGTAGAGAAAATTGTCAAGGAAGGATGATAGGATAGTGAAAGGATGACAAGATTTTCCTTTCAACTTTGAGAAGCACCTTTTTAATGGTATTCCTCTTATTGGTTAGTAGAGGAAAAAACCTCAGTCACTGAAGAAGGCAAAAAAAACAAACAACAACAACAAAAAATCATTAAATGTTGACCAGATGAAGAGAAGAGTTGTGAAAACAAGGTATAGTGAAAATAAAATAAAATGGAAATAATTTCAAGAAGGAGGATTTTTATGACCAACTGGTACAAAGAATATACTTTAAAATGCTGAAAAAAAATAATCTAGCTTTGCAAAATTCCATCCAACTAGGGGAAACTTGATAATGGGTTTGGCTTGATCTTTAAAGGAAATCCAGTGGTGTACATGTTAAATCAAGTGCTATATATTATTTCCTATTATCAGTATTAGTTTGCATTACTGATATTTAATCTACGTATTCCTTTATCTTAGATAATCTCAGACCCTCAAAGTCTGATTATTATTTACTACAAGCAATGCAGAATTTCTGCAATTGCACCTGTGGAGAATAAGCTTTAAAAAAAAAATAGAGAATCTCTGCAATGTCTAAATGTCATTCTTCCATTTTAGAAAGTACAAAATTCATGACACAAAGACACGTATTTTTAATGTGTGAAACTTTCATGTGTTTACTTTTGAGCAATTAAAATATGCTGTTATGATTATTTTTCTCTCTGGGAATAAAATCAAGATTGTTTCAGCATGTGTTTGCAATCACGCAAATCTGGGAAAACTGATGTTAATTATTTTATAAATATTTGGTGATTTATCATTTTGTGTAAATCTTTTAGGTACAAATTCACTATGGTAACTATTTTATTATACTTAGGGAACATAGAGAAAATATAAGTTAGTTGTGAAGAGTTCTTCACCCGTATTTTTTTTTCACTGTGATTTTTTTTAATTGTATGAAAGGTATTTTGTATTTGATGAAAACTTGAGTTTCACCATCTGCTTCACTCTCTGTTTCTTATGTTGTGTTTTATGGTTTACAATAGTTTAGAAGAGCATTTTTTAATAGTCAAAATATTATTTTCAGTATGAAGAAAGCACATGTGCACACTGAAATTATTTCTGAAGATGCTTTGATTATGAGATTCTTCCATGAAGGCATATGGGATTGAATGGAAAGAAAGGCAGAGTTAAAACATACCCGAAGCTTCTTTGTGAAGTCCCTGGTTTAGCCACTCTATTACACTAATCCCGCACCTAAAGACAGTCAGCTACAGCTCAGTATCATGCTAGCATGTTGTTCAGTGCAATGGCTGTTTACAGAGTCAAGTCCTGTAAGGCATTGTCAAGTCAAGAAGGGCTGCCTGCACACAGAATTATTCCATAGCCTCTCACTCCTGCATCTCACTTGACCTCTCAAAATCTTCACATTCTTATCTATAAAAACAAGAATAATCATCATACCCGTTCCATGGGTTTGTTGTAAGATTAACAAAAAAATACACAAAGAGTGCTTAGTAGAGTCCCACTTAGCCAGTTTTCCATAAGTTCTCACTTACTGGTGATGAAACAATCCTTTCTCTTTTAGGAAAATACAAAATTCCAAGATTTAGAGGCTTTTATAACTAAGGTGTAGTAACAAGAACCTAATATCTAAATACCAACAGTTGTTGTTGTTGTTGTTGTTTAATGTGACCTCACATAAGTCATTGTATAATCTCGTTTCCTTGCTTCCCCAATAGAGGATTATATTCAACCCTAATGCCACTCAGTCAATGTGGTTGAGGATACTAGGGATTTGCATGGGGAGAAGGTCATGGAGAAGAAAGTTTAAAAACATGCAAAGGAATTCAGGCCAGAGATGTAAAAGAAAAAAAGAAAAAAAAAAAAAACCTGGAGAAAATAGCCTCTATTTTGGGTCATCAGAATTGAGCCAAGGAAGATATTTTCCTCTTTCTCCATGGAACTTGGAGGGAGTGCCTTGCCACAGTGTTGCTTTAAGTGTATAATATGTAAGAGTTTCCAGAGTCTGTACCCTGGTCATAACAGTACTCCCTGGTATGACAAAAGGCAACTTGCACACCCCAAAGCACTAAACACAAAAGCGCTCATTAGCCATTCCATATACATGAGGTGGTATCGGTTTTGCCATGCTTCCCTTAGTGTGTCTGCACATAGCTCACAAGAAGAACTTGGGGCACTGTGAAAAGCTAGCAGAGGTCCTGTGTAGAAGTTAGAGGCAACCAGACAGGAGTGGATATAAATGGTAGGTAGTGTGGATCCATTTACAGTCATGTATAGCCCCCCAAATATGAAATTTGGGAGCTTTTAAATTAAACTAACCATATGTGGTACTTTATTGTACATTTTCTCTAGAAACATTATAATAATGTTACAGGTAGATGTTATAATTTTCTTTTTTTTTCCAATTGAGGAAAATTAAAATTTTAATACCTGCATATTAAACTTTGCAGGTATAAGTAATATACCCAGTGTCACCTAGCTAATGAGTAATAGACCCAAAACTCAAATTCAGATCTGCCTGACTCTTTACTTTTCATTACACTGCACTGGGATTATGAAAGTGCCTTGTTAAGTGAAAGGTGTGATGCAACAAGTAAAAATTATATTATTTTGTCGCTCACACTTTAATCTTTCGTAGAAATGATTGATTAATATTTTTAGTCTTAGTCCTAACTCATGCTCATTAGACTTTTCAAAAATTACTAATAAACACCCGGTACTGTGACTCTTAAGTAAAAGTACAATGTGAATAATTTATACAATGGTCATTAGAGTGTTATATAACATGAAACTTTATAGCTGTAATTAAGTACAGTGCAATATGTTTATACTCTAGGAGTTAGTCATTTTTTTTTTATTGGAAACACTACCTCACTTCAGTGAACTTTTCATCATACCATAATAAAAGTAATCAACTTATATAGTTAACATTTGGACATATCTCTCTGGTCATCTGATTCTCAAACTAGGGGTTGGAAGATTTAATAGCTACTTTTTTGCAAGGGACAGAATTAGGACAACTTCTTCATGGAAATGCAAATGGCTTGTTATTTTTTTTCCCCCCTCTGAGAATGTGTGTACTTGTCCCACTTTTAGAAGACTGGTATGTAGAACTGAAGTCATAGAGCCACATATTTTCTGCAAGGGGAGAATTAAATTAATGCTCATTAATACTAATTTTTGAGAAGCACTGTCAAACATTGAACATAATGTTTTCTCTGGAGCTATAACATGCTGAAATGCTGAGTCTGAATGAGACTATGGAAAATTGGGTTTTCTTTCTGGGTCTCAATTTTCTCTTCTACTGGTAGACAAATGAAATAATAGTAGTCCAATATGAAGGTAAAGAAGATTAGGTTTATGTAATGAAATATATTAGGAACACTAGGTTAACGCTTGGACTTGCAGTTGACATTCAGTAGATGTTGGCCATGATTAAGATTGTTTTATGAAGTTGGATGACTGGAAAGTGCATTATCAAGTACATCTACAGAAGTCAACATTTTCATACACATCAAATGTGAATTTTTCCCTAAATCTTACCTATCTTGGAAGTCATAAGTAATCATGCGACTACTCATTTTAGGTATAGTCAAAGAATGGTTGCAACTTGGAAAGAGTTGGAGAAAAGCCTCACCGACTGTTTTCTGTCTAGTTATGGTTGTTGTTCATTGATTTTCTTCCTTAATCAGGGATCTCTGATGAGATAAAAAAGGAAGGTCCTGTTTTTCTTAAGAGTCTTCATCTTTCTATATCCCTCTTTTTCAATTCAAAGCCCGTGAAATTTCTTTAAATTAGAACCTCTCAAATTAAATGAAATACATATAGTTATTTTCCAAACCTTCTAGGGTGAAGTGATTTGTATTTCCTGGGAGCTCTCTGCCGCTCACAGAGCTCCCAGGGGAGTGAGCCCGTTCGATGGTGGGAGCAAACCGGTCACACACAATAACTGAAAGCGAAAGCTGTTTATTAGCGCATACCACACAATAGCTAATACAAGACAGACAACTCTAGCCGCATGGGCTAGGGAGAGGACCCAGGGTACTCCCGCCCGATCCCCTTCTCTGGAGCACACCGTTTGGGTGCATCGACCGAGAAGGTGACCGATCCCCTCCCTGGAGCACACCTTTTGGGTGCATCGACCGGGAGGATGATCTGAGCGAGAGTGTCCCAAGAGCACACTCTGACAAGCAGAGGGCCAGTGTTGCTTATATGCCGGTTCAGTCACTGCGGCAAGGGCGCTTGCGGTTAATCTGCGGTCTGTTGTACGTGCGCGGCTGCGCGTCTGCTGCTGTTGATGTTGCTTGTAGCATGTACCCCATGTCCGGGTGGTCTGTCTGCGGTCGGCTATAACATCCTGCATGACACCTTCTAGTTCATAACAGTTCTTGGAAGCCCTTTTGTCTGCTGAGAAGGTCTGCAAAAGTGGGGCTCATGTTCACAGGCCTCCCTCATTTCCCATATATTTTAATAATTTTATATCATGTACTTTTGGTCATATTTTTTATTTTTTCCTTCTTACCCTGCTTATTTTCTAATTTTAATTCCAGTGTAGTTAATATACAGTGTTATATTAGTTTCAGGGGTATAATATAGTGATTTCCTGATGCCGAGTGATGTTGAGTATCTTTTCATGTGTGTGTTGGCCATCTGTATGTCTTCTTTGGAGAAATGCCTGTTCATGTCTTCTGTTTATTTTTTAATTATTGAGAGTTGAGTTGATTCAGTTTTTTATATATTTGGGGTATTAACACTTTATCAAGTATGTTATTTGCAAATATCTTCTCCCATTCAGTAGTTTGTCTTTTAGTTTTGTTGATTGCTTCCTTCACTGAGCAGAAGCTTTTTATTTTGATGTAGTCACAATAGCATATTTTTGCTTTTATTTCCCTTGTCTCAGGAGACATATCTAGAAAAACGCTGCTATGGAGGGTGCCAATAAAATTACTGTCCATACTCTTTTCTAGGATTTTTATAATTTCATGTCTCGCATTTAGGCCTTTAATCCTTTTTGTGTTTATTATTGTGTATCATGTAAGAAAGCGGTCCAGTTTCATTCTTTTGCATGTTGCTGTCTGGTTTTCCCAGCACCATTTATTGAAGAGATTGTCTTTTTCCCAGTGCATATTCTTGCCTCTTTTGTTGAACATTAATTGACTATGAAATTCTGGGTTTGTTTCTGGGCTTTCTATCCTGGTCCATTGATCTATGTGTCCATTTTTGTGCCAGTACCATATTATTTGATTACTACAGCTTTGTAGTATAACTTGAAATCTGCAATTGTGATTCCTCCAGCTTTGTTTTTCTTTTTTGAGATTGCTTTGGCTATTTGGATTCTTATGTGGCTCCATACAAATTTTTGAATTATTTGTTTTTGTGAAAAATGCTATTACATTTTGATAAAGATTGTATTGAATGTGTAAATTACTTTGAGTAGAATGGACAATTTAACAATATTTCTTCTTCTAATCCTTGAGTGTGGAATATCTTTCCATTTGTTTGTGTCATTTTCAGTTTCTTTCATCAGTGTTTTACAGTTTTGGAGGACAGGTGTTCCACCTCCTTGGTTAAGTTTATTCCTAGGCATCTTTATTACTTTTGGTGCAACTGTAAATGGGATTATTTTCCGAATTTCTCTTTCTATTACTTCATTAACAATGTATAGAAATGAAATAGATTTCTGTACATTGATTGTCATGGATTTTTTTTTAAAGATTTTATTTATTTATTTGACAGAGAGAAATCACAAGTAGATGGAGAGGCAGGCAGAGAGAGAGAGAGGGAAGCAGGCTCCCTGCTGAGCAGAGAGCCCAATGCGGAACTCGATCCCAGGACCCCGAGATCATGACCTGAGCCGAAGGCAGCGGCTTAACCCACTGAGCCACCCAGGCGCCCCAATTGTCATGGATTTTTATGATGATTTTTAGGTGCATTTATTTCATCTTTTAAATAAATTAGGATTATTAATTGAAATATTAAGTATCTATTCTATTGTGAAATAGTGTAGAACTCTATATAATGCAAAACTGCTGAGAAAAATGCTATGTTATTTTTTCTAAATTAAAACAGATAATTATGTAGATTATTTTCCTCAAAATTTAAGAATGTTTTATTGATTAATTTTAAAAAGTATAAATCTGTGTTTTAGTGTGTGTGTGTGTGTGTGTGTGTGTGTCTGTTTATACTGGCATGCTGGTAAAGTTGACTAAAATAATTTCATAAAATATGAGAGCTAAAGGTTGGCATTCTGAAATAGTAGAATAATGAGCTTGGCAGACCCTTTCTCTACCAAAGCAATAATTTAACTGCTGAAAATTATTTTAAAACAATTAAATTCTTCGCAAATTGTCCTAAGGGCATAAAACAAATGGAAAAACATTATTTTAAGAAAATCTATTAAATCTTGGTAAGGACAACAAGAATGACCTGTTCCCTTACCTGCTCCCTTACCCAGATCCATATTACAGGAGCTCTCTCCCAGGTATTTTCTTCCTACCAGGTATAGTGAGGAAGATAAGGGGATTCCCTCTCCCTCTAGTTCCCAGTGAGGCTACAGTTTTACCTTAGCTGGGGTGGGCTGCTGATGTTTCTTATTTCCCAGCCCTATGCTGGAAAGTCTCTGTTCTGGGTAGGTAGGGCCAAGAAGACTTTGTACTCTAAAGTGGGGTGAAAATAAGGTCCTAATTTCCCTACTTCAGCTCACTCATAGGAAGTTTCCATTCCAGTAGAAGGAAGCCAAGGAGACAGAGGCTGATGCCTGCCAACATCAGTGCTCATTATGCTTAAGGGTATCATTAAAAATAATGGAGATCTTGGTGGGGAACAATCAGAGGAAACTGGTAGATCCAGGATATAAGAAAAATCTAAGAGCAGTCACAAAATTAATGGAGAGAACTAGGGAAATTGACAGCCAGTTAAAATTCTTGTGGATCACAGTCAACTCTGTGAGTTTTAAATGGCTATTTAAGTGTCCTATTATGCTGTTAAGAGCAATAGAAGAGCAATCAGAGCAGGACACAGGACTGACTTGAAAGGATTGAGAAGGCAGCAGTATTACTGCAGTGTTACTAGAACAGAGGGCTTAAAAGCAACCTTGGCCAAACCCATAGGAAGGCAGCACAAGAAAGAAGAATGGGAAAGCATGAAACAAAAAGAGCACAAACTGGTAGATTCAAGCCTTAACATATCACTTCCCTTAAATGTACATGGTCTAAATACACCATTTTAAAAACAGAGATTAACATATTGACAGAAATTAAAAAAATAAAACCAAGAGGAAAACAAAACCCCCCGCAACTCAACTATTGGCTGTTCACAAGGAACACATATCAAAAACAATCATGTAGATAGGCTGAAAGTAAAAGGATGGGAAAAGTATAACATGAAACTCAAGAACAAAACTAGTAATGGCTATTTTATTGTCAGCAAAAAATAGACTTTAGATCAGAGAACTTTAATAGACAGAAAGCGATATTACAGAAAAACTAAATGATCAATCCACCCAGTTGTCATAGCAATCTTAAATGTGTGTGGATGAAACAGCTCAAAATCCATGAAGCAAATACTGATAAATCTGAAAGCAAAAATAAACCTATATCAAATTATACCTGGGGACTTCACCAGCCCACTCTCAACTACTAAACAGAAAATCAGCAAGGATTAGAGGGTATGAAAAACACAACCAACCAACAGTTTCTGACTGATATACATAAATACTCCACTAAACAATAAAGAATATATATTGTTGGGTGCCTGGGTGGCTCAGTTAATTAAGCTCAGGTCATGATCCTAAGGTTACGGGGTCCAGTTCCTCATCAGGACTTCTTCTCCCATGTCTGCTTCTCTTTTTGTTCCTCCCCCCACCGTATTAGTTTGCTTATTACTAAACCAGAGAGAGACTTTTCATTCAAGAAAAGAGTCTTCAGGAACTGAGATTAGATTAGGAAGCTTCTGTTGAGCTTGAGGTTGGGTAGTGTGTACATGCTTACGACATGGTTAATATTTCTCTATGATAGGTATTTAGATTCAATAAAATAATACAGTCACTACTGCAAAAATTATGCAAAAAATTATTATGGGGGCATATGTGAAGGGAGTCAGAATTTTTTCCTGGAATGGAGGTTGTGCAGGGATCATTCATTGAGTGAAAAATGGCCATAAAAAAGTATGAAATCTTGACATTTCCAAGAACCTGGAGAGGCTAGGGAGAATGATGCTAAGTGAAATAAGCCAGTCAGAGAAACACAAATACGATATGATTTCACTCATATGCAGAATTTAAGAAGCAATACTAATGAACAAAATGATTTTTAAAAAAAAAGGAGAAAGAAAGACAAACCATAAAACAGACTCTTAACTATAGAGAATAAATGAATGGATATCAGAGGGGAGGTTATATGAGGGGGGGATAGTTGATAGATTAAAATGTACGTTTATGTGTTGAGCACCAGGTATTATATGGAAGTGTTGAATCACTATATTGTACAATAAAACTAATATCACACTTTATGTTAACTGAAATAAAAATAAAACCTTAGAGAAAAAAAAAAAAAGAAGAACAGGAAGAAAACACATTCCCCTAATATTTAAAAAAATATGTAGAAATCTTTGAGGTCTAAAAATCTATTTTGATTCTGAAAAGTAATGATTTGGTTTTGGCAGCTTTGGTATTCTTTGTTAAATGTAGAATATTATTGGGGTGCCTGGGTGGCTCAGTCAGTTAAGTGTCTGCCTTTGGCTCAGGTCATGACCCCAGGGTCCTGTACCAGGCTCGTGCTCAGTGGCGAGCCTGCTTCTCCCTCTCTCTCTGCTGCTCCCCTACTGTGCTTTCTCTTGCTTGCTCTCCCACTCACTGTCAAATAAGTAAATAAAATCTTTAAAAAGTAGAATATTATTAACATGAAAGATAGCATATGGTAAAATAGTGGGGTCGACTTCAATGCCTCAGTGACAGGCAGAGTTGTTTAGGTTTGTAGTTTTTAAATATGTGGTCTTGGATAAGTAATATAACCACTCTCAATCTGTTTCCCGAGGACAATAATGTATCTCTAACAGGGTTGTTGTAAACTGTCCCATTATTTAATTACTGGCAAAAGAACTAGATACATAGCCTCTTTTTCATTTTAAACTGAAGTATTTAATTTGAAACAGTTTTCCGTCATTTAAATGGAACCAACTGACATTCAAACATTAATATCACGTTGAACACATCAACTTGCAGGGGTTGCCAACCTGGCTGTCTGCTGTAGTCACCTAGGGAGAGTGTTGAATGCACAGACTCCATGACCCGTCCACCAGGGTTCTGATGAACTATTCATGGATGGAATCCTGACAATAGAATTTTATTTTTAAAGCTTGTCACTTGATGTTAATGGTCATCCAGGGGTGAGAAATACTATATTAACTTAGCTTGTGTGGTTATAGACTCTCATTGCCTCTGGCTTATAAGTCCATGTGAAGGCAATACTAATTAAAACATAAAAATATGCTTACAGTCGGTCTGTAGGAAAGATATTATAGCTTCATGGGGCTTTAGCATATTATGTTTAACTATTAACAAATAGTTTAGATAGTTCTTTTATGTTCTTTGATATGGAAAACATATGTGGTCTCAATTAACTGGGCAAATGTTTGAGGAAATGAAGTGTATGACCCTAACCCTAACCCCAACTCTTCCACTACAGGGATGTTGCCTTCTCAGTAGAAATTACTATAACCAGATTCCCAAATTTTAGTGACAGCATGGCAAGTTTCTTCTCACATGTATATTGTCCAAAACAAAAGGCTTTCATGTTAGCCAACAAAATCTATAATGTAAAGCCTTTAATTAGCAACTCAAACTCATAGTTTCTCCAAGGCAGTACTTAGCCAGGCTCAACTAGAAAGTCTGATATCTCCCAGAACAGTCTGTCATATATGTTATTTAGCCATGCTTAGATTTAGTTATGGGATGTCAGACATCCCATAGATGTCATGTATGTCATTTATACATGCTTAGATCATTCATATATTTTCCCCTGGGTAACTAAGTGTCACAGTGACAAATCTATTTTAAAAAAGGCCTGCTCTATTGTAATATAATCAAAATTTACAGAGGATAGATAAAAGAAACTTTTTTTTTTATCTTCTAAAACTACATTCGAGACACTCTGTGTTTGCTAATGTTCCTTTGCTGAGAAACAGCAGGATCAATATTGTAAATTTTGTTTGGAATTGGAAAATATTTCCCAAAATAATGGAATTAATTTGTGTTCTAGGTCAGTTAAATAAGTTGGTGTATTTTTTTTCTTTTTGCCATAGCTAAAAGGAAGTATAAATTATATCAAACCTATTAAAATTAGGGATATTCTGCTGCCTGGCAATGTCTCCTTTTTCTCACCTTTATCCTTCCATTCTTGTCTCCCTCCTTTTTTCTTCCTTCTCTCCCTCCTTCCTTTCATTCTTAGTTGATATTCTTCCCCTCTAACCTATGATTTCACAGGTATCAGTGGTCTCAGATTTTGTTCAGAATTCTCATTATTGTATTTTAAAATGTGAGGTAAAAAATGTGGTCTTGCACAAATAGCTGCATTCTCATATAAACGAAATCAGCTAAAGCTGATGACCCTGTTGACCAACACCCAACCCTTAGCTTTCCCTACTCCTACTCCCTTCTCTCATCTTCTAGTAAGTATCAGACCAGTCATCATTATTCCAGATTTTTATTCCCTCTCCATATTTACATATACTCCAGTAGAAAATATTTAGTAACTTTTGGACATTTTTAAACATAAATGTCATCCCATACATAAAATTCTTTAAAAAAAAATTTCAGCAATGTAAGATCTTACCACAAAATCTATGTAACTATAAATTATATAGATACACATATATACATAATTATATACAGATATACATACCTACTAGCTCATGGGAAATTACTCATCTTACCTCAATCCTGTGAGCCCTTGAGTTTAATTTTATTTAAAAATTTTGCCAGTATAATAAAAAATAACCTGTCTATCTGTATATAATTCTAGACAACTAGAATCTTCTTGATTATTGTTATGGATGAGCTTCTTTTCAAATGTTCATGACTATGTATTTTATCATTTCCTTTCAGTATGGATTGTTTGGACTTGTATAAGTTTTAGCAATTTAACTTGAAATCAAGACACTAATCATTAGTTTGGAATATAATTTTGATTTTTCAACTATCTATTGACTGTATATGTTTAAACAGCTTAACATGATCAAGAGTCCCAATTCATTTTTGGTTATGTGCTTCATTTGTTTTGTTTAGGAATATTTTCTGTTCCCCATGAACACAAAATATTATTTTATACTTTCTGATAATATTTTTATTGTTGAATTTTTCACATTTTCACTTTTGCCCATGATTATATCTATTTTTGTCTTGCTTAGTAAAATGTAGGCAATCTAACTTTATTCTTTTTAAGTACCTTTCTTTGTTTCTGAAATACAGTGTCTCCTACTGGAGATTAGGAATAATTATATTCCTAATCATATTCATTTATTTTTTATAACTTTATTTCCACTCTTCAAGCACATATTAAATAAACATCAATTCACATGTATTATTGTACAGTGCATTCCAAGGAGAGTGTCCAATATCATTATTCTATAAATTTCTGACTAACACAGTATTCTTTGGGAAGTGTGAGAGGTTTAATTCATGTTTTATGTCTTGCCTGACTTGTAGATATATTTAAAATGAACTACTGTAGTGCAGCTTGATTTTTTTCTTTTTGCTTTGAGCTGACTCATCCTGTATGTGTCCTAGAATTAATAGTTCTTTGGGAGTTGAAAGAAGCTGGAATAAAGAGCAGCTGATTTTCAAGATTTAGTTTCCTGTTTGATAACCTTATCAGTACACTACCAGATGTTACAGTAATAATTTTCTCCACTGAAGCAGCTGCGATTTTTATGTGGAATACCTAATTGGTCATCATGAGGGCTATATTACTGTCAACTGCAGGAAAAGTCATTGAAATTGGATTAAAGTAAGAACAGTGTTATTGCTACATGGGGCCCTGGAAGCTTTGAGCACTTTTAACTGACTTGGAACCAACAAAGAAGGAAAACAGTCAAGTCCAAATTTGTGTCTGTTCATATTTAGGGGGTCTAAGAACAGGAAAACCAGTGAATCTTCAAGTGTAAAAGTAAATAAATTACTATTAAAAGCCTTTTCCATGCTTGCATAAAAATTATGGTTTAAATAAACATAAAGAGTAAGGAAACTTATAGAAAGATAACTAAAACTTACTAGCACAATAGCCAGGAAGTAAAAATAAATTAACTTATTGTCAATACATATTTATTGTCAAGCCCTTATCAAAATTCATAAATAACAGAGACAAAGTTAATGAATCACCAAAGTAGTGATTAAAAAGTTTATTGTGCACACACCAAAAAGACAGTTTGCAAACTGAGAATACTCAAACCAAACACAGAATGGGGCTCAGGGGTGTATTTTTATAAAGCAACTTACATAGTGAGAAAGCAGTTAACTGTTTATTCTTGACAGGGATTCATTATATTATTAACATTTTCTTAAATGATAGGGATTGGTCAGTGGGTACCTCATATAAACCTTGAAAAACAGTTTAAATTTTTTCTTTTTAATGATTTCCAATGACGGAAGAAATGGCCTAGATCAAATTAGTTTTGCAAAATAAGCCAAAATAAGCTTTGAATGATTAAAATGGTTTTGTCTGCTTAGAGAATTCTCAAGACTGGTCTCTGTTTTTTATTCTAACATGTTGTGCTAGAGAGCTCAATATTTTATTTTGTGCTCAGAGGAATCCAAATAAAAGGAAATGCTTGATTGTGCTATGCAACATCTTCTCAAAACCTCTCTCCAATTTTTCTGGCATGCCTTATAAGAATCAGGTACAACATAAATAGATTTTCTCTCCTCCAAAACAGTTTGTAAATATATTTTGTTTATATAGATGTGAAGATCTGGGGTCTCCAACATTATGCTACATTTCTGGTGTTCCAAAATGCATTCACTTTGGAAAAGTGAATAAATTGGACAGTGAAATAAGTTTTAAAAGGTCTTTTAAATTGTTTTTGCACAAAATTTATGCCTATGTATTGTTTATTATTTTTGTATATAGGGGCCATATGTATATATGCTATGACTGGTTTGGAGAAGTAGACCTAACAAAAATATGAGACTTTCCTTTAAAGCATTAATACTTTCTCAGCAATGGACCAAAATAACATTTCCTGTATAAGTATCCTTCAATAGTCCCAGTTACAACAAAATCAACTATGGTTTAGTTTGAAGGATGGATGACAGAAATAAAATTTAGATAGAAAACAAAAAACAAAACAACTTAATCTTTATTCACTCATGAAAAAAGTGATCACACTTTTCTGCTTCAGTGATAAGCAGAATTATCTGGCTAAGTCAATATAAAGATTGAGAGCTCTTGTTAAAGGTATTTCTTCAGTCATTATGATTTTCAGTTGATTACATTGCTTATAAAGAAGTCATTTATATGACCACGAGAATAGAAACTGATTTTTTAAATATACTTAAGAAATTTGTAACTGACTTATTTCACACACTCCCCCCACCCCCCACGAAACTCTGAAGAGAATGTTCTTTTGAGAAAAGCCATTTCTACTCTAGTGACTTTTGAATAGATATCAGTAAAATTGATTACCAGTGGGGGATTTCTGAAGTGTTGATGGCCAGTGCAGAACACCTCCTCCTCTTCACCTTTTCGTGTTCTCTTCCATCATACTCAGCCAAGTGGGTTCAGAAACTTGGATGTTACAGTAAAGATTTCCCTACTCCTTCATTTTCCTACCCAATCAGGAATAGCTATCTGTATGTATCCTGTTATTTCCTCCCCCAAGATGTCTATTATTATATTTTTTCCTTCTGAAGTGTCACAATAGAATCCAAAACTACTGATGTCCCCAGTAGCTTGTAGCTTCTAATTCAGTTTTATCATTTTTAAAGCACATGTGATATAAAATGATGTCTATTTAATGAAGTCACAAACACCGTTTAAGTGTCATTCAAATTATTCCAAATATTTTCCCAGTCTAGCTTTCTATACATAGTTTGCTTTATTCTTCTGTGCCCCTTATAGCATTTATATGTGGACTATATGTTTCCTAAATATATAATTTCCTTTTAACCCCCATGATTGTTTATTCTCTCTTTCAACTTACAATTCCCTTCCACTCTAATATCTACCTTTCAACACTCCATTTCTCTCCATTGGGTTATTTTAAGTGACATGTCTGCAGGGACACCCCCCCCCAACACACATACATGCAGATAAAATGAATCTTTATTTTTGCTTCCTCTCAAACCATTTTGTTGAGAGTTTTTGTATAGTCCAGAGGAAAAGCATTATGATATTATGATATATATATATATATATATATATATATATATGTTTTAACTCTTGAATTCTGTATTTGCCAACTATATAAACACAGCCAACCAGAAGTAAATATTTGCTGAAAGAGTGATTCAGTGATGGATGATTAATAAAAGTGAACTGTTAAATTATGATGATCTGAATAAATGTGACAAAAATTGGTATCCTTATTTTATAAAGATTAATTATAGTTATAAAATATAAGCTCTAGCATACCCAAAAGAAAAAGAGGTCATACAGAAAAGAAAAAGAAAAATATGTTGAACTTCAGTAACAGTGAAAGAAACAGATATTTGAATCATTGTATATTGTATATTGTATATTTGAATCATTGTATATTGTATTTACTATGTAAACTATTAGAACTGGAATATTCAAGCTCATGTTGACAAAAGTGAGCGCTTTTTCACACTGCTAATAGGTTAGGTAAATTATTTGGGAAGTATTTGGGAAGATGGATAGCATCTTACAAGTGGACTTTTTCCTTGATGCAGCTGTCTCATGGCAAGAATCCAGTCTTTGGAATCTCTATAGGTACAGTCAAGTATTTGTGCATAAAAGAGTTTAATGTAGTTCTGAAATAAAATGAAAGTTTAATAATAGTTTTATTCTGGTGCTAAAATAGAGATAAAATTTTAATGTTGAATCATTTTTTTATTTTCCATAATTGATCATTTACATATTTTATTCAGAAAATAAGTGTTAAAAGGTGATTGGGAAGTTTATCCTTTATTTTTATTTAGATGAAAAGAAAATCGTGCAAAAAAAAAAGTATAGAAAAAAGAGAAAGACAGGGCAGACCCATCATCAGCATGATAAAGTTCATTTAACATGGAGGATGGGGAAAAAACTAATTCAACATAAAAATTCTTACTTGAAAGGACTTTCTCCCTAGGCATACCTGGGTGGCTCAGTGGGTTGGGCATCTACTCTTGGTTTCAGCTCAGGTCAAGATCTCAGGGTTGTGAAATTGAGCCCCACTTTGGGCTTGCACTCAATACAGAGTCTGCTTAAGGCTCTTTGCCTCTCCCTCTTCTCTGCCACTCCCCCTGCTGGCACTCACTCTCTCCTTTTCTCTTCCTCTCCCCTCTTTCTTTTTTTCCCTCTCTCTCTTTCCTTCTCATGAATGAATGACTTTCTCCCCTAATATGTACATTTAATTGCTTTGTATGAAAATTTAACTTTTATGTATAATGCATTTTTATGTAATACACATGAAAGAAGTGTTTTTTTTTTCTTTATTAGAATCGAATATAAGTCTAAAATATTCCTGTAATGTTTAGGTGACCATAAAATTATATTTCCAGTATTTATATCTTCATTAAACACTGGCATTTTGGAGACACATATGCTATAGCAGACACTGTGATTTAAATAAAAATAAGACAATATTGAACACTATTTTGCATTTTCTAGCTGGCTATCAGTCCCAAAGAATATCTTTTGCTAGTGCTACTGTTGTTCTTATAAAATAGACCTGATTATAAATTTCTTTCCCAATGATATAATTTCAATAGAAAATTTAATTAATTAATTAATTAAATTCCACATTAATGCCTTTCACATTAGCAGATCAGACTGTTTAAATAGTTGCTAAAAAATGAATTTAGGTCTTGTTGAGTAACAGGATTTGTAAAAACATTTGGCCGTATAAGTGTATTCTTTGTTTTATCAGCGTTGCTTGCTTTCTCTTTTTCAATAAAATATATTTAGATATCATACTACTTACGGGAGTGAAAACAATATTTACAGTTCAAAAGTGTGTTGATTTTGCTGCTGACAGAAGAGACTGAGTGGAAGTGTCAGGGATATTCATAAAAACATTTAATAACTCACATTTATGGAAACAGAAATCCATTTGCTATAACAGCTATCTCTAAAAGCAGGCTAAGCTCAGAATGCATGTTTGGCTATGTCTACAATTAGTATTTTAGTTGATGATTAATTTAAAGGTGGCTATTTAAAAAACTTTTTCTTTAAACACTGGAATCAAAGCTTGCATATTAATTAGTTCCAAGAAATTTCTGGGATGGTCCACTCAATGCATTTGAGAATTAAAATATTCAAATAGCATTATTCATTGCATGTTTTAGCAGAGCAGTAATGTAGTCATAAACAATTTTAAAAGAAAAAAAAATAGGGCAGGATAGGATGAGGAGAGGAGCCATTCTCAGCCCTTTCAAATAATGGGATCTTTTATATGGGGTCCCAAAAGAAATACCCTCATTGTGGTCCTGATGGAAGCCCATCCTTTCAGAGTTTCTACAAGAAATGAAATAACTGCCCAGTGTTGTTGGCCTCCTTTCTAAGGTTCAGAGTGAGGAGTGACATGTCAGTAAAACACTATAAAGATGAATTAAGAGTACTGGATTTTAACAATGTCTGACACATAGCAGAAATCCATAAAATACATACTAATGGAAAAATAAAAGCTGTCACTATGAACTTTTCTTATCCAGCAAAGTAAAACTTGTCTTCAGTTTTTTAAACACTGGCAAGCCAATTCAAGCTCAATTAGGTAATTTTTGTCTTCATTATATCACAACGTTTCTAAAAGAAAACTATTCCTTCAATATAATGGGATAAGAGTACTCATGGTCTTCAGTGACTACTGCCATTAAGTTGGTTTAAAAGCTTCATTAATTTATTACACTATCTAAATATCTATTTGAAGAAATGCAGTATAGAGATCATTTGCAAAAACTATTTTTTTTTAAAGATTTATTTAGGGAGAGTTAGTGGGGGTGGAGCAAGCAGAGGGAGAGAGACAAGCAGACTCGGTGCTGAGCACAGAGCACGGAATGGAGTTCCATCCCACAATCCTAAGATCATGATCTGAGCTGAAATCAGGAGTCAGATGATTGCCTGAGCCACCTAGTCACCCCAACAAAATTTTTTCTGAAACAGAGGATTAATTCAGTAGAATCCATTTTAATCTTCCCAAGTCATCTATAGGTATGGCCTGAAATGAACACTTTACACAGATATTTAAATAAATCAGGCCTTGTCCTTCAATTCTTATTCACAGATAGTGAATTCTTTTAGATATATTCGATAACATTCCATATTTTGCAGAGTAAAATTCATTATTCTTCCTTAAAAAAATTGTGATGTATAGAAAAAGTTTCAAATATTTTTATGTATGTAGGCAAGCCCATAGCATACTCTGGAAAGAAAAAATTCTACACATTCAATAAGCATAATTTTCTCCCAGTAATGACCTTAACTTATACTATGATTTAAACTTATCATTAATCCCACATTTTCTCACAAATATTATTTTTAAATAGTAATGGGTTATAAATCGATGTGAATAATGCACTTTAGAAATGATATTTATTCTGGGCACTCTCATAAGTTGCACCATAGCCTCTAATTTTTCTTACATATTTTTTTACAGTTTCTTAATACCAAATTTTAGTATCCAAAGGCTCTCATTAATTATATTAATGTAAGAGCTATTTCAAAGGAGTATTTTATTTATTTAATGCTCTGTAGAGTCCTTTCCCCCAAATCCTAACAATAAGGATATGTGTCTCCTTTCTATGTATCTCTCCAGACATGTACAATTATATAAAATAATTCTTATCTCCTCGGCAGCTAAAATTATGTATGTAAATATGTAAAAATCAAAAATGATTTTTATACTCTTTTTCGGACTAATGAGTAAAATAACTAGTTTCTATACTCTCTTAATCTTACTATACTAGTGAAATCACCATGACTTTCATAAAATGACATTAATTTAAAAATAAATGTTTTTAAATGAATATTAATTTGTTATTACAACCACAGCCAGCAATAGGCTAAATTCCCAGGGTTTCCATATAAAAAGAACAAAAAAATCAAATTCTTAGTAACAAAAGTATTTAATTTAACTTGTGTGAATACTATTGCAGTAACCTGACTTCTTTATTTGTAAAATCAATGCCATTTCTTCATTTTTCTTAATATATTCATGGATTCTTTCTCATTAACATTTACATTGCTCTCACTATTTCTTGGCTAGATTTCTTCTTCTCTTCACTCTCTCTCTATTAGAAGATGCATTATTCTTGTCAAGAGAAGCCTGTATGTAATCCTCTCTGCACATTTTGCAGTATGAATGCTTTTATGAAAAATTATTCAGTTGGTCATATTCATAATTGTGAAGGTTATCATTTCAAAACTTGAAATGAAAAATGAATATGCCCATTGGTATTCTTTTTGGTGACCCTTATTTCAAAGAAAGAATATGAAAAATCTTCCATGTCTCTTTACTCTTCCAAACATGTTATAAAATTAACTTATCAAAGAAAATTAGAAATTAAAAGGTCCTGGTTTCTCAGAGTTCTTAGTTGTATGCTCTCTCTGCGTAGGGTTTGGAGTCAGAGAAACTTTCCCTGATTTGAGACTGAACTACCAGACCATGCTAAGGTGTTAAGCGTGCTGATATGTTAACTTCTATATAAATACCGCATCATGTATCATATCTGAAATCTAACATTTAACCCAAAGCCAGTTCTTAATTGTGAAATGTGGCAACCTGACAGGGGTACCATTTTAGGATGGGAAGCAAAATTTTCATTTTCTTTTTCTTCCTTCCTTCCTTCCGTTCTTTCTTTATTTCTCTCTCTCTCTTCCTCCGTCCCTCTCTTCCTCTCTTTCTTCCTTTCTCTCTTTTTCTCTCTCTTTCTTTCTTTTCTTTCTCCCTCTTCCTTTCTCTCTCTCTTTCTTTCTTCTTCTCTTTCTTTCTTTTCTTTCCTGTTCAAATTGAATCACTCTGGGCAGTTCAGCTCCCTGTTGCATTTCTGCCTTCCCACTGGGGAAAACTGATGAAGAACTTCCTAGTTCTAGATCGTCTAATTCAAGCACCTTCATTCCGCACATAAAATATTCCATAAACTGCACCACTCCCTAAATTATCAAAAAAAACCAACATGGGTCATTTTAATGAATTACACTCACCAAACCTAGATGACAACTCCCTTTTAATAAAAGATTAGATTAAAAAGATTGATTTCAAACTCAAATGCATGGTATGTTTTGTTTAACCATACTATCCACATCACTCTCCCTTAGGATCTCAAGAGCATTCTCTACTGAAAAATCAGTGCTCATATTTCTTTCTTTTTTTTTTTTTTAGATTTTTTATTTATTTGACAGACAGAGATCACAAGTAGGCAGAGAGGCAGGCAGAGAGAGAGGAGGAAGCAGGCTCCCTGCTGAGCAGAGAGCCCGATGAGGGGCTCTATCCCAGGACCCTGAGTGGAAGGCAGAGGCTTTCGTCCACTGAGCCACCCAGGCACACCAGTGCTCATATTTCTTAATCATATTCTACTGGTTCATCTCCTAATATGTTATTGAGACATAATGTCCAATCCCTCTTTGTCCACCTGGCTGATGCCTACTCATACTTCAAGATTCAGCACATAAGGGTATCACCCTAGAAAAATTTTCCTGTCTCACAAGATACAGTGTTCTGTGCCCTCTATCTTTAGTACAACAGCACTTTTAAATGAATAGAAAGTTCTTTTTCTTGCTAAATGGATAACTTTTATAGAGAATGAAAAATGAATCATGTTTCTTCATACATCTAGAAAGTAGCTTAGACTTTGATATGAATGCTTAAAAAAAGAGAAATAGATTTGATTTTCAGTGTAATATTCTTTAGATCATGCCAATTTTTGTGTCTAGCTAGTAGCTGCTAGCAAGTAGCTGCTAATTCCGTTTTCATCTTTCAGTCCATACAGTAATCTACCTTCTAACCTTTGCCCTTAGCTTTAGCCTTGCAGTCCAACAGGACAGGCAACCAAAATTGGCTTTCCTCTCAATTGACAAGACCCTATGTCCCACTTCTCCCTCTATAGTCACTGCTAAAAACAGACATAGACACACATACAAACTTTCTTGTTTAATTATAAAAAAAAACTTCATTATGCATAAAGGTATCAAGAAAATAAGTCTTCCTTTGTGGGGATAGTTACTTTAGAAAGTCCTGAGCATGCGTTTATAGCCTTTGCATGTAGGAAGCCCAGATCTGTCTAATGTATTATATTCTCACCGACTGGAACCACTGGTTTATATTTAATGGGAAGAAGCGGCATTGAGGCAATCAACTCCTTGTTTAGGGTTGCCATTTCAAGTGTATAGGAACATTTCGTGGGAGCAGCAGCTCTTTATTTGGGTGATTTACCCCTCTGACTCTGCTGTCAGGCCTGCTTGTTAAATAGCAGAAAACCTAGAACAGATTTTCCTAATGATGTCTCCTAGTGATTAACTTCCATTTTACTGGGATAACTATAGACTTCCTTCTATTACCTGTCCATAAGCTGATAAGTTTAATCCAATCTTTTTCTGGAGGATAAAGTGACCTGTTCAAAGGCACTGATATTTTTAGTGGAGGACTAGTTTAGGGAGCCCAATGTTCCTATTTCCTAGTTTACTGACTTTCTGTATTTAAGGCCCTGTGCACTGTTGTTGATACTAAGAAATCTGAAGTGCTTTTCTCTAATTTGCTTCAGAAAAGGGTATTGAGGGATGCTAGTCCAGCAAGAGGAAGCAGTTTTGATTTATGTTCAGAATAATAAATACCTCCCTTTTGAATCATGAACTATATTGATAGCAGTTATCTAATTTCCGTGCCTTTTTGACAGATGGGGAACAGATGGTTATTAGTTTCATGAAAATAACAAGTGGTCAAATTAAGTATTAAAATATTTATTGGGCTTTATACCAAAATTCTGGTAGCGTAAATTTTATTGGTAGAGTTTGTGTGTTGCAAACACTGCAAAGTGAATCAGCCTCTGCAGACACATGATGCCTCTGGCTGTGCGTATAGATTAACTAATTTCCTTGAAGATATTCTAGACTCTTACTATAAACATAAAGCTATTAAAATATCACAGACTCTTACCTGTGGGAAGAAACATTAAATTTTATTTCCATTCCATGTGCAAATTTGCAAAATCACCTTTGTGACATGACTTAACAAATAGATTTAATAATTATGCTTAGTCACTGTCCTTGCAGAGTTTTTACCCAAGACATACTCGGTCTGGTGAATGATATGTACAAAGACTGTGGTTTTTATTCTCATTGATGGTTTTTCCTTTTGATCCGTAATTTATGGCAATTTATCTTCCCCACGTAATTTAGACCATTTATATCTTTGAGCTAATTTTTTGGTAAATCATTTTATATATTTCAGATTGTTTGTATATTTGAAAGATGCCTCAACCTTTGGTTAATTTTATTTGTGAAGTCTTTTAACTGGGTTACAATAGAAAACTACAAATACAAGGATCATTTGACCGTAACTGTCTACATATTTGAGCAAAACCAGTCCAGAAAAATACATACTTTCTCCATAGAGCTGCACCCTCTGTAGAATTGGATAATTAATGCTAAGAGCATGCCTGAGTCCAACCAAATGCAATTGTTCATTGTCCAGTTTCTTCTACCTCTTGAGAAAACCTATTCCAGCACTGTGTGTTATATCTAGAGCTCAATCATGAGCATTTGTTAGGCCAATGTCAATTCAGCCCATCCCCTTTTTTGTTTTTAAGATTTTATTTATTTATTTGACAGACAGAGATCACAAGTAGGCAGAGAGGCAGGCAGAGAGAGAGGAGGAAGCAGGCTCCCTGCTGAGCAGAGAGCCCAATGCTGGGCTCAGTCCCAGGACCCTGGGACCATGACCTGAGCTGAAGGAAGAGGCTTTAACCCACTGAGCCACGCAGGTGCCCCAATCCCCTTTATCTCTTAAGGATACAGTTTATTTATCTGTAAAATTAGAGAAGTTCCACTCTAAACTATCATTTACTTTGTTAAAATTTATTTTAATGTGTTGCAAATGAGGCAAGATAATGATTCTCTTATAAATGTGTGGTCAAGTAATAAGAAAATCATTTGGCATGTCACCAACATATCACACATACCATAATTGATTTAGTACATATTAAGTGATGTCAAAAATCCCTTCTTTGAATTCTGTAGATCTTGGTTCATAGTTTAGGAGAAGCAATTAACTGAAAATTATAGTAGTAAGTCTAATATTTCTTTATTCTTTTAATCTAAAATAGGGTAAGCCTTAGTAAATTAAAAATTTAAAATATCTTTTATTTCTGCTTGAACTGCCAAAATTTACATTAATTTTAAAAAATTTAATCAGTGTAGGGGCGCCTGGGTGGCTCAGTGGGTTAAAGCCTCTGCCTTCAGCTCAGGTTATGATCCCAGGGTTCTGGGATCGGGCCCTGCATCGGGCTTTCTGCTGAATGGGAAGCCTGCTTCTTCCTCTCTCTATCTCTCTGCCTGCATCTCTGTCTACTTGTGATCTGTCTTTCAAATAAATAAATAAATAAATCTTTAAAAAAAAATTAATCAGTGTACTGAAATGTGTATTATACATATAGTAGTATTTTTATGTGCAGATTTAAAAGGTACTCATAGATATTTACTAGTAATTTAAATAATATTTTTAAATATGAAATCATTCTGTCTTCTGTTTTAGAAATGTTCTGATTCTGAAATTTTATAAAAAATCTTGTCTAAATCAGATTTTAATCATGATTACATTTGAATATGTCTTAGAATAATGTGGGAGACTTGAAATTGATAATGACAGTGAGGATGGCTATAAAAATTAACATTTATTGAAAATATTTTAGATATCAGACAATGTCTAAAATTCTCACATTACCCTACTTAATCCACATAATAATCACATAAAACAGATGCTAATATTAACCCAATTTTAAAATTATCATACTCAGGTACTGATAGTAAAGTGTCTTGCCAAAGATCAACTTATAGAATATTGTGGAATTATTCTGTACCGTAGCTCCTGTCTCCAGGGGATTTCATCAAGATATTTTTCAAATTCAACCATTATCATATAAATGGCCAATATTCAGGTAAAAAAGATGCCCAGCATCATTAGTTATTAGGGAAATAAAATTAAATCTTTGTAGCTCAGTCAAATAAGCATCTGCCTTTGGCTCAGGTCATGATCCCAGGGTCCTGGGATTCAGCTCTACATCAGGCTCCCTGCTCAGCAGGGAATCTCTTTCTCCCTCGCTCTGCTTCCTCTCTCTCTCTTTCTCTCTCTCTCATTCACTCTCTCTCAAGTAAATAAAATATTTAAAAAAACACAATAAGATATGACTTCACACACTAAAATAACTATAATAAAATAGCAACAAAGTGTTGAAAGATATTGGAATATCAGAGTCCTCATAAATTGCTGGTGGTAACACATAATGGTAGAGCAATTTGGAAAAACTATTTTATAGGTTTTCAAAATGTTAATAGTCATCATGTGACTTTGTCATTCCTTCCCATGGGTATATACCTAAAAGAAATGAAAACATGCATCCACACAAAAACTTGTACACAAATATTTTATAGTAGGATTCTTCATAATAGCCAAAATGTAGAAACAACTCAAATATTCATGAATCAATGAAAACCACAAAATGTGGCTTATCCTTTCAATGGAATATTATTTAATAATAAAAAGAAAAGAAGGACTGATAACATGCTACACCCTGGATGCAGGTTGAAAACCTTTTGCTAACTGAAAGTAGTCAGTCACAAAAGACCACATATTACAGGATTCCATTTAATATGAAATGCTTAGGCAGTTTTATAGTGACAGAAAGTAGGTGAGTGGCTGCTTAGGGCTTCAGGGAAGGAAGAATAGTGAGTGGTTATTGCTGGGAGCAGTGTCCTTTTTGATAGAGTATGTAGATGTTCTAAAATTAGATTATGGTGATGGTTGATGATTATTAATCTAAAATTAGATTTAATCTAATTAATTTTAGATATTAATTAATTTTAGATATTAATCTAAAATTAGATTATGGTGATGATCACAATTATGATTATACTTTAAAAACACTGAATCTTACACTTGGAATGAGTGAATTTTATGGTATGGGAATTATATATCAATAAAATTTTAAGAAGAAATAAATTCTAAAACATAGAGCTTGAAAAGAAAGAGGAAGTGGATGGGGAAAAGCATATTTTAAAATCTTAATTATATTTTTCTCTTTTTCAAAATTAACTATAATTTAAAACAAAAATATAAAAAATTAGAATTTCTTCTGCTGAATACTTAATTCTTAGGAAAGATGGTTAATATTGAGACAATTACCAAATATAAATAGTTGTGTGCTTTTCCTCCCTAATCCCCAAGTAATACTAATCAGTAATTTTATTATTTTAGGTAAAAATACTCCATCCCGATGACTTAGTCTTTTTGTTTTTAAAATGAAAAGTGGTCCAAAAATAATACAAAAAGTGGATCACAGAATACTTTGACTTTTATGTTTTATTGCATATAATACAATATCTACTGCAAACCATTTGCATAAGTAAAAATCATGGAAGCATTATTTTAAGAGATTGGTATTTTAGCTAAAAATTATTGAATGACAATATAAAAATTAGCAAAAAATTCCATGTAAAATATAATTGAATTTATTTTTTTACCAATCTATAAAATCTAAAAGTTTAAGTGGTTGAAACAATGTAATATCATAAAATTGGGAAGTAAAATCAAGTGTGTTAGTGAATATGATAATCCCAGTAAATATTTCCAGGAGGAGGAGGCTATGCATTAAAATTTTTTAAAAATTAACTTTTGATAATCACTGTCTTCTTACCTGTTACTCTAAATACAATCTGATTGTTTTGAATTCTCACAAATATTTTCATGATCAAAGAAATACCAAAACATTGTATGCTTAAAATTCTTACAGACAGTATTTTTAGAATCCTGAACTATTTTCAGCTTAAAATGTAAATTAAGGTAAACTAAAGTATATTGATGTAAGATGTCAAAATGTATCCATATAGACCAAGTTTTACCTAGAGTTAACTTGAATCACTGTTAAAGATGAGGACAATGAATATAAATGACGTTTTGTTCTTGTGACACACTTTTAATTGCATTATAGTGTACATATTCATATAAACTTTTAAACAGCAGAGGAAATATATAAATAATATGATTTTCTAGTACTTCTAAATTAATTCCTTTGTCTTTAGTCATTACTTTCAATCAATTCTGAAATAGTTTATATTCTTTTTCTTTATCTCTCCACTAAATCTCTAAAGCAAGGATTCTCCCAGCAGGAACACACTACTGGGTTTAGAGTATGTATTTAGAATGATGCTAACACAAGTTTCAGTACTCTTTTGGTATCTTTAAGCCTTCGAATCAATTTTAAAACATTGGTCTTAATTTTTTTTTCTCTATATACCATTTAAAAGGAAATTGCAGCATTGGAAAAATTTCATGCACTTTGCAATCTCTTATCTCATCACTTTTTCCCCCTTCTATTATAACCCCTCTATCATCTTGATTATACCTATTATACTTCCTTTCTAGGGGAAAAATAGCAAGCTACTGAAAAGAGTGCTTCCATTACAAAACAGAGAAGCATTACATTAAAAACAGTTTTGAGGCTAAAAAAATAGGAAAAATAGAGAACAGCTGCATTTTCATTATTACTCTAATTTATTCTCCTTTTATTCACTCTGAGCATAAGTGTCAGACATGGACTGTGGCTTCTATATGTATTTTGCACTGTGTTTGTCATTCTTGCTAACTTAGTCCAAGTTTAGAATTAAGTCAACCAGAAGACAAAGTCTGCCCTGAGGGTTGATTTAATTAAAATGACACAAATTGTTTCCAACAACATATTTCTTAGGTTTTTGTAATGGTATGAGAGATCAGCACTACTTTTGAAATCAAATTATTAAGTTACAAATATATAGGAAGATTATGTAAAGTTTAATTGGTAATTATATACTCAGTGAAAAGAAAAGTTTGTAACAGATTTATGAAGGAAAAATATGTTGAAAATATTTCTAGACAATATGTTTAATTCAGTACATAGTCTAATTCAGAGAAATGGATATTTAGGAATTTTTCAATAGCAAGATATGTTCTTAGAATTATGAAATAGTTCTTGCAGTGAAGTCTTTAATGACTTTGAAATCTAGAGAGGAATTCATAATAGTAAGATAAATAAGATAGTAATTTTGCTTATCATAATGATTAACATGTTTGTCTTTAAAAAACATTAAAACCATAAATTTTCTTTCTTGAGCTCTGTTGTATATATGGTATTATTTATATCTTCATCTCCCTTCTTTCTTTTTTCAATAAAAAAGGGTATTAATTTTATAAAAAGGGGCAGTGACTATTTCAGAATGTGAAGTGTATCATCTTTATTTGTGTTCACATATGAACTGAAATAAGCAATGAATAGGCATTGAAATGGCTCTTTATTAGTTTAAAACTCAATTCATTTAATTCACATCTTCCTACCTCAACAGTGATCAATCATCTACAGTTTTCATATAAACTCTCCTTGATATCCTGTAGCATCATATAAAATGGACTTCTTGCAGTGAAACCCATTTTTATCAAGTCTAAACTTCAGAAAGCAGAACTTAAAGAAGTCTGTGTTCAGATTACTTCCTGTTACTAAATCATGAGAATTTAAACTCTGAGAATTTTTAAATCATTCACCTCTTGACTCCCTTGTGGTTGAACTGGGCCTTGAGACAAGTACATTAATTGATGGTATGAGGGGTATTCTGGATGTTCTTTTTCTCTGTTCTTGCAACCAGCAACATTAGTGATGATGTCTGCTCTCACAACCTGGGTCTTAGAGTGAAGACAGGTGTAAAAGGGAACCTAATCAGTGATGGATATGTATACAGACTTGATGAAGCATAAAATCTGTTTGTTTCCTACAAGCTCCTAAGATTTTGAGTTTGTAATTGCAGCAAATGGAAGTCATAGAAACTAATAAAGAATTGCTAGGGTCATATTTTAGATTATTATTTTAAGTATTTTCTAGTTAGATAAGCTCAAAATCACACTGGGAAAGATTTATCAAACGTATTAATTTTCAACTAGCATGCAAAACGAAATCTCAAACTTTTACAAACACAGTAGGAACCATGAAAGTCATTCTAACTGCATTATGCATTTAACGTCATAATGGCCTTTAAAGATATCCAGGTATTATGCAAAATCATTTTAATTCACAGACCAGGAGACTTATCCTCATTGATCTCACTTCTTTCAATGTAGACACTTCACTGGTATAAAATAATTTCATTTGGGGGCACCTGGGTGGTTCAGTTGGTTAAGTGAAGTAGTGATCCCAGGGTCCTGGCATCTTGCCTTCATGGGCTCCCTGCTCCCCTAGGAGTCTCCTTCTCCCTCTGCCCCTCTCCCTGTTCTCTCTTTCTCTCTCTCTCCCCTTTTCAAATAAATAAATAAAATCTTTCAAATAAATAAATAAATAGGTTTCATTTAATAAATCCCAGATTTTTTTCTGGAAATATCTATTTACTTTTCCTGGTTTTATTTATTTTTTGCTATGCAGATACAACCTACTTACTTATATACAGCACTTCAAATGTCAATATTTGAAGAAAACCAAATAACTTTAAATGACTTTTTTGTAACTGCTGAATCCATTCCATTTTTCTCTACTCATTTTCAAATGAATGCTAACTAGAATGCCTCTTAAGAATTTCTTCTTTTTGAAGTTCTGTGTTTCCTGAAAGCATAGTTTTCAATAATATAACCTAATTTGCATAAATTGTTTTTGACAAACACTTAAAAAATAAGGTATGTTAAATTGCTAACTTTAATTGTGTTTAATGTCTTCTAATATCCTAAACTTTATTTTTTAATTCGTCTAATAAACCTTACATCCTCTACCCCTTGTCCTTAGGAAATTTATGTTTGGTTCTAAGGTTCATATCCACAGTAAATATTGTATTTTTAGATTTGATCTGAAATTTTCTATTCTTATTGAAATTGTTTTGGATCATGAAACAATCAGAGACTCTATTAAAAATATGTTACTACTGGAAGTATTACCTGTCCTTTAAATTCTGAATTTGCATTAATATCACTAATAAAAATGTAGAAAAGAACAGAGAGGACCTCTGACAAGTTCTCTCCAGGGTGACAGCAATTGATTTATGAAGATTCTCTAGTTCTGAAAATTATTAGTAATCTACATTAATTATCTGATCTCCACCCTATTTTGTGGCATTTGATTCCTTAAATCTCAAGAGGAATTTTTCACAAAAGATTTCCAAGGAAATAGAAATAAATTTAGTGAATTAGTCTGGACAGTTTGAAAAATAAAAAGCAAATGCTGCGCTTGGGGCTTGTTTAAAGTAGTCAGAAACAGTACTGGCTGTGTCTGGGACATAGGAGATGCTAAGAATCATTTTCACTTGAGTATAAAACATAAAAAAAAAAAAAAAGGAGACAGGATGCATAAAAGGAGATAGAGATATCCAAAGAATGAGTGGAAGACATCCAAAGAAGTAACAGGGAGTCAACAAAATTATTTGGCTGCTAAGAGGTGCCTATAAATTTTGTTTAGACAGGGAGTAGATGAATGAGGCTACTGCTCTTCAAATCTTCTGTAAGGACTAGAAAGTTTCCTTCAGTGGGTAGTCATCCAGGTAAGATATAAGGCAGCCCTTTGGAGACCCAGGTCTCAGTACCACCTGAACTATTTATACTTAACAATAAAGGTAAAATCTTACCGGTTTGACATCTCCCTGTTCAAAATGAACAGATATTATACAAAAACAGTATCTAATAGGTGGGCCATCCATTATTGATCTGTACCTACTCTCAAAATATTCTGTTTTATCTGTCTGAAAAAAAAAAAAGTCTTCCCTTAAGAAAATTTTAAATTATTCTACTAACAACATTTGCTGAATGTTTAGTGTAAATCTGGTTCAAATTTCTGGAAAAGTACCAATTCACCCAATTTAGAATATCTGAAGAAAAATTTTAATGAAAATCTGCCATGATTCTGTCATACAACTAGCACATTTGCTGTCCACACTATCTATTCCTTCACAACTATATAGATTTTGTTGTTGTTGTTATTCCATACTGCCTTTAAGCCCTTGTCCTTAAAAAATATTGGCAACCTTTGTAAAAAAAAATTAAATTCATATCAAAAAATTATCAGAAAGTTTGAAAAAAGGATAGTAACTCATACAAAACCATAATTTATTCAAGCCACTTAAATATGTTTCAAGGACCTTACAGTTAGAATATAATAGTTTTAATTCTTTGCTTGTCACATTGTCATTAACTTATAAATGATATCAGGATGGACACAATAGAGGTAAATCAAAATTTCAAGGGAAAATTGCCTTTCTCAGAAAGCATTTTCCCTCAAAAAGGGTAATATCAATTTATAAAAGTAAAAATGTTCATTATTATCTTGGAAAGTTCTTATTATGGTAAAAACTGATAAAGTAATAATGTTTGCCATAAAAACCTTTTTATCTGAGATGCTAAATGGAATATTGAATATTGAAGAAAGAGCCTTGTGGAAAAATCATAGAGAAACCATTTAATATTTAACATCTGCACATTCTTTGCAATCCAAGGCTGTGCAATTTTCTGCAAAAGGAGGAAAGGAAAGTTAATACATCCTCTACACCTAACATAGCTGTTCTCTAAATGAATTTAAGATGTAGGACCATGTGTATTTAAATTTTAAAAATGACTGAGTAAGACTAGTAGTAGCCAAAAATTCATTCTGTTCTTGTTTTACCTGTTTTTTTTTCAATTAATTCCTTGCAGCAAATTTTAATTTTTCAAATTTTAAATTCAACTCACCTTATTGGTAGAGGATGAGAGGGAGGGATTGGACAATGACATTTTATGGCCAGTAAATGTAATATAAGTAGGACTTTCATCAATACAGAGATATAGGGGGGAAGATGAGTTACCAACAATATTCAAGAAAGACTTTTACTATTAATAAAGAAGTGAATGTTGAGTGAAGTTCAAGTTCTAATAGGTAAGACAATAAAAATGACTTTTATTTAAATTCGTTTCGAAAATTGTTATTTTTATATGAACTTTCACGTGTATTCAAAGCAAGTGCCATTACTGCACAAGAAAAACACACAGGTCGGTCCAACTCTTTACACCTGTGTTGCATCTGCTTCTACTGTGCTGTTACCTCTGACACAGTAAGACGGGTAACTTAGCCAGTTCAGTAAACTAGAGCCCCGGGGAAGGAAAGACATGGTGCAAGGTCATCATTTCTACTCAATAATGTATTTAATGAAAATGAGAATTTCTGTTTATTAGAATTTCTACATTTTTCTTTTTCTTTTTTTTTTTTTAAGATTTTATTTATTTATTTGACAGAGAGAGATCACAAGTAGGCAGAGAGGCAGGCAGAGAGAGAGAGGAGGAAGCAGGCTCCCTGCTGAGCAGAGAGCCCGATGCGGGACTCGATCCCAGGATCCTGAGATCATGACCTGAGCCGAAGGCAGCGGCTTAACCCACTGAGCCACCCAGGCGCCCTAGAATTTCTACATTTTTCAAAGTCAATGATTCCATGCTAAAAAAAGCATACTGAAAGCCCTGTTCCTAGTTTAATATGGATATAGAGAGAAATCACTGTTTAAAATTAGTGAAAATCACACAATGTAAAACTTCTTATAGGGAGGTCAATGAAAGAGATTAAGAGAAGATTCACCTCCTAAGATATCAACACTTAAATTACAAATATCATCTTCCTGATAAATAATACCTGCCTTCAGATTATTTTTTCTCTATATGGGACATGTAACTGAATTCATTCTACTTTGCCCCGTATATAAAGAACCTATCTGTCTGCTTAACGTTGGAATGCCCTCAGAATTTTGAGAAAATAATCTTTGTGAAGTCCAGATTGATGGAGCTCCTGCTAATTCCTAACCATCCCACTGGGACACAGAGGGAACTGTAGGAATGAAGGTGGCTGGAATGTATAGAATAAAATGTTGCAAACTAAGTCATTCTACTTGAAGATGTATGTTTCTAGGAGTCAACCCATAGGAGAAGATTATGAATTCCAGAGAAGTTTATGCAGTAGCAGCTGTAACGAGCAGCTGAATTAACTGCCAAATATTTCATCGTTTCTTAAGCACTTTTATTTCTGCTATCTCAGAGCAAAAATCATTCAGTGGAAAATATCATCTCTGTTCTCAGTTATTTGGCTGGTAAGATAAGCAATGAGCCCATTTAACTGAAGGGTCATCATCATGTATCCGGACATCTCCTGTGTATTGATTAGAACCCCAAAGTTTGTATGATTTTAGTTCTCAGTCAGAAACTTGCCCTGTGACATCTCCCAGGATAGAAGAGTTAGCATTTTCCATCCAATCCGAGTTCTTCCCCTTCTTGGGTCAGGGGCTGACAGAGTCAGGGGAATTCCTTGGCAACTGTAATTCTGATGGGGGTTATTTGTAAGTTAATCAACAGCACTAAAGTCATCTATTTGCCATGAAAAGCACAAATTCTAATGAGTCTGCTTCCATGGGACCTGTGGCTTACTTAGTTTTCTGGTCTACATGATGGATAGGCACCATCTCTCTTTCTTTCTATTTGCACCTCACTGTTAATAGAGACTGACAGGGAGTGAGCCTGGGTTAGGGTTATTAATCACAAAGTTTCTGAAATGCTGCAGTGGAGCTGGCAGCATGGCCATGACCTCTTTTTCATAATGCCCTAACTAATCACGTAATGACATTGTATATGAGACACTTGAAGTATGTCAAGTAGATATCAGCAGAGGCAGTAGGCAGATCATTTTTGAAAACATAAAAGCTTGGGTGAGAGTTTTAGTGTGTTTTGAGAAACATGAGTATAGTGGCTTGGGCAAAGAGTTGAACTCTGCTCAGACTCTGGGCTGGGTGGAGGAACCAGATAAGCATCTCATAAAAATGACAGCTTGAGTTTACTTTGAGGATGTTTACAAGAGATACACTTTCCAACTCAGAAATAAAAGTTCAAATTTGATCTTCTCTGGCTCAATAGAAGATCATATGATGGGAGCGTGAAATACAGAGACTAGAGAGTGAAAGTGATTTCAGAAATGCTGTACAGCTGTTGAGATCCCCATGAAAGAATAAAGGTTTGTAACTACTTCAATGCAGTCCTTCGAATGTTAAGATTGCACAAATGGTAAATCCAGCACTTCTTGGAAGGTTAGTATCGTTTGAAAAGATATTAGGCATAAGTAATATTGTGGGCTTAAGTGTGTGATTATTTAAGTGATCCACATCTTGATAATATCCCAGATAAGTTTTGCATTCATATATATAATATATACGAATATACTGTATATATATAGTATATATGAATATACTATTCATATATTATATATATGTGTGTGTGTGTGTGTGTGTGTGTGTATATATATATATATATATATATATATATGAATAGTCCCTAACAAGGGACCTGGAGAAATGGAAAAAACCTGACTATATATGACCAAAATTGCCTAAAATATTATATATCTTAATTTATTTTGTATAATGAATCTCTAGTAGTAATGAATCTAGTAAAAGCTATTTCTATTGTTACAAAAATAATGCATATTTAATACAATGATAAAAGCTACATAAATTATAAAGAATTAGAAAATGACCAGTAAGTTTTCCCCCTGAGGAAACCACTGTGTATATGTAAGCATTTTTCCTTGCACTAATTTTCCTGTGCTGGTTATGTAATAGAATACATAAGAAGAAATGGAATGATATCCATATATGGCAATATGGATAGTTCCCAGGAACACACTCTTGATATCAAAACACAAAAGAAGGGTGCCTGGGTGGCTCAGTGGGTTGAGCCTCTGCCTTTGGCTCAGGTCATGATCCCAGACTTCCAGGATCGAGTCCCTAAATCAGGCTCCCAGCTCCTTGGGGAGTCTGTTTCTCCCTCTGACCATCTCCTCTCTCATGCTCTCTCTCACTCATTCTCTCTCAAATAAATAAATAAAATCTTTAAAAAAAAACACAAAAGAAGTTGCAGAACATTATGTATTATAGTATGATAACACTGTGATACCATTTACAAATACTATAAAACACCTATAAGAATAATAGCATGTCCACACATGCATGTTTACAGATATGTATACATATATATAAAGTATATATGTGTAAAATGATACAATAGAAATTACTAAATTACTTTGATAGGAATTTAGTAATTTCTATTGTATCATTTTACCATCCATCTTTTTCAAAGAAATGGAACAAATAATTCTAAAATTTATATGGAACCAGAAAAGACCTCGAATAGCCAAAGGGATATTGAAAAAGAAAGCCAACGTTGGTGGCATCACAATTCCGGACTTCAAGCTCTATTACAAAGCTGTCATCATCAAGACAGCATGGTACTGGCACAAAAACAGACACATAGATCAATGGAACAGAATAGAGAGCCCAGAAATAGACCCTCAAATCTATGGTCAACTAATCTTCGACAAAGCAGGAAAGAATGTCCAATGGAAAAAAGACAGCCTTTTCAATAAATGGTGCTGGGAAAATTGGACAGCCACATGCAGAAAAATGAAATTGGACCATTTCCTTACACCACACACAAAAATAGACTCAAAATGGATGAAGGACCTCAATGTACGAAAGGAATCCATCAAAATCCTTGAGGAGAACACGGGCAGCAACCTCTTCGACCTCTGCCGCAGCAACATCTTCCTAGGAACAACGCAAAAGGCAAGGGAAGCAAGGGAAAAAATGAACTACAGGGATTTCATCAAGATCAAAAGCTTTTGCACAGCAAAGGAAACAGTTAACAAAATCAAAAGACAACTGACAGAATGGGAGAAGATATTTGCAAACGACATATCAGATAAAGGACTAGTGTCCAGAATCTATAAAGAACTTAGCAAACTCAACACCCAAAGAACAAATAATCCAATCAAGAAATGGGCAGAAGACATGAACAGACATTTCTGCAAAGAAGACATCCAGATGGCAAACAGACACATGAAAAAGTGCTCCATATCACTCGGCATCAGGGAAATACAAATCAAAACCACAATGAGATATCACCTCACACCAGTCAGAATGGCTAAAATCAACAAGTCAGGAAATGACAGATGCTGGCGAGGATGCGGAGAAAGGGGAACCCTCCTACACTGTTGGTGGGAATGCAAGCTGGTGCAGCCACTCTGGAAAACAGCATGGAGGTTCCTCAAAATGTTGAAAATAGAACTGCCCTATGACCCAGCAATTGCACTATTGGGTATTTACCCTAAGGATACAAATGTAGTGATCCAAAGGGACACATGCACCCGAATGTTTATAGCAGCAATGTCCACAATAGCCAAACTATGGAAAGAACCTAGATGTCCATCAACAGATGAATGGATCAAGAAGATGTGGTATATATACACAATGGAATACTATGCAGCCATCAAAAGAAATGAAATCTTGCCATTTGCAACAACATGGATGGAACTAGAGCGTATCATGCTTAGCGAAATAAGTCAAGCAGAGAAAGACAACTATCATATGATCTCCCTGATATGAGGAAGTGGTGATGCAACATGGAGGCTTAAGTGGGTAGAAGAAGAATAAATGAAACAAGATGGGATTGGGAGGGAGACAAACCATAAGTGACTCTTAATCTCACAAAACAAACTGAGGGTTGCCGGGGGGAGGGGGTTTGGGAGAAGGGGGTGGGATTATGGACATTGGGGAGGGTATGTGATTTGGTGAGTGCTGTGAAGTGTGTAAACCTGGTGATTCACAGACCTGTACCCCTGGGGATAAAAATATATGTTTATAAAAAATAAAAAATTTAATTAAAAAAAAAAAGAAATTACTAAATTATAATTTCCTTCATAAAATGATTTTTATAAATTTTACTCAGCTTCATTATCTATCCCTACCTTTGTCTTTTAAAAGACAAATGAACATTTATTTGCACTTTGTTTGTGGTATCTAGCACTTGCACGTCTCTGAGCTTTATTGCCAACTAGGAAAAGCATGTGTTGGGACAAGTGACATTCTAGCAGAGTTCTAACGAGGCCCCAGAAAGGAGACACGCAGAGTAAAGAGTTAATATGCCTTTCATTCTCTTTTGATTATTACTACTAAACTGTTACTAAACCCCAACACCTTAATATTAATAACCTCTCAGGAAGATAACAATAATATTTATTTTTATTGGTTGAATTCATTTTGGAGAAGGTAAAAGTAAAACATAGGATGGTTTGAGGCGTAAGGCTGTATTCTCATATGAAATTAAATGTAATAGACATTTATTAGGGGAGTTTCTCTTTCTTATTTTACTTCATTTGAACATAACTTCCCTGTTATATGTCCCTTTTCTTATTTTCTTCTTCTCTCTCTGATTTTCTTCCTTCTCTGTTTTACTGTCTTTTTCAGAGGTCCAAGAGTTTGGGAGGGAAAAAATTTATGAATGCTCTGGTGCAGTGGAATGAAAAACTGGAGAAGCATGCCCTTTTACTTTACAGTTTGAGAATAGCTATAAATGTTAAATAAAGTTTTAAGGAATAAAAAGAAAATGAAAGAAGAAAAAATCCAAGACCAATAACTTTGTTAGAAGTAAATCACAGATATGATAAATGGGACTCTAAAATTAAAGGAAATTATCAGAAAATTCTTTTTTTCTTTACATGTATGATTAGTAGGACCATTGTATAAATTCACTGATTCTTTAAAAAAAAAAATGAAAGCCATTAAAAAGGTATAGGGTCTTATCTTCTAATACAAAGAACTATTCAGTTCTTTCCATATAAAATAGTGACATTTCACCCATTTTCTCTGTCATTTCATTCTTTTCAAAGCAGCTGGAAGAACAAAAATTAAAATTAAAGCAAAAAGGTATTCTATAGGCTTGTCAGGTGAAATTTCACTAAAGGAGGCAGCTAGCTATATACATTTCTATTACAAGGAGTGTGTCTCAAATGTCAGGAAAACTTTTGAATCTGGAAACAAAGTGCAAGCTTTTTCACATAAGTTGCCCTGATTAACATAAAATCATTCAAGCAAAATATAATAATTCTAATTTACTTAAATTAGTTGAAAAACTGAAATATTCCCAGGCAGGTTACCTTTTAGAAAATAGTCCTCAAATTTGGTAGTGAATCAAAATCAGACCAGGAGTTGAGAGGTACTTATTGTGTGCCCCTGCTCTATTGGGTTCCATGATACAAAGTTCTTTGAAAGGGAAACTAAAAGCAAAATTTGACTTGCCTTGCCAAAGGTACATTGTATGTACTCTTTGATGAACTATATTTATATGGTTATCAAGTTACAAAATTATAGAACTGAATGTGTAAAGAGTAACAACTCTAATGTCTCTAAAGCAGTATTCATGGGAAGAAAGCTCAATGTCTATTACAACTAACACATCACACTAAATGTTTTATTATTGTAATTTTGCCTAAAGCAAACAACCGAGAAAAATAAATTATACTAAAAGGTAAGGAATTTAAATACAAGGAATATCAAGGTATTAATTTTCTTATTGTATTCCAATACCAGCTCAACAAGTTGACCCTAGATACGTATTAAAGATATATCTTTTTCAGAAGAATAAACATTGTTAAAATGTCTATACTGCCTAGAGCAATCTATACTTTTAATGCCATTCCGATCAAAATTCCACTGGTATTTTTCAAAGAGCTGGAGAAAATAATCCAAAAATCTGTATGGAATCAGAAGAGACCCCAAATCACTAAGGAAATGTTGATAAACAAAAATAAAACTGGGGACATCAATTACCTGATTTCAAGCTCTACTATAAAGCTGTGATCACCAAGACAGCATGGTACTGGCATAAAAACAGATACATAGACCAGTGGAACAGAGTAGAGAGCCCAAATATGGACCCTCAACTCTATGGTCAAATAATCTTCAACAAAACAGGAAAAAATATACAGTGGAAAAAAGACAGTCTCTTCAATAAATGGTGCTGGGAAAACTGGACAGCTATATATAGAAGAATGAAATTCGACCATTCTCTTACACCATACACAAAGATAAACTCAAAATGGATAAAAGACCTCAACGTGAGACAGGAATCCATCAGAATCCTAGAGGAGAACATAGGCAGTAATCTCTTCGATATCAGCCACAGCAACTTCTTTCAAGATATGTCTCCAAAGGCAAAGGAAACAAAGCGAAGATGAACTTTTGGGACTTCATCAAGATCAAAGCTTCTGCACAGCAAAGGAACAGTCAACAAAACAAAGAGGCAACCCACAGAATGGGAGAAGATATTTGCAAATGACAGTACAGACAAAAGGTTGATATCCAGGATCTATAAAGAACTCCTCAAACTCAACACACACAAAACAGACAATCATTAAAAAATGGGCAGAAGAGGGATGCCTGGGTGGCTCAGTTGGTTAAGCAGCTGCCTTCGGCTCAGGTCATGATCCCAGCGTCCTGGGATCGAGTCCCACATCGGGTTCCTTGCTCGGCAGGGAGCCTGCTTCTCCCTCTGCCTCTGCCTGCCATTCTGTCTGCCTGTGTTCACACCCTCTCTCTCTCTGATAAATAAATAAAATCTTAAAAAAAAATGGGCAGAAGATATGAACAGACACTTCTCCAATGAAGACATACAAATGGCTATCAGATACATGAAAAAATGTTCATCATCACTAGCCATCAGGGAGATTCAAATTAAAACCACATTGAGATACAACCTTACACCAATTAGAAAGGCCAAAATTAGCAAGACAGGAAACAACATGTGTTGGAGAGGATGTGGAGAAAGGGGAACCCTCTTACACTGTTGGTGGGAATGCAAGTTGGTGCAGCCACTTTGGAAAACAGTGTGGAAATTCTTAAGAAATTAAAACTAGAGCTTCCCTATGACCCTGAAATTTCACTACTGGCTATTTACTCCAAACACACAGATGTAGTGAAAAGAAGGGCCATCTATACCCCAATGTTTATAGCAGCAATGGCCACGGTCACCAAACTGTGGAAAGAACCAAGATGCCCTTCAACGGACGAATGGATAAGGAAGATGTGGTCCATATACACTATGGAGTATTATGCCTCCATCAGAAAGGATGAATACCCAACTTTTGTAGCAACATGGACGGGACTGGAAGAGATTATGCTGAGTGAAATAAATCAAACAGAAAGAGTCAATTATCATATAGTTTCACTTATTTATGGAGCATAACAAATAGCATGGAGGACATGGGGAGTTAGAGAGGAGAAGGGGGTTGAGGGAAATTGGAAGGGGAGGTGAACCATGAGAGACTATGGACTCTGAAAAACAATCTGAGGGTTTTGAAGGGGTGGGGGATGGGAGGATGGAGGAACCAGGTGGTGGGTATTAGAGAGGGCACAGATTGCATGGAGCACTGGGTGTGGTGCAAAAATAATAAATACTGTTACACTGAAAAGAAATTAAATATATATATATATATCTTTTTTTAAGAACATCTTTTATATCTGAACAATGATAATGAAAAACAAAGGTTAAAGGGCTATTTCAAACTTTGTGGTTTTTAGTACTCAATGTTTCAAATTGTTTTAAGTACCTTCTATTAATATGATGTGAGTATAGCATATGTAGAAAAGAGTTGTTTTGCTACTGACATTTAATGAAAAAGAGCAAGAAAAAATGTAGCAATATCACATGTAGGTATGGCATACGTATATGTGTCCTATCACTCTACATTCACTTCAGATATTTATACTCATAAAACTATTTCTTGACATCCAATAAAGTCTTTCTCTAAATCCATCCTGTTAATCAATCATTCATGGAATGGATGCTGCCATACTTTGTGAAAATCCATGTCTCCTCCCTTCCTTGGAAATGATTTTATTATTTCCCTCTTACATTAAGGTGGCCTACATACCTCTCTCAGGAATAGAGTGTAGGTGAAATCTTGTAAATCTGAGGTAAGATCAGTTGGTAACTCCCTTTCTCATTCATGGAGGTTCTGTTCTTTATGTATTTCTAAATGCAAAGAGAAATATTCAGTGACAATGATAACCTGAAGAATATCGGTGACATCTTTTCAGGCTTTTTATCTTTAGTGATTTTATTTCCCTCAGATCTATCTAAAAGGAAGCATGACATTGTTGTTCACAGTCTACTTAAGATCTTGTCTTCTTTTTTTATTCATAAAAACTTCCTGTTTTGTTTTTTCCTCATATTTATTTGGCAGTTCCTTCACAATTTCCTGCTTGACTCATTTCCTAGAACTACACCTTACTAAGCAGTACAGTGTTTCTTAGGAGTCTACACAAGCTCCTTTCTCATTTCAGTCTTCTGACAATGTAAATTCAATTAGCTAAGAAATGCAGGTGACTAGTTATCTTCCTAGACTTTATTCATCCCACATGTTCCAAAATTGTAACTGAATATCCTGCTAGATATATCTGCTTAGAAATCACTTAGGCACTGCCAAATTCTTAAAAAATGAAATCAAATCTTTGGTGCAAAATTTATCTCTCACCAGAGGCTTATACTACTTTGTTTTATACAAGCCTGTGTTCTTTTCCAGGCACATAGCTAGGTTATGTTTCCTGTTGGATGTAGCCATATGTCTGTGCAATAACTAAGTAGATGTTATTAAAAGTGATAGTAGGTTTATTCCTAGGTATCTTATGGTTTGAGGTGTACTATGCAGCCATCAAAAGAAATGAAATCTTGCCATTTGCGGTGATGTGTATGGAACTAGAGGGTATTATGCTTAGCAAAATAAGTCAATCGGAGAAAGACAACTACTATATGATCTCCCTGATATGAGGAAGTGGAGATGCAATGTTGGGGGGTTGGGGGGTAGGAGAAGAATAAATGAAACAAGATGGGATCTGGAGGGAGACAAACCATAAGTGACTCTTAATCTCACAAAACAAACTGAGGGTTGCTGGGGAGAGGGGGACCAGGAGAAGGGGGTGGGGTTATGGACATTGGGGAGGGTATGTGCTATGGTGAGTGCTGTGAAGTGTGTAAACCTGATGATTCACAGACCTGTACCCCTGGGGATAAAAATACATTATATGTTTATAAAAAAATTAAAAAAAAATTTTTTAAGTGATGGTAGGGTACCTGGATGGCTCAGTTGGTTAAGCCTCTGACTCTTGATTTCACCTCAGATCATGATCTCAGTGTTGTGAGATCAAGCCCAGAGTAAGGCTCCATGCTCATCGAGAAGTCTGCTTCTTTCTCATTCCCTCTTTCTCACTCCTCTCTCTCTCTCTCTCGATATCCCCCCTCCCCTCTGTCCCTCCCCCTGCTCATGTGCATGATCTCTCTAAAGTAAATAAATAAATCTTGAACAAAAACTGATTGGAGCTATGATCTGTACCATCCACATAAATTCCTTTCCATGAGTAATCTTTTATTCCCTCCTTTTACCTTTCTGCTAGTTGAGTGGAGAGGACCCACAAGCACTGAGGTGGTTGAACTTGAAATTCTTTTTTCTTTTCTTTTCTTTTCTTTTTTTTTTTTAAGATTTATCTATTTTAGAGAGAGAGAGCATAAACAGGGAGAGGCAGGGAGAGCGAGAGAGAGAGAGAGGGAGGGAGATAAGCAGACTCCCCATAAATTTAGGCGCCCGATGCTGGGCCCAGTGTGGGACTTGATCCCTGGACCTGATACTATGACCTGGGCCAAAACCAAGAGTTAGATGCTTAACCTACTGAGCCACCTGGGCACCCTTGAACTTGAAATTCTAAATGGACACAGGGAATGCCCCTCAACCAGGAATACACACATTGAACTGTGGTATAAACTAGAAATAATATATGTATTGTGTTTAGCCACTGAGAAATCCACATTTATGTATTACATTAACCAGTGTTATTTACCTTACAGCCAGGCTCTTATTTTCCCTGAAAATAAATTCCATGTGCTCAAGCATATAATATAAAGCCCTTTGCTATCTAGTCTCTGATGACTTTTTCTGTCTCAGTTTTTGCCTTCCGTAATCCTACTCCCTAAACAGAATATGCAACCTCTCTTCATCTTCCATGTGTCCATAGTGCCTTTAGATTGGAACCAAGATGTCCTTTCCTTGAGTTTTCAGACCCTTTGCAAATCTAGGCCAAATGGCCTTTGGAGGAGTCTTTATAGTATAGGGTACATAACCCTGTCTTAGTCTCATAGGCTGTGTTAATCTCCCATTAGTCTATATATTTCCTGAGAGCAAGAGCTACATTTCTCATTATTTACTATCTAATACTAAGCATAATACCTAGGATAAAGCTGATATATAGTGTGTGCTTAGTGAAAAAAATACTTAAGTTAGAAGATACAATTACAGGGGCACCTGGGTGTCTCAGTCTGCCTTCGGCTCAGGTCATGATCCCAGGGTCCTGGGATTGAGCCCCGCATCGGGTTCTCTGCTCAGCAGGGAGCCTGCTTCCCTTCCTCTCTCTGCCTGCCTCTTTGCCTACTTGTGATTTCCATCTGTCAAATAAATAAATAAAATCTTTAAAAATAAAAAAAGAAGATACAATTACAGATGGACAAATACAATTAATTAAATGAATAAATATAACTCAAAATGTGATGAGTCAGACACCAGGATTTGCTTATAGTTGTAGTGTAATGGTAGTATACAGTTGTAGTATAATGTAGTATAACTATTAAACTGGAGTTCCAGTCTTGTCTCTAATACTTTCCAGGAATGTTACAATAGCCTAAGCCATCATTTCTTCCTAGTAAAGCAGAGCCTCTACTATCAGACTCACTGCCTACTTGAAGATCAAATATTAAGATATAATGATGATTTGATGATTTGATGATTAACTGAAGGTAGATATCACCATGGCTAACATGTACTCAGTTACTAAAACTTGGCTGATTTAATACAAATGAGATATAGAAGCATTATGTGTATTGGTAAAAGCAAAAGAGTAGAAGGTAGGGGTCTCATTTTAGCTCTTATTATGTATGTGAAAACAATATCAGATGTGGAACAGTAAAACCCTTAAACTTTTGAGTTCCCAATTTTACTATTTTTAATAATATTTAATAACTTAAATATTAAGTACTTTTGGATATACTGTGTACCAATTACTTTATTAGGTTTTGTGGTCAGTGTGGTACATAAGATATGCAGATTTCTTATAGTAAGGTCTTTGATAGGGGATAGAGACAAGTAAACATAATGTACTGCCATAAGTGCCATGGAGAGCAAGCACAGGAAATCACATGGAAGGGTCCTCTTCATCTACTCTTGAGAGTTTATTTTCAAGGAGAAAGGACATATAAGGTGAGACATTGAGAATCAGTATCCTGGTATTATATAATAACCAATATCATGGTCCTGAATGATACTGGATGAAATAATCTGCAGTAATGATCCTGCAAAGAATGGGTTGGATTCAGGTAACCTTGGGCAGCAAAACCAGTTAGGAAGAACTTGCAGTAATAATTAAGGAGAGATACAGTGGTAGCCTTAGTTTAGGAAGGAACTCAGGACAGACTTTTATTCATTTAACTGATGGAGAAGCATTAAGATGAAGCATTAAGTTGATATAGCAAGGGGCACCTGGGTGGCTCAGTGGGTAAAAGTCTCTGCCTTTGTCTCAGGTCATAATCCCAGGGTCATGGGACGGAGCTCTGCATCAGGCTCTCTGCTCATCAGGGAGCTTCCTTCCCCCAACCCCTGCCTGCCTCTCTGCCTACTTGTGATTTTTGTCTGTCAAATAAATAAATAAAATCTCTTTAAAGAAAATGATACAGCAAGCACCAAAAAAAACCCAAAAAAAACCAAAACAAAACCCATATTGAGGAACTGGCTATTTATAGACATTATTTTAAAGAGAGGAATACAAAAATCAGATTCAGGTGCAATGCAAAACCAGTTAATGTCTGACAGGGTGAAAAAAAACACAACTTTTGTCATTCTTTTTTCCCCCAGACACGTATCTTCAGGTTACAGTTTCATTGTGTCTAGGCTTCAAATGCAGGAACTTTCTCCTAGATAATTGCCTTGGTTAGGCTTGTTAAAAAATGCCCCCTACATGACATTGAAAGTTCATGCCATTCTTTCGTCCAGGTTTTGGATATATTTTCTATGGTACACAAACATTTTAGATATTCTTTAGGAATAGTGTGGAGAGAAGTTGATAATTAATTGGATGTTAGGGTCATAGAGCTAGAAATTAAAAATATTACGCAGGCTTCAGTGTTGAACAACTAATTGGATAGATGAAAGTCCTTCATTCACACAGAGAACCCAGAAGGTGAAATAATCATTTGGGGGGAGAAGGGTGTACTGGTTTGGGAAAAGAGAAAGGAAAAAGAAAGCATGAGTTTAAAAAAAAAAAAAAAGGAAAGGAAAGAAAGCTTTCTTCTAGTGCTAGAGCAGAGGATAGTTTGCAGTCAATAGAGAAATGAAAACAAATGGGGGATGTGGAAGCTGTGGATCCATGAAAAACTTTCAGGGCACCTGGTGGTGGTACGCCAGAGATGAGAAAGTGAAAGCCGTGGTTTGAAGAAGATACGCTCTGGCTAGAGCACATGGGTATGAGCATGGGAAGATGGGAGAGATCAGAATCATTCGCACACCAATGGAAAGAACACGTTAGAAGCAGAATAGACGGTAGATACAACAAAGAGAGGGTATGATCTACATGAAGACAAATCTGAATTACCAGATGAGAGATTATCCTTAAATAACAAAGGACACACCCCACATGAAGGGGCAGAGAAGACAAAGAGAAAACTTACATGGGAACAGCTGCAGCTTTTTTTATGAATAGCTCCTTTACTCTGAAAAATTAAAAGTGATGTCATGTGCCGAGAATGAGGACATTGATGGTGACAAGTAGAGAATAAGCACAGTTAGTGAACATATCATTTCTGTGTAGCACTGATAGACCATTTCATTTTAAAAAAGAAATAGTAGAATTGTTTTCATTTTTTTTTTAATTTTAAGAAAGTGAATAAATTGTTCTTTATGCTAGGGTTGTTCTCTAAATGCCTCTCTCTATAATTCTCCAAAATTACTCCACTAAAATGGTGCCTGTGTGGCTTAGTCGGTTGAGCATCCAGCTCTTGATTTAGGCTCAGGTAATGATGTTGGGGTTGTGGGACTAAGCCCCATATGGGACTCCAAGCTCAGCCTAGAGTCTGTTTGAGATTCTCTCCTTTTGTCTCTCCCCCTACCTGCATTCTCTCTTTCCCTCTCTCCTTCCCCCTTTCTCTCTCTCAAGTAAATAAATAAAATCTTTTAAAAAAATTATCCCAGGGTACATGAGAGGCTCAGTTGGTTAAGTGTTGCCTTTGGCTCAGGTCATGATCCCAGAGTCCTGGAATCAAGCCCCACATCTAGCTCCTTGCTCAGCAAGGAGCCTGCTTCTTCCTCTTCCTCTGCCTGCCTCTTCCCCTGCTTGTGCTTCTATCAAATAAATAAGATCTTTAAAAGAAAATTATTTCACTAAATGTTTAGCAATAATTCACTTCTTGTTTTTTTTTTTGTTGTTGTTGTTTTTATCTTTATGCCCATCCCTCCCTGTGGATGGGCATAAAGTGGGCAGTTAGAAGACCTTGCCCACTGGTCATATGAGTGAAAAAATCAGTTTAGAGATGAGCAATACATTGGCAGCATTTTTATAAGAATGGCTCATAATATGCTGATACTAAGATCCTAAAACTGTCCCAGTTCCTACACTTCTAACAGCCTAGTGGTTTTCCTTAATTCAGTGATTTATCTCATATTTTAAATTTACTTGTTTAATGTGGTTTTGGTTGTGTAATTTAGAATGAGACCATTTCTTTGATTATAGTCAAATAACTACAATGAAGATAAAAAAATATATACCTTCAAGTGGGTTGTTGTGACATATGTTAAAATATGAAATGAGCAAGTGTTGGATACAGTGATTGCTAATAAGAATTCAGCTAATCCCCATGCCTGATACACAATTTGACACATTTTAATATTTACTATTGAAACAGCTCAAAATTATTTTGTTTCCTAGAAATCAGGTTTATAGATTTAACACAGCTGTGGCTTTAGGTCACTTACCAGAAAGTCAGAATGTTGATAGGTATATAACCCCATATTAATTGCTTTCCAAGAAAGCTTAACCAAATTAGAAATAGAATAACATGTAGCTTTGTTGAAGGAAGGTCTTTCTATCCAAATACAATACAAAAGAGAAGAGGCCAGATGATCAGGATCTTAAAAATTCTAAATCCAAAGCTCCATGTTAAAGTTAGTAGGCAAAACAAACCACAAAGGGGGGGGGGCAGAACAAAACAAAACAAAAAACCCCATAAGATCAGGGAGGAGCCAAAGGGAAGAAGAAAGCAGATCCTAGTGCGCTTCCCAATATTTACAATTTTTTTTTAATGTACAACTCTTGATTGATGGTGAAAATAATTATCCTCTTTGTAAAGTACTTCTACTTTGACACTAGCTTTGGGGGAAGTGGTAGATCACTTTTTGATTTATAATGCTCTTATTTGACATTTACAACAGTCTTGATTTCTCAGGTGCTGAGAGGAACACAAATCTAATAGAACATGAAGATTAACCTGAATGTATTATACATAATCTATTAGAATAGAAGTTTATAAGGAAATGAGTCAAAAAATACAGAGTACACAGAAGAATCCAAGGTTTAATAACATGCATGTGCTGTTGAAACAAATGCAAAGAATCCTGACATCTGATTCCCATTCTAACATAAAGAGAGAAGAGACTACATAAAGGAGCTGACATTTTATAGAGATCGTAAGTTAGGTCACAGTTTCCTGAATTGATATCAGAGTTGAATTATAAGTATTTAACAATCATCACATTGTCCTCTGCCAATAAGGACAAAGGATAGAAGAATATACCTTTGATCTTTTCCTTCAAATAGAAATACTACAATTTTCAGAGTAATTTGTTCAGCATTATAAAGTGTTTAAAAGTCTCTGTATTCTGTAAAGCAAGATAATATGAACTGTAATATTGATTGTTCTTAGCTTACCTAGAAATAAAGATTTTGTCACTTAGGTTTGTAAGGATATCAGAATTAGCATGTACAATACTCATATCCTTTTAACTGTATGATTTGTAGTGGTGAAATCAGAGAGTTTTTCTTTATTTTCTATTACCCATCATTTTATCTGTTATCATTATTATTTGCATGATAATTACCACCATACAAAGCAGCAACACACATTTTTAAAGCATTTACATGTTTTAATTACCCTGCTTTCCTCAAAGCTGCAAACAAGTATAAACTAGTTCTTGCTCTCAATAGGTTTTAAGTTAGGATCTAAATTAAAGATTCATAAAGGTGATCTTTACAAGGTTACCAGGTACACATCTTTTTCTCCTCAATGCCTCGCAATGTATCTGAGATATATATACATAGGAAGATCAAAATATGTGTTGAATTATGGAGATAATTCCATCCAGACAATAGAATATGACCCAGCACTAGAAAGAAAGGAGCTATCAAGCTATGAAAAGAAATGGAGGATTTGTAAATGCATTTACTGAGAGAAAGAAGCCAATCCCAAAAGGCCACATACAATATCTTTCCAAATACGTAACAAAGGCAAAGTTGGAGGCAGTAAAAAAAAAATCACTGGTTAACAGTGGATGGGAGGGGGAGAGGGATGGTTAGTGAAGAACGAATGATTTTTAGGGCAGTAAAAATACTCTGTATGATATTGTAATGATGGATTGTACATGTGTCCCAATCCACAGATGTATATAACACCAGGAGTGAATCTCAATGTAAACTATGAACTTGGAGTGATTACAATGTGTCATTGTAGGTTCACCTGTTATAATACATATACCCCCCTGGTGGGAGATGTCCATCATGGGGATGCTAAGCATGTGTGACAGAGAGTAAATGAAGTATTTCTGTTCCTTCCTTTCAATTTTGCAAGGAAACTAAACATGCTCTAAAAAATTACATATTTTTTAAGTCACAAATATTTAGGAAATATTTAGTAAATAATGCTCAAAAATCTTTTGGAATGAATGAATCAATAGTTGAGTGAATTACTAAAGGAAGGATTCACTTCAAGCTATGTTGTCAAAGCCCTTGACGGTCTGTAGAGTTTATTAGATAGAAATTCTATACATGGAGGCAAATAAAGAAGCAAATCAATGGCTATAAAAAGGAAAACTAAGTTGACAGGAATGTAGACAATGGAGTACAGGAGAATAGGCTTGGAAGGAGACAGTCCAAGTTAGAAGACTCATGCAATTATCTGTGAATTATTTTGTTTTCTCTTGCCACGTAAAGTTGGTTGGTATGACAATTTAGCTATCTTTTGCTGACAGTAGTTTCAGTCAGTAAAATGAAGATTGCATGATATTTCAGTTAAAATATTTGAGAGTAGTTAATGTAATATATGGCTTATCCTTAACATATAAAGGGTACTATTGTATGTAAGTAAAATTCGGGAGCACCAGTAGTTCTAGTACAAAGTAAGCAAGGATGTTAATTTCAAAGTATATATTTGCATAGTGTTCATTCAATTATCTTTTTTTGAACTTTAGGATATTAAAGTAAACCATTGTTTAAACACAATTTTGTCCTAGCTTCAGTGAACACAAAGATAATGGCAGAGTAATTTGACAAATAGATTGGAGTTATAAAGCAATCTAAAACCATTTTTAAGAATTGGATGAGCCAAGTGTAATTGATTCTTGTATGTGAGCTGCGTATTGAAGAGGGACCCACCAGCAATCAAACACTCTGTTCTTTTCTAAATTAACCTTAATGAGAAAGGAAAAATCATAATTTGCTTAGTGGAAAAACACTGGAATAGAAATTAGTTCACATGAGAGTAAAGTGCTTTCTGTCTTTGATTTGTTCCAAGGGAACTTATTCAAGACACTTAATAGCTAGTCTCTAATTGAATATGTGGTGTGTGTGTGTATGTGTGTGTGTGTGTGTGACAGAGAGAGAGAGAGAGAGAGAAAATTTTTACATGTATCCTTGTAAAATTATCCTGATGGGAAGTTTATGTATGCCATACTTGGTTTTCTTAGTGATTTTCAGTCAAACATTTAAGCTAATTCTGTTGAAAATTATCATTACATAGAATTAAAATATCTCTTTATTGCAGAAATATGCTTTCCCTCCCATTGTCACTTTCCATATCCTACTCTTTCCTATCAAACATAGTTAGAAATCATGTGTACCTACAGATTACATTGTGAAATTTAGAATGTGAAAATGATTAGGATTAGAAAGTACCATTTACTGAGCAAACATGTACAAAGTACTAATTCAATATTGAAAGGAAATTTTTTAAAAGAGAAGAAAATTCAAGTCAAGAGGCTTTATTTGAGCTGAGGACAACTGTCCATGATACACAATCTTCACAAAGAGGAGAGTGCCCTGGAGCAGGAAAGAGTGTTCTGGAAAAAGAACAGGGTTATATATGGGTTTTGTTTGTGTGTGTGTGTGTGGGGGGGGGGGTGTTTACATCAAGAATTACAAATCATCATGAAAAAGGACATCTCAGAAAATTATAAACTTTATTTTATGCTCTTGCATGCTTCAGAGGTATTGGAACAGAAATTAGGAAGATATTTTATTACTCTTTTGTTTGAAATATTTCTTTTAGGTTACTTGCTAAGGAGCAGATACACAATGTGTGCTCAGGGCAGGAATAGAGCTCATGCTTTAAAATTTGATGAAGTCTTTCTGATCCTTAAGTATAGCTTCCTGGGGAGCAAACAAGCAGGACCCACAAACATTAAAAGTTGAAAATTTCCTTTATCACAACACTATAGATAATTTAATATTTTAACCAGCACTGTACTCTATTATTTCTGAATATTCATGTTTAGCACATTGGAAAAGTAATTTGAAGGCTTGTATTTAAGTTTAGTTTATTTTGAAACTTGGTTGTATTAGCTGTGATATCTGAAAATGATATATCAAAAGATATATGATATACATAAATTTATACGGCTAGAAGAATAGTATTGGATAAAACTAAAAATATTATTTTTGAAAGTATGCTATATGTGTAAGTATGTATGACCTTCTCTGAAAATTGAGAGGTTAAAATCCTATTTTCAAAAAACATATATTCTTTTATAAATGAATCTGAAAACATGTGTGTTTTATATGAATAAGTGGCTTCAAGGTTTATTGAAGATAGTAATTTTGAAACATTTTTAAATAAAATATGTTTCAACCTTATTAAAAGTATATATAGATTAAACATATTGCTTGAAATCATACAAATTATTTTATTTAATAAAATCATAAAATGTTAGAAAATACTCAAATATTTATATTTCTAAAATGTTTCTTACTAGCAGAAATTTCTTTCATCAAACATTATTTTTAAAGCATGACCTTTACATTTTAGGGATGGATTGTGTTCATATTTTCTAAAACATCTATCAAGTAGTATACTACTAATAGATATTTATCATCAAAAAAGAATCAATGTATTTGGAATAATTATATTTGTAAGAAAAAAAACGCCATTCGTTTTTATTCAATTATTTTAACTACTTTGCTAAGAGATAACCAGAATACTTATCTGTGATTAAAAAGATCTTCATAGCTATTCTCTGTATACTTATAAACTATTTATAGGTCTACTATACATTTTAAAGATCTCATTTTGTGAAATTAATGACCTGGGTGTTAGCATGTATAATTTTTGCACCTGATTTCTACCTGTGTGAAGGGACAATAGCTTTTCTCTGAAAAATACGGTGAATGAAATTCATGCCTGGTATGACCTTTGCAGCTTGAACCTAGAACATTTAGCTTGTTCTCAAAATACTTTTTAGGTATTGTTTATTTTAAAAAACATATTTTTTCCAACTCACCTTTCTTTTAGTAGCTTACCAAAAGCACTTCTTGAGATATGAGTTTGTGAACCAAAACCTGGAAAATAAAGTGAGACATTAAAAATATTCGGACTGTCATGTAACTCTACAGTAAAATTTCCCATAGTGCATAATTTCCTTGCAATTTTTTTCTAAACTCATAAATAATATATTCTTGTGCCTGTCAATAGTGTATAGTGACAAAAGAAAGCATTTTGTTTTCCATGTACTGTTCTAGCTAACTTTAATGCTTCAGTAAATGTTTCAGCAATAGTATATGGCCTTTGTCTTCATTATTAAGAAACATGAAAATAAATTTCATTATTTTTCTGAAAAATTGCCAGTCGGTTTTTGTCTTCTCTTTGAGTGTAGTTGTCCAGTTAAGAAACACTGGCTCTACCACTTCTTTTAATAGGTAACATATTCTGAAATATTTATCCTTCTTTATTACTGGTTTTTTTTTTTTTTTTTAGTAGAAAGATTATTAAGTCAACTTTCCATTTTCTAAATATTGGTTAGGTCTAGAGAACACAATTTATGAAACAACTTAACAGAATACAAAGAAACTGTCTTACAATGCAACTTACAGAAAAGTAAGGGAAAATGGCCCATACAGCTCCTCTGCTTTGTGGAAACCCAACACTTAAGGATATCTCACAAACCAAGAGGCCGTGTGAGTACGTAAGGAGACTAGTTCTATTCAATACATTAAATGTTATTAAAGCCTAAGTTTTATCTTATTTTTAGTTTAAAAAAATAATAATAGAAGGCCTTATATTCATCCCCTAGACCACAATTTGTTTTATGCCTTGGAAACAACTCTTTTGTGTAAATGAATGAATTTACTGGTAATTCAATGGCTCTCAAATGTCAGAGTACCTAAGAAATACTCTGGGGTGCTTTAAAATGCATATTCTTTTTTTTTTAAAGACTTTATTTATTTTAGAGAGTGTGTGCACAGGGGAAGAGCAGAGGGAGAGGAACAAGTAGACTGCATGGAGCACAGAGCTTGATGAGGGGCTCAGTCCCATGACCCTGAGATCATGACCTGAGCTGAAATAAAAAGTCAGATGCTTAACTAACAGAGCCACCCATACACCCCTAAAATGCATATTCTTAAGCCCTACTCTAAACCTACTGAATCAGAATTATTGGGAAGTGGTATTAAACCCAGAAAGCTAAATTTGGAAAACTCCCCTGGTGATTTTTTTTAATATATAAATACTCTCTATATTCCACACTGATAGCTACTGATTTAAAGTATGCAAAGTTAAATCAATAGAGTAGAGCATATGAGGATGAAGACACATGGCTTGCCTGAGATAGGTTGTTTTCCCAATAGGTATTTGCAATGTGCTATTCTGAGGGGTGTTATAGGTAGACAATATAAATTGCTCCAAGAAAGCTTTGTGTAAAGTCAGGACAATAGTTCATAGTGCCCAACATTGTAGGTTCCTTTATAGGTGAAAAAGAATTATGTGATACAAAACTGTTACTTAAACACTCATGAAGTACTTCTTACATTTTTTTTAATGGTATGTGGGTGTGTATTTGCCATGGTACATTTCAAATTTAATTGTAAAATATTTTTTCCATCTCTTTTAATGTTATACCCACTAGTAATAGTGAAGTTTCACAATATTTTCCTTTTTTAGTTGATTGTGCTAAGAGATAGCAAATTTAACTCAATTTAGATTACGGTAAGGTAATTAGTCTTGGGATATGGGGACTGGGACATTGATCAGTCCTGCAGTACTGATGAGGGAAAATGATACAAAAGTGATTGTAGCAAAATAATTGTCAACATCAGACCCAGGGCACAGCTTCAGAAAAGAAAACAAGTTAAAGTAAGGGAGCCACTGAGGATAAGAGATAAAGCATTTTTTTTTAAGATGAGATTGGACATTCTGTGGACATAACATTGAAAGCTAGGCAGATGACAAGATAACAGGGCTCCCCAAAGACCAGTGGAGGGGTCAAAAAGTAAAATGGATTAGGAGTTACTAATAAAGGAGATGACTAGTGTTAAAAACAAGAACAAAAATCTATCATGCCATGATATCACAATTGGCTCAACCTTTAAGGCAGATGTCTGATTTAAGGAATAAAAATTAAAGACTCTAATTTAAGGCAAAGTAAATTCAACATTTTTAAAGTCTATATTATTGTAGATTTAGAAATTAGGTGCAATATATTCAGATTCTTTAACTGTCTGAACTAAGCTTTTAACCTGGGTACATTATCAGCTTTTAATTCCTACCTTCTCTACTTTCAGTAACAAAAGGTATGACATATTTATAACAAATGTGTAGTGGCATAAAATACTTGAAATAATGAGCACATTTATATTATGAACAAAATATGCTTAAAAATATTAGGCAGAAGAATTTAGATACAGCTAAAGTATCAACCTAACTTAATATTCAGAACATTATAAGAATAGGTCACAGGAACTTTTTTTTTTTAAGAGAATACTTATTTCATGCCTCCTAAAAATCTCAGCTAGAAAAGTTACTACTGGATAATATTCTTGTGTTCTCAGATTCTTGTACTGTGATGCCAGGAAAAATAAAACTCAAGGTAAAAATAATTTAACACTGTTAAGAATAGTTTATATTATCAACAAAAATATTCTACAATGAAATTATCAATTCATATACTTTAAATTTGGCTCTCCATCCAGCTTCTACGTATATGTCTAGTATCTCCTTCCTATATAAAAAAGGAAATAAATACAAGGGAAATATCACTGATCTTAGATTCATCCTTTAGCAGTATGATAAATTTGGACTTCATCTTTCTGGTCAGCCTAAAGATAAGAGCTATAAAGTAGCAATTTAGTTTAATTTTATCTTCCAACTCTTCACAGGTTCCAAGTAATGAAAATTTTCAGAAAGTGATGTCTGCTTCTCCTGTTTTATCTCAGATATTCTGTCTAAATCAAGACACTAGTAATTTACTCCTAGACAATACAAATTGCTCTCTCTTTCAACCTAGACTAGTCATAAAATTGTCAAGAATTAATTTTAGATGTAGCATTAGGAATAATGTTAGCATTGACAAAGCTTTCATACATGTATTGGTCAGTTGTTACTCTTCAACAAAATGTCCATTCATTTGCAGCAGGTTGCCTCTTTGGTTTTTCTGCTTTTGTTTCCTTTACTTTTGTTTTAGATTCCATTTATTGAAACACTGACATATTGTGGATAATATCTTTTAACTGTACCCTATGTTGTAAATATTTTCACCCATTCTGTCACTTGTTATTTTTGTTTGAGTTATATTTTATCTTACAAGTGTATTGAATTTGTCAGCCTTTTATGTATCATTTTATGGTTTTGTATCAAAAATTATCAGGCCATTATGTTCTCCAGCATTTAGAATCATTTTAATCTCTTGGGCGGAAAACTCATTATATCGAAATTTCATATCACTCTTTGTCTCATTTTGTTTTTGCCTTGGATCTTTTTCGGTTATGTTGCCATTTTGAATAATTATTAGTATTACTGTGATGTAAGTGGCCAGTTGTCTACACAAAATCTCTTTTCTCTTTTTCTGCTCAAGTACATGGCTGATAACTGCTGTATTGAAGAGTCCCATTTAAAACCTCATCTGTTTTCCTTGTCCTCAATCACACACCTACTGAGATTAAATATATATTTACTTGCTTATTTCAGTATGTGTAGTATTTTCCCATTGCTGCTGTAACAAGTAAAACAATTAGTGCCTTAAAACAATACAATTTTTTAAAAAAGACTTTATTTATTTATCTGTCAGAGAAAGAGAGCACAAGCAGAGGGAGTGGCAGACAGAGCAGGCAGAGGGAGAAGCAGGCTCCCTACTGAGCAAGGAGCCAGATGTGGGACTCAGTCCCAGGATCCTGGGATCATGACCTAAGCCAAAGGCAGCCACTTAACAGACTGAGACACCCAGGCATCCCAAAACAACACAGATTTATTGCATTGCATTTTACAAAGTCAAAATGTAAATAGGGATCACTGGGCTAAAATCAACTTGTCATCAGCATGGACTGTATTTTTTCCTGGAGGCTCTGGGGAAATTCTGCTGTATGCCTTTTTTAGCTTCTGGATATTTTCCTCCTTGACTTATGGAAACCATCTTCAAAAACAGCAATCTTATCATTTTAACTTCCATTTAAGTAGTTACATCTTTTCTTCTTCTTTTTTTTTTTAAGTAGTTACATACATTTTTTCTTCTTTTTTTTCTCATTCCATATCAAGGTTTATGTGGGTAGATGTTAATGGTAATTCTTACTCTTTTCAGCCATTATTTTAACTTAAGTTATATATTTTCCTTTCAAAAATTAGAAAACTCAGAGGTTCATAGGTATAGTTTGAGTCTATCCCTTATGTAATGTCCTCCATAAAATCCCTCCCTTCCTAGTTATTGTATACATAGTATATGTTTTTATTTACATATAATGTATTATTTGCCCCAATAGGTACAGGTTTGTGAATCATCAGGCTTAAACACTTCATAGCACTCACCATATCACATACCCTCCCCAGTGTCCATAACCCAGCCACCTTCTCCATATTGCCTCTCCCCCCAGCAGGATAGCTCTATTTTCAACTTACTGAGGAACCTCCATGCTGTTTTCCAGAGTGGTTGTACCAGCTTACATTCCCACCAACATTGTAGGAGGGTTCCCCTTTCTCTGCATCTTCACTGGCATCTGTCATTTCCTGACTTGTTAATGTTAGCCATTCTGACTGGTGGAAGGTGATATCTCATTGTGGCTTTGATTTATATTTGCCTCATACTGAGTGATGTGGAGCACTTTTTCATGTGTCTGTTGGCCATCTGGATGTCTTCTTTGCAGAAATGTCTATTCATGTCTTCTGCCCATTTCTTAGTTGGATTATTTGTCTTTGAGTGTTGAGTTTGATAACATCTATATATATTTTGGATATTAGCACTTTATCTTATATGTTATTAGCAAATATCTTCTCCTATTCTGTCAGTTGCTTTTTTTTTTTTTCTTAACTGTTTCCTTTGCTGTGCAAAAGCTTTTTTTTTTTTTTTTTTTTTTTTTTTAAAGACTTTATTTATTTATTTGACAGAGAGAAATCACAAGTAGGTAGAGAGGCAAGCAGAGAGAGAGAGAGGAGGAAGCAGGCTCCCTGCTGAGCAGAGAGCCCGATGCGGGACTCGATCCCAGGACCCTGAGATCATGACCTGAGCCGAAGGCAGCGGCTTAACCACTGAGCCACCCAGGCGCCCTGTGCAAAAGCTTTTGATCTTGAAGTCTGAATAGTTCATTTTTGCCCTTGCTTACCTTGACTTTAGCAATGTTTCTAGGAAGAAGTTCCTGCAGCTGAGGTCAAAGAAATTGCTGCCTGTGTTCTCCTTAAGGATTTTGATGGATTCCTGTCTCACACTACGGTCTTTCATCCAGTTTGAGTCTAATTTTATGTGTGGTGTAAGGAAATACTCCACTTTCATTTTCTGCATGTGGCCGTCCAATTTTCTCAATACAATTTGTTGAAGAGACTGTCTTTTTTCCATTGGTCATTTTTTCGTGCTTAGGCAAATTAGTTGAACATAGAGGTGAGGGTCCATTTCTGGGCTCTCTATTGAAGTCTGTAACTGTGATGCCACCAATTTTGGCTTCTTTTTCAACATTCCTCTGACTATTCAGGGTCTTTTCTAGTTCCATGTAAATTTTAGGATTATTTGTTCTATGTCTTTAAAAAAATGATGGTATTTTGATAGGGATTGCATTAAATGTTTAGATTGCTTTAGGTAGCATAGACATTTTCACAGTATTTGTTCTTCTAATCCAAGAGTATGTAACATTTTTCCATTTCTTTGTGTCTTACTCAACTTCTTTCATGAGTACTTTATAATTTTCTGAGTACAGATTCTTTGCCTCTCGGGTTCGGTTTATTCCTAGGTATCTTATGGTTTTCAGTGCAATTGTAAATGGTATCGACTCCTTAATTTCTCTTTCTTCTGTCTTGTTGTTGTATAGAAATGCAACTGATTTCTCTGCATTGATTTTATTTCCTGACACTATACTGAATTCCTGTATGAGTTCAAGCAGTTTTAGAGTGGATGGGTGTGGACCTATTTTTATTGATTTTGAGGGGGGGTTCTCTGTGCCTCCTGGATTTTGATGCTTGTTCCCTTTGCCATATTAGGGAAATTCTCTATTATAATTTGCTCGAATATACCTTCTGCCCCTCTCTCTCTCTTTCATCTCTTTCTGGAATCCCAATTATTCTAATACTGTTTTGTCTTATGGTATCACTTTATCTCTTGAATTTTCCCCTTGCAGTCCAGTAGTTGTTTGTGTCTCTTTTGCTCAGCTTCTTTGTTCCCTGTCTGTTGGTCTTCTATATCACTAATTCTCTCTTCTGCCTCATTTATCCTAGCAGTAGGATCCTCCATTCTTGATCACACCTCATTAATACTTTTTTTTATTTCAGCTTCATTAGATTTTAATCCAGAAAGGGATTTTATTTCTCCAGACAGTGTTTCTCTAATATCTTCCATGCCGTTTTTGAGCCCAGCTAGCACCTTGAGAATTGTCATTCTGAACTCCAGATATGACATATTACCAGTGTCTGTATTGATTAGGTCCCTAGGCATCAGTACTGCCTCTTGTTTCGTTTTGTTTTGTAGCGAGTTTTTCTGCCTTGTCATTTTATCCAGATAAGAATATATGAAAGAGATAATAAAATACTAAAGGGTGGCAAAGACCCCAGAAAAATGTGTGTTAACCAAATCAGAAGAAGAGACTCCAAACCAGAGAGAGAGAAAGGGGGTAAAAAGAAATTTAAAATTATATAATTATATAATTTAAAATTTCTTTTATATATATTTTATATATATATATATATATATATATATATATATATATTTAGACTGATGAATAGAACAGAGCCACCACTTGATTTTGGATGTATTTTGGTTTCTTTGAAGAAACACCCTCCCAAAATTTTAAAGAAAGAAAAACTTATATATATACAAAAATAAAGGTAAACATGATGAAGGGATGGAATGTGACTGTAAAAATGAAAATTTAAAAAAATTCTTAAAAAGGAATTGATAAGATGTTTGGAAAAAGAAAGAACAAAAAAGAGAGAGAATATGCTTGGGCTGGAGACTAGAACTAAGCCCTGTGCTAGATTTAGGGTATATTTTGATCTATTAGAAGAAATTGTATACCAAAATTTTTTAGAAAAAAAAAAAACCCTATATGTATACAAAAAACAAGGTTAAATACAATGAAGGATAAAATATGACTGTAATAATGAAGGTTTAAAAGTTTTTTTAAGAAAGCTATTATTAAGATAAAATAAAAAATGTTAAAAGAGGTAAGAGGAAAAGTTAAAAAAATTAGAATAAGAAAAAAGTAAAATTAAAAATTTTTAATTTAACTTTGCAAGACTAAACGATCATGGGGAGAAAGTCATGAATTCCATCCATTGCTTTCCCCTAGCTCCAGAGTTCTGCTATTCTCCTTGATTAGTGCTTGGTTTGGGCTGGATATTCTTGCTTATCTTATGGGGGAGGGGCCTGTTGTGGTGATTCTCAAATGTCTTTGCTGGAGGTGGAATTGCACTGAGCTTGCCAGGGGCCAGGCTAAGAAATCTGCTCTAATATAATTCATTTACACACCCTTGGTGGATGTAAGCTGTGTACAACATTTGGAAGGAATATATCTTCTGGGGATTAAAAATACTTCTACATGTAAGTGTTCTAGAGACATACAAATAAGCACAAAGTATTCTGTGCAAGCATGCTTCTGAAACATAATTTGAAATAAGCAATATTGGTGGAGAATATAATTACACTGCAATAAGGAAATGGTTAAGTTCATCTGGTTATTCTCATACAACTTTTCAGAGATAAAAATAATGAGATACAGCCCTCTCTATATATTAACATATAAATACCCCAGAGTTCCCCTTTACCTAGTTGTATCATCAAGATAACAGGCCCTATTTACTTAGGTGGTGGGAGATAGACCCTTTAGTTGTGTAGGCAATATGGCTGCCCACCTGCCAGGAAGATGCAAGAAACATGGTTCATAATGAGGAACCCAAAAGAAAGTTGTTGGCCAACAATGTAAAACCTGGGGGAAATCTATTACCTTAGACACTGATCAGATCAGCAATAAATACTTGTATGATTCTTAGTCAAGGAAATTTTTGCAGTTAATTTAACATAATAATTCCCAACCAACAAATATATCTCTAGGAAATATGATAAAATATATGAAAATCCTGATGCATAAAGAAGATTTTTGAAGATTTTGAAAAAGTAGAATTTGCCATAAATGAATATAAAGGACCTCTGACTTCATAGTGCATAGAAGATATTATTTAATGAAAATGAAATTTAATTTACCAATGAATGTTTAATATAATTTATCATTGTGAGTTTAAGGGTTCATTTATTACATACAACAAGAAAAGCTGCACTTTAAGAACCTATTCTCTTTTTCCCACATTTATGGGGAGCTGGTTTTTCACAAATTCTTCTAATAATTTTTTATTATAACTATTAGCAAGGGAGCAGAACATTAAAAGAAACTGGAAACCCAAATGAATTTTTTTTTTACTTTCATAGTAAATATAATCTAAGAAGTTTAATATTCATTAGACCTGTATTTATAATACTCATTAGTGAAGTGAAGCTATTGGATTCTGTAATATCTTTAGGGTCAAAGAGCTACAGGCACTATGCCAGAACATTCATAGATAGATCTAATTTAATAATGAGAATAATCCTATAGCATGATCTTAGAGCGTCATTTTTTCTTTTTTTTTTTTTTAACTTTTGTTTGTAAAACTGAATCATAGAGAACTTAAGATATTTCTTCAAAGATGTACATGTAGAAAATGTTAAAGCTCAGATCCAGGCACCCAGAAATTTTATCTTTATGATTTTCTTTTATATTGCTCCAGTTCACTTACTTTCAGTTTCTTATAAGTGAAGCCCTACTATTTACAGTGATGGTCACAATTCTCTGATCTCTGCATATATCGATTTTCCACTTATTATTTTCCTGCCATTCTTATTTCTATCTGTATCCTTGGATGAAAGCTCAGAAGTAACCTCTACAAGAATCATCATGTTTTCCTTTTTATTTCAACATTTTAATTTCAGCTTTAACAGCCATGACTATATGCTTAATTTTCATCTGTTCTCTTCAGGCTTTTATCACTACCTTCCATCTTACAGACACTTGCATTGCTCCATTTTTTTAGATTTCATATGGTTGATAGATGTGTTTTAGATCAACTTTATTGGAAATTAATTTTTAGAAAATAAAATGCACACATTTTTAGCATATATTTAGGATATATTGCACTCTGACAAATACATACATTGATGTAATATGACCATTATTATAATTGAGGTATTCACCATTTCTATGAATTCCAGCATGACCCCGTATCTAGTAATCCCCTCGTCAGCCCGGGCTCTAAATAAATATGGATCTGCTTTCTGACACGAGGGCTGATTTATCTTATATGGTGTTTCTTATAGATTTAACAACAGAGCATGGTCTCTTTTGCCCATGCCTTTCATTGCTCAGCAGTGTTCTTAGCAATTCAGGCATTTCAAATGTATCAGAAGTTTGCTCTTGTTCATTGTTCAGTAGTAGTCCATTGTACAAATATGTCACATTTTGTATATCCATTCTCAGGTTGATGGACATAGGGATTGTTGCCAATTTGGTGTTATAATGAATAAAGCTATTATAAACTCTTATATGTAAGTCTTTATATAGATTCATGTTTTCATCTTTCTTCAGTAACACTGTAGAAGTAGAATTTCTGTTTCATATGATAGGCATAAGGTTATTTCTAGAAGAATTTGCCAAACCATTTTCCAAAGTGATTGTAAAAGTTAACATTTCTCTTCATTAATACATGAGAGTTCCAGTTCCACATCTCAGTAACACTCGGTTTTGGTGATCTTTTAAATTTAAATTTTTTCTAGAAAGTGTGTAACACCATTTCATTGTGATTTTTGATGTTTCCCAAATGACAGGTTTTGTTTATTTTATTTTACATTTTATAGATGTTTATTTTACATTTATATATCTTCTTTTATAAGTGTGTGTTCAAATTTTTCACCTGTTTTTATCACATTGTTTGTATTTCTGTTGTTTATTTGCAGTAGTAATTTCTTAATAGGATAAAATACCAGTTCTCAGTTGAGTGTACCTGTCAGCATTTTTTCAATTAAAAAAGAAAAAGAACAAGAAAGTTAACTTTTTTATTTTTGTGCTTTTCTCAAATTTTCTAGCATAATTGAAGGTAATATCATTTGACTCTTACCTCAACTAGATTTTTTAAATGATCAAATATATTAAATAGACTTTTTTTAAAGATTTTATTTATTTATTTGACAAAGAGAGAGAGAGTGGGAGCACAAGCAGGAGAGGGAGAAGCAGGCTTCCCACTGAGCAGGAAGCCTGATGCAAGGCTCCATCTCAGGACTCTGGGATCATAACCTGAGCTGAAGGCAGACACTTAACAAACTGAGTCACCCAGGTGCCCCTGATATATTAAATAGTCTTAAGTGGGTAGCAGAGGATTCAAGAATTACTGAAACTATTTTGATGCTACTTTTTAGCAATTTACTTCCTCTCTCTAGAAATTAATTAGCTCATTAAAAAAAAAAGTCTAAACTCTTAGTTTGTTTTGAAGACTAAATGTGACTGTGATCTATATGGGGAAAGGGGCCAGGGAGATCTTCATTTCTGGTACAGAAGTACTAACTAATGTTGGGTTCCATTTCTTCAGCCCTTGCTATTGAAAGGCTAAATTAAAGTGAATAGTAAAGGCTAAATCATATAAATCTATTTTAAATCATAGATAGAATGAATAACTAAATGAATGTGTGATTCATTATTTTATTTATTTTTATGAGAAATAGTCATTAGCTATTTCAGTTAGTAGTGCTGGATGAGAATTTTTTAAGAGACTAAAAGTCAAAGAAAAATCAAAGCCAATTAAGATTCTAATCATAGTTGATAAGCCATACATGTTCTTTGAATTTTGAACTTTTATTAGTAAACAAATTAAATCTGTAGAAGCAAATCTATCATTATATTAACAAAGAATTTATGTACATAAAGTAACACCATATAATTTTATTTTGGAATACACTCATATATTTACCCATGCCTTTTAAATTATTTACATGTAATTATATGGTAGTTTTTAATCTTAAAGATTGTTGATTTAACCAAAAAAAAAAAAAACCAAAAAACAAAAACAACCCCAAAACTCTAGACTCACAGTTTGCAGAGATAAAAACAAGATTATCGAGTTTGAATATAATTTTTTTGATAAAGAATAAAATTTACACTTATTTTCATTTTTATGGAATTTCTATTCCTTAATGATAACTTGAAAAAAATACCCTTAGAAATAATTAAAATTCCACAGAACTAGCACCCCTCAAAATGGAATACATCTAATACATAAATACAATAAAACTTTTAGAAGAAAACATAGGAGACAATATGACTTGATATAGAAGCAGGATTCTTAGACATACCACCAAAGACATGATCCATAAAAGAAAAAACTGAATTGGACTTCATCAAAATTAATATCTATTTCTCTGTAATGGACTGTGACACAGATGAAAAACAAGCCACAGACTGAGACATCTGCAAACAAGATAGGCCACAATGTACTTTTATCCAAAATATATAAAGAACTCTCTAAATTCTGCAGCAATAAAACATACGAATCCATCAAGGAAATGAGTAAAAGACTTGAAAAGCCTCTTTACAAAAGAGAATGTATAGATGGCGAATAAGCACATAAAAAAAAATTTTCAACAACATAAATCATTAAAGAAAACGCAAATTAAACTTCTGCGACCCATTATTACAGTACCTTTAAGAAGGGTTAAAATAAAAATCACTTACAAACAAGTTTGCTGGCGAGGGTGTGAAGCTAGTAGCTCTTATATATATTGTTGGTAGGAAGATAAGATGGTACTACTGCCCAGGAAAACAGTGTGCCAGCTTCCTATAATATTAAGTATACTAACCATGAGACCTCGTAATTGATAATAATTCTAGATTTGTAAATTCATGTTCATCTATAAAATATATATGCATCTTTGTAAGTTTTATTTGCAATAGTGCCACATTAAAAACCACCTAAATTTCACTCAGCATAATCTCTTGTAGTCCCATCCACGTTGACATAAAAGTTGGGTATTCATCCTTTCTGATGGAGGCATAGTATTCCATCGTCTATATGGGCCATATCTTCTTTATCCATTTGTCTATTGAAGGGCATCTTGGCTCTTTCCATAGTTTGGCATGCATAAACAATGAATCTTGGAACACTGAAAACATACATTTTAAAAATAAGAATAAAAATTACCTAAATGTGTTGAGTAAACAAACTGTATTATATCCATTACATGAAATATTTTTAATAACAAGGAATCAGCAGCTGTTGATGTATGGAACAATTTGGATGAAACTCACAGGCATTACTATGTTAAACATGTTGGCTGCAAATTGTTCTATATAGCATATTCTCAAAGTGGCAAAAGAAAGTGATAGAGGATAGATTATTGCTTGCCAGGGGCTTGGGTTGAAAAAGGCTATTATGATTAAGAGGTTACCTAAATAAGCTTGTTAGTGGTAATAGAATAACCTTGTTTTGATAATCGTGGTGGTTGCTCAAACCTTCACATGTGACAGATTGTCATAGAACTAAACATTTAAAAAGCATGTACAAAAAGTGGTGAAATCTGAATAAGATCTATACTTGTATTAATTGACGTTAACAGTGGCTATCCTAATTTTAACAATGTTCTGTAGTTATTTTATATATTGTCTTTGGGGAAAGCTAGGTAAAGGCCATATGAGAACCGTGTCTTATTTTTTGAACTTCTTGTAAAATAAACTAATTTAAGATAAAAGGTTAGGATACAGAGAAAAAACAGGTTTTAGTCCTAGAAGAAGTGCTCTCAATTGTGAAAGGAGACTGGCATCATCATTTCGATGCACACTCAGTACCAGAGGTCACATTCTAACTCATAATCTGTGCTTGGCAAAAAGAGACACATGTGGGAAAGTAGTTGCTCTAGACATGCTCAAAAGAGAAGGTGTTTGAGCAGGATAATGTGGTGGCTGAGAAACAGCAGTCCTAGAGGAATCTGGCAGCAGGCAATAGGAAGTAGAATCATAGTGTGGACACTGAAGTTTAGTCGATTCCATGTCCCACCAGTAGCCATATAAGACAAAATATGTCTTGATGAGATATCAGGACAAACACTAAAAGATAGTGACAGTGGCATTCCACTTTCTGTACCTAAGGTCTTAACTGTTATATCTGGCAAAGCTTAGCCATCAGATTTACTACCACCTGGCTTCCAGGTTGCCTCTACCTAGGATAAAAACTAACTTCAAAATCTGAGTAACAAACCTGGAGGAAGAAACAAGTGACTTAACCTGCACTCACATAGGCTATAAGTTAGTTCAGAGTATACCATAGCACAATATAAATAAACACATACACTGTATTTCAAGTTTACATGTAAATAACTCTGCAAAATCATAGCAAAATTTTCCCATCACATAGTAAGAGTGTACAATGTGCATTTTTGTAATCAATTATTCAGATGATACTTTTTCATTTTTCATTGTCCACATTATTTTTGTACATTTGATCTTACGTTAGAATAAATGGACTATAGTTTATTTAATCACCTAACCAACATTAATCTCATAATAATCTCTTCACATATAATTCTATTTTATCTGTGTGGCATGTTCCTCTTACATGTAATATTATTTTTCTTTTGGTTTAATGTAGTTAAAAGTAATGAGAATAGAAAGAAGGACCAGCTTATCAATTTTTAAACATAATTTTACTTACCCAATTTCCTAAGCCTATTGAATGAAATGTCAGATCTCATTTTTATACAATTGATACACTGTACAATGACAATTTTATACAATTAATATAGTGTACAATAACAATATTTGCTTTACAATCACAGGACAGCATTTCTCAGTAACTTCAACAATCCTGTGATATCCAGCTCAAGTAAACATTTTTCACAAGCTACTCAGCCTCAAATAGACATGGGTAATTTATTTATTTATTTTTTTTTTTAAAGCCAACATATTTTACAAGGAAAATGAATCTGAATGGTACTGTTTAGCCATTCAAATCATAAGTTATCAAAAAGATGAATTGAGAATCTAGCTATTAAAGATAAAGGTAATTGGAAGCAAGAAAGAAACATACATTTCTTTCAAGCTATCAGTGTTAAATCCGTAGAGAAATGATAAATGGTCTCCATTTTGAGGAAGATAATAAGCTTTTTTTTTTAAAGATTTTATTTATTTATTTGACAGGCAGAATCACAAGTAGGCAGAGAAGCAGGCAGAGAGAGAGGAGGAAGCTGACTCCCTGCTGAGCAGAGAGCCCCCGACGCGGGGCTCGATCCCAGGACCCTGGGATCATGACCTGAGCCAAAGGCAGAGGCGTTAACCCACTGAGCCACCCAGGCGCCCCAATAAGCTTTTTAAAATACCTGAATCATCATTTTGCAATACTTCCAGCAAAACACCACTTTAAGCATCTTGCCTGTCATGGGTGTCATTCTGGTTTCAATATCAGATAGACTACTACTAGCTGTAGCAGAGAGCAACTGGAAATGCATCCTTCCCTCAACGTTCAGTTGCCGTTGTGTGATTTCATGTAATCATTGGGCTTTGAATGCATTTAAATAGCAACATGGACGGGACTGGAAGAGATTACACTGAGTGAAATAAGTCAAGCAGAGAGAGTCAATTATCATATGGTTTCACTTATTTGTGGAGCATAACAAATAGCATGGAGGACATGGGGAGTTAGAGAGAAGAAGGGAGTTGGGGGAAATTGGAAGGGGAGGTGAACCATGAGAGACTATGGGCTCTGAAAAACAATCTGAGGGTTTTGAAGGGGCGGGGGGTGGGAGGTCGGGGTACCAGGTGGTGGGTATTATAGAGGGCACGGGTTGCATGAAGCACTGGGTGTGGTGCAAAAATAATGAATACTGTTATGCTGAAAATAAAAAATAAATTAAAAATAATAATAAAAAATAAATAAATAGCCATGAGTGTAGTTAAAGGGGTGTAAGCAACTTAACTGGCACTCATGGGTGGTTGTTATTTTGTTGTATTGTAAACACACAAGCAGTTTTTACTTCTCAGTTGAGTAACACACCAATTCAACCATTATTTCCAGAGTATGAGGTTATGGCAAAGGAATATGGTTTAGCAAAGACACTGTCCCTAAGTGGACACATGGTTCCTACACTAGAGAAATATTCAAGACATGGTCTCCTCTGCCTTGGGATTCTCTCAGCATCCTCTGTTACCCATGGTGTTACCTATGTTACCCATGATGACTAATATCTTCTACCGAATATATTTCTCTTAAAATTATTTATCTGGCTCCTCTACATTCCATGAAGATCAAGACTGTCCTTTATCTCTGAATTCCTGGAACCTACTGCAGTGCTTGACCCTATCAGGCCAGGAACAACTGTTGAGTGAAGAACAGAGGCAGATTTTGGAAAGAGTAGTTTATGACATCCCCACTGTACTCCTCATATACCCGCTGGTCTATAAAAGATGTTACTGAATCTCATTGAGATAAATGCAATAATTGGGAGTGTTTTAGAATTTTTTAACCATATGACAGAGCAATTTTTTGTTCCCTGAATCTAATAATCTAAAAATTCATCTTATGGATTCCTTTTTATAATAACTCCTCTGGTTATTCACTTTTATAATACTTTTAAAGTATCAATTCATGACAGAAAAATATCTGAGAAAATAAAATTCATCCTTCATTGCTTGAGTATAAGAAAAATGATCTAGATTATTCATATGCACCATGCCTAATCTACATAAAGCTGCATATGCCAGAGGAGTTATGTTTATGCTAATTTAAAATACAATATTATAAAAATCTGTAAAGGGTGAATTTAGGAAAAAGGTTTTGAAAAATGACAAACATTAACAACCTAACTTCAACATTGTGACACAATAATCACAGCAAATTTTTAAAAATATTAGTTAAGCTGACAATGCATAGTAGAGCCATCCCCCTCTCTCCGGACAGACTGAACACATGTAACTGTTTTTGCTCTTAACACAGGGCTCCAGGTAGTTACTGCTGAATAACTGGAGTTTGCTTAGGAGAAGGAATCTGTTTGTCATTTGAAACCTGAAAATCCAAGGGGAGGAGAATTTAGAGTATCTCAGTTTTGGGACTATTGACATGTGTATCCAGAAACTGTTTTGTTGTAAGGGTTATCATGTTGTTTGTAAAATGATTAGCAACCAATAGTTGCTGGTATCTATCCTTCTCTACAACCTCTAATTTGTAACAATTACAGATATCTTCAGAAATTGCTAGACTTCTCCTGAGGCCTAAAATCATCTCAGTTGAGAATTGTTGACTGATGATAATTTGAGGCATTAGGCACTTCTGGAACAGTGTTGGAATTATAATATATATACTTTGCACATTTTTGGTTTTTTTTTTTTTTTTTTACTTTTATATTTGAATCACAGCTATTATAAGAATGTGGCATGGTAGAAAATTCACAGAACTGTGGAAGAATGGACTTGGATTCTAGCCAGTCAGAATTCACTAAGTGAGTAAGGTTCAACAACTGCAGTTCTGACATTATTAGACCATACAAATATGTTAGAGTTCTAAGATTCTGTGTTTTCTGACTTTTGTCAAGAACCAGTGTCTTACTTTAACAGTGCATTAAGTTGTCCTTGAACTAATACCATTCTATGAGGAGGTATGTCCTTCTTAAATGGTAGCTTCCTAATTTTTAGTAAAGTTTCAGTTTACAAGACCAGAAAACTAACCTAGATGTTGTTGGCTTTATATCATATTATAGTAAATAAGAAGCATGTTTATAGGTTGTAATAAAAACTTATTATTTATATAGCATTTAATCTAAATTCTATGTCTCTTGGAGTAATTTACTAAAAAATAGCAACAATAATACTGATAATATTCCTTTTTGGAATAGATATTATATGGCTCCAGGATTTTATAACCTGAAAAATATCTCAAGAACTCTTCTGTTTTATTCACTAAATTGAATTTACTCAAAATTACAAATAATGCTGAAGATTGGGGTTTCTGGTCCATTTAGTTGCCTTCTAACCTATCAAAGCAAAACCAAGTGACATTTGTGTAATGTTTTCTTTACTATTAGCAGAAGATTATTACAATTTCCACTTTTTATATGAAAAAGTATTTAAAAAGTAGTGAGTACTCATTAATTATTCTAAAAGTATAAACTTTAACTATAAGCTAGGATTTTCTTTATATCTACTGCTTATACATTTGCACATGGAGGCTATATCATCTTGATTTGAAATAGACTGAGCTAAGTTTCTGCTCTTCCATCACAACATTTAGAACTTAAATCCTGGGAGGAGGGGTTAAACACTCTTAGCCTGGACCACACCACATATCACACACATACAAGTGCACACACAAGACACACGGATGCTTCTATTTGTAACCAGAATGAACAGGGGTTTAAGTCACTTCTGACATTCCACTGATCCACTGATAAATATAGTGTTGAATGGTAATGGAGAGGTGGTCCCTGAGAAGTACCCCACCAAATAGGTTGAAGCTATTTTCACCAATACATTATTCTCTGCTTCAAGGACTGTGCATTAGAGAGCAGTGGTGACTTTACAGAACCTAGATGTTTGTCAATGTAAGGAAATGTGAAAATAGCCAGAGATGTCAGGAAGGAAATGGACTTGCCAAAAAAAACGAGGTTAAATTTGTAGAGACCAGGATTTTTTTTTTAAGTATTCCCTGAGAATAACAACAAATTAACATCCTTGTCACTACCACTCTGTCCCAGAGATCTTCTTTGCTAACATAATCAAGAGCCTGATGAACATAAGGGCCAAGAGTCTGGTCATGCAGTGACACATCTTCTGGTTTCACTTCCCAACACAGTGTCAGAGGCCCCAAGCTCTTCAACTAGACCTACAGGAAGGGCATTTGAGGGGGTAAAGCCTATTTAAAAAGCTGTCAGGAGTCAGAAATGGCTTCATTTCAAAAGTATTTTCAATGTACTTGTCCTTCCAGCAGGCAGCAGTAGATCTATAAGGAATGGCACAGACTCATCCTAAGAGCCCTGGGGTATTTGGGGGTAAAGAAAACCACTAGTAGACTGAAGTTTCTGTTGGTGAAGTGAGAGTGGTTCAGAGTCATTGTAATTTGTTAGTCTGATATAAATAGAACATGCAGTAAGAAGGCTCGGAAATATCAGGTTATATTGGCTTAATCTTTATCAGTTCTACTTGTGGAACTTTATGTCTCTTCTTAAATTAGAGTGAAGTATTATTAATACTGTGTTCCTCTAATCTAGCCGGAATAAAACACACTAAAGAAGCTATAGTGTCCTTTTACTTTTAAAATATAAAATCTACCTAGCTTTTAATAAATATCCATAAGAATAGAAACACTGATGAGTTGATCATGGTCCTCATGGTAGTCCCATTGCAAAGCAGTTTTTCTGGGTCATTTTCTCTTTTTTGTGTGGCATGTACAGTACTCCTGACAGTAGTCCAGAAACTACAAACTCATGTCATCTTGCTACTCATCAGACCAACTGCTGAGTCAGCATCCAGCAATACTGTGCTTCCTTCACATTAAAGTACAAAGAAGTACAAAAAAGCACACTAAAACTCTCATCTCTACATAGACTAATAACTCCCAATACTTACTGAACATCTTGTACTTTCAAGCAATTTTACTAATTGCAAGCCATGCAGTCACTTTTACTAACTCACTGTATGTACAATGAGCTCCATCACATAGTGGATGGACCTCAGTGCCAGATGATTCCAAGGTCCAAATCCTGCCTTCCCAACGTACAAGGTGTATTAGCTTAGAACAATACTAACCCTTCTGGGTGTCGGAGTTCTTATCCATAAAATGAGATCAAGAAACATAACTTCTGGTATTTTAAAAGAGTATATAAAAATGATGTTTGAGAAACTAACCAGCATGCTCTCTGATACTTACTTGATAGTCTATAGGACTATAACTATGCGCAAGCAAAACCTGCAGCACAGTGAGTGAATTAGGGAAGGTCCACAGTTAGAAAATAACATCTATGAAATTAGTTACCAAACTGAAGAATGCTGAGTTTTGGCAGTGGATTTATTTGAATCTAGTGTCACTGTGGGAGAGGAGGGTTTTCTTTAATGCTAGACACCCTGTGAGTTACTGTTCCTCTTAAGTTCTATTTAATATTCATAGATGCCATTGTGGAATAATCATGATGGTAGCTTCCATCTTCTAGATGGACTAAATGTAGTGTATAGAAACTGAGTAATTTTCCTAGGGATCACTCCACAGGCAAGGCAGAAAAAAGGTAGAAATTAACCCTCATCTCTATTGTTTCTCCTTTACTGTTATCTTTCCCACCAGGGCTTATAGTCAAAGAATATTTTTTTTAAAGTTTGTTTTATCAAACAAAAGTGGAATCAATAGAAGTGTTAAAAAATTGAACTTCAATTTTTTCTCAGACTATAATACCTGAAATTGATGATTTTCAATGTTCCCACCTCCTACGTCTGCCAATATAGGCCACTCCCCAGTCCCAACATACTAAAATTAAATCTAAAAACCAGAGAATCAAAAAAATAATTTGAAATATACTTTTGCTGCTTGACTATTTGCTCTTGCTATGTTTCACTGAAGGGGAGACCAGGACTTGGAGGTGTATACTGTCCTGAGAGGTTATAGGATTCTGAAGGAAGCAGAAACAATATTTGGAATGAGGGAAAGCAATAAAGAGTCAGATCAAAACCAATTAAATTAAAATTAAAAACCAATTACAAATTACAAACCAATAAATGGCCCTTGGATTTTAGGCCTACATGGCAAAACAATTCAATAATTCAATAATTCATGGTAAAAATAAAAATATATATCATTGCTGGAGCTCCTGTAATTTCCTCAGATTAAAGAGGATAACAGCATATGTACCATTGTTAAATGTTTAACTCTGTGGAGATACTGATTCATTTCATGCTCTTGTCAAGTAAAATTTTATCATTATAACCTTGATATTTTCACTAAGTTGATAGTGCTTTAAAAAATGTGTATTTTCAGAGGCTGCTCTCTAATTTATAGGAGAATTCAAGTTTAAGGGCACATTTTTAGGAGCAGATTTATCTTAATAACCCTTTGGTTAAGCCCTTTGAGACTATCTTATTATTTTTATGTTTAGATTCTCTATGACTGTGAAAAATGAATTCTGTTACTGGAACTTATTTTTGTTATTTTTTCCTGCTGACATTTAGCAGACAATTATATGAGCCATTTTTGTTCATCCTCTGAACCACAACATAAAAATTCATATAGAGTGATATCATTATTAAAGCTAAGTCTGCTTTCTAATTATAGATTTGTTCCATTAAAATTAACTACTCTGGTTACCTGGAAAAATCATTTATTAATAAGCTACTGCATCTATACAGAGAATGCACTAGAAGCTATGAACGCAAGAAGAGATTTGCTAAGTTAGAATTTTGGTTCTAAATTTCTGTCATTTAAATAATACTTCCTAGTATGTATACACACTGTTTATACATATTGTTAAAAATGTGCTATGTCCCTATGTTAACTTCTCTTCCTCTGAAGAAAATCCCATTAACTTATATTATATAAAATTGTGCAAATTTGCACAATACTATATTGTACAAATAGTTGTTAAATTCCCCCTCATTCAAAGGGAATATTAATTATGTATGTAGTTCAAGTAACATCATTATTATTTTTAAATAAATATTTTAGGACACTTTTAGAGTTTAATAAAGTTGCAGAGATTGTAGAGTTCCTATACTCTCCACACCAAATTTATCCTACCATTAAAACCTTACAGTAGTTCTATGATACATTTGTTATAATCAATGAACTAATATTGATAAAAGTCCATACTTTATATTACCTTAATTTTTACCTAATAAAATTCACCTGTTCCTCAAACTCATCCTGGTTACCACATTACATTTAGTGTAATAATAATAATAATAATAATGGATAAAATTCTAGTTCTCAAACTGTGTAACAAGAAGCCCCAAGATACTACAATGAACTCAGAAATGCCCTGGGTATTTTAAGTTTTTGAGGATATCATAGATTCTTACCTATCATACAACATAGGAAGTACCAGCTGAAATAGTTTTAGCATTAAATCATGCTACATAAGTTTTGAAGTCATTATCTTTGCACAACTGGGTTTCTTACAGTTTCACATATAAAGGCAAATACAATCATCAACTTAAATAGCAAATTAGTAGTCTTTTCTAAACTGCTTCTGAGTTTCAAGAATATGTGCATTGCCCAACATGCATACACATTCCACAAGTATGAAATTGTAGTTATTTTAGAGTAAAATAAATGTTTTTCTTCAATTACTGTGTGCTCTTGTTTTATACAGCTACTAAGTTGTTGGATAGAAGTACTTAGTTTGGATGTTACTACTTTAGAGACTGAAATTCTTAGGTATTTCTTTTGGTCTTTGGATAATGGAAATCATTACTGAGACTCTTAAGATACCAGCAACCAAAAAAATATTGCAATAGAGTCACACATACAAAATTAAAATGGAGACTTTACAATACAGTGTGTTAATTATAATTTTTAACAATGAAAATTGGAATGAAAGTGCTTTACAAAAGCAATTATTTTCAGTATTTATGGGAAAATTAACACGGATTGGAATTATGATGATAAAGATCATTAATGGTCCTTAACTCTAAGTTTCTTTGATATTAAAGTTACAAACTACTTTTTAGTGACCTACTATAGTTTAAATTTTTGTTCCATTCAATATCTGCGCTAGAGAACATTTTCACTTCAAAATACAAAGTTACATAGGTCGATTCCAGGCCCATAGTATCACTGGACTGCAGTCCATATAGTTTCTGTATTTATTTGCATTCTCCTTTGAGACCTGTTATTTTAGAAGCAGTCAGAAGTATTCATGTTATTTAGAAATAGGCTTAGTGGTTATTGTCTTTTATTTAAAGCATTACTTTTATAATTGCAAACAATAGTAAGCTGACAGGTCTAATTGCATCTCCAATTATATGCCTAAGATGTTATTTAGGTTTTGAATGCTTATTATAGTGGTTATTTTTAAATGAATACCCCCTTAGATTGCTTCCACAGAAATCACATGGAAAAATTTGAACATGGTTTGTAAATGCATGTTATATCAGTTCTGCCTCAACATATGTGATTCAAACTTTTTACTATGGCAAAATATACACGACATTAAATTTAAGATTTTAACTATTTTTTGTGTCTAATTCAGTGACGTTAAGTGCATTCTCATTGTTGTACAACCATCTTCACCATCTATATTCAGAACTTTGTTTTTATCCCAAACTGAAGCTCTGTATCCATTAAAAATATTTACCATTTCTTCCTTCCTTCAAGTCCCTAGGAACCACCATTCTACTTTCCATCACTATGAATATGAGTACTCTAGGAATCTCATATGGGTAGAATCATGTAATATTTGTTGTTTTGTGTGTCTGGCTTACTCCTACTTAGGTTGTTTTCCACCTTCATTCAGGCAATAGAATGTATCAAAATTTCATTCCTTTTCAAGACTAAATATTCCACTATATGTACATATCATATTTTGTTTATCCATTCATCTGTCAATAGACATTGGGGTTATTTCCATCTTTTGGCCCTTGTGAGTAATATTGGTGCACAAATATATTCATATTTTTTACTACTGTTTTTTAGAATAGATAGGAGAACATCAATTCATGGAAATGCTTACTGAATGTGACATTTTGATCATTGTTTAAAAAAATTGCTTGTTAGGAGCACCTGGGTGGCTCGGTAAGTTAAGGGATTGACTCTTGATTTTGGCTCAGGTCATGATCTCAGGGTCCTGGGATGGAGCCCCATGTGGGTTTCCCTGCTCAGTGGGGCATCTCCTTCTCTCTCTCCCTCCGCCCTTCCCTCTGCTCTCTAAGATAAATACAAATCTTTAAAAGAATTACTCAAGACAGGGCCTTGGCAAATCGGTCTTTTCTTGGAATGTTTCTGACTTCTAAGAATGGATCCCACAATTGCAGGTTGTTATACTATCATGTACCTCTACTTGATAATAATTATTCTGGTTGTTCTTAAATATTTATTTGTGCAATTCTTTAATACAGTTTTCTCATTTCTTCACTATGCTGTAACCTCTATGAAGACAGACATGACTTTGCTGTTTGTATTTTTACGTGTTAAATATAGTACCTGACAGAATGGCTAAAATTAACAAGTCAGGAAATGGCAAATGTCCATGAGGATGTGGAGAAAGGGGAACCCTCCTACACTATTGGTGGGAATGCAAACTGGTTTGGCCACTCTGGAAAATAGTATGGAGGTTCCTCAAGATGTTAAAAATAGAACTACCCTAACACCCAGCAATTTCACTTACGGGATATTTACCCCAAAGATACAAATTTAGTGATTGAAGGGGCAGGTTCACCTGAATGTTTATAGCAGTAATGTCCACAATAGCCAAACTATGGAAAGAGTCTAAATGCCCATCAACAGATGAATGAATGAAGAAGATGTGGTGTGTATATATGTGTATGTGTGTGTGTGTGCACGCATGTGCGTGTGCATGCATACACACACACACACACACACACATACTCCCTGGAATATTATGCAGTCATCAAAAAATTAAATCTTACCATTTGCAGTGAAGTAGATAGAACTGGAAGGCATTCTGCTAAGTGAAATAAATCAATCAGAGATAATTATTGTATGATCTCACTGATGAGTGGAATTTGAGAAACAAGGCAAAGGATCATAGGGGAAGAGAGGGAAAAATGAAGCAAGACAAAACCAGAGAGGGAGATAAACGATAAGAGACTCTTAATCATAGAAAACAAACTGAGGGCTGCTGGAGGAGAGGGAGGTAGAAGGGATAGGGCGGCTGGGTGATGGACACTGGGAAGGGTATATGCTATGGTGAGCACTGTGAATTGTATAAGACTGGTGAATCACAGACCTATACCCCTGAAACAAATAATACATTTTATGTTAATTTAAAAGTCAAAAAAATAGTACCAGACATATGAAATACAAACCTAGGAAGATACCAATATTTATATAATCACTAAAATACACATATACCTGCAACAATATAGATCAGAAGGAAGACATTCCAGCAAGATAGTCTTACACAGTCTTTTTCCAACTTTAATTTGCACATGATACAAAATTAAAGCTATTTTAATCATATTAACTCAAAGAATGGAACAGAACCTATCAGCATAGAGGTTCAAACTTGCTATTTTTTATTTTATTTTTTTTTCATTGTTCCAAAATTCATTGTTTATGCACCACACCCAGTGCTCCATGCAATATGGGCTCTCCATAGTACCCACCACCAGGCTCACCCACCTCAAAACCCTTGGTTTGTTTCTCAGAGTCCACAGTTGTTGGTTTTAATCTTTCCTTTTTCCTTTGATGTCAGTATTTGAGACTTAAACATCTCAGTGAGTGACATCAATGAGAAAGAATATTTGTCAGATTATGTTATGATTTTACGTTATGTCTGCTATATCACATATGATTCTTTTAAAGAAACAAACATAAATTACTTGTACAATAAAAGTATAAAAAACATTTTCAGGATCCAGAATAAAGTAAACAAACTTTCATTTGTATAATAATATTTTTAACTTATTTTTGTCTTTAACCGGCTTCGGTATCATTATAAGATATATCAATAATTATTGTGCCATATTGCTCAAGTATAGAAGGGATAGTAGCTGACAATAGATATAATGACATAACCTAAATATTTTCCTTGAATATTTGCTCTATGAAGGAACTAAGAGTAATAGTATTTTTGCAGTCTTCATTTATACTGAAAACTGCATGTTGTGCAAAAGTTTTAGAATAGAATTTGAAAGAAAATCTTATTTAGACCATAATCAAATGAGATTTTACTTAAAAGAAAGCTGAAACCAAAACAAAGTCATATTCAGCCATATTACTTTAAAAAGCTGTATTGATCCAAAGGGGCACATGCACCCGAATGTTTATAGCAGCAATGTCCACAATAGCCAAACTATGGAAAGAACCTAGATGTCCATCAACAGATGAATGGATCAAGAAGATGTGGTATATATACACAATGGAATACTATGCAGCCATCAAAAGAAATGAAATCTTGCCATTTGCAACAACGTGGATGGAACTAGAGTGTATCATGCTTAGCGAAATAAGTCAAGCAGAGAAAGACAACTATCATATGATCTCCCTGATATGAGGAAGTGGTGATACAACATGGAGGCTTAAGTGGGTAGAAGAAGAATAAATGAAACAAGATGGGATTGGGAGGGAGACAAAGCATAAGTGACTCTTAATCTCACAAAACAAACTGAGGGTTGCCGGGGGGAGGGGGTTTGGGAGAAGGGGGTGGGATTATGGACATTGGGGAGGGTATGTGATTTGGTGAGTGCTGTGAAGTGTGTAAACCTGGTGATTCACAGACCTGTACCCCTAGGGATAAAAATATATGTTTATCAAAAATAAAAAATTAAAAAAAAAAAAAGCTGTATTCATGTGTCTGGATTCAGGAAATAAATGAGTCTTAGAATTGATGTCCAGCTTTATTGAAGGTATTATGTGTTAATATGTTAATTACCTATTTCTTTGTGTGCATTTAATACACACACACACACACACACACACACACACAATTATTTTTGCCACTCTCATTCCTTTGCCCACCAGTTAAATTATTTCAAGCAGCATGTACCACTGGAGCAGGTGAGACCATTCTTGCCTCCCTGAGCATCACATAAGTGTTTACACATCACCCTGTTGTAACCTGGAAGGGCAGACATTCCTGTGGTTGAATATTATATATTATTGACAGGTTTAAAGAGTCCCAACTTCTCAAGTGCCTGAGTCTTCCAAGTTGCCTAATCCAAATTAAGTGAAGGACTTTAAATGTCAGCCCTTCAGATGAAATACCCCAAGGGGAGAAATTAGAGCCCATGTTTTAAGGCTTATTAGTATTAAATCAATATTTTTCGAACGCCTAATTAGTCAAAAGGGGGCCAAGTGTCTTAGTTGGCAGAGCAGCTGACATTATTTGACTTCCTAGTCTCTTGAGTACCTGGGAAGCCACTCAACAGGACAGGAAAGATCATGTTGTAGGATTAACAATTTCACTTCACAATGAATATGTAAGGGTCATAGAACTTTGTGAATCAAATTGTACTGCAATAGCTTTCAAAGTAAAGCCACTGTAAATACAAGTAGAAGACTTCAATGTTTATTTAACATACAGATCATTATAAAGTATGTATATAGCATAGGGATTAAATAAAGACTAGAGACACATATACATTTGTTTTCCCTCCTATCTATAATTTGGCTAAAATTCTGCTTTGGTATTTTTTGATATAACTTTATTCCCCTTTTTTTCCCATTTTCAGTATGATGTATGACTATTTCTGGACAAACGTGTGCTATCAGATGAATTGTTTTGTTTTGTTTCGCTCTGTGAGATTACCTTGAAGCAAAATGGTTTGGTTACCTGAAAGCATGGTGTCCACAATGAAATTAGAAGGAAGGTGTTAATTGTTAGATTTTTGTTTCAAAACAGACTAATTCTTTTTAATAAGGTATCATTTACATATAATAAAATGCACAGATGTCAAGTGTACAGTTCAATAAATTTTGACAATTGTATAATTAGTATGTTTTCACCACCTCAATATATATATTTTTTCTCCTCCAGAATATCCCCTTTTGAGCTTTTGTATTAAGTCCTCCCCCAACTTGCAGAGGCAACCACTTTATGAATTCTATAGTTTAAAAATTAGTTTGTTCTTTGACTTTATATAAATATAATCATAAAATATGTACTTACTATGTCCAAATTCTTTCACTCATAATAACATCTATGGGGTTCATCATATTGTCATGTGCTTCATTTTTTATTCCCTTTTCTTAATGGATAGTAGTCCATGATTTGAATATACCACAATGTACTTATGAGATACCCTGTTGATCAATAGTTGAATGGTCTGTGCTTTAAATATCCTGTCCGATAAATTTTGTGTATTCTAGTTTCATGATAGTAATCTCTTAATTGTGCTTCAAGAAGTGCAATAATGCTAATATTTAGGTCTGTAAATTTATCTCAGATTAATGAATTTCCAACACCATTTATTTAAAAAGAGATACCTTTTCTCACAATGGCAAATTATTAATTGACCTATAGTTAAATATCACAATCCCTTGATTATTGTAGCCATAGTATACTTCTTACAGTTCAGGTATCTTAAGTATTCTAATTTTGTTCATTGCCAGGATTGTTTACCTATAAGAGATACTTTGCTTTCTATATACTTTTTAGAACTGTCAAATTTTTAAAAGACTATTTGAATTTTCATTGGAGTTATAGTGAATCTAAAAAATAATTTTGGTAGAATTAAATCCCCAAAATACTGGTTTTTCGAAGTCACTAGCATAGTATATCTCCTTATTTATTTATGCTTTCTGTAATTTTGACTTTTAGTGTTCAATACAGAGTATATCATGTACTAAATTTATTCTTTTGAAGTTATATATTTTTATTTTATATTCTACAACATAGAAATAAAATTCATTTCTGTATTTTAATATATCAAGTGACTGTTGCCAAATTTATTAGTCTAGAGGGTATTTTGTACATTTTAATAGTTTTCTGCATGTATAATCATGTTGTCTATGAATTAATAGTTTGTATTTTATTTTTAATCTCATGTGTCCTTTACTTTTTTGACTAATTATAATACCTAGAATCTCCAGCGTGGTATTGATTAAAACAACTGTGGATAGATAAGCTTGAGTTACATCAAATCTTAGAGGAAAACATTCAATATTTGCCATTAGGTATTTCACATGCAAGGACTTTAATTCACAAATACCCTTAATCAGATGGGCTGATTTTTCCTATTTTTCTTATTTCTAGTCTGTTGACAGGTTTTATGTTATTGAATTTTATTTCATGTTCTTCGGAATTTATTGAGTTGCCAAATGTTTTCCTCAATTTTTCTGTTAATGTGGTAATTTACATTCCTTGATTTTATTTTGTTTGCTTTTTTAGAAAGAGAGAACGGGGGAGGGGTAGAGGGAAAAAAGGGAGAGAGAGAATCTTAAGCAGGCTCCAAGCCCACATGGAGCCTAATGCAGGGCTTGATCTCAGGACACTGAGAGATCATGACCTGAGCCAAAATCAATAGTTGGACACTTAACTGACTGAGCCACCCAGGCACCCCTGCATTGATTGATTTTCTAATGTTAAATTAACCTAAAATGCCTTTCCCTTTTTTTTTTTTTTTAAGATTTATTTATTTTCTTACAGAAAGATTGTGTAAGCAGGGGGAAGAGCAGAAGGAAAGGGAGAGACTCTCAAGCAGACTCCTCTGCACACCCCACACCCACGCCCGCCCCCAAGCTGAGAGCTCAATGTGGAATTCCATCTGACAACCATGAGATCATGATCTGAGCCAAAATCAAGAATCTGATGCTCAACTGACTGAGCCACCCAGGCACCCCAATTGCTAAGATAAGGTGTCATGGTGTATTATCTGTCTTCTATAATGCTGATTCATTTTTTTCCCAAGATTTTCCTTATAATGTTTAATCTATGATCATTCATATAATTAGTATGATTGAAGGATACTAATCCAAATATATTTTGGAACTATCTTGGTTAGATTTGATATCAGGGTAATGCCAGCCTTATAAAACTAGTTGGAAATTTTTTCAAAAAACATTTATATTTTCAAGTATTTCATAGAATGAGAGAATTGGACATAGAAGTTATCTTTGCCTGAAATTTCCTTTGTAGGAAGGATTTTTAAATTATAAATTAATTCACTTTAATAGATTTAGGACTTTAAAAAAATAAGTAGCAAAATGGTTAAGTTCAAACATATCAATAATTACATTACATATAGATAGACTAAATACTCCAACTATAATGTAGACATATTTGGACAGCATAGTAAAGCAATTCCCAAGGTAAAGCATCTATAAGAAATGCACTTTATTGGGGGACACCTGGGTGACTGTCAGTTAAGCATCCAACTCTTTTTTTTTTTATGATTTTTATTTATTTGATAGAGGAGAGAGAAAGAGCATGGGGCGGGAAGGGGGTAGGGAGGGAGGGAGTCTGCTTCTCAGAGGGAGAAGCAGACTCCCTGCAGAGCAGGTAGTCTTGATTTCAGCTCAGGTCATGATCTCAGGGTTGTGGCATCAAGCCCCACATTAAGCTCCAAACTAAGCATGTAGTCTCCTTGTCCTTCTCCCTCTGCTCCTCCTGTGCTCTCTGACAAATTAATTAGTTAGTTAAAAATTTTAATAAAAAGAAATGCACTTCATTGGATATGGGGGTAGGGAGTATCTATAAGTGAATGAATACGAGGTTTCTTTAATGGTGAAGAAAATGTTCTAAAATTAGATTATCATGATAGTTATATAACTATAAATATACTAAAATTCATTGAAATGTGTACTTAAAATGGATACATTTTATAGTATGTAAATTATATCTTAATAAATGTATTTTAAAAAGTGAAATCCATCTTAAATACATAGAAATATTGGTTAAAATTGAGGTATAAAAAAGTATATCAAACAAAACAGACTGCTAAATTGTCTATACTTCTATAACAAAATCTCTTATTCGAAGAGTTGTCATTTTTCCATTTTTCAAATATCTAAAAATTTAACCAATGCAGAAATCACTTGTGATGAACCACTACAGTGAAACAATATGCAAATATAAGAAAGAGACTTATAGAATACTAATGCTTATTTTTTTTTAATTTTTTATTTTTGATAAACATATATTTTTATCCCCAGGGGTACAGGTCTGTGAATCACCAGGTTTACACACTTCACAGCACTCACCCAAGCACATACCCTCCCCAATGTCCATAATCCCACCCCCTTCTCCCAAACCCCCTCCCCCCAGCAACCCTCAGTTTGTTTTGTGAGATTAAGAGTCACTTATGGTTTGTCTCCCTCCCAATCCCATCTTGTTTCATTTATTCTTCTCCTACCCACTTAAGCCCCCATGTTGCTTATTTTTTAATGTTGTATTTAATGAGAAGTCAGATTTGCCTATATTATGGGATTCCTTTTTTTTTTCATTAAAATTAAGTTATTTTGTATCAATCTTAAAAAATAAAACTCCTTATTCCCACTTGAACCCTATCATTATCAGTTTGTTTGGTTGGCATTCCTTTCGGCATCAAAATAAGAAAACTGACATATAAATAAGAGCAATTGGTCAGGTTGATGAACTGATAATTGATATGGACTATAAATTAAAACAGTTGAATATTACAGATATTTTATATAACCAAAATATAAATATAAACTTAGCAGTAGAAAATAAATACAATCATAATTTTTGATACAAAATTATCAGTAATTATCTCTTTGTAGAACATATTAATAATGTTTTTAGCATTTTTCATTTAACATATAAAATTAAAATTTAAAACAAAAGAAGATAACATTAAATAAGTCTTTAGGAGGAACATTTTAGTTGCCTTAAAAATTACAGTATAACCATATATCTCATCTTCCAGAAATATTTATAATCTAAGCTCATTCATTTATTCAGCAAGAATATACCTTAATGTTTCATGTGAGAGCTATCCATGTTTCATCATCTTTCTTTAACATCTATTATTTTATCTGAAGTGCTGGTATGTACTAAAGTAGAATTGGTATGCTTGAGCAGTAGGGATAGGTGTTTGTTTTTGAGACTTATGAAATCATTATTATTCCAAAATACATCTTTGTGACCTTGTCTAAACAGTCATGTTTATCAATCAAGTAATCAACATTCATTCTCAGCTACCACTGTCTTTTTCTGGATCTCCATTAATGTGGGAATTATATTCATAACTAGGTCTTCAGGCCTCTAACATTGATTTTTCTCATTTTCAAAGATTATTGCAAGGATTAAACAATAAGTAAGCAAGGAAGACTATTTGTTAAATAAGAATTAAGTTTTAAAAGAATTTAAGATATGAAGGTTAAAAGGGTACAAATTTCATTCCCCAGGCTAAGAACATGAAAAATATGCGATATCTTATTTTAGAACTCCATTGCTAACATGATCTCCAAGAAACTAGGAAGAAATTTATGAACTAAAATATAAAATCTTGGTAAAATGTAACTCTAAAATACTAAAAGATGTCAACATCCCACAGAACAGGAAGAAATGAACTAGTAAATCTCAAATACTAGTTAAAATGTAAATTTCTATTCTCAAAATTGTGTTCTGGGTTATTTTTAAAAAGAAAGCAAGGACAATTATGTAACCTGAATTTATATGAATTAATGCAGGAGCTCCAGGCATACTACTTTAGGTTTTTTAGAAAAAAGGGGTGTTAGCTGATGTATATTGCTATAGTAAAATGCAACCCTGAGCTACTGAGTTATCCTTTTTTCTACTGAATGACTAAAATTATTTTTTTAAAGATTCTATTTATTTATTTGACAGACAGAGATCACAAGTAAGCAGAGAGACAGGCAGAGAGAAAGGAGGAAGCAGTCTTCCTTGCTGAGCAGAGAGCCTGATGTGGGGCTCTATCCCAGAACCCTGGGATCATGACCTGAGCCGAAGGCAGAGGCTTTAACCCACTGAACCACCCAGGTGCCCTGACTAAAATTTTTATTATGATGATATATATATACATTTTCTATTTATACCATGCACTGATATTTTGTCTAGTTATTTTGGGTTCAACATTCATTTTCTGTTTATTGCCGTCCACCTTGTCTACTTTTTCAAATCAAGACTGAGGCTAACTTAGAGTTAATAATCTTACATGGGGGATAAGGGGGAAAAATCTTTATCTTATGCTTAGGATGTTTCCAGTGTCCTTACCTGAATCATATTTGGAGTGTGTGTTTGTGTGTGTGTGTGTGTGAGTGTGTGATCAAAACAGATGGAGTCATAAAAAATCCTTAACTGTTACTTAGTTTCAAATGATTATTACAATTGATTTAGCATGAATTACATTATTAAAGCTATCTCAATATTTTAAAACTTTAATTTTTAGAGAGTGTTTGTTCACACTAAAATGGAAAGGAAGAGAGGTATAGAGATTTGCCCTCCCCCACCCACACATAGGCTCCACTACTATTAACATCACTCACCAGAATGGTACATTTTGTACCAAGAATGAACCTACATTGACACTTCACAATCACTCCAGAGTCCATAGTTTACGTTACACTTTTCTCATGGCATTGTATGTTCTATGGGTTTGAAAAAAATGTGTAATGACCTATATCCATCATTATAATATCATGCAGAGTATTTTCACTGTCCTAAAAATTATCAGTGCTCTGCCAATTCATCTCTCCCCTTTTTTACTCCTCATAATCACTGATCTAATTCTCTATAGTTTTACCTTTTCTACAATGTCTTATAGTTGGAATTGTACAGCATACAGCCTTTTCAAATTAGAGTTTTTCACTTAGTAAGGTGCATTTCAGGTTCCTCCATGTCTTTTCCTGACTTGATAGCTCATTTCTTTGTAGTGTTGAATAATATTCCATTGTATGGATTTCCCACAGTGTATTTATCCATTCACCTACTGCAGGAAATTATTGCTTCCAAGTTTGAACAATTATGAAAAAAGGTACTACACACATCCTTGTGCAAGTTTTTGTGTAGACATAAGTATTTACCTCAGTTGGGTAAACACCAAGGAGCATGACTGTTGGGAGTGTGTGGTTTGAAGTGTGTGGTTTTGTAAGAAACCCCCAAACTTTCTTCCAAAATGGCTGTACCATTTTGCATTCCAACCAGAATGTATGAGTTCCTGTTGCTTCACAGCCTCCACAGCATTTGATTTTGTCAGTGTCTCAATTTCAGCCAGTTTAATAGACGTGTAGTGGCAGATCTCACTCTAAAAAAATTTTTAAAAAAGCTCTTTATGGGGTTTATACTGACAACTTTTTCTTGTTTCCCTTTTCTTTCTGTCATATTTCACAATTAATTCAAAATCCATATACACATTCCCAATGTCTGACAAAGTAAGATCAAGTAGCTTGGGCTATGGAATACCTTCAAGAATATACAGACTCAGGGGCGCCTGGGCGACTCAGTGCGTTAAGTCTCTGCCTTCAGCTCAGGTCATGATCCCAAGGTCCTGGGATTGAGCCCTACATCGGGCTCTCTCCTCCACAGGGAGCCTGCTTCTTCCTCTCTCTCTCTCTCTCTATGCCTGCCTCTCTGCCCACTTGTGCTCTCTGTCAAATAAATAAATAAAATTAAAAAATATATATATACAGACTCAGTTTCTTGGTAACTCTATTGCCTGAATTACTTTATCCCTCTAATACTTTGTGTCTTGATCTTTAAAATGGGGATACTGATAGAATCTACCTCAAAAGTAATCTGAATAAAATACATAATAAAACGAGAAGAAAAGGCAGTGTTCATTAGCTATTTGTATCATGACTACTTAATATATTAAAACTATGCAATAAATTCTTTATATCACATAACAAAAATAATGTCTTATATAATGGGCATATTGGTTAGTTAGTGGATTGGTTGATAATAGTTCTTTGAAATCAAGAATTGAGGTTTTATTTCTCTTCTTAAATTCAATATCCCACAGTTTTGGGAAAACACAAAGTACAAGGTGAATGGATATGTGCATACAGAACTGAAATAGTTATCAGATTTTCAAAGTTGATGTCAAACATAATTAATTTAGTCCACATGAACTATAAATAATAGTTTTGTCTTTAATTTTTAATATTCTGAGTATTTTTCATGTAATATAATTACTTATATTGAGTTAAACATAGTTTCTGCTATTAGTTGATGCTATCATAAGAGTCATTACTGAAATTAGATATACAAAGCAGCAGAATTTTCTTTTCTATGACTGTGTATGTTCCATTATCATATAATAACACTAAATGAAATAGTCTGAAAAGCTCAATAGTTATTTTAAATAAGATACACATACTCTGGGATAAAAATTATCTTTAAGTTGTCTTCTACTTATGCTTAAACCTGCTCATTCACCTTTCAGCAACCTACCCTTCAGGTTCATTTCATAGAATAATGAAAACTCACAGTCCTATAGAAGAAATAAAAGAATCTAAAAAATAAGTAAAATACAACATGATGAAATTCATTATAAATTTTATACAACAGGATCTCCAATGTTGTGCTGAAAGTTCTGGAAGAGATTTGAAATCATATCTTTGAGGAGAGTGCTGAATATTTTTTTGTTCAATCAAATTATTATTATTATGGTCTTTAAAGTATTCTCTGTGTGTGTAGTTATCATATTAGTTTTCTATAAACTTGAAATTTAGTGAAGTTATGTACAGTTAGTTTTGCTTCCATCACACTTGATTGAGCTTCATTGACCTTACAGTCAGTCCAACATAGAACCACAGGTAAGAAGTTGTCTAAAAACAAAATAACCACAAGTTAAGCCATTCAAGAAAATGTTAAATATTTTAGGTTTCATTAATAATATCTAAAAATATGTGACTATATTAAAAGACACTGCATACAGGTAATTTTAAAAATATAAAATGGACAGAAACATGAATTTTTAAAAATCCATTCTTATTTTTGTTGCCATTGTTAGTTTATTTTTAGTATAGCTGACACACAGTATTATATTACTTTCAGATATACAACTTAGTGATTTGACAAATCTACCCATTATCCTATATTCACATAATGCTATATTCAGTATACCCATTATGCTGTATTCACCACTATGCTTAGTGATTTGACAAATTTACCCTTAATATATTATACCATCTGCTCTGTGACATCACTATTACTTATCATTGACTGTATTTCTTATACCATGCTTTTTATTTCCATGACTTAATCATTCTATAATTAGCAGCCAATACCACCCACTTCCCCTTACATCATTTTTGCCCAATCTTCTACCCATTTCCCCTCTGACAACTGTTAGTTTTCTGTATTTATAGGTCTGATTCTGTTTCTTTTTTATTCATTTTTTAAGATTCCACTTATGAGTGGAGTAACTTGGTGTTTGTCTTTCTGATTCTGACTTATATCACTTAGTGTATCACCCTCTAGGTCCATCCATGTTGTTTCAAATGGCACAGTTCCAACCTTTTTGTGGCTAAGTAATATTCTACTCTGTGTGTGTGTGTGTGTGTGTGTGTGTGTGTACACCACTTTTTATCCTTTCATATATCGATAGACACTTAAGTTGCTTCCATATCTTGGCTATTACAAATAATGCTGCAATAAACCATAGGGGAACACACATTTTTTTTCAAATTAGCATTTTTATATTATTTGGGTAAATACCCAGTAGTGGGATTACTATGTCATACAGTAATTTTATTCTTTAATTTTTTGAGGAAACTCCATACTGTCTTCCACAGTGACTGAACCAATTTACATTCCCACCAACAGAACACAAAGGTTCCTTTTTCTCCACATCCTCACCAGCAGGTGTTATTTCTTGTCATTGTGATTTTAACCATTTTCACTAGTGTAAGGTGATAACATTGTGGTTTGGATTTTTATTTACCTAGTGGTTAGTGAGGCTGAGCACCTTTCCATGTATCTGTTGGCCATCTGTATATCTTCTTTGGAAAAATGTCTACTTAGGTCTTCTGCCCATTTTTTAATCAGATTGTTTTGTTGGTGTTGAGTTGTATTGTTCCTTTATGTATTTAGAATATTAACCCCTTATTGGATGTATCATTTCAAATATATTCTCCCATTCAGTAAGTTGTCTTTCTTGTTAATCATTTTTTTTTTTTGCAGAAGCTTTTTATTTTGGTGTAATGTCATTACTTTATCTTTGCTTTTATTTCACTTGACAGAGGAAACATCTAGAAGAATGTTGCTATGACCAATGTCAGAGAAATTACTGCTTGTGATCTCTTCTAGGATTTTTATGGTTTCAGGTGTCACATTTTAGGTCTTTAATCCATTTTGAGTTTATTTTTGTATATGGTGTTAGAAAGAGCTTCAGTATCATTCTTTGGCATACACTTGTCCAATTTTCCCAATACCATTTGAAAAGACTGTCTTCTCCTTGTATATTCTTGCCTCATTTGTTATAGATTAATTGGCCATGTAACTGTGGGTTTATTTCTGGAGTCTCTATTCTGTTCCATTGACCTAGGTATCTGTTTTTATGTCAGTACCATACTATTTTGATTTCTACAGCCTTGTAGTATATCTTAAGTCTTGTATTGCGATACCTCTAGCTTTGCTCATCTTTTACAAGATGCTTTGGCTATTCAGAGTCTTGTGTGGTTCCCTACAAATTTCAGTATTATTTGTTCTTTTTTGGGGAAAAATGCTGCTGCTATGTCAATAAGGAATGCATTGCATCTGTAGATTGCTTTGGGTAGTATGGACACTTAATATTTGTTTCCCAATTCGTGAGCATAGAATATCTTTCCATTTGTTTGTGTCATCTACAATTCCTTTCATTGGTGTTTTATAATTTTCAAAGTACAGGTCTTATGCCTCTCTGGTTAAATTTATTCCTACATATTTTAATCTTTATGGTGCAATCATAAATGGTGTTTTTAGAATTTCCTTCTGCTACTTCAGTATTAGTGTATAGAAATCCTGCTGATTTCTAGGTATTAATTTTGTATCCAGCCACTTTACTGAATTTGTTATTTTTGGTAGATATTTTTGGTGCAGTCATTAGGATTTTCTGTATATAGTATCATGTCATCTGCAAATAGTAACAGTTTAAATTCTTCTTTACCAATATAGATGCCTCATTTCTTTTTCTTATGATTGCTATTGCTAGGACTTCCAGGACTATGTTGAATAAAAGTGGCAAGAGTGGATATCCTTGTCTTGTTCCTGACCTTAGAGGGAAAGCTCTGTTTTTCACCATTGAGTATGAAGTTAGCTGTGGGTTTTCATATATGGCTTTTATTATGTTGCGGTATATTCCCTTTGTTGAGAGTTTTTTTTTATCATGAATGGATGTTGTATTTTGTTAAATGCCTTTTCTATATCTATTGAGATGATTATATGGTTTTTATGTTTCATTTTGTTGATATGGTATATGACATAGATTTGTGAATACTGGATCATCTTATATCCCTGGAATAAATTCCACCTGATGGTGCTGACTTTTTAATTTATTGTTGTATACTGTTTACTAACATTTTGTTGAGAATTTTTGCATGTGTGTTCATCATGGGTATTCTATACTTTTTGGGGGATGTGTGTGTGTGTGTGTGTGTATGTGTGTGTATTTGAGTGCGCATGTGCACACTTTGGTGTCTTTACTTTTTTTTTTTTTTTAAAGATTTTATTTATTTATTTGACAGAGAGAGATCACAAGTAGGCAGAGAGGCAGGCAGAGAGAGAGAGAGGAGGAAGCAGGCTCCCTGCTGAGCAGAGAGCCTGATGCGGGACTCGATCCCAGGACCCTGAGATCATGACCTGAGCTGAAGGCAGCGGCTTAACCCACTGAGCCACCCAGGCGCCCTGGTGTCTTTATTTTAACATTAGCATAATCCTAGCGCCATGGAGTATATTTAGAAGCTTTCCATCCTCTGGGCACCTGGGTGGCTCAGTGGTTTAAGCCTCTGCCTTCAGCTCAGGTCCTGATCCCAGGGTCCTGGGATTGAGCACCACATTGGGCTTTCTGCTCAGCAGGGAGCCTGCTTTCCTTCTTCTCTCTGCCTGCCTCTCTGCCTACTTGTGATCTCTGTCAAATAAATAAATAAAATCTTAAAAAAAAAAAAAAGAAGAAGAAGAAGCTTTCCATCCTCTTCTAATTTTTTGAGTAGTTTGAGTAGAATAGGTACTAACTATTCTTTAAATGTCTGGTAGAATTTGCTTTTGAATACCTCTGGTCCTGCACTTTTATGTTGTAGTAGTTTTTTTGATTACCAATTCAATTTTGTTACTTGTAATTTTTCTGTTTAGACTTCCTATTTCTTCTTGGTTCAGTGTTGGAAAATTGTATGTTCTAGGAATTTAACCATTTCCTCTAGGTTGTCCAGTTTGTTGGAGTATAGTTTTTTATAATATTTTTATAATCCTTTTTATTTCTGTGATGTCAGTTGTTTTTTCCTCATTCCTCATTTTATTTATCCAGGTCCATTCTCTTTTTTTTATTCTCTTTTTTTTTTATTGATGAGTCTGGCTAAGTGTTTGTTAATTTTGTTTATTTCTGGTTTTATTAATTTCCTCTTTTTCTGGTTTTATTGATTTCCCTTTTTTTTTTTTTTTTTTTAGTCTTTATATCATTAATACTACTACACCTTTTATGATTTCCTTTCTTTTACTCATCTTGGGCTTGTTCTTTTTCTACTTTCTTGAGGTGTAAGTTTAAATAGCTTATTTGAACTATTCTTTTTTCTTGAGGTATGTCTGTATCCCTACACACTTCCCTCTTAGAATTGCTTTTGCTATGTCTCAAATATTTTGTGCCATTTTTTCATTTTCATTTATTTGCATGTATTTTTTAAATTTATTTCTTGATTGCTTTGTTGAGTCATTGATTGTTCACATTGTTTAATCGTGTTTGTATTTTTTTCTTTTTTTGTGATTTACTTCTACTTTCATATTGTTGTGATCAGAAAATAATGCATGGCATGATTTCAATCTTCTTTAAGTTTATTGAGTCTTCTTGTTTTATGGTCTAATATGTGATGTATTCAGGAGCATGTCCCATGTTCACTAGAAAGTAATGTGTATTCTGGTTTTATATTTTGAGTGGATTATTCTTTATATATTTATTATGTACATCAAATCCAATGTGCCATCAAACAGGTTTCCTCATTGATTTTCTGTCGGGATGATCTATTCATTGATGTACGTGGGGTGTTAAAGTCTTTTACTATTATTGTTTTACCATTAATTATTCTTCATGCCCATTAATATTTGCTTTATGTATTTAGGTATTCTAGTGTAGGGTGCATAGATATTTATAATGGTGGTATCTTTTTTTGGATTGATACCTTTATCATTTTGTAATGTCCTTCTTTTTCTCTTATTACAGTCTCAGTTTTAGACTCTATTTTGTCTGTAGAAGTATTGCTACCCCAGCTTTTTTTTTTTTTCTAATTCCATTTGCATGGAAATATCCATCCTTTCACTTTCACGCCATATGTATCTTTAGTTTGAGTTGAGTCTCTTATAGGCAGCATATAGGTGGATCTTGTTTTATAATCCATTCCACCTGTGTCTTTTCATTGGATTATTTAGTCCATGTATATTCAAAGTAATTATTGGTAGGTATGTACTTGATGCCATTTTTAATATGTGTTTTCTTATTGGCTTTGCAGTATTTCTTTGCTCCTTTCCTCTCTTGCTTTTTCTTTTTGGTTGATAAGCTTCTCTAGTGTTAGCTTTGGCATTCCTTCTCTTTACTTTTTGTGTATATAACACAGGTTTTGGATTTGTGGGTTACCATGAGGTTCATTTATAACATCCTATTTAAACAGCAGTCTATATTTCTTTGGTAGTCATTTCAGTTCAAACACATTCTAGGGGGAAAAATAAGAAAAAGAAGAAAGCTTGTTTTATTTTTCATCTTCTCTTTTCACTATCTTTTCCATGCTTTGTGTACAAGTTGTCATATATATAAGTTTCCTTCCTTATATTAGGGAAGTTGTCAGTTATTTCTTCAAATAAATTTTCTATATCTTTCTCTTCTTCTCCTTTTGGGACCCTATACTGTGAATGTTTGTTCAATTGATGTTGCTCAAGATACCTCCTAATCTATCCTCACTTAAAAAAAAATTCTCTTTTTGCTGTGCAGCTTGAAGGCTTCCCATTACCCTTCCTGAGTGCTGACACAGTCTTCTACATCCTCTAATATACTGTTGATTCCCTCTAGTGTGTGTGTACTTGATTTTAGTTATTGTATTCTCCAGCTCTGATTGGGTCTTATAATATATTCAATCTCTTTTTTCAAAGTCTCATCTGTTTCACTTAGTTCTTTTCCTGAGGATTTTTCTTGTTCTTTCTTCTGGATCATACTCTTCTGTCTCCCCATTTTGCTGCCTTTGGATTAGACAAAATGGCTACTTCTAAGTTTGAAAAAGGACTCTTGTTCATTGTGTACTCTATGGAGGCTGTGTATGCTTAGTGACTTTTGCTGGGTGCTGGAACTATGACTGTATATGCTAGTTGCTCTTTAAACCACAGTTTCTTACCTGTGAGAGAACTAAAGAAAAGAACTAAAAGAAAAAATGAAAAGAAAAGGAAAATGAGTAGGAAAAAATCAGAAAGGGGAAATATTCAAATTAAAAAAAAAAAAAATAGAAGGGCGCCTGGGTGGCTCAGTGGTTTAAACCTCTGCCTTCGGCTCAGGTCATGATCTCAGGATCCTGGGATCAAGCCCCATATCGGGCTCTCTGCTCAGCGGGGAGCCTGCTTCCCCCACTCTCTCTCTCTGCCTGCCTCTCTGCCTACTTCTGCTCTCTGTCAAATAAATAAATAAAATCTTAAAAAAAAAATAGAGATAATTTAATGGGGAAAAAAAAAAAAGGTGCACAGTCTGAAGTGGGCTTGCCAACCCTCACTGAGGTTGTAACCTAACTGTGATCTGGACCCTGCTCTGATCTGGACTTTTAAAGTAAAGGTGGAGAGAGTGTGCCTATAGCTCCTTTGTCCTTTGTTGTTTTTTTTTTTTCTGTGTCCTAGTGTGACTAAAAGGCTGATGTGGGCTTGGGGATTCTGAGTACAAGCTCCCTGGTGAGGACCAGACCTGCCAGTTATGATGTTGAGACCACCCTGTTTTGGCATCCAGATTCTTTTCCAGTCTGGGCTTAAAGGAATAGTGGGAAAGAGCATTGCCACTACTTCTTGATTCTTCTAAGCCCCAGTTTTTTTCCTGTGTCCCAGCCTGATGAGGGCTGTTCTGGGCTCATGAATTGTAGGCTTACTGATGTTGCAAGCTCCCAGTGACAACCAGACCTGCCTGTTTTAGTATCTAGACCTTGCTCTGTTCTAGGATTTTGAAATGCAGTGGGAACATAAACCATGTCTTTCTTCAGTCCCTCTAAGCTGGAGAGTGTTCCAGCAGCTTCTTGGCCCCTTGACAGAGTTCTAGTATGGTCTCTGTTCTGTGCTACCTGTATTTTTTTTTTTTAAAACCATAGCTATTTTTAGCTATTTTTATTTAAAACCATAGGTTTTTTTTTTCTTTTTCTGTGCCCAAGGACAAATGGACTTTGTTCCCAGTTCCTCAGTACTATCTGCCTACAGCTGCCATTCACAGTGTTGGGGGTGAAAGTCCCCCCCTGCCCCAATGTCTTCATCTCTCTTGATGTTCTTTTGCCATTCTGTCTTTGGTTGTTCGGTAGCTGTTCAGTCAATCCTCAGGGTTTCTTCAGGAGGAATTGATGTATTAATAGATATAATTTGGTGATGCTTTGTGGAGGGGGTGATTTCAGCGTCTTCTTAGGTTGCCATCTTAGATCAGAACTCTCTTATTTTTGCTTTCTTTTATTATTATTTGATCTAAATCTACATGAATTTTATAGAGGATGTCTTTTTCTATCTCAGAGATAGAAATGATAGATAAGAAAGGGCATAAATTATTTGCTATTTCTTCTGTTGAGAAATTCAAACTATTTCATTTCTCCTTGGATCTGATTGGCCTTGTGACAAGTTTTTACTAATAGGATACAGCAGAAGAGATACTATGTAATTTCTGAGGCGGAATTTCAAGAGATTTGCATCTTCTACCTTCACAACTTAGAATATTTCCATTTAGAACAATCATGCAATGAAAAAAAACAAGGTGAAGAAGAGATCATATGAAAGGAGGAAAGGCATGTCGTCCAGCCCCAGCTAAGCACCTAGCCTACAGCAACTGCTAACCATGTCATTTTGCTACCTTGAATGTTTTACCCCAATCAAGCCTCCAGCTGAAGACAGTCTCAGACAAGACCATGGGAAATAAAAAATATATACAGCTGATCCAAGTCAACCTAAAAAATCATAAATGATAATACTTATTTTAAGCCACTAAGTTTTGGGCTAGTTTGCTATGTGGCAATAGTCAAAAGAAGATACAAATTATTTTTTTTTAATTTTTCTATTTCTTGTCATAGAATAGTTTCTTCTCCTGCATCTTCTTTTATTTTTAAGGTGCTACCTTTATTGCTGATTCAATAGTGCATTTTCCCACTGGTACCCATGTGTGAGTATACATACAAATGTGTACCTGTGCAGACATAATCATTATTTAATCCTTAAATAATAGTTCATGTTTCATAAAAACTAAACCTTTTAGGTTGCAGTATCTCGCTACCAGTTTCCTCTCCTCTGTTTCTACTTTTCTTAATGCTATAAAGTTAAAATACATTTTTTTGAAAATTAATTTAGGGAGCCCGAGTATGGTGAGTACAATATTTTCTGAAGACTTCTGGGTTTTTCTGTAGATAGAGATTGAGAAACTCTGACCAGAAGACTGAGAGTGGATGACTGGCATATTATGTTCTTACATTCTTTGTTCTGTTTCATTATAGCAAGGATGAGTATGCCTCTGTTTTTGTTGGTAGTGGAAACTCAGGTCAAAATTTATTCCATATCCTAGCCACCATAGCTTAATAGTAATTATATCCTTATAGATATGTTGGTATTAAGTAGGGGCTGTCATTCAGTTAAGCTTTTTTAAAGGGTGGTGGAATTGTGAAATTGTGCACACACACACACACACACACACACACGAACATACACACACATGTGTGTGTTTCTGCCCCCTGGGTCTGCACACAAAGCTCCTAAATATCTTGGAATTTCCTGGGTAAGAGTAAGAAATTTATTTTTGTTTTAATGAAGTGATTCTTAATGAGTTCCTGGATAGTTTCAAGATGGGGGCTTGTCACCAGGAAGTCTAAGTCATTATTAAAGGCTTGAAACTTGCAGCCCTGCCACCATTCTCTGAAAAGGGAGGGAGGCTGGAGATTGAATTTAATGATTAATTACGCCTACATGGTAAGGTTTCCATAAAAATCCAAAAAGTATGGGGTTTGGTGTTTCCAGGTTGGTGAACACACCTGCAGGAGAGGAGGGTGGCACCCCAACTCCACAGCAATCTAAGTCCCTGCTCTTGGGATCTTTCCAGACTTTTCCTTATGTATCTAGCTCTTAATCTCACTGTTCCTTTATATCCTTTATGATATAATAAACCTGAAAACATAAGTAAATATTTCCCTGAGTTCTGTGTACTATTCTATTTAATGATGGCATCTAGGGAAGGGGTCATGGGAATGTGGACTTGGAACTGATATCTGAAGTAGGTTAGGAAGGCAGTCTTGAGAGCCCCTCATCTGTGGGGTCTGCACTGACTCTCACTGGTGTCAGAAATGATTTGTAGAACACCAGCTTGTATCACAGAGAATTGCCTCATGTGTGTGAGGGGAAAATCCACATATTTGATATCAAAAGTATTGTGAGTGAGAAGTAAAGTAGTGAATTTTCCCTCTAGATAGGAATTCATAATAAACTTTCCTAAATCTAGCCATTAAGTGTCATATACAATTCCATCCAACGAATTGATATCATTTAATTCTCAAATAAGCTCTATGTCTGCATCTAAAGATGAATTTGTTTTTGTATTAACACTGATGTGAGTACATTTTAAAAAGAACTAATCACAATGCCAGTATTTCTTATTGAATTGATATACAAGCAGAAAATTTACCTACTAAAAGAAAAATCAAGTAGAGTTTGGGAACTTTTTTTTAATAAATACTGAGAAAAGAAGCCCAATACTGACATTTTGGTCAAACCATAGTCATTATCATATGTTTCAATAAAGAGCAATAGATTTCATGATTTAAACATTATGAAGTGATTTCCATAAGTTGGTATGGACTAAATAAGCATTAATTATGCTAAACTTTGCATATTTCTGTGTGTGTTCTTGTGCACTTAGGAATATGAATGAAATATGCATACAACAACACAAATATAACAGAAGGGAAAATTGTCTTATATTTCATTATGTATAGAAAAAATGTATTTCTGAACTTGTATAATGATACAAAGTATATTCTATTTTCAAAATATACCTACATCTGTGATATATACTACAAAAGAAACTGCAAAATGTACAGAGTATTTTCAGTCTAAGATGATTCTGCCTGCAGTATTATCCTCACTTGAAAGGGCAACTAGGCCTTTGCTTAATAAGGCTTTAAACCTTCTCTGTCTCAAATCTTTAATAATATTAAGCTAGCACTTGAACACTGAAATTCACCATATCATTAGTACCAGTTAGAATACTCCAGAAGACTCTTTACAATCAACAAACACAAAATCTAACATCTTCTCCAGGAATAATTCTAAGACCACATACTAAGAGAGTGCTTGCCTCTTTGTAAGCCAGGAAGAGTTGTAATGTGACAATTTTTTTATTGATACAGTGTGTTTCTTACTAATGGACAATAGCAACCTTAGCTACTTCTCTTTTGCACCTCCATATTCTTTCCTAGTGTCTATCACCAAGTCAATTATATTTTGTTCAGGGGGGATATGACACCCAGTTAATTATTTCCTTCATCAAGTTTTATTATAGGTTCATTATATGCAGATCACTGAGATGCTTTATTTATAGGAGTAGAGAGATGGAATGGTAGCAGCTCTGTTCTTGAGGCATACATGATTGGACCATTTTCTACCAACCTACTCTGTGTGATTCCAATGCTTATGAATTCTTTCATCCCTAGTTCAGATTCTACTTTTCTAGAACATTCTAACTTACTCAATATTCCCTGCATCTAAATTTTTCTTCCCATACAGATGGAGACACATATTTAGGTACAGATTACAGATTGATATCCATATAATAAATAATTTGTTCTTACAAATTACAGAAAGATGCATTTACCATTTTTTTAATGAAAGTGTATCCCTAAAAGAAAAAAATGTAATATTTACTTATGCCAACCCTCAGGATATACATTCTCCTAGTGTTTTATCACATCATAGTGAAAGAAAAAATCAGTGAAACACAGTTTTAATATCTCTCCCTATGATGACTTTAACAAATAATTAGATGTGAAATCACTGTGTTTGGTATTGGCCTTTGTACTCAATGGTATGAAAGAACATTGAAAGCCTGAAGTGTGTTATCTACTTAATTCATCTACTCTTCATTGTACATAATTTTTAACTTCAAAACATGCAATATTTTATACAATGTTTACTTTCTAAATAATGTGTTATTTCTCTGCATTATTGTTTCCTGGGGACAGTTTGAAACAAAATTACAAAGTTTGATAGCAGCAGAATATTTTGCAGAGAAGTTTCTAAAATCTAACTTTAATTGTTGAGTCTGGCATTGCCCCAAGGAGCTCTTTATAAGTTGATAAGCAGGCAGTGGGTGAGTGTCATGGAATACCAGCATGTTTGAAGATAAAAGGACATCCTTTGCAAGTCAAATGAGGATAACCTATTTACAATTTCATTTTTACTTCTCCACAGATGATTTGGAGGTTTTGTAAGTATAAAACAAGGGGGGAAAGCTTCCATTTAACCTTCAGTGTCAAACAATAAAAGAAGCATTATCTTTAAATAGGTCCTTCTGTATCTCCTATCATTTGAAATGTATTAATTCTGTATCTCCTATCATTTGAAATGTATTAAAATTAAAAAAAAATAGCACTGATGTTAGCAATAGTAAAATATCCTTTCCTTTGTAAATTCAACTTGCTATAAGCTTCAGATATTTTTGCTTTAGTGAACTATAGTTAGGCTTTTTGGAGTTATTTTATCTTATTTCCTATATGTGTGTGTGTGTGTGTGTGCAGTACCCTCCTCCCTTGTTTTATGTATTTGGACAATGCAAACAATTTGAAATATTTTCTTATAGCATACTTCTGTCCAAAAAGTAATCCTTTGTGTTTTATGTGTGGCGGTCTCCTGTAAGGAAACAATAACATATATGCCAAACATTTGATTTGTTACCCAAATCATTGAAGGTGTTTGTCTGTGTAACTGGGGAAGTCAAGCATTGTGACACAGTTCAGTGACAAGTACAAGGATTCATAAAAAGGAATGACAGCAAAAAAATAATCAAAATTCTAATACTAACGGTTTTTTTTTTTTGAGGTATTTCCTTCAAATAGAAATCCCTTCAAAAGCTTATTCTTTAGCCTCTGCTTGGACACTCTAAGTGTAGGAATTTCAATATTTTCTTGCCAGTATTTCCCTTATGAAGGTCATACTTATCATTAGAATTTCCTTTTTATTGATTCTATTCTTTAATATAAGGTAATATTAATCTCTATATGGAGTATTAATATGTGTGTTAATGCTAACCAATTACTATCCCATTTGTTTTGTTAATTTTTCATGATAGATACACCTAAACTCAGTCATTCTCATATTTTATTATTACAATGAAGTTAAAGAACATTTCAGGGAAAATAAAAAAATTTCTACCACCCCAAATTATTTTATCCCTGTGTATTTCCTTTTTTTTTTAATTTATTTTGCCTCTAAGCTAGAAAAAAAATCTGTTTTGTAATTTCTTCCACTTCTAATTGTCTGTTCTATAGATGAAGAAAATGTATAGTCTTTTTCCAAATTATTTTTCAATTAGCAATAATCACGCCCCGGATAAACCTCATGGGCTATGATACTGCAACTGCGCAAAGCTCCAAATTATTTTTCAAATATTTAACATAGTTATATTCCTTGACTGATAGTCCCATATGTAGGTCTATAATATCAGGTGACAAGTAGAGATTAGTCAAATGTGATTTCAGAATGCTTCATGTTCCTGGTTTATCTCCTTTGTATATGCTCTAGTTACTCAACTATAAAAAGCCAGTCAAAAGGGAAATAGTGTCTAGTTGTGGCCTGGCGACCACATATAATTTGAGGAGGGTATTACCTACATTTTTGTTAACACAACTTGCATCTGTATTTATTTATGTGCCTATCTGATTCCTGAGGGTTTTTTTTTTAAGCTTTCAGGTAGCATCCTTTTCTTTCTTTTTTAAATATAAATATCTGTCAATTCAGTTTGTACCCCTATTTGCTATAATAAACCTCTATTGTGGATGCCTAATTTCAGAACTGTATACCTTGTTTTTACAGTTTATCTTTTAGCTACCATTTCAATTTACTTATTGATATTAGGGAATCTTGATCTCCATTTTAACTGCACTTTATAATTTTGTATCTCTGTTTTCATTCAAATAGTCTATTAAAGTTTTGTCTATACAGTGCTGAAGAGAATGTAAAAAAAAAAAAATTACACTTGCTAATGGCACTATACCAAAGGAGAGAAACTCCATCAATCACTATTATTTGGATGTCATCCCTCTTATGCATGTTTGTGTCGGCTGACACACCAAACTGTATTAGACACTACTGAATTAGCTTATCTAGTAAAAGTTAGAAATATAGTAATTTAGAAGGACCATTTTCTTGATGAAATCTGTGATAGAGTTAAGTAAATACTATTTCCTTTTTAATTTTTACCTTCTGGATATTTAGAATTTTATTGGGTAGATTGACAGATTATAGTGCTTGTTAAGTAAGAAAATTGTTAAGTCATGAGTGTTCACAGAGGACTTTATTCTTACTCTTCCTCCTCCTCATCATCATCATTGAACCCTTATAGTACTGAAATTCTGTTAAATGCTTTGAGTGAATGTTCTATTGCCCTTAACAGTAATCCTGTAAGAATCTCACTTATCTCAACAACAAGAAAATTAAAGATATATTTATGGTTATTAGCCACTAAGAGACATAGGTCTGAAGCCACATTTGTTCTCTTCTGACAATGTTGGTGTTTTGGAACCTTTCAAAAATTAACAAAAAAAAATGTCTTCCCTTAGCTTTGCTCTAATGAGTCACTTGATTCTTCTTAAAAATGCTATTATTTTCCCAATGTATTATGCAATAAACAGATCTTATACTCATGAATATCCATACTGTACGGATAGGGATTCGGCTTGATTTTACATATCCAAACAGCTAGTGGACACGATCTTTGAAACAGTGGGTTGATGTTAAACTCCATTTGAGTATGGCCTGGTAAGAGCTACAAGGCAGGGTGGCATAATGTTATCTTTGGTCTATTTGTTTTCCTTTCAGAAAAAATTAAAAAACACTCCAAAACAATTTAATTAGTACTGTCCATTCTACTCTCAGTTTGAGACAGTCAAATGTCTTGCATCTATGTTTGTATGATTTTGGTTATGTTACCTCATTCTTTCACAGATATGTAAAAAGAGCTATCAGAAATATTTTATAAAGTATTAAAGTCATCTGTCCCCTTCTCCTGTTGAGAGGGAGCACTATTTATTGGAATAATCTGTGCATTGAGTTAATAGTGTCCTGGTATGAGTCTGAAAGACCCTCCATGTGGACTATCATCTAATGTCTGCATAATGTACAACAAACACTACACATTTGTAATATGGGCAGGAGAAAGATGATGTGAAAATGTTAAAAAAATATTTTGTAGAAAATAATCAGAGATAATGTTTACCTAAATACCATTATTCTTATTAGTCTTTCTTTGGTCTTTGTGTATATGCATAAAACTAAAATGTCTTATTTCCTTAATTTTGGTCATTGCAAAGGAGAAAATAGAGTAGTTGTTGAAAAGTTATCAAAAGTGTGGATTTCGGTGACAGATTATCTCAGATTCAAGTCTTGTTTTTTCTGCTTATTGACTCTTTGACTTGTGAAAATTATGTGGATTCTCCATTTTATCCATTCATAAAATGATTATTATAATGCCTAGCTTTAGCAATTTTATGCTGAATTAGATAAAATAATACATGTGTTAGCAAGTATTTGTCAGGAACTTATGAGCCAGATACTGTGCTAATATTTGGATTATAGAACTTCTGGAAGAAATATTTTCATATATTTTCATATCCTTCTTTTATATTTTCCTAAATATAAATTCTCAAAATTAGAATATCAGTTTAAAAACTTTATGTTACCAATCAGTAAAAGACTTGTAATTTCCAGAAAAATTATAGCGATGTTTACTGCTACTAGAAATGTGCTCTAAATTTTCCTTTCCTGTGTATTATTTTCCCAAAATTGATTTTTTTTAAAGATTTTATTTATTTATTTGACACTCAGAGATCACAAGTAGACAGAGAGGCAGGCAGAGAGAGAGGAGGAAGCAGGCTCCCCGCTGAGCAGAGAGCCCGATGTGGGGCTCGACCCCAGGACCTTGGGATCATGACCTGAGCCAAAAGCAGAGGCTTTAACCCACTGAGCCACCCAGCCACTCTGATTTTTTAAAGATTTTATTTGAGAGAGAGCATGAGTGGGGCAGGGGGAAAGGGAGATGTAGACTCCCCCGACACAGGGTCTAATCCCAGAACCCTAAGATTATGACCTCAGGCATAGTCAGACATTTAATCAACTTGGCAAGGGTATTACCTACATTTTTGAGCCATCCAGGTGCCCCTATTTGCTTATTTAATAAGCTAATAACTTTGCCTCATTGCTGCTTTAATTTGAATTCTAAACTTTTATTAAGTTTGAGCTTTTTTCCTTTGCATTAAAATACATGAAATTTTTTCTTAGGTAAATCATAGTTTCATGCCCTATTCTTATTTAAGCAGAGGTGATAGAAATTACCACAGAATTTAAAGCTAAAGGACTAGTTACTTAATTAGGAAGATCAAATTAGCTTCCTTACCCATAGAAAGAATTTTCTTTACAAGAGGCAAAAAATCTCTTACAAGGTGGTGGAAATGAATTTCTTAGGCCAGTTCCTGGGCTTCTTCTTGGAATAATATTTTAGCTAGTGACTCAAGGTATTCTCATATTCTCCTGAAGGTCTCAGAGATTCCTACAACATCTTTTAAAAGTTTAAATTTGTTTTTGATTTTTCAAATTTCCATTTGGCAATGACAAACTTTTCCAATAAAGAATAATTATTGATGATTGTTACTAGAATTTTTGTTAAACTGTGTTAAAATGTAAATGAAGTTAATATGTCAAATTGACAGTCATCACCTTATGCTAAATTCCGACCCTTCCCCTAACTGCCTGTCTTTGGTCAATTTATATGACCTCTCCATACCTTGAAGGATTCTTCTCAAGAATATCTTAAGTTTCTGTGAAGACTAGTTAATGTACATAAATGGTTTCTCACTGTTTGGAGTATACTAAGCACTCAATAAGTTTCACTTTAAATCAAAATATATTGGGGTGCCTGAGTGGCTCAGTGGGTTAAGCCTCTGCCTTCAGCTCAGGTCATGATCCCAGGGTCTGGGGATCGAGCCCCTCATCGTGCTCTCTGCTCAGCAGGGAGTCTGCTTCCTCCTCTCTCTCTCTCTGCCTGCCTCTGCCTACTTGTGATCTCTGTCTGTCAAATAAATAAAATCTTTAAAAAAATCAAAATATACAATAGATATTTATGCATTTTTACTTAATGACTTTCATTTCAAAGCACTTGCATAGGAAAAAATGCTCCTACAAGCAATTGACTGGGATTAGAAAATCAATCTAAAGTGTTTAAGAATATAAATTTTATTGGTTTCTTTCAGAACCAAGTTGCTGAAACAATTCTTGTGAAGCTTCCAGAATGAACACACCTTTAACAACACCCTGCTTTTAGACTTCTGATCTCCAAAACTGTAAGAAAACAAATTTGTGTTAAGTCCCTATGTTTGTGGTTTCTGTAGTATAGAAGCAAGGGGCATGTAACTCAGTATCCAGGTCAGCCTAACCCAGTATCCAGCTAACTGGGTCTGCTTGACAAATTACTTGACTATTTGTGCTTATTAAGCAATTGCTGATCTTATTTACTAGAAGTCCTCAGTTTTCTGCCCCTGTACAAGTTTACAAGTTCCTCCTGTCCTGTGGGGATCACCTTTAATCAGCTCATCCTATAAGCTTTTCTTGACTGCCTTAATCTTGATTAACCAAAATCACTATTGCCAATATAACACTGACAGGCTCAATCCACTGGTGTTTAATAAAATTTAGCCCTATTCTATTACATTGTATCTCTTTGATCACAGCTTCACTTTGAGACTTTTAATTACTTCAACCTTCTCACCAGATAGAGTGCTGAGCATGCCTCATGCACACTGGTATGCCTTCCTCTAGGCATTATCTCCCATGCACAGGATGGAGGGTTTTAAATTTAGTAAGAGTTCCATGCCTAGGACCTCTCAAAAACGTAACCATAATACTGGAAATATTCACTGCACAGTTCAAAATTACTAAGGCGATGGGAAGAAATAAGATGATTATTTTAGAAAAAATTCAGTTATAAGAGAGGAAAAATACTATTCTCCTCTTTCTGGAAGAGGAAATTCCCTAGTTAAAGGATCCTCACAAAGCAACTTTATCTATGTTTACTAAAATGGAAAAATAAATCATCTGATGGACATATTTATCTGTGACAGCATTTGATTTTTGACTCCTATGGTTCTTATTAAAATTTAATTAAATTACTTTATAAGAGCTACAAATTTATTATGAATTTAAGGTGAAATGAAAATAGAATATTTTTACACAGATATAATTTTGGGGAGATATCCCATTATGGGAAAAGAAATACAATACTCTAAATTATTTAGGCATTAGAAAATCCATTTATATAAATAAAATAAAATGCAACCAAAACATAGTTTAATTAGCATACTTGATGCTCTCCATGTTCTCTATTTTATTACAGCTGGGCCTTGGTTCTAAAAAATAGTAAAATAAGGGCACCTGGGTGGCTGCGTGGGTTAAAGCCTCTGCCTTCGGCTCAGGTCATGATCCCAGGGTGCTGGGATAGAGCCCTGCATCAGGCTCTCTGCTCAGCAGGGAGCCTGCTTTCTTCTCACTCTCTGACTGCTTCTCTGCCTACTTATGCTGTCAAATAAATCAATAAAATCTTTAAAAAATAGATAAAAATGGTAAAATAAATTTATTATTTGCCAGGGAATTGTCTACTTGGCATCTAACTTTTATTAGAACAAACATTGTAACAAGCATTGGAAGTGATGCATTTAGTTTTGTTTTTGAAATATCTGTAAAACCACAGATTCTTAAGCTCTGTGGGTTATTGGAAAGCAAATGGAAAAAATGAAGACCTTTAACAGTATTTTTTAGGATATTATTCATTTAGTTGTGTGTGTGTGAGAGAGAGAGAGAGAGAGAGAGAGCAAGCACCAGCATTAGGAGAAGTAGGCTCCCTGCTGGTCAAGGAGCCCAATGTGGGACTCAATTCCAGGACCCTGGAATCATGACCTGAGCCGAAGGCAGATGCTTAACAGATTGAGCCATCCAGGTATCCCTAAATAACAGCATTTCTTAAGACTGGAGTGATTTTGACTCAAGAAGTTTACTCAAAATTTAGTTGAAATATTCTTTCTGATAAACAGATCAAAATACCTATGGCTTTCTTTACTATCCGTATATAAGCCCCAGCCATTACACAATACTTAATTTCCAAGGTTAATCTACATAATTATATAAAATGTACTCATTAAATAAAAGTTTGTATATAGGATTTACCTAGTCAACCCCCTCAGTTCACTTAAAATATGGCTTGGTTGTTTACAGATGCATTATTTCCTACTATAATTTTCCAATTGTGTACAGAAGATTAAAATATATAGGGTTTTTTTTTAAGATTTTTATTTATTTATTTGATAGAGAGAGATCACAAGTAGGCAGAGAGGCAGGCAGAGAGAGAGGGGGAAGCAGGCTCCCCGCTGAGCAGAGAGCCCGATGTGGGGCTCGATCCCAGGACCCTGAGATCATGACCTGAGCTGAAGGCAGAGCCTTAAACCACTGAGCCACCCAGGCACCCCTATAGAGTTTTAATACACTGGAAATTGCTGTGCACTTGGCATACTGATTAAACATGCTTCATACTGATTTAAAATAATTTTACATAAAGCAGCCATTATTTTTTAAATGTCATTAGAGATCAAAATACAAATACTGATCCAATTTTTTAGGAATTCTATGGAAAACTTTGTAAGAACTGAACATTCTGTATTTCTTTTCACTCTTACAAGTACCTAAAAATATTTCAGATTAACATTTTTATTTTTATTTTTTTAAATATTTTACTTATTTATTTGACAGAGATCACAAATAGGCAGAGAGGCCAGCAGAGAGAGGAGGAATCAGGCTCCCTGCTAACTAAGCAAAGAGCCAAATGTGGGGCTGGATTCCAGGATCCTAGGATCATGACCTGAGCCGAAGGCAGAGGCTTTAACCCATTGGGCCACCAGGCACCCCACAGATTAACATTTTCAAGTATCAACTATCATCCCCGTGTACCACACCCACAATCTTTATCTTTTCAGAATTAAAATTATGGTGACACAAGTAATTCAATTCTCTAAGGAACCAGGGCAAGAAAGGAGGGCATTTTTGATAAAATATTACTGTATATTTGTTTATTGTTAAAAAGGGGATAGCAGGCACAAAATGGAGTCATTTGTGCTAAACCCATGTCACCAAACCAGGACTTAGTTTGAATCTCTTTCAGGAGTAGAATCTTAAACCAGTCCATCTAAAATTACCTGGTCAGGACTGGTGAGGCCCTATGCCTGATGGACCCTCTGCTGTCTCCCAATGGAAGTTGACCTTGTCTGATAGATCACTCCCTTCTGCCTATAAGTCTTTCATTTTGTAAAGCTCTTCCCGGTTCCTTTCTATTTGCCAGACGGGATGCTGCCCGATTCATGAATCTTTGAGTAAAGCCAATAAGATCTTTAAAATTTACAGTTGATTTTGTTTTCTAAGATTATTAGTAAACAAAATTATGAACAAATGTCAATATATATCAAATATTCAATAAGAAGTTTAAAGAAATTGGTCTTTTTCTATCTTCTGCTCCTCCTATGTTTTTATGTATCTTTCAAATGGGAAATTAAGTTTATGTTCAGGAGCTTCCTGAGCCTCAAAGAGGTTTGATTAGACCCACTACCATTACATAAAATGGATTTATTTACAAATAATGTCATGATTGACAATGTAGGGACAGAAAAGTTTTCCTTTCTTCCCTATGTCCTTTGGTTTATCTGATAATTAAGATAAATAGGACAAAAACAAACAAAAGCTTAATAACATGTATATCACCTGTGTACATGAGAGAGATCCAGGAAAACGAAATCATTCCCTAAAATGGCCAAAGCCAATACCATAAACATCACCTTCAGCCAAGGACAAAATATGCTGGGGGTGGGGAGTCAGTTAAAGGAGGTTCGGAGGAACAGCACAGCAGACAAGGGAAAGGTTATTATGCAGATTTGAGGTCAGTTGTCTTGTCCATTGACAAGAGTTTCCAGAGATTTAAAGTCATCATCCCTTCCTGGTAACAGTGAGGGAGACACACTTACAGAGAGAGATTTCCCTTATTCATGGATATGTCCCTGATAACAGGTAACTTCCACTGGGTTTTTAGAGCTTCTTTTGTTTTTGCAGTTCCTTAGAATATAATCAGCCTATAGGGAATTCTGTTCTAAGATGGCAACTTAGTAAGAACCTGAACTCACCTCCTCCATGGAGCACACCCAATTATACCTATAAACAGAACAATTCTTCCTGAAAAAGAACTGAAGACTGACAGAATAGCTGCTAAACAACCAACAATAAAATGGCAAGGAAACAGCAAAAGAGATAGAAACATGGTAACACAGGGAACCTGCACCCCCAGTGCTATCAACAGCACTGGGGCTGAGGGGTAGGTAATACTGAAGGATAGGGAACAGATTTCTCTGTCCTTGGGCACAGAAGATAAGACATGGCATGGAGCCCTGGGTGTTACATGCAAACAGTGACTCATGGAACACTACATCAAAAACTAATGATGTACTGTATGGTGACTAACATAGCATAATTTAAAAAAGAAGAAGAAAAGAAGACATGGTTTACAAGAGCAAGAAGCATAGAACAGAGAAAGACTAGAACTCTGCCAAGGGGCAAAGGAGCTGTGTTCACCCTCCAGGTCAGAGAGACAGGAAAAAATAGTTTATTTTCCTATTCCACTTTAAAAGCCAGATCAGAGCAGGGTCAGAATAGAGTAACAGTTGGTCTAGTTGTTACTCTGAGCTTGAGACCTCAGCAAAATCTAGGGTCTGCAAGCCCACTCCAGCCTTGGTCATGATAGGACATGGGGCGGGGGGTGGGGGGAGAGGCCAAGATTTAAAAGGGCTAAAGAATTGTAGAGATGCTTTCTCCTCCTCCATCTTAAAAGCTCAGACTAGAATAGAGTCCAGTTTATAGTGAGCTTTTGATCTCAGCAGGCCCAGGGTCCTCAGGTCACACAATCCACTGTGATGCTAAGGCACAGAAAATATGCCACAAGGTCTTTTATGTTTTTTGGATTTTTTAATTAATTATTTTGATTTTTTAAAAAGCTTTTATTTAAATTTCAGTTAGGTAACATACAGTATAATAAGAGTTTTAGGCATACAATATAGTGATCTAACAATTCTATACATCACCCAGTGTTCATCTCAAGGGCACCCCTTAATCCCATCACCGATTTAACTGATACCCCTTCAATTTACCTCCCCTCTAGTAATCATCAGTTCTCTATAGTTAAGAGTCTGTTTCTTGGTATGTCTCTCCTTTTTTCCCCTTCACTTACTTGTTTTGTTTCTTAAATTCCACATATGAATAAAATCATATGGTATTTGTCTTTCTCTGACTGACTTACTTTGCTTAGCATAATACTCTCTAGCCCCATCCATGTCATTGCAAATGCAATATTTTCTTCTTTTTATGGTTAAGTAATATTCCATTGTATTCATATACCACAATTTCTTTATCCATTCATCAGTTGATAGACATGGGCTATTTCTATAATTTGGGTATTGAGATTATGCTGTTATAAACATTGGGGTGCATGTACCCTTTGTATTAGTATTCTTATATTCTTTAGATAATCACTAAGCAGTTAGCAGTACAATTGCTGGATCATAAGGTAGTTCTATTTTCAACTTTTTGGGGAACCTCCATGCTGTTTTCTTTAGGGGCTGCACCACTTTGCATTCCCACCAACACTGCAAGAGGATGCCCCTTTCTCCACATCTTCCCAATACCCATTGTTCCTTGCACAAATACCTGGTGATATTTCATTGTAGTTTTGATTTGTATTTCCCTGACCATCAGTGATGTTGAGCAACTTTTCATGTGTCTGTTGGTCATATATATATGCCTTTAGAAAAATGTCTATTCATACCTTCTCCCCTTTCTTTAATTGGATTATTCATTTTGGGGGTGTTGAGTTTTATAAGTTTGTTATAGATTTTAGATACTAACCCTTGATCAGAAATGTCATTTGTGGGGCGCCTGAGTGGCTCAGTGGGTTAAGTCTCTGTCTTCGGCTCAGGTCATGATCTCAGGGTCCTGGGATTGAGCCCTGCATCAGGCTCTCTGCTCAGTGGGGAGCCTGCTTCCTCCTCTCTCTCCCTGCCTGTCTCTCTGCCTACTTGTGATCTCTGTCAAGTAATAAATAAAATCTTAAAAAAAAAAGAAATGTCATTTGTAAATATCTTCTTTCATTCTAAAGATTGCCTCTCAGTTTTGTTGATTGTTTCTTTCACTGTGCAGAAGCTTTTTATTTCGATGGATTCCCAATAGTTTATTTTTGCTTTTGTTTCCCTTGCCTCTGGAGACATATCTAGAAAGAAGTTGCCATGGCCAATGTCAAAGGGGTTACTGCCTGGGCTCTCCTCTAGGATTTTAATGGTTTCAGGTCTCACATTTACGTCTTTAATCCATTTTGAATTTATTTTTATCTAATCTTACACTTAAAGGAGCTAGAGAAAGAACAACAAAGCCTAAAGTGAGCAGAAGGACAGATCCATGAAATGAGGAGCTTATTCTTTGAAAAACTTAATAAAATGGATAAGTCTCCAGCCAAGCTTATAAAAAAGAAAAGAGGAAGTACCCAAATAAATAAAATCACATTTGAGAGAGGAGAAATAACAACCAACACCACAGAAATACAAATAATTATAAAAGAATATAATGAAAAACTATGCAACAAAGTAGACAAGTTGGAAGAAATGGATAAATTCCTTGAAACATATAATCTACCAAAACTGAAATAGGAATAAGTAGAAAACTTGAACAGATCAATAGCCAGCAATGAAATTGGACCAGTAATCAACAAACTCCCAAAAAACAAAAGTCAAGAAACAGACAGCTTCACAAGGGGATGCTACTAAACATGCAGATAAAAGTTAATACTCCAAAAAAAAAAAAAAAAGTTAATACTCCATAAAATAGAAAAGGAAAATTCAAATTCATTTTGTTAAGCATTACTCTGACACTAAAACCAGATAAAGACTCCACTAAAAAAGAGAACTGCAGGCCAATATCCCTGATGAACATGGAAGCAACAGTTCTCAATAAAATACTAACAAACTAAATCCAGTAATACATGAAAAAAAAACGTTTACCCAGGGATGCCTGGGTGGTTCAGCCAATTGGGCATCTGCCTTTGGGTCAGCTCATGATCCAGGGTCTTGGAATTGAGTCCCACATTGGATTCCTTGCTCACCTGGGAGCCTGCTTCTCTCCTCTGTTTGTGTGCTCCTGCTCTCTCTCTCTGACAAATAAATAAAATCTATAAAAAAAAAAAATTCACCAAATGGGATTTAGTCCTGGACTGTAAGGGTGGTTCAATATCCACAAACCAATCACACTGATATGACATATTAATAAAAGGAAGGGTAAGAACTATATGATCAATAGATGCAGTAAAAGCACTTGACAAAGTACAACATCCATTCATGATAAAAAAAATAAAAAAATAAAAATAAAAAAATAAAAACCTCGACAAGGTAGGATTAGAAGGAACACACCTCAACATCATAGAGGCCATCCTTAATGGGGAAAAAAAGAGCTTTTCCTCTAGGATTAGGAACAAGACAGTGATGTCCACTCTTGCCACTATTATTTAATACAGTACTGGAGGTCTTTGCCACATCAATCAGACAACAAAAAGAAATTAAAAGCATCCAATTCACCAAGAAAGAAGTGAAACTTCTACTATTTGAAGATGACATCATACTCTATATAGAAAACCCAAAAGGCTCCATGTTTTAGAACTAAAACATGAATTCAGTAAAGTCACAGGATACAAAAATCAACACACAGAAATTTGTTCCACTTCTATACATGAATAATAAAGAAGCAGAAAGACAAATTAAGGAATCAATCCCATTTACATTTATACCAAAAACAATAAGAAACCTGTGAATAAACCTAACCAAAGAGATAAAAGACCTGTACTCTGAAAACTATAAAACATTGATAAAAGAAAATGAAGACAACACAAAGAAATGGAAAGACACTCCATGTTCATGTATTGGAAGAATATTGTTAAAATATCTATAATGTCCAAAGCAATCTACACATTTAATGCAATCTCTATCAAAATACCAACAATGTTTTTCACAGAGCTAGAACAAACAATTATAAAATTTGTATGGAGCCATAAAGGCCCTGAATAGCCAAACTTTAAAAAGAAAAGCAAAGCTGTGGGCATCACATTTCAAGGCTTCATATCATAGCACAAAGCTATAGTGATCAAAACAGTATGCCACCACACAAATGTAAACACATAGATCAATGGAACAGAATAAAAAACCCAGACGTGAACTAACAACTATATGATTAATTATTCTTCAACAAAGCAGGAAAAAAATGTCTAGTCAGGAAACTATAGTCTCTTCAACAAATGGTCTTTGGAAAACTGGGTAGCAACATGCAAAAGAATGCTTTTTGTTTTTTGTTTTTAGTTTTTACTTCTCAGCTCTTTTCCTAATCTTTAAAATTTTCTTTTTCTTTTATTTAATTTCCTATTCCTTGTTATTTACTTTTCTTCTTTCTATAAAAACCTGCAGTTTAAAAGACTAACTAGCATACATGACCACAGCTCCAGCCATTCAGTATAATTCACCATGCCCATAAAGTCTATATAAGAAACACCATGATCAAACCACTCCTTCGAGTTTAGGGGAAATAGCCACTCTGCCTAATACAAGGAAACACACACAGAAAAATCAAGCAAAATGGGAAGACAGAGGAATATGCTCTAAGGAATGTAGAAAATAAAAAGTAAAAAGAAAAGTAGAAGAAGAACTAAGTGAAACATAATTTAAAAATAAATTTAAAGTAAATGATCATAAAGATATACACCATACTGGAGAAGAGTGAAAATCTCAATGAGACTATCAATAAAGAAATAGAAAGTATTTAAAAAGAAAGAACTAATCAGATCTGGAAAATACACTAACTGAAATAAAAACACATTAGAGGAAATCGGCAGTAGATTAGAGGATGCAGAAGAATGTATCAGTGATCTGGAAGACAGGGTAATGGAAAGCACACAAGCTGAAGAGCAAAAAGAAAAGTGTTTTTGTTTTCGTTTTTGTTTTTGTTTTAAATGATAATAGATTAAGAGATCTTTTGGACAACTTCAAGTGAAAAAACACTCACATTATAGGTGTCCCAGAAGAAGAGTGAGAAAGGTACAGAAAACTCATTTTTTTCTTCCAATAACTGAAAAACCTCCCTAATCTAGGCAGGTAAATACACATCCAAGTTCAAGGAGCAGAGTTCCAAACAAGATGAATGCAAGAGGGCACACCAGGACATATTAATTAATCAATGTTAGAAAGAGACTCTCAAAAGCAGGAAGAGAAAAACAAAGTCACTTGCAAGGGAAAACCTGTAAGACTATCAGCTAATTTTCCAGCACAAATTTCATAGGCTAAAAAAGGAGGACATGATATATTCAAAGTGCTGAAAGGGTAAAAAAAGTCCAACCAGAAATATTCTACCCAGAAAAGTTATCATTCAGGTTTGTGGGTGAGAGAGTTTCCCAGACAAAAGATAAAGGAGTTTTTTAACCACTAAACCAGCCTTACAAGAAATATTAAAGTGACTTCTTCAAGCAGAAAAGACATGGCAAAAACTAGACATAAGAAAACTATGGATAAAAAAATGCAAAATGTAAAAATATATACACATAAAATGTGCAGGAAGTAAAAAGAAGGGGAAAAAGAAAAAAGGGTTTTTTCTTTGTTTTTTTTTTTTTTATAATAATGTGTTTGAACTTAAATGACTGTCAAATTAATATAGAACGGTATTTTCTTAGGATGTTATCTCCTGGTAACCACAAACGTAAAACCTATGTAGATATACAAAAGTAAAGAGGAAGAAAGCCAAATATAACAGTATAGAAACTTAACAATCACAAGAAGAACAAGAAAAAAAGAAAGGACTAAAGAAGTACCAAAAAAAAAAAAAAAAAAAAAAAACACCCGGGGCACCTGGGTGGCTCAGTGGGTTAAAGCCTCTGCCTTCAACTCAGGTCATGATCTCAGGGTCCTGGGATCGAGCCCTGCATTGGGTTCGCTGCTCAGCAGAGAACCAGCTTCCCCCTCTCTCTCTCTGCCTGCCTCTCTACCTACTTGTGATCTCTGTCAAATAAAAAAAAAACCTAAAAATTGGAAATATATACATACCTATCAACTATGTAAATGGCCTAAATACTCCAATCAAAAGACATAGGATGGAATAGTCCATAAGAAACGAGACCCATCTCTGTGCTGCCTAAATGGGATTCACCTCAGACCTAAAAACACATACAGATTAAAAAGTAAGGGAAGGGGAGATGCCTAAATGGCATAGTCAATTAAGGACCCTTAATTGAACCTTAATCCGACTCAGTATCGGCTCAGGTTGTGATCTCAGGGTCATGAAATCAAGCCCTCTTTTGGGCTCTGCCCTCAGCATGGAATCTGCTTATAACTCTCTCGCCCTCTGCCCCTCCCCCAAATATTTTTTTCTTTAAAGAAGTAAAGGGATGGAAGAACATTCACTATGCAAATGGAAGTAGGGAAAAAAGAAAGCCACAGTGACAATAGTTTTGTCAGACAAAATAGACTAAAACAAAGACTGTAACAAGAGCTAAAGAAGAGCATAACATAATAAAGGGCTCAATCCAAAAATAGGATATAGTAATTGTAAATATCTGCATATCAAAAGCTGTAGCCCTTAGATATATGAAGCAAATACTAATGAACATAGATAAACTGATGGTAAGGAATATAAATTGATAGTAGAGGATATTAACACTGCATTGACATGGCTGGATAGATCATCCAGACAGAAAATCAATAAGGAGATAATGTTTTTGAAAGACATATTAAACTAGGTGGACATAACAGATACATGTAGAACTTCCCATCTAAAAACAACAGAATACTCATTTTTTTTCAAGGGTACATGGAAAATTCTCCACAATAGATCACACATTAGGCTGTAAAACAAGCCTCATTAAATTTAAGAAAATTGAAATCATACCATGCATCTTTTCTGAGCACATCATAAAACTAGAAATAAATCCCAAGAAAAAAATTCTGGAAGATACAAAAACACTGATTGACACTATACTAAACAACCAATGGTTCAATGAAGCACTCAAGGAAGAAATTTTTTTTTAAAAATACATGGAGAAAAATGAAAATGAAATTACAATTGTCCAAAATCTGTGGGATACAGTGAAAGCAGTTTTAAAAGGAAAGTGTATAGCAATACAGGCCTACCTCAAAATAAAGCTCAAACAAACAATCTAACATTGTACATAAGGGAACTAGAAGAAGAGGAAGAAATAAAGCCCAAGGTTGGTAGAAGAAAGGAAATATTTGAGATCAGAACCTAATAAATGGTGGAGTCTAAAAAAAAAAAAAAAAAAGAGAGAAAAATCAATGAAACAAAGCACTAGTTCTTCGAAAAGATCAATAAAATTGACACTCTTAGCCAGACTAATCAAGGAAAAAGAGTACATACATACATAAAATCAGAAACGACAAAGAAATAACAAGTGATACCACAGAAAAAACAAAGGGTTATACGAGAAAAATTATATGCCATTAAACTGGAAAATTTAGAGGAAACGGATATATTTCTAAAAACATGCAATCTTCTAACACTAAAGCTGGAAAAAATTGAAAAACTTAACAGCTCAATTATATGTAATGAAACTTTGTTTGGTAGTTTGTTGATTACCAATCCAAAGTCTAGGACAAGGTGAATTCACAGGAGAATTCTAACAGACATTTTTTTTAATTTTTTATTTTTTATAAACGTATTTTTATCCCCAGGGGTACAGGTCCGTGAATCGCCAGGTCCACACACCCCACAGCACTCACCAAAACACACCCCCCGCCCAATGTCTATAACCGCACTCCCCTTCTCCCAACTCTAACAGAAATTTAAAGGAGAATTGATACCTATTCTTTTTAAACTATTCCAAAAAAATTAGAAGAGAAAGGAAAGCTTCCACATACATTTTTATGAGGCCAGGATTAGTCTGATACCAAAACCAGACAAAGACACAACAAAAAAAGAAAACTAAAAGCCAATATCCCCGATGAACAAATGCAAAAATTCCCAACAAAATACTAGCAAACCAGGTCCAACAATACATTAAAAAGACCATTTACCACAATCACGTACAACTTACTCCATGGATGCAAGGATGATTCAGCATATGCAAATCAATCAATGTTATACACCATATAAACAAAAAGGAAGATAAAATCATACGATCATCTCCGTAGGTACAGAAAAAGCATTTGACAAGATTCAGATCTATTCGTGATAAAAACTTTCAACAATGTAGGGTTAAATGGAACCTACTGCAACATAATAAAGGTCATATATGAAACACCCACAGCTAACTTCATACTCAATGATGAAAAACAGAGTTTTCCCTCTAAGGTCAGGAACAAGAAAAGAATGTCCATTCTTGCCACTTTTATTCAGCATAGTACTGAAAGTCCTAGCCACAACCATGAGAAAAGAGAAAGAAATGAGGCATTCATTTTGGTAAAGAAGAAGTTAAACTGTCAAAATTTGCAAATGGCATGATATTATAGATATAGAAAATCGTTAAAGAAACAACAATACAAAACGCCAAAAACTACTAGAAGTTCTAAGCAAACTGAGTAAAGTGACAGGATACAAAATTAATAATCAGACATTAGTAACATTTCTCTACACTAATACCAAAATAGCAGAAAGACAAAATTTAAAAAACAACACCATTTACGACTGCATCAAAAAGAATAAAATACTGAGGAATAAACTTAATCAGGGATGTGAAAGACCTGTATTCTTAAAAATTATAAAACATCGATGAAAGAAATTGAAGATGATACAAACAAAAGATATTCCATGTTCATGGGTGGGATGCATTAGTATTGTTAAAATTTACATATTACCCAAAGCAAACTACAAATGATTGCTATCCTCATCAAATACCAACATTTTTTACAAAACTAGAACAAATAATCCCAAAATTTGTATGGAAGCACAAAGGACCCAGAATAGCCAAACCAATCCTGAGAAAGTAGAACAAAGCTGGAAATAACACAATATCAGGTTTCAAAATATATCACTTATCTGTAGAAATCAAAACAGTGTGTTACTAGCATAAAAACAGACATGTAGATCAATAGAAGAGGATAGGAGCCAAGACACAAATACATGAATACATGGTCAGTTAATCTCTGACAAAGTAGGTCAGCATATACAATTGGGAAAAGACAGTATTTTTGAGGAAGGGTATTGAAAAGACTAGATAGCTACAGGTAAAAGAATGAGACTGGATCATCTTTTAACACCATATGCAAAAATAAATATTTAATCCATTTTCAGTTTTAATGTAATACCTGAAATCACAGAAATTCTAGAAGAGAGCATAGGGAATAGTTCTTTGAAATAGCAACATTTTTGTAGATATGTCTCCTCAGTCAAGGGAAACAAAAGCAAAAATAAATTATTGGGACTACATCAAAATAAAAAGCTTTTGTACAGCAAAGGAAAACATTAAAAAATAAATAAAAAATAAAAACCTGAATGGGATAAGATATTAAAAAAATATATATCCAATAAGGGGTTAATATCCAAAACATATTAAGGAACTATACAACAACACTAAAAAAACAAGTAATCTAAAAGAAAATGGGCAAAGGACCTGAATAGACATTTTTCCAAAAAGACATACTGGTGGCCAACAGATACATGAGAAATTTCTCAACATCACTAACTGTCAGGTACATGCAAATGGAAACCAAAATGAGATATCACTTTATACCATTTAGAATGTCTAATATCAAAAATGACAAGAAGTAACAAGTGCTAACTAGGATGTAGAAAAAAAGGTGCACTCTTGTGCACTGTTGGTGGGAATGTAAATTATTACAGCTGCTGTGAAAAACAGTATGGAGTTTCCTCAAAATATTAAAAATAGAAATATCATAAGGTCCAGTAATTCCACTACTAGGTATTTACCCAAAGAAAGTGAAACACTAATTTGAAAAGTTATATGCTCTTGTATGTTAATAGCAATGTTATTTACAATAACCAAGATAGAAAGTAATCTGAGTGTCCATCAATAGACGAATATTTTAAAAATGTGCTGTAGGGACGCCTGGGTGGCTCAGTTGGTTAAGCAGCTGCCTTCGGCTCAGGTCATGATCCCAGCGTCCTGGGATCGAGTCCCACATCGGGCTCCTTGCTCCGCAGGGAGCCTGCTTCTCCCTCTGACTCTGCCTTCCACTCTGTCTGCCTATGCTCGCTCTTGCTCGCTCTCTCTCTGACAAATAAATAAATAAAATCTTTAAAAAAAATGTGCTGTATATATAAATACAATGTAGTATTACATAGCCACCAAAATGGATGAGATCATGCTATTTGAGATAACACGGATGGAACTAGAGGGTATAATGTCAAGTGCAATAAGTCAGTCAGGGAAAAACAAATACTATATGATTCTATGCATAAGAGGAATCTAAAAAAATAAATACATAAACAAAAAGCAGATTGGGGAAGGTGGCAGAGTAGAAGGGTCCTAAGAGCAGCTTGTCCTATAGGTATGCTTAAATTAACACCAATAGCAGTGCAAATAACCTAGAAAATAACACAAAGACTGGCAAAACTTACTCTCCACAGCTAAATGTAGAGAAGAGGACATATTGAACAGGCTAGGAAGGGCAGACAAATGGTCAGAAACCAAGCTCACCCACAGGCCTGTTCACAGGAGGGAAGGAAACCACAGGAATGAAAATAGGGAAGTAGCAGACCCCAAACCAACCACCCCCAGTATGTGGACCCTGCACTCAGAAGATGAATATCCATAACATTTGCCTTGAAAACCAGAAGGGCTTAACTTCACAAAATCTTACAATCAGTGAGGCTTAACACAGGTAACTTCAGAAATCAGTAGGCTATATGCTGGGAGAGCTTGAGTGTGATAGGAAACTGAATCTGCACCCTGAAAGTAACAGGATAACAAACAGCCCCATCTCCATGGGGATTTTTGTGCGCTCAGCAATACCATCAAGCACAGTAACATTCACATTATAGAAATCCCAGAATGAGAAGAGAGAGAAGAGGGGGGAAATTTTTATTTGAAGAAATAATAACTGGAAACTTCCCCAACCTGAGGAAGGAATCAGAAATCCAAATTCAGGAAGCAGAGAGAGTCCCCAACAAAATCAACCCAAGTAGGTCCACACCAAGACACATAGTAATTAAATGGTAAAAAAGTAGTGACGAAGAGAGAATTTTAAAAGCAACAAGAAAAAAACAAAACAAAACAAAACAAAACAAAATAAAAACAAAAAGAAAAACAAAACCCAGTTACATACAAAGGAAACCCTCTTAATCTATCAGCTGATTTTTCAGCAGAAATTTTGCAGGCCAGAAGGCACTGGCACCATATATTCAGGGCGCTGAAAGGGAAATATCTACAGTCAAGAATACTCCATCCAGCAAGGCTATCATTCAGAATAAAAGAGATAGAGTTTCCCAAACAAATGTTAAAGGAATTCATCACCCCTAAACCAGCCTTACAAGAAACATTCAAGTGGATTTTCTGGATTGAAAGGAATTGAAATTGAAAGGAATTGAAATTCTGAATTGAAAGCAGGAATAAGAAAATTAGGAACACAAAAGGAGTAAAATTTAGTGTATCTGTTAAACAACAAATAGGTTAACCAAGAAATCAAAAATGAAAACACAATGGTCCAGAATCTTTGGGATGCAGCAAAAGTTGTTCTAAGAGGAAAGTTTATGGTGGTACAAGCCTACCTCAAGAAGAAAAATCTCAAACTATCTAAACTTATACATGAAAGAGAAAAAAAAAAAAAGGAACAAAATCCAAAAGCAGTAGAAGGAAGGAAATAATAAAGATGAGAAATAAAGAAAATAGAAACTAAAAAGAGAGAGAGAGATGAACCAGGAGCTGTTTCTTTGACAATAACAACAAAATTGATAAACCATTAAGTCAGACTTACCAAAAAAGAAGAGACAGATTCAAATAATAAAATAAAAAATTAAGGAGGAATAATAACTGACACCACAGAAATGCAAAGGATTAGAAGAGTAAAAACAAAAACAGAAACAAAACCAATGAATTTTAAGAGTATTGTGATGGGTGCTTGGATGGCTCAATCAGTTAAGTGTCTGCTTTCAACTCAAGGTCATCATCCTGGGGTCCTGGGATCAAGCCCCACATGGGGGGAGAGGGAGAGGTCCCTGCTCAATAGAGAGTCTGCTTCTCTCTCTCCCTCTGCCTCTCCCACTGCTCATATGTTCTCTCTCTCATATAAATAAAAATAAGAAAAAATCTTTAAAAAAAAGTATTATGAAAAATTATATGCCAACAAATTGGACAACCTACAAAATATGGATAAATTTCTAGAAATATACAACCTCTCAAAACTGAATCAGGAGGAAACAGATAATTTGAATAGATGATAACCACCAACGACATTGAATCAGTTATAAAACATGCAGACAAGCAACTACCAATGAAAGCTTCACAGTTGATTTTTACCAATTCTTCTCAAACTATTCTTCTCAAACTATTCTCCAAAAATAGAAGAGTTGGGTGGGAGGATGGATTAAGTAGATGTTGGGGATTAAGGAGTGTATTTGTCTTAATGAGCACGAGGTATATGGAATATACCTGAAACTAATATAACATTGTATGCTAACTGAAATTAAAAGAAAAATGTAAAAAGGAAAAAAAAATCAAAACAGAAAGAGGGAAGAAACCTTCCAAATTCATTCTATGTGGCCAGTAGTACCCTGTACCAAAACCATATAAAAATAACAACCAAAAAAAAAAAAAAGAATTATAGGCCCATTGCTCTGATGAACACAGAGGCAAAAATGCTCAACAAAATATTAGCAAACCTACTCCAACAACACATTAAAAAAATAAAATAAACTTTCACTATGATCAAGTGAGATATATTCCTGGGATTGAAGGGTGGTTTCATATTCATAAATCAATTAATGTATTACATCCCATCAATAAGAGAAAATATAATCCTCAACAAAGTAGGTTTAGAGAGAACATACAAGTAGGTTTAGAGAGAACATACATCAACATAATAAAGACTATATATGAAATCCCATAGATAACACCATGCTTAATGGTGAAAATCTAAGAGCTTTTTCCCGAGATCAGGAATAAAACAAGAAAGTCTACTGTCATCACTTTTTTCAACATAGTACTTTAAGTCCTAGAAACAGTAATCAGAGAAGAAAAATAAGGGTAACCATACTGTTAAAGAAGAGGTATAATTTTCAGTACGAGCAAATGACATCATATTATATATAGAAAACCTTAAAGACTCCACCAAAAACTACTAGAATTGATAAATGAATTCAGTAAGGTCTCAGCATACTAAATCAGTATGCAGAAATCTGTTGCATTTCTATATGCTAATAATGAAGTAGCAAAAAGAGAAATTAAGGGAGGAGGGGCAAAATGGCAGAGAAGTAGGAGACTGTTTTAACTGGTCCCCTAAAGTGAGCTAAATATTTACCAGAACATTCTGAACAACCATGAAATCAGCCTGAAATGTGGGATTATACACTTCTGGATCTCTACAGGGACAGAAGACACCAGTGGAGAGGTAAAGTGGACTGGGAACACTCAGAATGATATCAGAGGATAAACAGAAGGGGGTGGGAGCCACCAGAACCAACACTTTAAAAGTAATACCCCAATAGGAAAAGTGCCCTGTGGTTGGGGACCAGCATTAACTTGGAGTCTGGTTAAAAGCACTCAGGGGCGACTGGTGGAATCAGGTGGTCACAGGCAGGAGCCTAAGCCCATGGATCCAGGACAGCCACTGCCCAGCAACCACCCTTGCCAGAGAGAGTGTGGCAGAGCCTCCAGTTCCTGGTCCTTGAGCCTCCAGCATTGCCTAGCTTGCACTAACCTGGGCTGGGTACAGTCCCACCCCTGCATGAAGGAGGCTGGTGGGCACTCTCTAGAACCACAGCCTTTGGCCTCACAACTGGGGTCTGAACCTCACTTCCTGCCTGCGCCTGAGAGAGCTCCATGTGGGTGCTAGTCGGTGGTCTCTAGAACTGGCCAAGGGTCTAGACGCTCCCAGCCAGAGCCTGATCTCTGGTTGGGATCCGATGGTGGTAACCTGCGCAACTGTGAGGTCTGAACACCAGACCTTGGTCTCAGCAAAGGCAACCACCGGAAGCAAGCTTCCTGGACCAATATCATTCACGGTTTTAGTGGCACGGGGGTACAGAGACAAGTGGGCACTTTGGGTGACCCCTGAGACAGGGGCTGGGGACATGGATTACCTGTGGGAGTTTGCACAGTTCAGTGGAGTTTGCAGAGAGGGAGTCTGTGTGTTCTGGACCACCCAGAGGGGAGCAGACTGAGGCTTCTCTCTGAGGCAGAGGTCTGGGTGCAGTTTGCTTTCCACTAAACCTCTGAAAAGCTGCAAAAAGCCAAAGAACAAAAAACCTCCAGAGAACAAAGGCCTGAAAAACTGGTTTCCACAGAGCCCAGCCCCTTAATAGGGGGCAGAAGGACTCAACCCAGCAAGAAATATAATGTGGCAGACCCCTCTCCCAGAAAACAAGCCAAAAGAACCAGAGGACAACCACCACAGGGTCCCTGTAAAACTGTAAAACCCCAACATCAGGGGTAAACAATATATTAAGCTCCTGGTATTGCCCTAAAACCTGTATATTTCATAGATACGACTTTTATTTTTAATTCATTCTCACTATTCTTGTTCTTTTTAATTTTTTAACCTATTTATCATTACAAACAGAGGTTCAATACAACATATTCCATAATAGCCATTTAACTTGAACTTTTTTCATACATATACCTGTGCTTTTCTATTTTTTAAAATATGTATATGTAGATATAAGTTTCATGGTAACCCTCTTTCCCTAATCAAAACTACCCCTATATATAAACCAGTTTTAATCTCCCTTTATCTCTGGAAAGTTGAGTTATTTAATAAAAATATCAAGATACACCCAGGAAGAATCAAAATAACCTTCCTTGCCCACACTGAGGATTTATAACCACCCTCCCAACTTTTTCTTCTGTTGGTGTTTCTGTGTATTCGTTTTTGTTCTGGTATTATACAAATCTTATCCTTAGGGTTCATTTTGGCTTTTTTTTTTTTCCTTGTAATTTATTTTTTTTCAGTCTTTTTGTTTGTCTGTTTTTGTTTTTATACCTTATAAGTCTTACTTTTGGGGCTCATTATAGCTGAGTCTTCTCTTTTTTTCTCTCTCTCTCTCTTTTTTTTCCTTTTTTGTTTCTTTTTGGTGGTGACTTCTGATTGTTCTGAAGCCTTCCAGGGTGCACTTGCCTGGATCGTGGTTGATGTATTCAGCTATACATCCCCTCAACCACCTCTCACCAAAATGACTAGGAGGAGGAACACCCAACAGAGGAAAAATTCAGAGACTGTGCCCTCTCCATCAAGCTAATGGATATAGACATAAACAGTATGTCAGAAAAGGAATTCAGGGTAACAATGATCCAGGCAATGGCTAGGTTGGAGAAAACCATTAGTGACAACAAAGAATCTCTAAGGGCATAAGTTAAAGCTGCCAGGAATAAGTTAAAAATGCTTTCAGTGAGATCCAGTCTAATCTAAATATGCGAATAGCTAGGGTAATGGAGGCAGAAGATAAAATTAGTGATCTAGAGGACAAACTGATAGAGAAAAAGGACAAGGAGAAGGCATGGAAGAAATAGCTTATAAGCCATGAAAACAGAATTAGGGAAATAAATGATGTCATGAAATGTTCCAATGTCAGAAATATTGGGATCCCTGAGCAGGTGGAAAAAGACAAAAGACTAGAAGATATAGTTGGACAAATTCTGGGTGAAAATTTTCCCAATCTGGTGAATGGAACCAGTGTTCATGTCCAAGAGGCAGAAAGAACATGCCCCAAGATCAGTGAGTCTAGAAAGACCTTGAGATACTTGATTGTGAGACTGATGTATCATAATGTCAGAAAAGAGCTTCTGAAGGCAGCTAGGGGGAGAGATTCCTTACGTACAGAGGAAGGTCCATCAGAATAATGTCAGACCTGTCCACAGAAAACTGGCAAGTCAGAAAGGGCTGGAAAGACATATTCAGGGCACTAAATGAGAAGAACATGTCAGCAAGGCTGACATTCAAAATGGATGGAGAGATAAAGAGCTTCCAAGACTGGCAAGTTTTAAAAAAATATGTGACCACAAAGCCAGCACTACAAGAAATATTAAAGGGGGTTCTACAAAAGAAGAAAGAACCCAAGAGTGACATAGAATAGAAATTTATAGAGACAATCTATAGAAACAAGGACTTCACAGGCAACATGATGTCAATAAAAACGTATCTTTCAATAATCACTCTAAACGTGAATGGCCTAAATGCTCCCATAAAACAGCACAGGGTTGCAGATTGGATGAAAGGACAGGACCTGTCTATATGTTGTCTGCAAGAGACCAATTGGAACCTAAAGATACATCCAGATTGAAAGTGAAGGGATGGAGAAGCATGCCAATAGGCCTCAAAAGAAAGCTGTGATAGCAATTCTTACATCAGATAAATTAGATTTTAAACTAAAGACTGTAGTCAGAGATAAAGAAGGACACTCTGTCATTCTTAAGGGGTCTATCCACCAAGATCTAACAATTGTAAATATTTATGTCCCCAATATGGAAGCAACCAACTATATAAGCCAACTGTTAATCAAGATAAGGAGTCATATTGATATGAAACTTTAATAGTAGGGGATTTTTTCTTTCTTTCTTTCTTTCTTTCTTTCTTTCTTTCTTTCTTTTAGAGGAAGCTTCTTTCTTTCTTTCTTTTTAAGATTTTATTTGTTTATTGTCACAGAGAGATATCATAAGTAGGCAGAGAGGCAGGAAGAGAGAGAGGGGGAAGCAGGCTCCCCACCAAGCAGAGAGCCTGATGCAGGGCTCGAGCCCAGAACCCTGAGATCATGAGCCGAAGGCAGAGGCTTAACCCACTGAGCCACCCAGGTGCCCTAATAGTAGGGGATCTTAACCTGCTGTCTCAGTAATAGATCATTCAAGCAGAAAATCAATAAACAAGAGCATTGAATTACACATTGGACCAGATGGACCTCATAGATGTATACAGAGAATTCCACCCTAAAGCAAAAGAATACTCATTCTTCTCGAGCACACATGGAGCTTTCTCCAGAATAGACCACATACTGGGTCACAAACGAGGGCTCAACCAATACCAAAAGATTGAGATTATTCCCTACATATTCTCAGACCACAATGCTTTGAAACTGGAATTCAACCACAAGAAAAAGTTTGGAAGGAATTCAAACACTTGGAAGCTAAAGACTGCCCTGCTTAAGAACGTTTGGATCAACCGGGAAATCAAAGAAGAACTTCAACAATTCATGGAAACCAATAAGAATGAAAACACTTCAGTACAAAATCTATGAGATACGGCAAAGGCAGTCTTAAGGGGGAAATACATAGTCATCCAGGCCTCACTCGGAATATTGAAAAATCCAGAATATACCAGCTGTCTTTACACCTTAAAGAACTGGAAAATCAACAACTTAAGCCAACCCCATGCACAAGAAGGGAAATAATCAAGATTAGAGCAGAGATCAATGAGATAGAAACTAGAGATACAGTAGAACACATCAACAAAACTAGAAGCTGGTTTTTTTGAAAGAATCAATAAGATCAAAAAGCCACTGGCCAAACTAATCCAAAAGAAAAGAGAGATGACTCAAATTATAAAATTGTGAATGAAAAGGGAGAGATCAAGACTAACACCAAGGAAATAGAAACAATTCAGAAGTTATTGTCAACAGTTATATGCCAATAAGTTAAGCAACCTAGATAAAATGGATGCATTGTTGGAAATCTATGAACTTCCAAAACTGAATCAGGAAGAAATTTACAACCTGAATAGACCATTATCTAGTAATGAGATTGAAGCAATGATCAGAAACCTCCCCAAAACCAAGATCCCAGGACCTGATGGATTCCCTGGAGAATTCTACCAAACATCCAAAGAAGAAATAATACCTATTCTCCTGAAGCCCTTTCAAAAAATAGAACCAGAAAACTTCCAGACTCTTTTTATAAAGCCAGCATTACCCTGATCCCCAAACCAGGCAAAGACTCCAACAAAAAGGAGAATTTCAGACCAATATCCCTGATGAATATGGATGCCAAGATTCTCAACAAGATCCTAGCTAAAACAGTCCAACAGTACATTAAAAAGATTATCTACCATGACCAGGTGGGATTTATCCCTGGGATGCAAGGGTGGTTCGACATTTGCAATCAATCAATGTGATAGAACAAATCAATAAGAGAAGAGAGAAGAGCCACATGGTCCTCTCAATTGATGCAGAGAAAGCATTTGACAAGATACAGCATCCATTCCTGATTAAAATGCTTCAAAGTATAGGGATAGAGGGAACATTCCTCAACTTCTTAAAATCTATCTATAAAAAACCCACAGCAAATATCATTCTCAACGGGGAAAAGCTGACAGCCTTCCCTTTGAGATCAGGAATATGACAAGGATGTCCACTCTCACCCCTGTTGTTCAACATAGGCACTAGAAGTCCTAGCAACAGCAATCAGACAACAAAAAGAAATAAAAGGTATTCAAATTGGCAAAGAAGAAGTCAAACTCTCTCTTTTCACAGATCACATGATACTTGATATAGAAAACCCAAAATACTCTACCCCCAAACTACTAGAACTCATACAGAAATTCAATAATGTGGCAGGATATAAAAATCAATGTAGAGAAATCAGTTGCTTTCTTATACACTAACAATGAAAATATAGAAAGGAAAACTAGAGAATTGATTCCATTTACTATAGCACCAAGAACCATAAAGATACCTCTTTACCAAAGAGGTAAAGAACTACTGAAAGAAATTGAAGAAGACATAAAAAGATGGAAAAGCATTCCATGCTTATGGATTGGAAGAATAAACATTGTTAAAATGTCTATACTGCCTAGAGCAATCTATACATTCAGAGCCATCCCGATCAAAATTCCACAGGCATTTTTCAAAGAGCTGGAACAAACAATCCTAAAATTTGTATGAAACCAGAAAAGACCCCAAACTGTTAAGGAAATGTTGAAAAATAAACAAAACAAAGCTAGGGGCATCACGTTGCCTGATTTCAAGCTTTACTACAAAGCTGTTATCATCAAGACAGCATGGTACTGGCACAAAAACAGACACATAGACCAGTGGAACAGAATAGAGAACCCAGATATGGACCTGCAACTCTATGGTCAACCAATCTGCAACAAAGGAGGAAAAAAACATATGGTGGAAAAGAGACATTCTCCTTAAGAAATGGTATGGGGAAATTGGACAACTATGTGTAGAAAAATGAAATTCAACCATTCTCTTATACAAAGATAAACTTAAAATGGATAAAAGACCTCAACATGAGGCAGGAATTTGTCAAAATCGTAGAGGAAAACATAGGCAACAACCTTTTCAACATTGGCCACAGCAACTTCTTTCAAGATATGTCTCCAAAGGCAAAGGAAACAAAAGCAAAAATAAACTTTTGGGACTTCATCAAGATGAAAAGTCTCTGCACAGTAAAGGAAACAGTGAACAAAACAAAGAGGCAACCCACAGAATGGGAGAAGATATTCTCAAATGACACTACAGGCAAAGGGCTGATATCCAAGATCTATAAGGATTCCTCAAACTCAACACACACAAAACAGATAATCACATTAAAAAATGGGTAGAAGATATGAAAAGACACTTCTCCAAAGAAGACATATAAATGGCTAACAGACACATGAAAAAATGTTCATCATTGTTAGCCATCAGGGAGATTCAAATCAAAACCACATTGAGATACCACCTTACACCAGTTAGAATGGCCAAAATTAACAAGACAGTAAACAGCAAGTGTTTGAGAGGATGTGGAGGAAGGGGAACCCTCTTACACTGTTGGTGGGAATCAAGTTGGTGCAGCCACTTCGGAAAACAGTTTAGAGATTCCTTAAGAAATTAAAATAGAGCTACCCTGTGACCCTGCAATTGCACTACTGGGTATTTACCCCAAATTACAGATGTAGTGAAAAGAAAGGCCATCTGTACCCCCAAAGTTGAGAGTAGCAATCGTCACAGTTGCCAAACTGTGAAAGAGCCAAGATGGCCTTCAACAGACAAATGGATAAAGAAGATATGGCCCATATATACAATGGAGTATTATGGAGTATTATGCCTCCATCATAAAGGATAGATACCCAACAACGGGACTGGAGGAGATTATGCAGAGTAAAATAAGTCAAGCAGAGAGAGTCAATTATCCTTTGGTTTCACTTACTTGTGGAGCATAAGGAATAACATGGAGGACATTGGGAGAAGGAGAGGAGAAGTAAGTTGGGGGATAATAAAGGGAGAGACAAGCCATGAGAGACTGAACTCTGAGAAACAAACTGATGATTTTGGAGAAGACAGAGGTGGGTTTGGGTGAGTCTGGTGCTGGATATTATGGAGGGCACATATTGCATGGAGCACTGGGTGTGGTGCATAAACAATGAATCTTGGAACACTGAAAGATAAAATAAAATTAAATTTAAAAAAAGAGAAATTAAGAAAACCTCATTTACAATATATCAAAAAGAATATAATACCCAGGAATAATATTAAGGAGGTGAACAACCTGTGCTCTGAAAACTATAAAACACTGATTAAAGAAAGTAAAGATGTATCAAATGGAATGATATTCCATAGTTATAGATTGGAAGAAGAAATATTGTTAAAATGTCCATATTACCAAGGAAATCTACAGATTTAATGCAGTCTGTGTCAAAATACCAATATTACTTTTCACAGAATAAACAATCCTAAAATTTGTATGGAACCACAAGACCCCAAATAATCAAAACAACGTTGATAAAGAACAAAGCTGAATGTATCACAATCCCAGATTTCCAGAAATACTACAAAGCTATAGTAATCAAAACAGTATGGTACTGGCAAAAAAAAAAACAAACAGTTAGATTGAAATAATGGTATAGAGACCCTGGAAGTAAACCTGTGATTATATGGTCAATTAACTTTAGATAAAGGAGGCAAGAATATACAATGGGAAAAAAGTCTCTCCAACAAAATGGTACTGGGAAAACTGGACAGCTACATGCAGAAGAATGAAACTGGGCCACTTGCTTATACCATACACAACAATAAACTCAAAATGGATTAAAGTCCTGAATGTGAGACCTGAAACCATAAAAAATCCTAGAAGAGAGCATAGGCAGTAATTTTTCTAACATTGGCCATAACAGCATTTTTCTAGATGTCTCCTAAGGCAAAGGACACAAAATCAAACACACCATTGGAACTACAACAAGATTTTTTGCACAGAAAGTATAACCATTAACAAAACAAAAACACAACCTACTGAATGGGAGAAGATATTTGCAAATGACCTATTCATTGTTTTCATATCCAAAATAAAGAACATATGTAGCTCAACACCAAAAATCCCCAAATAATCCAATTAATAAATCTGCAGAAGACATGAAGAGATTTATCTCTAAAGAAAACATACAGATAGCCAATGACATATGAAAAGATGCTCAACATCATTCATTATCAGGCAAATGCAAATCAAAACCACAATAAAACATTACCTCACACCTGTCAGAATGGCCAAAATCAAAAGCACAAGAAACAACAAGTCTTGACCAAGCATGTGCAGAAAAAGGAACATTCTTGAACTGTTGGTGGGAATGCAAACTGGTACAGCCACTGTGGAAAACATAATGGAGTTTCCTCCATTACATTAAAATGGAGGAAATTAAAAGTATAATTAAATTAAAATTAAAAGTATAATTACCCTTTGACCCCAGTAATTCCACTACCACATATTTATCCAAAGAGTATGAAAACATCAATTCAAAAAGACAAATACACCCCAGGGACGCCTGGGTGGCTCACTCAGTTAAGTGACAGACTTGATTTCAGCTCAAGCAATGATATCAGGGTTGTGAGATCAAGCCCCATGTTGGATTCTACACTGGGTGGGGAGACTGCTTAAGATTCTTTCTTATTTCCCCATCTGCCCCTCACACCTTCTAATAAACAAAAAAGAAATATATATACACCCCCATCTTTATTGAAGCGTTATTTACAATAGCCACATTATGGATGTCCATTGATAAATGAGTGGATAAAGATGATGTGAGATATATATCTATATATATCGATATATCAACACACACACACACACATTACACAGACACACACAAGAGTATTATTTAGTTATAATGACAATGAAATCTTGTATTTGTAACAACATGGACAGATCCAGAAGGTGTTGATGTCAAGTGAAATAAGTCTGTCAGAGAACAAAAAGTACCATATGATTTCATTCATGTGGAATTTAAGAAACCAAACAAAAATGAAAAAAAAAGACAAACAGAAAAATAGATGCAAATATAGACTCAAATATAGAAAACAATTTGGTGGTTACCAGAGGGGAGGTAACGGTTGGAGGATGGTTGTAACAGATGAAGGAAATTAATAGTATACTTGCAGTGATGAGTAGTATATAGAATGCTGAACAACTGTACTACACTGAAACTAATGTAACACATGTTAATTATATTGGAACTTTTAAAAAATGCAGAATGAGATCTATAAATACAGAAACTGATTTCTGCCAGAAGGGAGGACAGTGGGTGTTAAGCAAAATTGGTGAAGAGAAGAGGAAGATAAAGGTTTCCAGTTATGGAATGAGTAAGCCTTGGGAATAAAAGGCATAAAATAAGGAATATAGTCAATGGCATTGTAATAGCAATGTAATGGGATAGGTGGTAGCTTCACTAGTGGTAAAACAGCATAAGGTATGAACTTGTCAAATCACTAAGTTATATACCTGAAAGCAAGTAACACTGGGTGTCATCTATACTCAAAAAAAAAAAAAAAAAAAATCAATCTACAAACTTCCAGTTATAAATAAATCAGAGATGAAACATACTATATAGGGAATATAGTCAATAATATTGTAATAATGTATGGTGACAGTAATTATACTTATCGTGGTGAGCACTGAATAATACATGGAATTGCTGAATTGATATGTTGTGCACCTGAAACTAATATAACATTGTATCTTAATTATATTTCAATTAAAAAACTAATTTCAAAAAAATCCACCTGGGGCACCCGGGTGGCTCAGTGGTTTAAGCCTCTGCCTTCAGCTCGGGTCATGGTCTCAGGGTCCTGGGATCGAGCCCCGCATCGGGCTCTCTGCTCTGCCGGGAACCTGCCTCCCCCTCTCTCTCTGCCTGCCTCTCTGCCTACTTGTGATCTCCGTCTGATAAATAAATAAAATCTTAAAAAAAAAAAATCCACCTAAAATAATCCTTATATCCAAGGGACACATTTTGGGGTAGCAAAAATCTACTTCCCTAGAACAGCTAATAATTGGTCTTCCAGGGGAAGAATACATATTTAACCAACAAATGTTCTTACCATTCATTAAAAATAAAGGGGCTGAATAAAGCATATATGTGCAGACAACTAAATTAATTCAAGAGAGGACTTTCTGCCAAAAGAAGGGCAAAATACTAAAATTGACTATTAAAGTACAGTGGCTCTCTTTCTCTGGAGGGCTTTGTTTTGTTTTGTATTACCTAATATATCTTATAGTATCACACATTGCTGATATACTTAATTCATTATCTCTCTAATACTTGTTTTGGTGTCCTGGCCACTGTCTGATGCCCAGTTTTCCAGGATATACTATTTGTAGTCACTTAATTTAATAGGTATCTGTGCCAATTTTTAATAAGAAGAATTATCAAAAAGTTGAAGCCTTTTAGATGTCACCTTTCCAGCTACTTGCTATAGATCATTGCCATAACTTTTCCCCTTACCAAATTGAGTCATTCACTGGCAATAATCTGATTGCATTCAGCGTGGTGTCTGCAGAAACATCTCTGTTTTCTGAACTTTTCTATTGTGTTCATCTTTTTTAGATTGCATCCAGTTTCATTAAGGAACTTTGCTACCATGTTTTATTCAGACTACAAATGGGGGGGGGAATAAAAAGCAAAATGCCAAACTTATCTTGAGAGACTTCAAAAACATCAGTTTAAATCTGTTACATCTTGAAGTACATTTCAAAAAGACCAGTGAAAAGAAAAGATGACAGGAAGTTGTTTTCCCATAAGATACAACTTTCTTGGCATGCACAAATCACTGAGCCTTTCTGAACTGTATTCTCACCTAACAAATAGGAATCAAAAATACATAAGGGAAAGATATATAGAAGCTGTAAAGTGTTCTTCAGATAGAACGCAAATATCTGTTAGTCTCTACAGCATGGAACAGCAATGAATTTATATAAGCTTTTAAATCCTAATCTTACTGACAGCTTCCCACATCTATACAGGTACAAGTGATGGGTGGTTAGTTAGAAGCCCCCACTGGATCCTATTCTTTCCCAAACCCCTTCGCTTCCAATTACTCTAAGAAAAATCTCCTTTCTTTTTTCTCTTTCCTCTTTTCTGTGGCTATCTTTAAGTATTCCCTCTAGTCATTTTTGTGCTGCTAAAACTATATTTTATTTTGGCAGAAATTTGAACCAGGATCCCAAGAAATTCTGCCCTATACTCCAGTACCTATACTCTAATACTGCCCGCACTCCTCATAAGAACCCCTTTTGTAACAAGAGCTCCTTTAGCCTCTCTAGAGACATCAAAAATTTTATGGTAGCTCTGGAACAGCTCATACTGATTCTTCAGAATGAATTATTCAATTTCAGGACTTTGGGGAGCCAACTGTTAAACATGAACATTAACAGAAATTAAACCATATGAACTGCACTAAAGTAAATTACATTGAAAACATGGGCACTGAATAGCCCAAATTTTTACTTCTTAATAATTTTACTATATTTACTGGTTTGGTTGTTTGTTTGTTTGTTTGTTTGTTTAAGATTTTACTTATTTATTTGCCACAGAGAAGGAAATCAGAAGCAGAGGGAATGGGAAAGGAAGAAGCAATCTCCCTGCTGAACAGGGAGCCCAAAGAGAGGCTTCATCCCAGGACCCTGAGATCATGACCTGAGCTGAAGGCAGAGGCATAACCAACTGAGCCACCCAGGTGCCCCTACATTTATTATTATCCATCCCGTTGTTCTTTGTAGCTATTGCATCTATATGTTAGAAATACTATATAATGCCATGCTATATGCATAACTTCCCAGCCCCACATTCAATGATATGAGGTTAGTAACTTCAAATCATCCACGGTGAGAGTGGTGTGTTGGTAAATGACTAACAAGTAGTTCTTTGGAAGAAAAAAAAAAGATTTGTAGTTTGTCAATTGCTGTGGTGCAAATATTCCCACAATAGCTAACCAGCTTATAAAACTCCTGAAAAATTTGGCTATTTCCTCTAGTAAACTTATTGGAATTGGCTCATTGGCTCAATAAAGCACTGAGTTTTGGGCACCAGAAATAATAAAGTTGGCAAACATTGACAAACAGGTTTTTGTTGTTTTGTTTCTTCTTCTTATTACTACTACTGCTGCTGCTGCTGCTTTTTCCTCTTCTTCTTCTTCCTTCCTCTCCTTCCTCTCCTTCCTCTTCTTCTCCTTCTCCTTCTCCTTCTTCTTCTTCTTATTGTTTTTTAAGGCAATTATTAAGCATAGTGTCAGATTGAATTTCTGAGGCCCGGGCTTCTTTTCTGCCTTCAGCTTGGATGGTTTTCACAAGCTTGTACCCACCAGCCATTTTTCCACATTTTTTTCTCAAGCTTTTCTTTCCAGCTTATCTTTAACTTAGAAGACCCAACAAGCATAGCATCCAATGACAGAAACCAAATTTTCTCTTCAAGCAGTAACAACTGTTCTGACAAACAGCTCCAGCTGGCCCAGACCAACCAGACTAATCTGAGTTTAACCCCCCACTCACATCTCCACAGAATGGACTGTGGAATGACCAACGATTTAACCAACAGTTACCTTTATGTCATTATAATACTGGAATCTCTGCCCAAGGAGGAGCACAAGCCTCACTTATATAACATACAATGTATGCACAGGACTGTTTCCTTAAGGCAGATGGGAAACCTTATGCCTACCTCTACATATGATGACAAAATTCCCCTTTCTGAATATGTATCCTAACCCTAAATAAAAGGAAATTATTCACCCATGCTCTGGGAGTCATAGCTTTAGATGTTAGTTCTTGTGGTAAATTTGGTTGCTACAAATAAAGTTTCCTTTGTGTGACCCTATCTGTTACAGTTTCTACTTGTAACTCGACAAGGAGTGAAGTTAATCCATTACCAGTTGCCTCATTATTTTTCTTCATTCATTTCATTCATTTACTTATTAGGAAGTACAATTCTGACACTGGAATATGGTGCTGAGTGAAACAGAGACAAACCCACTCAAAGGAATGTCCAACTCCTGGTTCTAGATGTCTGCATCAATATTAACTGTAATTTTGACTCCAGTCTGTGAGAAAGCAGACTATCTTTCTAAAAATCCTCTCTGTGACCTAACCTGTTGTGAAATAAATTACGGTTCCATACCAATTTATTTATACCATTATAATTATATAAAATATGATCATATAATTAGTTATAATTATATATTAATATTGACATATTCTGTTTAAAATATATATTAATATATATCTATTATAGAATGTGTGCTATATTTTATGTATATATGGAATCTATATTATATACACATATATGTATAATTTATATATTATGTATAATTTATATAAGTATATGTACATTTTTATTATATATAATATGTGTTATTTTATTTTACATATAATTTTAAATGTAAGTGTATATTTTATTATACATATAATTTATGTTTTATTATTTCAACCATGTATGATCTTCTGTTGTTGAATTTCTTAATCTAAAATAATTTTACTCCTTTTATATCTTGAAACAAACAATTTATCTTTGGGAATGCTAGTTAAGAAATGTTTCAGCTCTACAAAGTAAGGGCAACTACAGACTCTCACTAATAACTTAAAATTCGAAATCCCTAAAGATGGGCTAAATTCATCATAACAATATGAAAATAAAGCTTACATTCCTTTTTTTCTAAAATTATTTATAATTTTTAAATATATACAACCTGCCTAGAAGTTTATTATGCCATTATCCTGTGAATTTATTTCATTTTTATATGCAGATTTTAATGCACAGATAGTTTTCATTTGTAAGGTATCTTCCACGCTCTGTAGGGTTTTCCACTATAAGTTAAATAAGTTTTATCTAAACTCACCCAAGATTATAGGGGGAAAAAAAAAAGCAACTTTGATAGGGAGGCGAAGAGGAGGAGTGGGAAAGATGGGCAGTGATGGATGGCCAAATAGCGTTTCCTGCTTCCATTTCATTAACCTTAAACTGTATTGAATTGCACTTACAATGCAGTTAACTCTTCCATGGTAGCTTCCAGGTGACTGCTTAGGAGCTCAACTACTGAAAGGTTTTACCAGTGACATGTCATTTTGTACTTTGACATACAGAATTTGATTTTTCAATCAACTTAGTGCAGAAGACTTGTCCAAAAAATTGCTCACGATTCTGATTTATTTCCATGGGTTAGCAACTGCCTATTTCTTTGCTTCCTGCTGTGTAGCATCCTTCTTAAATTTATTTAATCTAGGAATATGCTTTTCTGGTTCCTTCAGTTCTTTCTTGTCAATCTGAATTCTTTTCCAAAGTCCTATAATAGTAGTCCTGTCCTGAAACAATAATCCCCTTTGTTCACACTGCTTTCCCATCCCAGAGCTCTTAAACCATTATTTAAAACATTTAGCACATGTTGCTTGCAGTACCTTGAAAAAAATTTTTCCGTGCATTTTTATCTTCACAAATAGATTTCAATTCTTTAAACACCATGAATCATGATTTATACTAATTGTAGTCTCCTGTATCTCATAAGCTCATGTGGACATTAACTACATAGGTAGGAGAAAAAATAATTTTCCTTCTATACTTCTGAGTAGCTGAGACTACTGTAATAAAAGACATACTAACAGACAAAAATAGAAGTTTATTAACATGCATATTTTATGTTTACATGAGAAATATCCAGAGAAAAATGAGTAACTCAAAGAGGTGGCTTAGAATTCAAACTTAAATACCATTTTAATTAGGGCAAAAAGAGATCCTCATTAAAAAATAAACGACTTCAGGAAGGATGACTAGGCCCTTAGAAGAATAAATGAGAGGTATGATAGTTTGTGACACAGCCTGTCTGATTGGTTGTTGATTCTAACCTCCTTTTTTGTGTTGAGTCAGTCTTGCCTGGTAGATGAAACTCCCTGGGAAGGAATCTATGACAACTGAGTTCCTTTTTTAAGGTCTGTCTTTAGGCAAATAAGAGGAGTTCAAAGAAAGGCTGTCCCTGCTTTTGCTGCTTTTTAAGTGCCTATAGTTCAAAATAATCAATATGCCAACATGGCATATTTTAGGGTGGCATATTCTGTAACTCTTCACATACTTCATGAATGAGTAAGATCACTATCTTTGAAACATGGTCTCCAAATATTCTATTTAAGAAATTCCATTCAGTCATTTGAATGTTCTTAATTAGCCCACAAAAATTATTCTGGTATTCATTTTATATACATGAGAGTCTTAGAGTACACATAGCAAAAAGGAAAAGCTATGAATTATAACCAGAGTTATAATAGGATGGCAGAGGTAGAACTGTTTGATGCATTATATTCTTAATACCATTATGTGTATTTCTTTGTTATAACATTTTAAAAATTATTTTGTAAATTAATATACAGGAAACTCAGAAATCCTATTGTTTAGTAAATACATTTAAATACTTCGCTGAGCAAAATTTCAAAGTACATATAAACACAAATGCACAAAGAGAGATGTCTACTTTTAAAACTTCCTGAATGGCCATAATCCTCAATATATTTTTGAGAAATATTTAATGAGGCCAAAAGGAAGGCCGTTTTTTTTTTAAAGAATAATGATTAAATAATGACATTCTACTCTCAGCATAAACAACCCAACATACACACAAATCATATATTTGGAGATGCAAAAATATCTAGTAGGAACAATATCAGGTAAACTGGTCATTTTACAAATAAAACAAAAAAGAATCAATAAATGTGTTTTGTCTAATGTTATTCAGATATAGGGCTAAAACTAGAAACCGTATGTCCTTATTCAGAGAGTTCCCTATTGCTCTTTATCTCTGTCCCTCTCTCTTTTCTTTCTCCTTTTTTACCTTAATGAATAAAAGTGAACACTACATGTGTCATCTGAAATATAGAATTCATAAAATACAGAGTACTGTTCTATCATATATAAAATATACAATATACAGTAACTAAAGATGTTATTAAAGTCAAGCTTATTCAATGAATAAGACGACAGAATGAAAAAATTATCTAACGTCAGCCAATGATTTGATTTTTTAATCCTCCTGAGAAGCAAGTTTTACCTATTGAACACACATATGAATAGGCAACTTAATTTTTAAACTATTTGTTAAGAGGAAAAATAAAGGCTGTACCACCACGGAAGTTATTTAACTAATTTTAACCTGGCATAAAATTTTCTGACATTTATTGAATTATTTCTAGATTGAATGAAAGGAAATTATCCAAGGGGAAAATTCATTTGTGAGCCTCTCTGAACAGAAATGTTTTCTGCATTTAGGAAACAAGCTTGACAGTATGGCAAGTATTTTTTTTTTTTTAATGTGGACATCTGTCTCTCTATTCTGAAGAACATAAATACAGCCCACATGATACGTTCCAGATGGTGAGCTTTTTCAGTTACCATGGCCCAAATACACGGCTGAGGTGAAACACCATCCTCTTCCTGCTGAATACTATAGGAAGTGAGCAGCTGAAACTTTCACAATTCTATACGAATGACAAAGAGATGTCGTGTTTACATTTTCCAAATGTTTGGGATGTTTTCTCTTTATATAATATGTTATATTTAAAATCTGTCCATATTTAAAATGCAACTATTAGTTGCTATGGATGGCACATTTTCTTGCATAATATCCCTTCATTCCCTTGATGTTTTCCAACTAAATAAGAGATAATTTTCAAGCATATGGATTCTAATCTTATAGCAACATTTGGCATTTTGGAAAGCCATATCATAATTTGTTAAATGAAAATGAATCACCAAATTTATACAGTAATTGGAGTAAAGTATTAAAATCCGCATCATCTAAAAATGCCTTCCTTAAGAAATACCTAACTTTTTACAGAAAACTAGTCAAGTTTATCCATAATCGAATGAGGAAGGACATTTACGGGAAAAATGCCTTGCAAAGCATTTTGTTCACGTTGCTAACATTCATGGGTTCTATCGAGGGTTCTACTTCCTTTGAAATTTCTAGGTTTCGAGTTTAAGCATCATTGATCCAAGAGGAGGCTCAAAGAAATAATGCACCAGCAATTACCTGCTACATTCACCTCATACAGGTGAGGATATGGTCCTTCTAAACAGAGGTGAGGCAGGTAGGTCTTTTGCAGGAAAGAATTGTGAAGTAGGTACATAGTGTACTATTATCCCTGATTATAATACATGGTTTCTGTCTATTTAAAATTCTCCATCTATCCTCTAAAGAAAAAAAGTATATTACCATAGTGAGGCTACTGACAAAAGAAACTTGTTTGGAAATAAAATTGTGGTCAGGAACTTGAATGTTCAAAAAGGTAATTTTCTTCAGATTATCAATATTTGAAATGAGAGAAAACTATATGTAAAAGAGTATGCCTATATGCATTCGGATTTAATGCCATAAATATATTCACCCTGCACCATAAGTTTATAAAATATTCTATGGGTTTATATTGTTTTTTAAATGAATTAGAAATCTTATTTATAAAAAAGTCCAAAATATTTATCTCTCTATATATATATATACTGTTACCGACCTAGCTAGTTAAAATGCAATTATTTAGACTTTAGGTTAATAATTTCTATGATATCTTCTAGACTAAAATTTGAATAAAATCTGGAGAATACTTTTGAAAAAGAATTCTGAAACTCCTTGATGCAAAATTTGTATTCACTTTAGGACTGCTTAGCTTGATGATTCTTGCATTGCAAGGCTTAATATTTGTCCAAAATGTGCTTCAATTTAAACCCATATTGCAAACCTAATAGACTTCTAATGATATGCCACACTATAGATTCCCAGGTAATCTAAAAAACAAACCAACTTCTAGAACTAATAAGTGAATTCAACAAGGTCACAAAATGTCAGATAAGCATTCAAAAAATCAATTGTATTTTTATATTGTAGCAATGATAATATGGGCACCAAAATAAAAATATAGTACTATTTACAATTGTTCAAAAAAGTATATAGGTATAAATCTAACAAAACTTGTTTAGGATACTTATGCTGAAAGCTATAAAACACTGACAAAAGACATAAAAAAATGTCCAAATAAATGGACAGAAATAATCTTTCATGGATTGGAAGACTCAACATAGTAAAGATGCCAATTTTCCCAAATTGATACATTGGTTTAAAGTGATTCTTATCAAATGCCCAACAAGATTTTTTTTATATAGATGAACTTTTACAAAAATTTATATATAAAGTCAAAGGTACTAGAATAGCTAAAACAATTTTGAAAAGTAAGAAAATGAGGGAAATACCTTTACACAATTTCAAGTCCTATTATAAAACTATAGTAATCAAGACTTTGAGAATGGTGAATGGATAGACACATATATCAATAGAGTGATGTACAGGTATCCCTTACTCATCAAAAGTTTGTATTATGTCATTTCACTTTTACAAAAGACCTACATTGCTATCCGTTTTCACCAACCAAAAGAAATCTGAAGAGGATATTCACTTTTATAAGACAAAAAAGCAGTGATAGTATTCAGCATTTGTTTTGCAGTAAACGGGTGTGGGGCAGCAGGTACCCTAAGCAGGGAGAGGTGCCCCGCCCAGCTCTTTCCTGGGACCTATACTCAGCATCTCAGCATCAAGCTACTATAGCTTTGAACTGTGTCTGTGAGCATCTGTGCTTTATCTACACTTATTTTGTGCATCTGTTAGCAAGATGTTTCCTAAGCTATCAGAAAAGCTTAAGAGGAGTTATTTTCGGGTCAGGGAACACTCAAAAATTTTTTTCTTCTTAATAATATTTGCTTCTTGGCTTGATATCATTTCAGCTTATGAAAAATTTCATAGGAATGCTCTACTTTTGGATAGCAGGGGAAACTTGTAGAGAATGTAATTAGAAACTAACACAAACCTGCCAAACTGATTTTGACATAGATGAAAAGCAATCCAATGCAGGAATGAGAGCTTTTGAACAAATGGTGCTTGATAAATTATATAACTATAAACAGAAGAGAAAGAGAGAGGGAGGAAGAGAGAGAGAGAGAGAGAGAGAGAGGGAGGGAGGGGGGTAATGATGGAAAGAGGGGAAGGAAGGAAAGAAGGAAGAGAGGAAGGTGGCAGATATATAGGCAGGCAGATATTTCATTATATTTTGGAATGATAAATGGGCGAGAAATCTGATAGCAAAATTAATATAAAAATATGCACATATATACATAGAGACAGATACAAGTTGAATATTTTTATATTTACCTGTATTTTGCATATGAAGAATACATAGAAAGAACTGGACTAGTAGAATCAGGAGCAAGAACTGGAGGACAGTGCTTTGAAACCATGCAGGTAAGATTATCAGAAAGAGAACTGTGGCATTTTTAAAGACGCAATCCACTATAGCCAGCTGTCCATATAAATTTATTATGATTGAATGAGAGATTCCGCTAAAGCTAATACTGTTTTGCTGTTTTATCAGTCCCTCCCAACACTTGATCTCAAATTGACCTTCAGATCCTACCCACATTTGTTTCCTAAACTTTTAAAGTTGACTTTTTAAGTTGCTAGTGACAGAAAGGCTACTCAAGTCAGCTTAAGTAAAAAAGAGAACCTCGATGGTTCCATAATGGAAGGTAAACTTTGTTTCCAGTATCATGGGTCCTCTTTCTCTCCACTTGTGTTTAATCTGGGTTATGGTCACGATCTCCTAACAGAGATGGTTCTTCTTCAAATGGCTAAAGGAGTTAGTGACACAGAAGAGAGAACTTTCATTTCAGGTAAGGTCTCTGGTCCGATATGGAAACAATGCCTATGCTTTTTTTTAACTTTTTTAAAGATTTTAAAGTAATCCCTACACCCAACATGGGACTCAAACTTAAAACCCTGAAATCAAAAGTCACATGTTCTTCCAACTGAGGCAGTTAGGAACCCCACAATGCTTATGCATTTTGACACAAGATTTGACTAATGGCCATGAGATATCATTGGTCCAGATCCTAGGGCTAAAGAGCTGTCCAAAGAAGTGAGGAGGAGAGGACTGCTGTGTTGTTCTTCCCCATTGGTTGTACATCTTTGCCTCTCCATTCTGGTGTCTAGCTTGGCCCACAGTTTTCTTCAACTTAGGACTCATCATGACACTAATCATTAAGGGCTATGATAATAAATAACAGAATTAAATATTTGTTGAATTGAATCAGAATTTATGAGTGTAGCTCACAACTGGTCCATCTCCGCAGGAAGCATATCACTAGGAGATGGCACCAAAATTTTATATATTATATATTTTACATTTAACTTAACGTTTTCCCCCAACAGGTGCTTAAAAAGATAACATGACAAATAACTAATAAATTGTTTGCTTATTCACATTGCTATTAAAAATTGACTCTTCAATCTTTTTTTGTTTGTTTATGCAAAATGTATGGAATAGAATTCACACATGTTCTATATATGAACTTTTTATGGCCTTGAAATTAAGCAACTCCTTTTTGTAAGTGGTAAATTACTCTTTATAATTTTAGGAATCTGTTCAATTTAGTGCTGACATGTCTCAGAACCATGCTGAGTTCTGGAAAAAGAAGATCATATATACATTGATCAAAATTTAGTAGCACAACTAAGAAGCATATATAGTTAAAATGGTTGAAAAATGGTTGAAAAACTCTGTTGTGTAAAATACAGGACTCTGTATCAATGGATACCCTGGGGGGTGTGGCATTTTAGACCCGCAGAAACTAAATATACCTTAACTTGAAATAGATTTTAAAATAGAAACCTTCCTTCAATGAGTCTTTGTGTATTCACCTCTCTTCCTTAATTCCTATACTTCCCTTAGGACTATGTTAAGAATAGAATATCTCACTTTCCAATGAATTGCTTGGCTTACGACTGCAAAAGTATAGGTATAAAGACACCCACTTCACTGGATATTTTTCCTGCTTTGTCAAAAACTAGCTGACCATAGAGTTGAGGGTCCATATCTGGGCTCTCTATTCTATTCCATTGATCTATGTGTCTGTTTTTGTGTTAGTAATATGCTGCCGTGGTGATCATAGCTTGTAATATAGCTTGAAATCAGGCAATGTGATGCCTCCAACTTTTTCTTTTTCAATATTTCCTTGGTGATTCAGGATCTTTTCTGGTTCCATACAAATTTTAGGATTGTTTGTTCTAGCACTTTGAAAAATGTCATTGGTATTTTGATTGGGATGGCACTGAAAGTATAGATTGCTATGGGCAGCATAGACATTTTAACAATGTTTATTCTTCTGATCCATGAGCATGGAATGTTTTTTCCATCTTTTTGTATCTTTTTCAATTTCTTACATAAGTGCTCTGTAGTTTCTAGAGTATAGATCCCTCACCTCTTTGGTCTTACAGTAAATGGAATTGATTCCCTAATTTCTCTTTCTATGGTTATATTGTTAGTGTAGAGGAAAGCAACTGATTTCTGTGCATTGATTTTTTTATCCTGCCACATTACTGAACTGCTGTATAAGTTTAATGGAAAAAAAGACAGTCTCTACAATAAATGGTGCTGGAAAAATTGGACAGCTATATACAGAAGAATGAAACCTGAACATTCTCTTACATTATATACATAGATAAACTCTAAATGGCTAAAAGATTTCAATGTGAGGAATCCCTCAAAATCTAGAGAACATAGGCAGCAACCTCTTCGACACTGGCCAGAGCAACTTCTTTCAAGACACATCTCCAAAGGGAAACAGAAGGGAAAATGAACTTCTGGGACTTCGTCAAGATCAAAAGCTTTTGCAGAGCAAAGGAAACAGTCAACAAAACAAAGAGGCAACCCACAGAATGGGAGAAGATATTTGCAAATGACACTAATGATAAAGGGCTGTTAATCAAGATCTATAAAGAACTTCTCAAACTCAACACCCAAAAAACAAATAATTAAGTTAAAAAATGGGCAGAAAATATGAGCAGATACTTTGCCAAAGAAGACATACAAATGGCTAACAGACACATGAAAAAAATGTTCATCATAATTAGACTACAGGGAAATTCAGATCAAAAACAAATTGAGGTAACACCTTACACCAGTTAGAATGGCAAAAATTGACAAGGCAAGAAACAACAAATGTTGGCAAGGATGTGGAGAAAGGGGAACTCTCTTACACTGTTGGTGGGAATGGAAGCTGATACAACCACTTTGGAAAACAGAGTGGAGGTTCCTCAAAAATTTAAAAAATAGAGCTACCCTATGACCCAGCAATTGCACTACCAGGCATTTACCCCAAAGATACAGATGAGTGAAAAGAAGGGCCACATGCACAGCAGCAATGTCTACAATAGCCAAACTATGGAAAGAGTTGAGTGAGATGCCCTTCAACAGACAAATGGATAAAGAAGATATGGCTCATATATACAATGGACTATTACTCAGACATCAGAAATGATGAACACCTAACTTTTGCAACAACATGGATGGAACTGGAAGAGAGTATGCTAAGTGAAATAAGTCAAGCAGAGAAAGTCAATTATCATATGCTTTCACTTATTTATGAAACATAAGGAGTAGCATGGAGGACATTAGGAAAAGGAAGGGGAAAATGAAGGCGGGGAGGGCGGAATGGGAGGGGAAATGAGCCATAAGAGACTATGGACACTGGGAAACAAACTGAGGGTTTTAGAGGGGAGGAGGGTTGGGGGGTGAATGGGTTAGCACAGTGATGGGTATTAAGGAGGGCATGTATTGCATGGAGCACTAGGTATTATACAGAAACAATGAATCATGAAACACTACATCAAAAACTAATGATGTACTGTATGGTGACTAACATAATAACAAGTGCACAAAAATTTTTAAAAAATAAAAATAATAATTTAAAATAAAAATGATACCCACTTCAACTTAGCAGCAGGAATCAGGCATAAAATGTAAATAGCTCAAAAGGCAGACTGTCAACATAGCTATTTTAGAGTATCTGGAAAAAAATCTGTTACTGTTATTGTCTTTCAAAATGGGGACAAGTATATTTAAAATTTAATGTATTTGTTTAATGATTTTTAAAATTACACTGTTGTCTTTCTACTTCCCTCTATTTCTTCCTTTTCTCCCATAATCTGTTAATTTTCTTTCTTCTCATTTCAGTGTTTCATCACTCATTTTGTATGGGGAAGGTTTTAAATATTAACCAAGTCAAATTGTTATATGTGACTGATGATTAGTTAGAAAATTAATTCTTTACAGATTTGTCTCCCCACAAATCCCTCATGATAATTAAGTCTCAATTATCAAATACTGTCAATGAGTAAATCATGGCATCAAGAATTTGAAAATTACTCAATATAGAAATCATTATTTCATATTACTTTCCTGTGATACCTTTCCTGTGTAATGGATTTTTATGGCTTGTTAATGTACATAAAATATGACTAGCACTTTTAGGATAGATCATAGACAGCTAGAATGTAAACTTTACTTAAGTAATCCAAAACCTGGGGCACCTGGGTGGCTCAGTGTGTTAAGCCGCTGCCTTCAGCTCAGGTCATGATCTCAGGGTGCTGGGATCGAGTCCCGCATCGGGCTCTCTGCTCAGCGGGGAGCCTGCTTCCCTCTGTCTCTCTCTGCCTGCCTCTCCATCTACTTGTGATTTCTCTCTGTCAAATAAATAAATAAATAAAATCTTTAAAAAAAAAAAAAGTAATCCAAAACCTCATGTGAAAGTTTCTGGTTAATATTTGAATTGGTTACTCATAATTTTGCATAAATTATGAATATTGTTTAAATTAACATAACCACTATTTAAACTTATCAAAAATACAAATATATCTAACTATAATCATAGTAGTGATAAATTTGGGACATCAGAGCCAAGTGGAAAAAAAAATAAGGTGAATATTTACTAATGATTTATTATACACTAAATGCTACTCTTTGTATATTATATATATTACTACATTTAACATGATGTTGTAAGGCAGGGAGTATTTGATCCCATTTTACACATGAGAAAACCTGAGAAGCTGTGTAAACTAACCAAAGAAAGTTAAAGTTAGTGAATAATAAAAACAAGATTACAACACAGAGTCCGGCTTCCACAGCCTGCTCTATGCTATCAGTTCTACTGACAGTTACATATATGAAAATGTTCAGCCTCTTAAAAAGAATAATCATTTATTAAAATTGATTAAATTAATAATTCAGTTGCTGCTGAATTATTTAAGTTAATAATTATTAAATGAATAATTTATGTATTATTTCTAGATGATCCAAGTCTTTATTTAAAATCAATCAATACAGTGTGTAGCTTTTGCTGTTTTCTAGTTAATCAATTGATTTACTAATTATACTTTTTGAATTATACATGCTTATACAATGCATGTATAGCCACATTGAAAAATGCCTTTATCCCCATTTTTTAATCATCAGCTTTTAACTTATTTATTGTATGCATGTGATTATTAGAATATTCATATGAGAATTTGTTGGGGGAGCTCATCTTTCTAACTGATAAATTTTGACTACTTAAATCTCCATTAGAAGAAAGTAAACTTCTGTTATGTCCTCAAAAGTCAATACATTTTGACTTTTTTATAATTCCAAGTTTGAGGTTAATTGCAATGGCCACATGGGAATTATTTCTACATCTGTTCAGACTTATAGTAGAGTAAAATAAATTATTTTGAAACATTTTTTCTATCTTTAGTTTATGTATATTTCCAAATCTCTAATCCAAACATTTTACTTCTCTTTGTCACATGTTTTGCACTGCTCGTTTTAAATGCCTAAGACCACTGTTTGGCAATTTAATAACAACATATTCATTTTTTCTCAAATAATTTATTTTATTATAAATATAAATCATGACCAAAGCCTTAAAACTGGTAGTAAAGCAAGCAGATAAGCAAAAACTTGTTTACTAAATCTTATTATTTGTCTAGAATTGTTAAAATCAACAATTAAAATCATTTTCATCTTTATAATTTTATTTTATAAAAATAATTTTAATACATTTTATGAGTAAGTCAATATTTATTAAAAATTTCTCAGACACAGGCTAGGAGCTGACAACACAGAAATGGCAAAATATAACCCTAACTTAGAAGAATCTAGAAGAACTACTTCAATGTAGTAGTGAAACAAAAAGGACAAGATTTATTACAGTTTCACTGAATGGGAGATAAAACAAGAAATGCATAAAGTATTAGTAAAGCACATACATTTCTGTTTAAATGTGTGGAAAGTATCTTATGAGCAGTCTTTGAAAAGGACAGACAGATTCCTACTGGAAACTGTGCTCAGGTATTCACAACAGAGAATTAAGCTTAGTCAGTGTTCATATATGCTAATCCTTCATCAAGACCATTGGCTTTCTTTAAATAGCCTATATAAGTGTGACCTGGATGAGAGTTAATGAACTTACTCATTGTTGTCTGCCATGGCTATCTATCAGCTTTCAGGATACTGAAGTAGAATGTTTGTTCTTACATGTGTGCAGATATATTCACACCACACACACATACATACAAGCACAAAGACTCACATTTTTAGGTCCTGTGATTTGATTTTGTTTATTGTATTAAACAAGGCAGAATGAATGAAAACAAACCAGACTGAGTTTTGCTTGTAAACACATAAGCACCCATTGTAATTAACTTACATGGAGATAGAGACAGATTTTCCCTTTGATACATATGTAAATCAAGCAAAAATTAGCCACAATAATAGAATCCATTCCTTAACATTCATATGTAAATTTAAAAATCGAGGATTTAATTAGAAATCATTTTAATATAAAGCAAATATTACTGGCATTGAGAACTTTCTAGAGAATTAATGTTTAGAAATAGCCTGAAAGCAAGTACCAAGCTGCTCTTTAATTAAATGGAGGAGTTAAAGGAAGGAGTTTGAAAGCATTATATTCATAAATGACTTCATGAGATAAATTATTGGTAATCTTGGATGAATAATTAAAGGAGGAAAAGCCAACTAATATAACAACAATATGCAAAAGCATCCAAGTTTCTTTCTTACTTTCTTCACTACTATCTGCAAATTTACAATCCAAGATAAAAAAACAACTTTGTCACAATAGAATAATACCGAGAAGAGCTTATTATTTTGATCAACTGCTCTAAAAAGGTAACAGAAAAAAATTAGAGTTTCATTGTAATAGCAGATGAATGACAGTTTCATGAAGTTTATAAAAATGATCATATTGGCTATAATAATATGTGTTTGGACATTATATTTGGAAAATACGTAAATGTATCTGGATACAAATAAATATACAGTTGTTATTAAACAATTTCAATAAAATTTCATACATTTAATAAAGTTATATTGTCTGATATTGTAAAATGTGTAGAAGCATCTACACATATATCTAAGTCATGGTCATAGATGGTCATAGAATCTGAATATCAGTGCAGGAGTTGTCTAATTTGCATAACTGTAAAAACTTAACTGATATGTGACAACAGAAGAATCATAATATGTGTCTTTTTAAAAAATATTTATTTATTTGACAGAGAAAGAGAGAGATCACAAGTAGGCAGACAGGCTGGCAGAGAGAGAGGGGGAAGCAGCCTCCCTGCTGAGCAGACAGCCTGATACAGGCCTCCATCCCAAGACCCTGAGATCATGACTTGAGCCAAAGGCAGAGGCTTAACCCACTGAGCCACCCAGGTGCCCCTCATTCCATGTGTCAAGCATATTTTGGAACATATTTACAGCCAGTCACAGTAAAGGCGTGAAAAGCAATACTCTTTGGAAAACCAATCATTAAAAAGGTACCCGTCCCTACAGAATTTAAAACTCTTAGCTTTCATGGTCCTATGTCACCTGCTGTCACTGAAGATGTGTAAAAGGGGCCTCCTCCTCTCTCAACCTGAAGGCTGAGTCTCAATCTGAGGCAGAGCAATATCCTTTGATGGCATGTCCTCAACATTGGTAGCACAGTGTTCAAAGTGAGAAAAAGATCATGTATATTATTAAGCTAACTAAAGGACTAGAAATCCACCTAGGAATGAGTGTATAAAAACAGGATCAGGGGCGCCTGGGTGGCTCAGTGGGTTAAGCCTCTGCCTTCGGCTCAGGTCATGATCCCAGGGTCCTGGGATTGAGCCCCGCATCAGGCTCTCTGCTCAGCAGGGAGCCTGCTTCCTCCTCTCTCTCTCTGCCTGCCTCTCTGCCTACTTGTGATCTGTCTGTCAAATAGATAAATAAAATCTTTAAAAAATAATAATAATAAAATTTACATGTAACTTGCCAGGACTTAAAATACACAAAACAAATTTTAAGAGATTAATGAGCCGGAACTTTCACAGTATCTAATTTTAAGAGTTACTATAAAAGTACGATCAAGAGAGTGTTATTGGTAAATTGTTAGGTAGATCGATAGGCCAGCATAGAGTACAGAATTAATTCCAAACATATCTAGTCAATTGATATTTGATGTAATGCCAAAGTAATCTAATAGGGAAAGGGGAGGTTTTTTGTTTTTTTGTTTTTTTGTTTTGTTTTGTTTTGTTTTCCCAACAAAAAGTACTGGGAAATTAGTTTTATATAAAAGAATGAATCTTGATCCTTTACCCATACTATAATAAAAAATTTACCTCAAAATGTATCCTAGAACTAAATGTAAGAGTTAAGACTATCATACTTCTGGAGGAAGATAATAGCAGAAAACATTTCTAACCATTACTTAGGCAAAGATTTCTTACAACAGAAACTTATAGGATGTTATGGAAATAAAGGACAAAATAAGCAATATAAAAACTAAAAACTTCTCCACACACAAAAATAGACTCAAAATGGATGAAGGACCTCAATGTGAGAAAGGAATCCATCAAAATCCTTGAGGAGAACACAGGCAGCAACCCCTTCGACCTCAGCCGCAGCAACATCTTCCTAGGAACATCGCTAAAGGCAAGGGAACCAAGGGCAAAAATGAACTATTGGGATTTCAAGGTCAAAAGCTTGTGCACAGCAAAGGAAACAGTTCACAAAATCAAAAGACAACTGACAGAATGGGAGAAGATATTTGCAAACGACATATCAGATAAAGGACTAGTGTCCAGAATCTATAAATAACTTAGCAAACTCAACACCCAAAGAACAAATAATCCAATCAAGAAATGGGCAGAGGACATGAACAGACATTTCTGCAAAGAAGACATCCAGATGGCCAACAGACACATGAAAAAGTGCTCCATATCACTCGGCATCAGGGAAATACAAATCAAAACCACAATGAGATATCACTTCACACCAGTCAGAATGGCTAAAATCAACAAGTCAGGAAATGACAGATGCTGGCGAGGATGCGGAGAAAGGGGAACCCTCCTACACTGTTGGTGGGAATGCAAGCTGGTGCAGCCACTCTGGAAAACAGCATGGAGGTTCCTCAAAATGTTGAAAATAGAACTACCCTATGACCCAGCAATTGCACTATTGGGCATTTACCCTAAAGATACAAACGTAGTGATCCAAAGGGGCACGTGCACCCGAATGTTTATAGCAGCAATGTCCACAATAGCCAAACTATGGAAAGAACCTAGATGTCCATCAACAGATGAATGGATCAAGAAGATGTGGTATATATACACAATGGAATACTATGCAGCCATCAAAAGAAATGAAATCTTGCCATTTGCGACAACATGGATGGAACTAGAGCGTATCATGTTTAGCGAAATAAGTCAAGCAGAGGAAGACAACTATCATATGATCTCCCTGATATGAGGAAGTGGTGATGCAACATGGGGGCTTAAGTGGATAGGAGAAGAATCAATGAAACAAGATGGGATTGGGAGGGAGACAAACCATAAGTGACTCTTAATCTCACAAAACAAACTGAGGGTTGCTGGGGGGAGGGGGTTTGGGAGAAGGGGGTGAGGTTATGGACATTGGGGAGGGTATGTGCTTTGGTGAGTGCTGTGAAGTGTGTAAACCTGGTGATTCACAGACCTGTACCCCTGGGGATAAAAATATATGTTTATAAAAAATAAAAAATTAATAAAAAAAAAACCACAATGAGATATCACCTCACACCAGTCAGAATGGCTAAAATCAACAAGTCAGGAAATGACAGATGCTGGCAAGGATGCGGACAAAGGGGAACCCTCCTACACTGTTGGTGGGAATGCAAGCTGGTGCAACCACTCTGGAAAACAGCATGGAGGTTCCTCAAAATGTTGAAAATAGAACTGCCCTATGACCCAGCAATTGCACTACTGGGTATTTACCCAAAAGATACAAATGTAGTGATCCGAAGGGGCACGTGCACCCGAATGTTTATAGCAGCAATGTCCACAATAGCCAAACTATGGAAAGAACCTAGATGTCCATCAACAGATGAATGGATAAAGAAGAGGTGGTATATATACACAATGGAATACTATGCAGCCATCAAAAGAAATGAAATTTTGCCATTTGCGACAACATGGATGGAACTAGAGTGTATCATGCTTAGCGAAATAAGTCAAGCAGAGAAAGACAACTATCATATGATCTCCCTGATATGAGGAAGTGGTGATGCAACATGGGAGCTTAAGTGGATAGGAGAAGAATCAATGAAACAAGATGGGATTGGGAGGGAAACAAACCATAAGTGACTCTTAATCTCACAAAACAAACTGAGGGTTGCTGGGGGGAGGGGGTTTGGGAGAAGGGGGTGGGGTTATGGACATTGTGGAGGGTATGTGCTTTGGTGAGTGCTGTGAAGTGTGTAAACCTGGTGATTCACAGACCTGTACCCCTGGGGATAAAAATATATGTTTATAAAAAATAAAAAATTAAAAAAAAAAACTAAAAACTTCTGTTCTTAAAGATATTATTAAGTTTTTGAAAAAAGTAGCAACTAGACAAAGTATTGTGTGATTTTATTTACATAACATTCTGGAAAATTAAATTTACTGGTGCAGAACAGGAGTTGGAGGTAAGAATTAACCATAAAGGTGTCACAGAAGGAAATTTTTAGGGTGATGCTATTGTTTTGGATAATGGTGGTAGATAATAACTCTAGCCTAGCCCTAGGTCTGACTGTATATTTGTCAAAAATCATGGAATTGTTGGTCACAAACAATAAACTTTGCTGCATAAAAATTAAAAACAAATCATTCAGGGGTATAACAAGAAGGGCTGGATATTATGACAAATGAATCTAATTATATTGCAAATATATTATAAACTCCATCAAAAGGTAGGAATTAAGTAGCTGACCTAAGTAACTCCAAAAAAACAGTGTTTTAACTGTACACTCTGAGATGAAAGTTTTTTACTGAAAAGAAATTATATTCTAGGTTTGTTTTGTTTTCCTAAGCAGTACTAGTTAGTAATTAAGAAACAATCTGACTAATGTAGTAGGGTTAAATACATGAATACAGAAAGGTGTAAATATTATGAGCCAGGCATTTCACTGTCTGAGAAAGAAGTTAGAAAGCTTACAGGCGGGAAAGTTAGAATAAACCTTGTGGTACTGGATCAGAATAGAAGATATCAATATCCACTCATGTTTATCTTAAAATCTCTGGAAATGTAGAGACACAAAATTAAATGCAGTATTTTTTATGCAAGACCATCCACACAGGTTATTTCCTAGTTCAGTGTCTGGAGATGGAATGGGAACAGTCACACCCCAGGAGCAACAGGCACACCCACTGTCCAGATCTTACCTTCCAAACACTGTGAGCGACCAGAAGGACCCAAAGCTCTAAAGACTAATGTCCACTTTTAGGGCTGGAGAAAAGGAAATACAGGATAACCCCAAAGCTTCTTGCAGCACCAAAGTCAGGAAGTACATAAAAGTAAAATTGGGGCAATGTCAAATGACACAGAAACTAACTTGAAAGAGCTCCTAATGGACCTAACCTAATGTGGGGGGATCTGGCCCCACTTGCAATAGACATACTAAGAATGCCTAGTTTTAAAAATCTACCAGAAACACTTAAAAAGAATTAGGTATGAATTGAAAATATAAAAGTTGCAAGTCTGTGGTGTATATGTATACTATAAATATTAGTTTAGTTTATAGCTATCAATCACTTAGCCCTACTGGCTAATGCATGGACCTGTACTGAACTCCTTGATACATGATAAAGTTCCCTGTCTTCTCCCACAAAATCCCCTATAGTGCCTTAAAAAAAGGGAAGTTGGCGCCTGGGTGGTTCAGTGGGTTAAGCCTCTGCCTTTGGCTCAAGTCATAATCTCAGGCTCCTGGGATCGAGTCCCACATCGGGCTCTCTGCTCAGCAGGGAGCCTGCTTCCCCCTCTCTCTCTGCCTGCTGCTCTGCCTACTTGTGTTCTCTCTCTCTCTGTGAAATAAATAAACAAAATCTTTTAAAAAGGTGGGGAGAAAATGACAGTTTATTTTTGCATGTTCTACAGAAAATCTAGATTATTTTATAAACTTATTTGCCTGCTCAGTGAGGAAATGTCACATAAGAATTAAAAGAAACTGTAGAAGTTAAGTTTAATCATATATATAATACATAAGTATACTTTAGTATATAGTGCATTATTCAGGTTCTCCTTAAACATTGCATAATAATCTTTTTCTAATTATTAGTAGATATTAATGTATGTTTTATTTATCTTATCATTATATACATTTTAATTAATTTGAGTTTTATTTAAGGAAAAATGCAGATACTTGTCCAAATTCTCACTTTGTTTGGTACCATATAAATATAATACTTATAACACAAAATATTTTATAAAGTGTTTTCATACATTTGATTTCATCTAGTCTTTATTTTTATTATGGAAAAAAAACCTTTAAATATTAACCACTGTAAAGTTTAAAAGAATCATTTTTACTTTTTAAAATATTTTATTTATGTATATGAGAGAGAGAGACAGAGATTGTGTCAGAGAGCACAAGTGGGGAGGAGAGGGAAAAGCAGGCTTCCCGCTGAGCAGGGAGCCCAGTGTGGGGTTCAATCCCAGGACCCTGAGATCATGACCTGAGCCAAAGGCATATGCTTAACCCACTGAGCCACCCAGGTACCCAAAATAATAATTTTTAAAGGCCTTCTATTGACAAAGGTTTTATTACTGCTGTCTCTCCTCCTCTCCCTTCCCCTTTCACCCCACAACACAGACTTACTCTGGTTTCTGTTTAGTATTACAGTGCTCCTTGTCAACACAAATTAACTCAGGAGGTGAACTGTTTTTTGTTTTGACTTCTTGGGGCAATAAATAAAAACCCAGAATAAATAAAATCTGAAATACTTATGCTGGCAGGTCTATTGCCGTGATTTATGATCAAGGTAGATTCTCCTCTTATAGTAAAGTCTTATGTCAGAAATATTTTGTCAATAACAATATTACATAAAACACAATCATAGTGATATTACTGGAAAAATGTATGGGTATATAGAAGCAGACTTTGGTTCATCAAGGAATATTATTATAAAACAGCTTTGGTAAAGAACGTTTTATCTTCATGTTTGTCAAAGGGAAGGGAGAACTATCTGAGGCTCAACATTTTCCTATTAGCACACATGTATTTTATGCTCTTTGTTATGCTGGCTTTCCATTAAATTTATTTATGCTCTATTGCTCTTAGGAGAAAATAATACAAATTCATGCAGAATTTTAGTTGCTTTTACTCTAACAAATAGCATTGTTTTTCCTTCTTTAGTGACTTTCCCATGTCACTGCTTTCCTCGTAGATAAGAAATAGTTGTAAAACCACTGATTAGATTTTGACTTTTTATATTACTTATCAATAGTATTTTAACAGTGTTATTGAGGTACAATTGATGTACAATAAAAGGCAATATTTAATGTGTACAATTTTACTTGTTTTAATGTACATTTATGGAACCATTACAGTAATCAAGATAATGGACATATTTGTCACTTCTAAAATTTCCTTGTGTGCTTTTTTAATCCTCTCTTTGGTTGTCTCGTTTCTTCAGGAAAACACTAATCTACTTTGAGTGACTATACATTAGTTTCCATTGTTCATATTTTTAAAAATGGATCCATATTATATAGACTTGCCTTTGCCTGGCTTCTTTCACTCAACATTTGGAGATCAGCACGAATCATTATGTCTTGCATCAATAGTTTCTTTTTGTTGCTGAGTAGTTTTCCATTATATATACACATACCATAATTTGTTTCTTTAGTGACATGTTAATGGACATCCAGGTTGATTCCAGTTTTTTGCCATATGAACTAAATCTTTCTATGAATATCTATTATTTCTCTTCCTAGGCCAATATCCATGAATGAAATAGTAAGATTATGTTGTAGGGGGGCACCTGGGTGGCTCAGTGGGTTAAAGCCTCTGCCTTCGGCTCAGGTCATGATCCCAGGGTCCTGGGATCAAGCCCCACATCGGGCTAGTCTGCTCAGCAGGGAGCCTGCATCCTCCTCTCTCTCTCTCTGCCTACCTCTCTGCCTACTTGTGATCTCTGTCTGTCAAATAAATAAATAAATAAATAATCTTAAAAAAGAAAAAAAAAGGTTACATTGTAGGTACATGTTTAATTTTTAACAAACTGCCAGTGTATTCATGAAGGCTGTAAAGAAATTTAAGGAGAAATTGATATAGTCATCATGATGGCTACAATACCTGTTGAAACTCTATATCTTTTTATGTAACAGAAAGGTGAGAAATTCATCATTTAAGAGAAGAATGGCTATATCTCTTTAGTAATAAATACAGCATTGTTTGGTTGGAACCAACAATGGTATGGAACCAAACAAGGAACCAAACAATGGTTCCTTACCATCACCATTGGTAAGGAAGTTCCAATGGTGATTAAAAAAAAAAAAAAAGATGTACATGGAAAGTGAGAAGCCAAATTAGCAATTTATTACCTCTCAGCTCCTAATTCATTCTGATTTGCCTCCTCTATCGTAACAAAGATATAGTTTGTTAAAACTTCTACTTTATCACCTGGTACAATGTTAATCCTGGTCAATAGAGGACAAACATGAAGGAAGAAAAGTCATTTTCTTCCTGGCTCCTATGTATCTTGGTCACTCATGAGGCTCCCGGAAGAAGACCTGGGAGATCCTCTGTCTTGCTTACCAGGCTCCTGGGAGCACCCTTTCTCCAATTGCCATCTCCAATGCTCATCTGATTTATCTTGCACTAGATCTCTACAGATTAGATTTTTCCAGTGCTTGATTCCAGAGTGCATGCTCCTATCTTTATACTCGACCTTATATCTGGCAGAATCTAATCAAGGATCTGGCTCATCTGACCTTCAAAATATACATCAACATTGAATAAATAACTTAAAAATTCAACATTAGAAAGCTTTCAGGGATTTTTAATCACTAGAAGATGGCCCAGTTTGCACAAATGAATAATATCATGTTTTCATTTTTAAACTCCATATATGTTATCTCTTATAAACTATTGTAAAAATGGTATATGTTGTAAGTAAGCATACAATTAATGTTAGTATCTATGACCAGCAATTAGCAACAAGTCAGACAGTTGGTTATTAGTATTAAAGAACATGGTCACCTTCTTGGTTTAAATGAGAATCAATTCTGTTATTTTCATTATACTGAGAGTACTTTCTGTGAGAAACATCAATTTTAGAAAAGTAAGAAAAGAAACAAGAAGACATGTTAGAAGGCCACTGAAGATGTCTTGTTACAAGCTAATGGTGGCTTAGTCTATGTTGTACATATCATGACAAAAAAATTGATGAAATACATATTTTTAAAAGTAGAATCATGCATGTTGGATGTTGGATAGGTTATAAAAAATGAGGGAAATAAGACAGAGCTAACTCAGATCTGTGGCTCAAGGAAATATGTAACTGACAAGAATGGCGAACACAGGAAGAGAGGTATGTTTGAGTGGGACAGGAGTTCAAGATTTCCATTTTAGCTTTGTTGTCAACTTTTTGTTAAGTTGTGAACTTTGTTAAGATGGCTAAAACACATCCGTGTGAAAATATCACAATGCAGTTGGAAATACCAAAGCAGTTCTCAGAGTTGATATGAGTTGCGAGAATACTCTTGAAGCTGAGACATTTACTGCTCACCAAAACTCTATCTGCTCTCCTGATTTGCCAGCCCTCTTGGATTTAGGCAGGCCCAAGGTGATTAGTTATGCTGAAGGGCTGTGATTGAAAAGCATGTGTATCATTTTTAGACCAAATCACTTAAGAGCCAATGTGTGACCATTTATCTCCTCATTTGTCCCGCCGACTTAGATGGCTAAGTTTTTATACGATGCATTAAAATATGATAGACTGTTCACCAGTCTATTTTCCTGAATGACTACTGGGTTTTATAATGTCTATTAGAATCAAACTGATACCATCAAGAGACTACCTGAATGTATGCCTAGAGTTCAGAATAGAGGTCCATTCTAAAGATATACATTTGGTAATCATAAACATGTTTTTAAGTGCTAATAAATATTCTTTGATCAAACTTGAGTCAACCTCCTAAATTTTCTGGACCTGTCCGCATGCTTCCTTGTAAATCTCGTTTTAGCAAAACCCTACTAATTCAGTTTAACCAGAACCCCCCATTTTCAATATCTTATTACCCTGTTTATCAGCCTTGGTCCCTCATTCTTCACCAACCCCCAGATTATATCTGACCACCCTGGTCTGTCCTCAGCAAGAATCCTGTCAGGGAGGGTTAGCCAAAACCCCCCTTATCTCTGATGTTTCCCCTTAGGAATTTTCTATCCATTGACCTCCACCCTACTCCTAAGCTATAAATTTCTACCTGCCCATGCTCTATTCAGAATTGACCTCAATCTCTCTCCCCCAAAATAAAATCTCATTGCAGTGGTCCCTGTACCTATCATAAGGGTCCTGAATAAAGTCTGTCTTACCAACTTTAACAAATAACACTGAATATCCAAAATGAATCTGATCAGAAAGTAAATAGAGAAAATAGATGCTATAAGAACTGAGCACAGAAAAACTGGAAAGAGCCAAGACAAAGGGGATGTATAATTAAGGAGCCTGAGAAAGAATAGGATTTGGCCTAAGAGAAAAAACCAAGAGGATAGTATTCTGAAAGCTACACATAGAAAATATTTTAAAGGAGAAGTCAGCCTATCACTCTATATTGTTTATCTACCAAGTAAAATTTCGATCTGTATTGGCTATTGCATTTAGGAACATGGAGGAAATTTGTGACTCTGAGACAAAAGTTTGGAAGAGCAATTAGTGTATAAAACTAATTATAGGGAATTTTAGAAAGAAGGGGAAGAGAGAAATTATTTTCAAAGATTGAAGATAATAATTTTAGAAGATTTTTTCCCCCCAAAATAGAATAGACAAGTGGATTATTATGATGGGAATGGGGAAATTTGGACTTAACAAACATTCTTTTGGACTATAGAGAGTTCACGTACAGAAACAGGAGAGAAGGCAAATTAGAATGCCACAGATGCATTTTGGCATAGAGGTAGTAGGATCACATTATCTTCTAACAGTTTCTATTTTCTCAGCAACAGAAAAAGTAAGTCCATCAGCTGAAAATGAAGAAAGTCAAGGAAATACCAGAGAAAGACAGGAGAGGAGAAGCTAGATACTAACTACTTTAAGAAGCTGAGAGCATGTGAGTATTCTATGGGAATGCAATAGAGTAGCTTGGAAACATTGCTCAAAAAAGACCATAGATTCTGATTATAGAGTAAACTATCATTTACTTTGCCATCACAAGAAAGAAGGAAAGGCTTTATCACCATAAGAGCTAGAGATCACACCATCTCAATCAGGAAAAAAAGGACAGTGTTGTAATAACAAAGTATCACCTATATTTTAATTGTAACAATAGTTTATATCTAATTAGCCTAGTCAAAAACATGTGATAAAGGGTTTTATTCCATGTATTCCTCCATAGATTAAGCTGACAAATGCATTTACAACAGAATACATATATCTTTATGCTGTTCATCAGAGAAAGAAACAGACTATAAAATGACATGATGGTTCTTAAATGTTTTAGCCTGTACGTGACATATGCCACTTCACACATAGTTCATAGGCTAGAACTAGTCACAGGTTTCTGACTAACTGTAAGAGAGAAATGTAGAAAAGCCCAAAGATAATCAATGAGTAATAAATGTCTTTGACCCAATGTTTCAGTTAATGTAACAAAATTATGACCTTCTTGTGTACAGAAGTACAACTTAAAGACAACTGAGAGAATTTACATGAATATTTAGTGCACATGCCAGCAACTGGAAAAGAAACATCATATTCCCAACAACATATGGATCCTCATTGATTTAACAGACATTTTGAAGCCATTCAAAAGCATGTTATTACCACTCCTACCTAAGTGTTCAAGTCTTTTCTGAGTTAAAGTCCTCAAAATATTAGAAATAGGGATTTGAGCTAGATAATTTCAATAAGGAGAGATGATGTATAGCATCGTCTGACAACATGAATTTCAAATATAGGGATGGAGAGTGAATACTCAGAAAGTGGCAATGAGGTACAAAGAGAACACCCATTCCCTCCCAAAAACCAGTGGTAGAGAATCAGTGAAAAGAATGAAGCACCCACTCTTGAGAGGGTTATTGGAAGAGTACAACTTGTTGAAAATCTTTCACCTAAAGCAACCGATGAAAGGATCACTCAGAAATAAGTTGTAGAACAAGAGAATGTTAATAATGACTAAGAGTTACTGAAGGCACAGCAGAGGGTCATAGGGATCAGAAGAGAAGGCATACAGAATCAACGAGGCTTACAGTGAGAAGGAGTGTGAAAGACCTGAGAGTCCTGGGGATTTCTGGTGGTGACTCAATTAAACAAGAATGAAGAATCTAATGTGAATACTTTGGGTAAGGCTGTGAGGGTTGGTAGAGCAGGAGAAGTGGGGATTCTTGCCTGAAACATAGTGCCCACTTTCCAATTTGGCCAATTGTTGAGTGGATTTACGGTCTTAATTAAAATGGTTAGCATTCAGAAGTTGTTCCAGGCTATTATAAATGGAGGCTAAAGATGTGTAAGTGACTTTATTTCCCCCGCTGAGAAAGCGTAATATTTATTAAGGCGATAGAACACTTGAGAATACAGCTTTTAAAAAGAGCCAAAGAAGCCAACCATGACAAACAAAACAAAGGATATAGTCAAGTGAGGTAGAGAAAACTAAAACTGGGATGTCACAGAAAGGAATCAGATACCAACAATGTTTAAAGCAAAGAGTGTCAGGGTGCCTGGGTGAAGCAGTTGGTTAAGTGTTGGAACTCTTAACTGGCTCAGATTATGATCTCAGGGTCAAGAAATCAAGCCCCAAGTGGGCTCTAGGCTCAGCATGGAGTCTGCTTGATTCTCTCTCCCTCTTCCTCTGCCCCTCCTGCCTGGGCTCTCACTCTCTCTCTCAAATAAATAAATAAAATCTTTAAAAAAAAGAAAGTGTGGTAAACTGCTAAAATGATGCTGAGAGGACCTGTGTGTTTGTGTTCATATACATGTTCATTCAGGGTTTTTTGGTTTGTTTGTTTGTTTGTTTGTTTGTTTTTGGCTATGATAGATTCTAAAGTGACTATTGTCTTTACTAGGGAAAGACATATTTTTTTCATGATTCATTTATTTAGTCATATTTTGAAATATATGTATATATATTGGGGGGGCAGAGAGAGAACAAGAGTAAACACACATATTATCTTTTAAGTATTATTCAAGGCTCCAAAATAAGAGAACAGTACAAAATTCCTTGTCCTCACAATTTACTTCTGGTGTTTTTTTGTTCACCATGCTAAGCACTAATTATGAAAGATCTGTCTTCTTCCCAAAAATTGTTCTTGGCTAAAATAGAGAAACAGAAGAAACTCAAAATCAACAACTAATTTGGTTGTTGATACTTATAATCAAGGTAAGAAACTTCATGAAAAAGAATTCATAATGAATGTGTGGATTAAATAGGATCCTAATTAATGACTGTTAATGCATCTTTTTTACAATAGATATTATCTAGTATTTGGTCTTTATTTGGAACATTATTATAAAAATTTGTTTTGAAACACAATGAATGGCAATGCATTTGAAAGACATGGAGTATTCTTTCAAATTAAAGTACAGTTGTTATAATTACATAGAACATACTTTTAACATATTAATATTAATGGGATTTCAAATTTGAAATTTGTAAGATTTACATAGATGGTTGCTGTATAAAATGGCTCTGCTGTCTTCTGTAACAAAGCATGAATTGGTTTGATATTAGGTTTCATAGCATTATAACTGTCTATGCTAAACTATATCTGGCTCTATTTATGATAAACAGGAACAACCCTTAAGAAATTGTTTAAAAAAATCTTACCTCTTCTTTCTCTTAGAATGTTTGGCACAATAAAATATATATATATGGGGGGTACTTACAAATATATTCATTTGTTTAGAAAATGTCTTTTCCTTACATCTAAGACATCTAAAATCAGACTCACATTAAATTTTAGGAAAATATAGGTGGAATCTGTTTTAGGTAACATAATTGACAATTTTTCCTGACATCCACAATTGATAGAAGAGAATACTATATAATATGATGTTTATGAAAAAAACTATTATAAGAGATTAGACTTTCACAATTTTGAGAGGCAAATATAAATTTAATTTAAGTCTGTTTGAAGAAGCACTATGTTTTGAGGTTATCCTCAACTTGATTATTATTATAACAATAAATAAAGATACTGTGCATACTTACTACACACAAGAGAACAATGGGACAGTCAATGCGATGTATATTGCAGTCTTACAAGTTATCTACTACACTTGCTTCATAAAGGAAGAACTGAGACTTCAAATATTAAATAAATAGCCCAAGACCAGAATTGAATTGAAACCTGGCTTCCTGGATATCAACTCTTTCTTCATGTTGCTGTATGACACTGTGTTGTTTCTTTGGATGTGCTATTCTAGGAAGATAAAATACAAGTTGATACCAACTTGACTTGAACCTGGAACTTTGATTCTTTATTATTTTAGATTCCCTGTCTCCTAAATCTAAGATTAGAGCTTAGACTTCCACACCCAGGATTATATATAATATGAAAACCGTGATTTTAATAACTCCAATATTACTGACTTTCTCTATAGAAGAACTGGCTCTGGCTGGAGAGGGTGGCAAGTTTTATTTTGAAGACAAGTATCCATAAGACTAACTGAAGACACTGAGCCAGCCTGTCTGAGCTTAGATGAGCCTGGGATCAAGTCTTTTTCTGGGTATGATGCCATGTAAAGAAAGGGATGATGAGGAAAATCACTGAAGACTCAAAAGTATGTCACAATTTATTCTACTCTGGTGTTCAAGAGGATTCTCAACTTCCTGTCCTCTGACATTATTCTGATTCTCAAGATTCTCCCAGCTACCCTGACTTTCACTTAAGTATATAAACAAAGCCAAAAAAAAAAAAAAAAAAAGCTTCAATGCAATGGTATGACAAGAACAATTTGTACTATGCACTATGTTCTTGTCATAAATTGTACTACACTTTCAAAAAGAGTCACATGTCTCTATTTTTAGTAAATTGTAAGACATTGAGTCAGATTTTATATACCAGGGTTGAACTTCAAAAAAAATCCATATAGAGAATATCTTGGAGACTGGTTTCTGAAAATGCTTTTTATCCAGTGTGCTCAGAGATTACAAGAGAAACATGATGTATTCTAAAGAGAACACACACACACACACACACACACACACACTTTTTTTTTTTTTTTTTTTTTTTTTGGTCTCCTGGTTTGGAGGGATAATAAAGAGGCAAAAATCAAGCAATCAAAACAAAACTCAAAACAGGTCAGTACTTTCTACAATTTAAATATGATAGCCATTGCTATGGTTCACAAATTATACATGATGGGTGCTTTTACATAATTAACTCTTTGCCATCTAAGAAAATTTGGAAGAGATTTTCAGAATTTTTCACTAAATTAAAACAATACATATTAAAAGCAAAATTTGTTAGGAGGAGTAAGTAGTTTATAGCAGTTAATGCTACAATCTAAATTCTCTAAGTTGAAGAATTTCAAGAAAGGGCTACATTGTATTTGTTGTGTTCTTGTCTTTAAGTTTTACTAATATGGAAGATTTTTTGATAAAAATAAATCCTCAAGGAACTGTTCAATAAAGTAGATATAATTAAGTTTCCTTTGCAATTGACAGATGTTTTGCCTTTCTCCCCTATAGGAAAGAAATATATAGAAATTTATATTTTAGTGCCAAGAAAAGCATAAATAAAACTAGAGAAAACATCACAGAAACTTTCTAAGCTTCTGTGTGTATTTTTCCAAAGATTGATTTTATTTATTTATCCATTCATTCAGAGAGAGGGAGAGATTGTGACCCAAGATCACAATCTCAGCCAAAATCAAGAGTCCAGGGCTTAAACAACTGAGCCACCCAGGGACACCAGCAGATTGCATTTTTTAAATATAGCTCCAATTTTCCCAACCTACCAGCTCTTTTATCAAAAACTACAATCCGTTACCCCTCCCCTTGAATACTGGGGTGCCTTTGTGGCCACCTCAACTAGTAACATAATGTGCGGGGAATAATACTATATGGCTCTAAGAAAACCTTGCCCCAACCAACTTCTGCCTGCAAAAACATGAGACTCAAAGCAAGAACACTGAATAAGCCCAACTGCCAGAAATCATGATAGAAACTCAAGTTTGCTATAGCTTTAAGTTAGGTTGGGGGTGTTTTGTTCTATAGCAATAGATACCTGGAGCAACCTTTCTAACTTTATCCCAACTGTAAACAAACGCACAGAATTTATAGAAGTGGTCGCATTTCAAACTCTGCTGATGTTCAAGTTCAAAACTACATATTTATGGGCATTTATTTTTATTCACTTTTCAGATATGGCCAAAGAACTCTATTTAACATTTTTTTTTATTGTGGTAAAACACACATAACATAAAATTTATCATTTTAACCATCTTGAAGCATACAGAGGCATTAAAGATATTAACAGTGTTGTATAACCACCACCACTATCCAGTTGAGTAATTCATCAGCCCACAGGGAAAGCACAAACTCAGTAAGTGGTCCCTCCCATCTTCCTCACCCCAAGCCCCTGGCAACCACAATCTACTTTCTGTCTCTATGGATTTGTAAATTCTGGATATTTCATATGAATACAACTACATTTTTAGGTAGCTTATCAAGTGATCTCAATAAAGACCAGAACTTGTTAGCTGATGTCTATTTTAGGAACGGTGTATTAACTATTTACAATGATAAAATTCCTTCCAGGCTAATGTATATCTAGTCTAGTGTTCTGTTCCCTATCCAAGGGTTAAGTGCATGTTTTTCCTTCTAGTGGGTGCCATAAAATAACGAGTTTATTTTTAGGTTCTATAATCTTGCTCAGAATGAGCATAAAATTCTTCAGTTTGTAATTTGCACAATCTAGCTTCCTTCTTATTTAGACCATCACAACAGACCATTAGAGGGAATTAGGGTTTAATCCCAGACCCACCACTGATTTCCATGTTTCATCAGAATACAACTGTGGTTCAAAGAATCACAAATTACTTGGCTACATTCATTTTGTCAGGCCAGATATCTGGGCTCTAGGAACCCCATGAATCTCATTGCAAAATATTTTTTTTTTAAGATTTTTATTTATTTGTCAGAGACCGAGGGAGAGAGAGTGAGCGAGCACAGGCAGACAGAGAGGCAGGCAGAGGCAGAGGGAGAAGCAGGCTCCCTGCCAAGCAAGGAGGCCAATGTGGGACTCGATCCCAGGACCCTGGGATGATGACCTGAACCGAAGGCAGCTGCTTAACCAACTGAGCCACCCAGGCGTCCCATCATTGCAAAATATTTTTGTCTCTTTTATGTTCTATTTTACAAAATTAAAAAAAAAAACTTTTATAATTAATACTTTTTAAAAATTATTATCACACTTGAGTGTGTTACATGTAACTTTCTTTTTGACTTTCTCTTTTTTTATGTTATTTTCAAGTTCACACATGAGACTTTTTCCTCATGCTTTTCTATGTATTCCATATATTTATTCCCAATAACAAGACGGTTTTAAAGTAAATTTTTTTTGTTTTGTTTAAAAAAAATTCTGAAAAAAGAACCCAAACAAGTAAGCAATATTTTGTTACTGTTACGCTTTTGAGGCTTTTGTTACATATACATAAGTTTAAGTTTAAGTTTACATATACATAACATCTAAAACTCAAGGGCTTTAGTTTGGATAAAAAGTTTTTTAGTCTAATTTTCTTTAAATGCTTAAAGTGTTTTAAGTTTAGTTTTAGTTGTTGTTGTTGTTGATTTTTAATTGGCTTTTAAGAAAAGCCTTTGTCAACCCCACCCTGAACTTAATCTTTTACATAAGTAAATGTAGTAGTCTGCAACATGGCTCCCCAAAATTTCCTAATTCCTGGAACCTGTGACTAGGTTATTTTAAGTTGCAAAAGGAACTTTCAAGATATAATTAAGTTGGGGCACCTGGGTGGCTCAGTGGGTTAAAGCCTCTGCCTGCAGCTCAGGTCATGATCTCAGGGTCCTGGGATCGAACCCCGCTTTGAGCTCTCTGCTCAGTGGGGAGCGTGCTTCCCCCTCTCTCTCTCTGCCTGTCTCTCTGTCTACTTGTGATTTCCATATGTCAAATAAATAAATAAAATCTTTAAAAAAAAAGACATAATTAAGTTAAGGACCATGAAATAGAGAAATTATCTTGGATTATTTGGATGGATTCTATGATGTAATCACTAAGGTCCTCATGAGAAGGAGCAAGAGGGTCAGAAAAGAAAGAGAAATTGGAAAATGCTATGCTTCTGGCTTTCAAGATAGAGGATGGGTCTATCAGCCAAGAAAGGTAGGCATCCTCCAAAAGTGAGAAAAGGCAAGGAAACGAGATTTCCCTCTGGAGTTTCAGAAGGGTCACACCTTTACTAAGCTCTTGATTGTAGCCCAGTGATACCGAATTAAGAGTTCTGACTCCCAGAAATGTAAGATGATAAACCTATTTGTTTTAACCTACTAAGTTCGTGGTGATTTCTTTCAGCAGTAATAGTAAAAGAAACTTAAGTGATATTCTCTGATCATTCTTGGTAATTCTCCCAAAAATATGTGCCATCATTGACAGAAACAATAATTCTATCACTGATATTTTTAAAAAATCATTTTTCAGAATGGATATTCTGGAGATACCTTTAATCAAATATGGTACCGACTAGCTCTCTTCTACAAATAACTGTTGGCAAATCAAAGAAATCATTATCTAGATCACTGATTGACATTTTCTACTTTTTTAAGTCTAAAAGTCTAACTTCTAAGCAGATATCTGTCATTCAAATATACAGAATTATTCTTACTTCTTACAGATTAAAAGCTCATTTTTAGAGAACCATAGGTAATTAGGACAATAGAATATTGTTACTAATATTCAAAACAGAAACTATCAATCCCAATTTTTAAAATATGGCTAGAGTTGCATCTTCTGTGGCTAATAATTGTAACATTGATTACTGAGGTAATTTGTCCAAATGAATGAGTAATAGAGAACAGATGTACAATAGAGGAATATTCCATGATACTACATTAATACTGTTTATAAGAACTGTTTAATAAACATATTAATTTCTATGGGGTCTTACAGCAAAGTTTACAGGATTGCTATGGTCTGTTAGTGTCCTCCCAAAATCCATGTTGAGTCCTAAACTCCAGTGTGACAGTGTTTGGAGGTGAGGCCTTGGAGAGATAATTAGGTCTTGAGGGTGGAGCCATCATGACTAGGATTAATGTCCCTATAAGGGAGTCTGAGAGAACTTCTTTACCCCTTCAGTCACTTGAAGATGCAATGAAAGAAAGCCCTAGGAAGCAGATTCTCACTAGACATCTAATCAGCCTAGACCTAGATCTTGAACTGGAACTGTGAGAAATAAATTAAACTAAAATTACACTATTGGGACTACACCAAAATAAAAAGCTTCTGTACAGTGAAGGAAACCATCAACAAAACTAAAAGACAACCTACTGAATGGGAGGATATTTGCAAATGACATATCTGATAAAGGATAATATCCAAAATATTCAAAGAACTTATATAATTAAGCACCAACCCCCCCCAAATAACCCAATTAAAAGGGCAAAAGAACTGAATAGACATTTTTCCCGAAGAAGACATACAGATAGCCAAAAGACACATGAAAAGATATTCAACATCACCAATCATCAGGGAAATGCAAAATTTAAAAACCACAATGAGCTATCACCTTATTCTTGTCAGAATGGCTAAGATCAAAAACACAAGAAACAATAGGTGTTGACAAGGAAATAGAGAAAAAGGAACCCTCATTCATTGTTGGTGGGAAGCACACTGATCTAGCCACTAGGGAAAACAGTATGGAATTTCCTCAAAAAGTTAAATTTAGAATTACTATATGATCCACTAACTCAATTACTGGCTATTTACCCAAAGAAAATGAAAACCAATTCAAAAAGATATATGCACCTCTATGTTTATTGCAACATTATTTACAATAGCCAAAATACAGTAACAATCCAAGTGTCCATCAATAGATAAATGGATAGAAAAGATGAGATAATGTATATTATATTACATGTATAATATATATATATATATATATATATATATTTAATATAATGAGTTGTTACTCAACCATTAGAAAAAGAAACTTTACCATGTGCAACAACATGGACGGACCTAAAGGGTATAATGCTAAGTGAAATAAGTCAGCAAGAGAAAGATAAATACAATATTATTTTACTTGAGTGGAATTTAAGAAACAAAGCAATGCAAAAGAAAGAAAGGAAAATAAAGAAGGAAAAGGGAAGGGAGAAAGAAAAAGAGAACGAGAGGAAGGAAGGGAGAGAGGGAGGAAGGAAGTAAGGAAGAAAGGAGGAAAGGAAGAAAGAGTCTTAAATACAGAAAACAAACCAGTGGCTGCCAGAAGGGAGGTCCGTGGGGGTATGGGGGAATTATACACAGGGACTTAAGAGTACATTTACCTTGATGAGCACTGAGAAATGTACAGAATTGTTGAATCTATCAAAAAAACAATCCATTTGTTGTTTAAAGCTATTCAGTTCATGGTTTTTCTGTTATAGAAGCCAAATCAACTAAGACAAGGATATGAAACTTTTATTTTATAGATAAACAAACAGGATTAAAATTGAAAGGAGAAAGGAACATTAGAATTACTATATGATTGTGGGTAATGGGGCAAAGAATTAAGAATTAGGATTCCTAGAGCCATATAATAGATAGTTCTACCTTTTTTTTTTTTTTTTTCATGTTTGTTTGACAGAGAGGTCACAAGTACACAGAGAGAGAGGGGGAAGCAGGCTCCCCACTGAGCAGAGAGCCTGATGGGGGACTCAATCCCAGGACCCTGAGATCATGACCCAAGCCAAAGGTAGAGGCCCAGCCCACTGAGCCACTCAGGAGCCCCTGTGCTCCTTGGTTTTACTTTGAAATTATAATTGCATGGATTTTCTCAACCATCAGGTGCAAGAGATATAAAGAAGATCAGGTATTACTTTCATTTATGATGATGATATTAAGGCTTCAAATAGCATAGAACTTGAGGGGTAAAAATATTTATTGTAAAAAAGTCCATAGTCTTGGAAATCCAACTGGTATGGGATCTTAGTTTCTTCACCAGCTAAATAATTTTGAGCAAGTTGCCTGATGTCAGCCTCAATTTTCTCATTAAGAAATAGTTATAAAAATACTACTTCTATCATAGGTGATTGTGAGGTTAAATGTACAGGTTCAAGGACACACTATGTGATCAATAAAAGTTACTAGAATGTGACACATGCCTGAGTCTGGCAATATACCTGCATTATTTTAACAGATCTTCAAAGCAACTATATTAAATGTGTAACTATTTCTAATTTAGAGGTGAAAAAAATTTTGTAACCTTCCATGGTTAAGCCCAGCATATCCTCTAGGATAATTTAAGGAAGAAATCTTTTACTCTAAGAGTTAGCAGTAGGTATAGAAATACTGTTCAAATTGAACTTGGAAAGAAATATGAACATGGAGCACAAGATGGCAGTCCTCAAGAAAAGGCCAGTACTTATCCTTTTGCTCTTGAGAAAACATGGGAAGGAAAACTCCTGCATGTTGGAAACACTTCAGAAAAGGTGAATACATCATGGGTTTTAATAACATTCTGAACCAAATTTGTAACCATCATAAAATTATCATTTTAGGGTCTCTTTTGTGGCGAAGTCACCCTCATTTTTCTTCCTGAAATAGGGTCTCTTTTATGGCAGAAAAACAGGAATTTGTTTCCTCATTTTTAAGATGAGAGTGCAGAATAAACAAGATAATTTCTGACATCTCTACCTATTTTTAAATTCTTTAACTTCCTGTCAAGTTCTCAAATCAGTGATTTCTTTCATCCTTTAAATAGATTTTATTCTTAGTAGCAATGTGTTGTACTTTTATTTTCTTTCTGAATTAAGTTGATAAAATAGGATACCCAAAATTTTGTTACTCTAACCTTAAAGATAATATTTTTTTTAGTATAGTTTTATATTTACAAAAAACTGGGTAGTACTGTGTTCCTTATATATTTCCCACCTTGATCCCACCTAAATGCACAGCTTCTTCTATTATTACCATCTTTCACTGGTATAATTCCTTTGTTATAATTAATGAACCAATGTTGATACATTAGTATTAACTGAAGTCCCTAGTTTACATTAATGCTCACTTTTGTGCCATACAGTTCTGTTTTAACAGATGCAATATTACATTATCATTCAGAATAGTTGAATGAATATCATTCAGAATAGTTATACCATTGTAAAGATCCTCAGTTCTTTACCTATCCAGTGCTTTCCCTTCTCCCAAGCCCATTACAGTCACTGATCTTTTATCATCTATATAGTTTTACCTTTTCCAAAACATTTTATGATTGGAATCATATAGTATGTAGCCTTTTCAGTCTACTTCTTTCACTTAACAATATGTCAGCATCAACAAAATAACTTTCTGGGCCTTTGATTAGGACTGAGTTGAATTACAGATCAAACTGGGAAAAACAGACATCTTAACAATATTGAGTCTCAGCCTCTTTCCATTTTGCACACCTATTTATCTTTTTCATTGGTGTTATAGTTTTCTGCATACATATACTGTACATATTTTGTTACATTTATGCTTAAGTATTTCACCTTTTTTGGTGTTTTTAATTTCAAGTTCTAACTGTTGTTGATATTTAAGAAGGAAATTGAGTTTTGTTTTGTTTTTTTAAAGATTTTATTTATTTATTTGAAAGAAAGAGAGAATGAGAGAGAGTATGAGAGGGGGGAAGGTCATTTTTACATTTTAGTGTAAAAATTCCAGTCATATCTTGCTAGGCATTTGCCAAATGAAATCAAATGTGGCCTCAGGCTCCCCGCTCAGTGGGAGCCTGAGGCCACATTTGAACCTGGGACTCCAGAATCAAGAACTGAGCCCAAGGCAGTCCCTTAACCAACTGCACCACCCAGGTGCTCGGAAACTGGCTTTTATATATTAACTGTATAACCTGTAACCCTATTAGAATTATTTGTATCAGGAGCTTTTTGTTGTTGTTTGTTGATTCTTTGAGAGTTTTTACACAGACAATCCTCTCATTTACAAACAAAAGGCACGATTTTCCTCAGTCTGAATACCTTCTTAAGATTTTATTTATTTATTTAACAGAGAGGGAGAGAGAGCACAAGTGGGGGGGGGGGCAGGCAGAGAGGAAGGGAGAGCTGCAGGCAGAGGGAGAGGAAGAAGTAGCCTCTTCTATTGAGCAGGGGGCCTGATATAGGGGTCCATACCAGGACCCCTGGACCATGACCTGAGCCAAAGGCAGCTGCTTACCTGACTGAGCCACCAAGGTATCCCCCTGAATAACTTTTCTTTCCCTCTTAAATTAGCTAGGATTTCCAGGACAATGTTGAATAGGGTAGTGTGAGTAGGTATCTTACCTTATTTCTGATGTTGAAGGGGAAGTATCTTGTTTCAACACATAACCTATAAAATTACAGATGATTTGTAGATATTTTCAATGAAGTTAAGAAAGTTACCTTCTATTTCTACTTTGCTGAGAGTTTGGGTTTTGTCAATTTTATTTTCCCTAAATTTATTAAGGTAATAATATGATGTTCCTTCTCTAACTTGTTCATATGGTAAAATACATAAACTGAATTTTGAATGTTGAATCACCCTTGCAAACATGGAATAAATCCCAAATGGTTGTGGCTTTTAATACTTTTTTTTTAAAGATTTTATTTATTCATTTGACAAGAGTGATCACAAGTAGGCAGAGAGGCAGGCAGAGAGAGAGGAGGGAAGCAGGCTCCCCACTGAGCAGAGAGCCCAATGCGGGGCTCAATCCCAGGACTCTGAGATCGTGACCTGAGCCGAACGCAGCGGTTTAACCCTCTGAGCCACCCAGGCACCCCTTTTAATACTTTTTAAACATTTTTGGGTTTGATTTTCTAATATTTTATTGAGGATTTTTACATTTATATTTATGAGGTATCAGTCTGTAGTTTTTCTCTCCTATAATGTTTTTATTTTATTTTGGTATTGGTGTAATTCTGGCCACATAGAATGAATTAGGAAGTATTTTCTGTGCTTCTATTTACTAGAAGAGATTATAGAAGATGGGAATAATTTCATCCTCAAATATTTGGTAGAATTTACCAGTAAAACCATCTGGGAATGATGTTTTATTTTTTGGAAGTTTTCATTGCCAGTTTTATTAATTTCTATCAATTTCAGAACTGCCAGGGAAGATGGCAGAGTAGGAGGAGCCCATATTCATCTCACCCTGTGGATATACCTACATAACACCACATCTGTGAACTAGCCAAAAAATGACACAAAGAATGGCATAACAGATTCTCCACAGCTAAATGTAAAGAGGAGATCATACCAAAAAGGATAAGAAGGGCAGAAATATGGCTGGGAGCTAAACTGACCAGTGGGACTGTCCACAGGAAGGAGGGCAGAGGATCAGACTCCACATTGGGTGCCCCAGGCACAGGGCACTCACACTGGGAAGACTAATCCCCATAACATTATGCTTTGGATATCAGAGGGGGGTTACTTTGGCAAGTTCTTAAATCAGTCAGGCTTAATGTCTGGAACTATAAAAATCAGCAGGCACTAATCTGGGAGAACTAGAGGGCAATAGGCAACTGAGTCCCCACCCTTACCAGGGGTATACTGGGGGAGGATTTGTTTACTAGTCTCAGGCTTATGCTGGAGGGGAAGAGACCTTTGGGAGGCTTCCCCAAGAAAGAAAGAACTGGCAGACACTATTTCCCACCCTATCATGCAGCCTAAATATACAGACACATGTGGGAACCACTGTAGCATGAACACTGTCCATCTAACTTGCTAGCAGTGAAACGTATCCCCTGACTCCATTTCACATGATCCAGCCAGCCTAGGCAGCAGTTCATCCAAAGCAGTGCTACAAGTGTGGTAGTAAGCAAGAAGCCCTGGCAGGGTCCAGCACCACCCCAACGTGACTCCTGCCCCAAGGAGATGGGAATATAATCACACACATCAATCCAGCCATGGTCCCAGTGAACTGGAGGCAGACATCAGGTCTGACTACAAGTCCAACACACCAACGAAAGCTTCTCAAGGGCCAAAGCATGGAGAGCACCCTGCAGTTCAGTGTTACCACAGCTCTGGCAAACATCTGGCCTAACTAACTCAAGCTCATGACTGCCCTAAACTAGCCCACTAACAATGCAGGGACCAAACTGCCCATAAGTGGCAAAGAGAGCTATTTCAGGCAATTGGATTATAGGCAAACATGGCTCAACCACAATAATAGGGCACACACAACACACCTCTGAGACATTCCTGAAGTACCAGTTTCTGGCAAACAGGGAACATTTCACTGCAGGTAACTACAGAATCTCTTCTTCTTATAGCTACTACTTCCAAGAATAGGAGCTATAGCTAACATTCCTGACACAAAGAAAAAGACACAGAAAGTAAGACAAAATGAGGAAGACTGTCTCAAATCAAAGAGCAGGATAAAATCACAGCAAGAGAGCTAAACAAAGCAGAGATAAGTAATACACCTGATACAGAATTTAAAATAATTTTCATAAAGATCCTGGACTTGATAAAAGAATGGAAGACCTCAGTTATACCCTCAACAAAGAGATAGAAAATATAAAAAGCAATCAGAGATAAAGAACTCAATGACTACACCTAAAATACAGTAAAGGGAATAAATAATAAAAGAGGAAACAGAATAACAGATCAGCAACCAAGAGGACAGAATAAAGGAAGGCAATCAAGATGAACAGGAAAAAGCAAAAAGAATTAAAAAATGAGAATAGGTTAAGAGAACTCAGTGACACCATCAAGCACACCACCCATGTTCTAGGGATCCCAGAAGGAGAAATCAGGAAAGAAGATGGAAAATTTATTTGAAGAAATAATAGCTGAAAACTTCCCTGAACTGGGGAAGGAATCAGAAATTCAAATCCAGGAGTCATAGAAAGCCCCCAACAAAATCAACCCAAGGTAGTTCACACCAAGACACATAGTAATTAAAATGACAGAAATTAGTGATAACAATTAGAAAAGGAGGAAGAAAAAAAAATCAGTTACATAAAAGGAAAACACCAAAAATCTATCAGCTGATTTTTCAGCAGAAAATTCCAAGCCCAAATAGAGTGGCATGATATAGTCCACATGCTGAAAGGAAAAAAAATAAAATACTGCAAACGAGAATATTCTATTCAGCAAAGCTATCATACAGAAGAAAGGGAGAGATAGAGTTTCCCAAATAAACAAAAGTTAAAGGAATAAAATTCCTAGAAGAGAGCAGAGGTAGCAACTTTTCTGACATGGACAGTAGCAACTTTTTCTAGATATGTCTCCTGAGGCAAGGAAACAAAAGCAAAAATAAACTATTGGGACTACATCCAAACAAAACAAAACAAACCAAACAAAAAACAAAATAAAAAAATCTTCTACACAGCAAAGAAAACGATTAACAAAAGACAACCAACTAAATGGGAGAAGGTATTTGCAAATAACATATCCAAAATATATAAAGAACTTATACAATACTGAAAAACCAAATATTCCAGTTAAAAATGGGCAGAAGACATTAACAGACATAGCTCCAAAGTAGACATACAGATGACCAATAGAAACATGCAAAGATGTTCAACATTACTGACCATCAGGGAAGTGCAAATTAAAACCACAGTGAGGTATCAACTCTCACCTGTCTAAGAGCTAAAATAAAAAATAAATAAATAAATAAATTAAAAAAAAACACAAGAAACAACAAGTGTTGGTGAGAATAAGAGAATATGGAGGAAAATGACCCTCCCCCGCCATGCACCTATGGTGGGAATGCAATCTGGTGCAACCACTGTGGAAAACAGTATGGCGTTTCCTCAAAATAACTGAAAATAGAATAATCACATAATCTAGTAATCCCACTAGTGCATATTTGCCCAAATAATACAAAAACACTAATTTGAAAAAATATATGCACCATTATGTTTATTGTAGCATTATTTACAATAGCCAAAATATGGAATCTCCCTAAGTGTCTATCAATAGATGAATAAAGATGTGGTATGTGTATATGTATATAATGGAATATTGGTCATAAGAAAACATAAAACCTTATCATTTGCAACTATAAGGGTGGATCTAGAAGGTCTAATGTTAAGTGACATAAGCCCATAAGAGACAAATACCATATGATTTTACTCATATGTGGAATTTAAGAAAACAGATGAACACACACAAAAAAGAGACAAGCAATAAAACAGACTATTAAATATAGAGAACCTGGCACTGTCCAAAAAGGAGGTGGGTGATGTGTGAAAAAGATGAAGGGGATTAATAGTATACTTATCGTGATGAGCACTGAATTAATGCACAGAAGTACATGATCACTATATTTTATACCTGAACCGAAGATGACACAGTATGTTAATTATACTGAAATTTTTAAAAATTTCTATGAACTTCACTAATAGAGATATGAATATTTTTTAATTTCCTTATGTATGGTAATTTGTATCTTCAAAGGAATGTATCTATTATCTAGGTTATCAGATTTGTGGATAGAGTCTTACTGGTTTTTCCAAAGAACCAGCTTTTTGTGTCATTGTTTTCCTCTTCTTATTTTCAGTTTCATTGACTTCTGCTCTAATTATATTTATTTTCTTCTCCTTGTGTCAAAATTATATTGCCCTTCCTTCTCTAGTTCCCTTGGATGGAAACTTATTTTTAGATGTTTCTTCCTTAATAAATGCATGCAATGCTATAAATTTCCTTTTGTCTCACAACTTTCAGTAAGTTTTATTTTTGTTTTCATTTAGTTCAAAATATATTTAAATTTTGTCTTGAGATAACTTCTTTGACACATGTCATATTTAGATGTGTGCTGCTTAGTCTCCGAGTACTTTGGAATTTTCCAAATACATCTCCGTCATTGAATTTTAGGTTAAGGAGTTTAAATTTAAATTTAAAGAATTTAGCTTTGTTGTGGTTGAGTGTATATCCTGAATTATTTCTCTTCTTTTAAATTTTTATATGTGTGTTTTATGGCCCAGAACATATTCTATCTTGGTGAATCTTCCATGTGAATTTGGGGGAAATGTAGTTCTGCTATTGTTAGATGATATATTCTGTAAACATCAAATAGCGCCAATCAATTAATTGGGCTGTTCTATTCAGCTATGTCCTTACTACTTTTCTGCCTACTGGATCTGTTCATGCTGGATAGGGGCGTTTGAAATTTCCAAATATAACCATAGATTCATCTATTTCTTCTTGCAGTTTTATCAGTTTTCACCTCATGTATGTTGATTCCCTGCTATTGTGCATAAACACATTATAGTATATTGTTGAATAGATCCCTTTTGTCATTATGTACCGCTTCTCCCTCTTCCTGATAATTTTCTGTGCTTTATAGTATGCTTTGTTGTAAATTAGTATGGTTATTCCAGATTTCTCTTGATGTTATCATGGTGTATTTTTTTCTATCCATTTACTTTTAATTTGTCAGCATCTTTATGTATGTGGGTTTCTTCTAGACAGCATATAGTTCGGTCTTTTTTAAAAACTTACACTGACAGTCTGTATTTGCTATATTTAATTCATTTTCATTGAGTCATTATTGATATAGTTGAACTAATAGTTACCATGTTTGCAATTGTTTTCTATCATTGCACTTGTTTTTTCTCTCTTTTTTTTTAAACTTCCCTTCTTTTTTCTGCCTTCTGATTTCACATGAGCATTCATTTGATTTTATTTTCTCTTTTCTCCTAGCATATAAATTGTCCTTTAAAAAAAATTAGTGGTTACTTCAGTTTGCAATATACATTTACAACTAAACTAAGTCCACTTTCACATAACACTATCATTTCATGGCTCGTATATTTAACTCATAAAAGAATATTCCTAATTCTTTCATCTTATTCCATTCATTTCCACAATTCATTTCACTTATCCATATGCAGTAATTGTCTAATACATTGTTGCTATGATTGCTTTGAACAAACCATCTATCAGATTAAGAATATGAAAAATAATTTATTTTATCATTATTCTCTGTTGTGTTTCTTTTATGTTGATATGAGTTCTGACACACCTGAATTGGTTTCCTGTCCTCTAAATTGTAGGAGGTGGTTAAAAGAGATAATCTCTTACCACTCTACTGGCTCTTAAATTTTTTGATCAGTGGTTAAGTGCTCATGTCAGTGATTCTTTCATTGTTTAAATACATTTTACTCTTTGAATAGCAGTGTTTGATTTTTATTTTCCTTTTAAATGAAGCCTACAAAATAGGATTCTAAAATTTTGTTTCCTCTCAACTCATTCTCATTCATAGCCAATTTCCATTTAACTTTTCATGATTATATAGGACAACAGCACACTAAAACTTCTAAAACAGATTAAATACTCCAAAATGTGCATGGTGGTTTTCTTTCATTGATCAAATTACTGTTTAGAATAATTGCTTTTAGAAAAAAATCCATGTGTTTATTTTATAACTAGAAATCTAAATATCAGAATCCTATGAACATGTCTGCATAAATGGTTGTTTGATTATTTTTTTAAATACTAAGTCAGGTCATGCTACATTAAGAAATCAATTTAAGAAAAATCTGGTTGATTATGGTACTCTTTAATCTCCCACTATTAAAGCTGTCCCTTTTTCTCTACTTAAGCTGACTCTTTCCAATGATTAATTGTCAACCTGGGATTTTTCAGGGTGTTTGTACACTGATATGGCTCAGCAGGAATGCCTAAACAGAACATTAACATGAGCAGTGGTGTGGGAAAATTAAAGATTTAAAGTTGCATTTCATTTTCTAATCACTGGGAGGGCAATTTGCCCCTGGGAAACTTCCTCTAGCAGGTTGCAAACCCAAAAGCTGTATATGTTAGGAATGCTTTGATTTGACTTAGAACTGAACTTTTACCTTAAGATGGAAATTTTTTATATGCACAGGTGTGCTGAACTATTATATTGATTTGTCTTGGTTTTATGTCTTGAAGTGGCATGATATTATAAAAACAAACGAGGTAGCTATTTTAAAAATTCTTAGAAAAACTTTAGAGGAAATACTTTTTCTCCTTTATTGCCTGCTATGACCATAAGCATCAAACAAGCCATCTCTACCATCATCTTTTCTGTGAAATATTCTTTAACTACTACTGTGGGTTAATTAATGATTGTATTTTCACAGTTTCTATTCCATTTGTGCACATCTCCTTATATCATTATTTTTAATAAGGATGTTGGGTCTGCCCACTTCAGTATATTCCTAGCAAATTAACTGCTCTGCAAAAAATGACCGCTGGAATAATTAACATTTTTTGGTACTTTTATTCAACTAGGCTTCAGAGGTATGCCTATCCCCATAACAGCCTTTTAGAAGTTTAAAGAGGTTGGCACATTAAACACCATTGCAGGGTTTATTCAATAATAATGTAAATTGGGATTTAAATCCAACTAGATCTGTCTTATTTCAAAGGCTGATTTTACCCCAATGTAGTATATGGCCATTCTCCTTAATGACAACATAAGAGTTACTAATTTTTAAGATTTATTTATGTATTTATTTATTTTGAGAGAGAAAGAGAACATGAGTGGGGGAAAGGGTAGAGGAAGAAGCAGAGGGAGCCCAATGCAGGATTCCATCCAGGGCCCCGGGATCATTACCTGAACCTAAGGCAAACACAACTGACTGAGCCACCTGGCACACCAGAGTTACTAATTTTTGAACACACAACAGACAATGAATTTTAGTTTAATGCTATGCAGTTCTGAAGCCCTACCATGAAAAAATATTTGAATAATGAAACAACCAACCAAAATGGTGTGTTTGTGAGCATAATTCTGGCCACCGAACTCAATAGCTATCAACAAGTGGTTTCATTGCTAACTCATATAAATAGTCCACAGAATTCCCAAACTTGTTTTTCATTACAGGCAGGCAAAGGATTATGCTTTCAGGCTAATGGAGTCTGTGCCACCTGCAATATGGCACAACTTCCTAGCTCTGTTTAGGTCACCAGCTATCCACCTAGCAGAAAGGGAAGAATTTGGGGGTATCACACACAGTAGATTTTTATAGGTAAGATCCAGTGTGGTACACACCACTTCTGTTCTTTTAATTTTCCTAAAATGACCATGAGTATCTGTGTCGGAGACTGGAAAATATAGTATACATGCCAGAAATGTGAATGCCAGTTCAACAGCAGGCTGATTTCCTATTATCAGTACCTATTTCCCCACTGGGAAAATGTTCATCTCTCCAAAAGAAGAACCAGTGGTTCTACTCAATCACTGTGTCAGACTCAGTTTTTGCATTTGGTCTCTTAAGGAATATGCTTTTCTAGTTGTAACCTCAAATCAGTGAAATACTGGCAACCAAAATCATTATCAACAAACCAGTAGTAGTAAATCCTTGAATTTAAATTTAATATATGCAAGTGTGGTATCCTCCGAGCGTTAAGTGGTAGTCTTTGTCCACATTTGTTTCAGATAAATTTCTGATTAACTTAATTATAATAGTTTCTGATCTGTCTCTAAGTGAGAATCAAAATTTTTGTTGGTTGCTGGAACTTGGGGGAAACCAAGTAATAAAAAAGCAATTTAAGGGGTGCCTGGGTGGCTCAGTGGGTTAAGCCTCTGCCTTTGGCTGAGGTCACGATCTCAGGGCCCTGGGATCCAGCCCCACATTGCATCAGGCTCTCTGCTCAGCAGGGAGCCTGCTTCCCCCTCTATCTCTGCCTGCCTCTGACTACTTGTAATCTCTCTCTCTGTCAATTAAATAAATAAAATCTTTTTTTTTAAAAGCAATTTTGGAAATTTAGCAGAATCTACAAGATAGAGAATGAAGATTTTAGCATTCAAAATTTAGTTATGTGTATCTGTTCCTTGCCCATTGTGTAGATGAAAAGAAAAGACATTATCCCAATTCAACACATGGATGTTATAGAGATTTAAAATATATAAATACAAAATATGAGGAAATTTATAGTGTTTTGAATTAATATTAAAGGTACTTTACAAGGATGGCATAATTTACTTTTCTATTCAGCAAAGCATGTAAGAAATGCCATCATAATTCTAGTTCCCAAGCACAAGATTTGCTGAGCATGTCCTTTTGTGTTTTTGAAGCATTTGTACCAGATGCATAAAATTGCAAACCACCTGAAATTTTATGAACATTATTTGTTATGTCACACCACAGTTTAAGTGTAACATATTCTAAGGCCAGCAGAATACTTCATAAATGCAAGGAAAGATGTGTCTGGAAGACAATTTACAACTGACATGAGGGTGATAGTGAGTGAGAGAGCTGGAATTAAGAATGTTTTCAGAGATGCTGAACAACAAGATCAATATTTGTTATGGAGCAAGTTTCATATAAGGTCAGAAAAGGATTAAGTCCAATTATCTCTCTGTGAGGGAGAGTCTTAACAATTAATATTAGTTATTTTAAATTGTTGTCTAGACAGCTTCAGAAAACACATTTATCTCATGTTTTTAATATCCATTGATAGATATTTATAACCACTGAGGAATAAATCAACCTTATAGTTGAGATGAGAATACGTTAATATTAACTACTATTTATCAAGTCCTGTACTAGAATCATTTCATACATTTTCCATTTAAGCCTTGAGTAAATACAATTATTATTATTATTATTATTATTATTATATTAAATACATTAATTATATTAGAGACCTGAAGATCCAGGTTTTGTGGGGACCTAAAGTTTATACAATTAATGTGGCTATGCATTTTGTAATTTTTTTCTCATCTTGTATACAGGAAGGATCTCATACAAATGACAGGCATTAAAGTTTAACCTTCTATAGCTTTGTGGTAAAACTACTTCTGCCCATACTAGAGATGAGAAAACTAAGTCTTAGAAAAGTCAAGTAACTTTAATAACAGTAAGCGGTAAAGCTGAGATTCAAACCCATGTGCTTCTGAATCTATAGACCATGTTCTTTTAATTCAAAGTGTGGATGATTAGAAAATCGACCTAAAAAGACAGGGAGTGTGTACCAACCCTGGTAGATCAAAGGAGACACTGCTTCATTTGCCATTCCTTTAGCCACTGGACCCAAATACACTGCTAGGTGATGCACAAATTCATAGAAATGGTCTCTCTTCCCACCCCCTTTTTTTTCTCTCTTTCCCTCCCCCACATTCTCTCTCTCTCCTTAGAGTAGTCAATTTGCATTTTACTGGGAAAATGACGGCATTATGTAATCATTACCTCTGTACCTTTCTTTCTCCTCCCCTCCACTAACTGTTCATCAAAGAAAGTTATTATATCTAATTGATTTTTCTGTCTCCAGTGCTTTGGACAGTGCTTGAAATGCAGCAGGTTCTCACTGACTATCTGCAATGTTTTTGAATATATAACAGAAACCCTTTCATGCTCAATAGATTATAATTTTTATGAATAGAGATCTATAAAAATAGTTCTGATCTAAAATAAGTGCTGAATCATACATGTGTAAATTAACATTACCACCTCTATCTTATGCTTATCAAAGTCAGAGAATGGCAGAATATCCCCTAGATATTTTGTCAGAAATATCATCTGAGCTCTGAGGATGGTCTATCTCAAGACATCAAAGTTACTGACATCAATGCTAGGAAGATAACTTACACTGTATCTTACAATGCAGACCGCTTATAGGAGTTGTCTTTTAACTTTTGAATATTTGGCTCCTCCCATCACAAGCACAGCCATCATACATCTTTATAGTGTGCCGGAAACCATAAGAATAAGCTAATAGGGTCAGAAAACACTGCAAAGGAAAGACTTAACAAGCAAAGGAGTAGTCCTGCTTGGCATGTAGAAATGACTGTTTCATTCACTATTTGTACACATTCTTTAACAAATGCCAGAATCTCACATTAAAATAATTGAAACCAAAAGAGAATTATTGGTTGTAAGAAAGAGAGCTAGTAAGAGTGATTTTCAAAATGAAAAAAATTGAAAAAAAAAAGAAAAAATTGAGAAGTTAAGCCACTTCAGTTCTTTCTTCTCCCAATCCATCTCAGATTCTCTAATCTTTTGTATTTATTTCCCTGCACTACAGATGTGCTTTCTTCACTTTGAAGAGCACACAGTGGGCAGCACTTATCTAGAATGCTGGCAACTATAAGAAAAGGATCATATCTTGCCTTCCTCAGTCAGAATTCTCCAGTTTTTGGCACCTGTCCACTTCTACCAACTTGGTTGTGGGTCCATACCAACAATCAGTAACTAGAGGGAAAAAAAGTAATTTCCCAGCAGAGGGGCTGCAGTTTTAACCAGAAAACAAAACAAAACAACTGTATGTCTATCATGGAAGTGGATCTTTCATAGTAAAATGAAACATGCATACATGCAGTATATTCTGGAGTACATACCATAATTTCTATAAATGTGTTACATATTCCCATTATTCCAATTACTCACATAATCTTTCTCAACTATACATATCCATAATTTCAAATTCTTCAGATTCATTACCTTTAATACTGAAATTAATCATTACCATCTCATATCCAACCTATTTATATACTTAAACATTGCTATGCACTTAACTCTAAGAAGCATCATTTTAGTTCATTTTAATTCTGAGTAGACCTTGTACATCTAACTTACTGAACATGTTATTAAATATGCAGGGTACATTTTCTTTAATTCCATTCATTCACTTCAATTCCATTGCTGCTTATTAATGTCATCTCAAATGAAAGCAATCTAAAATGAGGAACTAGCAGTTAAAACATCCATCCAGGCAATTTTTGCCTTTCCTGAGTTTTGTTCCACAACTTTCACAATTAGTTTTAGAACAGCCAGTAGTGTGACTAAATATATTTATTGACGTTTTATTTTTATAATTTTAGAGTTATAAACTTTGTCTCAACAAGTTTTATTATGTATATAAGTGTATATTAGCTTTCCATTTAGGGGATTTTAAGTGACATATATAATTCTTTAAGAACTTAGGTTTTAAAAAGTTTAGAGTTATCCCCATACCCATCTTCTCACTGTCATATCTCCTGTGCATTTATTGTTTGTTAAATCTCTTGAGATCTCAGGCCCAGATGTTGGGATTATGTCCATTATAAATCAAGCACAAAATTATGTTTTCTCTGTAATATATATTATCCATATAGAAATCTGTAACAGCTTTTAAAAGACCCTTATTATGCCTGTGGAAATGAATTACTATTTCTTCACATTATAATCTACTTCACTCTAACACCCACAAAATTTACCTTATTAATACTGTAAAATATATTGGATTCTCTCTCTGCTCTACTAACCTTCAAAGTCAGTAAACTAATGTTTTATTTTTGTTTTAATTTTGGTGAAAGATCTTCATGTTACATCATATAGATTATATTTTAACATATTAACTCATTCACTTATTAAAATGCTAGTTTCTGAAGCACCTTTTATTATAATAGGAAAGATCTCAGAAAAAGGCAAATTAATGATAATTGACACTCTTGAGAAATAGATATTACCAAAATTATTTTCATTGTTTACTCCAACTAATTACTTCTAGACCCAGGAGGGATCAAATTAAAATTAATTTACATTGATTATTTTACTTTTAGGAAAACAAAACAAATGTGGTGTATTACATACATCTACAAATACATGACATTCTTTTTTGAAAATGATGAGCCTAAAATATCAGAAGCTTGTTACTAACAGAATATTCCAAGTGAATTTTACATAATTACAAAACACATATGTTATTAACATTTTACTAGACCATGGCAAGTTTTAAAATATGACATGATAAGTTACTTGTTATGGGCTGAAAAGATTGTCTCCAAAAATTTGGAAACACAAAGTAGACAAGAATAAGAAAACTACTGAAGACTGAAATGGCCTCTGAGACAGTCTATGAAATACACAATGGTATTGAATTCTGCTGAATGGGTAAAGGAGGGAAACATTTTTAAATTATTGTTTTCTGTAAGAATATAATGACCTAAAAAACAGTACATCAAACTGCAGTCAAACTGAGTTGGGCTATCATAAAATCTTTCTTTTATGGGAGCAACCATACTGCCAATTACTAATTCTTAAAACCATATACACAGATTGGCAACTTCTGTACAATATTTACAATTTTTCTTATATATTATTTGCTTCATGAAATTTTATTAATGAATCACATAATATTTCTTATAATACCTTCATATTAAAATAAATTATGTTGAGGGACATTTGGGTGGCTCAGTCAGTTAAGTACCTGCCTTTGGCTCAGGTCATGATCCCAGAGTTCTGGGATTGAGCCCCTCATTGGCTCTCTGCTCAGCAGGGAGTCTGCTTCTCCCTCTTCCTCTGCTTGCCTCTCTCCCCCTGGTTGTGCCCCCTCTCCTTCTCTGTCAAATAAATAAATAAAATTCTTAAAAATAAAATACAATAAATTATGTCGAGGTAGAGTCAGAATATCTAAAATGTCTTTGGAAACAATCATTAAAAATTCATAAAGAAACACATTTAGTCCAGCAAGATTATTACTTTTAAAATGTTCAATCAGACAATATGGAAAATAAGGGTGAATATACTAGGTTATATTAATTATACATCTGTCTTCTTAAGCAAATCTAAAATTACCTAGATCTTTTGATTTAAACATTAAAAAGATATAACTGAATATTAGAAGAGGTATAAAAGGCCTATTCATTCCATGATGTCATTAAGAAGCATTATTTTCAGGGACAGGTCTCTTTCAAGAATCCTGACGTATCTCCACTGCCATTGGTCTTTAATGAAGGGTAACTTAAGTAGTTACACAACAGCTAAATCCTTGTGGATGTAACATTTCTTACATCTCTATTTCATTTTAGTCTCTGTTCAAAGTTAATTTACTTAAGATATCTTCTATGATGACTATATAAAAAATGGACCTACTGTCATTCTTTATACACTCAACCAGCTTTAGTTTTATTCATAGTGCTCAACATACATCCATATTTTCATACATGTAATAGCATAAATTTGAAATATTTCTTTGTCTACTAATTTGTCAACCTCTCCATTATAATGGAAGCTCAAAGAGTCAGAGATTGTTTATTATTTTATTTTAATATCTTCAGTGGCTAGTTCATGGAAGCTACTCAAGAAATATTTGTTACAGGGGTGCCTCGGTGGCTCAATGGGTTAAGCTTCTGCCTTTGGCTCAGGTCATGATCTCAGGGTCTTGGGATCAAGCCCCTCATTGGGCTCTCTGCTCAGCGGGGAGCCTTTCCCCTTTCTCTCTGCCTGCCTCTCTGCCTACTATGTGATCTCTCTCTCTCTCTCTCCCTGTCTAATAAATAAGTAAAAAATACTATTAAAAAAAGAAATATTTGCTATAGAAATATTTCACAACCAAAGAAATAAAACTCTTAAGTAAAGCAAGCCAAATCAAAAAGAAGATATTTATCAGTCAGAGGCCTAATAAATGAATAAGTCTGTGAAAAGACAAATTTTGATGAATTTACATTCAAGTCTCTTACCAAGGAGAACCTTAGGTTGGAATATTTAAGTCATTAAGATAGGGCAAGAGTGAGAAATGTGGCAGAGATCAGTGGCATCATTGAAAGTCCATATACTAAACAGTTGATATTCTCTCCCTTTTCTTCCATTCTCTTTAGGAAAAATGGTTAACATACCGATATTTATCACCAAGACAAAAAGAGAAAATAAACGAAAAGTTCTGCCCCTCAATACTGATCACACAGTATGAGTTCAACCAGGACAAATGATGGGCTTAGTGTCTCAGAGTAAAACCATTTGCATTTAGATATTTTGGAACCCTTGGGCTGATGGTTGGCTCTCTTTCCATCTGCTCTAGAGGAAACGCCCCAGGCAAATATGCAAAGTTCTTATAACACTTTCATAAATATGAATAAACAACCAGTTGTTAATAGATAAATGATAAAGAAGTTCTAAGATAATGATGAGAGGAACTCCTGCGAAGTTATCAGCAATTACCTTGAATGTAAAGGCATTGAATACTGGATTTATATAACTAACAAATATATTCTAAATAAGGATAGGGATAGATTGAAAGTAAATGTATAGAAAAGGTGGCCGTACAATGTTAGCCTTCCAAAAGGCTGTGCCACCATATTAGTATATGGCAAAACAGAACTTTGAGCAGATAATGAGAGAAAAAAAGGACATTTTTGATAAAAAGTTAATTCAACATGGGAGTCATAATAATGTGAGAGTTAGAAAGGAAGAAGGAAATCTCATAATCTGTAGGGATATGATTGTGTAATTAGGAAAACAACTTTTTAAAAAACTTTAAAATAATAAATGAACTTAGGAAGATTCTGGTAGTAAATCAATGTACATTTTTAAATGTCTCTTTATACACTAGAAACAAATATTCAGGGTATAAATTTTGAAAAGAGTCTTTATGATAGCATCAACAATATAATATACTTAGCCATAATTATCCTAAAATAAGTGCAAGATTATCTCAGTTAAAAGAAAAAATACTAGTTAGGGAAAGTAAACATTAATGAAGAAATATACTATATTGAGAATCTTTAAGTCTCATTTTTGCCAGTGAGTCCATTTCCCCAAAAATGAAATACAGCTTTAGTGCCATCCTAATCAAAAGCCTAACAGACCTGTTTTCTGAAAGTTGGGAATCAGATTTTTAAATTTGTATAGCAATGTGATCATCTAGAATAGCTAAACAATCTTAAGAAATGAATGATGTAAACTTATACTAAATATGTAGAAGTTAACTAAAAATTTCAGAAATGAATACAGTATGCTACTGGTACAAATGCAGAGATATATACAAGGAGTACAGATATAAATAAGGAGCTCATACATATATTCAATAATATGGTTTACAACAAAGACCCCACTGGAAAATTGAATAATCACAGAAAGACATGAACCAGGATTACTAATATATTGCAAACACATATATAAATGAAAATGTAGCATAGATCTTATTATGGAAAATTTTAAAAAAGAGTGCTTCTAGAAGAAATATAAAGCGGTATATTCATGAAATCAAGGTCAGTAAAATGTTTTCTAAGAAATATTAAACACAAAATAATTGATGTTTTGGACCTAATTAAAATTAAAAACTTCCATTCATTGACAAATGATATTAGGAAAATGAAGTTAAGGACACCTGGATGGCTCAGGGGGTTAAGCCTCCAACTCTAGATTTCAGCTCAGGTCATGATCTCAGGATCCTGAGATTGAGCCCCACCTCAACCAACTGAGCCACCCAGGCGCCCCTGAGCCCCACCTCAGATTCAGCTCTGGGCATGGAGTCTGCTTAAGATTCTCCTTCTCCCTCTTCCCACTTGAACACATGCACACTCTTTTGCTTTCTCTCTCCCCCTCTCAAAAAAAGACAAAAGAAAATTATGTTAAGTCAAGACAGGAGAAGATGTTAATGATTAAATTTTTCTTATTAAATAATCACATTTAAAATATCCATAAATCAATGAGAAAATTTTAAATTCTTTAAATTATATTAAATAATTAAATAATAATATAATAAATAATAAAATATTGGGGCGCCTGGGTGGCTCAGTGGGTTAAAGCCTCTGCCTTCGGCTCAGGTCATGATCCCAGAGTCCTGGGATAGAGTCCCACATCGGGCTCTCTGCTCGGCAGAGAGCCTGCTTCCTCCTCTCTCTCTGCCTGCCTCTCTGCCTACTTGTGATCTCTGTCTTTCAAATAAATAAATAAACAAAATCTTTTTTAAAAAAATAAATAAATAATAAAATATTTAAATAAAATTTAAATTCTTAACATAGATTTCCAGTACTATGTTAAATAACAGTGGTAAGAGTGGACATCCCTGTCCTGTTCCTGACTGTGGAGGAAAACCTCTTAATTTTTACCCCAATGAGGATGATATTAGCTGTGGGTTTTTCATATATGGCCATTATTATGTTGAGGCATTCTTTTTTGGTATCTATTGAAATCATATGGTTCTTATCCTTTCTTTTATTAATGTGCTATGTCACAATGATTGATATGTGAATACAGAAACATTGTTGCAACCAGGAATAAGTCACACTTGATTGTGAATGATTTTTTGTGTGTGTATTATTGGACTTTACTGATAATTTTTGCATACATGTTCATCAGAGATTTTGGCCTGTAATTCTCTCTTTTAATGTAGTCTTTATCTTTATCTTTATTTTAGTCTTTATCTTTAATGGTTTTGGTATCAGGGTAATGCCCTTCATTTTTCTATTTTTTGAAATAGTTGAAAGGAATAGCTACTAACACTTTAAATGTTTGGTTGAGGGGCACCTGGGTGGCTCAGTGGATTAAAGCCTCTGCCTTCATCTCAGGTCATGATCCTGGGGTCCTGGGATCGAGCTCCGCATCGGGCTCTCTGCTCAGCAGGGAGCCTGCTTCCCCCTCTCTCTCTGCCTGCTCCTCTGCCTACTTGAGATCTCTCGCTCTCTCTCTGCGTCAAATAAATAAAATCTTTTTATAAATAAGTAAATAAGTGTTTGGTTGATTATCCACAATCAAATGGGATTTCTTCCTTATTTACAAGGGTGGTTCAAGATTCACAAACCAATGTGATACACCACATTAAAAAAAGAAAGGACAAGAACCATATGATTATTTCAACAGGTGCAGAAAAAGTATGTTTGTAATTTTGTACATTTGTACTTTGACAAACTACAACACCCATTCATGCTAACAACCCTCAACAAAGGAGATATAGAGGGACCATATCTCAACATAATAAAGGCCATATATGAAAAACCCATAGTTAATATGACTGTCAATGGGGGGAAAATGGAGAGCTTTTTCTCTACAGTCAGGAACAAGATAGCACTGTCCACTCTCATGAGTTATTTAACATAGTACTGGAAGTCCTAGCCACGGCAATCAGACAACAAAAAGAAATAAAAGGCATTCAAATTGGCAAGGAAGAAGTGAAATTTTCACTCTGTAGATGACATGATACTCTATGTAGAAAACCCAAAAGACTGCACCAGAAGTCTGTTAGAACTGATAAACGAATTCAGTGAAGTCACAGGATATAAAAATCAACATTCAGAAATCTGTTGCATTTCTCTACACCGATAATGAAGAAGCAGAAAGACAAATTAGGAAATCAATCCCATTCACAGTTGCACCAAAAACAATAAGATACTTAGCACTAAACTAAGCAAAGAGGTGAAAGACCTATCTTCTGATAACTGTAAATGCTGATGAAAGAAATCAAAGACAATACAAATAAATGGACAAATATTCCATGTTTGTGAATTGGAAGAGCAAATATTGCTAAAACGTCTCTACTACCCAAAGCCATTTAATGCACATTTAATGCAATCTCTATCAAAAAACCAACAGCATTTTTCACAGAGCTAGAACAAACAATCCTAAAATTTGTATGGAACCACAAAGACCCCAAAGCAATCTTGAAAAAGCAACCTTGAAAAAGAAAAGCAAAGCTGGAAGCATCACAATCATGGTCTTCAAGTTATTTTCCAAAGCTGTAGCAATCAGAACAGTATGGTTTTGGCACAAAAATAGACACATAGATCAACAGAATAGAAAAGCCAGAAATAAACCTATAACTACATAGTCTATTAATCTTCAACAAAGCAAAAAAGAATATCCTATGAGTGAAAAAACAGTTTCTTCAATAAATGATGTTGCAAAAACTGGACAGGAATATGCAAAAAAGTGAAACTGAACCACTTTTTTACACCACACACAAAAATAAACAAACTACAAACACCAGCTAGAACTGAAAATGGATTAAAGACTTAAAGATGAGACTTGAAACCATAAAATGTAGAAGACAACCCAGGGCAGCAGCCTCTGTGGCATTTGCCATAGCAATTTCTTTCTAGATAGGTCTCTGGAGGCATTGGAAACAAAAGCAAAAATAAACTTTTGTCATTTCATCAAGATAAAAAGTTTCTGCACAGTGAAGGAACACTCAACAAAACTAAAGGGCAACCTATGGAATGGGAGAAGATCTTTGCAAATGACCTATCTGATAAAGGGTTAGTATCCAAAATCTATAAAGAACTTACAAAACTCAACATCCAGAAAATGAATACTCCAATTAAAAAATGGGCAGAAGACATGAAGAGACATTTTTCCAAAGAAGACCTACAGATGGCCAGCAGATGCATGAAAAGTTGCTGAACATCACTGAACATCAGGGAAATACAAATCAGAACTACAAGGAAATCTCACCTACACCTGTCAGAATGGTTAAATCAACATAAGAAACAACAGGTGCTAATACAATGTAGGAAAAGGAGAAACCCCTTGCACTGTTGGTGGAACCACAAAGTGCTGCAACCACTGGAAAAGAGCAAGGAAGTTCCTCAAAACCTTCAAGGCAGAACAACCCTAACATCCAGCAATTGCACTACTAGGTATTTACCAAAGAATACATGAAACTAATTCAAAGGGATACATGCCCCCCTCCCCTATGTTTATAGCAGCATTATCTATACTAGCCAAATTATGGTTACAGCCCAAGTGTCTGTTGACTGATGAAAGGGTAAATCAAATGTGGTAAATATATATATAATGGAATATTACTCAACCATAAAAAAGAATGAAATCTTGTATTTGCAATGACATGGATGGAGCTTGAGAGTACTAGGCTAAGCAAAATCAGTCAGAGAAAGACAAATACCATATGATTTCACTCATGTGGAATTTAAGAAACAAAAAAGCAAAGGCTAAAAAAAGAGATGCAAACCAAGAAAGAGACTCTTAACTACAAAAAACAACTGATGGTTACCAGAAGGAGGTGAGGAAGGGGGATGGGTAAAACACATGATGGGGCACTTGCTTGATGAACAATGGCTATTGTATGGAAGTAGTGAATCACTATATTAAACACCTGAAACTAATATGACACTATCTTTAAGCAGAATTTAAATAAAAACTTTAAAAATAAATTTAAAAATTTGTTGCTCATTAGAGAAGCAAAAAATGCAAAATTATTGATATAGCAATACATATCCTTTAGAATAATAATATCAAATAAGTACCAAGAACTGGCAAGAATGCATAAAAATATGAAACTTTCATAAACTGATACTTGGTTTATAAATTGGTATAAAATTCTTGAAAGTTGTTTGATATTATCCACAAATGTAAATATGCATCTACCTTGTGACCTAGCAATTTTATTTCTAGGTACATTAAAAAAAAAAAGAATTATTACATACGACCACAAAAAGACAGAGAGAAGATTATTCTCAAATTTAATGTAAGTAGACCAAATTGGATATAATCCAAATATCTATCAATCATAGAATGGATAAATTAATTCTGATATATTCATTTATGTAGTATATAAACAGTGACTTTAAAAAAAAAAAGACGAATCTAAGATGAAAACTGATTACTGAAAGAATCCAAATGCAAAACACTACCAGTTGTGTGATGCTATTTATATGATGCTCAAAAAGGACAAAACTGGGATGCCTAGGTGGCTCAGTCTGTTAAGCAGCTGCTTCAGCTCATGTCATGATCCCAAGGTCCTGGGTCCTTTCTCAGCAGGGAGCCTGCTTCTCCCTCTGCCTGCTGCTCCCCTTGCCTGTGCTCTCATGTGCACATGCTCTCTCTAACAAATAATTAAATAAAATCTTTAAAGAAAAAAGACAAAACTGATCTATGACTATTATACTCAAACGATAGCTCTCCTTATATGAGAATCATGTATATTGGGAGGAATAAAATGAGGGCCATGAAAATGTAGTATATATTGATTTGGGGGTGATTATCCATATTCTGAGGCTAAGTGTACAGTATGTAGGATATAGCCCAATTTTTAAAATATTAATAATCTGCCATATTTATATATACTGGTATGGTCTCCTGAAATACACTTTTACAGCAAGAGATAATCTGTCCAATGTATATATGCATTAAAGTAAAATTTACATAAGAACAAATTCTTTCATTAATTTGAATTCCACAGTTGGTAGGGACACAGAGAGAAACATGTAAAAGGAAACTACAAACACCAGCTAGACTGATGTTGGCAGTCAAAGTAGTGAACTAATGTTGGGAGCAATAGTATAAAGAATCTTTAGTCTTATCTTTTATGCTTTCATATTTTAAAGAAGACCATATATGTGTGGTACTATTTTAAGTTTAAAAATATTAAACACTTTAAGAAAGAACTGTTAGAAATTATGATTTTTGAAATAAAACCAGACTAAACAATAGAAGTGCTAAAATGGGTAAACAAAGTAATCTCCCAAAATGCTGTGCAAATGACAAAGGGATGGGGAATATGAGTGAAAATGTAGGAGTAAGCCTTAGTCCATAATTGCATTTAACGGTCCGATGGGTTTTGTTGTTGCCTATAAACTCATTCTATCTCCTTTCGGCAATTGCATCCTGATTCTCCTCTTTGGTGTTACCTGTGTTTTGTTCCTGGATAAAATCTGGAGGGGCTGTTAAATAACTTCTGTGTTTGTCTAAACTTTTGGTGACCAAGTGCTTCACCCAAAGTTAATTTAAATGGTTCTCTCTCCAATTATAATCTTGTGTAAAGCAACAAAAACTAACAAGGATTAGGGTTTGTTTTTCCATTTTTTTTTTTCAACATTAATATGTTTGTATTTGTACACCAGCAATCCCTTAATAAATACATTCTCTCTTGTCCCATTGAAGTATTCTGTAAATAAATAACAAAACACCTCACTTTTGCTGACTTCACAGCACTCACCAAAGCACATACCCTCCCCAATGTCCATAATCCCACCCCCTTCTCCCAAACCCCCTCCCCCCAGCAACCCTCAGTTTGTTTTGTGAGATTAAGAGTCACTTATGGTTTGTCTCCCTCCCAATCCCATCTTGTTTCATTTATTTTTTGTTCGTTTATTAATCATTCCAATGCTAGCAACTAAAAAAATCAGAAAGCATGATGGTTCCCATTGTTTCTGAGCCTGTCCTTCAATCTTCAATCTTCAATTTTGCAACATTCTCAATAATATACTCATTCTTTTTATTAAATTCACATTTTACTTAAAATAGCTAATTTATTTCCTAGAGATGAAACCAAAAAATTTTCACTGATAGCATGACCACCAAAAATATAAGGATTATATAAAGATGAAATAGAAAATTAGGAGAAAACTAGTTAAATTAACTAAAAATAAAAACAAAACATATCTCACAGAATGGATGTAAAAAATCTTCACCTGCCCATGCCCTAAGGAACAGCTGGAGATCTAGGTGGGACCAATACTTATTATTCACATTTTATCTATTTGAACTGTCTGAATATTTCTCATGTGAAGGTAGTATTTTCATAATTGAATACTTTAAAAATATAAATGCATTTATTAAACTCCTAAAAAATATAGCAATCAAGAGCCTTTTTAAAAAAAATTATTTATTTGACAAAGAGAGAGAGATCACAAGTAGGCTGAGAGAAAGAGGGAAGCAGGCTCCCTGCTGAGCAGAGAGCCTGATGTGCAGTTCGATCCCAGGACCCTGAGATCATGACCTGAACCAAGGCAGAGGCCTAACTTACCACTAAGCCATCCAGGCACCCCTCAAGAGCCGTTCTTAAATAAATTCATCAACTAAGTGATAAAATAAAGAAAAATATTACAGAATGGAGTTTCTAATAAGATAACTAGGACTAAGTCAAAATGCAGAGCTTCTTTTAAATTAAGTGGGCACAAATTAATGATAACTCATTTTATAGTTTTGTTAAAGAACATGAAACAAAGCAACAAATCTATTTTTCCCACAAATAATATAAAACAGGACGTAAAGCCTTGATACTCCAATACTAAATAAATATATAAACTTTAGGTTAAACACTGAGGTTGACAGTTTTCACATATATGTCAATAAATAAATGATTAGATATTAGAAAAAGAAAGCAATGATTTTACAGTGATACTGATCTATGACTGAATCCCAAATCTACTACTTGATAATGACAGAACCATGGGCAAACCACAGTTTCCTCATTTATAATGCAAGAGTCATGAACACTGCACATAATTATGGAATAGAACCTAGAATTTAAATAACACGTGTATGTCTTCTAGCTCCTCAAGTATACCTTTGCAGGGACTACCAATTAAACTGCGGTTCTTTTAATGTTTGTGGATTCAGCTACACTGACATTGTGTAGACTTCAGATGTTAATGAATATTTCAGATTATTAAACTCACAATTATGGGTATTTACATCTCTTTCTTATCCATAATTATCCCATGGTAGAGATAATGCTCATTTGCATAACACACGTCAATAGTGATAAAGAATTAAGAACAGACCTGGCTGAGAAGACAGACAGGCTGACAAATTTTCTATACCTCTGGACATGAATAGTACATAAACAAGCCTTTCAAAGATCACTTTAAGCAGGGTTGGCTGGCAGTTGTATAATTTTCTCATATTGACATAGCAATTATATCTGGCTTCTTGCAATATTTTGTCTTTAGCAGAATGGAATGACATGCATTCTCAACCTTAACATCACATGAAATGCAATTCAAAGCAGCAATTTTAGATGCCTGCTCATAGAGAAAAATATAAAAAAGTATCAAATACTGTGTCAAAATGATAATAAAACCTATATATTCATAAAAATATTACTTATCAAAATCTTTTATTGTACCTTGAATTTAAGTATCTTGATTAAAAATATTAAAATAAGTGATACACTGTAAAAATAATAATGTTATAGACTCACTAAATTTTCAAAGAAACTTATGTCAACAGTTATCTACATACTCTCTCCAATTCCTTGCCATCCACTTATGCTTTATGTATTCAAACATTCTCTCCTAATATGGATTTTATTTTTTTTAAGAGTTTATTTATTTGTTAGAGAGAGAGAGATAGAGAGTGAGCAAGCACCAGCAGGGTGAGCAGCAGGCCGAGAGAGAAGCAGGGTCCTGGCTGAGAAAGGAGCCCAATGTGGGAGTTGATCCCAGAACCCCGGGGATGGTGACCTGAACTGAAGGAAGCTGCTTAACCAACTGAGCCATGCAGGTGTTCCCCTAATATGCATTTAAATTGTACTCTTAACTGGCCAAAATACCAGATTAAAAATACTGTTTAAATAGGCCTGCTTTAAAAAAAAAAAAAAAACTTTTATCAGTTTTGAATAATTTAATCAATAACCTTCCTTCTTGGTGCTCTTTCCGCCCATTGTTTTTGAAATATGATGCTTCCTGAAATTAGTTAAAACATTCATTCAAAGCATCTTTTTGAGCATTTACCACATGCCTGGCACTATTTTGTATTCAGAGATAAACCAGTAAAACATATGATTTCATGAAGCATATGTCCTAGTTTTAATGATATGGAATCAGGGAAAGAAAGAGGCAGCATGAAGAAATACACTATGACAGCCTTGTGTATAGGTGGGGGATGGTGTTGTTCTAGACCATATCTAGTGCAGTTACTGACAAGATCCCCCAATTCCATACTGTTTTAAACCTCAGTGTCTTGATATATTTTCTTTCTCATTCCAGGATACATCATTCCCAACTTCCCATTTTACACTATGAATGACTGACTCTTCAGTCTACACTTCTCCCAAACCCAGTTCTGCTAAATTGATACACACATCCATTGCCACTCCAACCTGAAAAATGTCTACAGGTATACCCTACCTCCAAAAGCACCCCTTACTGAATTTCTTATTCCTGATGAATTCATAAATTTATCTAATCATAAACATTATGGTGGATATGGCACTTGGTGCTGTAGCAAAGAATATAGCTTTATACTTTTTTCCCCATAAAACATAGTAGGCTTTTAATTATAGATGCTACACTTCTACATGTAGCAGAGTAAGAATTTCAGTGACATGGTCAACCTCCTTCCAATTATCCTTTCAAGGCAAAGGTTTCATTCTCTTGGAACCATTAAATCTCAATGATTCTTTCTTAAAAAGGTTATCAAAAATAACTCCTTTTCTTAGAATATTACTTTAATTGCCCTTGTTTTGGCGTTAAGATCCACAACAGCAGTAACAATGAAATCCTACAATAGCCGCCTTGTAATAGAATGTTCTGCCTCCATTCTCTCTATTCCTCTTTTAAAGCTACATGCTATTGGGGCACCTGGGTGGCTCAGTGGGTTAAGACTCTGCCTTTGGCCCAGGTCATGATCTCAGGGTCCTGGGATCAAGCCCCTCATCGGGCTCTCTGCTCAGCGGGGATCCTGCTTCCTCTTCTCTCTCTGCCTGCCTCTCTGCCTTCTTGTGATCTCTCTCTGTCAAACAAATAAATAAAATCTTAAAAAAATAAAAACCTACATGCTATCACCATATTCTACGTGGTTTACATATCTACTCAATTCTCACAGTAACAAAATAAAGTACATCCCACTATTCTTACAATTATGCTACTGGCCCAAGTTTATACAACTAAGAAACGATGGAGTCAGGATTTAACCAATCCCAACCTATTTGTCTCTAGAGTCTATGCCATCAACCATTTCCTTTACCCAAGATACATATCTCCATACCATCTTTGTAAAGTCCAGGTATTGAAAAGCTAACTAAAGACTAGAAGAGGGATGCAAGTCTCATGTGCATACATGCATGCCATCCTTTACAGCTATTCCTGTTGGAATATCCCAACATTGTTGCATCACCAGTTAGGTCTACTCCAAGAGCTGCTTACTTTTCTGCTACTCCCCACAAAGTTCTTCTGAGACATTTTGTTTGTAGGTAGTGCTTCAGCTCTCCCTTGTCTATCCTCTACTCTCAACTATGCAGAGTGTAGGGTAAAGTGTTCCATTTTTGTGTCCCCAACAGGTCTATGCTTCAAAACTGTAATATCAGCTGAACAACTGTGCAATCTGAATTCTCAAGAGAACAAGGTTAAACATTGTCTTTTAACTTTCTAGTGATTTATTATCAATTCTAATATGGATGCTGAAGTTCTCCAAAGTTTCAAGTCCTTTCTTATTTCTTTTTCCCTCAAAAGTTACTTTGTTTCTCTAAAAGTATTTTTTTTAAGGTGAGTGTTAGAGATCCTATAAATCTTGGAGTAGAGAGATATATAAGTATGCATTATTTCTTTTACTTTGTTTTTGTTTTTTTTCCCCTTTGAAAATACCTAAGTCCATGGCTTAGTGTTTGATGATTCTTCAAGTACTTGAGAGTCTAAAACATAATAATGCTGCAGTACCAACTGGTTAATGCTGATTAAATATTTGGGGATTCCTGGCAAGGTGGTTGGTCACACATGAGCACAGGCAAGTAAATGCTGTGTTGAGGAATATGAACCACATGCACCCTGTGAGGGAACACATGCTCTACATGGACTGACTGTCTGAGTATTATGCAGGAGATAAGCATTTCTAAGTAGTTAACAAAACATATAAGCACTTTAAAAACCCTTAAAATAATCATGTGGAAAAGAACTAAACTTTATTTTATAGTCTTCAAATTCCAGTTAGTTAACATACAGTGTAATACTAGTTTCAGGTGTACAATACAGTGATTCAATGCTTCCATACAACAACAGTTGGTGGTCATCACAAGTGCTCTCTTTAATCTCCACCACCCATTCCACCCATCCCTCCAGTCTCCTCCACCCTGGTAACCAACGGTTTCTTCCCTATGATTAAGAGTCTCTCTCCTGGTTTGCCTCCCTTGCTCTTTTTCCCCCTAAGTTAATTTGATTTACTTCTTAAATTCCACATATAGGAGTGGAATCCTGTGGTATTTGTCTTTCTCTGACTCATTTTGCCCGGAATAATACTCTACCTCATCCATGTCATTGCAAATGGCAAGATTTCATACTTTTTCATGGCTGAGGTGTATTTCAGTGTGTGTGTGTGTGTCCTTATTCATTCAGCAGTTGGTGGACATTCAGGTTGTTTGTATAATTTAGCTATAGTAGATAATGCAGCTATAAACAACGGTGGGGCATGCATCCCTTTGAATTAGTACTTTTGTACTGTTTGGTAAATAACTAGTAGTGCAATTTTTGGATGTTAGGGTTGTGCTACCTTCAAGTTTTTGAGGAACCTCCATATTGTTTTCTACAGTGGCTGCACCACTTTATATTCCCATCAACAGTATAAGAGGATTCTCCCCCACACACACCTGTTGTTTCTTATGTTATTAAGTTTAGGCATTCTGATGGGTGTGAGGAGATATCTCACCTTGTAGTTCTGATTTGTATTTCCCTAATGTTCAGGGATGTTCAGCAACTTTTCATGCATCTGCTGGCCATCTGTAGGTCCTCTTTGGAAAAAAAGTCTCTTCATGTCTTCTGCTCATTTTTTAATTGGAGTATTCATATTCTGGATGTTGAGTTTTGTAAGTTCTTTATAGATTTTGGATACTAACCCTCTATCAGATAGGTCATTTGCAAAGAACTTCTCCCATTCCATAGGTTGCCCTTTAGTTTTGTTGAGTGTTCCTTCACTGTGCAGAAACTTTTTATCTTGATGAAATGACAAAAGTTTATTTTTGCTTTTGTTTCCAATGCCTCCAGAGACCTATCTAGAAAGAAATTGCTATAGCCAATGCCAAAGAGGTTTCTGCCTGTGTTCTCCTCTAGAGTTTTAGGGTTTCAAGTTTAATCTTGAGGTCTTTAGTCCATTTGAGTTTATTTTTCTGTGTGGTATAAGCAAATGGTTCAGTTTCATTCTCTTAAATGTTGCTGTTCACTTTTCCCAATACCATTTTTTAAGAGACTATTTTTTCCCCATTGAAAATTCTTTCTTGCTTTGTTGAAGATTAAGAAACCATGTAGTTATGGATCTATTTCTGGGTTTTCTATTCTGTTGAGCTGTGTGTTTATTTTTGTGCTATTATCATACTGTTCTGATCGCTACAGCTTTGGAACATAACTTGAAGCCCAGGATTATGATGCTTCCAGCTTTGCTTTGCTTTTTCAAGGTTGCTTTGGCTATTTGTGGTCTTTGTGGTTCCATACAAATTTTAGGATTGTTTGTTCTAGCTCTGTGAAAAATGCTGTTGGTTTTTTGATAGAGATTGCATTAAATGTGCATTAAATGGCTTTGGGTAGTAGAGACGTTTTAGCAATATTTGCTCTTCCAATTCACAAACATGGAATATTTGTCCATTTATTTGTATTGTCTTTGATTTCTTTCATCAGCATTTACAGTTATCAGAAGATAGGTCTTTCACCTCTTTGCTTAGTTTAGTGCTAAGTATCTTATTGTTTTTGGTGCAACTGTGAATGGGATTGATTTCCTAATTTGTCTTTCTGCTTCTTCATTATCGGTGTAGAGAAATGCAACAGATTTCTGAATGTTGATTTTTATATCCTGTGACTTCACTGAATTCGTTTATCAGTTCTAACAGACTTCTGGTGCAGTCTTTTGGGTTTTCTACATAGAGTATCATGTCATCTACAGAGTGAAAATTTCACTTCTTCCTTGCCAATTTGAATGCCTTTTATTTCTTTTTGTTGTCTGATTGCCGTGGCTAGGACTTCCAGTACTATGTTAAATAACTCATGAGAGTGGACAGTGCTATCTTGTTCCTGACTGTAGAGAAAAAGCTTTCCCTTTTCCCCCATTGATGATACTAGCTGTGGATTTTTCATATATGGCCTTTATTATGTTGAGATATGTTCCCTCTAAACCTACCTTGTTGAGGGTTATTATCATGAATGGTTGTTGCACTTTGTCAAATTTATTGCATCTCTTGAAATTATATGGTTCTTATCCTTTCCTTTTTTTTTATGATTTTATTTATTTATTTGACAGACAGAGATCACAAGTAGGCAGAGAGACAGGCAGAGAGAGAGAGAGAGGAGGAAGCAGGCTCCCTGCTGAGCAGAGAGCCCGATGCGGGACTCGATCCCAGGACCCTGAGATCATGACCTGAGCTGAAGGCAGAGGCTTAACCCACTGAGCCACCCAGGTGCCCCATCCTTTCCTTTTTTTAAGGTGGTGTATCACATTGATTGATATGTCAATATTGAACCACCGTTGCAACCCAGGAATAAATGTCACTTGATTGTGGTAAATGTTTTTTTCATGTATTATTGTATTCATTTTGCTAGTACTTTATTGAGAATTTTTGCATCCATGTTCATCAGAGATATTACCCTATAGTTCTCTTTTTTAATGGAGTCTTTATCTGGTTTTGGCATCAGGGTAATAATGTTGGCATCATGGAATGAATTTCAAAGTTTTCCTACCTTTTTTTAATTTTTGAAATAGTTTGAGAGGAATAGATATTAACTCTTCCTTAAATATTTGGTAGAATTCACCTGTGAATCCATCTGGCCCTGGACTTTTGTTCGTTGGGAGATTTTTTGTTTGTTTGTTTTAAAATTCATTTCTTTGAGAGAAAGAGAGAGCGCAGGCGTGGGAGGGGTAGAGGAGTGTGCGTGGAGCCCAACATGGGGGCTTGATCCTGAGACTCTAGGATCACAACCCAAGCTGAAACCAAAAGTCAGTTTCCTAACAGATTGTGCCACCTAGGCACCCCTGTTGGGAGTTTTTTGATGATTGATTCACTTTCTTTGCTGGTTATTGTTCTGTTCAAAATTTTCATTTCTTCTTGTTTCTGTTTTGGTAGTTTATATGCTTCTAGGAATTTATGCATTTCTTCCAGGTTGTCCAATTGCTGGCATGCTGTTTTTCATAGTATTCTCTTGTAATTGTTTATATTTCTGTGATTTTGGGTATTATTTCTCCTCATTTGTGATTTTATTTATTTGGATCCTTTCTCTTTTCTTTTTGGTAAGTCTGGCTACAGGTTTGTCATTTTTTTTTTTAATTTTGTAAAAGAACCAGCTCCTGGTTCCAATGATCTGTTCTAGTGATTTTTTTTAGTTTCTATGTCATTTATTTGCACTCTAATCTTCATTATTTCCTTCCTCCTGCTGGAGGAATTTGACCCATTCATTGTTTAGTAGCATGTTTTTTTAGCTTCCATGTATTTGTGGAACATTCTCCAGACTAGATTGCATATTACATCATAAAACAGGTCTCAACAAATAAAAAAAGATTGAAATCATACAATGTGCCTTTTTCTGACCACAATGCTAGGAAACTAGAATTCAGCCACAAGGAAAAAAAATTGGAAAAAAACCTTCTATCTTGAGTGTTAACCAAAATTAACATGGCATACCCTCTAAATCAATGGAGAAGATAAAATCAAGAAGTTTTTCCTATATTTCAAGAACCCAAAGAAAACAGCTCTGAAATCTAAGAAGAAAAAATTTGAATATGCCATGAGTAAGATGAATATATATGCCACTTTAAATATACTCCTAAAACTACTCTACAAACTTGAAAAAAAAATGGAACTTTTAAACTTAAAGATAAAAACTAATCTACTATTAGACCAGACATTTGAAATACTGCTTCACAACTATTCAATATAAATGAGAACAGCACAAGGGAGTGAAAAACAGTCCTATTTCAGCCTACTACAATTTTACCAGATAGGATTCCTTAACATTATCATGGTACTTACAACTTTTTAATTCTTTAATTTGGTAAAATTTTCATTTAAGTAGAATATTCAAACATTAATACTTATCACTAAATTCACTAATTCTACTCTGCCGTGCTTTCTAGTCTGCAGGATGATGTGAGATATTCTTTAGTTCTGTAATGTACACTTGATTTTTTTTTCATTGATTCTAACTTTCTATTGAATTACTTTCCTTTTTTTCTTCTATCTGTATCTTTTTCTACTTTCACTAATACACTGATTATAGTTACTTTGAAATTCTTATCCATTGACTCCATATATGGGTTATCTGTTTGCTAATATTTACTGTTTTATCTCTTGATTATCAAATTACCTGACTGTGGCTAGTAATTTTTTACTTTATTCTGTATGGTTCCAAACACTGAATTATGTTATCTTCCTCTAAAACAGAAATTAGCAGCTTTATTTTAGTGAAACAGGAAATATTTTAGGCTTGAAGACCACTGTGCCACAGATAACTATTTAACTTTGATGCTGTAGGGTACAAGTAGCTACAGAAATATGTAAACACAACCACGACTATGCTATTATAAAAGTTAATTACCAAAACAGGTGACTGGACTATAGGCCATAGTTTATCAACCCATGCTCTAATGTATGTTGACTTCTATTATGACAGGCAGTTAATTTTCAAGTGAATTATCTTATTCATGTCAGTGTTTGGTTTTAGGCTTTGTTAGGGTAGAGGTATTTCAGGTTTCTTCTTAATCTTAAGGCTTAGCACATTCCTGAAGTTTGGCCCTAAATCTTAGGGCATGGGCTACATGTGGTCTCAAACAAATGCCTGGTGTTTACCAATTTTCCCTCGTTGGCTATGTCAGACCTCCTGTGTGTGAGCTCAGAAACCATTCCCTGTCAAGCCTCCAGGAACCTCACCTTATATGTGTACATCTTAGAAGTTGGCAAGAGACATAGAGAGAAGCCATACAGAGACTTCTGGCCTCGTTCTCCCTGGTGCCTTCCTCCTAGGCCTTGGCCAGTGCTAACCTCCAATCTCTTGCCTCCAGCTTTCAACACACTGTTGATTTCAACTTTGACTCCACTTTTCTGTGACGTTTAACTATGTATTTCTCTTCTCTCAATAATCACAGTCCTCTGATTTTTACTGCTAAAGCCCCAGAATAGTTACTATGCATTATCCATTTTCATGTGTTCATCATGGAGTGAAATCTGAAACTAGCTACTTCATGGTGTACAGAACCTGAATACCAGTTGCCAAGTGACAACTGTATAGGTTCCAGATGTTTTTGATCTTCTAATAGAATGGGCTATGGGTTTTTGCTGTCAGCTAGACTTAGAGCTGATTGCCTTAATCCAATTAGCTACTGAGCTAAATTTTGTCTGGGTTTTAATTTGTTAAGTCTCACTCTACCTCTGGCATGCATCTTTTTCTAGAATATATAGACTTCCTAGTATTTTTTTTTACATGATTTTTTGAAATTCACCAGGACTCCTTCCCCAAATAAGATCTGAACGCAAATCCTTTTTATTTAGCACAGTGAGACTGCTGATAAGAATTTAAAAGAATTTATTCAAAGGCCAGGAGAAACTGACAACATAACAGAATAAATGAAAAATTTTGCTCAAAGTCACTCCTCCAGCATTTAAAACTTGTTTAACTGGTATTTTGTTCGAAGCCCAGATGTATCTGGGGTTCTTAAAGTTCTAACAGTGTTTGAGGATGTTCATGAAGACAGAAAACACAATTTTCTAAGCAAGAAAGGAAAAATACTAGCTTAATTAGAGGGGAAATAAAAAAAAAGAAAATACTTCTTTGGGTTTCTGTAAAAGGGCCTTTGATCTAAGCTGAAGGCCACATGAGTCTGCAGATACGCTTAGATGAACTCACCTACTAGAGCCAATTAACCTGGGTTGCTGGAGACATGCATCTCAAAGGCTGCTAAAACCCAGTGACTCTTTTTTTCTTGGTTCCTGAGGTAATCTCATGTGACAAACATGCAATTAGCTAAAACTCAGTTTTTTGTGAATTGGGGAAAAAAGTTTAGCTTCCATAAAACATGTAATAATTAATTTTTTTTTACTTACCTTATTTAGTTTATAGAAATTAAGATGAATTTATTTAAAATAGACAAAATTACAAAAAAATAGGAAGGAGTAAACTAAATTTCTAATGTTTTAAGTGGACTGAGCTTTTAAAAAGAAATTTCTTGAATTCCTGCCATTTGTTACAACATGGATGAATCTGGAGGATATTAGGCTAAGTGTAATAAGGCAGACACAGAAAGACAAATACTGTATGACCTCACTCATATGTGTAACCTCAAATAGTCAAACTCACAGCAGCAGAGAGAAGAATGGCCAGGGGCTGGGGGTTGGATGAAATGGGTGTGTGTTGTTCAAAAGGTACAAAGTTTCAGTTATGCAAAATGAGTATGTTCTGGAAATCTAATGTAAAGCATGCTGACTATAGTTAAAGGTGTTTTATTGCATACTTAAAATTTGCTAAGAAAATAGATACTAAGTATTACTACCACACACACACACACACACACACACACATACACAGGTAACTATGTGAGTTGATGGATACGTAAATTAGCTTGATTATGACCATTTCACAGTGTATACATATATCAAAATGTATATTTGTCCATTTTTTTATTTGTCCATATTTTTATTTGTCCATATTTTTATTTGTCCATTATATCTCATTAATACTAAACCCCCCCACACACAAAATCTCTGATAGAAGCAGCCAACTAAACAAAAAGGAAAAAATGAAGATCAAAAGTCTTGACCATCATCATCTAGTTAAATAAGAAGGCATAAACAATGTATAATGTTAAAGGGAAAGTAATATTCCAAGTCTAGACTTTCAAATACAATATACTTTAAATACCTAACATTATAAATTGGATTAGGAAAAACTTACTAATCTTCCCATTTTACTTGAGTATTTGGACAAATTATATCAGTTGATAATTTTTGCTTTCACACATCTATAAGTCCTCTAAATTACTTAAAACTTGTAAACTTAATATGCTGGCTTTATGTGGCAAACAATTTAATAGTATTTCCATAAAGTATTTTAAGTTTATGAGACTGTAGACATATGTGCTTAACTGTACAAAATATTAATTGCTATCTTTCAAGAGGATCTGTCCCTGTAAACTCTCAACAATGCTCAAAATAAACCAGTTATTTCCCTCATGCTGTCTGAAGAATGTACTAAATGCCCTGATTCTTAATATCATTAATAACCATATTTCAGCATAAATTCTTTTTTTTTTTAAAGATTTTATTTACTTATCAGAGGGGGGGGGGAGAGAGCGAGCACAGGCAGAGGCAGAGGGAGAAGCAGGCTCCCTGCTAAGCAAGGAGCCCGATGTGGGACTCGATCCCAGGATGCTGGGATCCTGACCTGAACCGAAGGCAGCTGCTTAACCAACTGAGACACCCAGGCATCCCTCAGCATAAATTCTTAATGATCTTGAGTATTTTAATGTTAAACTAAGTAACAGGTATTCTCTGACTACTATTTATCTTTCTATCCTGATCAATTCCCAAAAACACAGATTTTAAAACTAGCAAATAATTCTGTGAAAATATATTTAGTGTTTGAAATCTCCAGCTAAGGTTTCAAATTTGACATCATAATTGAGTGAGGTTTTAAAAAGTAAAAAAATAATAATAATAATTAAAAAAATAATTTATCCTTAAATAGCTTACTCTTACATAAATAAATAATTTTATGTTCTCTTTGGAAAGGAGAATTTCCTTACCACATAAGAAGTTAATATTCTGAAAAACTGTTATTTTTTTTGGAGCTGTGTGCTGATCTTGAGTTATTTTTTTGCAGATGTCTCTCATTTATAAAGAAATTTAAATTACTAATACTTCAGTAATGGTTTGTCTTCAAACACCCATGACTGTGTTTATATCCTGATGTCAGAAAATATTTAGTAACTTTTTTTTATATATCTTTTCTATTTAGGTCTTAAGTCCTCAATAATAAACACTTTTAAAAAAGAGCTTCGGGGTTTCCTATACTGGGCCACACAAAAAATGTTTCCTTTACTAAAGAAGGAATATTCTAGGTTATAATTCTTGCTACATAACTGTTTTACAGTCCTCATCAATTAAAAAAAAAATTCCCCAAAAGCCAAAAAGACATTAATTCTCCTTAGGTTAATTATTTAGAGGTAAATGTTATCACCATAAATATTTTAGCAACTGAGTTCTTGTCAGGTTAGAGAGACACACTTAGGTTCGTGTTCAAAGAGTAACATGCTCTGTAAACAAATTGATTTTTTCCTAAATATAAATGCTCTTGTCATTCTTGGTGATTATAACATTTCTTTATGGTACAAATCAAAATGCCCTGGAGGTTAGTCAGTAGTCTCCTTATCACACTGCTCCTAACCTTAGGAAATCATTGACTGAATAATCACAAATAGAGGCTTTTACTCTCCTCCATTATAATAATGCATGTTGGTATAATTAACTGATCAGGCCTATTTATATTTGTTAGCAACAAATTAGTCTTTGCTTTTATCCTACCCAGAAATAAAGGTTCTTGCTATAGAGTGCATATCAGAATTCAGTTTTGCAGAAGAAATAGCAAAAGAGCTGCAATAAAAATCTGCACCCTATTTCTGCAAACAGCTAGCATGCAGTTCTATCAAGGGACTGGCTTAGGATTCCCAGCATGTTCTCAGTCCAGAAGCCAACAGCTTTGAAGAAAAAGACTGCCTAACTCAAGAGTCTTAGAAAACAAAAATCATTTCCTAAGACTAAGTAAATTTACTTAATAAACCATTGGTTCTAAGTTTGACATACATATGATTAGTATCTAGTGTCAACAGATCTCAAAGAATTTAAAAAGAAAAAAATTGTGAAGGATCTAAAAATGAATATATATTTTTTTTCATAAAATTTAAGGTTAATGATGACAGAAAGGTCTCACTTATCAAATTATTCAAAACAGTGGCTAAATATGATGCTAAATAAGAGAATCCCTGTAAAGAGTAAGTCGGTAACAGAAATGATGTGGACAGGATGAAACATTAAAGTGTAAATAAGTAAGTTAGTAATCAACCAGACAGGTTAAAAACAATGTAAATTAGTAACCCATAAGAATATATAAGGCATGAATTAAATTAATTCGGTACTCTGTGAGACACGTTAAGCAAAGATTAAATTAAGTCGATAATACCTTTGCTGAACAAAGATAAAAAAGGGATGGAAGAACCAGAAACACCAAATATTAATGATATACTTACTATAGATGAGGCACTCAATATTCATGAGGTGATAAATTGACTATCCCATGGTAACAGCTATTCTGGTTCCATGAGTATTGTACTAAGAAATGAAAATAAAGTCTGTAGCTCCTTATAAGGCTGCTGGCGAGCTGGAACTATTGGTCAGGTATACTTGCTTCTTTGTTGCCTCAATACAAGTGTATGCTGCTTCAGGCACATTCTGTTTGCTCCGCACCCTTTATTTAACTTCAACTCTGGTCCTCAAAACCTCAAACCCTCAAAATCTTCCCTTGGCAGTAAAGGCTAATGCTCTCCTAAGCACAGAAACTAAGAGCATTGGGTACTCCCTATTAGGTACTGTGGTCTTTCTTCCATGTTTGAATCGTATCGTAAGTATGACCATCTGTTGCATCTGTTTTCCCCCTGCTTATCACTCCATGTTTTAAAGTGATTTAAGAAACTGTATGATTTGAATGTTATAATATGGTCTGAGAACTTTACTGTTCTGTTGCCTCCAAAACAGCTAGTCTGGTAATATCATGTGGAGACTACCATTGTATTAAGCCACGATTATATAAATGCAATTTCCCATACAACATATACCAAGAGTTTGAGCTTCATTAAAATCATAGGAATAATTAATTCTGTTAAAATCAAAACTGCAGTCAAAGGGGGCTCCATCAGTGTGTCAGATCATGTCTTCTTCTCTTTGGAGGGCACCCATTACTCTGAAAATACAAGCCAAAAATTTTACTGTGGATTATAGTCCCTACATCAACCAACCTCTCACCCCATTCTTTTACCTGACCTTTCCTCTCATTACTTATTCTTTTACTTACTCTGTTCATTGCCCTAATCATTATTGCTAGGAAGTCTCCTTGTCTCTTGACTCAATCTGCAATGTTTTAAAAAAATACTCCCTCAGCCCAGAAATAAATCCACATTTATATGGTCAATTACTCTGAAAAGGAGGCAAGAATATATAGTGGGGAAAACATAGTCTCTTCATAAATGATGCTGAGAAAATTTGTTGTTTTTTGTTTGTAATTGTTTGTCACAATTACTCTGTGACAAAGGAGGCAAGACTATATAATGGGGAAAACAGTCTCTTCATAAATGATGCTGAGAAAACTGGAAAGCTACATGTGAAAGAATGAAAGTGGACCACTTGCACACACCATACAGAAAAATAAACTCAAAATTGATTAAAGACCTAAATGTGAGACCTGAAACCATAAAAATTTTAGAAGAGAAAATAAGCAGCAATTACAGACATCAGCTGTAGCAACATTTTTATAGATAGGTGTCTTAAGGCAAGGGAGACAAAAGCAAACCACAGGACTATATAAAGAAAAAAGCTTTTCCACAGCAGAGGAAGGCATCAACAAAATAAAAAGACAACCTACTGAATAGGAAAAGATACTTGCAAATGATGTATTCAATAAGGGGTTAATATCCAAAATATGTAAAGAACTCATACAACTCAACACCAAAAAACAAAACAAAACAAAACAAAAACCAATCTGATTAAAAAATAGGCAGGACATGAATAGACATTTTTCCAGAAAAGACATACAGACAGCCAACAGACATATGAAAAGATACTCAACATCACTAATCATCAGGTAAATACAAATTGAAACCATAAAAAGATATCACCTTATACCTGTCAGAATGGCTCAAATAAAAAAGAAATAGCAAGTGTTGATGAGGATGTTGAGAAAAAGGAACACTTTTACATCATTAGTAGGAATGGAAATTGGTACAGCTACTGTAGAAAACAGTATGGCGCTTCCTCAAAAAAATTAAAAATAAAATTACCGTATGATTCAGTAATTTCTTTTGGATATTTCCTGAAGAATACACACAAACTAATTTAAAAAGATATATACACCCTATGTGCAGCATTGTTTACCATAGCCAATGGAAACAACCAAAGTGTTCATCAGTAGATGAGTGGATAAGGAAGATGTGGTAGCTGTATATACAATGGAATATTATACAGCCATAGAAAGGATAAGATCCTGCCATTTGAGAAAACATGAATGGATCTAGAGGGTATTATGCTAAATGAAATAACTCAGACTGAGTAAAACAAATACCATATAATTTCACTCATAGTGGAATCTAAAAAAAAAGAATAGACAAAAAGCAAAATCCCATATAAATACAGAGAGCAAACTAATAGTTTTCAGAGAGGAGGAGCCTGGGGGTTTGGACAAAATAGGTGCAGGGGAGTGAAAGATCCAGGCTTTCAGTTAGGGAATGAACAAGTCACAGGAATAAAGGCCACAGCATTAGGAATAGAGTCAATGATATTATAATAGTGTTATACAGGGATAGACTGTAGCTGCACTTGTAGCGAACACAAAAAAATGCATAAACTTTTTTAATCACTATGCTGTGCACCTGAAACTAATATAACATTGTATGTCAAGCATATAAACAAAACACTTCCTACAGTTAATCCCTTCAAGTCTTTGCTTAAATGTTTCCCTTTAAATACCTAGCTATCCTTGTCATTCTATTTAATTTTAAATTCTGCAAACCTTCACAACCAACATTTCAATTTTTCCATTTCTTCCATAAAAACTTAACTCTGTTATCATCTAATTTATTTAATATGTATTGTATTCCTTGCTCAGTAGAATCTTAATTTTATTAGGGCAGGTTTTTCTATTTGGTTCTTTCTAACTCCTGCTCTTAGACTAGTGTCTGGCTTACATTCCATTAATTAATGGATACAATTTTTTTTTCACATTTTAACATAACATAAAGTTAAAAGAGCTCTAATTCTCAAGACTGGTAAGAATCTTGTGAGAAATTAATACAAGAGAATTTGTTGTGGTAATAAAATATGGGTATAGTTTGTTATAGAAAATAATTTACCATAATTATAGGGTTTAAATGTATCCATATCAATTTCAATCATTTATTCAATTTCTAGTACTCAATTTAAGGTAAAATATTTGAATTATAGGAATGTTAAAGTGTTCATCTATAAAATGTAGAAATATCAGCAAATTTTTTCATAACTGTAATTAGAAAATATCCTGAGATTTAAAATTAGTCATCTGGTCTTTTCAGAACATAGGATTTCAAGCATACTAATGACTCCATTTCTTGAATATTTTTTTCCAGATATTTCATAGCACAATTTTCTGAGCTGATGTTTTATAATATGATAGTGGTTTTTAAATATTTACCTCAAATTGAATGAATTCTTTCTTGAAGTAAAGATGGACTTGGCCATTTCCCATATCATAAGGATGATGGTATTATAATTAAAGATTGAGCTTCACTTTATTCATTAAAATAAGCAAAATTAAATTATAAACACATTTAACAACAAGATAATGTTTCTTCAACTTACTTTCATTAAAAAGATTGATTTTATATAATTATTATAATATTGATGACTAAATATTGGAAATCCGCATTGTAGCATGATTCTATTACCACCTATTACAACTTTATACATTTAAATTTTTTTTATTTTTTATTTGATGAGATGATGTATGTGAGGATATTTAAATCACTTTTCAAGAGAAGAAAATATTTATCTTTCATTAAAAATAGACACCAATCCTTCAAAAATAGCATCCTGCCTATCTATCACTTTATAATTAACCATCCATAACACAGGAGGATAAAAGAACCATTTCATTAAGTTCACAGATTCTGTAAGTAAGGAATTCAGGGCACAGTAGGTATGGCTCTTCTCTGCTTTAAATCTGGGGCCTCAGCGTACACAACTCAAATAGGTACTTCCAACAACTGGGAACTAGCAGTAAACTGGAGGAAGTATTTCCCAAATAATTTCTTCATTTAAGTGCCCAGCACTTTTTCAAGAATGGGTTCAGTTGAGACTCTTAACAGAAGCATTTATACTTTAACATTAGGTTGGTCAGACTTCTTACATGGAAGCTAAGTACTCCAAGCGTGAATGTGCCAGCAAACAAGATAGAAGCTTAATGTGTTTTAACGGATATTTATTCTCTGACAGTTCTGGTGGCTTAAAGTCCAAGGTCAAGATTCCAGCTGATTCATTTACTGGTGAGAGGTCTCTTCCTAGCCTATAGAGGACTACCTTTTCTATATGTCTTCACATGGCCTTTCCTTAGTGTGTACTTAGAGAAAGAGTAAACTTTCTTTTGTCTCTTCTGGTAAGGCTACCAGTCCTATTGGATCATGATCCCACCTTTATGACTCTAATTATTTCCTTAGAGAAAAATATATTTCCATATATAGCTACCCTGGGGCTATGAATTCCGAGGGGGACACAAACACTTAGTTCATAACAGTCGGAGAAACATTTGTGTTAGTGGCTCTTATCCACACTCAGACTTCAATTCCCTACCAAGAGCCAATAACCCCCCTTTAAGACAAGCAGGGTCAGGGCTGGATTGGGTTTCTTTAACATGTATTGGCTAACTAGAGGTAGATAATTCTAAAAGGAGGAAAAACAACAACAAAAAGGAATAAACACAGAAGTAGGGAATAAAAGTCAAGAAATTGATCTAATAGAAATCAAGAATCAGGAGGTATCACAGGGAATTAAGTGGACATCAATACCAAATGCTACTGAGATGGAGGAGGATATTGAATCATCAGTCGTCAATAGTAAGATCAGTCTAATCTGCTCTGAGTACAAACTGTTAAGAAGTTTTTTAAATATTTTGAAAGTTCAATTTGTGCTATTCAGGATAAATATCATGACACAGTGCTTAGCATTTGAGTAATAATTCATCCATAAATAATTTTATCCTCAGAGTGAATCATCTACCCATTAACTCACTGCTTGAAGGAAACTGAAATCCTTCTCTTAGATGTATATAATCCAGCATATAATCATATGTATAATTCTATCTATATACACATCTTTATTCAGTAATTTATAATTAGCATATGCTGGAAATACGTTAAATGGCAGTCTTCTATTTAATAACATATGACTAATAACCCTGTGTTTCATGCATGATACAGATTTTTGCTTCTGATTCATATCACACAAGGTTAGCAACCATAATATTTTATAAGCTAAGTAAATATAAAAATATCTTTGCAGAAAACTTTAACAAAAATAAATCACTTGGCAAAACTGTTATGTGATTCACATAATGCCGTAATTATTAGTCACTTGCTAGAACAAGTAATTTAAGCCCTTTACCTTCTTTTTAAATTTTAACAAAAATAAACTTACAAGAGAAACTTTTAAATGTTGATTATCTATTTACCACTCTTTGTTTAATCCAAAGTTAGTAAAGTTTATATAATTATTGAAATTCAACATATAGCTATTGATATTTATTTGCTTTCCATCTACTTTATACAGAGTAGAGTAGTCAGGTGAGATAAGTCTTAAACATGTGACTAACAGGTTTACCTTAAAAATATTCTGTGACATTCATGGTTTGCATTTTTCATCCATATTCTTAACCTTCATTTGCTTTTAAGAGTTTCCTCAGTAGCCCTGACATTGCATTTCTTCCTATCACTGTATTCTATAAAAAGGTTCTTATTGTTTGTCATACTTTTCTATATTCTTTAATAATATTTGCTTTTTTAGTCTCTCACCATATTCAAAATGTTATTCTAAGTAGTATTAATGAATAAAAAATAATCTGACCAACCCTGCAATCTTTGTATTCTAATTAACTTCTAATAGAGCAATCAGGTTTACCACTTCTAAATCCTAAATATCTTATTTATTTTTCACTGTCCACAGGCAGTATTATACATGAATGACCTTGGAATATCACCTAAGAGAGTACTGCAGAAAACATGTTCACTGGGGCATAACAAACTAAAAATCATGAATTTATAGGCTAGTAGGGCTTGTGTCTACCATTTTATAACTAAGTTCTCACCTAGATCAAGGTTAGCATATTGACTTAGTTGCAAGTATGTTCGAAGGAAAATTTAATTAATATTATTATTTTGAATTTTTCAACTAAGTACTTCCAACATCGGGTCAAGGAATTAGAACTATAGAAGGATTGGTGACAAAGGCAAAGCAGAGGTGAATCAGTGTAATTGTAATACATTGACAAATGTATTGTCACACAAGTTATGACAATACTTCAAGGGCAGATCTTGACTTCACAATTGTGTTTACCAATACAGCTGGTTTACAATTTTGGGAGACAAGATGAGGCATATGAAAAAGTAATCTTAAAAAATCTTAAATTCAGGGCACCTTCCAGGATAATGGCAATTTAAATTTCCCCCAATTAACATACAGAATACAAGTAAAATCACCCAGAGCCCAGACCAACAGTGTCTCAAAGAGAGACCATATACTGTACCAACTGACATAGAAGTGAGGAAATAAATAATTGACACCACAGAGAACAGACATATCACAGAAAAAAAAAATAATAATGAAAGAACTGTGTCAAAAGAGGAGTATGCGGGGGCCCATATTATAGGAATGCTGATAATATCAACAAAATTTCACTTCCAGAAGGAAATAGTCTATTTTTCCTAAAATCAACACTGGAACATCAAAATAAAGGGAAATTTTATATATATACATATATATATCATATTGTATCATATCATATATTTTATCAATTTATACCTTTTACCTACAGGTTAAATTTGTGACACTCGACTTTGAAGATTCCCCCTCAAAAGCAAAAAATATATGTACAATTCTGCATATACATTAGGAAAAACTGTAAACAATCTAACCATATATGCTGACTATAAACATTTTTTTTTTTTTTTTAAATATTTTATTTATTTATTTGACAGAGAGAGATCACAAGTAGGCAGAGAGGCAGGCAGAGAGAGAGAGAGGGGAGGAAGCAGGCTCCCTGCTGAGCAGAGAGCCCGATGCGGGACTCGATCCCAGGACCCTGAGATCATGACCTGAGCCGAAGGCAGCGGCTTAACCCACTGAGCCACCCAGGCGCCCTATAAACATTTTTTATAAGCCTATGAAACAAGTGTAAGATTTAGTCAATATTTTTAATATTAGTAATAAGTATTATAATTTTAAACTATTTTGGACATTTTACAGGATAAAATCTAATCCTTCTTTATAAGAGAATAAGAGAATGCCTGGTAATAACCTATTTGTCTAATTAGAAAAATGATCACCTCACAAATTTCAGTGAAAGAATATACATAGGCAAGAATTATCAATAGATGATAAAGTCATTCATTGAAAATGTGGATACTTCCACAGGAATAAGAATTATAGATCATATCTGAATCAATCTGATTTTAAAGTCCATGTTTTCTATCTCTGCACAAGCCTTCCTCCCAGAGTGAACATTGGGATTTTAAGTACATCATTGGCATGTCAACCTCCCCACTTTATACTTTTTTAAAAATTATATTTGGAAATCAGGGAGTTTATCTTGTTTTTTTTCTTCCCTATGCGGCAGCTGCTTACTACACAGGAGAAACAAACCTAGACCAAGGATTCCTATAACAAAGTTTATTGAAGAGTTCCAAGCACCTGAGGCAAATTGCAATTGATGTAAATAGTATCCTAAACAGAGTAGAATTTTGTTGTAAACAAGACCTCATTCTGAAGTCAACAATATAATGCAAAATTGAGTCAGGTCAACACTTCTCTTGAACAACACCTTTAAGGGGAAAACAAACTGTATTTTCTCTCAGTAGAGCCAACTTGATTATTTTTTCTTCAGTATTAGAACAGATATCTATAGCTTTGTGGGAGTACAAGCTAAACAGCTGGTTTACAATTTTGGGAGACAAGATGAGGTATATGAAAAAGTAATCTTAAAACACTAGAAACAGAGGGTGCTACCATGCTGACAGTAAGAGGGTCAAATGCACATGAAAAAACAGGGAATGATGGATTAACTCTGTGTGAGACAGAAGAACTCTTCCACCTCCTCTGCTGTTTCCGTAGATTCTGATAAATTAGTGTAATTTAAATTCACTCTACCAATGTGTGTGCACATACTGAAACTGAAAAGAATATCGATAAAAGTCATACCTTTAAATGGCTTCATCTCTTAGGCATACCCAAGTTCCTGGCGTTTGTCCTCTATCTGAAGCTCTCGAGACATAGGATCTTCCTCCTGCACATTTCCACAGAGATCACCTCCATCTTGTCAGGGAAAATTTCCCCTTTCAGAGTTTGGTCTTGCCTTAGCATTCATCTCCCTCTGCATTTAGGTAATAAGTCAACAAAAAGAACACAGGCAGATAAGCAAGAGAAGAGGGTGACGAATTCGGTGCTCCAACTGCAATGTAAGGTTCCTGCTTATATAAACAAGTAAAACGCCCGCCTCTCCTTGATTGGACACATCTGGGCTAGACTGTATGGCTTGGAGAGCAGAGTAGGGGCTCTATCACGATTAGAACTTTTCTGATGCTCCCAAACCGAACAACATTAAAAGACAGCTATGGATCAATTCTACCAAATATTCCTGGGTGATCTTGGGCACATGAACACTCATTTACTGTCTTCCTGTGAGAGTAAGGATCAACTACACCTTTCCTAAATTCTTGGTCACCTTGCCAGGGATTTTTAATCTCTCTTTCTCATATATATATATATATATATATATATATATATATATATATATCCATAAGCACCTAAAAAAATAAATAAAATAAAATAAAATAAAATTTAAAAAGAGGATTCTACAATGATGTCGTCTATTCTAGATCCACATTAAGAAAGAGAAGTATTTACAAAATATACAATTAAACCTCCAAAGTCACAAGAGAGACAAGGTTTCAATTGTAAGATGAAAGGTGCTCTGTACCCCTTAGATTCAGTCTTCTGGTTCCCGCAGGCTGAGTGGGCCCGTGGGTGTGGCCATCGATTGAAGGAAGACCAGGGTGAACTTTATTGCCACTTAGTGTAGTAGCGTTTAAATTATGGCCCTAGGCATTATCATCTCCTAGGAATGTGATAGAAATGCAAATTTTCTGGCCTCTCTCTGGCCAGAGTCAGAAATCTGGGGGTGGGACTTAGCCACCTGAGATTTAAACAGGCCCTCCAAATTGAGCTAATGCACTCTGAAGTTAAAGAACTTGCTTGGTGCAGAGAACCTACATTGTGTGCCCCGGGCTTATTTTGTTTGGGCACTTTTGAATCCCAGCAAAGATAGAAACCCTTAAGACAAGGCTATAGAAGACAACTCTTGACTAATAAGAGGGCCCATAATTAATTTAAAACACTGATGTGGGTTAAAGAATGATGGGAGGCTTATTTCAAATGTTTTACTGATTTAATCTTCATTCACCTTCAAGACAAGGAAAATAGGGACATGAATGACATTTAATTAGTATTTTATTTTTTAAAAATTTTCATCTCTCTGCATTTCAAAAAATATTGCTGTACTTTTTACTTATAATTAGAAAGATATAGTCTATTATTTTATTTTAAACTTCATCAATTTCATGTCATCCAAATTATTTTAATTTAAAAGTGCCTATTTGTCTTCCAGCTTTGTAAAAGGAACTGGAGTAATGCACCTTCATTTCATGTCCTGCTACTGAAATGGCTTGAGCTTGGTTAAGTTATATAATCCTCTATTCCTCGATTTCCTCTTCTATACATTGGGTAATAGTATCTGAAACCTAGGGAACCCATGTTATTATGTTTCAGTAAGTGGGTAAAAACCAGAAATGGGAATCTAACAGCCGAGATTTACCAGAAAAATGTGCTACATAATTAAAGTAATAATTCAGACTTACTATCTCTCTTCTGAAAGAATCCTCTATTCCATTTCTCTTAGTTAGCAATCCCTTTTGTCTATTCTCAGTGATTCTTTATAGGAGGAGATTACTTTTGCTGCTGAAATTCTACTTTCACCATCATCATAGTTGTCTAAACAATTCTAAGACAATTTTTTTTAAATCCAACATTTCTGATCTTAGTTTATCATAATCATTCTTTTAAAAGGAGCCGTCCAGCTGGATAAACCATACATGACAAAAATGAGAAAAAGATGCACCTCAGTATGTAGATACTCATGAAGACAAAATTTTTACTCCACGTGCTCCTGAAGATAATTTGAGAAAGCTAAATATGTAAGTATGGTTAAATAAATATACAAAAATCAGAAAAAAAAAAAGAGAAACGTCTATCATTGTGATAACAGCAATGAACATATATCAATAAAATTATTTTCAGCAATAGAAAAAAATGTAGCATATTTATCAATTAAACCATCTCATCATCTCATGCCTAGTTGAATAGACTTCTGTGGCACTATGTTCAAGAAATAATATAAAATGTAATAATATATTCCTTCAAACTTTTGTATAGTTTTATATATTTTTATTTTTTTTTATTATTTTCTTAATATTTTTTATTTATTTATCTGACAGATAGAGAGATCACAAGTAGGCAGAGAGGCAGGCAGAGAGAGAGAGGAGGAAGCAGGCTCCCTGCCAAGCAGAGAACCCGATGCAGGACTTGATCCCAGGACCCTGAAGGCAGAGGCTTAACCCACTGAGCCACCCAGGCACCCAGTTTTATATATCTTTTAAAATACTAATTTAATTACATTCATGATACGTGAATAAGTATGTATTAAAATTAAATAGTATAGATAAAAATAATTTTCTATTAATTATTACAACCCTTAATTGAAGCCCCCTTCTCATAAATCTCTGGTCTCCTTTGATTTTTTTTTTTTTTTAATTATAGAGGAAAAGGAGGTCCTTTTATGCCTTAAGAACTGAGAAGCCTGGAAGCAAAATGGTTATTTCTAGGTTCACAAAACTAACAGAAATGAAACAAATAGCTTGGGGCTCTAGACTGTCAGCTTAAATCAACATCAGAGAACGAGACAGCTTATTTGGTAGCCCTAAAATAATTCTATATTCTAAATGCAGGAGCAACTTTGCTGAAAATCAGACCCTAATTTTAATGGTGCTGGTTACAGATGACATATGTTGAATTTGCTGCTTCCTCCAGAGTCCATGTGAGACTTAGGACAGCATTGGTGGGATCTGGATAAGGATACCCAGGTGGGCTGGCACTACTGAAGATCTGAAATGGGAGAAGGCCAAATGCCTGTTTTTCTTGCAGTGATGCACACCGAAGTTCCTTAGGCCAAAACCTAGACATCTTTTTCTGTACCTGTACCTTGTCTTCCTCTTGTCCCACATCCAATGAAATACCAAGCTCTTTTTCTTTTTTTTAAATACCAAGCTCTTCTTTTTTGAAATACCAAGCTCTTTTAAACTCTACCGCCTACACACCTTTTAACTTATTTTTATTACCATTGTCATCTCTTTAGCCTGTACATAAACTATTATTATATACTTCCCTGGGGTGCTAGCCACTTCCTGCATTTACTATCTCGATATTACCTCAGTACTTTATTTGTCTTTTCAATCTTCCAATATCAAAACGTGCTCGATTAAATGATCTCTGTGAAAATAACTGGCGTGGCTCCTGCATTCAGTATCTGATGCCAGTATCTGAACTGAGAGGTTTTAAAAGCTTGGGAGACATTTAGGGGACAGTGAGGAATTTCCTGCATAGCCAAGTCTTCAATTCACAAGACAGCCCTAACATTTTAAAGATTTGGGGATATAACTATGTAGAAATCAAGCAAATCACCTAACGAGAGGATGCTGAAGAGGAAGAACTAGATCCACAGAGCCCAGAGAAATGTTGATATTTAAGGAATGAGTTTTAGAGAAGCTACAAAAAAAGCTGTGATAACATGACCAAGGAACTTAATTCAATTTCCTTTAATATTAACTGTTGCATTCTTAAATTTACAAATTTCTTGAAAATACATTTGATATGGATGTTATTATGATAAGAAAGCCTATTTTATTTCCCTATGTAAGTCAGATGTTTAAGTTAGAAGATTTAAAGATAGATGTTTGGTTAGAGACTAGTTCTTTTCTATCTCAGAAAAGAGAAAACGAAAGCTTAAAATTACATAAGGTAATGTCAAATGCATACACTTCCTAAGTTAACTAGTGCTAACAGTGTCTAGACTATTACTTGGCTATTTTGGGCTAAGTCCTCTTTCTCCTGTGCCATTTTCTGTGAATCTAAAATAGTCTAAGTCTGGGGTCGGCGGGGAGAAAGGATAAATAAAGAATACTCTGGAATATTCATTTACTGACATGAATATTTTGACAAACTGAATAATTTTGATGTAACTTGCCTCAGGTACTTGAAGTGATCAGTCTGCATTTCCTAAAAATATGCTACTGAAACCCATTAAATCCCCAAATTCAGTATCTTTCTTTATGCCTTTTCTTAAGAGCCTAGTCCTTAAGAATGCTGTTGAGTCTCTTTATATTGCCACAAGCTAGTTTATCCCTTACTCGGTGTTTAAACTTAGGAAATTTCCTCAGCATCCTTTCTTTACTTTTTCCTCATCAGTAGTAAGAAGGATAATCATGGACTCTCACAATTAGAATTAAATAAATTATTACATGAAAAACATTTTAAATTATTGCACACAATGAGTACCTAGCAAGCTATTATATTTAATAATATTACTATTAATCTTCCTTCTGTCATTCGTAGAAAGCTGTAAAGAGTATTAACTAGTGAAAGTGCAATATAGTGTGGAATGAATTTTGAACAGCTATCTAAAAATTAATTGTAATGTGAAAGTTAAAGTTTCTCACAGCTTTCACAAACAACTGAATATACCTGAATATATCTGATATGTGTTTATACATATATATAAATTCTACCAAGGAGCAGAAGTTAGCTATTTCATACAGGTAAAACACCAATTGCCAAATTTTGTGTATCCTACTTTATCGATTAGATAGGAATTAGTATTTCCATTTTATAGATGAGAAACCAGAGATTTCAATGGTCAAATAGATGACCCTTGGTCCCTCAGTAAGTGGTGTAATTGGGAATAGATAAGGTATTTAAATTTTGGGTTTTTTAAGTATCGAGAAATCCTCTAAATATGTATATTTGTGAGACTATCTATAAACCTATCATATACATAAGAGATCAAAATAACATGTGGGGTTCAATATATAATGCAATTCACTTTTACTTTTTAAAATAAGTCATTTTTATTCATAATTGATATCAAGCAAATCATAATTATGGACCTACTCATTTTATGATCCCAAATGATGTATCTTTTCCCAAGTAATTTTTTAAAAATATTTTTAATGACAGTACATAAATCATTGAGAAAACAAGTCACTCTAGCTAGACATCTGCTATTTAAATTAAAGGCCAATAAAATAGTGGAATAAACCTTTCTGCTAAAAAACAGACAGATGGTCAGTTAAGCAAAGTGTTTCATAAATTGAATATGAGATAGTATGATTAATTATCAAATATGTATTCATATATTAATCAGAACCTAAATTGGGCATAATAAAAAAGTTAAGTTTCTGTTTCTAGCCAAATATATTTGTTATATTTGTAGGTTATTTTCTTTGTGTTCAAGTTAAGGTCTATTTTGTTTTCTTGCTTCTGCGGTCTTTTACTATGTGGTCTGTTTTCTCTGCTCTTGATTGTACTTTTTCTGGTATTAGGTAGGCTTGTATTTTTATTTTAAAATATGCCCTGGAGGCTACAAGGTTGGTTCAACATCTGCAAATCAATCAATGTGACACAATACATTAATAAAAGAAAGAAAAAGAAACATATGATACTCTCAATAGATGCTGGAAAAGCATTTCACAAAGTAAAGCATCCTTTCGTGATCAAAGCTTTTCAAAGTGTAGGGATAGAGGGTACATACCTCAATATCATCAAAGCCATCTATGAAAAACCCACCGCAAATATCATTCTCAATAGAAAAAAAAATGAGAGCTTTTTCATTAAGGTCAGGAACATGGCAGGAATGTCCATTATCACCACTGCTATTCAACATTGTACTAGAAGTCCTAGCCTCAGCAATCAGACCACAAAAAGAAATTAAAGGCATCCAAATTGGCAAAGAAGAAGTCAAACTATCACTCTTTGCAGATGATAAAATACTTTGTGTGGAAAACCCAAAAGACTCCACTTCAAATCTGCTAGAACTTGTACAGGAATTCAGTATAGTGTCAGGATATAAAATCAATGCACAGAAATCAGTTGCATTTCTATACACCAGCAACAGGACAGAAGAAAGAGAAATTAAGGAGTCAATCCCATTTACAATTGCACCCAAAACCATAAGATACCCAGGAATAAATCTAACCAAAGAGGCAAAGAATCTGTACTCAGAAAACTATAAAGTACTCATGAAAGAAATTGGGGAAGACACAAAGAAATGGAAAATGTTCCATGATCATGGATTGGAAGAACAAATATTGTGAAAATATCTATGCTGTCTAAAGCAATCTATGAGTTTAATGAAATTGCTATCAAAATACCATCCCTTTTTTTTTTTCAAAGTAATGGAAAAAATAATCCTAAAATTTATATGGAACCAGAAAAAACCTCGAATAGCCAGAGGAATGTTGAAAAAAAAAAAAAAAAAGCCAAAGTTGGTAGCATCACAATACCAGACTTCAAGCTCTATTACAAAGCTGTCATCATCAAGATAGTATGGTACTGACACAAAAACAGACACACAGATCAGTGGAACAGAATAGAGAGCCCAGAAATAGACCCTCAACTCTATGGTCAACTAATCTTTGACAAAACAGAAAAGAATGTCCAGTGGATGGGCTCCTGGGTGGCTCAGTGGGTTAAGTCTCTGCTTTCGGCTCAGGTCAGGATCTCAGCATCCTGGGACCAAGGCCTACATCAGGCTCTCTGCTCAGCAGGGAGCCTGCTTCCTGCTCTCTCTGCCTGCCTCCCTACCTACTTGTAACCTGTTTCTCTGTCAAATAAATAAAAAATAAAATCTTTAAATCAAAAAAAAAAAAAAAAAGAATGTCCAATGGAAAAAAGACAAGTCTCTTCAACAAGTGGTGTTGGGAAAATTGGACAGCCACATGCAGAAAAATGAAACTGAACCATTTCCTTACACCACACACACTACACTCCAAATGGATGAAAGACCTCAATGTGAGAAAGGAATCCATCAAAATCCTTGAGGAGAACACAGGCAGCAACCTCTTCAATCTCAGCCACAGCAACTTCTTCCAAGAAATGTCGCCAAAGGCAAGAAAAGCAAGGTCAAAAATGAATTATTGGGACTTCATCAAGATCAAAAGCTTTTGCACAGCAAAAGAAACAGCCAACAAAATCAAAAGACAATGGACAGAATGGGAGAAGATATTTGTAAATGACATCAGGTAAAGGTCTAGTATCTAAAATCTATAAAGAACTTATCAAACTCAACACCCAAAGAACAAATAATCCAATCAAGAAATGGGCAGAGGACAGGAACAGACATTTCTGCAAAGAAGACATCCAGATGGCCAACAGACACATGAAAAAGTGCTCCATATCACTCAGTGTCAGGGAAATACAAATCAAAACCACAATGAGATACCACCTCACGCCAGTCAGACTGGCTAAAATTAACAAGTCAGGAAACGACAAATGCTGGTGAGGATGTGGAGAAAGGGGAACACTCCTACACTGTTGGTGGGAATGTAAGCTGATGCAGCCACTATGGAAATCAGTATGAAGGTTCCTCAAAAAGTTGAAAATAGAGCTACCCTATGACCCAGCAATTGCACTATTGGGTATTTACCCTAAAGATACAAACGTAGTGATCCAAAGGGGCATGTGCACCCGAATGTTTATAGCAGCAATGTCCACAATAGCCAAACTATGGAAAGAACCTAGGTGTCTGTCAACAGATGAATGGATAACGAAGATGTGGTGTGTGTGTGTGTGTGTATATATATATACATACAGTATAGGAATACTATGCAGCCATCAAAAGAAATAAAATCTTGCCTTTTGCGACAACGTGGATGGAACTAGAGGGTATTATGCTGAATGAAATAAGGCAATCAGAGAAAGACAATCATCATATGATCTCCCTGATATGAGAAAGTTGAGAAGCAAAGTGGCGGGTTTGGGAGGTAAGAAAAGAAATGATGAAACAAGATGTGATCGGGAGGGAGACAAACCATAAGAGATTCAATCTCACAAAACAAACTGAGCGTTGCCAGGGGGAGGGAGGTAGGGAGAGTGTGGTTGGGTTATGGACACTGGGGAAGGTATGTGCTATAGTGAGTGCTGTCAAGTGTGTAAAGCTGGTGATTCACAGACCTGTACCCCTGGGCCTAATAATACATTATATGTTAATAAAAAATAATTTAAAAAAATAAAAATAAAATATGCCCTGGAGCACCTGGGTGGCTCAGTCAGTTAACCGTCAGACTCTTGATTTCAGCTCAGGTTTTGATCTCAGGATCTTGGGATCAAGCCCTATAATGGGCTCTGTGCTCAGGGGGGAATCTGTTTTTCCCTATGCCCCTCCTCCTGCTCATGCTCACCCTCTGTCTCTCAAATAAATAAATAAAATCTTCTAAAAAATTTAAAAAATAAAATATGCCTTTATATTTATTACTCTGTAAATCCTGTTTTTTTTTAAATACTTCTCATTAGATACATATTGAGAACAACGATATGAAGGACTTGAGTGATCTTCCTTCCCTATCTCTTCCTCTTTCCAGTACCCAGTTTTAAGAATCAGTACTATAGTACTTCCTCAAATTATGAGAGGTGATGTCAATAAACCTATGCTAAAGTGAAAATATCATGTCAAAAATTCATTTACTATACCTCACTTACTGAACATCATAACTTAGCCCACCCTACCTTAAACATGCTCAGAACATTCACGTTAGCCTATAGCTGAGCAAAAGCATAAAGTCTATTTTACAATAAGGTACTAGATATCTCGTGTAATTCACTGAGTAATGCACTGAAAGTGAAAACCAGAACGCTGGCATGGGTTACAACGGCTTCAAGTGCATCTGTTGTTCGCCATCGTGATTGTGAGGCTGCCTGGTAGCTGAGATCAGGAGACAGCACTGCACCACATATCGCTGGCCTGGGGATGCAAATTCAAAATTCGACATGCAGTTTTATTAAATCCCTATCACTCTCACACTATTGTAAAGTCAAAAAATCGTGTAAGTTGAACCATTGTACATCTGGGACTGTCTGTATTATTATTTTTTTATAATACACCGTAGTAGAATCTTCTAAGTTTCTATAATACAAGTGGTTTGTGCTTATTCTCCTTTCCACCCTCTCCCCCTCTCCTTCCATTTACATGCTCTTTCAACACTGTTATCCTTGCACTTGTATTCTAAAACAAATGTCCTAAAAATATGAGCTACAATGTAATTTCTGCGGTATACTTGCTGGTATAAAATCTCTGTCTCAGACTTCTCCTTCCCTGAGTGTCTACTAGATGTGGCTCCATTGTCTTCTTGACTTGAATGTTCCAAGGTGAAATCTCTTCGCACTTGGCTGCCCTTCTATTAAGAGGGACTTCATAAAAAAACAAAAACAAAACACCCTTATTGCCCAGAAGATATTCTTTGGTTTTAATTTTAATAAATTCACTCATTATCAATTTTTCTTATTTTTAACTATTTCAGTTTCGTTTTCTCTGGGACATGTCTGTTACTTAAATATGTCATTTCAAGTGTTCTTTTTCCCCCCCTGGAAAAGTTTTGCCTGAATTATATCTTAAAATATGGGTTTATCCATTGTCTTAGTTTTATTCTATGAGCTCTCCAAATAATTGTTTGATGGGTTTTCTTTGCAATCTATGCCTATCACTTTTTCCCTAATACCTTTTGTTTTTTGTTTATTTGTTTGTTTTGTTTTGTTTTTGTCTCCTTGTAGTTTGTTCGAGTGATAGCTGTCCTATGTCTCTTTTCCAGGCATTGTATTGCGCTTTCTGTATCATTCTTTCTCCATTGTACACCAACTAATGTAGCCTTTACTTTTCCTGAAAGCCTCTTTTTTTATTTTCTTCCTGAATTCTGTTAGCTCTTGTTTTGCCTCCTACTCTATTATGTAGCCAATACCTTTTGTTGTCTGGCCATCTATTCCTGGTTCCCATCTTCATTTTTCAATGTTTTTTTGTTTGTTTAGTTTTTGTTTTTTGCTTCTTTTTACCTAGTGTCCATTTGGGTTTACTTCTGATTGTTGCTTATTTTTTGAGAAGGAACCAACTAAAATTTCAAGCTATGTGTTTGGAAGCACGATGGAAACCAAGCGGAGGCATTATATAATCATCCTAAGGTAGACCGTCTCCAGAAACTTTTCACCAACTGGGTTATTTCCTTTCAGTTTTTGCCATTCAAAACCTAGGACTTACCTGGTTCTGTATTCTTTGCACACTATTGCAACATCTTCTAGGTGTGGGGAAGAAAGTCTAGATAATAGAAAATCTTCAGAACCACCTCTTCCTCCACCCTTTGAAGTTACATAATTGGACTCCTAGGAATACTTCTCATTTTCTCCTTTTTCTACTCTTACCATAGATTTTTCATTACAGCAATTGTTGTAATCAAATAATTATTGAATATACCTTTGAGTATAAATATACTATAGATTCAAATGGACTCACTGATTAACTAAAGAAATGCTCAGAAATAGTAGTGAGTAGGCCTTTTAACTATAACTTATTAACAAGCTGAAAGTAGTATTTTGTTCACCCAGTAATTGGTAGAATTGAAATGTGAAGTCAGGTAGGTTGGTTGTGACATCTTTGCTTTAACTTGTCCACACTGGTCTATCCTTCAACTTCCTTATCTCAGTTGAGGTTTACAGGTTATACATTTTAAGGGACAGCAAGTCTGTAAAATAAGGGTAGAATAATATCAATTACTCAGAACTAACTACACAGTTAGCCAGGTTTTAGCAGGAGAAAAAGAAATTGAAGTAATAAACCCCTTGGAGTAGCTAACAGATTAAGAAATGTATAGAGAGAAAGCCCTGGGGGGAATTCTGCTACCAAATGGCAATTAATAGTAATGGAGACATTATTTATAAATATTTCTGAAGCAGGGATAAAAATGGACAAGACTCTGAAAATTAGAGTGAATTAGAGTGATCATTTGAGTACATGAGGCTTGTTGGTATCAAAGGGTATCATCCAGAATTGGTCAAATAATCCAAAGCCCTAGAATACCCTCAAACATAAAAGAGCAAAAGGACATAAGAAAGGAATCCTGTTAGGGGTACCTGCGTGGCTCGGTTGGTTAAGCATCAGACTCCTGATTACAGCTCTGGTCATGATCTTGGGGTTGTGGAATTGAGCCCCGTATAGGACTCTGCTCAGCACAGAGTCTGCATGTCCCTCTCCTTCCCCCTGCTTGTGCATTCTCTCTTTCTGCCTAAAATAAATAAAATCTTAGAAAAAAAAAAAAAAGAAAAGAAAAGAAAGAAAGGAATCCTGTTAGACAGTTGAAACTAATCTAGAATGCAATCTGAGTTAGCCCTTCAAACATCCCCATATCAAAACATACCTCCTTCAGGGCAGAGAAAAACAGAACATGAAATATGTAGTCCAAAAATAAAAGAACTGCAATTAAAATAAATAAAATAAAGCTTCCCATGCTACCAGAGGAAACACAATAGGTAGTTTCATTCACATAATACAGAAAACTGATTAGGGGTCACTGAATTAGTCATATTGGATGCGAGAAAATTAAAGAAATCACATGACATCTACACAAAGATATTACATAATAAGTCAAAAGAGAAAGTAAAAAAAAAAATTCAAGACCCATTTCTGAAATAGGAGTTTTTTCACTAAAGTCCACAAATGTTTCAAGCTATAGGAAAATTTAGACCTTTACATAAATTCAATATAATGGAGCCAAAATTTATGTAACAAAACAAAACAATGAGATGAAATGGGAGACTTAAAATAGAGTGAAACAGATTGAAGACAAATATATCATAGCTATAAACAACACAGGACAGACTAGATATAGCTGTTGCCAAATTTTTTAACATGGACAAATGCTACAAATGATTTAACTGACTGCATGAAAAAAAAAAATGGATTAAGGAAGTACTAAGATGATAACGACTCCTGAGAATAAAACTTATTTCAGGACTGATGCACTTAAGTAAAATACATAGTGAATATTAAAGAAAGAATATTCAAATTACCCCTGGAAAAATGGGTCCCAGAAATGAAGGAATTATTGATAAACATTTAAATTTGATCACAGGTAAAATTGATATTTAGTTATTTGTTTATCAGTGCACTCACTGAATAAATGATTATGGTGTCCCTTCTTCTTGGCAGTAGAATAAAATGCAAAAGACACATATGGATTCTGGCCTAATGGAATTTACATTCTAGTATGAATATACTGGCTGTACCCTCATGAAAACCAGTAGTCAAAGAAGTAACTAAAATAACTATGTTTCAGTAAATGTAATTAAGAAAATATAAACAGCCAGAACAATCAACAGAATGATTATGGAGAGCATTAGAAGAAGTTGAAGGTAAGATTATTAAATATATAAGAATGATCCAACAATGGGAGAAGAAATATTTCTAGGAAAGAAACAAAAGGTATAAAGGCTTATAAGCAAAGAAAGGAGTTGGTTTTTCATATTTTTTTAGCATGTCACCCTGTAATAAGCCACCATTACTTAATTAATTTATTTCTATATAAATATACAGTAAGACTGAGTTTACACTTTATAAATAGTTCTGTTTAAGTCATCTTAACTTTAAGAAGAAATAGTAGCATGTGCTACCAAATCATTCTTGAAAGGGCTTCTGCCTATTTATTTAAGTCCCCATCAACAACATCCTGGAATTTTCTTTTCCTCATAAACAGATGCATGTCTCACCAATATTTTGAATTTTCAACCTTTGACTGTTAAAGCCAATATGATGATTCTCTTTGAGTTCAAATAGTAATGATAAAACCATGTTTCTAAACAAACCAATAGAGTAATCTGCAGCTGTAGATTTGGTTTCCCAAAACCTTGAGAAAACATACCAACTTCTTTTATATAAATCTAAATGCCAAAAATATATGAGTTAACAACTCCCATGTCCCAGAGTTAGGTTTCAGTTCCCCAGGATTCTGTGGTTCTTTGTTAATTGGACAATATGCACATCATATTAGAATATTTTGGCTTTCATCATATGCTAAGACACAAGGATTCCAGCAAGTTCTTGCCAACAGTTGACCAATTCTGGGGACTCTTTCAGTGACTGTATTAGAATCCACCTCTTTCTACCTTCCTCAGAAGCTCTCTGCCTCAGAAGCTGCTGGAACTGAGGTAAGAGAAAGCAGGTATTTGGCTGGGTTTCCAAAGTGGAGGCCTACATTCATATAGAAAACTTCCAACTTTCATCAGAAGAAAGAACTACTGTATCTTGAGTCATCTCATTAAAATGGTGCAGGTGATGCATCTTTATAGTGGTCTGCCAAGCACGGAAAGGAATAGTGAGCCAACATCAAATAATTTTAGAGATTGGGAAGGCCAAGATCAAGCAGACTATGTCTGGTGAGGACCAGCTGCCTGGTTCATAGATAGCCAACCTTTTGGTTTCTCCTCACACACTTAAAGAACAAGAAGTTGCTTTTTAAAAAGATACACAGATCAGTGTGGAATAAGAGAAAGCTTGATGAAAAAAAGACTGGAATGATTAAACAGCTAAGCCATTGGGTCTCTTTATAACTAGGACTTTTTTCTATTTGTAATTGAAAATCATCAAATGTTTTAATCAGCAAATGACATGATTCCTTTAGTTTTTTAAGGAGTTCACATTTTATTTTTCTGTATTATGTGTTCATTGAATTAGAAGGGTCCAGAGTAGAATTGGGGAGAATAGCTAGGTAATATCTGCATACCTTATGTGACAATGACACTTCACTTTGATAACATCAGAATTCATTAAGAGAAATTAATACCTTTGTAATACTTCAGACACAAAACCTCCAAGTATACTAAAGGGTTTGAAGTAAGTAATGATGAAAAAGGAGTACCTGAACATGACATTAGATTTCTGGCCCAAATATCTGGTGTCAGCACTGAGGAAACCCCAGTCTACTCAGGTAAAGGGAACTAGAGTGGAGAGCAATTTTGAGGTGAGAAAACTCAAACTTACTTTGGAACATTTAGAGAGATATTTAAAATAGGCAGTTCACTATAAATAATCGAGATACCACACAGGCAACTGAATATAGCAGCCTCTGGATAAAAATTTAGGGATAAAGATATAATTGTGTGAACCACTGGCATAAAAATGACACTAAATTTCAAGGTTTGGTTTAAGAATAACAAGGGAAAGAATGTCAGGAGAGAAAAGGAAGAGGACTTGATTTAAAAGGAGGAAAGAGCAGGAGTGACAGATAAAAAACAACCAACTGGATAACAGTTCAAAAGCCAAGAGGACAGAGTACCTCAAACTGCAGAAAATGGTCACATGGTTAAATGCTAAGGAGTTAACTCAGATCCAGACAAAGGAGTGTCCTTTGGAAACTGACTAAGAAATACTGTAGTAAAATAACCACAAGAATAGACATTACACCAATATTATGATAGTGTGGGAAAAAAAAATATGGTAGGGAATGCAAATGACTTAATTTCTTCATCTTTGAAAGGGTATTAACAGAAAAGTCTACAAATGATCAATCTAGATTTGAAAGATTAATTATTGAAAGTTATGACATCAATTCCCAATATATATAAATATAATGACATATGTAAGAAAAATTGGGAGTGAAAAGGACTTCAGGGACTGTAAGATGGGTAGAAGGAAATACATGGTCTTTATTTCACCTTCTTTACCAGTAAAACACCAAAGGCAAAATAACTCAGCATATAACACAACAGTTCTCCAGAATCAACCACCTGGTTCAAATCCCAGCTCTACAACTTATTGGAAGTATAAATTTTGCAAGGTTATTAAACTTCTACATGCTTCACTTTCTTCATTTATAAAAGTAACGTTTGCCTCACGTGGTTGTAGTAAAAAGTAAAAGGAATTAATCTGTGCAAAGCACATAGAAAAAATTCCATGATTTGATGAATGCTTGCTATCCTTATACTGTCTGAAGTTGATTAATCAGCTTAATTATGTCATATAAAACATAAAAAAAACATAAAATGTCAACTATGTCACTATGAACTTTCCAATCACTATGAAAAAAAGTCACACACACACAGTGAAACATATTATCAGTATGACAAATGAGAAACTAATGGAAGCATTAGGAATGAATTATAATAAAAAATAAAAGGAAATTGTAGAAAAAAACTTTATATATTAGTTATATGAATAAAAATAAATAAGATTCTGGGGCACCTGTGTGGCTCAGTCGGTTAAGCATCTGCCTTCGGCTCAGGTCATGATCACAGGGTCCTGGGATCAAGCAGACCTCCAGCTCCCTGTTTGGCAGGGAGCCTGTTTCTTCCTCTCCCTCTGTCTGATGCTCCACGTGCTTGTACTCTGTTCCTCTCTCTATGTCAAATGAATAAATTTTTTAAAAAATCTTAAATAAATACATACATACATAGGATTCTGTGTCTTTGTCTTATCCAAAAGGCACACTTTAAAGTGAACAGTGAAGACCTTGACAAAGAGCATTTTATAATAATAAATTCAGTCTGCATAAATCAGCAACAGTCACAAATGATATAATGATAAATTTAAAAATGTTAAAATACCTAGGGTATAAACTAATTGTAGCAAAAGTTTTTCAATTTGCTGGAGATTTCTTCATTTCCTGAAGAGCAATTCTAGTTTTATTTTCTCAAAACAAAGAAATTTGTACATCTGTTTTAGAGATATCTTATATGTTATTTCTATATTAATTCCTACCTTCTATTCTGATATACAGAATGAAATTTGTGGACAGAAGAAAATTTTAATAAATATTAACATTTTAAAGTATAAATTGTAGTAAATAAGTCAGGCAATTAGCTAAAAATAAATCATTAAAACATCCAAATAAAAATAGGAAAGGTGGAACATATGAGTTAAGATATATAGAAATAAACAAAGCCAAACAAAACAGTAGAATTGATTGATACATTCAAAAGCTGGTTTATTTTACAATAATGAGAATGACAATTAAGTTCCCAACTGACACAATGGAAGTCAGAAGAAAATAAAATGGCATTTTTAATCTGTGAAATAAATTAATTATCAAAATAAAATTCAATATGTAGTATATAGACATATATATAAATAAATTACAAAAATAAAAACAAATAAAGATGATAAATAAAGACAGAACTATCACTAGCAATCCTGTACTAAAATAATTAGTAAAGGAAGTACCTCAATGGGAGGAAGATGACCCAGGAAGTAAACATGAAAATGAAAGAAGGAAAAGGATAGCAATGAAAGGGCAAGGATATTGGGCAATATAAATAAATATTGACAACACAACAAATTAAATTGGTATCTTTTAAGTTTTAAAATATACACTGAATTATAAAACAGGAAATCAGAGGGCAAAATTTCCAGAAAAAATAATGAAGTGATAAAAGGAAAATATCTGAAAATATTGAGTTAAAAAATGAATATTATAATCTCAAGAGTAAACACAAAAATAATAATTAAGATGATTAACTGTAAGTCAATATAAGGAAAGCTGAAAAATGTATATTTAGTTAATTTCAAAGGGAAAAAAGAAAGAAATAAAAGGATTAAAAATATAGCTAAAATGGGGAAAAATTAGATGGCTCTTAAATATGTCAATCATTATATTAAATGTAAATGAATGAAATGTATTAATTAAAATAAATGAATTACATGTGGATTTTTAAAAGTGTATTCTGCTTCCAAGATGTAAAGCTTAGATAAGAAGACATCAAAAGTTTCAAAGTAAAATGATGAAAATAATATACAATGTAAACACTAACAAAAAAGTCAATACTTAAGCTAATATCAGACAGAGGAATTTTTTTTAATAAAGCTATTTCCTGGAGATGCATTTCATTATAACAAAAGGCCAGTTTAACAGGAAGATATCACAATGCTAATATATTATGAATACACTATATGGCCTCAACTATAAAAACAAAAATGATCAAGACTAAAATGAAAAATTAAATCGATTCGCAATCATAGGGGAACTTTCAACACTGCTTTCTTGAGGGCTGGTAAAATAAGCCTACCAAAAATATATATACAAAATAACAGAAAAACTATTTTCAACTGATATTGAAAGAAAACTGCAGTTAACAATAAAGATGCTAAAATACACTCTATATGCCATGGGACATTAACCACAACTGACTTTGAAATAAGAGTCAATTAATTTCATAGGGTTAGATATTAAACAATACACTTACAATCCATAGGTCAAAAAATGCCATAATAGAACATAAGAAATATTTTTTTCTGATTTGTAAAGACATATCACATCCAATGGGAAGCAACAAAAACAGAGAAAAATGTGTAAGTCTTAAGTAACTACTTTTTTCAAGTTTTTATTTAAATTCCAGTTCATTAATGTACATGTAATGTTAGCTTCAGGTATACAATTAAGTGATTCATTACTTACATGCAACACCCAGTGCTCATCACAAATGATGGACCCATCACCTATTTAACCCATCCCCTCACCCACATCTCCTCTAGGATCCCTCAGTTTGTGCTCTATAATTAAGAGTCCATTTCCTGGTTTTCTTCTCTTTCTCTTCCTTTTTTCCCCCTATGTTCATTTGTTTTGTTTCTTGAATTCCACATATGAGTAAAATCATATGGTATTTGTCTTTCTTTGACTGACTTATTTCCATTTGTATAACTCTAGTTCCATCCATGTCATTGCAAAGGTAAGATTTCATTCTTTTTGATGGCTAAGTAATATTGCATTGTGCATGTGTATGTGCTTAGTAGAGGAATTGCTGGATGTTAGAGTAGTTCTATTTTTATGTTTTTGAGGAACCTCCATACTGTTTTCCACAGGGGCTGCACCAGTTTGCATTCCCACCAACAGTGTAACAGGGTTCTCGTTTCTCCACATCCTCACCAACATCTGTTGTTTTCTGGGTTGTTAATTTTAGCCATTCTGACAGATGTGAGGTGATATCTCATTGTAATTTTGATTTGTACTTCCCTAATGCCAAGTGATGTTAAGCATCTTTTCATATATGTTAGGCATCTGTTGGTCTTCTTTGGAAAAATGTTTATTCATGTCTTCTGCCCATTTTTAACTGCATTATTTGGTTTTTACATGTTCACTTTTATAAATTCTAAATACATTTCGGGTATTATCCCTTTATCAGATGTGTCATTTGCATATATCTTCTCCTATTCTAAAGGTTGTTTTTCAGTTTCGTTGATTATTTCCTTTGCTGTGCAGAAGATTTTTATCTTGAGGAGGTCTCAATAGTTTATTTTTGCTTTTGTTTCCCTTGCCTCAGGAGACCTATCTAATAAGAAGTTGCTACAGTTGATGTCAAAGAGTTTACTACCTGAGTTCTCCTTTAGGATTTTGATGGTCTTGTATTTCCTGTCTTGTATTTAGGTTTTTTGAGTCAAAATAACTATTTTAGATAAGAAGAAACTCAAGAAATCAGTAATCTAATATTCAGTTTCAAAAATCTAGAGAAAAAACAGTAAATTCACTCAAGATATGGAAGAAAGTGAATAATAATATTACTGAAATAGAAAATTATACAATAGAGCACAAAAAATCCAAAAGTTACTTATGAAGACAATAAAAAAGTGATTAAACCCTCAACAAGATTATTCAAGACAAAAAGGAAATAAAAATCAAGCTACCAATATTAGGAATTAAAAAGGAGACATAACTGTTCATAACAATTCAAAGATTATAAAAATTAGGAACTATTACACAGTAACAAATTTGACGGTTAATACGAACAGAACAATTTCTTTAATCATAAATAGTTGCTGCCATATTATTTTATAGCTTCCATATTATTTCATCATAAAACTGTTACCAAATTAGGAATGGGAGGCAACTTCTTTGCTCTGATAAAGAGTATCCACAAAAGTCCTTCATCACACCATCATGCAAAATGGAGAATTGCTGAGTTTCACCCTGAGAACATGATTCATCTGTACCCACTCTCACATAATAATATATCACATTGTAATGGAAGTACTAATCAGTACAATAGGGGAAGGAAAGAAAAGTTTTTTTTTTTTTTAAATAAGAAAAGGATGGAATAACACTAGCACTATTCACACATGATCTATGATCATGGGCATGCATCTGTATACACCAAAAAGAAAGGGATGTCTGTAACTGCTTTCTTCATAAAACCTAACAAACCAAGTATCTATATCCAAATAATAGTATACAACACCAAGAATTTTTAAGTATAATTATTCACAAAAATATGAAAAAAAATTTACAAGATAATATCTGGGAAAAGAAGCCAGACACAATAAGCAAAATGTCTCATTTTCACAACAGTGAAAAATAATAGACAGTCAAGTTGGGATAGTGATTACCCTTATCCTGGGCAGTGTCTGGAAAGGGCCCAGGGTGGGCTTCTAGCCTGCTTGTGATGTTCTCTGTCTTGTACCAGGTAATGAGTAGGAACATGTCCACTTCATGAAGATTCATCAGATTGTGCTCTTCTGCTTCCCTTGCTCTTCTACAAGTAGGTTCTAATTTAATAAAAAGTTTACTTAAATTAATATTTTATAATGAAATAGTCTCACTGGTGTTGGAAAAATAAAAATTGCTTCCCTCATCCATATCATATTATCATTATATGGAAGTAGTAGTCACACCATTAGAGAAGGAATAAATAACAAAAGATATTAGAAGGGAGAGGACAACAAAGACTTTTATTTGTAACTGATGTGATTTTATGCTTAGGAAACAGAAAATTCTTCAGAAAAACTTTTGGGAGTAATAAAAGCTATGCAGTTATCAAGCTGAGGAAAAAACTAATATATAATAGTATAAAATAATTTTCTGCATTAAAGTTACAAAATACAAAAGTATAATGAAGAAGAGACCCCATTAGAAATAGCAGCTAACATCTATAATACTTAGGAATAAATTTAACAATAATTGTGCAGAATATTTTTATGAACAAAATAAGACTCCAGATGCTTATCCATTTTATTATAGATCATCAGGGGAATAAAAAATACACACAAATGAAGTATGTGCTCATAGTATGTAAATGACTCCATAATCAATCATTATGGGACATGTTAAATATCAGATAATATGCTAACCAATTTACCCACATTGTTTCATGTGCTGTATTAGCAGAGGAGAACAGGTATTTTGATTTTGAAAATTAAGCATAAAAATTGGCACCATTGCTTGGATCAATTTTACAATGTGGTGATGGTTGACTAAAATGTTTAATACTTACTGTAATGATATTTTCAAAACTCTTTAGGTTTTCCTAATAATTGAGAGAGTCCATTTTTTAATCACAAGTGAAAATTTTCAAATGCTGAACCATTTAGACCCTTTGTCATCTACAGGTCACCATAATTACTTACATTTTACTCTTGTATTATGTTTACTTAAGGATTTAAATGCCATCTTAATTTAGATACCTTAGGGAGAAGCATTTATTAGTAAAAGGTAAGTTTGAATAGGCATTTACTTAAAAATCAGTAAGTTTGCTAGATGTTTCCTCACAAGCTATGTGTCTCCAGAATATAGAGGTAAATGCACTCCACTAGCATTTTCTTGAAACAATTCCAGAGCTCTAGTGTTTCAATTACTTCCCTCTTGGACTATATCTGATTCACTCTCCTTTTATCTAAGAAGAATGAGAACTACCAAAAAGTTGAATTTCGTAAACACAAAGGCAAAATACAGTGAAAAGGCACCAGCACTTGAACATTAGACTCCATTAGGAGAGAGACCAAGGATAATAAAAGACTGTTAATGAATGCTTTGTATTTGCAGCCAACTCTTAATTACCTCCACTAATGAATAGGAGCAGCGTGATAATAAGCATATCAGAAATCAATCATTTGGCTTTGGAATGCCATTTCTTGTAGCAAGTTAGCATTCCTAAATATGTTTCACTAAGTATGACTTAAGAATTAATTTGTAATCTGTGAACAATCAAGTTTATAATGTCAAGAGAAGGAGACTGAGAAACCTTGAAGGACAAGGAGTCAATAACCTCAACTCCCATATTTTGCTCTGAGTAATCCATGTAAGGAAAAATTGTCTCAGTGCTATCTCTGGGCAACAAAAATTCCCCTGATGATCCATAAAAGAATGGGTAAGCATCCTGGAGTCTTATTTTGTTCATAAAAATATTCTGCACAATTATTGTTAAATTTATTCCTAAGCATTGTAGATGTTACCTGCTATTTTTAATGGGGTCTCTTCTTTCATTATACTTTTGTACTTTGTAACTTTCACACGGAAAATTGCTTTATAATATTATATATTAGTTTTCTCCTCAGCGTGACAATTGCATAGATTTTGTTACTTCCAAAAGTATTTTTTTGTTTTTTAGAAATATTCATATGTTTTATTATTTAACTGACTTCACTGCAAAGAACATATATACAACTGGGCTTCCCTCTTTCAGGGAGATCTGGGACTTACTCAGTTGGCACTACAATGGTTATTATATACATGGATAGCACAGTGCCTGGCACTTAATAATTAGTTGGATGAATGAATAAATGAAGGAATGTCCCTTTGAAAGCCTGATTAACATTCAGTGATAGGAAAGAGTCGGTTCCTTTCTTGAGCAATAAAACAAATCCCTACCATGAAATTATAGGGCCAAAATTCCCAGCTATCTGTCCTCTAATGATTGGCATTCCTTTCTCTGACCAGATTCTAATTGAATTAAATTCTTTTCTGGTGTTGAATACTGACACCTTGGGTGTAATCAACTACCTCCCACCCCCCGCCAGAAGGGGTCATGTATCTTGTCTGGAGTAAACATTTAATTACCTAAGCCTGTTTGACTTTTCTGACTTGTCATAAGTTTAGAAACTGTTCTGCACTTAAAATAATATTCTATATAATTCTGTCTTTATAGTAATCCTTTTTTTTAAGGTTTTATCTATTTATTTGACCGAGACACAAGTAGGTAGAGAGACAGAGAGAGGGAGAAGCAGGCTCCCTGCTGAGCAAAGAGCCCAATGTGAGGCTTGATTCCAGGACCCTGAGATTCTGACCTGAGCTGAAGGCAGAGGCTTAACCCACTGAGCCACCCAGGTGCCCCTAATCCTCCTAGATGAGCAGTTTAGACTATATAAAAAGAAATTAGAACAAAGGGGGAGCTTGCACAAGTGTCCATATAGTAATTTTAATACCAATATAGATAAATATGCAGTGGTGCACATTTTTTGTACTTAGGAGACAGTATTGACTGGATTGAAGAGCTTATCTCAGTCTATTTTACACTGCATTGGTTTTGACGCAGATGTCTTGACTTGTTATTTGAATAAATAAAGTAAGAGAGAGTGCAAAAAAACAAAACCTACATATAATAAAGAGTAATGGCATTCTAATGTAAGCCAAAGACACACAAGAGATCAGACAATAAGGTGAGATAGGAGAAAATAATAAATTCTAATGTTTTTTAAAAATAGATTTAAATACACTGTACTGGAATTTGATTTTAACTTTATTATTTTTTTTAATTTTCAAAATAAAAGATAACTATGAATAAAATAAAATTTAAAAAGATAGCTATGGAATATAAGGATCATATCATAGTGTGCTCATTCTTCTATTTCTTGTGGTTTTTAAATATGCACATATCATCAGATTACGTATTTATGGTGATCACATGTGTTTGTTTTAAGCATAAATGAAGAATATAATCCCCAGTGGAAGACATGTGAAAGATTAGATATTTTGCTATGACTTCCTATAACTTATATGAATGAGTTTGCTATTCGAAATTTCTTCAAATTCTTCACCATTTATGTTTTAGATTCTTTATTTTCTTACAGAGAATCTCGACCATGATCCTCCATGGGAATGTTAGAGTAAAAATTATTATATATAATTTATAATTTCTGCTACTCTGTTTAAATTTTTACAATCTGTTTCCAAATTCACTCTATATAATGTTATTGGAATAACAGAATGATCTCTAAGAGAGAGTGGGGAAGTAGACAGATAATATCTGCTTAAAAATGGCTCACACCTTTTGGAGGAAAATCAAAGACCTTAGGATAATATTCATGAATTCCTAACCAAACCTACTTTTGCAGCCTTTTGTACTTACAACATCAAATCCATCCTATGCTCAACTGAACCACACTACTAATCTTCTCTCAAAAATAGTGGAGCAGAGAAATGATGTGGGGGAAAAGGGACCTGAGAACAAACTGAAAAAAATGTTTCATAGTAATTATATGTTAAAATGTAGTAATTTCTCTTGAAAGTAATAAAAGACTATGTATTAATTATACTTCAAAACAAATAACAATATTTTAAAAATGTAGTTTTCATTCTGTATAACAGATGAGTCATTTTAAATTCATAATTTTATGGTTTACATGGAGTTCCCAACTCTTTTTCAGTAGAAATGCATGGGCTAGATGGACAGTCTTTGAAAGTCATGGTCATGATGTGGTCTCCAGTACTGTCAGATCAAGAAAGGAACAGCCCATAGAATATTAACTTTCAACTGGGTTATTTCTTTCTACATGAAACTTATTACATATGTATTTTTTTAACATTGATATATTTTATATAACAAATAGTTTGCCAAGCTTCTACATGATTTCTTGTGGGAATTCTAATGAAATCTAATGGTAAGCATTTGAAATGCATGTGGTATAGTAGGAAGAGAAGTATCATAAGACAAGAGACAAAAGACTCAATTTTTCAAATCCTTTCTCTACCATTGACTATTTGAAGAAATCACTTAACATTTCTTGGCCACTGTTTTCCCAATATATTTAAATAAGGGGCTTAAGTGAAATCTTAGTTTCAAATCCATTCCCATGAAACCACCAAGGCTCTGGCTTTAGTGGACATAAGCATCATCAGGAAAGCTTGTTAAAAATGTAAATTCTGGAACTCTTCTTCCTACTCTCAATATTTTGACAGAGTGGGTCTAAAAGATGCACTGGTCTATGAATTCTAAGTAGGACAAACCCTGGGGATTCAGTAGAGGTAGTCCATCTATGACACCGAGAAATGCCTTTTAAGGTTTTGCCTGGATACCTCAAATGCAATGTTGGGTGATGAGTTTCCCCAGGGTTCTCAACATCCCATTTATCTGCCTTATACATTGGGTGTCCCTTAAGTTTTTCCCTAACTAATGAATTGATCATTGAACCTAATATTTTGTATCACTCTCAGACAAAAAGTAGAAAAAACTCAGTAATTGAAATAATTGTTTAGTGCAAATCACTACATCCCTTTCATTGTTTAGATTCCTGAGCTGGAATATTTTGAAAAGAATACTAATTTATTTTGAATGTTAGTTTGAAGATTAATCATATAAAGGATTTCTATCTATCCTGTAACCCATTAGCAAATGAGGACAAATAAGAACTGAAGAGCACATTTTACACAATACATTTCTCTGAAAACAGAAATGTATGTTAATATTATTTCCTTGAAGAAAATACAAATAAGACCAAATATTTGACATTTGATCTAAGCATACATCAGTGACAGTGTTTATACTGAACTAAACACATGGAACATAAATCTTTCACAAATTTATTAGATGTTATGAACCATAAGTGACTCTTAATCTCACAAAACAAACTGAGGGTTGCTGGGGGGAGGGGGTTTGGGAGAAGGGGGTGGGATTATGGACATTGGGGAGGGTATGTGCTTTGGTGAGTGCTGTGAAGTGAGTGGTGATTCACAGACCTGTACCCCTGGGGATAAAAATATATGTTTATAAAAAATAAAAAATTATATAAAAAAAAAAAAGAAATGACAGTTGGGTGTGCAGTGAACAAATGTGTACCTCAAAGAGAAGAGCCACTAGAAAGATTAAATTAGGATTCCTATAGAGTAAGTTGCTTTTGATTATATTGACTATAAAATTATTTCAGACTATTAGCAATTACATTTTAGAACTATTCATAGAAAGAATGTAGATAAATACCTCTAAATTATTTGGACATTCTGAGTGAAAATAAGAGTTTTTAACTTTTTTCCCAGTTTTATTGAGATATAGTAGACATTCAACATTGTATAAGTTTAAAGTATAAAACCTTAAAGGTCTATACAAGGTATATATATGTGTGTGTATATACATACATACACACACACATATATGTGTATATATATATATAGGTCAATAGAGTCCTAATGCTACATCACAGTGCTCACCTCATTCACATCATCTCCACTCATCATATAGGCATTTTATCACCTCCTAAGAAGAGGAAGTATAGCATAATAAGGTATTTAGAGACAGAAAGACCACATCACATAACTTTTATTACAGTATATTATTATTGTCAATTTTATTTCTACTGTTAATTATTCACTGTGCCTAATTTATAAATTAAACTTTGTTAAAAATATGTATGTATAGGAAAAAACATAGTATGTACAGGATTTGTCCTGAAACCATCCACTGGGGGTAGTTATCCCCCACGGATAATTACTTGGAACATGTTCCCTGCCGGGGAACTACTGTATGGACAAAGTGTGGGAGCAAAGAAAGGACATTATTGCCTGGCTATAGAGCTTGAAGTCTAATTGGCTTTGTTGATTGATTGTCATTAGCATTTTGATTTTATAACTTTGAGGCATTTATAGGGTTAGATTTTGGTGTGCTATATAGAGCCACCTCAACCTAATGGCCTCCTATTTAATGAATTTAACAATTCTTACTCATAAATATTTAATCTCTAAATTATGACAGCATCATAACAAGTTCAATTTGAGAATTGCTTTTCTGTAAATTTTGCTCAAATATTTAAAATTATATGCTATTAAACTGATGTGTTTTTCTATAACTATCATTTATTATGCTGATATTATTGTGTTTCAAATCTTCTTACAGCCACACAAAATATACTTTCATGACTTACCAACTACAATTTTGAACATAAGACATCAATATTTATGATTAATAAGGCCTTCTAAGAATTATTCCTCATAGCATACTTCTTAATTATTCTTTTTCTCATTGTACTAAGGACACAATATTTTGGTTGCTTGTGGTTGCCTTTTGAAATAATTTTCTCCTCTTCCACTTTACAGACCAGGCATAAAGGGGACATATTAAATGACCTCGTGTTTTGGAAGAATAAAAACTAAGACTATTAGTAGTTGCTATCAGAAGCTGATTCAAAAAAGAATGTAATGTGATTTTGAAATTCTTAGTTTGCTCTAATAGAATATTCAATTTTCTCATTTTATATAAGATTGCAGAGCTTGGCACTATTATTGATTGATTTCTATCTGATTCAGAATTATTCTGGTGTGCTAGTGCCATGTGGAGCATTAAGTAGTAGGAAATGTTAGATTGAAGGGATGGTGTGGCCATTACTAGTGTTAGAAAAATGTTAGTCACATTCCTAGTTCTGCAGTCAAGAAAATATCAGTAACATGCTGGAATATCAAAAGTGTAATCAGAAATAGGAACATTCAGATTATGGGTGGTATAAGTATAGCCAATGGAGATATTAATAATTTTTCCAGCCTTAAATATTTCTAACTAGAATCTTCATATTCCTCACTATAAAATATTCTATGGTTCATGTTTTTGGAGTGCTTTCCTTGAAAAATGAAGGGGAGCAGAATATACCAACACAAAATATGCCTCTAGCGTAAGGATTATTTTGGGCTGATCATTTCTGAGAGGCTGCAGACTCAGGAGAATCTCTGAGAAAAAACACAGAAATCCCTTTTTTTGTGAAGGAATTTTATTTACATTAATAAAGGAAATTCCCTTTGATAAGTGACTCCCTCTCTCCACCAGGAAGTAACTAAATCTCCACAAACTCTTATTTTTCTTCCCCTATAGAGCAATAATGGAAGATCAGATGGTTAAACTCTTTTAATTTCCATAACACCTGTGACAGTGTGAGTAAACTTAAACCCAGTCTTTAATATAGCAGCTTCCTCTGCAGCCACATAATCATATGAAGAGTGTGTATTTGGTTCATCAAGTTGTCTGCCACATTGAAGGTGGATCAAACAACTTATGCAATTAGTAAATTAAAATAATAATAATAATAATAGCCATTACATCCCAGAGAAGAAATATAATAAGGAAATTATTTGGGCATATTTACATTTCCCTTGACATGGATACCTGGAATATCGGATATTGTCTCTGTGGGAACAAAAATTATTTAATCAGTAGATCTAAGGAGTAAGAAACATGAAAACATATCACTATTAACTGTTAGCATTTTGTTTCATCAGATAGTCTCAGATTTTCTTCCTGGGAAAATAAGAATAAGCTGTCCTAATGGGTAGTGGCAAGAACAACTCCCACAGTCTTTTAACTTAGGAGTTACTAAATAAACCAGAACTTGGAGCAAGACAGCAAATGCTCCATTTCAGCAGCATGATAAATAATGAATAGGTTATTAAGACACAACTGATCACATCTCTTCATCCAACTCCATAATATAAGAGCAAAGGGACAAATAATGCTAACGACTTATAGGAAATTTAAAACTCCTAAAAGGAAATACAGTGCATAGATGAACACAGTCCCATAAATCTGCAGAGCTAGCTTACAGCCATGGGGGAAATCACAGAGAGGAGTTGTTTAGAGAGCTTTAAAGAGGACTTGCACATTCCTCCTGAGTAGCTACAGTAGATCAGTAACTGAAGCAAGGGTATCACAGAAAGTTAACTCGTGCCTCCTGCCCTGCAGCTTTAGGATAACACCTGATCCCCAGAGGAGGGCGTGGGAAGATCTTATCCCTACTCAATTGCAAATGAGAATTAAAAGTGAGATGACAAGGAATTCCTGAAAGCTTTATATTTAATTCAAAACTGAATTTATTGATTTTCTTCCCAGTAAATTCTTCAAAATCTTTAATCTAGTCTTTTTGGGGCCCACAAAATGTATTACCTTGGCACAAAGGTATTTTCCATAGAATCTGCTTTAATCCATTATTTAAATCCAAAATACAAAGTAAAATCCAACAGATACAAACATCTGAAATACCATAAAAACAAATACTCTATGGGCCAAAGGAATGATAAAAGAAATTTAGCCTCACAAAGTTTTAGTTTTTACCTTGAAGTTTAAGCAAGAGAAAGCAAGGGTTTAAAGACAATGAATTATCAGGAGGGTTTTGCAAATGAATCTCAGTTATAAATACCTAGGAAAAGGATGATGTGTGAGTAACATTAAATGCATTTTGAACAAAAAGACAAAACAATATGACTATCTCTGAAATCTCTGAGAAAATGGTCATAAAATATATGCAGCAGAAATATTTAAAATTTAAAAACTAATAAGCATCCACAGAATTTTAAATAATTTTTGGTGTCTTTTTAATTTTAATTTAATTAAATATGATTGGAATATATCCTTAATGTATTATAAATCTTTGCAAATACAATTGTATACTTGTGGAATATAATTTCCTTTATTCAAAATATTTCACAATGATCCATACTTTTGTCAGCAGATGTAAATTATGTTCCTTAGTCTCGGGCAGTATTTTCACATAAAACCCCTACTAAATGAAAAACTAAAACCATAAAAGCTGTGCTACTAAGCAATGACTTCAAAATAGAAGCACATATATGTATTTGTTTTGTAAATCTCACATAGAAAAAATAAGTCAAGCAGAGAAAGCCAATTATCATATGGTTTCAGTTACTTGCGGAACATAAGGAATAACATGGAGGACCTTAGGAGAAGGAAAGGAAAAGTGAATTGGGGAAATCAGAGTGGAAGAGGAAGCATGAGAGACTGCGGACTCTGATATACTGAGGGTTTTGGAAGCAGGGGGTGAGGTGATGTGAGAGCCTGGTGGTGGGTATTAAGCAGGGCACATGTTACTTGGAGCACTGGTTGTGGTGTGTACACAGTGAATCTTGGAACACTGAAAAATTAAAATTAAATTAAAAGAAAAGAAAAATACAAAATATGCTAAAAATGGGAATTTTTTTCAAGGTACTGAGTTTACATAAAAGATTAACAAAGAATTGCCTGTATTATCTCCTTTTTCTTTTGGAGTCAGAAACATATCCAATTCAGAATAAAAGATGATCAATATATTATGATAAATTTTCTGTTTTCTATTATGCTTTGGCCTCTTTGGACAATCACTAATATCCTCTTAGTTTTTATAACTGCTAACCATATTCTCCTGGAATTTGAAATGTTTATGAAATGTGTTCTGCTGAACTTCCAAAAATATTATTTTCTTCTCATGAAATGTGCATGTACATGTATGTGTGTTTAATTGAAGAGGATTATATACTTATAGTCCTATTTTAACCAAGTGCACAGTTCTCCAGTACTTTTTCTGATCACAATTTGATTTTTGAGTTAGTTAGTTTTTGATATATCAAGAAATTCAAGAAACACTAGCAGTAAATGCATGTTTACTTTGAAACAACTGTACAGGGACATCTGGATGGGTCAGTTGGTGAAGGGTCTGCCTTGGGCTCAGGTCAGGATCCTATGGTCCTGAGTGTTCTGGGATCCAGCACCATAGGGTGGGCTCCCTGCTCAGTTGGGAGTCTGCTTCTCCCTTTGCCTCTGCCTTCCCCCACTTTGCTCACTTTCTCTCTCAAATAAATAAAATCTAAAAGAAAAGAAAAGAAAAGATAGAAAAGAAAAAGAAACAACTGTATAAAAAGCTCAACTTGGGGTGCCTGGGTGGCTCAGTTGGTTAAGCAACTGCCTTCGGCTCAGGTCATGACCCAGGGTCCTCAGATCAAGTTCCGCATCAGGCTCCCAGCTCCACAGGGAGTCTGCTTTGCCCTCTGACCTTCTCCCCTCATGCTCTCTCTCACTATTCTCTCTCTCAAATTAATAAGTAAAATCTTTTAAAAAATTTAAAAAAATTAAAAAATAAAAAGCACAACTTGAAAGAGGTCAAAAGATGTTAACCATCAGTTCAGTAGGATTTTATCACCTATGACAAAATAAACAATAACCTTTCACTTTTTCCTCTCTGTTTTATTTAATATTATGCAGCCTAGAATTTAAGAGTCGAAGTGCTGACTGTCTCCAACTGATGCCATCTCCTCTTGGGACCCAGGCAATAATAGGTCAGAGTTCGTGTGTGGCTCTAAAAACTACTAAAGGTGAAACCAAACAATAAAACTTACTTTGTATGGTTTTGCCTTAAGAGTTAACATAAAGAGGAGCGCCTGGGTGGCTCAGTGGGTTAAGCCGCTGCCTTCGGCTCAGGTCATGATCCCAGGGTCCTGGGATCGAGCCCCACATCGGGCTCTCTGCTCAGCAGGGAGCCTGCTTCCTCCTCTCTCTCTGCCTGCCTCTCTGCCTGCTTGTGATCTCTCTCTGTCAAATAAATAAAATCTTTAAAAAAAAAAAAAAAGAGTTAACATAAAGAAAATAAACTTGTAATAATGCAGTTATTTTCATACAGAAGATCAAGATATTTCTGCCTACTTGAATAAAGATCATATTATATTTTTAATATTTAAAATTCTATTTTAAAAATCAGTTGTTTGTTATTTAAGGATTTCATTTGTCATTATTTTCTTTTTAAAAGCTTTTTAAAATAAGTAAAATTTAGTTCAACTTCCAACAAAGGTATCGTTGAAGTAAGTGACTGGTTAAACTGTATCTTAGAAATTTTCTAAATTTATTTTGGTGTTCAATATAAAATATTTTATTTATCAAATCCTCTACTGACAGACATTTATTTCTTCATAATTAAAAATGTGCAACAAATCATCACTACGGATGTTTCCTTGCATATATATAAAGATTTTTGTTTAGAATAAACTCCCCAAAGTGTATATCTGTGTCAAAGTAACAGAACATTTACAGTTTTATAAGTCATAGATAAACTGATCTTCATAGTCCTCATATTTATTTACATTTTAACTCACTAATTCTCTAAAAGTTCTAAGCTTTGTGAGGTATTATCACACTACAACATGTCATGGAAGGTGGATAATGTATTAAAAATTAGCAATACTAATTTAAAGATACTCCTTTGGGGGGCGCCCTGGGTGGCTCAGTGGGTTAAATCCTCTGCCTTCAGCTCAGGTCATGATCCCAGGGTCCTGAAATCGAGGCCCGCATTGGGCTTTCTGCTCAGCAGGGAGCCTGCTTCCTTCTCTCTCTCTGACTGCTTCTCTGCCTACTTGTGATCTCTGTCTCTCAAATAAATAAAACCTTTAAAAAAATAAAAATTAAAAAAATAAAGATACTCCTTCGGCACTAATTTATAATTATCAATCAAGTATACAGGTCCATTCAGAAATGTTTGCTCTAGGGAGCCTGGGTGGCTCAGGTCATGATCTCAGGGTCCTGGGATCGAGCCCCACATCGGGCTCTCTGCTCGGTGGGGAGCCTGCTTCCTCCTCTCTCTCTCTGCCTGCCTCTCTTCCTACTTGTGATCTCTCTCTGTCAAATAAATAAATAAAATCTTTAAAAATAAATAAATAAAAAAGAAATGTTTGCTCTAACAGGAACTGGTAAGAGTTTTGTCATATACTCTTTAAAAAATATTTTCTTTGGGAGAATTTTAGAAAAGTTGCAAAGATAGCATAGGGAATTCCTTGTTCCCTTCACCCAATTTCTCTTAATGTTAATTATCAAAACTAAGAAACAAAACATTGGTACATTATTATTAACTAAATTCTAGACTTGATTTGGATTTCACTAGTTTTTCCACTTATGTCCTTTTTCTGTCCCAAGAGACCATCCAGAATATCATTTTGCATTCCTTGTCATGCCTTCTACTGGTCTCTGAAAGTTCTTCAGTCATTTCTTGTTTTTTATGAACTTCATACTTTTGAGAAATATTAGGTATTGCACAGAATATCCTCAAATTGGATCTGATTTTTCCCCCTCATGATTAGTTTGGGGTTCTCAGTTCTTAGAGACTTAGTTCTATCCACTGTCTCTATCATTTGGAAATCTTCTGTAAGGAAGTTTATCCCTTTCCCTGCTTTATTTCTGTGATCTTTTCTTTATAGCTATATAGCCTCAAGGACATTTATTTTATACTTTAGGTTATAAACCAATACTACATTATTTATTTTGTTTTTAGATTTGTCCAGCTTTGATCATGGGGAGCTCTTTCAGGTTGACTCCTTTGTCTTTTCATATGCCCCCTTACTTTTGCTTTTTAAGGACCTCTTAACTTTCTCTTACTACAAGGTGCTTCAGGTTCATTGTGTATCTTCTCTTTCCCAGGTCTAGAATCAATGATATCTCCAAAGAACCTGGTTCCTTTTCTTGGAGAATGGTATTTAGAAACCAAGATCTGGATTGTGAGTATGTTCTCAACTCCTGAGGTGTCATTACTTTTAGCCCTTCTTTATGGACACAGCTGGGTAATATGTGTGTACATAAGCCTACGCATACATACCTATTTATGATCATTTACGTGTTTCATCATCTGTATATACATTAGTCTTAACATGAGTTCGTACTAAAGGCTTTGACTCACTCATCCTGTCATGTACTTTTAACTCTGCTCTCTGCTGATTTTTTAAAGCATATGCAAGCATTGTCACAATAGAAAGTAAATGTTTTAAAAATTATATAAAGTATTTGCAATATTTGCATACTCAGTATTTGATATATTAGCAATGTTTTAATTCATCTCATCAGCTAATCCCTATTAATCATAAGGAAACTGAAGAATAGAGAAAATAGTTAATTTATCCCAGTTAAACATTTAAACATGAATTAAAACTGATATGTAATATGTCTTAATAGAAGTGTGCTTGCAATTGTCTCCGTGTGGAGAAGAAAACTTTCCACATCAGCTTGATTTCGAGAGCCTGTATATGTGGTGCCAATAAAAACAGAAAAAGGGGAAAGAAAAGTGGATAGATGAGAGTAATTTAAAAGATACTTATGTTACTTACAACAATAAATATAGATATGAGTTGCATTAAATATTTATATGTTAATCCCTTCTTAACTACAGTTAATACATTAAGTTTAAGTATTTTTAAGTAGCATCAATGCCTTAGGAAAGATTTATGGTAATAAAGTTTGACAGTTATTTGAAATTGCTTATGTATGTGTTAGCTGACATTAGCATAAGTAAATTGCTTCTGTTCTGGAATTCACCTTGAAGCCATTTTTAAATTTGATAATTCCCTATTCTCTAATACTCAAGTCATATTTAAATAAAAAATGAGAAGAAAACTGTGCCTATTACCTCTGGTTATTCAGTATGTTCATGGATTTCTAAGTATAGCACATGGTACTACTGCCATTATACATCCACTGTGTGTTATATTTTACATAACTCAAAAAAGAGACCTCAGTAGGTGATCACCTCAATTACCTCAATAGATGATTGACTATAATAATTCATTTCTTACTATGTTTAGTTTATTTCATAGGCTATTATTTTAGAAATCAATAAGAGAGCAGCTGAAAGCCACCCCTAAGGATATTTAAGCTGGCCTGTCACAAACACATCTTCTGTTTTGTTCTGTTCTGTTTTGGTTTTTTTTGTTTCTGTTTTTGTTTTTAACAAGCATCCTTTATGAGGCTCCTGGGTAGCACAGTTAGTTAAATGCCAGAATCTTAGTTTCTGCTCAGGTAGTGATCTCAGGGTCGTGGGATCAAGGCCACCCAACCCCACTGAACTCTGCATTCAGTGTGGAATCTGCTTAAGACAATCTCTCCCTCTCCCTATGCTCCTCCTCTGCACTTTCCTTCTCTCTAAAATAAATAAATAAATCTTAAAGAAAAAAATGTATCCTTGATGAATATAGAGAGAAAATAAACTTGACAGTCTAGTATCAAACCGTCTTTCACTCAAAATGTCTCCTATTATCTTAAATCTTGCCATATCAGTAATATTAAGACTCCTAAGAAAGTAAGAATATTGCTTCATAAAACAGAGCTGTTTTAGAAAATAATCAACAACAGAAACTCAAGGATAAAGGACATAAAATCTAATTCTTCTTTTCTTCTACGATTCTCAGCTTGTTAAAACAAACAAACATCAACCCTTAGGTAATTGCTTTTTTTTTTTCCCTTAAGATGTGCACTTACTGAACTGGTCTCAAGTCAAGTGTATAGGTAAAGCTTGGCTTCCTCCATGCCTCAACCCCCACTCCCATGGAGATCAAAAGCCTTCATACATCTCAAATGGGGAAAAACAGGAGGGCCATGATGGAAGACCTTTCAAAATAAAGCAAAAAGAACAAGTATTAAGGTGGAAATTAAAAGAAAATTTGGATTATGTAATTAACACAAGAGCAATGCTATCACCCTCCGCTGTGTGGACTCAGGCAAGGACCCGTGCTAATCCTCAGGGAGAAATGCAGAGGCTTTTGGGAAGGCAAGAGACTTCCTATAATAGTGCATCTCATAATAATTGGAATTGCTATTTAAAAAAACAAACAATTTACAACCAAAATCCTCAGCTTTGGAGATGCTTGCTCCAACCAACTGCTGTCACCTTCACTGTTTCAGTTTTTAAATCCTCAATCAACTGTAAGTAATTATTTTTTATTTTATTATTTATTTATTTATTTATTTATTTATTTGAGAGACAGACCGTGAGCAAGAGAGAGCATGAGCGGGGAAGGAGCAGAGAGGGAGAAGCTGACTCCCTGCTGAGCAGGGAGCTGAATGAGGGGCTCAAAGAAGGACTTGATCCTAGAACCGGGGGATCATGACCTGAGCCAAGGGCAGATGCTTAACTGAGCCATGCAGATGACCCCAACCATAAGTAATTCTTAAAAAAGTATGTAGTCCCCTTTCAATATTTCCTGTAGAGCTGGTGAGTGCTGTGAAGTGTATAAACCTGGTGATTCACAGACCTGTACCCCTGGGGATAAAAATATATGTTTATAAAAAATAAAAATTTTTTAAAAAAAAGACTGCTATGATAAAAAAAAAAGTATGTAGTGCTACAATCCAATTGTATAATGATTTAATAATAAAGGATTCCAGGAATAGTGATTTAGGAATTTCCTAATCAAGTTTAAGTGGTAACATGTTATTTTACAGGCTGAGTATCCTGAAATTTTGTGTATTAGATTGATTTTATTCTTTTTTATACCCCCAATTTTTATTTTCTTATTTTGAAATTTTGTAGCTGTCTCACATATTCTAACTGGCTAGAGCTTTGTTTCTTTTTAGTTTATTAGATAGCTAAAAGTCCTTTTTTATTTCAGAAATATTCCAGATATTGAAGGTAAGTATTTAAAAGTTATTTCCCATGATCTCCAAATTTATTTTGAATTGGATGACTTCCAAATTCTAACACCAGGTTCTTCTAAACATTAACACAGTTTTACACATCATTAAAATAGCTACATTTATTAATACCACCATCAATCTGATCAGAAAAGCCTTTAAGCATTGAGAAGCTATCAAGCTCAAGATGACAGATAACAAGTTTTCCAAAACTTCAGTTTTTGCTCTAAACTGCAATTTTTATTGGCAAAAATATGCTTATATGTTTTCTTTAAAGTGACTGGCTGACTTCAACCACATTCAAGAAAATATTTGTTAAGTACTCAAGTCTGAATAAGCATAATTTACCTGTCAGTTGTTTCTTCAAGTAAAAATACTGTTCCATTGGGAAAAAAGTTACGTTAACTCTCAACTCTAAGGAGTTTATATGTTTTTAGACAACCATCCTATGTCAGTTTACAGCCCAAGGGCTTTATTTGTATTTCTTGTTTCTACATACAAAATGTTTTTAAAGTATGTATGTACTTAAGATCATACTTAAGATCAAATTTTTACAAAATTAAAATGAATACTTTTTACTGATATCTGAAGGGCATCTTCAATGAAACTATTTTTTCCCCTGTGAGTGTATGCTGGGAAAAATAACATAACTATTTATACAGCGTGGTGACACTGGCTTGATTTATGTTAAGGTAACAGGAGTTTTAATCATCAATGCTAATGACAACACAATTGTTCCTGAACAAACCTCTGAGATTTAAATTGGTTATTCAATTCTTTGAATATTTTAGCTCCAGTTCTATTCATTTCCAAGCATTTTCTTTTTCTTTTTTTTTTAATTAATTCATTTATTGAGAGAGAGCACAAGCAAGTGGGGGGAGGGACAAAGAGAGAAGGAGATGGACAAGCAGACTCAATGCTGAATGTGAAACCCAACTTGGGATGAATTTCCCGACTTAAGATGTCATGACTTGAGCTGAAATCAAAAGTCGGTAGCTAGGGGCATCTAGGTGGCACAGTAGGTTAAGCCTCTGCCTTCAGCTCAGGTCATGATCTCAGGGTCCTGGGATCGAACCTCACATAGGGCTCTCTTCTCAGCAGGGAGCCTGATTCCTCTCCCTCTCTGCCTGCCTCTCTGCCTACTTGTGATCTCCCTCTCTCTGTCATATAAATAAATAGAATCTTAAAAAAAAGAAAAAGAGTATAAAACTTAACTAATTGAGACACGCAGGCGCCCTATTTCCAAGCATTTCTATAAAGCAATTTCTTTGATGATTATGTGGTACTAATATCCAACAAAAAAGGGCAAATCAAGTCTACCTATTATCTATATATGCACCCATTTGTGAAGCATAGCTATAATTCTATAGATCAAAAATAGTATCAATTCATATTTACAGCTAAATCATTAATTTGACAAGCTATAGTATTGTTAGAAAATAGCATTGTTGTGGTTTTTATTAGTGACTTTTCATCAAGCAGGCATTTGGCAATGTCAACTCCATAAAGCTTTATTAATCATTCAGCTACTGTATGCATTTCTCAAACTGATATAATATGATGGCTTACCCTGTTAAGATGCTTCAATGGCTTTTTTCCTTTTCAATTTGAAAAATTATAAAATAAAATTTAGGGCTTCTCAAGAACTCACAAGTCTACATTTACACTACTCAATTCAGTTTTCTTTAAACTCTAAGCAATTGGTCTCAAAATGATGCTATAATTTAACTGTAAGTGTAAGATCACTAGAAAATATTTTGTTGTATGAGAAATAAGATAAATTATTAACATCTATAAAGCCTAAAGAATAAAGGCATTTGCCATATCTGTGTTCACTAGTTACATAATTTGCCCATTTTCTTTGGAGTCAATTACTTTTTCATGGGTCAAAGTCTATGATACATTTGTTTCATCTTTTTCAGCATCATTAGACATGATGATGTGTACTGAAAAAGCAAGTCTTCTAGTTTCCCCCTCCTCATAATGCACTTTGAAATATTAAAGACATATATAACAAATATATTTCATTTTGCAATGAACTAAGACTATGTCTGACATTTAGTGAACAAAAGTGGGACTGTAAAGATTAATAACAGATATAACTGAAGATAGATAGTAAAAACACAGAAGTGCCCAGGAGAGTATATATATTTATAACCTAACCTACTAACTTAGAAATTTTTAGAAAACCAAAACACAATTACACTCTCAATTATTAAAGAGTGCTGACACCATATAATTTCTGGAAAACAAAACAAACAAAAAAACCCAAAACTTATTTATCCACTCATGAAAGAATGAAAGTGGAAAAATCAAATAATGATTTGATATTATTATGAATGCACTTTAATATGGCTAACACCCAGAAATCTCCTCTTTTGGTGCTGGGAAACTAAAATCCTATATTATACATAGAAGGTTATATAGTAAATCCTCGAACAGCATGAGGTTAGGGATGTTGACCCTCACTCCTGCACAGTTGAAAATCTGTGTATAATTTTTGATGTCCCAAAAACTTAACTACTAATAGTATACTGTTAATTTACCAATTATATAGTCAATTAATCTATATTTTGGATGTTAAATGTATTTTATTTTGAATTCTTACAATAAGGTAAGCTAGAGAAAAGAAAAGGTTATTAAGAACTATAAGGAAAAGAAAATACATTTACAGTGCTGTGCTGTGCTGTATTTATTTTTTTTAATGTGCATAAGTAGACCTGTGCAGCTTGAACCCACGATATTCAAGGGCCAACTGTGTATTGTTTTGTAATACATATTTTCCAGTATGCATGCATACATGTGTATGCAGCTCCAGTGTAAAATGGATTTCTTACTATCCGTTGCATTGAAAACAGAATTCTAAAGCAGGAGTTGAAAGTTCTGCAAAAAAAGCAGAGGGAATAATGAAGAAAATCAAGTTGGATTCTGGTGAATACAGTCATGCGGAAGAGAGGGTCTGGTGTGCACAGATCTGTTTGTTTTTCAGAAATAGAAAATTTGAACTGACACATAGCCAGCAAAAAAATTGAATCCGTAGTCAAAAATTTCCCAACAAACAAAAGTCTAGGGCGAGATGACTTTGTAGGGGAATTCTGTCAGATATTTAAAGAAGAGTTATTGCCTATTCTTCTTAAACTGTTCCAAAAAATAGAAACGAGAGGAAAACTTCCAAACATACTACAAGGCCAGATTACCTTGATTTCAAAACCAAACAAAGTCTCCATTAAAAAGGAGAATTACAGGCTAATATCCCTAAGAACATGGATGCAAAAATTCTCAATGAAATACTGCCAAATCGAATCCAACAGAAATTTAACTTTCTACAGGAAATATTTTCCTGTGAAAAAGCTTGCAACTAATAATTTTTATAAAACTATTTGTCCATTTTCCCCAAATTCATCATTATATGGGATTCATTTTCTATCTTAGTAGTTTTCTGAAATAATTTTAAAAACCCCTTCTGGGAGCATCTGGCTGGCTCAGTACGTAGACCACACGATTCTTGATTTCAGGGTTGTGAGTTCAAGCCCCAATCTGGGTGTAGATTATAAATAAATAAACACTAAAAAATAAACTAGAATAAAATAAAGAAAAGGAAACCCTGGCCATCATGCTCCTCACATTCCATACGACTCTCTCTGCCATCCTTCAATGAAAGCACTAAATAAGTGCTCTCTTCTGAGTCTCTCCCCCTTTTCTTCTTCAAACCATTCCGATTTTGCTTCCTTCACCACCACTATATTTAAACTGCTTTTCTAAAGGTTACCAATAAATTTCATGTTCAAAAATTTAATACACACTTCTAATCTTGCATTTTTCCGAAATATTATGAATTTTGACCATTCTCTCATGAAATAATTTTTCTTGCTCAATTCCCATGACCCTAAGTTATGTAGCTATTCTTTTAATCAGACAGGCCACCCTTTCTTTGTTTCCTTTGCTTGTTCCTATTTCTGAATGTCAAAGTGTCCCAGTTGTGGGTCCTGCAAAATTAGCAATGCCTTCTTTCTTTGGCACAGTCCTTACATTAATTATTTTGATCTCAATGAGAAGAAAATTAAGGCCATTTAAAAAAAAAAAAACAGGCTAATTAACGTGATTCACCTTTATCTTATTTTTTATCACATAAAATTTCAAGGACTATACACTCTGGTTTTAGACGAAACTGGATGGGATTCTTCAATGTAAAATTTCTGGAACTAAGACCAGACAAGGCTCACTATGCTCCTTAGATGTGTTTATCATTATAATTATAAATGTAAAACAGAGACGTTTTTTCACACAGCCTACCTGAAAACCTTGTAAACAACAAGGCTATGGTTTTTTTTCCCCTTGGGGCATAATTGTCAACTCAGGACGGCATCTCTGTAAAATTTAATTTAATTTTACTTCCAATGCAAAGAAATATGTTTTCTTCCAGTTTAACTGTAGGGACATATATGCCAAGAGAATAAGTAGGCAGACATTCTAAACTAAGATTATTAAAGCAAGGAAATTTCAAGTTTCATATGATTTAAATTCTTTGAAGATTGGGGCAAATTAAAGATGGCTGCAGAATCTTTGATCCTCCTACTATTAACAGGCAGGTTTGTTTTCATATCCCTTTTGATATGATCTGTCTGTGACTGCTTGAATCCGTAGAGTATGGAGAATGGGATACTAAGTCTTAAAGTTTTCAACACTCTTATACTCTTGGGGAACCCTATGATTCCTTGTATTAGATCTAATGTTCTCTGAAAAGACCATGTGGGGATACCTTGAGACTAAATAGATACAAAAATGGGTGAGATGATCCCTTTCTTCCACCTATTGCCACCAAGTCACAAGGCCAAAAAGCTGAACACCACCAAGTGACCCCAGTCCACACCACATGGAAGAGAATCCAATAGCCAAGTCATGCCTGATTCCCTGACTCCAAAATTATGAAATATAATTAAATTCTTGTCATTTAAAGTCACTAAATTTTTAATTAGTTTGTTAAGCAAACTAGCCTAGAAGAAAATTTGAGAGAGCCATAACAAAACATGGTACCTAAGCAATAATGCACCACCATAGTAGAAATCCAAAACATGTGGCATTGGCTTTAAAACTATGTTGGAATCTGAAAGGATCTTAAAGAGACTTTAAGTAAAAATTGGAAGACTTTGAGAACACTGTCTATAAGAACCGAAGTGATAGAAGATTGTCATTGGAGGCTAGAAAAAACTGGACCCTTGTTATATAACGGTATGAAGTTTGGCAACATCAACACATGTCACATTAGGAAAATCAGCAAAGTACTTAATGAACTTGCATGTCTAGCTGGGGTGTCTTCCATACAAATCTGGAAATGCCTTTAAAAAAAAAAACTGCCTATGATAAAATAAAAGATACACTAAACCAAAAATATATAAACTTTTTAGTAGAATTTAGAGGAAATAAAAAGCGTCTTAGTCTGCTAAAACACTCTTATAGAAGCCAATATTACACTATATATGAACTAACTTGAATTTAAATAAAATCTTGAAAGGGAAAAAATTCATATGCATACACGTCAAAACAAAGCAAAACAAAAAATAACAAAACAAGATTTTTGTTTCTTACCCTAGTCTCTTCCAGCAAAGGATATCAAGGTAAGAAATAGCCTCAGTAGGAGGTAGAGAGTAGGAAAAATGGACGAAGGTGGTCAAAATCTACAAACTTCTAGTTAAAAGATAAGTTCTAGGTACATAATGTATAGCATGATGACTATAGTCAGTAACACTGAATTACATACCTGAAAGTTGCTAAGAGAGTAGACTTCAAATGTGCTCATCACAAGAAATAAAGTTATAACTATGCAAGATAATGGATGTTAATTAAACTTTCAGTGGGAATCATTTTGTAAAATGTACATAATCAAAAATTATATTGTGCACCTTAAACTATACAATATTATATGTCAATTGTATCTCTATAAAAATGAAAAACAAAAGAGTTAGCCTCAAAACAAATACTCATCAGTATCAGGGATAGATATGGAGGATATTAAGACGTCAGATCACAGATCTTTTCAGCCACACAAAAAGCCTTTTAAGGAGTTTAAAAATATGTCTTGAAGTCTTGCTCTTTTAAATCATAGAATCTCTATGAATCTTAAGCACTTCGATATTCATTAAAAACTGACACAACATTTGCTATAATGGTAAAAAATGAAAAGGGGCTTTGGACTTCCAAATATACATTTGGAAAGAAGGGTGGGAAGGTCTACTCAGTCACCTGGACTATTTCTTTGGCAAAAGGAAGGAATCTTAGAGAGTGGTACCAAGAACACAGAACGTAAAGACAGTATTCAAAAAGAACAATGGACTGGAGACATACTACCTGTGAGCAGAACCGGGCCCTTAGCAAGGAACATCCTCTGCCTCCAGATTACGAGACCTCAACATGGTTGCCCTGAGAGGTTTCAGAATTTGTATGGACCAGTAACAGTGACTGCTACTCGCCTCCTTCTACCCACTCTAAAAAAAAGTATCTGTTGAGCTTATCTGTTCTCTCCCCCCATTATTTGTTGGTTTGCGGATGGCATATAGCTAATCTTCAAGTTAATAAGTCCATGGATCAGGAGGAGCCATATCCAACTAGCTTTCACTGTTCTTAGACTTGACTTAAATCACGAGCTCCTCAACCTCAAGCTTGTTGCTATAATTCAGAAAAGATTTTTAAGACCTAAAATTGAGATTAATATAATTTTTGTGTTTGAAAAATCTAAATAATTTACAGCCAAAAAGGTAGACTCTAGACTCCTTATAAATACTCCTCTATGGGATGTGACTTTTCATCAGCTTCCTTAAGAAATGGATTCTATATCTCCACTCCTGAACTCTGGATTTGGCCATGTGTTTTTATTTGGCCAACAGGATAGTATCAAGTATGTTTCAAGCAGAGACTTAAAAGGCATTTATCAACTGAGACTTGGTCTCTCTTGGTGTGTTTGAAACTAGAGAGCCCCATGTAAACAAGGGTAGGCCCCTTGCAAACTGCAGGAGGATAACCCATCACATGAAGGGGAACTGAGAAGCTAGGGCCCATATCTGCCATTGTACAACATATAAATAAAACTAACCTAGATCATCCAGCCACCATCAAACTCCCCAAATCACACAGCCAAATGGGGGAACCTAAATCAAGGTGAGCAGAACCACCTCAATTAGAAGAACTGCTCAGCAGATCCTGAACAATGAACTAAATAGAAATCTTTTTTTTTTTTTTTAAGCTGCTGAGTTTTTTTAAGCTGATTTTGGTTTGTTGTGCAGCAAAAGTTTACTGATGCAATCATCCTAGCTATTGTAGAAAAGTGGTATACGAAAGCATGGTGCTGTCATAAAAATTGCCCGTCTTTCTATCAGTCATATTGTAGGCAGCAAGGATAAATGCAGAACAGGCTAGAAGGCTAATGATGTATGTTACGCCATCAGTAAAGCTGTCACCTGAAATACCTTGAAGTTACACTACATGCCAACACAGCCTATAATTTTGCATAATTGGTTGCTTTTAGGATGTGTGTGTATTTCAACATTTATTCAAAACATGTTCCACTAAAATCAGGAAGATACTCTACAAACCTTTACTAGGGAGAAGGCTTCCAACCTTCCCATTCCCTATACCTATTCAAACAGAACACTACACCCAACAACCCGTTGGTAATGAAACAGAATTCTGTCTAAAACAGTATAGAAAAATCAAGTGGAACCAACCTCCCACCAGAGGACCAAAAGTGCGTTTTTGTACTTACAAGGGTATTCTTGTACCCCTCCTCTGCCTCCAGATTACGAAACCTCAACATATTTGCCCTGAGAGATTTCAGAATTTGTATGGACCAGTGACTGCTACTCATGGAAGTCGACCTGCAAGGTGTCTCCCTAAATGATCCTCACCTTCTAGTACTTATGACCATGTGTAATCCCTTCTCACACTGAATAAGGCAGACTTCTAGGATCACTATGACATTATGGAGGTGACAGTTTGTAATTTCTGGGGCTGGATCATAAAAGCATTCTGACATCTGCTTTTGTCACTTGGATCTCTCAAAATGGGGGAAGCCAACTGCCACTTCATAGACTTAAGCAGTCATGTGGAAAGAACTAGAAGGAATTGGGGGGCAGATTGAGGATTCCTGTCCACACCCAGCTGGCCATGGGAATGGGCCACAGTGGACATGGTTCTCCCAGCACTAGTCAAGCCTGCAGATGCCTGAGCACCTGGCTGAAACCTCATGAGAGACTGAGGTCAAATTGCTCAGCTAAGAGGTTACCAAATTTCTCATCCACCCAAACTACAAGAAATAAAAATTTGCCTTATTATTTTAAGGCAATTACTATGGCAGCAATAAATAATTAATGCAAACTATAAACTTCTGGGTTTTAAATTTTACTTGAAGCCTGAATTGCTTTTTATCTAAAAGCACTGACTTAGGACATGACCCTTGAATTTGCCATTTACCTACTCTCTGACTGTAGGCAAGTTGCTCATCTTTATATACTCATTAATTTGCAAGATGGAATAAAAATAGTAATTACATGATTGAGAGATAATGGATTTAAATTAAGTAATATACAAAAGTGATTAGAAAGGTACTTCACACACAGTTAGTACCCTACCTCTAACAAAAGTCATTTTTGTGTAAGGGTCATGTTTTAAGTTTGAAAGTACATACAACACATTTGACTGAATTCTACTATTTCAGGGTTGTTTCTTAGGATATTATAGAACTATAATTATTTTTACTCATTGACTATTTCTGAAAATGGCTTTCGCTTCCACTTTTTTTTATTTCACAGAATCATAATGCATTTTGTACTTCTGCTATAAGCAAACCAAGCTTTATAAAGATAGGTATGGCAGTTTCTAATAAATGAAATAGTCATCCTAAGGCACAGTATGGAAGATATATATCACTTCGAGGTCTGGATACAGAGTGGAGACTTCCATTAATATTAAGTATGCACTTCTCCAATTTCAGACTCACATCTTTTATCTCAGCTTCACACTCCTTGGGAGACATATCAAATTGTAATTCTTGCCCTTTTGATGTTTACTACAGCAAATAACTTATTTCCTATGGTGCTATTCATTTTACTCTCATAAATAAAACATTCTTTCATCTATTGTATATTTTATTTGCTATTGAGAGCAAATTCTAAGACTAGCATCAGGATTTTATATCTTTGGTTTGGCCATTTTATTGTTCCTTTAAGCTACCGTATGTTGGGAATACTTATGTATTACCTGCTATGAATATTAGAAGCCTTTGCTTTGTATAACATGTGTCTGCTCTCCAACTTCCCAAATAACTAATTCTTCCTTGAATAATGCTTCCTTTTCAAGCAGAGTTATTTCTTATATGTATGATGAAAAGTCATTCTCCTAAGTAATAATAACAAAATTTAACTAGCTTAAATCTAGTTTGAATTTTTTAAACTTCTTACTTCAAAAATTCAGGTTAATTATTGAATCATCTATAAGAAGATGAAAGGAAAAATGATTACCTAAGGGGGCTAATGATGTAATAATTTTATAGAAGTGCTGATTTGAGGTATTTATTAGTTCAGCATAAATTAACAATAGTTTAAGTTTGGGGGGAAAACGACAGTAGAATTTTCCATTATATCTATTGTATTAATATAATAAATTAAGAAGAACATTTTGAACATGTTATATAGGAGGAAATAGGAAAGGCTATCATGTTTTCATTGGTTTTATTTTTGACTTGGCTATCACCAACATAAAGAACAGTCATTGTGCTTTATTTGCAGAACGTTAAACTTCATGTAACAGTATACTAGCTTCTAGTTGCTTAAATGGAGCATATAGGAAAAAAAAAACCTATTTAGGTGATGTCTTAAAATATTACTATCAAACAAGTCAATTTGGATATGGTAATATTACATTTTTGTAACATTTGTTTGAAACTATTTATCTCGTGTTGATTACACACCACACACAGCACAGAGATGTGATAAGTTAGCCATTAGTTTCTTGTCCTTTGTTTAATACTCAAAAGAGAGAATGAGGGGGGCGGAAAGGCCCGCTGTGCTTAACCCTCATTCCTATCTAATTGATAAAGACCGAGCCTATAGGTCTAAGGAAAACAAAAAGTTATACAGATACTCGACAGGGGGAGCAGTATGTTTTCTTGTAATTAGATATAAATATATGTAAGTATACCCACCACAAACACACACACACACACACACACACACACACACACTGTTCTTTCTCATTCTACATTCTACCCAGATTCTGCTGAACCTCCAGACGGATGTCTCCACCCTGTATATAAAATGTAGACAGTCTATATTTCCTTCTAAATCATCTAAGACACTGAAAAAAAAAAAACAACTGATTTCTTTTTCCAAATCAGAAGACATGAGTTGTAAGAATTAATTGGTACAGAATTTTTTAGCAAAGCATGTATAATATAAAACAATGTTTACTAGAATGTTTTCTTCTATTTGTGCATGAACAGTTTCTTATTGTCATGGCTAAGCAATCTGGGCAAAGGTAGGCCTTATGTCCAAAGTGGAAATAGGAAGTACATTTTGTATGTATAGTAAGTACTTAATTATAAACAACGATCAAGCTGAATCAGACAGGATGGCTTAAGCCCAGGAAAGAAAGACAGACAAAAAAGAAAAGGAAGGAAGAAAGGGAGTGGAAGAGAAAGGAAGGAAATCATCTCATCCAGCATTTATTTTTTCCTCAAAAACATCAAGTTTACACATAGAGAAGTATTTTCTGAGCATATTTCCTGCTTTCCGCCTGAGGAGAAGAAGAGCAACACTGACTCCTGAGTCTAGAAACTCTGCCCATGACTAGAAGAGAGGGAACATAAAGGAGATGAGGATTTGCAGCCAGCACACTTGCTTTGAATGGCGATTCCATCGCATATTACGTGGTGGCACCTTTATCTCAGTCAACATATTTAAACCAATCCAGTCTTTAAAATAAGAATAATAAAAACTACATTCCAGCATTTTTTTGAGAGATAATTAAATGAAATGCTGTATCTAGTACTCTTGACACTAAACAGTTTTGTAAACATAGGCACTGCTTTGGGGTAATGAATTATTGCCATGGGAGACCAGAACTGAACATGTGCTAACCCTCTTGTGGTGTGTCCTCCTGAGTCCAAGTTTTCATGTTAAATTCCATGCAGCGATAGTAAAGAACTGCATGGTCACATATACATAATTAAAAGAGAGACTACAGAGCTTCAAATGTTTGTCATATAACTGATCTGACCTAGTCACAATTTGCCACTTAGAAAACTAAGATAAACCAACACACAATCAAAAGAACAAATGTAATAAACCCCAATTTACAAATGCACTCTTTTAAGTGAGATTTATAATATAGATAGGAATTTCTCTAAATCCTAAAATGAGCTACATGGTATCAAACGTTGTTTCAGAACCATTGAGAAACTAATTAAAACCTTTCCTTAAATTATTCTGTTCAAAAGTACAATTTTATTTAGATGTCTAAGGGAAAACTAATCAGAAATTCATAGACAAAATATTTGTTACACTTGGGCAAGCCTGAAGCAACTGCAATATTTAAATTTTTTTTATTAGTTCAGAGCATAAAATGTTTCTAACATTACCTGCACATAATACACCCAGTTTCCACAGACTAGAAGTATGTTTGAAATATACTTAGGAGCTTTCCATTTTACAGGCTGCAAAATAGGAGCCAAGCTGAATTGAAAGGCCTGGTATTGTTTCTTTATCCTATGTTCCAGTTTAATAATTTGATAATTATTGATCTAGTCGATCACAGTTAATTCCTCCAAAATTTTGGAGGAATAATTTCTTTCTAAAAATGATAAGAAAAAGCAAAATACCATCAAAGGAGAGTAATCTTTTTGCCTTAAACATCTTATAACATCCAGAAGCTTGAGATACTGGGTAGCTAAGAAGGATTCTTGACTATAATAATCTGGCTCCTAATTTTATATACTTGTAGAATTAAAAATTATATAAAAATAATTATTGTAGTTCAATGAGAAAAAGATATATGCAAGGAGTGATGAAGCAGCCAAACTTTGCTGTTTCAGAAAAATTAGAAGAAAAATATAGTATACATTAGAGCTATTATTTTTTTTGTTGTATTCCGTTTGTATGCTATTAAATTTGCCAGAATTTATAATGTAATATGAAACAATAATCTTGGTACAAGTATCCTGTTAGTTCCTACTATTAATTAAAATGGTTTTAATATTTCATCAGGATATTTACAGTGATTTCTAGTCAGTAGTTTTTATTATACTTAGAATGCCTAATTTATCATCTAGAATTTCTATTAGAAATAGTAATAACTGGGTCTTATGAAATATGTTTTCAGATTCTGTTGTTATAATACATTTCTTTGTTGCCTTTTCTTATTGATAAAATGCGTTAGACTAATAAATATGACAGCAGACAACCTTATATTTCTGTGATGAATGCAAGTAGCTATTGAAATTTACTCATTTAAAATCTTCTTAAGGAAAGAGCTATTGAACTTAGTAATACACTTTCAACATATCTAATTAATCATTTCTTTTTTTAATTTTTTTAAAAAGTTTTATTTATTTATTTGACAGACAGAGATCACAAGTAGACAGAGAGGCAGGCAGAGTGAGAAGAGGAAGCAGGCTCCCTGCTGAGCAGAGAACCAGATGCTGGGCTCCATTCCAGGACCCTGAGATCATGACCTGAGCCGAAGGCAGAGGCTTTAACCCACTGCACCTGCACCCAGGTGCCCCTAATTAATCATTTCTTGATTTCATCTATTATCTTTTTATTTGTTTACCTATTTTCCTTATTTTCAAATAATTTTTAAATATGAGTGAGTGTTCCAATATTCAGGTCTGCATATAAAGAGCTTGGCAATCACAACTCAGTACTAAAACATAAAAAAACTTAGGGGCACCTGAGTGGCTCAGTAAGTTAAGTTGGGATTCTTGATTTTGGCTCAGGTCATTATCTTAGTTAGGGTCAAGACTGAGCCCCGCTTCAGACTCCAGACTAGGCTTGGAGCCTGCCTGGGATTCTCTCTCTCCCTATCTCTCTACCCCAACTCTTCCCTCCCACTGCCTCCCAGCTCACACATGGGCTCTCTCTCTTAAAAGAAACAAACAAACAAACAAACTTAAACAGACTGAAAAGCAACTCTTCTTGGATCTATAAGAGAGGGGAGGACACAGGGCAGCCCCCAAGAATGGAAAGACAGACCAGAAAGTAGGACATATGGCTTACCAGAGCAGAGATTCACAAGTGGAAAACACTGAGGCAACCAGTGTTGGGGTAGCAAAACCCGAAGTGTACTTGAAAACTTGCTGTTGGCTTGGTGTGGACAACTCTGGGTGTTAAACACTTCAGGGGCTTTTGTCATAGGCGGGCACCCACAGTGCTGTGAGATTTATCTCCAAGAGCTCAATCAGATTTCCACAGTAAATAGAGGAGAAAAATCCCCTCTGGCTTCATGTAGAAGGGGAAAAAGAACCAGTTTGAAATGTCCAAGCACTCTGTTCTTAATAAGGCCTGCCCTCAGGGGAAACTAGATAACCAGAGCCTAACCTGCTGTGGTATTAGCCAAACTTAACTGACTTGTGAAAGGGGAAGACCTAATTCTAGCCAGCTTTAGCCTTCCACCTATGAGAAGAGAAATACACATTTCTAGCCACAAATATACATACTCTAGCCATTTTTTCCCCACCTAATTGGGGAGAAAAAACACCTAAAAACAACTGTGATATTCACCTTCCACAAGCATAGGCTCATTAAAAGACTGAACTCTAATCCTAAGTTTCTACAGGTTTCCCCTCCTCCACACTTCACCACCACATTAATAAAGACCTATTTATAGCAGCTCTTTTTACCCAGTATACTAAATCTGGCTATCAAGAAAAAAATTAGAAGACAAAACACACAATTTGAAGAGACAGGCATAGCATCAGAATCAGACATGGTAGCATGTTAGAATTATCAGACTGGGAATTTAAAACAACCAGGATTAATATGCTAAGGGCTCTAATGAATAAAATAGACACCATGCAAGAACAGATGGGCATTTTAAGAAGCGAAATGGAAATCTTAAGAAACAAAACAAAGTGCTAAAGATCAAAAACACTGTAATAAAAATGAAGAAGTTCTTTGATGAGCCTTAGTAGGCTGAACATGACTGAGAAAAGAGTCTCTGATCTAGAGGACAGATCCTTTCACTCCCCAAACCACAAAAGTACTTCCTAACTATCTGGATTTATCTTACATAATTTTCTATACAAATGACTTATTTTCTGCACAAATCACAAAGGGTTTGTGGCATTATTGATACAAAACTGTAGCCTTGCAATCAAAGGCTACAGGCTTAGAGATTAGGTTTATGAAAATTCATGCATAAGTGCATGTGCATATGAAATCATTGGGTTCTGATTCAAACCAACAAGGAAAAAACTACCATGTCGCCTTTTATCAAGTTATTTCAAATTGAAAATAGTGACATACTTTTTTCTTTTCTTGGTGTGGTTAAAAGATGAATTTGGAAAGGATGATGAAATAACAGGCACCAAGGTAAGGAGATTTTTTTTTTATTGTTCGGTTAGTTCATTCATTTTATTTTCAATGAGATATTTTGATAAAAAGTACTGATAACATCTCTGACAAAATGATGTCCAATGATTTCCAATAGGACAGAATTAATTCCAGAAAGAATGGAGAGTATAGCATGGCAATTTAAATGTGCTTTTTAGGGGTGCCTGGGTGGCTCAGTTTGAGTGTCTGACTCTTGATTTTAGCTCGGGTCATGATCCCAGGGTCCTGGGATCAAGTTCCACATCAGGCTCCTTGCTCAGTGGGGAGCCTCCTTCTCCCTCTGCCTGACATTTGCCCAGGTTGTTCTCTCTCCCTCTCTGTCCTTCCCTGACAAATAAATTTAAAAAATAAATAAATGTGGCTTTTATAATACTGTATATGTATTGGGGAAAAATGAGGGCTTTAGTCTTTTTCTAGAGTTTGAAGGCATCATATAGATTCCTAGTTAGTACTTTCAATAAATATTTGATATATGATATGTCAATTATAATGGTCTTTCATAGACTATATTTAGATCAGAACAGATCTTAGTATTGTAATAATACATTGTTGAGTAGAATTGAACATTAACCTCAGTTTTGAGATTCACTAAAACTTCTAAATATCTGTAGAATAAATTGATACAAATATAATATCAGTGTTCAGATTTTTTAGTGAAATATTAAATTTTATTTTTTTGAATAATTGCATTAAGCAAATAAAGATTTCCTTGTTCCCTCAGACAGTAATATCAACTTTCTCGGGTGTCTCACAACATTCTATCATTCTAATGATATTCGATTTAGTCTATTATTAAAATTGTTTTATATATTTTTCTATTTGTTCATATTTTGTTTCAAGTTGCTCAAGTTTATATAGTTAAAATATTTTAATGGGGAAATGGGAAACTATAGGATTTAATGGAAAGAGCAATTTTGCCCCTACATAGAGAGAACAGTTTTATATTATTCATTCATTCAAATTTCATTAATCATTAACTCATTCCACATTTACTCATTGTTTCCTATTTTTTGGAGATTCACAGGTTTGTGTACTGGTACAAAAATAAAGGAACTTTCCTGATTTTAAGAAGCTTGACCAGTATTTGTAAATAGGTTGTCTCTAGCAGATGAGTACTTGTAAAACACACATTTTTACTTGAAAAGAATAGGTTATGACTGAAGAATTCCAATGAGAGTTCAGAGGACTCAGTAGTAATAGAGATTTTTGTTAACCAACCACAAGGAAAAATAAAATACTTCACTTAGAGAATAGTTACTCAAGCAGAATTCCACCTGGGGTGCAAGTTGCAAATGGAGAATAGAGAATGCCCAAAACTGGCTGAATTAAGTATGGACACTCAAAAATCTGCCTCTCTTCTGTGTCATTATGTCCATGTTACAGGACACAGCTGAAGCTGTGTCTTACCCTATGAAATGTTCTGTGCATATTTTTTTTTTAAGATTTTATTTATTTATTTGACAGAGATCATAAGCAGGCAGAGAGGCAGGCAGAGAGAGGGGGGGAAGCACGCTCCCTGCTGTGTAGAGAGCCTGATGTGGGGCTCCATCCCAGGACCCTGAGATCATGACCTGAGCTGAAGGCAGAGGCTTTAACCCACTGAGCCACCCAGGCACCCTCTGTGAGTATTTTTATCTCTTCTCTCTGATAGTACTTAACACATAGTGATGCCCAACAAATGTTTAATGAGTAAAATACTTTATAAAATGAGAAAGACCATGAAAATAACAAATATGAGTTTAAAAGACAAAAAAAATCACTAGTCTTATAAAGACTAATATTTCCCAAAATACTTGCTAGTATTCCTATGCTAGATAGTAAGCTTTCAAAATATTCCCTAAGACCTATGACATTTTTAAAAGTCAGAAAGTTTGATTATTCTAATCTAGCATGAATTGTAGGTCATAAGTACTTACAAGAAATCAGTTTATTTAAAAGTTCTGTTTTGTGTTATGACCCCGTAAGATAACAAAATATTCTCAATACCATTGGTATTTTTCAAAATGCCCTGAAGTATAATTCCTCCATTGTAACTGACCTTCTACCAAAACTATCTGTCTCTGAGAACCTCGTGGCTCAGTTGGAAAAGCATGCAACTCATAATCTCAAGGGTTTTGAGTTCAAGCCCCATTTGGGTATAAAGATTACTGGAAATAAGTTAATAAACTTTAAAAAGAAGCTTTCTGTTTCAAATCAATACATTCAATATCTCTATTTTATCTTCTGTCTCTTTGTTAACATGAAAATGAATTATGTTTGCAGCAAATGGCAAATCACTTCAAAATGAAAATAAAAATGAAGTAGTATATTTAAAAACAACTTAGTTAAATGAAAGCCTGTCCATATTAAAACTTGTACAAAATGTTCATCACAGCTTTATTTAGAATAGCAAAAATCGATAAACAACAAAAATGTCTATGAATGATCAATAAAACAGATCCAACTACTATGCAAAAACAAACAACAAATTGCCGATATATAATATATATGAATACCAAAGGCATTATGCTAAGTGAAGGAAGTCCACCACAAACAACCTCATGCTGGATGATTGCATTTTTTTAAGTTCTAAGAGAGGCAAAGTATAGTGATGGCAAACCTGTGCTGGCCAGGAGAAGGGAATGAGAAGAGGAGACCAACTGCAAAAGAACACAGGAGGCAGATGGCTTGAAACTCTTGGAACATATAGAAAAGCAAAAAATCAAACCCAAAGAAGGTTACCGCAGAGTTAGCTATCACTTTCCCAACAGAATCAAAGTCAGAGTGAGCAAATGCAAGGGGCAGAAATGAGCAATATGTCTATCACCTGTCGGGTCAGGGATAAAGCAAACAGGACAGAGATGACATATGTCTCCAGTTACCACTCGGTAGTAACTTGCAGAGCTCCACACCAAATTCTACTAAAGGCTGAGAGGAAAGAAAATGTGCAGGAGACATGCTATGTTCCTTCCGAGCATTGTTTATTCGAGCTAAACCACTAAGTCCAGTGGTTTTCAAACTGTTAAATAGGGGCTATTTTTTGTAATAATATAATTTTTAATATTATTGTCGACTTTTCCAAGCTCATTCTCTCACTATGTAGGTTGGGAAACTTCTCAGAACCTGCATTCTGCAGTGGCATCATCCCTCTGGTTAATGGAACACGTGTCTGTTTAGTCTTGGGTTTCAGATGTTTGGGGTGGTTAATTATTAATATGGTAAACATTAGAGGAGATAACTCAAATAAATAAAAGTGTGGAGAATGAGTCCTAAAACAGAAAGTTTGAGAATTGTTAGCATATGTAAATAAATAATGGACCACCTACCAAGATTGGGTCTGGAACCTCCCTTCCCCTCCAGTATAGTAAGCAGCATTTGCTTCCAGGTTCACACTGTGAGAATTACTTTCCAAACACAGCAAAATACTTGCCTGGGGAGCTCATGGTTGAAAAGCAGAACATAGCCAAGTTCAGTAACAGACCACTACAGGGGACACAGATGAAAAGGACAAAATCTAAATGTCCCTCCATTCAACAATGTAACATTACCCTAAGGCATTCCAACACAGGGCAATCCTTATTTTAGTCTCCTTAAGACAGACACATGCTCAGAGGATACCCAAAGGTAGCTAATTCAGAAGAACAGAGACCAGTGCAACTACAAGGAAAACGTATTACTTCTCATAGTGCAACTGTCACATATAAAAGCACTACAAAGGACAAATAAATATTTGAGAAATATAAACAATATTAAAGAAAAGTTTGCTGTGAATATTGAGAACAATAGGTCTAGTCAAAACCTGGATGTATGAGGACAAAAACAAAATACTATGTAATCATAGAATCAGAAGCATGTTATATTCCCAAAAAATGCACGAACTTCTCAGAACTTCTAATCAGAAAACAAAAATAATTATAAATAATAATGTAATTCCTAAAGTTGAAACTTCAGTAAAATGTCTAAATAAGAGAATGTATATATAAGTGACCTGAATCTCCCAGAAGGTTGAAAAATAAACAAAAGAGATACAAAATGTAATATAAATGTTTAAAGTTATAGATAGAATACAAAGCCAAAGTTCAAACATCCATAAAAATAGGAGTGTCAACAGGAGAGAACAGATAGAATTTACAGCAAGAAATGATACTGAAAACATGTCTGACTTGAATTAATCTTCATACTTAGAGAGTCCACCAAGGACAAGCAGAAAATAATTTTAAATATACATATATATAGACATATACTTAAGATTTTTCATGAAGATTAAGAGCTAAAATTTTCTTTAATAATAATAACATCGACAACTTTTCCTCTAACTTAACAAGAAGACTGGCATGAGTTATTGCATTAGTTGTGCCTGATGCCAACTGACTGACAAAATAGCAAGTCCTTTGTCTTGAAAGTTTTGACTATTACTGATCCTAGAATTATATATAACAAAAACAGTCAAATGTAAGGGCAATATAAAAGTATTTTCACATACACCATAACCAAAAAATACTTGTCTTCCTGATGGTCTTTCTAAAAAAATTCAATTTTCTCAACAATAAAATGAGTTTCTAAGAGCTTTCACTTTCCTAATCAATCCTACATGGTTTCAAATGGGCCATTTCTGCTTGATGTTTACTAACAAAACCAACTAAGAATCGGTTATGAAAATAAAATGAAATTGATGAGGTGCATTAAAAAATATAAATGAAGAAGAGAGGATCTAAATCTAACCCACAAGTGCAGTAGATCAATGTGTCATTAAATAGGCCTACTAGTTTACAGGTCCAAATTGTGTCAGAAGAACATATGAGAACTTCTGGTTAAATGATTAGAAATGACTCATGACTCTGTACCTTCCCTGGATAATTGATGAGATCTATGCCTAAAATCTTATATTTGATCATTTACTTTCCAGGGCAGATATATGAAGCAAACAAACCTACATGTATCAATCAGGACATGCTCTGATATGATAAAACAAGGCCACAACTGCTGTGGCTGAGAAAACCAACATTAATATCTCACATGGTAAATGTCCATCGTGGGGACTTGACTCTACTTTGTTTTCCCCAAGGACCCATGCTAAATAGGCTCCATGTGGGGGCCACCATGTTTCCTAAGGTGATAAGGAGTAGTAAATGAGCCCAAGCTCAACATTTTGAGCTGGCAGTTTACAAAGTGACTGTTTTCACCCATGTTTTATTCACCTAACCACAGCTAGCTTTAGGAGCAATGAATTGAAATCCTGTGTTTGAAGGAGAAATGGCCCAACTCTTTTGCTGAATAGTGTTTGTGACTGACATATTTCATAGAATTATTGCCTTTTGTTTTATTTTATTACAGCATCATTTTTGATACATCAGGATTAAATTTATTCCTGAAAAAGAGAGGTATTGATAAATTTAGCACACACAGGTTTGGATCTACTTTTTTCTCCCACTGCCAAAGATTCCTTATGTAACTGGGGCAAATCACCCTATCTAAGATCTCCCATTTCCTCAAGAACAAAGTCAATTTAAGATCTTCATTTCCTTATTCATAAAATCCTCGATGGTTTTTTTTTTTTTTAAGATTTTATTTATTTATTTGACAGAGATCACAAGTAGGCAGAGAGGCAGGCAGAGGGGGTGGGGGGAAGCAGGCTCCCTGCTGAGCAGAGAGCCAGATGCAGGACTCAATCCCAGGACCCTGAGATCATGACCTGAGCCGAAGGCAGAAGCTTAACCACTGAGCCACCTAGGTGCCCCATCCTAGATGGTTTTAAAGAGACTTTCCCTGCTGGCTTGACATTTGCTGCCATATTACAGACCAGAAAGTAAAAAATTTAATGCACAGAAAAGTTAAATGACTTAAAGAATCACAGGACATGTTAGTAATAAATTTGAAATCTAGTATATCATTTATATATCTAAGGTTATATATATTTTATGTATATGGTGAATCCTCCAAAACAAAAGCAAGGAAATAGTAAGCATGATTGCAACCAAAAAAAAGAATCTGTCCTCACAAGGCCAAATGATCTATTTTCTTTTTCAAATCTCTATTTGCATATCTCTTACTGGGCTCTTAGAGGTTAATGGTTATAGAACGAAAAAAAAAAGAGAGAGATAAATGTGGAAGAGAACTGAAAAATTTGTCATGTCATAGTCCAGACAGTATCTAAAATGTATTGCATAAAATATTTGTCAGCAAATGCACTTCAATCTCTGTAGGATTCTCTACACTTGAAAGAACAGATGTTCATTGTGTTTGATGAGCTACAAAACCATTGCCTGCACTAAAAACAAAACAACCAGGAAAGAAGTGACATTGACATTGACATGTGGCAAAAGCAGTCACTTCACAGCAAATTTGTGTTCAATCATTTGTACCTTTCTCAAGTAGTCTCTAAGGTTCTAGTAACAAAATATCAAGAAAATATTTATTTTGCCTCGTTTTATTATGGATTTCTTTATTTCATTTTCCTCTCAAGATGGGAGACAGAATATTAAATGTATGAGACATTTTTTTTTCCAGCAAAGAAATAATACAAAAGTGATTGCATTCTCCTTAAAAAAAAAAAAAAAAAAAAAAAATGGGACACTGGTAATGATAAATGAGTTACAATTTAAAATAGTCTTTTGTATTCTCCTTTATCTCTCAGAATCAGTTACTGGTTTCAGGTTTTTTGTGTATGCTTACAAGCAATAATATCTGATAATATGCCTCTGTATAAAGTTTATATAGATATACATTGTAAGTATAAATATGTTAGGTATGTAATATTCAGACTATAGAGTTGTAAGGTGTTTATTTTTGTGTACATTGTATTATTTCTCAAATATGAAGATCTTGTTTGATCTTTTTAAAGTTTAATACTGAGCTGATGTTAAGTCAGTATGTTCTGATATGATCACAGAAGTTCCTAAAATGTAGAAAGAATTCCATACTTGTGTAGTTAGTAGCATTTACCACAAGCCCTCCAACTTCCCTGAGCTAACTTACCTCTCCCAAAAGAGCCCCAAGACCCAGCACTATTAAGTTAACCCCAGCCTAGCAGAGCTAACTCCAGTGCCCTGGGCAGTCAGCAACTTTTCTGAATGGCCAAAATAGTTAATTATTATCAACACCACCCCTGGATATATCAAAATACAATTTGTCATTTTGCCATTGGTTATTTCTTCTCCCACTTTCTTATATTACTTCTCTCCATAACACTTTCTACCTTCTAATAAAATACAAAATGTAGTTATAATTTCATTAATGTGATGAGGTAGGGATTTGGGTGTGTGTGTTCCTTACTGCTATATCCCAAGTGCCAGGCATATGATAGGCTCATTGAACGTTTATTGAATCGATATTCTCATGTTCCTACCAACATTGAAAATCTTCATAATTTTTGCTAGTAAAATATATTGGAAATATCACATTGTTTTGTCACTTAACATTTCCTGGAATACACCTGAGATCAAACATTATATTTCAAATGGTCACTGTTTGTTTATATATTTTTTTAAGATTTTTTATTTATTCATTTGAGAGAGACAGAGAGACAGAGAGAGCACAAGCAGGGGAAGAGGACAGAGGGAGGGGGAGAAGCAGATTCCCTGCTGAGCTGGAAGCCTGACCCCGGGCTCAATCCCAGTACATGGGGATCATGACCTAAACTGAAGGCAGACACTTAACCATCTGAGCCACGCAGGTGCCCATCAAAGGGTCACTGTTTACATAAGTATATATATTCTATAAATTGTTAAATTATATGTCAGCTTATTGTTAACAGGTTTTTTTTTCTTACATTATTTTTCAATAGATTTATTTAAATCCTTATACTTTTTCTGAGGGCTATTTTGCTTCTGATCTAATTATCAAGTATTCTTTCTACTCCTTTAAATTTAATTTGCAGATATACTTTGACTTCTTTTATAATTCTAGGGTAGAATCTTTAAAATTCTGTTACTTAAAATTTTTGCTTTTTGTTCCTAATGCCCTCAATGTCATTTCACTGCAGTAAGAAAAATGAGATTGACTGATTTTTTTATTTTGAAAATGTACTTTGAAAATTTTCAGTAAAAATTATTTATATTAGATAGGCCTAACAGGTTTGCTATCCTGTATTATACAATCCCAGAGCCTCAGGGAACTATTATATAAATGTTCTTTCTCCCTCTCCTTGTTGCACATGGATGTGAGGGCTCAATTCCATACAGTCACTCAATACTCAGGCTTTTGGAGACTCCAAGACATAGAGCTGTACCACAGGTAACATGCAATCTTCTCAGAACAGGGGACAAGAAAGCTTCAGTGCTTGACCTGGCATTCATTTCTCTGCCATACAGATCATCTGCTGCAACTGGCCACATAGCCATACCTCCATAAGGGAGCTGGAAACTGGGAATGAACACATGGAATATTTGGAGGATATATTCCTTTGCTTGGGTTTCCTTCTAGTTCCCAAACATTCCTTTGCTCCTTTCTTTCCTTAAATGAAACCAAACCAAAGCCACCCTGTGTGTGGTCTCTGGGTGATAAGTGATGGTCCCTGCATGTTTTTGAAAATGTCTCTTGGTCCAGAGGACCTGATAAATCATGTTTCTATCTCCTGACACTTTTGTATAATGACAGAACTGGGAGAGCCCAAATGCAATGAAATCCTCCTGGTGGAAAGACAAAGCAGTATATAACATTTCTGAACTTGGGAGTGTTGATATTGTGAGAGTGCTTTTCCTCGGGGTAATAAAGGTTTCTTAATTAGGCATTGTTTTAGCTTTCACAGAGACTCCTTTCTTAATTTCTTCTCTCTCTCTCTCTTTCTCTCTCTCTCTCTGCACAAAGGCCTTGTGAGGTTAAATCAAGAAGGTAAGTTTGCAAGCTAGGAAGTGAGCCTTTATCAGAACCTGGAAACTAACTCAGCCCGAAACTTGATTGTGGACTTCTACCTCCAGGGCTGTAAGAAAAGGAATTTTTTCTGCTCTTTGGCCACCCAGTCTATAGTAGTTTTTAATGGCAGCTGAGTTGACTAATAGAGGGACATTTTCCTTGCTCTCATTATCAATGGCCACATCCTCGGTGTCGGTAGAGGAATACAGCCAGACTTCAAGTCCCCTCTGGACTCACAGCAGGTGGTAGAGGGGGTTAAAATTGTTTTACCTTCACAGGGTCACAGCAATTTTCAACTCTAGACGCCTAGCTTGTTTAGCACTTCTGTCTCTATTCATATCTATTTGAATCCAGTCAATTCCATGTGCCAGTTATTTTTGAAAAATAGTTTTTAGTTCCACTATCTTTCTTTACTTTTTTGCCAAATGCTTTTTTCACAAATTATGCTGGCAAAGTTTTACCCTGACTCTGATTTGTATCCTGAATCATTTTATGCACTGACAGGTACTACTAGTTGTCATACCATTATACTGATATATTTTTCTGAATCATCTTAATCAGGTAAGAAGTTCAGCAGTAAGGAAAAAAGGCTATATACCCTTCATCTAATTTTTGCTTCAAGGCTGAATTTCAAAGGCCTTTGTTACTCGCATATTTTTATGATTTTGTCCCCTATTGTAAAGGTTAAAAAGCAATTCACTGCTTCGATATTTGTACACCCAGAAATGTTCAGATTTCTTCATTATTTTTATTTTTGGTTGAAAATATTCTAATTATTTTCTGAGCTTTTTCATTTTTATGAAATGCCTAGCCAAATCCAGTCAATAACAATCAATAAATAATACTGTAATTTAATTCCCCCTAATATTCCCCAAGAGCTAAAAGTTTACTAAGTCTAAAAACAAAACAAAACAGAACAAAGCAAAAAACAGTACATCAAACCCATCACCTAGTTTCCAAGTTAGGTCTGAAGTGTTTTACTAAATGCTTTATTATTGCACAACATAGAGTACTCTCTTTCCATTCTCAGGAATTAATTTCTTAATTGGTCATCACCTGGCCCTTAAAATAATGCCAGCTAATTTAGGCATCTGTTATTGTAACCTCACTTCCAATGAGTCATAGTCAGGATAGGATAGATAACGCTATAGTAACAACATCAAAATTTCAAGGGCTTAAAATAGCATACCTATTTCTAATTCTGATGGCATGTCTGAAGTAAGCTAGTAGAGGTTCTGCTCCAACAAGGAAGTGGGATCTTTTCCTCCACACTTTGAATTTGGTCTTGGCCAATGGGATGACAGGAAATGTGATACAAACAGAGCATTGAAATCACTAGGATACTGGAGTCTGCTCTTGCTTGGTACACTTGAAACCTTAAAAGAGCCATATGAACAAGCCCATACTAGTGTTCTAGAAGATGAGGGGACACATGGAAACAATGTAAACACCCTGTATCACAATTTACTTCCAGACATACCAGGGAGACTATTTTAGATCTTTTAGCCAACCAGCCAGCTATCTACAGGTATATGATAGAGCCCAACAGAAATCACGTAAACTCCCTCAGACCAATAGAATTACCTACCCACTAACAGGACCATGAGTTAAATGAAATAGTTGTCTTTTAAAGTCAGTAAGTTTATTATGCCAAACACATTTTTTTAAGTTTTTAAATTTCAGATTTTTTTGCTCTACAGCAAAATCTAACTAATAGATCAACTAATATCTATGTAGCAGGGTAATGCTATAACAAAAAACTAAAACATGTTGCATTGATTTGGGGTCTGGGGTTGGTGAAGACTGGAGAAGCAGCAAGGAAATTGTGGAAGTTGGAAGAAGTAGCAGGAAAAATGCCAATAATCAGGCTGGAAAAATGGCAACCTGTATTATACAGTAGTGGAATAACTGTTAGAACTGTTGCCTATGCTAAGTGGGAATAGAGAAATGTACACACAAAACCTGAGCATTTGGCTAAATAATTGCTAGAATTTAATATAGAAAATTTGCAAATTTTATATCTTTGAATAAATAATATTTACCAATTTTCTCAGATAATCTGCCTTTGCCATCTAGGTATACCTTCTACCCTTCTCCTCTCAGAGAGGCTAAACAGTATGAACAACAATTAATAGCCAACATTACTCCCTGGCTTGTATTAGGTTCAAAAATTTAGAAGCACTGGCACAGAATAGGAGGATGCGAGGACATTGAAACTAGTGTATTTAATCCCATGGCTAACTTTCTGTCAAGACACAGGTTCACAGTGATAGAAGATCCACTACCAAAGGTCATTCATACCTTCTGTCCCACAAACAGCTACAGCTGCCTCCCTAGTTTCTATCTCCATTTCCCCACTTCTAGATGTTGGCCTGAGTGCTTTATATCCTTGATGAATTTTTTTTAAAACCTTGCTGGATTTTCTAATTGGACCCTGATGATACGATTTTTTTAAAAAATAAGACTTTCAAATAGAAAGTCCTTAAAAATTATGGATTCCTTTAACAGGTCTTAGTTTGTAAAACTGCTTCATATCAGCATTCTATAGGCAGATTTATGATGCTAAATATTAACTTGTGTTTTTGTAGCTGAAAAGGAGAAGGAGATAGTTCTCTCTATATCACAATAACATTTTTAGTGAACTGTTAGCAGAATCTACAATTTTTCAAGGCGGAATGCTTGGGTTTTATTAATTAGCACAGGAAGAAAAAAAATACTGAAAAAAAATCTTCTAACAAAGATTGTATGGAAAACAAAGAACAGAATAGGATTAACAGATGCCTAGAATATGAGCACATCTTGTTTTCCATTTACACAGCATTGGTACGAATTTTAAAACAAAAATAAATACACTGACAAAACAATCATTTCTATAAAAAAAGAAAACCGAAAACCAAGGCAAAGCAAGTCAGAATAGCTACCTCTTTTGGAAGGTGGGTATGTAACCATGAAGAATTACACATTTATACATTTGAATGTGTACACTTTAGCATTTATAAATAAGAAAAATGATTGCAATCATGTACTATAGAGAATACCAGAAATGCTTAATAAATATTGCCTTATATCAACTTCATAATTCATTCACCACAATTCGTCAATTGAACACATAGAGCCAAAGTGTTATAAAGGAAGTCTTAATTTAACAGGACATGAATCATTTTTAAAAGAAACTTAGGTGAGATTAGCATTCTCAAAGGTAAAATTATAATCACACATAAATAATCATAATGTTATTCTGTAAGGAAAAATTAAAAATTAAAATTAAAAAAATAATTTTATAAATATAAATAATATATAATATATTCATATATTATATATGATAAATAAAGCAATAATATAATAATCTATTATAAAATAATAAATTATAATAAAATTATAAAAATGAAATAAAATTAAAAATAAGAATAATAATAAAAATTAAAATTAAAAACAGAAGTTTCCAACTAGGATTTAAGAAGCATGTATAATATAATGGAAAATGCCACATATATTATCTAGGAAGAAACAATAGCAAGTAGATTGCATATCTAATGATGTTGACGAATCCCTTTATCCTTTTAGTTTGAGCCAACCAAAATTTTAGAAATGACAATTAAGAAAATTTCAGCAAAGACAAGTAACATGAATACTCAGTGCACTAGTCAATACAGAGTTGTCTTGACTCAAATGCATTTACTCTGTTTTCTTACTAAACACAATAATGCATATTTGTTTTAATATTTTCACTTTCTTATCAATCAAAACATAGACTTTGGACTTTTTGCAAATGTCATTTGATAGTCTCACCTTGTTTTAAAAATGTTACTAAAGAACTGCCAGACAAATGTACTCAAAAAGAAAATTAAAAAGTAAAAAAGGAACAGGAAGTAGAATGGGGAATCATGTTTTTAATTTTATTTATTTCTTCCGAAAGCCATCACTAAACTTTATCTGGACATCAAGCAAACGTATGATGAAACTTCACCTATAATTTTTTAAGCACAATGAAAAAATAAGAATAACTGGGATTTGGAAAATAAATCCAAATTCTGATAGTTAACATTTGTATTTTTCTCAAAGTGGGTATACCCCCAGCTCACATCCCTAATCATCTTCTCTGTCTATACTCACTCACAGCGTGTTCCCATCTGTGTTCCTGGCTTTAGATGTCACTATAACCTCGATGATAGAGAATTTTTATTTCCATCAAAGAAGTTTCTCTCTGAAACTGTAGACCTGAATATCCAACTTTACTTGATATTCTACTCAAATCCCTAACAAATATCAAAACTCAACTTGTCCAAAGCTAACCTCCTGATCTCCCCACCTCCCAAACTGCTGTAAACATAGCCTTTCCCATAACATTTAGTGGGAAACTCATTCTTTTATTTACTGAGATGAAAAACTTCAGAGACATTTTTAATCTTCTCCCCACGAACAGTTCAAGAAATCCTGTTGGATGTACATCAGAATATATCCAGTAACCAACCAATTTCGCCCAGTATCACTACCATGATCCTGATCTGAGTCACCATGATCTCTGCATTGGACTACTGCTATACCCTCTTAACTGCTCCGTTTCCATCCTTGCTCAACTATAATCTTAAACAAGTGTATCAAATCATGTCTCTCCTCTGTGAAACTCTGCAATAGTTCCTCATTTCACTAAGAATAAAAGCCAAAACCTCCTTTGTTTCTCATTCTGCTCATTTCCCAAGTCTCCTTGCTGCTTCTTCATCAGGCCAGGTACATACCTAGCTTAGGAAATTTTTAGAGACTGGAATGCTCTTCACTCATCTATTTGCCTTGGCAATTTGCATATCTTTCCAAGTCTGCTCAAATGGCACCATCACACTTGAGGCCGACTTTGTCCAAATTGCAACATGGTCACTGCTTCTCTTTCACCCACTCCTGATTTCCCTTATACTCCTGTGTATGTCTATGTGTGTGTGTGTGTGTGTGTGTGCATGTATATGTATACACATGATATCTATATATATAGAGATTTATATATAGCAAAATATACATATATAAACACCATATATACATATATGCTATATGTGTTTGCCTGTGTGTGATTTCATTTTTTTCAATAGCATTTATATAATGTTTGGCACATAAAATGTGCTTACAAATGTTTGTTAAGTGGAAAATGAATGTGAGTGAAGAAATATTATAACTAATGATTTCTAAAATAGCTAAGATGCAAATATAGTAAAGCATAATTTGTAAATGCTGTAATGTAATTTCTAATTTCAGAGGACTAAGTCATTTCAGATCATCCTCTTTGGTAATATTTAATTATTAGAATTATACTTAGTTACTTTTTTTCTCAGGCAAATCCCATTTCATTTATATTTTAAATGCCAATTTAATTTTCTAGCTCCTACTAGTATATTTGCAAATAAAGACAATTTAAATTAAAAATTTGCAAAACCATAAAATAAGCCCTGTTAATGAGATTGTTCTAGATCATTTACATTTAATTTAAATATAGATAAGGTTATGTGTAAACTGCTATCTTATTATTTGTTTTATATTTGTGCCTTTGTTCTTTGTTCTTTTTTCAACAGCTATATTTTTTTAATTATTTTTTTTAAAGATTTGATTTATTTATTTGACAGAGAGAGATCACAAGTAGGCAGAGAAGCAGGCAGAGGGAGAGAGGGGGAAGCAGGCTCCCTGCTGAGCAGAAAGCCCGATGCGATGCGGGTCTCTATCCCAGGACCCTGGGATCTGACTTGAGCTGAAGGCAGAGGCTTTAACCCACTGAGCCACCTAGGTGCTCCTATTTTTAAATTTATAAAAAAAATAATTTTATGATCTAACATGATAAAAACTATTTTATTATTACATATAAGGACCAACACAATGGGATCTTCATATTAGAAAGATGTTTGTCTTACTAGAACGACAACAGTAATTTAATTCAGTATCCAGCAAGTTTAGGTTTTATGTTCTCAGGATCTTTGCTTTATTAAGTTCACAAAATTTGGTACATTTAAAAGCTGTAAAATTAACTTTTCATATCTAACCAATATGTTATTTGACTATATTGTGATTATTCTTTAAAAATTAAGAAAAAAAATTACTACTTACAACATTGAACACAAGATATGATAACTAAAGATGGTCTCTATCTCTTGATCGCTCAGCATGAGAATTTGGGGATGAAGAGAAAAGTGTAAATTATTCACAGATAAACATCATCTGAGAAATAAATGACTCTTAAGAGTCATACATAATTAGGGAAAATAAGGGTAACAAAAATCAAATTTAAATATACAGATGTATCCAGAATCAATAGAAAAGGATGGAATTCAAAATTTTCAAAAATACATAGAAACTTTATGAGCTTTTGAAATCAAACCTAATTCTCACAAATGTTCACTTTCTCACTTTCCCTGAATATAATGAGGTATATTTTTAAGTAAAAGAAAGAAAAATAAGATTATGATGAATAATAATTAAAATATCATATTTTAAGGAGATACATGCTTTTGTTTTTATTATTCACTAAGTTTAATCCCTCTGCTAGCTCTTGATATCTTTTACAGTTATTTCTATATAATATGGTTTAATAATAAGAGATTGTCTGTGAAATATTGTATTTTATTCATTAGCAGTAGTAAGGTCCAGGCTATGATCAGTATTGTGTTTGAAATAAATAAGTAGGCAGGATAAAAATAGATGGACAGATAAATAGATAAACTGATAGACCCTTGCAATTTAATCACAGATATATATAATTAAATTATATAATTGAATTTCTATAAGTCAATAGAGAAATGTACAGCTGTACTCTACTGGTCTGATCATTTATAGGACTATTTGGAAAGAGGCAGAGTTTTCCATTGAGTTAGTTCTTCTCAAGCTTAATTAATTTTTGATTCTAGAAGAGTTAATTTACTTGTTTCACATGAGCCTTGGACATAAAGAATTTTAATGAAAAACAGTTTTGAGAATGGGTGGAAAAGCCTGACCTTCCTGCATCAAAGTACATCCTTTGCAAAAAGTTTAGCTGACTTCCCTTCACAAAAAGCCCTTTAATTTTTTTTTTTTTTTTCTCAACCAAGGGTGCAAATACTCTCTACATCCCTGTGGAAACACTGTTTCAACCGCCCCATATTTAATGAAAATGACTAAATTGTTCACAAATATTTTAGAAACAGTATCTTTAGTCACTGCAGTGGATAATTCCCTTTGAGAATGAAAAACAACTAACCACCTCTGGGTGATATTTACAAAGTTGAACTTTCAAAATTCCAAAAGTATCCTTTTCCCTTTAGAGTGCTGTTTCCTGTGTCTAATCACATGTTCTATCTTCTCTTAAGGGCACCTTTCACATAGGAAGGTTGTTTTGATGAAAATCTTACAAGTAACATACAAAATAAATTTGCTTCTAAGTCTACAAAGGCATGAAGATTAATGGAGAAAGAAGAAGTCCATTTTTCTGTGTGGATCACCTATAGTTATACCTTGCTAAAAAAGGAAGAGAAAAAACAGATGACTAAAGAAAATTATAGAAGACTTGAAGTTCCGGGTGGGTATTAATTACTAAAATCTGTATTATGGGAGGAATAACCATTATTAATTATTCATTGCATTTTCTTTATTTATAGAGTTTGACTCATGTATATAAATTGCTCTATCATTTAAACTGGCCATTTTACTAGTTGACTAATGAAACAAAATACATTACTGTATGTGGAAAGATATCTCAATAATTGTTGTCATTGAATGTATCCTGATTGCAGCATTTTTAATAATGTCTTCATTTCAAAAGTAAAAAGGAAATACTGATATTCACATCCTATATTATAATTAATAATATATTCATTTGGTTTAGCCTCTATACTTGATGCCAATTACTAAAACAAAACTACGAAAAGGGAAAGTCTAATGAAGAGGTTGGCTTGTCATATATTTTTTTATTTACAAAAATAAAAATAAAAATAGATAAAATACTATACGCCAGGCACAGATATTTTATTATCTTTCAAAATAATTCCAAGAGTACAATCTCACTATCTTCATTCTATAAATTAGGAAGATGAGGCTTAAAGCAGTAAAGCATTTACCCACAGTTATTCACTTAAAAAAAAAAACTGTGGAAAAGAAATAGAACCTAAGTTTTTATAGCAACAGATATTATAGTCTTTTTATTATACCTCCAGCTTCTAAATTTGAACTGAAATAGACTTTAAAATTAGTTGACACATTAGGATTAGAATACAATAAGAGAGATTTTTTTACATGGCTTATGCAATAATTTGCTTTAATTTTTTAATTTAAATTCAATTTAATTATCATATAGTTTATTATTAGCTTCAGAGGTAGACTTTAGTGATTGCTCAGGCGCATACCATACCCAGTGCTCATTACTTCAAGTGTCCTCCTTGATGCCCATTCACTGCCCCCCCAACCACCCCTCCAGTAACCTGCATTTTGTTTCCTAGAGTTGACAGTCTCCTATGGTTTGACTCTCTCTCTGGTTTTGTCTTATTTTATTTTTCCTTTCCTTCCTCTGTGTTCCTCTGCTTTGATTCTTAAATTCCACATATGAATAAAATGATATGATATTTGTCTTTTTCTGACTGACTTATTTCCCTTAGCATAATACCCTCTAGTTCTATCCACATTGTTGCAAAATAGCAAGATTTCCTTCTTTTTGATGATGGAATGATATTCCATTGCATTTATATATCATATCTTTTTTGTCCACTCATCTACTGATGGACATCTGGGTTCCTTCCACAGTTTGGCTATTGTGGACATTGCTGCTACAAACACTGGGTTGCAGATGCCTCTTCAAATCACTATGTTTGTATCCTTTGGATTAATACCTAGCAGTGCAATTGCTGGGTCATAGGGTAGCTTTATTTTCAACTTTTTAAGGAGCCTCCATACTGTTTTCCAGAGGAATTTGCACTTATTTTTAAGTAATCATGCCCAAACTATATGATATATATATGTATATATACATATATATATCAATTACAAAACCCTATCACAACAAGAAAACTAGTCTTCATTTTCATATATTACATATAATATTTATCCATTTTGATATTATCATTTGTAGCAGCCTCTGGTGACTGTTTTCTAAAATAACTTTAGCTTCCCCTTTGCTTACAGACCCCAATTTATTCCGCCCCTATGGGAAGATAACTTTATTCCCATATCAGGGAGTATATCTGAGTTCATCTGAAGTAGGTCAATTGTGGCAATTGCATTCTTCTTTACAGTGAATAGTTCATGGGAATGTGACTCAATTCAGGTCAGTAAGATGCGAAAAAAGTGTCTTCAGGGATTTTAAGGCAAAAGAAAATGTCCATTATTTAAAAAGGAACCATGAGGGAGAATAGTCCTTTTATCTGATGTTGCTGTGTCTGAAGGAGATGCACAGAACTGTTGCTGACTTAAGAGGGCAGGAGGAGGAGTTCCCTGCACACTGAATTTGGCAAGGTAGAAAAAGGAAAACACTGGGGTTTTTGATTAAAAAAAAAAACCTAGCAAAACGGTACCAATAAATTTTACATTATGTAAGATAATAAATCTCCTGTGCTTAAGCCATTTGACTTGAGCTTTTCTACTCTTTGTTGCTGAAAGCAGCCTACCGTTACCCTGTGACACAGTGGTTCATTTTTATTTCTAATCATTGTGAAACCCACGTTCTTTGTGGTTTGGCCTAAATGAAAATTTATTCAAATGAAATCAAATGGTCAATCCAGAGCAATTGGTACTTGTGATGCACTTTTTCTCCATTTTTCTCTCTCTGTACCAGCTATTGTTTTTAATAATGCAACATGAAATTCACAAAACAAAAACAATTCAAAGGAAATGATTTGGTGACATTTAGTAGCTGCACATTGTGGTCAAACCACCACCTCTAACTCGTTCCAAAATGTTTCCAACAAGTCAAAGTACATATTGCCACAGGAGTCTGAGCTTCTTGACAGCAAGACATATTCAGTATAAGTCTGTGTATATTCAGAATATAACACAATTCCTGGAACAGAGGAGGTATTTAAAATACGATCTTTAAAAATATAATGAGAGTTGTTTCTCTGCTACTGAACTTTTTTTTTTATAAATACAATCCTAAACCTAGATCCCTTAAAACATTTAATAAAATCATTCATTACTGACAAATCAGGTTAGTTGATATTATAGAACTTACAATTTTTTACCTTTAAAGTAAATGATTACAGAAAAACGCAATATCTGAGAAAAAAATTACAGATGTTTTGATACATTGCAGAGACAATCTATCACTTTAAGCAAGGTAACCTGTATCAATGCATCAGTATAGGTAAATATTTATATATTATAAGGTAAAGTACCTTATTCTTAATATAAATTCATGTAAACATATAGTACTATATAACTTACATTTTATTTTATATTTGTATCTAACATTATAAATATATATAACAAAGTAATATAATGCATTACTATACATATGTGTAAATATGTAATTCATAAATATACATATGCATGGAAGTAAATTTGGAAAAAGTTAAAACAGAACTCAAAAAAATAGATTCTAAAAATTAAAAAGGTGAAATGTGGTAAAAAATATGTTTTCCTGTTGTTTGTGGACTAAGTCTAGTCTAAATTGTTAATGTAAGAAATATATTACTGTATTCCAAAATCAATACTGAATAAGAGTTGTTAATCAACTGTAGATATTTTCTTATGTTCGATTCGCAGTTATTTTTAGGTTTTGTTACTTGTGGCAACTGTTTACATTTCAAAGAAGATTCTGAAGAAAAAGATATGGAAATAGATAATCTTGCCTCAGCATTTGGCACGCTCAGACACCACCACAAAGGAGTTATGAAACACTTGCTATGCAAAGGAGGAGTGAAAAACACATCTACAAACTAGCATTCCAAAAAAGCAAACAGAAGGCACGCCACATTTTAATGGGCTTTTTGGTTATTTCAATAACATCATGTTTTCTTAATTTAATAGAGATTTTTCAAAGACAGTTGTAATAACCAGTTTTGTCATCTTGCTCAGTGGATCAAGGTCACAGATCTGACATCAACACTAACTGGTTAAACTAAAAACATTTGATCTACTGGTGAAGAGTCCACCGGCCTCTCACAAGTGGGTCTCAGTGAAGGTGCTAATGTCTCAACAAGCACTTACCACAAACATAGTGAGAAAGTCTAGAATGTTGTCGTGACAGAGTGCATAACATCTTTCTGTTCCAAAGCTAACCAAGCTAACATTTGCAATTTTACTTAGTATCAAAGGATCATTGAAAAAAAGGAATCATAATTAATTCATATCAACAAATGAGTCCTACCTACTTATGATCATCTCCCCCACACATAAATTTACTCATTTTCTACAATTACCAGTTGCTTCAGTTACTGTTTTCTGTGTGTGTGTGTGTGTGTGTGCATTTGAGTGTACACTTAATCCTTGAGTATGAGTTATTTTTACTTAAATTTTACAGATAAATAGGTATCTATGTCAACAAAATTTGTATTTGAATTGTCGATTTTCTGTGAAGATGAAAAAAACTGCAGTATATATTCACCTGAAAGTAATACTGTTTCCATTCTCTGCCAACAAAATAACTAGAAAGACAGTACTGGTTAGACCTTTAGCGCTTGGTACCCTTGTTGTGTGCAGAATTACCTTGATATGATTATAAACACCAAGTATACTAAAAAGAACACTTTTCCAGTAGTCATGGAACAGAAAGATTCACAGACCAAATTAAAATACCCAAATCATGAGGCTTATTAATTATGTTTGAAACATATAACGTACAATAAAGGTAAAGAAATGGAGTAAGTCACAACATTTAGGATGGTATGCAAGTGTCTTGGAAAAACTATTATTACCCACATCCAGGCTACACAATATCCAATTGCCTTATCTCTTTGCCTGTCCTCTAATGACATGGTTTCCAGAGTGAAAGCTGAAGTTCGAACAAGAAAGCCCAACTGGGAGAAGATGCCCAGGGCAAATGACACACTCTTGCTTTATCAGAAAGACACAGGACAAGGATGCCACCTAATAGCTACAGATTGTCAATGAACTTGCTGAACAGAACAGTCATGGGTTTTACGTGAGTTTCTTGGGCATAGAATTGTCAGGGCCAAAATGGGTGTCACCAATAGGTGGTTGAATGAAGACGTTCTGAATAATGTGTGCTTCATATGTTCCATGTATATTTAATGCATCCTGTTATTTAGTGCTTCTGGTACCTCATGCACATTTAAGAGCTCATGAATAATCAGTGCTCCTAGTCCTTCTGTCCTCTCTACAGTACACTCATTCATTCTCTACTAACTAACTGCTGTATACTTAAAGCAGCTCCTGAGCTTCATCCATTCTTTCCTTGCTTGATTCAAATATTCTCAAACAATACAACAAATAGTTGTCCCTTAGAACTCTGAACTGCTTAAAACAAGCGACAATAATCAGAATTTTCAAAACCTAGGAAAAAGAATATATGTATGTATATACGTTCACGGATGTGTTTGTGTATGTGTGGGTGGGTGGATGGATGGATGGATAGATAATATAGATAGATGATAGATAGATAGATAGATAGATAGATAGACAGGTATTAAAAAGAGGATTTTAGGGTTGCCTGGTTGGCTCAGACATTAAGTGTCTGCCTTTGGCTCAGGACATGATCCCAGGGACCTGGGATTGAGTCCCACATCAGGCTCCCTGCTCCACAGGAAGCCTGCTTCTCCCTCTCCCACTCCCCTGCTTCTGTTCCCTTTCTCTCTGTGTCACTCTATGTCAAATAAATAAATAAAATCTTTAAAAAAGAGAATCTTATTCATATGTAATGATGAGCAACTTAATTAAATACATAAGAACCATTTTAATTTGGAATCATGGGAGTCACGAGGTACAGAGAATAAAAAAATTTCATTTCTTTTTTGAAAGCTAAGTTTAATTAATTGATAAGAAATCCAACAGTGAAGTTATTTATAGCAATTATTCTTTCAAAAAGCTGAGTTACCAGAAGCACCAAATTATTTTATAAAATTAAATGTATCTATGTGGGGCGCCTGGGTGGTTCAGTGGGTTAAAACCTCTGCCTTCAGCTCAGGTCATGATCTTAGGGTCCTGGGATCGAGCCCTGCACCGGGCTCTATGCTCAGCGGGGAACCTGCTTCCTCCTGTTTCTCTGCCTACTGTGATCTCTGTCTGTCAAATAAATGAATAAAATCTTTTTAAATAAATAAATAAATAAATAAATATATCTATGTGGTGTTAAAATGTTTATCTTTTTGTCTTTTGGATTAAAAATGTATTGTTACATACAACAAATTTATTTATACACTCTATTATTGATGAAAACAACAGTTTGAAATAATTATAGTGCTGTGTTCCCTTCCAAACTATTTATGCAAAGATATTAAATCTTGTTATTACTATTATTAAATCTTATATATTATATATAGTGCATCTAGCCTATGCTACTCTGATTATTAACTAACTTAATTACTGGGCAGGTTCACCTTATTCAAGGTATGTCAATGTTGACAATTTCAGTCTGCATGGCATACTGTTTTGGTAGTTTCATTTGGCAAAAATATATTAATTTTAGATGATAAAGCAGTGTGTTGAGTTGTGTGTACCTGTGTGTTGGGATAAAGGTAGTAATGATATTAGCTTTTCTCTGACCCAGCTACCAGCATGGAAGGAAGAAAGTGATGATTCATCTGCACAGAAGCAAATAGAAAGGGAGCGAAGCAACCGTGATACAGAATGTGAATTTTAAGTTGTTAGAATAATATACAATGAGGCTCTTTATGTTAAGCAGTAGAGCCATGTTTCTTTTTCAATGTTAAATTTGCTGAGTTTTGCTCTTTCTGTCATCAGACTAAAATGAGACAAAGAAACTATTTTTTTGTGGAGTGTTGAATATGGGAGTGAAGTGAGCAGTCTTTGTCTTGATCTGCATATTTAAATTTCAAATTATACAAAGAAAAATAAATATTAACTCTACAGCAATTGGGGATAAATCTTTGGTCCCGATAATTGTAAGTATTTTAAAGTTATTATCATTAACCGCCCACCTGGGAATCACATGGACACTCTCAGCCATGTATCACCTAAAATAAGCCAAAGCCTAAAGACGTGCTTGGGTGCACATTGGCAAAGTTAAACTAACCTGAGGTGGTTGATCTGGCACTACCACAAGCCAAGAGGAAAGAAGGATAGTTGGCTTCTTGTTCATCAAATCTCATTATTCATTTCTGCCTCAGAGGTGAGCACTTAGAGGTCTACTTTCTGCTTCTAATGTATTCCTTTATTAACTGTTTCATCAGTGATTTCAGAGGAGTTCCATGCTACAATTTTTCATATATATCTTATAACTGAAGCAGTATCCATTTTCAGTGAGATATAATGGCATATAGTAAAATGAACAGATCTTACGATTTAGTACAATGAGTTTTAACATGTACATGCCTGTCTAATCGACATTCTCCATTCATAAAGAGCATTGTTATCACCAAAATTCCCTTGTGTCTCTTTTTGGTTCCTCCTTACTCCCACAAGAAAATGATATTCTAATTTCGGTCATTAAAAATTAGCTTTTCCTATCTGTAAATGTCAAATAAGTGGAATCAGACAGTGTATATTTTTCTGTTTTTGATGGACATACTATTGTGGAAGATCCTCTTTGAGTATATAAATTTTGTCCTATTTTGTTGCAAATCGTTTATCCCTTTTCCTATTGATGGACATTTGGGTCGATTCAAGATTTTGCTATTATGAATAAAGTTGCTATGACATGTTTGTGCAAGTATTTCTGTGACACTTTCTTGGGCAGTTGGTCATAAATATACGATTCTACTTCTGAATTTTCTATTTTCTTCTGATAATCTCTTTGCTATCTTATTTACCATAACTTTTTTTAAAAGATATTATTCACTTATTCGACAGAGAGAGGGAGAACAGAAGCAGGAGGATCAGCAGGCAGCAGGCAGAGAGAGGAAGAAGCAGGCTCCCCGCTGAGCACAGAGCCTAATGTGGGACTCAGTCCTAGGACTCTGGGATCAAGCCTGAGCTGTAGGCAGTCACCTAACTGACTGAGCACACAGGCACCCCCTTACTGTAACTTTATCGTCAACCTTCTATATTGTGGAATTTGCTTATCTAAAACTTTGTTTTGTGTGATAAAGTAAATGTTTGCAATAAATTTCAAAGTAAGTTCTTGCCAGGTTTTGGCCCCAGAAAAACAGTTTTCCTGCTCTATTTTCTGGAAGAGTTTATTTTGTTTTTTAATTATTTGTTTAAGGTCAGTATGTCTTTCTTAGATATTTGATAGCAATTACCAGCAAAGCCATCCAGGCCAAGAGTTTTCTTTGTAGAAAGACTACTCTTTGGAATTTATTTCTTTAACAGATATAGGACTATTCAGCTTGTCATTCTTCTTGGGTCAGTCTAAGCAAGTTGCATTTTTGAAAGAACTTATCCATTTTACCTATACTGTCATTGTTGTTGGCTTAAAGTGTTCATGACAGCTTTTAATATCTGTAAGATCTTTGTACTAATTCCTTTAATTTCTGATATTAATAACTTGTGATTTACCTATTTTTCCTTATCAGGTTTACCTAGAAGTGTATCAACTATCTTAATTTTCAAAAAAACACTTTTCTATTTATTATTTTTCTCTTGTTTGTGTGATTTCTGATGTTATCTTCATTATTTCTTTCCTCTGACTAATTTGGGTTTATTTTGCTTTTATTTTTCTATATTCTTGAGATAAAAGCTCAAATCAATGAATTTTAAAAATTCCAGGGCGACTGGCTGGCTCAGTCAGTAGAGCACCTGATTCTTGTTATCAGGGTTTTGAGTTCTAGCCCGGTGTTGTGTTTAGAGATTTAAAAACAAAATCTTAAAAAAAAAAATTAAAAATTTCCAATTTTCTAATATAAGCCTTTAAAACCATGAGTCTCTAAGCACAGGTTCAGTTGCTTACCACAGTGTGATATATTGAGTCTTCATAAATGTTAGTTTTAAAATATTTTTATTCTTCTTGTTATTTTTCCTTTGACTAATAGGTTTTAAAATATCTTTGTTTAATTTTCAACTACTTGGGGGTTATCTAGATAATTTCTTGTTGCAGATTATTAATTTAACTTTGTCAGAAACATATTCTGTATAATTTTAGTCTTTAAAATGTAGAGATTTTTCTTCTAATTCCAGCGTATTATCTACCCATGTACACTCAAAAAGAATATGTTTTCTACAGTTGTTGGATTGCTTTAAAAATGTCTATTAAATTCAGTTATTTTACTAAGTTATAAGACAGTCTTAAAGTCTCTAATTGTCAGTACTGATTTGCATATTTTCCCTATATTTTGATCAGTCTTACTTCACATGCTTTGAACTTCTACTATTAAAAATTTCCTTTATGATGAACTGACATTTTATCATTATAAAATAAAATATATACCGTTAGTAGTACTCCTTAACTTATGTCAGCTTTGTGTGATATTAATGCTGTCACTCCAACTTTCTTATACTTAGTATTTGCATTTATGCATAAAGTTACTCTCATAAATAGAATATGGCCAGGTCCTGTTTTCCTTTTTTTTTTTTTTTAAGATATTATCTGTTTTAGAGAGTGCATGAGAGAGAGCATGCAGAGGGGCAGAGGGAGAAAAAAGAGAATCTAGAGCAGACTCCCTGCTAAGCGCAGCATAGAAGCCACACTTGATCCCAGGACCTGAGATCACAGTCTGAGCTGAAATCCAGAGTCAGTTAACAGGCTGAGCGCCCACGCAGCCCCAGGTCCTGCTTTTTCTAATTAATTGTAGCAATGTTTGCCCTTTATTTGATGTGTTTAAATCTAATTATTTTTTATGTCATTATGCATATAATTGCATTTAAGAATATCATCTTGCCATTTTATAAGTACTGTCCTTCTTTTTTGTTCTTTTGATTCAGCCTTCCTGCCTTCTCTGGGACTAAAAACTCATTACATAATATTTAACTGTATTTCTTGACATAATCTGTATTTTTCTTTTAGTTGTTGCTCTGAAGAATACACTGTAATCTTTTCTTTCTGTTTCTTATTTATCATTTCAACCTTTTCTGTAAATGGAAACATTCAACTGGTGTCATTTGGCAATTCTTACAGCACTAACTTATTTATCATTTCAACCTTTTCTGTAAATGGAAACATTCAACTGGTGTCATTTGGCAATTCTTACAGCACTAACTAACCTGCTGGTAACAAACTCTTAGCTTTAAATTATCAGAAAATATAATCTGGGTTATTTTAACTGGATGTAGAATTCTGGTATTACTTTTGTGTATCCTATAAAAATGTAATCGTATGGTTATCTGTTTTGTATTTGTTATTTTTTTTAAAGATTTTATTTATTTATTTGACAGAGAGAGAGATCACAAGTAGGCAGAGAGACAGACGAGGTGGCGGGGGTGGGGGAGGGGGAAGCAGGCTCCCTGCTGAGCAGAGAGCCCCATGTGGGACTCAATCCCAATCATGATCTGAGCTGAAGGCAGAGGCTTAACCCACTGAGCCACACAGGCACCCCTGTTTTATATTTATTGTTGGTGTGAAGTCAGCACCGTCATTATTATGATTGGTATCCTTTATGTGTGTGTGTTTTTCAATGACTGATTTTAGGATTTTCTCCTTATAATCCTTAGCTTTTGGCCTTTCAGGTCCTTAGGTTTGGTTTTCTGAGCTACAAACCCAAGGAGAATTCATTGGCGAACACACAAACTATTGGTGAAAATAGTGCTGAAAAATTTGTTAATGAGGTGAAAAACTAAGAATACACAGGGTATAAATCATCCATATTTTTCAATGACTTGAATTTTTACATCTTTCCAAAATTACAAAGATGAAAGAGAATGAAAAGAATCATTTTAAGTGTTACTGGAATTAATACTGTAGAGCAGTACACTTCTTTAGAAAATGCTTTATTGAACACATGGTAGCAAACTATATATATGATAAATGGCAAAAGAAACGATAAATATTGGGTCATTTTCTGTAAACTGACACTTGGAGTTGTGTAAAATTATACTTCTATTGTTTATATTAACTATTTTATTTACCTTGTGATCTCAGCTTGATACTAGAATACTGTGATCTTTAAAGCCTGATGTATAAAATTATCTCTTCTGTTTCAAGTTCAGAAGTACTGGGGGAAAAATCACAAAAATGTAGAGGGAGTTAGGAATAAATGAAGAGATAAGGAAATGAAACATAAGAACTGACAGTATTTCCTTCTTATATATACCCTAGACATCACATGATAGAATCTGGAGCTTTCCTCGTAGGAAGTTTTTAACTACAAATTTAATCTTCTTAAAAGATATAGGGATATTACAATTATCTATTTTCTTTTTGAATGATCTTGCAGAGATTGTGGTATTTAAGTCATTTATCTATTTCACTTAAATTGCCACTCCTATGGCAAAAATTATTAATAATATTCACCCATTATCCTAGTAATCTCTGTAAAGTTAGGAGTGATGTCTTCTCTCTCATTATCTTATCATTCATATATCATCTATCTCATATTACTACCAGTTTGGGAAACTGTCAACTCTCTTTTTTTTTTTTTCTCATCAATTTTGTTAGAGTTTTATTGAATTCATCTATCATATCAAGAAAATATCTTTGAGACTCGTGGATTTTCTTCACTGTAATTTTTTCAGTTTCTATTTCATTGTTTTTCTGCTCTGCCATGTACTATTTTCTTTCACCTGCTTACATTTGTTTTTCTTTTTCTAATGTCCAAATGTAGACACTAATGTCATTTATTTGGTATCTTTCTTCATTTCTGATGTAGACAATTAATTTTATAATTTCTCTGTATGTACCACTCTGGGAACCCAGTATGTACCCAGTTTTCACACACTGTATTTTTATTTTTATTCTGTTCAAAAGACTTAATAATTTTAAGTTTAATAATAATAATAATAATTAATAATAATTTTCTTTTGTCCATATATTTTGATCCCTAATTTAGAAATATATTACTTAGTGTCCCAATATTCGGAGATTTTTCAGATACCTTTATGTTATCCATCACAATAAATGTTCATTTAAATTCCACCGGGGCAGAGAAACGGGAAAAAAAATCACAGGGAGGTTTTCAGGTTATAGGGAAGTGTTCAATCAGGAGTGGACACGTTTATCTATATAAGGTGGATGTTAATATATCACTTGTGAAGTAGTTGCAAAAAAAACCTCATTAACCATAGCTTGGATTTTATTAAAACTCAATGTAAATATTTTAATTAGTAAAAAAATTTTCCAAGTTTGAAAAGGGAGAAAAGTAAGATGAAAAACATTCTTAGTTTAACAAAAAGCTAGTTCAAAAGCTCAAAGTCTAAAATCAATAAAATTGCCTAATATTTCGAGGTCATGGCAAGAAAATTGGTGTTCTAGTGAATAATAATGTGGTGTTGTGCATGTAAGAGTTGGATTGAATTGTAGAGGGCAAATGGCTAGTAAGATAGAATTATGCCACATTTGGAAGCATCTATATGACAGGCCCAAGATTTAGGCATGACAGAGAACAATAAAAATAGTCAACTCTCTATACATGTTAGTATATCACAGGTGGGCAATGAGATTAACTAGTAACTAGCTGATTAACTTTCTACCTGACTAACTTTTTTTCAAATTATTTAATTCACAAAAATATTTCCAATGGGTACTTTAGAAATGGATGTAACTGCAGTTGGTAGCAAAAAGGAAGAATTTAGAGCTGGAATCAAATAGAAGTCAAATTTTCATATACTGACTAAACACTTTCATGGTCATTTTGCCAGTTCTATTTTTGTTCTTGTTTTTAAGTTAATGAAAGGCTAGGATCATAAGGCATAAAAATAAATGATATTAAATTGGTTCTTGTAAAATTTTAAGCTATAGTAATAAGTAAGACTAATATAGTAATAAGTAAGAGAACTTGAAATCTGTGGGATCTTTTAAAAAATATTCAAATATTTAAAAATATTTAATATTTTGAATATTTGAATATTTAATATTTTAAATCTTTGAATATTTAAAAATATTCAAAGATTTAAAAAATATTTTAAAAATATTTTGAGGCTCACCAAATCCTTTTGACAAAATGTTATTATACTTTATAGCTCATATGTTTTTAATGATGCATACTAATACCATCTGTTTGACTGGAAGCACCATATCTCTTCATGATCATGTTATTTCACATGTTTTATCAAACTTGAAGATTCAGTTAACATATTTTAAATACATGTCATTAGTCAAAAATTATAAACTGTTTCTGGGGAAGATATGAGTCAGGCTTTATTTTGTATATTCTAAAATTTACATGTTTCATATATATTTTTGTATTTATATCTCTATATTTTATATATTCTAAAACCTACATTTTCAAGGGAGTAATTCTTACTTAAATTTTTAGCAAAAGAAAATTAGCTTCAGCTTTTCTAAGATCCTTTTCAAATTTAGCGCTTGGGAAGTATTAAAAAAATGATCAACTTGTGATCAACATTTGCTTAAAATATGTTTATCTATTTTCAAATTAAGACAAAGGAAGATAAATTGTTTTTCTTTCTAATAAGAGAATAGAATAGGTCATTTTCTTACGTTATACTTGGATTACCTTGAAGAATTTTGGGATAGCTGGGTATGAAATAGTTGCCCTATTTTAAGAGAGTAGGAAAGAAAATTATGGGTTAAAGATACATGAATTCCTTTTTGTATTTTACCCAGCCATATTCACCATTGTCAAACTTCAAACAGACGTGCATGGTATGAAATAAGTATTATGGTAGACTCAAGATGCTCTTTCATATGTTACTGAAGGATTAACTGCTACAGGAATTGCTCTCTCACTATGAATAACTAGACAACCAAGCAAAACGTATGAAACAATGGTTTTTCAGAAATGGAACAACAACCAGCATAGGACTTTGATCCTGAGAGAAGGGAACAAAGAAGCTTGAGTGTTCCCATTTAACATTCTGGAGGTAAATCTCAAGCTGTGGTGGAGGAAGGGTAACAGAAACATCATCTAGCAGCTAAGGGGACAGGGATGTGAGTTGACAGAGTTAAGATCTAGTTCTACACAGTGCATTAGGCAGAGGCCTCAGAATGATCACAAAATTAACCACAGATTAAGCAAGCAAGCTTTTAACGTTTCAAACTGATCCCAGATAGCTTACCTGTGTGAAAGAACAAAGTTGTACATTATTTAAAGGAATACAAAAAAGTTCACACTTAGTTATATAAAATTAATAATATTTGGAGACTGACAAAATTCATAATATTTGGAAACTGACAAAATTATCTCCACAACCATACTTTAAAAGGGCTCATCTGAGCTCCCTTTCAAATCCAGAGCTTCTGTGTCCTTCTTTGTACAGTCCAGTTCTAGCAAGAGTCATGTTAAGTCCATCCAGCCAGAATCTCCAGCCCTCCCTTAATATCTGATCAACTTCTGCATCCCACACCCTTGGTATCCAATCACTCAGGCCTGCCTTCAGCAAGAATCCTGTTAAGTCGGTTTTGCCAGAATCCCCCTCACAGCTGAATTTTCCTTCAGTAATTTTCCATCTACGGACACCCACCTTTCCTTATTGTATTGAGAACTGAGTTCAGTTCTGCTTCAACTTCACCCTGCTCTGGTTTTCTTTAATTAAAAGCCAATAAAAAGTTATCAGGCGTAGGTGTAGCTGAGGACAAAGGCAGCAACATAACTATCTACATCCCTAAATGTCTTCTATAAAATGAAAAAATAAGAGGGATAAGTAAGTTCTATACAAAACCATGCCCTCAGCATAAATGAAAGGAAGAGAAAGCAGAAAGTACAAACTGAGCCAAAAGAGAATAATCACCAATCCCAGCATGAAATCTTTCCTTCTAGTGCCTCAGCCTTAACCAGCCACAGGGCTATACAGAGAGCAAAGCCATAATGAGAAAAAGTGTGGGGAAGATAAAAGATGGAAACTAGCTAAAGGGCCTAAGGGCGATTTGGCATGATCACCAGAAATATTAAATCCATCCCCATCTATAATTGGTGGAAATGTTTTTAGACAGATCAGAGCATCGACCACAAGGGAGGGATTTTGAAGTATGTGTGGTTTAAAGGAACAGGTACCACTTAAAGAAGCAGACACAGTATAAAGACAGTCATGGTAAGGAACAGGCACATATAAAGGAGCAGTTTTTGAAATGTGTAGCTTCTGGTGGAGAAAAATGGATATAAAAAGGGGGAAAGTGTTTGGAAAACTGGGTGGTGAAGCTAAAAAGAAGGGGGAAATCTCAGGGTCCTATAAGGTAAAAGAGAACCATAAATTAGAATTCGTTAGCTTTCCCCACCATCAAAACAAACAAACAAACAAAAACACACAACATTATCTGATCTATCTTGCAAATATATCTCTTATTTATCAGCTGTCCTTTGACTCTCTGGTGCTATTTGCTATGCAAAAGTATTTTAACCTTTATGAAATAAAATTTATCAATTATTGTCTTCAACTTTTTCTGAATTTTGAATCACAGTTAGAAAGCCTTCCTCTACACCTAGATTAAGAAAGAATTTACCCATGTTTTCCTCTAAGCACTTGCATGGTCTCGTTACATTTAGGTCTCCAATCATTCTGGAATTTATTAATATGTTTCGTAGTATGTTCACTAGTCTCTATGGTGCATAGATCTAATTTCATCTTCTTTCTCCAAATTCCTACCATTTCCAATAGGAAAATGGTAAAAAGATGTGAACAATCATTTATGTGTATGTATATGCATAAGTGTACAGATATGTGTATATATACATATAATAAAGCATATGAAAAAAGATTTAATCACATTCATAGTTAATGAGATGCAAATTAAAATAACATTGGTATATCATTTCTCATCTATCATTTTGGGAAAATTAAAAAGTATGACAATAAATCCTGTTGACAATCACTCCCATACAATGCAGGTAAGAACATAAATCAGTACAACTATTCAGAAGGGGAATTTGTCAATAACCCAGAAATTTTATATATATGCTTATCTTTTCACTCAGCAATTCCACTTCTAAGGCTCTACCCTAAGGCACCTCTAAGAATACAAAAATACATATGACCATGTTATTTAACATTGTTTATAGTTACAAAATATTAGATATAGCCTAAATACTCCTTACATAGGAGAATACTGATGAAAGTAATGAGAGTATTATTTAGCCATAAAAAGAATCAGAAAGATCTTTATACATTGAGTGTAGTGATTTCCAGACTATAGTGTTAAATGAAACAACTATGATGCAGACAAAATCTATAGTATGCTGTACTCCATGTAAAAATATAGGGCATAAAGAAAACAGAAATGTATCTGCTCATTGGTGCTAAAGACTTACAGAAGAAGTAATCTACAAACTAAAGAGATTATTTACCTACCAGGGAATAGGTTGATGAGGTTGGAATGAAGAAATATGGTGGTAACGGGGAAAAATATGTTTCTCTAAGTATAACAGCCTTTATCCCAGGAACTATAGAATAGTTTCACATAACCAAAAATACAAATTATAGATGTAGGAAGGAAATCAAAATGGAATACACATAATGTATTAGTCGGCATTCTCCAGAGATGGATAACAAAAGAACTAGCCTATGTAACTTTGGAAAACTGTATCTTCTCTAAAACTAAAGATAGGAAGTGTACATTAGTTAGTAAATCAATTTCCCAAGGTGGTATGGGTAAGAAATTTGGTTACTACAGGTTTTTAAGATTATTTAAATACATAAATGGATTATGGATAAAGAGTGAAGTTTCTTGCCATCAAAGAAAGCCTTACAATAAGAACAAGGGGAAGGCTAATATGAACTTGTAATTTTATTAGATTTGACAAATCAGTATAAACTTATGGTTTTTAAGATATATATATAGAGAGAGAGAAAGAAAGAAACATAATTTTGTGAGCATTCATGAGTTAGAACACATACATATATATGTGTGTGTGTGTGTGTGTGTGTGTGTGTATACACATACATATATACATATATAGTCTGCTGAGAAGACTTAAAAACAATGACATCCCAGTAGCAATGAACATAGTTAGTCCCAAATTTTTGTTTCTAAATTCCATTCTCCAATAAAAGGAATTAAAATTCCTTGGAGAAAGAGTTAATTCCTAGTATTTGGGCAGAGAAAATTTAAGATAAGCCTGGAATGTACTGTAGTGTCAGATAATAACAAAGCTCTTGGGGAAAAAAATGATGGGGGAAATGGCAAAAGGACAGAGTATCCAAAACTGAAATAATTAGAGCAAAAAAATAATAATAACTGTAATATTGGATATGGCAAAAAAAAACACCTAGTATTATGAGCCCATTCTGATATGACTGTATCATTGAATAAATACACAAATGGACAAATGATAGACTTTCTCATAGAAGAATTCTTATTAATAAATGTGGGATAAATTCAGGAAATGGCCAAGTGCCATTAGCCAAACAGTAGTGATTTTTGCATTTTGCAAAAAAAAAAAAAAAATCAGCAGGTAAAAATTTGGGGAGAATAGAATATAAGCATAGTAACAAAGTATCCTCTTTAAGATATTTTTCAGTTACAAAGGGATAAAGAGTAAAACTGCAAAAAAGAAACTCAGCAGATCCCACCTCAGCCAAGTGAGTGACAAGTACAATGTTTATCCCAACTTTACTCTTTATAGTCAAACCCTTGAAACAATCCAAATTACCAAGGTGGATGGATATGCAAAGTATAGTATTCTCATAAAATTGAGTACTATTTAGTAATAAAAGGGAGAAATGATTGATGCATGCCGACACACAGATGAACTTTAAATATATTATTCTCAGTGAAGGAAGCTAATGAGAAAAGTCTATGTTTTATTCTGTCCCAAAGAAAGCAAGGCAGAATTCTGGTTGTAGGGACAGAGGGGGATGGAGAAGAAGAAAGAAAGAACTGATATAAATTGCTGTGGAGAATTTTGCAGCGATACTGATACTCTGTGTCTTGGTTAAGATGGTAGTCCCCAAACTGAATGTACTTTTCAAAATTCATCAAATTGTACTCTTCAAATGGGTGAATTTTTTTGTAAGCAAATTTCATGCCAAAAGGCACAATTTTAAAATGAGTATGTATTCCATTGACACTACATTGCCAAATGATGCTATATGAAACTATTTTCCCAAAGAAATTGGCAGGAAGTCCACTAAAATTGATTATGCAGGGGCATCTGGGTAGTGCAGTCAGTTAAGCCTCTGACTCTTGGTTTTGGTTCAGGTTGTGATCTTAGCCCCATGCTGGGGTCTGGGCTCAGTAAGGAATCTGCTTAAGACTCTCTCTCCCTCTCTCTCTGTACCACCACCAATTCCAAAATAAATAAACAAAACCTTTTTTAGAAAGGTGATTAGGCAAATCTAGAGGTCTCCTGGAATTTTCATTATTTACTTGAGACAAATAAGATCTTAAGATTCAGGCCTCAGAATATGAGACTTAAAGAAGAATGAGTCTTTTGGATCTGGAAATGCACAGGAGTTTGGAATATGGGAAAGCTACTTGATAAAGCACTGCCTTTAAGAACAAAGAAGTAGAAGTCAAGTAAGAAAATGATGTCAAAATTGCATATTCAGGACCATAATAGTAAGATTTCATATTATTTCTCAAAACTTTGTAGCTTGAACATTTTTGTACCTTGAGTTCTTTTCTTTTATAGAATGGTTTTCATAAGATTTAATAATCAGTGAATTATGAGAAAGCAAAAAGAGGAGAAAGAAAAATCCAAAGCATTTAACATAGGTGAAACTTAGAGTAAAATTATCAAACTTGTTGGAGAATAGTAAATTGTTAAAAGGTTTGGTCTAGAATACATGAAAACATCTAGGTAGTTAAGTCCTACTTAAAAGGAAGATAAAATGAGAAAGGTAAAGGAAGATAAAATGAGGAAGGTAAAATGAGGAAGATAAAAGATAAAAATGAGCTAAAATGATACAAATGAGAGGTTTAATCAGGGTAATAATGGGATCAAAGGTACACCTATGGGCACAGTATGTGAGAAATCAAAGTGATGAAAGCTATCAAAATCTAGAGAAAAGAATTCAGACAGAGAAAAGCAAAGCTCACAGAAATGAATTTTGGAAATTCTTATTGTAGAGTATGAGAGGAAGTAACCAAATCAGTAAATGAAACAGAGAACGTGTTGAAAAGAAAGCAAGAGAAATCAGTAATAGTAGAGTCCTCGATTCTTGGAGTGATTCACCATCCTTACTTATTCCTTCTTTATGCTAGTATTTAGCTGTAGAATGTACTTGGAGAATGTCCTTACTTTTTATTTTCAGATTTTCTTTCTTTTCCATATATTCCTATACTCTACCCTTACTTAATCAATCTGACTCACCTAGATCACCTTGAAGAAAATTAAAATTGGATACTATCCAGACAATAGGAATATAATAATTTATTATTTCATGGTAGGTGATTTACACTTTCAGTAAAATGTATTTTAAAAATCACTTCCTATTAATGGTAATTAGTAATTTTGTACTGCTTAGGTTTCTAAGGCAACAACAGAACTCTTGCTATAATTAGCAGTCCATTACACATACATGGTAATATTTACCAGGTGAATTATAAGTGATAAATGAATATCAATCAATTACAAGTGAATTACATCATAAAGAACTTATAATCATAAATTGAAAAAAGTTGTGCCATTATTTTTAACAAATGGCAGACAATATATACTAAAATATGAATATCAAATTTTCCCAGTGTATTATTGCCAGTAGAATTTTCCCTAATTTAGATATATTCAACCATCAACATGTCTGCCCAAAAATGCAGCATCTCACAGCAATAAGTGAAGAAAGACTTATAGCATTTACTATATGTTAGGTAGTCTTAAACACATTAGGATTTTTTATACACAACTCTAGTACAGGTTATTTTAGATATTAAATAAACAAGGGCTAATCGCTTCTCGGCCTTTTGGCTAAGATCAAGTGTAATAAACAAGGGCTCTGGATTATCAACTTTGTCTCTCATTGTGTCAAAATAGATCACATTATAGTTTAATCTATTAGAAAACTGTCAAAGCATATTAACCTTTTCAAAAGAAGACATGCTTTTATCATTACGAGAAAAGTTTCAAATTCCTTTTGTTGGAATCAATAAATTTAAATATATATGTACATATATATTTAAAACAAAGATGGCTATGACTCAATATTCCAGGCATTATTGCATAGCACCACTAGATAATGCACACCTTTAAACATTTAAGCACTGCATATGTGAATATTTAAGTGAAATATTACTTCACTTATAGAATTTCTTTGAGTTAATTTGCACAGTCACTTTCTCAAGGAGAAAGCCTGACACTTCATAGAAACATTCATACTCTGAATTAGGCATCAAACTCAACCTTTGTCTCCTGCATCCATGCAGATTTTGTCCTGGTTTTTTTGTTTTTTGTTTTTTTGTTTTAAAGATTTTATTTATTTATTTGTCAGAGAGAGAGAGAGAGAGAGCACACGCACAGGCAGGCAGAGTGGCAGCAGAGGCAGAGGGAGAAGCAGGCTCCCTGCTGAGCAAGGAGCCTGATGTGGGACTTGATCCCCAATGCTGTGATCATGACCTGAGCTGAAGGCAGCTGCTAAACCAACTTAGCCACCCAGGCGTCCCTGTCCTGGGTTTTAATTGCTATTTCCTACTCTTACATGATGCACACATGGCCTATCAAATTAAAGCAATATGACCGCATAATTTTAAATAAAATGGAGAACATACTGAAGTTTTAGATAGTTATCTCTCCATAGTTCCCTGGCCTTCACCATTTATCATCCTTCACTCCTCTTCCCAGCAATCATCAAGCACTAAATAACAGTAATTTTATTTCCTGGGAAAAAAAGAAATTTCATCTGCATTCCTGAGCATGCACACTGTGTGGAATTTTTCTAAGAACATCACATACCATTTACTCGTGACAATATTAGTATAGTCATATTAGTATTAGAATTATTCTCCCAAAAGAATATGATAAAATGATGAATTTTTTTCCTAAAGAAAGCTGAATGATAGAACTGGAAAGAATATGGGAAAGTTATTGTAATGACAATTTTGTAAGTAGAAAACTGAGACTCAGAGATGTTAAGGGATTGGTGATCTAATAATTGTCAAGGAAACCCATCTTTATTGAATCAATCAGTCTAATAATTATATTTCAACTTCTTTTCTACTAACTAAAATGTAGAAAATCTTTCTGTAGTGCTCCAGAAAAATGATATAAAAAATGTTAAGACAATCTTGTCAAGTTGGGCTTTTAAAATTAATATTCACTTCTATCCTGTGCAATTTTATCAAGGGTAATCAAAATAGTTTGCATGTTAAATCACATGTAAAATAAACCATCTTTTTAGTAGGGAGACTTGCATTAAAATTCAGTTCTGCTGATGAATTTATCAATGAAATCTTGGTCTGCTAATGACCAAATGTTATGATTCATTTCAATCTTTTGAGTGCTAATATAATAAGTAATATCGTACTGAGAAAATGTTAAGATTTGCTTATTTTCAACCACTACTATGCACATTTAGCCACCATGTTTGTGGCTTAAAATTTTGTTCTTAAAATCTTCTTAAGATCCAAGGCTTATCTTTTGGATATCAGATATTTATATGACTCATAGACATAAAGGACTTTCAATGCCAACTAGGGTAGAATTTCAAGAGCACATAAGCAGATTGATCTCAGAAATACTTGTAGGTTAAATGGAAAACTCAGTAGGAGTTGAAATGAATACAGGAGTAATTTCAAAATGTGAATTGCCTATTTTGGAATCTATAGGCTCTTATCCTTGGATAAAGGGCAAAAATGCAAGTGAATTAGCATCCATAGACATCAGCAGAACTATTAATGAAACCCATCTTTACTACTGATCAGTCTACTAACTGCGTAGTAGCTTCTACTGTCTTTTATAGATAACTATACAGTAAGTGTTTCTATAAAAGAAGATTTAGAACCTCAGATTCTGTAAGTGACATTTTCGATTAGAAAGACATGGGAGGTGTATAACAAGAAATACATACTTCCAGAAATAAAATCTGGCATTTAGCTGTTGACTTATGTTTAAAAGGACTTTCTATTCTGTGAGAGGAAGAGAGGAAGGCAGAGTAGCTTAATGACATAAAATTATATTCTTTAGAAGAGATAGTGGGGGATGCCTAGGCAGCTCAGTCAGTTAAGCATCTGTCTTTGGATCAGGTCAGATCTTAGGGTCCTGGGATCAAGCCCCATATCAGGCTCCCCACTCAGTGAGCAGCCTGCTTGTCCCTCTCTCTCTGCCTGCTACTCCCCTACTTGTGCTCTCTCTGTCAAGTAGATAAATAAAGTCTTTAAAAAACAAAAAAAAAAACAAAACTAGAGATGGTGATAAGTATTTCTTAATGCACCAAGGGTTGATAGAATCTTCCTTTCCAAACTTTTCTATATTTGAGGTTTTTACTTTTATGACATTTTTTTCATATAAACTATATAGATATTCTCACAGTCATAAAGGTTGATCTCTAATGAAGCACCTTATCATCTTCATATTTTGACAGTTATTTTATTGGGTGAATCCTGGTGGTGCCAAAGGTTAGATTATAGAGGGTAATATTACTATAATCATTAGTAAGTAGGCCTATTCACCTTTTGAACTCTCAAATGAACTTGAACATATATGTTCCATATAAAGGTTACAGGACCTATTATCTACAAAGCTTCTCTCCTGCAGGGATTCTTTGGCATCTACTAGCTGTGATGTGTTTCTTAAGTTCATACCCACTTGTATAAAGATTTTTCTCCTGTGTGGTTCTTTCTACTAAATATGAAGACCTAAAATCTAGATGAAGCTATTACCACATTTCTCAGATTGATGGGTTTTCTTTTCTCTGTAGATATTTTCATAAGTTTAAAGGTCAGATCTTTGAGAGAAGCATTTTTTATACAGATGACAATTATAGAAAAATTCTCTCTTCTGAATTGTTTGATGAATGATAAGCTGTTATTTTCATTAAGAAAAGTCCTTTTAGGGGCGCCTGGGTGGCTCAGTGGGTTAAGCCGCTGCCTTCGGCTCAGGTCATGATCTCGGGGTCCTGGGATTGAGTCCCGCATCGGGCTCTCTGCACAGCAGGGAGCCTGCTTCCCTCTCTCTCTCTCTCTGGCTGCCTCTCCGTCTACTTGTGATTTCTCTCTGTCAAATTAATAAATAAAATCTTTAAAAAAAAAAAAAAAGAAAAGTCCTTTTACTAAGCAGAGTCACAGGTTTGTTATTTCATAAAGTCTCATATTTGGCTTTGGCAAGTGAAGACCTTGATCTCATGGATAAAAAACACATTGCAAACTAAGATGTTTTCTGTAATCCTTCTTTGGAGGTTTATTCCTGTAAATGCTCTTCTGTCAGGGCCACTCCTGATTGTAAAATGGCATTGAACAGGTTCATTCATTGAACCATCATATTTTAGGTCCTAAGGAGACACCATTTCAAGAAATCTCCAGGTCCACCCTTTGTATTTTTAAAGATTCCATTTTATTCATTTTTTAAATTCTTACTCTTTTTTCTTAAACTCTGATAATTCTCCTTGAAAAGTCACTATGAACTTTTTTATTTTCTCACATTTGTAATCTACTTTTTTGAAGTTTTTAGGAAAAGAAATACCTGCAATTTGATGCATCTGTTAAGTTTAGAAATAGACATTCTCTATACCCGAGCATACTCTAGGAACATACTCATATATCTGGATCATTTATATGATTATTCTTATAAGCATTTAAAAGGATAATCTTGTCTGAATTCTTACGGTAGTACAAATTTTAAACAAACTAAATGCCCACCTAAAGGGATACATCTAGATTATGATATGCAATGGAGTACCATGAAATATTTTGAAAGAACGATATGAACAAGAAAGTTCTTCAAGAGATATTCTTAAGTGAATATGGTTAAGTAAAAAAAGCTAATGGTATAAGTATACATTATCTTTTACATATTTAAAAATATTACAGTTTTTTTTTTTTTTTTTACATTTTAAAACATAGCTCTGTACTAAAGTACACCAACCTAATAACAGTAGTTATGTCTGCCTAGGGAGTACTAGGGAAGAGAATTAGCAGTGCAGAGACAAATGAGACTCTGCTTTCTTTGTAATGCTTAAAAATTTTTTATACAAGGACTTGTATGTTTGAAGAAAATCCTATTTAGAAATCCTATTCTTAATATCTACCTTATACTCCCTCCCGAAATGAAAAATCAAGAAGAAAAAGTAACGTTATAGCCAACAACTTCAGCATTATCAGAAGAGAACATCACAATCTTTAAATACTTGTAAAGATAGAACAAAATAAATTCTAACATATCCTATACCCCTCTGCCTGCCTTTCATTGTAAACCTGTGAATGCAGACAGCAAGGGAAAGGAGTTTTTCCAGAACTCAGTGAAACGGAAAAGAAGAATTTATAGAAGGTATAAGCAAAACTAGTACAATATGAGATGGCAAACTACTGAATGCAGATGAACACTTGAGGTTCACAGAACAGGCTAAAGAAAAGGAGTGTGAAAGTATGCAGCACTGAAGTGGCAGTCTTAAGGTCTTGCTTCTGGGAAACAATGAGATGTAGAGAGTAGATGAATACAGAAAATGCCAAGCTCTTTAATGAAGCAATGAAGGGAAGGAAGCAAATGGGGCGGGGGATTAAAGATCCTATAAAAATGAAAGAGAAACCAAATATACCAATCTTTTATTATCCCCAACCTCCACTAACAATAACACTCTCCATCAAGAACCTGCACAGAAGAGCCTCAAGCTGATAGAAATGGGCACTCTTATCCCAGATGTGCTGATCTCCAAATGAATAGCAATAGAAGAAGGCGGGGGGGAAGGAAACCACATCCATTAATAGACAACACTGCAAAAAGGCAGAAAATATGAATAAAAGCTTTTCTGTTAATGAAAAATCTTGGCAAAATGCCAGTAATGAAACTGAAGGTAACTGTTAACACCACATTCCAAAATGAAATGACATCTCAATAAGATTTAAGAACACCTAAGAATATTCAAGAATGTGAGACTATGAAAAAAAAAAAAAGAACTTTAAGTTAAAAATATAAAAATTAAGAAACAATGGGGCACCTGGGTGGCTCAGTGGGTTAAAGCCTCTGTCTTTGGCTCAGGTCATGATCTCAGGGTCCTGGGATCAAGCCCCGCATCAGGGTCTCTGCTTGGCAGGGAGCCTGCTTCCCTCTTTCTCTCTCTGCCTGCCTCTCTGCCTGCTTGTGATATCTCTCTCTGTGTCAAATAAATAAAATCTTTTAAAAAAAATTAAGAAACAGGTAAAACCCAGGAACAATTGACATAAGAGTCAAATGAACCTAGGAAAGTAGTATAAAAAGTAGGAAAAATCATGTCAGAACTGAAGACAAAATTATAAGATTCCCGATGGGGAGTAGATTCAAATGAAAAAAAAAAAAAAAAAACTTGGAAGAAGAACTAGAATGAACCAAGGAAATGAAAATGAGATTTAAAAAATAGAAGCAGAGGGGTGCCTGGGTGGCTCAGTGGGTTAAGCCTCTGCCTTCAGCTCAGGTCATGATCTCAGGGTCCTGGGATCGAGTCCCACATCGGCTGCTTCCTCCTCTCTCTCTCTCTCTGCTTGCCTCTCTGCCTACTTGTGATCTCTCTCTGTCAAATAAATAAAATCTTAAAAAACATTTTTAAAAAATTAAAAAAAAAATTTAAAAACAGAAGCAGAAACAAAACAGCCCAAAGAAAAAAAAGAATGGAAAAGAAAATGGGTGGATGACGCTGAGTGCATAAAAAATGGTGACCACAAAGAAGAAAGCAAAAACAATGGAATAGAAATAAAACTTTAAAAAGTAATACAAGAAAAATTTCCAGGAACCAACAAACAAAAAATAGGACACTTCACTTTGGAAGAGCCTATTGAGGAAAATGACCAACAGCAAACAACTCTAACCTCTATTCTAATGAAATTACAAGATTCTAAAGGTAAAGAAAGAATCCAGAGGGCCTCAGGCAAAAAGATAAAATAGATCACAAATGCAGAAGAATCAGAATGAGATCAAATTTCTCTTTAAAGAAACATGGAATAAAAAGCAATATAGAGTCTTCCAGAAACTTTAGGAAATAAAGTAAAAACCAAAAAAACTTAAAGGAATGCAGAGCAAGCTCTCCTTCAAGTTTCTAGGGCATAGGAAAAGAGGTTTGAGTGTGGCAGAACTCAGGGAACACTTTACAAATATCCCCAAAAAGTCTACTAAAGCAAGAGCTTCAGCAAATGAAGAGGTAAGTGAGACAAAAATGTAAAAGAACTGTGAGGTAAGCATTTCATGTATTTAATTACAGAGCTCCAGCTAAAACAAGGGAGGATTCATGGATTAAATAACAATCTGTCAATTTTAACAGCATTTTAAAATTTTATTTTGACAGAGGAAATAATACAGCTAATAGAATGAGAGGAGAAGAAAAGGGAAGGTAGAATAATATAAATTGACTTGCAAAGGAGAATGGATGGGACTCAAAGGGTACCATTTTAAGCTTTCACAAAGCAAAAGTTAGGTAAGAAAAAGGGGTTTAAGAATATGCAAGTAGTATTAGTACAAAAGTAACTACCAAAATAAAAGGGCAAACCTTCTTAAAAGCCAAAGAATTAGAGGGGGACCAAAAAACAAAAACAAAAGCAAAAACAAAAAAAAACAGCAACAACAACTGGAAAACCAAATAGATAAAGAAACACAGTACTTAGAATATTAGATATGATGTTATAAGTCAGACTGAGAAACACAAATAACATAGGATTTTGCTCATATGTGGACTCTAAACACACAAATGAATAAACAAACAAAAGCAGAATCAGACCTAGAAATACAGAGAACAGAAGGACAATGTTTGCCCGAGGAAGGAGGTTAGGGGATGGGAGAAATGGGTGAAGGGGAGTGGGAGACACAGGATTCTAGTTATAAATAAGTCAAGGGAATAACAGTTGCACCATAGTTACAACATAGAGACTGCAGTCAATGGTACTGGAATCACACTGTATGGTGACAGAAGGTAGCTAGGCTTGTGGTGAGCATAGCATACTCTTAAGAGAAGTTGAATCACTATGCTGTATACCTGAGACTAATGTAACATTATGTGTAAACAATACTCCAAGAAAAAAGTTAAAAATATGTAAATATTAAAAATAATGCAAGATGAAATGACAATTGAGACCAAACAAAAGAACTATACTGACAAATAAGAATGGGCTTCACTTGCCTGTTTAAATTAAAAAAATTTTTAAACTTGCTTATAAAATAAAATCTAACTATATGCTGTGCACAAGAGACATTCTTAAAATGTAGTGATTCAAACAGGCTGAAAATAACAGAATGAATAAAGATTTACCAGAGCTTGCAAATCTGATACCAAAATAGACTTCAAACCAAGAAGCATTAAATTAAATGAGACCAAAGAAGAATTACTTTATAATACTAAAAGCCATAATCTAAAATGAAGACAAAGCAGTTAAATATATCTATTTAGCAAATAATATAGAAACTGTCTGTGATGATTAATTTTATGTGTCAATCTGGGTGGACCAGGGGTTGCCCAGATGAGACTTTATTCCTGGGTATGTATGTAAAAGGGTGATTTGAATCAGTAGACTCAGTAAAGAAGCTTGCCCTCCACAACATGTGTGGGCGTCATCCAATTCATGAAGGCCCTGGGCTGAACAAAAAAGAATGTGTCCCCTTCCTGCCTGCCTACCTGAGCAGGGACTTGAGGGTTCTCACGTCCAGGGACTTATACCATCAGCTGGTGTACACCCGGTCCCCAAGCCTTCAGAATCAGATTAGACTTATACTACTGGCTTTTGAGGTCTCCACTCCAGCTTGCAAATGGCAGATCCTGGGACTCCTTGGTCTCTGTAATCATGTAAGCCAATCCCCATACAGTTTTGAAGACTGGGGAGTCCAACATCAAGGCACTAGATCCCGTGTCTGGTGAATGCCTGCTTCTTCACTGACAGCCATCTTCTCACCGTGAATTCACATGGCAGAAAGGTTAGGGAGCTCTCTGGAGCCTCTTTTATAACAACATTGATCCCACACCTGAGGGTGGCTAATCACTGCCTAAAGGCCCTGCCTCCTAATAATATCACCTTCGGGATTAAGAGTACAACATATGAATTTTTGAAGGCTTGGGGACATTTGGAGGATTAAACATTCAGACCATAGCAGTTGTCTTATCCATTATGAATAAAACCTAAAATAGTATCAAAACATAATTCTGGCATTAGCTTGTTGATCCTGCTCATGAGTATGGTATTAAAGAAATCACTTTTTCCCTACTCTGCCCCCTCATCTTCCTCCCATTTTCCATGCTACTGTAACTTCTGCTGTTTCTATTTACACTGCCCTTCAGAATCACTATAGCCAACCAAAAATATTGCATCAAAAATTATAAATAAGAAAGGCAGTACTACTGACTCAGGATATTAGGAAAATTCAAATGAATGTATGGGCACACACTTTCATGCACACACATACACACACACACTTACACACTAACACTCACCATCACATACTGAGCCCTGCGGATAGCTGAACAAAAATCCATTTCCTGTAAGGCAATTCAGCAGTCCCAGATGATAAACTAATGAGTCAAGTGAGCAGTTCTAAGTCACTGATATCACACCATTCAGCACATAATTTCCAAAAACAAGTTAACAAACCAGTTTTTAAAAATCATTTGGAATATGCATAGTTTGGCACATATCAATGAAGCCAGTTCATTGGCTTGCTGAAATAGACTCTTTCTTGGGTCCTTTCTAAACTAAAGCAAGCCTGATATCAGCTGTCATCAGAAATGATACAAAAATAAAAATGAATAAGTGTACCCCTAGACTGTTGATAGAAGTACTATCTTCTTTACAGGCATAGTTAAACTACATTCAAACACCCACAATAACACTGTACAAACTAAAACCTGAGGAAAACATTGAAACTAAACACATGGACAGCCTGAGTGGCTCAGTCAGTTAAGCATCTGCCTTCTTCCATTCAGGTCCTGAGATTCAATCTCTGTCAGGTAAATACATATTTTTTTTTTAAAGAAACTAAACACATTTCTCATTTTGTTCAATATACTTAAAGTAATTATCCAAGGAACTTGAATAAAAAGAAGACCGCTTTCCTCATTCTGAGGCACTTGCGTATCATTTGGTTTCATCTGTGCTTGTATGTACCCTTGTCTGTGTCTCTGGAGGTTTGTATTTACGTGGGGACAGACAAACTTGGGTTCTTTTAGTCTACTTCACATATACAATTCTCTAAGACAAATATCCATATGTATTTTATTACTCTTAGAAATGCTTCAATTCAGAGTTTCTACTTGAAATATTTTTAGATGAATCTAGCAGAAAGTGTTCTCTGGAGATATGAACTATTTGTAATAACATTCTTTTACGGCCCAGCATTATATGTCCTTCTCTTCACATTTTTAGGCCTGTTTACTGTCTGTAACTATTTTTGCTAATCCAGCTGGTCCCTGTTGGTTTGTTGGTAGTCTTTCATTCATCTGCAGCAATATCTGAGTTTTCTGAGCCTTCTCTGAGAAGGCATCAGGGCTCTACCATCATACCTAGTTCTTGTTGGAAGGAAACCTTTCCTCTGACATTCTCTGACCTCCTGATTGTTTGGTCTCCCGAGATTATAGATCATAGTCTGATGCTTTAATGTCTAGTGTTATTTTTATGCCATTAATTTTGGTGTTAAAATTTCTACATCTTTGCTGATCTTTACTTCTACTACTACACATACTGCTCTTCATGACTACTGACTTCTCATCTTTGTCTCACTGCTCACTCACTAAGGAAGTGCATGATGAACTTAAAATTTTTCCACGCATTCTGATTTCTAGTATAAACATAGAAGAAATTCAGATTCCTCTATGTGTGTACTCAGGCACACATGAACATACCCGGGTCAATATGTATGCCTAATCCAGCAAGCAACTTAAAAATTATTTAGACTCTCTCCTCCAACAATCATCAGCTATAAGGTATATCAATAATTCATAATCAGGGTCATAATCTAGAATTTATGACCAAAAAAGATCCCACCCCTGAAATCAAAAACATTGCAAGCTCTGACTACAAGCTCCTTCCTCTCCCACTCGCTTTACTTCTTATTATTTCCACTTTTTAATTTCATTTAGATAAAATCATCTACGATATGTGCTCCTTTTCTATCCCACAGCTTTCGGTCGAGTGAGGCACACAGTAGGAAACAACTACCTAACAGGATGATTCAGTGCTATGACAGACCAGCACTTTCTCAGATCCTCTGAGTTTTATCTACTTAGTCTCTCTCAGAGGCATCTACCAATTTTCCATTTTACTACATGTTTTTAAGAATTGACCACAGTGATCTCTTGCCTGGATGACTCTGACATTTCCTTAGTGACCATTTCTGAGGCATGGACTTTATGTGTTCAGTCCATTTCTCATGGTGAAGCCTGAGTGATCTTTCTAAAATGAGCATTTTATATACCTTCCTTGTTTAAAATATTTCGGCGGCCCTCACACTGATATGGGAGTAAACACCGAATTCTTTCTTTTAAGCCAAATTCTTTCATGGAGTTTATAAAATACCATATTTACATAATGTATGTTTGTAAGGGGACATTATATGATCTAGATTTCTAAGGAATATTTCCTCTGCTGTCTTCTCTCCTTGCTCTCACCCCATTTCCTCGCATGAAATCTACAGCTCAGCCATGCAGCATCGTTTGGGACAAATTATGCTTCTTCACACATGGCAACTCTGCACGTGTCATTTCTCTGCTGGACACACTGCTGTACAGGCCTTTTCCAACGCTAAGTTAACTTCTTTTTTCTCCAGCCTCAGGCTTTTAGGGCATTAGAGAGAAGAGCAATTTTTTGGTAGTTTTTACGACATATACCAGCCAGGTAAGTAGGAGGCTAGGACAGAAAACAACCTAAGTTAGGCATCGATTTATGCCTTGAAATAAAAAGTGCTATGAATTAGTAACACCAATGCCTCTCAATAGAAGGTGCTATGATTAGTAAGAGGTATTAGGCTTACTGTCTAAATTATACTCTCCTTGCTGCTGTTTTTACTGCGTTCATGGCCACGTGAGGGAACTACACTGTGGGATTCACGTGGCTGACTCACGGCTAAATATTTGCAGTCTGCCCCATGGATGTCAGTTGGCTCTGAATGTGTTAATCACATAAGCGGTGCCCTTGGGTTTAGATTTCAGAGATCGAGACTTCGGCCATCACCTATGATGCTAGAGTTTCAAAGAGAAAAGGTGAGAAAAGAGCAAGGGTCCTAATTATGAAGGGAACATGCCACTTTCTTGAGTGCAATAAAGAAAAAAAAATATCTTGATATTATTGCAAACCAAATGTGATGAAGGGAATTTGAAACGTGTGCCTGGTAGAATGTCTTTCCATAAATCAGATTTTCATACAAAAATCAAAGAATAATTGAATTTTCTTTAAAGCTATGCTTTTTTAGTTTTATCTTCGAAACAGGAGAGGTGGGAAGCAGTGTGGGTATAGAAGAATTATAAAGGAAAACAAGCTTGTTAAATTGAAAGAAGAGAGAGACTTCCCTAGGAGAAAGTTTGAAATCTTAAGAGAACAGAATAGACAGATATGAAAAAGAAATGAACTTGAGCCTAGTTGCTTTTGAAGAGCAGATTTCAAAAGAAACATGATTTAGGTGTTACTAGAGCCAGGAGAATAATTATTACCCAAAAGGAAAATGAGGAGGGTCAGGGTGGAGTGATTCATCCAGACGGATCCCAAATCCAATACGGTGCTGGAATCATATTGTTAATGCAGAGTCTATAATGAGAGCAATTGGTGAACAAGTCCTTGAAGACTGAGATAGCTTTGCAAAGTTGTTATAAAAAAAAAAAAAAAGGTGAACAGATTTAGGATGCAAAAACAGGAAAGTCAGTCCAAGTTTTAAAGTATTATTAGGAGAGGTTCACACGGCAAAATCACTGTGGTTGGAGACACAGGTATTACCTGTGATCTATTCTGACTATAGAATATAACATATACTGAAAAGCCTCTTGGCAGGACCGTGACAGGTTGAATTGTTTCTCGGATTAATTGTCAGCCTAATTAGAAAACACCTCCTGTGTGCTATGGTCCATTCAGAGAGGTAAAGGTAGACATATTTTAAAAAAAAAAAAAAGATAAATTTCACTCACTTGTAATTGACTGAATTCATATCTCTTACTAGGAGTGAACTCAAAGAAAAAATTCAAGAAGCTATGTCAGAAAATGTTTGAACCTGAAATGCTTGAGCCTGAAAACAAAAGCAAAGTGAAAGGAAGGAAGGGAGTGGCCAACACTAGACACACAGAAGCCAAAAGACCAACTTAACAATCAGGTTACGCATTAAAAATGCATAAGTATGCCTTCTTGAAAGGAGCACATCAAAGGAAAATTATACCCCATTGTGAATCTCACAACTGCAGAAGGTGTAGTGGAGAATGATTAGCACGCTTAAGATGGTGGAGTAACCGCTCATTTCAAGAATCCGCCTTTTCCTAAAACATGGCAGTGATATATGGACTATAAAAGGAGAGAAAAGGAAAAGATTTCCAGTTCAAAAATAAGCACTATCTGTATTAGTTTTCTATTGCTGTTGCAACAAATTACCACAACTTAATTGTTTAAAACAACATAAATTAGTTTCCTTATTTTCTGTATGGTAAAAGCTTACCGCAAGTTTCCTAGCCTAAAATCAAGGCATCAGGAATGTTATCTTTCTTTCTGAATGTTCTAGGAGAAAATCCATTTCCTTGCCTTTTCCAAATTTCTTGAAACTGCCTGAATGTCTTGGCTCATAACCCCTTCACCCAGCTTCAAATCCATCAACAGTGAGTCGAGCCCTTCCCACATCAAACACTCCGAACTGCTCTTCTGCTTCTCTCATCCATCTTCAGGGACCATTATGATGACACTGGGCACACTCAGAAAATTTGCCATAATTTCCCTACTGTTAGGTCAGCTGGTTAGCAACTTTAATAGTATCTGTAACTTTTATTGCCCTTTGCCATATATTATAACATACTAACAAATTCTGGGGATCAGGACATGGACATCTTTGATGGGCCATTATTTTGCCTGCTCTCATAGTCAGTTCTGGCGGCTCTAAGAAAATACCCTAGACTGTTAAAGAACAAACATTTACTTCTCACATTTCTGGAGGCGGGACATCAAGTCAGGGTGTCAGCATAGTTGGTTTCTGTAAACCTCTTCCTGGTTTACAGAAAGATTTCTTCTTGCTATATCCTTCCATGACATAAAGAGATCATTTCTCTGGTGTCCTACTTATAAAGACATTAATACCGTCCAGAGGACTCCACCCTCATGACCCAATTACCTCCCAAAGGCCCCACCTCCAAGTGACCTGGAGAACAAAGGCAGAAGAAAAATGATTAAATTTCTTTACTACTTTCAGGCCATTGAAACAGGCAGAGTGATATTCCTCCAGGGACTCAACTGCCTGGATACTGACACTTTGCTAAGAGCAAAAGGCAATCTTAACCTGACCCCAGGACCCTATAAATCTACTTTAATATATAATAATTTCTCTGGAAATTTCCTTTATTTCTAACCCCAAGATACATGTTGGCAATCATCTCCCAAGCATATGATCCACCAATAACCATCTGAAGGGTCTCATGGCTCAGGTTTTATTAGATAATAATAAATGACCTTCTCCCAACAATAGCGAGCCCTCTCAAACCTTGCTTCCAAAACTCCTTAGAGACGTACACACTATCCTTATCCCTAACCCCCTCCCAGCTTGAAAGTATATAATGGGCCCCTCCTCATGACCCCAGGGCACCTCTTTCTGCCCACAGGTCCTGTCCCTGTGCTTTAATAAAATCACCTTTTTACACCAAAGACATCTCAAGAATTATTCCTTGGCCACTGGCTCCTGACCTCACCAACATTCCAAAACTACATCATTTGGCAAACCATTTGGGACCCCTCTCACTCTATAGAGCTTTCTTTCTATTCTCAACTTCACTTAATAAACTATCACTTCACCTTTCTCGGTCCACAAGATTCATTCTTCAACTCTGCAGGATAAGAATCCTGCAACACAAATAATGTAACACTTGGGATCAGAGCTTCAACATACAAATTAGGGGAGTACAAAAGCATTCAGTCCATAGTATCTACCACACTATCTGTATGGAACAACAATAGAACAAAAGTGAGCAGGGCTGAGTCTATGGGCCTGAAGACAATAGTGACCAGGGAGTTTGGCTTTTGAGAGGTATCAGGTACCAAATGGTTTTATTACATATATTAGACAAGATATGTAATTAGAACAATCTAATGAGTGGTATGAGGATACCTGGATGCTAGTATATGAAATAAGATAAAATTCGATTCACTCTTTATTAGATATCAGGATAAATTTCTAAAATCTATGTGTAAAATATAAATCATATAAGTATTACAGAAAAATACAGATTATGGGAAAATCTGTGACTCAAAATACTGACAAACTGAAGGAAAAGACTGGTAAATTTAATTTTTAAAAAAAGGAGAAAAGAGATTTTTGTGGGCCAGCTTTACGAAAGTAGGAATAGGGCTTTCTGAATAGACCGCTAATCTCCTTCCCCCAAAGTGGCAGTGACTTTCCTGGGTAACTAGAGAAATAAGGGTCAAACTCAACTGACTAATAGGAAAAGGAACAAACAAAGGGAACCCAGAGAGCCTTAGAAAACAACTTCTATTCTGCTGGTCTGGTTCCCACGAGAGCCGTGAGGTAAAGTCACAGCTCTGACCCTCCTTCCCCTCTCTCCCTGTCTCCCATCCCAAGAAATCTAACATTTCCTAGAACTGGACCTTTTTTTTTATTTTTAACCTGGTTGGAACTAACCCATTAAACTAGTAAAAGTAGGAATTCTCAATTTATTTTGGTTATGTCAGCTACAAATATCATCTCTCACTTATCCTTTTTACAATCCTTAAAGGGCCTTTGGTGAAGTTTCAAATATTAAGTTGAATCTCTCAGTCTATTCCTTTACATTGAATATTTTGTGTATTGTTTAGGAAGTCCTTCTGGGTCTTCAGATAAAGAGGATGTGCTTCTACATTTTCTTCTAAAAATATAATAGTGTTACTTTTCATCTTTAGTTTTCGATGCCACCTTGATAAGAAAAAAAAAAGAAGAAGAAGAAAAAGATAGAATAACCTTAAAACACTGGCAAAATCTCAAAAAAGCAGATCCCAAACAGGACTATCCACACAGCTAATAAACATAGAAAATTGTACTCAACCTCATTAGTAATCATAGAGATGCAAACTGAAATGACAATGAAACACCTCTAGAGACACATTCATTGGCTAAAGTGCTTAAGGTTTGACAGTTCTGAGTACCAGGGATGATGAGACACAGGAGAAATTTTTGCATTAATGATGGGACCACTAAGCCTGATGCACATGTACCAGAGTATAATTGGTACCCTCATCTGGAAAAACAGGCATTATTTGGTAAGTGGAAGATATACATACCCCAAGTCCACCAGAAGGAATACACCCTAGAGAAACTTTTCATATATGTACCAGGATATATACAATAATAGGTCATGATACCACCTTTCATGATAGTATAAACTAGAAAATAGCCTCAATATTCATCCAAAGCAGAGAGGTATATATTTTATGATGTATTTACTTAACAGGATACAACAACATCCAAAATACAACAACAAAAGTTAGCAACAGCTCCTTGCAACAACATGGTGGTGTCTCAAAACAGACTGTTGAGACAAAGCCAGATACCAAAGGATACATTCATTATGATCGCATGTGTACAGATTTCCGTAACAGATGAAATAAAAAATACTATTTGGGAATCTATTTATAAGTAGCAAAATATGAGTTGAAGATTTATGATCACAAAAATCATATAGTAGCTAGCTGAGGCACGGGAAGGGAAGGGTCTGTGATGTTGTGGGAGCACGGGGGTAGCATCGGGGGTGTTAGTAATGTTCTTTTGCTCGCTGGGGGTTGCAGTCACATAGCATTCATAAATACCTTTAAACTGTATATATATATTTGCACTATTCTGTATATATAATGTATCTTGCACTAAGAAGGGCCATAAAATATAATTTTGTTTAAAACATAAAACACATTACTTCCACAGTACAACCCTTTTAGAAAGCAATTGTCAATATTTGATAAGGTTGAATATGGGTCTATCCTATGTTGAATTTATTCCACTTCTAAAATGTGCAAGAATGTTCAAGAAAGCATAATCTTTAATTTTGGGAAGCTGCTAAAACAGAGGGTGTCACTCTCTTTCACCCTAACACAGCAGAGAACAATGCTGGGTATTAAACTCTCCCTCCAGTATCAGTGTTTTATCACCGTCTCCAGGCCAACGCATGAAAAGGAAACAAGGATGATGATGCAAGTCGCACATTCTCCACATCAGGTTTATCAGTATTAAAGCTGGAATTTATCTACACCTCTATGATTATGGTCCATTATTTATCAATTAGATCTGAACTAAGGGGGGAAAAGTAGTTTTATTTCTACCTCCTCGAAACCAATAAAGATAGAATATACAATTGTTTTACCTTTTTGTGTCTCCTTAACTCTCCAGACTGACTTCCTGCTTTTCTCACCTGCCACACCCCTGCCTTGTTGGGGGAGGAGAGGAGGGAGTCGTGACTAGTCTTGGAAATGACTTCAGCTTCTCAGGATAAACCACATAGCTCCATGTTTCATCTCCTCATCTCAGCTTGATTCTTTTGCCAGAAATATTTTACTTTGTAGGTTAGCAGAAAAACCCTACTCATAGTATTAACATTCAGATCAAGGACTGAATATATTTTAGAGTTTTATTATGGTCTTCTTCCACCTATAGTAGTGGTAGGCTTTTCCACACCTGCTTCCATTCCCCATGATATGGGAAACAAAGGCAAATGGAAACACAGATCAAATTAAGTGTCCTTATAACCTGCAGCCCACTGATACATACTTGAGGCAGGCAGAATATAATATTCCTTCAGAAACCTCCCTACTGTTTTAATGTTAATGCTTTGCTAGAGGGAAAAACAACCTTAGCTTGACCATAGCAAGGCCTCAGGTATCCTGTGAGTATTTTACTATCTTTACTTCTCCCAACTCCATAGCATATAATCAGTTGCTCCTCACAATCCTGGGGCAGCTGGGTCCTGCCCACAGGTCCTGTCCCTATCCTTTAATAAAATCACCTTTTTGCACCGAAGATGTCTCAAGAATTCTTTCTTGGCCATTGGCTCCAGACTCAAACTCCAAAAATTACATCAGCCCTACAGACTACATCTGGTTCATTTTTACATGACTCTCTCTCTCCCACAGATCTTAAACATCTAGACCACAGAGATAAATAAGTGTTTTGAATCCCATAGATAGTACAGTTTCTAACACAGAGAATTAAATAACTATACTTATTGAATTAAAGACTGAAATAAAGGAGAGGAACTTTTCCCTGAGGATTAAGTTGTTTTTCTAATAGTTGAGACCAGATCACAGAGGACATGGTTGTCCTGATAATTTGATTCCTGAGAACGGAAAGGGAAAGGCACTGTCATCAGTAGAGTTCATGAGTGCTGCAGAAGAAAGCACATCATGGCTGGCTAAAAAACACTTATTCTGATTTTCTAAGAAAGCCTGGTAATGACATAAGTGGATGCTTGGAATAATGGGAGGGCATCCTATAGAACATTGTCCTTTCGGATAGATAAATGACAAAGAATTGTGACTTGTTCCATATATCAGGTGTGTGGCTTGAGAGTTGGACACAGGATGGATTTCAGTTCCCCATGGACATCCCTGCATTAAGGTTTAATCTCTTAAATGGATTTGGTCATCAAGAAGACTAAGATGTTATTCTTGCCTTGAATTCTTCTGATGATTCTTGATTGCTTAGAATGATTGCCAACTACATACCCTGTCAAACAGGGCCTTGCATGGACAAACCTCTGCCTACCTCACCCTAACCTTGTGATAATTCTACCAAGGCATAATTATAGTCCCAGAGGACCACCCCCTCCCCTGTCCTCCTGTCTCCATCCCTTTCCCACTGCTGCCCTCTGGCTCTAGAAATGTCCAACCTCTTTATACATTACCTACTTTCAGGTCAGCCTTTGAGTAGCTGCCTAGACTACATCTCCTGAGAGAAGCTTTCTGTTCAACCTATATGGATCAGGTGCTCTTCACATAACTGCCACGGGGAGTTATTTCCCTTTATTCTAGCACTCTTCGGATTATATTGTAACTCCTTCTTGTCTTTGAATAGTCTTTTTAATTTTAGGATTCTGCTAATAACCCCAAACTCACTGTACTAGTTTCCTACAGCTGTTTCAACAAGGTACCCCAACCTAGGTGACTTAAAACAACAGAAATTTATTGTCTCAAAACAACAAATTAGTTTTGGGTACATGTCCAAAATCAAGGTATCAGTAGTGCTTTGCTCTCTATGAAAGTTTTAGAAGAGAATCCTTTGCCTCTCTAGCTTCTGGTGTTTGCCAGCAATCTTTGGCATTTCTTGGCTTGGAAATGCATCATTCTAGTCGTATGGCCATCTTCTCACTGTGTGTTTTCACATGTCTTTCCTCTGTGCAAGTCTGTTTCTACGTCAACTTTTTTCCTTTTTATGAGGACCCAAGTTATATTGGATTTACCTCTGTGAAGATCCTGTATCCAAATAAGGTCATATTCTAAAGTATTGAGGATTAAAATTTCAACATATATTCTGGGGTACACAATTTAACCCAAAACACTCCCTAAATTTTGTATCATTCTTCTATTCCAATGTGACTGGAAAAGAATGAATCCTATTGCTTTAATTTTCATTTCTCAAAATAATAGGATTGAGCTTATCTTGTTTGCATTAGCTCTTTAAAGAAAACTTCCCCACAGTGTTCTCTCCCAGTTCATTTTTTGTTTTTATTTTTCATAATTTCTTTTTTACTTCCTTACAAGAGCATGAGCTTTCATTGTTTTTTCACTAGCATATCTGAAGTGTTTTCACAGTCCCTCACACATCATAGACAACTAATAAATATGTGATGAATAAGTAAGTAAAAGTGTAATGGAGTCCCACTTTGTTACACTCACCTCATGACAGGCCAGTAAGTCAAGAAACAAGAAGTTGGGTAAGAAAACCAACTTTATCTAGAAGGCCAACAGACTGAGGAGATGGTGGACTCTTACAGTAAGGAACCCCCTCCCCCCACCACACACACGCTGGAGCTTCTTTTAGGTTAGCAAATGGGAGCAGTGGGAGGAGATTAAAGTCAAAAGGTGACAGAGGTCTGTAAACATCTGAGGAACATCATGGAACTTTTTTGTTCTTGATCAGTTAATCTTTGCATACAGGAACCTGGTTTTGTCATTTCTGTAATTCTTAAACATAACACAGTCATTTCTGTACATACTTCCTTGTGTCCTTGGGTGAGGTAAATTTAACTGAGTTAAAAGCAGTTTTTGCAAATCTCAGCTATAAGCAAAATTCCTTTGATGATTAACATGCCTACCTGCAGGGCTAAACAGAAGTTTCTAAGCTGTAGGTCACAGCAGCAAGGCAAACAGAAGCAATATGGTGTCACACATGTTAAGTTTCTTCCCGTTACAAAGGCATTTTTTCAAGCTTTTGTATACTATCCTTTTTAGATCATCTGTTTAGATTTCTTACTCATATATACTTGACTGATGATCTTTTTATTATTTACTTGTAGATTTCCCTTTTTGCTTTTTAAAACTAGTCATATAATTCAATGTAAATATTTCTATGTACTTTGAATATTTCTACATCTACTCATTCCCTGTCCTTTAACTAGTTTGATAGTGGGTTTAGGGTTTTTGTTTTTATTTTGTTTTTGTCATATAAAATTATCAAACTGAACATAAAGAGCCACGAAGAGAGTCAAACAAGTGCTTATTTGACCTTAAAGATTTGCAGTCTGAGGAGTACAGATTCAGGTAGATATCCAGTGTTCCTGCTTAGAGGGTGAAAGCAAGAATTTTTATTTTTATTTTATTTTATTTTATTTTTTTGAGAGAGAATGCAAGCAGGGGAGAGGAGTAGAGAAGGAGGAAGAGGGGAAGGGAGAGAATCGTAATCTTAAGCAGACCCCACACTGAGCATGGAGCCTGACACAGGGCTTGATCTCACGGATACATTGCTGAGATGTTTGGCAGACCTAGGCCAGAGAAGGGAATGACCACCTGACCACAATCTTGGTGAAATCAGAAGGACCTGCATCAGTTAGTCAATCTTTTTTTTTTTTTTTAAAGATTTTACTTATTTATTTGACAGAGATCACAAGTAGGCAGAGAAGCAGGCAGAGAGAGAGGAGGAAGCAGGCTCCCCACGGAGCGGACAGCCCAATGCGGGGCTTGATCCCAGGACCCTGGGACCATGACCCGAGCCGAAGGCAGAGGCTTTAACCCACTGAGCCACTCAGGCGCCCCAGTTAGTCAATCTTGAAGCTTACGCAAACCCAGACCAATCAGAAGTACCCATACCCTAAAACCCTTACCCCTTTCCCTTGATTTTTGCCCTTAAAATCCCTCAGTGGCAAGTCATTGGGGAGTTCAGGACTTATGAGCATTAGATCTCCATTCTCCTAGGTGTCACCACACCAACAAAAGCCTATCTATCTTCACCGTAAAAGCTCAGCATCGGTATTTTTAGTGACTTGCTGTGTAACGGGGTGGACAAATTCTCCTTTAGTTCAGTCACAGAAGTAAAGCCAAAGACCCTACCATCTGCCAAGATCAGGGTGTTCTCTGGCCTGGGTGATAGATATATAAATTAAAGTAACTGGGAAAGGAGAGGGACATTCAGTTGAATCAAAGCTGGCAGTGTCTTGCCAGTGAGGAAAGAATACAATTCTTAGGAGAAATGCTATAAGTCAAATGGACAGCAGAGTGGTGACTTAGGATACTCTATTCAACTCAGAGCAGGATTCTACTTATGGTTTGGGTTAGAGGTCAGAATCCAGGCCTGGAAATAATACCGTGGTGACTCGAGCAGTATTCTGAGAGAACCAGAGAGCAAAAAATAAAACTGGGAGATTCGTGGGTATAGAAATCGAGCCAACACAGCACTGGTTGTAGACGAGACCTAGTATTAACACAGAGGCACATTCAGGAAAGTCACACCCAAGAGATACTGAGCGCAACATAAAACAGAAGACCCTCAAAGTTGATGGGATGTCAAGGGACCCCTGCAAATTCTGTGAAGAACATGAAAGTTGCCCTTACAATGAAAATTATTAAAATGAAAATTGTTATGAAGAAAAGAGTTAAAAGGTGCCTCTTTCAAAAAGAATGAGTTTTAGGCAAACAGTTACCTGGTAATTAGTTAATCTTTAGCAAAATCATTTTTAGGGTAGCTATCCTGTCCATACTTATATGATCAGCAATCCTCTCTCTGGTCTTAACAAGCCACGGTTTAGAACATAAAAAACAGCTAAAATCCAAGGGCACTAACACCTAAGAAAATACAGATAGCAAATATATAGATAAATTAAAGTTATCTTGGTTGCTAATAATGAATCCAGAAAGCATGTAGCTTTCACTCAAATCTACTCTATACTGCATTCCTTAGGAGCATGGGATTTAATTTCTGAGCAACAAATCTGTTGGAGCCAAAACACGTGGGTTGTTTTTTTTGCTGTTTGTTTGTTTTTTAATGTGAGAAAAGAGGGAAATAACTTCTAAGACATTGAGTCCTTTCAGAGTCACATTTGTGACTAAATTGAGCAATTTCAGCCCACTATTCAAAAAAAAAAGACCATATAATGCAAAAATTATGCATAGAGTGAATAATAAAAGATGTGACTAGAGAGATTAAAAGTTAAACAAACCTGCAGAAATCACAGCATGACAGCAAATTCCAGATGGCTGCAAAATCCCCAGGGTCCTTGAGGAGCTTTGAAAGGGCAGGTTGCATGTCATCTAACAGATTTTCATCCCCTTAAGCCTATAAAGGAATAAAGAAATGTTCCTGAAAATACACAACTTCAAAGAATGGCTGTTTTGAACTCGGTGTGGAGGCTTGGCCTAGTTCATGACCCAGTCACCACCCAAGGAAGCCCAAGCCCAAAGGATCAGAGTGGTTCTGACAAGACTTTTCCCCTCTGCTATTCATTTGTTTTGCACGTGTATCCAAAGATAGTTCTGAAAGCAGGTCTTGCCTTTAGAGACAAAATCGGTCTTGCCTTTAGACCCCTTTAGAGAGATAATAGGAAAAAAGTGAAATTGAGTAATGCAGGCAAGACTTTGTCACCCCAAACGGGACTGATGTACCTGATTTATGGGAAACTCTGGGATATAGAAGGGACTCTGCTTCTAGAAACACTTAACTTTTTGTCTTCATGGAAAATAACAATGCAGTGTGAAGTCGTTGAAAAACATACAGTCTTTGGAGGAAAACAGACCAGGTTTCGAATCTCGCATCTGCCACTTTTCTATTCCATGCTCCTCACCTACAGCTTTCTCGAGCTTTTTAAAGAGGGAATAACAATGCCAATTGTAGGCGTTTTGCCAGGATTAAATGAACCATGACACTCATAAAGCACCTGACACTTTACGAGCACTCAATAAATACATTATTATCAATTTATCTCCTTTTCTGTAAGGCTGTGTACATGAGCTCCATCACACTCAGTCTCTACAGTTCTACTCTGTTGCTAATAGTCTTACATACGCCGTTGAAAATACAACCCAGCATACATGCAATATGTCTGAAATCCTCTCTCTCTGCCCGTAACACATAAAGTGTGAGCACATGTGTGCTAACACGTGCACACATACATATGCTCACAAATAACACATACTAGTCACATTTCACATGTTCAGTAGCTACATGTAGCCAGTAACTACTTCATGGGTAAGGTAGTTTTCAAATGTTAGGGACACAAACTTAAATTCAGCGGGGAAACCAGTGTTTCGTTATGTTGGCTCAGAAAAATAGTCTTATATCCTGTTTTCCTGATATACTTACAGTAGTACTATCCTATGCTGCTAACAAATTCACACTCCCTCTTTCCAAACTATGTATTTCACATTTTTTCTTGCTTTTTACCATTAACACTGTCATCACCCCTTCATTTAGCTAATGACCTTATTTCGAAATTCACAAGTATAAAATAATCGATATGTTACCTTTTCCATCTTCCCACTATTAATAAACACATGCATACATGCATTCTGCCTTCTCTTCAATTAAAACAGATGAAATGCCTATGCCATTATTTAAGATAAACAATTGCTTTTTAATAGGTTCTATCTCTTCCTACCTACTGAAGAGTTCAACTCAGAATTATCTCCCCTGTTTCCTTCAAATTAATTTTTTTCTCCTCTACAGAATCATTCTCACCAGCTGCCAAACATACTGAATAGCTTTCCTCAAAATAAAATAAAATAGAGTAGAACAAAATAAATAGAACGATGAAATAATAAATTCCCTAACAGCCACTGCCATTTTTTCCACTTCCCTTTACAGCAAAACTCCTCTGATACTTACTATATTTGCTCTCATCTCATGTTTAATTCATAACAAAATTCTACTAGTTCTAACTAAAATATATACCATGAATCCAACTACTTCTCACTTCCTAAGTTGTTGCTGTATTAGCACCCTGGACGGAGCACCATCGCTCCCCTCTCCACAATCCTAACAAGCCATGGCCAATCTCTTTGCTTCCACCCTGGCCCCTAAGGGATCTTTTCCACACGGCCATTCACTTAAAAATTTCACTGGATCATATAACTTCTCTGTTGTCAACCATTCAAAGGCTTTCTATCATGCTTGGAATAACAGACAAACTCTTGATAAAGCTGAACCTAATACTATTCCTGCCTTCGTCTCTGGACTCATCCATCTTTCACTGCTCCCGTATCTCTGGCTTATTAGTTTCTCTGGCAGACAACACAGTCTCCCTCTCAGCATCTTTGCTCTTGTTGGTCTAAAGCAGATCACCTGCTAGGAGAATGAATACTCTCTCACCTCAGAGAGGTCTCTACTGAAACACCAGGGAAGATGCCCCCCCCCCCCGAACAGAAAAGAGAATGCCCTGCTTCTCAATAACTCAGAGGTCATGCTGGTAAACATTTTCTGGAAAGGGAAAGGCAGTAAATATTTTTTTTCCTTATTTATTTATTTATTTATTTATTTGCTCACTTACTTACTTGCTTATATTTTATTTATTTATTTGAAAGAGAGAGAGACAGCAAGAGCAGGAATAAAAGCAGGTGGAGTAGGAGAGGGAGAAGCAGGCTTCGCACCGAGTAAGGAGACAGATGAGGGACTCAATCCCAGGCCCTGGGATCATGACTTGAGCTGAAGACAGACACTTAATGAATGAGCCACCCAGGCATGCCAGGACAGTAAATATTATAAGTATCACAGGCCACATACAGTCTCTGTTGCATATTTGTGTGGTAAATCTGTACATCTTTTAAAATATAAAGAACATTGCATTCTTAGCTTGTAGCTGTACAAAACCAGGCCACAAGTAACATTTGACCCACTGGCTGTAATTTAGCCACCTTGGCTCCAGTTCAGTTCAGTCCATTCCCCAACTGCACTTTTTTCTTCACATCCCATATCATACACACAGACACACACACACAGAGACACACACACACACAGACACACACACACACACACAATTTTATTGGCTATTCTTTTCCACTGGAACAGAACTATACTGTTATCTTTTCCCCCAGAACACTTACGAAAATTGTGACTCTACTGTCATTTGCATGATTATTTCTTCATACACCTCCCTTACTGAACTGAAATCTTCAGGAAAGCAGAAATCATGGATTTGTTTTGTTTCATTTTGTTTTTATATCTTTGTATTCCTAACATCTAGGATCATGCCTGGCATCTAATAAGTACTCACTATTACCCTAATAAAATCTGTGCTTCCTTATGGTTAGTCACAAAATGGTGTCGTATTCAGAAGCAATGTTAAAAGTAATTAATGCTATAAAGTAATTCAAATCTTTACTAAAGTCTCCAGAAGAGGCACCATATGGGCAATTTCCTTTCACGAACACATCTGTCTCCTGAGTCATCATAGCAGTCCTCAAAATGTCATCTCTCTGTTTCTCTATCATCGATCATTTATCTATCATCTACCTATCTATCTAATCTATTTATCATTGATCTACCTTCTCTTCCCATGTTATGACTTAGCTCCTCCTCAATGAATGGATAATTTAGTCCTCAGGATCATTTAAAACATTTCAATATTCCAATTACCATAAATAACCCCCCCAAAGCTTTCAGATAAATAAAAATTCAAAATCTTTATCAGTCACCAGACAGGTGGATGTTTAAATACTTACAAGTATTTGTCCTTCTCAAAGATGGATGATTGATTGAACCATGTTCTACATGTGACTCTTATTGTAATGGACAAGCATGGCTGTCACATCAGGTCATCTTGACTCAAATCTCTTCTGTAGCACTTATTAGCTGCCAAACATTGAAAGCTTGCTTATAACCTCTCTAAAACTCATTGTTCTGGTCTCTAAAATGCCAGTAAAAATACTCACCACATGTGGGAGATTGTGAGAGGTACATAAAGTGAACTAGTTCAACACCAGTAGATTATACTTTCGCGCATAGCAGAAACTCAACAGTTACACTAGGCTTCTCGCTGAAAAGAAAAAATAACTCCACAAAAATATGCACTTTTCACCTTTCAGTGCTGGGTGCTATTTCAATTTTTGGAATTCTTTGTATCAAATATTTCACATTAGCTTAAGAAATATAGTCCCAGGAAAACTACATTTTCTATCTCTTGAAAGGGAGATGAGAATCATCAGATATTTTCCACTGCTGATCACAAATAGGTTAGCATCTCTTTAACAAACACTCAAAAATCACAATATAAATGTTACAAAGTTCCTGGGGAAAGTGTTTTCTTTTTTTTCTTTTTACTTGGTTGTAATGTATTTTTACACAACACCTGAGTTAGCAGATACTTTCTGTGATTTGATGAATGAAGAAGTGTTATTCTTTTCCTGTTCTGCCTTTTATTCTTTAGCATATGGGGGGGAAAAAAAGATACAATGAATTACCCAAGTTGCCTCTTTCCCTCCAGTTGAGAACAGCTGGGCCCTGAGAGATGATTAGTACTTACAGCAGGCTCAACACCACAATTCAGAGACTCCTTTGAACCTGAACTGGGTACTGATAGTGCTACTTATTCTGGATCTGAGTTGACAACTGATGGCTAATATTTTCTCTGTGGAAAAACACATCTTTAAGGAAACACACTTTGCATGCTCAACAGTGAATTGTGGTAGAGCAATAGTAAAGACCTGTTTTATTCTCAGAGTTTCAGCAACAAAAGTAGATGAAAGATATGATGTCATAAAGTATATATTATAATATTTGTTACAATGATAGAAGGTGAACTACATGTTATTGTAAAAGAAAATCCAATTTACTGTCTGTTGCCTTCGATTTTGATTTGACAAATGCTCAATCTTATGCTCTATTTCAACTCTCTTCATTTATCTTTTAGAACATATACTGTAATGTCTCCTTAAGGCAAATAAAACAATCTTTCCATTTAATTTACTAACCATGCTCATGTATATTTGAGTTTACTAGGTGCAAATATATGAAAATCTACTTCTGTTGTTAAAGATCTCTTTGACAGTGTGAAATCAATCCTGACTGTATTTTTTATGTTTGCATCATTATCTTTGTGACAAAAAGCATGCTTATGAAAACTATTTCTATTTTCCACATCATATAAATAAAAGTGCCCCATATAAAATTTAATTAAACAGGAGCGCCTGGGTGGCTCAGTCTGTTAAGTGTCTCAGGTCATGATCTCAGGGATCCTGAGACAGACCTGCAAGCCAGGCTCCATGCTCAACAAGGAGTCTGCTAAGATTCTCTCTCTCCTTTTCCCTCTGTCCCTCCCCTCACTCACTTACTCTCTCTTTAAAATATATAAATCTTTAAAAAAATTTAAACAATTTTATCAAATCATTTAATTACTGAGCTTGACTAGTTTCTTTTTTTAAAGATTTTATTTATCAATGTCAGAAAGAGAGAGCATAATCAAGGGATCAGGGGGAGTGGCAGGCAGAGCAGAAAAACGAGGCAGAGCAAGAAGAGGGAGAAGCCTGATGCAGGACTCAGGATCCAGGATCCTGAGATCATGACCTGAGCTGAAGGCAGACACTTAACCAACTGAGCCACCCAGGCATCCTGAGCTTAAAAAGGTTCACTGGATGTGAAAATATAAGTTTTCTATAGGTTTTATTTTACAACCTGCATATAAGACCAAGAGAAATACCACAATATCATAAAAATATTAGTTCTGTGTATTCATTCACTTCTTGACAATTATTCTGGGAAAAAATGGAAAATATTATGTAAAGGAGTATTTTGGAAACTAAACCTTGAAGTTTTAAAATAATCACAAAGATTTCCAGGTAAATCTGCCATATGAAATACATTTGTTAGTTACCACTCATTCTGCCTTTTACAAAGATGGCGCCAAAAGCTAAGAAGGAAGCCCCTGCCCCTCCCAAAGCCGAAGCCAAAGCAAAGGCTTTGAAAGCCAAGAAAGCGGTGCTGAAAGGCGTCCACAGTCACAAAAAAAAGATCTGCACATCACCTACGTTCTGACGACCCAAGACTCTGCGTCTCCGAAGGCAATCCAAATACCCTCGAAAGAGCGCCCCCAAGAGAAACAAGCTTGACCACTATGCCATCATCAAGTTCCCCCTGACTACTGAGTCAGCCATGAAGAAAACAGAAGACAACAACACACTTGTGTTCATTGTGGATGTCAAGGCCAACAAGCACCAGATCAAACAGGCTGTGAAGAAGCTCTATGACATTGATGTAGCCAAGGTCAACACCTTAAGCAGGCCTGATGGAGGGAAGAAGGCATATGTTCGGCTGGCCCCTGACTATGATGCTTTGGATGTTGCCAACAAAATTGGGATGATCTAAACTGAGTCCAGCTGGCTAAATCTAAATACAGATCCTTCATGATTTAAAAAACAAAAAACAAAAAACAAAAAACAAAAAAATCACCACTCATTCCAAAATTTCCAACAATAAATGAACAAAAAGGCAATAAATGAAAAAAGTGGGGCACCTGAGTGGCTCAGTCATTAAATGTCTATCTTTGGTTCAGGTCATGATCCCAGGATCCTGGGAGAGAGCCCACATCAGGCTCTCCACTCAGTAGGAAGCCTGTTTCTCCCTCTCCCACTCCCCCTGTTTTGTTCCCTCTCTCGCTGTCTCTGTCAAATAAATAAATAAAAAATCTTAAAAAAATGGATAAATAAATAAACAAAAGGTATATAGTCTAGAACACATAGGGAAGAGAAAAGAGAAGAACTCAGATAAAATATATCAACAATATTTTAGGCAGATGCAAAGTGTGTGGAAGCATGCTGACTTCTAGAACACAGCAAGCTGAAACCTAGATACCAGGAGAGGGGACAGCTCATAAAATCCTAATCAATGTATAGCAAAATACTCCAGAAGAGATTAGGAACTAAAAGTAATGGGTGACTCTGATAGAATTACCACATCAATTAGAAGATACTCAGTTAAATTTGAAAATTAAATAACATTTTTTTGGCCCAGATATGTCCAAAACATCACATGGGACATAATTAATGTAAAATAAATAAATAAACAAATAAATAGAAATATAAATAAATCACTGTTTCTCTGAAATTCAAATGTAACTAAGCATCCTCTGATTTTATACACTAAATCTTCCACCGCTGTGAGAATAGTGAGAAGTGGTATTTATTTCTGTATATGAATAGTTGAAGCTGGGTACAGGAAGCACTGTAATCTCTAGAGTTCATCTCTCACCCCACCCACAGAAGAGAAAACCCCCCTACAGCCCAGCAGGTAATGGAGCATAGCTCCCTAGAAAAACTGAACCAGAGATTGGATTTAGCGATAGGTGCTCTCTAGGGCAAATCAGGTGAGTCACCATTCTGAAAACACTGGAATTAAGTGAAAGTCTAGATAAGGAAGAAGATGAGATCCTCCAGTATTTTTTCCACTCAGGTTACAGATTCTAGAAGGCAGAATTACCTATCCTCACCTCCATCAAGCCAGAGATTAGAAAAATTAGCAAAATTTAGGAACAAGACCACGATCCATAGTGTTTGAAGGTTATCAAACCAAATGGTCTAGCTCTCTTCCTGTGACATCTCCACTGTAAAACTGAAATGCTTACTAGATCACCCAATGCTCACAGGATTTTTTTTTCCTTGTCAGAGAGAGCGCACAAGCACAAGCAAGGGGAGCTGTAGACAGAAGGAGAAGCAGACTCCCTGCTGAGCAAGGAGCCCAATGTGAGACTGATCCAGGATCCAGGGATCATGACCGGAGCTGAAGCCAGATGCTTAACCGAATAAGCCATCCAGGCATCCCTCACAGAATTCTTAGTAGACTTTCAGTGTCCCCTTTTTAAGTAAGAAAGACTGCCAAATATTCATCCATCCATTCATTTATTTATTCAACAAATATTTGTTGACCAACTGCTGTTCTAAAAACCAAGACACCTTAGTAAGCAAAACTTCTTAACCTGAGAAGAAACTAAAACAAATAAAAGAAAAAACAATAAGAAAGATCTATAGTGAGAGGTAAGAAGAGATTTTGTCCCTTACATATGACCAGTTTATTATTTAAAATGTGAAAAGGAACATTTAGATAATGACAAAAAGCCTTTGGAAATTAAAAAAAATTACAGACTCAAAAACCACTAGACAGATGAGAAAGTACAGAAAATATTACATATAGAAGAATAAAAATCAAACAAAATAACAGAGAAATGATAGAAAAGAAAGATAGATAAGAAAACTTAATACAGTTAGTCTAACCAATTATGAGTTACAGAAAGGGGGAAAAAAAGAAGAAAAATGGAGCTGATGCAATTATTTTAAAATTACACAAAAATACAATTCCATAACTAAAGAATATGAGTTTTCACATTGAAAGGTATGTAAAATGCTCAGTACAATAAAAGACACACACAAAAGCATATCATTTGTGAAACTGCAAACCAATAAAGATAAAAAGAGTATGCTAAAAGCTTCCAAAGCGAGGGAAGAAAGTTCAGATCCTCCTGTGAAGGATCAGAATGAAAATGACATTGGACTTCTCAATAGCAGCAGAAGAAGTTAGAAGAGCAATAAGTGGTGCCTTAAAAATCCTAAAGCAACTTTATTTGCAACAGAAAATCTAAGTCCAGACGATCTAGCAATCAAATATGAAGGTAAATGAGCATGTTTTCAGATTTGCAAGATCTCAAAAGCTGATCTCCAGTGATCTCTTCTCAGCAATAAATTTAAGAGAATTTCTTCAGTAGTAGCAGATGATAGGTAATGTATGTAAGGGAAAAAATAACACTATAAGCCTATTATTTGGTAACTGTTATGTTTATATCGGAACAGGTAGAGCATTGAAAGTGTTTTCCTCTGGAGCTTGGAAAGTGAGTGTGTCACAGGTAGTACAGGGGAACTGTGTTTTTTGTTTGGGCCTTTGACTACTCTAACTTTTTAAAACTATGTGCAGATAATATCTCTCAAAATAAAGTGAAACAAAATAAATTCTACAGAGGACTACCTGATCCAATTACCCCTCTTACCAGAATAAGAAACTCTAGTAAATATTATATAAATTGGAGCCATAGAGTTCCAATCATCTTTCAGATTTGATTTGTGTGGTTTAGATAAAACATTTGTTTTATCTAAAAACATTTAGATGTTTATCCAAAAACATTTGTGGTGACTTTAATTACTTGACCAAATTAATGCTCACAAAACAATATAAGAAAAATCTCAATGATTCGTGTATTTTCTGTAAGGCACAAAGTCAATGAAACCTATTTCCTAAAAGTATACAATTTGCCACACTTCTTAAATCCCATCCACAGTTATTTAGGAACATGACTGCTATGACAAATGTTTACTTCATGCTCTTCACAGATTTAAGTTCTTTGGTTCCAAACATTACACTCCTTGGTGATAAAATGTTGTCACTTAATCACAGGCTTAATGATTAAAGTGGAGGTAACTTCTAGGGCAACAAGGAAAAGGTAATTTTAATAGGACTACCGAAGAAATCAGGCAGGAAATTGCTCAGCTTCTTTAAAAAGAAGAGCCAGAGAAACGCAGTAACCAAGGACTGAGCCAGTTTTACACTGCCTTAGTTACCCCAAAGTGGTAAGTATTTGGAAAGACACATCAATCTAGAACAGACTCTCATTGACATGAGCAACAGATGGCTTATTTCTCTCTTTTCAAAAATTGTCACTTGATTTATCCATAGAATGACATGTCATGTTTAGAATGAGCACTTTCATTTGTACCAAATATTGCTGGTAGATGTCAGAAACAATGATACCCAATAAAACAGGTCTTTGGCTAGCTTCTTCAGTGAAGCTTTGGCCAGATTCCTCCTCCCTTCTCTATCTGGTCCCTATGTGTTTCATGGACCTTGTGGATAATATGGTAACAGTGTATATGCCCCTCTAGAACACTGGAAAAATTTTCCAAAAGCTGATACCATACCATGCTTCTTACTACAGAAGGAAGCTAGGGTAATAACATGTGGTAAAACAGCCCTATGACTGCAGGATATCTACATCCAAACCAGAGAGGATAAAGAAATAGGGTTTTTTTGATGCTACACAGTAGTTAAACAAGAGGGCAACTTAGATGGTTGGTAGTTGGGGGAAGTGGAAAACACATGCAAGAATAAGAATGACATTAGTCTTCTTCACATGGTGTTAATTATTCGATCATATTTTAAAAAATATAAATTGTGACTGCTTTGCAAACATTAGAATCTATCAGAAAATTTTTGCTTCCCTGGAAATAATTCCTAGATTTTTTTTTTACTCAGTCATTCAAATATGTTCACTGAGAAGTATTCTTTCAAAAATACTTACTGAGCTCTTAAAATGGACCAGGCATTTTTAAGCGGTAGGAACAAAACTGTGTACTAAGAGACAATAACTTCTGCTCCAGTGAAGCTTACATTCCAATGGGGGAATGGAAGGCTGGCAATAAATCAAATAAATAAGTGCCATACATATTATGCAAGTTGAAGAGAAGTGTAAGAACAAAATCTGAAAGAACAAAATGTGTTAATATCTTTAGAGAAAAAGAAAATTTCATAGTTTAAAGGAAAAATCCAGTCATCAGAATGAACATCTACATCTAACGTTCTGTAACTTTTGCCACTGAGTCCTACCACACACACACAAATTCACAAAAATTTTACATTTCATTATATAGAGATCACTTAATATAGGATAATTATGTTATAAAAATATGAAAGAATAAGTTTGCCTGCTTAGAAACACATGTCTTGATGAGTTTTAAATATTTAATTGGTCTAATTGCTTTAAAATATTTAATATGATCCTTCCATATACATTTTCAGAATTGGAAAGTAGCTTGTGCTTTATCTTGTATAATGGAAATATTATAAAATTACTTTTTCAAAATAAATGAAGCCCTACATTGACTTCTAATTTTTAAGTTCATCAGAGCCTTAAAATCAATTAATTCAATCTTTATGGTTATCTTGAGACACACACAGACAACCCCTCACTAGGAAACGTGTGCATGCATGTGTGCATGAGCACACATACACACACACAGAGTTGCAAGCAGATTATTGAAAGTGCAATCTTTCTGGTACAGAAGATCTGTTTATAGTGAACTAAGAGGTCCTTAAAGGCAATAATAGGTGTTTCTGGAAGGGACAACACAGTGACTGCAGTAAATGCAGACTTAGCATTCGATGAATGTTTGCTGATGAATGGATATTAATGAATTCAGATCCACGTTCTCAACTGAAAACTAAAGTGACCTTTTCACACGTGCCTGACTAAAAAGATGTTTAATTACAACTGTTGCTTCTATAGTTTTTAAACTCTAAAATACAATAACGAAATCAATTTATCACCAGACCACTTTTCATGATCCAATGTGATTTGTTCAGGATTGAGAACTAATGGCTTCTTCCAGCATAGACCTTCAGATTCAAAAATAATCTATTTGCTGGCATCAGGCTGACATCCAATTTCAGTTCCTATAGAAACACATTAGAGAAAATGGGTGTTTTTTTAAGAATTGTTTTCCCTGACATGTGTTGCAGTGTGATATTTACACTGCTGTCTGTGCTCATTATGGATTGCATTGATTATACAGCAGGAGTGTCAACGGAACTGAGTGGTTTATTCTTCCTCAGGACTGGAGCACAAACGAGAGAGTCGAGCTTACCTCAGTGTGTCCTTATTGCTTCAGAAAAAATTTCACAAACAAAATTCAATCAACTTTTCTGTCCCCGATAGAGCCACATACACCCACAATACAAACAAATGTGAGGCAGGAATCTATCAAAATCCTAGAGGAGAACATAGGCAGTAACCTCTTCGACATCGACCACAGCAACTTCTTCCAAGACACATCTCCAAAGGCAAAGGAAAGAAAAGTGAAAATGAACTTCTGGGACTTCATCAAGATCAAAAGTTTCTGCACAGCAAAGGAAACAGTCAACAAAACAAAGAGGCAACACAGGGAATGGGAGGAGATATTCGCAAATGACGCTCCAGACAAAGGGCTGATATCCAATATCTATAAAGAATCCTGAAACTCAACACACACAAAACAGATAATTACATACAAGAGACAGACTTTTTTTGCCATGTCAGATTAGTTGTTACTCTTAAGTGTTTAGGGACCGAGTTGTGGTGGATAATTTCTGGAGAACTGGTGATTTCTCTTTCTTGACCTGACTAGTGGTTATCTGAGCCTTTCACTTTATAATAATTTCTTAAACTTTACAACTGTTTCATGAACTTCTGTGCTGATGTGTTATTTCACAACAAAATGTTTAAACCAGATGAATATATTTTAAGACTTCAACTTTATTAGTCATCATAACAATACTAAATTGGTAAAGTATCAACTTTGTATTTAATTTACAAAAAGTTAAATTATACATAATTCTGGAAATTGTGTGATGCTATCAGTATTAACAGATACTGTTAGCAAATATGCTGATCAAAGCAATTCTGGAAAACATCTGATTATCTGTAGTAAGTGCTTTTGTTTATTAGTACCAATGGCATTTTAGAAATCTCAAGGAATTTATCTAAAACGAGAAAAAATGTATAAGATAGATTAATCATCATATGATTTATAGATGCAGCATTAGGAACCACAGGGTCAGCAATGGAGATAACCTGAATTCATTAAATTGACAATTGGATTTTTTTTTAAAGATTTTATTTATTTATTCGACAGACAGAGATCACAAGTAGGCAGAGAGGCAGGCAGAGAGAGAGGAGGAAGCAGGCTCCCCACCAAGCAGAAAGCCTGATGTGGGGCTCGATCCCAGGACCCTGAGATCATGACCTGAGCCGAAGGCAGAGGCTTTAACCCACTGAGCCACCCAGGCGCCCCGACAATTGGATTTTTAAATATATATTTTGGCTATTATGTATAGAAAACTACTATATATCATGCAACACCAAATTTGCAGAAAATAACTTTCTTAGAAACATGAAATATGCCTTCTACGGTCTCAATGTTTGATCCTTCCAAAATTCACATGTTGGATTCTTAAAGCCAAATGTGATGATGTTAGGAGGTGGGGTCTTCGGGATTTGATTAGATCATGAGGTGGAGCTTTCATGAATGGGATTAGTGTTATAATAAGAGAGATCTTACAAAGGTCCTTTAGCACTTCCTATATGTGAGGTCACATGGAGAAGTCAATGATCCAGAAGAAGTTCCTCACTCAACTGTGTGGGCATTCATGTCTATTTGGACTTCCAGCCTCCAGAACTGTGAGAAATAAATGTGTGTTCTTTGTAAGCTACCCAAACTGAGGTACTTTTTAATAGTATCCCAAACAGACTAAGACAATGCCAAAATGGTTACTTAAGCATATTTTGGGCAGTGTAAATATGAACTGTTTTTCTTTATCAGGGTTTTATTCCACCATATTTTAGGCACTAGGTATATTTTTTCTCATAATCTGAAATAATGAACAAAAACATGCAAATGTCAGAATAAAGGTGTATTCAAGGTTGTTAGCATGCCCCTTTTTACTCACAAGGGTCCCAGTTTGATTGATAAATTATATGATCAGTCTATAATAGAATAATAAAATATAAAGACTAAAAAAAATGCAAATGTGATCCATCTGACAATTTTATTTTACTTTTTATTTCTTTGTTTCCAACTGGAATGCATTTTTTTTCCTTTCAAAAGCTGATTACACTGGCTAGAACCTCCGGCTTTCCCCATTAAGTAAATTTGATGTAGGTTTTTCATAGTCCTTTGTCAGGCTTAGACACTTTCCTTCTGTTCTAAGTTTCTTGTAAGGTTTTATCATAAATGTATATTGGATTTTATCAAATGTTTCATTATCTATATTTAAAATATCATGTGATATTTGTCCTTTGTTCCATTTAATTTGCTATATTTAATTAATTGAATTTCAATTGTTAAATTTAAATTCCTAGGATAAATCCCACTTGCTCATGATATATAATCCTAGTTATATGTTGCTGGATTTACTATGCTAATACTTTGTTAATGAGTTTGGCATCAATATTAATAAGGGATTTTTATCTGTTCTTGCTTTTCTTATGAGAGCTTCATCTGGCTTTGGTGTCAAGGTAAGACTGGTCTTATAGAATGAATTTTGAAGTATCCCTTCCTTCTCTATTTTCTGGAAAATATGTGGTGATTGAAAGGAAAATTTTCAAAACTATTATGCAGCAGCTATGGAAACAAAAAGTATGGGATAAATCACTCAAGCTAAAGATTTATCAGAATACTTAAGTAGCCCCTGAATGAAGTTGGGACAAACCCTCTTGAAATGGTAGGCACTGGGTCGGGGGAGAAAGCTCAGCTAAAAACAGTAACCCTTACTAGAAAAGAGAAGGAAAAAAAATTGCCTGCCCACAACTTCTCCACAGTTATTAAACAGTATGAACACATCTCAGCCAGATGCTACTTTAACTAGGAAGACAGAGGAAATTTCTATTTGATATAAGATAGACATCTCTATCATGGCTTTAAGTTTGAATTACCTAAGCATACGTCCAGAGACTGTTTTAAATCAAAGACACTATTTAATCCACAAAATCAATTTTTAACCACTAATTATTAAATTTAATTTCCCTTTCACTTCATTGCTGCAAGGGGTAAGAAAAAAAAGTTCCACAAAACTTAAAATCCATGGTATATTTCCCTATAAAAGTGCATTACTAAACCTGTATTGTGTGTGTGTGTGTATTTTTTTCATAAGAAGTGTTTCTAAACTCAATGTTAAAGTACAAGTTCATGGCCATGTGCTTGAGACAATGCTCCACTTACTTCACACTGGATTCTTTTTTGTTGGCTTTTTAATTGGCTTAACAGTGACTGACATAAATACAGAGGACCAAAATTTTGAGCTCGTGGAAGTTCCAAGGAGCAGCTTAAGGATGAGAATCTTAACAGAGCATATTCTACTGAGAAGAGACTGCACCCATAGACTCAGGGGAGAGGGCAGAGGTGTTTTACTTAAGTGGTTAAATTACTCAACATAATTGTTTACCTAAGTGGTTAAATTACTCAACATAAAACAAATGTATATTTTTAGACATGCATTCAGTAAAATCACATGTATAGCAGAGCATGATTTTAGTAGAAAATGCTCACCGGTTCAAACAATCAATTGCTGCAAGTCCTAAGCTAGGTTAATACATTATAAAATTGAAAATATTTATTATTTGTTCTGAAAATATTTTCTTACCTCAAGTTGAGTAGTTTTAAAGAGAAGATATGACTGAGTTTTGCCTACTATAAACAACTGAAAACCAAAAAATTCTAATGAGCATCAATCTTCCACTTCCACTATATCTACTAGATATAGATAGGTATATGGATAATCAGGAAAAGTAGCCTGAAGCAAATATTTTGGATATGTTTTTACAATAAAAATAATATTAATATTATTTCATTTCTACACCCCCCCCATTTCATTAGCTTCTTCATTAGAAAATCAGGAATACTGGTGCTTGGTAGAAAAATATTTTTTCGTTTTTTATTGCTTTCCTTCTGTCAAAGGAATGAATTTGAGGTATAAAGTGAATCAGTAGGATAAGAATGTTACCTGTATCCAATTATAAACTATACTTTCAAATAATTTACTTCCCAACATAGGTTGATAATATGATCTAAGTAGTAAGAACACCGAGCACAAAATAATTACATCAAATTCTTTACTCTATTTTCAGGAGATCCTGTACTCTAAACAATTCTTCTCTGGAGGGAAAAAAGCTTTTTCTCTAAGTAGACATAATCAAATCATGAAGCAGTATCATTATGTCCTTCTATTGTTACCAGAAAAATTAGGGGAGAACGAAGCTCTCCATTCCGGATGTTTTATGCAGTGTTTACCACATTTACCTAGCTTGCAAAAAAAAGAAAAAGAAATTTGACTCATTAATATCTTTCCCATGCCCTTACTTTTGAACTTAACTTATCTTCATAGTGGTCATATATTATCAATATATCACAGTTACATAAACATTTTTCACAGAAATTTTCTATGCTGAAATGACAGATAGATATAGTCTCAATATTAGAAAATGCCTCTTCTCTTCTTCTTTTTTTTTTTTGACAATGCTTTGTTTCAAAATTTACTTTTAGGAATACATGTTTGAAAGTTCAATGCTAATATGCACACACATTTGCCCACATGAACACTATTATATGTACATACACACTATATATATATATATACACTATTTACATATACATTGACATGCTATTTACATATATACATTTGGAAAAAAACTATTTTTCATTTTGATACTGTAAATAACCTCTTAAGTCACATTAGGTATCTGCTGATTTTTTTTTTTAATGATGAAGTAGGAAACTGTGCAGTAAGGAAAATGTAGCTTATTTTTTCTTATTCCCCAAAGGTAGTTATCTCATGCACTAAGCCACATATTTAATTATCTACTCTTTACCATGCTTACTTGCAAACTAGAGCTATTTTTAGCAATCACTTAATCTTTTCTTGAATTCAGTTACAGTGTTTCAGTATCCTCTTAGAACTGCAAAGTGTACAATATCATCACATAATATACTTGGGATGGGGGAGAGGGGATATTTATTCTAAAATTACTCTGTTTTATCTAGATTAATTAGTTCTGTCAAATAAAACTATTATTTCAGGTAATGCCTTAACATGTGCATTTTTCTCCAGTAGAGATTAAAAAAAAAACAGGCAAAAGAGCTTTAATCTCTTTAATAAATAGTAGAGGAGAATATTCTAATGGGAATAAACGAGTTGTAAATGCAAATTTTGAATTACCATTAACTCTTCCATTTTCCCCCTTGATTACATCCAGCTAGCTTAAAAGGAATTCTATTCAAATCTGTGTTACTTTTTACTTATGAAAAATAATTTTTCAAAGTAACTTTCACTAACTTTGGCAAAAGAGAACTCCATCTCAAAGTAAATGGCATGAATTTGTTTCAGCAAACTTGAACAGAGTAGTGTACTCATTACGTGTGAGGAGGCACCTGCAGTAAGATAAGCAAACACTGGATGCTATTTGAAGATTAATGAATGCAAAGCAATTTTCTCCTTCTGGCATTCAACATCATATTACAATGCCATATTATCCCTAAGGAAGTTATCCATTCAATATTTTTAAATAAGCACTAAGTCTATATTAAACTCTGCCACACATTTCATATGAACATAAGTAATCATAATAGGAACATGGCCTGTTTTAAGCTCCTTACAGGTATTACTAATTTAATCCTATAAAATAGTTATTTTAATTACCCAGATTACTGTTGAAGCAACTGAGTGAATGAAGACACTAAAGAAAATTCCTCAGGTTTATAGAACCCTCAGGAATTTACTCTCACATCTAAAAATTAAAACTTGCACAGCCCAACATCAGAACCCACACTCTTCAGCCCATGAACTTCCTTTTACCTTCCAGTATGATAAATCTTTAAGTTCATTAGCTTGCTGTTTAATATCGGATATTCCTCTCTTGTTATGTCTACATGTTACAGAAAGTCAGGAAAGTTCTACTGAAAAATTATAATATTATCATCTCAAAAATTTAAAACTTCCAAGTTATTAAGTGGTGCATCATTTTAGAATCAATTAAAATTTAATTGGATAATTTTTTAAATTCAGAATTTAGGGTGTTTGCAATTAAAGTAACAATTTAATCATTGTATTACTTTTCACTGTTAATGAGAAATATAAAAATGTATTACCTGTAAAACCTAAAGATTAATTTTGATTAAATAATCTCTAATATCTTTTGAAGCTCTAAAATCTAGGACAATAAATTTATTAGCATCATTAGCAAAATGTATTATTATGATTTAAGGAGAAATCTCTGGTAATTAGAAACCTGCAATGATAATTTATATCACATTATTATGCAATATAAACATAATTAAATAGAAGTTTTATTTGAATTAATTTAACCCTAAAACTGTGATCGCTAATTTTAATAATACTAACCACAATATAAAAATAATTCACATTTTTTTTAAAACCTGTATTAACTTGCTAGAGCTTCCATAAAATATCCCAGACAGGGTGGCTTAGACAACAAAAAATTATTTTCTCACAGTTCTGGAGGTTAGAAGACTAAGATCAAGGTGTTAGCAGGTTTGATCTTTTCTGAGGCCTCTCTCCTTGGTGTGTAGATGGCCATCTTCTTGCTGTGTTCCTAAATAGTTTTTTCTCTATATATGTGCATCCCTGCTGTCCCTTTATGTGTCTAAATATCCTGATCTTATAAAAGCACAAGTCAGATTGGGCTAAGGCCCACTCTTATGGCCTCAGTTGAGATTAATAACATCTATCACATCTATCTCCAAGTCAGTGACGTTCTGAGGTAAAGGTTATTACGGCTTCAACATAAACTAGGGCAAAGCAGATACAATTCAGCCCATAACACTGACTTTTATTAATATAATAAAAAGAGAACTGCTGTAACATATTGAATTTGTATGGATAAAGACTGTAAAATTCTTAAACGTAGTGAAAATGGATGATGAAATAATCTTTTTCTGGGATGCCAGGGTGGCTCAGTTGGTTAAGCCACTGCCTTCAGTCAGGTCATGATTCCAGGGTCCTGGGATCAAGTCCCGCATCCAGCTCCTTGCTCTGCAGGGAGCCTGCTTCTCTTTCCACCTCTTGTGCTGCTTGTGCTCTCTCTCTCTCTCTGATATATAAATAAAATCTTAAAAAAAAAAACGTTTTTTCTGCATTATGATTCTAGACTTATTTAGTAAATGAACTGCCAGTTTTCCAATATCCTCTTCCCACTACATTGGCAGTGCAAATTGTATTTGCTCAGGTGGCTATCAATTCATTCCAAAGGGGTAGCTTATACCTGGTTCTACACAAAGATGGATTCTTCTAATGTTGCAAAGGACTTTATAATATAATTGATTTCCTAAAATGTAATCCATATATGAGTATATAAAAAACTATTTACTCTATGTGTTTCTGGGTCTTACAAATTTTAATACTCTCATATCACCCCTGCCAAGAAAGAGAAAAAGAGAATGAACTTTAAAGAAAAACTATATTAAGGAGAGGTAAGTTAAATCTTCACAGAGATAACAACTTAATTCAATTAGATTTTTTTAGGTTTTAAGTCACTCATAATATTAATCTGTGATAAAACTTCCTTGAAAGTAATTTACCAAGATCTACTAAAATCTAATATCTAATAATGTTCTTTCACTTTAGTCTGGCTACCTAACATCTGTAAGATCAATAGGAAGAATTTTGAGATTAAAATATGCACTTTATGCTTGTCTGTATTTTCTAATTTTTCTACGACTTTATATTTGCAAAGAAATATTTCAAATTAGTTTGTTATACTATTTATTCTGGGCATCTCTTAATATAATCACAGAAAATAAAAATTTCAAAAACAAGTTAAAAAATTCTGGACCTCAGAATTTTTTTCTAAGTTTGAAAACCCACTGTTAAGTTAGAGGCAATAATAACAACTGCCATTAGAAAATAAGTTTTAAGTTGAACCCTTAGAGACTCTTCCTGGCATGTAGTAGATGCTCAATAAATTGTTCTTGCATGGATGGAGAAGTGAATGAATAAATGCATATCATTAAATACACCAATGGAGTCCCTGCCACACTTGTCATAAATATATTTTTCATGGTCATATATCAAGTATTTTTAATTAATATCTTGAGTAAATCCAAACTATAAATAAATAGATTAACCATATATACCCAAGTTTATGGTGTTCTGAACTTAAGTGCAACAATTTTTTTTATTATTCCTTTAGTTCAGCCATACATTGCCAAGGTTAAACCTTAACTTGTTATCTGAAAATTTACTACTTCAAAACCCTAATTTCAAAGTCCTACTCTCCTCCCAGTCCACTTATTCAAGGAAAACATGACTTCGATTCCCTTGATAATGATTTTTTTCTCAACTTCCTTGTTCCTAAACAGTTCATTCCTATTCTTCTGGCAAATTCTTATCTTTATACATAGCCTGCCTTCTGCATTCTCTATGCTAGTTGGCTTACTAGCTAAATATTGAAGAAAAAAGAAACACACACACAAACTTAATTGATATCACTATTATTTATCATTTACATATTGAAATTCTCATTTCCTAAGGGACAATTTCATAATATTCTTTGTGCTCAAAATTCCATTGCCTTTAAAACTCTATCTCAACTGATGACATCAGTCATACTTCATATTAAAAACTGGAGCTCTCAGGGCGGAGACAAGATGTCAGGGAAGTAGGAGGCTCTGTTTCAACCTGTACCCTAAAGTGAGCTGATTACCCATGAAATCAGCCTGAGATTAGAATTACACACTTCTGGATCTCTACAGGGGCAGAAGATGCCAGTGGGCAAAACGTTCCAGGGTGCACCTTGCCTGCATCACTGTCAATACATTCAGCTACACATCCATTCAGCCATCTCCCACCAAAATGACTAGTAGGAGGAATGCCCAACAAAAGAAAAATTCAGAGACTGAACCTTCTGCAACAGAGCCAATTAATATGGAGATAGACAATGTGTTGGAAAGGGAATTCAGGCTAACAATTATCCAAACAATAGCTAGGTTGGAGAAAGCCATAGATGACAAAATGGAATTGATTAGGGCAGAAGTGAAAGCCACCAGAGATGATGTTCACAATGTTCTCAATGACTTCCAATCTAATCTAAATTCTCTAAAAACCAGGGTAACCGAGACAGAAGATAGAATTAGTGATCTGGAGGACAAACAGATAGAGAAAAAGGATCAGAAGGAAGCCTGAAACAAACAGCTTAGAAGCCACGAAAACAGAATTAGGGAAATAAATGACGTCATGAAACATTCCAACGTCAGAATTATTGAGATCCCTGAGGGGGAGGAGAAAGAAAGAAGACTAGAAGATATAGTTGAACAAATTCTCCATGAAAATTTTCCCAATCTCGCAAATCAAACCAGCGTTCGAGTACTAGATTCTATGATCTAGATTCTAGATCATAGAATCTAGAAAGACCTCAAGACACTTGATAGTGAAAATGATGAATCATAATTGTAGAAAGGCGCTCTTGAAAGCAGCTAGGAAAAAGAAATTCCTTACGTATAGAAGAAAGCCCATCAGAATAACATCAGACCTGTCCAAAGAAACCTGGCAAGCCAGAAAGGGCTGGCAAGATATATTCAGGGCATTAAATGAGAAGAACTTGCAGCCAAGAATACTTTATCCAGCAAGACTGACATTCAAAATGAATGGAGAGATAAAGAGCTTCCCAAACTGGCAAGGTTTAAAAGAGTATGCGACCACCAAGCTGACACTGCAGGAAATATTAAGGGGGGGGGGGTTCTATAAAGGAGGAAAAATCCTAAGAATGTCATTGAACAGAAATATATGGAGACAATCTATAGAAACAAAGATTTCACAAGTAACACGATGTCAATAAAAACGTATCTCTCAATAATCACTCTCAACGTGGATAGACTAAATGTGTCCATAAAATGACACAAGGTTGCGGATTGGATAAAACAACAGGACCCATCCATATGTTGTCTACAAGAGACCCATCTAGAACCTAAGGATACACCCAGACTGAAAGTGAAGGAATGGAGAAGCATGCCAATGGGCCTCAAAAGAAGGCTGGGGTAGTGATTCTCGTATCAGGTAAGTTAGATTTTAAACTAAAGACTGTAGTCAGAGATACAGAAGGACACTACATAATTCTTTAAGGGACTATCCACCAAGAAGATCTAACAATTGTAAATATTTATGCCCCCAATATGGGAGCAGCCAATTACATGAGAAAACTGTTAATCAAGATAAAGAGTCATATTGATATGAATACATCAATAGTAGGAGATCTTAACACACTACTCTCAGTAATAGACAGATCGTCCAAGCAGAAAATCAATAATGAAACAAGAGCATTGAATGACACATTGGGCCAGATGGACCTCATAGATATATACAAAACATGCCACCCTAAAATAACAGAATACTCATTCTTCTTGAGTGCACATGGAACCTTCTCTAGAATAGACCACATACTGGGTCACAAATCAGGGTACAACTAATACCAAAAGATTGATATTATTTCCTGCATATTCTCAGATCACAATGCTTTGAAACTGGAGCTCAACCACAAGGAAAAGTTTGGAAGGAACTCAAACACCTGGAAGCTAGAGACCACCCTGCTTAAGAATGTTTGGATCAACTAGGAGATCAAAGAAGAACTTAAACAATTCATGGAAACCAATGAGAATGAAGACACTTTGGTCCAAACCTATGGGATACAGCAAAGGCAGTCCTAAGGGGGAAATACATAGCCATCCAAGCATCCCTCAAAAAAATTGAAAAATCCAGAATACACCAGCTGTCTTTACACCTTAAAGAATTGGAGAATCAATAGCAAATTAAGCCAACTTCACATACAAGAAGGGAAATAATCAAGATTAGAGCAGAGATCAATGAGATAGAAACTAGAGATATAGTAGAACGAATCAATGAAACTAGAAGCTGGTTTTTGGAAAGAATCAATAAGATAGATAAACCATTGGCCAAACTAATCCAAAAGAAAGGAGAGAAGGCGCAAATTAATAAAATTATGAACGAAAGGGGAGAGATCACAACTAACACCAAGGAAATAGAAATAATCATCAGAAGTTATTATCAACAGTTATATGCCAATAAGTTAAGCAACCTAGATGAAATGGATGTATTCCTGGAAAACTATAAACTTCCAAAATTGAACCAGGAACAAATTGACAACCTGAATAGACCGATATCTAGTAATGAGATTGAAGCAGTGATCAAAAACCTCCCAAAAAACAAGAGTCCAGGACCTGATAGATTCCCTAGGGAATTCTACCAAACTTTCAAAGAAGAAATAACACCTATTCTCCTGAAGCTGTTCCAAAAAATTGAGGCGGAAGGAAAACTTCCAGACTCTTTTTATGAAGCCAGGATTACCCTGATCCCCAAACCAGGCAAAGACCCCACCAAAAAGGAGAATTTCGGACCGATATCCCTGATGAATATGTATGCTAATTTCTCAACAAGATCCTAGAAAATAGGACCCAACAGCACATTAAAAAGATTATTTGTGGTGCCTGGGAGGCTCAGTGGGTTAAGCCTCTGCCTTCAGCTCAGGTCATGATCTCAGAGTCCTGGGATTGAGTCCCACATTGGGCTGTCTACTAGACAGGGAGCCTGCTTCCTCCTCTCTCTCTCTATCTCCCTCTCTCTCTGCCTGCCTCTCTGCCTACTTGTGAACTCTCTCTGTCAAATAAATAAAATCTTAAAAAAAAAAAAAAAAAAAAGATTATCCACCATGACCAGGTGGGATTCATCCCTGGGTTGCAAGAATGTTTCAACATTTGCAAATCAATCAATGTGATAGAACAAAGCAATAAGAGAAGAGAGAAAAACCATACGGTCCTCTCAATTGATACAGAAAAAAGCATTTGACAAAATCCAGCATCCATTTCTGATTAAAACTCTTCAAAGTATAGGGAGAAAGGGAACATTCCTGAACTTCATAAAATCTATCTATGAAAAACCCACAGTCAATAACATCCTCAATGGGAAAAAGCTCACAGCCTTCCCGCTGAGATCAGGATCACAACAAGGATGCCCACTCTCACCACTCTTACTCAACATAGTATTAGAGGTCCTAGCAACAGCAATCAGACAACAAAGAGAAATAAAAGGTATCCAAATTGGCAATGAAGAAGTCAAACTCTCTCTCTTCACAGATGACATGATAGTTTATATGAAAAACCCAAAAGACTTCACCCCCAAGCTACTAGAACTCATACAGCAATTCAGTAATGTGACAGGATACAAAGTCAATGTACAGAAAGCAGTTCCTTTCTTATACACTAACAATGAAAACACAGAAAGGGAAATTAGAGAATCGATTCCATTTACGATAGCACCAAGAACCATAAGATACCTGGGAATAAACCTAACCAAAGAGCTAAAGGATCTGTACTTGAGGAACTACAGAATACTCATGAAAGAAATTGAGGAAGACACAAAAAGATGGAAGACCATTCCATACTCTTGGATCGGAAGAATAAACATTGTTAAAATGTTTATACTGCCTAGAGCAATATATACTTTTAATGCCATTCTGGTCAAAATGCCACCAGTATTGTTCAAAGAGCTGGAGCAAATAATCCTAAAATTTGAATGGAATCAGAAGAGACCCCGAATTGCTAAAGAAATGTTGGAAAGGAAAAACAAAACTGGCGGCATCATGTTGCTTGATTTCAAGCTTTACTACAAAGCTGTGATCACTAGGACAGCATGGTACTGGCATAAAAACAGACACATAGACCTTTGGAACAGAACAGAGAGCCCACATATGGACCCTCAACTGTATGGTGAAATACTCTTCGACAAAGCAGGAAAAATATACAGTGGAAAAAAGACAGTCTCTTCAATAAATGGTGCTGGGAAAACTGGACAGCTATATGTAGAAGAATGAAATTCGATCATTCTCTTTCACTGTACACAAAGATAAACTTGAAATGGATAAAAGACCTCAATGTGAGACAGGAACCCATCAGAATCCTAGAGGAGAACATAGGCAGTAAACTCTTTGACATCAGCCACAGCAACTTCTTTCAAGATATGTCTCCAAAGGCAAAGGAAACAAAAGCAAAAATGAACTTTTGGGACTTCATCAAGATGAAAAGCTTCTGCACAGCAAAGGAAACAGTCAACAAAACAAAGAGGCAACCCACGGAATGTGAGAAGATAATTGCAAATGACAGTATAGACAAAGGGCTGATATACAGGATCTATAAAGAACTTCTCAAACTCACAACACACAAAACAGATAATCATGTCAAAAAATGGGCAGAAGACATGAACAGACACTTCTCTAATGAAAACATACAAATGGCCATCAGATACATGAAAAAATGTTCATCATCACTAGCCACCAGGGAGATTCAAATTAAAACCATATTGAGATACCATCTTACACCAGTTAAAATGGCCAAAATTAGCAAGACAGGAAACAACGTGTGCTGGAAAAGATGTAGAGAAAGGGGAACCCTCTTACACTGTTGGTGGGAATGCAAGTTGGTGCAGCCACTTTGGAGAACAGTGTGGAGATTCCTTAAGAAATTAAAAATAGAGCTTCCCTATGACCCTGCAATTGCACTACTGGGTATTTACCCCAAAGATACAGATGTAGTGAAAAGAAGGGCCATTTGTACCCTGATGTTCATAGCAGCAATGGCCACGGTCACCAAACTGTGGAAAGAAGCAAGATGACCCTCAACATACGAATGCATAAGGAAGATATGGTCCATATACACTATGGATTATTATGCCTCCATCAGAAAGGATGAATACCCAACTTTTGTATCAACATGGATGGGACTACAAGAGATTATGCTGAGTGAAATAAGTCAAGCAAAGAGAGTCAATTATCAATACGGTTTCACTAATCTGTGGAGCATAAGAAATAACACAGAGGACATGGGGAGATGGAGAGGAGACGGAAGTTGAGGGAAATTGTAGGGGGAGATAAACCATGAGACACTATGGACTCTGAAAAACAATCTGAGGGTGGGAGGTGGGGGGAGCCTGGTGGTGGGTATAATGGAGGGCATGTATTGCATGGAACACTGAGTGTGGTGCATTAACAATGAATTCTGTTACGCTGAAAAGAAATTAAATTTAAAAAAAACTGGAGCTATCAGGGCAGCTGTCTGGTTCGGTTGGTGAAGATGTGACTCTTGATCTCAAGGTCATGAGTTTCAAAGACTTCTTATGTATCTGCATTAGGTTGTTTGGTGGCCCCCCTTCCTAAAGATATGTCCAAATACTAACCCCATTGTGACTGTGACCTATTTACATTAGATTGTTGTAAGTTGAGGATCTTGAGATGAGATTACCCTATATATAAAATGGGCCATAATTCCAACGACAGGTATCCCTATAAGAGGAAAAAGAGGGATATTTAATGTAGAGAGACATAGGAGAGAAGGTGATCTGAAGATGGAGACAGAGATTGGAGGCATGCAGCCCCAAGCCTGGAGCCACCAAAAGACCCAAAAGGAAAAAATTATTCTCCTCTAGACATCTGGAGGTTATATGCCCTTAAAGATACCTTGGCTTTGAACTTCAAGCTTCCACAACTGAGAGAGAATATTTCTGTTGTTTTAGACCATAAAGTTTATTGTAGTTTGATATAGCACCCTAGGAAAATTAGATAATTATAACAGTAATTTTTCACATACATTACTTATATGTAACAGGGATATATTTTCAAAAAAATTAAAATAATCAGATCAAGAAAGCACACAGTATAAATATTACCATTCAGACTACCTTCAATATTTTTATGTTGAAACATTTTATTA